>NC_030828.1:53949939-56349939 GCF_001704415.2 Capra hircus | reverse complement strand
TATAAATAACATATACTCATTGGAAGGAACCTGAGCAACTTATTCAAGTGTAGAGTCAAGGTGACATAGAAGTCACCGTTCTGAAAAAACCACCATTATTCATGACACTACATAAATAAGACCAGAACATCCATGCTGTTTTATCATGGGCATGGGTATCCTCCAGAACATCAGAACCACCCTTCTCCTCCTCACCATCTCTCGTGGTACTTGGATTGACTGGGCTCAGCTGGCCTGCTCTCTCACAGGGCCTCTTGTCTAGCTGCAATACACATTTGTTCACTGGAGCTGAGGCCATCTGAATGCTCCTCTGGGCTGGATGTCCACACTGGCTCACTACGGTGGCCTGCAGTGGATGCTGTCAGCTGGGAGCTCAGGTGGGGCTACTGACTAGGGCACCTACATGTGGCCTCATCACGTGCCTCGGAGTTCTCAATGCAAGAACAGGCTCTGAGAAAAAGCATTCCACGAGCAGTTCCAAAACCCCAGGTTAAACCTGTAAAGCTTCTTACAGCTGAGCTACAGAAGTCCCAGGGCAACACTCTGCCATATTCTGGCACATCATTAAACACAGCCCAGATTCAAAGTGAGGAGAAATAGACCCTCTCACCCCATTTCAATGGGAAGATTAGCAAAGAATTTATGGGCACCATTTTTAATTTGCTACATTTATTAAACAATAAATATATATTGAGCACCTACTGCCAGGCAAGTGCTACAGTAAGTACTGGGGATACAGAAGGGATGGGACAGAGCTCTTGTTCTTCTGAAACTTACTTTCTAGTGTGGGGACACAGACAACAGACAAGCCATCAAATAAGTAAAGCTAAACAAAAAATATTCCAATTAATTACGTCAATACAGTAAATGATAGCCCTCTTTCTCTGAAGTCCTGGGAGTCTTATCGGTCCTTGGCTTTGGGCACACTTGCTGCCTCACTGTATCTCGCTGTGCACTGTTTGCTGAACCCATGGTAGGCAAGACACAAGCTAAGAGGCTGGAAGAAAACTCAAGGAGCCGTGGGACCTACAGATGCATTTATTCTCTCCTGGCTGGCGCAACAGCAGACCTGACCTGACCGCAAGGGCTTTCCAGGTGGAGTTTATATATGCTTGCAAATCAAAAGTAGCCCGTGGCCAAGCGAGTACCTCGAGACGCACAAACACAGTGCTGTAAGTGACTCTCAGCTGTTCAGTCGCTGAGTCATGGCCGACTCTTTGCGACCCCATGGACTGCAGCACGCCAGGCCTCTCTGTCCATCACCAACTCCGGGAGTTTGCTCAAACTCATGTCCATCACGTCAATGATGCCATCCAACAATCTCATCCTCTGTCATCCCCTTCTCCTCCTGCCTTCAATCTTTCCCAGCTTCAGGGTCTTTTCTAATAAGTTAGTTCTTTGCATCAGGTGGCCAAAGTATTGGAGCTTCAGCTTCAGCATCAGTCCTTCCAATGAATATTCAGGACTGAATATTCTCAGCTGTTACATAATCATTATTCGCTAAAACATGGGGCGAGGGCGAGAGGGCGTGGGGCAAGAGAGCCTGACCACACCATCTTGACTAATTTGCTCTTTCCCTACACTTGCCTTTGTGCCTTGGGTTTCAGGTGTTACTTTTTTTTTTTAAATATTTATTTATTTAACCAACTGCATCAGGTCTTAGCAGCAACAAGTGAACTCTTTAGTTGCGGCATGCGGGATCTTAGTTTCCTGAGCAGGGATCAAACCCAGGCCCCCTCTGTTGGGGTGGAGCCTTAGCCACTGGGTCACCAGGGAGGCTCCAGGTGTTACTATTACAGTGAAGGGGCCAGGCTATTTCCATCTTAACCATCTCTGAGGGTTGCATGTGGAGCAACATTCAAAAGTGACTATACAGCAGGTGGTTAAGAACGTGGGGGCTTTGAAGCTGGATGTTGTGGGTTCAGATCTCAACTCTACCAACCTTCTCACTGTGCAGCCTCAGCAAATAACTGACTTTCTCTATCCTCTGTCTTGCACATCACTAAACTGAGGAACCAGGGCCGGTAATGGAACCTACTTCCTAGAGTTGCTATGAGGACTAACACTTGAGAGCCTCGCATAACAGTGGCACATAGTAGGTGCTTTATCAGCATATGTTGCATGAATGGACATCTCAGGCCTCTGAGGCTGCTCTTCTGCTGCAGGGGTCCAGCCACTCGCCCACCCACAGAGGACCAAGCTCCACGGTGTTTGTTCATACAGAGGCCGTAAGTGGTGGTGGTGAGAGGTCCTGGCACTTCAGGACACCCAAGCAGATGTTCCCTCAGGGGCTGCTCTCTCACTCCTTAGCTCAGCACCAGGAAGGCCTCCGGGTATGCACTTAGCCCTCTTCGTCCTCCATAGCCACTGTGTGGCCTGTGACGGGCCTTTACCCTTGTGGGCCTCAGCGTCCTGGCCTGTGAACCGAGGTACCAGCACCCCCTGCCTTCCAGGGCTCATGACATGCTGTGTTCCTGAACCCGGCCAGTCCATGGTTAAGCCGGGTGGCTTACCTCGTGTGCTTTCCAGCCCAGGCTAAGTAGGCTAACGCCAGCCTGGGAAGATTATTTGCAGGGAATTAGAGCAGGAGAGAGCAGGATTAGGACACACTTCTGACCAACGGCTCATCTATCACCGCCATCTGCAATGGGCTGGTGCCACCTTTAGCTGAGAGCTGGCACTGATGGGCGAAGGGTCTCTTATGAGCTGGAGAAGCAGCTCAAGGAAACACCTCAGCCTTTGGGGGTGTTGCCCTACCCCCACCTCCCCCTCACAGGGGACCCACTGCACCAGTTCTGCAGGGGGTGGCTGGAAACAAGGACACTGAGTAGATAGATGCCTGTCCTGTCACTCACCGTGAGACCCAGCTGAACCACCTTGCCTTCCTGAGCCTCTGTTTCCTCACCTGTAAGATGAGAGTGGGCTTCCCCGGTGGCTCAGCAGTAAAGAATCTACCTGAAATGCAGGGGCCGCAGGAGATGCAGTTTTGAGCCCTGGGTAGGGAAGATCCGCTAGAGGAGGGCATGGCAATCCATTGCAATATACTCATCTGGAGAATCCCACAGGCAGAGGAGCCTGGCGGGCTACAGTCCACGGGGTCGCACAGAGTCGTACACGATTGAAGCGACTGAGCACGCTTGCACCCGAGATGAGAGTGCGGGGCCTACAACCACTCAGCTGTCCTTATTCTCAGCCACCAGCTGCCCATCCTCTGCAGAACTGGTGCACACGGTCTCTTGCTGCTGCTGCTGCTAAGCCGCTTCAGTCGTGTCTGACTCTGTGCGACCCCAGAGACGGCAGCCCACCAGGCTCCCCCATCCCTGGGATTCTCCAAGCAAGAACACTGGAGTGGGGTGCCATTTCCTTCTCCAGGTGGTCTCCTACCTGCCTCTAATGTTTGAGAAAGCATTCAAATTGGAAGAGAGGGGGTATGAGGAGGGAAAATCAACTAGGGGCTCCCAGTGGGTTTGAAGGCAACAACAGCAGAGAAGGTGAAACTGACACTGACAGGAAGACAGAATTCATGTGGAATGAAAGAATGGAATGGTAAATGTGACTAATATACAGGACAATTAAAGGGCAACAGTTTCCTCCAAAGGACGTGGAAATAATATGACTCAATTTGCTTCTGCCAGCCAATTATCCCCATAAAATAAACACAGTCAGAATTATTCATATACTAAATATGAACAGTAGCCCTTATTGAGCAGTTACCAGACATTGTTCTTTGGGTTTTACAACTATAACCTCATTTAATCCTCCCAACAATATAAAGTAGATAATATCATAACCCCCAATTTACAGATGGGGAAACCAAAGCACAGAAATGTCCAAGGCTAACCCAGTTGTCTTGCTTCAGAGCCCACAGGCTAACATTACCCAGGTTCACCTCGTAGCAGCCAGAAGGGCTCTTAGGTCAGAGCAAAGTTTGGCCACATGCCCCTGAGGTATGTACTGTTTACCTGAGACCCGCTCCGGTCACCCCTTCTTGGGGCAGAGTTCTCCACACTAAGTGGGACAGAAGGGCTTAGCTTTGGACCCCCCAATTTGTCCAGTTGGAAACCCTAGGGTTCCCCCGTGTCCTACACTGGCTCTGCCAGGCACCAGGTTCATAATTCAACTGCTCGCTGCCTGGAACCCAGGCCACGATGCTCCCTCCCAGTCACCAGCAGAGTCAGGGCTGTGGGGCAGGGCGGCCTCCCCACCCCCTTCCCTGACCTTTCCTGGCCTGGGCCACATGCAGGCCTGGACTTACACAAGGATCCTTACGCCACCTCCTGCAGAACATTTCCTCAAGATGAAGACCCAGGAACAGGTTCCAGACTTCCCACCAGATGATGGCATTGACCCCAAATCCTGCACAACGTAGGGGCCTAGAAGTTTGGGTAAGAGTTTGTGGGGAGCTCAGGCTCTCAGGCTAGTTTCACTGCTTAAAATTGACCTCAAGCAGATCACGGCCTTTACTGGTTCCCTCCTGGTTGGCAGCTGAGGGCTGGAATATCAGATGAATCCTTTTTCAGTCACAGACATGTGACTTCCAGCCCACACAATGGCCCACGGAGGTAAATACACCATTTTTCATCAACTCTAAGTCACACTGTTATCTTATAAACCACTGAGAAAAAGGGAAAATGCTACTAAGGAAAACTGGGGGGACTGTCCCACATCTTAGTTGCAGCCTGCAAGACCTTCAGTTGTGGCGTGACAACTCTTAGTTGCAGCTCTGTGGGATCTAGCTCCCTAACCAGGGATCAAACTGGGCCCCCTGCATTGAAAGCAAAGAGTCTTTGCCACTGGACCACCAGGGAAGTCCCCCTAGTAGGGAAACTTTGACATGCAAACAATTTTAAGACTCATTCCAATATCAGAGGTATTAAACTGTGGAATTAAAATAGGGCTTCCCAGCTGGTTCATTACAGAATCCGCTTGTAATGCAGAAGCTGCAGCAGGCAGCTGTGGGAGGCAGTTAGATCCCTGGGTCAGGAAGATCCCCTGGAGGAGGGCATGGTAGCCCACTCCAATAGTCTTGCCTGGAGAATCCCATGGATGGAGGAGCCTGGTGGGTTACAGTCCATAGGGTCTCAAATAGTCAGACACAACTGAAGTGACTTAGCACACACAAAATGCGGGAAAACGTGCTTCTTGGAATCGATGAAATATGAGATAATCCTCATTTAATAGATTAAAAACTCAGGACCTTGGTTGGTTATGCATTCAAGGTCACATGGAAAATGAGGATGAGTGGTTTTCAAGACTTGTTCTGACAACAGATCCTACTTGTTTCCAATCCACTATGTGACCCACCTCCCCAAGAGGTCATGGAAGGAGAGAAAGCAAAAGGACCAGCCTTGCAGAGAGAGACGCACATGGATCAGCATCAGATTGCTTATGGGATAAAACTTAGCCTCATGCCCCTGAGGGATGCTCTTCTTGCAGTAAACACAGAAGGTCACAGGAAGGCCTCTCCCTGTGCAGAGGGCAGGGCAGGGAAGGGACATGAAAGGGCAGGTGAGCCCCAGCGAGAGGAGTGAAGGAGGAGGGTGGAGACCCTGAATCTCAGCCCTCCTGCTCATCACCTGGGTGGTCGCTGCCCTGAACCCATTAACAGAAGAGGAAAGCATTTCTGAGGCAGACTGTCAACAAAATAGGTGTTGAATAACAAGTGCACTTTGAAAATTGTGAAGCACTCTATGAATTGAATTTCCTAATACTACAAGTCAAAATACATAAGCCCAGGCTGCTGGGCAGTCTCATCTCAGCATCCTACCTTCAAAAGAAATCTCAATAGGAACTGGAAAGCAATTTAAATCTTCAATTATGCTAGTCCCTGGTAAAATTCTGAAAAGAGATTCAACGTCTCTCTTGCTTATTCTGTGTGATACAATGTGAATCTCTTATAGCATCACCTTAGTAGCTGCCTGGAAACAGAATTCAGGCTTCAAATTCAGTCTGTCTTCCTCTCTCCCCTTTCCCTCCCTGTGAATTCCCAAACCAAAGGGGATGGAGAGAGGTGTGGGGAGAAGAGGGGAGAGAGAGAGAAAGCCTAGCCCACAATGGCCTTTCTCTTTTCTTCAGTCCATGGGATTCTCCAGGCAACAAAACTGGAGTGGGTTTCCATTTCCTTCTCCAGGGGATCTTTCTGACCCAGGAATCGAACCCAGGTCTCCTGCATTGTGAACAGATTCTTTACCGACTGAGCTACAAGGGAAGCCCCATGTTCAGTATCTGCCCCTTTTCTCTTGTATGCCTGTTTGGAAATAACTGGAGGAGGGCATGGCAACCCACTCCAGTATTCTTGCCTGGAGAATCCCAAGGACAGAGGAGCCTGGCCGGCTATAGTCCATGGGGTCACAAAGAGACACAACTGCAGTGACTTAATACACACGCACACGTGACCCCTTCACCCATCACATAGCAGCTATTGGATTCATGATTGGCAAGTAAATATATTGCAAAGGATAAGTTCTCCTGATGACTAAACTATTAGTATATATGCACAAATACGTATCAAGGATCCCCCTTCCCCCAAAATTATCCCTCAAAAAAAGGAGTTGCCTTAGATCCTTACAAAATCTAGCATGTTACAGGAAGCTCTCTTCTTTAAAACATTAAAATACTGTTTTGAGAAGACATATCGGTCTGGAAAAATAAAAAATCAGTCAGAGCTAATTAGGGATGCCTCTAAAAATCCTGATAGAAACACCTTCTAATCACCTGATAAAAACAGTGAAAAAAGGAGACAGACACTTAGCGCAGATTTGTGAGGGGAAGGGCCTTACAGTTATGTGAAATGTGGTTCTTAAAACAGTTTTTTAAACACTGCTAAAGAGCAATGCATCTAGCAGGGCTGGGCACCAGCCGGGTCCCTACCAGTGTCAGGCATCCTGGATGCTCTCTGAACTCCTCTTGGGTTTTCATACCTAACTCAACATGGTCCTGGGGGAATGAGCTCACCCAGAGAGCCTACCCCGAGGTGTTTTTTTAAAAAGTTATTTTTGATGTGGACCATTTAAACAGTCTATGTTGAATATATTATAATATTTCTTCTGCTTTGGTTTTTTGACCACTAGGCATGCGGGATCTTGGCTCCCTGACCGAGGACTGAACCTGCTCCCAAGGCATTAGAAGGGGAAGTCTTAACCACTGGACTGCTAGAGAAGTCCCATCTGCTGAAGTCTGGCAGACCCTGCACTCCCTCTCTGTAGGGGGGCAGAACAACAACTTTAGATGTCCACCTCCTAATCCCCAGAATCCATGAATACGGTACCTGACACGGCAAAAGGGTCACTGCAGGTGTGATGAAGGGTTCTGAGATGGGGAGGTTATCCGAGTGGACCCAGTGTCATCATAAGGGGCCTTATAAGGGAGAGGCGGGAAGAGAAGATGGGACAGCAAAACTGAGGTTGGCGTGTGCAACGTAGCTGTAGACCATGGGCCCAGAATGCAGCAACTTCTAGAAGCTGGGAAAGGCAAGGAAACAGACTGTCCCCCTCAAGCCTCTAGAAGGAATACAGCCCTGCCAGCCCCTTGACAATGAAAGAGACCCTGTCAGATTTTGACCTCTAGAACACTAAAATAACAAACTTGTTATTTGAAGGGGGAAAAAGGCAATGCATTTAGAACTTATGATGCAGAGGTTTTCATATATGTCCACAGGAGGAACTGTTTCCTGTGTTTCCAATGACAGCATCACATAGTTTCAAGAGAGGTTGCATCTCTCCTGACACGGGCTGAGGTGGTAAACTCTGGATTCAGACGAATGAGGATAGAGATCCAGATGCCAACCAACCTCCAGCAGAGCTTGGATGAAATTGCTCCATGAAAGATGAGTGGAAAAGAGCCAATTTCTAAATTAATATATCCTTTTATATAATGTGTGACTTTTAGATGGGAGGTTACATTAAAATGTTGAGTCTTATAAATACTCGACTATTCTCTTTCTTTCTCTAAAAGTTTACATATTCAAGTTGGCCAAAAAGATTGGCCTTTGTTCATTTCTTTGGTTGGTTGGTTGACTGGTTTTCTTTGAGGATGTTTTAAATATTTTCATTGGGAAAATGGGAAATTGCTTTCTATTTAGAGTTGCATATATGAATTGGGCATATATGGGCATAACAAGGAACAGAATGAATGAGCCTAGAGACTGTATTTTAGTGTGAAGGGAACTAAAACTTGCGCTTACCTGCAGTTTCGGGATAATGGCTCCATATTTGTGACTTCAAGAGCAGTCGTTGAAACAGTTGAGACACACAAGGGCCAGGTGAGCCTCTTACCATTGTCAGTGGAAGCATGAGGCTGGGAATCCCTTCTCTTTGCAACACCTACAGAAGACTTTATTGGAGGGGGAGGGAAATGTAAATTCAACTAGTGTTCTTTTCTCATTTGGTCTTTTTTTTTTTAATATTTATATAAAAATGTTGTAATTGCTTAATTCTTGCAAGAGTTCTAGGTATTTGCAGGTATTAGTAACCAAGACGCTTTAAAAAATTTTTATTGGAATAGAGTTGATTTACAATGTTGTGTTAGTTTCACGTGTACAGCAAAGTGAATCAGTTATACATACACGTATCTACTCTTTTTTTAGATTCTTCTCCCATATAGGCCACTACAGAATATTGAGTAGGGTTCCTTGTGTTGTACAGTAGGTCCTTATTAGTTATCTATTTTATGTACAGTAGTATGTAGGTGTCAATCCCAATCTTTCAATTTATCCCTCGCTCACTTACACCATGGTAACAATGGTTTGTTTGCTGTATCTGTAACTCTTTCTGTTTTGCAGATAAGTTCATTTGTACTTGTATTTTAGATTTCACACATGAGCAGCATCTATGACATTTGTCTTCCTCTGTCTGACTTACTTCACTCAGTATGACGGTCTCCAGATCCATCCGTGTTGCTGCAGGTGGCATTATTTCATTCTTTTCCATGGCTGAGTAATACTCCGTTGTGTATATATGCTATATCTTCTTTATCCATTCATCTGTTGATGGATATTTAGGTTGCGTCCATGTCTTGGCTATTGTAAACATTGCTGCAGTGAACACCAGGGTGCACGTATCTTTTCAGATATTAGGAGTAGGATTGTTGCTGAACCATGTCTGACTCTTCCAACTCCATGGACTGTAGCCCGCAGGCTGCTCTGTCCAGGGGATTTCCCAGGCAAGAATACTAGAGTGGGTTGCATTTCCTTATCCAGGGGATCTTCCCAACCCAGGGATCAAAACTGGGTCTCCCACACTGCATGTGGTCTCCCGCATTGCAGGCAGATTCTCTACTGATTGAGGCACCAGGAAAGCCAGGACTGTTGGGTCATATGGGAGCTCTACTTTTAGTTTTTTAGGGAACCTTCAGACTATTCTCCATAATGGCTGTACCAGTTTACATTGCCACCAACAGTGTGGCAGGGTTCCCTCATCAGAGATTGATTCTAAAGCGAAAATGTCCCCACTGTAACATGAAAGCCCTGGCTTTCCAGAATTCTTCAGAGAAGAGTGGGACAGAGCAGAAGGAAGAGAGAAATGACCCCCTCCAGTGGAGGTCTGAGTTCCTCGTTTGCCTTCAAACATGTAACTAATGACAATTTACCCCTTTCAGTTCAATGTCTAAAGAATTTTCCAGATCAAGCGTTAGCAAATTCTAATCCAAGCTACCCTTCACCTCTTTCCAGCAATTCATCATTTTCCTTATCATTAAGGAACTTTTAGAAATCCAAACCCAATTTGCTTTCCTCTCCACAGGGCCTGGTTAGTGCTTCTCTGGATGACAAGAAGCAAAAAAGAAAAAAATGTGAAGGGAATTTGTGGTCCTGTTTTGAAAAACTAAAATAAGAAAAATTAAGGAAAATCTCAGATTTAGCAACATTTCCACTCAGTATTCCCTAAAGAATCTTGATTCAAGGGAAGAGTTGACTAAAAAATTATTTAGTGGCACAGTTGTGTAGTGCTGTGATTTTCTTTGATCCCCCCAGCAACCCTTCAAAGTAAGCAGGGCAAGTATTATCTCCAGTTTGGAGATCAGAGAAGATTTAGGTTTAGAGAAAAATGAGAACTAACAAGAATTTGGGCAGTTCTCACAGTTGTTTGGTCCTATGGGGTATGCCCTCTTTAATTAAAACCCTTCTCATGCAAGTTTCAGAAAAACCAGCTCAAACCAGTTAAAACAAATGAACAAAACCAAAAAAGGGAATTCATTGGTTCATATAAGAAGTTCAAGGGGTGAATTCAGCTCTCTCCACCCCCAACCCCACTTGAGCCTGCTCAGACCCTGTGGTCTCTTCCCTCCCTGTCCTCTGTCTGCCTTTTGTCTGTGGCAAAACTTTAACCAAACAAGAAGTTTAATCAGAGAACTGAGAAAATGCAGAAATAAAGGAAAACAGTCAAATAAGACCAAATACAATGATGATAGTTTAGTTATTAAAGCAAAGTAAGTCTAGGATGTTCAGTTCCTCCTCAAGGGCTACAGATGATATTCTGAGCCCCATCATGTGAGCTGCCTTATGGATCCTGAAACCCCCACCAGTGGAAGAAGTCAGCTACATGGTGACCAAACTATAGCCATAACATGTTCTATTGCTAAGCTGTGTCCAACTCTTTGCAGCATGCCAGGCTTCCCTGTCCTTCACTAATATCCATGACATAAGCTGTCACAATGATAAGAACTGGCCTTGAATAAATGGGAATTAACCAACCCTGGAACTAAAGGTTAACTGTACTTAAAACAATCAAGATAATGCTGACTAGCCCACCACATGACTAATTTCAAGATGACCGTCAGAGCTGAACGTATTCTTTCTGCATATAGCCTCCTCCATCGGTCTATATAAAAGCTCATGCCCACTAATTGTCAGTGGCAGGGAGTCAGCGTTTGGACAGGAGTCTGCCCTTCACACACACACACACCCACACACCCACACACCCACCCACACACCCACACACACACACACCCCGCCCCCGCAGGTTACTGGCCTCTGAAATAAAGCAAAAAATAAAGCAAATTTTCCTTTCCACCAACCTTGCCTCTTTGTTGGCTTTAGAGCAGCCAGGACCAGACTCCATTTTTTGTTTTTCTCTCTCTCCCTCTCCAACCCCCTCACTCCTTCTGTTTCCAACTTTATCGTTCTTTTGTATTGGCTTCATTCTCAAGCAGGTTGTTCCCCAAGGAGCAGAGATGACCATCCCCAGGGTCAGATGTTGCCAGTTTTAGTAGTCCAGTGGAAAGTAAGGTCCTTTCCCATCACTGTTTCAATAAAAGTCTGGTGCTAGACCTCTTTGGCCTGGCCAAGTCCCATTTCCAACCCTGAACCAATCACTGGGGCTCTGCCTTGCACCAGTTGCTCCTTGGGGTGTGGTCATCCCCCTTCCCGTCACATGACAAGAGCCAAGGAGAGGATACGTCTCTTTCAGGCAAACCAGGTGCTGTAACCAGCAGGAGGGGGTATGGCTGCTGGGTAGACAGACCCTACAGAAGTCTGTTCCATTCACCAGTCTCATCATTCGGTTGAGAAAACTCAAGTACAGAGGCATTGTCCTGACTTGTAGCCGGATCCCAGACTCCAGACGCCATGACCTTTTTGCATATTGGTGGAGACAAATCCATCAACATGCCTTTAAGTGGGTGAACTGATACTGGAACTTGGTCCATCTGCTGTTTGGCACAAAGCTCATGTTCATTGCCAGAAATACGAGCTTATATCCATCCTACTATTCTTGGCATTGTTAGCTCAGCTTCCACCACCCCAGTAAAGCAACCAGTCATTTAGAGAGAATATATTCTCAGGCCCAGACTAAGTCAATGGTCAAGCTTTTTCATGCTCTTCCCTTAGATCTGCTAGGAGACAACAGGAAAGCCAGCCAGGTCCCAGCCTCCATTTCTTCCTGGAGTTGGCCCTGCCTGACTCCTGCTCCCCAGCTAGTTGGAGGAGCTCAGTAGTGTTTATCCTAACCCTCCTGCTTATCTCCTTGTCTCCATCACTCTGCTTGTGGGTGTCTAATCAATAAGTGTGTGTGCTAAGTTGCTTCAGTCATGACTCGTTGTGACCCTGTGGATTGTAACCCACCAGGCAAGGGATGCTCCAGGTAAGAATACTGGAGTGGGTTGTTTTGCCCTCCCCCAGGGATCTTCCTGACCCAGGGGTCGAACCAGTATCTCTCATGTCTCTTGCATCAGCATGCAGGTGAGTTCTTTACCACTAGTGCCACCTGGGGAGCCCAGATCTATTCAATACATCTCTGATCTATTTAAGGGACTGTTGTGCATGTGTTCTTAAACATATAACCATTTAATGAGCACCAGAGAATTGATGCTTTCAAATTGTGGTGCTGGAGAAGACTCTCGAGAGTCCCTTGGACTGCAAGGAGATCAAACCGGTCAATCCTAAGGAAATCAACCCTGAATATTCATTGGAAGGACTGATGCTGAAGGTGAAGCTCCAAAACTGGCTCACCTGATGGGAAGAGCCAACTCATTGGAAAAAGATCCCGATGCTGGGAAAGACTGAAAGCAAAAGAAGCGGGTAGCAGAGGATGACATGATTGGATGGCATTACCGACCCAATGGACATGAATTTAAGCAAACTCTGGGAGACTAGTGGAGGACAGGGAAGCCTGGCATGCTGCAGTCCATGGGGTCACAAAGAGCTGGACACGACTTAGCAATGGAACAACAGCAATTTAATGCCAGGGATGGCACCTTGTTTCTTTTTTTCCCCAGAGTGACTAGTCCAGCACCCTGCATGTGGCTGGTTTTTCATAAATGGTTCTGACTTGCACTATCCCTACTTTGGGGGTATCTTAAAGATGAACAGTCAATAGACTATGAGAAGTAATGATAGGCATTACTCATTTCTCTAAATTTTCTGACCACAGATTTTTCCAGAAGCCACAGATTGCTCCAGAGTGGATGGGAACAATTCCATAAGCATTATATGGGGTATGAATTGCTCTTAGGGTTATTTTTCTAATCAAAGCATCTTTCAGTTGCATTACAGTGTTATTTTTTAGAAAATAATTTCTCTAAATCATGTCCTTTCTTAACCTAATTCCTCCCAATAAAAGCCCCCCTTTCATATTTCTTTCCATTCTTTGAGGCCCTCATTTTTTTTCTATAGATAGATATAGATGAATTAAATATATTTCATTTCCCTCAAATTTTAATGTGTCTCCTTTAGATTCTATCCTCTAGTTCAGGCTGAGAATAGGGAGTTAGAATATCCAGAGCATTAAAGATTTATCACCTCCATCGTTCTTTATGGGACTTCTCTTATTTCTAAGGAATATCTCATTTGCCTAGGTTATTTTGCAAACGAAAAAGGAATTAATATTTTCTGAAGCTCTGCATGAGTTTTCAAAAATCTGTTGGATGGTGAGTTTTTAATAACTCCAACTAATTACCCTTTTTAAGATTAGATGTTAGGTAAAAGGTTTTAGGTTTCCCTCCATTGACAACTACTAATAAAACCAATTCATTATGAACAAAATGTGGTTTCAATATGAACATACCTCCAGGGGACAGCCGTTTGTATAAGAAAGATTTTCTGCAATTCAAGTTTGAGGAGATCTACAGTAAATCCTTTCAACAAAGGGATGTCGGTGGGAAGTACTAAAATTACGTGAGCAGTTTTCCCCTTGGCTGAGAGCAATGGGCTGAATTAATGTGATATTTGTTTTCTACCCACTGGGTTCTAATGGTAATGAGAATGAGTGGGGCGGGGGGGGGGGGGGGGGTTGCTGGTGGAAGATGAGAGCTATGGGGATCAGAAAGACTTCGTTTGCCAGGTCTTGCTTTTATTACCTCTTCCCCACACTGCCCTGGATCTAAAAAAAAAAAAAAAGCCAGAATCTCACACCCTAAGCACCATACCATGCTTACTTGAGTGGCAAAATCACCATGTAGGCAAGGTCTTGTAAATTATCCTGACTAATTCCACCCCGGGTCCATTTTACAGATAAATAAACTGAGGACCACAGAGGACCAGAGACACGGTCAGGGTCCCCGAGAAAGTGACAAGACCCATCTTTCCAAACCTCTAGTCAGTGTTCTTCCTGCACTGAGACTCACTGGTTCTCACTCACCATGCTTTCTCATCCATTTTGGGTGGCCAAGCTGAGGACAAGACCCAAAATACTCACACCAAACCAAATGTGCCTGTTCTTAAACATGTCGCCTGAAACCACACTTGACATCAGAACTAGTCCAGCCTGTAGCATTGTTCAAGGGCAGTGAATCATATGGTGGAAATGAGGTGGGCCTTGATGGATGGACAGGGGTCGGTGCACTGCAAAAGTGGGCAAAGGAGGGCAATGAAAGCCAAGGGCAGTGAGGCTTCAAGAGAGACGCTTCCAGGCAGCCTCTCTCCTTCCTGCTCTTTCCTCCTCCTCCCCTCCCCCCCCACCCCTCCCCTGCTGCCTCTCTGCAGCTCTTGTGTATAGTGCCCTGAGGATTGCTGATGAAAAGGGGAGGTGGGAATTTTCCTGTAACATCCACACAACTGTCCTTTCAGACTGAGTACTCACTGAGGCAAAAGAAACAAATTAGTGAAATTATAAGCTGAAAACTGGGAAGTTTTTCATCTTCAGTAGACTGGGGATAAAATCCTCCCTCAGCCATCTGCATATATGGTTTCACAAAAATGCAGTCATATATTATTCTGCAACTTATTTTTGTTATTTTAATCAATGTGAACATCTTTCCAGATCAGTAGGTAATATCAATGTTGTTGTTCAGTCGCTAAGTCATGTCTGACTCTTTGCGACCTCATGGACTGCAGCATGCCAGGCTACCCTGTCCTTCACTATCTCCTGGAGTTTGCTCAAATTCTTGTCCATTGAGTCCAACCATCTCATCCTCTGTGGCCCCCTTCTTCTCCTGCTCCCTCATTGATATATTGATATCAATGTATCAATCAAAATTATTTTTTTAATGGTGCTAAATATTCCCTGGTGGCTCAGACAGTAAAAAATCCGCCTGCAATATGGGAGACCTGTGTTCGATCCCTGGGTTGGGAAGATCCCCTGGAGAAGAAAACAGCTACCCACTCCAGTATTCTGGCCTGGAGAATTCCATGGACAGAGGAGTCTGGCAGGCTACAGTCCATGGAGATGCAAAGAATGGGACACAACTGAGCCACACATACACACAGACACACACACAGACACACAGACACACACACACACACAGATACACACAGACACACACAGACAGACACAGACACAGACACAGACACACACACTCTCTCTCTCTCCATAAACTTCCCTGGTGGTTCAGTGGTAAAGAACCTGCCTGCTAATGCAGGAGAATCAGGTTTGATCCCTGGGTCAGGAAAGATCCTCTGGAGAATGAAATGGCAACCCACTCCAGTATTATTGCCTGGAAAATCCCAGACAGAGGAACCTGACCAGCTACAGTCCGTGGGACTGCAAAAGAGTCAGACACAACTTGGCAACTAAGCAACGGCAAAAAAAAATATGCCATGGTGTGGGGACTTCCCTGGTGGTCCAGTGGTTAAGAAGGGGACGTGGGGTCGATTCCTGGTTGGGAACCAAGATCCCACAGGCCACAGGGCAGCTGAGCTCTTGCGCTGCAACTGCTGAGCCTGTAGGTTCTGGAGCCGGCGCCACAACTAGAGAGTCCATGAGCCACAACAAAAGATCCGGCATGACACCACTAAGACCCCATGTACTGAAACTAAGACCCAATGCAGCCAAATAAATAAATTTTTTAAAAAATTTCACAGTGCGGATACATGGTAATCAACTCAATCTCTCCCTTTTCATGGATGTTCAGTGTTCATCAGATTTGCTGTTGCAAACAACAAAGAATGCAGTGATAAAGCACTTAGGCCCAGGCCCGTGCCTGTGGTAGAGACACACCGAATGTCAGGTTCCCTGGCTTCCTTGGCTGTTGGTGACTTCATAACCAGAAATGGAATTAGAATGGGAGTCCAAGTTAACAACTCCAAAAACCCACTAATCATTTTGTACAGCTTTGCGTCCTGAGTTTGTGGGTATGTCTTACTTTTTGAATTTGCGTTTGACACTAGTCCTTTCCCTAATTTATTTCAAAGGACATCTCAAAATGTTAAAGGGGTTGGGAACAACTCTAGCGGCAGCAGAAAAATGCATCAAAAGTGCTGTGGAAATATTTAGAACAGGGTGAACATCACATGATCACAGATTAAATGTCAGGTTTAAGATGACCACTACTTCTATTCTGAAATAGTGATGAGGAAAGACAGTTGAAGTCCTGGGAATAAACGGATCCTGAAGTTTCAACCCAAGGGACAGAGAAACATGGAGGTTTCCTATTCTGAAAGACAGGAAACACCCTTGCCTTGTTTTATTAGTATCTTCACATCCCTTCAGTCCATACTACTCTTCCCTTCTTCTTTCATGAACATCTGTTTTTTGCCATGTTGGGACAGGTCTACAATTGTAAGTCAACCGTTTGAAGTGTAGACTTTGGAACACTTAGAAAATATAGATCCATATCCTGGCTGCAGTTGTTTACTAGTGATTGACACCTGGGAAATTCTTAGTCTGAGTCTTCACTTTGTCATTTGTAAAGTGGGGATAACTGCAAGAGTTAAGTAAAAGTAATGATGAGCAAGTGTGTGATACCCAGTAAGAGTTAATCATAGTCCTTTTCATTCTGGGTCAGCAGCTCAATGGAAACACAGATCGTTTCTTTCCCTAGTGTATTAAACAGTGTACTACATACTTTATTGTTATGGCTTATAATTTATTTCTGTTGTCCACCAGTTTTGTAGGATTGCCAAAAGGAGTTAATCCTTTCTGAGCACTTGGGAGCTAAATACTTATATCAACGCCATTTTTCAGGAAACCAAGGTCATGAAATGAAGAACTCACCCAAGACTAAAGCATTGCTGCTTCTACGAGTGGCTGCTAGAGGCTAATGTCTGTGGGCCAATTCTGTACAATTGCTCGTGTGCTCTTTTTCCCACTGTGAAACACATTTTTAATAATCATTAGATTATAATAAGGTAATGAAGAGAATACAAGTTCTAACAAATCTTTTAAAAATTTCGTTCTGTCTACCCCAGAATGATCAAGGTCAAATGTGATCTATAAGTTTTGAGAGAGAAACCTTGAGGGTGAAAAAGGCAGCAAGAGAAGGAAAGATTGACAGAGATACTTACAGAGAAGAGGCTGGCACTGGAAGCGAATTCTTGGAACAGTTACGTTTGAGGGTTGGTGGTGGGTATATTACTGACACTCTCACTTAGTTGTTAAATGTTAAAGACTTATTTTGCTTCTCCAAAGAAAGAGAGCTGGATATAAAGCTACTCTCCTCTGGGCCTCATTCAGATATCAATATCTTTAAATGTGATAGTTAGGCTGTTTGTAATTATGTGCTAGTACGAATATCACCATGAAACATGACTTTATGAATAAATCTGTTTGCATTTCAGATTATAGAGAAAAACTGGAAACCATCCAAAAACTGGGAAGAGCTAAGTAAATAATGATTTTTGCCATATGATGGAATATTTGCAGCCATGAAAATGTGTTTACAAACATAGGAAATTTTTCTCTAAAGACAAATGCAAAATTGTACACATAATTACATAAACATTTTGTTGAGAAAGATGGAGAGGGGCCAAAATGATAAAAGTACTGCATTTAGTATGGGCCTTGTTTCTTTATGCTTTTCTATACTCTCTAAATTTCCTATAACGTGCATTGATTACTTATTAGAGGGGAAAGTTTAAAAGGGGGAAGGGGGAAAATGTTTGCTGAACTAGGCGTGATTTCAGCAGTAGAATGACATACCAGGCCTATCAGAATCTTTATAGCTCAGCTGGTAAAGAATCCGCCTGCAAGGCAGGAGCCCCTGGTTCAATTCCTGGGTCAGGAAGATCCCCTGGAGAAGGGATGGGCCACCTATTCCAGCATTCTTGGGCTTCCCTTGTGGCTCAGCCGGTAAAGAATCTGCCTGCAATGCAGGAGACCTGGGTTTGATCCCTGGGTTGGGAAGATCCCCTGGAGAAGGGAAAGGCTACCCACTCCAGTATTCTGGCCTGGAGAATTCCATGGACTATACAGTCCATGGGGTCACAGAGAATCAGACACAATTGAGCCACTTTCACTTTCACTTCCTTCAAAGAGTGTCTTAGTAATTAAAAAGCCCATGAGTCTATTAGTAGTATGGCCCTTAGTCATTACTTTTTCTGGCAGCTATCTTTATACTCAGCTTACTGTCCAGTGAAATGCTTTCTTATAAACCTAGCATTCTAGGCTAGGCTTTTTCTCTCCGTTATATATTTGTGCCATTGCTTTGGAAAGACAGATGAAACTTCATTTTCTCAGATTCTACCATAGTCCAAACTTACCAGGATGCTTTTGGGTATCAATGTTGTCTTTTCATTCAAGAGCTATTTCGTTGAGTGGCAGGTCATTTGCAATTGTCTTAACCTACCACCAATATCCTCAACCAGAAAATTTATGGAAATGTCATGTAAGGTAAGATGGGGATATGTAAGTGCTTAGTCGATTAGTCACACCTGACTCTTTTCCACCCCATGGACTGTTTTGCCACCCCAGACTCCTCTGTTCACAGAATTTTTCAGGCAAGAATACTGGAGTGGGTTGCCATTTCCTACTTCAGGGGATCTTCCCCACCCAGGGATTGAACCGGTGCTTCTGGCATCTCCTACACTGACAGGTGGATTCTTTACCACTGTGCCACCTGGGAAGGCCACCTGGGAAGACAAGGACAGAGCCTGCCAATTCAGACCTCCATGAATCCATCAACAGCCAGCCTTTAGAAATGACCTTGGACAAACCCACTTGACTAAACCCTAACCCAACCCCCATCTCTCTGTCTTATCCATAAAGATCTTATGCAAAAGTGTTAGATGGCTTTTTGAAATCAGTATATAAGCCTTTCTAGAAAAATATGTTCCAAGATTCTCAAGCAACCTGTGGATTTTCTCATTTTGACCAAGAGAAGACTTTTCTGTAATTCTATGGGGAATAGCATAAAGTCAGCAGTAAAGTCAAAAGATTCAGTATTTAGATTAATGCATTATCACTTTGATCAAATCAGAATATCTGCTGCATTTAAACTGTCTTAGAAAAGTCTGAAGATAAAAATGTCTTTGATTTACATTAGGTCATATGGTGAAAATTCCACTGTTATTTAAAGTAAACTGTAATACATTAGAAGTTACTTTAAAGGACCCTTATCTAGAAGCTAAAAGGATAAATATTAGAGCACTTTAACAGATCAAGTGGTAAAAGCAGCCAGTTCACTACTGATCAGCCATGTGGCTTTGGATAAACCACTTAGATCCCCGAGAGTCAGTTTCCTTTTTTGTGAAAATGAGGTGATACCCAGACTTTAGGGTTGTAATAAAGATTGAATGAGGCGATGGATGTAAAAGTGGCACTAAATAATTACGTAGTGAGCTGCTTACCATGTGCCAGACACTCCACGCGCTTTCAAGGTTCACATCATTTAACCCTCATGCAACCCTAGGTGATGCTACTTTTACCATCATATATATCCCCATATATTTGAAGTGCTAAGATTTAAAGGACAGCAAGGAGATCAAATCAGCCAATCCTAAAGGGAATCAACTCTGAATATTCATTAGAAGAACTGATGCTGAAGCTGAAGCTCCAATACTTTGGCGACCTGATGAGAAGAGCCGATTCATTGGAAAACACCCTGATGCTGGAAGAGATTGAGGGAAGGAAAAGGGGGCGACAAAGGATTAGATGGTTGGATGGCATCACCAACTCAGTGAACATGAGTTTGAGCAAATTCCAGGAGATAGTGAAGGACAGGGAGGCCTGGTGTTCCAGTCCATGGGGTTTCAAAGAGTCAGAGATGACTTACCAAGATTTAAAGGAACAGGCCCAATCCACACAAAGAGGTACCCCAAAACTAAAGAATGATGTGTCAAAACTAGTATACACTGTAACACCTATGTGAAAATTGGGAGGCTGACAATAGGCCGTAAGCTTCAGTTTCCACATCTGTAAAATGGGGCTAATCACAGTATCTGTTCTGCCCATGATGATTAGGATTGAATGAGACAATGCATGCAAAGTAGTAGGCTGGCCAAAATGTTCATTTTTTCCCGTAACATCTTACGGCAAAACCCAAACGAACTTTCTGGCCAACCCAATACTTGGTACTGTACTTGGTACAAAGAAAATATTGAGTGTCAGCTACTAGGCGGGGGCTCAGTTGTTATTATTTTTAGTGAAACAGCACTTGAGCAATGATTCCCATTAGGTGAACCAAATCTCTAATATGGAAATAATTATGGCCATAATCTCCATTTTCCATGGGTAGGATTAAGTTCTCATAAGTATTATACAGGTTCCCACATTTGTTATATAACTGTTGGACTTCATCTTGAACTTACTAAGAAATCACTCGTCCAGGGGCATGATATAATTCCTCCCACTCCAAACTGTTCAGAAGGAAGGATAACTGACTGTTTAATAAAAGAACATCTCAGTACTCAATAGGGTGAACTTGGTCCTGACACTCCTAAAGCTTAAGAGTTAAGGGGGTGGATGATCTGAATAATGAACTGACAGGCAAAGATTTCTGCAAGGACAGTTATAAAATAATATTAACGCAGAACTTAAGATCTTTCACTGCTATTTTAGATCAGACGGCACTTTGGATGGTGACTGCCACTGTGTGTATCCTCCCGCCATACCTGTTACTCCCTTGAGACTGGGTTTCCACCTTCTTTGTTTTCATATTCTCCACTAACCCCACTCCACAGTGATCATTACTTTGACTTAACCCTAGAAAATAATGAGGAAAATATTGTAGCAAAATAACCAAGACAAATACCCAAAGACTATCCAAGTTCCATGCAAAGTAGAAACCTTTGGAAACTGTGCCGTTTCACCATTGCTGGACCATCACGTGAACCAGGACAGAACACCAGTTGAGGCACTGCCATCTGAGCCAACGGGGTTCAGCTGGCAGGGGCTGCCACGGATCGAGGAATGGAAAGAATCCCCCTCGCTGTGACAGCCGTGTGCAGGGGGCTTCGAGCAAAGCAGCCAGCTGTGTGGTCAAAAACTGATTAATCACAGGGACGTGAACAAGTAAGTGACTGTACTGAAGATTAGGGCTTTCCTGACAGCTTAGCTGGTAAAGAATCCACCTGCAATGCAGGAGACCCTGGTTCGATTGTCGGCTCAGGAAGATCCCCTGGAGAAGGGATGGGCTACCCACTCCAGTATTCTTGGGCTTCCCTGGTGGCTCAGGTGATAAAGAATCCTCCTGCAACGTGGGAGAGCTGGGTTCGATCCCTCGGTCAGGAAGATCCTCTGGAGAAGGGAATGGCAACCCAGTCCAATCTTCTTGCCTGGAGAACTCCGTGGACAGAGGAGCCTGGCAGGCTACAGTCCCTGGGGTCACAAAGAGTCAAACACACCTGAAGTGACTGAGCACAAAGGAGGTGGAGAGAGAGGGAAAGCTAGACTGAATCTTGTGGAGTAGAAGTGGACCTGGACGTAGATCAGTGTGAACTTGCGGTTTTTAACAGAGAGATGGATGATGAGGAAACAAGCAGAGACGGAGGTATTTCCTAACTGCCCACTGAGAGGATTTGGCAGGAGTGATGGCACCGTGATAATGCATACAACACAGCGCCCAAATCTTGGCTTTAAATGATGTTCTCCCCGAGAGTGAACCAGGACTCCAGAAAAACGGCTGATGCCAGGACTGCAGTAATGAAAATTCAAGATGGAGCCTGAAACATCTTGTGGTGACTCAAAGTAATAAAGTGCTCAAAGAACCAGGGGGATGTGCAGCCATTAAGGAAGTAAGTATAGAAACTCCTCAAAAAATTAGAAACACGATTACCATGTGACCCAGCAACCTCCCTGGGTATATATCCAAGACTTGAAAGCTGGATCTCAAAAGAGGTATCTGTACACCCACGTTCATGCCAGCATGATTCACAAGAACCCAGTGGTGGAAGCAACCAGGTGTTCAAAGATACACGAATGAAAGAAGAACACGTGGTAAAGCCATACAATGAAATATTATGCAGCCTTTAAAAGGATGGAAACCCTGTCACATGCTACATGGATGAAACTTGAGGATAGTATGCTGAGTTAAATAAGGACAAAAGGACAAATACCGTATGGTTCCACTCATTAAGTACCTAGAGCAACCAAAATCATAGAAACTGAAAGTAGGGAAGTGATGACCAAAGGCTGGGGGATCGGCAGGGGGAGGCAGGAAACGAAATTCGTGTTCAGTGGGTACAGAGTTTCAGCGCTACAGGATGAATATGGTCACTGTCTGCTGCACAATCACGTGAACGCACTCAACACTACTGGACCTGAACACTTAAAAAAGGTTAACATGGTGAATTTAATGGTTTTTAACCACAATTAACAACAACAAAAAAAAAGAACCCAAGACTATGTCAAAAGAGCACAAACGCCAGCTTGAAAATTAGTGACAGCACTGTATAGAATCACAATGAATCACGATCATTTATAGATTACAAAACAGAATCCATGTTCCACAAGGACATAAACAAAGAATTAACAAATGGAGGGGAAGAGAAAGTGCTTACACTAGAATGCCAAGTAAACACAGAAGCCAGAGTTTAATTAGAAAATCACCATTTTGGCAAGAACTTATTCAGATAAGAATCATCCATAGATGCTAAAGCTAGAGGATAAATATTTATAAAGAACATGATATTGACATAGTCTCAAAGTAGCTCCCCACAAAATACTGACTGTGGAGAAACCTTGGAAACATAACCAACTGTGAAAAATTAACATCACCAGTAATGGGAAAAATGGACTCTTATGAGCTTTCTTATGTTGTACAGAGAACACAGCCTCATTTACTTCTCTGGTATTCCTGTCAAAAACCTGTAACCTGAATCTAGTCATGAGGAAACATCAAATTCAAAGGAAGGGCTATTTACAAAGCAACTGACCAGCACTCTTCAGGTACGTCAAGGTCATAAAACAAACCAAATTTATGGAAAGGAAAAACTGAGGAAGTCCTCCAGATTTGAGGAAGACTGAAGGGAAAACATAGCTAAACACATGCATCATCCTGGACGGGGCCCTAGACCATCAGCTAATCTAAGCTAAGTCGCTTCAGTCGTGTTCGACTCTGTGCGACCCCATAGACGGCAGCCCACCAGGCTCCCCCGTCCCTGGGATTCTCCAGGCAAGAACACTGGAGTGGGTTGCCATTTCCTTCTCCCTAGACCATAAAGGAAAGGATTATTACAAAGACACTATGGACCAATTCGTCACATGTGAACGGGGTTTGCAGATTAAATGGTAGGATTTTATCAATATTGTTTTCCTGACTTTGATTTGAAGTACTGTAGTTAGGTAGAGGAGTCCTTGCTTTAAAGGAAAAAAACTTACTATCAAGCAGTTCAAAAGAAAGTATATATGTGTGGGGTTTTCCACTAGTCATGTAGGGATGTGACAGTTGGACCATAAAGAAGCCTGAGCATCAAAAAATTGATGTTTTTGAACTGTGGCATTGGAGAAGACTCGAGAGTCTGTGCCTTGGACCGCAAGGAAATCAAACCAGTCAATCCTAAAGGAAATCAATCCAGAATACTCATTGGAAAGACTGATGCTGAAGTCAAAACTCCAATACTTTGGCCACCAGGTGCAAACAGCTGACTCATTAGAAAAAGACTCTGATGCTGGGAAAGACAGAATGCAGAAGGGGGCAATAGCGGATGAGATGGCATCACCGACTTGATGGACATGAGTTTGAGCAATTTCTGGGAGATAGTGATGGACAGGGAAGCCTGGTGTGCTGCAGTCCATGGGGTTGCAGAGTCAGACACAACTGAACAACTCTACATATGTGTGTGTGTGCACATAGAAAGATAAATAAATATGGCAAAAATGTTAACAGGGGATACTAGCAGAAGGCTATAAAGGATCTTTTAAACTATCTGTATAATTTTTCTGTCAGCTTAAAATTATTTCAAAATAATAAGTGAAAAAATAAGACACACACAAGTGGTCTTTGACCTATTGGGAATTTATTACTCTGGTTTTTATACTACAAAAATCTCTGCTTAAGGAGTAAAACTATTCAAAAGAATAGTTAAAATAAATGTGAAGGAAGCTTTTCTTAATGGGCAATAATGTAGATATAAGATTCTGCTTAACAGTTAAAAATGCACAATGTTCTGAATCTTTCAAATTGCCAACATCCTCTGGATCACTGAAAAAGCAAGAGAGTTCCAGAAAAACATCTATTTATGCCAAAGTCTTCGACTGTGTGGATCACAATAAACTGTGGAAAATTCTGAAAGAGATGGGAATACCAGACCACCTGACATGCCTCTTGAGAAACCTGTATGCAGGTCAGGAAGCAACAGTTAGAACTGGACATGGAACAACAGACTGGTTCCAAATAGGAAAAGGAGTACATCAAGGCTATATATTGTCACTCTGCTTATTTAACTTCTATGCAGAGTACATCATGAGAAACGCTGGGCTGGATGAAGCACAAGCTGGTATCAAGATTGCTGGGAGAAATATCAATAACCTCAGATATGCAGATGACACCACCCTTATGGCAGAAAGTGAAGAACTAAAGAGACTCTTGATGAAAATGAAAGTGGAGAGTGAAAAATTTGGCTTAAAGCTCAACATTCAGAAAACAAAGATCATGGCATCTGGTCCCATCACTTCATGGTGAATAGATGGGGAAACAGTGTCAGACTATTTTGGGGGGCTCCAAAATCACTGCAGATGGTGATTGTAGCCATGAAATTAAAAGACTCTTACTCCTTGGAAGGAATGTTATGATCAACCTAGACAGCATATTAAAAAGCAAAGACATTCCTTTGCCAACAAAGGTCCGTCTGTCTAGTCAAAGCTATGGTTTTTCCAGTGGTCATGTATGGATGTTAGAGTTGGACTATAAAGAAAGCTGAGAGCCGAAGAATTGATGCTTTTGAACTGTGGTGTTGAAGAAGACTCTTGAGAGTCCCTTGGACTGCAAGGAGATCCAACCAGTCCATCCTAAAGGTAATCAGTCCTGAATGTCCATCGGAAGGACTGATGTTGAAGCTGAAACTCCAATATTTTGGCCATGTGATGCGAAGAGCTGTCTCATTTGAAAAGACCCTGATGCTGGGAAAGATTGAGGGCAGGAGAAGAGGACAACAGAGGATGAGATGGTTGGATGGCATCACCGACTCAATGGGCATGAGTTTGAGTAAACTCCGGGAGTTGATGATGGACAGGGAAGCCTGATGTGCTGCAGTCCATGGGGTTGCAGAGTCGGACACAACTGAGCGACTGAACTGAACCGAACTGAATCTTTCTCATTAGACATACTTCTTTCTTCCTACAATATGTCTGTCTCCTTAAGAAAAACTACATATGGGAGATATTGAGAAACCTTGAGAATTTAACTCCTGTACATCTAGGTTAAAGTAATATTTTTCTTATAACAGGATTTCCATAATCTCATCAGAGACATATATCCTTTGATACTTAAGTATGAAATTTAACCCAAACCATAAGTATCTTTATGATTTGTGGTATATTTCACTACTTTTATTTCAATTATAATTTGGTATTTAATAGATAACTCTTTAATATAAAAAATCTTCTATGATAGCAAATGTCTGTCTATAAAAGAAAAGTTTTTAAATATTTGCGGGGGTGGGGGGAATCATTTAGAGTCAAATGGTAATGGCATGTTGGGCCAAGGCCACAGTGTGTTTCTGAAATAAATTACATTTCTCATAAGCTTGGTACACAAATCTGAAGAGAAATGAGAGGTCCCAAAATAAATAAGGACAGCAGCAGCACCCTTAGAATAAAAACAGCTTCCCAGAGAGATTTGTTTCAAGCCTTCACTAGTTTCCAATGAACAATTAATACTGCCTTTTGCTAGTGGTAAAGAACCTGCCTGCCAAAGCAGGAGAGATGTAAGAGACGGCAGGTTCGATCCCTGGGTCGGGAAGATTCCCCTGGAGGAGAGCATGGCAACCCACTCTAGTACTCTTGCCTGGAGAGTCTCATGGACAGAGGAGCCTGGCAGGCTACAATCCATGGGGTCCCAAAGAGTTGGACAAGACTGAGTGACTTTCACTTTCAAAAAAAATTACGTTGTGTCAAGGGAGGAAAAAAGGAAATACATATGATAAATTGGATACTGAACATTAAAAATAAATTCAGAAAGTGATTTAGTACATCCTTATGAATCCTTTGTGTATCCTCCACTTGAAATTATCACTCAGTATCAAGTTTGAGTAGGATCCACGGAATCAGTAACAGTTTCACTAAAGAAGCACATACACTTGCGGTTCCCTTCAACAGTGAGGAAAGATGCAAAACTCTCCAAACTTCTACTGTTTCGCTCCTCAAAATCACATTTTAACTTCACGAACTAAAATGAAATGGACTTGAGTAATGAAGGAAAAAGCACCAAAAAACTAGAACTGTGTGGGTGTGTGTGTGGGGTAGGGGAGGTGGGCATAGATATGGATGGGAGAGAGAAACAAAGATACCCTCACTTTCAGCAAAGTGCCCCATTTTTATTTTGACAATCTGGGGTATTTTCTCATAAACACAATTAAGGTGGTTAGAGTGAGAGAAAAAGCACAAGAAAGAGAAAAACCTTCCCTTGACGCTCACCCAGGCAGCAGATCTGAAGGTTCCTTCTCTAGTTCCATGTATCGTCACATATCCATCCACTCTGTAGATGCCACATGGCTGGATAAACAAGGGATTGGGGTGGTGGGGAGCAACCACCACCCAAATAAACAAGCAAACACAATCGATCTCTTAATCACCAACCACTATTTACACCCTTTGACTTAAGTGGTAATGTGTTCATCAATATTTAAAGGACAATAAACCTTATTTTATGTAAACCTCTAGAACCTTAAAATCAAAGAAAAGTACAGGATGTGACATTTACCCTTTCTGTCCCCACCCTGTCTGCAACCCCCCCACCTCCCCGCCCCACCTTTACTGGCCCATCACACAGGATGGAAGCAGTCCTCTCTGAGCAGGTACTGTTCATGCTGTTCTTACAGCAGATAAAGTGAATATATTCACCCTAAACAAAGTGACTATAACTAAGGAACCAGAGTAGCACAGCAGTGCAGGAAAAAAAAGTAGTTGAAATTTACAGCTTAAAATCTCAGACTGCAGAATTCATCTAGTTCAACATATTTATTTTAGTATTGAATTAGTGGATTCTATAAGGATTCTAGATTAATTTAGTATCAAACGAATGAACTCTATGAAGGCTAGGTTCCAATTCCGCCTCTGTCTCTGACTAGCTACCTATCTTAAGCAAATCCCTTCCCTTCCACAGGCCCATTCATTCAACACTGAAATAAGTGTGTCAAACTAGATGAATTCTACAGTCCCGCTCAGCCTTAATGTTCTAAGATTTTAAGTTACAAATTCTAACTACCTTTTTTCCCTATTAAAAGTGAGAGGGCTTTTTTTTACAGAGATTGATAAGCTGATTCTAAAATCCATATGAAAATGATAGGGAACCAGAATAGCCTAAATAATCTTGAAAAAGGTTGGAGGATGTACACTTGCTGACTTAAAAACTTGATACAGTTACAGTATTCCA
Source organism: Capra hircus (assembly GCF_001704415.2). Taxonomy (NCBI): domain Eukaryota; kingdom Metazoa; phylum Chordata; class Mammalia; order Artiodactyla; family Bovidae; genus Capra; species Capra hircus. Next base: position 56,322,324 of record NC_030828.1, on the reverse strand, counting down.
AACAATGTGGTATAGGCATACAGATAGATGCGGGCAGATGAATAGATCAGTGAAACAGGACTAAGACTCTAGGAAGAAACTCATACATTCGCGAGCAACTGATTTCCAACAAAAGTGGCAATAAAATTTAATGAGGAAATAGTCTTTCAACAAATGATGCCAGCACTACTGGATATTCAAGTGCAAAAGAATGAAATCAGACCCTTACCTCACATCACATATAAAAATTAACTCAAAATGAATCAAAGACTTAAATATAAGAAATATATTTAACCACAAAACTCTTAGGAAAGAAATAGGCATACATTTTTGTGACAATGGATGAAGCAATGGCTTTCTAAGATACGACACTAATAGTACAAGGAACTAAAAAGGAAAAGATAAATTAGACTTCATCAAAATTTAAAAGTTTTGTGTCTCGAAGGACACCATCAAGAGAGGGGAAAAAATGTCTACAAATGGGAAAAAATATTTGCAAGTCACATATGTTAAGGATTTAGTATCCAGAAAACATTAAAAAAATAAAATAAAAACTCTTTAACAACAATAAAAAGATAAATAACCCAATTTAAAAACAGGCAAAGGATCTGAACAGATTACCTGTAGAAGATACACCAAAGGCCAATAAGTACAAGAAAGAAGCTCAAAATCATCAGTCATTAGAGAAATGGATATCAAAACCATAATGAGATACCTCTTCATACACACTAAAATGGCTAAAGTAAGATAATGGTTCATCAGTGCTGCCAAGGTCATGGAGAAACTGGAATCAAATACATTGCTGGCAGGAATGGAAAATGGTGCAGCCACTTTGGAAAACGGTCTGGCAATTTTTTGAAAAGTTACACAGAGCTACCGTAAGATCTAGCCATTCTACTTTCAGGTATATGCCTCTCTAGATTGAAAATATATGCCCATACAAGAACTTGTACACAAATACTCATTCAGAGCAGCATTATTCATTATAGCCAAAAAGTGGAAACAAACCAAATGCCTCTCAACGGATGAATGGACTAAAACAAAATGCGGTGCGTCCACAGGGAGCATTAACTCAGCCACAAAAAGAATACTGACACATGCTACACCACTGATGAATCCTCAAAGTTACGCCAAGCGAAGAGTCAGACCCCAAAGGCCACACACGGTATGAGTCCATTCTTTTGAACTATCAAGAATAAGTAAACTCATAAAGACAGAAAACAGATTAATGGTTACGCAGAGTTGAGAACTGAGAATGGGGAGTGCCTGCTAATGAATATGACGTTTCTTTTTGGGGTGATGAAGTGCTCTGGAATTAGACAGTGGTAATGGTCGCACAATTTTGTAAATATACTAAAAAAAACCCCAATGAATGTAACTTAAAAGAGTGAATTTTAAAGGTATGTGAATTGTATCTAAAAAAATTTTTTAAAGGCAAAGGCCCTCCTTAGAAAACTGATTTCCTCACTTCTGCTTCAGGCCACCTACTGGTTCATGAAATTTTTTTTAAAAATCTGTAATATTTGACATTTATAATCCCACTGACACGAATCGCAGAATAAAATTTCTTTTTAACCAAATTATTTATAGATATCAACTGATGGCCCACTGTATTTAGTTTGCTTCTGAAAAATAATAATCTAAAGTTCCTCTGAGCTCATGATTTATCTCAGAGTCCTTTTAAAAATTTACATTTTTCTTATGCAACTGAGACTAAACAAATATCTTCACTTTAGATATTTCAGTAATATTGTCATCTAGAAACAGATGAAAACCATTGCTCCTACATTGACATTAGTTAGCACAGCAATCTTCAATTCCTCTTCATAGGACAATAGGAAGACAAAGCAAGAAATGATTTTTCAATATCAGTACTGCAATGTAATATGTATAACCTGATGCTTTAAGCCATCAAACAAGTGCAGACTTTCTTTTCCCTGGAATATAAATAGAATTCTAGGCTTACTCTATTCAGCAGTAAGAGCTGAAGTGATTTTTTTTCAAAGCTCTACAAAAAAGACATACCCTTTATCTTCATCACCTGCAACATTGTTTTGTATATCTGGTTTTCAGTACCAGAAGGCTGTAAACTTTGCATCAGCAATCTAACTCACAGTAAGAGCTCTGTAAGCATTTGAAAAGAATGAAATATTAATTCTTGTCTGATATCACTGGGTTGTACTATGCATAGTTCCATATAAGTTAAACAAGAAGACTGATTCTTCCAAAAATGCTGAAGTGTAGAGAAAGGAGGAGTTAAATAATTAAGAAGGGTCTGTCATGATTAAGCTACATTCTAAAAAAAGCACCAACAAATTACAACAGGGTGACATGATTTTCATTTTTAAGTTCAATGCAAATTGCATGTACTGTTTTTACTCTTAAACACAAGTGGTTTACACTGTATCGAGGCTGCTGGCCCCAAGAAAGACATGAACATAGGAAGGATGGTCTTGCCCAACTTCAGTATTATTTTTGTAGCAATATGTATAAAATTCAACCACTGTTTGGGCAACCTTAGGAGAAAGCAAACCTAAGAGATGAACACATTTACAACTCTTAATTATACTGTTACCTTATAAAAATGTAAAGTTCAACATTTGTTCCTCTGAAAGCAAAGCACTGAACAGTCTCCAATAAAGTAACCAAGCTGTGAGTTATGTGTTTAAACTTTAAGACTAGGAGTTTTTTTCAATTACATATATCCAAATGACAGTGTTATAATTCAAATTGAACAACAGTAACAGGAACAAAATCTTGATAAAATAAGAAATGGGGGAAATAAAAACTGACTTCTGAACAAAATGTATCCCATCTCATGGAAGAGTGAATCACTGGGAAAGATGCCACGGAGAAGAGAGGCTCCATGTGAAGGAAACTGCATACAGGAATTCAAGAGTTACAGCACATACTCTTGGTTTTTCTGTTTTTTAAATACATAGGCCTCAAAAAACTGTGTTCTCAGTTTGGTTTTTTTGATAGCAATTTTTCATTCCAGAAAATATAAGAAACAGTTTGCAAGAATTCATGCAAACATGCTTCTCTAAGGCCATGAACAGGTTTGCTAAGCTGCATTGTTTAATTCAAGTAAAAGCCCTTCTAAAATAAGAGGTCTGTAAAGGAAGCCAGTTACCTTCAACTCCAAGGCCGGTGCATTTGTAAGGATCTCTGATACTCTGAAAGCCAAAAGGCAGCATGCTCATTTGAGCATCAGCAATATGGTTTCTATTTACATTTTTAAAAATCAAATGCATGTTAAGTTTTTCTGGCAGATTCTTTTTATATGTTACAAAACAAAAAAGCAAAAGCTTAGAATAAAAATCCTTTTTTCTTAGAAAGGTCAAACAGATACTTTTTGACATCATGTCCTTTACACAATGGCATACTGTTCATATAAAAGGTCTCTTATCCTATAAAAATCTTGACAAAGGCAGCCTTCTAATCCAATGCGTCCAGTTTCCGTCTAGAAACCAAGTAGAAAAAAAAAAGTTCTTTAGTACATTTTCTATCCATTAATATGCAGACATGATAACCAAAACATATTAACTAGGTTACTTTATGATTGATTAGGAAGTGATTGTTCTGATTCACAGAATATGAACATAATATTCCAGTCATGAATTTTACATAGACATATAAATGTCAGAGGATTCAAATAATAAAAATCTACAATAAAATTATATATCACATCTTTGACAGTCCCTTTTAAAAGCCTTCAAGGTCATCACTATAAATTTAATTTACTGATCTCCAGTTTGTAAAATTAACTCAATCAAGAATTACAGAATTCAAAATAACAAAATACCAGAAGTATTTGTTCACTCGGTCCTTCCTTACTAAAAACACACTTACTCTACGGACTGCCACTTGATTGTTGCAAACGAGCACACCTCCTACGAATTCAGCTTGGATCCCCTCCCGTAAAAGAACTTGTTTGAAGTCTGACAGTCTTGGTTCATTCATAAAAACTGACTGATGTCCAGGAACCTGAGGTAAGGTTAGAGGGGAAAGAAGAATTTCAAACAGACACAGAGTTGTACTGAATAAAGGGAAGTAACACATGATCTCAAAGATAATTTCTATTATCCCCTGAATTCCTTTGACAGATCATTTCTAGTCTGTAAATCACATTCCCAGTTGTTATTCTGAGTTTTACCTCCTTATTTAACATTACAAAGCCCTTCACATTTTCTGAATGTTTCACAATTAAGTTTATTAGTCATGCCTCATAATAACAGAAAGACGTTTGATAATGTTATGCTCTTCACTCACCCACTTGCCGAAGGGGGTCAACGAGAGTGCCAGTAGGCAGAACTGAACTGAAATTTCATTTTCCAGATCCCAGTCCTTTGTATATGGTTCAGAGGATAATTGTCCCTGATCCCGCTTCCACTGTCCTTCCCGCCTCACTGTGAATGCGGTGGACACCGTGGGTTTTAGAATCAGAAAGGCAAGTGGTTCAATGTAATGCCGCTACTTTGAAGTTGTTTTGGAGAGTGCCAGCTTTGGCGCAGAGAGAAAAGGTCCTAATTCCTTCCTGTAATTTCAAGAATTGTGCTCAAAGGGGATCTGATGAAAGAGGCCATCTCTTCATTCCTTATTGCATAGAAGGGCTAAAGACAACTGGACAGTCGTGTAAGACTCTCTTGATGTGCTTTTAACATTATCGTATGTTAAACTATCTTACAGCTCTGTCAGTTAACTAGATATCTCTTGAGAACACGTAAACAAAATACCAAGCTAAAACTATATCTCTACTAAATAAAACATTTCTAACTATATCAAAAACAAAAGTGGTTCAACTGAATAGGCAACATAGAAAAATGGAATTATAAATCTCCTAACTATAATAGAAGTAGATAGGTGACCCTCCCAATCATCAAACTTAACATTTAAAAATCTATTCTGGAAAAAACAAATCATGGAACAATTACGTGTCTTAGAAGGAAGACTGGCTGAAGGGTTCTCAACTCTCGTTATTCTCTAGCCATAGAGGACACACACGCACAAGCACAGGGACGTTACCTTCAGTAATTTTTTTAAAAACTTCAAAATAAGTCCACATATGACACATTTTAAATGGTTCAAAACATAGAAGGAAAATTCAAAGGGTAGATTAAGGGAGAGAGGAGAAGCACCACGTGCTTTTTTACCTCATGTGGTGGTAAGGGTTCCAGAGTAGGAATGATCTCACTTTCTTCACCTGTTTCTTTCTCATCGTCTCCAAAAAGACTTTTCATGGCCTTCTGCTGCGCTATGACACTGGAATCTGAAGGCGCATCCACCTGCATTTCAGAGTCTTCTCCATCATCCTTTAGTTCTCCTTCTTCTAAAATAACTCCTGTGTCCACTTTGGAAACTCTCATGTCTAAGACACCGTCTATCCAAGCTAGTTCAGCATCTTTTGCCTTACAAAACTGAAGGGAGCTGACAAGTGAATCTTTTAATCTCACCTAGATATGATGCAAAGCGGAAAAAGAGAAATAAAGCCCACACAGTATAACTTGACAATTAAATATGACCTATTATTATAATTTTCTAACTTTAGTACTGTGTATTAAAGTTTAAAAATCTTTCACTCATCTGATCTTCACTGTAACTGGTAATGACCCAATGACCCGTAAGATCATTAGGGCCCCTGTATACTTCCCGAAGTAAAGGTTCTTAACTTCGACTGCACACTGGGACCACATGGCAAATTTTCGTTTCTACTGATGCCAGGGTCCCACCTGCAGTGATTCTAATGTAACGAAAACACTGCACCCCCCTGACTCCCCCCAGAGCTCTCCTGATGTGGAGCTGAGGTTGGAAACCACCAATAATCTCACCCCTTAGGACTTGCTGCTTGAAGGCCAGCACGCTTACCTGGTAGATGTGAGTTTCACTAGTGGCGTCGACTGTCTCATGCAGCTTCGGCATGTATACTTTAATATCTTTCCCACCAAATGCACGACAGCACTCTGCAAGATCCTGACTGGCTTCTGGTGGTCCATGGACAATGATTAACTGGCGTGGTTTCATCTGATTGATGATTTTTTTAATGGAATCCCCATCAGAGCGTCCTTCATAGTCTATGTAAGTAACCCTGGCTCTGTAATTAGATGATTAGTCAAGTTTCCTTTTCTAAAATTAGGTTTTTAATAGCTTTTATCATCAGGAAAGAAATGTATCAACATGTAGCATGAGGATTTAAGGGATATACCTGTGTTATATTGTTAACATGTATTATTAAGCGCTTAGCTATACTCAAGAATGTATACTAAATGATACTAGACAAATAAGCCACTCTGCTCTCTGATAACCTTAAAAATGTATATATTCCAAAATGATCATTTGCTGCTGTTAACTGTCCTAAACAGAAAGGGGAAAAAGGTTCACAATTGATATTTTTAAGACACAGTGGTGTTTTTAAGATATTAGTGCCCTAGAGGTAATTGAGTCAAGGTGTTTATGTTACTAAACAAGCTCTTAGAAAAATTAAACTTGTGAATTACACAAGTTCACCTGCTACTCAACTTACTAAAAACACCAGAAAGAATGTTTCTTCATATAAATGTACAATGTGAAGTTTAACCCCTTCCTCACCACCAATTCACTTTGGCATTCCAATGTCATTAATAAAGGGAAAAACTCCCATATATCACAAGAAGAAAAAAAATTAATTAAGCACAAACTTGCTAGTGAATATTCAGAAATATAACCTCTGAAACAATGTCAATTATATAATTCAAGTACTTAAAATTATACTTTGTAATCTATTTGCAAAATGCAACAAACGCACTTACTTTATTTCAATAGATTCTGTTGTAGAAATACACTTAGTAGGAACATCAGATAAATCCTGATCCATGGGTTCATCTCCATTTGTCAGGCCAGACTCTAATTTGCTTTTTTCTTCTTCAGTAGCTTGAAGTTCTGGCACTAAGAAATCCTCTGGTCTAAATAATAAGCCTCTAATTAGAAGTAGTAACAAGCAAGCTAATGTTATTTAATATATACAACTAATTAGTAGATGGCACAATTTTTAGACTCCTCACATATCTCAGGATTCAAATACACATTTGATGCAAAGTCAATGCAACTTCACAATTTCAGTAATCAAATGACAGCATATATTAGGTTCTTTAAGTACACTTTAAAACACACCATGTGAGGAGTGAAAAGGCCCTATCTAGACAGGCTTTCAAAGACCTCAGAGGCTGCTACAAGCACTACTGCAACCTGGCCCTTCCTTTGTTCCAGTAATTCATTTTCTCAGTTTCTGTGGTTTCTCTTGTCAGTTTCCAATCTTACAAATCTCAGATCTCCTTTAGTTTCCCTAAGACAGGCCTCCACCCATTATTCCTTCCCTGCCTGATGAAAGCAGAGGACTCTCCATTTGTGCTTATTACAGAGAAGACCAAGATACAAATCATTAGCTCCCTCAAAAGCCTTCACTTTTATTTCAACAAACTACTAACTAGCACATTTATTTTTGAGTATCAGAGAGAGTTCTATGTTAAAATTAAAAGGCAAACTTTTTTTTTTAAAACATTCTCTCTAATCTCAGTATTTATCATGCCCTAGCCCCAAATCCCCTCACACTCTCTGACAATCCAGGCCTCTACCACCAGCACCTAGACTGCTGCAGGAGCCCAGTATCTTTGATTGTAATCCACAGAGCAGCTGTAGCCCACTGCCAACTGTAATCCACATAACAATGGCAAGCAGCAACCACTCAACATGCATTTACTGCGAGTCAGGTGCTATGCTGAGTGCCTTAAAAGCACAACCTATTTTATTTTACCTCCATTTTTAAGATAAGAAAATTGAAGCTAAAGAGCCCTGTCCATATGCTAAACAGACTGGCACTAATTAAGTGAAGCAGTAAGCAAACTCTCCAGCACTGTTTAGATCGTTAGCTTTTTTCCCTACTACTTTAGCGGGCCAAGTAAACAGTAGAATTTTCCTAATTAAACCCAAGGATGACCTAAGACCATATGCTCAAGATACCATTAAAGGAGAACAAAGAAGGTACAAGAGAGGGAGCTAACTGTGTTGGGGTGGTGGGGGAGAAGAGGGAAGCTTTCCAGGAGTTTGTGAGGCCAGACTCAGCAGCCTGAAAGCCTGGGGTGGGAAGGTGGAACAAGGCTGAAGGAAGGAAATGTGTAAACGCATGACATGAAAAAGCTGAGCAGCCATGAAGACCAAGATGGGTGGGGTTGAGGGGCGGGCGGAGGGAGGCCAAGAGGGAGGGGATATATGTTTACATGTAGCAGACTCGCTTCATTATACTGCAGAAACTTACAGAACACTGTAAAGCAATTATACTCCAATTAAGAAAAAAAGAAAAGGCTGAGCAGGCAGAAACTGAGAGAAGGCTGGTACCACCAGAATGGAGAACACACACTAATGTAACAGAAATATAGAAAAATGTAATAGGAAAGTGGGGAGAGACCCAACTGTGAAAGACGTCGGGCACTATGCTAAGGCATCTGACATTTACTGATCTTTATTCAGGACACTAGTGTTTTCAAATCTGTGATTCGAACATGTGATTTCAGTTGTTTTTCTAAAGGTGTAGATAGATTTTCCATGGTTCCACTAATGATATCTCCTATTCCTCTTATAACTAAAACAGGTATGCAATACTTGAAACATAACCCATGTCCCCAACTTAACTCTAGCTGTCGAAAGTTCTTCCTATCATACATCTTTTTCCAATGCATGTCCCTTGTACACGTGCTAAATCACTTCAGTGGTATGCAACTCTTTGCAACCCTATGGATCACAGCCTGCCAGCCTCCTCTGTCCATAGGATTCTCCAGGCAAGAACACTGCAGTGAGTTGCCATGCCCTCCTCCAGGGGATCCTTCCACCCAGGGGTCGGACCCACGTCTCACACGTCTCCTGCACTGGTGTTCTTTGCCACTAGCGCCACCTGGGAACCCCTGCATGGCCCTTACCTCTCTTTTTGAGTGGGGAGAGGGGAAAGAGTGGTAATCATCTTTTAAAACATTTCACATACCTAAGTAATAAAATTATCAGTTCTCCTTTAAGAGTAACTTTCTAGATGTTCCTCAACCTATTTTTCCATTTTAAATGAAAAGTTTTCTGCATCTTTCAAGCTGAGATACTCAGAAACTACATGATGACCAGAAGGACCAAATTCATTGAACTCAAATGATAACACAGTTACTACCTCCAATCTAGAAGCAAGAAATGCTTGTTTCGCTCACGTACTTGATAATTTCTCCATATTCATCCCATTTAATTCTTTCTTCTGGGGCAGGAAACATAGGATAAGACTTTTTAGCCTGTTTGAAGAAACTTCCTTTACGACTGCCTTCACCTTTCATCATCAGGTCATGCTTGGTCTTGTGCGCTGATGGCTGGTCAATGTCCTCCTCAGCGTCACTCTCATCACTGGAATCTATGTCCGCCCTAAGGGAGTTTGTGAAAAGGTACAGATCAGCAAGTCCCCAAATGATTTTTAATTAATATTTATAAAAGTATTCTTAAATTAACAGTCAATATTAATTCAATGATAATACAGTATTATTGGACTGCTATTTTGTGGAATATAGTGTAAACTGCCAATTAGTAACAGGCCAACTAATCAATATATGCTAACATTAGCACTGAAAAGAATTTAGAATTCTAGCACCACTGGAAAGATGTATGGAAAGCAATAAAGTCAAAAGAAAATTTAAGTATTTTCAATTAAACATTTTTGTGTAGAAACAAGTTCTCAAATTATAAAAACTTCTAATCTGCCTGAAAACAACTTACTCTTTTGACTGCTCAAGCTTTTTAGCAGCTTCTTTCTTTAGTTTCTCTTTTTCCAAGTATTCTTCAAGTTCTTTCCCTTCAAGTTTCACACGTTTCCTCAACTACAGAAAAACAGCAGATGAAAGGAAGCATTAATACTAGGAGGTTAAGGCAGTGGGGTGTGAGAAATACATTACATCTATAAATTGATTCATCATCTTTAAACTAAATTTTCCTCTGAAATATTCAAGTTTCTATTACGTGCAATCACAGGTCCTATTTAGATTAGTGCTAAAATGGAGCTGTCACATTTCCAGGATGGGTTTAATTTAAATCAAACTGGTTAAAAATCACCAATCAGGCAAAGAAAATACAGAAAAGTATTTTTATAACTTGGTGTAGGTGAGAGCTACAAATGACACAAAACCGAAAAGAGAAGGTGAATAAATATGGTAACGAGGGGAAAAAAACTCTGATATTCTAATCTCATGTAATGAAAAGAAACTGAGAAAATTATCTGCAGCACTGTTGACTATCAGAAGCTACTTTTTCCTAAGAGCTCTTCCAAATATGTTAAGAAAAAGATGGTCAACACAATAAAACAGGACAAAATGATATACAAGCACTTTATAAAAATGATTAATAGCCATGAAAACATATCCAATTTTACTAATAATTTTTGTTGTTGTTTAGTCACTAAGTCATGCCCTACTTTTTGCAACCCATGGACTGTAGCCCACCAGGATCCTCTGGCCATGGGATTCTGCAGGCAAGAATACTGCAGTCGGTTTCCATTTCCTTCTGCAGGGGATCTTCCTGACCCAGGGATCGAACATGCATCTCCGGCACTGGCAGGTGATTCTCTACCACTTGACCCAAATGATATTTGAAAAATACAAAAATTTTTAATGTAAAACCACCTTTTAATTTATGAAACTGGCTATAGTAATCACTAATAGGGAAAGGTTACTTTCATCCACTATGGGAAAATACGACGACTATGTTCGAAAGCAATTTGTCAACATCTAAAACTAAAGATGTACCTATCCTTTTAACACAGCACTTTCACTTCTAGGAAGTTATCTACTGAAATGACCACACACACGTGAGGGGAAAAAAAGTACATGGCAGCAATGTTTACAAGACTGAAAAACCGGACACAACTTTAAAATCCATCCGCATGGAATGATCTAATCAGTAGTTCTCAAATTTCCTGATCTCTATTTTTTTTTCTCTTTAGCCCCAGACCTTATTATTTGAATATTTGGAACAATCATTCTATACATGGCCTTCCCTGGTGGCTCAGAGGGTAAAGAATCTGCCTGCAATGTGGGAGACCGGGGTTCAATCCCTGGGTAGGGGAGATCTCTAGAGGGGGGCATGGCAACCCACTCCAGTACTCTTGCCTGGAGAATCCCCATGGACAGAGGAACCTGCTTGGCTACAGTCCCTGGGGCCGCAAAGAGTCAGACACAACTGAACAACTAAGCATAGCACAGCACATTCCATACACATATTTTTATTTCCTGCAAAACTCCATATTCCATATTGCTATGTCGTATCACTCTCTGTTTTATGCCACGTTTCCATCAAGAAGTATTTCCCCAAATCACGATCTACCTGATTTGTGTGTTGTTGTTGCTAAGTTGTGTCTGACTCTTTGCAACCCCCTGGACTGTAGCCCATCAGGCTCCTCTGACTGTGAGATTTCCCAGGCAAGAATACTGGAAGGGGTTGCCATTTCCTTCTCCACTCATCTCTTTTCAAACTCTAAAAATTACTGAGAACCCTGAAGAACTTTTGTTTTTTGTAGGTTATATTTATTTATATTTTACCATATGATAAATTAAAACAGAGATTTTAAAAAATTTGTTCATTAAAAATAAAATCACTCATATCATGTTAATGTTAACATCATTTTTCACAAAAGATGATAGTTTCCAAAGCAAGAAAAAAATAGTAAAAAGTATGGCATTATTTTACATTTTTGCAAGTCTCTTTAATATCTAGCTCAATAGAAGACAGTTGGATTCTCACATTCTGCTTCTTGCCATATATCGTTTTGGTTAAAGTATATTTAGAAAATCCAGCCTCACACAGATGAATAGCTGGAAAAATTTTTAAATAGCCTTTTCATGAATATTCTTCTTTGATATTACATTAAAACTCAAAAAGTGGTGGTTTCTTAAAGGCTAGCTGTAATGCGGAATCTTTAATCATACCCGTAACTTCTGAACTCTGTTACATTAAAATTTACTGATTGATCTTTTTTCACTTGGATTTTTTTACTTGTACACTACTTTGCAACTTCATGCATTAGATATTTGGAAAATATTAGTTCATTAAGTTACACAGATTAGTTCATTAAGTCACACAGTTAAGTTCATTAACTTATGAATATTAGTTCATAAATTACACAATATTACACAAATTTGACAATATTTTTTAAAATCAACATTTGCAAATAACACCACCATCTCACCAGAAAAGTCATGTTGTCAATCTGACAGTGACAGACTAAATTTTCCAAAATGCTACTTTTCACTTGAAAGTTTCAGCTTTATCAGACTGAGGCAAGAAATGCTGTCAATTGTCTTCCTTAGAGTCACAAGCTCAATTATTCTTTTTTGGGAAAATATTTCCCAAATACACAAGTCTGAATAACCATGTCATTTCAAGTAAAACTGGTGTTCCAGGAAATCAAGTAGCTAGTTTAACTCAACAACTCAAGCAATTACCCAAGTGATTTCTTCAAGACAAACATCATATTGGGTTGGCCGAAAAAGGTCATTTGGGTTTTCTGTAAGATGTTAGGGAAAAACTCGAACTCTTGGCCAACCTAGTATGTAACACAAGTGCTTCTGTATACTTCCCATCTTGACACCAAGATTATTTTAAGAGGTTCTTTATAAAAGGATTTAATAAAGTTATAACTTTATTAAAGTTTAATAAAAGTTTGTAAGTTTAATAAAATAACTTTTACTACTTCATCAAGGATATTCTTAACTGCAACTTTATTTGAACGGCAAGTGTACGGTGATGAAAAATGCAGTGATTAACCTAGCTTGGTGCCACAGACTTGATTTATGCTAAGGCACCAGCACTTTACCCACCACTGCTTTCACCTGTCAATATTGTAGGCACAGTAAAAGACAAATAACATCTTAATATCACCATGAAAAACAACTGGTGGACTCCATAAAAGGGTCTCAGGTAGCCCCCAGGGGTCCTTGCACCATGCTTTTGGGAACCACTGGGTTAAATAATCAAAGTACATATACATAATGTACTATTAAAGAATCACTACAAATAATTCAATCACTTATTCAAGAACATTTTAAAATTTATTATACCAAGTATTGAATAAGGTAAATCTGTAGCAACCTTCATTATTCAAAAATATATGGAAAATTTGGTCCCATTTCTTTAAAAAAAAAAGTCATATAGATATTTGTATGTGAATAGAAAAAAGAATCTAGAACATATATGCTTCAAAAATATCAAGTCTTGACAACAAATGCAATGTGTCATCCTGGATGGCATTCCAAACAAAAAGGAAAGGCCATTGTTGGAGCAATCACCAAGAGTCAAGTGGGGTCAATGGATGAAACAGTATTAATATCAACAGTATGATATCAGTGCTTATTTCCTTATTTCAAGTGATGTATCATAAATATACAGTCTTACAGGAGCATGTCCTCATTTCTAGGTATTGCATACTGCTGTGTCTAGAGGTAATGATGGAGTATCTGCAGCTTACTTTCAAAACAGTATCTCATACTGTGTCTGTATGTGTATGAAGAAGTCATAAGGCAAAGCCAATAAAATGCTGACAACTGGGAAATCTGGGTATACTATTTTTTACAGCTTTTCTGTTAACCTTTAAATTATTTTACAATAAAAAGTAACAAAAAAATAAAACCAAAATCGAGTGATTCTACTATGTAGGATGAAAGAGTGATTTACATGTTACCTCTGGCATTTCACATTTACCTAGTAGTATACTTGAATGTAAGTTCAATTTAGAAAAGTATCATTATTTTCCTGTAGTACACACTTGGCAATTTACACAGTTGTCTGTTTTAACCACAAATAAACTTGAAAAAAACATTTACCCCATGATTTAGCTTATGCCCGTTGCTATAATAAATTTTACTTTCCATCTTATTTTCACATAAGATAGCTAAAATTAATGGCTAAATTCAAAAGCAGATTTCTAGGATAATCAACCCTAAGATTTTTTCTTCCTAGTTCTTCACTGCATTGTCTCCAAGATATTCCTTTTTCTTAATCAAAGCTACTCCAATTCGTTAATCCTTATTCATTTACCGTTTTAGCTCTTTTTAAATGCATAAGATTTGACTCTAGAGAAGGATAAATGTAGATAGAAAAAAACCATACATAGTAAATTCTTATCTAACATGATCAGAAGTCTGGTTTATTACATATTCCCTCATCTGGTGTTTCATGAACTTAACCTACACATTTATTGAGGACCTTCCACGTACTAGTGGATATAAAAAAACAAGATCCCTTTCTCATAAAAAAATACCCGACAGTAATGACAGCTAGGGAAAATAACGTGATGGGCTGGCAATTGAGTAGGAGACTGGCAGTCAGAGAAGGCCTACCTGAGGAGGCGACTGTTCAACTGAGACCTGAGTAAAGGAGTAAACAGGCGCAAAGCTGTGAAGGAACAGGAGAGGCAGAGGAGCCCCTGATGCAGGGAAGCAGTGTGGAGCGTAAAGAAAGCAGAATGAGATATGGTCAGAAAAGTGGACGGAGATCAGGTCAGCGGGACCTTGAAACCCTGGGAAAGGAGTCTGGATTTTTTTCAAAGAGAAGGAAGTCACCAGAGGGTTCAAGCAAGGGAACAACACGAAACGATAAATTTTTAAAAGATGCCTTTGGGGGTTGTTCGATGGTTACAGGGCTTGGGTTTCACAAGTTGAGAAGTTTTAGAGGTCTGTTGCACACCAGTGTTCACACAGTTAACACTGCTGTGCTGGACTCGTAAATATGGTTCAGATGGTAAATTTCATGTTATGTGGTTTTAAAACAATAAAACAAGAGAGAGACAGAGAGAAAGGAAAAGACATGCCTTTGGCTGCTACGAGAATAAAGCATTAATGGAGCATAAAAGTAAAAACAGTGAAGCAGTTAGGAAACCACTGCACAACCCAGGCAAGACCCTTACCATGGGCTAGGATGACGGGAGTGGAGCTGGAGAAAAGCAAACAGATTTAGGATATATCTGGAAGTCAAGTCAATAGGAATTGCTCCTGGATTGGACATGGGTAATGAGAGAAAATTCCCCAGTGGCGCCAGTGGTAAAGAAACCGCCTGCCAATGCAGGAGACTCAAGAGACACAGGTTCCACCCTTGGGTCTCGGAGATTCACTGGAGGAGGAAATGACAACCCCCTCCTGTATTCTCACCTGGAAAATTTCACAGACAGAGGAGCCTGGCAGGTTACAGTCTAAGGGGTCACACAGAGTCAGACATGACTAAGGGACTAACACACACACACAGTGACTAACACACACACAGTGAGAGAAAAGGAATCGAAAATAAATTTTAACAGTCTATGTACTGGAAATCTGGAAAGTGGTTACCCCTGGAAACATAGGCAGGATGAGGAAGGGGGCATCTGGGAGAATTGGTAATAATTTATTTCTGATCTGGGTATAAGCTAGAACATGTGTGTTCAATCTGTGAAGATTTATCATGCTGTTTGCTTACAATACACAAACTTTATATTATATGTATATATTATATGTCAATGAATGTTTTAAAATTATCTATACTTAGAGCTTGAGTAAGTACGTGGAAAGTGCTGCTATTCCATGAGCTGAGGAAGACTCAGAAAAGAACAAGCTTGGGAACGGGGGACAAGGAACAGTAAAAACTACTTTGTACATGATAAAGGAAAGAGGTGATAGAGAATGGAGAGAAAAAGGATAACCACAGAAGAAATATCCCTAACAAGGTGAGAGGGCAAAGACCCCAGACACAAGTATTACTTACCAAAATATTAAAAACCTAAAACATTTTCAAGTTTCAGCTCAGAATGTCATTTTCTTTTTCAAACTTAAATCACTTTTCATAGTCTTTTACTAATTCCTCAAATGGCATACCAGCCATCATTGTATTTCCAGTAATTAATATTTTCAAATTTAGTATTTCATATCTGATGAAACTATTTCAAGTTCTGAACTTCATATTTTAACTTTGTATTTCTAAGCTATTAAATAGCCCAAAAGATAGTATGTATTTTACTTTGATATGCCCGCTCTGAATCTTTCCTCAACAATTCTGCTTTTATAGTGAATGTATATCAGATTTTAGTTACTATTCATGCTTTTCTCAAGCAGAATTAGGGATACAGCTGAAGCGACTTAGCATGCATGCACCAAGCAGAGTTAAAGACTAAATACCCCTACCATCTAGCTTTTCACAAGCTAAACAGTCCTTAAAATCACTGCTAGGAAGACAAAATAAACAGTAATCATCTAAAAGTGTGCACAAGAATGTCAGCTCTTAATCATTCAGTATCAGTCGCTTCAGTCATGTTCAACTTTTTGCGACCCTATGGACTGTAGCCCACCAGGGTCCTCTGTCCATGGAATTTTCTAGGCAAGAATACTGGAGTGTGTTGCCATTTCCTTCTCCAGGAATCAAATCAGCGTCTCTTGCATCTCCTGCATTGGTAAGCAGATTCTTTACCACTAGCGCTACCTGGGAAGCCTT
This sequence comes from Capra hircus, assembly GCF_001704415.2. NCBI lineage: Eukaryota > Metazoa > Chordata > Mammalia > Artiodactyla > Bovidae > Capra > Capra hircus. The sequence continues at coordinate 56,305,845 of NC_030828.1, read as the reverse complement.
ACAAATCATATTAGTTTTGACAAATTGGCAGATTCGATGTGTTGGTTACTAAGCAAAATGATCTCTTGGCTTTTGGGTCGTTTGGCTAAGTGTTGCTCCCGCAACGGGAGACAAGGCTGCAATGTGGATGCAGGACAGATTAGGCTATTTAGTGATGAGAAGGTAAGAGAATTCCTCCCTGACTGCTTCTACTTCTCAGTTAAGTTTGAAACAAGGTCATGTGCTACAGGTGAGGGCTGAGATGGGCTGAAAGATATTTGTGGAGAAAGAAAGTACTGTCTTCCTGGAGAATGGGAGACGCATTATCCCACAGAGTGTGGAGTGCTGGTGTTGGGTGCCTGTCTGACATGTGAGGTCAATAATGTGAAGGAAAACCTCTCCACACAGTGTATTTAACTCCAATAACATCAGATTGCTTGCGTATAGGCATGAATTAAGCAAATGGTTTAACTAGAGCCTGCTACGCAAGTACGATAAACAGAAAGAAGGGTAAAAGAGTTAAATATCTTGTAACAATATCTGTCTGAACATCTTCTAACAATCTATAATGGAAAAGAACCTGAGAAAAAAATATATATATACATATGTAAAACTGAATCACGTTGAATCCTTGTAAATCACACTATACTTCAAATAAATAAATAAAAAGAAAGGCGTCTGCAAAATAATGCTGGACCATTGACCAGAAGATACAGCAATGATGATTAAGTAGAAGTGATGAGGTTCATGAACTCAAAGTCCCAGTGGGACTAAAACACTGTTGGCATGGGAGTGCCAGAGAAAGTCAGCTATGAGACCAGAACGGTCTGCCTGAAGGAGAGCTCTGCAGATCATAACAAGGCTAAAGGTAGGACCGTGGGAGTGGACTGCAAGGTCACAGGAAGGGATGGCTGAGGTGGAGTGGAAGAAAAAATTAAGAAATAAAGTGTCAGGGCTTCCCATGTGGCTCAATGGTAAAAAATCCGTCCACCAATGTGTAGGAGACAGAGGAGACGGGGGTTCGATCCCTGGGTCAGGAAGATCCCCTGGAGGAGGAAATGGCCATCCACTCTAGTATTCTTGCCTGGGAAATCCCATGGACAGAGGAGCCTGGGGGGCGACAGTCCATAGGGTCACAAAGATATAAATAATAAAGTGTTATTAATTTTAAAAAGAAAAGAAATAAAGTGTCAAAGAACTGAGAGGGCAAGGAGCTAGAGAAATCATACATATGGATGCTCAAGTCATCACGAACGGAGTCCTGAGCATGAGTGGACAGGAAGGCTGTGAACCAGGGTCTCAAGGCACCAATGGATGACAGACACTGACCAAGAGAACAGTAAGTGTCTGGAACAAGAGGAGGCCAGCTTATTTTCAAGTCTGACAGCATGAGCTACAGAGGGAAGAGAAATAGCTTGAAAGCTACAACGCAGAACAAGGACACCTATGCCACTCAAATACATGACGCAGCAAAGAGAAGGCTACTGGAAAAAGAAATCTTAGGAGATAGCCAGATTTCAATTATGGGAAGAATGTGAAAGGAATTTTTCAGAGTGAGTGAGAATACAGTATATATGCATACTCTCTGGATTCGATACTCTAAGGGTTCGATACTGAGAACTTCCAGTTTAGGAGCTGTGAAAGGCATGCTGTTAAAGCCCCTCTACTGTCAGCCTGATAAAAATCCTGGAACAACTTTAAGTTTTATTTTTGGTCACTGACTGTTATAAACATCATGCATAACGTATCCCCCAAACAATTTCAAGATGAGGTTCACACACAAGCACTTACCTCTATTTCTGTAACTTTTTCGGAAGGATTATCAATTAGGAAACGTGCTAAAGTCCCAGGAGTAGTTCTGTAAGTCAGAATGATCGAGTTCTTCGGGTCCTGGCACCACTGAATAAAGAGATCCCTTGAAAATCCACATTCCAGGTCAGGTTGGCTGGCAAGTACAACTTTAGGGCTAGGTACTCGAGCCAAGTCAGAAAGACCGTGACACAGAGAGAGATGACGAAACTGAAACGGATTATTTCTTTTGTCTTCAAAACACCTCATCAACTTATCACTCATCCATTCTACCTAATAATGGGGGGAAAGACGGCAATAATTAGAAAATACTACATTATAACTTGAATGTGTTCTACAATAGTTCAGGAGTTCAAGGTCCATCTTAAGTCTTTTTTTCCACCAATGGTTGCTTAAATTTGTACCATGCTGACAAGTAGCTTATTGTCTGTTTCTATTCCCCAACAAATCTCCTCAGCCAAATGTTCATCCTTAAAAATCTGTAATTTTACACCATGTTTCAGTTATGTCGCCTTAAATCTTATTCAGAAGGTAGTATATAAGTTCTAAATGAATATCTTACCCGAGATATCGCTATTTCAAGAAAAAGCGCTTATTCAAAAGGAAGAGAAAAATGAATTCTAAAATTTATATCCTATGAGGTGGGTTCTATTTCTGTCCCTATTTTACAGATTGTGATACTACGCATTAGAGAAGCAACCTACCCAATCTGTAAAAGGGGAACAAAAACAGAACCTACTTCATAGGATATTTAAGGATTAAGTGAAATAATACATGTAAAGAATACGTAACAGTAAGTGGTTGATTTTTAGTTTATATCATCATCATTATCATCATCAACCTCAATAGAAAAAGAAAATTCAAAGATCATTTAAGATACTGTTTTCCATAAGTCCAATTTCTGTAGCAAACTTCTTGATTACACATCACATGAAAACAAACCTGGGACTTAGAAAACTCCACCACATTATAACTGACATTATTGAGGAGCGCCAGTGAGTAAACACCCAATCCAGCATCTTTAGTTCTCCAAATCTGATCAAGGAGTTGAGCAAGTTCCAGAACTCTGCCTGCAGTGTCCACTGCTATTAACACATTTCCATCACCTCGGAGTGTTTCCAGGACATTTGCTAGAAAACAAGAATGTAAAATCCCAACAGGACATATCAATGTCTTGCTATGAGAATAAAGATGACTTTTATCTTCATGTTTTCACTATTAAGACTATGGTTTGCAACAATGCCATTAACTCTATTTTTTTAATTGAAAAATTATAAATCATGGTTTCTAACCCTTTCCACCCATAGTACACACAGATAATGGCATTTGTATAATGTATCGGGAAAATTGGGCTAACAAGCCAAATGCAATCAGCCTTGTGTTTCCAGGTCACTCTGGTCTCACCTGCTTCACCTCACCTCTCACCTCCATGAATTTCATTATGAAACATAATTCCCAAATTTATACACACATACTTATACTTTAATACATACATGCTTTATATGTATGTATGCCTATAGAATAAAAGACAAATTAACATTCTTTCTTACAATAAAAGACTTTCTAGATGAAAATCTGCTTGGAATTATTTAGTCAAATAAAACTCTAGCAAAAATAAATAACAACAACAAAAATCCAAGAATTGAAAATCATCTTAGAGTAACATAGTATATGTCATACTTTTTCAGTAGATAAATGAAGGTGGTGGTTTCAAACATGTTGAAATTGGAGTCCGATTTACCCTGTTGAATTCCAATGCAGCTTACAAAAACAGAATAAAAGATAAAAGGGCTCAAGCCAGAGCAGAAGCAACCAGGGAGGGCCTGGATGCGTCTCTTTAGAACCAAGACTACTGTATTAGAGTATAAAGCACCCAAATACCAAAGTCACAGACTATGCACTCCCTCATTTATCTCCTTCATTCATTTTCTGAGTATAAGCGTTTTTCTAGCATTTATATGAGATTTTTATATGTTGTGATGTTCGCTAGACATCAAAATATGTTGTCTGACATTCAATGAGGCCAAGGAAAGCTAGCTATGTGCTGAATAACGGGAAGAAACCAACCTTTATACCTATCCCAGGAAAGTTAAATTCAAACCAACAAAAGCATCTTTTTGTAAAAATATTGATATGGTTACAAAATATTCTTTCAAAAATACTAGAGTTAGCCAATCTCTTATGACAAGAAAAATGTCCAACAGTCATTATACTACCATGCACCTCCACAGCTCTGCAGAAAGGATCATAAGCAATACATACTCAGAAGCTGCTCGTCTCTTTGTTTTCTCCTGGGCTGCACATAAGTAGCGTTAAATGAGTCTGTGATAAGTAAGGAGGGTCTGCTTAGCATTTCCAGGGAACATCCATTTAAGTGGCTATAAGGAAGTTGAAGAACAGGAATACTTTGTATCACTTCAAATAACAGCTTTTCTTACCAAAAAAAAAAAAAACCCTTTTTATAAGGTTTTTTCCCTCTTCTAACTATAACAGTTTACATGCTTAGTGATAAGAAAATCTAGTAAATTCAGAAACTAAAAACTAAGCTCTTCCAGAGTACCATCACCCAAAGATAATCGCCATAGTATCTTGGTGCATATCCTTCTAAGTACATATTCTCTATGCATATACCCGTGTATGTATTTCACTAAAGTGGCATCTCATGTAGATGCTTATATATCCAGTTTATACCCTAGTTTTCTCCCATGACATTAAAACCATTTTCTAAATCTAATTTTTAATAAGTATAAAAGCTTTCTGTGTGTTTGTACAATAAATATTTGGTCATTTCCCTTTATTGATATTTAGGTTACTTTTCTTTGTCATTATAAATACTCTCAAAGAAAACTTTTGCAAAAAGCTTCTGTTGCATTTCTAATTATTTCTTTAGGACACATTCCTAGAAATGTTTTTACTAAAATATACAATATTGCTAAATGGCTTTCCAGAAAGGTTTGACCCTTTTGAGAAAGCTCTCCCTTTTCCAGAAAGGTTCAAACAGAAACGATGACTAACTCATGAAATAATTCCCAGAAGAACATTACCATTTAAAAGCAATTTTAATGGTATTTAATTTTAAAAAATCATTATCATTTAAATTTTCTCTTTTTTGACTTTATAACTTTTGTCCATTTTGCAACTGGTAGCTTTCTGATTGATTAATACCTGGTCTTATAAATAAGTCTTTGATCAACTTTATGGAAACATTTTCCCTAGTTTATAGGTCTTTTAAAATTGATTTAGTTGTTTATTCTTGGCTCTGCTGGGTCTACACTGTTGCACGGGCTTTCTTCCTCTAGGTGCGGCAGTGGGGCTCCTCTCTGATTGCGGTGCAGAGGTTCTCACTGCTATGGCTTCTCTTTGCTGCGGAGCACGGGCTCTAGGGCACATGAGCTTCAGTAGTTGCGAGAAGTGGGCCCAGTAGTTACAGCTCCTGGGCTCTAGAGCACAGGCTCAATAGTTGTGGTACACGGGCTTAGTTGCTCCATGCCCTGTGGGAATCTTCCTGAATCAGGGATTGAACCTGTGTCTCCTAATTGGCAGGCGGATTCTTTACACTGAGCCACCAGGGAGGCCCTGACTTAGTTTACTGTTTCAGGCATTTTGAACGTGTATGTAATCAAACGTAGCAGAGTCTTTCTTTATAACTTGGTCCATTTCCTTTCTGCTTACCGAAGTCTTCCAAATCAAGAGATCAGACTCACCAGCATTGTTTCCTTTTCTAATTAATTCTAATCCACCTGAAATTTATCTTATTAAGTGATAAAAAGGACATAAAATGAGGTTTTTCCCAAAATGTTTGTTTATCATTCACTCAAATACCCGTCTTTTCTCATTAACCTGTAATTACAAGAGCCTAAAATTCAACATATTAGCCTTAAATGTTTCTTAATATGATACAAAAGATCTTAATGATACTATATACTAATATAAAAGTTATGTACTTAATGTACAAAAATTACAAAAGAAATGCTGTTAAGTACAAAATGAAGTTTTTAAATGAAAACTATTGTGTCCCCTTTTAAGTTGACTTCCCTGATAGCTCAGTTGGTAAAGAATCCACCTGCAATGCAGAAGACTCCAGTTCAATTCCTGGGTCGGGAAGATCCGCTGGAGAAGGGGTAGGCTACCTACTCTTCTAAAGGGAGTCTGACTTTAAATCATTATATTAGATGGTATTAATGAATTTTATCAAAAATTTAAAAAACCCACCCACAAAGTTCCTCTAAATAACAAGTCAAGAATATATAAAATATAATTTGATGCATAAAAATTAATCTCCTATGCAACATCTCCAGAGAGATACTTCTTTTATAGAGTAGATAATTGCATGTAAATTTCAAAACAGTATCTTATATCTCATATCAAACTTTTTTCCTTACAATGCAAATAATTCAAGTAACTTTGAAAACATTCACTACTTGGTACTTTTAAATTGCCCTAGATTTCTAGTTTAAAGAAAACTGTTTTTAAATTTCCCTCCAAACAATGAAACAAGACCAGCATTTCCATTAGCTTTTATCTTGATATACCTACATCTCCCTCTTGTGGTTGAAGTCAACTGCATAAACAATTTCTTCTTCTCCATCTTTGACTATTTTCCATATTGTTCCACCTATCATATGACCAGCTGGCAGAGGTGTGATAGACAAGCCATGTCCTTTGCCTAGGTCAACAAGATAATGACAATACTCAGATTTCTTATTACAAGTCTAAAGAAAGGTTATTTATTATTAGCTATTCTTTAATAAGTAACATGCGCAATGATACAAAATTCAAAAGTAAGAAGGCATCAGTGAAATGCAAGTCTCACCCTCCAGTCCCCCAGCTACCTCATACCTTCATGGAGGCACGCTTATAATTTCATCATGCCTCTGTACATAATATTTGTGCTTGAAAAATAAAAGGCTAGAGATTGCCACTACTATTCAATAACTTAGTATGAACTAATAAACTTTACTATTCATATTGTGCACATAAATTATGAAGTGTTTCCATCTTCGCTAACCTCTAAATTGACAATTCAAATCTCATTATGGTAAAGAATGTATCCTATAGAAAACTAAGTACCAGCCAAACTGCTGAGACCACTGTTACTTCTGGCTAAACTTCAGAGTCCACTTGTAGGCCATTTTTTCGTATTTATGGTACCAAATTTATGAAAATATTTAAATAGTTCTCTCTGTTGCTGCTGCTACTGCTAAGTCACTTCAGTCATGTCCGACTCTGTGTGACCCCATAGATGGTAGCCCACCAGGCTCCCCCGTCCCTGGGATTCTCCAGGCAAGAACACTGGAGTGGGTTGCCATGTCCTTCTCTACAGATGATAAATATATATTTAGGGACATATATGTATATATGACTTCCTGTCCTAATTAAATGACAAATTCTTTTCATGTTCTAGAATTCAGTCATGTTCTACTCTGTGCTGCCATAGCACTTCATTTACTTCCATCATTCCGTTTAGTCATCTGAGGTACTTTCTCCTCAACCTCACTGTGAACTCTTTGAACGAGAACCTGACCATGTTACCTTTGTGCATTATATAAGTAATCACTAAGTAAGTCTTCCTAAATTAAATGTGAAAAGGAGGCCTGAGCTGTTACATTTATTAAAATTTAGCCTGGAATATTTTAAAATTCAGATGATTTGGGGGAAGTTCACAGTTCCCTCTGAAAACAATGCTATTTTTTTATTGTTCAGACAATAGTGCCTATAATTTTTACTACAAATTTCCCTTGTACTTTTCAGTAGTTCAAACACCATTTGCCCAATTATTTGCTACTGGAAACATGTTTTACCTTTCAAATTCACAATCTGAGAGAATTTTAACTGCTGTATCTTATCAAAGGCTGCATCCACATCATCTAGGGTAAAGAGTGTAAAATCTTCTGTATTGTGTCGGGACTAAAAAAAAAAATACAAATAAAAGGTTAAAAATGATCACTGCAGGGGTGTTAAAACAGTTTTTTTTTTTAATTGCTTAAATTACCTGATAAAGGTCATACATGAACATCTGTCCCATTTTATAAACGGGAATGGTTGCATAGATGGCGCAGTTCAGACCCAACTTTCCAACAGCATAGGGGAGGGCGCCAAGATGGAGGGGGTCGGGATGAGACAACAAGACCGCATCGATCTGGTGAACGTGCCTAGAACACAAGCAAGACGGCTATTACTGAGTCTTGCTCCTAAAGGAACAGGCAGGATACTCAAAATTAATTTGCCGGTTCTGATTCCTCTCAGTATTCTGAGCTGAAGACTATGATGGGGTAAGAGAGTGAAAGCGAGAGTGAAATCACTCAGTCTTGTCCGACTCTGAGACCCCATGCTCCATTGAGAGCTAAAATAACGTCACCTACGAATTTCAGTTAGTACTACCCCTGTCCTACAGAGATCAAAACTGGTATGAGTTGCACGTAAATATATAGTGTCTAGACATGTTTTTTCAAAAAAGGAAGGAAAACAGTAGACACCACCTATAAACTGATTTCAAGAGGCTATCTCATATACTATTAAAGTTCAAGAACTCAGCATTTAAGAAATTGTTAAGAAAAGGACATTTAAAAGGCCACATATTTATTATGGATTTTTATCTCAGCTTTTTAGCATAATGACTGACAGTATATTCATGATAGTGTAACTTTATAGTCAATGAATAATATATTCTCATTAACAAAAGAAACAAAAAAATTTTTTGCTATAAGTTCTTATTCAGTTTTTTCAATATTTAAGTTCCCATCCATTCCATAATTAGTACAATACTGCTAACACAACTAAGTTTTTCTTTGATGGATTAGATCCTTTTGAATCTCATGGGCTTTATTCTAAGCACCAATTCTCAAATGTCTAAGCATCAAAAGATTAAAAGAAAATAAGCTAATTTGATCTGACTCCAGAACTTTTACAAGTACAGTTTTCCTCTCTTCAAATTCTTATAAATTTAATTTTGCTCTTTTCTAAAATTAGGGTGCAAAAATTTCTATTGAGATCCACTGATCAAGTAACAATTAACTTAAGATTTTGCTGACATTCAATAAACACAGCTTACAAGTCAATCAAAACTACACAAATAAAAAGTCATTTTTTGGTTCTTCAGTTTAAATAAAACTGGTTTACTCTCAACTAAATTAGAGCAAAACAGCAAAGACTGTGTAACATCAAAATAGTATTACAGCATAGAAAAGAGAAGTTGATTTACTAAAAGTGTAGAAATATTAACAGTAACTTACTTCCTCAGGGAATCTATAATATCCATAGAAAAGTGCTCATCCCAGCCACAGTCCAATAAAAATCTAAACTCGTCGACTTGGAGAAGATAGCAAAGAGCAGATTCTTCTTGGACCCCAGAGAGGGTAGTTAATTTGATAATAGATGTCATTTTTTCGGTTCAACAACAACAATCCAAAAGGTTCTTTCAACAGAAATAAAAACATAGTTAAACATAAAAGCAGAGTCATTTTAAAGACCTATTTCCATCATTGTTAAGTGTGAAGGTACAAACATAATCTTACACCCTCCTGTATATAGAGTCCTTCAGTGGCCCCCCAACGTGGTTGATGAAAAGTAGTAGGTTTTGGAATCAGACTGACCTGTATTTGAATCTATGCTTATATGGTTCTGAGCAGGTCAGTTAAATTTTCCCTCACTTATGTATCTATAAAATATGAATATTAATATATACATTAAAAGGATGTTAGAAGATTTCAAATGATGTATAAATTACCTAGAAGGGAGACCACCAAGTTTCTCAATAAATAAATGTAGTGTACTAAACTAGCAAACTTATTCTTCAAGGTGAATTTGCTCCTCCTTTATTTTGCTCTGAGATGGCAGTGATTACACTGCATTACACTGTTATTAGTTTATGTGTCTTTCTCTACTACTAAACCAGTGGTCCTTAAATAAAGGACCGCTTGACAATGTGATAAAAGCTATGGATCTTTCCTGCTCCCCTTAGTCCTTAAAAAAACAAAAAGGTCCATATACATGTAGCAATTCACATATTTTTCAGGGAATTTTGTTAAGAAGACTTGCACTGGAACATGAGCAACTAATAAACAATTGTAGTACCTTATAGTTTGCACTTCCTGAAGAGATTCTGACATATAGCAGGTGTTCAAAACATATCTGATGGCATACAGTTGGGATACTTACTATGTATTTCAAGAAGATACAACATGAAAACATCTATTGGGATTTAGGACCTAGAATTGTGTGCTACTATATAGATGTTTCCTGTGGTCATGTATGGATGTGAGAGTTGGACTGTGAAGAAGGCTGAATGCCGAAGAATTGATGCTTTTGAACTGCGGTGTTGGAGAAGACTCTTGAGAGTCCTTTGGACTGCAAGGAGATCCAACCAGTCCATTCTGAAGGAGATCAACCCTGGGATTTCTTTGGAAGGAATGATGCTAAAACTGAAGCTCCAGTACTTTGGCCACCTCATGAGAAGAGTTGACTCATTGGAAAAGACTCTGATGCTGGGAGGGATTGGGGGCAGGAGGAGAAGGGGACGACAGAGGATGAGATGGCTGGATGGCAACACGGACTCGATGGACGTGAGTCTGAGTGAAGTCCGGGAGTTGGTGATGGACAGGGAGGCCTGGTGTGCTGCAATTCATGGGATCGCAAAGAGTCGGACAGGACTGAGCGACTGAACTGAACTGATATAGACGTTATTAAAAACATTCATTAGCAAAGCACAACTCCACAGCAAGATTTCAGATCTTAGGTTCTTAAAATAAATTTGCCTTTTCTGGTTAACTATGCAAGTAAGAGAATTATTCATTCACAGTTATGTATCCTTAGAGTGCTTAGAAGAAAAGGGGATGTTGAAAGATTCAAAAGTTTCCTAAGTTATTAGACCTCCCTCTAATTAATGTGCCTTTTCATTACTGTTAATGTTGCTCTATAGCATCTATTATTAAAATTATTATTATGTGAAAAAAAGAGAGGTCATTGCACAGCTGATGATCCTTCAACATCTGCCCAAGGTCATATCAACAAATTAAGATAAATTGTCCAGCTTTCTTAACAGACTGTCACCACATTTCCCATCCTTGTTTACTTCAGTCACAGCCAAAGACCCAAGACTCTGAGGTTGTCCATCATCACCGAAATCCACCTAGTGGGACCAATTCACTACCTCCTCTGCCTTCCAAATCCTTTCAGTATTCCCTCTGGAACCATTACACTCACCGAGAACTTCACCCTCCTCTCTGAAGGTTTTCCTCATCTGCAAATCTTCACAGAAACCTAGCTCTTCTCAAATGATTCTGTGTCTCCTCCAGCCTTCTCTAGAGGCCTTTTTTCTCCTGGATTCCCTGACCTCAAAAGCAGGAAGCATGTGCTCCCTGTTCATCACTGCAGCCTCCAGTGCATGTCTTCTCCTTCCTCCTGGAAACACGCGAGTCCCGCTGAACTCATGCTGCCCAGCCAGCTCGCTGTGAGCCTTTCCTCTCCTTCCTCGTTAATGGAGGACTTTAGTTCCTGACTCAGTCTTCCTCTGAGTAGCTTCATTACTGACCTCTTCTCTTCTTGACTTTCTCAACTCCAATAGTCTTCTTTTCACTTCAGCCACCCGGCACCACAGTCAAAACCATGACCTTATCGTGACTGCAGCACTTTCAAAACTTCACTTTCAACGATCTCCCCATCTCACTCCCACCTTCCCTACTCTAGAATTCCCACTGCAAAAACCCTTTGGCCTCACTGTATCTCTAATTTACTGACTACTTTCTCACTGTCCATGACCACCTCCTGTCTTCACTCATGTTATATGGATCCACGAGCCATCATGATTATTTTGCAAATACTCAAGTGTTTTGCAGCTCTAGTCCTTCTTTGTACAAGTCTGGCAAAATCCTAACCCTCACTCACTCCAATCATGCACCTTGTCAGAAAAGCTCAATGCTGCCAGAGGGGGAAAAAGCCAATCACACAACTATGCTATTTGCTCTTTAAATTCATGGCCAAATCTCAAACAGGCACTATGTCCTACCTACCAATCTGATTTTTCTTAGTAGGTTGACGTTCCATCTGAGACCATCATTTCACATCTCTTCTCTGCTCAAGCATCACGCACCCTTCCCTCCACCCTACTCTGTTGATAATCTCACCTCATTCCTCAATTAGAAGACAAAAGTAATCCGACAGTAACTCCACATTTTCCAAATACCATAGCTACTACATTAAGCTATCTGCACGTACGCTGTTGTGTCTCCCATCATTCAGAACAAAGAGCCCAGCTCTCATTCAAGGCCAATCCTGTGTGTGTGCTCAGAATCCCACTCCTGTTTATCTTCTCCATAACTTCTTCAGTCATCCCCTCCTTCTACATTATCAATGGATCACTGATGTACCATTTCCATTAGCATACAAAGATACTCTAGAATTTCTCAACTTAAAAGATCCCTCTCTCAATCCTACAGTCCCCTGCAACTGCTTTATCACTTCTACGCTCTCCATTCACAGCAGAATTTCTCAGAATATTTGTCCACAGACCTGTCTCTACTTTCTTATCTTCCATTCAAACCACTGAATCTGATATCTTTCTCCACCATATCACGAGAAGAGCTTTCATGAAGGTCACTGACAAACCTCTATACAACTGAAGCCAATGGACATTCCTGTGGTCCCAACTTACTGGAAATTGTAGCAGCATTCAACAGAACTAACAGCTCCATCCTACCAGAAACACCTTCCTCTGCTCCTCTGGGTCAACCCTCTCCTGATTTTTCTTTTATCTAACTGGCCATTCCTCACGCTCCTTAATTAATTCCTCCTTCTCCCTCAACCTCTACATGAGGCAGTGCTTTCTCTTTTCTTTTCGCTTTTCTGCAGGGCTTTCTCTTTTCTCTCTAGGTAATCTTCCAGTCTTACAGCTTTAAGATCATCTGGTCTCTGATGGCATCATCCTTGATCTTTTACTTGTTTTTCACATCTAATCTATCAGTAAATCCTGCCTTTTTACCTCTATTATATTTCTCAAGTATAATAAGTTCTCATATATTTCCTTCTATCTCCGGTGTCACCAAGATTTCTAACTAGTCTGAGTTATTGTTTTCCCTACCTCAAATTCATTCTTTCAGAGACATTTTCTGACAAACCTAAAGTCCACCCCCACCTCAGTTACATCCTATAATCTGTGTTTTCCTTCTGTTTTCTTCAAAATACATAGTATCCACCTCTATTTGCTGCTTATTTGCTCACTTTGTCCAACCCCTTATCTCCTTTTAACCCCTACATCAGAATAAGGACTCCATGAAAGTAGAGACGTTTGTCTATTTTGATTATAATTATATTCCAGCACCCCTACAGTGCCTAACATAGTGGTGGACAATAAGTGGTTCTTAAATGAATAAATGAAGATGGCTAGTATTAAATGAGCTTTAATACTGAGCTTTTCCACACCATTAACAGCTGCCTTTTCATTCTCAAGGTAAGAACACTGAAGTGGCTTGCCATTCCCTCCTCCAGAGGACCACGTTTTGTCAGAACTCTCCATCATGACCCATCCATCTTGGGTGACCCTACACAGCATGGCTCATAGTTTCATTGAGTTAGATAAAGCTGTGGTCCATGTGATCAGATTGGTTAGTTGTCTGTGATTGTGGTTTTCATTCAGTCTGCCCTCTGATGAAGAAGGAAAAGAGGCTTACAGAACCTTCCTGATGGGAGAGACTGACTGAGGGGGAAACTGGGGGAAACAGAGGATGAGATGGTTGGATGGCATCACTGACTCAATGGACAAGAGTTTGAGTAAGCTCTGGGAGTTGGTGATGGACAGGGAAGCCTGGCGTACAGCAGTCCGTGAGGTCGCCAAGAGTCGGACACAACTGAGCAACTGAACTGAACTGAACAGCTACCTATTTATATGCACTTCCTTTGGCTTGGGAGAGGTCTCTGAACGCAGGACTAGGTTTGTTCTATGTTTGTACCCTTACTATATAAGCATGTCTTACACAGTGCATGTTTAACAATCACTGTTGCGAAAACAAACAAACTGAAATTAAAAATACACTGACTTAGTGTGTTCCTATTTTTAAGGTATGAGAAATACACAGATACTAATTCTCTATTTGAAGAAACGTGTTTATAAATACAGTTTTAAATAGGACTTCGATCTGTCAAAAATCTCCATGTACCAATTATAATAATGGCCTAAGAGAAACCCTTTCCACCTTAAATCTACTTTACTCTCCCACTTTCTTTATTTAGATTATGACATGAAAATACAAAGCGTCTTACAGATAGAACCGAATGAGCTCATTTATAACTTTTGCAGCCAAACCCAGATTGCAACAGATGAAAAGATATTTTTATTATAACTGCTTATAATAAAGCTGTATCTTTATTAGACAATCTTTACTTACTGGTATCTCAGTTGTATTTGGGATGAAACACCATGAATTCAAAGGAAGACTTCTTTATATATCTAAAAAATAAAGAAATAAGAGTCTCATGAATGTGGTATAATGATTTACTTCTGTTTTTAATTTTGGTGTTTAACTTCTATGTCTTATCCTAAGGTAAAGACAGTGAACAGCAGCAAATACAATAATACAGGGTCCTTTAAAAAAAAATCTTGGAAATAAGATTTTTAAAACTGACATTAATTTCTGTTATTGAGAATCATAAAAGAGGTGGGATCTTAAATTATTCATTATGGACTGGTAGGCCATGGGTAAAAAGAGATAAAGAGAAAAGGTATTCAAAACAAGGGAAAAACATGATCAAAAGCACAAAACAAAAACTTGCCTGGCACAATTTCATGGAATCAAAAAAATGAAAAAGTCTTAATGAATAGAAAAAGGTCAGCTAATGGAAGACCTTGGAAACTTTGGACCTAATGATAATTGCTAAACAGAGAAGAGGCAACAGAGGTATTTTAAGGTCAATTATCAAGATGACATGATACAGGTAGTTCTGTATTTAAAAAAAAAAAAACTAGCTGGTATACATGACTTATTAGATAAAGAAGAAAGAAAATGCAAGGAGATTTTAAAAAAAAAAAAAAAGGAGAGTATTTAGCAGCCCACTTCCTCCTTTCAAACTTACTGGTTCTATTTTGAGACTAACTTTCTTTAGCCCCAGACTTCCCTGGTGGCTGAGAAGGTAAAGTGTCTGTCTACAATGCGAGAGACCTGGGTTCAATCCCTGGGTTGGGAAGATTCCCTGGAGAAGGAAATGGCAACCCACTTCAGTACTCTTGCCTTGAAAATCCCATGGACAGAGGAGCTTGGTGCAGGCTACTGTCCATGGGGTCGCAAAGAGTCGGACACAACTGAGTGACTTCACTTTCACTTTTCTTTAGCCCCCTGTACCTTATAACTCTATGACACAGAATCCACTGGTTGTTATTTAAGTAACCAAGACTTGAAACTCTACATGTTCGACTGCTTCCTTTACTCCTTGGACTATTAGACTGTTAGCAACTCCCGATTATTTCCCCCTTAGAATGCTTTGGTACATTTATTCTTCTCTTTCCATTCATATTGCAAGCACCCTTACACACGGTCTCACTACCTTAGAGTTTCTCTTGGCCTGCAGCCTTTCCTTCCTTTACCTCAACATAAACCTAACTGCTGATTAATCTTCCAAAACATGCCTGAAATATGATCCCTTGCTGAAAAATCTCCGAAGGCTTCTGTTTAAAAAAACAAAACCTGAATGCCTTAACAGGCAACGGAGGGCGCCAGCAAGCTGCCCTGAGATCACCACTATCACCATCTTAAGGCCCAGCTCAAATCTAACATCATCACTAATCCCTGTATCATTAGTCTAGACTAGAACAGCTCTGTCCAACAAAAATATCATGCAAGCCACAAGCGTAATTAAAATTTTTTCACAGTCACACTGAAGTTTGTGAAGTTAATTTTATTTAACCCAATATTTCCAAAATATTATTTCAACATGCAGTCATTAAGACATTAATGAATTTTGGTACTAATTCATTGTATTTTATGATTACAACACCTCTCAATTCAAACCAACCACAATTTCAAGTGCACAACAGTTACAGGTAGCTAGTGGCTACTGTAATAGCCCAAGTCTAGACTCTAAAATCAATGCTTTGGACTGTGCTTTGCCACTCCTAAAGTGCAAGCTCGCATCATACTATTTTTACATTCACGTCTTAGACTTGATTTTAATGGTATCACCAACCACTTAATCTCCCAGACTAAAAATTAAGTCACCCTCTGATCACCAAATTGGCTCCCATCAGTTAAACCCTATTTGACATTTCAGAAGTCTCTCGGACATCCTTTATTCTCCTGCCTCAGAGGAGGCACCCATTACCTTACCTGAATGACTGCAATTTCCTCTCATCTAGTTTTTCTGTTCCAAGTTGATTCTCCACAAAGCAATCACAGACCATCCTAAAAAACAAATATCTTCACGCCTCTTTCTTGTGATCTGCAGCTAACTACTAGGTCTGAACACCTTCCTTGGAAAGCAAGGTCCTTCCCAAGTTTACCTTACTCTCCCTCTTGCTTCACCACCCACCCTTGCACTGCATGCTCAAGGCTGCTTTCTCCTGCTCTCCCTAAGTAAGCCAAAACTTCTCCAGTCTCTGCATCTCTGTACTGTATCCAGGGACGACCTTTTCCTGATTTTAGTACTTTCCTTTTGACACTTAATGATCCAGTTCAACTGAAAGCTATTTTGGTGTCTCCAGGCGATGTTTTTCATTTTTAGTTAACACAAGTGGGCACAAAGAATGTATGTGCAAAGCGTGTATGTTGAATGGATGTTAAATGAATGGGGAAAGAGTAAAATGAATCTTTTTTTTGATCGCCAATGCCAAGCACAAGGCTCAAAGCAACACAAATGTGTACTGAACGGAATGAATCCTCACCATATAAATTCCTTCTAGGCGGGGATTGCTGACCATTTCACCTCAATTATCTGTCACAGCCACTCGTTCTCAATAAGGGCTGCATATGCTGATGACAACAAAGGGGAACCATGCAAAAATCTAAGGGAAAACGAAAGAGTCTGGGTTAGCTCTGGAGCTCGAGTGAGAAAAGTCTCCTCTTGGTCAGTTCCGGAGAGCATTAGTTTCATAAAAGGCTCCAAGAGGCTCTAAAATTTAAAAAAAAAAAAAAAAATCAGAGCACGGGCAATTGATAACGCACGTTCGCCAGGTCACAGGAAGCCAGACCTGCCGGAGTTAAAATTATTCTGACCTCCTGTTTACCGTTGAGCATGTAAATGGAGTGATGACGCTGGGAGCGCGCAAAGGCGATGCAGGGATCGGGGGAGGGTCGGGGAGTGGGGTTGCGGACAGTTTTCAAAAGCATGGTAACGTCTTCAAGGTCTATGGAGTCGATTAACTAAAAAGAACGCCTATTTTGTGCCCAGTAGCCTCGTCGTCTCTCAGTGCGAGACGACGGGAAGACCTAGAGGAAGGGGGCTGAGAACAAGTTAGCCAAAAAGTTAAGGAACCGAAGCTGGCGTCGGATTAACTCCTCCAGCATCGAGAGACTGAAAGGGAGGCGGAAAACGGCAGAAAGGAGGGAAGGAGAGCTTGGGAGTGAATCGTAGGAACTGCCACGAAAGACTGGGAGCTTTGGATCCATGGAGAAGTCACTGTCTTTCCCTCCCTGAGTACTTCCACCAGGAACGACCCGGACGGTCGCACCCGAAGCCCTGGGGGGCACGTCCCCGCGCGGAGACCCGGGCGGAGTCGGAGCCGGGCTCTCCCCGAGGGCCGAGACCCCCATCCCCCATCCAAAGGCGCACAGCTTCCTTCCGCCCCCACTTGCCTCATCAGTCCTCCCCTAACGTGGTCCACTGCCCTTCCCAACCCCCTAATCGAATCCACGTTCAAGAGCGAGAAAAGCTGACGTTGGTTCAGCAGCGCCGGTGACGATCAGCCAGGAGAAGCCCCGCAATGGCCGCCGCCATTTTGAAACTGATGGCGACCCCGCGAAGGCGGGGAGACACGGGGTGATACCATCTTTGGGGGTCGGCGGGGGGAGACAAAACTGGAGGAAGCGGGTGGCGCTTCACCGAGTCTCATCACCTGGGGCCGAAGTTTCACTTCTCAAGGATTTATAACGTGTTGAAGCTAAAATAAATATGAGAAGAGTCGAGAAGTCAAAGGAAGAGGAAATATGATTTCCCGGAGCCACCCCTCTCACGGACCGGACGCGGCTAATGGTGGGTCCCGAGGCCGCCGCTTCCGCCGGCGCGAGTGCCTGCGCTCGCCGCTGTCCTTGGTCGCGGGGTCGTTGTTGGCTCAGAGGCCGCAGGTGGGTCTCGGGTCCAGGGCAGTCGAAGCGGGGACTCTCGCCGTTGTGCAGGCGGGGAGGGTGCACCTCTAGGAAAGCGCTCGGCGGCGGCGTGTGCACCGGGGTTGGGCTGGTCTGGGCCTCCTCGGGGCTGGGACAGCTTCCTGAGACTTCTGGGCGAAGGAGACCGAGAAAGGAAAGGAGCGGACTTTAAGGTGGGAGGCTGCGCTCATGCTTCCCGCCTGGCGCTTTTGGGAAAGCGTATTCTGAGGTTGTCCTAACTGGAAAACATCTTTAGATGTTATGGGACCGGAGGGGAAACCGGCCGGGATCAAAGCTCCCAGACAGGGATCACAGCTCCCGGGCTATACAGCCTGGAAGGGGCAGCTTCTCCGCCAGCATTTCCGATTCGTCCAAGTTTCAGAGTTCTGTCTTCCTCGTTATTCAGGATTGGAAACTAACCTTACTGTCTTTTAAGTCTCAAACCCTCCTGAGCCGCCAAGCCCCCAAATACACACTTTTTTAAAATGTAGTTTTTAAGAAAGTAATACTTGTTCTTGATTTTTAGAGTGTACATGTTATTCAGTCGAGGTTCCGGACCTCAAAGAGTTCAGTTTCTCCTTGCATCCAGAACTGATTTTTTTATAGGTTAAGTCGACACTTTGGATCAATACACATAAATTGCTGTAAGGACTAATGTCTAACCATCCGTGTTTTTCCGGTGTGGATTTAGGAGGACTCAAAAAAATAATACCATATACAGTTTTCTTTATAGATGTTAAGCGGGAAAAATTGTGTTGAAGAAAAGGTAATAAGGCAAATATTTTATCGTGCTTCACAGATAATGCACTTTTTACAAACTGAAGGTGTGTGGCAACCTTTTATATGCACTGGGAAACCAAAAAATTCTCATGACTTACTTTATCTCTATATTCGCTTTATTGCAGTGGTTTGGAATGAAACTTGTAATATCTCAAGTTATGCTTTCAGTAGGAAAAATAAGATAAGCCAAGAGTAAGATTAATGTACATATTGACCTTTATACTTAATGCAAAAGACAGAAAAGCATGAATAAGCAGCATGGACCAAGGAACCAGACTGCCTGGGTATTAATCCCAGTTCTGGCACTTACTGCTTCTGTGACCTTAGACAACTTGATTGTCCCTGGACTTCCTCATCTGAAAAAAGTATTCCTGCTTCACTGGGGACATGGCATTAGTTAATGCATATATAGTAACGTAAGGATTACATGAATTGGGGATTATGAAAAGCAGTTAAGAACCATGCCTGACAGAGAATGCTCTAAAAGTCAGCTTTTTCAAAAAGTAGGGAGAAATTTTTGGATAATTTTGGTATCAGAGGATACCAAAATAACCTGACTTCAGAAGACTAAAAACCATTTAGGTTTTTTTTTTTTTTCTTTCTTTCTTTCAGGAATACCATAGCTACTCTCAGTTCTGAAGTAGAAGCAAAATTTTTATTGAGTCTTCATATAAAGAAGACACTAGTAATATGTACAGTGCCCTTGAGGGCACCCGTGTGGATGTCACTCTTTATCCATACCTAGATTTGTCTCATTTGGAAAAGGCAGTGGCAATGGACCCACTCCAGTACTCTTGCCTAAAAAATCCCATGGACGGAGGCACCTGGTAGGCTGCAGTCCATGGGGTCACTAACAATCGGACATGACTGAGCGACTTCACTGTAACGCATTGGAGAGGGAAATGGCAACCCACTCCAGTGTTCTTGCCTGGAGAATCCCAGGAACGGGGGAGCCTGGTGGGCTGCTGTCTATGGGGTCACACAGAATCGGACACAACTGAAACAACTTAGCAGCAGCAGCAGACTTGTCTCATTAGAGACTGTCCCAGATGCTTCCTGCCCTCCGTCCATCAAATAGAGCCATCTTACGGTCTTGGGCCTGTGACCATGAACCTGTCTACACTCCTCCTCCTATCCCTTCTCAAGGGGATCATTCTAGCTCACTGTCTTTAAAATATTGTTTATTTTTTAACGGAAGGATAATTGCTTTACAGAATGATGTTGGTTTCTACCAGACATCTAGCTCACTTTTTATGTTCATCAGTCTTTGTCTTTCCAGGTCATCCACTTGCAGTGACATATGCAGGACAATTTACGTTCCATTTCACTGGTCCCAAAGCCCATTACGTAGTAGGAGATTCTGCAGCTGTAATATGAAATGCCTCTGGGGGAAGGATTTGCCATTCTTCTCTCAGGGATGGAAATAGCTTCCATCATAGTGAAAGTGAAAGTTTCTCAGTCATGTCCAACTCTTCAACCCCATGGATTTTACAGTCCATGGAATTCTCCAGAATACTGGAGTGGGTAGCCTTTCCCTTCTCCAGGGGATCTTTCCAACCCAGGAATGGAACCAGGGTCTCCTACATTGCAGGTGGATTCTTTACCAACTGAGCAATCAGGGAAATCCATCATGGTGATTGACTCCGACTCTGGGTTCTAAGTGTAAAGAATCCTTTTATCTGTCATTCCTACTGCCTTATCTGCAGAGTCTCTTTGAGAATCTGTATTAAGCAAGAGCTCGTGGGGCATGGTTATCTTTTCTTGTCAGAGTAAGTTCAGTTCAGTCCCTCAGTCGTGTCCCACTCTTTGCGACCCCATGAATCGTAGCACGCCAGGCCTCCCTGTCCATCACCAACTCCCAGAGTTCACTCAGACTCACGTCCATCGAGTCCGTGATGCCATCCAGCCATCTCATCCTCGGTTGTCCCCTTCTCCTCCTGCCCCCAATCCCTCCCAGCATCAGAGTCTTTTCCAGTGAGTCAACTCTTCTCTTGAGGTGGCCAGAGTACTGGAGTTTCAGCCTCAGCATCATTCCTTCCAAAGAAATCCCAGGGTTGATCTCCTTCAGAATGGACTGGTTGGATCTCCTTGCAGTCCAAAGGACTCTCAAGAGTCTTTTCCAACACCACAGTTCAAAAGCATCAATTCTTCAGCGCTCAGCCTTCTTCACAGTCCAACTCTGACATCTATACATGACCACACGAAAAACCATGGCCTTGACTAGACAGAACTTTGTTGGCAAAGTAATGTCTCTGCTTTTGAATATACTATCTAGGTTGGTCATAACTTTTCTTCTAAGGAGTAAGCATCTTAATTTCATGGCTACAGTCACCATCTACAGTGATTTTGGAGCCCCCCAAAATAAAGTCTGACACTGTTTCTACTGTTTCCCCATCTATTTCCCATGAAGTGATGGGACCAGATGCCATGATCTTCGTTTTCTGGATGTTGAGCTTTAAGCCAACTTTTTCCCTCTCCTCTTTCACTTTCATCAAGAGGCTCTTTAGCTCCTCTTCACTTTCTGCCATAAGGGTGGTGTCATCTGCATATCTGAGTTTATTGATATTTCTCCCGGCAATCTTGATTCCAGCTTGTGCTTCTTCCAGTCCAGCGTTTCTCATGATGTACTCTGCATAGAAGTTAAATAAGCAGGGTGACAATATACAGCCTTGACGCACTCCTTTTCCTATTTGGAACCAGTCTGTTGTTCCATGTCCAGTTGTAACTGTTGCTTCCTGACCTGCGTACAGATTTCTCAAGAGGCAGGCCAGGTGGTCTGGTATTCCCATCTCTTTCAGAATTTTCCACAGTTTATTGTGATCCACACAGTCAAAGGCTTTGGCATAGTCAATAAAGCAGAAATAGATGTTTTTCTGGAACTCTCTTGCTTATTCCATGATCCAGCGGATGTTGGCAATTTGATCTCTGGTTCCTCTGCCTTTTCTAAAACCAGCTTGAACATCAGGGAGTTCACGATTCACGTATTGCTGAAGCCTGGCTTGGGGAATTTTGAGCATTACTTTACTAGCATGTGAGATGAGTGTAATTGTGTGGTAGTTTGAGCATTCTTTGGCATTGCCTTTCTTTGGAATTGGAATGAAAACTGACCTTTTCCAGTCCTGTGGCCACTGCTGAGTTTTCCAAATTTGCTGGCATATTGACTGTAGCACTTTCACAGCAGCATCTTTCAGGATTTAAAATAGCTCAACTGGAATTCCATCACCTCCACTAGCTTTGTTCGTAGTGATGCTTTCTAAGGCCCATCCGACTTCACATTCCAAGATGTCTGGCTCTAGATTAGTGATCACATCATCATGATTATCTGTGTTGTGAAGATCTTTTTTGTACAGTTCTTCCATGTATTCTTGCCATCTCTTCTTAATATCTTCTGCTTCTGTTAGGTCCATACCATTTCTGTCCTTTATCAAGCCCATCTTTGCATGAAATGTTCCCTTGGTATCTCTAATTTTCTTGAAGAGATCTCTAGTCTTCCCCATTCTGTTGTTTTCCTCTTATTTCTTTGCATTGATCGCTGAAGAAGGCTTTCTTGTCTCTTCCCGGAACTCTGCACTCAGATGCTTATATGTTTCCTTTTCTCCTTTGCTTTTCACCTCTTCTTTTCACAGCTATTTGTAAGGCCTTCCCAGACAGCCATTTTGCTTTTTTGCATTTCTTTTCCATGAGGATGGTCTTGATCCCTGTCTCCTGTACAGTGTCACGAACCTCATTCCATAGTTCATCAGGCACTCTATCTATCAGATCTAGGCCCTTAAATCTATTTCTCACTTCCACTGTATAATCATAAGTGATTTGATTTAGGTCTAGCGATTTTCCCTACTTTCTTCAATTTGAGCCTGAATTTGGTAATAAGGAGTTCATGATCTGAGCCACAGTCAGCCCCTGGTCTTGTTTTTGTTGACTGTATAGAGCTTCTCCATCTTTGGCTGCAAAGAATATAATCAATCTGATTTCAGTGTTGACCATCTGGTGATGTCCATGTGTAGTCTTCTCTTGTGTTGTTGGAAGAGGGTGTTTGCTATGACCAGGGCATTTTCTTGGCAAAACCATTAGTCTTTGCCCTGCTTCATTCCGCATTCTAAGGCCAAATTTGCCTGTTACTCCAGGTGTTTCTTGACTTCGTACTTTTGCATTCCAGTCCCCTATAATGAAAAGGACATCTTTTTTTGGGTGTTAGTTCTAAAAGGTCTTGTAGGTCTTCATAAAACCGTTCAACTTCAGCTTCTTCAGTGTTACTGGTTGGTATAGACTTGGATAACTGTGATATTGAATGGTTTGCCTTGGAGACAAACAGAGATCATTCTGTCGTTTTTGAGATTGCATCCAAGTACTGCATTTCGGACTCTTTTGTTGACCATGATGGCTACTCCATTTCTTCTGAGGGATTCCTGCCCTCAGTAGTAGATATAATGGTCATCTGAGTTAAATTCACCCATTCCAGTCCATTTTAGTTCGCTGATTCCTAGAATGTCGACGTTCACCCTTGCCATCTCTTGTTTGACCACTTCCAATTTGCCTTGATTCATGGACCTGACATTCCAGGTTCCTATGCAATATTGCTCTTTAAAGCATCGGATCTTGCTTCTATCCCCAGTCACATCCACAACTGGGTATTGTTTTTGCTTTGGCTCCATCCCTTTTTTCTTTCTGGAGTTATTTCTCCACTGATCTCCAGTAGCATATTGGGCACCTAATGACCTGGGGAGTTCCTCTTTTGGTATCCTATCATTTTGCCTTTTCATACTGTTCATGGGGTTCTCAACGCAAGAATACTGAAGTGGCTTGCCATTCCCTTCTCCAGTGGACCATGTTCTGTCAGACGGCAGACAGAAATGCCTTCTGGCCCTGTTGCTGCTACTACTGCTAAGTCGCTTCAGTTGTGTCCAACTCTGCGACCCCATAGACAGCAGCCCTCCAGGCTACCCCGTCCCTGGGATTCTCCAGACAAGAACACTGGAGTGGGTTGCCATTTCCTTCTCCAACGCATGAAAGTGAAAAGTCAAAGTGACGTTGCTCAGTCGTGTCCGACTCTTAGCAACCCCATGGACTGTGGCCCACCAGGCTCCTCCGTCCATGGGATTCTCCAGGCAAGAGTACTGGAGTGGGGTGCCATTGCTGGCCCTGTTAGAAGAGTGCAAACAGTAATGGCTTATTAGCCCACAGGTGGCCATGGGCTAAAGTCTTGGACCAAGAGTCAGCAATTAATATTTTTGTTGGTGCAGTGTTGTGGTGTTGTTCAGTCGCTAAGTTGTATCCAACTCTTTCCAACGCCCTGGGCTGCAGCACACGAGGGTTCCCTGTCCTTGGCTATCTCCTAGTTGTTGAGTCGTTCAGTCATGTCCAACTCTTTGTGACGCCATGGCCTGCAACCCACCAGGCTTCCCTGTCCTCACCAACTTCCAGAGCTTGCTCAAACCTACGTCCATTGAGTCGGTGATGCCATCCAACCATCTCATCCTCTGTCGTCCCCTTCTCCCACCTTCAATCTTTCCCAGCATCAGGGTCTTTTCCAATGAGCTGGTCTTCGCATCAGGTGGCCAAAGTATTGGAGTTTCAGCTTCAGCATCAGTCCTTCCAATTAGTATTCAGGATTGATTTCCTTTAGGATTGACTGGTTGGATTTCCTTGCAGTCCAAGGGACTCAAGAGTCTTCTCCAACACCACAGTTCAAAGGTATCAGTTCTTAGGTGCTCAGCCGCCTTTATGGTCCAGCTCTTACAGACATACATGACTGCTGGAAAACCATAGCTTTGACTAGATGGACCTTTGTCAGCAAAGTAATGTCTCTGCCTGTTAATATGCTGTCTAGGTTGGTCATAGCTTGTCTTCCAGGGAGTAAGCATCTTTTAATTTCATGGCTGCAGTCACCATCTGCAGTGACTGATTTTGGAGCCCAAGAAAATAAAGTCTGTCACTGTTTCCATTGTTTCCCCATCTATTTGCCATGAAGTGATGGGAACAGGTGCTGTGATCTAAGTTTTCTGAATGCTGAATTTTAAGCCAACTTTTTCACTCTGCTCTTTCACTTTCATTAAGAGACTCTTTAGCTCCTCTTCACTTTCCCTTCTCCAGGAGATCTTCCTAACCCAGGGATCGAACCCAGGTCTCTCACACTGTAGGCAGATTCTTTACTGTCTGAGCCACAAGGGAAGCCACTATCTCCTGGAGTTTGCTCAAATTCCTGTCTGTCCAGGCAGTGATGGTACGGTTATCTAACAGTCAGCTGTGCTGAGGGTTAAAATTGACACCTCTTAAGAAACTTACGACAGGTGGAAGAACAGATGACCCCTGGACTTCTCTGCTGCTAAGTCACTTCGGTCGTGTCCGACTCTGTGCAGCCCCATAGGTGGCAGCCCACCAGGCTCTGCCGTCCCTGGGATTCTCCAGGCAAGAACACTGGGGTGGGTTGCCATTTCCTTCTCCAATTCTCCACAATATAGGACTTCTCTAGAGACCTATATTGTCTAGTATTTGTAGGTTAGTGCTTTCCAGGTTACATAATTTGATTAAGGCACACATGGTTATTCCCATACTTGACTGGCTCAAGTTTATAAAAAACAAGTGGCTAACTTGATCAGAATCACAAAAAGTTCCTGAGTGTTTTATTAAATAGGTCTTAAAGATCTGAATACAAATAATGTTATTTAGGGGAGGTACAATGCTAAGAAAACCACCACCTACTAGGAACAAGGTAGTGTTGCTTAGATCTCTGATACTCAGACTGGAATCTGCTGTGTGTAATACTATACTCTATGAAAGCAGTGTATAATAGTTGTGTGACTTTTAACTTCATGTCTGTTTCCTAACTCAGTGCCTCTAGTGAGTAGACTTTGAGAAATAATTAGAATGTGTGTGAGAACCAGTTTCTTAGGAGAGGCAGGAATCCAGTCTACATAATCCTAGCACAGTTGAGTGCTAAGATAAGAAAGCACAGCTTCTTCCCAAACATAGCTAAGCCCTTTTATTAGCAGTAATGTATTCTCTTTCTGGGATGTTGCCATGTCTTCTCAGACATTATATAACATTTATTCATTATAGATTCATGTGCATACATATGTATTTCATCTTTAGATCCAAATTTTTACAGAAAATTGATGGTTCAGCTATGTTTCCGTTGAATTAGTGCAGATTCATTTTCCATGTGATGACTTCTAGTTCTTCTATAAAGGTGTCATCCTCTTCTGCCTTTTGGAAACTCTTGAAACACTATGTTTTAAATTGGGCCTTTGTTGTGCATGTGGGCTTTCTCTGGTTGTGGCGAGCAGAGGCTACTCCATTGCGGTATACAGGCTGCTCCTTGCGGTGGCTTCTCGTCGCAGAGCACAGGCCCTTGGCACACAGGCTTCAGTAGTTGCAACACATGGGCTCAGTAGTTACGGCGCACAGGCTTAGTCTCTCTGCAGCATGTGGGATTTTCCCAAACCGGAGATCGAACCCGTGTACCCTGCATTGGCAAGCAGATTCTTAACCACTAGACCATCAGGGAAGCCCTGGAAACTCTTAAAAACTTAATAAGTCTTAAGTACCACAAATGCCAATGTCAATTTGGGGATGGGTCTCTATGAGAGGCATTTCAGTATAATAGGAGGATCTAGGCCTTTGGGACAGAGAAGGAGATGGCACCCCACTCCAGTACTCTTGCCTGGAAAATCCCATGGATGGAGGAGCCTGGTGGGCTGCAGTCCATGGGACTGCTAAATGACTGAGCGGCTTCACTTTGACTTTTCACTTTCATGCATTGGAGAAGGAAATAGCAACCCACTCCAGTGTTCTTGCCTGGAGAATCCCAGGGACGGGGGAGCCTGGTGGGCTGCTGTCTATGGGGTCGCACAGAGTCAGACACGACTGAAGTGACTTGGCAGCAGCAGCAGCAGGCCTTTGGGATGAACCTGTGTTTGAATTCCAGCTTTATATGTAATACCTATTTGGGTTAAACTGTTTTGTTATCTGTAAAATAAGAGTAATAATTTTTCATGTTATATATTGGACTGTGTTATGGCTCTGATGCCTAGTAGTCATTCTACAAGAGTAAGGTCCCTTCTCTCCGCATCTTTTGTAGAGTTATTCGATATTTAGATCTACTGTGACATTATTCAGGATGGTTCTTAAAAAAATTTCTCATGTTTTCATTTCCTTTCTAAAATCAGTTTTAAAAAATAGTTTTCAATAATCATAGCTTTAAAGAATTCTGCTTCTGACAATATTATTGTTATATCAGTTTTAACATTGTGAGCTATGCTAAAATCTAAAAATTTTTACATGTGTAAAAGTTTTAAATCAGCAGCTGCTGCTGCTAAGTCGCTTCAGTTGTGTCCGACTCCGTGCGACCTCATAGACGGCAGCCCACCAGGCTCCCCCGTCCCTGGGATTCTCCAAGCAAGAATACTGGAGTGGGTTGCCATTTCCTTCTCCAAAGCATGAAAGTGAAGAGTCAAAGTGAAGTCGCTCAGTCGTGTCTGACTCTTAGCGACTGCATGAACTGAAGCCTACCAGGCTCCTCCATCCATGGGATTCCTCAGGCAAGAGTACTGGAGTGGGGTGCCACTGCCTTCTCTTCTTCTTCTTCTCTCTCTGGAATTCTCTAGAAGGGTGAAAATACTCAGCTTTTGCAGGTAGAATTTTTTAATAGTCTCTTCATTCCTGTGATATATCAGATCACTGGTGGAACTTGAAAATTAATAAACTGACTTTAGTGCAGGGTAATTTTCATACTCATTGTCACCTATGTAATCTTCATTAAGTAGATTTTTAAGTAATATACTACATTCTGAAGAGGCTTATTATGCTTTTAAGATCTATCTCCTATATTTAGAGCTATTTTCTTGTTTCAGGTGTGATTTGAAAGATATTTTAAAAGTGGCTATATTTCAGGGTTTTTTGTTTTTTATAGCATTCATGATGAACTTACTTCAGGTTGTGCGTGACCACTGGATACATGTACTTGTCCCTGTGGGATTTGTCTTTGGATATTATCTAGACAGGAAGAATGATGAAAAACTAGCTGCCTTCCGGAACAAGAGTCTGTTATATAAAAGGTTAGTTTTTGTATTTTTTTGAACCAACAGTCAGCTTTTGGAAGTATCTTCTTAATGTCATTTGTGCCAGAAATAAACAGAAGGGGTAATTCCTGCTCCTCCAAAGCCCTTACATAAAGCAGTATGATTACTTTTGCAGTGTAAACAAGTCTTTAGTTTCTGAACAGGCTGTTTCAGATCTTTGAAAGTCTTTTATTTCAAGGTACATTTGAATGTAGAAACAGTTTTATACCATCTCATCAAAGCCTATTCTGTATGCAGCTTTAACATATATTATCATATACTGTCTTACTTAGTCCATGATGTAGCTGAAATCAACAGCACTAATGGCTTGAGGCACTGGCCTAAGCAACACTCCTCAAGAGCTTTAGGCAGGATGGTTGGGTGATCAAATAGCAACTGGCAGCCGCCTTGTCCCACTGTGTCTCTGGAGATGGCTTATTTCGCAGCAGAGTTAGAGTTAGCAAGACAGGGTATGCGCCACTGGCTGTGATGCTGGGAAGAAGGAAGTTCACAGGACAAGAGAATCGAGCAGCAGCCACCGAGATGTACAGAGGAGATTCATAGTTAGGGATTTCGAGACAGATAAAATGAGCTACAAAGGGTCTAAAACATTAAATGAAGTCACTGAGAGGATAATTGCTTTCCTATAGACTAATGAGAAATTACAGTTGTTTAATCTGGAAAAATGAAATTGAAGGTGGTAAAAGGTTTAAAATCACAAGAGAATAGAATGAATATTCTCAATCTAATAATTTTTGAATGGGTCGGTTTAATACAATATAAAACACCAAATTCATATTCTCATGACTTTCCCTTTTATTCCTTTCATAAAAGTTTTCTTTACACTTTTGCTTCTCCTTTTTTTTGTCTTTCTATGCAGGGAATTGAAACCTAATGAAGAAGTCACCTGGAAGTAATGGCTACAGCTAAATTACAGAATGTTCACGTTTTTTAAATTATAAGAGAAATAAAAACACTCATTATTTAATATGAAGAATTTCAAGTGTGATCCTTTTGGGGCTGAAATAATCTCTCCCATTTTGATAACAGACATAGTGATTAAAAAATAGTCACCGAATCATAGCCCAACTTATTCAGAAATTTTTTTCAAACCTTGTGCTTCAAAGGATCTCTAAAAAGAATATGGTAGGATTTTATTTGCTAAAAATCAATAACCAAAAATTTTAGTGACCTTGGGGTTAGCAAAGATTCTTAAATATAACGTATAAAGCATGTGCCAGTTTTTAAAACCAAGACATACTTTATCAAAATTTAAAACTTGCTCTTTAAAAGACACTATTCAGGGACTTTCCTGGGGGTTCAGTAGTTAAGTTTGTTAGGTAGGTAGACTAGGAAACATGAGTCCAAAATGGCGGTGGCTAAAAGACAAGGATGTGAGAGTTGGGCTGTGAAGAAGGCTGAGCGCTGAAGAATTGCTGCTTTTGAACTCCGGTGTTGGAGAAGACTCTTGAGAGTCCCTTGGACTGCAAGGAGATCGACCCTGGGATTTCTTTGGAAGGAAGGAATGATGCTGAGGCTGAAACTCCAGTACTTTGGCCACCTCATGAGAAGAGTTGGACTCATTGGAAAAGACTCTGATGCTAGGAGGGACTGGGGGCAGGAGAAGAAGGGGACGACTGAGGATGAGATGGCTGGATGGCATCACGGACTCGATGGACGTGAGTCTGAGTGAAGTCCGGGAGTTGGTGATGGACAGGGAGGCCTGGCGGGCTGCGATTCATGGGGTCGCAGAGTTGGACATGACTGAGCGACTGAACTGAAAAGACAAGGAAGGGAAAAACCCGCAAAAATAGAACAAAGGAAGGTCCAAGGACCTGAGTGAGGACCTCAGGTAGAACAAACAGCGCTCCTGGCTGGCCCAGTTTACGTAAGGCAGGCCCAGGGGGAGGAAGAAACATAAAGGAGGAGCCAAAGCCTGCTCTCTCCCCCACTCCCCGCCCCACGCGCTGCTGCACTCCCCCACTCTCTTCTCTTCACGTCTTTGGGTCGGCATGCCCTTGCACCTGAGGATGGATTCTCTTGCTATCTTCTAAATAAAATAGAGCTGTAGCAGGCTGTAGCATGGAGCTGTATGTAACACTGATTTGTCTAAGAGCTATAACATGGTCTGTCCAAGACCTGAGACACACCAAGGGCTTAAATGTCCATCACTCCAAATCTTTGTTGTGACCAGACAGAACTGAGGAGCATACACTTGCCTGACAAGATTCTGTGATTCCAATGCAGGAGACATGGGTTCAATCCCTAGTCAGTGAACTAGGACCCCCACATGCCATGCAGTGTGGCAAAAATTTTTTTAAAAGGCACTTAAAGGGAGAAGGAAAGAGTGGGAGGTATGGAGGTAGTAACATGGAAACATACATTACCTTATGTAAAATAGCCAATGGAATTTGCTGTATGACTCAGGGAACTCAAACCAGGGCTCAATAACAACCTAGAGAGGTGGAAGTGATGTTCAGGTGGGAGGGGACATGGGTAAACCTATGGCTGATTCATGATGTTTAGTAGAAACCAATGCAATACTGCAAAGTACCCTTCAATTTAAAAGAAAACACAAGATAGTGGAAATGCAGCCACGGATGAGGAGAAACTATTTGCAAAACACACACAAGAAGTTATATCTAGAATATGTAAGCTGCTAAGTCACTTCAGTCATGTCGGACTCTGTGCGACCCCATAAACGGCAGCCCACTAGGCTCCACCGTTCCTGGGATTCTCCAGGCAAGAACACTGGAGAGGGTTGCCATTTCCTTCTCCAGTGCGTGAAAGTGAAAAGTGAAAGCGAAGTCGCTCAGTCGTGTCCAACTCTTAGCGACCCCATGGACTGCAGCCCACCAGGCTCCTCCATCCATGGGATTTTCCAGGCAAGAGTACTGGAGTAGGGTGCCATTCTCCGAGAATATATAAAGAACTCAATAATAAGATAACCAAATTTTTAAAAAGCAAAAGATTTTTAACAGGTACTTCACTGAAAAAGGGATATGAGAATGGCAGATATGCATGTGAAAAGATGCTCAAACTCAGTAGTCATTAGGGAAATGCAAATGAAAACCACAGCAAGAAATCACTGCACATCTGCTGAAGTGAAGTGAAGTCACTCAATCGTGTCCGACTCTTTGCGA
The DNA here is from genome assembly GCF_001704415.2 of Capra hircus. Taxonomy (NCBI): domain Eukaryota; kingdom Metazoa; phylum Chordata; class Mammalia; order Artiodactyla; family Bovidae; genus Capra; species Capra hircus. The sequence goes on along the minus strand of NC_030828.1, from coordinate 56,274,795 downwards.
CCCCATAGACTGTAGCGTACCAGGCTCCTCTGTCCATGGGATTTTCCAGGCAACAGTACTGGAGTGGATTGCCATTTCCTTCTCCAAGAATGGTTAAAATTAACAAGACTGATCTTATCAAGTATTTGCAAGGGTGTGGAGCAACTGGAACTCACACTGCTGGCAGGAATGGAAAATGTAAAACTGCTAGGAGTTGTACCACTTTAGAAAACAGTGGAGCAGTTTCAAGATAAACATACACCTAACATCTAATCCAGCCATTCTTCTCTGAGGTATTTACCCAGAAGAAATGCATACATGCCAAAAGAAAGCATATATCCACACAGAGATGTCTACACAAATGTTCATAGCAGCTCTATTTGTAAAAGCCAAAAATTACAGAGAACCCAAATGCCCATCAACAAAGGAGCAAATTGTATTAATGGAATACTACTCTGCAATAAAAAGCAATGGTCTATTGATATACACATTTATACATAATGTTAGAAACTGCAGACTAATCTAGAATAACAAAGCAGGTCAGTGGCTGCCAGGGAGTGAGTGGGCTCCAGGAAGGAGCTGGAGAAAAGGATTATGTATGGGCATGAGGAAATGGGTACAGTATGTTCGTAGTCATGATTGTGCTTATGGCTTCTCTGTATACATACACGTCATCTGTTATATCCAACTACCTCTTTTTGGAAAGCAAATTTTGTTTTTGGTAAGATTGGATTTAGGGGAAGTGAAATAACAATGAAATGATAGTCTCGTCACATTCTTTTCAGAACTAAGGACATTTATGCTGATACATACATATTAAAATGTCACACATTAAAAATTCCGTTAAACTATTTGGTTGGGGGAACAAAATATAGGCCAGTTTAAAAGAGTCTGCTCAAGAAGATCTATCCTTGTGCAATCTCACTTGTTCACTTGATTTCAATGAAGTAGATTTAGAGAAAAGTTGAGCTATCCAAGGTGACAGATGTTTCCTGGAAGTATGTCTGTTCCATCTCCTTTGTCTCCAGGAACTCTTTCTTGATTTAACTCAGTAACCTCTCATCTTCCTACTGAACTCTTGTAATACTTTGTGCCCCCCCAAAATCCTTGCATTTATTCACTACTTGCACCAACCCTGATATAAAGAGTAAGACTCCTCTGACCTTCAAAAGATGATAGTTCAGTAGCATATAAATTAGTCCAGTATGTTGTAATGAGAGTTTAAAGTAGGCAGGTGCAGGGGGTGCTCCACAGAAAGAGAGAGGCAGTGGAACTTCCCTCAGCAAAGCCTAGGGGTCCCGAGGAGAGGTGAGCCTGCCATCCGCCAACCCAGCCCCTCGGCGAGTGAGAGACAATCAGATGTGACAGCGGTTCCATCTAAGCAGTTGCGCTTTATTGCCACAAACTCTTGGTTTATATAGGCAAGCAGGGGGGTTTTGCGAGGCACTTTCTATAGTTGCACCAATCACGTTAAAGGTCAAATCGTCATGTGCCATAGTTGCACCAATCACGTTAAAGGTCAAATCGTAATATGCCATAGTTGCACCAATCTCGGTAAAGGTCAAATAGTCATGTGCCTTCATTATAACAGGAGTCTGGTGATCACGTGCTGTCCACGTGCACAGAAATCAAGAGAGCCAACCAAAAACTAACAGAGACGACGCCCCTATCTCTTCCACCAGGCGCCATCTTAGTTTCCCACCGCAAAGCTAACCCATCTTTTTAAGGTTTCCCATTTAGGGCCCCACAGGCAGGTGCCAGGTATAGTGATGGCACAAAGGACTTTTCCTCAGAGCATTTCCAGAAGTCAAGGGAAGCTGGTGTGACTGGAGCAGAGGGAATTCTGGGAGATAAAACCAGATACGTATTTGGTCTGGATCACAAAGAACTTTTTAAACCAGCAACAGGAAGCCATTGAAAGATTTCAAAGAGAGTAATATTGTGTAATTATGTATGTAAAGATTCCTCCCAATATAAGCTCTGTGAAAGTGAAACTGTCTCTTTCATGATTATAGTTCCAGTGCCTGATACACAGTCACATTCCATTTGTTCAGAGAAGTACTGGTGAGGTTTACATTCTTGAAAGATCACTGACAGCGCTATGAGTTGAACATATTACAACTGGAATTAGAAGACCGATTCAGAGATCCTGGGACTGGACTACAGAAGAGACTAAGAGGGCAAAGCAGTAGCAATGCAGACAGGAAAGGGACATGAACACACAGCATTTGAGGACTGATTGGAACAAAAGGTGACATGGGAAAATGGGGAGGGGAAAGAATCAGGAATGATTTTCAGATACTAGCTTAATTAGTTCATCTGAAAGACACTGACTAGGAGAAACATAAAGTCACATAAGACATGGATCCTTGCCATTTATGGGCTTCTCAGGTGGTTCGATGGTAAAGAATCTTCCTGCCAATGCAAGGAGATGCAGGAGATGCGGGTTCAATCCCTAGGTGAGGAAGATCCCCTGGAGAAAGAAATGGCAACCCACTCCAGTATTCTTGCCAGGAGAATCCCATGGACAGAGGATCCTGGTAGGCTACATAGGGTTGCAAAGAGTCAGACATAACTAAGCAACTGAGCATGCAATGCACCTGCCATTTACAGGGTATTAGTGAAAACATATGGTCAAACCAACTATTATGATACTGTATAAAAGGTACCACATACGATACAGACACACACAAGAGCTCAGAACAGGGACGGGGACTTCTTCATTAGTTGAAGAGGAGGGAACACTTCCTGGAGAGTGTGGTCTCTCAGTTTTGGTGAACAATATGAGTTACGTTATGAAGGTCAAATTTGGGATGTGCCAAATATCGAGGGGAGTTATCAGATAGGAAATGCAACAAATCTAATACCCAAATCACACATGGCTTCAGTGGCAAAGCCAAACCCACAACTTGGATTCTGACTTCCAGGCAGTGATCTTTTCATTTTATGCTGCTTGCTATTAATTACATGCTCAATATGTAGTGAAGCCTAATGAAGTAATCAGTAATTCAACATTACTAAATATTGCCAGGTACTGTTCTACATGCTAAGGATTTGAACAAATCTATACAGTCATTCGGAGAAGGCAATGGCACCCCACTCCAGTACTCTTGCCTGGAAAATCACATGGATGGAGGAGCCTGGTAGGCTGCAGTCCATGGGGTCGCTAAGGGTCGGACACGACTGAGTGACTTCACTTTCACTTTTCACTTTCCACTTTCATGCGTTGGAGAAGGAAATGGCAACCCACTCCAGTGTTCTTGCCTGGAGAATCCCAGGGACGGGGGAGCCTGGTGGGCTGCCGTCTACGGGGTCGCACAAAGTCAGACACAACTGAAGTGACTTAGCAGCAGTAGCAGCAGCATACAGTCATTTGGGAAAGTTTATTAATACATCCCAGTAAGGAATTAATCTGGTTTCCCAGGAGGTGCTAGTGGTAAAGAAACCTCCTCCCAGTGCAGGAGACATAAGAGACGTGGGTTGATCCCTGGGTTGGGAAGATCGCCTGGAGGAGGGCATGGCAACCCACTCCAGTAATCTTGCCTGGAGAATCCCATGGACAGAGCAGCCTGGCAGGCTACAGTCCATAGGGTCTCAGAGTCAGACATGACTGAAAGAACTGAGCACACACACAAGCAATTAATTACAGTAGAGAAGGCAATGGCACCCCACTCCAGTACTCTTGCCTGGAAAATCCCATGGACGGAGGAGCCTGGTAGGCTGCAGTCCATGGGGTCGCTAAGGGTCAGACACGACTGAGCAACTTCACTTTTCACTTTTCACTTTCATGCATTGGAGAAGGAAATGGCAACCCACTCCAGTGTTCTTGCCTGGAGAATCCCAGGGACGAGGGAGCCTGGTGGGCTGCTGTCTATGGGGTTGCACACAGTCGGACATGACTGAAGTGACTTAGCAGCAGCAGCAGAGTTGAATCATGATCCTTCAAAATTCAAATTCGTCCAGAATCAAAGACATTATTTGGAAATAGAGTCTTTGCCAATATATTTAGTTCAGTTCAGTTCAGTTCAGTTGCTCAGTCGTGTCTGACTCTTTGCGACCCCATGAATTGCAGCACACCAGGCCTCCCTGTCCATCACCAACTCCCGGACTTCACTCAGATTCACGTCCATCGAGTCCGTGATGCCATCCAGCCATCTCATCCTTGGTCGTCCCCTTCTTCTCCTGCCCCCAATCCCTCCCAACATCAGAGTCTTTTCCAGTGAGTCAACTCTTCGCATGAGGTGGCCAAAGTACTGGAGTTTCAGCCTCAGCATCATTCCTTCCAAAGAAATCCCAGGGTTGATCTCCTTCAGAATGGACTGGTTGGATCTCCTTGTAGTCCAAGGGACTCCCAAGAGTCTTCTCCAACACCACAGTTCAAAAGCATCAATTCTTTGGTGCTCAGCCTTCTTCACAGTCCAACTCTCACATCCATACATGACCACAGGAAAAACCATAGCCTTGACTAGACGGACCTTAGTCGGCAAAGTAATGTCTCTGCTTTTGAATATACTATCTAGGTTGGTCATAACTTTTCTTCCAAGGAGTAAGCGTCTTTTAATTTCATGGCTACAGTCACCATCTGCAGTGATTTTGGAGCCCAGAAAAATAAAGTCTGACACTTGTTTCCCCATCTATTTCCCATGAAGTGATGGGACCAGGTGCCATGATCTTCGTTTTCTGAATGTTGAGCTTTAAGCCAACTTTTTCGCTCTCCTCTTTTACTTTCATCAAAAGGCTTTTTAGCTCCTCTTCACTTTCTGCCATAAAGGTGGTGTCATCTGCATATCTGAGGTTATTGATACTTCTCCCGGCAATCTTGATTCCAGCTTGTGTTTCTTCCAGTCCAGCGTTTCTCATGACGTACTCTGCATAGAAGTTAAATAAGCAGGGTGACAATAGACAGCCTTGGCATACTCCTTTTTCTATTTGGAACCAGTCTGTTGTTCCATGTCCAGTTCTAACTGCTGCTTCCTGACCTGCATACAGCTTTCTCAAGAGGCAGGTCAGGTGGTCTGGTATTCTCATCTCTTTCAGAATTTTCCACAGTTTATTGTGATCCACACAGTCAAAGGCTTTGGCATAGTCAATAAAGCAGAAATAGATGTTTTTCTGGAACTCTCTTGCTTTTCCAATGATCCAGCGGATGTTGCCAATTTGATCTCTGGTTCCTCTGCCTTTTCTAAAACCAGCTTGAACATCAGGGAGTTCATGTTTCACATATTGCTGAAGCCTGGCTTGGAGAATTTTGAGCATTACTTTACTAGCATGTGAGATGAGTGCAATTGTGTGGTAGTTTGAGCATTCTTTTGCATTTCCTTTCTTTGGAATTGGAATGAATTATCTTGGACTAGAGTGGAACCTAAATTCAATGATTGGTGTTTTATAAGAGGAGAGGACACAAAGAGACACAGAAAGAAGAAGGCCATGTAAAGGCAGAGGCAGAAATTGGAGTTAGGTTGCCACAAGCTAAGGAACACCAGGAGCTACCAGACACTGAAGGAAGCAAGAAAGAACTTGCCACTAGAGGCTTCAGAAAGAGCAGGGCCCTGCTGACACCTTGGGTTCAGATTTCTGGCCACAAGGGCAATGAGAATAAAGTTTTGTTTTAAGTCACCAAGTTTGTGGTAATTTGCTACAAAATAGGAAATGAACACAACCACATATTTTTCTGAATTAGTAATACATTATTAACTCAAAAATCAAGACTAGGAACTTCCTTAGTGGTCCAGTGGCTGAGACTCTGTGCTCCTAATTCAGGGGGCCCAGGTTTGATCCCTGGTGTGGGAATTAGATCCCACAGGCCACAACCAAGACGAGGTACAGTCAAGTAAACAAATATTTACAAAAAATCAAGACCCAAATGGTATACAGTAAAAAGTCTCCATCCCACTCTTGGCACCATTTGCCTAGACCTCTTCCCACTCAAACATGTAACCTCTGAGTTTTCTGTATATTCTTCCAGAGTTCTGTAATGCATGTACATGAAAAATTAAAAACAAAACATGTTTCTCTACACAGACACACAGTTTCTTAAAAAAAAAAAAAAAAACAGAAAAACTCGTTTGCCTATTCTTTTTCACTTCCTGAGACCATGATCTGTTTCCCCAGGTAGGCTACAATTTCTTAAGAATACTATTTCCAGTACAAGACTGTGGACTGTACATGCAGAGACACTTGACAAATGATAACCAGATTCTTCACTTGAGCACCTGGTCCTCACAGGCAGTTTCATTTCCTTGCCTCCCACTGCCCCTTGGACATGGACTCATCAAGGTCACCAATGGTCTCTGTAGCAACACGATTTAGTGGGCTCTTCTAAGTCCCTGTGCTGCTGGACTTCTGGACAGCAAAAGACACTAACTGCTCTTTGAAACATTTCCTTTGCAGGTCTTCCATAACACTACACCCTCCTGTTCTCCTCCCTCCCTAGCTATTCCTTCTCTACCCTCAGGGCTCTGCTAGATCCTCTTCCCAGTTTCTTCCTTTCCCCAAGATGTTTATATTCACTTCTGTGGTTTCAGTTCCCTTTTGTTATGCCAACAACTCCCCATTCTACAGCCAAACAACTTATCTATCCACCCATCCACCTCCACATTGAATATCTCATAGATATTTCACATTCAACCCATATCTACAAAGCATAAATTCTTTGTCTTTTTCTCCTCCCCAAAGCTTCTCCTCCCAATTATTCCCCACCTCAGTGACTAACCTTCCTGCTACAGTGACTACCTAGTGCAGAAACCCAGAAGTCTGACCCTAACACTTCTCTCCCTCTCATTCCCCACTCTCTCACCAAGTTTGGTTGAGTCTCTCTACTTGGTGGCTTAGATGGTAAAGAATCTGCCTACAATACTGGAGACATGGGGTTCAAGTCCTGGGTCTAGAAGATCTCCTGGAGAAGGGAATGGCTACCCACGCCAATATTCCTGCCTGGAGGATTCCATGGACAGAGGAGGCTGACAGGCTACGGTGTATGGGTCTCAAAGGGTGGGACACTTTCATATTTTCAGTCTCACTTGCTAATTATCTCTCAAAATGGTCTCCTTCCATCACTAAGTTATGATGCTAGTCCAAACACTGTCATCTCTCCCAGGATTCCTCTGACAGTAATGGATCTCTGCTTCTGCCAAACTGATCACTCTAAAACACACATCTGCGTCTGTCTCACCTCCTTGTAAAATCTTTCCATAGCTCCCCATTGCCTGTAAAAAGAACACCTTCCTAGGGCTTCCTTGGCAGTCTATTGGTTAAGACTCCATGCTTCCAATGTAGGCGACTTGGGTTCAATCCTTCACCTGGGAACTAAGGTCCTCCATGCCAGTGTGCCAAGAAGACTAAAAAAAAAAAAAAGCACACTCTCCTTAACCTGGTTTCAGGATACAAGACCTGCGCTTATCCTGCTCCTTCAGCTTCCTCCACCACTGTACCGGGCTTTTCACCTCCCTCAATTTATGCTCCCACTTCGGACCAGAACACTTGCATCTAGTAACAAGGTGTATGGACTTTCTAGTTGTGCTGTTCTATCTTCATGACTCACTTTGCCCGTGTGTAAAATAGGGATAATAATGCCTACATCAAAGTTTGCTGTATTAAATTTCTTAACATATGCAAAGCACTTCCAAGAATGCCCACCTGCCAGTAAGTCCTATATAAATAATAACTCATTTTCAGACACGTGGTCAGTGTTGAGGGATGCAATGAAAATTTCTGTGGGGGAGGAGAAAGATACTAAATTACCGTAAGCAAATATGATAAAAAAAAGACAATACAAATGCAAAGTAAAACTAGAAAACAAAAAGAACATAGAACCTCAGTGATCCTTATTCAAAACAAATCCCTAGAAGCTTAAGAATCCATCACAATGAGTGGGAAGGGGAGATGATCCTCCATACGGCAGGAGGCGCTGCAGCACTCCTCAGCTTGAGGGGCTAACCCAGGGATGCTAGGATGCGCTACGAAGGTCACGTGCCCCTCATTTACCGCCCCAGCGTTCACGCCTCGTCTCTCCACGTGACTCTCATTCTCGGGGATTATTGGTCTACGTGAGGCACGTGGGCAGGGCAGACCGCGGGGGGGCGGGGCGGGGCGGAGGGGTGGGGCCGGGGGCGGAGCTGGAGGGGGGTGGTTCTGCGCGGGGGCCGTTGGCTCCAGACAAATAAACATGGAGTCCATCTTCCACGAAAAAGTGAGTGTCCACGTTCGGTGGGGAGCTGTCCACGGCGCGGTGGCGGGCGTGCGGCGCGGAAACGCCGCCTCCCGGGGAGCTGGGTGGGGCCCGAGAGGCTCCCATCCAGATTTCGCCGGGCGGGAGGAGCTTCCCCGCGAGGGGAGCTTCACCGCTGTCCCCATTGCACCCCAAGGCCCGTGCCGGAGGATCCGGAGGAGACCCGGTCCGGGGATGTTTAGGAAGCCGGGACGGGATAAGGGCCGGGCCGGAGGCGCCTCCGGGCACGAGAGAGGAGATGGCTTCTGCGCTTCCCCTCCACTTTCCGTGAAATTTCTTCTCCTGTCCCCCTCTCTCCGTCTCCCCACATCCTAGCTAGTCACCTCTCGGACATCTTCCTCTATCCTTCCCAATTCCACCCCACTCTGCCAGTCCTAGTCCTTGGAAGAATTAACTTTTCCTTCTCTGGGCTTCTCCGTTCTATATTGGAATCTCCCATACCCTTAGATCCTTGTCCTGTACTGGGTCCGTCTGCCTCTCGAGGCAGGGACCTTGGCTCGTCCCATGGAGGGCGTGACACTTCAGCGAAGTGAAGTAGGGAACCCGGTGCGCCTCTGCACTGGGAAGTCGTCACAAGAGTTTCTGTTACGAGGAGTTTGGGTTTCGTTTCTTTCGGTAGTGGCATCTTTCCGGATCAGGAGGCCAGCTTTCTTGTTAGGTATTAAGGATGGGCAGGAATAATGTTGTTGTTGTTGTCTGCCTAGCCCATTGTGCTTTGATTCTTCCATGACTATGCACTTGAAGATTAATGTTTGTGGCATGTGGATAAACTCGTCTTTTTTCGCATACAATTACCATTTCATTTGAGTGTGAATGAAACCTTCCTCAGGTCGGCTTAAACACATATCTTATTTCATAATAGTTTCATGTTTGGAATGAGTTGCTGCTGAGGCTGTTATTTAGTAGGAGCAAAGGGGTTGTGTTTTGTTAAATACTTATATATCCATTTTAAAATGCACACACACAGCAATCAAAGCAATCAGAGACAAAGGAAGTGCAGTATAAATTCAAACAAATTGTTATGGAATGCTTTTCTTTATAGAAAACATTTAAGATTTTTTTTATTTTTTTTTGGTGGATGAGGAAGGACTCAGTGTTTGGTTATCCCAAATCTTTTCAGTTGGCTGACATATATGAATCCTGGACAAGAGAAATTTAGTTGCTTGGCTAAGGAGATTGGATGAAAAGAACATTGAGTGGACATATTTTTATGACTAATTTCAAAGATTTGGTGTAGGACCAGATGTTTCACATTGAAAACTTTAAATTTTTCCACATCACTTTTTGAGGACCATGCAATGTTTTTTTTTAAAAAAAAAAAACAATATTCATCTGGACCTAGTTTAGATAGATTGCAGTGGGGGTAACCACTTAATCATGGGATCAGAAGAAGTTGGACACTAGCCTAATGAAAATCCACTTAACTTAGAGCAGTCACTCTGAATTATCAGCCTGAATATAGATTTAAAGATTTTTCAAGAACACATGATTATCCTCATCATCTTACATGTACTTAGCAAATGAAGACCCAAGTTCTACAGGGATGTTTCAGAGGTAAGGAAAGCACCTAGAACCACGGACCTGTTGCCCATCTTCTACAGAGGCCATTTTGGGGATGTTTGAATCAATATGACATTTTCCAGAGCACTCCCTTCCCCTGCTCCTCATGTATTTAACTCCAGGTCCTGGATTTGGAGAGCCAGAGAACCAACTGTGGCTGATAGGAATCTGTGCATGTAGGGATGTCTGCCTGCAGAGAATTTTGCAGCCACTTCCTCTTGGAGTTCTGATTTCCCCATTTTCAGAGTTGTCACTTTAATAAGTGACCCTTTAATAAGTTGAAGTGCCCTTTAATAAGTTGAAATGTAAACTGAAGAGTTGTTTATTGATATATCCCCAGTATCTGGCACATAGTAGGTGTTCAATAAATATCTGAATGAATCAAGAGTGTTCCTTGAGCATCTAAGATGATATGGTGCTGTTTATATAAACAGGTTTTCTGTAAATATTTTAGACTTTGCAAGTCATTTATATTCTCACATATTCGTGTGTGTGTGTGTGTGTGTGTGTGTGTGTGTGTGTGTGTGTGTGTATCTGTATGCTTTCCCAAGCATCTAAAAATGTGAAAATCATTCTTAGCTACTGGGGCAGAGTGAATATCGCCCACGGGCTAGAGTTTGCCAGTCTCTAACTTAAACCCTAACACTACATGGCCACCTAGTACTGGTTTTTTGTTGTTGTTGTTTCAATTTTTTTTTTTTTTTTGGTTCTGGTACCTGCTTTCTGTCATTATCACTTCTATTGCTGACTGCTCTTGGTGAGGTTATTATTTTGCCACATGAATTGATACTTTTATCCATTTACAACTGAGAATGATAACCAAACTTGTTGAGATTATATTTAAGATTAGTGAAAATACTGGAAAGATGCTGAGTGTTGACTTTATGGCATTCATGATGTTTTTGTTGTGTGTGTGTGAAAGAGACTGCTCTTTCCTATCCATCTTCAGGCTATTTGAGGTTTAAGATTCACCAAGTTCCAAATAAGTGGCTTAAGGAAGTGTTAATAGTGCAAACTCTGCCTGGGTTTTAATCCTACCTCTGCTGTTTGCAGTATTTGGTCACTGTATTAGGTAGCTCTTGAAGTGAAATAGCCTATCTTAATAGAGACTTTTTGTTGTTATTTGAATTTTTTATTAAGGATAACACGTGTAGGGGCACCCAGATCATAAGAATACAGCTCAGTGAATTCTCATGAAATGGACACGTTGTGTAAATAATACTTACATCAAGTAATAGACCATTTACCTGCATCCTGTAAGCCCCCTGTGTCCTCTTCCAGGATACAAGGCTCCCTCCACCCCTGCGAGGATAACCTCTATCCTGATTTCTAACATCATCAATTAATCAGTTTTGTCTGTTTTGAGATTTTGTAAATGGAATCATATAGAGTATACTCTTTTGAGTCTGTCTTGTGTGTGCCGCGATTCATGGGGTTGCAAAGAGTCGAACACTAGACTGAACTGAACTGTGTTTAACACTGATTGAGTTACCCATTTTGTTGCAGGTAGTTGTAGTTAACTCACTAGTATTGTTATGTTATATAGTCAATTTTCTGTTGCATAGTATGTTGTTATATAGTATTTCTTTGTGAATGTAACACAATTTAGCCATACTTCTGGGAGGACCCTTTGAGTAGTTTCCAGTTTGCTTATGCTATGTACCTAATGGTGGAATTACTAGATTATAGGGTTGGTATATGTTAACTCCAGTACTCTTGCCTGGCAAATCCCATGGATGGAGGAGCCTGGTGGGCTGCAGTCCATGGGGTTGCTAAGAGTCGGACATGACTGAGCGACTTCACTTTCACTTTTCACTTTCATGCATTGGAGAAGGAAATGGCAACCCACTCCAGTGTTCTTGCCTGGAGAATCCCAGGGACGGTGGAGCCTGGTGGGCTGCTGTCTATGGGGTCGCACAGAGTTGGACACTACTGAAGCGACTTAGCAGCAGCAGCAGCAGCAAGCTGTAGTAGATACTCCAGATAGTTTTCCAAAGTGGTTATACTAATTTACACTTTCGTCAGTAGTGTGAAACAGTTTTGATGTCTTTAATCCTCTCCAACATTTTAGTCATTCTGGAGTGTGTAGTAATGACATACTGTTAACATTAATATGCATTCCTCTCATAGGTAAATGAAGGTGAGCCCCCTTTTGTGTTTTTTAATCCATTGGCTATCCTCTTGTGAGTACTTGCTTGTCTTGCCCATTTTTGATTAGAGTATAAGTAGGACATCTGTTCAGTTCAGTTGCTCAGTCGTGTCTGACTCTTTGCGACCCCATGGACTGCAGCACGCCAGACCTCCCTGTCCATCACCAACTCCTGGAGTGTAGTTATACTCATGTCCATGAGTCGGTGATGCCATCCAGCCATCTCATCCTCTGTCATCCCCTTCTCCTCCCACCTTCAATCTTTCCCAGCATCAGGGTCTTTCCCTCCAACTCACATATTATTCGGTGGGAGGTGCCTTCTGATAGTAGAAATACAGCTGAAGGAAAAAGGTGCAGACAAGTACTCTTCTCGCCATTGTAGCCATGATTTGAGGGGTAGCTAGTGCCTTCGTTAAGTTCAAGCTGTGTATTCAGCACCAAAATAAGAAGATAAACTTGTCTCAGCCCCCTAGCTCACACCCAGATTGTCTCGATGCTGCATTCCTGAATTTTGTTCCCAGAAAATGAAATCAGGAAAAAGATGTGTCTTGCATGGTGTTGGTCTTTGGGGATCTGTTGTGAGACATAGCTCAGAACAAATTGCAGGATGTCAGACAGGCTGGGTTAAAGAAAAGACTTTTCTAGGGAAATGGATAACTTAGAGCATCAAGGTTATTAGCAGGAGAAGGTATTCTCCCAACTGTCATCATCCCTTGGAGTCAGCCTGGTGCTGGGTGCACAGGGAGGGACCTCATCCACCCATGAGTCTCCCTTCTCATAGGGAAACAGAAGAGCAGCATTGTTGAGGGGAGACGGGTGATACTCAGGCTACTTAGTTGAAGGTAGCCTGGGTTTAGGTTTGGGTGCCAGCAGCGTGAGAAAGCCAGTTGCCCAGTGCCTGAAGACCCTGGGGCTTGTAGAAAGTTGTATTCTTCCCACCCTCATAACAGGAAGCCAGCGATCCCTTGGAGACCCAAGCTGGGATGCATGCGGTCTCCTTACTGCCTTGTCTAGAAGTGAGCTCCAAGCATGATTTTCTGGACAGTATTGCTCATTACACCACAGTGTGTGCCTTATCTTTCTTTAAGAGAACCTCATTTTTTTAGCTACAAGTCTCCATAAACATGGAACAGAATTTGTCTTACTGTGTCAGTTCTTGAGATTCATCTGTTCATGGATTTGAAATTCCATGAATGAACATTTAAATGTACTCATTAAATGGAGTACATAAACATCCCATGAACGACCATTTAAATCTTGTTGAAAGAACAAATGTTCTAGGGAGTAAATGTTCTTTTCAGCATTAGTAATTTACCATGGAATCTCCAAAAGTGAAGTTATTTTAGCTACTGAAAATGAGGGAGGCTAAATGTTTATTGTAGAGTAATTTTTAGTAAAATATGAGATTTTATATGGATGATTTTTGTTTCATATAAATCATTAAGTTTTGACCATATAACTGATCGTATAATTATAGTTTCATTATAAAATAAATGTTAGCAAATGAAAATGCCCATACCTGGGTTATTCATCCTTTCTAAAGCTAAAAATGTTTGGTTTGGCTGTGTTAGGAAGTTAATGATTACATATCTTTGGAGAAGATACTGTACAAATCTGTTTTACAAATCACATTTGAATTTTTTCTTTTGGAAATATTAGCAAGAAGGCTCACTTTGTGCTCAACACTGCTTGAATAACCTACTACAAGGAGAATACTTCAGCCCTGTGGAATTGTCTTCAATTGCACATCAGCTAGATGAGGAAGAGAGGATGAGAATGGCGGAAGGAGGAGTTACTAGTGAAGACTATCGCACATTTTTGCAGGTACCAATTTTAAACTCACTAAATCACGCTTCTTAAACAATGTGGGTACTGTTTAGAAAGGGATGAGCTGCTCTTCCAGTGGGGATCTGACTTGTTAATTATAACCCAGCTCTCGGCTTTGTAGACGGGAATGCACAAGATGTTATTTTAAATGCACACACTAATGACACTTTGCCCTTCTCTCCCCACCCTCAATCTCTGCCCCAACCACCTCTCCAAATTCAACAGCAGCCTTCTGGAAATATGGATGACAGTGGCTTTTTCTCTATTCAAGTAAGTAGTCACAAGCATGTGCTAAGTGTTGTTTATATCCCAGGCAGTAAACTCAGGATATGCTTTTCACAGCGTTTCAAAGTCACCTATTGATGTGGCCTTCAGAAGTTCCTCCAGTAGGTTGAGTATAAGAGTATAAGATTATCCTTTAGAATACTAGTTTTCTATATAGATAACACATGAAAATTAGGACAGTAGATTCTTCATTTTAGAGAAGGCCTTTTTCAAAGGAGGTTGTTAATTTGAATCTGTGTGCTAAGAAGTGTAATTCCAGTAAGTCACAGTATTTCAAAGGCTTCCCTCATGGATCAGCAGTAGAGAATCCGCCTGCCAATGAAGGAGACGCAGTTTTGCTCCCTGGGTCAGGAAGATCTCCTGGAGAAGGAAATGACAACCCACTCCAGTATTCTTGCCTGGGAAATCCCATGGACAGAGGGGAACCCTTGCTAACCTTGCATTTAAATCAGCCTACCAGGATTGGATTCCTTCATTATGGTCTGCAGCTTTCATCTTTTCCCTTTTGTGAACTTATCGCTCCCCTTGAATTCTGTGGGTGAATATATATATGATACTTGTGAGACTGATTCTTTCATCTGTGGCTCTTTGATTCCATTCCTAACACCTGTGAGGTGGATCCAGAGTTCTTCAGAAGCTCTCTTGGGGGACCTGCAGATATCTCTGTATGTGTTCCCCTGTTCAGTCCTCCTGGACTCCTCAGTCACCAGCATTTGCAGCCAGGGCTTCACTGTGGGTGGTTACAGGTAACAGCTGTTGCCGGGCCCAGAGCAGGGGCCTGAATGGGCTCAGCGTGCGCCGTTTCCTGTTTCTGCGGTGCTGCTCTGGGCACCAGTCCACACTTGCCCAGTGGAGATTATTCACTGTTTGTCTATACTCATGCCTGGCTCACGTGCTGCTTTGTTGGGTACCTTGGAGGGTAGGTGGTGAATTTTCAAAATTTTTCCTTTGTTTTTTTTTCTTAGTTTGAAATAATCAGGTTTATCTTTTGATTTCCTGCAAATCACAAACCCACGATAAAAGAAGTTTAGAATTGATGAAAACTTCAGTTTAAATCCTCAGAAATAATTCATTTTGATAGACATAAAATTATCATTATTCCGTATAGTAAGTTGACTGTCAGTTTTCTAAAGCAGAACTCATAGCAGCCAAATGAATGCAATGGACTTGTGTTAAGAGTAGCACTTCCTGGATAGAATATACATCTAGATTTTGGAGGCAGTTCTATCTAGGAATTGTATGGTTCTCATACAATTCCAGAAACTTAGTGTAAAAGGTACTCTTTTAAATGTTATGTCTGTATTGTTAGTTATGGATATTTGGTGCATATAGTGATATATCCATGTGCACACACACACACGCACATGCACTCTAAAACCCATAGCCTACTGGGGAAATTTATCTATGAACTAAAATTGTTTCTACAACTAATGTGGCTTAACACTACTTATTTGGAATTAAAAAAAAAATTTTTTTTAACAGGTTATAAGCAATGCCTTGAAAGTTTGGGGTTTAGAACTAATCCTGTTTAACAGTCCAGAGTACCAGAGGCTCAGGATTGATCCCATGTAAGATTGTTTTGCTTTTCCTATATTTGATTTTTAAATTTATACTTTCTTAAAGGGGAAACATAAGCCTGGCCTGCTTTTGTTGTGATATTCCCCATTTTATCCCCTCAGGTTTTCCTGGTTTGCCTTTTGGGGCTGTCTGTGAACATCTGTCCCCCGAGCCTCCCTGACCCCCCCATGTGTGGCAGTGCAGAGCTGATCCTTGAATGGGGTGGGGTGCTGTTGTTTCTGTATGGCAGCACCGATCTCCACAGAGATTTATGCTGTTTTGTAATTTTTTTAAAATCAGTGATTCTTAAAACTGTAAATATAATCCTAAGTCATCATAGGTTTTGTATAGTGTTTTCTAATTGACAAACTAAATGAATATGATTCTAATATTTCAACTTAATATTGCATATGTGCTTTTTCCTGTTTCTAGAAATGAAAGATCATTTATATGCAACTATAAAGAACACTGGTTTACAGTTAGAAAATTAGGAAAACAGGTAACGCTTCTCCTCCTTGCCTGTCTTTTTTCTAATTCTGTACCTCATTTGCAACTAATGTAAGGAATTGGTGCCTTAAAGATGAAGAAACACACCAGTAATGTGTACCTGTGGCCTGGTTACAATCTAGATAGATAGGACATAAGTAAAATTCTCTATTTAAGACAAGACAGCCATATTTAAACATAAGTAAGTTTTTATGTGACCAAGATGTTCTGTCAGCTAACTTCTATTTTTCATAGGTTTGTGTTAAGCATAGCAGTGTCACAAAGCCTGAAATAGTGTCTGGTATGAATAAAAATTTTCAACCATGTTTGCTTTAGCTTAACAAGGTTATTCACATTCCAAAATGCCATGTAATACATGTGTCTACATAAATCATTTCTATTAAAAAAAAATGGAATGGGTCTTGAGCATTGAGCAAGGCTTTTATAAGATCAAGAAAAGTACCAAAAGTGTTATTTTTAAAAATAATTATCAGTGATCTTTGTATACCCAATATCATTTTTGACAACTTTTAATGCCTTTTTTCTCAGAATTTTGACTTTGAAAGAGGGTTACTGAAAACAGATTAATGTAATGAAAAAGAATGAATTATTGATACATGCAACAATGTGGATGAACCTCAAATTAATTATGCTGAGTGAAAGAAACTAGACACAAAATACTATATTCCATAGAAAAGAAGAAAGTGAAGTTGCTCAGTTGTGTCTGACTCTCTGCGACCCCATGGACTGTGGCCTGCCAGGCTCCTCCGTCCATGAGATTCTCCAGGCAAGAATACTGGAGTGGGTTGCCATTTCCTTCTCCAGGGGATCTCGCAACACAGGGATCGAACCTGGGTTTCCCATACTTCAGGCAGACTCTAACGTCTGAGCCACCAGGGGCTCACTATAGTGTTCCATTTTTATAAAAGCATAGAAAATGTAAACTAATCTTTAATGACAGTGATTGCCTGGATGAGGGAGGCAAGGAACAATGGATGATGATTACAAGGGGCACAGGAAAATTGGCAGTGACAAAAATGTTCACTCCCTTGGTGGTGGTGATGGTTTCATGGGTATATACATATGTTAAAACTTCAAATTGTACGTTTAATATATTACAGTCTACTACATTTCAAGTACACTTAAATAAATCTTTTTTTAAAATAAGCTAATATGAAACAAAAGGAAATCAGGAAAGAGTACATTGAGTTAAATCAATATAAGATAATTCTAAAATGAAAGCCCTACTATTTTAAGTTTGCTGCTTAGAAGCAGCTTCATCTTAAATGGTCCCTTTTGGGTGGCAAAGAGCAAGTAAGTTAGTGTGGTTTGGTGCAGGAGAGACCCATGCAGGTAGGAATCAACTCTGGGAAAAACCAAGGCAGAACTCTCCCAAGTGTGTTTAACCTAGGAGTTTTATTTAAATATTTCTTTGGTTCTAATTTATATTTTTGATTAAAATTGTATTTTTCACTATAGACTCTTGTCTGAGGCCCCTGTATAAAGAAAAAAATGAGAAAAATATTACCATCTCTGATAAAATTCACAAAAAGCATTTGGTGATGATGCTGACAGTAACTTCTGAAACTACTGTATCTTGTGGGGTAAATTAGGATGCCCATGAAATAGTGAACAAACGATGTTAATTACATGCAGTAGTGGTTTAGTGATCTTTTAAAAATGAGTTGGCGATTAAAAATTCTCTTCCTGGAATGTCTAGCTTTCTCACAATTAAAATATTTTGACTAAAATTATCGGCAGTAGGAAAACTTGGCAGTTGTTATTTTTCTTCCACATCAATATAATATGATTAGGGTTTTGTTGGACTGTTCCTTTGAAAAAGATTTAATTATGGCTATAATAAGGGTGCTTTAAAATACTATCAGTTTCTTTTCTCTTTTGAAGGCGGAATTTAAAATTTATGGCTTAAAGCAAACTTTTAAAACATTTAATAGTGATAAAATTGCAACATTTTATTTCAGTTTTTAAAAATTGTATGATTTAATTACTTTTTAAAAATCTTAATTTGACATGTTTTCAGTGTTTAAACAGTCTTACTAAGTTTAGATGGGGGTATATCAATTCATAGCATGTGAAACTTGTTAATTACAGTGTGTACTAACTTAAATATTGACAATTTGTTTTCCAGTGGTTCAACTTGAATTCTCTTTTGACGGGTCCAGAATTAATATCAGACACATACCTTGCACTTTTCTTGGCTCAGTTACAACAGGAAGGTAAGTAAAGACTGAACATTTTATGTTATCTTTTGAAGTAGCTAAATGAAACTGTCTCACTAGAAGTGAGTATACCAACTTTGTAGGAACTGTCTCAATAGAAGTGAGTGTGGCTAAATAAAACCTCTTTAGAAGTAAGTGTAGCTAAATAAAACCATCTCTTTAGAAGTAAGTGTAACAATAGTGCTTTTGTGGCAGAAGCAGGGAAATCTTTGTTTTATATGGTAAGCTTTAGGCTGCGATTTGAATCATCCTGCTCTTTGGGCATTCTTGCTGACACCTGGCCCTCCCCTGATGAGGCCGATTCCTTTGCAGACCTTCTATGTTATGGCTTTTTTGTCTTCCAGACCCCACATACCACAGAGCCAAGGAGAGCTTAGGTATTCTTCTTGTTCATCCTTACCCCTTCTAGGTCACTCTTCTTTCCTAGAAACTGCAGCTCCTTTGAAGTATATATCACTAGAGTAAAGTCTACCCCTTTCTCTTTTGCAGTCTTTGAAAGTCTGATCTTCTTCTTTTTCCATTGAAGATTTAGGA
The DNA here is from genome assembly GCF_001704415.2 of Capra hircus. Lineage (NCBI taxonomy): Eukaryota > Metazoa > Chordata > Mammalia > Artiodactyla > Bovidae > Capra > Capra hircus. The sequence continues at coordinate 56,255,951 of NC_030828.1, read as the reverse complement.
TCTCACTCACTATAATGGCTTTCCTTCAACTCTTTTCACCATTCTTGGTGATTTCTACATCAAAAATCAGTCCAATCCAATCTCTTGCTTCTTTCAAAGATCATTTTTTTTTCACTCTTGCCTGCCATTACTAATAACTGTACCACCTTCAAATTCTAATTATAAGCGTCCTATTCTTAGACTTTTGTCTCCTATCTTTATACCATATTCTCTCTGGGTTTTTTTCCTTTGTAACAATTCTTTAAACCCTATTACAAGCCTAAACATTCCCCTAGGGTCCTTACTTCCTATGTTATTCCACCTGTTTTCTGTAATCATCATTATAATTCATTATCATTCAGTGATTATCGCTATAACACATGGTTGCGCTTCTCAGCTCCTTTCTCTTTCTCCCTCCATCATACTTTTATGACAAAAATCCCAACCCTGGTTAAAATCCAATCTTGGACTTGTCCAGTCCTCCTCCATCAGAGCAGTTGAGCATGGTTAAAGATGCAGTATAAAATATGATCAATTTTGCTTTAAATTTAGGATCGAAAATTTCAAATGAGCCTTCAGTGCTACTTGATATCCCTACCACATTCTTGCAGTAAGCTCACCTACCACTTCCCAGGATGATGATTGCACAGCTTCTTCAGACCTCTCAGCATCCCCTCCCCGTTCCTGACTCCTAGCTTATGGCTGTCCGTTATATTCTACTGTGAAAACAGGAGCAATTAAAAGAGAACATCCTTGTTCTTCTATCAGCAGATCATCACCCTGATTCTCTCTCTTCCTGTGCTTTCAGGCTGTGAGAGTAGGTGAGCTGTTCCCTGCTCTTAACCAGGCGCAGTGTCTCCACTCTGGGGCTAGATCTCAGCTCCTCCCACGTAGTCAGGACCTTCGCTTCTGCTTTTGTTGCTCTACTCTCCTATGTGGGTTCCCTCTTTTATCTTATTATTCCTACTGTAGAGAAGTAAGCTCTTTCTCTCCATTGATTAAAAAGAAAAAACTTCTTTCAATGCCAGGAAACTCCCGCAGTCTCCCATTTTTTCTTTCTCCTAGAATCATCTCTAGTGTATGGTCTCCTGTGCGTGAACATGTTGCAGTAACACTGTGATAACCAACATGTCCCTGAAAACCCTCCTAGTCTCTCCAGTGACCTCCAATTTGCCAATGGCAGTATTCAGTTCTCAATCTTCCTTGACATCATCTTTTTTGAGAGTATAGGTTAGTATACCCTCCTTTAAAGAGAATGAAACAAAATTTTCTTATCGAAAGTTTCAAACAAGTATAAAAGTATAGAAAACAATGTGATGTACCCTTCGCACAACCTCAACAAATATCTCATGGCCAGTCTTGTTTTACCTATACCCTACCCACTTCTGTTTCCAGTTTATTCTAAGAAAGTACTCATCATCTTTGTAGATTTTTTAAATTAAAATCTTTAAAAGCAAAGACTCTTCAAAAATATACATATAACCACAATACTCTAATGACATACAAACATTTAATTACAATTCTTTAATAGCACCAACTAGCCAACTCAAATCTCTCATTGCCTGTGGGTTTTTTTTTTAAAGCAGTGATAGCTTAGGTGAATAGTATGTGCTATTTGTTACCTCCAAAGAAGATAATTTAGCATCAGGACCACAGACGAGGCTTTAGGCACTCAGAGCTTCCTGTGGTGGAAGCTTTATGACTGTGGAAAAGGGATAGGGGAAGCTTCTGACACAGACAGCAGAAGAGGGCAGCGAGGGCCCCATTCGTTAGTCTTTACTCGGTTCAGTGGCTCAGTGGTGTCTGACTCTTTGCAACCCCATGGACTGCAGCATACCAGGCTTCCCTATCCATCACCAACTCTTGGAGCTTGCTCAAACTCATGTCCATCGAGTCAATGATGCCATCCAACCATCTCATCCTCTGTTGTCCCCTTCTCCTCCTGCCTTCAATCTTTCCCAGTATCAGGGTCTTTTCCAGTGAGTCAGTTCTTCACGTCAGGTGGCCAAAGTATTAGAGTTTCAGCTTCAACATCAGTCCTTTCAATGAATATTCAGGACTGATTTCCTTTAGGACTGACTGGTTGGATCTCCTTGCAGTCCAAGGGACTCTCAAGAGTCTTCTCCAACACCACAGTTCAAAAGCATCAATTCTTTGGCACTCGCCTTTCTCTATAGTCCAACTCTCACAAACATTCATGACTCCTGGAAACACCATAGCTTTGACTACATGGACCTTTGTTGGCAAAGTAATGTCTCTGCCTTTTAATATGCTGTCTAGGTTGGTTGTAGCTTTTCTTCCAAGGAGCAAGCATCTTTTAATTTCATGGCTGCAGTCACCATCTGCAGTGATTTTGGAGCCCCCCAAAATAAAGACTGTTACTGTTCCCACTGTTTCTCCATTTGCCATGAAATGATGGGACTGGATGCCACGATCTTGGTTTTTTGAGTGCTGTTTTGAGTCAGCTTTTTCATTCTGCTCTTTCACTTTCATCAAGAGGCTCTTTAGTTCCTCTTCACTTCCTGCCATAAGAGTGGTGTCATCTGCATGTCTAAGGTTATTGATATTTCTGCCAGGAATCTTGATTCCAGCTTGTGCTTCATCCATCCCAGCTTTTCCCATGATGTACTCTGCATATAAGTTACATAAGTAGGGTGACAATATACAGCCTTGACATACTCCTTTTCCTGTTTGGAACCAGTCCATTGTTCCATGTCCAGCTCTAACTATTGCTTCCTGACCTGCATACAGATTTCTCAAGAGGCAGGTCAGGTGGTCTGGTATTCCCATCTCTTTCAGAATTTTCCACAGTTTGTTGTGATCCACACAGTCAAAGGGCATAGTCAATAAAGCAGAAGTCGATGTTTCTCTGGAATTCTCTTGCTTTTTCCATGATCCAGTAGATGTTGGCAATTTGATCTCTGGTTCCTCTACCTTTTCTAAATCCAGCTTGAACTTCTGGAAGTTCATGGTTCACATACTGTTGAAACCTGGCTTGGAGAATTTTGAACATTACTTTGCTAGCGTGTGAGATGAGTGTAAATGAGACTAAAGAAAGTTAGTCTTAGGCAAAATAGATTGTTGTCATAACAACTCAGTGTTTAAGGGGGAAACAAAAGTCTTATGTGACTAAGACAAAGGAATATAGGAAAAAATGTTTGTCCCTTTCTCCTCCTCGAGTGCCCCAGACCCCTTTCTCCTTCTTGGGAGGAGACTCCTTGTCATCCTACCTAAGAATTAAATTTCTCACTAGTCTTTTAAAATGTATCCACTTATTTGCTTTTGGATGTGCTGGGTTCACTGCTACTTATAGGCTTTTGCTTTGTGGCGAGCGGGGGCTGCCCTCTCGTTACAGTGCACACCTTTCTCATTGCAGTGGCTGCCCTTGCTGCAGAGCTCAGGCCCTAGGGCATGTGGGCACAGGAGTTGTGGCACCTGGGCTCAGTTGCCCCATGGCATGCGGAGTCTTCCTGGACCAGACAGTGAACCTATTCTCCTGCTTTAGCACAGGGCTGCCAGGGAAGTCCTCCAATCTCCTTTATGATTCTTCTTCCTTTTTTTTTAATATAGTTAAACCAGGTTGAAATAAGGGTCTTTGATTGCTTTGGATTGCTATGTCTCTAAAACCTATCAATTGGTTTCTTCTCTTTAATTTTTTCCTTTTTCTTTTGAAAAAAAAAATGGGTCATTTGTTCTGTTTCTCACATTCTGGATTTTGCCTGTTGCATCTTTTTTTTTCCTCTGAGCCCTTGATGAGCAATAAACTGGTCCTTAGATCTAGAGACTTGATCAGATTTAAGTTCATTTTGGGAGGACAGAAGACTCTTCATGGATGGTGTGGCACTTAATGTCCAGTTGTCTCTCTTGTTGTGGTTTGAGTAGCTGCTAATGATAAATGCCTAGTCTGCTATTTCATTAATTAGATTTCCATCATTTCTTCATTTATTCGCTGGAGGACTTTTATACAAATAGACTTTCCTTCGTCAACTGTTTGGTTATCTTAAAGTGTATAGTTCATATAGAAAGAGCAGGGTAAATATTTGTTGCCTTCCATCAGTTTTAAATATTTGGTCGTAGTATCTTGTCTCCAAAGGTAACCGGTTGGTTTGTTTCTGTGGCGTCACTGTAAACCAATCTATTAAAATCATAGCTCAGGGCTTCCCTGGCGGCTCAGGGGTAAAGAATCTGCCTGCCAGTGCAGGAGACACAGGCTCCACCCCTGGCCCAGGGAGGCCCCACGTGCCACGGGATAACTAAGCCTGTGTACCACAGCTATGGAGTCTGCGGTCTGGACTTGGAACCACAACTGCTGAGCCCAGGAGCTGCCACTGCTGTATAGCCCATGCTCTGGAGCCGGTTCTCCACAGCAAAAGAGGCCACTGCAGTGAGAAGTGTGCATATCACAACTAGAGGGTAGCCTCTGCTCCCCGAAACTAGAGAAAAGGCCAAGCAGTGACAAAGACCCAGCACAGCTGTAATAAAATAAACCATAGTTCATATGCTCTAGTCTCTTGTAATTACTGTTGATACTCAATATTGTCACGTCTTAGATGAGTGGGAACCTTTTCAACTTGACTCTCAAGCTTTTGAAATGACCGCTCTCACCTTTTGAAGCCCTTTTTAGGTCATATAATAAGAATTTTCAGTCTTGTGTGTTTCCTTCCCCTTTAGTAATGGTGATTCGAGATCGCAGGCTGTGCACTGGTGTGCTTATTGCTACTAGGTTGGTTGTCATGTAGGTCTCTCCAGTTTTCATGTAGGATCATTATGTTGTAATGTCTTCGATTTTATATACTTTATCTCTTTTCTTTTATGCCTAAAACCTTTGTTCCTAACTACATCTTCCCTTTTTGAAATCCTGTCTCTGCTCCTCTTCCAAGCCACTATGCTCTAGTTTGCTTAATGTCGTATTGGCTGCTTCTTTCAGATGCCTTTTGTGGATCCTACTCTTTAATCTCTAACTAATGAAGTGACCCAGAGTCAGTCCTGGACAACTTCTTGACTGTGTGCTGTCCCATTATTTTAGATATCATCTCTAAATAAAGTCTATCTGCCATAATTCCTTAGACTTTTATCAACATCTACCCCGAACACCAAACCCCTAACTTTCTCATCTCCACTCAGAAGTCCAGAAAGCATTTCAATCTGAATGTTTACAAAAGACGCATTTTTTTTCTCCCCATACTTGCGGTCCCTCTTTCCGTCTTCATAAGCCCCGCTCTTCTTGCACATTGGTTGCTGTATATTACACTGAGAAGGCAGCCTAGAGTGCTCTTCTTAAAATATAATGCACATCGTGGCATACTTTCACTCTTCGACCCTTCAGTGGCTTCCTAGCACACTTAGAATGAAATCTAATCTTGAATAAAACCCAAGCTCCTCACAGTGTCACCTCTGTAAAGCAGTTTCTGCTCTTCATGATGCTCTTCATGGAATAGCATGGGGAGCTAACAGAGTGTATTCACAACCTAGAAAACAGTTTTACTGGCCTAAAACCTGTTCAACCGTCTGAACTCTGAGTATACTTGTCCTTGTGAAAAAAAGTGTTAAGTGTATTATGATTTACTCTTGAGTTTTTCCATTAATAGGCCTTTTAATCTTGTTTTTAAATTTCATTTTCTGTTAATGATCATAAAGAATATCTATAATAAGCACCAAGTGAAAGTGAAATCGCTCAGTCATGTCCAACTCTTTGCAACCCCACGGATGGTAGCCTACCAGTCTCCTCAGTCTATGGAATCTTCCAGGCAAGAATACTGGAGTGGGTTGCCATTTCCTTCTCCAGGGGATCTTCCCGACCCAGGGATCGAACCCAGATCTCCTGCATTGCAGGCAGATGCTTTACCATCTGAGCCACCAGGGAAGCCAAATAAGCACCAAGGTTGAAGAAGATTTATGGTAGAAAAATGAAAATTGATCAAAATGGCTTAGGTATAGCCCACCCTTATTCGGCTATTGTATGGAGTATCCAGCTGGGAAAACCTTGGCTTTCCAGAGTTATAGTAATTAAAAAATTACATTGGACAAATGTAATTTTTTCAAAACATGAACCACATCTTCAGCACCTTGACTAGAATTTAGGGTATTGGCTTTCCAGGTCCTGTTTTCAGTTAGGAAGGCTGTGTGTCAGGGTCAGCTATTTCCATAGATAACTCATTTTACCCATATTGCAGATTTTTACACACATCCTCTGATCATGTCCTCAAACAGCACTCTGCGGAAGGTACAGCATAATCTGTTCAGCAGTTGAAGAAATCAAGACATAGAGGGGTAAAGTGATCAACAGAGGCAGTTAGGAAACACAAGAGCCAGGGCACTAAAACCCGGGCTGTCTGAGTGCACACTCCTTGCTCTTCCTCAGTCCTTTCCTTGCCTTTCTGTTGTCACTTAGGGAGTAAGCTACTTGGTCAAGCACTGTTTTAGTATGTTTTAAGTATATTTCCATGAAAAGTGAAAGGAAAGTTGCTCAGTCGTGTCCGACTCTTTGCAACCCCATGGACTATACAGTCCGTGGAATTCTCCAGGCCAGAATACTGGAGTGGGTAGTCGTTCCCTTCTCCAGGGGATCTTCCCAACCCAGGGATCGAACCCAGGTTTCCCACATTGCAGGCAGATTCTTTACCAACTGAGCCACCAGGGAAGCCTCGTACTTAATTATTGCCCCAGTCAGATTCTGCACAAATTATTAAGCACAAATTAGGTATGTTTCCTTGTTCTTACTTAATTAGAGCCCTTTTCAGATTCAGATACTTCTCATAGTCACTCTATGAGATGGCTATTCCCATTTTACAGGTGAAGAGGTTTAGAGGGACTTCCCTGGTTGTCCAGTGGTTAAGAATTTGCCTTGCAATGAAGGGGACATGAGTTTGATTCCTGGTTGGGAAACTATTAATAAGATCCCACATGCCACCGAGCAGCTAAGCCCACGTGCCACAATGAAAGATCCAACTAAGACCAATTGAAGAAATTTATATATATGGAAGTGAGGCTTAAAGACCTTAAGTAATTTGTCCTAGACCACCCCACTGGTAAGTGTAAGAACCATGTTTTGGACCCAGGTCTTCCTCACTCCCTGGTTTGTGGTCTTCCCGCTGCTATGCTGCCTGTCTGTCTGCTATCATTTTCAGTCCATTTTGAATCACTTGCTAGCTGTTGCAGATAATTTTTGCCTTTTTTTTTAGGTTACTCTATATTTGTTGTTAAGGGTGATCTGCCAGATTGTGAAGCTGACCAACTTCTACAGATGATCAGGGTCCAACAGATGCATCGACCAAAACTTATTGGAGAAGAATTAGCACAACTTAAAGAACAGAGGTAAAGCTGAGCCTGCAGTGTGGGGTATATGATAGTATTTCATTACAAGAATTAAATTTACATGAAGATGTGGTCCTTTTATTGTTGGTGGGTTTTTTTTTAGACCTTTCTTTTTAAGTGTAGCTTATTGGTTTAACCTTGGATCAACTCTCTGAATTATTTAAGTATACTTACAACACAAATTCATGTCACAATAGGACCTTTGTATTATTAGATGTTATCTGCAAAAAAAAATGTGTAAGTTTTCAACTTACATAAAAATCTTTGGTTTATAAATGTCTCTATGTTATAATTACGATGAAAGAATGGTCTGCAGTTATTATTTGTGCTTTTATTATTTAGAGTCCAGAAAACAGATCTAGAACGAGTCTTAGAAGTAAATGATGGGACAGGAATGTTAGACGAGGATGAGGAGGACTTTCAGAGGGCTCTGGCACTAAGTCGCCAAGAAATTGACATGGAAGATGAAGAGGCTGATCTCCGCAGGGCCATTCAGCTCAGTATGCAAGGTATGGATATTCCAACACTTACTTTATTTGTTGTTGAAGCAATTGATTTAGATCATTTTTAGTTCTTCTGGAAATTAATATACTATTGGTAGAAGTTCTTTGACAGTCACAGAAGCAGTAGCTATGTATAATCAGTTATTGGTTTTTTAAGATATGATTTAATACATATAATGTTTAATACATATAACATACGTATAACTTTATGACTTGTGTTATATTAGGACTAGTTATATTTTCATTTCTGGTCATTCAGTTTGGTTATAATACTGTGCAAACACAGTACTAAACGGAGCTAATCATTGTGAGGTCAGTGGACCCTTGCCAAGACCAGCTATTTAAATGCATTCTAGTGGCTGTGAAGGAAGGTCTAGACAGAGACTATAAATTGATTTTACAAAACTCTAAAACTTACTGGCTGTGGAACTTTTGGCTTAAGCTCACTTTGGTGGGCTCACTCTTTTAGCCCACCACACCTCTTCCCCCACCCACTCCCACCCCAGGGAATCCAAGTAGAGGGAAATGTCTAGGACGTTGCTCAAAGGGGCTTACTTTAAAAGTGTAACGGGTTTTCTTTTTTGGGGGTTGTTTTGTTTTCGTCTAATGTGAATTTGCTTTCTACTTTCTAATGAAATTACACATCAATTGAATTCCTTAAGTATCTAAATAAAATTGAGTTTCTGTTAATATGAAAATTATCCTTTTTATGCTATATTTTATTCTGAACTACTCATGCCTCCTGGCCACATCTGAGTACTCTGTATGGTGCAAAGGCCCATTTTGGATTAGCAGAGTCCTGCTAGGTTAGCCCAGTGGTGGACAGACACAGCCTTATTAGTCCTAGACATTTTTGTGTCCTTTACTCTTCTTCCCACGTTATTTCACAATTTGTGCAGAATCTGATTGGAGCAATAATTTAGTAAGAACACAGAAACATACTTAAGTTATGTCAGTACCCAGATGTTTGAAGATAAAGGAATATACAGAGCGGGTTTATTTTACAATCATCCACTTTAAGTTACTTCTAGGAATTCTGTGCCTTCAAAAGTATAGATTGATTTCTGGCACTTCCCTGGTGGTACATTGGTTAAGAATCCTTCTTGCAAAGCAGGGGACATGGGTTTGATCCTTGGTCAAGGAACTGAAATCCCACATGTCTCAGAGCAACTAAGCCCGCAAGCGCTACAACTAGAGGGTCTGTATGCCTCAAGCAAAGATCCGCCATGGTGCAAGGAAGATCCCACGTGCCGTAGCTGACTCAGTGCAGCCAAATAAATAAATTTATTTATTTTTAAAAAGTGTAGATTCATTTCTAATAAGTAGAGAGCAAGCACGTGTGGTGCTAGTTATTTCTCCTGCCAGATGGTCAGTGAACTTACCTCACGTCCACTGTGTCACGGATTGATAGTAGGCGTGGCCGCAGTGGACACAGGTGCGGTTGAACTACCTTATTCTGATTTTCCCTGAACCTTTCAGAGCCTTTCTTACATTTACAGAATGGTGCAGAGTAGTTTTGAGAAGAAAACTTTTTGAAAGCTCCTTCACCTAAGTATAAACACGTCATGACGTGGTAAATAAAACTGGTCTTTGTTGTGTTTTATTCGGTTTTCAGGTACTTCCAGAAATAGATGTCAAGATATCCCACAGACATCGGGTTCACATCCTACTTCAGAAGAGCTGCGGAAGAGAAGAGAAGCCTACTTTGAAAAGTAAAGTAGTTGGTACCATATTAAAACTGCAGATTTTATCTTTACCTTGGCCGTTTTGTCTATTTGTAGCCATATAGCTTTGACCTAACCATTCATTTTATTTAGAATTCTCTCTAATACTGAAATCAAATATGGTTTTTGGAGAAAATTTTGCCTCAGTACTAATTAAATTTTCATGAAATAGGGTGAAGGAAGCCTTGTAAAATTTCAGTCATCAAAAGAAAAATGGAATTGGATCAAGGCAAGAACAAAGCCCTGTGGTCCTTTGAATATACTTCCTGGTTACCTGACTAACCCTACAAAGTTCTGTCAGTTAATAGGAAAAACACCATTTATCATAGGAGAACACACTCTCAAATAGAGCTGGTGCTTAACCACTCTGCTCGTTACCACACCTGGGGATGGAGGGGGTTGGCTGCCGCAGGCCCGTCAGCATCGGGGGGCATGAGAGTAACCGTAAATCTCAACCATCAGCTCCTAGGACCTAACTTTGTCCCAGCTGTATAAGTGCTCTCAAAATAGAAATTTCACCCATATCGTTATCCTTGCCAGTAACCGTCATTCACAGGTCTTCATCCTCTTGTCTCTTTTTTAAAGATAAAACTCCATCTTACCATCACAAGATCTCTAATAGATATTCAGATCCTCTGATCCCCGCTCAGAGAACTAAGGCAGTGGCTGAGTCTGGCCTGTTATTTACTATATTTTATCAATTCTAAGATGCACATATTTTCACATTTCAACATCTCTGCAGTTCAGAAGACTCTTACGCATCATAATTGGTAGTACTTCAGCCGTATCTAAAATGTTGGCGCATTCTACATTGGATGGTGTAATGAAGATAATAGTTACCTTGTTTTCTGGTTTTTTTTAAGTCACAACTCAAGAAGTATATGAAGGAAAGTTCTGATCAACTGACATCCTCTTAATGTGAGATGTTTCTAGTCTTTATTCAGTGATAGATTAATGGATTTAATTCTGTATAAAAATCTCAAAATAGTGCTTATTAGTGCTTGTCACTCCCTTTACAATTTTAAAATTAACTTTTTTATTTTTAAAATATGATAAACTTCAAATTTATGTGCAAGTAGAGAAACTAGCATAAAGAACCCTGATTTATCTGTTGCCCACATATAACAAATATCAGCACATTGGCCATTTTGGTTTTTATGCCCCTGTCTCCCATGCTATTTACTCTTATTCCCACCCCCACCCCCCGCAGGGTGGGGTTATTTTGTAATAAATCTAAATCATAATATTTCATCTTTATTGATTTTCATGTCTGTCTCTAAAGTACATGCTGCTGCTAAGTCGCTTCAGTCATGTCCAACTCTGTGCGACCCCATAGATGGCAGCCCACCAGGCTCCCCCGTCCCTGGGATTCTCCAGGCAAGAACGCTGGAGTGGGTTGCCATTTCCTTCTCCAATGCATGAAAGTGAAAAGTGAAAGTGATGTCGCTCAGTCGAGTCCGACTCTTAGCGACCCCATGGACTACAGCCCACCAGGCTCCTCCATCCATGGGATTTTCCAAGCAAGAGTACTGGAGTGGGTTGCCACTGCCTTCTCTGCTAAAATACATGTTTTTTTCTTAATATCACCAAGTGATTTTTTCACACAGTAATGAAATAAAGATCAGATGATAATTATTAATTGTAGTTCTGTAATATCATCAACTAACTAGTCAGTGATAAACACAGCTTTCAGTGTTTAACTAGATAAAAAATAATATTTTGGAAAATTTATCTTATGATAAATTTATCGTAAGATACCTAAATCTAAAAAAACACAATCCTACCGTTAATATCCTACCGTTAATGATTATTGTTTTGACAGTCACACTTCTACTCACAGAAATGCACGTATATTGTATATCACATGTTCCCATGATTGTGGATATTTTTTGCAAGAGGCTGTATTGTAGTTTATAAAATGTATGTATCACAATTTATGAACCTATTGATTTTTGCTATTATAATTAATAATGCAAAGAGCAATCCTTGTATTAACTTTATGCCTCATATCTCTCATCATTTCTTCTAATTATCCTGAAAATTTCAGATTACTAAGTTAAAGCGCAAGAACATTTTTAAAGCCTTGGTAAAGATTTCTAAACTGCTCTCCAAAACAGTTTCCAAGTGATACCTGTGCCATGCTTTTTTGAGCCTTTAGTTTTTTCCAGAATAAATATAAACATACTTTCTAGAGAAACTGTTCAATTCACAAGTACATCCAAGAAAAGGAAACCATCTTTAAAGTATAAAAACAAATCCCTCTTTTATTAAAGGAAGTTTTTAAGATTTTTTGGATTAAAAATGTAGAACTTCCAGTAAATTAAAATTTTTATAGCACAAAGGATAATGTAGTAACTAACATTTCGTAATGACTAAGTAAGTTGTAAGAGGCAGAACGCTAGCTATAAGTAATACAGATGTTTTATTCAATGTTGTGCCCTTTTAAAATGTCTGAGTCTCCTTTCTGATTGCGGTTAGTTGATTGGGTAAGAAAGTATAGTGATGGTTCCAGCTTCAGCTTCCTATCCCCTACCTCCTAATTTGACTTTGAAAATACTGGTGGTAACTTGAGTAGACCTAGAGAATGTTTTACACAGTTAGTTGTTGCTGAGAAGAGTTAAGACCTAACTTCTTGGGGTTGCTGTCTAACTTTAGTTAGCGTTCAGAATCTTGTAGGACTCATGATTGAAGGAGCTGAGAAACTGATTTTTGCCTTTCACTAGAATTCCTGATTATTAAACCTAGATGGGTCCTTGTCACAATAGTTTGTATTGTGGAGAACTTGGCTGTAAGCCTGTGGAGCCATTTCTTCCTTCTGATCTTTTCCAGATGCCCTGGTGCTAATTTGTTACTCATTGAAATTTATAGGTGTTTGTTTTTTTTTCCTGTAGAGTATTTGAAGCTTCATACTTAATGTAGTAGCCACAGTTTAGCCACAGTGTTCATGGATTAAGCGTGAAAATACTGTTGAAAGTCTACCTGTTACAAATTTATAGTTTATGAGTAGGCGTTCTTAGCTGATACTTTCATAGCTGTGATATTTTTCCCCAGTGGTAATCTCCAAATCCATGGTACGTATAGAACCCTGAGCAAAACTCTACTTTATCAGCTATATCATTGTAAAACCTTAACTCCCATGTTATGAACATCAAATGAGGCAACGTATATAAAACTGTTTTGTAAACTGTGAAGTAGCCTACAGATACACTTAGCATTATTAATGCCTTCTCCAGATATAACTCTGAAATGATGCTGATTCTTTCTTTCTGTCACTAAAAAAGTGGTTCTTAACCAGGAGAGAAACAAGGGAGCCATTGCCTTCTCCAGGGGAATCTTCCTGACCCAGGAATTGAACTTGGATCTCCTGCATTGCAGGCAGATTCTTTACCATCTGAGCCACCAGGAAAACCCAATGTTTTCATAGTCATGGGTTACTGTGATTTTTTGATTACCTAATACTTGAACTACCACTTCAGTGGTGTGATGTAGTTTATCAGAGTCCAGCTTAAAAAACAGAGATTTTTAAAATGTTTAACTGGAGGATAATTGCTTTCCAGTGTTGTGTTGGTTTCTGCTGTACAACAATGTGAATCAGCCATAAATATACATATATCCCCTCCCTCTCAAGCCTCCTTTGGACAAAGTGGAATCAGGATATCGAGTTTAAGAACACACTGCTTTAGCTGTGACCCTAAGACCAGGAAGCTGCCACCACAGTTGCCTAGACATGGGAACCTGCAGTCTGGCCCCCGCTGCAGCTGCCAGGAAGCAGGATTGTGGAACTGGCGTCTCCGTGGCGTTACTTGCCAGCAGAGACCCACCACAGCTGCAGGAAGATGACGGTACCTCCTCTGCCGTGTAAGTCTCAGGCATGTGTTTAACTGGTAGCCAGACTTCTAGCTCGAAAACAGTCAAAAGACATGTTGTTTTCAGTTTTCCAGTCTTTCTCATGCTGAAGGCATGTTAAAAGGCACAGGGGGAAAGGATGCTGATTTACTGTTTGAACATGGTCCATCTTACAGTGTCCCCACGTAGGAAAGGTGTCAAAATACTCTCAAGGCTGGCAGTTGATTTACTTCTCACTTGGAAGTAGAATGAAGGTTATCTCTCTAAAGGCACTCTCTCACCTGTCACTCCCTTGCATTCTGAAATACTTTCTTGAATGGAGGGGGAGGAGGGCATGCAGAGGATGCGCCAGGAATTCCTTGTACCTCACAGCCTGTCTTTTTCATGTCACATTCCAGAATCAGAGTATGCTTGTGGGAGCCCACTGCCTATGTGTCCTTTGTTAGCCATGATCCCCAGAACCTGTGCATACATCAGTGTCTGGCTCAGAGGCCAGCAGGGAAAAACTGCAAGTCCCACTGGCTGAATTTGCCTCGTTGCTTATATTTAAAACACAGGTTAAGAGGGGCCCTAGAAAAAAGTCTGCTATTCTATTCTATTTTATAGTGTTGTATGTGTTAGTTGCGCAGTCATGTCTGACTCTTTGTGACCCAATGGACTGTAGCCCACCAGGCTCCCCTGTCCATGGGATTTTCCAAGTAAGAATACTGGAGTGGGTAGCCATTTCCTCTCCAGGGGGTTTTCCCAACCTAGGGATTGAACCCAGGTCTCCTGCATTGCAGGCGGATGCTTTACCATCTGAGCTACAAGGGAAGCCCTATTGTGTTACTGGGCATTTAAAAATTCTGCTTCTTCCTGACTTCAGATTATACTACAAAGCTACAGTCATCAAGACAGTATGGTACTGGTGCAAAAATAGAAATGTAGACCAATGGAACAAGATAGAAAGCCCAGAAATAAACCCATGCACCTATGGGTACCTTATTTTTGACAAAGGAGGCAAGAATATACAATGGGTCAAAGACAGCCTCTTCAATAAATGGCGCTGGGAAAACTGGACAGCTACATGTAAAAGAATGAAATTAGAGTACTTCCTAACACCATACACAAAGATAAAGTCAAAATGGATTAAAGACCTAAATGTAAGACCAGAAACTATAAAACTCTTACAGGAAAACATAGGCAGAACACTGTATGACATAAATCAAAGCAAGATCCTCTATGACCCACCTCCTAGAGTAATGGAAATAAAAACAAAAGTAAACAAGTGGGACCTGATTAAACTTAAAAGCTTTTGCACAGCAAAGGAAACTGTAAGCAAGGTGAAAAGACAACCCTCAGAATGAGAGAAAATAATAGCAAATGAAACAACTGACAAAGGATTAATTTCCAAAATATACAAGCAGCTCATACAACTTCATAGCAGAAAAACAACCCAATCAAAAAGTGGGAAAGAGACCTAAACAGACATTTCTCCAAAGAAGACATACAGATGGCTAACAAACACAAGAAAAGATGCTCAACATCACTATTATTAGAGAAATGCAAATCATAACCATGAGATATCACCTTACGTCAGTCAGAATGGCCCTCATCAAAAAGTCTACAAACAATAAATTCTGGAGAGGGTGTGGAGAAAAGGGAATGCTCTTGCACTATTGGTGGGAATGTAAATTGATACAGCCATGATGGAAGACAGTATGGAGATTCCTTAAAAAATAGGAATAAAACCACCATATGAGCCAGCAATCCCACTCCTAGGCATATACCCTGAGGAAACCAGAGTTGAAAAAGACACATGTATCTCATTGTTCATTGCAGCGCTGTTTAGAATAGCTGGAACATGGAAGCAACCTAGATGCCCATCGACAGATGAATGGATAAAGAAGCTGTGGTACATATACACAATGGAATGTTACTCAGCCACAAAAAGAAAAGCATTTGAGTCAGTTCTGATGAGGTAGATGAACCTAGAACCTATTATACAGAGTGAAGTGAGTCAGAAAGAAAGATAAATATCGTATTCTAACGCACATATATGGAATCTAGAAAAATGGTTCTGAAGAATTTATTTACAGGACAGCAGTGGAGAAACAGACAGAGAATAGACTTATGGACATGGGGAGAGGGGAGAAGAGGGTGAGATGTATGGAAAGAGTAACATGGAAACTTACATTACCATATGTAAAATAGATAGCCAGTGGGAATTTGCTTTATGGCTCAGGAAACTCAAATAGGGGCTGTGTATCAACCTAGAGGGATGGAATGGGGAAGGAGATGGGAGGGAGGTTCAAAAGGGAGGGGATATATATATATACCTATGGCTGATTCATGTTGAGGTTTGACAGAAAACAACAAAATTCTGTAAAGCAATTAACTTTCAATAAAAAATAAAAATAAAGTAAAAAAAAAAAAGAAATACCTTAGAGGGTGAGGTTGATTAAAAAAAAAAGTATCATTCATTACCCCATTAAATAATTTTGTATTCATAAAAAAATTCTGCTTCCTTTAAAAATCCTTTTATGCATTTTTTTGAAAGCTATAACTTCTTGCTTAGATTGTCAGCTGTTTATAAGTTGTTTTTTTTAAAATTTTTAGCATATACATATGTATATATATGAAGTAATTTTAAATTGATGTAAAAGCAGAAGTAGTTCAGAATTCCTTATACCCTTCACCTAGATTTCCCAATTTTTGATCTTTCTGAACCACTTTACAATAACTTACAAACACAATTTCCCATTATATTTCTCAAAGCGTAAGTATATTTTCTGAGTATAAGGATACTGTCCTACCTATTTACATCATAACCATCATGTTTAAACGTTTTAATGTGTGAATTGTTATGACATGGATTTTCCTTTTGAAAAAAAATACAGGGAGAATTTACTTTAATGCAGCAGGTATTATTGAAACTTGATAATGCAGTTTAAATAGTTGTTTTCATTTCTTTCATTCATAAAGTATTTGGTGACAAGCACAGGTTTAGGTACTGGAGAAACAAGCAGGATAAGCTTTGTGCTCTCGTTAGTTTATGATTCTACAAAGGGAGACAGGCAAAAGAATGTCAGATGACGCTAGTTTATACTGAAAATTAAATGAGAGTGTGCGAATGGCAGGTGGCTGCTTTAGCTCGAACAGTCAGGAAATATTCTGTGTCCATGGGACTCACCAGGCAAGAATACTGGAGTGGGTTGCCATTTCCTCCTTCAAGGGCTCTTCCTGACTTGGGTATCAAATCTGGGTCTCCTGCATTGGCAAGGCAGACTCTTCACCATCAGAGCCACCAGGGAAGCCTCTGAGGAGATACTGAAGCCTAGATACGATTGACAGGAAGGAGCCAGCCATGGAAGGATCATTTTAATCTGCCCGTAATTTGAGATGCTTTATCTTTTCAAAGGTGCTTATTTTCAGTGACTTCCAACAATATTAAGGACCTATAAACCAACACATTTGCATACAAACAGTGACTCCATTGGTACAATGTGTTATTTTTATGGTGAAAATACCTACCTGTTAATTTGTCTGATAAATGTGAATTTTCTGTCTAGGTTTCCTAGGATCAGCACTGTGATGCTTGTCAGTAATTTATGTCAGACTGATTGCTCTTTCTTTAAAAAATTGAAGTATAGTTGATTTACAATGTGTTAATTTCAGGTGTACAGCAAAATTGCTGAGATATATGTATATATGTATACTCTTTCAGATTCTTTTCCATTATAGGTTATTGTAAGGTATTGAATATAGTTCCCTATGCTATACAGTAGGACCTTGTTATATATTTTATATATAGCAGTATATATCTATTAATCCCAAACTCCTCATTTATTCTCCCCCTCCTTTACCCTTTGGTAATCATAAGTTTGTTTTCTGTCAGAATGATTGCTCTTGCCTTCTTCTGGGGCGTTCAAGCCAGTGACACTTTTGTTTTGTGGAACCATTTATTTTCCATGGGAATGGTTTTTCTCATGGCATGTTTATTCTTGGGTTTTGTTTTTTAAATGTACATTCGCTCTTGAATGTTTCAGGCAGCAGCAGCAGCAGCAGCAGCAGCAGCAGCAGCAGCAACAAGCTCTGCCAGGACAGCTTACACATCTGTGTGAAAAGTCGAGCACAAGTTCTGAAGCACCTGACAGGGATCTAGGTACGCCTCCTGACCATACATCACGTTTCTTACCTGCATGCTCTCTTTGACACACAGCCTCCATGTGATTTTTGGCTTTGTAGGCCTTTTTCTCCTCTCTTTCATTATACTGAAATTCTTGAATGAATTTGTGACCTACTAAACTTTCTTGGATTAAGGAGCAGGCTAACGCCTTAATGTACTTGTGTCCTTAAAACACTCAATGAATGTTTTGCTTTAAAATTATAAATAGTACTTGCAATGTCACAGTAATTGGTACATTTTCCAAAAGTTTCTCAAAGATAATGAATAATAGTAGGTGGAAAATAAGTTCATTTTACTACTTGGAAAACTAAAAACACTTGAGTGTAGTCTGCATTACAACATAGAAGTCTAGAATTACTTATTAGACCTTGGTTTAATAAATAGGTCTTGAATGTTGGCCAGTTATTGGTAGTAGAAACTGAGTGCAAAAGAAACAATCCAACAAAGAACTTGTAAGTAGGACATGAAAAGAACTCTCAAAACTAAGAAAATAACTCAAAAAGATGGGCAAAGGATTTAAACACTTTACCAGGTATATGGATGAAAATTGGGCATATACTCAACATCACTAGTCATTAGGGAAATGCAAACTAAACCCACAAAGAGATGCCATTACACACTTACAAGAAAGACTTAAGAAAATAATTAAATTGACAATACCAAATGCAGGCAAGAATCAGAGCAACTGGGACTCTCATACATTGTTAGTAGGAGTGTAAAATGGTACAACAACTCTGGAAAACAGTTTAGTATTTTCTTACAAACTTAAATGTACACTTAACCATGGAATCCAGTAGTCCAACTCCTAGTTTCTAACCAAGAGAAAAGAAAATTAGATTCACACAAAAACTTACTGTGAATGCTCTAGCTGATTTGTTCATAATAGCCCCAAACAGGAAGCTGCTTAAAGGTTGTTCTTCAGATGAATAGACACAGAAACTGTTAGATCCAAACAAAGGACTACTATTAGCAATAAAAAGGAATGAACTGGTACTTTTTCTTACACATTCTGCTAAGTACAGCTAACAACCCTGGGCTTTTGTGTAAAGCAAATATAAGCAGAATCTCAAAGGCAGAGAGAAGACAAACTGGTTGGGAAGCTCAGGACCAGAGAAAGACAGAGTGGTTAGTAGCCTCGATTTTCTTTTTGCCCCAAGAAAAGCCTACTCTGTGGAGTCATTGATCATAGACAAAGCAAGGAAATTCCAGAAAAACATCTGCTTGATTGACTATGCTAAAGTCTTTGACTGTGGGGATCACAGCAAATTGTGGAAAAGTATTAAAAAGATGGGGATACCAGATCACATTACCTGTCTCCTGAGAAACCTATAAGGAGGCAAAAATATACAACGGAGAAAAGACAGTCTCTTTAACAAGCGGTGCTGGGAAAACTGGTCAACCACCTGTGAAAGAATGAAACTAGAACACTTTCTAACACCATACACAAAGATGACTCAAAATGAATTAAAGATCTAAATGTAAGACTGGAAACTATAAAACTCTTAGAGGAAAACATAGGCAGAACACTATCTGACATAAATCACAGCGAGATACTCTATTACCCACCTTCCAGAGGAATGGAAATAAAAACAAACAAATGGGACCTAATTAAACTGAAAGCTTTTGCACAACTAAGGAAACTATAAGCAAGGTGAAAAGGGGGCCTTCAGAATGGGAGAAAATATTAGCAAACAAAACAACTGACAAAGAATTAATCTCAAAAATGTACAAGCAGCTCATGCAGCTCAATACTAGAAAAATGAACGACCCAATCAAAAAGTGGGCCAAAGAACTAAGCAGGCATTTCTCCAAAGAAGACATACAGAGGGCTAAAAAAAACATGAAAAGATGTCACTCATTATCAGAGAAATGCAAATCAAAACCACAGTGTACCATCTCATGCCAGTCAGAATGGCTGCCATTAAAAAGTCGACAAATGATAAATGCTGGGGAGGTTGTGGAGAAAAGGGAACCCTCTTACACTCTTGGTGGGAATGCAAACTGGTACACCTACTATGGAGAACAGTATGCTAAGTCACTTCAGTCGTGTCTGACTCTGTGCAACCCCATAGACGGCAGCCCACCAGGCTCCCCATCCCTGGGATTCTCCAGGCAAGAACACTGGAGTGGTTCGCCATTTCCTTCTCTAATGCATGAAACTGAAAAGTGAAAGTGAAGTCACTGCTGTGTCCGACTCTTCGCGACCCCATGGACTGCAGCCTACCAGGCTCCTCCGCCCATGGGATTTTCCAGGCAAGAATACTGGAGTGGGGTGCCATTGCCTTCTCCAGGAGAACAATATGAATATTCCCTTAAAAACCTGGAAATAGAACTGCCATATGACCCAGCAATCCCGGTGCTAGGCATACACAATGAGGAAACCAGAATTGAAAGAGACACATATACCCCAGTGTTCATTGCAGCACTGTTTACAATAGCTAGAACATGAAAGCAACCTAGATGTCCATCGGCAGACGAACGGATAAGGAAGTTGAGGTACATATACACAATGGGATGTTACTCAGCTATAAAAAAAGTGCATTTGAGTCAGTTCTAATGAGTTGGGTGAAACTGGAGCCTATTATACAGAGTGAAGTAAGTCAGGAAGAGAAACACCAGTACAGTATATTAATGCATATATATGGAATTTAGAAAGACAGTAATGACAATCCTATATACAAGGCAGTGAAAGAGACGCATGTAAAGAACAGACTTTTGGACTATGTGGGAGAAGGTGAGAGTGGGGTGATTTTGAGAGAACAGCATTGAAGTATGTATATTACCATAGGTAAAAATAGATGACCAGTGCAAGTTCGATGCAGGAAGCAGGGGACTCAAAACTGGTGCTCTGGGACAACCCAGAGGGATGGGATGGGGAGGGAGGTCAGAGGGGCTTTCAGGACGAGGGGACACGTGTGCACCCATCCCTGTTCATGTCGATGTGTGGCAAACACCACCACAATATTGTAATTATCCTCCAACTAAAAAAAAACCTAGACAGTGTATTAAAAAGTAGAGATATTACTTTGCTTACAAAGGTCTGTATAATCAAAGCTATGATTTTTCCAGTAGTCATGTATAGATGTGATAACTGGACAATAAAAAAGGCTGAGCACTGAAGAATTGATGCCTTCGAACTGTGGTGTTGAAGAAGACTCTTGCGAGTCCCTTGTACAACAAAGAGATCCAACCAGTCAATGCTAAAGGAAATCAACCCTGAATATTCATTGGAAGGACGGATGTTGAAGCTGAAGCTCCAGTACTTTGGCCACTTGATGTGAAGAGCTGACTGACTGGAGAAGACCCTGGTGCTGAGAAAGTTTGAAGGCAGAAAGAATAGAGGATGACAGAGAATGAGATGGTTGGATGGCCTCACTGACTCACTGGGCATGAGTTTGACTGGACTCCAGGAGATAGTGAAGGACAGGGAAGCCTGGGGTGGTGCAATCCATGGCATGGCAGAGTCGGACACAACTGAGTGACTGAACAACAATGGGGAACTGTATCCCACCTGCCACAACTCAGAGTTTCCATGCTGCAAGTAAAAGATACCCCCTGTGCCGCACACAACGCGCACACACACACACAAAAAAGATCCTGCATGCTGCAACTAA
The DNA here is from genome assembly GCF_001704415.2 of Capra hircus. Classification (NCBI taxonomy): domain Eukaryota; kingdom Metazoa; phylum Chordata; class Mammalia; order Artiodactyla; family Bovidae; genus Capra; species Capra hircus. The sequence continues at coordinate 56,234,803 of NC_030828.1, read as the reverse complement.
AACATAGCATAGCCAAATAAATAAATACTTAAAAAGAACAGTAGGAGGAAAAAAAATATGTGTAAACACAATAGACTTGCCTCTCCTTTTCAGTTTTCTAAATTATATTTTACGAATGCAGGAAGAATTATAACTGATTTGGTTTTTACTGTAAATTATAGGAAATACTTAAGGCAATTATAATCAGAGGAAAGTAAAGGGAGGTAAGATTTTTAACTTTCATTTGAACTGGTGCAGCCACTCTGGAAAATAATTTGGTAATTTCTATAAAACCTGAATATACAGTGACAATACAGCCATCAGTTATATTCCCATTTAATCCTAGAGAAATTAAAACTTCTATCCATGCAAAAACCTGTACTTGAATGTTCATAGCATCTTTGTCATGATAAAAACTGGAAAAAACAAGTGTGCTACAGTAGGTGAATGGTTAAACCATCTGCGGTACATCCATCCCACGGATACATCTCAGTATTAAAAAGAAACCAGGAACTTCCCTGCTGGCTCAGTGGTTAAGACTTCTGTGCTTCCACTCCTAGGGGCACAGGTGAGATCATTGGTCAGGGAACTGAGATCCTGCATGGCATGTGGTGTGGCGAAAAGAATTAAAATTTTTTTTTAACTTTTTTAAAAAACTAGTTGGGGATACATGCAGCAGCTTAAGATATATTTCAAGGGCATTATGCTGAGTACAAAAAAATAAATCTCAAAAGATCTCACACTGTAGGATTCTAAGTGTGTAGCATTCTAAAAATGACAAATTGATAGAGATGGAAAGCAAATTAGCAGTTGCCTGCAGTTAAGGAATGTCGGGGGGACAGGGAAGAGAAGTGAGTGTGGACAAAAAGGGATGGCAGGAGGGAGATTTTGGTGGTTCTCAGTCTGGACTGTGGTGGTGTTGATGGTGGTGGTTACACAGATCTTCACATACAACAAAATACCATAGAACTACGCACAACATTGTAAATACCAATGTCAGTATTCAGATTTAGGTTTGAGCTGTAGTTACGTAAGATTTAATTATTAGGTGAAATTTAGCCAGTATACACAGGACCTCTTTGAACTATCTTTGCACCTTCCTATGCATAAATAATTATCAAAACAAACTTTTCAGTAATGTATGTATCATTGACAGACACAAAGTTAAATTTTCTTTCCCTTAGCATAATGCTTTTGTTTAAGATGCCATATTCAAAGGTTGCATACACAATGCATGATTCCATTTGTGTTGACATGCAGGAAAAGGCAGAACTGTAGGGCAAAAAACATGTCAGTGGTTGCCTAGACCTAGGGATTGGGACTGACTGCAAAGACAGCATGAGGGGAATATTTGGGTGCATGGAATGGTTCTGTCTGTATCTGGGTGGTGGTGATGGTTATACCACTTGGTATTTGTCAAAACTTGAGGAACTGTCAAAGAGTGGATTTTACTGTCTGTAAACTTTCAGAATCAAAAAAAAGGAAAGAAACTATAGTAGTCAAGTAAATAGTTTCTGAGCGCTTACCTTTTGATGACTTTGGAAATTTTCCAGAACTTTCTAAGGAATATGTGTTTTATCCCCAACAGGTGATTCTATGAGTGAAGAAGACATGCTTCAGGCAGCTGTGACCATGTCTTTAGAAACTGTTAGAAGTAATCTCAAAACAGAAGGAAAAAAGTAATACCTTTCACAAATCATTTAGATATTCAGTCTTTCCAATATTGTCCTGTGTGATTACAGCATAGGGTCCATTTTGGTAATGTGTCAAAGAGAACAATTTTCAACAGAGGAAAAAAGACTTAGGTGGTTTGCAAACAAAACAATAATAAGGTGGAAAAATACATCAGTTTTAGGCCTAAAAAAATGATCCTCCAAACACTAGCCAAAGAGGCATTCAGCAATTAAAGAAATTTAAAAGAGTTTTCTAAATGTTCTTTTTTCTTTCTTGAGTGTGCAATATCTAACATATCTAAAATTAGGGCATTTTTCTTGGATCTTTTTGCAGACCAACTAATTATAACTAGCTCTGGCCACAGAACTTTCCCCACACACTTTGTCTTCTTTTCCTCCCTTCTGCATAGTGAATCTGGCTCACTTTTATCATCTAATAGTTGCTCTTATTTCTCTCTAACCAAATTAACCTTGTAGGACAGTGTATTCTCCGTTTTGATAATAGCAGCAGTTCCAGGATAAGCTGTTTTCCTTCTGACTGTATCGTGCACTTGGGTGGTTTCTCATCTTTATTTTCTCTGATCACAGTTTCCCTGTTACCTGGTTTTCATTATTTTCTACTACTCTGTTGAAAGACGGTAATGTTTCTTGAGGTTTTTAAGCCCTCTGAGAAGGGATCATTATTTCATGACTCCAGTGCATTCCTGTACTCTGAAATCAGCTCTACACAAGTATTTGAGAGTAAAAGAGAACTGTCACGTGTGAGCACATCCGTTGTCAGATGCTTTGTGGCTCTCTCCTCAGTTATGTCAGAACTTGAAGGCTGTGTTGTAACCCTCTTTCCTGCACCCTGTTATTTCCTTTTCTTTTGAAATTGAGAAAAATAGGAGGAGCACGGTGTGCAAGTTTCCTTCTGTTGCATACAGTGTATGGAACACAGCATGCAGTGCCCACTGTGCATGTGTGATGGATGAAATTTGGCCTTCAGTTTTAGTAGCAGTTTCATTTTATTTTTCCTCTTGTGACTGGAGCTGTTTACAGTTGAGTTAGGAAGTGTGGATGTCTGCTTCTGCTGTACATCTTTTTGTAGGTAGAGAGAGCTTGCCAGAGATAACCGTTGAGAACATGAAAATTTACCAACAAAACTGCATTGAAATTTGTACTGTGACTTGACGCTTGCATCATGTTTAAATAGCTTCGAATTACAGAAGGCACAGTACTGAATGGATTTGTAAATAAGAAAGTCTTTAGTTTTGATAAACAGTCTTTAATTGGGATGCAGAGAGTCTTGCTGGGTCATTGCAGTGGGATGATTTTCGTGAAAATTAACCATGTCTCTCTGAAATGGGCCTTTTAGATTCTCCCCTTCCCTCATTCTCCATCCCCCTTTGAAGCCCTTTTGAATGTTGAATTGTTCATTAGCTAAAATTTAAGGAGAAATTTCATCTGACAACTTAGAAAATTAAAGTATGATATGTTGCCATACCCTGGTGTATGGCTACACACATTTTATCAGGGAATTTTTTGATGTAGGATTTATTGCTAACTGAAAAGAGATGAGAAAATACCTTTTATTTATGATTATGAAATAGCTTTTACTTGGATAGAGACAGACTTTTTTTAAGTCATTATTTTGTGCCAAGTTAAGTTTTATGAAGTTCCCCTTACATAAAATTAGACAGTTTTATTTTAAAATCTAAAGTTTTCTTTTGACAATTGAAAATGTTTCAGAAGAATTATAAACTTTTAGAAGTGCAAGGGATGTTGGAGTTTGGTACTACTCCCTGAGATTTACAAACCAAAATATTTTAAGACTGGACATTTCTGTAGTTAACCCAAGTATGCTAGTCATATTTTCCATGGATATTTGACCTATATCTTTTCTCAGTGAAAAAAAAATACATTAATTCTTATATTTGAATTGATGAACTACTTGATACAAAAGTGAAAAAGCGAATATACTTTAAAAAGTTTTAACCTTGAAAGTTTATAAAGTTCTTATATTACACACCCTTGCTAAAGCACTTAAAGGAATATAGGATGTTGACCTTCTTTTGTTAGGGTATTTTTTTAAAGCAGGGCTGAGCACACACTGGATATATTTGAATGTGTTTAGTTTGTTGTGAAATTGTTACATTTGGCAGGCAGACTCAGAATCACTAGTAAACTGCCATCTTGTGTGGGTTGGCATAAATATTATTGAACATTTAGATTCCATTTCTTAATTGATTGGCTAGTATGTAAAGATGCCAATGCTCATAACCACAGTAAGAAAATTTTTAAGTTACACAAAGTTATAGTTTACACACGTCGTATGGTTTACTTTAAACCACCTGCAAGTCAGAAACAATGAAATTCACTGTAACTGTCCTGCTAACAACTTTTATTTATAGAAAGATTTCCATTTTGTTTTACCAATTGGGAACACCTTAATGTTTAATATTTAAACTATTGGTATCATTTTTCTAATGTATAATTTGTATTACTGGGATAAAATAAGTACCATGGCAATGCTAGTGTTATAAGTGAAGTTTAAACAAGCTTTGGAAATAACACTTTCACACTGATAGATGTCATGGATTTAATAAGTAGTTATTTATGTTTCAGAAATTCAGAGTAGTTAACATCTAATCTAAACCATCATTAAACATTTTTACCGTAATTAACATACAAATATTTCAGTAATGCAAGTAGTTTGAAAGGCTGCTGCAGGTAAACTGTATTTCACCTCTAAGATCTTGGCCAAATAATTTACAATTCACAGAATATTTAAGGTGCTTTCTTTCTTTAAAACTTAATTTTTCTTAATTGAGGCTTTATTCATGCCATAGTTAATGAAGAAAAACTCCAAACTAGTTGAGGAGCAAAACTACCCATACTCTACATTGTTTCATTTGATGTTAAGTCAAATAAAGTAAGTTTTATGCCAGTAAGAGCCTAAGACATTTCCAATGTCTGCATGTTTGATACTGGTTTTAAATAGTCTCACACTAGTGCCAAGATTTACTAAATGTCTTAAAGTTGGCCCATTTGGAGGTGTGCAAATGCAAAAAAGATTGGTTCTCAGTGCACAAGCAAAAATGTAATGATAATACTTGAAATTCCTTAGATTGAAAAATAAATCTTAATGTTTTAAATTCTTAAGAGGATTCAATCATTAATATTGATGACTTCCTATTAGAAACTTTGTCTGCAATTGGAGGGACCTATGGCCACTACTTTCAAAGTTAATTGTTGCAGCTGGGCCCTGACAAGTATGGAGATATTACAGATGTGATCTTAATTAAGAAAAATCAGATTGGATTAATTATTTCAGCAGTATAAGTAATTTTTCATATTTTCAAAATAAAAACTTTGCTTCATTTCTGGTCCCTTTGTAACCAGCATCTTTTGTTAAAGAAATGAATGAACTTGTGTTGTTTTTTAAATACACAAAATATTTTTGTTTCATTTTGCTTTCATGAATGAAAATATTATTGACATGGTTGTTTAATTCTTGAATTTTGATTTTTTTTTCAAGAAAATGTCTGCTATTTTAATTTTTTTTTTGCAAAATAGTCTGGCATTTTCAAAAATTAATGCTACTAACCACATCTAAATTATTGCAATTGGCATGTTTAGTTATCATAGTATGTCAATAAATGTTTAAGACCATGGATTCATAAGACAGGGAGTAGAAAGCATTTGTGAAACATATTTGGAAATTCCTGATTCATTTAGGAAGCACTTCACTTGTCTCTTGCATAGTTCAAAAGTGAATATTTTCAGGAATTTTTTAAAGGAGGAAAACATACATTTGAATGTGATTACCTAATTTCTACAACACTGGACTAGTAGGAATGCATTTTTAAAAATTACTGTTCTGTATAAGTAACCTTTGAAATTCAAGTAAAGAATTAAAGGCATCCTTTTGGCCACGACACAGGTGCACTGTGGCAGTGCCATTTGCTCAGGACCCAACTCTGCAGCCCTGGTGTGTGTGCTCTCCTCTCTGAGTTGTCTTGCCGTTAATACACACACAGGCCTTCCTGTCTGGTCCTTAGAAAAGCCGGGCTTCCAAAGCACTGTTGAACACTGAGGATACTGTTGTTAATGTGGATGTTTGATGAGTTGTATTTTAAATATCAAAAATTATTAAATAAAGATAATGTTTGCTTTTTTTTACTTCCGTTTGTATTTATTGTTAAGTTCGTAGCTTTGCCTTCAAAGTGTGGTTGGAGCATTTACACCACTGAGAGCTTTTCAGAAATGCTAAGTTTCAGGCCACACTCCCACCTACAGAAACAGAACCTGCATTTTTAACAAGATCCCTGGAAGATTCCCACACAGAGTGAATGTGAGAAGCATTGTTTTATGGACGTGGTGATAAATGAAGCTGGCTAGGGCCCACTGATAACTCTGTTCCAACTAACGGGTACCAGAGGGACCATTGTTCCTGGATCCTCTGATCTTTTCTGAGAGGCTAAGAATTCCATATTTTTATTTGAAATCTGATTTTTAAATGTTGGCTTGATTTTTTTTTTTTTCCACCCTGAGAGCCAAACAAAGCATACTAGTAACAGTTTTTAAGAGTGCTATTTTTCCTCACTGAACTCCAGACATCGGACTCTCTTGGCTCAGGGTTATAGGATCCTCAGGTTTTATAATGACGGCTATCCATTTTAGCTTTAATTAGGGCTGGGCAGAAATCTTGAAACAAAAATTTCCATTTGATGACGGGCGACCTTTTTAGTGTAACTTGATAGCCAAATGGCTCTGATCTCAACACCTTTTTAGTGTAACTTGATAGCCAAATGGCTCTGATCTCAACACCTATGGGCCCTATGAAATGTACTAGTTGATTTGAAGGCACATTTTATGTCAGCTAAAAGCTTTTCGAAGATTAGGGAAATTTGGGGTTGTCCTTATTATGAAGATTTGCATGTTTGGGGATCCTTTTGACCATTTTGTGCCTGCCACGTTCATGCTCATCATTTTTAGGTAATTTGAGCCCAGCTGACCTTTTTGGCCTGTACTCTTGACAGTTCCCCTTAAGGCACAGTGAAGCTAGCAGGGCCTCATTTTAGGTCTTCAAAGAAACCAAGTTCTTTCTCACCGCCAGGCATCCTAACACTCCCCTTGCTCTTTCACCTTTGCCCTTCTGACATCCTTGTCCCTCAAGATCAATGGCCACCTCTGCTATGAGGACTTTCTCTTTCAATTGACCACCACTCTTCGCTGGACCTTGTTCTCTCAAGATTGTTCCCGTTCTCCCTGGATCCGAACCTCCCCCCGCTCCCCCCCCCAAAAAAAAAACCTTTGTCTCATGAACTATGAGAGAAAAACAATTCTGTATCCTTCATTCACTCACTCAAGAAGACCTGTGCGCATTCCTGGCATGATTCTGGGTTCTTGGCACAGAGCCATGAATCAGACACTCTGCTCCGCTGCTGATTGCATTCTGATTGGCCACGAGGCAGAGGAGACATTTAAATGAGCGTGACTTCATAACATGTTAAGGGCTGTGCTTGCTCTGTGAGATAGGAAGACGAAACAGGATGATGTGATAGCGTGTGACTGGGATGGAGGGCCTTTTCAGACTGGGTTCGAGGAAGGCCTCTGGAGGTGCCTTTCAGACACCAGGAGAATGAGGCAGCCATGCAAGGGTGTGGTGCCACCCTACCCGCCTGAGGAAACAGCAAGCACAGCAACTGAGGCGGGGGTGGCTGCTTGTCTCTGAAGAACACAGAAGGCTGGAGAGACAGGAGGGTAGTGCACAAAAGCTGGAGTTTGCAACATGTTAAGAGAAGTCTAGAAAGCGTAGCCAGATTGTTCGGTGTAATAAAATGTAAATACAATCCAAACTTATCTTTGTAAAGCTGTATGTAAGATTTTTGTTATGTACAAAAGCCAGCCCTCCCTCCCAGTCACACATTATCATATTATCCTGTTTTGTCTTCATATCTCACAGAGCAGGCATAGCCCTTAACATGTTATGAAGTCACGCTCAGTCATTTAAATGTCTCCTCTGCCTCGTGGCCAATCAGAATGCAAGCAGCAGCGGAGCAGAGTGTCTGATTCATGGCTCTGTGCTGAGAACCCAGAATCATGCCAGGAATGCGCACAGGTCTTCTTGAGTGAGTGAATGAATGATACTGAATTGTTTTTCTCTCATAGTTGATGAGACAAAGGCTTTATTTTTGGTGGGGGTGGGGGGCATTCTGACCCAGAGAGAATAGGAATGTACTCCAGCTTTTGTACATAACAAAAATTCTTATGTACAGCTTTACAAAGTAAGTTTGGATTGTATTTACATTTTATTACACCAAACAGTCTGGCTTTGCTTTCTAGACTTCTCTAAAATATCCCAAGCCTCTTTAAAAATTTTTTTTGTTTTAAACACCATTAACTACATCTTTGACTAAAGAGCATCCCATCCCAAATTAATTGAAAAGCTACTGGAACTGATGAAGGAGGTCAATAAGTCAACAAAAACCAATAGCTTGTTTGTATACCAGCAATAGCATGTTAGAAAACAAGATGCAGAAGTACCAAGCCTGACAATGTCTAATCCTTGGAACACCAGATGAGTCATAGGTTCCAAGCAGAGTTAAGTGGAATGGCCCTTTTCTCAGCCCTCAGCACATATCGTCATACAGGCTCCGGACAGCTCTGCTGGTGACCAGAGTCCTGCTGAGTCTCTCAGAAAATAGATCAGAGGGATCTGATCCCATGTTGTCACTGTCTCCGTTGCATTCCTGCCCTCTCAAAATAAGATACAGTCTCTCCCAAAGCTGTATTTCTATTCTGCCCAGGGAGAGCTCTGTCTCCAACAGGGAAACCTTCTGAGGGCCAAGGCAGATTTAGCTTTTTTTTGACCAATCATCTTAAACGTCTTCCAGGGGCTTCCAGTGAAGTACAGTTAAGTGATTCCACATATATGAAGTACTTAGGCTGATCAAATCCATAGAGACAGGAAATAGGATGGTGGTTGCTAGGGGCTGGGTGGAGCAATAAGGAATAAGGACTTACTGTTTAATGGGTACAGAGTTTCAATTTAGGAAGATGAAAAAAGTCCTGGAGATGGATGGTGATGTCTGCCCAACAACGTGCATGAACTTAATACTGTAAGATGGTAAATTTCATGTAAATTTTATCACAAAAACTACATAGGATGGACCTCCCTGGTGGTGCAGTGGGTAAGAGCCTGCCTGCCAGTGCAGGGGACACAGGCTCAATCCCTGGTCTGGGAAGATCCCACACGCAGCAGAGCAACGAAGTCCACACACCACAGCCACCGCACGCACACGCTGCAGCCACCAAAGCCCGTGCACCGGGAGCCTGTGCTCGGCAACAAAAGAAGCCAGGGCAATGCGAAGCCCACGTGTCACAATGACGAGTGGCCCCCACTCCCACAACTAGGCAAAGCTCCTGCAAATGAAGATCCAGTGCAGCCAAAAACAAAAATTACATGGGATTGATTACTGCATTTACTTCCTTCCAAAATCCCACCTAAACTAAAGAAGAAAAAAAACCCAACCTCAGGTACACAGAGACCAGTAGAAGAGGTGAATTCATTGAATTAGATTTGACCATCATAGAAAAACCTAATGTAACAACCACTTTACATGCTACAAGTCTTCAGGAAGTGTAGAGATTGCCAATCCAGGGGTGATAGGGTCACGTGTTTTCTGTATTCTCATGGCTTCCTTTGCTAATGTCAACTCATGGATCCAAGAGAGCTGCTGTGATGCCCATGATTACTTCTGCATCTCAGCAATCAAGAAGCAAAAGAAGGGTGGAAAAAGGCCACATGCCCTGTCTTTAAGGTTACCTCCTGGAAGCTGCACACATCACTTCCACTTCTTCGACATGGGCCAGAAGTGAATCACAAGACCACTCCTAGCTACAAGGTGGTTTTCATTCTGGGTAGTCATGAGTCTTAGCTTGGGCACCCTTGAGACAGACCTTGAGATAAGGGAAAACTATTTTTCAAAAAGTGCTCTCAGTAAAAAAAAAAAAAAGCTGTCAGGAAGGAATGGAACAGGTGTAGGGGAGTGGGAAAGTGAGATAAGAAAAGGAGGTCAAGCAAGCTTGTAAGAGTAAACAGAACCTCAATCCTGCAGACAGGTCCAGAGGCACTGTAGTTCCATCTTCGAGATGCTCCACGGTGGGCATGGGAGTTGGGCCATTTTAACATGCTACTGAACAAGATTGTGTTTTAGCACTCTTGGGTACAAGCAACGTGGGCTCTGGCAGTCCAAAGGCAACCCTCTGCCAAAGAGAAATAGCTGCTGAATTTAGGGAGTAAAAGTACCCCCAAGAACAGGTCGTGCACGAAACTGGTAAAGGGATGGTGGGATCAGGAGGAACACTGGCATCTTCTGTTGTGCCACAGGTCCAGGTAAAAAGTGAGGATTCAAGCACTGTGTGCAAAGGGGTGAACAGACTTTGGGGAACAATGAACAGTCACTGCCATTTGAGGTGGGGGCTTCCCTGGTGGCTCAGACAGCAAAGAATCTGCCTGCAATGCAGGAGATGTGGGTTTGATCCCTGGGTCAGGAAGATCTCCTGAAGAAAGGAATGGCTACCCACTCCAGTATTTTTGCCTGAAGAACCCCATGGACAGAGGAGCCTGGGGGGACCCAGCCCATGCGGTCGCAAAGAGTCAGACACGACTAACGCTTTCACTTTCTTTCACCATTTGAGGTGCTAGGAGATGTGAACTGTTTTTTCTGAAGATGGAAAGTTGATACAGGAATGAGCAGAACTGAGGGAGCTGCATAGTAAGTATTAAACACAAGGGTGTCGAACAGCACACAGGACAGGGAGCAACTGTCTTGGAAGGTAGGGGTGAGATGTGGACTGAAATCAGGAGGGCTGGTTAAAAATACTTGAAAACAGCTGTTTCCCTAGAGAGGGGACATTCATCAATAAAAAAAATTTAAAATAATTTGCAGAGCTGAAAGACATGGTTTTAAAAAGGGTTTGCTAAGTGCCCAGCACAATGAGTGAAACGACAAACAAACTCACCCAGGCACATCCTTATTAACTTCAGAGCATTATAGACAATAAGAGGCTACAGCTTCCAGAAGGAAAAACAAGGCCCAGAGAACAGGTCAGAGGAGAGTGGAACAGGGAAACAGAGGACTCTGGGTAGAAGAAATGAGTCCAAGCAAATGACAGAATTCTTGATACCTTCTTGAAAACAGAATTAGGAGCATGTTTTACAATTCTGTTGCTAACTTTTAGAAGGATTAGTGATTCTGTAATAAACAGAAAAGGGCTTCCCAGGTGGTGCTAGTGGTAAAGAACCCGCCTGCCAATGCAGGAGACATAAGAGATATGGGTTGCATCCCTGGGTGGGGAAGATCCCCTGAAGGAGGGCATGGCTACCCAACTCCAGTACTCTTGCCTGGAGAATCCCATGGACAGAGGAGCCTGGTGGGCTACAGTCCATGGGGTCACAAAGAGTCAGACATGACTGAAGCGACTTAGAACACATGGGGTAACAGAAAATTATGCAAATTTAAAAGATGGAATTTGTTAACTTCAGGAAGAACAGGTTGAAAAACAAAGGAAATGTAATCTTAGTACACCATGTGGCTCAACCAATGAACAACATTTATGTAGGCATATAAGGTAAACTTCAATTTGAATTTTTAATTGGTAAATTAAAAATTTAATTTTACCAATAATTATGATGTCATTCAACTGGGAGCTCAAAAGGAAGGGAAATAGAGACAGGTGGTAATATAAAAGTTCTAATCTTTTATTTTCTGTAATTGAGAGTAGGTAGATAATGTCAGAAATCATGAGAAAATAATGAGAATATGGCAATATAAGTATCATGTTTAGAAATTGAGAGGGAAAGATCAGACTATATTTTTAAATTCTACTCTAAAAAATCATTTTTTTCTTCATAAACATAAAAAAATGGGTTCTTTTCTTTTTGTATAAATAAACCCGCTTGGATGGTTTCTTCAGAACAAAGAGACTGCTCTCCCTAAGAGAAGTGTTGATGATGCTGCCTCTTGAGAAATGGAAATCAGTTTGCAGTTGATAGCAGTTTTTGGTTCAGTTCAGTTCAGTCGCTCAGTCGTGTCCGACTCTTCACGACCCCATGAATTGCAGCACGCCAGGCCTCCCTGTCCATCACCAACTCCCAGAGTTCACTGAGACTCACGTCCATCGAGTCGGTGATGCCATCCAGCCACGTCATCCTCGGTCGTCCCCTTCTCCTCCTGCCCGCAATCTCTCCCAGCATCCGAGTCTTTTCCAATGAGTCAACTCTTCTTATGAGGTGGCCAAAGTACTGGAGCTTCAGCTTTAGCATCATTCCTTCCAAAGAAATCCCAGGGTTGATCTCCTTCAGAATGGACTGGTTGGATCTCCTTGCAGTCCAAGGGACTCTCAAGAGTCTTCTCCAACACCACAGTTCAAAAGTATCAATTCTTCGGCGCTCAGCCTTCTTCACAGTCCAACTCTCACATCCATACATACATGACCACAGGAAAAACCATAGCCTTGACTAGACGGACCTTAGTTTTTTAAAAAAAAATCTTCTATCTGTTGAGGTTACAAAATCCTAGGTTCAGAATTTCAACTGGGCAGCCTAGCCCCACCACAGGGAGCCATTCAGATTCCTGGGCTGTGTCTGGTGTGTCTGCTGTAGCTGGGCTTGTTTTGTTCCTCATTAAGTGATGATGAACAGCCTTATTCGCTACCGGGGATTTTGGTAGGAAAACGAGAGGGTCATCAGCCCAAGCTTAGTCAACTTTGTATGACTTTTGTACAGTAAAAAATGTCAAACGTATGCAAAAATAAATGACTCCCCTATGTACCCATCAGAGGATAAGATGGCTGGATGGCATCACTGATGCAATGGGCATGAAGTTGGGGAAACTTTAGGAAATGGTGAGGGACAGGGAGGCCTGGTGTGCTACAGTCCATGGGCTTGCAAAGAGTTGGACACGACTGGGCAACTGAACAGCAACAAGAACAACAACATGTACCTATCACCCAGCATCAATAATGACCAAGTCCTGACAATTCTTGATTCATCCACCCTGTCCCCATTTTTGGAAGCACATCCCAAACATCACATCATGCTATATGTGTGTGTGTATTAGTCCCTCAGTCCAGTCTGACTCTTTGCGAGCCTGTGGGCTGTAGCCTGCCAGGCTCCTCTGTCTATGGAATTCTCCAGGCAAGAATACTGGAATGGGTAACCATTCTCTTCTCCAGAGGATCTTCCTGACCCAGGGATCGAAGTCGGGTCTCCTGCATTGCAGGCAGATTCTTTAGCATCTGAGCCACCAGGGAAGTCCATCATGCTATATGTATCAGAATCATATTTTAAGTTTCTTAGACCATAGTCCATCGTACTGAAAACAATCCTCAATAAAGAGGATTTTAGACATAGCTTTTATGTTAATACCTTAATACATTATATAAAGGCATGCATTTTGTTTTCTGCATTAACTGCAATATACTTATGGCATGACATGAATTTATATAAATGACACTGCAGAGAATTTACACCTCTAGGAAATAAGAGCTTGATTTACACCAAACTTTTCACTGGAAAAAGTGAAAACTGAAAGTGAAAAGTTTCTCCGTTATACAGGAACCCATTGAGGTTCTAAGTTCATGTGACTCCTTTTCTCTAAACAATTCTTCATTCTACTTTGAGTAAAATCTAGAGTTCTTATACCCAATTATCAGGTCCTACATGACCTGTCCTCCCCTATTTGAACTTCTTGGTCCTCACTGGTTATTGCCTTTCTCCAGCCCACTCTGCTCCAGCCATCCTTGCCTTTTTGCTAATCCTTGAACCTGGCAAGAATTCTCCTGCCTCAGGACCTTTGCATCAGCTGGACTGCTCTTTCCCAGATACCCGTCTCACTGTCTTATTTCCTTCAAGTCTCTGTTCGAATATCACCTTACCCAGGAGTCCTGACCACTTTTGACAACATTTACTAGCGTGCTCTCTCCCCTACATCCCCGGTTTAATAGTGTTATTTCCCCCACAGCAGTCATCATCATGTAATACTTAATACATTTTCTCATCAGTTCCTTCCCAGGAGAATGCAAGCTCCATGAGATCAGGGACTTTGTGTATGTTGTTTCTCCTGCTATATCCGCAGTGCCCAGAATAATTTATTGTTGTTGTTCAGTCACTCAGTCGTGTCCAACTCTTTGCGACCCCATGGAGTGTAGCAAGCCAGGCTCCTCTGTCTTCCACTATCATCTGGAGTTTGCTGAAATTCATGTCCATGGAGTCAGTGATGCTATTAACCAACTCATTGTCTGCCCATGAATAACTTACAGGTCACCTTTATGTCATAATTTTAAAACTTTACACTTAAAATAGAACTCACCATGTACAGGCACTGTTCCAAGCTCTTAAAAATACTACTTCATTTAATCCTCCAAAAAACCCCAGCCTGTAGGCAATATTATTTATCATTCCCCAACTTACAAATGGGAAACTGGTACACATAGAAGTTAAGTAACCTACCCAAGGTCACACAGCTAATAAAGATCTAGGCAGTCAGACCCCAGTGTCTGCACATCTAATCCCTGGGCAAAGATGCCTTTTAAAAATATATATATAGAAAAAATTTAATAAACACTTCCAGTACAAGATACAAATTTTATTCTAAAAGCATTCAGATTTCAGGGAGGGCTACTAGTCTTTGGACATGAACTTGGCAAATGCTGGGAGGTGGTGAGGGATAGGGAAGCCTGGCACACTGCAGTCCACGGGGCTGCAAAAAGTCAGATGTGACTCAGTGACTGAATAACAACACTCTTCCTTGGTGCCATCATATTTCAAACACTGGAGGCATTCCTAATGTTCCATTCACAAATAATGAAATCTGTAATGACCCCTGCTGTGAATAAAATCAAGGAGAAAGGTGCGAGTATATTAGGTTCTATGTTTAAAAGAACTGCAGACCTATCCTATTTTCAAAGTCAAAAATGTGGCTGTCTCTCTGGCCAAGTAGTGTAGGTCCACATAGCCCTGCAGCAAATGCCTGAGTCACGTGACCTTTTTTCCTCTAGGGAAGGTGTGTGCACCAACTGTGTAACTGAGTACCCTGGGAGGGGTGGGCCCTTGCAGGTCTACTGTCACAATACCCTACGAGAGAGTTCACATTAGAAGAGCATTTCTTCTGCATAAAGTTGCCCCGCTGTCCTCTTCAGAGTTACTTTGAAACAAGTAGTCTGTATATTTAACTTTACAGGTTAGGTTGGTTTCACGAAAAAAAAAAAAAAATAGCTCTTCTTATACTAAAGAAGGCATTGGTTTCTCTGCTGCCTTTCTCTGCTGGAAAGGCAGCAGAGAAAATTTCCACTGTGAAGGTAATCAACACAAGTATGTTTGCCGCCTGGACATTTGAATTTGCAACCCATCCTTTTTGTGTAGCTTTGGTTCCTACCGTAGTCCCCAGTACACAGCGGCCCTTGACAGGGTGTAGAATAATTGTCACAGTACACATGTGATAAGTTATGTAAAATCCACTTCTGATCCGGTGGAGGATCCCCGCCCAGTCTCCTCGCACCGCTGCTTTCGCGAGGGTAATAGGAATTAACACATTCAGGTTTCCCCAAGAATAAGAGTCCGTGGGGTTCCCAGGCTACGCCGGCTTCGGGGGGCACCCACTGAGGGTCCCCTCTGCCTAAAACCCAGCTGCACTTGGAGAGAGCGCCGCGTCGCCGCGGGTTCCGGTTGGTATTCCACCTGCTGCCAAAGCCGGCGGGCTACGTGGACGTTGACCTTGCCCTGGGGCTGGAGGCTGCGGCCACGGCGGCCGCACGCAGTCCTCCGCGATCCCATGTTCCCCTGCGCCCAGGACACGTCCGGCGGTTCTTCAGGGCCTTTCTACGCTATCACGGCGTCTCTCTATGATCCATAGACGCGCTCCTAGTGGGTGTCATGGCGGCCGGCGTCGAGTTGGCAGGAGTTGCCCACGGAACTAGGGAAAGTCACTGAAGCAGAAGAAGAAGTGGCCTAATCCGGATGGTGGGAAGTCGTGAGAATGCGCGGAGGCCCACGGGGCTGACTGTATCACTGGAGGCAGGACCCTGGTAAAGTCTCAGGCCAGGCCTTTGCGTTTCTAATCAGAGCCCGGCTGTTGGTGGGATCCCCCGAAACCGGCGTGGACTGGGAACCATTCCCCAGTCGTGTTATCGATTCCTGAGTGTTGTGATTTGGACAGTCCTGTGGAGGCAGCGGTTCGAGGACATTTGGCAGAGTAGTCCGACGACGCTGGCTGCTTTTCTCGGAGCAGAGCGGACCTTCTCTAACCCGCAGCGATGTCGTCCTGGCTTGGGGGCCTCGGCTCCGGCTTGGGCCAGTCCCTGGGTCAGGTCGGGGGCAGCCTGGCTTCCCTCACTGGCCAGATTTCAAACTTTACGAAGGATATGCTGATGGAGGGCACGGAGGAAGTGGAAGGTAACAGCTGGGGCGATGGAGGGAGGGGTTTATTGGGACCCTGGGAGCGTCCGTTTGGTCCCCAAGTCCATCTGTCATGAGACGCAGACAGGTCTAGAGAAGCGTCACTCCGCCCTTTTTTCTTTACATTTCTCCTTTTGCCTCTTAAGTGATCTTCTCTAATGAGAGACCATTGTGGGGGGGGGGGGGTGTGTGTAAAGAGTTCTGGTGGTTCTCCTTTGAGTACCCGGGATAGCTCAGAGCAGAGTGAAACTGCCCTCACATCGCGTAGAGTTTATTTTTCTTTGGTTCATCCACACCCACCGCTTACTTTGGCCTTAACTTGGAGGCGGAACTGATTTTGGTCCTCTTCCTTTATACCGACATAGTTTAAATAATCATTTGTATAATGACACGTAGTCACTTTTTTTGGCGAGAGGGGGTTTCTTCGATTTTCGTAACTTAATTAAATATTTAGTGGCTCTTACCCTTTCTTACTTGAATATATGTTAGTGAAACATGAGTGTGGTTTTCCTGTTATTGTATATTTTTGCTAATTCTGATGGCATATTACAGCGTTTCAGCTGAGAGTGTATTTTCATGCCTAATCGACCAATGCCTCCCGTATTGCTCAGGAGGGCAAGGAAGGTAACCCTGTTCTTCGGGTCCCTTTAGCAACCTGCACTCATTTTTGAAGTCCTCATTTTGTTTTACTAATGAATAGTGACCAGGAGTTACATGGTAATCAATGATTAAGTTAATTGCTGTTTTGATTTCTTGATACTTCGTTCATCAAGTAGTATTTAGATCAAAAGAATTCTTTAATTTCAGTCTAGGTCTGCCTCCAGAGAGGGTGGTCTTTTGGATGAGAGCAGTTCGTTTGCTAGTTTTGTTTGTTGTAAATAAATTAGCATTCTGGTTTAATTTTTTAATACTGATTTAATTGAGTATGCCTGTTTATTTGGTTGAAATAGAGAAAGATAGTTTAATTTAGAAAGAGTATCTATACTTAGGATTTCTGTGGGGTCTATTTAGAAGGGAAGAAGATTGGGTAGCTGCTGTTAAATGGTAGCTGGTACCATTTAACTGCTTGGGGTACCCCTGGGGTGGGAGGTACATCAGGTGGGACGGGTTGAGGTGGGAGTTAAAGGGATTCTTCCTGTGTTCAGGAAATGATCATGTGACATTGAGGGCTGTCAGAAGCAGAAAAGGGCTAGCTAGCTAACCTGGGGAATGCCTAGTCTCTCCTTGTTTCCTAGATAGGGGAAAACAGTTGACTATTTCTTTGACCCTAAGCCAGAAACTGCGCACTTCCTCCTCCAACTTGGATGTCTTAGGGGCTTAAGGTGGAATTCATTTTGTTTTTCCCACCAAATGTGCTCCCGTATTCTTTCTTTTAATGGTTTCACCATCTACCCGTTCTCCTAAACTTAGAAATCTTTGTCTCTTTGTCAATTGACAAATCTTTGTCAATTGTTTTGCCTCTTTTTTCTCCTACTTTCAATTGGTCACCAAATCTTATTCATCTGGTGCCTGAAGTATTTCTTATATTTGTCCTTTCCTTTATTATTCCTCCTTCTTTAGTTCCCATCCCTGTTATCTATCCCACACACTATTTCTCTTTCATGTCTTGTCACTTGTTTCTTTCTCCTTTACTCCATATTCTGTTGTGTTACCAGTTACTTTTCTAAAAACAAATGTGCTTTAAAAATCTCTTGACTCTGTACTTACCGGATAAAACTCAAACTTCTTAACTTGGGGAGACAAAAACCCTATCCTATCTGGGTTCAACCTATCTCAGTCTTATCTCTTGTTCCCTCCCCCTCTCTCTCAATAGCCACATAGATGTATATTCATATACACAAGCATGCTTGCACCCAGGACTTCTGTACAGGGAACTTCGTGAGGTACCTACACAGCTCCAAGCCTATGCACGGAAAGCCGTTCCTTTTTACCTCCTCCTCTACCCTCCTTGGAGAAGGCAGTGGCAACCCACTCCAGTCCTCTTGCCTGGAAAATCCCATGGATGGAGGAGCCTGGTACGCTGCAGTCCATGGGGTCGCTAAGAGTTGGACAGGATTGAGCGACTTCACTTTCACTTTTCACTTTCATGCATTGGAGAAGGAAATGGCAACCCACTCCAGTGTTCTTGCCTGGAGAATCCCAGGGATAGGGGAGCCTGGTGGGCTGCTGTCTATATCTTGGAGAAGGAAGTGGCATCCCACTCCAGGATTCTTGCCTGGAGAATCCTCTGGACAGAGGAGCCTGGTGGGCTGCTGTCCATGGGGTCGCACAGAGTCAGACACGACTGAAGCGACTTAGCATAGCGCGCTACCCTCCTTTGCCTGGAAAACAATTTTTCCTGCATGACCCTGCTGACATGTCAGGTAGCCGGTGAAACCATTCTCACTCCATGGCAGGTTGAGTTGCTTGTGTCTAACAGAACTTTGTGGATCTCTCTCTGACAGCTCTGTTTTATTTATCCTTGTATTACTGGGATGTGTGGTACCTTCCTTGGTGCATAGTACATGTTTAGTAAAAATTTTGCTAAGTGATTAAAAATCTGCTTTTATTGTTTTGTCTTTGTATTAAAATAAGACTTGCTTAACATCTAGTTTATTGATTTTATAAATCATTTAAAAATAGGGTCAGAATGCATTTCATTTATTCTTTCAACAAATGTTTATTGTCTACCTTGTGCCAGCAATGAACAAGATAACAGTTCAGAATAGCACTATTGATACAACTTGAAAATTATCTATAGTTACAATATCAGA
Source organism: Capra hircus (assembly GCF_001704415.2). NCBI lineage: Eukaryota > Metazoa > Chordata > Mammalia > Artiodactyla > Bovidae > Capra > Capra hircus. The sequence continues at coordinate 56,215,952 of NC_030828.1, read as the reverse complement.
AAGTTGCTATTCTACCAAGCACTATACTGATTTAGGAGCTTGGGCTTTTAAATCAGACATGGATTGAAATTCCACATCCATGGGTTACAGATTGTGGGGTCTTCAGCAAATTATTAAATACTTTAAAAAGCAAAGTTTTCTTATCTGTTAAAAAGAGATAATTATACCTATCATGAAGTTGGGAGGATTAAATGAAATCATGAATGTAACATACCTAACCTAACACTGTGCCTAGCAAATAGTAAGCATTAATAAATGATGGTTGTTATTTTTGTTTTCCCTCATTGAGGAAAACTTTTTCCGTCTGCGTAACATCTCCCATTTATATTAAAAAGGCCATATTCTGGGGAGAAGGATATGGAGGGAGGTCTTCATGACCTTGTTTTTCTTTAATCTCTCTTTGAAACAGTTGCAGCTTCTAACAGTGACCTTCCTAAACAGATTAGATTATAATTTGTTCTCTTCTGAGTAGCAATTAGACAGTCTTGTCAGAGTTTCAAGCAATTTGTATAAACAACCATACAAGTATCCCCACCTAGTGATTTTTCAAAACAAGAAGAGCAGGTTTGTCATTATTATTTATTGGATGCCACTTGTATTTTCCTTTGATTTAAACTATGATTCAGAGAAGTTATTTTTATAGTATTAAAGGGCTGAAAGTAATGAAAAATATTAATATTTAGAAAACTAACTGGATGGAGGTTGATTATCTGGCAGCATCAACTGCCATTTTGGTCCTCTGACTTTCCTTTTAAATGAAAATGTACAAAACAAGACTGAGTTCATTCTCATTTTCAATAACTTGTGTCCATGTTACTCAAAATAAGGGTTCTTTTACTGCATTTTTATTGTTTGTTTAAGAAGTCACAAATTTTTTTTGGTAGTATTGGAAGCAGAAAAAGTAAGACCTTAAACCCCAGTTGCATAAGAAGTTAGAAATATGTCATTGGGGATTCCCTGGCAGTCCAGTCGTTAGGACTTGGTGCTTTAATTGCTGAGGGCCCAAATTAAATCCTTGGTTGGGGAACTAAGACCCCACTGTGGGGGCAAAAGAAAAAGAAAAATTTTTTTTGCATCCTATTTGCATACCTTTCATCAAAAATTATACTAAGCAAACAGAGCTTAATTTTCCATTACAAAATTTTAATGAACACTTCCAAGGGGTAAAGGTAAATGCTGTTGAATATGGAAGACAAGCAGAATGACTCATATGACAGTAAACATCTGTAACAGTGGAGGATAGTGATAACAGTCAAGTGATGTTTGTCTTCTGAATTTGTCCTAGATCAGCATACCATTCTGTTTAAAGCTCAGTGAAGTATATTTTCCTAAAGACGCCTGTTTACTTCACATGATGTTGACCACATACTCAGTATATGCCGTTTCTTTTGTAGCAGATTTACCTAATGCTAGGAGAAAGGAAGTTGAAGCCATTCATACAATCTTAAGATCAGAGGTAAGGAAACTTAAAGATTTAGATTTTTCTTTTTTGAAACCATGAGTTATTTACACTTTATTTCAGTCCTGTCTTTTTAATGCGCTTTTTCTCTTCCCCTTTATCTTAGTTTTCTTGTCTTTTTTGAAGCTCTATCATCTTCCTTTGATGAAGATATAATTACATGTTACTCCACTTTTCTGTTAAATATTCCCACCTCTGCTTCTGAATAGTGGAAAAAGGAAATCTGCCAAATATAGAAACAATAGTGGCAACAATTTATCATTTCAAGGATTTACAATGTTTTAATAGTGTGCTAAAACTGTAGTTGTACATTTAAGTGTAATGTGAAGAACGCACTTCTGTTTAATATAGAGTTTTTCATTCCCTGATATTAAAAAGGTGTGATATTTGTATGCAGAGAATGTGGAATGTAAGAATAGCAAATTAATTTTACCATTTTTTTTTTCATTATTAGTCAGTGCCTTGTGATAACTAGCTCTGGTCATTGTACTTAATAGGGATGACGAAAACTTGAAAAGAGTTCAAAGGTAAGCCATAAAAAAAATGAAAGGTTTTAAAATGGCATCTATTTTAAAGTACTAAAGACATCTAACCATTGGGTTGGCCAGAAAGTTTTTTAGATGTTATGGAAAGCCCTGAATGAACTTTTTGGCCAAGACAATGTTTAGCCTTTGGATAAGAAAGATGAGGGAGTGCGTAATAGTATTTCAGCAAACAACATTCTTAGAGGACTGTGGTAAGCATGTTCCCCTTGCTAAGCCCATAAAAAAGAAAATGGAATTTAAATATAAGAAAATACTTTCTGACAACAAGCATCATTGAACTCTGGTCTATATTACCAAGGGTTTCCCAATGACCCAGCAGATAAAGCATCCACCTTCATCCACCTTAATCCACCCCTATTAAATGCAGGAGACACAGGAAATGCGGATTCGATCCCTGGTATCAGGGATACCCAGGGAGGATATTGGATCCTCCAGTATCCCCTGGAGGAGGAAATGGCAACCATGCTAGTATTCTTGCCTGAAAAACCCCATGGACAGAGGAGCCTGGTTCCCTACAGTCCAGTGGGTCACAAAGAGTTGGACACTACTTAGCAACTGAGTGTGCACACGTTAGATTACCAGCGTAAGATTGTAAATTTGAAAGTGGAGGGATCTCTCAAGAGGGATTACTGAAGTTTTCTGCCTCAAGGTGTGTGTGTGTGTGTGTGAGTGCTCAGTCATGTCCAACTGTGTGAACCCATGGGCTGTAGTCTGCTAGGCTCCTCTGTCCATGGAGTTTTTCAGGCAAGAATGCTGGAGCAGATTGGCATTTCCTGCTCTGGGGGATCTTCCTGACCCAGGGATTGAACCTACATCTCTTGTGTCTCCTGCATTGGCAGGCGGATTCTTTACCACTGCACCACTTGGGAAGCCCCATTCTGCCTCAGTAGAAGATGGCAGTTTGGTGGCACTTAAGAGACCTTAGCTGTAATTACCTATTAGTAGGTGTTTTTGTCGGAAAAGGCAGTGGCACCTCACTCCAGTACTCTTGCCTGGGAAATCCCGTGGACAGAGGAGCCTCATAGGCTGCAGTCCATGAGGTCGCTAAGAGTCGGACACGACTGAGCGACTTCACTTTCACTTTTCACTTTCATGCATTGGAGAAGGAAATGGCAACCCACTCCAGTGTTCTTGCCTGGAGAATCCCAGGGACAGAGGAGCCTGGTGGGCTTCCGTCTATGGGGTCGCACACGACTGAAGCAATTTAGCAGCAGCAGCAGCAGGTGTTTTTGTGACAGATAAACTTAATAGCTTCTTTGTAAGACCAAGATAGAAAATAGTTCCTACAGTCTCTAAAGAAATCCTTGAGAGAGTACTCACTGTGGGTATACCCAGAAAAATTAGATGGCAGAGATGTATGTAGTGGCATTAATTAAGCTAAATTTTCCTGTATATGTTTGGAGCGGGAGATGGGTGTAGTAAATGGGATTAACCTGCTTAGTGAATGACTGTTCTGTATTGAACTTAAGGAGGAAGATAGAAATGTTCTGTCCCTCTGTTGATTTCAACTCTAGTCTCTCTCCTAGTATTGTCCTTGGACAATAGCAGATATGATTCTAGTGTTCACAGGTATTTATTTTTGGTATAACATATCCCTAAGTGATAGACAGCTTCCTTGTTTGATACTTATTCAGAGTACTCTGAGCTACTCGAATACTAGAGGATAACATACTATTGAATTTCTCAACAGTTTTATTTTCCAAGGTGATTTTGACTATACATGATTCCTGCCTTCCCTCAGCACATAAACACTTTGTAAAGGTAACACCTTATGTGATGGTAAAAAGAAGGTGAACATATGATTAAAACCAGTAGGAAATTACAATAGAAAATTCTGTTTATTTAGGAAGCTTCAGTATAGACAGTTCAGTTCAGTTCAGTTCAGTCACTCAGTCGTGTCCGACTCTTTGCGACCCCATGAATCGCAGCACGCCAGGCCTCCCTGTCCATCACCATCTCCCGGAGTTCACTCAGACTCATGTCCATCGAGTCCGTGATGCCATCCAGCCGTCTCATCCTCTGTCCCCTTCTCCTCCTGCCCCAAATCCCTCCCAGCATCAGAGTCTTTTCCAATGAGTCAACTCTTCGCGTGAGGTAGCCAAAGTACTGGAACTTCAGCTTTAGCATCATTCCTTCCAAAGAAATCCCAGAGGAAATTAGGTGTTAATATTTGAGATTAATTAAATTAGTTAGGCTTCCTGAGTTGCAAGTAATAGCAACCAACCTAAGCTAATTTAACCATCTGTGCCAAGGGAAATAGTCTTCCCATTTACCATCTGAACCCAGTGGACTCTAATTTTCCTGTTAAATTATTTTATAAATAATTTACAGAAGTAAGAATAAAGCAGTAGTGAAAAACTTCCTCAGAAATTTCAGTGAGCACTTACAACAATTAAAATTTTTATTCTCTAAGTTTCTGCCTTTAAAAACATTTATACTTGTGTGTGTGTGTGTATGTATGTGTGTATGTATACACACATATACATACATATGGTTTCCCAGGTGGCTCAGTGGTAAAGAATCCTCTTGCCAATGCAGGAGCTTCAAGAGATGCAGGTTTGATCCCTGGGTGGGAGATATCCCTTGGAGGAGGAAATGACAACCCACTACAGTGAGTTGTGTCTAACTCTTTTGCAACCCCATGGACTGTAGCCTACCAGGCTCCTCTGTCCATGGGATTTCCCAGGCAAGAAGACTGGAGTGGGTTGCCATTTCCTTCTCCAGATCTTTCCGATTCAGGGACTGAACTCACGTCTCCTGCATTGTAGGTGGATTCTTTACCACTGAGCTACCTGGGAGCCCTGATTAATTCTTAGGATGATAAAATAGCAACAAATGTTTCAAGGTACAGAAAAAACAAGATCATTATGACCTCATGATTATTCTTAGATTTATAAAAGTACCCAGTGTACCCCATGGTAATTACAAAATAAAATATTTTTGTTTGTTTGTTTCCTAAGTATATATATAGTTTTTCTTTTGGAAGCTACTAAGAAAGAATGTTATAAATATCAGTCCTTAGGACTGCTCAAAAAATGAAACTCAAAAACTAGAATTGGTTTCAGTAGACCTTGATAATATAAGAAGGGTTAAGCACAATGGGATAGTTAAGGATAGAAATATGAATCTTATGGATCCCAAGGGCAGAAATTTTAGCCAGTCTTTTAGGAAATGGCTTCAACCAGAACTGAACACCATCAAGAATCTTTCTCATTTTTATTCCTCTCTCTTCCTAAGTGAACAATGCAGAGAAAGAGAGGAAAACAGTAGAATGGGAAAGAGTAGAGATTGCTTCAAGAAAATTAGAGATACCAAGGGAACATTTCATGGAAAGATGGGCATAATACAGGACGGAAACAGTATGGACCTAACAGAAGGAGAAGATACTAAGAAGAGGTGGGAAGAATACATAAAGGAACTCTATATAAAAGATCTCAATAACCCAGATAACCATGATTGTGTGATCACTCACCTAGAGCCAGACATCCTGGAGTGTGAAGTCAAGTGGGCCTTAGGAAGGATCACTACAAACGGAGCTAGTGGAGATGATGGAATTCCAGCTAAGCTATTTCACATCCTAAATCAAATGCTGTTGAAGTGGTGCACTCAATATGCCAGCAAATTTGGAAGACTCAGCAGTGGCCACAGGACTGGAAAAGTCAGTTTTCATTCCAATTCCAAAGAAAGATAATGCCAAAGAATGCTCAAACTACCGCACAATTGCACTCATCTCACATGCCAGCAAAGTAATGCTAAAAATTCTCCAAGCCAGGCTTCAACAGTTCATGAACCAAGAACTTCCAGATGTTCAAGATGGATTTAGAAAAGGCAAAGGAACTAGAAATCAAATTGCCAACATCCGTTGGATCATCAAAAAAGCAAGAGAGCTCCAGAAAAACATCTACTTCTGCTTTATTGACAATGCCAAAGCCTTTGACTATGTGGATCACAACAAACTGGAAAATTCTTCAAGAGATGGGACTACCAGACCACCTTTCCTGCCTCCTGAGAAATCTGTATGCAGCTTAAGAAGCAACAGTTAGAATTGGACGTGGAATAATAGACGGTTTCCAAATTAGGAAAGGAGTACATCAAAGCTGTATGTTGTTACCCTCCTTATTTAACTTAAGTGCAGAGTACATCATGCAAAAAGCTGGGCTGGATGAAGCACAAGCTGGAATCAAGATTGTCGGGAGAAATATCAATAACCTCAGATACACAGGTGATGCCACCCTTAGGGCAGAAAGCGAAGAGGAACTGAAGAGCCTCTTGATGAAAGTGAAAGAGTGAAAAAGTTGGCTTAAAACTCAAATTTCGAAAACTAAGATCATGGCATCCGGTCCCATCACTTCATGGCAAATAGATGGGGAAACAGTGGAAACAGTGAAAGACTTAATTTTGGGGGCTCCAAAATCACTGCAGATGTTGACTGCAGCCATAAAAGACCCTTGCTCCTTGGAAGAAAAGCTATGACCAACCGAGACAGCATATTTTGCTAACAGAGGTCCATCTAGTCAAAGTTATAGTTTTTCCAGTAGTCATGTATGGATATGAGAGCTGGACTATAAAGAAAGCTGAGTGCTGAAGAACTGATAACTTTTGAACTGTGGTGTTGGAGAAGACTCTCGGAAGTCCCTTGGACTGCAAGGATATCCAACCAGTTCATCCTAAAGGAAATCAGTCCTGAATATTCATTGGAAGCACTGATGCTAAAAGCTGAAACTCCAACACTTGGCCACTTGATGTGAATAACTGACTCATTGGAAAGATTTCCCTGATGCTGGGAAAGATTGAAGGCGGGAGGAGGGGGTGGTGACAGAGGATGAGATAGTTGGATAACATCACCAATTCAATGGACATGAGTTGGAGCAAGCTCCAGGAGTTGGTGAAGGACAGGGAAGCCTGGCGTGCTGCAGTCCATGGGGTCGCAAAGAGTCAAACACGACTGAGCAACTGAATTGAACTGAACTCAAAATTTAAGTAATTTTTTCCATATTTTCCAATATCTTGAAAGATTGTGATATCTAAATTTATTGAATTATATTTAGAATATTTTCTGTACTTTTAAGTGTAGTTTTTCAAACAGTTCTAGTAGTGGTTTTCAAAATGATTTTTTCAGAGATGTCTTGCTCAGGAGGCTGGGGTTCAGTCAGACAAGTAATGTGAGGCTTTGGCCTCCTACCTATACTTCAACCATAAGTCTTTTTATAAAGGGTTTCTTTAAAAAACTTGTACTGATGAAAAAAAACAAAAACTTGTACCGTTCAGGGAGAACACAAAAGTTGAAACATGTAATCTAGGTCACTCATTTTCCTGACATTTATTGCCTACAGTGTGTTAGACACTGGGTGTACAAAGATGGGGGAACCACTGATGAGTGACTTTCTCTTAGCAGAAAATCAAGCTGAGCAGGGTTTTTAAAAAACAATTATGCATAATCTATTAACATGCTTATTGTACATGTAACTTTAATTGGAATTGTGTTTTAAAAATCAAAATTCTGAGACCTACTATATAGTTCATCTTTTTTGTGCATGAAACAATATGTTTTTTTATAACGTCCTGCACATAACTGTTAGTAACATGTGTCTTTTTGTTGAAAACACTTTTTTCTTTGCTTCTAGAATGAGAGACTCAAAAAACTTTGTGCTGATCTGGAAGAGAAGCATGAGGCATCAGAGCTTCAAATAAAGCAGCAATCCATGAATTACCGACATCAACTACAACAGAAAGAGGTAAAGGTTATAACAGATTTCATATTTACTTCACTACAGTGTGTTTAGGATGGTTTCTAAGAGTTATAAATCAAGCTCTATTTAGATTTGTGAAAATATCAAAAAGGGTGTTGAAGTTAATAATTCCCAACTCAGTGTGATATCACTAATTTAACAAGGACTCTGTAAGCTTTTATATTTATATTACATAAACTAACCTTTGTGGAGTTTAATTTCTGTTTTCCAGAAGAATAACAGTCTTTGTATAAAATATCTTCAGGGCTATGTTGTTTATAATTTCTGATTTTATGAAACTTACTTCTCACCTATTTATGTAAATTGTTTTAAATCAGTGTGATTGCTAATAACATTTCTTTTTTTAAAGAAGATGATTTTAACTACAAATGTTAACATATGCTTATTTGTGTTTACTTGCTTTTCCATGGAAAAACAGAAGATTAGGTATTTTATAGTTGACTTAACCCTCTTCTCTTCAGTTTGATAGAAATGGTTATTTTGGAGGTAGCTTATCTTGCCTTTGCAGTGCCAATAGTATATAATTTAACCAATGTTACTATGAATCCTTAAAATATAGACTGTGTACCTAGGTTTTCTACCTATGTACCTAGGTCACTGAATTCTCTTAAGTTTTAGTACATAAGTGGAATTCAGTAAATGCTTCTATAGAATTGAGCCTTTTCTCGTGTAATTATTCAGATCATTGGGATGTTCTTCAGTTTGTTGATTAAATGTTCATTTCTACAATCACTTTATATTTGGGTTTTAAAAATTTAGATGCATTGATTTCTAAGATGAAAAAGTAAACCACATTAAAGATTAATATTTAAAGAACTTAAATTTCCAATCTGTTTGGAATTGATTTCATAAAATACAATAAAAACAACAATACAATACAGTAAAATACACTATTACTACAAGATAAAATGAGTGTAAAAAGCAAATTTATAAGTTCAAGTTAAAGTGAAAAGTCCATTTTTTTTTTTTTTTTAAGATTCAGCAGGGAAGGCAATGGCACCCCACTCCAATACTCTTGCCTAAGGAATCCCATGGACGGAGGAGCCTGGTGGGCTGCCATCCATGGGGTCACTAAGAGTCAGACACGACTGAGCGACTTCACTTTCACTTTTCACTTTCATGCATTGGAGAGGGAAATGGCAACCTACTCCAGTGTTCTTGCCTGGAGAATCCCAGGGACTGGGAAGCCTGGTGGGCTGCCATCTATGGGGTCGCACAGAGTGCAGGACACGACTGAAGTGACTTAGCAGCAGATATAAAATTGCTCTGTCAAACTGCTTTAAAAGTTTTTAAACCTTTTTCTTTTAGTTTTCTATACTTGTCATGGACTGGAGCAAACGTTCATTACACTGGTCCAGAGACATACTTTGAGCAGCACTGACTTATACTCCGGTAGAGCGGTAGCTCCCACCTACAGGTTTACAGCTGAATCATGAAAAATACATATTGTTAGATCTTCTTGGAGATTCTGATTTGGCGTACTGGGAAGGGACCTGGTACTGGTATTTTTCAAAAATCCCTTAGCTTATTCTGATACTTATATCCTAGTTGAGAAAACTATGGAAAATTTTGATATTTTATTTTTTACTTGGCTATTGGTATCAGAGGGCAAATGAAAAATTCAAGTTCAGGAGTACATCTTTTTAAGTAGAGTTACCTCTGCAGCTTGATGTAACTGTCTATTGTATGATGAGAACTTCCTTTGCATTATAGCTACATTTGGAAAGAACTGTTGACTTCATCACTTCTTATCAGAATCAAAGATGAGGTATACTTTGGATCTGCTGTTTTCTGAATCTGTTTGTTGCCTTCATTGTGATGTTCAGATTGCCCAAAGACACAGATTGCTTCATATCATTTATGGGAAAATAAGATTTGCACATTTCTATAAACCTCAACTAGAGAAGGGGCTTTGATACGAAAAAGTATCTGTTTGCTATGACCTCTGACATATTTGTATTTGGTTTTTCTTTGTCTAATTCCTTGACATTATACCTGTAGAAATACTGTTACTCATTGGCTGTCTCCTCAAGGTCAGATTTTCCTTAGTTGTGGCAGGATATCTTTTGGACTAGCTTGAGTATTTTACAGAAAGCTTTTTTTAGCTTTCTCTAGCTCACTCACTTTCATGTTTTGTGTAATCTCTCATTTGGAATGGTTATGGCATCATGCTAAGTCCTGTGTTTGTAACTTCTTTTGGATGTTGACTTAGTATTGCCAGTCTTCAGTTACAACTCCATTTGGCATATCACAAGTTTTATACAGTTCTCTTCCTGAGTAGAGTTAGATTTTCACTGGCCTCTCTTTGCCAAGGCCAAAACCAAGGCCTCTTTGAATACATGATTTCCTTCTGAGACTAATGGGCTAATTAATAATCTACAAGGCTTACTGTGAAGATCAGATTAATAAATCAAAGCTTGCTTTCAGCTGTGTTGTGTAGACCAGTCCAAGTTACCTGACTCACGGTTCAGTTCAGTTCAGTTCAGTCACTCAGTTGTGTCCGACTCTTTGCAACCCCGTGAATCGCAGCACACCAGGCCTCCCTGTCCATCACCAACTCCCAGAGTTTACTCAAACTCATGTCCATCGAGTTGGTGATACTATCCAGCCATGTCATCCTCTGTCATCCCCTTCTCTTCCTGCCCCCAATCCCTCCCAGCATCAGAGTCTTTTCCAGTGAGTCAACTCTTCGCATGAGGTGGCCAAAGTACTGGAGTTTTAGCTTTAGCATCATTCCTTCCAAAGAAATCCCAGGGCTGATCTCCTTTAGGATGGACTGGTTGGATCTCCTTGCAGTCCAAGGGACTCTCAAGAGTCTTCTCCAACACCACAGTTCAAAAGCATCAATTCTTTGGTGCTCAGCCTTCTTCACAGTCCAACTCTCACATCCATACATGACTCACGGTGCATTAGCCCAAATCCAGCCATTCACAGTCAGGTTCAAAAGATTCTTCCACCAGGTGTTCTAAGGAAACTCAACAGTGCATAGACTGCTGAAGCTTTTATTTTCTCATCTCTTGAGGCTTGATAATCACAAACAGAACCCGAAGAAACTGCCTATGCCAAACTACCTGATAATGTAGTATCTCCTAATGGTAAACTGATGTTTACCTGAGGATTTTGTTGCTTTAGTTGATGTATGAGTGGAATTCTTTTCCTTATACTAATCAAAACATTATCTCTGCTTTAACTGTGGTAATCAATCATGTTTGTTTTTGAAATAAAAGTGTTACATTGGGATGTTATAGACAACTTGGATTCAGTTGGTAGAGTACAATCATTGGTACTTTTTAAATATTATAACTTTTAACATGAATATATTAAAGGGTCAGTATGATGATTTCACAGTGCTTTCTCTAAAGTACGGATTATAAATATAGGTGGAAATCAGCCATCTTAAAGCAAGACAGATTGCGCTGCAGGATCAGCTGCTGAAGCTACAGTCTGCTGCGCAGCCAGTGGATTCAGGAGCTGGTGGAGGACCAGCAGCTACCGCGTCTTCGCCATTTGGGTATGGTTTAAGTCATCATGCTTCAGGTTTCCATGACGATGACATGGATTTTGGTGACATCATTTCATCACAACGAGAAATAAATAGATTGTCAAATGAAGTTTCAAGACTTGAGTCTGAAGTTGGCCATTGGAGGCATATTGCTCAGGTAGGTAGAATTTTCATGAGTTTCTGAAAACTGAGTAAAAATGTTCATGCTCTATATAGACGTTTTGGTATCAGAAAGAACCCTGGACTAGGAAATCAGAAAACCTGTATTCTAATTCTGATTCTGCCAGTGACTTTGTAAATTGGTTTAGTCAGGTCATCTTTCTCTGAGCCTCAGTTTCCTCTTCTGTACAATATTTGAAAGAAAATTTTTTTTTAATTTAAAGCAAGAGAACTTTTACGATAAAAGTTACAAGTCAGCCCTTAAAAGAGATAAAAACAAAGTTCCTGTGGTTGAACTTGCACTTTTCCCTGGAGTCCCTGAGACTTACCTGGTGGACCCCAGGCCTCCATGGCACCCCATTTGAAGCTGTTCGTGTAGATGGTGGTGTGAGGTTCTTGTTTGCATTGCTGTTGGTCGCTCAGTCGTGTCTGACTGAGGTCAGACTGTTTGGTTGCTTTGTTTGTGACCCAGTGGACTGTAGCCCACCAGGCTCCTCTGTCCACGGGATTGCCCAGGCAACAATATTGGAGTGGGTAGTCATTCCCTCCTCCAGAGGATCTTCCTGACCCAGGGATCAAACTTGGATCTCCTCCACTGCAGGCAGATTCTTTACCATTTCAGCCACCATTAGTTATATGTTAAATGAAAAAAATCTGATAATAGATTGGTATTACAAGACACAAACTATTTTGTGTTTTTTTCTCAAATATTAGAATAGATATTAAGTCCTTTCTATTTAGGACTGTAAACTTTCTTCCAAGAATCCCTTTTTTTCTTGTGTATCAGATTTTATGTATTATTGAGGTAGCCAGTGTATTCAAGACCTGAAATAAACTGAAATATTGCTTATACGGACTTTTATTTTATCATTGTGGAGAAAAATAAAGTATAAGAGATTATTTTCTATCTTTTTGTGAGTGTAATCTTGTTACGTAAAGAAGAAAGCCTCCCAATTAAAATGATCTCCTTGCTTCCCGAGTTGCTGGATGTTCCCAGTACCCAAGATAAACCTTAGAGAGGATGATCTGTTAGTCCATCTTATTCCTAAAAGATGATAGTTCCTCTTTTCTCAGGTTAAAGAATAACCTGAGAAATTTGGTGATACTGTAGCTCCACTGTTACTAACCAGAGATTCAAGGTTAGTATTTTGTAGGCTGTTTTAGGGTGATGGAAAATATAGTTAAATAAGTACTCAGGTGATACTGATGATCTGAGGAACACATTCTAAGAAACATTGCCAAGGTAAGAACTCCTGTGGAAAAGATGAATTTTGGGTATATTTACTTCAGCGTATCTTGAATGCCTTCTGTAAGACAGACCTGTACTGGGGTATTATGGTGAAAAAGGTATAATTGGGTCCATTTCAGGGGGCTTAATTTTCTAGAAAGGCATAATAAAAATTAATATTTATATCATACTTTAATTTTTATGTTTCCCTGTATACTAATCTAATACATTGTCTTTAATAACTATGTGAGGTATTTATTACCTTTGTTTTGCAGATAAGCAAAGTAAAGGTTTAAGTAATACACTCATTGTCACAGTGATTTAAATTGTGCTTTAAACACACATCTTTCAACTCCAAGCCCCGTATTCTTTTTAATGTATTGTGTTCCTTCTTTTAATCAGAGAGCAATTTTTGGTTCCTTAGCATGCTGTGGTGAATGTTAATAAAGATAAATGAGCAATACACAGCTTTGAATGAAAAGAAAATCATCCAAAAGCCAATAAATTAATATTAGCATTATTAGTAGTATTAATATTAGCATTAATATTGGGTAACATTCCATTTTAGAAATTACCTTTTAGGAAGCTGCTTGATTATCATCAAATTTAAATTTTGTTAAGCAAAGGAAAACATTCTGTGATATTTTCTTTCTTATTTTGTAAAGGTATTGTCTTCCTTAATTAGTTAACAGACTCTTGAGTAGTATCATTTATTTATTGTGTATTATTACTTACTGTCCAACTAGGTTCTTTAAAAGGTGCTTGGCAGTCTTTAATAAGAATTTGTCTGAGAAACGACCCCCATTCTTTCTTACTTATGTTTCTTTTTCTACTTTTACTGAAGTGTAGTTGGTTTACAGTATGTTAGTTTCAGGTGTACAACATAGTGATTCAGTATTTTTATGAATTATACTCCTTTTAAAATTACTATAAAATATTGGCTGTATTCCCTGTGTAAATGCCCCCTTTTTTTAAAAAAAGTATCTTTTATTAAAGTTAGTTTTTGACATTCTCTTTTATAAGAAAATCAGTACAGTTACTTTCTAATTCTGTTTTTCTGATCTAGACTTCTAAAGCACAAGGATCAGATAGCTCTGATCAAAGTGAAATCTGCAAACTGCAAAATATCATTAAGGTAAGGTGGATTGTTGAAACAATGGCTGTTATACATCTAAAATTTGCTTATTAAAAGTATAAGCCTAAATTAATAAAAGACTAATTTATAAAAGTACTTTATAGATTATGATAGTCTCTTTTTTTTTGCCATTTTTATATCTTCTCTATTCTTTATGACACTTTTAAGACTATAAAAATATCTCTTTCCAAAGTCATTTGGTTTTGCTGCTAAGTCGCTTCAGTCGTGTCCAACGCTATGCAACCCCCATAGACTGCAGCCCGCCAGGCTCCCCCGTCCCTGGGATTCTCAAAGCAAGAACACTGGAGTGGGTTGCCATTTCCTTCTCCAATGCATGAAAATGAAAAGTGAAAGTGAAGTTGGTCAGTTGTATCCGACTCTTAGTGACCCCATGGACTGCAGCTTACCAGGCTCCTCCGTCCATGGGATTTTCCAGGCAAGAGTACTGGAGTGGGGTGCCATTGCCTTCTCCGATTTGTTTTTGAACATTTATTTATTAGGTAGTTTATGTTTCGTAAGTCTATTTGCTATTGTGTATCTCGTAAAACTGTTTATTGAAACAGTTTCAGGGTTACTGAAATTTCAAGGATTAAGGTTAAAGAACACTGACAGAATATAATGTTAATGTTATTTACTGTAAATAGTTGTTTTCCCTTCATGGTGGAACTTTACTAGTTTGTATCAGTCATTTCCTTAAGCAATGAATTGTTTTTAATATGTAAATTATTGTCATGTATAGAATTTAATTTCTCTGTGGATGAGTTCCTCATTTAGACCTGAGTTTGAATCCTGGCTGTACTAGTTACCAGCTGTCCTGCTTTGGTCAAATTACTTAACCTTTACAAGCTTCTGATTTATCATCAGTAAAGTAGATATTATCATAATACCTCCCTTGAAGGATTGTTTTTGAAGCTTAAGTGTAAAGTTCCTTGTCAAGTACTGGCACATAAGTAAGTGCGAAAGACTAAAGAATAGCTTCACTTGTCTTCTCAGGAAATCGAGGTTAATTTACAGGTTAAGATTCTTGGCTACAAGCAAAAAAACCCTGTCTCTAGCTAAGTAAAGCATAAGAGAATTTATTGGAAGAAGTCAGGAATAGTCTCTCCATAGGATTGAAGGAAAAATGGACCATTTTAGTCTCAGGAAGGATAGAAATTGGACCAGCATGAGAAATGTAGGCAGTGGGACACAGTGGACAGGCTCTCCAGGGTGCGGCTATTATAATGCTTCTGGTCTCATCGGTTTCCTCCTTTGAAAGATGCATCTCAAGATTCAGGTTCCTAGGAGAGAGAAAGTGGTATCAACTAGGGTAGTGAGACATCTTGGTTGACAGTTTAGGGGTCCCATCAAGACTGAGAGAAGGAAAGGCTGAGCAAAAAAACAGCTGTAATAGGGCAACAACAGGGACAGATCGGCCAGAGGTGGACCCTGATCTTGGTGGACTGTGTCATTAGCAGGAGAAATTCATGGTCACAGATACTAATGAAAAAAAGATGTTGCTTGCTTTTTATTTCAGTTGTTTCTTCCTGGTGCTTCCTCATTAAAAGTAGAAAAACTTTTTAAGGCCCAAGAAAGGAAAGGGTGGAGTCTTTTAGAATTATGCAAATTTGAAGCCTGTGTTTAAACTTTTTTCAGCCTTAGCATGTTCAGAGAATTATTTTTAATAATGTGGACTTTTGAACAACAATGAAATAGCTTAAACTTATTTATTATAAATAAATGTGGTTAACTTTGTTCAAATTTTTTAAGGAACTTAAACAGACTCGAAGTCAGGAAATCGATAACCATCAACATGAAATGTCAGTATTACAGAACGCACATCAGCAGAAATTGACAGAAATAACTCGTCGGCATCGAGAAGAATTAAGTTACTATGAAGATCGGATTGAAGAACTGGAAAATCTGTTACAACAAGGTTATTAATTTTATTTTGATGTATTAAATGACAAACCTAGCTGATATAAACTTGGTCTAAGTTCTAAGGAATGAATAAATGACTAGTTCTTCTCATCTGCTGGAAATTTGCAGTGGTACCACTGTTGTTAAGATTCTGCAAAAATGAAAAAGTCCTTTTGCCTTTGTGGTAAACAGTTATAACAGAGATTTCTTTGCATTGTTTGGTGTGTTTTCACTTTTTTTCAGACTCCGATACAAAGGCTTTTAGTATTTGATTTCAAATAATATTTTTCCTGGGGCTTCCCTGGTAGCTCAGCTGGTAAAGAATCTGCCTGCAGTGTCGGAGACCCCAGTTTGATTCCTGGGTTGGTAAGTTCCCCTGGAGAAGGGATAGGCTACCTACTCCAGTATTCTTGGGCTTCCCTGGTGGCTCAGCTGGTAAAGAATCTGCCTGCAATGCCAGAGACCTGGGTTCGATCCCTGGGTTGGGAAGATCTCCCGGAGCAGGTCATGGCAGCCTGCTCCAGTGTTCTTACCTGAGAATCCCCATGGACAGAGGAGCCTGAAGTCCATGGAGTTTCAAAGAGTTGGATACTACTGAGCTACTAAGCACAGCACAGCCCAATATCTTTCCTCTATTTAAAAATGCTTTATTTACTATAGTAATTTAACTTTTTTTTTAAAGGACTCTATTTTTTTTAGAGCAGTTTTAAATTTATAACAAAATTGAGGAGGTACAGAGATCTTGGTTATACCCCATCCTTCCACACGCATGGCCTCCCCCACTGTCTACGTTACTCATCAGAATATTACATTTTTTACCAAGACACATCATAGTCACCCACAGTCCATATTTATCTTAGGATTTACATTTGGTGGTATACATTCTATGGATTTGGACAAATGTATATCATTGTATCATACAGATTATTTTCACTGCTCTAAAAATCCTCTGTGCCCTGCCTGTTCATTCCCCTATCCCAGCCTTGCAGCTATTCTTATTATTTTCTTCATTGTTTCCCTTTTCCAGAATTGTCACAAAGTTGGAACCGTATAATAGGTAGCCTTTTCAGATGGACTTCTTTCACTTAGGAATGTATGTTTAAACTTCTGTGTTTTTTAAAATAATTTTTTATTGAGGCATAGTTGATGTACTGTATTGTAAATTTCAGGTGTACGCTCCTTCATGTTTTTCTGGCTTGATAGTTCATTTCTTTTTAGCACTGAATAATATTCTGTTGGTTGGCTATGCCACAGATTTTAATCATCCACCTACTGAACAACTGAATCGACTTAGCTTGCATGCATGAACGGTATCTTGGTGGTTTTCAAGTCTTGGCAGTCATGAGTAAAGCTGCTATAAACATTGCAGTTCAGGTTTTTGTGTGAATGTAAGTTTTCAACCTCTTTGGGTGAATATGAAGGAGTATGATGGCTGGATCATATGATAAGAATATTGTATTTCTTAGTTTTATAAGAAATCATTAAGCTCTTCTGGACTGGCTATTTTGCATTTGCACACAAGCCATAAATGAGAGTCCCTGTGGCTTAAGAGCATATGCTGGTGTTATTGTTCTGATTTTGGCCATTCTAATAGGAGTAGTATTACCTCACTGTTATTTTAACTTTTCTTTTTAAGATTTTCAAGTTCTGAAGTCTGTTGAATCTTAAGTTGTATATAGCAGGCTATTTGTCTCTTGGTACTTGGCATTTGATATGTCCCTGATTTTATGTTTATGTCCTAGGTGGCCCAGGAATTGCGGTAACTGATCACTCTAAAACCCAAGAGATGCAAAAATCTATTCAAGTTCTACAGGCTGAAAAAGTAGAGTCTACAAAAAAAATTGAAGAACTTGAGAATAAAATAAAAGACATAAGTAGAAAACTATCTTCTGCAGAAAATGACAGAGATGTTTTGAGGAGGGAACAAGAAAGACTAAATGTGGAAAACAGACAAATACTTGAAGAATGTGAAAGTTTGAAACTGGAATGTAGTAAATTACAGCCTTATTCTGAGAAGCAGAGTGACACGATGACAGAAAAGGAAAGAATTCCACAGAGTTTATCAGTAGAAGAAGTGTTCAGACTGCAGCAAGCACTGTCTGGTATAAAATGTTTGCAACTTACTTCTCATTGGCGTTTCATTTCATACTAGTTGTTTTTATAGGCAAACACGTGAATGAGCAAACACTTTATGGAAATTAAGTGTTAATGGAAATAATTGTGTGGAATTTGAATAGAGTTGTTTGCTTTGGATTCAGTACTGTAATTAATAGATCACAAATAGGATATTTCTACCTAAAAGGGTTAAGAATTAGGTAGGTGTCTTGCCTTCCTCATCTTTTAAGTTTTTGTGTGGAACTCACTGACTTAGGGGGCTTCCTAGGTGGTGATACAGTGATAAAGAATCTGCCTGCCACTGCGGGAGATGCTAGAAGTGCAGGTTCGATCCTTGGGTTGGGATGTTTCCCTGGAGTAGTAAATGGCAACCCACTCCAGTATTCTTTTCTGGAAAATTCCATGCAGAGGAGCCTGGTGGGCTACTGTCCTTGGGATCACAAAGAGTTGGACAGGACTGAGCGCACACACACTATTGATGTTGGAGCCCATGTAGATTTCTGAGAAATGTTTATATAGACATTTATTGGGAGGAGGTTACTAAACACTTCGTATAACTCATCAGGGCCCAGACCCTCCATTTACAGAATGCAGCCTACCTTCTTCAAAAGTCTGTATTACCTTTCAAAATGATTTGTGTCTAAGCAGACCTTAGAATGCTAGGAGCCATAGGTCTCGCACCACTTACTATGCTCATGATTATACTTAGTTACATACCGTTGTTCTGATTTCCCTGGTGCACAGATGGTAAAGAATCTGCCTGGAATGCAGGAGACTCAGGCTCGATCCCTGGATCAGGAAGACTACCCGGAGAAAGGAATGGCAACCCACTCCGGTATTCTTGCCTGGAGAATTCCATGGACAGAGGAGCGGACAGGCTACAGTCCATGGGGTTTCAAAGAGTTGGACGTGACTGAGTGACTAACACACACACACACACACACACACCTGCAATGTTCACACACACACACACACACACCTGCAATGTTCTAGGATACAGAAAGTAAATATGAATGAAATAGGCCGAACACTTGTATTTGTTTATGCCAGAAAACATAATGGGAGGTCTTCCACTGAAAAGATGCGTTTTGGTTTTCACTCTCCTCCACAATATGAGCTGTCAGTTTATAAACTCATTCGTTCCAGCTCTGGTGGTTTCTAGCCCTTGTTTGCTTGCAACCCTCCCTCCCACCTCCCACCCACCGTGCCCCTTCTGTATTCCTTATTTAGTTGTTTATCATGAGCTCCTGACCTGAAGTAAATGCAAGGTTACGCTTAAAGTGGAGTGGCCCTCCTCCCGTCTTCCTTTCCCTACTTTGATAGGTAGCAGTTACCATTCTCCCAAAAGAGAAGACTTGATGTCACCGTGCAAGCCCTGAAGGGTCTATTGACTTGACTTCTCTGCTCAGTGCTCTTTCAGGGTTGTGTCCCAGAGGAGCTCCAGGCTTTCTCCTAGGTGCCTCAGTCTCGGGAAGCCGTGGAGGCAAAGGGAAGGCTGTGCGGTGGGATTCTGGACTTCTTTTGCCTTTGACGTCAAAGTAGCTCTGTTCTTCTCAAAATAAATTTATTTTTTAATATATTGGGTGATGTATATGACTTTTTTTGCTTTAAAAACGTACTGCTCT
This sequence comes from Capra hircus, assembly GCF_001704415.2. Classification (NCBI taxonomy): domain Eukaryota; kingdom Metazoa; phylum Chordata; class Mammalia; order Artiodactyla; family Bovidae; genus Capra; species Capra hircus. The sequence goes on along the minus strand of NC_030828.1, from coordinate 56,196,535 downwards.
AGTCTTTCCCCTTTTTTCCATTTCCCCTGTCAGTGAATGACTTCAGCAAATCACAGTTTCTTTTTGCCTTTTTAACTATAGCAGTCTCTGGTGCTCAGTCGCTTAGTCACATCCCATTCTTTGTGACCCCATGGACTGTAGCCCACCAGACTCCCCTGTCCGTGGAATTTTTCAGGCAAGAATAATGGAGCAGGTTGCCATTTCCTGCTCCAGGGGATCTTCCCATCCAGGGATTGAACCCGCATCTCCTGTGTCTACTGCATTGGCAGGTGGGGTCTTTATGACTGCACCGCCTGGGAAGCAGTCTCGGTAGAGCAGGATAGCATAGTGGTCAAGAACATGACTAGGTTGGAATCCAGCTCCATCACTAACTGACCTTGGGCAAGTTAATTTACATCCCAATACTTTGGTTTTTTCATCTATATGGTTGGGATAATCCGATTGCGTTCATGGTGGTGGTAGTAGGATTTTATGAGTTGGTGAAAAGTTCTCTCTAGAGCAGTGTCTAGCCCATAATAAGCATTATAAACATGTTATCTGTTATTCTGTGGTCTCCATGATCCTTCTTCAGTCAACATGCTTTCTGCTCCCAGAATGATTTTTGAGAAATGTAAAGTAGGTCACTCCCCTGATTTGGTTATTTTGTGGCTCCCTGTGAACTTGAGTGCACAGTCTAAAGGTCTTAGTTGAGCACGCGATGTCTTTCGTGATCTGGTCTGTCTGCCTCTGCAGTGTCAGCTGTTTCCATTCTAGCATTCTAAAGCTCAGCTGTGTTGAGCTCTGTGTGTTGCTCCTAAGCCAGCAGTCTTAGGTTTGAACTCTGTTGCCTTTGCCTCTTGCTTTTTCTGTGTGGAGTGTCTCCATTTCTTTTCAATAACTCTTTGTTGTGGTTCAGCCCCTCAGTCATGTCCTACTCTTTGTGGCACCCAGTACTGCAGCACGCCAGGCTTCCCTGTCTTTCGCTATCTCCCAGCGTTTGCACAAACTCATGTCCATTGAGTCGGTGATGCCATCCAACCATCTCATCCTCTGTTTCCCTCTTCTCCTCCTGCCTTCAGTCTTTCCCAGCATCAAGGGTCTTAGCCAGTGAGTCAGTTCTTTGCATCAGGTGGCCAAAGTATTGGAGCTTCAGCTTTAGCATCAGTCCTTCCAATGAATAATCAGGACTGATTTCCTTTAGGACTGACTGGTTGGATCTCCTTGCAGTCCAAGGAACTCTCAAGAGTCTTCTCCAGCACCGCATTTCAAAAGCATCAATTTTTCGGTGCTCAGCCTTCCTTATGGGCCAACTCTCACATCCATACATGACTTGAAAAAACCATAGCTTTTACTATACAGACCTTTGTCAGCAAAGTGATGTCTCTACTTTTTAATATGCTGTCTAGGTTTGTCACAACTTTTCTTCCAAAAAGGAAGGGTCTTTTAATATTCTGGCTGCAGTTACTGTTCACAGTGATTTTGGAGCCCAGGAAAATTCTAATCTTAGTTCTTATATTCCTGCTGCACGGGCTAATCAATTCATTGTGAATGTAGTTGTTAATGTTTTCAATCAAGGTAGTAACTTATGATTTATCCAGAATACAATTATAATTCTTTCTTATACTATTCTGTAGAATTGTCTTTTAACATAATTTCTGACTGGCATTTATTTTATGACTTCTTTGGTACAGTCAAAACAAAAATACAAAATAACAAAACTACATTTCACTGTTGGGCTTGGTCATTATGCTTAAAAATAACATTTTAATTGGATTTCATTTGGAGTTTAATATAGGATATAATTATTAAGTTATTTCCAAGAATTTTAATGTCAGATTCATTGTTTTTTACAGATGCTGAAAATGAAATAAAGAGACTGAGTAATTTAAACCAGGTAAACTCATTTTTAAGAGAGAAAGCTTTTGTCTCTGGTTTACCAAGAGAAAGTATTTTGATTACAGTTACTTATTTTGTATTTTTTACAAATTCATGTGAACTTATCTTTGGAACTTTCATGTTGTAATTTTATGTTTGCTGATTAGTAATAGAAACTTTTTACATCATAAATTGACATTACTTTAAAAGTTACATAATTGAAAAATACAAGTATATCTCTAGAAGATTAATTTGACAGATGTTATGTATGTATAGATTTTGATTTCCCCTAAAGAATTCAAGGAGAATTCAAAAAAATTATTTTTAATGATTGCAAGTTATTTTGTACATGTATTGACATATTTTTTCAAATGTAATAAATCCTCTTTAAAAATGTCTATAAAATGATTGGATTTAGATGGCCCCATGTATGCTTATGATTTTTATATATTGCCAAAGAGTAGAAATGCACAATTGTATCACTTGCCTGCTTTTTTGTACACTTGACATTTCTTATTTGAAAACATACTGTTTTAACGTTTTTCTAGGATAATAATCTTGCTGAAGACAATCTGAAACTTAAAATGCATGTCCAGGTTTTAGAAAAAGAGAATTCATTACTAAATAAAGAAAAGGTGGGTACAATAAAAATGGGGGCAGAATTAAAATTGTAGGTCATAACCAAGGTCCAGTTTTTAATCAGAATGGCGTATTCAGTTCTCAGGAGTCCTGAGGATAAAGCTGATCTCATTGATGCTTGTCAAACCAAGATGAAATACTTGGGCAAGGTTCAGAATATGAGAGGCTTTTCAGAATTTACGTTTAGAGATCAGCCAGTAGGCAGATGCAGTAGGCAGAGAAGATAGGTAAAGGCTCTGTATTGGTTTTACATCAGTCTTGACAACAGCAGTATACACAGGTGGGTTTAGAGTCTAGAGTGACATACTATATTGTCTGTATACTACTTGTATGTCCCAGAATGTGTCTGTTGTGGTAGACAGTAATTTCTTCATGGTGAGGGGCAAAGGGAGACATTCTCACTGGTAGAAATAAGTATACTGGTGGCAAGGATGGAATAAGATTCTGTAATGCAGTGTTGGGAATGGGGAAAGGTAACATTTTAATGCTTGTACCACTTGGGTGGTAAGTCTTTGGTTAAGGTAGCTTCTTAAATACAGAACAGTCAGGCCGGTGTCTCAGCTGGATTTAAAATGTTAATTCTTAAAATAGTAACACTTATTTTCTATGTATTCAGCATAATACACCCTAAAAAACTGCAGACAGTAAAACTTGAGTATTCTTCACATTTCTGTTGACTGGCCTCTTCCTCTGAGCTGTTCTTTTTCTATCAGTTCCTTGTATTTCCCTCCAGACTGTGTCTTTGCATATATGGTTTATATATATAAATATGGATGGGCCTCCCAGGTGGTGCTGGTGGTAAAGAATCCACCTGCCAGAGCAGGAGATTCAAGAGATTAGAATTTGATCCCTGAGTCAGGAAGCTCCCCTGGAGAAATGGCACCACACTCCAGTATTCTTGCTTGGAAAATTCCGTGGACAGAGGAGCTTGGTGAACTACAGTCCATGCAGTTGCAAACAGACACAGCTGAAGACACACATCGTTTTTTTAAAGCCCAAAGATTAGCATATTATATGCTGTTCGCACATACCTTAATATTATATTTTCACTATCCTTGCACATTTAGTATAATATATAGATAGTGTTTTTCAAAAGGACACTGTTGCCATTCAGGTGGGAGAATTAGTTGTGTGCACTGTCCTCTGAATCGTAGCTTCCTTGCCCCCACTTTTCTACCCACTAAATGCCTGTAGTGTCTTCCAGTCATTTTAAATCATTGTATATGTTTCCTCTGTTCTGCTCTTCTTCCACTGCATTCTACTCATTCAGTTATTCCTTTCTATAACTGCTGGCCTAGGTGTATCTTGTAGTTTTCAAATCTCTTACATGTATTTGACAGGGCCTGTAACCTTCTTGTGTTAATTTTGGGTTCTATAACTATTCCTGATAGCTGTTTCTCCTTTCTTTTAATGCAACATAATCCATTGCAAGTTTTGATTGAATTGTGTCTGCTATGGGTCAAGGCTGTATATTGTCACACTGCTTATTTAACCTATATGCACAGTACATCATGCCAAATGCCAGGCTGGATGAAGCACAAGCTGGAATCAAGGTTGCCAGGAGAAATATCAATGACCTCAGATATGCGGGTGGTACCACACTTAGGACAGAAAGCAAAGAGGAACTAAGGAGCCTCTTCATGCAGGTGAAAGAGAAGAGTGAAAAAGCTGCCTTAAAACTCAATATTCAAAAACTAAGATTGTGGCATCCGGTCACTTCGTGGCAAATAGATGTGGAAACAATAACAGACTTTCTTTTCTTGGACTCCAAAATCACTACAGATGGTGACTGCAGTCATGAAATGAAAAGATGCTTGCTCCTTTGAAGAAAAGCTGTGACAAACCTAGACAGCATATTAAAAAGCAGAGATTATTACTTTCCCAACACAAGCCCATCTAGTCAGAGCTCTGGGTTTTCCATTAGTCATGTATGGATGTGAGAGTTGGACCATAAAGAAGGCTGAGCACCAAAGAACTGATGTTTTTGAACTGTGGTGTTGGAAAAAACTGTTGAGAGTCCCTTGGACTGCAAGGAGATCAAACCAGTCCATCCTAAAGGAAATCAACCCTGAATGTTCATTGGAAGGACTGAAGCTCCAGCTCCAGGACTTTGGCCACCTGATACAAAGAGCTGACACATTGGAAAAGACCCAGATGCTGTGAAAGATTGAAGGCAGGAGAAGGGGACTACAGGACAAGATGGATGGCATCACCGACTCAATGGACATGAGTTGGAGCAAGCTCTGGAAGAAGATGAAAGATAGAGAAGCCTGAAGTGCTGCAGTCCATGGAGTGGCAAAGAGAGACGTCTGAGCGACTGAGCAACAACTACAGTGGGCCTGCTCACCGGTTAAGAATGCCAAAACGCCTGCAAAGTCATGTATGTTTTTAAGATGCACATGACAAAACGTTTTATGGTTCTCATCTTGGAATTTTTTTTTTCCTTGGCTACACTGCGTGGCGTATATGATCTTAGTTCCCCAACCAAGGATCAAACCCATGCCCTCTTCCATGGGTGTGCTGAGTCTTAACCACTGGACTGCTAGGGAAGTTCTTTTCGTGGTTCTTCTAATTGAACAGATAACTTTAGAAAGGCATAAGAATGCTGTTTCCATCTTTCAGTTGTAGTTCAGGAGAAACTTTTTGAATTAGAGGAGAATGAAATTGTAAGGCAAATGTTCTAATATAGTTTTCATTGATCTCTTTTGTAAGATATATATTAAACTATAGGAATTTGAGATCCTTATTTACTTTAAAAAGGATTCCATGGAAGTTTGCTTTTAGAAATCTCTGTCAGGGCTTCTCTGGTGGCTTAGTGGTAAAGAATCTGCCTGCCAATGCAAGAGACATGGGTTCGATCCCTGATAAAGGAATATCCCACATGCCTCAGAGCAGCTGAGGCCAGGCACCACTATTAAGCTTGTGCTCTAGAGCCTGGGAGCTGCAGCTACTGAAGCCCCTGTGCCCAAGAACCCTTCCTGCCCAACAAGAGAAGCCACCACAATGAGAATCCTCCACCTGCACTGCAGAGTTGCCCCCACTTGGCATAACTAAAGAAGAGCCTGGGCAGCAACGAATACCACTACAGCCAAAAATAAAATTATGAAAAAAGAATTTCTGTCCATGAAAGATGTCTTTACAATGATAGAGAGCTTGTCACTAACATCATATTCAGTGATTGAAATAATGTTGAAGCGTAGGGAACTGTCCCATGTTGGGGATTTTTGAGGAGAAGCATTAAATACAAATAGGACAGAACATAAAATATACTTTAAAAAATCACACACAGGTTTATCTTTAGGAGTGTTAGGCTTGAGAGAGGGAACCTAGTCTGTGCTTAGGTGAGATGGTAAAGGAAGGAAAAGAGGGTTCTTTCTTGGGTCAAGAAAAGGTTTTATGTTCTGACAGAAACCAAGAATAAGGGAAACTACTTTTATGAGGGAAAAGAAACCTTTTATTTTCTAATTAGAGAGGACAAACTTTAGTGATTGAGTTTGATATTTCCCATTTTTGTCTGTGGCTGTTGGTGGCAATGTTAGGGAGTGGAATTGAAGAGAGCTGGAAGGCTTGGGACATTTTGAAAAGTATGTGTGTTGTGGGAAGAAAGGAGACAGAAGGGAAGTAGCTGTGGAGTGGGATTGGCAATCCTCTCAAAAAGGAAGAGTTTTGTGTAAAGGAGTTGGAGCTAGAGGACAAACTTACAGTTATTGTATCTTGTCTGGGATTATAGAAATGGTTTGGTTGAAGCTGCAAATAAAATATAAATGAATGAAGGCTGTGGCTTGTTGAATTTCATGTATTACTACTGAGATACTATTCAGTAATGTTTCTAACAGAACATCTAAAAATAGATTCCCAAGCTTATATATGTATATTTTTAATCTTTTGGTGTCTGTTTTTCCATTTGACAGTATGTGGTGTTTTTTCTTCTTTTATCATTTAAGGAAGAACTTCACATGTCACTTTCAAAACTGAACAGTGAGTATGAAGTAGTTAAAAGTACAGCTGCAAGGGACGTGGATTTGGATTCAGAATTATGTAATTTAAGACAAAATTTGGAGGCAAAGGAACAAGAACTCAATCAGAGCATTAATGAAAAGGAAATACTAATAGCTGAGTTAGAAGAATTGGATAAACAGAACCAAGAGGCTACAAAGGTAACTATATTAAATATATTTTATATTATATTATATTTTATATTTTATATTTTATATTATTTATATTTTATTGACAGTGAAGGAGTAAATTCTACTCAGTAGACTGAACATTAATAAGCAATACTGATGTGATTTAATTTCTGTGATTTAATCAGTATTTTAGTGATGCTCTAGTTATAGAGGTTGTCAGACTTTTATTGTAAAGTTTAGATAGTAAATACCCGACTTTGTATGCCACGTAGTCTCACTTGCAGCTACTCAACTCTGCTGTCGTCATATGCAAACGAATGAGCCTGGCTTTGTTCCATTAAAGGTTTATTTACAAAAACAGGCAGGTGTGATTTGGCCTGTGGGCTATAGTTTGTTGTCTCCCTGCTTCCGTGTTTGAGTTGAAAATCACCAACGTATATCATCTATCTTCTTTGCTTTTAAGTTCTAACCTCTCCAAAAATAGATTTGCTGTAAGATAATTAGTAAATAACTTTGTTAGGAATTTTTTAAAAGTTGCTTTAAGGATTAGAATGTCTAAGAATTATTCTCCTATTATGTATGACATTTTTTAAAGTTTTCTTTAGGTATTAAAATGAGAGAATATTTAAAGTTACTGTGCAAATTACTTTTTCTTTCAGCACATGATTTTGATCAAAGATCAGCTATCAAAACAACAAAACGAGGGAGATAATACCATCAGTAAACTGAAAAAAGATCTAAATGATGAAAAAACCAGAGTTCATCAGCTTGAAGATGATAAAATGAACATTACTAGAGAGTTAGATGTGCAAAAAGAAAAGTTAATTCAAAGTGAACTGGTACTAAACGATTTACATTTAAGCAAGCAGAAGCTTGAGGATAAAGTAGATGATTTAGTAGACCAGCTAAATAAATCACACACACAAAATCTAAGTATCCAGAAGGAGAACTTTGAACTTCAGGAACATATTAAACGAAAGGAGGAGGAGCTTTCTAGAGTCAGGGATGAGTTAACGCAGTCTCTTAATCAAGACTCTGACAGTAATTTTAAGGACAACTTACTTAAAGAAAGGGAAGCTGAAGTCAGAAACTTAAAGCAAAATCTTTCAGAAATAGAACGCCTCAATGAAAATTTAAAGAAAGTTGCTTTTGATCTCAAAGTGGAAAATGAAAAGTTGAATTTAGCATGTGAAGATGTTAGACATCAGTTGGAAGAGTCTCTTTCAAGTAACAGTCTGATTGCTGTGGAAAAAAGTGCTGTTGTGGAGGCTCTAAAGCTGGAGAAAGAACAGTTAGAAGCAGAATTGTGTCAGGCTAAAAAGAGGTTGGAAGAAGCAAGCAAATATGAGCAAACCATTGAAGAACTGTCCCATGCACGTCATTTGAGCACCTCTGCATTACAGTTAGACCATGAACATTTAATTAAACTCAATCAAGAGAAGGACTTTGAAATAACAGAACTCAAAAAGAATATTGAGCAGATGGCAACTGATCATAAGGAAACTAAGAAAATGTTGTCATCTAGTTTAGAAGAGCAGAAGCAATTGACCCAACTTGTAAATGAGAAAGAAATTTTTATTGAAAAGCTTAAAGAAAGAAGTTCAGAGCTTCAGGAGGAATTAAATAAATATACTCAGGCCCTAAGAAAAAATGAAATTTTAAGGCAAACCATAGAGGAGAAAGACAGAAGCCTTGGCTCCATGAAAGAAGAAAACAGTCATCTGAAAGAGGAGCTGGAACGACTGAGGGAACAGCAGAGCCGAGCGGCACCGGCGGCGGGACCTAAGACCCTTGACAGTATTACAGAGCTAGAATCCGAGGTGAATCAGCTGAATATAATAAAGGATAATCTTGAAGAGGAAATAAAGCATCATCAGAAGATCATTGAAGATCAAAACCAGAGTAAAATACAGCTGCTTCAGTCTTTACAGGAGCAGAAGAAAGAAATGGATGAGTTTAGATACCAGCATGAGCAAATGAACACCACACACACCCAGCTCTTTTTAGAGAAAGATGAGCAAATTAAGAATTTGCAAAAGACCATTGAACAAATCAAAACCCAGTTGCATGAAGAAAGACCGGACGTTCAAACAGAGAATTCTGATATTTTTCAAGAAACGAAAGTTCAAGGCCTTCATATAGAAAATGGAAGTGAGAAGCACGATTTATCTAAAGCTGAAACTGAAAGGTTAGTGAAAGGAATAAAAGAGCGAGAGCTGGAGATTAAACTTCTAAATGAAAAGAATATATCTCTCACTAAACAGATTGATCAGCTGTCCAAAGATGAGGTTGGTAAACTAACTCAGATTATCCAGCAGAAAGATTTGGAGATACAAGCTCTTCATGCTCGGATTTCTTCCACTTCCTACCCCCAGGATGTCGTTTACCTTCAACAGCAGCTGCAGGCCTATGCTATGGAGCGAGAGCAGGTGCTGGCTGTTTTGAGTGAGAAGACGAGGGAGAATAGCCATCTCAAAACAGAATACCACAAGATGATGGATATAGTGGCTGCCAAGGAGGCAGCCCTCAATAAGCTGCAAGATGAAAATAAAAAACTGTTTACAAGATTTGAAAGTAGTGGCCAAGATATGTTTAGAGAAACCATTCAGAATTTATCCCGTATCATTCGAGAAAAGGACATTGAAATCGATGCATTAAGTCAAAAATGTCAGACCTTATTGACAGTTTTACAAGCATCCAACAGTGGAAATGAGGTTGGAGGTGTTAATAGTAATCAGTTTGAGGAGCTCCTACGGGAACGAGATAAGCTAAAACAGCAGGTCAAGAAAATGGAAGAGTGGAAGCAGCAGGTGATGACCACAGTGCAGAACATGCAGCACGAGTCTGCGCAGCTGCAGGAGGAGCTTCACCAGCTGCAGGCCCAGGTGTTGGTGGACAGCAGCAACAGCTCTAAGTTACAAGTGGACTACACGGGCCTGATCCAAAGCTACGAGCAGAACGAAACCAAGCTCAAGAATTTTGGTCAGGAATTAGCACAGGTTCAGCACAGCATAGGGCAGCTTTGCAATACCAAAGATCTTCTTTTAGGAAAACTTGATATTATTTCACCGCAGCTTTCCCCTGAACCATCGACTGCTTCTCAGACAGCAGAGTCTCTTAGAACAGTTAAGTCTGATGTGTCGAGTGAGTCTTCTAAACAAGAAATAGAAGCGCTAAGAAGGTCCCTGGAGGAAAAAGACGCGACGATTAGAACTCTCCAGGAAAATAATCACAGATTGTCTGATTCGATTGCTGCTTCCTCAGAGGTAGAGCGAAAAGAGCACGAACAGACTGATTCAGAAATGAGGCTGCTGAAGGAGAAACAGGAGAGCTTACAAAAGTCACTGAAGGAAAAAGACCTCTTGATCAAAGCCAAAAGTGATCAGTTACTTGCTTTGAATGAAAATCTCACCAACAAAGTGAATGAAAATGAACTTTTGAGGCAAGCAGTAACAAACCTGAAGGAGAGAACATTAATTTTAGAAATGGACATTTGTAAACTAAAGGGGGAAAATGAAAAAATAATAGAAACATCCAGGGGAAAGGAAACAGAGTATCAAGCATTACAGGAGACTAATATGAAGTTTTCTATGATGCTGAGAGAAAAAGAATTTGAGTGCCATTCATTGAAGGAGAAGGCTGTAGCTTTTGAGCAACTACTGAAAGAAAAAGAGCAGGTATGTTCTGGATGGTGTGTTGTGGAAGGAAGTTTGGGGGTGGAGGAGAAATTTTAGTGTGCTGCTTTATCGATGTTATCTTTAAAGGGGAACATGAATTTGTTCATTTAGAAATATGTACTTCAAAGCATTGGAAAGTGAAAGTGAAGTCGCTCAGCCGTGCCCGATCCTTAGCGACCCCATGGACTGCAGCCTACCAGGCTCCTCCATCCATGGGATTTTCCAGGCAAGAGCACTGGAGTGGGTTGCCATTGCCTTGTGCTTCATTCTAAATAAATCTTCCGCAGAGGCATCCGAGGAAAAGTTTTTCCCAAGATTACTAGATAGTTCCAATGATGTGTAGCGCTAGATTAATTTCTTTATGGTCTAAGTAGAAAAAAAGAGTTTAGAAGCAGTTTTTCATTAGAAAATAGAAATATGTTACAAGAGAGAACTTGGACGTTACTGCATTTTAAGCACATTTTAGGCATATTTCAGTAACTACTGGCTTTAGAGCTTCTTGTATATTAAAGGAAGTTACATGAAATACATACTACATCTTTGACAGTGATCTGAAGTAAGAAATAACATTTTACATTGTGACACAGTAAGCTTGTGTGTGTGGAACACTGAAGCAAGTTTCAGGAATCAGAAATTACCCTCATTACATGTGATGCTCTGTTAAAAACAAGTTCTGTATGACCCATTAAATTGACTTTTATGAATTATTCACAGCCTGGTATTTGAAAAGCATTAGCCATGAATAGTACTTTTCACGTAGTGAACTCAGTAATGATTCTAATCCTAGCTGTACCACTGATGTGACTTCGGGTGTGTTTTGACTTTATTGGTTTGTTTATTCAGCCATAAAATGAAAGGTTGTACATCGGTTAAGGTGTCAGTAGTTTTTGATACATTTAAATTTTTACATGGCAGTTGATGTTAGATTTTGATAAGAATGTGTTGAAGACCTAGTACATCTTATGATCAAAGCTATGGGCTCTTTTGGTGTAAGGTCTTTTTACTCTGATTTCTATACTTAGTAGTAGAAATTTGGATAAGAAATGAGGCAGAACGATGGAATATTCAAACAGTGCTTCTTGAGTGTTTACATGCTACCAGGCACAACAAAATAATTTAACATCTTTTGCCAATTAAATTCTCTTTTAAGAATCTCAGATTAAAGCTTGGGAATGCTTTGATGTAGTTTTCACTTAATAAGAAAAGTCTTAACGTCATCTTCCCCTTCTTTGCCATGTAATTAAGTAAGTTCGCTGATGTGATGAGGTGTGTTCCTCCTCAGGAGTAGCTTCTTAGCTTTTATGGTACTGGTCTGTAATCCATATTAAAAAGACTGTCAGAGTGTAGAAGCTTTCTATTGCTCACGAGCCAAATTTGTGTGTAACGATTAAGAGCTTGTAGGAGTATAATAGGGGAATGGAGGTCAGTAGGTATTCATTTTTCATGTGTTTTTCCTATTGTATGATAGTTTTAACATCTCATAATCTATTTTATTGACTTTATAGATCCAAAGTATGCAGATTTAATTACGGTTCACCTATCTTTCAGGAAGCTTTCCTAAGTCAGTTAAGTTGTACTTAAGTATGTATTGTATTGAAGTTAATTAGCATAAACTAATTTCTTATAATACCCTATATAATTGAAGAGTGCCTTTATTATATTTTTAATGTAATAAATAGCATTTTTCTTTAGGGAGAAAGTTGTGTTCTCAACAGGAGATCTTCAGGTCTTTAATTTTCAAGCATTTTTACTTTCTCTATTATGAAAAAGAATTTAACTGAAAAACTATTTGAAAAATACTGGCTGCCTTTTCCATGAGGGGGTGTTGAGATAAAAGGAACAGATGGTTTTATGTTTTGGTTTTGATGATTTGCCTTGAGGGGCGTGTAATTTATTCTTAAAGAAATGGAAAGTTTACATGAAAATGTAAAAATAATACCAATCTATTAATAGATTCAGACAATATGCATATTTCATACAGAGAAAAGAATTGGCTGTAAACAGGCTGACACTTTTTTGTGCTTTTTAGATTCCAGCTATCAGCTTAAATTCACGGCCCTGCTTTTGCAATGAAAGTCTTTAATAGATTGTGCTTGTAAGGAATGCATTCAGGAATAAATTTTCACAGCAGTCTAGCAAGATATCATTCCTGCGTTGCTTTCATTAAACTGTTGCCAAAATGTTCTTTTAAAATAGACTGTGCATGTAAAATGACTTCCCTTTTTCTCCTCTGCCAGCGACTTGGCGCTGTTACTTCCCTAACAACAGTTGTGTATGCTTGATAAATGCTGGCAAGTACGTGTGCGTGTGCACACGTGCGCACTCACACACACTTTTGGGCAATTTGGGGGTTTATGTACACTTTTTGTGTAGGATAAATTTGAGGAGATTGTGTCCTTTGAGTCCTTTTTTAAAGCATTTAAAACCAAACTTTTTCTTTAAGAATAGTTTTAGATTATTAAAAAGTTGGGGAGACAGAGCCTTCCCATATACCTCACACTCAGGTTCCCTTGTTTTTAACATCTTATGTTACTGTGGTACCTTTACTACAAATAATGAACCTATTTAGATAAATTAATACTTTATTTGAAGTTTCTCAGTTTTTTAGCAGATACCCTTTTCTTATTCCAGGGTCCCATCCAGAATACATTGTACTGAGTTATCATGTTTCCATAGGCTCCTTTGGACTGTAATGGTTTCTCAGACTTTCCTTGTTTTTGATGACTTTGACATAGTTAACTGAATTTTTAAATTATTTAATGAAGAAATGTCTTTTTAAAATGTATTTTTCTTTAAAGCTAAAATTATTTCTTTCCAAAAGGGCAAGACTGGGGAGTTAAATCAGCTTTTAAATGCAGTTAAGTCAATGCAGGAAAAGACAGTTATGTTTCAACAGGAGAGAGATCAAGTCATGTTGGCCCTGAAACAGAAACAAATGGAAAACACTGCTGTACAGAATGAGGTATGCTTTCACTGTAAAGAAGCAAGATCTTAAAAACTGCTGAGTAAGAAAACTGTGAAGATTATCAAGTAAACTGAGTTTCTCCATTCGCTGATTTTTATCTCAGTCTTACTCTGATGTGCTTTAGTGGGATTTTGATCTCCCAAAGTGCATTGTTTCAGTTTGCAAGCAAAAACCATGATCTAATCATTATGGCGTATACCTAAAATTAATTATACCTCAAGAAAAGAACAAGATGGCATATCTTGGATATAAAAAAATTTCCTACCTGTAAAGTATTTAAAAAAAAAAAAGATTTACTGAAAAAAGTGGCCTGTCACAAAAAGCTTAGTACTTCGTAGTTTTATTTTTTAGTATAGCCAACATAGGGAATGAGATCTTACAAAATAAACCTTCCATATTCAAGATGATTCCAGGAGAACATTTTTCCTAGCACAAATGTGTCTTGCAATATGAGAAATTAGTATACAATTAATGCATTTCAGTAATGGAGAAAAGATTTAATAAAGTGGCATGTAGGAGGGAAAGGGGAGAGATTTTAATGGAGGAAAGATAAATGAAATGTCCTCTACCTAGGTTCAACATTTACGTGACAAAGAATTACGCTTAAACCAGGAGCTAGAGAGATTGCGTAACCATCTTTTAGAATCAGAAGATTCTTATACCCGTGAAGCTTTGGCTGCAGAAGACAGAGAGGCGAAACTAAGAAAGAAAGTCACAGTGTTAGAGGAAAAGCTAGTTTCATCTTCCAGTGCAATGGAAAATGCAAGGTAACTTTTTCTTTTTCTTTTTTTTTTTCATGTTAACATTAACTGAACACGTCCTGAGTGTCAGACTCAATAAGAGTTTTTCATATGTTACCTCATTTTATTCTTACAGAATTCATTAGCTCCATTTTACAAACTAAAAAAGTAAGGGTAAAGAGATTTAGTAACCTTTCCAATATCAGGAACACAAAGTACATGTGTAGTTCTCTCACTTGGGTTTGTAACGCTTATCCAGATTTGGTATTCAATTAAAGCTTCTCTGAATCTTGTTATCCTAGGTAAGTCCTTCTCATCATTTTAGGAGGTTAGGCCTAAATTCTGACCAATTAATTAGCTTTCCCAACTTTTCCAATAACTAATTTATGTGATTTAATGCCATCCTTCGCCCCAGGCCATGCACTGCAGCTTGCAGGATCTCAGTTCCTGGGATTGAACCTGGCGCGGGAAGTGAAAGTGTAAAATCTTTACCACTAGGGAACTCCGTGATTTAATTTTTAATCAAGTGATCTAAAGTTGGACAAAGTTTGGATGTTAGAATAAAAGATGTAACCTGTGAAGGCCTAGGTCAGTGTGAATTAACTCCAGGCTTACTAGAACTTTTGAGTGACCAGGTCCCTGCTTACATATTTTTCAGTTTTATTTCTCTCAATAAAAGTGTTTTTTTTTCCCCTTTTTACAAAAACATGTTTTCCACTTCAAGAAAATCACATAACCCAAAAGCACGTACAGCCACAGTCTCACTTATCCAGAAACAGTGTTTTTTTGTGCCTTTGAATGCTTCTGTATATGTGTATATATATTGTATGTTATTTTCTTAAAGCAAAATGGTTGAGATCATACTGTTTATACTGTTTTGTAACCTGCTTCTGTCAATTAATAATATGAATATCAGTACACATTAAGCTGTGTGTTTCTGCAATATCATTTATGGCTGCATAGTATACCATTATTGTATTTGTCATAATTTCTTTAAGGCATTCATTTATTATTGATCATTTAGAATGTTTCAACTTCTCAGAATTACTAAGAGTGCTGTTTTGATAACCCAAAATAGGCATTTTTGTGTTGATGATAGATTATTTCTTTAGTGTAAATTTTGAAAAATGGAAATTCTGGTTTGAAGGGCGTTTTTAAAACATTTAAAATATACTGCCAAATAATCTTCCAGAAAAATCATATCTGTATTTCTGTTAGTTGTACGTGCATCTTTTTATCTTTTTACTGTATATGATATGGAGGGAAATACAAGGATATAGTAGATATTATCTCTGTCTGCAGAGACAATATAGGATAATACTTCTGAGGGCAAACTCCTTACCCCTTTTGTTGGATATATTATTGTACCTTCAGACTCAGAAGAACTTGTTTAAGATAAGAATTAAAGCAGTGAGTGAACATTTGTGTATGTTTTTCACATTGGCAGAAAAAAAATCCTCAATCTGTAAAATTGATCATCTTTCAATTTCAGGCCATTATTTTCTCTAATTAAAAGTTGCTAGTTTCTGCCTGTTTTCATTTACCATTCATAATAACTGTCAGAATAGTCTTCCTTAGGTAGGCCTGTGATCCTGTTGCTCCTTTTTCAAAACCACGGTAGTTTCTTCATGATTTGGGCACAGGCTGTCTACCTCCTTAGCCTTATTTCTCACTGTGATCTTCATCCAACCAAACTGTATTACTCACTTCTTCAGATAGAGCTATTTTCCTACTTTTTGTCTGCTACTCTTTCTTTATAAAAAAGAGCGGGCCTGATCCCTAACCGCTTTTTGTTAATCTCACTTGTTCTTCAAATGGCACTTCCTTCATAAAGAATTCTTTGGTTAGGACCCCACTCCTCAAATCGAAAATCAAACCCTAGTGTGATGTTTGAGTCTTTGATAGAGCACTTGTATTTTACTTAGGAGTATCGGTAATTGTTGGCCTGCTTTACGCTTTCTCCCACCCAGTGAAGTGTAAAGTTACTGGGGGGGTAGAAATGATGCCATCTATTTTACACCCTTTTCACAGTGTACATGCTTATACATAGCTTCATAGCTGTCCAGTAAACATTTGGTGTATAAGTAACTCAGATCTATAAAATAAGGTTGTGGTGTTTTGAGCCCTTAACAATAGTAATATCTTGTATTTGTTAACATTTTGAATGATATCACACTTCATTTCATCCTTACTATTGAGTGATTTGCTAACAGACAAAGTTGAATAAAGTCCAGGGACCGAAGAGGGGATGTAAGTCTTCTGGTTATCAGTTTACTGCTCTTTCCACAAGAGGGTGCTGTTGGGTAAAGTTTCTTCAAAGTGAACTGCTCTTAATTGGCTTTATTGGGCTGCTCTGAATAAGAATTTAACTGGCTGGGTATTGAAAACCTAGGAAAGGCTATTACAGTATTTTGTATGTAATAATTATACATTAAAGAAGTAGCTCAGTGACATAAGCCTATAGGTGTTCTGTAAATCTCTCTTGATTATTTGGAACAAGTGTAGGGATTATTTAATATAAACAAAAAGATGATAGTGAAAGTTAATTAACTCATAATTAGGGCAGTTAATCAATGTGATAGCCTTTGGAAATTTGTTAGTTCACTAGGATTGCGAGTGCTAAAAACAAGGGGGTATCATAGAATCCATTGCTTGTTAGGTTGGGAGCTGGACAAAATGACTTCCAAAATCCCTTATAACTTACCGGTATAAGTTTATGATAAGTTACACCTTAAGAGTTTTAGCCCGGAAACAAAAGTTGCAGGCTATTTGTGAATTTTTCTTATGCTGACATTTCTTGATCAGCACAATTCTGTTTAAAATGACTGCTGTTTGTTCAAAGTCACCTTCACAGGAAGAATGACTGGTTTAACAAAAGCAGAGAGAACAAAGATCAGAGGAACTCTTCAAGTTTGTTTGAAATTTAACTTGAATTTAATGCAATGAAATGAAGGGAAGGTCAGATTCATAGAGACAGAAAGTAGATTGGTAGTGCCCGGCGGGGAGGGAAAGTTATTTTTTAATGGGCATGGGGTTTCTGCTTAGGAAGAGGGAAAGCATTCTAAAGATGGTTGGTGGTGATTGTTATACAGCCATGTGAATGTACTTAGGACTACTGAACTGTACACTAATAAGTGATCAAAATAGTAAATGTTATATATATTTTACCACACCAAAAAAACAGAGGGAAGAGGTTTCATCACGTTAAAGTATCTGAATACTTTGAATATAACTTGCACTTAGTGCAATAATATGTAGGGAGGATATTTCATCTTGTTAAAGTGTCCAAACAGATAGAAACAGTTTTACTTTAATTCTTTCTGTTCAAAGCCATCAAGCCAGTCTACAGGTAGAGTCATTGCAGGAACAGTTGAATGTGGTATCCAAGCAAAGGGATGAAACTGTGCTACAGCTTTCCCTGTCTCAGGAACAAGTGAAGCAGTATGCGCTGTCGCTCTCCAACCTCCAGATGGTCCTGGAGCACTTCCAGCAAGGTCAGTTGTATGGCCTTCTTTCAGTGAAGAAAAGTCATTGTACGGTTGACTCTTGAACAATGCATGGATGCTGACCCCCTCCCCCGCAATTGAAAATCCACGTATAACTTGAGCCCCCCCAAACTTAACTCCACTTTTTTTTTTTTTGGCTGCTGGGTGGCATTCAGGGATCTTAGTTCCCCAACCAGGGATTAAACCTGTGCCCCCTGCAGTGGAAGAGTGGGGTCCTAACACTGGACTGCCAGGGAATTACCTAGCCCCCACACTTAACTCCTAATAGCCTGCTGTTGGTCAAAAGCGTTACTGATATCGTAAATAGTCAATTAACACATTTTTATATGTTGTGTATGCTATATGCTCGGAGAAGTCAATGGCACCCCACTCCAGTACTCTTGCCTGGCAAATCCCATGGACGGAGGAGCCTGGTAGACTGCAGTCTGTGGGGTCGCTAGGAGTCAGACATGACTGAGCGACTTCACTTTCACTTTTCACTTTTATGCACTGGAGAAGGAAATGGCAACCCACTCCAGTGTTCTTGCCTGGAGGATCCCAGGGACGGCGGAGCCTGGTGGGCTGCCATCTATGGGGTCGCACAGAGTCGGACACAACTGAAGTGACTTAGCAGCAGCAGCAGCATACTATATACTGTATTCTTACAATAAAGGAAGCTAGAGAAAAGAAAATGTTATCAAAAAAATCATAAGGAAGAGAGAATACATTTACTGTACTGTATTTATTGATACAATAAGTTTATGTTACCTGTTTACAAGATAAATTGTTGGCCTGTTAGTGCCTACATCAGTATTCTCTTGTATGATAAAAACACTGTAGATGTTATATATACTACTAACAGTAGACATCAAAAATGAAATGTGTGAAAAAATTCATATTTATAGGTATAGTGATTCATGATTGATAATGAAGAAGCAGTGTTATTGCTTTATGATAGCCTAGCTTTTACACTAATGAATGGTTATAAAGTTTTTATGGTATACAATAATATGGTCATATTCATAATATAGTTCTGGAAACAGTGTTACATTAAAAAAAACACTTGTGATGATAGCCTAATATGCAGTTTTTCCAGTTACAAAAGAGGGATACCTTATGGTGTTGCGATTCTTTGGAAGCAAAGTTATAGAACACTAAGAACACTAACACATTAGATTTATATTGACTATCACTCACCTTCTGCCTATGTTATGATAGACTGTTGTTCAGTTGCTAAGTCATGTCTGACTCTTTGTGACCCCATAGACTGCAGCACACGAGGCTTCCCTGTCCTTTACTATGTCCTGGAGTTGATTCAAATTCATGTCCATTGAGTTGGTGATGCCATCCAACCATCTCATCCTCTGTCACCCCCTTCCCCTACCTTCAGTCTTTCCCAGCCTCAGGGTCTTTTCCAGTGAGTCAGCTATTTGCATCAATGGCCAAAATATTGGAGCTTCAGCTTCAGCATCAGTCCGTCCAATGAATATTCAGGGTTCATTTCTTTTAGGATTGACTGCTTTGATTTCCTTGCTGTCCAAGGGACTCTCAGGAGTCTTCTCCAGCACCACAGTTCTAAAGCATCAATTCTTTAGCGTTCAACCTTCTTTATGGTCCTGCTCGCACATCCGTACGTGACTACTGGAAAAACCGTAACTTTGACTGTACGGTCCTTTGTCAGTTGGAGGTTGAATCCACTTTGAAGAGTTAATCATCAATAATTACTGTCCTTTGAAATATTGGTTAATTTGTTCTTAGCTGTTCATCTATACTTTAACTGCATTTTCTCATTTGGGTGGAAAGTACCTTTCTAGACACATAGTAGTAATAGGACCTGGTACTGTGAATGGTATCCTGATAACCAAATACACTTTTTCACATCTACTTCCCATCCTTAGATTTACCCCCTTGAGATCATTCACCCATCCATTTGTTAGTTCATACATTCAGTAATTACTGAGAATGAATGAACTGCTAGTAGGGAGGAGGTGGTTAGAGGATGTGATGCTACTGAAGTAACGAAAGTCATAGTTTTATGACTGAGCAAACCTTTACATTTGAACATATGTACATATCAGGGTTACTCCTGTGGTTGAAATTTTGAATTTTAAATGTAAGAATTAAATGTAAGAGTTTTGAATTTTAAATGTACAAGATAGTGTGATAGTGGCTGAGGCCATAGAGAAAGTTTGCTAAAGAGGAAATACTGATACTTGAATAGAGTTCTGAAGGGAAGGGAAGTTTGCAAGATCTGGAGAAAGATTTAAGCAGAGGAAACTGATCTCGTTAGACAGAGGATGAAATCATCCAGTGATGCTGGATGGCATCACTGACTTGATGGATGTGAGTCTGAGTGAACTCCTGGAGTTGGTGATGGACAGGGAGGCCTGGCATGCTGCAATTCATGGGGTCACAAAGAGTCGGACACAACTGAGCAACTGAACTGAACTGAACATCACTACTAAGGCATATATAATTTTCTTGTTGAGACATTTGCGCTATTAATGTTTTTGTTGTATTATTGAAGTTTCAAGTGGTTTAAAATTATAATTTTATCACACAATTATAAAATGCTAATGTAACTTTTTTCTCCTCCTTAGAGGAAAAAGCTATGTATTCTGCTGAGCTAGAAAAGCACAAACAGCTTGTTGCTGAATGGAAGAGAAAGGCAGAAAATCTGGAAGGAAAACTTGTGTCATTACAGGTCGGTTGGAATAATTTACTCTTGTGAATTTTATTATTCACAAAATAATTACTTGTACAGTTTTTCTCTTGGAAATAATCTGAACAATTAATTTAGTTAGTGTTGCTGGGACATAGCAGTGAGAATTTCCCTCGTGTGACTTATAGTTTAGAATAGACATAGCAAATATGAGACTTCCATTTTTAGCACAGGTGGGCGTCTTAGAGATCATTTAAAAAAATAATGTATAATTTTGACTTTATAATTTTCCCTTTTCAACAAAAGATATTGGGTACTTTATTTCACATGGATTAAAATAATGTATATTATCCCATTAGATTTTTTTCTTTTGCAGACTAATTCTTTAAAATATTTTTCTCTTTATTATTATTGCTATACATAAAAAATTATATATAAGAAGTAAAATGAACCCTTATATTGAAAAGATATTTCCTTTAATGGTTTGAAATTTTCACTAAATGTTGAGTGACTGCAAAACAGTCTTTACTCATCACTTTTTTCAACTTGAGTTTTATTACCCAAATGCCGTGTTATCTTCCAGAAGGTGATCAGCATAGAGAGTTGCAAATTCATCTGAAATTTTCACATAGATAGTGTTGTAGTCTAGGTTTTCTTACTACAAACGTACTCATATAATATCCAGCATCTCATCTTCATTAAAATGTTCTAGTGTTAGGGCTTTTCTGGTGGCTCAGATGGTAGAGAATCTGCCTGCAGTGCAGGAGACCTGGGTTCCTTCCCTGGGTTGGGAAGATCCCCTGATGAAGGAGGAAAATGCCTACTCCAGTGTTCTTGCTTGGAAAATCCCATGGACAGAGGACCCTGGTGGGCTACAATCCATAGCGTTGCAAAGAGTGGGACATGACTGTAGTGACTTAGCCCACACACTAGGTTTTTTTTTTATACTTACTCTAGCATCTTATTTTCATTAAAATGGTGTTCTAGTATTAAATAACTTCTATTTGAGTCATGTTTTATGATCATGTCTTTGAGATTGGGGATAACATTAATTTAGAGGACTGTGCAAAACAATATTTAGATAATATAGGAATAGCAATACAGCGAATACTCACATACTCACCATCTTGAACAAGAAATAGAATGTCACCCACTGAAGTTCTGTAAGCATCCCTCCACATCTCCTCTCCTTAGCACCTTTTATGCTTTTTATCCCCTTGTTTTCCTTTATCGTTTTATTGAATATATCTGTCTTTTTATAATACATTGTTTGGATATATTATAAAATATTTTTAAACTGTATAAATGGAATTCTAAACCATATATAAATTGAATTCTTCTGAGACTTTTTTTTTGCTTAGTGTTATTTTCATAAATTTCAGTCATATTTTTAGAAGGTTCATTATTTTCACTGCTGTATTCATTGCGTGAATATATAATTTATTTACCTATTTTATTGATAAAGGACATTTACATTATCTGCTATACAAACAATGTGGTTATGAATTTCCTTGTTTATATCTCAACTCATTGGATAAGACCCTGATGCTGGGAAAGATTGAGGGCAGGAAGAGAAGGGACGACAGAGGATGAGATGGTTGGATGATGTCACTGACTCAGTGGACGTGAGCTTGAGCAAATCCAGGAGATAGTGAAGGGCAGGAAAGCGTGGCATGCTGCAGTTCATGGGGTCACAAAGAGTTGGACACACACATGCAAAAAAAATGAAAAGAGTCGAACACAACTTAGTGACTGAACAGCAATATTGTCTGGTGCACATATATAAGAGTTTCAGCTGTGTATCTTGATTGGAACTGCTGGGTCATGGGATATATATGGGCAATTTCAACTTTACTAGGTTTGGTGGCAGTTGTTTTCTAAAGCATTTGTGGTGATTTTCTCCTGCCAGTAGTACTGTGTGTTCTTGTTCTATTAATACATCTCTGGCAACACTACCATTACCAGAATTTTTAAAGTTTTCGCCAGCGTGGTTGGTTGTTGTTTGCTAAGTCGTATCTGACTCTTGGTGACCCCACGGACTGCAGCTTTCCAGGCTTCCCTGTCCTTCACTGTCTCCTGGACTTGCTCAAACTCATGTCCGTTGAGTTGGTGATATCATCTAACCATCTCATCCTCCTGCCCTCAATCTTTCCCAGCTTCTTCCTTAGAGAAGGGAATGGCAAACTACTCCAGTATTCTTGCCTGGAGAACCCCATGAGCAGTATGAAAAAGCAGTGTGGTTGTTGAGAAGGGCTGTCTATCTTAGGGTTTTAATTTGCATTTCTAGTAGTGAGGTCTAGCATCTTTTAAAATGTTTATTTACCATCGGTGTTTATTTACCATCGGTGTTTACTTTCTGATCAGCTCATTAACACATTAAAAATTTATTTCATCTGATGCTTTTAATTGTTTTCAGTGGGTCCAAAACATCTAGTCTGCTACTGTTATAAGTCCAGATCTTCTTTTTAAACTGACTTTACTTTTAAAAATTTAAAATGTAATATATATTTAGAAAAACAACAAATCAGAAGAAACCGAGAGGGAATTGGTAAAGATAAAATTTGAAATTAATGAAATAAAAGCCCCCCAAAATGGTAAAATGAGTAGTGGACTCTAAACATTAATTTTCAAAAAACTTTCAGTATAGTTTTAGGCTGTAATAATTTCTTAAAAAATTATATTTTCTTAACTATAAATGCTGTGAGGTTAACAAATTCATTTGAAAGTTTAAATTTATGCTAAATTTAATCTTGTAGATTTCAAATGTTAGGTTTTTTAATTTAAAATTTTTTGTTTCAGCCTCTCTGTGTATCAGTCAAGGTTCAGCCTGAGAAGCAGAACCAGGAGGATGTGTATGTGTGTACACATATGCACACATACATACATGCATATACATACACATATACATTGATGTATATACTATATACGGATTAACACGTATAAGATTCATTACATGAAATTGGTGATATGATTGTGGGGTCTGGCTAAATAAGTTGGAAATTCGCAGGTTTGATAGTATGGAAAGATCACATCATAGGGAGGCTGGAACTCACAGGTATGGGCCAAAGCTGTTGTCCCCAGGTGGTCAAGAATGTAAATCACAAACAGGATGAACTGAAGTGGGCATGGGCTGAAGCTGCTGTCTGCAGATAGAATTTGCTTCTCTTTTTATAGAGAAAACCCAGTTCTAGTTTCAAGACATTTCAACTGGTTCAGTCAGGCCCACCCTGATTATTCACGATAATATGCCTTTCTTAAATTCAGCTGATTAGGAGCATTTATTACTTTTATGGAATATCTTCATAGCAACATCTACATTACATTTGGATAACTGGGGACTAGCCTATCCAAGATGATACCACAAGCGAAAAAGCTATCACACCCTGATTCAAGATGATGAAACTGTGATCTCACATTTTTGTGGTTGAATCCTTTAGAATAACCAAGAAAATTGTGTAAAAGAACAATAGGGAGGAGGGACTTCCCTACTAAATGTCAAAATAGAGCCATAAATCAATACCATATTGACTAGATTAGTAGAACAGAAGGAGAATCCAGAAATGGAGCCCAAGTTACATTTGAGAATTTAAAACTAAATCCTAAACTACTTTTAATTTAATGGGGAAAAGAGTAGATTAACTAATAAACAGTGTTGGCACAACTGGCTATTTGTACTGAAGAAAATAAAATTGGACCCTATCTTACACTATATACAAAAGTAAATTCCAATTGCATTCAAGCAGGGATTTCTTAACTGTGAGGGGTGCTGAAGTCTGGAGCTGTCCTTGGCTGTTACAGTGACTGGGTGGATCCTCCGGCAAGTGGGTAGGGGCCAGGAATATCAAAAGCACTTCCACTGAGAAATACTATTTTAAAAAGGTTGCTGTTCAGTCGCAAATTTGTGTCTGACTGTTTGCCACCCCATGGACAGGCAGCACACCAGGCTTCCCTGTCCTTCACTATCTCCCAGTTTGCTCACACTCATGTCCATTGAGTTAGCAATGCCATCCAACCATCTCATCCTCTGTCATTTATATCTTTAACTTTTATATTTTAAAAATATAAATGTTAAAAAAGAAGAATATTTTGCAAGAAAAACTAGAAGACCGCATGTGTAGTCCAGAGGCAGGGAGGAGCCTAAACTCAACTAAAACTCAAGAAGCAAAGTAGGACACGTTTGACCATGTTTGTAACGCTGATGACCGAGTGTTCATATCTGCTATACAAGGTGCTCCTACAAACTAGCTTATAAGAGAAGGACTTCTCAATGGAAAAATGGGCAAGGTGTGTGAGGACTTTTGCATGAGGGTAGTTCCAGCTGTCTATAAGCATGAAAAAATGCTCAAATCCACTGGTTTGTAGTTAGAGAAATAAAAAAGTAATAAAGAAACATTACTTTTATACCCATCAGACTTGCAAAATTAAAAACATTTGTTGCTATATTTCTTGACTTTTTAACCTTTTTCATAGTTTTTTTCTCTTATTATTGTCACCTTAAAAATTTTTGTCACCAAGTCTTTTAATAGCATTCTCTCTCCTTTATATATATATAATTCCTCTGAAAGAGACATTATGATGTTGTGAAATGTAGGTTTTATCTTTCATACTTAGCAATATCAAATGAACTTGCCCAAGGTCAGAGAAATACAACTTCATCAGCTGAAAGGGATTGATTGACTTTAAGCTGTCTTCCAGCTCTATAGTTTGTGAAGTAGTTTTTGCATGCTGCTTTTTAATGAACTTTTCTTCCTCAGGAACGTTTGGATGAAGCAAATGCTGCATTAGATTCAGCATCAAGACTTACAGAACAGTTAGATTTAAAGGAAGAACAAATTGAAGAACTTAAGAAACAAAGTAGGTTTTTTCCTTGTTCTTTTTTCCTACAATACCAGTGTTGAATCAGGTGTGGTTTCCTGCCACGCATTGGTACAGTCGAGTGAGAACAACTTCTGTTAGAATGTGACTTCCATTCCTGTCCCCCATGACCAGTTTACTTTGATTTGAATATGGCTCCTAGTGAAACCAGAGTCGTAAGTTGGCCCTGGCTATCTACTAGTTAGTTCTTCTGAATATTGAGGCTGTTCATTTGTGCTTTCTGCCACCTTGTTGACCATCCAAGGGATAGATTTGACTGAGTCAGCTTGTCACAGTGTGACGTTTCCCTGTTCAGTCCATGTTCATCCTGCCTAAAGCTGTCTGATATGTTAAAGGAGGCAGTGTTCTTAAGTAAAAGAGTAACTTTTTGTGGAATGAATGTCTGCCTATAACTAGCGTGTTATGATTATAGATGATGCTTTACATGTAGGCACTCATGTATTTTTTGATGCTTGTAAATTATCTCATAGGCCCTGTCGATTTCCTAGGGTGAGTCCTGTGTTTAGGATTATCAGTTGGGCCTCAGATAACCAGGTGATTGATAGTGCTTTGTTAACTCTAACTGCTGACAGAGATGGCATGTCCTCATTTAATCTCTGATCTAATGGTCCCCAGGAAGTTGAAGCTACTCTATGGCTGCATTTAGTAGGTAATGATTAAAGATTATCAGAAGGGTGATGAGAACCTAGAAATGTATCAGCTTTAGGGGATGGGTTAGGAGCAGTAGTACCAAGGCATGTAATTAAGATTAAGAAGCACCTCTTAACATGAGATAGAAATAGGCAAAATAGGAGATGGCACAGCAGAAACACTGTCAGACAACAGAAAATGGTGACTTGGACATTAAGGAGGCAAGCAGACAAATCACTGAACTGTGGATACCAAAGGACAGGCCAGATAGGTTGGCCAAAAACAGGCAGGAGACAGGAGATGAGAGATGGTTAGAAGTAAAAAAAAATACTAAGATGGAGAATGTGAAGTCATATCCTTAAGGTCACTAATCTGAGGCAGATGAGTACCCAACTAAAAGTCCTCTGTTTACTTTGTAAGATTTGGCTAGCCATGGAACTCTCAATGTAATTGAGGGGCTGGAAACGGATAAGGAAACAGTTATATATTGGGTCTACATGGGCATTTTATGTAAATGTACTGTATTCTTTAGTCTTCTCATATTTTATTTACCCTTCACAAGAAAATAAAGTAGGCGGTATTAGTTACAGTTTATAAGTTAAAGACACTGAGATTTAAACTCTGATCTTTTATCCTTGACCAAAGTTCATGATCTTTCCATGTTGCTCTATTTCTTGTCAGGAAAACAGTTGTTTATAGGCTAGCTTGTATTTTGTTCTATATATATCTCCTTTGAAGACAGGATAGTATCTTCTGAGTTGTACCCTAAATATTGAAATGGTTGCCCTTACCCAGAGGCAGTGTTTATTTGGAAAACAGTCTAGTTAGGTTGAAGGCCAGTGTAACTACAGCTTTACCTGGAAGACATATGGCAACCTGGAGGAGACACTGAGCAGTCAAGGGATTAGCCAAAGAATTGGTATCTTCAGGTAGGGCTAGACTAATATAGGTAAAAAGGCAGTATTCTGAACCAACTTCTTGGTCAGTGACAACTCACTTGTATGTCATGCTACTGGAATATTTAAGTTCACCTCCCCTTTTAGACAACTATGCGTGTTTTTCCCAGTAGATGATAAGATAAAAAAATAAACACTGTGACTTATTGTAGTTACTAAATATTTTCACAGTCCCTACACTACTTAGTAATTTGTTCAGGCACCCATTTAAATCCTCAGTAGTAGAATATTTTTAGATTTTGATTGTAAGTGACAAGGCTTAGGTGGCCTAGGTCCCTATTCATGTAAAAAGTTACAAGTAATATTCACTGTAAATATATAGAACTCTGGACTCATTTTGTGAAGTTAATATTAACCACAGAAAAAGCTCTAATTATGCTTATACAACTGGTATTTGAAAGGAAGGCAAGAGGCCAATGTTGCACAGACAGGCAGGGGAGGGGGTGGTTAAAGGGACGGTTAGTTCTGTTATGTCTTTAAGTCATTCTTGTCATTTAAGCTCTTCTTAACAGTCTGTTTTCTTTTATTACCTAAGTGCTTAATATTACTTTCAGATGTCTAAACACAAATGTGATTTTATTTTCTCAAAGCTGCATTTTTGATTTGATAATATAAATAAAACTTTGATTGGCTTGGTTGTTGCAAAAGAATCATTGTATATTTTCTTTCATAGATCATTAAGTACTTTAAATGTTGATTGATGTTGTAATACTGTACGTTATTTTTAACGCAAAACTTGGCCAGACAGCAAAAATATTTGCCAGGAGAAACAGTTTTGAAAAAGACAGATTGGCTTTTGTTGCAAGAAAGTACATAGAGACTTGAATCGTAGAGGCAAAGTATTGTTTTACTTCTAAGCATCTGTGGACTGTCGATGATTAGTTGATATGCGGTTTCAACATTTAAACAATGTTAGGAAACTCATTTTAAAAAGCAGTATTTTATTTGAAATGTTTATGTCATTGCTACCAGAGATGAGATGATTCAGTCTGGTCAAACGTATGAAAAGGGAGCTATTGCTTATAACACCAGTATTAAAACAGTAGACTGTTGTTGATTTCAGTCATTCTTAGAGTAGATAATTGTTAGTGCTGTGTATGTGCAATTGTGGTTATGAGTCCCGAGTATTTACAGGCTTTGTGTGAAAAGTATGAAGATGCCTTAATCAGGTGTGAAATACTTAATGTGAACCAACTACTTGGCTTCATGTTAGATGCTGTGTGAGATACTAGCTAGGAGCGCCCCCCGCCCCCGCCCTTTTCTCTTTTTTATAGGAACTTAGTTAAGGAAGTAACACCTGGCCTAGATACACACCATAGGTTCATAGTTTAAGACAGTGGTGCTCAGCTCTGGTCAGAGAGTGCACATTTAGTTCTCTAGGAATCCCATTAAGGGTTAGGGACATTCCATGGAGAAAAGAAACCTGAGTAGGCAGAGCTCTAAACTAGTAGTAAGATTTTACTCCCAAAATATAAGTTCTTTGTCTTCTCCCCCTCACCCCCCAGCCCCACACACTATGGGAAAGTAACAAAGAAAAACCCTCAGATCCTGTAGGTGCTATAATTTAATAGGTGATGTTGGCTGGTAGAAGAATTGCTCCTTTCTTTCCTTTTAGAAATTATTCTTTCAGCATTTTTTCTGTAAGTGTTCTTTTTCAGTGTAGGTCCAAAGACTTATTTCACATGTCATCCTAGATTTTTTTTATTTTTTTCAAACTTAAGGCATTAGTCCTCTGTGAAGTAGGTAGGACAGTGTCTTTCATGGACTATTCTGAGTTGATCAGAGTTCAGAATTTCTATGGGATTGTCATTCATGGGAGAATGTACACCTATGGAAATCTAGACTACAGCTGAACCACTGAAAGATGTGTTATACTGCTATGTTCATGGACAAATTTAACGTTTTTTTCCTTTTGCTTATTCTCTGTCGTCATCCTGGAGATAAATTCCTGCTTAAAGTGAAAATGGTTGGATAAAATGGAAAGAGGAAGCACAAAAGAATTACTGTTTTGATAACTATTATTCAAAAGGCTGGTAAATTTTATGGTACACCAAGAAAAATAAGTTTTCATAAGCAATGCAAGTTTAGATTCCAGCGCCAGGGAAGTCTTTCAGTCTGTGTGCCAGTTTTATAGCCATATCTTAAAGGGCCCCATCACTGATTTTTTTTTTTTAAGGTTTTGTTACTGCTTTTTAAAAAAGTCTTCAATGAGTTGAGAATGGAAAATTTCCTTAGAGTGTTTTTTTAAAGAAAATCTAGAAGAATGTATAAAATGAGCCCCAGTAAACCAACTGTAATATGAAGCATACAAACATTTTAAAACTACAAATATAAAACGTTTAAACTGTTTTTCATGGAGCCACCTTTATGGTGCTGGAAGGTGGATTTTTTATTTTAAATAAAGACATTCCGTTTTCCAGGACATGATTTATACAAGAAAACATATAATGTCCTGTTGAACATAGGCCAGATACATTCCCAGACGCTTTGTTACCCAAACCTTTTGAGGGATTTCTTTATAGATGTTTTTGGCAGAAGTTGTGATTTTAGAGGAAACATATAAGAAATACCAGATGCAGTTTTCTGAGTTGCCATAAATAGTTAAAAAATTGTGATGATATAAACATCTGGGTGTACTAGAAAATGCCAGAATTTTTAATTAAGAAAAAAGCTTATGTCAGTTCAGTAAATAATCAGGCCCTTTTCAACATAATGGTTTTATTTCTTTTTAATTTTTTAATGGTTATATTTTTTAAATGTATGTTTTATTAGTTCTAAGTATAAAGGGAAAAGCAAATTATGTAACTTTGAGAATTTTTGACTTAATGTGTTTTGTGTCTTTTTCTTCACATAGATGAGTAATTCATAAGATAAATCATTTATTCTTTTTGTCCTATGTTACATTCTCAGATAGTCTCCCTTCCTAGAGAAAAAGCAGTCATTCGTTCATTTGTCAGAGTCATGGTTTTCTGCTGTGTACCAAGCACTGAAATAAGTGCTCAAGATACAAAGACGGGGGACAAGAGTTCCACCTTCAGGAGGATTGTCACATACTTGCAACAGGCTATTGAAAAAGGAAGACAGTCTATTCTGCCTCATGATGGTACTGTGGAAGGGTAGAAAAGGCTAGTGAAAGGTATACTTGCCCTCTCTTGAACGGCAAATACGTCCAGTGAAGCAGGCAGAGAGCTGGGAAGGAACATTCTAGACAGAGGGGGGAATTCATATGAAACAGCATCAGATCTGGAAGCTGGCTGAGGATCTAGTGGACTCATTGTGTGTGTGCTGCGCTGGTGTGGAGTGTGGAGAAGGCGGAGGTGGGAGTAAGCTGTTGGATCATGAACACAAGTTTTAAACTGGGGCTAAATTATACTATAATTGAATATAGTATAGCAAATAGGACTAAGCAGAGACAGGGGAATTGGAGAGCTTCTTATAGGGGGCAACAGATTCTCTTCATCCAGCCGCTCCCATGCAGGAGAGTGGGTCCAGGGTTGCTAAATCTTCAGATCTTTCGGAAGACACCAGAAATGTAGACTTTGATGTGACATGTAATTTAAGTTAAAAAAGAAAAACCCTGTGGGCTGAGCAAACATTTCTTTGTATCAGATTTAGTCCATGCTGATTTCCAACAGCTTTCAGAAATGGGTCACAGTTTAGTCTATAGCTTAGAAAGCCATTTGTCATTAATATAAATCAGTACATATTAATATACAGTGATGATGATATTCAGTAAGTGGCAAAATTATAATTATGACTTTACTGGTTATTGACCCAATTGAGGCCCTTTCTTTTGCAATATGACAGGTCTGTGTCATATTTAAAATTTTTAATTTTTAAATTTAAAAATTAAATCTATAACTTGATTCACAATATTCAGTCTTTTTAAAAAATTGTTAGTTTGTTTTGCTATGGAAGAATGCAGTACAAATTATCTGAATTTTAATTTAAATGGTTGAGAGGGAAAATAAATTTGATCTGGTTATATTAAAAATATTTACATAAAGTCTCTTTCTTGTACATAGTAATGCTAACTTAACTCTACAAATAATCCAGTAGACTTCAACATTGATAATTGAGCTTAATCAGAGTCCAGTCTATTAAAACTCAAGTTAATGAGGATATACTGTATTCATAAAATTTTTTTGTGAGTTCTTTGCTAGGAAATGGAGTTTCAAAAATTACTTTCCATTCTGCAACTAATAATTATGGAACAAGAAAGCATTCACCATATACTCTAGACCTTAAAATTCTGTTGAAATGGTTGAAAAGAATTGAGTTATAAGGCAAAACAATTGGTAATATGTCTTCAAATGTAAAGAAATACAAGGTGCCTTTATAGTTAAAAAATATAATTTGCTGTTATAGTGAAAGTGATCTTGTCTAAGTTGACATTCTGTTAATAAGACCATCAAATTTTTAGCTTTTGCTTTGATTATATTTAATTGACCAAAGAGGCTAAATCTCCTTATATTAGATTTAATGTATCAGATTTAAATTTATTTTTTAGGCAGCCAGTGCAAGTAAGACACCAGACCCAGCTTATTTACTGACATATCTGTGTGCTGTGCTTAGTTGCTCAGTCATGTCTGACTCTTTGCAACCCCATGGACTGTAGCCCCCAAGCTCCTCTGTCCATGGGGATTCTCCAGGCAAGAGTACCGAAGTGGGTTTCCATGCCCTCCTCCAGGGGATCTTCCCAACCCAGGGATCAAACCCAGGTCTCCCACATTGCAGGCGGATTCTTTACCATCTGAGCCACCAGGGAAGCCCCAGAATACTGGACTGGGTGGTCTATTCCTTCACCAGGGGATCTTCCTGACCCAAGGAATCAAACCAGGGTCTCCTGCATTGCAGGCGGGTTCTATACCAGCTGAGCTTCCAGAGAAGCCCCAAATAACTAAATACTTGTAAGTATGAGCTCCGTACATATTATACATGAATCTTGCTGGAGTGTTAGTCAGAGGTTAGCTTTCTGACGCCCCTTTGTTTCAGTTTTTGAGATTCTGTTTCCCATTTTAAGTTGAATTTGTCAGGGATAAAAAATGCTAGTGAAATTGTGTAGTGGGCCCATGTGCTACTTGTGAGCTTAACTCCTCCAGTAGTCACCCCAGAGTTGTTTCAGCCCGTCTTAAGAGTCTTCGATTCTGCCTTTGGCAATCAAAGACTACTGTGGCTGCTCAGGTCGCTGAATGGCCAGCCCTTACGTGCAACCCCCAGAGAAGCAAGTATTTTAATTAATGAGTGGGTTTCCCATGGGACCACTGCACCATATGAGGACGAGGCCTCCACCACGCCCGTACATTTGTCTCCTGAGAGAACCGTAACCGGCAAGGAGCAGTCTTGTTCCTTTTTTTCTGGAGCAAAGCTCTCTTGTATGTTCTCCTCCCTTCTATCCCAGCAAATCTATATCGATAGACATACCTGTAATAACATCATATTTCTAATGTTCTTTTCTTCCTTGTGTCGACTTCTTTGCCTTAGTTTGTAAAGATGACCAGGCGAAATGGAGGAAAAGTTATCAATGTTAACCAAAGTGATACATGTTATTGATAAAAGTTAGGCAGAGTTGAAAGATGGTATTTTAAGAAATCGTATGAATGAGTTCTAGTACTTTATACAGCACTTTACTATTTAGAAAAGTCATATTTAATCACTCAGTAGGTTCTCTCAAAATTTCTTGAGATAAGCAAGCTCATTTTACAAAATAGATAGTGAAGTCTGGCACTGGTGACAGGACCGTGATTCATATTTCAGGTCTTGTGACAGGAGCGCGGTTTCATGCAGGTCTTCTGACTCTCAAGTCCTGCTCCAGCCACCTTTCTTTTCTCAGTGAGTGTATATTAGTCGTGCAGTTGTGTCTGTCTCTTTGTGACCTCATGGACTGTAGGGTGCCAGGCTCCTCCATCCATGGAATTCTCCAGGCAAGAATACTAAGAGTTGGTTGCCATTCCCTTCTCCAGGGGATCTTCCCAACCCAGGAATCGAACCCAGGTCTTGCACATTGCAGGCAGATTCTTTACTGTATTAACCATTGGGGAAACCCTTTCTTGGTCAGGTGGCTGTTAAATAAACCTGAGTCTTGTCCAAGGGAGCTTAGTCATAAAATAGCCAGTGACTTTGTAAGGAGTGTGACCTAATTTTACAATGCTTTCTAAAGACAGTATTGTAGTACAGTGTTGCTAACTGCAAATAAAATGGAAAATTGTGATGTACTGATTTGTTGTAGTCACTCGCGTTTTATGTTTACTTTTGATTTTAAATCAGGTGATGAAGACCCTGGCACCATCTCTCAGTATTACAGAGAAGAGGCTCTGATATGGTTTTAGGATGTCAGATATTCAGAGTAACTTTCAACCTAAACCAGACGAATCCCAGTTACTTTGTTGCTCGACTTTAACGTGTACCCTGTCCCTGCCCTTTTTTCGCCTTCTAATTTCCAAAGGATTATTTTGGCATGTTTTTAGGTTATTTCACAGGGATATTGTATTTGGCTATATACTCACTTCTGAATAACTGTATTTTGCCTGCCCATATAAATACAATTCTGATTTCAAATTGTGGTTTGAATTAGTATGCAGTTTTTGTGGAGAAGTATTGAGAATCTGTTGGGAGGAGAATAGGTATGCCTGGAGAAAAGAGCAAATCTGTAGGGACCTTTGAAGTCAGTATTTGACTTTCTTTTCTAAGTCTTTCCTAGTTAATACCACCATTCCAACCCTTCCCCCCAAAGTCCCAGGTTGTTTTCTAGACTCAAGTATCAGTGTACACTTAAACTGCTACTTGAAGCTAAAATAGCCCTCTGTATGTTTTTTTTTTGAGGATAGTCACACTGTCAGTTCTCTTTCTCACTAGCTCAGGACTAGCTTATATTCTGCTAATGAAATTTTTAAGAAATTTGTACCCTCTTATTTTGGCTTTAAGGATGTTTTGAGGACTCCCCAGGTGGTGCTAGTGGTAAAGAACCCACCTGCCATTGCAGGAGATGGAAGAGATGTGATCCAGTCGCTTGGTCAGGAAGACCCCCTGGAGGAGGGCATGGCAGCTCCCTCCTGTATTGTCGCCTGGAGAATCCCATGGCAGAGGAGCCTAGCAGGGCATGAGGTCACAAAGAATCAGACGTGACTGAAGTGACTTAGCACACGTGCACGCGAGGATGTTTTGCTTATATCTTTGAGAACACAGAGCTTTCAATAAGAATTTTACCAATATTAACTAATTTTCATCAAGAAAATATTTACTGCTTGAACTTTATTAAGATGGATTTCTTGATCAATTTTTCATAGAGCAAAGTTTAATTTTTCTAATTTGTTTTACTAAAGTCGTTTTTATCAGAAGCAAGGTTGTGAATTTTACTCTGAAGATGTCTAGTTATTCAGTTTTCAGTTCAGTTCAGTCACTCAGTCATGTACGACTCTTTGCGACCCAATGGACTGCAGTAGGCCAGGCCTTCCTGTCCATCACCAACTCCCAGAGTTTACATAGACTCATGTCCATTGAGTTGGTGATGCCATCCAACCATTCAGTTTTATCTTTTCTTTTTTAATGAGATAGTATAGTATAGTGGTTATATTCTGGTTATACTCCAAAGTAGTGTTATCCATTAAAAAAATACAATGTAAGTCACAGTTAGAATTAAAAACGTTTTAGTAGCCACATTTAAAAAGTAAAAAGATACTGAGATTAATTTTAATAATATATTTTATCTAGAATTTATATTGTATCTAGTATTTATCATTTTGAAATGTAATCAATATAAAAATCATTAGTTTTTAGAAGAAAGTAGATAGGAGAAGGGAAGTCTCAGAGAAAGGGAAGATGGAGGTTGGCTAAATTTGACCTTCTCTTCTGCCACCTCTCCATAGCCTGGGGGAGAAGTGGAGGAGGATGAAAGAGAAGACTCTGCTCCTCTGGCTCTTACTTCAGTTGAGGAATGGGGTGGTTAATTTAGAACATGAATGAGAGATTAACTTACTTGCGGTTCTTCCTCTAAACAGAGTACTAGAAAAGGCCCCTTCACTAGAAAAGGCCCACTTGGCACCCTGGTTGGTAGTATATATGTGTCCATTAAGAATCTACAGTGTCTTTTTCTGACCCAGACTTAAATAATAGTCTTGTTCTCTCTGTCTCTGTGTGTCTGTGTGTCTCTTAATGTCCAAGCTTAAATTCTTCCCTGGAAACACAGGAAAGGAAACATTTGTAGTTGATTTTCCAAACACAAACCTAGCTTTTATAGTATGGTTATGACAACCATCTCTGTTTTGGTAAAAGTTAGCCTATTACATTTTGCAGTTTAGATTTTGGCAATTTGGAAAAGCCACGGTCATTGCAAACAGTTAAACTGGACATTTTGTATATACGTTTAGTAGTAAATCAGAATTTTAGGCATTGTACAGACAGAATGAAAACATAAAGCAGATGAATCTGGCTTAACATGTAAGGTTCAGAGAAAACTTCTTTGAGGAAGGAACTTGGGCACTGAGATGTGAAGGGTAAAGAGTTAATATTAATAGGCAGTGCCAATGGAAAAGAGCTTTCCAGGCAGAAGGAAAAACATTTGCAGAGGTCTGCAGTGGGAATTGAGAGTTCAGAAATAAACCATACATTTCTGGTCAATTGATTTTCAACAAAGATTCCAAGAGAACAGATTTTTCAACACTTTGCTACTGCAACAACTAGGTATCCCCACATATAGGAAACGTGGACCCTTACCTCACACCATTCAGAAAAAGTAACTCAAAGTGGATCATGGACCTGCATTTTAGAGTTAAAGCTGTGAAACCCTTAGAAGAAAATGTAGGAGTAAATCTTTGTGATACTGAGTTTAAGCAGTGGCTTCTTAGACAAGGCAAGAAACATAAGGAAAAATAAATTAGACTCATCAAAATTAAAACTTTTGTGCTTCAAAGGATACTGTCAAGAAAGTGAAATGACTGCCCACAGAGTAGAAGGAAATATTTGCAAGTCATATAGCGGATAAAGAAGCTTGTATACTGCTGCTACTAGGAAAATGCTGCATAACGCAGAGTAGGTGTGTGCAAAGAGGTCAAAGTCTAGTGTTCGGATGTGAATATTTCTTGATTTGAAAAGTTGAGCTCTACCGCAAAGCATTCTCCTTTTCATTTCTTTCAGAATGAAATTTGTAATCTAGCTTGATGTTAATAAGCATCTTTGGCTCAAACTATCCATTTCTGAGGAAACAGTTGTAGACTCCATTGGTCTGCTGAGAGTTCCTTAGTCTAGGAATCCATTACTCCATGGTATGGTTCATTATGAACAGGGTCTCTCCTTGTTGTAACTTTAGACTTTGCTTTTAATACTGTTTAGATTCCAAGTGTTCTGCCAAGACTTTACACATTTTGCTTCCTTTTCAAATAACTAAGAATTTAAAAATAAAATAGTCCAGACATCTTTCTAAATCAGTCAGAAGCTATATAGTATCTTGCCTAGTCTGTTAGAACCAGTGATCTGAATTTTTTGCAGTTTACCTCAGGATACTTTGCCCTGGCAGCTGCCTCCTGAGCCACGGTCTTGATTGTGTTAGCTACTTTTCTTCGTCAGCTCACCAAGAGAGTCCAGCCAGGAAAATGGAAAAAGGAAAATCTAAAATTGTCCTTTCCGTTTTTTCCCGTTAAAAAGTGGCTCTGGAAATGTTTCATGCAAGGAAGCAGTGGTGAAAAATCTCTTGTTTGCGCTTAAGCTTTTGAAGAGAATGAAAACCTTTGGTTTCTAAATTTTCTGTTGAAGAATTGATTATTTTATTGGGGGTAAACAATGTGAATTAATGCATAGTCTGGCTTCTAGGTAATTTCTATACCAGAAAGCCTAATTCCCTGAACTAAGGAAGAGATGGGTGTAATTTTAATATTCTAATTAGAATAAGTACATATATTCAAAATTCAGTAAAGATGTCATAAATCTCATTATATATTCATACAGATTATTTTAATCAGTTAATGACTATCTTATTCATGTATTTTAAAACAGATGAGCTCCAACAAGAAATGCTGGATGATGTACAAAAGAAATTGATGAATTTAGTAAATAGCACAGAAGGAAAAGTGGACAAGTATGCTCTGCCTTTTATTTTTATGTATTTTATGGGGATCACTTTTATGGTAAAAACAATTTCTACATGTAAATGTGTGTGATTAAATTTTAAAAACCTTTTGTTTTTCTTATATAGTGATGAGTTGCAGGTAGTTTTAATGAGGGGTCAGTAACTTGCCTTCTCTTGGTTTTTAAATATATTTTGCCAGCTTAAGATTCTTTTTCTTAAGACTGTATGGAAGAGATCACCACAGTATGAAGTACTTCGAAAATAGGAAGTTTATTCTTACTATTCTTTTTTGTTCTCTTTACTGCCCTTAAGTAGACGTATCTTGCTCAAGTGCATTAGGTGTGAAACCTAAGTATACAGGTAGTATGTATCTTTAACATTTTAAAGATTTAGATATTATTAGCAAATTTTTAATAAATGTGAATGAATGGGGAAATATAAGCATAACCATTAAGCACAAGAACTGTCCATCACCATTTAGGATAGGGAGGAGAGAGAGATCTGAAATGTCTCCTTATAATATCGACCTAAGCAGGCACTGAAAATTACTAATGAAGCTCCAATCTCAGTTGATTATTTGATTGAAGAAAGTGGGTGGCTTGTTAAGTGATGTTTTTAAAGGGGCACATTTTGAGTTGTTTGCGGTGTTCCTTAATTAGACTTGTCAAGATTTTGTTAAAGCTGCTTTAAAATATTTTACTGTTTAGTGTTCTTTGTAATTAACTCCTGTTTAAGTATAATTAAATATGTGTATGTTCATTATTTATTGTTTGGGTACACTGGATATTGAAACAATTGGCAAGTTAGCTTGCACTATTTCTGCCTTCATTTTCAGAGTCCTGATGAGAAATCTCTTCACTGGACACTTCCACACACCAAAACATCAGCGTCATGAAGTGTTACGATTAATGGGAAGCATTCTAGGCATCAAAAAGGAGGAAATGGATCAGGTAACTGAACATTGAATGCCATTCTGAATATATTTATAACTAGAATACTTGGCATCATATAAAAGAATCTCAGTATATTTATAACTAAAATACTTGGCATCATATAAACATTTTTTTTCCCTGTGTTTTATATAACTTTTGCTGAATACAATAATGTAGAAATGGAATCATTTTATATTACAGAGAAGATTTGTGCAGTTTGTATAACATTAGCTTAAATGTTTCATAACTTATAAGTCACCATTCATATCAGAATGCTGAAAGTTTGAGAGATGACAGCCCTCAGGTTTTTTTTTTTTTTTTTTAGCCCTCAGGTTTTATTTGAGATAGTGCTTGGGATGACATTTCAGTGTATATATAGCTTCCATCAGTAGGAAACTGGGAAATGGACTTGCAAAGCATGAGTTACTGCCATCTGAAATCATGTAAAAATGCTTCTGTTTTCTTTTCTTGTATTGATCATATTTTCCTCTTTTAAAACAATCTTTCAGTTGTTGACTGAAGACCAGGGCGGTGTTACCAGGTGGATGACTGGGTGGCTTGGAGGAGGATCAAAGAGTGTTCCCAGCACACCTCTGAGACCAAGTCAGCAGTCTCTGCTTAATAGTGTAAGAGTCGGCTTCGTTCTTGCTGAATAGGATAGTGACATCGCTGTGCACCACATGCATTTGCAAGGAATTAGACTTCTTTTTCAGGTTATTTTATACAGCCCTGTTATTTTGGAGCTGTGGAAACTGAGATCCAAAGAGGTGATTAGCTTACGGATAGAAAGCCAGTTTTAATAGTTTTATTGCATACAGGTTTTATTTTAACACTTTGTTTGCATGATACTTTTATTTTTCAAAATATTAACTGTCCCTTCGTTTTTGATTATACTGCTATCAGCACATAATCATTTGTCTCTTACTACTAAATTATTAGATTCTCAAAGACAGAGGCTCTGTTTTATGCCTGTATGTATCTATGTAGTCACTGGGCCAGTTGAATGCTTATCGAGCACCTGCCGTGTGTCAGACTGTTCTGAGCATGGAGAGTGCAAGCTACACACCAGATGAATGAAGTGCTTTTCTTCAAAAAAACTGACATTCCGGTAGGAGGTAGCCGTTAATTAACATGGAAACATGACCCCTGGTATACAGTAGGCTTAAAATGAGTATTAATTGAGTTGAGTACCACTGTGAGTTGGAATGTGGAGTTTACTTCTTTATGTGTGTATGTATGTATTTATTTTTAACTAAAGAGGAAACTGAGGCTAGGTGACTTACCTGAGCTGGTGAAAGAACTCTTAAATTGAGTGGCATAAAATGGAAAGTCCTACGCTACATTATTTTAATCTGATAATAATATTACTGGTGACCTTTTACTGTACTCGTTGATTGGGTGCTACTATAGGAAAATGTGATTATTTGATGCTTGTTTTCTGTTGATACCTGTGTATCAGTTAGAGTAGCAACACTTTTAATTGTTCATAAGGCTGGCTTATAAAGAAATGATCAGATAGCATGACTAGTTTTTAATATGAATTAGAATAGCTGGTACAGTTTCTTAGTTGTAGTGAATATAATTTTATTATCTGCCTAATATATCCAAAATATTTCTTCTTAGTCTTTTTCAGAACTTTTTGTTAAATTTCTAGAAACAGAATCTCATCCATCTGTTCCACCACCCAAGCTTTCTGTTCATGATATGAAACCTCTAGATTCACCAGGAAGGAGAAAACCAGATACAAGTACACCAGAAAGTTTTAAAGGTAAAATCAGATACTTATTTTCTTTTCTACAATTTAAAAAGTTGATGATTCATGATTATGTTTTACAGTGATACCAACTGAAGTTTTAATGTTTTTGAAAATGTGCAATGACTTCTTCCAAAATTCCAGTAAGGCATTAGATTTTGGCTTCATATATATATATTCTTATAGCAATCTGATATTTAATTAGCTTAGGTTAATTTAAACAATATGAAATATTTTCCCTTTATAGGAATAATTCTCTCTCTGCATAAGCCACCTTAAATTATTCTTGGGAGTGCTTGGTAAACCTTTGTTCACGCGTTTTCCTTTCTCACTAATAGTGCTTATTGCTAATCAGAGTTAGAATTGTAGTTTATATAGTTAGAGAAAGATTTTTTTCCATGTGCTAATCTGAGTATTACACTCAGTAACCAAAGTTGGTATGTTAATAATATTTACAAGAGCAGTTTAGTAAACTAGCTCAGACATCCAAGAACATTGTGAAGAGTTCTTATGTGTTGAAAGGCCTGCCTGAAAGCAAAGGGTTTGGTGGTTCTACAATATGTGGATGTAGTTTTCTATCCTGCTAGGTTGTAAGGATCTTATTTATGCTATTCACATCCCCTGTGTTGGCATGCAGTCAAGTCTCTTGAGTTCAAATTGAAGTATCATCCATTAGACTCTCTGTTCATGTGCACGTGCGTGTTGAGTTGCTCGGTTGTGTCTGACTCTTTGCGAGCCAGTGGACTGTAGCCCTTCAGGCTCCTCTGTCCGTGGGATTTCCCCCTGGAGTGGGTTGCCATTCCCATCTCCAGGGAATATTCCCAACCCAGGAATCAAACCTGGGTCTCCTGCATTGCAGGTGGATTCTTTACAGTCGGAGCCGCTAGGAAAGCCCATTAGTCTCTGTACAGATTATTTATTGGAAGGGCTATATATTTTATCTGAAATCTTCATATTTTAATAGACTAACATGTTTGCTAGCTGGACTGTAAAGGTACATATTATATACTCTCAAGTTTATGTCACTTGCTCAGTACTTAAATGTGGATAAAATACTGAATTTATATTCTCAAATTTTAAGAACTTCTTTAGTCCTTCTCTCAGCTCTCAGAAGTTGTTCAGTCGTGTCCAGCTCTTTGTGACCCAGGGATTGTAGCCTACCAGGCTCCTCCATCCATGGGATTTTCCAAGCAAGAGTACTGAAGTGGGCTGCCATTTCCTTCTCCAGGGGATCTTCTCAACCAGGGCATCGAACCTGGGTCTCCTGCATTGCAGACAGACGCTTTACTGTCTGAGCCACCAGGGAAACCTTCTTTAGTCCTTACTTAGATGAATATTTCTATTTTCCTGAACTTTTATAGAAAGTGAAAGTAGTAAAATTATTTTAAAAGTTTGTCTGCTAAATTTAGGCTTTAGAAAAGTCTTAACTTTAATGTGTAGACTATACTAAAAACAGTTTTTCTTGTTATACTGGATTTTATTCTTCCTTTAGTTAGTTTCTGGCTGTGCTGCATCTTCACTGCTGCAGGCTTGTCTCTAGGTGCAGCGAGCAGGGGCTGCTCTTTGTTGCCGTGCGCGGGCTTCTCATCGTGGTGGCTCCTGTTATTGTGGAGCACAGGCTCCGGGGCACACGGGCTTCAGTAGCTGTACCTCCTGGGCTCTAGAGCGCAGGCTCAGTAGTTGCGGCGCGCGGACTTAGTTGCTCCAAGGCATGTGGGATCTTCCTGGGCCACAGATCTAACCCATGTCTCCTGCATTGGTAGGTGGATTCTTTACCACTAAGCCACCAGGAAAACCCCAGTTTTAGCATCTTTCAAGATTCTAAAATTTATTTTGGCAGGGTCTCCCTTCCCCCGCTCCTCCCCCTGCCCTTCCCCTTCTTTCCTCTCCTTTTCTTTCCTACACCTCCCCACTTCAGTTATCAAGTCACATGCCCAGCTTGATTTGTGTTGCTCAGAGACAAAAGCCAGAGCTTACCATGTAGCTATTTCAGAGTTTGGAAAATTGTCATTCACAGGAAAAAGTACAGCTTGCGGACCCAAGGGTGCTCAGTGATAAGTAGATTTGATACATTTGTCTCAATGCTTCCTTTGTTTTAGAGGCCTCTTTTATTTTAGTTTCCCATCACTGAAGCCGGTGTCTTTGAGGGGTTGCTTGTCTCTGAACAAAGAAGTTGTTAATGGCCTTGGGTAATAAAGCAGAATTCTGTCCACTAAGACTTTAGGGCATAAACTAAGTGCTGTTCCAGTAAGAACTTAATTGTTCAGTCTGACTTCACAGAAAAATAATCTAATGAGAATTGTTTTTAAACCTTTGACTATCTAAAAGATGACCGTTTAATGTAATACATACATTGCTTTTTGTTTTGGTAAATTAATGTTAAATCTGATGTTATTATAATATGGGTGCCAATTTTTTTCAGGACCATTTTAATTATTTGGGCAAAACAAGTTCTCAAGTCCTCCCATCTTTCAAATGGTTAGATAGAATTTGCCTGGCAACATAGGAAACACTTTTTAGAAAACTGTTGTTATAATAAATGACAATCCCCAGAACTGGGAAGCTCCCTATATGGTTCAAATGGCTCACTCCCCAGAGAGTATCTTTGCCTGTGTAATCCCCTTCCTCTTCTTTGTCCCCTCTGGGTGCACAGTTCTCTACCTGATTGCATCTCTCCTTCCCTACCTCATTCCATGTAGATGGGAATTCCCTGGTGGCTCAGATGATAAAGAATCTTCCTGCAGTGCAGGACGCTTGGGTTCGATCCTTAGATTGAGAAGATCCCCTGGAGAAAGGAATGGCAACCCACTCCAGTGTTCTTGCCTGAAGATTCCATAGACAGAGGAGCCTGGTGGGCTAAGTCTGTGGGATCACAAAGAATCAGACACGACTGAGCAATCACCCCTTTCAGCACACGGTGCAACACACATAACTGGTATTAAGTATAAGACAGCGATGCTGATG
This sequence comes from Capra hircus, assembly GCF_001704415.2. NCBI lineage: Eukaryota > Metazoa > Chordata > Mammalia > Artiodactyla > Bovidae > Capra > Capra hircus. The sequence goes on along the minus strand of NC_030828.1, from coordinate 56,154,216 downwards.
TGCTTAATAATATTAGCTCTGCATGCAAATATTTCTCTCTCCCATTCCTTTCTCTTATTTATTGCTTCTTTCACCTTCTATGTTTGATAGACACCCAGCTTATCAGATCCAGAACCTAGCAGCGTATAAGTTACATTTATTTGGGGGCCAAATCTCAAGCTAAAACACATGTATACCAGTGACCAGATAATACGTGGGAGACTAAATCATCCTTGTTTTGTCATCTAGATACAGCGGAATCCAGGGCTGGTAGAAGAACAGATGTGAATCCATTCTTGGCTCCCCGCTCTGCAGCTGTGCCTCTCATTAACCCAGCTGGACTTGGACCCGGCGGACCTGGGCATCTCCTTTTGAAACCCATCTCAGACGTTCTGCCCACATTTACGCCTTTGCCAGTATCGCCTGACAACAGTGCTGGAGTTGTGCTGAAAGACCTTTTAAAGCAATAGATTATTCTCAAGCCAGAGATGACACATATAGCACTTTAAAGAAAAAACCGTGAACACTATGTACATACTTTGTCACAAAGTGGCCTTTTGGAAAAAGTCATGTATTTGTTTGCAGTTATACTTTCTCTAAATTTAATACTAATATTCTTAATGCTTTTAGAAATTGCGAGAGTTAAAGGAGAAGTGTTTGCTATCTTATCTCCTTTTTTCCCCCCGTCTCATTTGACCTAACTTAAGCTAGAAACATTCTTTTTAATTTTAATCTACAAAAGTAAGAAAAATAAAAAGACAAAAATACTAGTAGCTATATATCAGTTCTTTCCTTTTCAAGCTCATTTAAACTAGAGACGTATAGTTAACTTTTAAAGATAATCAGTACATTTACCAAAAAAAAGGAGGGGGGGGGGCAGAAAATAGTAGTGGCTTATCCACATAGTGTAAAAATTGATCTAAAGCATATTATTTATCTTTAGGCCAAGAGCAAGGTTGTCCCTGGGAGGCGACAGGTGTCCTGAGGTAGAAGGCGTGCTGTTTGGCTCTCTGTAGACTGAGCAGAGAGACAGCACGGTTTCATCCAGGGCCCCCGCCCGCCCCCCGTTCACAGTCATAGCCACCTCTTCCTTCCCGGCTCCTTACCTTCTGGCAGCCCCTCGCAATGCTCCTGTATAATTTTGTCATTTCAAGAGTGCCATTCACTGGAATCGTACAATGTAACCTTTTGAGATGGCCTTTTTTCACTCACCATAATTCCCTGAGATCCTTCTACATTGCTGAACCTATCAGATGCTTCCTTTTCACTGTTAAGTACATATTGTCACTGTATGGTTTCGCTTTAAGAGCTAAAGTGTCTCTTTAAAGATACCATCTTAAAATGTCTCCACACCCCTACTCACAACTTTGATCTAAGTGTTACATTGTACAGCTGCATTTACAGAACTATAATCAGCAAGATCCCTAGATACACCATCTCCTGCCTCTGTCTGAGGTGTTGACGTGAGAGGGACGGCCACCCAGGGGTCGCCTGTCATCTTCACAGTCACAAGGGCAGTGAGATCACTTGGGCAGCACCAGCACCGGGTGTTTGGAAAGTAACGGTGAGGGAGTATCCCTTTAATTCTTTTATAAACCCCTCATAAAAATCCTGACTTGGAATTTAATTATATCAGGATGTTCATGTTTGTATTAGTTGTTGAAGTTGTACATTTAAAGACATTTCTTTGCAAATTTTGTAAATTTCGATATGCCTTTAAAATAGAAACATCTGTATAATAAGGAAAGATGAAAATGATACTAATCCAAATATGTAAATAGGCCTGGCTCTGGCCAGGGCCAGATTTGGCTGTTTGTAAACTTTGCTGTGATTACTGTATACTTTGTACTGTATTTAGAGGATTGGAAGTCGCCACGTGCTGCTAGATAAAGCTTGTTTTTCTGGAAAATCTAGTAACTTAGACATTGCTGCTTCAGAACGTCCCCTGTCTCCTTGGCTAACTTATTTATATTGCCATTCTTTATTGAGTATACTTTAAAGGAAGTTGTCATACCAGTTCTATATTAGAACTATCAAACTGCCTCCTGTCCGTTTTGTCCACTATTGTTTCTCTATGAAATGATTACTCGTAGGTTTTATAAGGTCCTTTCAAAGACACTTTCACTGACCATCCTAAATTATTTGCTGCTTGCCATTGAATTTTCATTTCAGTGTGGAGCATCTGAAATAAAAGTTTCTCAGTTTAAAAAAATGAAAAGACAACGTGATCCTTTATTTTGAAGGCATATAATAACAGAAAAAAATTTCCTCTTTTAATTTGGAAAGGAGATGCATGGTGGGTATAAGTAGCATGTCATCATATTTTAAATGCCTTTTATGATATTTTCAGTATTTCCTTTCTTGCTTCCAAACAGCCTATCCCCGCTCACCCCATAGCTTAACAGAAGCTGGAAAGCTGTTGTGGGTGGATTGCATATCTAAACATCCCAACATGACCTTACATGGCTGCTGTTTTAAAAGTATGTGACCTTGTCCTAATGCTGCAGTACCTAATGCTTCAATTGTATCATCATCGAAACTATAGCTCACTGGTATACATACTGAGTGTTGTTGATCCAAACCAGACACAACTCATCTACTTTTCTGAATTAAGTTGTGTCAGAGACGAACCATCTGCTCAAGGAATCTTAGTAATCATATAGTGATGAAGCATATAATTCTGATGTTGGCAGTTGGATATTGCTAATGCTAATTTTATTGCAGAACTTTAACTACAGTAATTTTACTGTTTATTCCTCTAGAAACTTACTAAAATTTGTGGTTGAATTTTACCATCGCTGCCACAGTTTTCTACAACATTCCTAATGGTTTTCAACTGCTTTATTGTAGTAGAAAATTCATCCAGCCATTGGATTTGATTTTAGTATAATACTATATTTCATGGTTATTTTTTAGTTCCTGCCATTATTGAGTTAAAAACTAAACAACAAAAACCTGGGGGAAAAGGATTGACTTTCTTAAAACCATCCAATTAAATATTAACTATCCCCCTCAAATAAAGCCTCTAATTTATTTTAACCTTTTAATGGACAGTTGAAAGGAGGAAAAAGTCAAAATACTTTTCCAATCAGTAGATGGGAAACAAAACAACAATGCTTCAGGAACAAGAGAGAAATAAGAATTGTTAATAAAGCACTATTATGTATCATACTTAGGGCATATTAATTTTATTTTTAAGACTAATGAAGTTTTTCATATATCAAAGTATTTAAAACATCTTCTGTTAATAAAAATTAATCTTTAATTTTGTAAACATCAAGTCTAACATTTATATATTCCTATGGGAAAAAACTTTCACTTTTGTGGAAAAAATAATGGTACTTTTAATGATCTGACATTTGTGATTATTTGCCAGTCTTTACTGTCTAACTTATTAAGGTTTCTTGAGTTAAAACTGATAAGTTGTCTTTTGACTTTTAGGGAAATATCTTATGGAATATTTACAGTCCAACCTTAATACTGGGTTGTATTTTATGGAACTAAAGCAGTGCATTTCTGAATTTCTCAGGAGCACTGCAAAGCAGAAAAACTAGTCCAAATAAAAATGATATATGTAAACTGGCAATGTCTTCATCCACAATAAAAAAAAAACTTTTTTAGCAAACAGCTGCTGACTTTTTCTTTAGAAGGGGGAGAAATGACTTACACATGTTGTTTATAGCAGCAGTTGATGAACTACTGACGCTAATATCTTCAAGTGTTCACCGGATGTCTGGTGTTAGGATAGTGTTTGAGCTTTGGAAATGTTAACTATGAACAGTTTAATAGATGTTCAAGGTTATGTGTGCAAAGAGGATCTGAGAGGTTTTAGCCAGGCCTTTTTTTCCCAGAGGTGATAGTATGCATCCGTGGGCTCTTGGTTTTTCTGCAGAATGATCGGCTATGTACTCAGTTTTTCTTAGATGTGGAACTTGTTTTTTTTTGTTGTTGTTCATTTGGTTTTTTGGCTGCACTTTGTAACATGTGGGATCCTAGTTCCTTGACCAGGGATTGAATCCCTGCCCCTTCTGCCCCTTTGGAGTCTTAACCGTTAGACCACCAGGGATATTTCTCCCAGGGAAGTCCCAGAACTTGTATATTTTTAACTATTCATTGTGGTAGGATTGGAAGGAACATGAGTTTTAAAGTTGAGAGATGGATTGGAGTACAGATTCTGAACCTGTCTGTGTGACCTTTAACAAAATCCATTCACTGTGTAACTGATTTTTCTTATCTCTAAAATAATGCCCACCTATTAAGCTTAAGGGGTTATAAGGATCAAATGACCTGTTCATTCATTTCTTGTTGTTCAGTCCCCAAGTCATGTCTGACTCTGCGACCCTATAGACTACAGCATACCAGGTTCCTGTGTCCTTCACTGTCTCTCAGAGTTTGCTCAAATTCACGCCCATTGAGTCAGTCAGACAATAATTGAGTTATCTAACAAACTCATCCCCTGCCTCCCCCTCCTTTTGCCTTCAATCTTTCCCAGCATCAGAGTCTTTTCCAATGAGTCGACTCTTGGCATCAGGTGGCCGAAGTAGTGGAGGTCCAGCAGTAGTCCTTCCAATGAATATTCTGGGTTGATTTCCTTTAGGATTGACTGGTTTGATCTCTTTGCAGTCCGAGGAACTCTCAAGAGTCTTCTCCAGCACCACAGTTTGAAAGCATCAGTTCTTTGGAGCTCAGCCATCTTTATGGTCCAACTCTTGCATCTGTACCTAACTACTGAAAAAAACCATAGCTTTGAGTATACAGATCTTTGTTGGCAAAGTGATGTCTGTGCTTTTCAATATGATGCCTAGGTTTTGTCATAGCTTTTCTTCCAAGGAGCAGGCATCTTAATTTCGTGGCTTCAGTTACCATCCACTGTGATTTTGGAGCCCAAGAAAAGAAAATACGTCACTGCTTCCACTTTTCCCCCTTCTATTTACCATGAAGTGACAGGACCAGATGCTATGATCTTAGTGTTTTTTTTTTTTTTTTTTTTTTAATGTTGAGTTTCAAGCCAACTTTCTCAGTCCCCTCTTTTACCTTCATCAAGAGGTTCTTTAGTTCCTCTTCACTTTCTGCCATTAGAGTGGTATCATCTGCATATCTGAAGTTGTTGATATTTCTCCCAGTAATCTTGATTCCAGCTTGTGATTCATCCAGCCTGGCATTTCACATGATGTGCTGTGCATGTAAGTTAAGGAGGGTGGAATATACAGCCTTGTCGTACTCCTTTCCCAGCTGGGAACGAGTCGTTCTATCTGTTGCTTCTTGACCTGTGTACAGATTTCTCAGGAGACAGGTAAGGTGGTCTGGACTCCCATATCTTTAAAAATTATCCAGTTTATTGTGACCCATACACTAAAAGGCTTTATTGTAGTCCATAAAGCAGACATAGATGTTTTTCTGGAATTCCCTTGCTTTTTCTCTGATCCAACGGATGTTCACAATTTGATTTCTGGTTCCCCTGCCTCTTTGAAACCCAGCTTGTACATCTGGAAGTTCTCCCTTCATTTACTGCTGAAGCCTAGTTTGAAGGATTTTGAGCATAACCTTACTAGCATGTGAAATAAGCCCAATTCTATGGTAGTTTGAATATTCTTTGGTATTGCCCTTCTCTGGGATTGGAATGAAAACTGACCTTTTCCAGTCCTATGGCCACTGCTGAGTTTTCCAAATTTGCTGGCATATTGAGTGCAGCACTTTCACAGCATCATCCTTTTAGGATGTGAAATAGCTCAGCTGGAATTCCATCACCTCCACTAGTTTTCGTAATGATGCTTCCTAAGGCCCACTTGACTTCATACTCCAGGATGTCTGGCTCTAGGTGAGTGACCACACCATCATGGTTGCTTGGGTCATTAAGACATTTTTTGTGTAGTTCTTCTATGTATTCCTGCCACCTCTTTTTAATCTCTTCTGCTTCTGTTACATCCTTACCGTTTCTGTCTTTTATCCTGCCCATCCTTGCATGAAATGTTCCCTTGATATCTCCCATTGAAGTGATCTCTAGTCTTTCCCATTCTGTTGTTTTCCTCTATTTCTTTGCATTGTTCATTTAAAAAGGGTTTCTTATTTCCCCTCACTATTCTTTGGAAGTTGGCATTCAGTTTGGTATCTTTCCCTTTCTTCCTTGCCCTTCACCTCTCTTTACTTAGCTATTTGTAAGGCCTCCTTAACCACTTTGCCTTCTGGCATTTCTTTTTCTTTGGGATGGTGAGGTCACTGCCTCCTGTAAAGTGCTATGAATCTCTGTCTAGTTCTTCAGGCACTCTGTCTACCAGATCTAATCCCTTGAATCTATTCGTCACTTCTACTGTATAATCAAGGGATTTGATTTAGGTCATACCTGAATGGCCTAGTGGTTTTCCCTATTTTCTTCAATTTAAGTCTGAATTTTGCAATAAGGAGCTCATGATCTGAGCCACAATCAATGCCAGGTCTTGTTTTTGCTGACTCTATAGAACTTCTTCACCTTTGGCTACAAAGAATACAATCAGTCTAATTTTGGTATCGACCATCTGGGGATGTGTATGTGTAGAGTTGTGTTGTTGGAAGAGGGTGTGTGCTGTGACCAGTGTGTTCTCTTGTCAAAACTCTGTTAGCCTTTGCCCTGGTTCGTTTTATATTCCCAAGGCCAATCTTGCCTGTTACTCCAGGTATCTTGATTTCCCACTTTTGTATTCCAATCCCCTGTGATGAAAAGGACGTCTTTTTTTGGCGTTAGTTCTGGAAGGTCTTATAGGTCTTCATAGAACTGGTCAGCTTAAGCTTCTTCAGCATCAGTGGTTGGGGCACAGACTTGGATTACTGTGATGTTGAGTGGTTTGCCTTGGAAACAAACTGAGATGCTATATTTCACAAAATTACAGTACTTTAACAGCTTCATCTTGTAAGATTTTAAATAGCTCAACAGGAATTCCGTGACCTCCACTAGCTTTGTTCATAGTAATGCTTCCTAAGGCCCACTTGACTTCACAATCCAGCATGTTCATTCATCATATTTATTAAATGAATAAATGTACCACTAGTGGAAATGCCTACTAAAGTCTGTAGTTCTACACAGATGTCAGAAGTTGTGATAATCACTGCCCAAAAGTGGATAAGAATGTCAGGGATGGGGGTGTTACTGAATCCAAGTGTTGTTTCTAGAAGGTAAGGAGAGGTAAAAAGCATGAAGTGCTTGTTGCTCTGATGGGATACGTTGTAAGAAGAAGCTCTCAGATTTAGGAACTGGCTCAGGAAGCTGTTGGTTTTGACTTGGAGAAGTGATGGTGGAACGGAGGGAACAAAAGCCATGTTAAGCACGTTGAGTATGTGCTGAGCAAGTGATGATGGTGTTTATAGGCAACTCTTCTGAGAAATCAGGTTACGAAAGGGGATCATGGGAGAGGAAAGTAGGGTGGAGGCAGTTGTTAGCTGGGAGATTTGAACATCTGTCAGTGCTTTTGGGAAGGACACATAGATAAAAAACAGTTCTTGCCCAAACCCATTCTATTGGAATACCAGTTATTACTAACTTGAACCTTGTTTTCCTATTCTTGGGATTTAGGTCATGTGAACATATATCATATATCTGAGAGTTTTATGGCATGTTGTTATTATAATTTAATACATGCAGTAAATTATTAGTCCATTATAATTACAACGATATTTGTTTTGGAGATAGAGAAAAACTCAAGAATGTTCATAAATGCATCCCCCTTAAGGCAAATATTTGAACCCTTAGATGGTTTTCTGCCTTGGCTATTGCTGTGTATCTGCCTTTTAGCCCTTCTTGGGTTGAGAAATTAATACTTTGCACTATAATGATATTTTGACTGTGATCATTTTCAGCTGTGACTTTTTTTTTTTTTTTTACAAACGTACTCTCCTTTTCACCTCTGATTTTCTTAGACTTCAGTGAACTGTTTTTGACCCTCAAGAATTAAATCTCTGATTGAAAATACTTATGAACTTAATGTAACTTAAGAGTTTGGTAAAGTTGTTTTCTAGATATACTTGGACTGTTAAAAATGTGAGACACATTATATTATTTTGTAAATTATGAGGCATTTTTGATGTTGAAGGACATTATATTGTGAGAAAGTTCCCTCTAACAATGGTGAATCAGTCTCAAGCCCTCTGGACCCATGGGTAAATGGATATATTTAAAGGGCATTCATGTCCCAGAGCAAGGAGCATCCCAGGTGTTGCAGGGAAATATGATTTCATTTAAAGAAAAGAAAAGAGTTGAGGGACTTCCTAGGGGGTCCGCTGGCTAAGACGCCACACTCCCAACGCAGGGGCCCGGGTTTGATCCCTGGTCAGGGAACTAAATCCCACATGCCACAACCAGGAGTTTGTATGCCCCAACTAAAAAGGATCCCATATGCCAAACTAAAGGATCTCACTGGTGCAGCCAAATACATAAAGTAAATATTAAAAAAGAAAGAAAAAAGTTGGAAAGACAGTAAAAGAATTTGCTTGGGTTTCCTATGCATAGCTCCTTCCGTTTAGCTGTATTTAAAGAACCACCATGTCATCTAGGAGTTAACACATTAATCCCTTTATAAAAGAATTTTCAGGCACTCTGTGAATAAAATGGGGATAGTGGTGATAAAGTTACAAGTTGCAGACTAATGAGGTAATTTTTTATTTTTGAAAACTCATATGGAATGTATAGTCTTTGAAAAATGTTGGAAGCATTTCAAAGTCATTTCTCTAAGGCATTTGCAGGGCCTCATGCAAATTTACTACTAGAATAGTCTGGATACAGGCATTCAAACTGTAGTTCCCTTTAGGACCGCATTTGCCAACTGTAGCTCCTGTGTTGAAAAATATTGATAATGGTAAACATCAATTCTCCACAGAATTGCTACTTGAAGAAATTAATACTTCCATTTTTAGAAGTCTTTTCACTTTTGTTTTTTTCTCTTCAGACACTAGTTTTACATGGTCAAAAGTAATTTTACCCCAGCTGTCATCCTTTAATTTGTATCTGTGTACGTGTGAAATATTCTAAACATTTAAGAAGAGACAACAAGGATATTAGGAGGGACGTCTGGGCAGGGCAGTGTGAAGATGTCAGCCAATCCTCCCTACAAAAAACAAGTATAAAACTGAAATGGTCAGAAACAACCATCTGGGGGCTCTGGTAATCAACCAACGGCAGACAAGAGATTGAAAAATATTGATATTTGAGAAACCTCTAGAGCTACAGGTTAAGAACACTGACATCTGTAGCTTTCCTGCCTGCAGCTTCCCCACTCACCAGACCTCCCAGTGTCTCTAGTACCAATCAGCTATGGAAACTGGTGACCCAAGGGGGGGAACTCAATGACGGGGGCCAGGGGTGCGGGTGGAGGCTGCAAAAGCACATGACTGTCATTCACCGGTGGTGAACGGGGAAGGAAACATGGCCAAAAGCCGGTGTTGCTAGCCTGAGGCTTCCCTTTACACAGGGCAAAGTGGCCCACCAGTATGAATTTAACGGGGAGTCCTGGAACTGAGGAAGCCATGGGAAGGCCCTGGCTGATGGGAACCAAGAGAGCCTGGTGGGAAGAAAGCCTGAAGGCATCGTGAGACTGGCCTTTGTGAATGTCTCAGTCCACACGCAGATCCACTGCCATGGACGGAAAGAATTTGGGCTCGAGGAGTTTAACGAGCACAGCCTCTACTGACCACTAAGCCATGCGGGGCACCCTCTGGGAAGCCAGAGTGAAAAAAGATGAAAACAGCAGTGCTTTTTCGGGCGCCATGCTCTGTGGCACGTGGGATCTTAGTTCCTCAATCAGGGATTGAACCCTTGCCCCGTACATTGGGAGCACAGAGTCTTAACCACTGTATCACCAGGGAAGCTCCCCCAAAAGATAAAAATAATATAAAAACAGCAGAGCCATCGGCAGTTGCAATCTCTCCTGAGGGACACAGATTTCTCAGCTTAAATCCAATCAAGTTTTTAAAAATCAGAAAAATAGCAGAATCATTAGTGCTACAAGTATAATCTAAATTGTCCAGATTTCAGCCCAAAATTAGGAGTGAAGCAAAGAAGAAAGTGTGACCCATACATAGGAAAAAGGCAGTTAGGAGAAACTGCATGGGTCTAGGTTTTGAATTTAGCCCACAAAAACTTCAAAGCAGAGATTGTAAATGCAAAAATTAAAGGAAAGCGTTTAAAGGATACAGAGTAAATACTTGTATACTTATTACCCAGCTTTATCAAATCTTAACATTATGCCATATTTTCTAAAGAATTTTTAAAACTTTTTATTAACATTTTGGATGTAGACACAAAAGTAGAGAGAGAAGCAGAATGAACCTGTGTACCCTTTACCAGCTTCAATGATTATCAACGCAAGATTGACTTTCAACTCTCATTTCACTTACTTCCCTTTTTCAGTTGGAAAGCATTTTCACATACCGTGTCTTAAAACTGTAATAACTACAGAGCCAGTCTTGCTTCTTTTAGCAGAACAATAGAGATGGTCAAATAATGTATGCCTCTCCTGTTCTAGAATTCTCTGGGAGTCTTGTTAAAATTTGACATCCCATCTGCATCCATAGAGAAGTTTCCACAGTCTCTCCTACTTTTGGTGTTAAAAGTCCATTCTTTTGTGTAACATGGTGACATGACATATGATAGTTGTATACATTTTTTATTTTATTTAGCAGTTAAAAGCTGAAAGCAAAATAATATTCTAATCTGGGAAGGGGTTGATTTTACTGGTCTGGTAAATTCCAGAATCTGAGAGGCACTTTTTTTGTGTAGACCGTAAATAGGAAATGAGATAATTTGGACATCATTCTATTATAAAGTTATATTTAAAATATTAAGTTTGCCCCAAACCTCAATCCATTATGTGTCGGGAAGCAAACAGGCCAAAAGGAAACAGAGATAACAACTTAAAAGAATGCTATTAGCTATATTTTTTGTGTGTTGCTCTGGTGGGGCCCCATGGCAAAGAGTGTGCTTACCTAAAATCTTTTTGTAAAGATCTCATATTTTATACTTGGTTATATGTTAAAACCACAATCAGCTAAAACAATTCATGAGAAAAGTCCAAGTATTTTCACGATTTGCTGAATTTCCTGAGAATTCCAAGTATGTGCAAAAAATCCTGACATCCTCGAAAAGTTGGTTACATTAAAGTACACATGAGACCACACGTATCAGGAGAAGAAATCTTGGAGCAAAAGTTCAGAAACCTGTGTTCCAGTCCCTATTCTGCTTCTAATGATATGAACTTGGGTAAAATTGGATCAATTCGTCTCTCTGGGCCTTAGTTTTCACATTTTTAAAATTAGGGGGTTACAGTTCAGTTCAGTTCAGTTCAGTCACTCAGTCATGTCCGACTCTTTGCGACCCCATGAATTGCAGCACGCCAGGCCTCCCTGTCCATCACCATCTCCCGGACTTCACTCAGACTCACGTCCATCGAGTCCGTGATGCCATCCAGCCATCTCATCCTGGGTCGTCCCCTTCTCCTCCTGCCCCCAATCTCTCCCAGCATCAGAGTCTTTTCCAATGAGTCAACTCTTCTCATGAGGTGGCCAAAGTACTGGAGCTTCAGCTTTAGCATCATTCCTTCCAAAGAAATCCCAGGGTTGATCTCCTTCAGAATGGACTGGTTGGATCTCCTTGCAGTCCAAGGGACTCTCAAGAGTCTTCTCCAACACCACAGTTCAAAAGCATCAATTCTTCGGTGCTCAGCCTTCTTCACAGTCCAACTCTCACATGCATACATGACCACAGGAAAAACCGTAGCCTTGACTAGAGTAAACGAGTTATAAGGTTCAGGACTTGGTCGCCTCCTCAAGGCAATGTTCTTTTTTAACATTCTCAAGACTGGTGGGGGTCAGTACTTGCACTGTTGACCAATCAGTGCCTCATGGGAAAGAGAAAGAGGGAGAGAGAAGGAGAGAGAGAAAGAACTAACCTTTTCCAAGGGCCTACTGTGCCTTGGCATCTGCTAGGTGCTTTATGAACACTATCTCCTTTACAATACCGTGATATGTTTTTGCTCCCCGCCCCTTTTTTTCACTGCCCTATGAGGCAGGTGGGATCTGAGTTCACAACCAGGGAATCGCCCATGCACCCTGCTTTGGAAGTGTTGGATCTTAACCACTGGACCCATTTACAGCTGAGAACCTGAAGCTCAGCAAGGTTAAAAACTTTAGCTTAGAGTCCTGTATTTGTCCAGCCTCTCCAGAGAAACAGAAGCAATACTTTTAAAGGTCATTGTATGTTTAACATAAGCATGACAAGGAGGACAGAAACCATGAAGGATGGGATGAAGTCATCTAAATACTTAAAAATGCAAACCATGTTTGCAAAAATATCATAAAGAAGATTAAAAGGCAAAAGACAAACTGAGGAAAATATTTGCACTACAACTTATAGAGCATAATATGAGAACATGTGTCATTTTACCAGCAAACATAATATTGAGCTATTTCTATTAAGAAAAGAAAAGAAAACACAAACCACCACCCTTCAAAGTGAAGTGAAAGTTGTTTAGTCATGTCCGACTCTTTGTGACCCCATGGAATTTTCCAGGCCAGAGTGCTGGAGTGGGTAGCCATTCCCCCCAAACCAAAAACCACCAGTAGGGTGGAATCATTTTGATTTTTTTATTAGTTCATGGGAGTAAACTAATATGTGTCTGATAAGACAGGAGACGTGTCCACCAAGTCAGGAGTAGAAATGGATTGGGGGAAATACTCCACAAGTAGTTGAACATTTGGGCCTGCAGAGCAAGAGACAAGTCAGGGATGCGAGAGGTATTTATTTACAGTTGTGTGTGAAATGCTGGCAGTTTGTGAGACCTAGGTCCTATAATAGCTATGGGAACTGTGATCCCAGGACAAGACGGTAATACCAAAGAGTACAGAGGCTGGATCTAACTTTGTGGAACTCTTTGCTTATTAGGGAGGAGGAGATAAAAGGGGCTGTGTCTGGAGAACGTGTAGTCAGGGTCACATGAGGAAAACCAGGGTAACTTAGAAAATGGGTCATCAACCGTCAAACACTTCAAAGTGAGACAGGAAAGGGGCACATCCTTTAAAAGAATGGCATAGCCCAAGGACATGACATAAACTGATTAAAGCCAACTAGGTCCAAGATGGCGGGCGAGTTGTCTTTCACTAGACTTTGAGCCTCATTATTTGCTCACTGTAACACATCAGCGTGCTTAATGACACACCCACAGGCACTCAGACTGTAGAGGTCAAAAAGTTCACTCCCATGAACTAATAAAATTCCTGGAAGTCCCCACCCCATCCCCCAAAACAGCTGGAATACTCATCCCACTCATTAGCCTATGTAATTACCCATCCCTATAAAACCTGACAACCCCATACCCTGCTGCTACCCTTACCCTCTGAGATGCCCCACAGAGTGTGTTTCCTCCCTGAGTAGACCTTCTTCTGCTTCACTGTGGCTCTTTCTTGAACTCTTTCCTTCAAGAAGCCAAGAACCCACACCTGGTGGCAGTCCCAGGGACTCAGACGCAACCTGGGAAGCAGCCGTTCTCTCACGCCCCATTCTCTTTCCTGCAACAAAAGAGACAAAGGAATATTAGAATGGAGTAAAGGTCACTGTTTTGGCCGTGAGATCTCTAGGAGACTTAGGGAGCACCACTTGGGAGAACTGGTGGGACATGGTGAGGTTTCAGAGGGTGAAGTCGGGACTAGCTGGTGAGGAGGTGACCGGCTGAGAAGTCTGCTGGAGGGAGGAGGAGAGCGGAAGCCACGGGGGCATCAGGGCAACACCTTCCCGCCGCCCAGAGTAGCAGGACCTGTGGAGTGGGCTGCCGCCCGATGCCATTCTGCAACACTGGCTGTCATTTTAGTTTTTGTGTTGTTTGGGACCAAGTTTGGACAACATAAAAAGCAAAAGACTATATTGGTGCTAAGAAAATAGAAACAGATGGTAATGACAGAAGAGCCCAGGGAGTTCCGGGGTGTTCCTGAGGAGCTAGGGCGAAGGGTAGGAGCCAGCCGTATGAGGGCAAAGTCAGGGGAAGCAAGGCTTGGTCGGCCGGAGGCAATGTTGGTTCTAGAACCACCTGGCTCGATTTTGGCTTGAATCTGGACTCTTTATTACCTGTGTGGCTCTGATCTCTCTGGGTTTGTTTTTCCTTCTGCAAAAAGAAGAGTTTTCCTATTTGACAGAGTTATTGTGGGGGTCAAAGGAGAGGGTGTGTGGAGAGCCCAGCACAACTGTGGGCATTTAACATTACTCCCTTCCCCACTTTGAATTTGTTCCTAGAAAGACATTGCAATGTAGTTATTTTTTGACAGTGAAACAATGAACAATTTAGTATTAATCACCAAAATCTATCATTGAATGTCTAATTTTGTGAATCCCCCATCACCAATTTGAAGCATTATCTTTTTTTAAAAAAAAAAAAAAAAAAGCTTTTTTTGATGTGGACTGTTTTTAAAGTCTATATTGAATTTGTTACAATATGTTGTTTCTGTTTTACATTTTGTGGCCATGAGGCATGTGGGATCTTCTCTCCCTGACCAGGGATCGAACTTGCACCCCCTGCATTGGAAGGTGAAGCCTTAACCACTGGACTGCCAGGAAAGTCCTAAAGTATTATCTTAAAAAAGAAAAAAAATCCATCTGTCTTCCAACCCATGGCCTTGTGAACAAACTGAGCTCCATTGGAGCCAGGAAAGTTCCATTCAGCAGGTGATAACCATTTACATTCATACTACAGTTTACATGTTGTATGTTGTCCTGTAGTTGTGATGTATTTGATTCTGATGATGGGAGGTGGGGCAGAGGTTCAGATCCTTATTTTGTAATGAAAAACCAAAAACAAACATAGAACTCTCAGGAAAGGAAGTTCTGAGAAACCAACCACAATCACTTGGCAGTTCATGTTCAACAAATCTCATTTTCTTTTTTAAAATAAAATTGCTAAATCAGGAAATGTGATAAAAAAAAGTGAATTTTGATCTTAGCAGGACATCTGACAAAGTCTCTCACCCTGTGTCTGTGGACAGGTTGCAGAAATGTAAGCTGAGTGAGAGGAGTTGGTGGCACCCCAAATTAGACAATCAGCAGTGGCCCCAAAATGTTGACAAAATAAGTGGACCTGTGCCAACCTGGACTGAGGGCTTCACTCCAGCGCCTGTCCCAGTCAATTTTTTATTGATAATGCTGATAAAGTCACGACAGTCAAGATCAACGTATCTATAGTTGTTAAAGCTGAGAGTGATACTTAATACTTCAGACAGGAGAAGTCATTTTGAAAAAAGATCCTGAACAATGGATGAAAACTTAATAGAGATGCGTGCAGAGCTTGTCTTCCTTAAAAAAATTAGCAAGTGTGGGATGGAGGAGACAGTGTTGAACAGTCTGTGGACCGCAGGTTGTTTCACTGGTGCAAGTTCAGTGCAAACCAAGGGGCGATGCAGAGCAGGGAGGAGAAAGACTCAGCTGCTGCAGGGTCATGACACGGGGCAGGGGTTGGTGGGGAGGGTGTCGTTCAGCCTGGGGAAGAGGATACCAGTAGGGGCAAGGGGGGGAATTGTTTTCAGGAAAAGGAAGTGGGTTACATAGAAGAGGGAATAGCCCATGGCTGCAGAGGGGAGAATTATTAATAGAATCCATGGAAAATAGTAACTCATTGCTGTTGTTCAGTCTCTTGACTCTTTGCAACCCTGAACTGCAGCACACCAGGCTTCCCTGTCCTTCACTGTCTCCTGGAGTTTGCTCAGACTCATGTCCATTGAGTTGGTGATGCCATCCAACCATCTTGCCCTCTGTCACCCCCTTTTCTCCTTGCTCTTTCTCAGCATCAGGGTCTTTTCCAGACTTGGATTCAATGCAAGATAGAACTTTCTAGCAATTTGACCTGGTCAATAGTGAGTGGGGCTGTTTCCCTCATGGAAGTGGATAACTTACTAGTTATTAAAGATAACTGTAGAGCAGTGTGTATGGGTGGGAATTTAGATACAGTGAACATCATGAGGGTAAAGGGCTTCCCTTCTCACTTAGTCCGTAAAGAATCTGCCTGCAGTGAAGGAGACCCAGGTTCGATCCCTGGGTTGGGAGGATCCCCTGGAGAAGGAAATGGCAACCCACTCCAGTATTCTTGCCTGGAGAATCCCATGGACAGAGGAACCTTGTGGGCTGCAGTCCATGGGGTCACAAAGAGTCAGGCACAATTGAATGACTAACACTTTCTTTCATTCCCACAGCCACCCTGAGACATAAATAGTATCTCCGTTTTACAGATGAGGAAACCGAGATGTTAAGTGACTTGTCCAAGGTCACCCATCAGATAATCGGCAAAAATCAAGACAGACTTTTATTGGAATGCTTATTCTCGCCCTTCTTCCAATCTTACAGTTTTAAGGCGGGAACGATCTCTGGTCCAAGATGGATCTCTGTGCGGTTTTGCCTTCAAGACTCCTTTTGCTCATGTAGAAAGCAGTCATACTGATTCCCTCTCTCTCCTTATCCTTCAGAAGTATTGACAGTATAACTGAGGTAATGGACTAAGTCATTTAAACCTCTTTCTACCCCACCAAAGAGCTCTACACAAATACCATATACTATTAAATTAGCCTATTTTAAATAGGTACAAAATATGGTACATGGTACACAATTCAAATTATAGCAAAAGGTGAGCAGGAAAGGGCTAATTTTTCCATCTCCTTCCCAGCTGCCTACACAATTTCCTTCCTAGGAGACAAAAAACGCTAACAATTCTTCCTATATCCTTTTAAAGTAGTCTTTTCTATACATATACAAGCAAGAACTTGTGTATATACATTTTTATCAAATGGTGACATGCTTTACACACAGTTCTACAACGTATTGATATACTTATTAATATATTAGTTTGATCTATGTGAAATTACTGATATTCTTCCATTTTGATCTACAAAATTTATTGGAAACCTTTCATTATTAGTCCGTAATGACTAATGACTAACAGTTCCATAAGGAACTGTTTCAGTCTTTTTCTTCTTTAAAATAAAGTGCAACATACATAAGACTTCACAAATCTTTTTTTCTTTTCTTTTTTAATATTAATGAACTTCACAAATCAAAGATTTCACAAATCTTAAGTGTACCCACTCCTGTGGAGCCAGCATCTAGACGACTAATTAAAATATTACCAGCGTGGAGTAGTTCCCTTGTGCCCGCTCCCAGTTACTACCTCATTTTGAATTCCATGTTAAAGTTGTCATCCAGTATGTACTCTTATATGTCCACTCTTCTCTATTGGTTTCTATTTTTTCTATTGGTTGCACATTATTTAACCCTATTGATACCTAATTGATTGATGATATGTTTCTTTATACTTTTTGCTATTCCAAGCAATGAGAGCAATGAATAACCTTGTAAATATATTTAAAAAATACTTTACTATGGGAAATGTCCAACACATATAAAGTAAATAGAATAGTATAATGGACACTCAGCTTCAACAACCATCATAATTTTGCCTTTCTTGTCAAATGTATTTTCATGAGGAGGACTCCATTTACTAACCAAAAAAAAAAGCCCTTTAAAAAGATTAAAAATGCAGTCTTTGGAGTCTCAGTGGTATCAATAGCTGTGTTATAGGGAAGTAAACTAACCTCTCTTCAGTTCAGTTCAGTTCAGTCGCTCAGTCATATCCGACTCTTTGCGACCCCATCAATTGCAGCACGCCAGGCCTCCCTGTCCATCACCAACTCCCGGAGTCCACTGACTCACGTCCATCGAGTCCATGATGCCATCCAGCCATCTCATCCTCTGTCGTCCCCTTCTCCTCCTGCCCCCAATCCCTCCCAGCATCAAAGTCTTTTCCAGTGAGTCAACTCTTCGCATGAGGTGGCCAAAGTACTGGAGTTTCAGCTTTAGCATCATTCCTTCCAAAGAAATCCCAGGGTTGATCTCCTTCAGAATGGACTTGTTGGATCTCCTTGCAGTCCAAGGGACTCTCAAGAGTCTTCTCCAACACCACAGTTCAAAAGCATCAATTCTTCGGCACTCAGCCAATACAGTGGAGATAATAGTGCCTATGCACAGACTTATAAAGAGAAAAAAGGACCTCATCAGTGCTTTCTCAGCTGGAGGTAGGGCTGTGTTGAGGGGCCCAAGGGAAGAGGCAGGTGGGGAGGGAGGGCTTGGACTACTACCAATCCATTTTCATCTTGTAAAGAATAGAGACTGAGACTTCCCTGGTGGTCCCGTGGTTGAGACTCCATGCTACCAAGGCAGGGGATTCAAATTCTATCCCTGATTGGGGAACTAAGATCCCACATGCCATGTGGTGCAGCCAAAAGACAGGAAAGAAAAGAATACGGTCTTGAGTAAAATTTCATTTGATAAAAAAGGATCTAATGCTTCAAAAGGAATTCCCAGGTGGCACAGTTGGTAAAGAACCCGCCTGCCAGTGCAGGAGATGTAGGACATGCAGTTCGATCCCTGGGTCGTGAAGATGCCCTGGAGGAAGAAACGGCAACCCACTCCAGAATCCTTGCCTGGGAGATCTCATGGAGAGAGGAGCCTGGCAGGGCACCGTGTACGGGGTAGAAAAAGAGTCGGACATGACTGAGGGCACAGATCCACAGACAATGCATAAGAAAACAAAGGAAAAGAAAGAAAAAGAAATAGTATGAAACCACCAATGTAATCAATGTAAAGGACTCAGAGTAGTGCTTTTATTATTTTTATTAGCCATCATTCTGCTTTACCCTGACTTTCTCTTCAAATTACCTGGTTACTTGTTAAAATCACTTTCAAGCCAAGGGACACCTTCTTTCAATTAAAAATGGTTTCCCAGATTTACTGAGATGTAATTGACATACAACACTGTGTACCTTTAAGGTGTACAAATCATTGATTTGGTACAGGGACAAATTTTGATTCAAGCAAGAACATGGCCCTGAGAATCCCAGGATGAGGCCGGGCCTGAGCGTGTCCTCCCCGAGGTCTGCATTGCACAAGCTGACGTCTGGAGTTAGTGTCAGCCAGTTTCCGTCCTCCTCCTTTCTCCCACTCCCTCAAGCTCCCCACCCCTTCTTCTGGAAAATCGTTGAGTCTCCAGCCGCTTACCCCAAGCCTGTGCTTCGTTGGGTCTGGTTTCCCAATAAATCGAAAGACTCTAGTCCCTGTCGCTGTTTGTCACGAGTTCGAGTTAGTCCTCTCCCAGGGAGGGAGTCACTTTCCCGGGTGTCCCAAAGGCTCGGCGAAGTGCTGATGCTCTGGATCCCGCCCTCGCCTCGGCCCACGACAGCCTAGCCCCGGGGACCTCCTCCCCGGTGGGAAGTAAAGGGTCAACGGGCCCTCCCAGCCACCCGCCCACCTACCCCCCGGCACCCCACCCTCCTGCACTTGCCCGCCAATCGCCTCCACAGAGATGCTGGGAGCCCAAGCGAGGGCGACTGCTCCGCCGGGAAAGGGCTCTCCTCCCAGCGCTGAGCACTTGGTCCTGGCAGACGCCCCAAGATTGTTGTGAGGAGTCTAGCCAGTTGGTGAGCGCTGTAATCTGAACCAGCTGTGTCCAGACTGAGGCCCCATTTGCATTGTTTAACATACTTAGAAAATGAAGTGTTCATTTTTAACATTCCTCCTCCAATTGGTTTAATGCTGAATTACTGAAGAGGGCTAAGCAAAACCAGGTGCTTTCTCTGTAGGCTCTCCAGTGGCTCGGAGGACCCAGGCTCTCCCCTTGTTCCTCTCCACGCCTCGGCTCGGCCCCCCTGGAATAAAAGTCTCGGCGAGCCCCACAGGCCCAGAGGAGGCCGAAGTTCAGGAACTGCTCCTCCGGGGGTCCCGGGGGCGCTGAGAGCTCTTCCTCTTTTTCCCCACCAGCTGCTTCTCCTGCCCACGCATCTTGGACATGCCAGGATTCAAAAGGTAGGTTCTCTGCTCCGGACTTTTTTTTTCCTCCAGGGTCTGGAAACTTTACTCAAAACCCGATGGGTGGAAAATGGCTATGGCCGTGATTCAGGCTGTGTCAGGATATTGGAAAAGGCATTAGCTAGTGATGCAATGATATTGTTAATTATAAAAAGCTGCGCCTCTGTAATTTCCATCTTGAAGTCTTCTTTTGGGAGTGGGTATTTTATAAGACAGTTTCAGAAGCCAGCATCAGACAGAGGACAGCAAAAATCTCAGAGCTTGATTTTCCTCTTTCTTTTCTGAAAGGGCCGCAGATTTGCGTGCCTTTTTTTTTTTTTCTTTTTTTAATTTAAAAAAGAAAAAAATTTTTTTCTTAATTTGAGAGATCACTTACTAGTTCACTAGCGATTATTTTGCTGCATCGGCTGTTGGACCAGCGAACAAGCTAGCTGCACCTCCCAGGGCTGGATTTGCTCTATGTCGGTGTGGGATTCACAAAGGGCATGCGACCCAGAAGTCTCGAGCCAATGAAAAGTGGGGACTGCAGACAGAAACGCATGTAAGCAAACATTTTTATATTCTTTAAGGAAATTGCTGTTCTAGTCAAGTGATCCTTCAACCTTGAAGAACTTTATCTGGATTACATCTGCAGTTTTTATCCAGGGAACTCTTGAGAACGTACCTGCTTTAGACAGTGTGTGTGTGTGTGTGTCTGTGTGTGTGTCTGTGTCTGTGTGTGTGTGTGCATGCTGAAAATGG
Source organism: Capra hircus (assembly GCF_001704415.2). Lineage (NCBI taxonomy): Eukaryota > Metazoa > Chordata > Mammalia > Artiodactyla > Bovidae > Capra > Capra hircus. The sequence continues at coordinate 56,133,647 of NC_030828.1, read as the reverse complement.
AACTGTAATCCTGTCATCCTGGATCGGGGACCAGAACTTCTCTGACAGACAGTCCTGAGATTTGAGATTCGGTTGGTCCCTCTTGGCTTTCCTCCCAGTTGAGGATGGAACACAAAATAGGCAGACCCACCTGTTTTTGAAAGTCCCAGGACCCGTTATGAGCATCAGAGGATCCCCAGGTTTCCTGTAGTTAATTTATCTTGGAGTTTTCTGGAGTTTTTCATGACAAACATAACTGTTTGTGACACTGTCAGAGCAGGGATGCTTGGATGTTATTTCATTTTTGGAAAACTGTCTCAATTAGCCTGGAGCTTACTTGGCCCCCAGGCCCCAGCTGGGGCTCTTCCAGGAGGCTGGGCTTGGGGCGGGATCTCTCAGGGGAGACCTGTCCTGGGACTGCCCTCTGGCCAAAGGGAACAGGGAAGTCAGGGGTAGGGGAGACATGGGGTTAGCATGCCTTTTCTACTAGGTCTTGAAGTCCACTATGTGAAGTCAGCCTGTTCAGTCTCCAACAAAAATGAGACAGGGTTTTATAGCCAACCGAAAGGAAACTTCATGTGAAGAAACAGGAAAACATTGAAATTCATAATATACAGCCTGGAAAATAAATTTGTTATTGTTCTTTCATTCCTTCCAGATATAAATCTGGCCTTTGCAAATATCAAAAAGCCCTGGGATTTGGCTCTGCGCTTTATAAGGTCAGAGCTGTCTCCAGCGTTCTAGAACCTGTCTCGTGCAGGCTTTCAGATGAAACGAAAGCTTGTGGACTCTTAGGGTCATTATTCTTCAGACTGAGGATTAGATGAAGGGAGTGGGCTTGCCTCTCCTAGCACCATATCAGGGTCCTGTTTCCTCTGAACCTCACCTTAATTCTGGGGCTCTCCAAGTAGCCCAGCGTTGCTGGTTCCTATGAACCTTGTGTCATGGATTGAGTGAACTTTGTAGTCTTTTGAACTCTCTTTTTCTAAAGGGAGGGATTGTAAAGTGAAGGTGTATATTGATAGTAACAGGTCACTAAATTCAAGCAGGTCCCAGGTCCACTGCTTTACTGAAGAAGCCTTTGAGGTCCCCTCTTCCAGGAAGTCTTCCCTGACCTTCTCTAGCCCCAGCCTGGCTCTCCTGGTGCTCATTGGGTGTTTCTATCCATGCCCTAACCAAAGTGTCTAGACGTTATTGTTTCAGGTGGCCCCTCAACCCGCTTTCCAGAGCAGCGTCTGTGTCATAGTGGTTTTTCTGCCTGCAAGTAGTAGTTGCTCAGATAAACCCTCTATTGAACTCAGTAATAATAGCACCAAATAAAGCTCTGTATTTGCATAGATTATTTTAAAAACCATCTTAACAGTTTTTAAGTGTCCAGTTCAATAGTATTAAGTACATTCACACTGTTGTGCAATCAATCTCCAGAACTCTTTCCATCTTGCAAAACTGAAATTCTGTACCCACAAACAACAAACAACTCCCTAATCCTTCCTCCCTCCAGCCCCTGACGCCCACCATTCTGCTTTCTGTCTGTGATTTTGATTGCTCTCGGTCCCTCATATAAATGGAATCAAACAGTATTTGTCTTTCTGTGATTGGCTTGCTTCACCTAGCATAAGATCCTTGAGATTCATCTATATTGTTGCACTTGTCAGAATTCCTTTCCTTCTTAAGGCTGATAGTATTCCATTTATGTGTGTAACACATTGTTTATTCATCTGGTGATGGACACTTGGGTTGCTTCCACCTTTTGGCTATTGTGAATAACGCTGCTGTGAACAGGGGTGTACAAAAGTCTCTTTGAGATTCTGTTTTCAGTTCTTTTGTATGTATACCCAGACGTGGGATTCCTGGATCATATAGTGTTCCATTTTTGATTTTTTGAGGAACCTCTAGACTGCTTTCCTAGTGGTTGCATCAGCATACCTTCCCAGCAACAGTGCCCAAGTGCTCTAGTTTCTCCACAGCCTTACTAGCTTTGAGCTTTTTTGGTTATAGCCACCTGATGGATATAAAGTGGATACACAGTTTCTTGGCACCTCCTTCTAAGTGTCCACTGTGTTCCTTTTTCTTGGGGCTGCCTGGGTCCCCATGTCCTGTCCTCCATCTGGGTCTGTGTGAGGTGCACTCTGGGAGCATGTGTGTTCCCTGTGACACCTCCATTCCGTGGAACTCACATGCTTCACGTTTGTACTTTCATCATCCGGGGGCACAACGGCTCCTTCATGCTGCAGTCATTTCAGAGTGAAGATGTTCAAAACTCAGGCAAGTCCCCTTGGGTCAGGAGTGAAGGTCAAGCAGTGGTGAATACATTATTAATATCACAGTGGTGGGTTTTAGATTTGTTCTTTGAAGCAGTCAAACTGTTTATTTTTAAAGTGAAGTGAGAGTTGCTCAGTTGTGTCTGACTCTTTGCAACCCCATGGACTATAGTCCATGGAATTCTCCAGGCCAGAATACTGGAGTGGGTAGCCTTTCCCTTCTCCAGGGGGTCTTCCCAACCCAGGGATCGAACCCAGGTCTTCCACATTGCAGGTGGATTCTTTACCAGCTGAGCCACAAGGGAAGCCCAAGAATACTGGAGTGGGTAGCCTATTCCTTCTCCAGCAGATCTTCCTGACCCATGTATCAAACCGGGGTCTCCTGCATTACAGGTGAATTCTTTACCAACTGAGCTATCAGGGAAGCCCTGATTTTTTTTTTTAATGCCACGTGAAGTCATACACCATGGCAAACAAACAAAAAACCCCAATATAGCACAGGGAGCTATATTCAATATCTGGTGATAAACTATAATCGAAAAGAATATGAATATGTATAATTGAATCACTTTGCTATACTGCAGAAATTAACACAATGTTGTAAATCAGTCATGTCATTAAAATTGTTTTCAGTTGTTTAAAAAATGCCACCTAACACATTATGTTGTGTTGATATGTTGATATGAAACCAGTGGAAGGGGCGCGGTTCTCTTCGGGATGGTTGGGACCTCTGGCATGTCCCTGGCTACTCTGAAGCACGCCCCTCACCCTCCAGATACAAGCACAAGGTGAAGTCGCCATTGTAAACACACAGGCAGCACAACGTGCATATATAACCCCAGACCCGGATGCTGAAAGTGTCTCAGGCATTTACGTCAGCTTCTTACTTCCCACAGGATACTCACCGTGACCATTCTGGCTCTCTGTCTTCCAAGTCCTGGGAATGCACAGGTAAGATTTTTATTACTTGTCATGAAGTATGTTAAAAAGCAGGCTGAGGGTGTCCAGCCATGCATTTTAGAATCCTAGGATCTTGTCGTTTACCTGAACCAAGCTCTTCATTGTACAGAGGTTAAGGCTGGGGCTCAGGGAAGCTGAGACTTGGGGCAGCTGGTGCAGTTTATAAGTGGCAGGGCTGGGACCTTGGTGTCCTGATTTTCCATCCAAGACTCTTATAATCAGATCATGCTGCCTCATTTGTGTTCGCTGGGGGGTCTTGAGTTATTGCAAGTGCTAAAAACTCAAGCATGTTCTAGTGTTTCTGGGCAGTGGTGCTTCTCTATTCTCCCCGTGTTGCCCGTGGTGGGCAGAGGAAGGGTGACTCAGCTCCCAACCAGTGAAGACCCGGCTCTGGCCCAGACCCCTGGGAAGAGTGTGAAGGGGATCTTAAGCTTGTGGGGGGGCTATGTGGAGAAGTCTGCACCATCCCTGACTTTACAAAGTGATGTTTGTGTCAGCCCTTGAGAAATGTGGGCAGATCCCTCCTAAGGAGCTCAGGGCAGCCTTTCTGCATCTCCAGCTCAGAAATGAGAGAAGCCCTACCTCTGAGCAGGCCTGAGGGGCCACGTAGTCAAGTGGAAATGCACATGCATGTGCACGAACATATAGAAGACAGGACAAAATCACCAACACAGCCCCTCTAACTGTTGGTTACAGCTGTGTACACCAGAGCCCTGAAACGGGACCAACCAAACTCTCACTGAGCAGACGGATGCTCTCCCAGACTTTCAGGGTCTAGAAAGGAGATCTTAGAATTTCAATTCACATTTGTTTTGATCACATCCTTTAAATGTTTTTTCAAAATTAAGAATTTTGAAATAGATTTCATTGGTGGTGGAAAGAATCTTGAGAAAAGTAGCAAAGATTTAATTTTTTGATGTGGGCCATTTTTTAAAAGTCTTTATTGGATTTGTTACAGTATTGTTTCTGTTTTATGTTTCATTTTTTTCGGCCACAAGGCATATGGGAACTTGGCTCCCTGACCAGGAAATAAACCCACACGGCCTGTCTTGGAAGGCAAGGCCCCAACCACTGGACCACCAGGGAAGTCCCACCAAAGACTTTCAGGCCTTGGAAAGGCCTTGGCAATCTCCAGTATAGCTCTGTGGTGACAGTTGACATCTAGATCCAGAGAGGGCCGTGTTTATAATATAGTGTTTGTTGAATTATAGGCACGTTAGGCACATTAACAATTTAGTCTTTACAACCACTCAGATGTAAGTACTATCATCCCCATTTTACAGATGAGAAAACTGAGGCATAGAAAAGTTATGCAGTGAGTAGGGGCTGGAGTGAAACTTGGAAGCCAGTCAGTAGACTCGAACCCATACCTGCACTTAGCAAACGAGGGTTGAGACTTAACTTTATGGCACAGCCTCCTGGCTCATTCATTGCATTTCTTTTGCCCCAAGGCCCTAAGACACCTGAACCCACTCCCAGGAATGCAGCTGAATCTGTCATCTTCACACATCAACCCATAGCTCAGGGAAGTTTAACTCCCCCCAAACCATAGGGAAGGCCAGGGAAGAAGCCCTCATAGGCAAAACCACACCTCCTTGACTTATTCCTGTAACATGTCAGCTCTAAAGGCTGATTGTTGAGCCCATGAGATTTTTCTAAATGGATGAAGTTGTAACTCAAGTTGTATGTGAAGCCTGCAACCCTCGGGGGCTGTTGAGACCTGGCTATCTCTGGAAGCTTCTTTGTGTAATTGTCTTCCTGAGGTTAAAATGGAAGAATTTCCCCAATTCTGTTTCTCTTAGAAAACTGACTACATCACTGTATAGATTTATTTTATACACAGACCCTGTAATCAGGTACAAGATTCCAGAGGGGCCAAAAAACTCATGCTGGGCACTGGAAAGGAGTTAAATAGCCCCCAAAGAAAGAGAGTAGTTGCCCTTAAAGCAATAATATTCTCTCCCAGGAAGGGGTGAGTACAGGGCAAGCCTCGCTGGGCACATCAGATGTGATTAGTATTGCTCTTCATTAACTAGAGCAGGAAAAAGCCCCAATAACCATTTGCTAAAAATGGGCATTTTGACACAATGATGCAGGAGCTTAAAAAGTGAGGCTAGGTGTAAAATGATTATTAAAAAAGAATACCTAAAAAGGGACAAAAAGCGGTTATAACACAGATGTTGGTATTACAAATGCCTTGTTTCTTTACCCATTTCCTGTACTTTCTGTGATACAGTTAGAATACTTCTATAGTTAAAAAAAAAAAAAAAGAAAGTGAAATGACCTGCCCTTTTTCTCTTCCTTCCCGCAGCAACAATGCACGAATGGCTTTGACCTGGACCGCTCGTCAGGACAGTGTTTAGGTATGAGGCCCTGCAGGTCCTTCGCCGGGTGGGGGTGCAGCCGCAGCTCCAGCGCAGGGCCGTTTCTCTCTCAGCTGTTGTTCAGTATTGGCAAGTCTGTATCAGCCTTGCCCACAGAAATGGGCAGAAACAGTGCCACGGGATGGTTGAAATCAATGACCGTCTTCCGCTGGTCACCTTCTTTGTGCCCAGCACTGGTAAGCCCTGTGCGACAGGGCGAAGATGAGGAAGACTTGACTGCTGTCCTCAGGGAGCTCTCGATCTGTGTCAGTTTCCCCGGACTGCCTTTACAAATTGCCACAAACTTAGGGGCTTACACAGTACAACTATATGATCTTACAGATGTGCAGGTCAAAAGCCTGATGGGGGCTTCTACCAGGCTAACACTGAAGTGTTTTCAGGGCCTTGTTCCTTTCTGGAGACTTGAGGGAAGAATCCATTTCCTGCTCATGCATGGTGCTGGCAGAATCCAGTTTCTTTTTTCTTTTATTTTGATTACGATATAATTGACATACGATAGCGTCCAAGTTTAAGGTGTACGGTGTGTTGACTCGATCCACTTATGTATTCCAGTGTGATGACCATCATTAGCTTAGAGCTCACACCTCCCTCCTGTCACATAATTACCTCTTTTTTTCTGTGGTGAGAACATTCAGGATTTATTTTCAGCATTTTTCGAGTATACAATATGGTATTGTTCATAATACAATACTGTGCATTAGTTCCTTAGAACTGATCTTCTAGCTGGCAGTTTGTACCATTTACATCTCATCTCTCCCACCCCCAAGCCCCTGATGACAACCATTCTACTCTCTGTTTCTGTAAGTTTGGCTTTTCTGGATTCTACATATAAGTGATATCTTGTAGCATTTGTCTTTCTCTGTTTGCCTAAATTCATGTAGCATAATGTCCTCAAAGTCCATCCATGTTGTGGCAAATGGCAGCTTTTCCTTCTTCCTCATGACTGAATAATATTCATATGATTATTATTAATATTATATTATTCATATGATGATAATATTAATTGACAATAATAATAACACATCTGTCTGTTATGAACTTTATCTATTGATGTGCACGTTTTGGGTGTTTCCATAATTTGGCTATCCTGAATAAATGCTTCAATCAACATAGCAGTACAGATATCTCTTTAAGATTCTATTTTCATTTCCTTTGGATATATACCCAAAGTTGGAATTGCTGGATTGTATGGTATTTCTAGTTCTAATTTTTGGAGGGACCTCCACACTGTATTCCACAGTGGCTGCACTGATTTACATTCCGCAGAATTCCATTTCTTGCGGCTGTAGGACTGATGGCCCCGTTTCCTTGCTGGCTGTCAGCTGAAGGCCTCTCTCAGTTTCTAGAGGCCACCTTCTGCCTTGGCCTCTTCGCCAACAAGTTAAGTCCCTCACATGTTTCTAATCACATCTCTTTCTGTTGCCTCATCTCACTGACCAATCCTTCTTCCTCTTCTTCCACTTTTAAGGATTTGTATGATTTCCCTGGGCCCACCCAGATAATCCCAGATAATCCTCTCATCTCAAGGTCTTCTGATTAGCTTTAAATCCGTTCTGTGAGTGCATGCATGCTCAGTCACTCAGTTGTGTCTGACTCCTTGGAATTGCAGCTCTGTGGACTATAGCCCTCCAGGCTCCTCTATCCATGGAATTTTCCAGCCAAGAGTACTGGAGTGGATTGCCATTTCCTCCTCCAGGAGATCCTTACGAACCAGGGATTGAACCCACATCTTCTGAGTCTCCTGCATTAACAGGCAGATTCTTTTACCATTGAGCCACCTGGAAACCCTTAAATTCACTCCATCCATGCCTAATTCCTCTTTGTCCTGTAACCTAATGTAGTCACAGGTTCCAAGTGAGTGAGTGAAAGTCGCTCAGTTGTGTCTGACTCTTTGCAACCCCATGGACTATACAGTCCATGGAATTCTCTAGACCAGAATACTGGAGTGGGTAGCCTTTCCCTTCTCCAGGGGATCTTCCCAACCCAGGGATCAAACCCAGGTCTCCTGCATTGCGGGCGGATTCTTTACCAGCTGAGCCAACAGCAGGGACACAGGTTCCAAGGAGGACAATTTAGGGCTCTTCTCCTTGCACGCCATCTAGTGGGGGTGGTCGACCTAGGCAGAGTGAACTGTACAGAGTGGAATAAAGTCATTGCCAAGATGAGGTGATCTCTGCAGAAGTAGGGGAGAGAGTGATGCCTTCTGTCTGCGGCCAATAAAGAAAGCCTTCATGGAGGTCACATTTGAGTCGGGTGTTGAAGGATGAACAAGATCCCGAGAAATAGCATCCCAAGTGGTAGGAACAGCATCAGCAAAGACCAGGGAGACAGTCAGAGCATAGAACAGCATGCTGTGGACGAAGCATAGCGTATAGAAAAAGAACACGGCTCCCACCTTGGGGGGATATTTACCTTTTAAATTATATTTGCTTTAGGCCAAATCATTTGTAATCTCTGAGCTTAGGGTTGAAAAGAATGATGGGTGGTGAGGAACAAAACCATAACTTGCAAGCTCCAGGCTCCCACTTTGACTTAAAGTGAAGGGGCGTGAGGATGCACCAATGGATGCAGAGCAGGATGACAGCCGTCTTCCCTGGCCCCCCGGTTTTAATGGTGACTTCAGGCTTACAGCTAGAAAATGGAGCTCCATGTTTCCCTTTCCTGAGGGGGTAGTTGGCATGAGTCTCTCAGAGGAGGTGGCAGGGGTGAGCTGTCAGGATTCAGGGCCCTCCCCCACAGCCTCTGGTCCCACGGAGAACAGACTCCCCAAGGTTGGTGAGAAGCCCCAGTGTGTGGGGTCAGGTCAGCTGCTCCTGCTGGGAACCCAGTCCAGGCCTCCTCTGTCCCCGGCCCAGCAAGGCTGATTTTCTAGAGAACCTACCCCCGCCCCAAACCCCACCCCCAACTCCAGACACAACAAACACAGCACCAGCCTGGCTGGAAACGGGCCCTGTTTGCTGGCACTGCGTGAGCTGACTCTCAAGTAGGTCTCCACTTTCCTAACAAGTAACTCACTCTTGGCCAAGCCTTGTCTTTCTGGACGCAAGGGCCTCATTCTCCCTGCCTAGCTGTTATTTGGAGGAGAATTGAGTACAATGATGAGGCCCATCCTAGTGTTTCCTGAGTGTCGTATGGACACACCAGAGTACCTGAGATGCTTTTGGGTGATACATCCACAGAAAAACACTCTTTATTTTAATAGTTTTATATTTTATTTTTATTCTTACCTTCTATTTTTCATAATTGATAGTGTTTTTTTCCATTTGCTGTCATCATGTAAAGATGAAAAAAATATGCTCCCTTGGGTTTACAATGTGGATTCATTTAGAGAAAAGTGTTAAGCATGTGGGGCTTCCCTGATGACTCAGTAAGAATCTGCCTGCAGTGCAGAAGACGCAGGAGATGTGGGTTCGATCCCTGAGTCAGGAAGATCCCCTGGAGGAGGAAATGGTAACCCACTCTGGTGTTCTTGCCTGGAACATCTCGCGGACGGAGGAGCCTGGCGGTTTATAGTCCATGGGGTTGCAAAGAGTTGGACAGGACTGAACACATGATGGATTGGTTAACTGGATCAAGTATGTGACAGTCCAGGCTGGTAGCTATAGCCCAGACATCGTGAAGGGGGTATTTGATGACTTGTCAATTTGATTCAATTCAGCTAATATTTGGGTAGTACCTGATGGTGATGAGCCAGGCACTGCCCTACGTATTTGGGAGCAGATGCTGGTAAATCATGGTTGGGGTCCTTCCTGGTGCTGTCAGTACAGAGCTCTGCTTCAGTTTGCACCATGTGGCTGAGGGGCTGCTAACGCCTGTCCTTTCTGTGGCCTTGCAGATGTTGACGAGTGCCGGACCATCCCTGAGGCCTGCCGAGGAGACATGATGTGTGTCAACCAAAACGGCGGGTATTTGTGCATCCCCCGAACGAACCCCGTGTACCGAGGGCCCTACTCCAACCCCTACTCAAACCCCTACTCAGCTTCTTACCCAGCAGCTGCACCCCCGCTGTCAGCTCCAAACTACCCCACCATCTCCAGGCCTCTTATATGCCGCTTTGGATACCAGATGGATGAAAGCAACCAGTGTGTGGGTGAGTAGCCGAGCTTCCTAGGCTTCCTCTACGCTGGCAAAGCCACGTTCCTGTCCAGCAAGTCCAGCCCAAGGTCGTCTCCAGAAAGCCACTTTGTCTTTGCTTTATGTTCATCTATGTATTCACCTATCTATCTTATCTATCATCTACATATTTATTATTTATCTGTCTTTCAATTGTATCTAACATCCATCTATTTGAAGACCAAGCTCATGTTTTTTCTCTGTTCAATAACAAATATATTCGGTCAAACATACTGAGTGAATCCCAGAGAGAGGATCTAAAGATCTAAAAAGGACCAGCTTTCTAGAGCCTTCGGCATCACACACCATTGAATGGAATGTTTGCTCCTGAAAGAAAAGAAGCCTTGAGGGACAAGGCCAATTGTTCTGGAAAGAAAGTGGGTTCCTTGGGTGGGGACCAGTCTTTTGACCAACCGGAACCTTGTAGATGGGAGCTCATAGTGTGAGTGGATCCTGGGGAAGAAGATGCTATATGCCATGAGGTCCCCAGGCTGTTGGCAAGTGTTGTGATGGTGCCTGGGGGAGTGCTGGAGCTCTGTGGGCCAGTGTGGCTTTCGTGGAGGGTTACCCAGTATCCCCACTCATCGCTTAAGCTTTGGTTGGACCAAAACTTTGCAACTGTTTCCAGCATTGGAAGGTGGGTCTAGAGTGATGATCGCTCCAAAGTTTTTTAATCATATGCTCCATCTGCAAAATCTTTTTGAACCTGGACCCTTATTACATGCATGTTTATAACTTACATACACATCCTGTTAGTGTCATATGGTTTGAGGAGTGTAAAGCATATGTGAAACGTAGAAAATTTTAAAGAATGTGATCAAAATAAAATATGAATTGAAATTCTAATATTTCCTTCCTGTGCCCTGAAAGTTTGCGAGACCATCAGGATACTTAATGAGATTGATGTTGGTCCCATTCCAGGGCTCTGAAGGTGGTGGTGTAACCTACTGCCGGGGAGGTTGTGTTGGTGATTTTGTCGTGTCTTCTATATGACCATGCAAATGAGTGTGCATTTTCATTTGACTACATGGAAATAATATGCAAACAAAGTGTCTTTCAGAGCCAAAGGGAAAATTGGATATGCCTTGTCCAGACTTCTCTATTCTTACTGATCTCAAGATGTGTATGTGTGTGTGAGAGAGAGAGAGGGACAAGCAGCTGACTGATGGTCACGCTGAATGTAGATGAGTGTTAAGGAAAAAGAACACAGGACCCAATCAAGTCACAGACTGAAGCACTGGTGGGGAAGATAGTAATGTACTTCCTTATGACTACTAGGACAATAGACGATTGTAACTGAAAGGGACTTTAACAATCTTTACCCACAGCCTCTTCATTCTATAAAAATGAGGATGTGGACTCCACCAAGAGAGGTAATTACAAAGGTAGCATGGAGGTCCTACTCTGCTGACGGCCAGCCTACATTTTCCTCACTCGCCTAGGTGACTGCTCTCATTTGGTAGAAGAGGAATGATCTGGAAGAAAAGGCAGAGAAAGAGAGTTGAGGGGCGGGGAGCTGCTCTTCAGGATGTCCTGTGGGGCTGGAGAAGCCGCGGGACCACGTGCACATCTTGAAGTGAGGAAGGGGTTGTCAGGACCCTGTGAGTCACTCCAGGATTTCAGGGCGGGGCAGGTCTCGGGTGGCAGTCCCGCAGACCCCTTCAGGGGAACAGCTGGGAACTCCAATGCGCCCCCTCCCCTCACAGCCCTCTTCCCAGGATCCCAGCACTGGAGAGTAAGCACGCGGCTGGGAACCCTATTCATCTCCCGGTCCCTGTGACGTCAGGCACTTTTACGGCCTCCAACCTGTCTCACGGGAGATGCGGAGCCTCATAATGGCCCTTTTGTAAGGAGAATACAATCCAGGAACCCTAGCGAGGACTGGCACAGGGCCGTCCACGTCCAGAAGTTCAGCCTTATGTATTCATAAGTCCCAGGTTCCTCCCCGCCTCCCTTCACCCCACCCCGCCTTTCCTGGTTTACACTGGTTCTTCTGGGCATTGTGAGAGGGGACGTCAGAGGGAGGAGGCCCCAGGAGGGATGAGAGAGGCGGGGCCTGGGAACAGGCCACAGGGAAGCAGCTTGGCTGGGGCGGGGGCGGGGGCGGGGGCGGGGCGGGGCGGGGGAGGGGCGGGGGCGGGGGCGGGGTGGGGGTGGGTGGGAAGGAACCGAAGGAACCCAGAGTGGGTATTGCTGGGAAAAGAGGAGGTGAGGGGGTGAATGTAGGTCTGATCCTGAGGAGGAAGCTAGAGTGAGTGGCCTGTGATGTGGAGAATTGGAAAGTGTTTCTGAAACTTGGGTATTCTTTTTTTTTTTTTTAATGTATTTATTTCTTTGGCTTAGCAGGGTCTTAATTGCAGCAAGCACGGACGTTAAGCTGCGGCATGCAAACTCTTAGCTGTGACGCGTGGCATCTAGTTCCTTGACCAGGAATGGAACTTGGTCCCCCTACATTGGGAGCAGAGTCTTAGCCACTGGACCACCAAGGAATCCCTCTTTTTTTTTTTTAGCTTTGATATTGGATTGTAGTTGATTAGCCGTGTTGTGATAGTTTCAGGTGTGTATGTATCTATTGCTTTTCAAACTTGGATGTTGTGGGAGAGGAGGACCACATCTCCAAGGGGCCTCTCCTCCTCCTCCTCAACGCAGAAAATGCTCAACAACAGTAACAGCAGCAGCAGTAGTAATAATAGCAAGCACACGATGCTGTGTGCTAGGATCCTTACCAGAATGAACATGTTGAATCCTCACCACAACCCTGTACAGCAGGACTGTTGTTATTCTCGTGGCCCTGATGCTCAGAGAGGTTAAGAATCTGTCTAAGGTCATACAGCAGGTGGGGGCTGACCCAGGGTTTGAATCCATTCAGGCTCTGGATGAGGAAACTGAGGCTGAACAAGGTCAAGGTTCAAGCCTCAAAGGAGTCAGTCCTGGAGCCCTGATGAAAAACTAGGACTTTTTCTTGCCTTTTTTTTTTTTTTTTTGGTAAATAAATTTTTGTTCTGTAAAACTTTGAACCTAGACAAAAGCAGAGAAAACATAGTGAACACTCACCTACTTGTCACTCAGTTTGGGAATTGTCAATATAGACCCACTCTTGTTTCTTCTTTACCCTGACCAAGTGGATCAATTTAAAGCAAATATCAGGTATCAAATCGTTCTATCCTTAAATACTTCAGAATGTATCTATCTCTAAGAGGTAAAGCTTCTTTAAAAAATAATAGCCACAATACCATTGTAAACCTACAGAAATTAACAATAATTCCTTTTTATCATTTAATATCCAGATAGAGTTCATATTTTTGTGATTCTTTCATAAATGTCCTTTTTTTCTTTTTTTTTAGAATCAGATCCAAGTAAGGTCTACAAATTACATTTGATGAACAACTCTCTTAACGGCTTCTTAATCTTTTTTGTCTCTTTCGCACTTATTTGTTGAAGAGGCTGAGTCGTCTGTCCTGTAGAATTTCCTGCATTTGAGATCTTGCTTGTTGTGTTCTTGGAGTGGTATTTAGCATATTTCTTCATCCTGTCTATTTTTCTGTAAACTGGTAATAGTTAGACCTAGAGGCTTGATCCAATTTAAGTTTAAATTTTGGGCCAGTTGTTTTCTAGGTACTGTCCTTGCTCTTCTTTCCATGTCCAGGTTTCTGCACATAAACTGTAAGTGAGTCCAGCTTAAAGAAGCAAGTGGACACTTTCACTGAGGTTTGCTCCTTCTGGGTTTTGGACCCACTTCCAAGACAGCGATTTCCCTCCTTGTCCTCTGTCTCTGCAGGCTGGGCAGGGCCAGGCTCGGAGCCCAGGTCCCCTGAGCCTCTGAGTTGCCTTCTTGACCCCTCTGTTTTCTGTTCTACTTGGGAGATCCCTAGACCCTGCTCCTTCTGGAACAAAGTTTGGCCTCAGGTTTGAGTCAGCAGGCCCCTAGATGTAAACCTGGATCACTCAGGGCCTTTGCAGGCTGAGTGAACAGTGACACAAGAATTACATGAACCAAGAAAGTGTTGTGTCATCCAGAAAACCGGCATCTTGGCTTCGGGATACTCAGCACCAGGGCAGCCTGTATGAGGGTAGTGGGACCCGTGGCTGGTTAAAGTGTGTCCCTTGGATCCTGGCCCCTTGGGGGAGATGATGGTCAGCATCTCAGAGATTGGAGAACCAGACGGACTTGGTTAATCGGCAAGGAGGATGGAACTGGTGCATGAAAGGCAGGATGCTGTGGGGCTAACAGGGTTGATGCTGAGGACTCAGGGAGGGGTGAGCTAAGCTGAGTGGTTGGGGCACCCAGAATATGAACCCCTACTCAGGAACCATCACGCTGCCCCTGAGAATAGGACTTTTGGCTAAGGTCCCTCATGTTGATGCCACTCTTTTAGGCGTATCTGTTTCCTTTGAGGCTTAACTTGTCACCTCTCTGGGTGGACATTCTTCATTCTGGCTTTGCTAATCAACTTGGCTCTGTGGCCAAACTAGGGGCTCCACCAATAACTAATGCTCATGAGACATTTCGCAATTGAGAAAGCAGCCTTTTACTAGACCCACACTGCCCCAGGGACTACAGGAATTCCTCTGGTCATTTGTGGAGTTACAAGCAATATCTTTATTCTTCCTTCTGGCCCAGGGTTTTCTCATTGATCAAAGCGCCTGAGCAGGCAGAGAGGAACACATATGGATCCTTTGGGAAGATGAATGGCGTTGGCCTGAAGCGTTCTCTTGAGTTATTTTTCCTGAAAGTCAGCCAACATGTAGTCAATCCCTGTTTATAGAACACCTCTTCGGTGCCAGGCTCTGGCTTAGGCGCTGAGGGGGGCAGGGAGTCTGGGCACAGCCATGGGACTGTCTTCAGAGCTTAGCATGAAGGAAGGGAGATTAGTCACGGAAAAAGCAGCTGAAATACTTGGCGGCCTCTGATAGGTTCCTGAGATTTTTCGAAGATAAGGCAGAGACAGGAAAAGGCTCTGTTTCCTGGAGTGGAGAGGGCTGGGACTTGGAAGCCATTCAGGCCTTGATACTCACCTTGGTTTGGCTACTTCCTAGCTATGAGACTGGGGCCTCAGTTTCTTCATCTGTAAAATGGGTACAACAATGCCTATTTCACAGATAACATGTGAAAATATCTCACCCAGTGTCTGCATAGAGTATCACTCGGTAAATGTTAATTGAGAAAAGAAAGATTCTCAGGTCTTGAGATGATAACTTATAGAGAGTCATCAAGTCTGAAAATGTATTAAGTGCCTTAATTTTTTTTTTTAATTGATATCTGGTCTTCTTTTTTCTTTTGCAAGGAAGCTTTAATCTTTATAACTTAATTTATTTAATGTCTTAGGCCAGGCTGTGTGTGGCATGCAGGATCTTAGTTCCCCGATCAGGGATTGAATCTGTACTCAGTGGTTAAAGGAGAAGTCTTAACCACTGGACCACCAGGGAAGACCCAAGGTCCTAATTCTTGAAAACCTTTAAAATGACTTAAAACTGAGCTTGGTACTCACTCACCTTGCAGACTTTGTTGGGCTTTGCCCAGTTTAGCACTTTATGAGACTTCAGTCAGATTGTGCTTTGAGATGCTGGTGAACCCTGAATTTATTTAATTGTGAAACAAAACAAACTACCCAGCTGATAAGACAAGGGCAGGAGTGCTTGGATGGGGCAGCTCCTGCATGCTTTTCTTCATATTTTCAAAAATACAGGTTTGAAACCAAGTCCTCAGGATGAGACCAGGAGGGGAGCACAGGAAGCTGAGACCACTGGGCTCTTTAGCTGCTGGATTGGGACCAGACCAGGCAGGCCCAGGGAGGAGGGGACCCAGATGGAAGCAGGACACAGATTTGTTCAGATGTCCCTGTGAACTGGGCCTTAGGAAGCCTGTTCATGTGCAGCCCCTGCACTCAGGTTGTCCCGTCTTGCTTCAAATCTTTCCTAGTCACTGGCTGGGGTAGTGAGCAAGCATTGTCACCTCTCTGAACCTGTTTTTCCATCTGTAAACTGGGATGACAGTATCAATTATTAGTAGAGGATATTTGTGAGATTTCACTGAGATAGTTCACATAACTTGTCTAGCATGGAGGCTGGCTTTCTGTAAAGGTTAATAACAGTTGTTATACTGTTTTGGGTGCGTCAGATCTTATCATTCTGTGATGAATTCTGCTACTCCATATTCCTAGTCTTGTTATTCTGCTATTGTTTATTCTTTCCTCTGGGAGTTAGACTTACAAGCAGGAATAGAGATGCCGGTGTAGAGAAATGGGCATGTGAACAGTAGGGGAAGGAAAGGGTGGGATGAACTGGGAGAGTAGTGTTGACATTTATACCCTACCATGCAGAAAATATATAGCTAGTGGGGAGCTGTCGTATAGCACAGAGAGGTCAGCTTGGTGCTCTGTGAGGACCTAGAGGGGTGAGATGGGGAGAGTGGTGGTGGAAGGGAGGCTCAAGAGGGAAGGGCCATGTGTATATGCAGAGCGGGTTCACTTCGTTATGCAGCAGAAACAGCGACAGCAAGGAAAGAGTACAGGTCTTTTAGAGCATGAAGGGTTGAATTCTTCCACTTTCGGTGGCAGGAATTGGCATTACTTGTGCTTCCAAGGGGAATTCAGCAGAGATGGGACTCCAGGAGGGTGTCCAGAACAGCTCTTCTCGCATACAAATGTGCCCCAGAGTCACCTATGGGGAAAATCTGACGTGGCAGGGTCTACTGTGGGGCCTGAGGCCCCACATTTTGCAGAAACTCCTGGATGATGAGATGCTGCTGGTCCAGGGAAGCTACCATCCATCTGTCTACCCTTAGATAGGCCTGCATTTAAAGAAAGGTAGAAACTTTATTTTTAATGTAATTCCCATATTCGAATTTGTTAGAAGAATGTTTTATTTTTGTTGAAAAACAAAAACAAAAAGCCCCAAAGAAATGTTTTTAAAGCCTAAATTGAAGCATCATGTTGTAGCGGTAAAGTTAGGACATCGGTAAGAAATGTTCTCTGATCCCAGATCAGCTATGTATTAGCTGTGTGATATTAAGAAAGTCACTTGGCTTCTCTGACCTAAGGTTTATTATCTGTAAAAAGCAGGGATTAGGGGTCTTACTATGGGATCTGTGGATAGAATTTAGCAGATCGGTTTTATCTTTTTTTTTCCCTACTAACTTCTAATGAAATTTAACATTTTCTGCCTTTATATAGGCAATAAACCACAGAACACTTAACAATACCTGTGGCAGTACTGACAAGAGAAACACAGATATTTATACATCACATTAGAGCTGTACCAGTTATTCTGACACACTTTGAAGATCTTGATGTATTTTGAAATAGTCCCACTTGCCATCACTGCAAAATTGTGGGAGATACTAGACCTACTGCCCACCTTGTCATTTCTAAGATATATTATACATTTGTTTAAAAAATATTTTGATAACTTTTAGTATTATTGGTTTCTTTCATAATCCTATGAATATAATTTATGCAATTAAAAGCATTACTCTGAGAAACGGGTCCATGGCTTCACTGGTCTGCAAAACACATGTCCTAGACCAGATGATTTCTTCAATTCCTGGTCCTTAGGGAAGATGATGGTTATGTCCAGACAGCCTGGGTTTTCTGTTAACTCGTTCCCACCTGGATTGCTTGTAACGCGGTCCTTCTCTACTTGTATGTTTCAACCAGCCCACGTACTCAGTGACATCTTCTGCTGGGACCGTGCCAGTCCTCCATTTGTGAGGAAGCCCGACCTACCCACAGCTGGAGCTGGCTGCAGGGACTGGCCTAGGTGAGGCCTAGGGGACCTCACCCTGACCGCAGTGAGGTCAGGGCAGCGGCTGGCCTCGGGGCTGGACGGGAACTCTCCGGGCCTTTGTGTGTGTGGTAGGCACTTCCCTGCTGCCTAGCATGGCCATTTTCTCAATGAACCACAACTTTTTCTTGGCTCTCACCTTATGTTCCTTGGTCTGGTCCTGTTCCTTTTCATCATGTTCCATTCTGGGATTAGCCAGTTGTGTGTGAAGGGCAGGCGGTGTTGCAGGAGGATGGAGAAGCTCTGAGCCGCAGCAGCTCCAGCCCCGCTGTGGCTGTTTCTGGCGAAAGCGAGTGTAAGGCCAGGTCTCCAGCGAGCCCTGCTGCAGGGCAGGAGGGCACGAGGTTGCAGTCACCTTCTGGGGCCAGGGCCGAGTGGACCATTGCAGCCTGTTTAGCCACATGTGTTTGAAATTAGTAGGAGGTGCCTGGTACTGTGGTTCTCAAAGAAGTTCAGCGGTTCCCGATATGTAGAAAGATGATTGTACCTCCTCTTTCGTCGTCGAGGCAGGTTATAGATTTCTTT
Source organism: Capra hircus (assembly GCF_001704415.2). Lineage (NCBI taxonomy): Eukaryota > Metazoa > Chordata > Mammalia > Artiodactyla > Bovidae > Capra > Capra hircus. The sequence goes on along the minus strand of NC_030828.1, from coordinate 56,115,643 downwards.
GCAAAGATGCCTCTGATGAAGTGGGGTGAGCACACCACTGGACACCCGGGAGCAGAGCTGCTCGCAGAGGTTCTCTGCTCGCCTCGCAGCTTCTGCCGGAGCTCTGTGTGGCTCTGATCTGCGTGTGTGGGCGGGGTCCACAGGGCATGTGTGCGGCTCCGACACCCAGTGTGATGCAAGAAACAGCGAGCTGGGAACTCTTTGTGCTGTTAGGAACGGATCAGATGAAATAAAGAAGGGAAAATGCCATATGAAAGCAAAGAATTCGTGTTGTAGAGAGTGTATGCATGTGTACAAGGAAACTGATTCAAGCCATAAGGGAGGAATCACGTTTAATGCTGCCGACAGCAGCATCCTCATGTAAATACCGTCTGATAGGCCCAAGTTATATCTGCTGTTATGCCAAGAAAGGGGATCTTTGTGTTCTCAGAGGCCTGGAGGGACTGGGTGACAGGCTGGGGAGTGGTGGAGGGCAGTGTGATGTGTGGGGAAAGTGTGGGCTTTCGATTCAGAGATGCTGGGGTTCAAATGCCACCCCCAGTGCAGGTGCCTGGCTCCGAGCTATAAACCCTTTGAGAGACCTCTCCTCCTGATGGGACGGGAGTGCTTACCCTGTGGAGTTGGTTTTAGCAAAGGATGTGCTGTCTACGCCCCCCCAAACAATTGCTGCTGTCTGTAACTCCCACCACCCTCTCCACAGAGGAGCAGCCCGTCTGTCGCATCACCTCTAGCCAATCCCTGCCCAGCACATGGACAGGCAAGTGGCTCCTGCTCACTGGTGGCTTATCCCAGGTGGGCAGCTGTCAGGAGAGAAAGGGAGGGAAACCGCCTTTGCATTTGTAACCATGTGCTGATGCTTCTTCCCAGCTCCACTCTGATCCCTGCTCAGCCAAAGAGTCTGCCCTTGAGTCATTCTCTGGGGCTCTCTTACCTCTGGGGGTGCCGAGGGGCCAGATGGGCATACTCGTTCTCTTTCTTCGGCTGCCAGCCTCTCTGGACACGTGGACACGCTGACAGAAAGACAGACTCCAGACCACACTGCCCCGGGAGGCGGTGGCTAGGCAGTGCTGGTGGGCTGGGCTGACCCATCACCTACAGACCCCTGAGTCAGATGATCTTCGAGCAGGCTGGGTGGTCTCCTGCTTTAGGGCAGAAAGGCTAGGCTTCCTGGCAGCCTCCAGATATGCGACAGAGGGCAGGCAGGAGTCCACGTGCTCTCACCAGGACGTGGGTGTTGGAAGTTGAGACAGTGTTGGGGCTTCCTTGGATACAGCCGCTGCACCAGCATCCACTGTTTACCCTCAGCATCTGGCAGTGTGAATTCTCAACAAGCTGTGCTGTGCTTAGTCACTCAGTCATGTCTGACCCTTTGCGACCTCATGGACTGTAGCCCGCCAGGCTCTTCTGTCCATGGGGATTCTCTAGGCAAGAGCACTGGAGTGGGTTGCCATGCCCTCCTCTCTCAGCAAGCTATTGGCAACTAGTGAATGGATGAGTGACGGGATGAATAGAAGGAAAGCGTGGGCACCGTTCAACCCAGGTGACTGGGGGGACCTTCACTCACTTCCACATTTGGTCTCTCATCACCCCCTCAAAGCACGCCCCTTAAATGACTCCCACTGTGCTGGATGCCAAAGGGGGACCAGGATGACCAAGCGTCTCTGTCCCTTGAGTGCCAGCACCGTGTTCACGGCGTGTGCCCCCACCCAGCATGCTTCACTGGACCACTGGCACTTGGCAAGCATTGAACTGAATTGAATTTGCACTGTAGCTGAGGGGCTGATGGGAAAAGATCTTGTGAAGAATCATCTGCTCAGATTGACTTACCAAGAGAGCTTACCTCTACCATCCTTTCTTCCCTGGGCTATGCTAGGAAAAATCTGTGATAAGCTGTGCTCTCCTTGGAGCCAGGGCTTTGTTTCTCTGCCCTGGGAGGGACTGGCTTTCAGGGATCCACTTCTAGCCAGAATCAGCTCCTCGCACAACTCCAAGGGGCGCCATTCAGTTGTGTGGCCCTGCCATTGGCATCCTCTGGAGCCCAACAAGCAACGGGAGGCTCCTATTTGTCTTGGAAACAGAGGTGCATGCTTGGGGAAGGGTCCCCGGGCCATCTCCTTGGGGGCTGGCAGGGAAAGGACATTCACAGGATTCCTTCCCTCCAGAGGGCCTCAGACATCAGACTGGATGTTAAGGACTGACCTCCCATTCCCCTCGGCTTGTCGGAGCTGGGCCAGAGGGGAGATGGGGACAGCCAGTGCTGGGCCCTGCCCCAGGCAGCCAGCATCGACAGGCTCCAGGGGACGGCGGGTGGGTCGAGGCTGGGAGACGGTGAGGCGTGGGGGACTTGTCAGTGTGAACTGACTTTCCTTCAAACTAAAACGTTTGCAGAAACCCAGCCAGAGTTGATTTATGAGTCCCACATATTTCACAGATCTTAACACATCCCCCAGGAATCAATGAGGTCAGACAGAACAGACTTTGCATCCGGAATCAGTATGAAATTGGCATCTTCAACAGTTCCCGTGGGAAGCAGGGGATAATAATTTAAGGGAGATTATATTAATATTGCAAAGGCACAAAAATCCCAGACTCAGCTTCATTCCCACTGGGGAGAAAGACAATCATCTGTTTTCTGCATCTGAGCTGGGTGAGGGGTGGCCACCTCTGCCGGGGCCACTGTGAGCAAAGTGAAGCATGATGGGATGCCAGCACCACGGCAGACGATGAACTCAGTGCCAGCCACAGTGACCACAGCCTCCCGCACTGTGTCTGGCGCGTGCTCCATAACTGTGATAAATAGATATTTGTGATTATGTATTTAACATCTCTATGTCCAGCAGGAACTTTCTGTCCTGTTCACCTTGTATTTTTAGTGCTTGATAAATATTTGCTTAAAACTCAACATTCAAAAAACTAAGATTGTGGCGTCTGGTCCCATCACTTCACGGCAAATAGAAGGGAAAAAAGTAGAAGCAGTGACTGATTTTATTTTCTTAGGCTCCAAAATCACTGTGGAATGGTGACTGCAGTCATGAAATTAAATGACGCTTGCTCCTTGGAAGGAAAGCTGTGACAAACCTAGATAACGTTTTAAAAACTAAAAGCATCACATTACTTACAAAGGTCCTTGTAGTCAAAACTATGGTTTTTCTGGTAATCATGTATAGATGTGAGAGCTGGACCATAACGAAGGCTGAGCAATGAAGAACTGGTGCTTTTGAATTGTGGTACTGGAGAAGACTCTTGAGAGTTTCTTGGACTGCAAGGAGATCAAACCAGTCATCCCTAAGGGAGATCAACCCTGAATATTCATTGGGAGGATTGATGTTGAAGCTGAAGCTGCAATACTTGGGCACCTGATGCAAAGAGCCAACTCATTGGAAAAGACCCTGATGCTGGGAAAGATTGAAGGCAGAAGGAGAAGAGGGCACCAGAGGATGAGAGGGTTAGATAGCATCACAACTCAATGAACATTAATTTGAGCAAATTCCAGGATATAGTGAAGGACAGAAGAACCTGGCATGCTGCAGTCCATGGGGTCTCAAAGAGTCAGACACAACTTAGTGACTAAACAACAGCAACAAGATATTTGTTTAATAAGCAGAATTATGTATAGAGGTGAATTGTATTTACTAATAGGTATAGAGGTGAATTGTATTTATAGAGTCAAATGAGCCAGAGAAATTGATTACTTCTCAATAAAAAATTAACCACATGGGTTAACTTATTATCATTAATGGACTTTATTTATGTATCATTTTCGTGCTGGGAGCTGTGCTGTGCACAGAAAGGTGAATCAGGCATCATCGCTGCTCTGGAGAGGTCTGTTCTCTTGCCAGGAGTTGGGGTAGGTTGGTAGGAGGTAGGGAACCCAACACATACACAATTACAGCTCAAGGAAATGGGACAGCAGTCAAAGCAGGTATGAGATTCTCTGTTGGCCCTGGCTGGAGTGGTTGCAGCATCCTTCCACAAGGACAGGTGTTACACATCTGCATATTCATTTGATTAAACAGATATTCACTGAGTATGTCTCTGTGTTAGATATTGCCAAGTTCTGAGAGGGGATCTAAGAGGGGATCTAAAGATGAATAAGACTCATCCCTGCCCTCAGGATCTCACAGCTGAGCAGATGTGAGTGGGAGCTGGGGAGGGGTGGATGCATATAACCCATCAGAGTCTTTCTGTGAGCTTGCATGTGGGAGGCGGCGAGCGCAGTATGACCAAGTGCTGTAGGAGTGCCCACAAGGAATAGGGATTCTGCTCTGGCAATGGATTGTTGTTGTGTAGTCGTGTCCAACTCTTCTGTGATCCCATGGAGTGTAGCCCGCCAGGCTCCTCTGTCCATGGGAGTTTCCAGGCAAGAATGCTGGAGTGAGTGCCATTTCCTTCTCCAGGATATCTTCCTGGACCAAGGAAGTGAACCCATATCTCCTGCTTGGCAGGTGGATTCTTCATTACTGAGCCACCTGGGAAGCCCCTGGCAATGAATACGATGGCATTTGAGTCCATCTTTGGAGGCTTGAGTAGGATTTTCATGTGGAGACGGGGAAGGGCTTTCTGAGTTGAGGGAACAGCCTGGACAAAGATATGGAGGCAAGAAACTTCTTGACATGTTGAAGAATACTGGTGAGGGCCAGCCGTGGTCATGAGCCCATTGGTCACTTGCCCATTTGTGAGACCCAGTACATGGCTGCTGTGTGGAAATGAGCTGGGGCAGGGGAACAGGCACAGAGTGACAGACGAGGCTAAGCAATTTGGCAGGAAATATTATGTATGCCATGATAATCTCTTGGGCTTTGTTCTATGAACACTGATTTTTAAGTGGAGGAGTAGTGTCTTGATATCCATTTGAAGATTCCTGGCTTAGGAACCCAGTGGACTGGAGTCTTGTTTTAATCCCATTACTGCACAAGCTCAGGATAGAAGGTGTCGTGGCTCCTAAACCTTCTCTTTCTAGGCTCCATTTCCCTGTCTATACAATGGGGCTGGACCACAGTCTCCAAGGCTCCCTCCAGCCCTGACTGCTCGGGATGTGGACATGATTGTGACAACTAAGTGGAAACTAGCTTCTGGGGGGAGGTAGACTTAGAGGTGGTATCTTTTTATTGGAGGCAGTGATTTTGCAGTGACTCTAAACTCTGGGGGTTAATTATCGGACCACCTCCAATGATATCACCTCCATGCTCCACAGAGTCCTGGTTGGAGCCTTCTTTTTTTAAAATTAATTAATTTATTTTGATGGGAGGCTAATTACTTTACAGTATTGTAGTGGTTTTGCCATACATTGACATGAATCAGCCATGGGTGTACATGTGTATGCCATCCTGAACCCCCCTCCCACCTCCCTCCCCATCCCATCCCTCAGGGTTGTCCCAGTGCACCGGCTTTGAGTGTGCTGTTTCATGCATTGAACCTGGGCTGGTGATTTTTTTCACATATGGCAATATACATGTTTCGCTATTCTCTCAAATCATCCCACCCTCACCTTCTCCCACAGGGTCCAAAAGTCTGTTCTTTATATCTGTGTCTCTTTTGCTGTCTCACATATAGGGTCATCATTACCATCTTTCTAAATTCCATATGCATGCGTTAATATACTGTATTGATATTTTTCTTTCTGACTTAGTTCACTCTGTATAATAGGCTCCAGTTTCATCCACCTCATTAGAGGCGCATTAGAACTGATTCAAATGCCTTCTTTTTACTAGCTGAGTAATAACCCACTGTGTATATGTACCACAGCTTTCTTATCCATTTGTCTACCAACGGACATCTAGGTTGCTTCCATGTCCTAGCTGTTACAGTGCTGCGATGAACATTGGAGTACCCTTCAACTGGAGTACAATTTCAGTTCTGGTTTCCTCGGTGTGTATGCCCAGCAGCGGGATTGCTGGGTCATATGGCAGTTCTATTTCCAGTTTTTTAAGGACTCTTCACACTGTTTTTCATAGTGGCTATACTAGTTTGCATTCCCATTGACAGTGTAAGAGGGTTCCCTTTTCTCCACACCCTCTCCAGCATTTATTGCTTGTAGACTTCGATAGCAGCCATTCTGACCAGCATGAGATTGTACTTCATTGTGGTTTTGATTTGCATTTCCCTGATAATGAGTGATGTTGAGCATCTTTTCATGTGTTATTAGCCATCTGTATGTCTTCTTTGGAGAAATGTCTGTTTAGTTCTTTGGCCCATTTTTTTGATTGGGTTATTTATTTTTCTGGTATTGAGCTGCATGAGCTGCTGGTATATTTTTGAGACTAATTCTTTGTCAGTTGCTTTGTTTGCTATTATTTTCTCCCATTCTGAAGGCTGTCTTTTCACCTTGTCCTTTGTTCTGCAAAAGCTTTTAAGTTTAATTAGGTCCCATTTGTTTATTTTTGCTTTTATTTCCATTCCTCTGGGAGGTGAGTTATAAAGGATCCTGCTGTGATGTATGTCGGAGAGTGTTTTGCATATGTTTTCCTCTAGGAGTTTTATAGTTTCTTGTCTTATGTTTAGATCTTTAATCCATTTTGAGTTTATTTTTGTGTATGGTGTTAGAAAGTGTTCTAGTCTCATTCTTTTACAGGTGGTTGACCAGTTTTCCTAGCACCACTTGTTAAAGAGATTATCTTTTCTCCATTGTATGTTCTTGCCTCCTTTGCCAAAGATGAGGTGTCCGTAGGTGTGTGGATTTATCTTTGGGCTTTCTATTTTGTTCCATTGAGCTATATTTCTGTCTTTGTGTCTTGATGACTGTAGCTTTGTAATATAGTCTGAAGTCAGGCAGGTTGATTCCTCCAGTTCCATTCTTCTTTCTCAAGATTGCTTTGGCTATTCGAGGTTTTTTGTATTTTCATACAAATTATGAAATTATTTGTTCTAGCTCTGTGAAAAATACCGTTGGTAGCTTGATAGGGATTGCATTGAATCTATAGATTGCTTTGGGTAGTATACTCACTTTCACTGTATTTCACTTGGTCATGATGTATGATCTTTTTAATATGTTGTTGCATTCTGTATGCTAGAATTTTGTTGAGGATTTTTGCATCTATGTTCATCAGTGATATTGTGGAGCCTTCTTTTAAGCTTGAGGCAGAGATGAGTCCTTTTTGAGTACCTCCAGGAAAAGGCCATCAGTGGATGGTGATGAAATTGGCTTTGACTGTGATGATAGCACATGGCCTAGTTCTGTAATAAATCTGGCATTGCCTTTATAACACCTGGGGAGAGTCTACAAGCAGCTAGAGCAAAACACAGATTCCTTACAGAGCCAAGACTCTTCTGAGATTGACCAACGGGCTAAGAATGTAAGAGTTCTACAATCCCGTCTTTCAGGGAAATCCCCACCCCCACTCAGTTCTTCTAAACAGACCCTTTTAAAGGATCATCTCAATCTCATTCAGCTGCAGAGAGCAGGAGTTGGCCAAGGACCAGGTGGTGCTGGCCTGTGGTCTGATGGCCACTCACTGTGGGAAGCTCAATCCTGTGGTTACATCCTTAAGTGACTCCCTTCATTGTAATAATTCCCACTTGAACACTGCCTCTCCATTTTCTAAGTGCTTTCACATCCAATAACTCACTGAATTTTCAAACAGACCAGTAGGCAGCCTCAGAATCACGTCCCCATTTCAGAAGGATGACTTGAAGGGCTGCATGACTGTAGCAACATCTCACAGTTTGTCTGTGGGAGAGGCCAACCAGAGTGTAGGCTTGCTGATCTTCAGACCCAGCTCCTCCTGTAAGATATATGCTCACTACGTGAGACATATGCTCACTGCATTGGCTTCCTTTGTCTTCTCAAACAGAGCAGGCTCTTTCCTACCTCAGGGCCTTTACATTTGCAAATCCTTCTGTTTGGAACGCTCCCTGGCTCATTCCCCCTTTCCAGGCTTCAGCTCAGTAGATGTCTTCTTAACGAGCCCGTTCCTCTCCACCCTTTCCGAAGTCACCCTGCTGTCATTCTCTGAAACAATTCTTATCATTATTTGCTCTGAACTTGCCATTGTGTTGCTCTTCAGTTGCTCAGTCGTGTCCAACTCTTTGTGACCCTGTGGACTGCAGCATGCCAGGCTTCCCTGTCCTTCACCATTTCCTGGATTTTGCTCAAATTCATGTCCACTGAGTTGGTGATGCCATCCAACCATCTCATCCTCTGTCTTCCTGTTCTCCTCCTGTCTTCAATCTTTCCCAGCATCAGGGTCTTTTCCAGTGAGTCAGCTCTTCACATCAGGTAGCCAAAGTATTAGAGCTTCAGCTTCAGCATCAGTCCTTCCTATGAATATTCAGGGTTGATTTCCTTTATTCCTTTGGGGTCTCCGTGCAGACCAAGGGACTCTCAAGAGTCTTTTCCAGCAGTGCAGTTCAAAAGCATCAATTCTTCAGTGCTCAGCCTTTGTTATTGTCCAGCTCTCACATCCATACATGACTGCTGGAAAACCAGAGCTTTGATTATACAGACCTTTGTAGGCAAAGTAATATCTCTGCTTTTTTAATATGCTGTCTAGGTTTGTCATAGCTTTTCTTCCAAGGAGCAAGCATCTTTTAATTTCATGGCTGCAGTCACTGTCCTCATGATTTTTGAGCCCAAGAAAACAAGTTTCTCACTGTTTCCACTGTTTTTCCATCTGCTTGCCATGAAGTGATAAGACTGGATGCCATGATCTTCATTTTTTGAGTTTTAAGCCAGCTTTTTCACTCTCCTCTTTCAGAGGCTCTTTAATTATTCTTCACTTTCTGCCATAAGGGTGGTGTCTTCTGCATATCTGAGGTTATTGATATTTCTCTTGGCAATCTTGATTCCAGCTTGTGGTTCATCCATCCTGGCATTTTGCATGATGTGCTCTGCGTAACAGTTAAATAAGCAGGGTGACAACATGCAGCCTTGTCATCCTCCTTTCCTTAGAAACCAGTTGTTCTGTGTCCAGTTCTAACTGTTGCTTCTTGAACTGCATACAGATTACTAAGAAGGCAGGTAAGGTAGTCTGGTATTCCCATCTTTTTAAGAGTTTTCCACACTTTGTTGTGATCCACACAATCAAAGGCTTTAGCATAGTCAATGAAGCAGAAGTAGATGTTTTTCTGGAATTCTCTTGCTTTTTCCTTGATCCAGTGGATGTTGGCAATTTGACCTCTGGTTTCTCTACACTTTCTAAATGCAGCTTGTACATCTGGAAGTTCTTGGTTGACATACTGTTGAAGCCTGGCTTGGAGAATTTTGAGCATTACTTTGCTAGCATGTGAAATGAGTGCAATTGTGCAGTAGTTTGAATATTCTTTGGCATTGACCTTCTTTGTGACTGGAATGAAAACTGACCTTTTCCAGTCCTGTGGCCACTGATGAATTTTCCACATTTGCTGACATATTAAGTGGAACACTTTAACAACATCATCTTTTAGGATTTGAAATAGCTCAGCTGGAATTCCATCACCTCCGCTAACTTTGTTTGTAGTGATGCTTCCTAAGGCCCACTTGACTTCACACTCCAGGATGTCTGGTTCTAGGTGAGTGATCATAGCATTGTGGTTATCTGGGTCATTCAGATCTTTTTTGTATAGTTCTTTTGTATATTCTTGCCACCTCTTCTTAATATCTTCTGCTTCTGTTAGGTCCATGCTGTTTGTCTTGAAATGGAGCAGGTTTAAAATCACCTGGAGGACTTCAAGCGCAGTATCAAAATCTATTGCATCCCCACAGTGAGTTTAGTTAACATCCATCACCACACACAATTTAAAAAAATGTTTTTTCTTATGATGAGGACTTTTAAGATATACACTCAACAACTTTCAAACATGCAATACAGTATTATTAACTCTAGTCACCATGAGTTGTATTACATCCCTATGACTTATTTGTTTTAGAACTGGGTATTTGTACTATTTGACTCCCTTCAACAATTTTGTCCGCCCTCCCAGTGCTGACTCTGGCAACCACCAGTCTATTCTTGTATATGGGAGCTTTTTTTTCCCTTGATTCCATGTGTAAGTGAGATCTAAGGAATTTGTCTTTCTCTGGCTTATTTCATTTAGCATAATGCCTTCATGGCCCTTCCATGTTGTAGCAAGCAGCAAGATTTCCCTTTTTATGGCGGATTTCCTTATCCATTCATCCACTGATGGACATGTGAGTTGTTTCCATATCTTGGCAGTGCTTGTTTGCTTATTGTCTCTTCAATCTCTTGTCTTGTTTTTGCTGTATCCTTGTTTATGCCTGGTCCATCATTGGTGCCTGATAAGTATTTGTCAAATGAGTGTTGACTGAAGACCGAGATGAACTCTTTTATTTTGGCGTCATCCCACACCTAAGAAGGAAGGTGGAATATTGACAGAAACATGGAGTTATTTGGTCTGATCTCTTCTCCCTGTTACCTTTTTCTTTCACTTTTTCACTCTTAAGCTTTTTCTGAGGGTTATTATTACTATAATTGAATTATAGATGATATGCAAAAATATATGTTTTTACGTGTACCACATAGTGACTCACCATTTGAAAGGTTATATTCCATTTATAGCTATTATAAAATATTGGCTATATTCCCTGTACTGTGCATTGTATCCTTATAGCTTATTTTACGCACAATAGTTTGTACCTCTTGATCCCCTATCTCTATCTTGCCCCTCCCCGCTTCCTCTCCCCACTGGTAACTGCTGTTTTGTTCTCTATATCTGTGAGTCTGCTTCTTTTTTTGTTGAATTCACTAGTTTGTTGTTCTAAGGGTTATTATTAAATTGGTATATAGTTTTCATGGACAGTTTTAATGACATTCCAGATGAATGAATGAGGCTATCTGGGTTGAAGGAGGGCTGTCCAAAGTCCAACCAGGATATCCAGTCAAGTGTGGTTCCCTGAGTCTGCCACGTCTCTGTGCTGTACTTAAACTTTGATACTCACCTCACCTCACCTGTCCACAGGGAAGAGTGCACACATCCTCACTCTTCCCACTTGGGACAAATGACCGGCAAGCCAGCTGCGGTTGTGATGGATTGGGGGCGTGCAGGCTGAGGTCATGGCTCCGGGTTTTCCTCTGTGATGAGCAGATTGAAATTACAGGAATAAACCTTCACCTTGGGCTTGTCAGCATTTTGTTCAAACAAACTAGGACCCAGCCCAGATATCAGCTCTAAACCTCTTGGGAACTTTCTGGGTGAGTGAATTCGAATTTTAGGACTGGCTTGCATGGGACACTTCTAATTCCCAGCGTGGTACTTTCAGAACCTCAAGTGTCTGAGGCCTCTCCTACCCTGTGGTTTCAAGAGAAAAAAGTTGAGATTTTGCCAGACTGGAGTTGGGTTTTAAAGGTAAAATTTGATTTTCCTGGTCAAAGTGGAGTGGAAGATGAGGTCTGAGATGTTTATGGAGTGCTGAGTGGAGGTTGGGGCCAAGATGGCCCACGCTTCATCCTCCAGTTGTGGGCAGGACTCCTTCAAGGACCCCTGGGAAATAGAGAGAGAGAGTGGGTGTGTGTACCTATGCCTGCACAAGTAGGGATGGGTTTGCAAACCACATGGCTGCTCTGGAATACACATTACAGGGGCAACTACCTCTGCCCAAGAGACTCAAGAAGTCTACCCAGAGAAGGGACAGGCATAGTTTAGATGGGAACCTGGAGACCAGGGGTGAGACATAATTTGCCCAAAGTCACCTTACCTGTCATTTGCAGAGGAGGGAGAGAGCCTAAACTCACTGGATTCCTGATTCCAGAAAACCATGTGGTACTGTGGAAAGAGACTGGATTTGAAGCTGAGTGACCTTGAACAAGTCCCTTCTTGTCTGTGGGCCTCACAGAGGACAGTGATCTGTAGGGTTAGTTTAGGCCCTCACTCCCTGTGGGGATAAGAGATGAACATCATACGATCTCAGATGGACAGACCAGGGAGCTCTGGTTCTGCGCCCGTGTTAACTTTTATATTCTAAGCGGTTTGGGCAAGCTAGTGTTTGTCAGGATAAGGTGAGTCAGGGCATAAACACAACTGTCTTTCTAAAGCAGACTCATTGCGTTGGCCACAGTTGCTTTCACTAGAGTCTGGTTTCACGGGAATTCTGCCCCAACCCAGCTGCATGGACAGGCTGAGCTGAATCTTCTTTGTGAGTCATACAGCTCTGTTCTTTCCATGTTCAAGCTCCATAAAGAGTTATAAATGGGGGACTTCCCTGAAGGTCCAGTAGTCAAGGCTCTGCACTGCCGATGCAGGGGGCGTGGGTTCAATCCCCGGTTGGGGAACTAACGTCCCACAAGCAGAAGAGCGTGAAGAACAACAGCAACAACAAAAACCAAATAAGCAGTTTTAAAAAATCCAATGTGGAAAAGAGTGTTGTAAATGGAATAAATTTGACTGTTAGCATGATCTCCCTCTGAAGATGAAAAAAAAGAAAGAAAATATAAAAGGTGGCAGGAGACCCTGGTACTTCAGAAGCAAACGAGTCACAAAAGAGTTAATAAAATAGAGAGCGATTATAAGACAGCAGGAGATAGTGTGACTTGGCTTTTAGCTCTCATGAGGAGGGCAGGCTTGCCAGGATCGCATTCCAGGGCAGCCTACTGGCCTTGAGGAAGTGTGTGGGGGGTTCGAGTCGAGTCCAGTGAGCCACACGCACAGTAAGAACCCTGAGACCAGGCGGAGGAGAAGGGAGGGTGAGCCGTCGCGTCCCTCTGGGAGTCTGGGGACAGGCTCCAGGGAGGGAGGTGTTTGGGGCCACGAGGAAGCACGCAGAAGGTCCGAGGGCACTTGGGCTGCTGTAACAAGCACCACAGACTAGAGGGCTAGGACAACATTTGTTTTCTCACAGTTTTGAAGGCTGGAAGTCCAAGGTCAAGGTTCCAGCAGAGCCAGATTCCTCTAAGCGCCTGAAGGGAGGGGTCTGTTCTAGACTTCTCTCCTTGGCTTGCAAAAAGTCATCTTCACATCATCTTCCTTCTGTGTACATCTCTGTGTCTAAATTCCCCCATCTTGTGAGGACTCCAGTCACACTGGACTAAGATCCACCCTAATGACCTCATTTTAATTAATCCCTTCTTTAAAAACCCTACCTTCAAATACAGTCACATTCTGAGGTCCCAGGGCTCAGAACTTCAACAAATGAATTTCAAGAGACACAGTTTGACTTCAACATATGAATTTTGGGGGGAGCACAATTCAGCCTGAAACACAGGACACAGTCCTTTTTCTCCCAGGGTTGGCGGCGCGGGGGAGGGGGGACGGTTGGGGATCCTTGTGACATCAAAGGCCACTGGGATAGCCGGTTTTTGGTCTTATCCTTAATGACCCAGCTGTTAGGTGATTTCCCCCAGGAAGCCTTCTTAGATCTTTACCGCTCCATCCCAAGCCCATTGGATTCCCTCCCCACCGTCCCTTGAGTTCCTCAGACACTTAGCTGGTACCTCTGTTGAGCCATTCATCATCATCTCCCTTAGACTTCATTAGAAATGTGTCTGTGCTTCTGATTTACTGAAGCCTCATGTCTTCGGCATCTTTGTGTCTCTCTCATAGCCCACCACCTCCTTGCATATGGAGCAGGTTTGGTAATATTTGTTGGCTTGTTGATGGTCCGGCTGTCCAAGGAAGTTGGGTAATAAGTGCTGGATAAACAGGAAGATGCAGCTATTAATAAAACAGCTACAGGAACATGCCTTTCCTCAGAGTCTTTGCACTCATGGACAAAGTTGAGCTCCTGGGTTTATCAAAAAAAGAAGCTCTTTCCACCCTTCTATCCTTGTTTGACCACAAGGGTCAACAGAGAAGTCTGCCATCTGGGTTCTCAGCATTCTTAAACCCCCAGAGTTCAAAGAGAATGACTCCTCTGGCCGTTCTTGAAGAAGCGCTTCAATCATGGCTTGAATAATGGCATTCATTTGGCCTGACTCTGTGGATGCTCCTCCCTCCGCCCCCAGTCCTGTGACCTTCTGTCCCCTTGTTTCTTGGCTGAGCGTCTGGGTCTGCTGTTGAGAGCAGAGGCAGTTTCGGGAGAGTGAGGGTCCTTCCCACGGACCCAGAGCCACATAGCCCAGAAAGCTTGACTGTGCAAAAAACAGCTGGGTTTTGGCAGGCTGATTCTGAAAAACAATGCTGATAATTTAAAATCACTATTTCAGAATGGTGTACAGAGGATGAGGAATGTTCTATTAGATAAGGGAGGTCACCCGTCTTGTTAAGAGAAGACTCCTTGGAGGACTTGCTCTGAAACACGTCCCCTCCCCTCCTTCCTCTAATTTCTTCTAATAAAGCTTCCTATCTGGTTCCCAGAGGGTAGGTATACCTGGATATCGATCCCTTCAGCTGCTGGGATGGTTTCCAGGGCTTTGGGATGCTTTGAGTCCTTGGACCAGTTGCCTTGGTTCTCTCCATTGTGCCTTATACACTTTTAGAATTTTCTACGTATGCCTCCAAATGGAAAAGGTTGGTGAGGACTGCTTTAGACTGATGTCTTCTGCAGAGATGTCTAGGATCACTGAGCAGGTTTCCCAGTATTTACCTTTTAAAGTGAAATACATTCACTGATTACTTTTGGTGCTCTGACTTTGGACAAAGTGAAAGCCAACATTAGGACTCTATGGTTCATTAAAGTTGTAGGACAATTTGATTACGTTCAGTGTATTAATATACAGAAAGGTCTTAATGACCCAGATAACCACAATGGTGTGGTCACTCACCTAGAGCCAGACAGCCTGGAGTTTGAAGTCAATTGAGTCTTAGGAAGCATTACTATGAACAAATTAGTGGAGATGATGGAGTTCCAGATGAGCTATTGAAAATCCTAAAAGATGATGCTGTTAAAGTGCTGCACTCAATACGTCAGTAAATTTGGAAAACTCATCAGTGGCCACAGGACTGGAAAAGGTCAGTTTTCATTCAATCCCAAAGAAGTGCAATGCCAAAGAAAGTTCAAACTTGTACAATTGTGCTTATTTCATATGCTATTAACAACAAGGTTATGCTCAGAAACCTTTGAGCTAGGCTTCAGCGGTACATGGACAGAGAACTTCCAGTTATACAAACTGAATTTTGAAGTGGTAGAGGAACCAGGATCAAACTGCCAACATGTGTTGAATCATGGAGAAAACAAGGGAGTTCCAGAAAAACATCTACTTCTGCTTCATTGACTATGCTAAAGCTTTTGACTGTATGGATCACAACAAATTGTGGAAGATTCTTAAAATGATGGGAATACCAGGCCACCTTACCTGTCTCCTGAGAAACCTGTATGCAGGTCAAGAAGCAACAGTTAAAACTGGAAATGGAACAATGGACTGGTTCAAAATTGGGAAAAGGAGTACGACAAGGCTGTATATATTGTCACCATGCTTATTTAACTTATATGCAGAATACATCATGTGAAATACCAGGTTGGATGAATCACAAGCTGGAATCAAGATTGCTGGGAGAAATATCAACAATCTCAGACATACAGATGGTACCACCCCAATGGCAGAACATTAAGAGGAACTAAAGAGGCTCTTGATGAGTGTGAAAGAGGAGACTGAAAAAGTTGGCTTGAAACTCAGTATTGAAAAACCAAGATCATGGCATCTGGTCCCATCAATAGAAGGGGAAACAGTAGAAGCAGTCACAGATATTATTTTCTTGGGCTCCAAAATCACTGTGAACAGTGACTGCAGCCATGAAATTAAAAGATGCTTGCTCCTTGGAAGGAAAGCTATGGCAAACCTAGACAGCATATTAGAAAGCAGAGAGATCACTTTGCTAACACAGGTCTGTATAACCAAGGCTATGGTTTTTCATAACTGAGAAGTCCATGAGCAGAATTAGCCCCAGAGATGGCTAGATCCAAGGGCTCATGTGGTATCATATGGACTTGGTTTTTTTTCTCTCCTGGTCTCCTGTCTCCAATACAAAGGCTTCTTCATTCTCGGGGCAGGCTCTCCTAAGAGGTGGCCCCTAGCAGCTGCAGGCTTTTCTCTTACCGGGTTACCAACATGAGAGAGATTGCTTCCATCTTTGGAACTCTGGTAAAAGGATGTAGTAGGATTTTATTAGCTAGTTTGGGTCACATGCCCAGTCCTGAGCCTATTACTGTGACCAGCAATGATTTGGGCTGTGATTTACTGAGCCTACATCACCAGCCCAATGCTGGAGCCAGTACTGGGTTGTAAAGCTGTCTGGAACACTGCACTAAAGGTGAGGAAAGATGGTTTCTCAAAGGAAATTTAGAATGCTGTTACCTTGTGAAAGGAGTTTGGATGTTGAGTGGGCAAGAGCTGTACCTAGGATCTCCTGTCTCCACTATAAAGGCTTCTTGATTTTCAGGGCAGATTCTGTCTTCCACATGGAAACAGAGGAAACAGAAGGACCGTAGTTTGTTCTGAGTCAACATGATAGATTAAGGAGAATGTGCTCCCCAGCTAATTCAGTGTCCATTGTACATGTACCTTCTGTGACATGGAGGGGTGGTCGCCAGTAAAGAAAGAAAGAAGGGGCCTGGAACTGTCCAGATGCCTCATGTAGCCAGGTATCCACACTGCCCCTCGAAGACAATTAATGCTCTTAGTCATTAAAAATTGCCAGGGAGATAATAGTACAAGTCCTCTTTATAGAAATACCAGGCTGTTACAATTTTCTGAGTCAAGGAGAAATGCCTGTTGTCTTGCTCAAATCATTTGTGCTGCTCTTTCTTATCCTGCGCTTAAGAAAAACAAAAAATAAAAAAACAGGTATGGCAGATTAGTACTGAGTATAACCGTTATCATCACCATAGCACATCAAGGAACCTGTGTGTCTCTGATTCCATTTTTATTTTAATGGTGGTGATACATTAATTCTGGGCTTCCCAGGTGGCACTAGTGGTAAAGAATCCACCTGCCAATGCAGGAGACCCAAGAGACATGGGTTTGATCCCTGGTTTGGGAAGATCCCCTGGAGAAGGGCATGGCAACCCACTCCAGTGTTCTTGCCTGGAGAATCCCATGGACAGAGGCGCCTGGTGAGCTATAGTCCATAGAGTCACAAAGAGTCTGACATGTTTGAAGAGACTTAGCATTCACTAGCGCTGATACGTTGTTTGTGTACGTTAATTGCCTCTACTCACATGGACAGAGTTTTTGATTCTTCTTTATCTCCTGGCCCCTTATCATGGTAAATCTTGGGAATGGCCTTGGTTTTCTTAACTATAAAATAAGGATAATGCCTATCTTATGTTTTTCTGTGAGGATAAAAGAATGTATACAAAGTATGTGATGTTAGAATAAGTAAGAAGCATAGCTCTAGGTAGCCATATATTCCCTAAGACTTGTTTCATTAGAGTAATTAACTTCTGTCCTAAAGAAAAGCCCCATTGATCACTTACAGAGTAAGGATAGCTTCTAAGAGCTTTTGAACTGGAATGATGGTCCAGGGATACACCACTGCCCCATGACTGAGAAGGAAAATCTGAAGCAATTGAATACTGCTTTTCTGGAAAAGGACCTGAGTTATGCTCAGGGCATAGCCCTGAGATGTCAGAAGTAGACTAGAATATTCCCTCCAAGTATTTAATGGAGAAGCATCTATAGGAAGACCTTAGAGCCAGGGCCAGGATATTTGGCCCTGACCCCAGATCTCACTAGCTGTGTGACTTTGAATATGTGTCTTAAGACACATATCCATGAAGGTATAGAAATTTCAATTTTACAAAGCAATGCTTTATTGTTTTCTAAGATAGTTAGACCAGTTTACATACTAATTAGCAGTGATAAAGATTTTCTGTTGATCTTCAATCTCACCAACATTTGGTATGATATACTTCCTAACTTTTTACCACTCTAGTAGTTGTAAAATGGTATTTTTTGTGTTCTAAATTGCATTTCCTAGGTTGCTCATGTGCTTAATCATATTTTAATATATTTGTTGGCCATTTGTATTTCTTATTTTGTGTAATTGTCTGATCGTATATTTTGCCTGTCTTCCTATTGGATTTCTTTTCCTTTTGGTACTTGTGATTTGTATGAATCTATATATCTAGTTACTTACCTTTTTAAATTATATGAGTTGCAATTGACTTCTCCCAATTTATGGCTTATCTCTTCAGTATCTTCATGGAGTATTTTGAAGAACAGACATTCCCAATTTTAATGTAGTCCAATGTTTTTGTGGAGGCTTGCCTGAAAAATCTTTCCCAACCCTAAGATCATAAATATGTTTTCTTATATTATCTTCTGAAAGTTTTAAAGCTTTGCTTTTCACATGTAAACCTTCAATCCATTTGGAACCTACTAGTGTATATGGTGAACGGTATAGACCCAGCTTCACTTTTCTCCACGTGGACGATCACTGACTACCCCATCACCTGTTACTGAGGAGCGCCTCCCCTCCCCGTTGCTCTGGGGTGCCCCCCACTTGCCTGTCAAGTATCTACACTAGTGTTCTTTCTCTGTTCTTGTCACTCTCCTCTGCTGTCAGCTTTTGCACCAGTACCTCTCAGTGGTAATTATTATAGCTCATAATAAGTCTTACTATCTAATAAGGCAGGCTCCTTTTTCAGGAGTGTCTGGGATATTCTTAGGTCAAGTGCCTTAAAAAAAGCTTTTTGAGATTGTGGTTGTAATTCAGTGAGTTTCTAGATGCATTTGAAGAAACTGCCGTCTTCATTTTACTGTATCTCTTTATCTGTATACGTTAAATCTCTTCCCTTTTTGCACATCTTTTGTCTAGATTGATTTCTTGGAAGTGTACACATATATATATGTGTCTGTGTATATATAATACATATTTTTGTTGTTATATTTATGATATCTTAAAAAATTCCGTGTTTCTTTTGTTGTTAGTGTATAGAAACAGTTTATTTTAAAATATTGATCTTATATCTAGATAGCTTGTGAAATTCTCATATTCTTTCCAATACTTTGTAGAATCTTTTGGGTGATTTTGACAACTGCACTATCTATGAAAAATGAGAATTTTGTTTCTTCTCTAATTTTTAATACCTTTTCTTTGTTTTTATGTCTTACGGTACCACCTTTAGAATAATATTGGACATAGGTGTTGACAGTGGAATTCTTGTGCCTTTCTGATGGTAAAAGGACTGTGTCTATTGTTTTTCCTCATAAAGAATGTTTTCTTTTCTTTTAAATAATTAATGGTTATTGAATTTTATCAAGTGCTTTTTCTACAACTATGAGATAATTATATGCTTTTGAAATCTGCTTTTGTGGGAAATCGCAATGACAGATTTTCTTATTAATCCACCTTTCATTCATTCTTAGTATAACCAACTTTTTCATGATACAGTATAATTTGTTTCAAATAAACTGCTGAATTTGTTTGGCTCATATTTGGTTTAGACTTTTTTCATTACTGTCTATGTATTAAAATGACTTGTATTTCTTTTCAAAAATTACTCTTGCTGTGTTTGATATCTTGATAGTGTGATACTCTCTCTTTTCTTTTCTCTGGAAGGCTAGAATGATTCATGGAAAGTTATTGGAATTTTTCTATAAGATCATTGAGGTCTGATTTTATGTGTGTGTGAGGATTTTTAGCTACTGATATAATTTCTTTAACAGTTATAGAACTTTGGACTTTTTACTCTTTCTTAAGTCAGTTTTGCAAAGTTACGTTTTTCTAAGAATTTGTCTATTTTAAGTTTTCAAAGTAATTTGCATGAGCTTTTGCATAGCATTCTTTCTATTTTCTTTTAAATCTCTGCTGAATCTGTTGCTATTCTGTAGTTCTGTTGCTATTTTTCATTCCCAGGATTTTAGTGCTCTTTTAAAAATATGCTAAAGTCATATCTATTATATTAGTCATTTTCGAAGAAACAGTTTTCGGCTTTGTGGATTTTTTTTTACTTTTTGCTTTCTATTTCATTATTTTTCTGCTCTTATCCTTAGTATCTTCTTTCTAATTTTTAAAATATTTCTTTGTTCTCCTTCTAATTTCTTTTGCTGGATACTTAGCTCATTAATTTTAAACCTTCTTTCTTTCCTAATATTTAAGACTATATATTTTTTCTTTGTGTTGTACAAATTTGGATATGTAGTATTTTAATTGCCATTAAGTTCTAGGGATTTTCTGATTTATTGTGACTACTTCTTGTGGTCTATGATTTACTTAGTGATGAGTTTTTAAATTTTATGTATTTATGGGGGTTATCTTTTTTTGTTATTGATTTCCACTTAATTGCACTGTCATCAGGGAATCTGATTTGTGTGATACTGTGAGATTTGCTTGGAACATGATTTACTCACTTTGTTTCCACAGTGCCTAGCCTAATGCCAAGAATGTGGAAGTTGTTTGGTAAATGTTTTCTGATCTAATGAATGACAGATGAATGAATGTCTAGTGACCAGGCTTTAGAGGAATTAGCTCTGTCTACTCAGCCAAGTTGTCCAATCCTGCCAGCTACATCTTATTCCAAAATACCCTTGCAAACGCGCACTAGGAATATAATGGCCCGCCAAAGCTGTCTCCTCTCCTGTTCACACCCTTCCTCCTTTGGCCTGAGAAATAGACACTGAGTGGGTGGGTGAGAGGTTGCTTGCAAGACTGATAGTATGAGACCGTCAGACCCGGTCTTCAATGTAATAGAATTAGATAACTGCTTTACACTTATTTCTGGAGAAAAATATTCCCTCTATAATGCTAATAGTCTCTAAAATATGTATGAGTTGGCATTTCTTCCAAAGGAAACTCGTATTTCACTGAATCCCTGAAAGTAGTTAGGCATGATACACCCATTTAAAAAACAGAAACACTGACATAAACCTAGCGAGTGTGAAGCTGGAATATAAAGGAGAAACTAATTAATTAGAAGCTTCTCTGTCTTTTCCTAAGCCCCTGAGAAGGGCCTTCTGAAAATGCCTATTCAACAGGTCTTAAAAGAGTTCCAGAGGGAAATATGAGACCATTCTTCTTTCAGAATGTATCTCAGGGAAGACGGCAATGTTTATACATCAAAACAGGACTCATATATTGTAACAATACTTGCATCATATTATGATAATGTCCATATACTGTAACAATGGTCATCAGTTCAGTTCAGTTCAGTCGCTCTGTCGTGTCCGACTCTTTGCGACCCCATGAATCGCAGCACGCCAGACCTCCCTGTCCATCACCAATTCCCGGAGTTTACCCAAACTCATGTCCATCGAGTCGGTGATGCCATCCAGCCATCTCATCCTCTGTCGTCCCCTTCTCCCGCCCCCAACCTCTCCCAGCATCAGGGTTTTTTCCAATGAGTCAACTCTTCATATGAGGTGGCCAAAGTATTGGAGTTTCAGCTTCAACATCAGTCCTTCCAATGAACACCCAGGACTGATCTCCTTCAGGATGGACTGGTTGGATCTCCTTGCAGTCCAAGGGACTCTCAGGAGTCTTCTCCAACACCACGGTTCAAAAGCATCAATTCTTTGGCACTCAGCTTTCTTTGCAGTCCAACTCTCACATCCATACATGACCACTGGAAAAACCATAGCCTTGACAAGATGGACTTTTGTTGGCAAAGTAATGTCTCTGCTTTTTAATCTGCTGTCTAGGTTGGTCATAACTTTTCTTCCAAGGAGTGTCTTTTAATTTCATGGCTGCAATCACCATCTGCAGTGATTTTGGTGGCCCCCAAAATAAAGACTGCCACTGTTTCCACTGTTTCCCCATCTATTTGCCATGAAGTGATGGGACCGGATGCCATGATCTTCGTTTTCTGAATGTTGAGCTTTAAGCCAACTTTTTTACTCTCTCCTCTTTCACTTTCATCAAGAGGCTTTTTAGTTCCTCTTCATTTTCTGCCATAAGGGTGGTGTCATCTGCATATCTGAGGTTATTGATATTTCTCCCAGCAATCTTGATTCCAGCTTGTGCTTCTTCCAGCTCAGCGTTTCTCATGATGTACTCTGCATAGAAGTTAAATAAGCAGGGTGACAATATACAGCCTTGATGTACTCCTTTTCCAATTTGGAACCAGTCTGTTGTTCCATGTCCAGTTCTAACTGTTGCTTCCTGACCTGTATACAGGTTCTCATGAGGCAGGTTGGGTGGTCTGGTATTCCCATCTCTTTCAGAATTTTCCACAGTTCATTGTGATCCACACAGTCAGAGGCTTTGGCAGAGTCATACCTGATAACAATGTTTATATATTGTAATAGACACTTGACATGGAGCCAACCGAAAGTAGAAGTTAACTTAGTTGTGCTCCCCAAGAGTATCAGGTAAGAAGCCCTTCCCCATTTAGGTCTCTCTCTTATCCTGTGTCTTCCCCCAACCTTGTAATAGTCTGTTCTACAAGATCCTGTCCTTTCTTTGTATGCAGAGTCAAATTGTGAGCCCCCAGCCATGTTTATGTCTTTTCCGCTTGTGTCCTCTAGAGGGCCTCCTTAGCCCTGCCTAGGTAAGAGGTGTAAAGTGTGTGATGAGAGTAGGAAACTCCTCTGGAGCAGAGAGGATTCAGATGTATCAAACTTTCCAGATGAAGGAGACCCCAGATCTCGTTTTTCAGAGGAGGAAAGGCTGGGAAAGACTTGCCTGGGGCCACCATTGAGCTAGTGGAAGGTTCTGGACTAGGATCTGGCTTTCAGTCCCTTGTTTTTTCTCTTCTTTTAGAAGGTGAGCTTCCCTCCCATCCCTTTCCTCCCCTTCTTCCTCCTACTTTTTGACATGAAGCTGGAATAATCAACCTTGGCTGAGGGCCATTTCTGTGTTGGGCACTGATTTACAGGCTTTACTTATATGGGATCCTCACAAAACACCAGGAGTTGTGTATCGTCGCCAACTCCTTTTGCAAATGAGGAAAACCAAGGCTTTTAGGGGCTAAAACAAATCAGCAAAAAACAAGAAAAGACGTGCTTAAAATCACATAGCCATAGGATTTGAAACAGGTCTGACTTCAGAGCCTGTATTCCCAGTGACCTCTGTTGTCCTTTGAACCTAGTGTGCAGAAGGGTGAGATGGCCCATGCCCTAGCTCAGCTCTCTGCTCCTGTTCCATTCCCCTCCCTTCTATGTCTTCATCATTCTCCCCCTCCATCCTTGTTTTCCTGATTCTCTGCTCCCATCCAAGGATACTCAAGTCTTGATTCCTTTGTGGAGAAGGGAGCTGTGAAGGAGATAGGCAGGGAGGTAAGCTGTGAAGGAGATAGGCAGGGAGGTAAGCTCATCAGAAGCACAAGATGCTACTGTCTGCCTCTTCTCTGGGATTTTATTTCAGGTCACAGGTCAATTATGTCTTCCAGTAGGAATAATCGATAAAATGTAGAGTCAAAGTCAATGAATGTGTTTTGATTTACAGATACTAACTTTATTGGGGGAAAAAACACATAACATGATATTTACCATCTGGACCATTTCTAAGAGTAGAGTTGAATACTGTTAAGGACATTCACATTATTGTGAAATAGATCTCCAGAACTTTGTCATCTTGCAAATCTAGAACTCTGTACCCATCGAAGAGTCACTCCCTTTTTACCCTTCCCCTCAACCCCTGGTAAGCACCATTCTACTTTATGTTTTCTATGATTTGGCTACTTTTAGATACTTCATATAAGTGGAATCAATAATATTAGTCTTTTTGTGACTGGCTTATTTCACTTAGTATAATGTCTCACTGGGTTCTTTCATGCTGTTGCATGTCAGAAATTCCTTTCTTTTAAATGCCAAATAATATTCCACTGTATGTATAGACCACATTTTGTTTATTCATTCATCCATCGATGGATAGTAGGGTTGCTTCCATTTCTTGGCTATTGTGATTAATGCTGTAACAATCCACCCATGCTGACTACCCATAATATGTCCTGACCCACCCGTACTGACTACCAGAGTACCCTTAGGAGAGAACCCAAACCAGAGAAAGGTGGGATCATGAAAGTCTAACGGAGAAAGTCCTGAGAGAAGAAAGGAAAGGATGACTGTGCCAAATGCTGAAGGGAAGTAGTGAAGGATAAAGACTAAGTCTTTGGATGTGATCTTGTGAAAATCATTCTTGATCTTGTGGAAGTCATTTGTGACCTTGAAGAGAAAGGCTATAGTAAAATCAAAAAGATGGAAGTCTGATTGTATCAGGTTAGAGAGAGTGGGAGGTGGGAAGGCAGAGCAGTGACTGTAGACAGTTACTTCCAGGAAGACTGTGGCAGAGGGACCCAGAGAAATTCGGTGGTCACAGGGGAGTTACATTGGATCGTGTGTTTTTGTTACCATTTCCTTCACTACTGCTACTATTAATCAAAACAGCATTTATTACAAACTCAACTGAGCATACTGTTAACCCATCCATTTAGAATCAGTAACTACATTTTGGAGGGTTCATCTTACTGTGTTATTTAAAAAATTTATGTCAAAATTTTCTGATTGAGGCTGACTCAGAGAGCTCATTAAAACATGAAGCTTAATGCTAATTGTTGCAGAACCACAAAGGGCTAGGACTTTGGTGGTGTTAACTGAGAACCAATGGAAGTTCCCACATGCAAGAAAGGATGACTATGGCTTTTTTTTTAATCCTTCCTCTCACTCCTCCTTTGCCCTCCTTATCATTTCTTCATTTTTTCATTTTATTTTCTCCTTTCCTGTTCTTTCTGCTTGTCTTCTCTTCCCCCTTCTCCAGCATCCTTAGCTTGGTACACAGTCATTTTACAAATGGGCTCCTATCTTCCCTTCCCTCCCCTGCACTCACCCATATGTGTTTGCTTGTGTTAACTGCTCTTGGCTGTCTAAATGTTCTGTGGCTCTTATGCCTCAGTGCCTTTGCACATGCCATTCTTTTGGCTTACTCGAGAAACAAGTTAAGTTACAATAACAAAGAGACTTTCAACACAACTGGTTTAGATAGGAGAGAATTAAAATTCTCTCTCATAGTACAGTCCAGAGGCATGCAGTTCAGGGCTAGAGGCTGGCTAGACCAAGCTCAATGTGTGACTTTCACCTCTGGATCCAAAATAGTTGCTCCAGCTCTTGCCATCACACCTTCATCTCAGCCAGAGGGAGGAGAGAGGTGACAAGGGAACCACACATTTGTTCTTTTAAAGCATGACCCAGAAGTTGTTATATATTATTTTTACTTATATCCCTGTGGCCAGAGTTTCATCACATAGCCACATATCACTGTGAAGGAAAATGAAAAATGCAGTCTTTAGTTGGTAGAATGGGTATCGGAAGACTATGTCCAATTGGGGTAGCCTCTTCCACATCATCCGTCTAGATTCACCCCAATGTCCTATTCCAGGAATCCATCCCCTATTCCAAGACATCTCTTCCTCCCGGAAGTGCCCATGTTCTCTTCTCCAGCACGGCGCTTACCATATTGAATTGGGATTATCTGGTCTCTTATCCGTTGCCTGCTAGACTGTAAACAGACATGGCCCATGTGTCATTTATCTTTGACTCCCTAGTACCTACAGCATTGTTGGCTCACAGTGAATGTCGGTTGCATAAATGAATCCTGAATAGCTGTATTACAGGCCCTGGGTCTTTGGTGCTGTGCTGTTGATGGTTGGAGGGAGGGCTAGACTGGTTGGCAGGTCACCTACTTGATTGCCCTCAAATATTGCTCCTTCACCTCCCTGCCTTCTGAAGAAGAGAAATCCAGACATCTGCTAGTGACCCCAGAGGGGGAATGGAAGAGAGCAGCCCCTACTCCATCAGCTAGGTAAACACACAATCCTGGGAAGTATTTAATCAGTTCAAATATTTATTTTGGGTTTAAGTGATACAATCCAAGGCTTACCAAGTCCAAAGGGTTGTGTGGAGCAGGTGTGGCTGTTGCAGTCCTGTGCCGTTTGGGGTGGGGCTCTCCCTTCGAGACCCTCAGGACAAGCAACCCCTCAGTCACCAGACAGACTCTTTCTCTTTCTGGCATCCTCTCCCCTAACCTCAGAGTCCCTCTGTGCCTTTGACCTCTTCCTCCCATGCTATGGGGTTTCACCTCCTCTTGGGTTGTAGCCTCAACAGTTACTCTCTGATGTGCTGAGGTCATCGGCTGGAGGTGAGGAACAGGGGACTTTGGACCACAGCAGAGTAGGGGGTGGGGGGCAGGAGAGGAGACCATCAGAGGGGTGATCTCAGGATGAAAGAAAAGTGAAAGTGTCAGTCCCTCAGTCATGTCTGCTGCTGCTGCTGCTGCTGCTGCTAAGTCACTTCAGCAGTGTCCAACTCTGTGTGACACCATAGACGGCAGCCCACCAGGCTCCCCTGTCCCTGGGATTCTCCAGGCAAGAACCCTGGAGTGGGTTGCCATTTCCTTCTCCAATGCATGAAAGTGAAAAGTGAAAGTGAAGTCGCTCAGTCATGTCCAACTCTTTGAGAGCCCGTGGACCGCAGCCTACCCAGGCTCCTCTGTCCATGGGATTTTCCAGGCAAGAGTACTGGAGTGGGGTGCCATCGCCTTCTCCGCAGTCATGTCTGACTGTTACGTTACCCCATGAGCTGTAGCCCGTCAGGCTCCTCTGTCCATGGGATTCTCCAGGCAAGAATACTGGAGTGGGTTACCATGCCTTCCTCCAGGGGATCTTCTTGACCCAGCGATTGAACCCAGGTCTCCCGCATTGCAGGCAGATTCTTTACCTTCTGAATCACCAGGGAAGTCTCAGGATGGAATATCTATATCCTTAATCACCTACTGGCCTGCTGCTTGTAACTTACGTCGAAAGAGCCATCTGTCTCTCCCCTCCCTTGTCTTAGGGCTCCGGGAATGGGTGTATATGGAGGAAGCATTCCCCTGTGTCGCTGTCCGGGTCAAAGCCTGCCCTCCCCTCCCAGGTGTGGGACACTCACTGTTGTGTGCTCCCATAGCCTTCCTCAGTGCACTCCTCATTTCCGTTCACCACCTGTCTTCCCCACTGACCTACAGGTCCGCTGAGGCCCCATTTCCAAGACAGGGAAGCACAGGCAGGCCAATGGCCTACATACGGGCAAGCTGGTTAGTTAGTGATGGAGTCAGAGGTGGTAGCAGAGTTTCTGACCCCCTGTGTGGGGAGGCCTATGCAGATTCCTTTCTTGTGCTCTGGGAGGGATTGGCAGGGAGTGTTTGATCCTGACAACAGGATGATTGATTTCTTGGGGTGAATTTGCACACCTGGGTATTCTCACAGCCGGCACCAGACTGAGGGTCTGCAAAGTGGATTGGGTTTCCTGGTTGTGCCCTACAAGTTCCTGGTGGTGCCCATTTTTAGGCCAGGGGAAGGTGTATCTTTTCTCTCCTCTGATGTCCCTCCCTCCTGTGAATGTTGAGCATGAACTTTTTGCTTGTCTAGGTTGTCTGGCTCTTTAGGAGGAAAGAGGAAATATAACTCACTCCATCGAGCCAAGCACATGGTGTGTCAAAGCCTTTGGAAGTTGGTTGTTCAGTCACTAAGTCATGTCCGACTCTGCGACTCCATGGACTGCAGCATTCCAGGCTTCCCTGTCCTTCACTATCTTCCAGAGTATGCTCAAACTCATGTCCATCGAGTTGGTGATGCCATTCAACCATCTCATCCTCTGTCAACCCCTTCTCCTCCTGCCTTCAGTCTTTCCCAGCAACAGGGTCTTTTCCAATGAGTCAGCTCTTTGCATCAGGTGACCAAAATATCAGAGTTTCAGCATCAGTCCTTCTAATGAGTGTTCAGAGCTGATTTTCTTTAGGATTGACTGGTTTGGTCTCCTTGAAGTTCAAGGGACTGTCAAGAGTCTTCTCTAGTACCGCAATTTGAAAGTAGACACTTTCAAATCAGCCCTCGGTGAAGACTGGACAAGGGTTAGGACACATCTCAGGCGGGGGCCTGAGGTCTGCTGGGCAAGCACAGTCCCCAGATGTCCTCTATCTGCTTAGGACACAAATGTGAATAAGACCCACTTTTTGTTTTCAAGAAACTCACAGTTTAGTGGAAGGAGATGGAGCCCTCCACAGCTAATTATATAATATGGTGTAAGATGCTGTAAAACCTGATGTGCCTAATTACATCACATCACATCGTGTGCTTTGCCAAGATGTAAAAAGAAAGCTGTGCGGTTTCTAAGGAGGCGATATACAGTGTTGCGTAGTAGGGGCCACACATTCCTGGGTCTTGGATGGTTCTGGAGGTTGTGTTTTGCTTGCTTTCAGGGGGAGAGGCTGGAGGCCTGCAGACTAGTATGGAGTTATTCCAGTCATTGAGAGAAAAGACAGTGAGGCCTTGGAATTTTAGGGTATAAGGGATGGTAAGAAAGAATTTGAAGATTTCCAGAAGGAGAACGGTGTGAGAGTCCTCGGTGGGGGAAAGGATTTAAGGAAGTATGAGCTTTTTAGCCTGGGGTTCTGCAAAACAGAGAGGAGGGTGTGGGGATCAGGGATAAGGAGAAGCTGGGATAAGGCTGGGAAGCCTGGGGCACTGTGGATGACGTTGAGCTGAGGGTGTGGGGGAGGAATAGCTCAGAAGGAACTGGGAGATGGAGCCTAGGGGAGATGCAGTAGAGATGACACAGTTTAAGAGCTGAAGTATTTATAGACTGTGTTCCTGAACAAGGGATGGTCTGCACTGAAGGAAAAATCCTGTCTTTTCTCCTAATTGAAATCTTTTGCACTTTTTGTCATCACTTTGGGGGCAGTATTTCTAAGAACTTAGTTAAGATTCAGGGAACTGAGTTAACTCTTAGGAAATCAAACCACCACCAGCAAATTGAAAGGAGGAGAACCTTTTGTAGGTACACAGTGCTCACAACCACTGCAGGTGGATGTGGTAATAGCTGTTGTTTGTACCCCCAGGAAAGCATTTTTAGACTGTGGTTTTGACTGTGTTGAGAACTTTTAAAATAAGGCTCTAAAAATCACAATACTGTTATAACTAACAGGTTTGATCTTAGAGAAGAATCTGGCTAGGGATTGCCAGTTTGATTTTTGAACACTTAATTCCCTCCCAGACTCTTTTTGAACAGCTTCTTAAACTCTGAGCAGGTTGCGTGGATACAGAACCAAACACCACTCTCAATAATCCAGCACCTTGCCTCGTGGAGTGAGGTCCTGGAGCAGCAGCGCTGGCATCACCTGGGAGCTTATTAGAAATGCAGAGTCGAGCAAATTGGAGCCTGCGTTTCAACAAGATCCTCACTGACTCATGTGCACATTAAAGTTTAAGAAGTTTTAGTCTGGCACGGCAAGCTCCAGATATGGTTTTACGCTGGAATCATTTAGGTCACTCTAAAAAGTTTTTCAAGCCTCCACCCCAGACTTTCTGTGTTAGCCTGGTAATTCTCTTGGGCAGCTAGGTTTGCGAACCACTGACTTGTACGGTTGCAAGAATCCTTCTCTGTTGATGGACAAATGGCAAGAATTTTGGCAAACGGAAATCTAGTTTGAGCTCCACGTTTGTTTGCTTTATAATCACAATAATAGCTAAAGTCTTGTGCCCTTTTGAAAAATACCGTTGTCTACATTGTCAATAAGCAGCCTTGTCCCTTTACTCTCAGGACAATTTTTAAGTCTAGTAAAATAAATTTATTCACATTATTTTGTATAATGTGCTCCCAAGTATGAAATATTTTTCATTGCTGTAAGTTTATAATTTTTTTAAATCTTCAGGTAGTTAATGATTTGGGGAATACCTAGATTCTTAGAGAACGTAAATCTGAAGAATGCTAATGATAATGTTATCATAAAGAATCTTACAGTATATTTCTACAAAATACTTTAAAGTCATTATTAATAAATACATTAAGTAATTAACTCTACAGTGAAGAGAGCTCTCAGGACAATTGGTGGGTGATACTCAAGAAGGAACATATGTGTCCCTTCCTCACTCCCACCCCCATGCCTGAACCTACAGTGATCATTCACACGTTGTCAAAACTTGAATGAGCTTAGCCAATTCACTGCCCAGTTTGAGAGCAGCTAAAGTCAGCTGATGTTTACTAAGCACTCTGGATGAAAAAAATTAGCCAAGAACCAAACAATGTGATCCCCATTAGTTGCATAGTTTGTTTCTGTAGAAGGTCAGGGCTAGAAGGCCTTTTAGAGCTCTCCTCCATGCTCTTGCTTTATGGATAGAAAAATAGAATCCACGGACAAGTTGGAAGCTTCAGCCCAGCTGGTTTCATCCAAGAGGATTTTTTGTTGTTTGGAAAATGGACCACATATTTGTTGCTTAATTAGAGGCACGAAACGAGCAGGCTTTGTGTTCTAAGCTTAATATCAAGCTTTGGGAAAAGTGCTGTAAACACAAAAAGAGCTGGCTTCTGATGACTGCCCCAGACCCATAAGACACATGGAATGCAGATGTCCTGGGAATTCAACAAGAGAGTTCTCAAACGCTGAGATCTTTAATTAAGCAGGTGTTTGGGAAGTCGGTCCTGTGTAGCTTCCAGCCTTGGCTGAGCTTGTCTCGCTGAAAAATGGCCCCGATCCAGCCCAGCAGCAGGCCTGAAACTGGCTTCAATTGGAGGCATTGGAATGTGCCATTTTTATTTTCTTCTTTCTTATCAAGCCCCATTAGCTTGAGCAAGGAAGGAACAAAAACGGGCTGGGAAAACATGTTGTTTCACTGGGTAAAAATTTACTACCAAGGAAATGATTTGGCTGTGTCCAAAAAAGGACTCGTGGAGGCCTCTGGAAAGGTGCAGTCTTCCAAACGTTGGACACTTTCTCCTGGTGTCACCCAGTGAGAATGTTTCCCTTTGGCTGATGGCCATTCTCACACAAGAACCGAGACACTCAACTGAGGGTGTGTACTCAGCCTCACAAAGTCAGCCCTGCCTTAATCACAGTACTGGAGAAGAGAAAACACAGCAAGAGGGAAGAATCATGGTGTTAAGGTATTTGGCTGTGGACTTCGGTAAGATGCACGTGCCCTTAGGCTTTCGGACATCCTCAGTTACAGAATCGTGGACGGTTGGCGGCTGTGGTTGATTGAACCATCAGCTAACTGTGTCTCACAGCCCACCGAGTGCTGTCATCATCGTGCCTTCTGAATCCCAGGACAGAGCCTGCAGCCGGCAGAAGACAAGCTTCCTCCATCTTTCACAACTCTTAGAAACAGCAGCTCACTAAGGAAGGAAACTAAAACTTCCCAAGTACCTCCTGTGTGCCAGGTAGCGGCAATAGCACCTGCAAACAAAATTATTTGTGAACTCTCCTAGCAGCTGAGGAGGCAGGCTGTTGCAGCTCTGTTTTGCAGAGCATCTGAGCATCCCTCAGATTAATCAACTTGTCGGTAATATTCAGTTCTTAAGTGCAAGAACTGGATTCACACCCAGCTCTGCCTGCCCTCAACATTTTTTTTTTTAACCCAGTAGCCCTTTCTGGGGAGGTCTCAGACCTTTGGTCTTTTTTTCCTCTTCAGCTTTGGTACGGGCAGCACGACTTAGGAAATCTTTTCCCTGTGGGCATGGGGGAACCATTAGTTTTTGTTTTGGTTTGCTTTGTTTTATGGTTTTCAAGGGACACTTATTTCAATGAGAATTTGTGTTGTGAGAACAGTTTAGCTATTTTCTCTTGAACTTTTAGGAATAAATGCTGAAATGTAAATAGTGAAGTTGCTCAGTCGTGTCCAACTCTTTGCAACCCCATGAACTGTAGCCTACCATGCTCCTCTGTCCATGGGATTTTCCAGGCAAAAGTACTGGAGTGGGTTGCCATTTCCTTCTCCGGGAGATCTTTCCGACCCAGGGATCGAACCCAGGTCTCCCGCATTGTAGGCAGATGCTTTACCATCTGCACCACCAGGGAAGTGTAGGTGTATAATATGGACATTCAAATATAATAATACCTGGCTTATGTATGCATATTATTTGTATTCAAACATGCTTATGCATGGGCTTCCCTGGTGCCTCAGATAGAAAGAATCTGCCTACAATACAGGAGACACAGGTTTGATCCCTGGGTTGGGAAGATCCCCGGAGGAGGAAATGGCAACCCACTCCAGTATTCTTGCCTGGAGAACCCCATGGACAGAGATGCCTGCTGGGCTACAGTCCATGGAGTTGCAAAGAGTCGGACACGACTGAGCAACTAAGCACACACACGTTTATGCATGTTTATAGGGGTATGTTGTCCATTTTACCTACCTGTAGAGATTTTTATATAATAAACTGTGAGTTAACCCTAAGATGATTATACTTGGAACCGTTAGTTTTATAGGGAATGGGAAAGTGGGTTGTATGCTGAGAACTCACTCACTCCCAGGGAAGGACGTATAAGAGGCATAAAGCCACAGCATGGTAGTTGAGACGCCCTGTGAGAACTCCATCTGACAAGGCGGGGGGACCTGTCTATTGCTACTTGCTTCTATCACAGACTCCAGCTCCAAGGGCTAAAACTTCCAGCAGCTTTGTAG
Source organism: Capra hircus (assembly GCF_001704415.2). Lineage (NCBI taxonomy): Eukaryota > Metazoa > Chordata > Mammalia > Artiodactyla > Bovidae > Capra > Capra hircus. Next base: position 56,083,467 of record NC_030828.1, on the reverse strand, counting down.
ACTGTGCCCTTTTCCCATGCTGTCCCTTGAGTCTGCCTGGGAGATTCTAATTTTATATTTTTTATTGAAGTATAGTTGATTTACAATGCTGTGCCAATCTCTGCTGTTCAGCCAAGTGACTCAGCTGTGCACATAGAGACATTCTTTATCCATGTTCTTTTCTGCTATGGTTTGCCAGCATAGTGCCCTGTGCTGTAGAGTAGAACCTTGTTGTCCATCCATTCTGTATAAAATAGTTTACACCTGCTAACCCCAACCTCCCCCTCCATCCTTCCCCCATTTCCCATCCCCATTGGCAACCAGCAGTCTGTTCCATGTGTCCTTGATCTTCTTTCTATTTCATAGATAAGATCATCTGTGTCATACTTTAGATTCCACACGTAAGTGATATCCTATGGCATTTGTCTTTCTCTTTCTGAACTTATTTTGCTTAGTACTAAATACGATAATCGCTAGGTCCATCCATGTTACTGCAAATGGCATTATTCCATTCTTTTTATGGCCAAGTAGTGTTCCATCGTATGTTAAGTATCACATCTTCTTTATCCGTTCGTCGGTCAGTGGACATTTATGTTGTTTCCATGTCTTGACTATTGTGAATAGTGCTGCTATGAACTAGGGGTGCATGATCTTTTCAAATTATAGTTTTGTCCAGGTATATGCTCCAGAGTGAGATTGCTGGATTATATGGTAATCCTATTTTTAGTTTTCTGAGGAACTCCGCACTGCTTTCCATAATGGCTTCACCAACTTACCTTCCCACCAGCAGTGTAGGAGGGTCCCTTTTTCTCCACACCCTCTCCAGCATTTATTTGTAGACTTTAATGATGCCCATTCTGATTGGTATGAGGTGGTACCTCATTGCAGTTTTAATTTTCATTTCTCTAATAATTGTGATGTTGAGCATCTTTTCATGTGCCTAATGGCCACTTGTATGTTCTGTTCAAAATGTTTATTAAGGTCTCATCCTGGAAGATTCTGTTCTTTTATTGTCCTGGTTTATTGGGCAGATGTATTCTGATGTCTTGAGGCCAATTTCTCCATCTGGTGCCCCTGTGAGATCTTGCTGCCTTAGTGCACCAGCTGGGGACATGGGACACAGCTATGGATATGACCTCCTGACTGAGTATGTCTAACATGTGGGCCACTGTACCAAGGCCGGGAGCTCACTTCTGCCTCCTGGAAGCAGGTCAAGGAGATGAGGTTGACTGCTTTGAGAACTTTTGTAAGTGAGCAGTTGTTGTTTGAGATTGCTGTACTTTTGAAATCATTTTAATATGCATTTAGCAGCAGGTGCTACTGGTGGTAAAGAACCTGTCTGCCAATGCAGGAGGTGTAAGTGACATGGGTTCGAATCCTGGGTCTGGAAGATCCCCTAGAGGAGGGCATGGCAACCCACTCCAGTTTCGTTGCCTTTAGAATCCCAGGGACAGAGGAGCCTGGCAGGGGGGCTATGGACAATAAGGTCACAAAGAGTCAGACACGACTGAAGTGACTTAACACGCATGCACGTGTATTTATTTATTTTATTATTTATTGGGTGCCAGGTCTTAGTTGCAGCACACAGGATCTTCAGTCTTTGGTGAGGCATAAGATTTTCTTTTTAGTTGCCGCATGTGAGATCTTTTAGTCCTGGCAGGTGGATTCTTAGCTACAGCATGTGGGATCTAGTTTCCTGGCTAGGGATTGAACCAGGGCCCCCTGTAATGGGAGTGCAGTCTTAGCCACGGGACCACAGAAGTCCCGAGAATGTTGTAATTAAAGGCCACCCTGGGGAGGTCTGCAGGAAAGGATGACAGCTCAGAGCTGCAATGGGCAGCAGGGTTGTGCTGCTCAACACGGAGAATGATTTCTCCCTGGGCAGGTGCAGTGCTGGGCTGTGACCTGGTTCTGGAGGTGTCAGGGAGCTCTGTCCTCCAGTTACCGGGGTGCTGGTCGCCTGGACAGTGGGTAGGTGTTGTCCTGGTGGAGGAGAGATGAGCCACAGCTGCTGTGCTGGAGTCCTCAAAGGGCCCAGGCAGCTTCCCAGGACTACAGCCCCAGGAGGGACACTGTGGGAGTCACATGGTTGGAGGGACTGTGCTCCCCACTGGCTCTCTTAGCAGCCTGGAGATTTGGGAGGACACACACACACACACAGAGACAGCCACAGTAGAACAGAAAGGATTAGTAGATGAGTGAGGGCATGAATGATTGAATGAACCCAGCACCCTCTTCTCTAAAGGGATGTTCCCTAAACATTACACAGAAAAGGAAAGGTGTATCCAGCACAATTTACATCTGAGGATAATGGCACTTACGTCGGTTGCCCTAACTTGTGCTTCTCCACTGGTGCAGAAAAGGCCCCTTTGCCAAAGAATGTTCTTGGGAGTGGTTTGACATATTTTTTCCCTTCTGTTATTTAAGTTAAAGGTATTTAATGTAAGCAATTCAGCTGTGAGCTGGAATGTGTGATGAGTCTTTTCATCTCATGCGGAACCCAAGGCGTGAACACTCTCAGTTGCAGCCCCTCAGGTGTGCAAGCTGATGGGGGTTTTCGGTGGGGGTGGTTGTTTTTAAAGTCTACACACTTGTCAGCTGGAAAAACTTGTCTGGGGACTCAAAGGCCTTAATGTGTGTTGCCCATGTGTTCATTCATTCATTCACTGAACATTTATATGGACCCGAGGTGGGGACTTCCCAGGTGGCTTAAGTGATAAAGAACCCGCCTGCCAATGCAGGAGATGCAAGCTGGAGACATGGGTTCCATCCTGTGGGATGATCCCTTGGAGGAGGAAGATCCCCTGGAGGGATGATCCCTTGGAGGAGGAGGATCCCCTGGTGGGAAGATTTCCTTGGAGGAGGAAGATCCCCTGGAGGGAAGATCCCTTGGAGGAGGAAATGGCAACCCACTCCAGTATTCTTGCCTGGAAAACCAATGGACAAGAGGAGCCTGGTGGGCTACAGTCCACGGGGTCACAAAGAATCAGACACGATTCAACACATGCGTAGACCCAAGTTAAACCAGGTATATTTTGAGGATATAAAGATGGGACATACTTCCCCCCAGAGACTCCCAGACTTACTGAGTTCTCAGAACATATTTAGATTGACCATCTGTTCAACGTCAATCAATTGACAATGAATTCAAGCCGTGCAAGTCATCCAATCAGTCAATTCACGTAGTTTTTTGAATGTCCATCAATAGATATGCAGTATAACTGAGTTACTTTAACTGAGTAAAAATGGTGGATTAAAAAAAATAAACCTTAGAGATTTTGTTTCTGGATGATTTGAATTGTTCGTACGTGCCTACACATTGAGGCCTCCTGCGCTCCTCTGAGCCCAGTCTGGGCCTCTCCCAGTTTGGTGGCTCTCTCTCAGGCTACTGGGGGCATGTCGTCTCCATGCAGGTTACACAGCATAGAGCCCTGGGAACTTGCTGTCGCCAGGGCTCTCTGACTGCTCTGCTGCTCCTTCACCCTCCGTTCCCCTCGAAGCAGGATAAAGGGCACACATTCCTAAGGCAGAGTTGTTCCCAGGGTACAATTGTCATCCATCACTTCCTGCCGGAAGATGTAAATATGTGCTGGCTGATAGTGGCGTTATTTATTATCCTAGACTTCGATACAGATTTGAGCAGGAGCGGCTGCCGGCCAAGCATTATTTGCGGGTTCCCCTGGGAGGCTCTGCTGGGTGGGCAGAGCTGGGGCTGGAGGCGATGCCCAGGGCAAAGGCAGGAACTCTTGCAGCTGAGAACGGCCCTGGGTCTTTGCCATCAAGGCTGTACATCGTTGGGGTGCAGCAGAGGTGGCTGCCACCCTGGAAGTAGGTTCTTGGAGGTTGTCCATGTTGAGAAGGCTGGAGCCTGGTTCCAGACTCTGGTCACCGGGGCTGGGGTGGGAACTGACCAGCGTCCTTGGTGTCGACTGATGAGGCACATGGTGGTGGATTTGGTGGGTGTTGTCCTTGGACCCAGGAGACCGTCACTTACCGGGCTGAATGTTTGTTTCACTGGATCAGTTGTGCTCGCTTCCTGAGTTACCTATGGAGCTAACACTTTGGAGTCCTCGGGGCCCCCAACGCTGCCCCCTGCCCCCAGTCTGCCATCTACAATGTTAAGAGGCAGACAGTTTCCCTGGTGGGGCAGGAAAAGGCAGCAAAAGCTCAGCTCCCTCTCCTCTGCTTGACCTGCCAGGGCCCGGCAGCATGAGCCCTGTCATCCCTGGACAGAGGGGCCTGGGAGGCAGGGAGGCCTGGGCTCCACTCTGGGCTCGATGCTACAGCATGTTCGGCACCATTTTCCCATCTGTAAAATGGGAATCACTAGCCCACTGCATGGGGCGACTGTGAGAGGAAAATGAAGAGCCAGGTGCACCGCTCAGTCTCAGTGAAGTGCAGCTTTCAATGCTTCTGGGTTGGCCAAAATGTTTGTTTGGGTTTTTCGGAAGCTGTTATGGCAAAACCCTAACAAACTCTCTGTCAACTTGATATTCCTGATGGTGCAATGGTCCATTCTGGAGGGATAGGGCGTAGATGAGCAAACCCTAATGAGAGGGCAAAAGGCAGGAGCCCTAAGGGTGCAGGCAGGTGAAAGTGGGAGTGAAGGGGAGAGGCAGGGCCAGGCCAGATGAATTAAGGGCGCCAGGTGAATCCCTGTGGAGTTTCGTCAAAGTGAGGGCGTGGTGTCAGGAGCACCCATTACAGGACTCCCTAAGGTGCAGGGTGGGGAGAAAAGAAAGTAGGATTCGTTTCAGCTGAAACAGTTTTGAGTACTGTGTACACCAGATGAGAAACGCGGCCATAATGCAGCTTGGTCTCTGCGCTTTGACGGCCCCAATGAAGGAGAAGGGACTGACTTGGCACAAGTACCTGCCCGGCAGCAAACAGATGGGCATGTGTAACGACAGCATGGGGAAACCCAATCTGAGCAGAGGGCAGCAGGAGGTGAGCCCCAGAGCTCTGGAGTGGAGGAGGGAAGGCTGGAGGGCTCCTAGAAGCTTCCTGAAGATGCAGGGGCCCCAAATTAAAAGATTTTCATATGTGGATGCCGTCAAGTGACTCGCAGTCTTCCTCTAGCGAGGGATGTTTCTCTTCCTTCCGTTATTGTTCTCAGAATTGTTTATCATGGCTCTGTGCACCCAGAAGGTACACAACAGACCTGTTTATATGTGAATGGATAAGCCTAATACATTTCTAAATCAAGTAATGGTTGTCATCAAGGGGAACTTGCTTTCAGAGAATGTTGGACAGGATGGTGGAACAGTGCTTAAGGATGTGTTTTCTTTTTGGCCATTTCCCTTGTAGATTTTCCAGGGAGCAGATTAGCTCTGCCCCCTCCAGAAAAGCCAGGGTCTCCTAGTGGTACCTGTTAGGGAGGTGATGCAATCCAGGGGCATAATCAACTGCCTCCCAGCCAGACAAGCAAGCAGTTAGCACCTCTGGTGGCTCCAAGGGCTCTAAACAGATGTAGGTGACATTCTTTGGAATATGTCTGTGTTACAGATGTGGACGAGTGTGCAACGGATTCCCACCAGTGTAACCCTACCCAGATTTGCATCAACACCGAAGGAGGCTACACCTGTTCCTGCACGGATGGCTACTGGCTGCTCGAAGGCCAGTGCTTAGGTAATAGAGAAACTCTTGAAAGTGAATGATTGCCTGGGGGTATTGTGAATTGTGGTCATGGCTGGGTGGCCTAAGGGCAATGGGCTTTTCTTTGGGGCTGGGGGTGGCAGAAGACTGTTGAGCTTACATGGAGCACCACCCTTTAAGATCACTTGTCACCATCACCACATCACGGCATGTCACCAGCAGGGATTTCTTTCCCCCACTTTCTTATTTTTGGCTTTCTCTGATTGCTCAGTTGGTAAAGAATCTGCCTACAATGCAGGAGACTCCAGTTTGATTCCTGGGTCAGGAAGATCCACTGGAGAAGGGATAGGCTACCCACTCCAGTATTCTTGGATCTACCCAATCCAGTATTCCCTCATGGCTAAGCTGGTAAAAAGTCTGCCTGCAATGCGGGAGACCTGGGTTAGATCCCTGGGTTGGGAAGATCCCCTAGAGAAGGGAAAGGCTACTCACTCCAGTACTCTGGCCTGGAGAATTCTATGGACTGTACAGTCCATGGGGTCGCAAAGAGTCGGAGATGACTGAGCCACTTTCACATTCTCTTATTTTTATTATGACAGTGGTGGTGGTTTACTCACTAAGTTGTATCTCTTGCAACCCAATGGACTGTGGCCTTCTAGGTTCCTGTAGGTTCATGGGATTTCCCAGGCAAGAATATTGGAGTGGGTTGCCATTTCCTTCTCCAGGGGATCTTCCCAACCCACAGATCAGATCTGCATCTCCTCCACTGTAGGTAGATTCTTTACCACTGAACCACTAAAACATGTTTTTGTCCAGTCCCAAATGCAGACAAGCTTGCAGAAGCCTGGCTCCCTGCTGTTGACAGTTGGGATTAATCCATCATGGCTGCAGCTGCTTACCCTGCTTTTCAGGCCCTGAGCCTTGAGGTCTTCCTCCCTTTCGCTGCCCTGTTTATATAGAGTCTAATAAAGACTCTGCCAGGATAGGAAGGTGCTTTTCAGGCCTTCGCCACTGCCTCTCCATCATCAGAATTTTTTAATGTAATTTTTAAAGGTTCATATTTGGTCTTACCTAGACCTTCTTTCTGCCTTTGGAAATTTATAACAGAGGCAGGAAGTGGTAGAGGTGTGGGTTGCTGCTGCTGCTAAGTCGCTTCAGTTGTGTCTGACTCTGTGTGACCCCATAGACGGCAGCCCACCAGGCTCCCCAGTCCCTGGGATTCTCCAGGCAAGAACACTGGAGTGGGTTGCCATTTCCTCCTCCAATGCATGAAAGTGAAAAATGAAAGGGAAGTCACTCAGTCGTGTCCAACTCTTCGTGACCCCATGGACTGCAGCCTACCAGGCTCCTCCGCCCATGGGATTTTCCGGGCAAGAGGACTGGAGTGGGGTGCCATTGCCTTCTGTCCCTAATTAGAAATCCTACCGAGAGAAGGGAGTGCTCGCTTTGTCACAGAAATGTCCCAGGTCTCAAATGTGAATCAGGGGATTCAGATCTAACATCATCTCCTTCCAATACCCCACCAAATCCCCCACCCTATGCCCACCCCTCTAGCTCTGGTCTTTTTTAAGAAGTCAGTCAGCACCTATTGAGAATTTTCTCCCTTGCAGTTGGCATCAGCTGTATGATCCCTCTGTTTATTTTTTCTGGAGGGCTATTTTCCTTTCTTCCCCTCTAGTCTTTGGTTTAGCCAAGTGAATGCATTCATAGCAATCTCTAGTTGTCATTGCAATTTCTCTTCCTAGGGTGTGATTTCTTTCCTGTTTCTTGGAAAAGCCCTTCTAGTTTAAAGTCTCAAGACACTGTTCTGTTGCCTGAAAGTCAGTCCTGGAGGTGCTAAGAAATAAATCCAAACAACATCATGGAAACAAACAGACAAAAAGATTCTTTTTTCCCATTTTCTCTTGATTGAGACTGTGTTGAGGTCTCCTGTAGAGCCCTGCCCAAAGAGGCCTGACAAGCCAGCTTGGACCTCACTTGGTTCTCCTTTCCAGGCACCGAAGAGCTGGCTGCACATGGGCATATGTGAATATGATGATTGCTTTGCATTTTAACCAACCTCAGCTATTATGGAAAATCTGAGGCCACTGATTTGAACATAAGCAGATCAGTGTGAGTTATTTGTATGGGAACTCAATGTGTAGCATTTCAGAGCTGGAAGGGATGTTATATATTATGTCATCCACCTTTTATAGAGTTGGAAACTGAGACTCATAGAGGAGGGACATGCTGGACAGTTAGTTGGGTCTAAAATCTGCGGCCTGTTTTTCAGTCCAGTTTTTTCCTCCACAAGGGGGTGCTAGAGAAGACCAGGTGACCGGGACATGCAGGCCAGATTGCAGAGACCTTGGGGCCAGGAAACCCCTCCCCATCTGAGTGGGGACAGTAACTGGGACATTCCTCCCCCAGGAGGGTTGTTCTTATTCACAGAGCATGAAGCTTTAGGAAGGATGCTTCTGGAGGCCTAATTGGTGCTGTACGCACAGTCTGCTTATAATTGACATCCAAAGTGAGGACCTTTCCCCAATATGGCTAAACTTGTGCCTTCTCCTGGCCAAACTCTTCTTTTGCTTTCAAGGTGCAAATTCCACAGCCATCCACCACCCTTTCTGCATGACTTTGGAGGCACTGCCTTTGCAGAAAAAGAAGGGCCAGGGGATTGCCTTTCCTCCAAGCCATCCCTAAGGCAGAAGATGCCCTCTTTTCCCCTGCTGTCTCTCTGGGCTTGGGGACACACCCAACTGCACCCACATAAGAGTCAGGACCAGCAACTGCACAAGCCAATGTGCTTTCCACGTGGGAGCTGCATGCCTCTCAGCAGTGGGGTGAGCTGGGTTAAAAGTAGCTGCCACTCAGAGATAAAACGGAATCACAAGGGCAGGGCACAGCTTCTGAGGGGGGCTGAATAATGAGTAATGTGGAGGTGGGGTCCCTTCTGGCAGTTGTTCAGTCATTCAGTCTTGTCCAATTCTTTGTGACCCTATGGACTTCAGCTCACCAGGTTTTCCCATCCTTTACTCTTTCCTGGAGTTTGCTCAGACTTATGTCAATTGAGATGGTGATGCCATCCAACCATTTCATCCTCTGTCACCGCCTTCTCTTCCTGCCCTCAATCTTTCCCAGCATCAGAGTCTTTTCCGATGAGTCAGCTCTTCTCATCAGCATCAAAGTACTGGAGCTTCAGCATCAGTTCTTCCAATGAGGGGCTACTGCTTTCTGGCAGTAGGTGGTAGAAGCCAGGCACAGAGAAAAGTTCTAAGCTGGTCTTCAAAATGCTGAATGGACCCTGGTTCCAAAGGAACTGGGATACCAGAGGGGGAACATTTAGGAGGAGTTGAGCATGAAATAGGGACCCGTTATAGCTATAAGTCAAGTGAGAGCTTAGTCCCCACCTGGAGGCTTCATTGAAAACATCCTATCTTGCAGGAGTGATTTCTCCAGCCCATCAGCCTGGGGTGTTGGGAAGTGCTTTCCCATAACCTCAGACTCCCCATTGACTGGTACATGTCAGCCTGGCTCTGCTAAAAAGAACCATTCACCCACATAGCTGCTTGCTCAAGAAACTGGTTGTAGTTTGAAAAAGGTGTGTTTATCCAGAGTTTTATGGCTGCTGTGCTACAAAGAGGAGATTCAAGGTGAACTCCAGCATCCTTGTGCTCCTGGGTTCACAGGTCTCCAGACTGCGGTGCTCCCCAGCTTGGCCTAGCCTGTACTCAGTCTTGTTCCCAACAGCCAGACATATTCATTGTTTATTATTATTTTTAAAGAAATTATTATTTATTTGGCTGTGTCAGGTCTTAGTTGCATCATGCAGGGCCTTTCGTTGAAGCAGGCAGGCCTTCTGGTTGTGGCAAGTGGTGACTTCTCTAGTTGTGGTGCGCGCATTGAATTGCCCCATGATGTTTGGGGTCTTAGTTCCCTGATCAGGGATTGAACTCATGTTCCCTGCATTACCAGGTAGATTCTTAACCGCTGAATCACCAGGAAGGTCCCCATATTCATTATTAGTGGAGCTGGCAAAGAGCCTACAGGAACCACGCTATGGAATCCTTTTACACTTTAACTTGTCCATTCCCAGGGCAATGACACGCTCCCATAGAATCTTAGAGCGACTGTCAGGGTTGGATCCGTCTTAGTGTTAAGTCTTAGATTTGGATGAAATCCTAGAGGTCACCTGGACCAACGTTCCTCTCTAAGCAAAAAAATTTTTTCTGCAGCTTTCAAGATAGGTTCAGGTGTTCACAAGACTGAGACAGGTCAGGGAGGATGGTGGGGAGATTGAGCCTGGAATCCAGAGGGTTGTCACTTTCCCTGAGGCTTAGTCGGTGCTGTCTTTGCATTAGCTCCCCTTTCGCTTCCCTTTGTGATGCTGTTCCAGAAGAGACGGGCCGTAATGATGCTGGGGGTGGCACCGGTGATGGAGAAGAAATATCTTACCTTGCTTGCGATTCTGTTTCCAGACATTGATGAATGTCGTTATGGCTACTGCCAGCAGCTGTGCGCGAATGTTCCCGGCTCTTATTCCTGTACATGCAACCCTGGTTTTACCCTCAACGAGGATGGAAGGTCTTGCCAAGGTATGTGACGTGAATGATAGCTTGAACACAGTGTGAAACCCTAGATGCTGTCTTCTTCAGAGTCTGACAGCTTATGTCGGTGGGAAACGCCGTTGTTAAAGTGTATTTCCACTCACTGCCCGCTCATGCCGTTGCTTACAGAAACCTGAGATCCTAACTGAGCTTATGTGAAACATGTCAGGATGTACTCTGCGCATTTACTGAGATTAGAACCGCATCATCCACCAGCTGGGAGCTTACGATTTCATGGATTTTGCTTCTCTCTGTGTATCCGCTGTCCGCAAGTAGCCTTGCCAACATTTTTGATCAGTCAGAAGCTTTCTCATATGTCCTCTTAGCCTGAGTTCAATTCCCAAGGCCCAAAGAGGGATAAAGAGAGAGGGCTCCTGATTCCTGATGAAATGCGAGATATTCACATACATTTTATGCAAGGGTTTCACAGGCAACTTTTAAAAAATAATAATTTTCTTTATTTATTTTACTTTTGGCTGTGCAGGGTCTTCATTGCTGCATGGGCTTTCTCTAGTTGCAGCAAGCAGGAGCTATTCTCTGCATGGGCTTCTCACTGTGGTGGCTTCTCTTGATACAGAGGGCGTGCTCTAGGGCTTGGGGGTTTCAGTAGTTATGGCACATGGGCTGAGTTGCTTAGAGGGATCTTCCTGGATCAGGGATGGAACCCTTGTCTCCTGCATTGGCAGGCAGATTCTTTACCCCAGAGCCACCAGGGGAAGCCCCACAGGCAACTTTGATGCCTGTCATTATAGCTTTCCCTTGTCCATGCTAGGAGGGCCTGTTATTTTAAAGAGTAATAGGATGGTGATAGTGGTAACTTCCCTTACAACCCGACATTCCCCGCAGTAGCAGAATGAAACAAAGGCATTTTCTGACTTTGACATGATCGTGTCACATACTGATAAGTAAGAAAAACAAGTTCCAGGCTTATGGCACTTTCCAGCTGAAGGTATCTTCTGCTCAGGAAGTGAACAGGGGACTTAAGACCCAAAGAATTAGCGCAAGTCCTGCCTGGCCCCCAGCTCTCCACCCCCAGCCCGCAGCCCGGGGCCGCCAGTCCCTGGCAGCTGCCCCATCCAGGGTGGAGACAGCGCCAGAGACTCAGAATGAGGTCTTTGTTTGGAGCCTGCCACCAGCTTTTGCAGGATCCATTTCCTTGTCACAGTACTCGCGGTCTGGCTGGCAGGCTCCTGGCCAGCTAGTTGGAGGATATTATGTCTCCATTAGTTTAATCGTATCTAAGTCATTGAGTAAACAGGAACGCATCAGCGTTAAAGAGCTGGATCCTGGATTCTTTGTCAGTCTCTCTTCCAAAGCTGGTTCTGCTGTTGTTCCAAGAAGTCTCGACTGTGTTCCTCATGCCAGGAGAGGTCATTTTCTCCTGAGAGCAGAGGCTGGCCTGGGAGGTTGAGGGAGCTGATTGGGCAGGGGAGCAGGCGCCTGGCTCCTTTGCTGCTGTGATAAGTGGCTTAGCGCAGATGCAGGCTTCTCCGTGCCAGGGCTGGAGGTTCGAGATGCCAGCCCCTCCTAAGGCACAGCCACGCACAGAGAAGCCCAAAGGCCGTTGTGTCCCGTGGAGAGCATCCTCTGACAAGGAGCAGTTAACATACCTGGCTCTGGGTCCAGCAGTGTGATAAAGCGACAGACACAGCACCCAGGCCTGGACGCAGGCACTCGGCCACTGGGATATCGCATCAGCAGGGTCCACGGCGACACAGGATGTGACTGACTCCAGCAAGCTTTTGTATTCCTAACACCTCAAGCAAGGTAGAGGGCTTTGCCCTCGTCAAAGGATTGTCACGTTTGTTCGTTTCACTGAGCCCCAACAATAGCCTTGTGAGGTAGGCAGGGCAGATGAGGAAATCAGGCTTCAAAGAGGTTAAGCAATTTGGCCAGAGTCATGCAGCTAGGTGGTGGCAGAAAGGAGCGTAAAGCCCAAGAGTCCAGTCGTCCTGTCCAGCAGGTTGGAGTGGGGAGCGGGTCCGCTCCCACAGCATTCAGAAGGGCCCTTGGGCAGGTGTGGAGGGCAGGGCTGGCCAGAGAGGGCTGCCAGGGTCCTGGGGGCAGAAGTGCAAGTAGCTGAAACTGTAAGAGGGCGGGTCTTGGGCTTGCTCTCCTTGCACAGCCAGCCTCTGGCTGGAAGCCGAGGACTCGAGCCCTCCTTCTCCTTGGTGCTGTCCTGCCTGGACAGCCTGGCATCACATTTTCCTGGCCTCCTGGGTGGACAGCCTCTAGACTTCCTTTGCACCGGTGGAGACTGGCATCTCCCTGGACTTGCCCTGCATGGCCATCTATTTTTTTTTTTTTTTTTGCCCCTCTGAAAGTTTCAAAGATGCCAGGAAGTGGGAGCTATGTGGATATGGGCTTGCCCTCTTCTGTAAGAAAAACTTCTTACACGCCGTTTCCACCCTTCCTAACTTGCAACCCCAGAGGGGATGTATGGATGGAGTCCGTGCTTCTTCAGTGAGCCACTTCCCTTTTAATTCTGAAAGCATTCAAATTAAAAGTCTGAAGAGGTTTACCTGGACTTTGAAAGGGATAGACATTTTCTCAGCTGGCACTTTGGCCATTGTCATGTGGAGCATCGGGGGGGGGGGGGGAGAGGAGTTTAAAATGGGTCAGCCAGTGCTGTCGTACCAGTGGCTCCCTTCTTGCCTCCCCTTCTCTGAGCTCTGCAGAATGAACCCTGTATATTGTGGAAAGACCCCTGACTCACGTCCCATTTTCAACTGTGCCCTTGCTAGCTTGGGGACTTGGGCACATCTGTCAACTTCAAAACCAAGATAAACATCTTTGTTGATGTATAAGTGACATAAGATGAACTGCACTGTTAAAGGCACACGATTTCATGCACTTTGACATACATATATCCCCACGAAACCATCGCCACCTCAAGATAGTGAATATCGCGTGCGTGTGTGCTAAGTCGCTTCGGTTGTGTCCGACTTTTTGCAACCCTATGGACAGTAGCCTGTCAGGCTTCTCTGTCCATGGGCTTCTCCAGGGGAAAATACTGGAGTGGGTTGCCATGCCCTCCTCCAGGGAATCTTCCAGATCCTGGGATCAAACCCTCATCTCTTATGTCTCCTGCATTGGCAGGTGAGTTCTTTCCCATTAGTGCCACCTGGGAAGCCCAATGAATATCCCATCACTCCTTAAAGTTTCCTTGGGCCCTTTTGTGGTTCTCTCCTTAACCTACTGAACTTGTAACATGGGGTGATGGTCCTGAGCCCAGGCTGTAAGGATTCGGTGAGTACGAGATCCTTCTGTAATTATCAGTGACATTATTTATGTCCATCTATCGTAGTTGGCTCAGGCTGCCATGATAAAATGTTATACCATAGACCGTGGTGGCTTAGACAACATAAATTTACTTTCTGTCAGTTGTGGAGGCTGAAAGTCCAAGGTGAAGTTGCCAGCATGATTGGCTGCCTGGGTGCCTCTTGGCTTGTAGGTGGCCACCTTCTCCCTGTTCTCACACAACAGAAAGAGCAAGAGCAAGCGCTCTAGTGCTTCTTTTCATAAGGGCCCCACCTTTATGAGTTCATTTAACCTTAATTACCTCCCAAAGGCCCCATCTCCAGATATCATCACATGTGGGGATGAGGGTTTCAACATATGAATTTTGGAGGGGACACAGTTCAGTCCACAGCGATAGTGAATAGTTATTTTTTTGTAAATAATCATGCTTATTTACCTCTTTATCTGAAACTTCAAAGTCAGTGGGGGTGAGGTAAGAGCTAACTGGGGATGGGAAGGAGCAGATGTAGCCTAGAAATTCCCGTTGGCGAGCCTTGGAGAGTAGACTTCCTTGGAGGTGTAAACGTGTACATGTCTACACACGTATATGAAATGTATACACGCCGTTTCCACCCTTCCTAACTTGCAGCCCCAGAGGGGATGTATGGATGGAGTCCGTGCTTCTTCAGTGAGCTCTTTGGGGTCTGAGCTCTCCATCTGACAGGTCCTAGATGGAGATCCTTGGTATCTGTGGGTCTGGTCTCCTGGTGGTAGTGGATTTTGCTGCTGGTGCATTCTTCTGCTGAGTGAATACAAAGTTCTCTTGTGGGAATGGTTAGTGATATGCTTTTTTTTTTTACAGATGTGAATGAGTGTGCAACTGAGAATCCCTGTGTACAAACCTGTGTCAACACCTATGGCTCTTTCATCTGCCGCTGTGACCCAGGATATGAACTTGAGGATGATGGCGTTCATTGCAGTGGTAATGAGCTTGGCTTTGGAGACTTCCACTTGTCCTAGGGGCACTGGGACAGGGGTTTCTTCACAGGTGTTTCCACTTATTTCCCAGACAGATTTCCAGTTTGGGACATTTTCCAGTGCAGCGGGGTTACAACCACACAAAACAGAGATGAGTCACTTCCCAAAGGTGGCACGCAACTGCACGTCCCTAGTTATTTGACCCTTAATGCAAAAATCAGCGGAGCTAACTGTTAGGATCTGACATGGGGTTGAAGAGGAAGAGGAATTGCCTAATTTTGCATGCTGGTTTGAATTATCTGTCTTCACCCAGCACTGAGTCAAGTCATGGGAATAGGGCAGATAGTGCTAATAGAATAATAGCAGGAATAAAAGCAAGTCTCGCAGGGTAGGGTTGGGAGGGGGAGTGTTGAATGAATGAGATTATGTATGTAAACTATTAAAATCTCTATAATCAGTGCCTAACTTTAGACCTGGCCCATCATGAACATGCAGTAACTAGTTTTCAGATCAACTAATGAAAGATTGGATGTTGAATGAATAAAATCTTAATTTATTGTGAGAACACAGATGGCTCAGTTGACCTTTTGTAAATTCTTTCCAAGCCCAGGAAGCTATGACTCTTTGCTCATGCTAGCTTGTGGACTCTATTATAATTATCTTAGAAACTTGTAAACTCCAGTAAACTCCTTGAGAATAGGAGTAGCTTCTTACTCCCATCTGTTCCTGTAGCATTCTGCAGAGGGCCATGTATAGTTCATTCTTTGCTCCATTTCTCCTTCTCTTTTTTCTTTTCCTGTTTTTTTTTTTTCTTAATGTTGACTTAAACTCCATTCTATTCAGTTTTAGCATCATCAGCAATTGTGAAGGAGCACAGTCCAAATTAATGATGCTTCACTGTATTTTTCAAAACAAGTGGGCCATATCCTAGAGTGTGAAAATCTTTTCATCCTCCAGAATAGAAAGTTTCCTAATCCTGGATTTCACTGTAACAGGAACTGACCCAGGCCATGAATGGAACTTGTGGGATAGCTTCAGGTAGAAATAGAGCGTTTTGGGGACGGAATTCTCTGAAACAAAGGAGCTCTTCTCCCCAGGGCCAGGAAAGACACAGCCACAAGTAGGCAGTTACAGAGAGCCTTAGGCCGATTAAATGTCAGTCCCAGAAATAGCCGTAAAATATACTCAGGCATAAAAAGCTACTTTCTTCCTAGATTTCAATCCCTGTCTCTCCCCACCTCCTGTGGCACTACTTTGGGGAATCTGGGCTAAGGACCTAAGAGGTAAAAAGTTTAGCATTACAGGATGGGGTCCTTCATTTTTGGAGAATTGTCTGCACATCCACAGATGTGGCCACCTGCAGAGAAGGTGTGAGAGAGTGACTGAAGAGTCAGACGGAGCCAATTGCAAATTCTCGCTCTCCTGTTCAGTACTTTCCGTGGCCAAGTCACTTCCTGAGCCTGTTTCCTCATTTCTTAAAAAAACAAACCAACTAACAAACACCTTCACCAGCAGTCATAAAGATGAGATGAGCTGGGGGACCTAAGTGTCATTTGTGTCAACTTACTTTCTCTAAGCCTAAGTGTAAGAAACTTTTGGTTTTTCAAGAAGCCATCCTTGGTGTTTTGGCAAAGATTTTCAGTTGACTCACTTTAACCAAAATGGTCATTGTTTTCTCCATATTCGTGATGATGCAATCTTCTGCAAGATTCTGAAATCTTTAGGTAACCCTTGTTCACTGTGGGCCTGGGCTTCCCTGATGGCTCAGCAGGTAAAGAATCTGCCTGCAAAACACAAGACACAGGAGACACAGGTTTGATCCCTGGGTCAGGAAGATCCCCTGGAGGAGGAAAATGGCAACCCACTCCAATATTCTTACCTGAAAAATCCCATGGACAGGACAAATCTCCCCTCTATTGAGGAGCCTGGTGGGCTACAGTCCATGGGGTCGCAGAGAGTCAGACAGGATTCGCGGGGATGTTTGCCGGGAGCTTGTTGTCTGTCCCTTCCTACTTGTTCCCTTTCTGTGCTTGTTTCCCGGCCGGGAACTGTGACCTTCGCTGTGTTGTTCCAGCTGCTGTGGCCCCTCCGTGCAGCCCAATGTCCCTCAGAGATTTGCTAAGTGAGCTGACCCAGGAAACCACAATGGATTCTCATGTGGATGCTTGAAACTGTGCTCCTTGCCAGAAGCTGGCCTGTATTTCTTTTTTATTCCTGCTTCAATCTTTCATAGTAATTTTTATTGGCGTCTAGTTGCTTTACAATGTTGTGTTCATTTCTGCCGTATGGCAAAGTGAACCAGCTATATGTATACACACATCCCCTCTCTTTTGGACTTCCCTTCCATTTAGGTCCACCACAGAGCACTGGGTAGAGTTCCCTGTGCTATCTAGTCTGTTCTCGTAAGCTATTTACTTTATACATAGTAGTGTATATACATTAATCCCAGTCTCCCAATTCTTCCCATCCCTATCTTCCTCCCTTGGTATCCATACATTTGTTCTCTATGTCTGTGTCTCCATTTCTGCTCTCCAAATAAGATCATTCATACCATTTTTCCAGATTCCACATAGATGCATTAACATATGATATTTCTTTCTGACTTACTTCACTTATTTATTTGTTGTTGTTCAGTTGCTCAGTAGTGTCCGACTCTGCGAACCCATGGACTGTAGCACACCAGGCTTCCCTGTCCTTCACTATCTCCCTGAGTTTGCTCAAACTCATGTCCATTGAATCGGTAACCTCTGTGAGCCTCAATCTCCCCTCTGTTGAGTATGGTTAGTAATAGCACCTCTTTCTAGGGCTGAGGTAAGGATTGAATGCCATCTACCCATCTCGTTCTCTGCTGTCCCCCTCTCCTGCCCTCAGTCTTTCCCAGCATCAGGGTTTTTTCCAATGAGTTGGCTCTTCACATCATATCACATCACATCAGGTGGCCAAAGTACTGGAGCTTCAGCTTCAGCATCAGTCCTTCCAATGAATATTCAGGACTGATTTCCTTTAGGATGGATTGGTTTGATCTCCTTGCAGTCCAAGGGACTCTCAAGCATCTTCTCCAACACTGCAGTTCAAAAGCATTAATTCTTTGGCGCTCAGCCTTCTTTACAATCCAACTCTCACATCCATATGACTACTGGAAAAACCATAGCTTTGACTAGATGGAACTTTATTGGCAAAGTAATATCTCTGCTTTTTAATATGCAGTCTAGGTTTGTCATAACTTTTTTCTCTAGGTCCACTGTATTTCTGCTTGTGGAGGATGGAGCCACAATCCTTAGTAAAGTCTGGGGTTATGACTCTAACATAAGCAGAGGGGTCTGTTAGGTGGAGGTGGTTGCCATCTCTCCATCTGCAGTGGGGCGAGCCCCAGCCAGGGAACTTCCCAAGCCCAGGACTCCCCAGATCCACCAATCTGGAGTCCGATTCAGGCAGGATTTACTCAGAGAGACATTATGGCATTGTGTTGATGAGTATAGAATCCAGAGTCTGGCTGGCCAGGTTCAAATCCCAGCTCTACTGCTTACTTGTTATCTGTAAATATAGTCAAAGTCCCTAACCTTGGGACTTCCCTGGTGGTCCAGTGATTAAGACTGTGCTTCCAATGCAGGGGGCAGATTTGATCCCTTGTTGGGGAATTAAGATCCCACATACCGCATGGCGTGGCCAAAAAGTAAAAAAAAAAAAAAAAGTTACTTAATCTCTGTGAGCCTCAATCTCCCCTCTGTCAAGTATGGTTAGTAATAGCACCCCTTTCTAGGGCTGAGGTGAGGATTGAATAAGATGAGGTGTGTAGCGCATGTAACCCAGGGCTTGATACACAGCGAGCTCTCAGGAAATGACAGGTTTTACCACTGCCTTCTACTAAAGGTATGAATGGAATCTACACACTTAACAGAAATAAACAGGATACTCTGTTAGGACGGCTGGGGCCAAGACCAGACTCTACAAGGCTCCCCAGGGAGCGGGAGTGGGCAGGACAGAGCAGATCTGACTCACTGAGCGTGCTTTAACTTTTCAAAGCAGCATCTCAGTTCTGCTGGCTCATAACCCATCGCCCGGAGGCCCCTGGGAGAGAAGGAAAGGAGTTTTCCCTTCTCGAATGTGAGAGACAGCAGGCATGTAACACAGAAATTATCGCATAGTGGAGGAGCAGCCTCCCATGTGCGGACACCCTCTCTGGGTGATTCCAGAGAGCAATCCGAGGACATGTCACATGGGGAAGCCAGTGAAAGCAAGTTTTCGGGAACACAACAAATGAAAGAAAAACATGTTTTCTTTGGCGTGCTTATCGCGTGAGGCTCAGATGGGGGTTCTCTTGCCAAACGCTGTGTGTGATGAAGAGTTGGCTTTTCTGGAGCGCCTGCTTTTGTATCCCTGGCCACAGTCTACGAGTTCAACGGCTCCCTCTTCAGGTCCCCACCTCTGTGGCTGGAGAGTGGCCCAGTGCCAGGTCCCACATCCCAGACCACCCGAGGCAGGCAGGCCACCCCATGCCACACAGAGTTTTCACTTTCAAGGAAGTTTTTTTTTTTTCAATATTTATGTGTTTATTTGGCTGTGCCAGGGCTTAGTTGCAGCGCATAGACTCTTCTGTCTTCATTGCAGCATGTGACATCTTTAGTTGCAACATGTGAGATCTAGTTCCTGGACCAGTGATGGAACCTGGGCCTCCTGCATTGGGAGGACAGAGTGTTAGCCACTGGACCACCAGGGAAGTCCCTCAGGGAGGTTTTTGGACACAATGACGTTTTAATAAAATTCGCACCCTCTGGCCTTCTGGAGATGTCCCTTTTAGCTGTGATTTTAGGAATAATATTGGTTCTCAACTTGTGGGTGATTAGAGGGGAGTTAGCACTGGTAACTGGGGCTTCCCAGGAAGCAATAGTGGTAAAGAACCTGTCTGCCAATGCAGGAGACAGAAGAGATGCGGGTTTGATCCCTGGGTCAGGAAAATCCCCTGGAGGAGGGCATGGCAACCCACTCCGGTATTCTTGCCTAGAGAATCCCATGGACAGAGGAGTCTGGCCTGCTGCAGTCCGTGGGGTTGCAAAGAGTCAGACATGCCTCAGTGACTAAATAACCACAAGGCACTGGTAAAGTTGCCCTTCCAGAAGACTAGGTCCGCTGAATGTTTTTTAGGTCTGGGGAAGAGCTCTGCACCCAGAAAACTCCAGCAGACAAATCTCACCTCCAGATGTAGAGGGTAGATTCACCTACAGGGCAAAATGAGACAGTGATGAGTAGGTGATGTAGCTGAGCCAGAGGCAAAATGGTGTTGGAAGCTTGGTGGAGACAGAGTTTAGCTTCATGAAGGAGAGAATTTTCTACCAATTAGAGCTGCCTAATTATCAGTGGGCTTCCTTGGTAGGTAGTGAGCTCCCCATCACCAGAATTGTTCAAAAATGAATTGGAAAACTTCTTGGCAGAGAAGCTATCCTATGTGTCAGGAGAGTGTGGTTACTCTTGTTCAGTTGCTAAGTCATGTCTGACTTTTTGCGACTCCATGGACTGCAGCACGCCAGACTTTTCCCTGTCCTTCCCTGTCTCTCTTCGTCATGCTCAGACTCATGTCCATTGAGTCAGTGATGCTATCCAACCATTTCATCCTCTCTCATCCTCTTCTTCTCCTGCCTCAATATTTCCCAGCATCAGGGTCTTTTCCAGTGAGTCGGCTCTTTGCTTCAGATGGCCAAAGTATTGGAGCCTCAGCTTCAGCATTAGTCCTTCCAACAAATATTCAGGATTGATTTCCTTTAGGATTGATTGATTTGATCTTCTTGCTGACCAAGGAGAGTGTGCAGGCTGGGATAAATTAAGCTAGAATAGCACTAAGTTCCCATGCCCAGGTAGCTATGATTATAAATGGCGTGTGTAACTTGTCTCCCCCAGATATGGATGAATGCAGCTTCTCTGAGTTCCTCTGCCAACATGAGTGTGTGAACCAGCCAGGCACGTACTTCTGCTCCTGCCCAGCCGGCTACATCCTGCTGGATGACAACCGGAGCTGCCAGGGTGAGGCTGCTAGAGGGACCCAGCTAGGGGAGGTGTGAGATGGGGCTGGCTCAGGGGGCCACCTGGATGTCTTTGCCTGGGGAAGGTGGCAGGGGTGAGGGTATGAATGGGTGCTGGTGACTCCCAGTGCGGCAGGCTCTGGGCAGGATGCCTGGGCTGGTACCTTCCTGCCCTGCAATCCCATCCTTTGGCTTCAGAAAGGACAAGGTCAGTCTCCTTGCTGGAATGCCCTCTGCAGATACACACAGCTGGTCCTGCCTCCCCAGGCAGGTCTCTGTAGCCCCTCTGAGGAAGGCTCCAGACCCCACCAGGACCTCTGATGGCCGGGTCGTGGTCCATGAGCTGGTTTTCTCATGGTCCCTGGACTGCAGCCTGGTCAGCCTTTCTTTACCGACTTCCTAGAGAATGGACACAGGTGGAGGGACACCTGCCTCAAAGGGTTGTGACCCCCAGTTGTGAAGGGGGTGGTGTCTCCCCAAGATTGGCTGCTCAAGATGATTTCCTGCCCATGCTCACCTACTGGGGCGGATGGAGGAGGCTGGTAGCTGGGCAACAGATTCATTTTCAGCTCCTTGGACCTGCCTTATCCCAACACCAAGCAAGAATTCTCCACACAACAGTGCCAAGCAGTAGAAATATATTGTGAGCTATAAATGTGAGCCACATATGTAATTAAAAATGTCCTAGTAGTCACATTAAAACAATAGAAAGAAACAGGTAAAATTAATTTTAGAGCATATTTTATTTAGAGCTATATCTAAAATATTACCAGTCTACCATGTACTCAATATAAAAATTAAAGATGTTTTACATTCTTTGGCTTTACTAAGTTGTTGGACTCTGATCTGTATTTTCCACATCTCAGTTTAGACTAGTCACATTTCAAGTGCTCAGTGGTCATGTGTGGCCAGAGGCTGCCATACTGGCTAATGTAGCTCTATAGAAAGACCCAGGCAGCCTCCACCCCCACTCCCACCCTTCTGGCCCCGGGACCGTCACCTCGGAAGTGCTGCCTGGCTTCAGCCTCTTGTCTATCATGCATTTCAGACATTAACGAGTGTGAGCACAGAAACCACACGTGCATCCTGCAGCAGACCTGTTACAATTTGCAAGGGGGCTTCAAGTGCATTGACCCCATCCGCTGTGAGGAGCCTTATCTGCGGATCAGTGATAAGTAAGTCACGGCTTCCCCTGGGGAGATGGGGATGTGGACGAGGAGCCTGTTTCAGAAATCAGCCAGTGTGGAGTCAAGGAGAGAGTACCTGCCAGGGTCATGGGAGATGTGGTCCACTGTCTCCTACACAACAAGGGAAGCCTGGCGTGCTGCAGTCCACGGGGTTGCAAAGAGTTGGACACCACTGAGCGACTGAACTGAACACAACACATGCGTGCCCCCCTCCCCCGCCACACTTCTCTACCGTTCCCCCGCTCATGCCAGATATGGAGATTCTCTAGACAGCTAATCAAGAGGAGAGGTGGGGTTCATGAATCTCCTTTTCCCTTTAATGACTTTGTCCTGGATGTTGTTGCTGTTTTGGTGGATATACAGGGTCTTTAGAGCTGGGCTTCTCAACGATCACGTGCATAGAAACCACCTAGGGATCTTGTTAGTGGCCCAGTTCTGATTCCGTGGGCCTGCTCTGGTGTGAGACTCAGCCTTGCAGACAAGCCGCCAGGTGAAATGGATGCATCCAGTCTTCCCGGACCTTGTTGGGAGTAGCGAGGGGCTGGACAGGTCACTAGAGAGTTCTCGTTAACTTAGGGTACCTAGCTTGCTCTAATCAAGTTTTTGATGTCACAATAGTGATTGAATGAAATCACCAGATGGCAAATATTTAGTTGAGGTGAGAACTGAAGTGAAGACAACCTCTACAGAGTGAACACACTAGAACAGTGGTTTTCTGCCCCCGTGTACTAGGAATTCCTCTTCTTACTATTCGGTTCCTATTTAACTGTCTTACTTCCACTGTAGTCTGCGTGCATTGTAACAGGTGCACATGCACGCGTGCACACACACACACAAACACACACACACACGGATCTTCTGCCCTCCTCCCTTCCAGTCACCTGTTTACCACCCCCACAGCTCCCAGCCCTCCCACCTGGGATACAGGGATGAATGGACACGTCCATCGTGCATACCCTCTAAGGACACAGCTCCTAAGAGGAATTCACGCCTTACCAGTGTGCTTCCCGCTCTGATCAAAAGCTGGCAGAAGAGGACAAAGCAGGAACAGACAGGTCCTAAAGGAGCCTTTGCTGGCTGCTAAGCGCTGTGCTTCTCAGTAGCCCTGTGGAACAGCGTTCTTTGATTTCTGGTTCCAAGGCCCTCTGTGGCAGAGCAGAGCTCCGCCCTCACCGACTCCCATTCCTGGTTGTCCCTGGGTTTCTCCAGGTCTCAGTTGTCTGTTGTGGGGACCTGCCCTGAGCCGGTGTTACTGGCGGGGCCCTGATGAGCCGCTGAGAGCCCTGGGAGACTCCTGCACCCTGCCTCCAGGCCCCATTCCAGTTTCACTCCAGCCGCCCTTATCCAGCTCATTTCCTTGTTCAGGTGTCTTGTATTCCTGCCAACCTGAGTGTGACCTGCTCTCACCTTCACCCACACCCCAGAATGTCCCGCCTCCCGGCTTCTGTGCACACATCTTCTGCACATGGAAGGCTTTCCTGCCATTGCCACAGGGACAGAACTGCCCCGTCTTTCAGATCTGGCTGCCAATGCCACCTCCCAGCTGTTTGTGATCCTCTTCAGCTGGGAGCCATCTCTCCCTCCTCCAAATCTCTTTTAGAAAGCGATTAGTTTCTGTGTGACACGTGACATTTTAATGCGGCTATTTTGGCACCCCAAACATCTTGACTTGGCTGTTTGGATGGAGCCTTAAAAAAAACCAAAACTTTAAAAATTCCTTTTTAAAAAGTAATTATATGTATTTGTTTATTTTTGGCTGTGCTGGGTCTTCATTGCTTCTCGGGCTCTGCTTTAGCTGCGGTTAGCAGGGGCTACTCTTCCTTTGCAGTACGAGGGTTTCTCATTGTGGTGGCTTCTCTTGGCACATGGGCTTAATTGCTCTTTGGCATATGGGATCTTCCCAGACGAGGGATAGAACCTGTACTTCCTGTATGTGGATCCAACCTCTCCTGCAGGCAGATTCTTTACCACTGAGCCACCAGGGAAGGCCCTAAAAATTCTTTTTATACACTCACTTATTAAGTGTTAGTCGAACTCCTGGTCTGTGCCCAGTGCCAGGTGCTGTGGTGTTTGTTCTTACGCTGGTGGAGGAGAAAGACAATGAACAAATGGTCACATAATGAATCCATGATCCTCGATGGTAGTAGGGGCTGTGAGCAGGAAGAATGGAAATTTACAAAGTGAAAGAGTAGGCTGGACTTGGTCTAGTCTGGGGAGTCTAAAAGCCCCTCTGAGTAAATGACCCTTGAGCTGGAATGGAAAGGTGAGTCGGTGTTAACAAAGCAGAAGAGCAGAGGGAACAGCGTGTTTAAGACTATCAGACAAGAGCGACCTTGATGGCTTCAGGGACAGGGAGAAGCGGCAGCCTCATCAATGACATGGACAGTGACCTGGGAGGAAGTTAGAGAGACTAACAGAGACCAGACCCCATGAGGATTTAGAGGCTAGAGTATGTGTTTGGTTTTTATCCAAGTTGCAATGGGTGCCACTGTAGAACCTTTGAAGCAGGATACAGACATAATCTGATCTATGTTTGATGAAGGGCACTCTGCCTGCGGTGTAATGGGTTGGAGTGGGAGAGCCTTCCGTTCCATCAAGGAGGCTGTCACAAGGTCCAGGTGAGACAGCGAGGCGGGGCACGGACAGCGGAGATGGAGTAGCGGGCTTTGGACTACATTTTAGAAATAGAATGGATAGATTTTGAAGATGGATTAGAAGTCAGGGGAGAGAGACAGAAACAGCAAAACTTACTCCCAGTTTTGGCCACCAAGGCATACTGCTGCTGCTAAGTCACTTTAGTTGTGTCCAACTCTGTGCGACCCCATAGATGGCAGCCCCACAGGCTCCCCCATCCCTGGGATTCTCCAGGCAAGAACACCGGAGTGGGTTGCCATTTCCTTCTCCAGTGCATGGATCAACAGATATCTTCATCCTGTTATGCACTTGGACCCCTAGGGGGAATCTCAGGAATGAGGGGAGAGATGGGGGGGCGGTGATTCAGGATAAATCCAGGGGTGTCTGTAAAATGCATACCTTGGTAATGAGTCAACTTTGTACTATGTTATACTATGTTAAGTATATACATAGTTAGACTATGCTATTACTAGTGTTTCAAATGAGATGTGTTGTATCAGACATATTTGCATCTATGATTTATTTCTCCTATTAAAGAGTGAACTTAAGATCATTAAATTTATCATTGCAATAAGTATCCTAACATCTGAAAGTCCTGTCCTAATGTGTCTTGTATATAGTGAGTTCTGATGCTTTGTTTAGAGAAAGGAAATACCCAATTCTATTCCACACAGACTGGGGTAAGTACAATAGAAAATGTGAAAAAGACCACTCAAGACCCAGCAATCTATTGTGATTTCTCACTTTTAAAGCTTCTTAATGAGTATGGATGGTTGGGAAGTGAAGGGCTACGCAGCACACTTTTGCCAACTAAGTATGTGACCAACATGAAGTACATTTCAGGATGTCCCAGTGTTCTGAAAACCAGACAACTCAGGTTTATGCTTTAGTAGCAGGACTATCTGATTGGCCAGAACAGGCCGTTCACTAGGAAACAGAGGGCTCACCTACACGCTGGAGAGTTTTTAGACCAGAGACAGAAGGAGAGGGCCCCCACAGTCACAGCATTTGGATGGTAGAAATGGGGTGTCCTCCTTTCCCATGTTTCAAGCACAGAGGTAGGTACAACCAGCATCTGGAAAGGATCTGCCACCTTCTCACATGATTTCCCTTCCTGACAGCCGCTGTATGTGTCCTGCGGAGAATCCTGGCTGCAGAGACCAGCCCTTCACCATCTTGTACCGGGATATGGACGTGGTGTCAGGACGCTCTGTTCCCGCTGACATCTTCCAAATGCAAGCAACGACCCGCTACCCTGGGGCTTATTACATTTTCCAGATCAAGTCTGGGAATGAGGGCAGAGAATTCTATATGCGGGTAAGAGGGGGTCTGAGTGGTGGTCACCATCTTCCGCAAGGTGTTCTCTTGTCTAGCCTGGAGTATGCTTCTAGAAACAGGCCAGAGTGCAGTTTGGAGGGGTGGGTGTGGAGGCAGGAGGGGAAAGTGGATGGGAGTCAGGGCTCCACTGTCCTGGTTCCTCTCACTTTCTGCGTGGCCTTGAGAAAGTTGCTCCCCCTCTGTGAGCCTCAGGATCCTTACCTATGCAATGAGAAATTAGGCCAAGATGCAATGGTAGGTCTCTTTCTTCCTGCAATTCTTTGTATTTTTTTAACCATTTTTTAAAAATTGAAGTATAGACAATTTACAATGTTGTGTTAGTTTCAGGTGTACAGCAAAGTGATTCAGTTATATTTACAGATATAGACATATCTATATCTATATCTATATATGTATATTCTTTCAAGTCCCTGGGCTTCCCAGGTGACTCAGTGGTAAAGAATCTGTCTACTAATGCAGGAGCTGTAGGGGAGACAGGTTCGATCCCTGGGACAGGAAGATCCCCTGGAGGAGGAAACCCACTCCAGTATTCTTGTCTGGAAAATTCCATGGACAGAGGACCCTGGCAGGCTACAGCCCATGGGGTCACAAAAGAGTCCAATGCGGCTGAAGCAACTGAGCATACACTCACACATGCATCAAGTCCCTACTATTTGCTTCTGGAAACTGACTACAGCAATGAACAAAACGGTCCCGAATCCCTGCCTTCATGGCACTTACATAGCTGTGAACTTAAAGGCATTCCTCAAAGAAGTGGGCTCCACCTGTGTTGTCCAATACAGTAGCCATATGGTTCTTTAAATTTAAGCTAATGAAAATGAAGTAAAATAAGCAAAATGAAAAATTAGGTTCTTTCATTGCTCTAACCATATTTCAGGGGCTCAGTAGCAACGTGTGGCTGCTGTATTAGCTTGGATATAGAACATTTCTGTCACTGTAGAAAGTTTGGTTGGCTAGCATCGATTTAGCCATATCAAGATAAATTGATGTGGATTTATCAGGAACAGATTTTAGAGCACACATCCTAAATGTATTTGCCTATTTGTAAATTACACACATGTGATACTGTACCATTTCTATTATTGAGCTTCATTTCCCTGGAGTGATCACATGTCTTTGAAGCCCACTGTCTTACAGCTATGTTTTTCACATTTCAGCATGAATTTGGATGCTTGTTGAAAAAGTGAATCCCAGAACTTCCTCTCTAGAGAATTTATTTCAGAAGATGGGGGCTAAGACCTAGCGTATCGGTTTCTGATGGCTGCTGTAACAAATTGTCACCAGCTTGGTGGCTTAGGACAACAGGAATTTTTTCTGGAAGCCAGAAGTCTGAAATCATTGTCACTGTGCTAGAATCCACCCACTGCTCTGGGCTTCCGAGGTGGCGCTCGTGGTAAAGAACCTGCCTGCCAATGCAGGAGATGTAAGAGATGCGGGTCCCATCCGTGGGTTGGGAAGATCCCCTGGAGGAGGGCATGGCAACCCACTCCAGTATTCTTGCCTAGAGAATCCCCTGGACAGAGCAGCCTGGCAGGCTATAGTCCACGGGGTCAAAGAGTCAGACACAACTGAAGTGACTTAGCACACCCACGCACGCGCTGAAATCAAGATGTCAGCAGGGCCGTGCTCCCTCCAGAGGCTACAGAGGAGAATCCGTTCCTCGTCTCTTCCAGCTTCTGGCGCTGCCAGTCTTTCTTGATTTGTGACCACACCACTCCAGCCTCTGCATCTGCTGTCACAGTCCCTCCTCCTCTTCTGTGTGTATCAAATCTCCCCCTGTCTCTTAGAATGTCACTTGTCATTGTATTTAGGGCCTACCCAGATAATCCAGGATAATCCCCCTGTGTTGAGATCCTTAACTTAATCCCATCTGCAAAGATCCTGTTTCCATATAAGGTAATATTTATAGGGTATAGAGATTAGGACTTGATACCCTTGGGGGCCATGATTCACCTTGGGAATCTGCATTTCTAATGAACACAGTATGTGATCCTCCAGGGTCTGTGTGGGGGACTCAGAAGTTCACAGCTTCAGCCTGTGGGCTGGTGAAAGAACCAAGAGTCTGAGCTCTCCTCGTCCTCTCCCAAGCCCCTGTCTTCCAGTCTTTGCCTCTGGGGCTGGGACCATCTGAAAACAGAGAGGTTTCAGAAGCAGGATTAGAACAGATTAGCAAAGGCCTCAGGAGCGAGTATCATGTCTTTTTCCTCACTAATATGTTTTTGGCAAGACTCTAACAGGGCCAGGTCACATGTGATAACGCACCTGTGGACCCAGCATCTGTAGAACAGATTAGTGGGGTCATGGGCTTTGTAAAAAGACGGAATGAGTTGAGGGTAGAGGAACTTCTCAAGATGAAACAGATGGAGCTGCGTCTCTGTCAGTCCTTCCTGCGTTCCCATCAGCCATGAACATCCAGCAGAACCCACCTCTGCCCGCCCCTGTGGGCTTGCTGCCCCCTTGAACATAAGCCCAGCCTGCCATCACTCTCCAATCTGGCCTCTGTCGTCTGTACAGACACAGCAGGCCCCAATCATAGGGTACAAAGATGCCCCTCTCATGGATTTAAAATACCATCACCTATATCAGCTGCTTTAGTTTTCACCCCAGCAGAATAGAAGCTCTGTAGGAAGTGGCCTTGTCTTGGCCAGGTCACCACCTACTGAAATCCCCTTGATCCAAATGTTCCCTGTGTAGCTGACTTGTAAGAGTTGCCTCGTGATGGTGGGGGAGGAAAGTCGTCTTCTGCAGGTGAGTGACCAGGAGGGGGGCCCCTTCCTGCGAGCTTCCTCTAGTGCCTGGATTGTTACTGCAACAAGGGGACCCTTGAAACTCACAAAACTTTGAGCTGTATGTGGGTTGCTCTCTCTCTCTGGAGAACATGGAGAAGGCCCCTAATTTGTTAGCATTTATTCAACTGAGGATCAGTTCAGTTCAGTCTTTCAGTTGTGTCCAACTCTTTGCAACGCCACGAATCGCAGCACGCCAGGCCTCCCTGTCCATCACCAACTCCCGGAGTTCACTCAGACTCACGTCCATTGAGTCCATGATGCCATCCAGACATCTCATCCTTGGTTGTCCCCTTCTCCTCCTGCCCCCAATCCCTCCCAGCATCAGAGTCTTTTCCAATGAGTCAACTCTTCGCATGAGGTGGCCAAAGGACTGGAGTTTCAGCTTTAGCATCATTCCTTCCAAAGAAATCCCAGGGTTGATCTCCTTCAGAATGGACTGGTTGGATCTCCTTGCAGTCTAAGGGACTCTCAAGAGTCTTCTCCAACACCACAGTTCAAAAGCAGCAATTCTTTGGTGCTCAGCCTTCCTCACAGTCCAACTCTCACATCCATACATGACCACAGGAAAAACCATAGCCTTGACTAGACAGACCTTAGTTGGCAAAGTAATGTCTCTGCTTTTGAATATGCTATCTAGGTTGGTCATAACTTTTCTTCCAAGGAGTAAGTGTCTTTTAATTTCATGGCTGCAGTCACCATCTGCAGTGACCTTGGAGCCCAAAAAAATAAAGTCTGACACTGTTTCCACTGTTTCCCCATCTATTTCCCATGAAGTGATGGGACCAGATGCCATGATCTTCGTTTTCTGAATGTTGAGCTTTAAGCCAACTTTTTCACTCTCCTTTTTCACTTTCATCAAGAGGCTTTTTAGCTCCTCTTCACTTTCTGCCATAAGGGTGGTGTCATCTGCATATCTGAGGTGATTGATATTTCTCCCGGCAATCTTGATTCCAGCTTGTGTTTCCTCCAGCCCAGCGTTTCTCATGATGTACTCTGCATAGAAGTTAAATAAGCAGGGTGACAATATACAGCCTTGACGTCCTCCTTTTCCTATTTGGAACCAGTCTGTTGTTCCATGTCCAGTTCTAACTGTTGCTTCATGACCTGCATACAGATTTCTCAAGAGGCAGGCCAGGTGGTCTGGTATTCCCATCTCTCTCAGAATTTTCCACAGTGTATTGTGATCCACACAGTCAAAGGCTTTGGCATAGTCAACAAAGCAGAAATAGATGTTTTTCTGGAACTCTTTTGCTTTTTCCATGATCCAGCGGATGTTGGCAATTTGATCTCTGGTTCTGCTGCCTTTTCTGAAACCAGCTTGAACATCAGGGAGTTCACGGTTCACGTATTGCTGAAGCCTGGCTTGGAGAATTTTGAGCATTACTTTACTAGCATGTGAGATGAGTGCAATTGTGCAGTAGTTTGAGCATTCTTTGGCATTGCCTTTCTTTGGAATTGGAATGAAAACTGACCTTTTGCCATGACACAAAGGGGATGAGGGCACATAGACCTGCCCTGGGAATGGCTGAAGTAACTTAGGGATGGGAAGCTGGATCCTGGTTGGAAAGGTCCTAAAGGCTGCTCTTGGGAAGAGAAGACAGGCCCGGTATAGGGGCTCTGTGAGGCCAGGCAGCCTCCCTGCAGGAGGAGGTAGGGTTTCCCTCCCCACGCTGTGCAAAGCAGCAGTGCCCGCCTCAGGAGGCCACGCAGTTGTGGGCAGTGGAGCCAGGCCGACCCACCTCATTTCCTTCTACAACTCACCAACCCTATGGCCTTGGACACACACTCTAACCTCTCTGAGCCTCAGTTTCCTCATCTGTGCATGCTAAGTCACTTCAGTCGTGTCCGACTCTTTGCAACCCTATGGTCTGTAGTCTGCCAGGCTCCTCTGACCGTGGGATTCTCCACGCAAGAATACTGGAGTGGGTTGCCATTTCCTTCTCCAGGGGATCTTCCCAACCCAGGGATTGAACACACGTCTTATGTCTCCTGCATTGGCAGGCAGGTCCTGTACCCCTAGTGCCACCTGGGAAGCCATCGTTTTCTGTATAGAGGGGATAATGATAGTATCTTCTCTGGGATTGGATGAGATCATCTACTTAACCCAGTGCCTGGAGCACAGAGCAGCTGTTTTTTTTTTTTTTTTATCAAACAAGCAGGATGAAACTTTCAATGGCTTTCTATTTCTCCTCTGGCTATCTTGAACCTGCACACACCTGGGCGAGCTCTCATCCGGAGCCCATCGGATTCACAGATGCTCTCAGTTACTATTGAATTGTCTCTCTCCCCCATATCAGAAGTCCCAGCTGCTTTAGGTAGAAGCCAACCACGGAGTCTCTCAGTGTAAAGTCCCCGCCTCCCCCCGCCCTCCCCGCCAGCTTGGCCTCTTTCCTGCCTTCCTCTTCCCCTTTCCTCACTGATGGTGCTGACCTTGCTCCTCCTCTGGGGTTTTGGGGGTACAGATGGTGGAAGGGAGGCGGTGAGGGGGGCTAGGGTCTTACTCCCTTGTTGCCATTGTAGGCAGGACCTGGTGCTCTCTTCTGGGACCCAAATGCTCTTGCTTTCATGGGATGCTTTGTCGGTTCTTTGAAGACTTCCCTGAGGACTTTGCACTGACCATTCCCAGGTGTGGGCAAGGGCCTCTGGTTGGCTGCTTGCCACCCCAAACCGCTCTCTCAGAAAGTTTGCATGTGTGGGTGTTGCCTCACCCTGGCAGGCAGACCTTGCACTGGGCCTTCAGGACACCAACAGCCAGCTTCCCCACAGCCCCCTGCCCCCCGCGTGGTGCACAGCCTCTCTGGGCTCTCTTCTCCAGGAAAGTCCAGTGCACTCTCTGCACCCTTAACTTCAGAGGAGCCACATTGAAAGCTTGATTTGGGGGCTGGTAAGTGTGTCTGATACACTTACACAGGCTGGAGGTGCCAGAGAGAAACAGATCTGGCGCTGGGCCATGGCCTTCAAGTCCTGAATGACAACAGCAGGAGCAACTAACAAAGAGCAGTGGCAGCTGATCCTGTATGGTGCGGGACATATGCCAAGTATTTTCCATATATCACTGCTCTCATCTTCACAGCCCTGTTCTCTAGGGCAGGGGTCCCAGCCTCCGGGATCTACTGCCTGATCTGAGGTGGAGCTGATGTCCTAAGAGTAGAAATAAAGTGCACAGTAAATGTAATGCACTTGAATCATCCTGAAACCATCCCCCACCTTCTGGTCTTCCACAAAACCGGTCCCTGGTGCCCAGAAGGTTGGGGACCGCTGCTAGAGCTTGCTTGCTCTCCCTGACTTTACAGAGAGCACTGAGACACTGAGAGGTGAAGGAGCTTGCCCCAGATCTTACAGCTTAGGAAATCCCAGTGCAGGATTAGAACCCAGACAGTGTGCCACTAGTATCTATACATACTCTCACATTTCTCTTTAGGATGCGGAGTACTTGTCTAGCTTTGGGGTCTCAGCCAAAATTGAGATAACAAATAACTCTCCTTTAATGTCTAATCACAATAGAAAGTGTCCAATAAGCACTGATTATGATTGTATTGGTAGAGTCATTTCTGCAGCTGCTGCTACTATTGTTAGGAGGTTGTGGGCTGCTGGGCCCTGGCGAGGTTGGAGATGCTGGAGATGCCCAAGGGACTGCAGCATCTTGTCGGGGGTGGGTGTTGATGGCTGTTCAGGCTCTGCCACCCTGAGTGTCACTGATGGTGTTACAGTCTCCTAAGGAGAGCTTCATTTCACACAGCAGGCAAGCCACACACATACATACCCACAAATGTACACACACATGTGCACATGCCTGTACATACACATGAACACACACAGTTGCTCATGTGCACAGGTACATCCACACATGCACACACACACGTACACACACACACACACGTACACACACATCCCTTTCATGAGCCCCCGTTGGCACTCTGTCTCCCACTGAGACCTGGACAGACAACTGGTGACTGGCTTTGGCCAGGCGACTTAGGGACAGTTAGGACAGGAAGAAGGAGCATGGTCACGGGGCACAAACTGTGCCAAAGGGCGTGGAGATCAGGTGACGGGACCAGGGGAAGCTGACTTGCTGTGGCCTGGCTGCTTGCCCTGCATCAGACAATGCCACCTTGCTGGCTGACTCAGGACAAACCTGAGCCTGTGTGGGGATAGGCCCAAGAAGACACACGGTCAGGTGGGCTGTTTGCAAGCTACTCCCCTGCGGGTCCCTTCACTGGCATCGCGACTCGCTCCACCTTCTGTCACTGACGTTAATTCAGCTCCACTACATAAGCAGCTCTGAGAGTTTAGGAACACTTGGCTTCTGCCCTAAGGAATCCACATTATGAGGGGAGGGAAAAACAACCAGGCAAACATTTACAATTCAAAGGAGTGATTCTCAAGTAGACTAAGTGCCTGGGATGGTCTGGAAATGGAGAGATACTGAGAACTTATCTGAGTTTAATGGCTAGAAGCTTGATTTTTGGAGTCAGATGCTCTAGTACCATGTGCTAATGTACTTAACCTACTTACTTTGTAGGGTTATAAAGATTAAAAAGGAGATGTATGCAAAAGAAAGGGAAAGTGTCAGTCACTCAGTCATGTCTGACTCTTTGCGATCCCACGGACTGTAGCTCACCAGGCTCCTCTGTCCAGGGGATTCTCCAGGCAAGAATGCTGACATGGGTAGCCTTCCCCTCTCCAAGGAATCTTCCTGACCCAGAGATCAAACCTGAGTCTCCCACATTGCAGGCAGAGTCTTTACCATCTGAGCCACCGGGGAAGCCCAAGTCTTAGCCAAATGCTGAATATCAACCATGACCACCATCACCATCATCATTTTGTACCAAGTGATCACCAAGTCCACTAATGACCAGAGCCTCTCAAGGGGGCCCATTTCATGAATGCCCTGGGTCTGCCCTAAAAGCCTAGTGAGGAGTGGTGATATCTGTCCTCAGCAAACTTGGCAGGCACTTGAGTCCTCCGTATGCTTATGGGCGGGCCTTTCTCAGGCTACTGCAGATCTGACCCTGCT
This sequence comes from Capra hircus, assembly GCF_001704415.2. NCBI lineage: Eukaryota > Metazoa > Chordata > Mammalia > Artiodactyla > Bovidae > Capra > Capra hircus. The sequence continues at coordinate 56,050,107 of NC_030828.1, read as the reverse complement.
GGGGATCAGCCTGGTTGACCTCTAAGACTACTTCCAAATAGAAGAGGCAGTGATGCTCTCACACTCTGGAGACATTTACAAGGACAGTCCAAAGGAACAACTGGGAAGTTTCCAGCTGTCCCACTCCCTGTCCCTGGCTCTGCAACTCTCTGCAGCTTGCCCAAGCCTGCCCACAGCTCAGGGTCCTCAACCCCTGGCCTTTGTTTGTGCAAACAGTGAAAGCTGGTGAGATATTTAGATCTGTAAATGCCCTGGGCATTTCCCTGTATGGCTGTACCCTCTGAAGCCCTAGCCCAGGGCTCCAAGGTTTTGCAAGAGTTGACAAGGAAGTCGGAACGATCCTCTGTATGAGAGGGTGCCAATTGCATGGATGCTGATGGGAACAGAGGGAGCTGATGCCAAGAGGAAGTTGTGTGGTGTCAGGCTGCTGATAGCCCAGAGGACAGGGGAGGTCCCACTACCTGAGTGGCACCTGTCTGCCTGCCCTGCCCTTGTCATACCTGTGGCAGCTCTTGGGGACGTCCAGAACTTTATGGGGAGCTCTCCCTTCATGGAGACAGATAAAATGTCCGGTGTGGCTTTAAACAAGCCAAATTTCTTGATTTTGCAGAGCTTGTTGCTTTGTTTCTGGACATAGCGCTGGGCTCTGGAACATGTAGGAAGGGATTGTCCAGCATGTGCTGTTCCCTTGTGCTATTTCCTTTCCAGGGACCTACTCTCTGGCCATTGCACTGGCCCTCTGAGTATTTGTCCTTTAGGGCAGTGCTAGGGAGAAATAAAACACATATCAGTCTTTTCTGATGATTGTTGTACAGTGAAAAAGGCCTCGAGTTTGTGGTCAAAAGCATTGGAATGCAACCCCATGTCCCTGCCCGTAAGTGGTCTAGTGACCCTAAGCAGTGACTTAACTTACGGAGACTCAGTTCACAAGGAACAACAAAACAAGAGGATAACGAGACATACCTTTAGTATGACAGCTAGGGTCCCTAGACTGGGTCCTGTGCTTTTAGATGATCACCCCTTAATTGTTGATGTGCCCATGGATCACCTGCAGATTGTATTAAGATACAGATTCTGGCTTAGTATGCCTTAGGCGGGTGCTGAGGTCATAAGTGCCTTGGTGATGCTGATACTGCTAGTCCAAGGACCACACTTTGAGTAGCCAGGCCTTTCAGAGCTTTTATAGTGATTAAATCAGAATATGTACATAAAAGTGGCCAGAAGAGTGCTCACACATAGCAGAAGTTCATTTATGTCAGTCTTCTCTCCTCACCACCTTCAAAACTTTAGGAAAAGATTCAGTGGAGGAAAAAAGCTCACATGAAGTTATCAGGATGACAGAGATAGATTCACAGAGTGATGAAGCTGCAGGGCAGGGGCTGTGGTGTGTACAGCCAGAAGCTCCAGCAGAGGCTGCACTCGGAACCACCTGGAGGCTGGTAAACAAGTCACACTTCCCCAGGCAGCATCAAAAAAAATCCACTACAGCACAAAATCTTGGAATGGGCCCCTGGAATTGTTAGTTTAAAAAGTGTCCCAGGTGCTATGGAGCTGTTTACTTGGCAACTACTGATCTGATACAAACTCTCCTTTTAGAGAGGAGGTCCAGAGAGGTGAAATGACAGCCTGGAGTCACATAGTTCGGGCAACTGTTTGTTCTTTCATTCAAGACATAGTCACTGAACATTTACCACGTGCCAGGCATTATTTGGGTTCTGGAGGGCTCAGCGGTGGAAAACCCACCCCCAGACTAGCATGGACCTAGACATCAGACATGGACCTGGTAAACAGCGTGGATGATGACGTGTGATAATGAACACTCTTCTTCCTTGGTAAAGTAGGGGGTGCACTGGCAGAGGGTCACAGGGACCTGAATTAATATGGGAAGAGCAGAGAAGCTCCTCTGAGGAGGTGATCTTTGGCTTTGGTGACTGTCCCAGAGGCCATGTCACCTGAAGGCTTTCCTCACTCTACCATTATTTGTTTTCTTTTTCTAAAAATTTTATTATTGGCATATAATTGCTTTACAATGTGTTAGTTTCTGCTGTACAACATGATTCAGCTTTATGTATACATATATCCCCTCCCTCTCAAGCCTCCCTCCCACCACCCGCATGAGCACCCTTGGTGTTCATCACAGAGCACCGAGCTGAGTTCCCTGTGCGATACAGTAGCCTCTCGCTATCTATTCTACGCATGATACTATATATATATCAGTACTTCTCCCAAGCTCCCTTCCCCGCTCTGTGTCCACCCTCTGCGTCTCTATTTCTGTTCCTGCAAACAGGCTTATCTGTACCATTTGCTGCTGTTTGATAGCTTCCAGAGTCAAGCTTACCCTTGGCTCCTTCAGCCAGTCAGACCTTCTCTAACTAGTATACCCGGTTCCATCCACAGCAAACGGGCCCCATCAGTGCCACCCTGGTGATGACTCGCCCCATCAAAGGGCCCCGGGACATACAACTGGACTTGGAAATGATCACGGTCAACACCGTCATCAACTTCAGAGGCAGCTCTGTGATCCGACTGCGGATATATGTGTCCCAGTACCCATTCTGAGCACCGGGCCGCAGCCTCTGACACTGCCTCCAACTGCACCGAGGGACAGAGAAGCGGAGAAACCAGAGAGAGCTCAAGAGTGAGACAGATGGGAGGCCTTTTTGGCTGAACGTCTCCTGAGGAGTCAGCATGAGTCCCAACCATGCCTCTATTATTACAGACCCATCACTTTGAAGGACATACTTCCCCAGTTTCTACGACACAGTTATCGAAAAGCATTATCATTGGCACACTGACCTGAGATCGACGGTGTTTTTCAAGGCCTTCAGTTTATTTCCATAGTTTTCAAAGAAAATAGATTAGGTTTGCGGGGTCTGAGTCCACGTTCAAAAACTGTGAACCACTTCCTCTCACTTCCTCCAGGCCTTCTCTCTATCTCTCTCTGATTGTTTCTTTGCCAAGGCCCCCCAAAGCTCCCGGGGATGCTAGGTGTAGCTAGCTTGCTTCTTGCATGTACAGAAGGCTATAGAAAGAAACCACAGAATGATCTAAAGGTTTTTAAAGAGTCTATTTCAAAGCCATGTCTGGTATTTTCAGCCATAAGAGAAGTTTTAGTTGTCCTTAAATTTGTATAACTGTTTAATCCTTTCTTGTTCATTTTGATGATGATTAGTATTTTTAATCCATGGTAGAATGCCTTCAAAAGGTCATAAGGCACATGTTATATTCTGTCTTCCCAAACCCAGCTTCCTCTCCATTTTAGTCCAGTGTTTTCTTTGAAGACCCCTTCATCATGCTTTCTTTTGAATTTTTACCCAACTGGGTTGGAAGGCAGAGGTCTCCAAACTGATTAAATATTTGAAGAGATCTTGTGTTTGGTTCATTTTGACATGAGAGATGATTCAGCCTTTGGGGTTGGTTCTAGTTCTCTTTAGTTTATTGGGTACTGGCTTGAAAAGCTCTCCAGAGAGCATGATCATCATTAAAAACAAAATGGGAGTGAGGGAGAGGAGAGCATCCACCCCAAATCCTAGTCCATTTCATTAGAAGACAATGATCAAACCCTCTGTGATCTGGATTATTTCCAGGTACTTTTCCAGAACAGGAAAGTATTCAAGTTGCTTTAAATCGGTGGCCCTCACCCCTGATGGCGTAGTAGGATAACCAGTGGGGTTTTCAAGACAAAAACTTGACTTCCTGGGCCTTACCCCCAGAGATTCTGATTTACTTGTTCTTAGGTAGGGCCTAAGAATTTTAAAAACTTCATGAGTAGGTGGAGTTGAGAGTGCATTGTATAAAGAGAGGGAGACAAATGGGACGAAGCTCTGGCCACTTTATCTTCAACATCTTTTCAGTTACTTGTACAGTTTGTTGTCTTTTTCCTAGTCAGTGACCTGGATTCCTTTCAGTCTTGGAACCCCAGGCAGGATTAAAGGGAGTCAACAGAGCAGGTCACAGATGGGAGAACGGACTGGGACAGCTGCCTTTGTGTCCCATCCCAGAGGTCAAACTTGTTACCGAGTCCAAGCTCACACTGCTGGCCTCACTACAGGTCAGTAAATTGAGAGACCAATTGTTGGGGCAAAGAACGACGGCTTTGTTCAAAAGTCTGCAGGCCGAGACTTTTGACAGGTATCCCAAAACCCATCTTGCCTGACTTAGACCTCAGGCTTCTTATATACTAAAAGGAGAGGAAGCAAAGTCAAACATTTCCTGGTTCTGGTCAGCCGCTGGAGGGGATATGTTAATTCCTTCCTCCTTAAAAGGAACCCTTTCCGAACCATTTCCTACTGTGCCCCTTCTGTCAGGTTCAAGTGATGTTAACAGTAACGCCAGCAACCAATCAACAACTAACGGCCCAGTTTTGCAGCTCAGATAAAAAGAGCAATTTCCTATCGACTTGCCAGGTTGCAGGCCCAGCTCCGCAGAGCAGAGAGAGGAGGTGGCCCTGGGTCTGGGGCTCCCCTTGCATGTTGGAGTCCTAGGTGTCAGGAATGGGTGTGGAGTTAGAATGCCAAAGACTTATGTGAGCTCTGCGCCAAGCCACTCCGAATGGACTGATTCAGGCTCATAACACCACGAGGGTAAGGTTTCCTTTAACTTCTGAAAAATAGGAGGGGCAGTCTTGTCTTGATGATTTGAGGACCCTTGCGTTTCAGAGGGGCCACCTTTGGAACCAGATCTGAGTCTCAAGGGCTTGCATTCTATTTGTTCATGTCAAGATGTGGCTTCCTGTTTCTAAGAAAAAAGGCACATAAAAGCAGTCTCAAAGGGCTTCTTGGCCTTCAGATTGCTCTTTCCAAACATAGCCTGATGAGTTCAGTGTAAATGAATCAGAAGCATGTGGGATCAATTTACCTTAAAATACACTGGGGCCTAAAAATTAAGGGAAAGATGCCTTGGGGCAAAGCGTGTATGTACTGTAGGGCTAAACCCCAAACATTTGGGAAGCAGTTTCAGAGGCTCCCAGAACCCAAAAAGCTGTTGGTTTCGGCCACCCTTTGAGAATAGTTGGGTGTTACTGTTTTCACAAGACCAGGAGTTAAGTCTGCTCTTCGAATCTCAGCACTGTGCCCCCCCTGCTCGAGTTTGCAGGGGCTAGCTGTTCCCTTGGACCTTGAGGTATCAGGGCATTCCATGCCTGTTCCCCCCACCCTCCACCCCATCAGCTCTACCCCATCTCAGCTGGGCTGGTAGCTTGGCACATGAACCCTGCTCTGTCAGAAGAATGAAGGGTTATGTGGTGGAAGAAATGCCAGATTAAGAATTGGGATACCTGCAAAAGTTCTTGTGTTACCACCTGATCTTCTGGGTTCAATATGGATGAAAACTTCCATTCAGCTGCCTTTAATTCTAAAGTTCTGTGATTCCTTGAAATGTACTTTGGGGATGACAGCCAGTGTTTCCATTAAACTGCAGTTTTAGAGTTTTACAGCGGTTTGCCAATCATAACACTTTCTAATTGGCATGGAATCCACCTACCTGTTGCCTCTCAGGCCTGAGTAACGTACTTAGAAATTTTCTTAGGTAACTGTCTTGGTGCTTGGGGTGTTATTTTCCCAGATGGTGAAAATTTTTCAGCTGGTCTGATTACTTCGTTTATTTGGTGGTTTCAATATATTTTTGTGTACTGATTGTTTACTGTAATATGTACAAACTCTTCATCTGTGTAACCCAAGAGGGTGGTCTGAGGGTCCCCCAGAAAGAGATGACATGACTGAAGAGCAATTATTCTTTTTCCCCCTCTCAACACATGAAATCTTGTTTGTAAGAAGTCTTCATTGTAAGAGGAGAACACAGTTTGGTTAAGCATCCACCCAGTCCACTTGAGTTGGGCCAGTTTCTGGATTCAGAGAGATGAATAAGATAGATAGAGGTCCTGATAAGAAATTTATGAATATCTAAGGATTGATGCAGCCTCCAAGACAAAACTAACTGAAATACATCGTGGTGGATGCAGTTTAGCAGTGTGAACAAAATGATTTGGATTAGATTTTCATAATTATTAAGACATACCTGTTTCATACAACAAAAATTCTTACGAACATCCTCAGGCACGTGTTTAAAATTTAGACTAAGATGCCTCTGCTTCAGTTCAGTCACTCAGTTGTGTCCGACTCTTTGCGACCCCATGAATCACAGCACACCAGGCCTCCCTGTCCATCACCAACTCCCGGAGTTTACCCAAACTCATGTCCATCGAGTCGGTGATGCCATCCAGCCATCTCATCCTCTGTCATCCCCTTCTCTTCCTGCCCCCAATCCCTCCCAGCATCAGGGTCTTTTCCAATGAGCCAACTCTTTGCATGAGGTGGCCAAAGTATTGGAGTTTCAGCCTCAGCATGAGTCCTTCCAATGAATACCCAGGACTGATCTCCTTTAGGATGGACTGGTTGGATCTCCTTGCAGTCCAAGGGACTCTCAAGGGTCTTCTCCAACACCACAGTTCAAAAGCCTCTGCTTAGGAGTTACTAAATACACTGAAAGGAAACACAAAATTAATGTTAGCAGAAATTTTTCTCTCTCTAGGATACTGAGGCTGGATTTTTTCTCTCTCTAGGATATGAGGTACATACTGTGGGTGTTCACTTTGAAATGCAATGTTTTCATCTCTAGGGGAAAAAAAGCAGACTTTTAGTAAAGCTCTTCATTGTTTTGAAATTGGCCAATACCCATCACCCGTCACAGATATACAGATTGTTCCTTCTTGTTGATGTTTTTGTTCTCAAATTTCTTAGTGCCTTTACTTAACAGATCACTGATAGCTTCATTACAATCCCTGACATAAATAACTAAAAGAAGTTTTGTAAGAAAAAAATAATAATAATAACCAAGAAGCTTCAGGACAAAAGGGAGTGCACTGAGACAAGATTTATTACTTTAGTAGTGTTTTGTTCTTTTTTTTGGCCCTGGGTGGGGGAATGACAGCATCTAGTTAGAATCTTTGATTTGCTAATGATTCCTGGTGAGGAGCTTTTGCCAGCTTCCATCAGTGAAATTGATCGTTGAGGTGAGAAAACAGGTGTCAACGCAGGAATGATCTATTATTTTGTTGTTGGTGTCCTCTCAAAGAGGGAAAGACATGTTGACAGGGGGTGACTAGCAGTCCTTTTTTTCCAGGAATTTGAAATATTGAGCAATAATGTAAGGTGAATGTAGGTGTAAATTGTGCATAGATGCAAATATTAAGATCCTTATGATATCTATCAAGATTTAAGTTGGTAATTTATTAATCTGATTTAAGACCACCAGAGAGTCACTGGATTGCTGAATGTCATTTTAAAGTAATTTTTGTTTGGGGAGGGTTGTTTTGGTTTCAACCGAGCCTTTTTTCTAATTCTTGCTCTCCTACTCTCTACTGAGAATACATTTGATGTCGCAGAACTGGCTTCTATCACAAGATAGCTACTATACTTTCAAACACGTGCCTTGAGTTCTGAGCTTTAATGTACAAACCGTTTATAACTTACCCTATTTTGGATTGCCCCTTTCTTTTTTAAGTTTATTTTTCATTGGAGGATAAGTGCTTTATAATGTTGTGTTGGTTTCTGCTGTACAACAACGCAAAACAGTCATAATTATACGTATATCCCCGCCCCTGCGAGCCTCCCTCCTGCCTGACCCCACCCCACCCCACCCCCTAGGTTGTCACAGAGCGCCACACCAGGTTGAACCCCCTGTGGTAAAGAGGAGCACAGATCGCTCTTACAGTCTTCATTCTCTGCTCTTAACAATTTTTACCAAGAAAGTACCCATCATTTAAACCAAGCTGTGGTATTTGCAAATAAATTAGCTCTTTACAGTGATCCTGTAGCCTTACATTTTTCTGTTGTCTTACTTTGTCTCGTTTCCTTCTAGTTCCACATTGAAAGAGACCCCACAGAAGTGTCTCCAAGCTTGGCATTTCCACAGAGCATCCTCCCAGTCTTTCTGAAAAGCAGAGCTGTGGGCCAGTAACGCTGCAGCAAAGGCAGCGTTTTTATGTGCAAAGGCACTATTGAAATCATAATGGGCATTTTTCAGTAAAACCCCAGTTAGTCCAGAGGATCCTTTCAGCTCAGAATCTAGCCAGAGTGGGGAGAGTTAGCCCGTCTTGCTTCCTGCTTTTTTCCTGTTGGAAATTTGGAATGTATAACCTTCTCAGAGCCCTCAGTACCACTTTTAAAGATTCATGGCATCATTTTCCATCATAAAAAGCCAGGACTTTTCTCAAGTAAGTGGTGAAGAGCTTGCAGGTGTGCTGCAAGAATTTGTGACCATAGGCACGTGGAAAAGCAGTGGTTTGCTCCTCTGGAGCAGCTGGAGAGATGGGGTAGGCTCTGGAAGGGAAGGAAGTTCCTTCTTCCAGCTAATCCCGAGCCAGCATACTGCTAATACTCAGCTAATAAATACTCTGCTCGTCATACTCACTCCCTCCAGCTGCAAGCTTCCATCTTGGGAGATTGCCTCAAGGCTGCTCTGGTTTGTAACTTTCACCAGATTTCACTCAGCTCTGCTCCACCCCTTTGTTGATTCCTCAACAACCTGCTGAAGGCTGGGAGATGGGAAGAAGAGGGCAAGGATGGAGACAAGGATGGGGCTTCTCTTGTTCCTCCTCCCAAATAAGAACTCCGTTTCTTCGTTTTAGTTCTGAGTAAGGTTATGGGCTTGGGGTTGGGAGAATCCTTCATTCCCCTCCTCCGTCTCCTCTCATTTCTTCTCTTTATTCTCTTCCCTCTGTTCTTTCTTTTTCCACACTGTCCCCTAACTCCCACCCCTTGATCTCCATACCAAAGTTGGAAGTTGGTGGTAGGGTCCTGTCCAGTGAAAGCAGAGCTGGGTCCGAGCGGCAAAGTATAAAATGACGGATATAGTTTGACGTCTTCTCTGTCCACCTCCCTTCCTTTTCTCTCCCAAGCACACAGAACCTCTCTCCAGTCTCTGGAACATCCTTTCCTGAGCAAAGCCACGATTTCCCTTTGCTTTTCTCCTGTCTTCCCTGCTCAAAATAGAAAGAATTTTTATCCAGTGATTTGATTCTGGGTCTTCCCTGTGGATGTTCTTCATGAGGAGTCATTCTCAGGATTTTTTCTGACCTCCAGTTTCTCCCTTCCAGGCTCGACTTCCTTCATTCCAACAACACCCCTTGGTCAGGAGCCAGGCTACCCCTACTCATTCCCAGAAATTCACTTAAAAAAATCTTTCCAGCACTCTCTTTGTCCCTAGTCCATCTTGTCATGGTGCCTATATTCTTCATGTAGTCAGGAGCAGAGGCTGGGAAAAACTGGAGTCTGTTTAAACACGGGACAATGCACTGTCTCTAAAGACCAGAGTTTCTTCGCCCATAACAAATAACTCAACATTCTTTGTAAAATGTAGTTTAGCACTTTTCATAGATTCACAATTTATAGAATTATTCGTCCAAACTATTCTCATAAAGAACATACTGCGGTTTTATGGACACTAACCTTTACTCAGATCCACCTATATCTTAGCAAACTTTTCTCATACACCCCCTTTTCACAGTGGAGTTGAGACTTAGCTGCGATTTAAAGGAGGACCCCCTTCATGGATCACAGCCTTGTCATGGCGAAGGGGCTTGTGTAACTCAATGAAGCTATGAGCCATGCCATGCAGGGCCACCCAAGATGGATGGGTCATAGCGAAGAGTTCTGACAAATCTGGTCCACTGGAAGAGGAAATGGCAACACACTCCAGTATTCTTGCTGTGAGAACCCCATGAAAAGTATGAAAAGGCAAAAAGATATGAAGCTGAAAGATGAGTCCCCCAGAATGGAAGGTGTCCAGTACGTCACTGAGTATGAGCAGGGGGCAATTACTAATAGCTCCAGAAAGAATGAAGTATCTGGGTCAAAGTGGAAAGAACTCTCAGCTGTGGATGTGTCTGGTGGTAAAAGTAAACTCCAGTGCTATAAAAAACAATACTGCATCAGAACCAAGAACGCTGGATCCATGAATCGAGGTAAGTTCGATACAGTCACCCAGGAGATGACAAGAGTGAACACTGACATCTTAGGAATCAGTAAACTAAAATGGAAGGGAATGGGTGAATTTAATTCAGATGACCATTATATCTACTACTGTGGGCAAGAATCCCTTGGAAGAAATGGAGTAGCCCTCATAGTCAACAAAAGAGTCTGAAATGCAGTACTTGGTGCAACCTCAAAAATGACAAAATGATCTCGGCTTGCTTCCAAGGCAAACCATTCAGCATCACAGTAATCCAAGTCTACACCCAAGCCATCGATGCCAAAGAAGACTGGTTCTACAAAGACCTACAGGACTTCGCTAATGGCTCATATGGTGAAGAATCTGCCTGCAATGCGAGAGACCTGGGTTCAACCCCTGGGTTGGGAAGATCTCCTGGAGAAGAGAATGGGTACTCATTCCAGTATTCTTGCCTGGAGAATTCTGTGGACAGAGGAGCCTGATGAGCTACAGTCCATGGGGTCACAAAGAGTCAGACACAACTGGATGACTAACACACACACACGAAGACACACAACACCTTCTAGAACTAACACTTACAAAAAATGTCCTTTTCACCATAGAGGACTGGAATGCAAAAATAGGAAGTCAAGAGATACCCAGAATAACAAGCAAGTTTGTCCTTGGCATACAAAATGGGAAGTTTTATTGGGAAAACATGCTGGTCATAGCAAATACCCTTTCCCAACAATCCGAGAGACCACTCTACACGTGGACATCACCAGATGGTCAATACCAAAATCATATTGATTATGTTCTTTGCAGCTGAAGATGGAGAAGCTCTATACAGTCAGCAAAAACAAGACCAGGAGCTGACTGTGGCCCAGATCATGAACTCCTTGTTGCAAAATTCAGGCTTAAGTTGAAGAAAGTAGGGGAAACCACTAGACTATTTAGGTATGACCTAAATCAAATCCCTTATGATTATACAGTGAAAGTGACAAATAGATTCAAGGGATTAGATCTGATAGAGTGCTGAAAGAACTATGGATGGAGGTTTGTAACATTGTACAGGAGGCAGTAACCAAAACCATTCCAAAGAAAAAGAAATGCAAGAAAGAAAAATGGTTGTCTGAAGAGGCTTTACAAATAACTGAGTAAAGAAGAGAAGCAAAAAGCAAGGGAGAAAGGGAAAGATATATCCAACTGAATGCAGAGTTCCAGAGAATGGCAAGGAGAGATAAGATGGCCTTGTTAAATGAACAATGCAAAGAAATAGAGGAAAATAGAATGGGAAAGACTAGAGATCTCTTCAAGAAAACTGGAGACATCAAGGGAACATTTCATGCAAGGATGCGCACAATAAAGGACAGAAATGTCAAGGACCTAACAGAAGCAGAAGAGAATAAGGTGGCAGGAATACATAAAAGAACTATGCAAAAAGTATCTTAATGACCTGGATAACTATGATAGTATGGTCACTCACCTAGAGCCTGACCTTAGGAAGCATTACTATGAACAAAGCTAGTGGAGGTGACAGAATTCTATCTGAGCTATTTCAAATCCTAAAAGATAATGCTGTTTAAGTGTTGCACTCAATGTGTTGGCAAATTTGCAAAACTCAGCAGTGGCCACAGAACTGGAAAAGGTCAGTTTTTCATTGCAATCCTAAAGAAGGGCAATGCCAAAGAATGTTCAAACTGCCATCCGATTGCATTCATTTTACATGCTAGCAAGGTTATGGTCAAAATCCTTCAAGCTAGGCTACAGCAGCATGCAAACCAAGAACTTCCAGATGTACAAACTGGGTTTAGAAAAGGCAGAGGAACCAGAGATCAAATTGCCAACGTTCATTGTATCATAGAGAAAGCAAGGGAAGTTCCAGAAAAGCATCTGCTTCATTGACTATGCTAAAGCCTTTGACTGTGTGGATCACAACAAACTGTGGAAAATTCTTAAGAGATGGAAGTACCAGATTACTTTACCTGTCTCCTGAGAAACCTGTATGCAGGTCAAGAAGCAACAGTCAGAACTAGTCCGGGCATGGAACAACAGACTGGTTCAAAATTGGGAAAGAAGTAACATCAAGGCTGAATGTTTTCACCTGCTTATTTAACTTCTATACTAAGTACATCGTGTGAAATGCTGGGCTGGATGAATCACAAGCTAGAATTAAGATTTCCAGGAGAAATACCAACAACCTCAGACATGCAGATAATATCACTCTAATGGCAGAAAATGAAGAGGAACTAAAGAGCCTCTTGATTAGGGTGAATGACAAGAGCGAAAAAGCTGGCTTGAAATTCAAGTTAAAAAAAACTAAGATCATGGCATCTGGTCCCATCACTTCATGGTAAATAGAAGGGGGAAAAGTGGAAGCAGTGACAGATTTTCTTTTCTTAGGTTCCAAAATCACTGTGGATGGTGACTGCAGCCATGAAATTAAAAGACACTTACTCCTTGCAAGGAAAGCTCTGACAAACCTTGACAATATATTAAAAAAGCAGAGACATCACTTTGTTGACAAAGGTCTGTATAATCAAATTATAGTTTTTCCAGTAGTCATGTATGGATGTGAGAGTTGGACCCTAAAGAAGACTGAGCGCTGAAGAATTGATGTTTACAAATTGTGTTGCTGGAGAAGACCCTTGAGAATCCCTTGGACTACAAGGAGATCAAACCAGTCAGTCCTAAAGGAAATCAACCCTGAATATTCATTGGAAGGATTGATGCTGAAGTTGAAGCTTCAATACTTTGGCCATCTCATGCAAAGATCTGACTCACTGGAAAAGACCTTGATGCTAGGAAAGATTGAAGGCCAAAGGAGAAGGGAGCAGCAGAGGATGAGATGGTTAGATTAGCATCACTGACTCAATCAACATGAATTTGAGCAAACTCCAGATTGTGGAGGACAGAGGAGTCTGGCATGTTGTGGTTTAGGGGATTGCAAAGAGCCAGACGTGACTCAGGGGCTGAACAACAGCATAAAGGATGACCAAGAAATCCCCAAGCATAGGAAGGAAAGGACACTGAAAAGACCAATGTGGCTGGGGCAGAGGATTCAGGGGTGTCAGTATGGCAGACATCTATGAAATTTTTTACATCATTGATGGCCTTGCTCATCTAAATAAATTTAGACTTTATGTAGAGGCCAGAATTTCACAGAACACCAGTCCATGGAGATGCCAATAGAGCTCCAAGACTGAAGAGATCACCTGCTTAATAGATTTGGGAATCTGAATTCTGTGTTATCTGTGTTTCTGTGGTTGTGATTCCCACATGGAGTTCTAAAATGCAAACTCCTTCAAGACACGATATGCATGTTGCTTGTCATTATAGACATAAGGGCTAGCATAGCGTCTGTCTGGCCCAAAGTAGGGGGTCAGGGTCATTCAGGTGAATATGATGATGGGAATTGACAAGAGAAAATGGAGAGGAGGGGAAAGAGTATAGAGAACTGTAGTGAAGTGAAGTGAAAGTCGCTCAGTTGTGCCCAACTCTTTGCGAACCCATGGACTATACTGTCCATGGAATTCTCCAGGCCAGAATACTGGAGTGGGTAGCCTTTTCCTTCTCCAGGGGATCTTCCCAACCCAGGGATCGAACCCAGGTCTCCTGCATTGTGGGCAGATTCTTTACCAGCTGAGCCACAAGGGAAGGCTTGTTCTCTGTAGTAGATGGAATCAATAGGTCTTGGTGACTTACTGGGTGTGGAGGCTTATGGAACTAAGGCACATCCTGACCCAAGTCAAGGAATACCTCAGGAGGAGAGTTTGGGGAATGGGGGAAGATGAACTCCATTTTAAACTTGCTTCTTTATTTTTATTTCTCTGTGGCATACAATTTACATACAGGGAAGTGCCTATATCTTAATTCCACAGTTAGATACCCTTGGACAGGTAGACTCTGCTGAATTTGAGGTGTCTATGACACATCCAGGTGCAGGTCTTCTGAAGATGCTCAGAAGTGTGTGTTGGACAGAGTTTCATCCTAGAGATTGAGTTCTGGGGGTCCTTTGCAATGTGGTCTTGGGGATGCAGATGAAGTGGCTCATTGGAGAAACTCTGGAGAACTGCCCCCCTCCTTTTTTGGCTAGTGGCATGTGGAATCTTAGTTCCCCAACCAGGGGTCGAACCCGCATCCCCTGCAGTGAAAGTGCAGTCAACCACCTGACTAGCAAAATCCCCCAAGGACCCAGTTTTTGACTTAAATGACCAAACACACTCATGAAAACAGTCATCCACTCACTGCAAGTCTGTCAATTGCTTCCTGAGTGAGTGACAGGCCTCCTATTTCCAGTAATTATGGTCAGTACATACCACACCTGAGGAAAAAATGCTAAGATAAAACAAAGATGACTCATAGCCCATATCAAAACTGAAAATTATACTAACCATACCATCTATTAGCTTCTGAAACAGCAGAGTCATTTTCTTATTAACCCATTAGGCAAGTAAATATTCTTGATTGGAGGTTAGCATTCATTTCCTCCTAAAGTATACTGTATTTAATTAAATGTGTAAGAAAAATTCTATTGGCCTTAGGAGTTATGGTGATATGGTAGGCATATCTTGAGTCTGGAAGTCTAGACATCTTTGGTTCCTTTCTCAGCTCTCTCTGGAAAAAGAGAACTTTTCTAGGTCTCTTGACCTAAGGCAAGACACTTGGCCTCTCTGAATCTCAGATTTTTCTTGTAACCTGCAAAAAAGGTTAACTCTGAACTCAGTGTTCACTTAACTCAACAAACATTTTTCAAGTTTCTACTTTGTTCTTGGCTTTGACCTGCTAGCCATCACTCTCAATTTGAAAGCATGCCTATGTTCTTTATGCTGCTGCTGCTGCTGCTAAGTTGCTTCAGTCGTGTCCGACTCTGTGAGACCCCATAGACTGCAGCCCACCAGGCTCCTCGTCCCTCGGATTCTCCAGGCAAGAACACTGGAGTGGGTTGCCATTTCCTTCTCCAATGCATGAAAGTGAAAAGTGAAAGTGAAGTTGCTCAGTCGTGTCTGACTCTTTGTGAACCCATGGACTGCAGCCCACCAGGCTCCTCCATCCATGGAATTTTCCAGGCAAGAGGACTGGAGTGGGGTGCCATCGCCTTCTCCAGTTCTTTATGCTACAGGATGAAAAAGGGAAATATGCACCCCTCAGTTTCTTTATAGGATTTTTTTTTTTTTTGACTCAGACAACTGGGTATAATAGCATCCATCTGGGGAGGCAGAGGGAACACTGGGATTGGAGTTGAATGGACCTGGATTTGGGTCCTATTCTGCCACTTACAGTTTGTAACCTGGAATAAGTTGCCTAGGTTCTTTGAGTCTTAGTTTCCTCATCTATGAAATGGAGATAATGACACCTCCTTGTTTTGAGAAACAAGATGATGTGTGCAGAAATTCTTGCTGATTTTCTTCTCTACTGTCCTAGCAGAAAAGCAACTGCCCCTTGACTTTCTTCACCTCAGATATTCCAAATATCCAAGTCATTTACTCAAGTGATAACTCATTTCATAAACAGTTCCCGGAACTTGAAGGACAGAAGTGCCCTCACTTCCCTCGGCATATGCTCAGCAGTCTCCTCCTCATTCCATTGCATTTCATTTCACTCCATGACTTGAAATCAGGTCCATTTCATCTTCACTTTCTACAAGTGGGAATGTGGTTTCTAGCAACATTTTCATTCTCCCAATACACCATGGATGTCCTAGGGAGGTCATTTTAACTGAAATTTATTAATAATGCCTCTACACAAACAATGACAGCCAAAAGGATCTAGAAATCATGCCATGACATTAATGAGGAACCCAAGGCTAGGAATAGGGGATTTACTTGCTTCAGGTAACCTGGTGGTATATTGGCATAGAGGTCTCCTGATTCCGGGTCTAGTAGTTCTCTTTTCCCCAAATCACAGAATCTTTGTTGTCCTGAACTATTTCAACTGTGTTTCAAGTGATCTGAAAGCTATTTGCTTAATCCACAAGGGTTCTCCTTGCCCTTCTGTGCTGAAAGACATTCACTAATTTAGACCATTGTCATACTCTTGCCTGGAAAATCCCATGGATGGAGGAGCCTGGTAGGCTGCAGTCCATGGGGTCGCTGGGAGTCAGACATGACTAAGTGACTTCACTTTCACACATTGGAGAAGGAAATGGCAACCCACTCCAGTATTCTTGCCTGGAGAATCCCAGGGACAGGGGAACCTAGTGGGCTGCCATCTATGGGGTCACACAGAGTCAGACATGACTGAAGCATCTTAGCAGCAGCAGCAGTGGTATGTCCTTTCATGAATTCAGTAAGATAAACTCTGGCACAGTGAGGGACAGCAAAAACCACAAAGAGACAAGAAGTATGCAGTACCTCAAACTAGAGTTGAAATGGAATATACATCATCAGAAAAGAAAAGATGTCAGGGGCCTTGGGTGGAAAATGGACTTTGGCCTCTTTAGTCCACAGAACACGGATACAGACAGAGAAGCAACTAACTAGGGTTTCCACATGTCACTCTGGTCTTTGAAACTGATCAAGGTTATGAGCACATCGCCGTGGTATGGACAGCTCTGGGTAACTGTGGAGGCAACTTTTGGTGACATTACATAAGGAAGAGGATAGGCTACCCACACACCTCTCCTTCCCTCCCTCTCTTTCTTCTCTAAACTTCTCTTAGGCACTTTAAATATGCCAGGTCTTGCCTTAGATTCTTAACCCTGCTTTCTTTTTCCTTGGTCTCCCTTTAAAAACTCATACGTCTTTCTTATTCATCTCCCCACCTTTTTTCTTTTGTTCTTCTTCTTTACCTCTCTGTCTTCCCCTGCTCCAAACCTTTTTCTTTTATTGATAATCAGAGGGCTTCCCTGGTAGCTCAGCTGATAAATAATCCACCTGTAATGCACAAGACCTCGGTTTGATTCCTGGGTTGGGAAGATCTGCTGGAGAAGGGATAGGCTACGCACTCCAGAATTCTTGGGCTTCCCTGGTGGCTCAGATGGTAAAGAATCTGCCTGCAATGCAGAAGACTTGAGTTCAATCTCTGGGTTGGGAAGGGCCCTGGAGGAGTGCATGGCAACCCACTCCAGGACTGTTGCCTGAAGAAACCCCATGGACAGAGGAGCCTGGCGGGCTACAGTCCATGGGGTCACAAAGAGTCGGACATGACTGAAAGACTAAAGCAGAGAAGTTAGCTGTGGTCTCCTGGCCCATGAGGTCTAGGTAATATTGGCTGGAACTCCTCATTTCATGTCCTATAAAATTCCAAAGTCTTTCTAGATTTCTGAATGTTCTTGTGGGAGGTGGTCACCTCCAACTTCAAACTCTGAATTTTTCTGAATTAATTCACTTGGTGCATAGGCCATTTGACCACCAACATGCCCCCCCCTCCCCCCGCCGCAACCCTCAGTCCCTTGCCAGTTGATTCTGACATAAAACTGCTTTGCACTTGATTTTCACACACAAAAAAAGATGAAACAACATGGTAGTGGATTGAATAGTGTCCCTCCAAATTCATATCTGCCCAGAACATCTGAGTTCACCTTCTTTGGAAATAGGGTCTTCGCACATATAATCGATCAAGCTGAGATCGTACTACTCCAGGAGCCTCCAGAAGCTGGGTGAAGGCAAGGAAGGCTACTTTCCCAGAGCCACAGAGGGCTCACGGTCCTGCTGACACCTTGCTTGGGAATTCTATCCTCCAGAATGGGAGAGAACAAATTTCTGTTGTTTTAACCCACCCAGTTTGTGGTGACTGGGTAGGTAGTCAATTTTACTGAGGATCTGAGAATAGAGGGTAGGACAGAGAGTAATTTACATTTCAGTTCTCCATTTCTGCTGTTTCACAAGCTCCTCTGCCATCCCCCATCCCCACCCCACCCGCTCTGCCTTCTTTCTCTTCTGTTCAACTTGTTCCTTGTCCCTCCTTCCCAAAAAGTCCACAATTTCCAAATTCATCTTGCTCTAAGATATAGAACGCTTACTCTCAAGCTCAGTTCCCAGCCCACCATTTAGGCTGAAACCCCTCCAAATGCTCAGCAGCACAAAGCACTTTGTAGGGACTACTGGCCCCTCTTAGAAGAAAGAGGTGGATTTTGAAAATGATTTCTGTGCCCCTTTAAGAAGACATGTTTCTTCTTTACTTCCTGTCCTTCAGCCTGTTAGACCCGGTGGTTAAGCCTGTCAGCCTTAACCCTCACCCCACCGTTTAGTATGCTCAGAGTATGGACTGTGAATGGGCTTCCCTGGTGGCTCAGAGGTGGAAGCGTCTGCCTCCGATGTGGGAGACCCAGGTTCGATCCCTGGGTTGGGAAGATACCCTGGAGAAGGAAATGGTAACCAACTCCAGTATTCTTGCCTGGAGAATCCCATGGACAGTCCACGGGGTTGCAAAGAGGCGGACACGACTGAGCAACTTCACTTCACTTCACTTCACTTCATGGACTATGAACGTTGAGAGGGATGGTTACATCTATCATCAGTGGCTGCTGCCCTTGGCAGTTTGTGCTAAGTTGCTCAGTAGTGTCCGACTCTTTGCGACCCCATGGATTATAGCCCACCAGGCTCCTCTTCCATGGAGATTCTCCAGGCCAGAATACTAGAGTGGGTTGCCATACCCTCCTCCAGGGGATCTTCCCAACCCAGTAATTGAACCCAGATCTCCTGCATTGCAGGCGGATTCTTTACTGTCTAAGCCACCAGGGAAGCCCTGGGCACTTTGGGGAAATGCTAAAAGAATTCAAGCCCACCCTGAAGAATAATCTGGAAGACCAAGCTTGGCTTTTCTTCTTTAAAAGCTTTGTTCAACTTGTTCGATCTCTCCCATCTTCTAATGATAATCTTGCATTCTATTTCCTCCTCCTCTCTCTATGTATTTCCTCTTCTCCCATGTTTCTATAGGAATAGTGCTTTTACATGTTCTGTCGCCCTTATTATTCTATTTTTTTTTAATGCTTGTAAATTTCTAAGACCCGTGGGGTGGTGGTTCTCTTCATTTTTTATAGGATATAAGGAAAATCAAGCCTAGAAGTAAAGTAAATTGCCTAAGATCATCTGTGTTTAAGTGACAGAACTTGCCCAAAACCACAGACCAGTGCCCTTCCTGCCAATGTCATGGCCTTTCTTCAAGTGGTTGTGAACTGGAGCCTTAGCCTGGAAAAATCCACCTAATTTAGACTGTGTATGTGTTAGCCACTCAGTCGTGTCCGACTCTTTGCAACTCCATGGGCTGAAGCCTGCCAGGCTCCTCTGTCCATGGAATTCTCCAGGCAAGAATGCTGAAGTGAGTTGCCATGACCTTTTTCAGGGGATCTTCCTGACCCAGGGAACGATCCTAAGTCTCCTGCATTGTAGGCAGATTCTTTACCATCTGAGCCACTAGGGAAGCCCTAGCCATTTTCTTGTTGGAATGAGAGCTCTGGATATGTCAGTTTGATTCCTTTTAGACACTGCTCTGTGTTTTTAAGACCAGATTTCTAGCCTGATTTTAAATTAAGCTCATTAATTGGTTTGAAGAACTCTGTATTTTGACTTGAGCTTCAGAGAAATAATCTTACTAGGTTACACGAATATTTTGAAATTCAGTCCTAACTTTTTTTTAATTCAATAAAAGTTTGCACAAACAAAGCATCCCACAGGAGAAACTTGTGCCAGGTCCCAGATGTTTAACACGTTTGCTTCAGATATTGGAGTTCATGGCCTCTTGTGCTTGTTAAACCAAAAAATGTAAGACTATGGAAAGGATTTTTAATATCTAGGAGTGCTGCAAGGTCAGGCTGGATTCTGGGCAATGGCAACAATTCAACAACCATTTCAAACACAGATTGTGTGTGTGTATGTAATTTTTAAAAGAAATCCAATTAGACACTTCAATAAGGGGGAGAATGAACACTTTAGGCTTGATTCAATTCCAGTTCATTTTGGTTGATTTATGCAAAAATGCTTTAAAAAAATTCATTTTCTAATCCTGACATTGACTCTCTAATTTGTAATCACTCACTCCGTTATTTCCACTTTCTGTCATTTCCACAGTACTCTCTTGGTCAATTAGTCACTATGGTTACCCTTGATACAGGGACAGGACATGGATCCCAACCTTGATAGGAGGAATTTCAAAGAATTACAAACATGATTTAAGCCGTGACATCAGCCAATACATTTCCTGAAGTTTATGACTGTTCAATTTGGGTTTTCTGTTATTAATAGCAGAAAACATTCTTATTTTTAGAATTAGTGTCATCTCAGCTGTGTGTGTGTGGCGGGCATGGGGGTTCCCACGTGGTGCTAGTGGTAAAGAGCCCACCTGCCAATGAAGGAGATGCAAGAGATGGGGGTTCAATCCCTGGGTAGGGAAGATTCCCTGGAGGAGGGCATAGCAACCCATTGTAGTAGTATTCTTGACTGGAGAATCCTATGGATAGAGGAGCCTGGTGGGCTATGGTCCATAGTGTTGCAAAGAGTCAGACTTGACCAAAGCAACTTGGCATGCATGCATGCACAGCTATGGACAGGAGAATGTCTTATATTAATCACTCTCAATCACAATACCAATTGTAAAATGTTTACTAGTAATTAGTTACTAGTAATTTAATACTAGTTGGCTTAAAGCTCAACATTCAGAGAATGAAGATCATGGCATCTGGTCCCATCACTTCATGGGAAATAGATGGAGAAACAGTGGAAACCGTGTCAGACTTTATTTTTTGGGGCTCCAAAATCACTGCAGATGGTGATTGCAGCCATGAAATTAAAAGATGCTTACTCCTTGGAAGAAAAGCTATGACCAACCTAGATAGTATATTCAAAAGCAGAGACATTACTTTGCCGACTAAGGTCCGTCTAGTCAAGGCTATGGTTTTTCCTGTGGTCATGTATGGATGTGAGAGTTGGACTGTGAAGAAGGCTGAGCGCCAAAGAATTGATGCTTTTGAACTGTGGTGTTGGAGAAGACTCTTGAGAGTCCCTTGGACTGCAAAGAGATCCAAGCAGTCCATTCTAAAGGAGATCAACCCTGGGATTTCTTTGGAAGGAATGATGCTAAAGCTGAAACTCCAGTACTTTGGCCAACTCATGTGAAGAGTTGACTCATTGGAAAAGACTCTGATGCTGGGAGGGATTGGGGGCAGGAGGAGAAGGGGACAACAGAGGATGAGATGGCTGGATGGCATCACCGACTCGATGGAAGTGAGTCTGAGTGAACTCTGGGAGTTGGTGATGGACAGGGAGGCCTGGCGTGCTGTGATTCATGGGGTTGCAAAGAGTCAGACATGACTGAGCGACTGAACTAACTAACTAACTAATTTAATACCTGGGTTTTGAAACTTTTTTTTTTTTTTTGCAAGTCAAAGAGTAATCAAGCTCACCACTATAATAGTGTAAGAGGTCCATATAGTTAAAGTTATGGTTTTTCCAGTAGTCATGTACAGATGTGAGAGTTGGACTATAAAGAAGGCTGAGCATTGAAGAACTGATGCTCTTCTGTGGTACATATACACAATGGAGTATTACTCAGCCATGAAAAAGAATACATTTGAATCAGTTCTAATGAGATGGATGTAACTGGAGCCAGTTATACAGAGTGAAGTGAGCCAGAAAGAGAAACACCAATACAGTATGCTAACACATATATGTGGAATTTAGAAAGATGGTAATGATGACCCTGTATGTGAGACAGCAAAAGAGACACAGATGGGTAGAGCAGACTTTTGGACTCTGAGGGAGAGGCTGAGGGTGGGATGATTTGGGAGAATGGCATTGAAACATATATACTATCATGTAAGAAATGATTTGCCAGTCTATGTTCGATGCAGGATACAGGATGCTTGGGGCTGGTGCATGGGGATGATCCAGAGAGATGATATGGGGTGGGAGGTGGGAGGGGGGTTCATGTTTGGGAACTCATGTACACTCGTGGCGGATTCATGTCAATGTATGGCAAAACCAATACAGTATTGTAAAGTAAAATAAAGTAAAAAAAAAAAAAAAAAGAACTGATGCTTTTGAACTGTGCTGCTGGAGAAGACTCTTGAGAGTCCCTTGCATAGCAAGGAGATCAAACTAGTCAATCCTAAAGGAAATCAACCCTGAATATTCATTGGAAGGACTGATGCTGAAGCTTTAATACTTCAGCCACCTGATGCAAAGGGTCATCTCATTGGAAAAGACCCTGATGCTCGGAAAGACTGAGGGAAAGAGAAGGGACAGGCAAAGGTTAAGATGGTTGGATGGCATCATTGACTCAACGGACATGAGTTTGAGCAAACTCTGGGAGATAGTGAAGGACCAGGAAGCCTGGCATGCTTCAGTTCATGAGGTCGCAAAGAGTCGGACATGACAGCGACCAAACAGCAACAACAGGCTTCTTGGAATGGATGATAAGAGGATGGAATCAGAGCAAGAAAATGGTTCACGGGAGTATTACTCCAGGTTGAGATCTATTGGCCTGGATGCCTCTTTTAGGAAGATTTGGAAGAGATTTGGAGTTTGTGAACTTAAAGTTCAAATTTATTTCCTTCTCTGCATATGTAACAGCTAAGCTAGTGAGGATAAAGACTCAGGATCACATTTCATACTCTCTTTTTAGTTCCAGTGGTCTTTTTGTGGGCAAAGAGGGAATAAATTCTTCTTGATCATCTGCATTGTTCTGCCCCACAGTGAACTTTAATAAAACAAAGCACTTTTAAGTGTTCACTGTGTTCTTAGCATTCT
Source organism: Capra hircus (assembly GCF_001704415.2). Lineage (NCBI taxonomy): Eukaryota > Metazoa > Chordata > Mammalia > Artiodactyla > Bovidae > Capra > Capra hircus. The sequence continues at coordinate 56,027,494 of NC_030828.1, read as the reverse complement.
GCTAGGTGTTGCAGACATAATGATAATAAGATGTGGTTCTCTAGAAACCTAGACAATTAATAGAGGGCAATAGAAGGCAATTGGAGAGCATCAGCAGGCTACTTAAAATTAAGTGCTAAACCAGGTGCATAAACCAGCCTTAGAAAGAAATAGTGAGTGAAAACGAGCCAAGCATTTTCTGGACTTCAGGGTGCTTCCCTACCCAGAAGGCGCAGCCCCAGGTCACTCATCCTCTCTCCCCGGCCACCTCTCACTGGACCAGGGTGAACATTTGACCCAGGGGCGCTGAACAAGAGACCAGCCAACAAATTGTGCCTTATGTGGAAACTGGCTGGAAAATACCAGCTGAGCCCATCAGATTCCTCTCCCAGGAATCCAGAAAAGAAGAAGTAGTTACTTGTCTGAGGTGGTAGACCCTGAGCTCAAAGACCTAGTAGATTAGCCATCCAGGAAATCATTGTGGAATTGTATGCAGACTACAACTCCAAGGGGCTGGAGACTCAGAGAAGTGTAAAGGATGTGTGGGTGTGAGAGACAAGCAGTCTCCTTGAGGTGAGGGGCTAAGGGTAGCTGGGCTGCCTCAGGTCTTGTCCTTTCTGAGTCCCGCTTGTTCAGATCCTAAGTTCCTCCATGTTCCCATTGTTCCCGCACAGGGCTGGGACTAGGATTCCATTCTCTTTCACTTGAATAAATCTGGGTGGGTTTCTGTTACTGGTAACCATCAAAAGCTTTGTCTAGAACAAATCAAAAGTTTACAGATGAGATGGCTATATCCCTGGGCCTTGAGGAATGACTTAGGTTTATGTATTAATAAAAACAACTCCTATGTTTGGGTTTCACAGTTTATCAACCAAGCCTGCGATTTCATAAAACAAGCCTGGCTTTTGGCGTCACACATAGCCTTGGTTTAAAATCCTGGCTCCTTGATCACTTTTTTGTAATCTTGGAAAGGTTACTTATCTGTAAAGTTAAGATATCTCCTCTGCAGGGTTTTTGCAAGAATTAAAATAAGTGTATGGATATGAACCGTTAACACCATGATTGTTTTATGGTGGTCAATGAAGAATGGCAGCTGTTAGCATTCCAAACATATCTGAATGGGAGAAGGGTAGTAATTTTCAACCTTGTTTCCAGTAACATAAAGTGGTTTTGATTGAGGCAGTTTGTACTTCTCAACATTAAAAAAATATATATATTTTCTTGGCCACGCCATGCAACATGTGGGATCTTAGTTCCCCAGCCAGGTATCAAACCCACACTCCCTGCATTGAAAGTGTGGAGACTTAACCACTGGACTGTCAGGGAAGTCCCTCAACATTTTTTAAAGGAAGGGTGTGTGCCTGTGTGCATACACACATTTTGTTTTTTCCCTTTGGTGAGGGCATTGTTTATCTCCCGTGGCCCTCTTTCCTATTGAAGTTGTAGTCACTCTGTTCTTGGACTAGTTATTGTTATTAATCAGACAGGCAGTATGAGATGAACAGGGGTGATGAGTTGCTCCCACAGCCAAGCAAGTTCATGTTTTGCAGGAAACGCCAAGCTGTTTCCTGCGAGGATGTTTTTAGGAATGGAAGGGCATGCCTCGCTGTCCTTCACAGACCCCATCCCGTCCCCTGAGTGCTGTCGCCTCATGGGGTGATAGGATAGCTGTTTAAAAGCCAGTGCGTGGAGCTGTTATCCAGCTGTCCTGGAAGTGTGTTTGCATCGTTGTTGTTGTTGTTGTTTTTGTTTCTTCTTCTGGTAAATGAAACCCACACCAAGTAGGAAATGGATTGCAGACCTCCCACATTTCTTCAAAAAATATCCCAACATTTTCAGTCCCTTCATAAACTAGCAGGGTGGGGGAGGCTAGTGACAGGCAGGGAGTGGAGGGGAAAGAAGGAATGTCTGAATAAAAATGGGATTGGAAAGTGTTTTGAGACCCCCCACCCTGCCACGCTTCTAATTCATATAAAGACCAATGCATATTTCAAACTAACAAATGAAGATGCAATTGTCATAAAAAATATGTCTTTGCATTTTAGTTCCTCCGCCAACCACATTTATTCATGAATTCTCCTTATGGACTTGGAGCAGATTTAAAAGAGAGGGGAAGAACGTCTTGGCATCCTAAGCTGTCTGGGGATTTTTGCTGGGCGTATGAGTTTTCCTAAAACTCTGGTGAAAGCACAAATTACAAGTGATCGGATTTCAGTTTTATTTCAAATTATTTTTTTGAGTTGCATTTGTAAACAACCATTAATATTCAGCAGTAGCCTTCAGAAGAGCTTAAAAATCTCTCTCCTCCGCGTTGACACATGTTTAGATTTTACATCTAACTGAAAGGACAGGAAAAAAAAAATCAAACAGGATTTTACTGAAGATGGGAAGCTGAATCCCCTGACTTACTATTTGTCCAAGGTGACCTCTAGTGATTTGGGAGGGGAATCCTGGGCACACTGGTCTGGAACTCTGGGGCCACAATGGGGTAAAAGCACCTTCTCTATCCCAACACAGAACATCATGATTGAAGAGTATGTCAGGTAATTATTGCTGTGTGACAACCAGTCCCCAAATACCATGATGTAAAACGACAATCTGCTGGTCAGTTCTGATTAGTCCCTCTCATCTGGACATGTCTAGGATGATCTATGTCCCTCATCCTTCTTGGACCAGCTGGCTGGCCCAGGCAAAATTTTCTCATGGGAATGGCAAGATACAAGTGGGCAAACAGTAACACATGAAATCTCCTCAGGTCTAGCCTCAGAACTTGAACACTGTTACTTCCTTCTCGTTCTGTTGGCCAAAGTAAGCACATGACTAAACCCAAAATCAAGAGGTGGGGAAATGAGTGGAAGGAACTTCAAAGTCATGACAAAGGGTAGGATTCAAAGAGGGCTCAAGCCAGTCCTGTAATCTACTAAGGAGAAGAAGGCCTATGACTCTGTATACTTCATAAAGGAATCACACAGCTTATCTGTGGTATTGATGATAGTAATTATAAGTTGATGCTATTCATCAATCAATATTCCTCCCAACGCTTCTAATTTTAGTTTCACATCCCTCCCCAGACAACCTTCTGATTTTCATTTAGCTTCTTATAAGGCTATTTCTGCAGGGTGTAGTGTTTTCACCTTTAGATACAAATGTCTGGGACCTGCAATTATTATATTTCTTATTTTATTTTAATAGATGGCCCTATTAATATTAACAGGCCTTATTGTCTAGTTCAACCTCTAGTGAGCCTGACCAAGTCTTCTAATTTACCAGAATTTAACTTAGTAAGCTACAGGGGAAGAGAAACAAGTTTCTGAGCTAGAAAAGCTGAAAGTCAGTTTCCATACTATGATAAATTCACACTGGGAAACCAGTGGGCAACTAACCCTTGGGGAGATCTCTACCATGGTATAATTTTTTTACCCAGATTTCTGTAGTTCCTATATACAAACCCCAGCACACTGCCTTTAATAATGGAAGGGAAGAAAGTGCAATTAACATAATCTTCCTGTTGGGCAGCCAAGTTCATGCATGGTGAACCAGAGGGCTTCAATCAAGGCAGAGAACCACTAGGTATTAGTGATATATGAATAAGATCTCACAGATTTGTGGGAGAAGCAAGGGAAGTAAAGGTCTGTAGCATGGGACTGAAGGATCAGTGAAAAGTCACTAATCAGCCCCATGAACCCCCGGTGCAGGTGGACCTGAAGGGCCAGAACTTGCAATGAATCCAGGAAGCCAGGAGCATGTAACTGCAGGAGTAGTATCCAGAAGGAGTGCCATGAGAAAGTCTGTGGACTTCTGTGAGCTCTGCTGGTCTTCAGCCAAGGCCTGGAGGAGGACCTGGGACTCTGGTGGTCAGTAGGGCTGGTGTTTAGGGGGAGAAGCTTAGACCTGGGGAGCAAGGACAAGCTAGAACCTGCCAGCATATCTGTTTGTCTGCCCCTGTCTATTATCACGAGGATCTTCAGAGAGTAAGAGCTATTTTGCTTCGAGTTTGCAAACTCTACCCCACTTCTTCTTTTTGGCCAATCTAGCAGAGAACAATAGAGGGAAAGAGATTTTGGGAAAAGTAGCTTTGGCTTAAACAAACTGACACAGTTTAAACCTTTGTGCAGAGAGTCTGAAAGAATGCAGTCATTAACTTGGGGTGTGAATCACTTTTTCCATTCCATACAGAATTCATAGGAAGTAGGGATTTAAATGTTTGTTTTATTCAGTGAGTCTGGGGGCCTTTGTTCTGGAATCCTGGGGCAATGTCACATGACATGCTCCAAGCGTCTCTCATCCTCTTTGGACCAGCATCTCAGCTTGGTCGGGCAAGTTGGCCTTGTGGTTGGTAGGAAGCCCTCTTTTTATTTTTCCTGGGTCCTCTCTTTTTTTTCTTTCCTCCTTTATAATCATCCACTGATTCTACCAGTACAATTGCCTTCCATCTTAGGAGCTGAATATTTTTCATTTTGGCCTCCGTGAAACTCTCAGCCTTTTGGTGCTATGAAGTTTCATTAACTAATGGGTTTGGAGGAGGGAAGGGCTGTGGACGAGGGCACTGAGAAAAGAGGCCTTCATCATGATTATACTTCTTGGTGGAGCATCTGTGATTTTCCCACCGTTACCTTAGCTTTAAGTGAGTACCAGTTACCTGGGAAAGAAGACGATGGGCAAGGGAGAGGGAAAAAAAAAACTCATCCCACCACAAACAGGACATAGTTTATTCAACTATATGTCCTATAGATTAATACACAATCTCCTTGGTAAGATATTCAAGAGCCTTCAGAGCCTATCTTTTTATTCCTATCTTCCATCACTCTTTAGTACATACTCTACTTTGAGCAGCACTGAACTTCCTGAGCCTCACTAGAAACCCTTCAAAGTGCATGAAAGAGACTGACAAGGGCTGATAGAGAGGATGAATATGATGTAATGGTGGTGCCATGCTTCTTTTCAGGTCAAGATGTCAGCATTTGGATTAGGTGACCATCGGAGAGAGAGAAAAAAAGATCTGTGTATCCATAAGGATTTTTCACTATCCATTTGGGACAATGCTTTCTTTGATCAATTTTCATGTTTCCTACACAAGGCCTTTTGGTGGCTCAGACAGTAAAGAATCTGCCTGCAATGCAGGAAACCTGGGTTCAATCCCTGGGTTGGGAAGATCCTCTGGAGAAGGGAATGGCTACCCACTCCAGTATTCTTGCCTGGAGAATTCCATGAACAGAGGAGCCTGTCAGAATATAGTCCATGGAGATGCAAAGAGTCGGACACGACTGAGCGACTAACACTTTCATTTTCAATCAAGGCCTAGAGTAGGATAAGACATTTTCTAGTGTTTTATGTAATCTTCATATTGTCATGTATGGCAATGTTAATCAGGGTAGATAAAGCTAGCTGGAAAAAAAATGCCTTAAATAGTAGTTTACACAAAAAAGTTTGTTTTTCATTCATATCACAATCCAATCAAGATCAGTGAGAGGTGGGTGGAGCTTTGTTCCATGGAGTCAATCAGAACCCAGGACCTCTTCCATCTAGTTGTATTATTAGCTTTAGTGATGGTTGTTGCTATTCAGTTGTTCCGTCATGTCTGACTCTTTGTGGACATGGACTGCAGCACGCCAGGCTTCCCTGTCCTTCACTAGCTCTTGGAGTTTGCTCAAACTCATGTCCATTGAATCAGTGATGCCATGGTTAGTAACGGTTTAACAGGGGTCCAAGGTGGTCAAGGGATGGAAAGGAGAGAGACTCCCGGCTTTTAATTGTGTAGATCCAGAAGTGAAATTCCAAATCCCATTGATGAGGACTGGTCATACGACTTTACCTAGATGCAAGGGGAATGGACAATGAAGTTTAGCTCTGAGGCCACAGAAGGAATTTAGGTTTGATGACCATCCGTGACTCTGTTGAAATGCCACTTTCTCCCTGAAGCAAATGCTTAGGGTTGTACTTGATATACTTCAAGCACTCAAGAAAGTTTGTTGAACAAGTGAATAAACGAAAGAATGAATATGTATAGGTTTCTGCTGTTATGTTTTTCTAAGGCAGAACATGAGAAGGAAATAATTTGGAGGGAAGCAGAAATCTGTATGCCACCCCCACTGTGTTCCTATGACCGTTTATATTTGTGAAATTATTTTACAAGTACTCTAGGGATTCACATTCTTTTAAAGATTTGTTTTTCATTCATTCAATGAATATTTGAGTGCTGCTATGTGAGGAGCTATGAGTATGCTCAAGAAGGAGGTGGGTTATAATTCCTGTTTATTGGTAACTCACATAGAATGAGTTTGATAGGAAAAAAAGGGGGAAAGCCAATAATCACAGTTATTGAGTAGGTGCCAGGATACAGATATGAATGGATTATGAGGGAAATGTTGAGGAAGGGCACCTAATGCACTCTCAGATGGGTTTTGTGGAGTTTCATCTTCCAGAAGAAGTGATACTGAATGAACCTGAACTTACCAGTGATACACATAAAATGGAAGTAAAGAGAACAGTAGTGCAAATTGGCAACTTGGGGAATTTCAATTAGTTCAGAAGGTCAAAAATGTGTGGTGGGTTAGTTTTAGGGGAGACTGGCAATGTAGGGCTGGACTGAGTCATAAAGCATTTATAAACTGCACTAAATTAAGGAAGAATGAAGAGGATTAGGACAGGGATTAAGTGATTTGTCTCTATCAAATGAAATAATATGCATAGCAAAGTCTAGGCTGCTGTGTTATCCATGTCAACCTAAATCTATTTCTCCTTATATCTGCCTCAAATAAAAGGACATTAAACATTAAAAGCATTAATGTTTAACATTAAAAAAACAAACACTAAACAAACAAACAAACAAACAAAACCCCACTCAGAATGTTGCAAACACCATCATTCTATGGGAAGAGGGAACACAAGGTCACAGAGAAAGGTGTACCATATCCTCCATTTGTACATTATCAATGCAGCGTTGCCTCTGAAAGTGGAACAGGAAGGGGGAACATTTCAAAGAAAACAAAGGAACTGGTTTTGTTGTTTTCAACAAACTATATCTGTCAGCCGAGTAAGTTCTTCTAATAAGCCTTTTTTAGATGGAAGAAAATTAAGAGCAATTTGGGAAGCTCTTGTCTGGGGACTTCTGCAACAGTGAGGAGGTTGCTAAGGTTGTTCATCAGGGAACCAAGCACCCCATCCAGTTCAGGAGGGACTATTGTGCATTCATTTACCATTCACTCTTTTTTTTTTTAAGTATTATATTGCTTGCTTATTTATTTGGCTGCATCCAGTCTTAGTTGAGGCACACAGGCTCTTCATTGCCTCGCACAGGATCTTTTCTTGCAGCGCACAGACTCTCTAGTTGTGGCACATGAGCTTCAGCAGTTGTGGTACATGGTCTTAGCAGTTGTAGTACACAGGCTTAGTTGCTCTGTGGCATGTGGGAGCATCACCTGCATTACAGAGTGAATTCTTAACTGTCAATACTAAGGGAAATCAGTCCTGAATATTCATTGGAAGGACTGATGCTGAAGTTGAAGCTCCACTACTTTGGCCACCTGATGCAAAGAACTGACTCATTGGGAAAGACCCTGATGCTGGGAAAGACTGAAGGCAGGAGGAGAAGGGGATGACAGAGGAGGAGATGGTTGGATGGCATCACTGACTCAATGGGCATGAGTTGGACCAAGCTCCAGGAGTTGATGATGGACAGGGAAGCCTGACATGCTGCAGTCCATGGGCTCACAGAGAGTCGGACACGACTGAGCGAATGAACTGAAATGCACTGGACCATCAGGGAAGTCCCGACTAGTCACTCTTTGTTCATCCAGCACATTTAAGTGCCCTACACTATGATGTCAGGTGCTGCAGGGAGTAAAAGATAGGTAAAGGTCCTGGGCCTGGAAAAGTAACACATGAATCCAGAGATTTCCAATCAAGGAAGTGCTCTACTTAAGGGTCAAATGAGAGAGAAAGTAAATGTGTGTGAGTGTAACTTCACATACATACAGAATCATTTGATCCTTAAATAGAGCACATTACCTACACATTTTATATAACACATATTTTTAAAGCCTTAGAGTCTGAAGTCCAGAGTCAATCTAGACTCTACTTGAGTAACTACTGCTTGTTTGACCCTCAATATTTTCAGCTGTAAAACTAGGATAATAACAGTTATATCACAGTTGTGAGGCTTAAATGAGATGACTCACATGAAAGCTTTGTGTAAAGAGTACAGAACTCTGCAAACATTTGTAATAGAATGAAAAATTACTGAAGTGAATATTCCAGGGCTTTTAAGCAGTGTTTATCAAAGTGTGTTTGCTGAGACATTGAGGCCCCAGGATATTAACCAGCATTTCTCAAGAAGAGAGTTGTGTGGTCTGGAGGGAAAGCAAAAACTTTACACTCTTAGGGTTTCTACCTGGAACTGAGAATTAAATTGACACAGATAAACAGGAGCATGCTTACTCCTTAGAAGAAAAGTTATGAGCAACCTAGATAGCATATTCAAAAGCAGAGACATTACTTTGCTGACTAAGGTCCGTCTAGTCAAGGCTATGGTTTTTCCAGTAGTCATGTATGGATGTGAGAGTCGGACTGTGAAGAAGGCTGAGCGCCAAAGAATTGATGCTTTTGAACTGTGGTGTTGGAGAAGACTCTTGAGAGTCCCTTGGACTGCAAGGAGATGCAACCAGTCCATTCTGAAGGAGATCAACCCTGGGATTTCTTTGGAAGGAATGATGCTAAAGCTGAAAGTCCAATACTTTGGCCACCTCATACGAAGAGTTGACTCATTGGAAAAGACTGTGATGCTAGGAGGGATTGGGGGCAGGAGGAGAAGGGGACAATCAAGGATGAGATGGCTGGATGGCATCACTGACTAGATGGACGCGACTCTGAGTGAACTCCGAGAGTCGGTGATGGACAGGGAGGCCTGGTGTGCTGCGATTCATGGGGTCGCAAAGAGTCGGACACGACTGAGCGACTGAACTGAACTGAACTGAACTGAAACAGGAGCAAAGCACACTGATTTTTTTTTTTTACATGTTCATGGGCATACCCACAGGAAAATGAAGACCCAAAGATGCAGTTAGAGCCAAACACTTAGTTATATACTAAATTGGACACAGAGCAGTAAGGAGCAAAAATGGGGGGGGGCAAGAAGGGGACTTGAGCCAGGTTAGTTGATAGTGCAGAAGTGAATATAAAGATAAGGGTTACTTTAAAAAGGTTTCTTTGTGTAGACTTCCCCCTTCCTTGACTCTCATCTCTGGTGATAAGCCTTTTTCTTTCCTTATGGCATAGGGAGGACATTGTTCACTTGGGAGTTCCATTTCCTGCTTTCAGAAAGAAAAAGGAAGTTCAGAGTACCCTTCTTCCAACTGCTGATTCTCAGATGCCTCAAAATAATCTTTATGCCAAAGTATCCCAATATTCTGGGGTGGCATATTCTGCCAGCCCTCAAATCAAATAAACTTGAGAAATACAGGATGATACAAAGTAAAGCACAGTTCTTAGGCCTTGAAAACCCTGTCAACTCAAGGAGAGAAGCTATAGTCTCTCTTTCCCCAGGATTAATTTGTTCTCAGGATCAAGGCATTCTCCTCCCCACCCCCACCCCACCCTAACTCCCACTCTAGCAACTAGATCCTGGAAATGAACAGAATCCATTTTCAGAAAGACTACTCTCCAGAAAGAAAATGATTACCTCTATTTAATGATTTTGAACTGTGGTGTTGGAGAAGACTCTTGAAAGTCACTGGACTGCAAGGAGATCCAACCAGTCAGTCCTAAAGGAAATCAGTCCTGAATATTCATTGAAAGGACTGATGCTGAAGCTGAAACTCCAATACTTTGGCAACCTGATGTGAAGAACTGACTCAATGGAAAAGACCCTGGTGCTGGGAAAGATTGCAGGCAGGAGGAGAAGGAGATGACAGAAGATGGGATGGTTGGATGGCATTACTGATTCAATGGACATGAGTTTGAGCAAGCTCTGGGAATTGGTGATGGACAGGAAAGCCTGGTGTGCTACAGTCCACGGGTCGCAAAGAGTCAGACAAAACTGAGCAGCTGAACTAAACTGAACTTCAATTTACAATCCATCAGCCTCTCAAAACTTAGCCATTCATCAACAGATAATCTAGGAATTCATTCAACAACTTTCCAAGAACAGAGATTCCCAGAAAGGAAGGCAAAAAAGAAAAGGGCCAGCCAACTGTGCCAAAGTGTGCCACATGGGATTCCAGCATAGAATGGGGCAGGACAAGTAGTGGATACCTCTGGGATTCCTTCCAAGGTACCTGCTGCTGGTAAAGTAGTGTATGCATACTCAGTCGTGTCTGACTCTTTGCAACCCCATGGACTGTAGCCTGCTAGCCTTCTCTGTCTATGAGATTTCCCAGGCAAGAATACAGGAGTGAGTTGCCACTTCCTTCTCCAGGGGATCTTTCCAACCCAGGGATGGAACCCCTATTTTCTGTATTGCAGATGGATTCTTCACCGCTGAGCCACCAGGTAAAGCAGTAGGAAACGTAAAGTCATAAAAGTGAAGAGTTGTGAGCTGATTCTCAAGACTTTAAATAGGATATAAACACTAAACACCAGTAACACAAACAAAAGTTTCTTGGCTTCCAAGAAGTTTCTCTACTTGCAGAAGTATCTTCTGGCAAGAGAATTTGCTCCTTCCTTCCCTATTCAGGGAGGTGCATCAGGCGAGTGGCATTCCCACTAAACACCCCTGTCTTTTACCTCCCTTCTGATCCCTTAACACACTCCAAACCCGGCCTGGCTTCATCTTAGACCCTTCTAGAGGGTGCATCAGAGAGCTGTGCTGGGTGAGGCGAGGAGGGGAGGAGCCAAGGGAGCAGGGCCCTGGAGCTCAGGTGCAGGGACAGATGGCCACGCCCCATGCCGCTCCTCGGGTCGGGTGGGGCGGACCTGAGGGGGCGGGGCGGAGCGGACCTGGAGAGAGGGCGGGGCGGTCTTCAGGGGACGGGGGAGGGGCCTCGGAGCGCGGCCGCGCGAGGTGACCCGAATCACGGTTCCCGCGGGCGGCGACGCCAGAGCGCCCACTACCTCGAGCAGGTAACCGGCCACGGCCGCGCGGCACTGCCTCAGTGGCGTGTGAAGCGGGGACTCCCCGAGAGCGAAGCGTGGAGACCCCGGGGACGCGGCGGGGGAGAGAGCCAGGGGGCTCAGGTGTGGGGTCCCGGGCGCTTCCTCGGGTAAGCTGTGTGGCTTCGAGCGGCCGTTGCTGGGCCCACCCGGTGGGACTCGCCGGCGGCTGAATAGCCCCCTCACCCGCAGCCTCTGGAGGCTGTGTGGAGCAGTTGTTTTGTAGGGTTTGGTCTCCTTTAACTTAAAAAAAAAAAAAAGTCGCACTATTTCGGGGCTCAGGGGACTGTACCTGATTCTCCTCAGCGACGCCTACTCTTCTCAGGCCTGAGGGAAATTTCCTCGACAACCGGGATCTCTGAGGCCTGGAGGGCAGGGACTCGCTCTGTGAAGCACTGGGTCCGCTGGGTTCACGGGTCTCCTCGTTGGGACCCCCGGGCCGGACAGAGGGGAGACCCCAGCCCTGGTGGAGCCGGCCGCGCGCCCCACTCCGTGCCCTTGGGGCGCGCTTCCGACGACAGGCTCTGGGAGCAGGGGCTAGGGAGGGCTGGGGCGGCCTCAGGGTTAAGAGGAAAGAGAAGGCTTTTTACCTGGAGAAACTGATGAGAACTGGTTAGAGAATTGTTTCTATCTGTGATGTTTCTGAAACTTTTTGAATCCGCGGAGGGGTGGTAAATATCACTTTGCTTTGAATTTTGGAAAATATGAATTATCTACCTAGCTAGTCGGACACGACTGAAGCGACTTAGCAGCAGCAGCAACAGCAGCAGATTTTAGATTTGGCTTCTGTCTCCTCCAGTTTTTTTTCTTCTTGTTTCTTTACTATGGTTTTCTTTAAATCAAGAAAATACTACACATGAATCGTGGCTGTATGGCACACAGATGGTAGGTTTAGGTACGATAAATGCCAAGACAAAAAACGCTGATTGATTCCTTTAAAACAGGGGTCCCCCCACCTTTGAGATTAATGCCCGATGATCTGAGGTCTAGCTGATGTAATAATAATAGAAATAAAGTGCACAATAAATGTAATATGCTTAAATAATTCCAAAACCATCCCGGGCACCCCCCTGGCGCCCCGCCCCGCCTCCCTCCACACACACCACCTCCGTGGAAAAATTATCTTCCACCAAATTGGTCACTGATTCCAAAAAGTGCCAAAAAGTTCGGGACCGCTGCTTTAAAATACAGCATGTAAAAGAATTGCTTTCATTTCTAAAATATACTGATTCTTCCTCCAAGTAGGCTGTTTGATAGAGGTGTTTTCCCTGATTAATACTGTTATAAGCAGCCTGGAAATATTAAGAGTTAACAGTAACAACACTCCGTACTTACCAGTTCAATATTTTAATATGTGACTTTCTCAAGGTTAAAAATTGCTCTTTCTGGAAGAAAATATTAATATGATTGCCTTTGAGAACTGGGATTTGAGATATTTTATCATGTATTTTGTAGCTTTTGCTAATGACTTCGAGTGTGGAGGAAAAAGCCTTCATAAAAATTTGCTCTTTTTAAAAAAACTCTTCAAGAAACAAAAATTTTAAGTTCCTCTTGTATTTTATTGGCTCCACTTGAATTACAATTGTGTATTCACAAATAAAACTAACAAATTGAGGGACTAATTCAGGTTGAGACAAAATGAGCTTGTGATTTTTGTAGGACCTTTGGCAGAGCTGTCTAGTTGGCAGTTAGGTATATTGGTACTGGGGTTTTGTAAAATCAGGATCAGAGTTGTGAATGTTGGAAACCACCCATGGATTTGTGATACTTAATCTTGTGAGAGTGGAAGAAATGATTCAAGTAAGTAGAATTAAGAAAAAAAAGAGGAAGACCAAGGATGGAAAATACCAGTACTTAAGTGATGGGTAGAGACAGCCAAGGAGACCAAGGAGGCAAGTTCAGGAAAGAAGGAAGCAAATTGACAGACAGTAGTGTCATAGGAGAAGGCGATGGCACCCCACTCCAGTACTTTTGCCTGGAAAATCCTATGGACAGAGGAGCCTGGTAGGCTGTGGTCCATGGGGTCACGAAGAGTCGGACATGACTGAGCGACTTCCCTTTTACTTTTCACTTTCATGCATTGGAGAAGGAAATGGCAACCCACTCCAGTGTTCTTGCCTGGAGAATCCCAGGGATGGGGGAGCCTGGTGGGCTGCTGTCTATGGATGGGGTCACACAGAGTCGGACATGACTGAAGTGACTTAACAGTTAGCAGTGTCATAGAAGCCAGGAGAGGGAAGAGTTTTAATAAAGGATAGAAATCTATTTTAGAGTCAAATGAGATAGAGGAATCAGGAAGATAGGAACTGATAAATTACCTGTTGGTTTTGGTAGTTAGAAGGCTGTCGTTGAACTCAACAAGCATAGTTTAAATATTGGGTTGGCCAAAATATTTGAGATTTTCCGTATCTTACAGAAAAACCTAAAGAACCTTTTTGGCCAACCCAATAAAAAGATAAGGATGGAAGCCAAATTTGAATGACTTTGAGGAGTAAATAGAAGATGAAGAAATAAAGATAGTGATTGTAGAATCCTTATTTTGAGACACAAAGACTTGAAGAAGTGATAGGGTAGTAGAGTATAGGGGAGTTTATGGTCAGATTGGAAAGAATATAAGGCTAATAGGATACATTTATATTAAAGAGCATCACCCAGCATGGTTCCTGTCTGCTGGTTAAGTAGTAGCTGAGAGCAAGTATCTGAGCATATTGAATAGAAAGTATTTAACCCCCCCAATTCAAATTATGAACACTATTTTAGTGGTATTTTGATCTGTTGAGTTCAGATGTTGTCAGTGTTAATGTCACACTTTAACAAACTGTTGAATTGCATTTCACCTGAGTTCTAGTATTTAGGTGCTCCCAACTTAGCATATTAAAAAAAAGCAGAGATATTACTTTGCCAACAAAGATTCATATAGTCAAAGCTATGGTTTTTCCAGTAGTCATATATGGATGTGAGAGTTGGACCATAAAGAAGGCTGAGCGCCAAAGAATTGTTGCTTTTGAACTGTGGTGTTAGAGAAGACTCTTGAGAGTCCCTTGTTCCTTGGAACCACTTTAGCATTCTTGCCTTGAGAACCCCCTGAATAGTATAAAGGAAATCCATCCTGACTATTCATTGGAAGGACTGATTCTGAAGCTGAGCCTCAAATACTTTGGCCACCTGATGTGAAGAGCTGACTTGTTAGAAAAGACCCAGATCCTGGGAAAGATTGAAGGCAGGAGAAGGGGACAACAGAGAATGAGATGGTTGAATGGCATCACCGACTCAATGGACATGAGTTTGAGCAAGCTCTGGGAAATGATGACGGACAGGGAAGCCTGGCGTGCTACAGTCCATGGGGTCACTAATAGACACGACTGAGTGAGCAATAACTTTTAAGTTATGTGATTTTTCTAGTGTGTATCTCAATGACTCTTCTAAAAATCTTATATAGGTATCAGACATTTTGGCTGAATCAGAATTCATGAGTCATAGACCAATTTGGGCCTTTGCTTCAGTTATTATTGTGCATTTAAGGGAAAATGCTCTTAGATGAAAATTTCTGAGTTTAACTTCAGTCTTCATTGAGAGTTTAATTTTTTTGTTCAGGCAATAATTTTATGTGTATTTTTCTTAGGATATGAAAAAATGGCTAAAAATGGAAAAGGCAAACAAGTTTTGATAAGTATGTAGAACAACTTGTACTCTGCGGGTAGAAGTGTAAATTGATGGCAGTATCTACTAAAGTGAAGCATATGAATAAGTTACACCCAAACTACACCTGACAAAACTCTAGAAACGACAAACTAAAATAATAGAAAACAGATCAGTGGTTACCTGAGGGTAGGGAGCAGCAAGGAAAGGAAAAAGGGGATGGATGTTAAGGGGGTAACTTTCAGGGATGGCGAATTTATTCATCAGTCAGTTCAGTTCAGTTGCTCAGTTATGTTCAACTCTTTGGGACCCTGCCAGGCTTCCCTGTCCCATGAATGTATTCATGTTCATTTTCTTGAGTGTAAAGATGTTTCCGCTTCTTTATACATATGTCTGACTGATGTAATTGTACAATTCACTTAAGTCAGTACCTCAATAAAACTGTTGAAAAAAAAAAAAGTAAAAATAGTAAAATGGGAATTCCCTGGTGATACACTGGCTAGGACTCCGTGCTTCCACTCTAGGGGGGATGAAGAAAACACATTATTTAAGTATGTTTATTTAAGTATTGTAGTTATCTTAGGATTATAGGGTTATTGTTAATTTTTATTTTCTTCATATAGTTTTCTATATTTTCATAATTTATACCACAGCCATGTGCTTGCTTAGTTTTTAAATGAAAATTATTTCATGTGTGCAAAACAGTACTTTTGATACATCTACAGGTTTAGAGACTACAGATAAAATAGATGCCCTGTACCTATATCATGCTACAGACTAATACATATTTTTTTAACCATAATTGTATCTTTTTTCTTGATCATGTCTTTTGCTATGCTCCTTGAATTTTTTAGTTTTACTACATAAGTAGGTATTCATAAGTAATGCACTGTTCAGTTTCATGTTTCGGGAGAGCACAAAATTGTGTTTATGAGAGTTATCTATGTTGTGTTATAGTTCATTTCCTTTTTTTGCTGCATAGCACACCACTGTATGAATTTACAACTGTTTATCCATCCTCCTGTTGATGAATATTTAGGGTGTTTTCAGTCTTCATATTAAAATCTGATTTTGCTTTTTGCCATTAAAAGCTATTTTGTTATTACTGTACCTATTCATGTTTCTCTGTGTACATGTGTAAGAATTTCCTGTGCTTTTTTGCCTCAGAGTAGAGTTGTGGATCTTCAGATTTGCTAGATAATACTGAATTGCTTTATAACAGTTCATACTCTCACAAGCAATGTGTTAAGTATTCACTTTGTTCCCTTTCTCAACAACATTTGAGACATTTGTACATTTGTAATAATCTGAATTTTTTCTTTTCAACCATCTGGTAGGTGAGAAATGGTGGGGTTTAATTTACATTTCCTTAATTATGGATGTATGGGATGACTGTGTTTTTTGCCTGTTTTTAATTTTTTGTCTTTTAAAAGTTGATTTCTGGCGTATATATATACATTTTCTGGATACTAATCCCTTATCAGTTATGCTTGTGGCAAATATCTTTTTTCTAGTAAGTAGCTTGTCTTTTCGGAGAAGGCGATGGCACCCCACTCCAGTACTTTTGCCTGGCAAATCCCATGGATGGAGGAGCCTGGTAGGCTGCAGTCCATGGGGTCGCGAAGAGTCGGACACGACTGAGCGACTTCACTTTCACTTTTCACTTTCATGCATTGGAGAAGGAAATGGCAACCCACTCCAGTGTTCTTGCCTGGAGAATCCCAGGGACGGCAGAGCCTGGTGGGCTGCCATCTATGGGGTCGCACAGAGTTGGACACGACTGAAGTGACTTAGCAGCAGCAGCCGCTTGTCTTTTACTTTCTTTATAGTGGTTTTTGACAGAGACATTCATTTTGTAGTTTAACATCGTTGAATATGTCAAGCTTTTCCTTATGGTTTGCTCTTTTGACATCTTGTTTAACAAATCTTTCCTTTCCCTGAGATCATAAAGATACAGTCTGATGTTTTCTTCTAAAAGCTTTAAAATGTTGCCTTTCATAGTTGTGTCCTTAGTCCATGTGAAATTAATTTTTGTGTGGTGTGAAGTAGGAATCCAGTTTCATTTTTTTCCCATACAGGTAATCTGCTCTTCCCAGCATTGTTTATTGAATATTCTGTTTTTCCTTTCAATAATCTATAAGTGTCATATGTCAACTTTCCATACATATGTTCACATGTTTCTGCGCTATCCTTTTATTGGTCTCTTTGTGTATCCTTGCTGCAATCTTAATTTTACTTAGTTATATAAAGAGCCTCCATACCTAAAAGACAAGTCACCTACCCATGCTTCTTTTAGGACTCAAATTAATGTTTAATGGTTTTTCTAAAGTAAACTTTTCATCAGAGTATATAGAAATATGTTATTTAAGTCTTAAATATCTGCTATAGTCACCCAAGGTCACAAGTACTTCCGAAGCTACTTTATTGTGGATTATATTAGGCTGTCTTTAGTTTTTGCAAATCCTGTCCTAACTCACTGGAGTTAACTTTAACTTGAAAAGTAAATATTGGATTTTCACTTTTGGAATATAGTTAAGGCATTTGGAAAAACCTTCACACTGAAAATAGCTAGAATAGCTGTATTAAAAAAAATTTTTTTTAAGGTACTTAGGATGTTATATGCCAAAATCTAAGAGAAAGCTGGAAATCTAAGACTGTAGGAGCCCTTGAACTTTATTTACTTTGAGGGTATTTTCTAAACTGGGGGAATTTGATTAGATTTGAATAAGAATTTGGTAGATTTGTAGGGTTTGAGGCATAGTTAGAAATAAGTCCAGGGCTCATTCACGGTTAGCCAACAAGAGACTTCTGCCCATAATTCTGGGATCCCAAAGGTCTGTGATGTCATGGAAAGGATGAAA
Organism: Capra hircus; assembly: GCF_001704415.2. Lineage (NCBI taxonomy): Eukaryota > Metazoa > Chordata > Mammalia > Artiodactyla > Bovidae > Capra > Capra hircus. Next base: position 56,009,930 of record NC_030828.1, on the reverse strand, counting down.
CTTCCTTTAGGGATCTACAAGGAAAGTTGTCTCGATGCCAAGTGAAACAGAAGTGGGAAAAAAACCTGTCCTTGAGCAGTCAAAACTACCAGATCATGGGGGAAGTACACATCACTTTGGTGGTCTAAAAATATTTCAATATATAAATTTTTAAAATCTTTTTTCTTTACAGATATATATATGACATAAAATTCACCCTTAAGAGTGTATAATTCAGTGGGTTTTCCTATATCCGCAAAGTTGTACAACCATCATCAGTGTCTTAATTCCAGACCACTTTTATTACCCCCAGAAAAAAACCTTATACCATTAATAGTCGTTCAACATATCCTTCTTTACGCTCAACTCTTGGCAACTTCTAATCTACTTTTGTCTCTGTGATTTGCTTACTCTGGGCATTTGATATGAATGAAATCATATAACATGCCTTTTGTGTTTTATTTCACTTAGCATACTTGTTTCAAGGATTATTCATGTTTACTGTAAATCAGTACTTTATTCTTTTTAACGGCTGACTGATATTCCATTGTATGGATAATACCACACTTTGTTTTCCCATTCCTTGGTTGGTGGTCATATCCACTTCTTGGCCCTTACAAATATTTGCATACAATTTTTTTTATGGAAATGTGTTTTCCATTCTCATAGGAAATATATTTTCATTCTCCACTTACCTACAAGTATGAATTGCTGGGTCATATGGTAATTCTGTATTTGTTTTGAGGAACTGCCAAACTGTTTTCCAAAGCAGCTACACCTACCAACAACGTATGAGGGTTCTAGTTTCTCCACATCCTCACCAACGCTTACTTTTCTGTCTTTTTGACTATAGCTATCTTAGTGTGTGTGAAGTGGTATCTCATTGAGGTTTTGATTTGCATTTCCCTAATAACTGATGGTGTTGAGCACCTTTCCATGTGTTTATTAGCTGTATTTTTCTTTTCTTTTTTTTTTTTTTGAGAAATATCTGTTCACATCCTTTGCTCATTTTAAAATCAAGTTATATGTCAAGGCATGAATTTAAAATGATATGATATACAAATGCAGATTCTCTGTAGGAGTATACTTTTGTCTTTGGCTTAAAAAAGTTCTACCAGTTAAGTTTTGAGGTCAATGGATAATCTGTAAAAGATAACCAAGTGGAAATAAGACAACCTGAGCAAGAATCAGCAAAAACAGTGGACAATTAGAGGAAAACTTGCAAATGCTTATGTATTCTAATTACTAATTCTTGATTATTAAACTAACCATGATGAGCTCTATTTAAGTATTTTTAAATATTTTTTCCTACCTCCTTTCAAAGACAATGGGCTGCTTTTCTGGGCTCCTGATATCCTCTGCTGGCATTCAGAAGTTGTTTTGTGGAATTTACTCAGTGTTTAAATGTTCTTTCTATGAATTTGTGGGGGAGAAAGTGGTCTCCCCGTCCTATTCCTCCGCCATCTTCACAGATACTTCTGTTTAAGTAAATAAAAGTCACAATTGAAAATATATGCAGGGAGCAGGAATCTGAAAAGGTACCAAACTGGTTAAAAAAGGAACTGAATGTAATTTCTATTAATGAAAAATGCAGTAATAAAAACTCAAAACTCATTTGTTAAGTTTAACCACAGATTAGGCAATTAGGCAAATCCCAGGAGAGAATGAATGAACTGGAATATAGATCAGAGTAAATCATTCAGAATACAGCTCAAAGATACAGAAATGGAAGATATGAAAGAGATTAAGATACATGAAAATTAGAATAATCAGAACGAGAAGTTAAGAAAGTTTAGTGAATGGAGTTCCTGAAAGAAAAGAAATAGAGAATGGGCAAAAACCATATTTAAAGAGATAATGAATGAGAATTTAGTACTGGAAAGTCTACCAGTACAGGTGGAAAGACACCAATCCACAGGTTAGTTATTCAGGTATACCCAATTGTTTATGCATTTGTTGATGGATATTTGATAATTTCTATGTTTTGGCTATTCAAATAGAGCTTCTGTGAACACTAATGTATCAGTCTTTGTATGGATATAAAATTTCTTTTTTTATGATTAAATACCTAGGAAAGAAATGTCTGGATCATATGGTAGCTATATGTTTAACTTAAACTGCCAAACCATTTTATAGTCCCACCAGTTGAAAATGAGAGTTCTATTTGTTCCACATGCTTGGAACGGTCAGTCTTTGCAATTTCATTATTTCTAACAAGTGTGTACTATTATCTCATTGTAGTTTAACTTTCATTTCCTTAATGAATTATGGTGTTGAACGTGTTTTTATTGTACTTTTTTGGCCATTTGTATATTTTTTGTGGAGATGTGTCTGTCCAAATCCTTTTTAAAATGGGTTACTTTTCTTTTTATTATTGAGTTGTAGTAGTTTTAAAAATGTTTTGTACTGGATGTATGAGCCATTTTAATATGATGTGCCTTGGCATAATTTCCTTCATAGTTTCTAAGCTTAGTGTTTGTTGAGTTTCTTAGACCTGAGCTTTGTATGTGTCATATTTGGAAAATTTTAGTATTATTTCTTAAAAATTTTTTTTCTGCCTCCCCATTACTGTCATGAATTTCAATACATGTATATTAGGTTTCTTGAAATTGTTTCATGGGTCTGAGATATGCTTTTCATTTTGTTTTTATTCTTTTTTTTCTTCTTTGTATTTCATTTGGGGTCTCATTGCTGTGCTTATTGTTTCTTTTGCAGTATCTAATCTGCTGTATTAATGCCATCAGTATTTTTTCCATCTCAAACATTATAGTTTTCCTCTTTAGAAGTTGGTTTGTGTCTTTTTTTTTTTTTTATTCTTCCACGTTTCTACTTAACTTTTTCACATATAGAATCACTTATAACTGTTTTGAGGTCCTTAACTGTTCATTTCTGTATTGGTTCCAATTGATGGATTTTTCTCTACATTAATTTTTTCCCTTACTTTGTATGTCTGGCCATTTTTTATTGGTTGCTACCAGAGATTGTAAATTTTACCTTGTGTGATATATATATTTTGATTTCTATAATTATTTTCTGCTTTGGGACATAGTTAAATTTCTTAGAAATAGTTTGATTCTTTTGAGACTTGCTGTTAAGATTTGTTAGGTCAGACTAGTCTTTAATGTAGGGCTATTTATTCCCCACCACTAAGGCAAGTCTCTCTGAGTCCTCTATTCAGTATTCTGTGCGAGGTTTTTCCAGTTTGGTTGGTGGGGACAGGCATTATTACTGACCTTAGTAAAGGTTGTTCTGGTCTTTGTAACATTTTCTGGTGGTCTTCCTTTAGTCTTGTGTAGCTTCTCTATATGCATGCTCTGATCAGTACTACCCTGAATACTTAAGTAGGACCTTCCACTGATGTTTGTGCTTCTTTCTGTGTACACTTCTCTGCTCTCCAGTAGTCTGTCATAACAAACTCTAGCTCCATTATTCTTATTTATATAAGAATCCCTCTCTCATCTCCAGTTCATTTTGGATGGTTCAAGGCCGTGTAAACTTTGAAAACTCTTCCCCCAGAAGCAGTAATCATTTTTAACCAGTCCCCTCACATTCCCCTCATAATTAATATAAAGTACTTGTAAGTTGACAAGTCCAGAAATATGGTTTGATGAGCATGTTAGAAGTTTTTATATAGTGTTAGTCACTCAGTCTTGTCCGACTCTTTGTGACCCCGCAGACTGTAACCTGCCAGGCTTCCCTGTCCATGGAATTCTCCAGGCAAGAATACTGGAGTGGGTTGCCATTTCCTCCTCAAAGGGATCTTCCCAACCCAATTTTTATAACCTAGTTATTATACATTATTTCATTGTCTGTCAACTACATATTTGCTGAGTTCCTGCTGTATTCCCAGCATCATACAAGGTTCTGAGTGTTAAGTAGAAAAGTGAGTGCAATATTGTTTCTGGAAAGGTTTTATTCTAGCAGGGAGATAGAACAGTTGTCATGAAATGTCATGAAAAATGTAAAACTTAAAAAAAAATTCACTAGATATTTAAAGATGAGAAAAATTAGTATGATATGGCAAGTCAGGGAATACATCCTCTAAACTGAGACTGAGAAGGGCCTTTGAAAAAATGTATAAATTAAAAAATAATAATAAATTACAAGATATAATGGAAGGAAAAGTGCCATTTAGCCAAATAAATTTTATGGGCATACACTTAATAGAAGTTCAAAATTTATGAGGAAAACTATAAAAAACTCCCAAAGATACAAACATAAACTTGAACAGTCATTTTAAATCAGAAGACTCTACATCTTAAAGATGTCAGTTTTTTTCTAAAATAATATATAAATGCAACATAATCTCAATAAAAATATCAGACTTTTTATTCCTAGGTCTGGACTAATTATAAAGTTTATTTGTAAGAACAGACAAGCAAGCATAGCTAGGAAAATTTTGAAATTGAAGACCAGTAAGAATGGAAGGCTAGCTCTACTGGATATTGAAACATAAGCCATTATAATTTTTTTTTGGCTCTGCCGGGTCTTTGTTGTGGCATGCAGGCTTTCTCTAGTTGCAGCTGAGGGCTTTTCTTGTCGCAGAGCATGGGCTTTAGGGCACATGGACTCAGTAATTGCGGCACATGGGCTTAGTTGCCTCACAAGATGTGGGATCTTAGTTCCCCGACCAGGGATCGAACCTGCATTCCCTGCATTGGAAGGCAGATTCTTAACCACTGGACCACAAGGGAAGTTCCGTAATTTTTAAAATGTGGTATTGGTTCAGGAATACAAATCAATTGAATACAAACTATAAAACCCAAGCCCAATGGCATGTGGAAATTTAGTGTGTAATAAAAGCACCATCTTAAAATCAGTGTAGAAAATATGGAATTTTTAATAAGTGGTGTTTGTGATAGTAGGATAGTCAATTGAGAGAAGATAGGGTTGGATCCCATTCACACACTACTGGGATGTACAGTATTCACACACTCGTATATGTATGTATGTTTGTATATATGCTTGTTTATATATACACATACACACTCCCACTCCTGTTTTTTGCATAGCAGAAAACACCATCATCAAATTGAAAAGACAATGACAAACTGGAAGAATGTTTACCACTTACATTATGGATGTTGCATTAGTCTTTCAAATATTTATCCTCTAAAACTGAGGAGGAAAAGGACTGGTAATTAAATAGAAAGATGGACAAAAGATAATGAACAGTGAGATGAATTAAGATTTGCCACAAGCTGATGGTGAAGCTGAAACTCCAATACTTTGGCCACCTGATGCGAAAAGCTGACTCATTTGAAAAGACCCTGATGCTGGGAAAGATTGAGGGCAGGAGGAGAAGGGGATGACAGAGGATGAGATGGGTGGATGGCATCACTGACTCAAAGAACATGGGTTTGGGTGAACTCTGGGAGTTGGTGATGGACAGGGAGGCCTGGTATGCTGTGGTTCATGGGGTCACAAAGAGTCGGACACGACTGAACAACTGAACTGAACTGAACTGGTCATTGTTTAGTCCAGGTGGTAGGTGTTTTGTTATACTATTTTGTCTCCTGTTGTATACATTTGAAATTTCCCATGAAAAATTTTGGTTTAAGTAGGCGTAAATGAGGAGAATGCATTTGGAACAAAGTCATTGAAGCCAAGGTGGGCAATTGGCTTTGTATACCATTTTATGTTTCTGGTAAATTTAAAGCAGACTCTCTTTATTTCCAGTAGATCTTATTTGTGGTTTAGTTGGCACACATGTATGTGTGTGTGTGTGTGTGTGGGGGTGTGTGTGGGTGTGTGAGAGAGAGGGAGAATATGTGTTAGTGTATGTTTAAGATAGATTTTTCTGTTAGTGTACTTCTCTGCATTAAACTAACTTATAAAGTATGAAGTTGTTTGTTTATTGGCCCTCATAGGACCTTTGGATTACCAACAGAATTGATTTGGAAGAAGTGAAATTTTTCTCACACTTTTTATGAATGCCATATATTCTTACAAATTTTATTTGGACATTGATTTAGATATATCAGCTGAAAGAGAAAATTGAGAGTGGAATTTTTTTCCAGATTTAACATTGAGATTGTTCAATTAGTTCAAAAATTGTTCAATTTTTAAGCATGTTATTTTAATAACTTAGAAGGAACCTAAGTTATATAGAATTACATAAAGGAACAAAAAAATGTATCTTCCTGTAAACAATGTTTTTTTGCTTTGGAGCCCTCATAATGCTTTAGAAAGACAGATAATATAATTTATTTAATGATACCTAGTGACATTATACATGATCATGTTAACTTGTATTCTGTTCTTCCAACAGATTAATATTAAAATCGGAAGTTTGTATCTTTTGCTGGATATTGGAGATTTAATGTAATGGCAACAGAATTTATAAAGAGTTGCTGCAGAGGATGTTTCTACGGTGGAACAGAAAAACATGACTGTGAGTTTTGCTTCTTTTTAATTTCAGCATTTATTTCATGTCTTTATTTGTGGCATTTTGTGATATAAATGTAAATGAGACATATTTTTTAACTTCACGAGGTGGTCAGACACATAAATGTGAGGCACACTAGCTAGGTATGAAAGTACCTTGGAGCATAGGGGAGAGAAAGATGTGTTCAACATAGGAGAGATTCTAGGACATTACCACAAGAAGATGGCCTGTGGTACGGAAGTTTGAAGAGGATTTTAGCAAGCCAAGTGGGAAGAAGGAAGTAAGAGAAAGTGAGGATTAGACATGTGTGTTACAGGTGGATGAAATAGTGTGAGCAAAAGTAGGAAGAGAAGTATTTGGGGAATAACATACTCTGGCAAAGGGCTTCCCTGGTGGCTCAGAGGTTAAAGCGTCTGCCTCCAATGTGGGAGACCTGGGTTTGATCCCTGGGTTGGGAAGCTACCCTGGAGAAGGAAATGGCAACCCACTCCACTATTCTTGCCTGGAGAATCCCATGGTCGGAAGAGCCTGGTCGGCTACAGTCCACGGGGTCTCAAAGGCTACAGTCCACTGGGTCGCAAAGAGTCGGACATGACTGAGTGACTTCACTTTCACTTTCACTATACTCTGGCAAATGTTTTAACTTAAATACAGACAGTTTCCAATTTATGAACAATGCTTTAAAATGTGCCTTCCATGGATGAATGAATGACCAACAGAGAAGAAACCTGTAACTTTATCAAGAGCCACACTTATCAAGGGCTCCTGCAGAGAGAGTTCCCTTGCTATTGCATGGGTTTTCTCAACCCTTCAAGGTTATGACTGGAACTTTATTTTTCTTGGTTCTTTCTTGTATTTCTTAGTCTAAAGCATAGCTTCCTAGTATATTTGAATATGAAGGCTTCTTTTTCTCAATAAAACATCTCATAAATTCCAACAGAGTAGTAGTTGTGCTTTCATTCTGTCTATAGACAGTATTAATTATACATAAAGATTAGCTCTAGATGTTTCTTACTTCCTCATCCTAAGTCACACAGCCTAGGAATCACAAATCTTTCTAAGTAATAAACAAAAGAGGTCACAGAAGCTAGCACAGGGGAGTTGATATTATACTAGGGTCAAAGTAAATTTTATTTTGTGATTTAGTAAAGATTTTTTTTGTAGACATGGAGACCTTTAGCTTCTTTTCAAAGTAGCTTTTGGTATTTAAGGTTGAAATTAACTGTTAATATTAACAATAAGAATTGTTTTATTGACAATATTTTATTTAAATGACTAGGTTAATATTTATTTGAAAGCACTGTGAAATTAACTACAAAATTAATCTGTTTTCCATCTATGAACTCTTTTTTGGAAATGAGATTCTTTAGAAACTGCTTTTACCATTATGATAAGTTAATACACTTTGGTAGTAGTAAATTAACTTCTCAAATATTGGCTAGGCAGAATTAATGTAGATTCCAGAGTGCTTGATAAGACCCAAAAGTAGTTTATGTGTCAACAGTTTCTTTTAAAATGGTTAAATAAGTACCAAGGCATATTAGGTTTAGATTATTATATGCATAAATCTCCATGCTTGTTTATAATTTTTCTCTTTTCTTTTCTCTTCTTTTCTATGCAGTATCTGTGGAAAGAGACTTTAAAGTGGCAGTATCACATAGTCAAAATACTACTATCTCTATACCCCCATTGACTTCTGTTTCTGTAAAGCCTCAGGTTGGCTGTACTGAGGATTATTTACTTTCCAAGTTACCATCTGATGGCAAAGAAGTACCATTTGTGGTGCCCAGGTTTAAGTTATCTTATATTCAGCCCAGGACGCAAGGAACTCCTTCACAGTTGGAAGAACTAGAAGGTAAACAATAAAATGGCAGGATTTAAAAATCAACATGCAGCATTTAAATGTTGTTATTGCTGTTATTTAATTTGCTCTTTTATATGTATATATATGAAGATATAAAATATCTTTGTGTACAAATTTGACATTTCTTTTTTTTTTAATGTCTTGCTTCTGTAGAGGAATTCAGTGCACAGTGTTTTTGAAAAGTCCCATTATGATATCTGACACTAGTCAACACATTTGTGTGTAGAATTGGCCTTTTTTAGGGCTTTGAAGGTGGCACTAGTGGTAAAGAACCCACCTGACAATGCAGGAGATGGGGGTTTGATCCTTGGGTCGGGAAGATCCTCTGGAGGAGGGTATGACAACCCACTCTAGCATTCTTGTTTAAAGGAGTAATATAATTGTAATATGTCAGTTATCCTTCACACATTTAGAAAGAAAAAATAGAGAAATTATTCTGGTTTTGGTCAATAAATATAGGAAATATTATTTTCTAAGTTTTAGTGTAAAGAGAAATAAGGAATCAATGAAGTAGTATTTCTCCCTTCCCTTCTTTTTCATTATTATATTTCTCAGTCTAAAAATGCTTCCCAGTCTAAACAGCCACTTGAATGAGGTAGATTCATTGGTTGAATTTTGGCTGATATTCTAGAGGCCAATGGACTAAGGAAGATAAAAGGAAGCAACATGTAACTTGTATTTTAGAAATAGCTTGTTTTAGTTCATTGAAACAGTCACAATGGTTTATTTCCCTAAAAATTTTATTATGGAAATTTTTAAACATTGAAAGAACTTAATGATGAATGCCTGTATATCTACCATATAGATTCTATCATTAACAATTTTATTATATATACTTTATCACATATCTATCCATTTCCTTAACCATTAGTAATTCTTTTGAAGGTAGGGGGAGAATGCATTTCAGAGTAAATTGTAGACATCAGTACACTTCTCTCTAAATATTTAAGTATATATATCATTTACTAGAGTTCAGTTATTATAGTTTCCTTCTTTCGACATAAACTTTAAACAAAATGAACTGCCCAAGTTGTAAGTATATGTTTGTTGAGTTTTGACAAATGTATGTACCAGTGTGATCCAACCTCCTGTCAAGATCTATAGTATTTCTCTAAGTACTTTTTCTGCCCCATCCTTTCTCTCTTCTTATGGGATACCAATTACACATATGTTGGACCCTGTGATATTGTCTTATTTGTCTATGAAACTTCTTTTTTTCCCCCATTTTTTTCCTCCTCTCTATTCTTCTTTTTTTTTAAATGTAAAACATTTAATTTGTTGTTCTTTTGGGGCAATTTGATGCATCATCAGTGTATTACAACTGAACCACTAATCTTATAGTTTCATCAACAGTAGCTTGTTTGCTTTCATGACACTACTGAGCAATCAGCTATTTCTGCAGAGGTTCAAGTGAAAAGCCTTTTCAGAAGTGAGCAAGTTCCTTTTGTATATCTCCAAAAGGTTTATTCACTCTATTAGCTTTTTCATCATTCACAGTGTTTATCTTGTTAAGATTAGTGGTAGCTGGTTTTGCTTTATTTTTAACCTTAAAGCTTTTTTGGCTGGCTGTTTGGAATGTTCCTGGACTTCTGCCCTCTTAGTTTGTTCTCGGCCATTTTCTCTGATAGCCTCATGCAGCTGTTCAAGTTCCAGGTGACGCCATATGCATCTCCTCTGTATTCTTAAGTTTTGGTAATATTGACCTATTTTCAAGTTCACTGTCTCTGCTCCATTATTTCCATTCAGCCATTAAGCCCATCCAGTGAGTTTTTAATTTTAGATATATTTTCCAGTTGTAATATTTACATTTGATTCTTCTTTTCATAGTTTCTATTTTTCTGTGGTTTCTGCCCCCACCCCAAGTAATCATAAACCTATTTTCTTTTATTTCTTTGAGTTTTAACATCTTTGTGTACTATTCTAACATCTGGGTCTTCCAGATTTGGATTCTGTGGATTGTCCTTTTTTGAGAATGAGTCCCATTTCTTTGTATGTGGAGTGATTTTGGATTGTATTCTGGACATTGGATGTCATGTTGTGGAGACTCTGGAATCTGTTTTATTACTCTTGACAGTTTTTTCCCCCTTCCTTCCCTTCCTCCTCTCGTCCTTTCCTTCCTCCTTCCTTAACTTTAGCAGTTAATTAACCTGGTTGTACTGTGTGGCAGATTCTGTGCCTTTGGTGGCAGCTGCTATCTGAGCTTAGTATTTTTCTTTTTTTAATCTTTATTGGGAGCCTGTATCACACATGTGTGGTTCAGGGATCAGCCAGATATTTGAGCAGACTTTTAGTCACAGAATTTGGGGTTTTCTCCTTTCCAAGATTCCCACCTTATTTCTAGCAGCTGTGGTTGCTCTGTACTCTGCTCTATGTTCTTCAGGCCAGAAACACTGGATTTTCTCCTGGAATTTTATTTGCCTCCCCCGATACGGTGTCAATTTTGGCCTGCACAAAGGCTAAAAGTCATTAAAAACAGGTGGCCATTCCCCTTTGTCCTAAAGTGCTGTTTAGAATCCTTACTACTTTTTTTTCACTCTCTAGTACCTTCAGGGTATTTTGTTTGTTTGTTTTGATTGGTTATTATAGTTATCTACAGGAGAGTTGGACTTCTCAGGTGGTGGTAGCGGTCAAGAACCTGCCTGCCTAATACAGGTGACCTAAGAGATGCAGGTTTGATCCCTAGGTTGGGAAAATCCCCTGGAGGGGGGCATAGCGACCCACTCCAGTATTCTTGCCTGGAGAATCCCATGGGCAGAGGAACCTGGCGGGCTACAGTCCATAGGGTCACAAAGATTTGGACACAACTGAAGCGACTTAAGGTCTGATGCTGTAAAGAGCGATATTGCATAGGAACCTGGAATGTTAGGTCCATGAATCAAGGCAAATTGGTAGTGGTCAAACAGGAGATGGCAAGAGTGAATGTTGACATACTAGGAATCAATCAACTAAAATGGATTGGAATGGGTGAATTTAACTCAGATGACCATTATACCTACTACTGTGGGCAGGAATCCCTTAGAAGAAATGGAGTAGCCATCATGGTCAACAAAAGAGTCCGAAATGCAGTACTTGGATGCAGTCTCAAAAATGACAGAATGATCTCTGTTCGTTTCCAAAGCAAACCATTCAATATCATGGTAATCCAAGCCTGTGCCCCAACCAGTAACGCTGAAGAAGCTGAAGTTGAACAGTTCTATGAAGACCTACAAGACCTTTTAGAACTAACACCCAAAAAAGATGTCCTTTTCATTATAGGGGACTGGAATGCAAAAGTAGGAAGTCAAGAAACACCTGGAGTAACAGACAAATTTGGCCTTGGAGTGCAGAATGAAGCAGGGCAAAGGCTAACAGAGTTCTGCCAAGAGAATGCACTGGTCATAGCAAACACCCTCTTCTAACAACACAAGAGAAGGCTCTACACATGGACATCACCACATGATCAACCCAAAATCAGATTGATTATATTCTTCGCAGCTAAAGATGGAGAAGCTCTATACAGTCAGCAAAAACAAGACCAGGAGCTGACTGGCCCAGATCATGAACTCCTTATTGCCAAATTCAGACTTAAATTGAAGAAAGTAGGGAAAACCACTAGACCATTCAGGTATGACCTATATCAGATCCGTTATGATTATACAGTGAAAGTGAGAAATAGATTTAAGGGACTAGATCTGATAGATAGAGTGCCTGATGAACTATGGACAGAGGTTCGTGACACTGTATAGGAGACAGGGATCAAGACCATCCCCGTGGAAAAAAAATGCAAAAAAGCAAAATGGCTGTCTGGGGAGGCCTTACAAATAGCTGTGAAAAGAAGAGAAGCGAAAAGCAAAGGAGAAAAGGAAAGATATAAGCATCTGAATGCAGAGTTCCAAAGAATAGCAAGAAGAGATAAGAAAGCCTTCCTCAGTGATCAATGCAAAGAAATAGAGGAAAACAACACAATGGGAAAGACTAGAGATCTCTTCAAGAAAATTAGAGATACCAAGGGAACATTTCATGCAAAGATGGGCTCGATAAAGGACAAGATGGTATGGACCTAACAGAAGCAGAAGGTATTAAGAAGAGGTGGCAAGAATACACAGAAGAACTGTACAAAAAAGATCTTCATGACCCAGATAATCACGATGGTGTGATCACTCACCTAGAGCCAGACATCCTGGGATGTGAAGTCAAGTGGGCCTTAGAAAGCATCACTACGAACAAAGCTAGTGGAGGTGATGGAATTCCAGTCAGCTATTTCAAATCCTGGAAGATGATTCTGTGAAAGTGCTGCACTCAATATGCCAGCAAATTTGGAAAACTCAGCAGTGGCCACAGGACTGGAAAAGGTCCGTTTTCATTCCAATCCCTAAGAAAGGCAATGCCAAAGAATGCTCAAACTACCACACAATTGCACTCATCTCACACGCTAGTAAAGTAATGCTCAAAATTCTCCAAGCCAAGCTTCAGCAATACGTGAGCCATGAACTTCCAGATGTTCAAGCTGGTTTTAGAAAAGGCAGAGGAACCAGAGATCAAATTGCCAACATCCGCTGGATCATGGAAAAAGAAAGAGAGTTCCAGAAAAACATCTATTTCTGCTTTATTGACTATGCCAAAGCTTTTGACTGTGTGGATCACAATAAACTATGGAAAATTCTGAAAGAGATGGGAATACCAGACCACCTGACCTGCCTCTTGAGAAGCCTATATGCAGGTCAGGAAGCAACAATTATTACTGGACATGGAACAACAGACTGGTTCCAAATAGGAAAAGAAGTACGTCAAGGCTGTGTATTGTCATCCTGCTTATTTAACTTATATGCAGAGTACATCATGAGAAATGCTGGACTGGAAGAAGCACAAGCTGGAATCAAGATGGCTGGGAGAAATATCAATAACCTCAGATATGCAGATGACACCACCCTTATGGCAGAAAGTGAAGAGGAACTAAAAAGCCTCTTGATGAAAGTAAAAGAAGAGAGTGAAAAAGTAGGCTTAAAACTCAACATTCAGAAAACAAAGATCATGGCATCTGGTCCCATCACTTCATGGGAAATAGACGGGGAAACAGTGGAAACAGTGTCAGACTTTATTTTGGGGGGCTCCAAAATCACTGCAGATGGTGACTGCAGCCATGAAATTAAAAGACACTTACTCCTTGGGAGGAAAGTTATGACCAACGTAGATAGCATATTCAAAAGCAGAGACATTACTTTGCCAACAAAGGTCTGTCTAGTCAAGGGTATGGTTTTTCCAGTGGTCATGTATGGATGTAAAAGTTGGACTGTGAAGAAAGCTGAGCACCGAAGAATTGATGCTTTTGAACTGCGGTGTTGGAGAAGACTCTTGAGAGTCCCTTGGACTGCAAGGAGATCCAACCAGTCCATTCTATAGGAGATCAGTCCTGGGATATCTTTGGAAGGAACGATGTTAAAGCTGAAACTCCAATACTTTGGCCACCTCATGTGAAGAGTTGACTCATTGGAAAAGTCTCTGATGCTGGGAGGGATTGGGGGCAGGAGGAGAAGGGGACGACAGAGGATGAGATGGCTGGATGGCATCGCCAACTCGATGGACATGAGTTTGGGTGAACTCCAGGAGTTGGTGATGGACTGGGAGGCCTGGCATGCTGCAATTCATGGGGTCACAAAGAGTCGGACTCGACTGAGCGACTGAACTGAACTGAACTGAATTGAACTGAAGCGACTTAACACTACGCATGCACAGGAGAGTTGGGTCTGGCAGAAGTGATAATTTGTTTTAAAGAAGCAAGGAAAGATGAACCCTGATCCTGGCTTAGCACATATCAGCTTTGATACCCTGCTTTGCACATATCAGCATTGTCTCTCCTAAACAGTCTAAAAGTTCTGATTTACAGTATACCCTGATCAATTGATCTTTCCCTTGTACTTGTTAACAGCATTTGAAGTAAACCATATAAATGGCCTTGTAATCTGTTTTATTCATATCATATATCATGAAATTATTAATGGCTCAATAGTAAAGGGTAAATCATATGAAAGTATTATACAATTTTTTAAATAAATTCTCTATTCTTAGACATATAGGGTATTTTATGTATTATTTTCATTATCGGAAGCTAAGTAAGAAACACCTACCTGACAGCATGTGATAGTTTTTCGTTTGTCTTTTTTTTTCATTGTATTGCTAGAAAAAATTACTTTTTAGTTGGATGAATGAGAAATTGGTTTACACTGAAATTATAGGCTCAATGAAGATGTGATAAATCCATCTGATTTTTAGCATATTGGAAAGAAAATTATTTAATCAGTCAATAAAGCATTTTTGGTGCCTAATTAGAGAAATCAAATATGTATATCTTGTATATATGTATGATTGTGTGAGTGATGTGCTGATACAGAGATTTTTGAGATGGACCACTATCAATAATGACTAAAATCATGTTTCAGATATTTGACATTTGTTACATTGTATTATGTACTTGCTGTTGGATCTGATTTTAACTGCAGCTTACTGCTTGGATAACAGAGATTGATTATTAATATTTTACTATATTTGCTTTATGACATGTCTATCCATTAAGAGAATGCATTTGAATAAATCCTGAAATTTTTAATTGGGCTTTTGAGAGGTATAAGCAGTTGTGCTACTTTACATTTAGTTCTATAGCACTGTGGTTCTGTAAATTGAGAGTTATTAATCTTGAACTTTAAATATAGTATCTTTTTAAGAGGAAAATTGGAATTCTTTTTTTAAAAATGAAAATTTATTTATTTTAATTGGAAGTTAATTACTTTACAATATTGTATTGGTTTTGCCACACATCAACGTGAATCCGCCACAGGTATACACGTGTTCACCTCCCTAAACCCCCCTCCCTCCTCCCTCCCTGTACCACCCCTCTGAGTCATCTCAGTGCACCAGGCGCAAGCATCCAGCATCATGCATCGAACCTGGATTGGTGGTTCATTTCATATATGATATTATACATGTTTATTTACTTACTTATAAAGGAAAAATGAAATAAGAATATTCATTTTTAGGGATAGTGTATAAAGGTAAGAGAGTCATCTTTATGCTACTCCTGTTGACAGTGCTGCTCTTGTTATCATAAACAGACTTTTGTAGTAGTGTTTATGTGCTGAATGATTTAACTGTTGGCTTATAAGGTTTACAGGCTTCTTATAAGGCTCTCTGAGATCACACCTCCCTCTTGGCACCCTTCTGCCTATGTACAGGGCTTGGATTGTACACATAGTTATTTGAACCAGAGTACAAGGATAAGATCTCACTTCAAAACCAAATATGTTATTTTTCTTTTCTGAACTCAGCGTGAAGCCACCTGTTTTATTGTTCAGCTTAATTCAGAAAATGTTTGTTTATACTGTGGTTTCTATTTTAGATAGGATAAAAATAATTAAAAGATGGTGATGATTTAAACATTAAAAAATTTTATGTCTATATATTAATTCTCATGTAAGTCTTAACTTTGAAAGGAATTTGATATTGTTTTACTCTTTTAAAATTGTGAAATATAATATACATAGACAAAAGGAACAAAACAAATTATTTGTGATTTATTATAAAGTAAAATAGATATTTATAAAATATAAAAATAAAATGGATGTATGGTCACCACTCAACTAAAGAAAGAGAGTATTACCAGCAAAGCAAAAGCTTCCATCTTCTCCCTTTACAGTCCCTCTAATCAAAATTCCGGTTATTACAATCATACTTTCTTGCTGATTTTACTTTTTACCACCTAAGCACATGTCCCTAAATATTGTGGCTTAGTTGTTTTCTGTTTCTGACCTTTGCTGCTGCTGCTAAGTCGCTTCAGTCGTGTCCGACTCTGTGCGACCCCATAGACAGCAGCCCACCAGGCTCCCACCATCCCTGGGATTCTCCAGGCAAGAACACTGGAGTGGGTTGCCATTTCCTTCTCCAATGCATGAAAGTGAAAAGTGAAAGTGAAATTACTCAGTCGTGTCCGACTCTTAGCGACCCTGTGGACTGCAGCCCACCAGGCCCCTCTGTCCATGGGATTTTCCAGGCAAGAGTACTGGAGTGGGGTGCCACTGCCTTCTCCATTCTGACCTTTATATAAGTGAAATTACATATTGTATATATATTTTTTTGTTATAGGTTAGTCTTTTTCCCCTTTGCCTTAGGTGCACCAGTTGTTAGCTAATAATTCCAATGGATGTTGTAAAATTTTAGAAATACTTGCTTTCAGGATCTGCCAGAGCATCATTTGGAGATAGAAAGGCAGAACTTTCTAGTTCAGCCCAGCAGGGACCCAGCTATGATGTATATAACCCATTCTATAAGTACCAGCACGTGTCACCTGATTTGAGTCGGCGCTTTCCTCCTCGTTCTGAAGCAACAAGATTATATGGATCAGGTATGAAAAAAAATTTTGTTTTTCCTCTTTGTCTTTTCTCTTTAACAAATGTAGAAATCAAATTAAATCTAAGATTCTGGAAGAAATAATTAATCTTATGATGAAAAACAATTTAATGAATGAAATGAAATGAAAACAATTTAAAAATAAAGAGAAAAGCTGGCTTCAGAATTCATATCTTTAAATCACATCATAACTTCTCTATGGTTTATATCTAATGTAAAAATTGAAAGATTAATGAGTTCTGTATATTGGTAGTTCTAAGATCCATTTTGTTTGTCCTATTTTTATAGAAATTTTTAGATTTTGTACATATTTTGTATACCATCTATCCATTCATATCTACAATAAGAATTTACTAACTGTATTTATTTTCTGTTCTACTCAGTGAAAATGAGAAATTTAGAAACTAATGATGAGATTAGAAATGTAAACAAACAAGAAAAAGAAAATGCCTAAGTGATTACCAAACTTTTTTAGTTTACTATTTGAGACTATATCAATTATGGACTATCTTGTACATATCCAATCCACAAAATTTTCACTTTTTTTTTTTTTTTAATATATAGCTCTCTCAACCACTAAATTCAGGGTGAGGTACTGAAAATAAAGTAGAAGTACTTATTTAAATATTTATTTCAGCACTGTGCTAGGCTATACAATTGTTATTCAGAGTTTCATTCTTCAAGGATCTTATAGTTTAGAAAGGACACTGGAAATACAGACTAGAAATATAACAGTACATGGAATTCAGTATTGATATTTTTAATATAATAAGTGCTCATTGAATAGTTGAATTGCTGTTAGTACAGATGACTTACATCCTCTTAGATTATTCTTCTGGATGAAGAATCAGATGATGTAAGCAAAAAGAAGGAATTTTTTCCTGGTTGATATTTGATGTGGTTGTGAAAATATGTTGTTTGATTTGTGTTGGTTCCTGTTTCAAACAAAAGTGAAATAATTGAAAAACAACTTTTTAAACTTCATTGGAAGGCTTTGTCACTTAAGTAGATTTGCATATATTATGCTTGCCTGGTGGCTCAGCGTTAAGGAATCTGTCTGCATGCAGGAGATGTGGGTTCGGTTCGACCCCTGGGTTGGGAAGATCCCCTTGGAGAAGGAAGTAGCAATCAGCTCCAGTATTCTCGCCTGGGAAATCCCGTGGACAGGGGAACCTGGCGGGCTACGATCCATGGAGTTGCAGGAGTCAGACATGACCTAGCAACTAAACCATCACATATTTATGCTATTTCTCCTATAGAATTTAGTTCATGGTAATTAAGTAGACTTCCAGTGTTTCTTCTTCTTTACTGTAAAAATAAGCAATTTTCTCATGTCCCTTTGTAGTTTGTGACTTAAGGACCAACAGACTTCCCAGTTCCCCTGGGCTAAGCAAGTCTATGTTTGATCTTACAAGTTCATCTCAGCGGTTCATTCAGGTAAATAATTTATGTCAATTTAATTATAAGCAGTAATTTATTTTCATGCTAAAATTCAGATATGTTTCATTAGGAACAACATGTTATGTATCTTTTGTAGATATTTCTATTCTAATATCTAAAGAATAAACACTTGGCATTTCCCATGTGTATTATTTCAGGAATCTTTCAGTTGAATACTAAAAGACAGTAGTTTTTCTCTCTTTTTTTAAAAAATGAATTTTACTTCTCTTATGGTATGCACTGAGGCAGTCTTAAGGCAGTTGGAATTTAAAATGGTATACTTAAAAATGCTTATTGATTTAATTTTCCTTGTTGAATATAACTACCTAGTTAGTAGATATTAGTATTTCTGTTGAGATATAGAACTTTATTAATATTAACACAGTATTCTATTTTTGAAGTAGAATTGAGAATTTTGAAAATACATTCTTGTGGGTCTTTTTCCATGTAAATGTATATGCATATGTTAAAATGGAAATATATTCTTAATCATCCTCAATTGAGTTAATTTTTTGTAGAACTAGTTCTTTATAGCACCAGTTTGTTTTTAATCTGCATCAGAATTGTTAGAAGAACTTGTTAAAACACAGATTGGCAGTCCTCACCATGAGAATTTTTAATTCAATAGCTCTGCACTGGGGCCTGAGTATGTATTTCTACCAGGTTCCCAGGTGATGCTGATACTGCTGACCCGGGGCACTATGCATTGATAACTACTGCTTTATAGATTTTTTTATAATAGGACACTTCAAAATATTAATATATTCTAACTTAGTACTTCCAAGTATGAAATATAAACAGTAATCTCTTCCTCTTCATTACAAAACCAAACCAAAACCAGCAAAGCCTTTGCCATGTATATTACCTAGTAAGAGATTTAAGATTTTCCTGATTAACACACATAGAGAAAACTTTTTCCCTCTCTTCTGTCTAAAAGTGGAAAATTCTGAGCAGTAACATTGTCAGAATGGTTAGCACTCATTTTGATACTAGAGTGGGTGCTAAGGCATGCATTTCAGAATCCTTAACATCTGATATGTAACATCTGACTAAAAATGAATTTTATCTGTAGAGACATGATTCATTGTCCAGTGTGCCTAGTAGTTCTTCTTCGAGGAAAAATTCTCAGGGGAGTAACAGAAGCCTGGGTAAGGAATAAATCATTCTACTTTTTATTCTTAAAGGAATTATTTCTACCCAATAGTAATTTGAATATATTTATGATAAGGTTTTAAGAAAAGTTTAGATGATTTTATCCATATTGGCAGTGTTATCTGCATATGAATACTCAAATCCGATGTATTTTTTAATGTTCAGGCGTAAAGGCATTTTTAAAATTAAATATCTTTTGTTTGTTTTAAAGTATATTAGTGAGGGAATTTCTAGAAGCATACAGTATTAAAACCGTATCAGTGTTATTTGGGAAAGGTTTTCTTAGTTTTAACTTAAATTCTTTGGGTTATAATTGGGTTTAGTTTTTAAGCCAGTTATTTTTTTATGATATGTCTTCTACCAGCACTTCAGTAAAGGCATTGAAGTATGATTTTTATCTTAATAAACTGACAACTTTAAAAAATAATTATAGCATTTTTCAGTTGTGCTCTTAAAATTGGATTTATCAAAATTCAATTGGGCTTCCCAGGTAGCGCAGTAGTAAAGAATCTGCCTGCCAGTTCAGGAGATGGAGGAGAGGCAGGTTTGATCCCTGGGTCGGGAAGATCTCCTGGAGGAGGAAATGGCAACCTACTGCAGTATTCTTGGCTGGAAAATCTCATGGACAGAAGAGCCTGGAGGGCTACAGTCCAGGGGGTCCCAAAGAGTTGGACAGGACTGGGTGACTGAGCACAGTAAAAAGCTCAGTTGGATTGTAAGGATTGTATAGTAATTGAAATCTCTTTGTCCATTTACGATTTAGACACAATTACTCTATCAGGAGATGAAAGAGACTGGGGGAGATTAAATGTGAAAGTGTTTTATAATTCTTCGGTAGAGCAGATCTGGATCACAGTTTTACAGGTAAGTTAATATAGCTAATACCAACTTTTGTTACAAAATTGAATAATTAGGGGTGTAAATTATAAGCATCTACTGTTGCTATCTTCAGAAGAATGGGTCAATATCTTCTTTGGAATTTAGGGTTCTATAGTATTTTGCAGAAAATAGTATTAAGAATAAAGAATCTAAAGAAAATCTTTAGATATGATTAAAACATGTTTTCCTCAAGAGGGAAATTGATATGATGTTTAGAACATTAATTGTCAGATTATTTTAGTGGAGATGAAACAAAAGATCTCAGTAGATTAAAGTTTACTTTTATAGTTTTATTTGTCATTAACTTAAGAAACGTATAAATATTTGTATTGTCGGAGTCCTTTGTAAAACTCAAACTATAATTTTTTTTTTAGTGCAGAGATTTAAGTTGGCCCTCTAGGTATGGAGATACTCCTACTATTTCTGTAAAAGGAATACTAACATTGCCCAAACCAGTGCATTTCAAATCTTCAGTCAAGGAAGGCTCTAATGTAAGTGTTTGTGTTTCAGTATCTTTTTATGTTTTCCTCATGTTTGTCACTTTAACCTATGTAAAGAATTAGAATACGAAAGTGTTGTATTTTGGGGAAACTACAAATTATGTATGCCTTGCTTTTTTAAAGAATTTTGAGCCTCAGAAATACTTGATATTTCATTGTCCAATATAAGATGCATTTAAAAAGAAAATCTTAATCACTAAAATATTTAGGAGTAATATCTGATGAGAATATTTACTTTTCTTGTATGTAAGGAGAGTGTTTTATTTTCATCCTCTCTCCCCCTATCCCAGTTGACTTTGATAAATAATTACATGATTGTAGTTAATTTCTTTTAAATATTTTCCATGATCATAACTGGAAGACTTATGATCCTGAATTTGTTTTATAGATGCTAGATTTCAATTTAAATATATCTGTATTTCTGTCTTCTGATATGAATTGAAAGGTTACTGTTTTTCCATACAAATGAAACTTATCTTCTATAAGAACATATCATTTAAAAATAAAGTAATTCAGATGACTAATAAGCATGAAGAAATTTACACTCACTAGTATTCATAAATATACAAATTTAAATTACATATTGCTTTCTCTCTCTTTACTTTTTTTGCTTATTAAAATTAGGAAAGTTTTATGAGCACTCTAGCCTATAAAATTATTTTGGCAATTATTTTGACAATATACATTAAAACCTTAAAATAAGATTGTACTAAGTGAAATAAGTCAGAGAAATAAATATCATATGATGTCACTCATATGTGGAATCTAAAATATGTTACAAATGTACTTACAAAGCAGAAACGGACTCACAGACAGAAAACAAATTTATGATTACCAAAGGGAAAGCGGGTTGGGGAGGGATAAATTAGGAGTTTGGGGTTAGCAGGCTCAGTGGTAAGGAATCTGCCTGCCAGTGCAGGAGACACAAGAGAGGCAAGTTCGACCCTTGTGTCTGGAAGATGCCCAGGATGAGGAAATGGCAACCCACTCCAGTATTCCTGCCTGGAAAATTCCATGGACAGAGGAGTCTGGCAGGCTACAGTCCATGAGGTTGCAAAAGAGTTGGACACAACTTAGCAACTAAACAACAACAACAGATACAAACACTATATATAAAATAAACAAGAAGGTCTTGTTGTACAGCATAGGGAACTATATTCAATATCCTATAATGAACCATAATGGAAAAGAATATGAAAAAGAATATATATATATAACTGAATCACTTTGCTGTACATCAGAAACTAACACAACATTGTAAACAATTTTTTTAAAGGAAAAAAACTTTCAAATATTTACAGGTTTTAACATAGTGTTTCTACTTGGATCACTTCATGGAAATAATCTAAGATGCAAACAAAATATATATAAAGTATTCCTGGAAGTTTTGTTCATAGTCTGAAAGCTGGAAACTATCTAAATGTTTGCCATAGGAGAATGATTGAGAAAACCCATGGTATACCATGTATATTAGTTTCTTATGATTGGTGTGTTACAAACTAGGTAGCTTAGAACAACAAATATTTCTCTCTCACAGTTTTGGAGGAAGTCTGAAGTCAAAGTGCCAACAATGTTGGTTGCTTCTCTGGAGAATCTGTTCCATCTCTAACATGCCTCTCTCCTAGCTTTTAGTGATGACCAGCAATCCCTGTCATTCCTGGGCTTCACTCTAATCACTGGCTTTCATTTTCACCTAGCTACATGACTTTCATCTCCATGTGTCTCTATGTGTTCACATGGCTATCTTCTTGCAAGGATGCCTGCTGTATTGGATTAGAGGTCCACCTATCCAGTGTAACTTTATCTTGACTTCACAAATTGCATTTTCAATGAGCCTATTTCCAAATAAGGCCACATTCTAAGTTACTGAAGGTTAGGACTTCAACATAACTTTTAGCAGGGGGACACAATTCAAACCATAACACCATGTGATAGAATATTAGGCAGCCGTGAAAAAATAATACTTAGGAAGAGTTTTTAAGGACATGGGAAAATGTTCTTAATAAGTGAAAAGGCAGTAACCAAAATTTATGTGTTATATTAGGATCTTACTTTATGAAAATATGCATTGTGGAAAGTCTAGATGGAGATAAATCTTGACTCTGATTTTAATCCTGACACTCACAGATGAATATTTCCCAAATTAAACGTTTTGATTTTCAAATGAAACTAAGCCAACTTGGGAAAAGTTAGGGGGGAATGTTTTCATATTAAAACTTGCATGGAATATTTTAAAATTTATTATTATCAAGTTGTTTAGGAGTCCTCTATTATGACAATGTAAACTAGCACACTTCATTTATAAGCTCATTGCATATGAATTTAAAAATTAAACATTTTTTGTAGACTTTTGGATCTCAGCCATTCTCACTGGCGTGAAATGGTACCTCATTGTGGTTTTGATTTGCATTTCTCTGATAATGAGTGATGTTGAGCATCTTTTCATGTGTTTGTTAGCCATCTGTATGTCTTCTTTGGAGAAATGTCTATTTAGTTCTTAGGCCCATTTTTTGATTGAGTCATTTATTTTTCTGGAATTGAGCTGCAGGAGTTGCTTGTATATTTTTGAGATTAGTTGTTTGTCAGTTGCTTCATTTGCTATTATTTTCTCTCATTCTGAAGGCTGTCTTTTCACCTTGCTTATAGTTTCCTTTGTTGTGCAGAAGCTTTAAGTTTAATTAGGTCCCATTTGTTTATTTTTGCTTTATTTCCAGTATTCTGGGAGGTGGGTCATAGAGGATCCTGCTGTGATTTATGTCAGAGAGTGTTTTGCCTATGTTCTCCTCTAGGAGTTTTATAGTTTCTGGTCTTACGTTTAGATCTTTAATCCATTTTGAGTTTATTTTTGTGTATGGTGTTAGAAAGTGTTCTAGTTTCATTCTTTTACAAGTGGTTGACCAGTTTTCCCAGCACCACTTGGATTGTCTTAAATCCATTGTATATTCTTGCCTCCTTTGTCAAAGATAAGGTGTCCATAGGTGCACGGATTTATCTCTGGGCTTTCTATTTTGTTCCACTGATCTATATTTCTGTCTCTGTGCCAGTACCATACTGTCTTGATGACTGTGGCTTTGTAGTAGAGCCTGAAGTCAGGCAGGTTGATTCCTCCAGTTCCATTCTTCTTTCTCAAGATTGCTTTGGTTAATCGAGGTTTTTTGTGGAGATTCCTTAAAAAACTGGAAATAGAACTGCCTTATGACCCAGCAATCCCACTGCTGGGCATACACACCGAGGAAACCTCAGAATTGAAAGAGGCACGTGTACCCCAATGTTCATCGCAGCACTGTTTATAATAGCCAGGACATGGAAACAACCTAGATGTCCATCAGCAGATAAATGGATAAGAAAGCTGTGGTACCTATACACAATGGAGTATTACTCAGCCATTAAAAAGAATGCATTTGAATCAGTTCTAATGAGGTGTATGAAACTGGAACTGATTATACAGAGTGAAGTAAGCCAGAAAGAAAAACACCAATACAGTATACTAATGCATGTATATGGGATTTAGAAAGATGGTAATGATAACTCTATATGTGAGACAGCAAAAGAGACACAGATGTATAGAACAGTCTTTTGCACTCTGTGGGAGAGGGAGAGGGTGGGGTGATTTGGGAGAATGGCATTGAAACATGTATAATATCATATATGAAACAAATTGCCAGTCCAGGTTCGATGTGTGATACTGGATGCTTGGGGCTGGTGCCCTGGGATGACCCAGAGGGATGGTGCGGGGAGGAAGGAAGAAGGAGGGGTTCAGGATGGGGAACACGTGTATACCTGTGGCAGATTCATGTTGATGTATGGCAAAACCAATACAATATTGTAAAGTAATTTACCTCCAATTAAAATAAATTTATATTAAAAAAATTTCAAAAAAAGATTAAACATTTTATGTATACTATGTTACTGATGTGGTCTGTGGTTTGAGACTGAAAGAAAAAGATAGCTCAGGTAGTTGGGAGACTCTCAGAAACACAATTCTGTACACAGATATAAGTGATTGTAATCAAAGTGAATACTTGGCCACAGTATCTAAAACATTGATGTTAGTTACCCAGATATCTAAAGGCAAAAAAAATTCCCCTTCAAAAAGATGCACTGAAGATGGAAAGAAGGACGTTTACAAACAAAAAACAGTCTAATGTCAAAAAGATGTTAGTTCACAGTAAGCCAAGGTTTTAAAAAATAAAAAGAACATCTGAAAATGGTCTGCACATGGAAAACACTTGCTGCCTGGAATGGAAGATAGAGAAGGTAGAACTTGAAACTCATATTTTGCTTTGTCTTCTCTGTCAAGGAGATCAATTTTCATTTTGGAAAGAGTAAAGATAAATTAACCCCCAAATTAGATAGGAAAAGCATTAGACAGACTAGGTCCTTTAAAGAAGTAATTCAAGTCTCTAAATGTGAACAAGTTAGATTTTGCATACAGAGAGAGCTTGCATGAGAGTCTTGGTGTACTCTCGTTAATTTTTGAAGAACTGTGGTAAACAGTAGGAATGATGCTCCAGAGCTAAAGATGGAAAACAGCCTCATTTTTCAAAAGGGAAAAAGCTGTATTCTGGTGAAGTTGGTGTTAATACTGACTAAATTCCTAAGTAATTAGAAGAATTTGTGAAACTAAGACAAATAGTATCTAGAATAAATTTTGGAAAAACAAGTTATGGTCATTCTCATTTTCATTTTAAAATATTTTTTTGTTATTATAAAAATATTAAATTTGCCTTTCCTACATTATAAAATGTTATTTTTACTTATATTGTGTTGGCATATGACCCTTTTAAAAATATGCTATTTACATGTTTTATATTTTTATTTTTATTTTAGAATATTGAATTTATGGAAACTTTTGTATTTTCTATTAAATTCCAAAGTCTACAAACTGTGAGACTTGTATTTAAGATTCAAACCCAAACTCCCAGGAAGAAAACCATTGGAGAATGCTCATTGTCACTCAGAACTCTTAGCACACAGGAAATGGATTACTCTTTGGACATATCACCACCTTCAAAAATTTCTGTAAGTGATATAATATGTAATGTCAAAGTATTTCACATTTTTAGAATTATTTACTGGATGAATTTTTTTTTTTTTTGGAGTATAATTTGAGCATGAGAATATACTGGAGGATTAGGAAGGCTCTCAAGCAATAACAACATAAATGTAATGTAAAAAAGTAATAATTATGTCATTATTTAACTTTTTTGAAATTAATAAAATGTTAACAGAGCTGCTTTTCTTTCTCCATTGAAAAGTAACAGTCGGCTTACCTTCTCCTAATACCTGTTTTATTAATGTTTCATACTTCAAAATAATGGGCTTTCCCAGTGGCTCAGTGGTAAAGAATCCACGTGCAATGCAGGAGACACAGGTTTGTTTGATCCCTGGGTCAGGAAGATCTACTGGAGGAGGGCATGGCAACCCACCAATATTCTTGTATGGAGAATCCTGTGGACAGAGGAGCCTGGCAGGCTGAGGTCCATGGGGTTGCGTAGTTGGACACGACTGAAGTGACCAAGCACAGCAGGGCACTTCAACATAATAACCCTAAAAGTGAATAATTAAAAAAAATTTTTTTAATTTTTTTTAAGTAGCTGATAACATAGGAAAAGCAAGAAAGTATTATAAACTCCGAACTCAATGGAAAATTGCCTTGAAATGGGTTAGGAAAGTTTTAGTCATGAGTAGTTACTGTATCTATCCATAAATTGGGTAGAATGAGGATCTTCCAGCTGTATTTTTTTGTAAAGGGCATGATTGTCTATAGTGCTTATTGAGTTTTGAGGCCCAATAGTTGCTTCTTTCAGTTAACCAGCTGAGCACTCTTTAAGCTGTCTGCTGCTAAGTCGCTTCTGTCGTGTCCGATTCTGTGCGACCCCAGAGACGGCAGACCACCAGGCTTCCCCGTCCCTAGGATTCTCCAGGCAAGAACACTGGAGTGGGTTGCCATTTCCTTCTCCAATGCGTGAAAGTGAAGTCGCTCAGTCGTGTCCGACTCTTAGCGACCCCATGGACTGCAGCCCACTAGGCTTCTCCATCCATAGTATTTTCCAGGCAAGAGTACTGGAGTGGGGTGCCATTGCCTTCTCCATTAAGTTGTCTAGAAATTCCTAATGATTTAATTATGTAGCTTCTGTGTTAGGATAACATATATAGAAATCAGTCATAACCCTTTTTAAGGTCAAACTTTCATGTGATTTTAAGTTTACTTAGGAGTTATATTTTACCTGTTTTCAAAAATATTTAAGGTGACTTGAAGTGGTTCTTAAGCTGGGTACACATTAGAATCACATGGGAAGCTGTTAAACATGCCTACACTTAAACCGTTAAATCAGAATTTGGGGAGGAGTGAGCCAGAGGCATTTGTAATTTTCAAGTTACTCAGGTGATTTTCATGTGTAGCTTTGCTTAAGAACCACTGAAGTGAAGTGAAATTAGGGATTAAAAGTAAAGAACGAAAGATTACTATAATCAAGAAGAGTTGAAAAATCTTGTTATTTCTGATCTTTTATTTTCTGTTTTCATACCAAATCTGTTTTCTTTATAGCATTTACTGTAACTTAGGCTTCCCTGGTAGCTCAGTAAAGAATCCACCTGCAATGCAGGACACCCTGGTTTGGTTCCTGGGTTGGGAAGTTCCCCTGGAGAAGGGATAGGCTACCCACTCCAGTATTCTGGCCTGGAGAATTCCGTGGACTGTATAGTCCATGGGGTTGCAAAGAGTTGGACACGACTGAGCAACTTTCACTTCACTTTCAGAATTATTTAAGTCACTATTTTAAAAAGAAAATAAGACCTGAGCTTCCATCTTTTTTCTTCGTATTTTACCATACCCTTAGTAAGGGCCTGTCATATTCTTGGCATTGAACATTTGTATGTAGGTTGATAGGAAAGAATAAATCATGAATAAAAGCATGCTAAATTAGATTACTATTTTCTGTTAAAGTATAGCAAATTTGTTTTGTAACTGTGACAGGAGTTTATCACTTAACTAGATTAGTACACAATAATTTGCAACCATATTTTATAGAAGGCACATATTACTATTTAAATGGATAATCGATAGATTAAACCTTTAAAGGCTGGTAGAGTATATCAGAAGATAACTCAGCAAATGTATTTTCTGGGGAATTGAGACATTATAATCTGAATCTGCCTTGGAGAATCAGAATGAATGATTATAGCACAGTTTCTACAATTATATTTTACAAATCAGAGATCTTTTATAAACATTTTGTATGCCATGTGCTAGGGATGCAAAGATAGATGGCTTGAAGAAAGGGTTTTTGGGCTATCTTGGATCAGTGAATTTATATTACTGTTCATGTTATTGATTAAAAGCAAGAATAATATGTTTTGTTTCATGTGTTGAAGAGGAAAATTGATATTCTAATTGTGACATT
The DNA here is from genome assembly GCF_001704415.2 of Capra hircus. Classification (NCBI taxonomy): domain Eukaryota; kingdom Metazoa; phylum Chordata; class Mammalia; order Artiodactyla; family Bovidae; genus Capra; species Capra hircus. Next base: position 55,981,946 of record NC_030828.1, on the reverse strand, counting down.
GAAAGAGACACACTTACCTATCCGTCCTTCACGGTGACATCATGAATAGCAGAACTTCCATATAGAGCTATTAATTTCTTCACCACAGAACTTTTGACCTTAACAAATAGTTGACAGCTCAAATTTCTGTGTTGAATAGTGTGCAAGAGACAAGGTTTCCCTGAAGAAATATTTAATATCTGACATTTGAAGAAACTTTGCATACGACTAACTTGGTCCTAAGTGATTTAATGCTCACAACGAACTTAATGAGCTTGCTGCTCTTGTTACCCCTATTGTGGAGACCAAAACCTTGAAGCATTTGCCTGAGTTTATATAGCCTTTTGTTGGGGAATAAGGATTTGAACGGAGGCATTCTGATTCCAGAGCCAGCTCTCTTAATTTTAGCACATTGATGAGAAAAAATCAATAAACAGTCTGTGGTAGAAATGAGTGTTATTTGAGCCAAACTGAGGACTATAGCCTGGAAGACAGCCTCTCAGATAACTGAGGAATTGCTCAGGAGAAGCATGGTTTTCAGCACTGTTTTAACATCTTATCAGAATATAGAATGTCAAACAAGTCAGGGATACATTCCTTCAGGGTTTGAAAAAAAAAGAAAAGAGCATGTGCACAGTAAGTCAGTATAGCCTTGGCTCCTGGGAAGGGAGTCTTATCATTGAAGAGGACCAGCAGTGGTGTCCCAGGAAAGGAGGCATTTAATCTTTATTTTTAACATGGCTATTCTTTACTTGTGATCAGTGCACCCTTTGCTTTAATAATTAAAGCAGATATACAATGTATACTTGATAGGCCACAAATGGGCTATTTTAATCAGTATAAAAGTCAAGTTAATTCATATATAAACTAGAATGACTTGCCTGTATACCTCAATATGTGAAAATATCTTTTATCAACACTGTATTGTCCCCCTAAGAAGATATTCTCAAAAATCACCAGATAAGGGATTTCTCTAATTATGCTGAATTTTTCACTTTCAACAGTCATTCCAGGAAGGACAAAAAAGATTTTCTTTTCTTTTAAAAAATGATACATTATTCAGGAATGGAGATCATTAAAAATGCTTTTAATATATAGTTACTAATTGATTAGAAATTTAAGTTTTTGGTTATTGTGAGGTTTAAAACCACTTTGAATAGTTTTTCATGATCTGAATTAATATCTTAGAGTATAAATTGAATTTGTGAAATAACCTTGGGAAGGAAGAAATGGTAAACCCACTGCTGAATGCTGCTCTGTTTTGTGAGAATGAACTCTACCAGTGTGTAACTCTAAGAGAAGTTTTGCCATCTTTCAGTATTTTCATCTGTTATTATTAAGGGTACAAAACCATAATGAAAAAAATGAATGAAAAAATGTTATCCTGGTTTCCTTTGTGTTTTGTAAACAATAAATAACTTTTACATGGATGGCAGCATTTGTTCTTTTAATCAGCAAAGGTATTTTATTTATGGCTACTGAATTAGTCCACCTAAAAAGATTAATCCATTCTTGAAGGTGAAGGTGAAGTCGCTCAGTCATGTCCGACTCTCTGCGACCCCATGGACTGTAGCCTACCAGGCTTCTCTGTCCATGGGATTCTCCAGGCAAGAATACTGGAGTGGTTTACCATTTCCTTCTCCAGGAGATCTTCCCGACCCAGGGATCGAACCCGGGGCTCCCGCATTGGAGGCAGATGCTTTAACCTCATTCTTATTAAAAGCAAAAGCAATTTGCTTTTATTTATTAGAATTCAGCAATTATTGCCAAATAGACAACTTTTATCATCATTTTAGATTTTTCAAGGAGTGACCTCAACAGTTGACTTTAAACTTTTAAGTGATTCACTTTGTATCTTCTGATTTCTTAAGGCATGAGCAATTTTGGCCATTTTGGCCATTACAGAATATCATGTTTAGAAACTATCCAAGATTCAGTCAATAGCATGTACATAAAAAGGTTCTTTTTTTCTCTGATCCAAGTGTTAGTTACTGGGGAATACTGGGTAATTATCAAATATAAACCGCTTGATGAAGTATTGGTCAGCTATTCTGTAATTTTGTTGGAATCAACACTAGCCAAGACTTTTGTGTTTTATCTATGCTGACCCTAGAGACATCTGTTAACATTATGTTCTTTCTTTAATCTTATATTTACTCTTTTCAACATGTGAACAATTATGTTTTTGTGTTGGCTGACTTTGTTTCTTCTATTTTTTACTCCATGCACCCTGGAATCCATGTAAATAAGTTCACTTGTGTAAGGCAGATTATGCACTTTCTTCTGCTCTTAGTCAGCAATACTGAAGAGCACATTTTAGCTTCTCCCCCTTTCTAGATTTCCTTCATTTTATTGTTTGCCTCAGATTTTATTTGACCTTTTCCTTATTATTTACTGGCTCATCACTTTCACTAGCTTCCTTCTTGCCAATTTTCGTCATCAGTTTACTTCCATTTAGCATAGTAATTCAACTTTTAATCAACAAATCTGTTCATTGTAGTAATCCTTTGTCTTCTGATTTTGGTAGCACTACCTCTGATTTCTACAACTGGAAAAACTAATGATGCGTTTCATATATAACATTTTTATCATATTTCATATATTCATATATCATATTATATTTCAGTCATTTGAAAAGATTATTCCAATGACTACGTTTAAGTCTTTTGAAAATGTGCTCTTGTGGTGTTTATTTCTCTGATATTTTCTCTACTTAAACTGCTTAGGAATTTAATTTTTTTTTATTTGCATGTCTTTGGTTTCCCTGATTTTGAAGGTTCAGTATATATGTGAAATTTACATTATCAGAATTTATGAAAGTCAGTAAGTACTTTATACTGACAGACTCCATGACATTTAGCATTCTCTTTTAACACTTCCCTGGTGGCTCAGAGGTTAAAGCATCTGCCTGGAATGCAGGAGACCCGGGGAAATGGCAACCCACTCCAGTACTCTTGCCTGGAGAATCCCATGGTGGGAGGAGCCTGGTAGGCTGCAGTCCGTGGGGTCACAAAGAGTCGGACACGACTGAGTGACTTCAATTTCACTTTAACTTTAACACTTAGCTTTGTATGACAGTAAAGAGCATGTGTGTATGCTGAGTCATTTCAGTCGTATCTAACTCTTTGGGACCTTATGGACTATAGCCTGCCAGGCTCGTCTATCCAAGGGATTCTCCAGGCAAGAATACTGGAGTGGGTTGCCTTCCCTTCCCCCAGGGGATCTTCCAACCCAGGGATTGAACTAGATTGACAGGCAAATTCTTTACCACTAGCGCCACCTGGGAATGTCTAGCCTTACTTAGCTCTTTGTTTTTGAATTTTGAAATACCCCCAAATTTTATTCTTAATTACCAAATAACACTTTTTTAATATGCAGGTTTGCCACGCAGAACTTGAACTAGGGACTTGTTTTCAAGCAGTGAATAGCAGAATTCAGTTACAAATTCTTGAGGCACAGTACCTTCCAAGTTCATCAACACCCCTAACTTTGAGTAAGTATGTCAAAGTGGTTTAAAGTGAAATCTTCAGAAAATATTTATAACAGATTTTTTTCTATATTATAATCTTAGTTATTTTTATTATTTAACTTATATACTTACCTTTCAACTTAAAATTACTTTATTGAATTTCAAATTTTAGCCATTGTGTTAACCCACTCCTCTCTTGATTCTTATCCAATTGTGACCTTCTTGCATTTGATGCTATTCTTTATTTATCTCATTAGTTAATATAGGTTGAGTGTCCAGAGGACTGTCAGATATGTTTCACCAGCCTAGATGGTGTATCCTCTCTCGAGGTCTATGCCCTTTTTTGGATACTCTGCTAACTCAAAACTTAATTTTAAAAAACTAACTCACACCTTGAAAATCTTGAAAAAACACAAACCTTAAAACACTTTCTCACCTTGTGCCTTTGAGTATATTCAGAGTTTCTGGTATTTTGATTGTCTAGCCCTGGTTCACATGGCTGCTCCTAGAGTGGGAGGTTTGAGGTCATTCCTACCTAAAGGGCTAAGAGTGGGGGTAAAAGTGTTCCTTATTCCTACTAGAAGAAAAGACAATATCTGGAGGTAGGCAGAAGCAATGATGTCCACTGTAACTACAAAGATTGAAAATTAATACAATTGAGCACAATTCAAGAAACTAGGAAAACAACAGCAAACACAGAGGAAGGTAGAAATAGAAATTAAAGCTAAAGTTGGAGTCGATAAATATGGAGACAACAAAAACCCCACAAAATTAATAAAACCAAAAGATTGTTCTTTTGGAAAGAATATTTGAATAGACAAACCTATAGAAGGCTGGATCAAGCAAAAAATAAAAGAAAACATGAACAAGGAAGAGGATATAATTTTAAATTCATAAGAGATTCAAAAATAAGATAACACTATTTATAATGATACCAGTTCATTTGAATAGCTATATAAAATAAATGATTTTCTAAGAAAAAGAATGTTGGAATTCACTCCAGAAGAGGGAAGAATCTGAATAGAACAATACTGTAACCATGTAAAAGCAGTTAAAGAACTGCCTCTAACAAAAGCAGAGACCAAGATGATTTTACTGGCAGATTCTACTAAACTTTCAAGGAACACATAATTCCTCTTCTATATGAGCTGTTCCACAGCATGAAAAAAAGATGGAAAAAGATGGTTTATGAGGTTAGCATATTCTTGATATCAAAACACAAAGGATAGCATACACAAAAAATAGCTATAGACTACCATTATTTATGTAGGTAAATGGAAAAATCATAAAAAATAAGTAAAGTCCAACTTGGCATTAAAAGAATAAGTTAAATTACCAGGACCGTATAAGGTTAAGTCTAGGAAACAAGGAAAAAACAGTGCAGTTTATTACATTAACATGTGTCTTTCTTTAATCAAAACGGCTAATGGTAATCGGGATTATCAGTGATCTCCATTTTATAAATATTGGTCAGCCTCAGTTCTCACTTTGTGACTGCCTCCTTTCTGGAAACTGTTCACTTTCTTGTTGTGTGGCAGCCCCATCTCCGTACCATCACTTCTCAAATTAGTCAGACTACACTTTCTGCTTGAGCTGTAAGCACTGTATGTCAGATTGGGGGGCAGGCTTAGGTGAACGCTGTATACACCCGAATTTTACTTAGTGTGCTTCCCATCTTTTAAGAGGTGACACCCCTCTAGTTTCTTTCTGTTTCTGGTCTGAACAATTGTTTTTAATATTTTCCCCAGTTTATAATCATCATCTATGAGAGGTTAGTTTGTATAAGCTATTTTACCATTACTGGAAGCTCTACATCTCACATTTACTTAAAGAATAGATTTTCTCTAGTGGGCAGGTGTTTAACTTCTGAAGTCTCAAGCAAATAATTTTACTTATATAAATTGGTGAAATAATTCCTTTAGCTTTCCAAGGAGTTGGCACTTCTCTTTTGTATAATCCTTTTCAGTATGTACTCCTTTACTTCTGATTGTTATTTATGCCTACAATTCCAGTCTTTAATGGCAGTAGAGGAAGATTAGATTCACTTAGGTGACAATAGTTATTTGTAAATTACAATAGTAACTGTAAAGTTTACTAGAGAAGTTTTCTCTTATGGCAGTAACTCATCAGATCTTTAAAAGTACTTATTGTAATTTTATGACAAATATAATATATGAATTATATCTCTGTGACATTTAAAATTTTATTTATCAAAATTTCTTATTCTTTAGGTTTTTTTGTGAAAGTGGCAATGTTTAGCTCGGGAGAGTTGATTTATAAAAAGAAGACACGCTTATTGAAGGCCTCCAATGGAAGAGTAAAGTGGGGAGAGACTATGATTTTTCCACTTATACAGAGTGAAAAAGAAATTATTTTTCTCATTAAGCTTTATAGTCGAAGCTCTGTAGGAAGAAGACACTTTGTGGGACAGGTTAGTAGGCAGTTTTATCTCATATTCTTTCCTTGCACTTTTGTAGCATTTAAACAGTTGGTTAACAAAGGGAATACAGGTTAAAACTGAGGCTGAATAGAGTGAAATCAAAAGTTAAATTCAATGGAAAACTCAAAAAAAATTTACTGTAAAAAAAGTTTGCAGGAAAAAAAATTCACTGCAAAAATCAAAATTGTCAGACTTTTGGCTTTAATACAAAAATAGTTTTAATTTCTGAGCAACCAGGATTTTTAAAATGAGTTTTTTTCCCTGAGTTTTTCAATACTTTCCTTGTGAAAGAGGACGCTCTTAAGTATTTGAATCAGATTTCTTAAGGCTTGCTTTATTGTGTTATGTTCATTTTAATGTTTGTATGCTATTAGCTCCATTGTCGTAAATCCGAATTCCTCGAAAAGATTGACCACTAGAATTTAAATGTGAGTCAAACAATTGTAATTAAGATAAAAAATAATATACATAATAACAGATAATATGTTATCTGTTCCCTCTGGCTCCTCTGGGAGCCTCAGGGAGCCACCCTGGTCAGGTAGCCACATGTGGAAACAAGATCTCCCACTCATCTGTTAGCCAATTAGTCAATATTGTTATCTGGATTAACCTATTTTAAAATTCTTAGCAATTTTTATAAGACTGCGTAACACTTATTTACTTGCCAATCCTATGGAACTTGTTTCCTTTTGTAGTTCTTTTTTTCTCTTATTGGGTACATTGTATTAGCTGTATATTATTTTTTATCTTAATTACAATTGTTTGACTCACATTTAAATTCCAAAATCTGTATTTTTAGTTTTAAAAGCTTCTGTTTGACAGCAAGATGTTATTAGCACTTTACATGAATCTTCAAATTATATGTGAATTTTCAAAGATTGATATTAACTGACTTCATATATTCTACCTAAAATGTTTGTGAAAAATATTACATTTTTGTTGTTCTTCATTTATTCTTATTTGGAAAAGAGTTTGAACTCAAGAATTAGTATAACTAGCGTACTTTTCAGAGTCATGGGGCCTGTAAAGTTTTTCTGTATCATTAAGTCTCAACTACCATGTATGAAAGGAATAGGAGATTTACCTGACAAATAATTTTCAGAATAATGTTTTTGGTGATTCCATTTTCTCAGTTGAGATTGTAGTTAAGAATAACTCTGGAAAGGTTCCTGTTATCTGTTCCCTCTGGCTCCTCTGGGAGCCTCAGGGAGCCACCCTGGTCAGGTAGCCACATGTGGAAACAAGATCTCCCACTCATCTATTAGCCAAAGCACGTTCCTGTTATGTTTTATATACTGGAATTCTTTATATGATTTTATTTGAAGGAAAGTTCTTCAGACCAAGAAATTAAAAGAGAAAAGTTTGAAAAACAAACCTTTTGAAGTGACTTGCTTCAATTTATTTATTTAAAAGAATTAGAAACCGAGTTTCAAATAAGTTAACTCCAAAGTAACATCATTTGTTAGTGCTATGGCTGAGTTGAGAATTCAAGTTTGTTTCCTTGTTCACCTTGCCTCCATGATACATAACATATAATGTGATAACTTATATTTGCATAATGCTTTACAGTTTTCCCAAGTTCACTCACATATGTTATCTAAAGTTATGTAAGTGATAGGTTTATTGAAAGTTATGGATCAAGAATTATTTCATTTAGATTAAATTTATTAGCTTTCAATTAAAATTACAGTTTTCTTTAATATAAAGGTACTTAAAATACACATTCCTTACCGGTCAATTTGCAGCTTCCCAGGTGGCGCTAGTGGTGAAGAAACTGCCTGCCAGTGCAGGAGATGTCAGAGATGCAGGTTCAATCTCTGGGTCAGGAAGATCCCCTGGAGAAGGGCCTGGCAACCCACTCCAGTGTTCTTGCCTGGAGAATCTCATGGACAGAAGAGCCTGGTGGGCTACAATCCATAGGGTCGCAAAGAGTTGGATACAACTGAAGCGACATAGCACACACCAATCAATTTAAATTATAATTAGTTTCAATTAGTATTTACAAAAATGTTTTTAAGTGGTTGGGATCAGTCTTAAGTTGAGCTTCTAGGTTAATTGCCTAAGAAAAGATACTAAAAACTTTTTAGAGGAAATGAGTCTATATCTCACATTGAATTTTTAAATTGAATTGAGTGATATAAAATAGTCTTCAGTGACTAGGTTAAGTATTTTAAAATTTAAGTTTCAAAGAGACAAACTTTTGGAAAAATGGAAATATGTTTAGTTGAAAATAGGTAACCCAAACTTCCAATTGTTTTTCATTAATGAGAGTAATCAGTTGTATGAACTCAGTTACCATTATTGTGTTAAGCTAAATAACTGTACTATTCCTTTACAGATTTGGATAAGTGAAGACAGTAATAACACTGAAGCAGTGAGCCAGTGGAAAGAGACAGTTGCACATCCAGAAAAGGTTGTTATTAAGTGGCACAAATTAAATCCATCTTGAAGATGCCGCACATTAATTTGGTGACAAAGTTGACATTCTTTTCAAGGACTTATGATTTTAATTTGCTACCAATTTAAAGAGACAAATCAGTACATTTATTTATGGAGGCCTTATTATAGTAATATAATGGATCTAATAGAAAATTAAACTTGGTAAAAAATGGGATAAATTATATCAGATACCCAAAGTAAAGGAAATGTTTTAGACAGTAGGGCAACTAAATAAATTATAAAGTCAGTAGGAATATCAGTCATAGATAGTTAACTGCTGTATAATGGTTATGAGTATTTTAAAGCTTTACATAGATATTAAAAATCCAGTATATCAAGTCTCTGTTAGTACAAGTGGACATATAGAAGACTGCCACTGTTTCAGTGCTAGTCATTATTGATTATATCTTAACTCTACTGTTATAACTCCTGGCTACATATTTTCCCTCAGAAAGCAAAAATGAATTGAACCACTTCAACTCTTCTTATTTGGGGAAAGTTTGTGGCCTATGTTTATTATTATTTACCCATAAGTTGTCACATTGCCACTTTATAAGCTATTTATCTCTAAGAAATCTCAGACATAGAAAACTGCATTTTGGCAAGAATAGAATAAATGAAAACACCAGAAGGTTGAAGTTTAATTGGAAATTCAGTGTACACACATTTTTCTGTAAGGTTATCATATATAGCCCATCCTAATTAACAGGATTAATTGACCTTAAATAACAAATTCAATATTTTATGATAATCACTTGTTTTTAGTTTTTTAAATATAAATTACTTGTTCTATAATCCACAACAGTAGAATATTTTCCTATGATTTAAAACTGACCATACATGATAACATTATGTAGCAAATACATATTTTCTGTTATAGTTTTTCTCAGGTACTCACTACAACTCAATATGTAGGGATAATTTCAGTTTAGTTGGTCAGACAAGCTGTGATCAGAAAAACACAGTCATTTGGAGAAATCAGTAACACCATTCCTGATCTTGGAAAATATGACTTTATTTTTGCTAATCTAAGTAATTAATTAATTAGATTAATTTTGATTAATTAGATTAATTTGATTAATTAATTTAGATTAATTTTGTCTAAGTGATTCATCTTCCATTTTTTTCTCTCTTACCTTGTCCCACACATGCCAACAGATAAATAGTGATATATTAAGTTAGAGGTATACTTTGCTGTAACTTAAGCATGCCCTTTTTTTTTTCTGATTCTTGTTCTGTGTATCTCATTCAGTTCAGTTCAGTTCAGATCAGTCGCTCAGTCATGTTCAACTCTTTGTGACCCCTTGGACTGCAGCACGCCAGGCCTCCCTGTCCATCACCAACTTCTGGAGTTTACCCAAACTCATGTCCATTGAGTCAGTAATGCCATGCAACCATCTCATCCTCTGTCGTCCCCTTCTCCTTCTGCCTTCAATCTTTCCCAGCATCAATTAAGATTTCCCCAATAAACACTAATTCCCCTTTTCCTGAGTACCACCTCCTCAAGCTACCAAACATGCATAGTTGACACACCCTTTGCTTCTGCTTCTAGAGTTATGGTATACTGGAGGTGTTGACAGGTACTCTCTGACACTCTGCATTTTGAAATTTTTTTTTTTAGATTTGTGAAAAATGGCATATTGGTGAGTACTCATGGACTTTCAAGAGAAATCACCTTGAGTGGAGGTGTTTTGAGTCTTTGAGACAGATGGCAGTCATTTAAAACAATTTAAAAAAATAGAGTTTATTTTTTAGAGCAGTTTTAAATTCACAGCAAAATTGAGAGGAAGGTACAGAGAGTTCTCATATACCCTCTACCCCTACATTTACATAGCTTTCCTTGCTATCAACACCTTGCACTGTAGTGGTATAGTTGTTAAAATAACTGAACCTTCATTGACATATCATCACCCAAAGTCCATAGTTTATATTAGGGTTCACTCTTTATGTTGTACATTCTATGAGTTTGACAAATACACAAATGACATGTATCCACCACTCTAATTTCACACCGAATGGTGTCACTGCCCTAAAAATTCTCTGCAAATACAACCATTTGAATAGTTAAGAAAGAAGTAAATATATCATTGTCTTTTAGATAAGTAACAGACTTTATTGTTTTTAAAAAATCTAGAATTTTATTTTAGCAATTTTTTTGTGTTCTAGTAATGCTTTCAATTCCTAAATCTATTACAAGTAGTCATGTATTTAATGAAACTTCTAATTATTTTATTTAATTTTCAATATTTTAAATATGTGTGTAGTGTATAATTTGAAGGAAAGATACAACTTCTTGGTTTCTTGTGTGTCTTAGAATCCTAGGTAAATAAAAAAATTAAAAGAAAATCTTTTTATTTTAAGGACTTCAGTTAGAGAAGTGTTTGACGCAACTAAGATCCCAAATATTTTAATTAGTGTTTACTTAAGCCTTTTTCAAATAAAGTAGTACTGAATAGGAGATGTTCTTACTGTTTCCTTGAAGCTTTACCTGGAAATAGAAAAAGAAACACACTGTTGTATTAATAGCTACTCATGAGAAAAAACATTAGAAACTGGTAATAAAAAAATACTATGCAAAAAATCACTTCTCTTTGTACTTGGCATTTTTTTACCTTTATCCACTTATAAATGAGAGGAAACGAAAATGATGCTGGGCAACCAGAGAAAAGCAGGGAGGGTTCACATTGATAGCTAACAGCTTGTACAGTGCTAATCTCTAACAGTGTATTTATTTATTAAGTTTTCAGATCAATACAATTAAATAGCTGTAGTCCGTATCAAAATATAACTTCATTGTTTGGCTTTTGTTTGGTTTTCTATGATTATTTTTTAGCAGAACTAGAGAGCTTACCACTGAAGTATATCAATTCAGAGGGAACCAGTGGGATTTTAAACGTAAGTTATGTAGTCATGGTCTGAAAATAACCTAAATTGATCTTTTGTTTGAATACAGTTATGTGAATTTCTCTGATACTAATGTACAAAAACTATATTTCCCAACAAAAATTTCCACTGTTTGTTTAATCAAATAACGGTTTGTTTATGAAGGGTTTCAGAAATTTACAATAAATATCAACTTTTTATATTATGGCAGTGATGGATATTTCAAAAATATATATTTACTTTTGGTATTTGGTAGGTTGTATTGAGGGAAGTTTCAGATAAAAGTCTGTATTTACATTAGTTGTGAGAATGTTTACATTTGACCCTTGAACAACACAGGGATTAAAGGTATCCCAATGCAGTTGAAAATCTGAGTATAACTTTACATTTGTCCCTCTGCGATTCTGAATTCACAGGTTCAACTAACCTTGCATTATGTTATACTGTGCATGTGTGTTGAGTTGTTTCATTTGTGTCCAACTCTTTGTGACCCTAAGGACTGTAGTCCACCAGGCTTCTGTGTCCTTGGGATTCTCCAGGCAAGAATACTGGAGTGGGTTGCCATGCCCTCCTCCAGGGGATCTTCCTGACCCAGGGATCGAGCCTGGTCTCTTTTATCTCCTGCATTAGCAGGTAGGTTCTTTACCACTAGCACCACCTCGGAAGCCCAGTTATCTAGTTAGTAAATATCAAAACTGGGACTTAGGTTCAGGAAAACCCCAGCAGTGTCAACTCCAGGGGGAGAGAATTCATCTCAGATTTAGTCTAAAGAAACTGAACAATGTTTATCTTTTTAAAAATTTGATGGATTATCATTTTGGATATGGACAGTGGATACAGGGAGTTAAGAGATGCTGTCTTCATTTGGAACCTGGCCACATCTCTGCCTGCCTTGGCACTTCTGTCCAGGAAAGGTACAAAATACTATGATGAGAGGTTGTGCATCTCAGAGAGGTCCATGCTCAGATTACTCAAGCCCAGCCTCAGTGGACCTGGTAAGCTCTGAGCCTGCCCACTAGTCTGGGGCAGAACTTGTCTGCCTCATGTACTTACTGGAAAAAATCCACATATAAGTGGACTTGTGCAGTTCAAACCTGTGTTGTCCAAGAGTCAGCTGTATTAGGGTTCCAGAGAAATGGAATCAGTAGGAGATAGATAAGAAGGGAGGGAGATACAAATTTTCTTTTAATTATGAGGAATTCACCTATGTTTATGGAAACTGAGAAATCCTACAATCTGCCCCAAGCTGCAGACCCAGGAAAACCAATGGTCTAATTCAGTCTGAGTCCAAAAGCTTGAGAACCAGAGGCACCAATAGTATAAATCCCAGCCTGAAGTCAAGAGAAGATGAGATAAGAATAGCTCAGTGAGGCCAAAAAAAAAAAAAAAAAGGGCAGATTCATCTTTCCTCTGCCTTTTGTTCTTTTCAGGTACTCAACAGATTAAAAGATGCCCACCCACACTGATACAAGTACTAATCTCATCCAGAAATACCCTCACAGATACACCCAGAAATGATATTTAATCTGGGCACCCTGGCCAGTCAAGCTGACACATAAAATTAACCATGGCAGGTACCTACTAGTGTTCTTTTAGTGCATTAGTTATAATTCTTGTTCAAAAATAAATATCAAATGCTTGAACTTTTGTCTGAAACATCAAGAAAATAATTATGAAATGGATATATATGAAGTACCTGTCCATTTTGAAGTACAGATCTAAGATTTAAAAAGGTGTTAAAGAGTGTTGACCTTAAATAAATACACTGTGCTGACTGAAAACAAAAAAAACACCACACAGCCTGAAAGTTGAGAATTTTGTTTTATTCAGCAGTTTTCCAAGGACTTCAAGCCTAGAAGATAACCTCTCAGATCACTCTGCCCTGAAAAGGTAAGGGAAGAGCCAGGATATATAGGGGTTCTTAAAACAAAGGTAGTGGGAACATCAAAAGATGAATTAAAACTGGATATCTTAAGGAATTTAGCACTTTTCTATGTATGGGAAGATGCGAGAGCCAGGGCTCATTGAAAATCATTTCTTTGATGTCCTCCTTAGCTATCGAGAGCCAGTGTCCTGGCTTTCCCATCCTGAGTTCCCTCAGGGTGCACCATTGTAGGTGGTTGCAGCCACTGAGGGCTTGCCAGCAGGGGCAGCCCCATTTGTCTCCATCCTGAGTTCCCTCAGGGTTCACTGTCAGGAGAGCTTGATGGCAGCATCCTTGGTTTACCCATATGACAGGCAACATTTTTTATTCAAAACTGTCAGATATTTCTCTAGAAAAGATGGATTTATTGGGGAACAGCAGAAGATTGCAATTTGTAGCCAGCTACCATGGAGAGTCAAGTCTAAGTCCCACCTGCCACTGAAGGAAAACACTTTATGTTATAGAGAGGAAAAGGAAGTTGAGAGGGCTGCAGTAAACAGAGTCATGGCTTTTCATTGGTTGAGTTCTTGCCAGGAAAGAAGAGGAATCTCTGCTTACTGTTGGGCTTTGGTCACACTGCAGGGCATGGGAGCTCCCCCTTCTGGTCTCCCAATTCTATCTTATTGAGGTTTCTGTTTGTTTATTTACAAGAGTTAATGTAGCCTGTAGTAGTTAATCCAATACTTTGGCCACTCCATGCGAAGAGTTGACTCATTGGAAAAGACCCTGATACTGGGAGGGATAGGGGGCAGGAGGAGAAGGGGACAACAGAGGATGAGATGGCTGGATGGCATCACCGACTGGATGGACATGAGTTTGAGTAAACTCTGGGAGTTGGTGATGGACAGGGAGGCCTGGCATGCTGTGATTCATGGGGTTGCAAAGAGTCGGACACGACTGAGCGACTGAACCGAACTGAACTGAATGTAGCCTTGGGCTTTCCAGGTGATGCAGTGGTAAAGAATCTGCCTGCCAATGCAGGAGACACACGCAAGAGACATGGGTTTGATCCCTGGGTTGGGAAGATCCCTTGGAGAAGGAAATGGCAACAGTATTCTTGCCTGGGAAATCCCATGGACAGAGCAGCCTGGTGGGCTACAGTCCAGGGGATCACAGAGTCAGACACAACTGAGCACACACATATACACACACACAAAATGTAGCCCTATGAAATTTTGTTACTGTCTAGTTGCTAAGCCCTGTATAAAATGAGATTATATCTGAAGATGAATGCTGCCTACATTTACAGTGATTTTCTAGTGGAAAAAATTTTAATTTAAGGTTTATGGATTTCTTAACTTTCATACATAAAAGTCTGATATCTAAAATAATGACATTTTATTAAAACGGATAACTAACTTCAATTATATAACTATATTGAAACATAGGACTCTGATAATAGCAGTGAAAGAAAGTAAAAGTGAAGTCACTCAGTCGTGTCCAACTCTCTGCGACCCCATGGACTGTAGCCTACCAGGCTCCTCAGTCCATGGAATTTTCCAGACAAGAGTACTTTAGTGGGTTTCCATTTCCTTCTTCAGGGGATCTTCCCAACCCAGGGATTGAACCCAGGTCTCCCACATTGCAGGCAGACACTTTACTGTCTGAGCCATCAGGGAAGCAGTAATAGCAGTAGATGTCTAGAAAGAAAGGTCTGTATGTCCTCTCAAACAGTTAAAAAAGATATCTGATTCCCTGCTGGGATAAATCTATGACTGAGATATGTCTTTTAGAATATGATGATTTTCATTTTCTCATGCTGTGGAATTTTTTTTCTGCGTCACCATTCTTTAGTTTCTGAGGTAGGAGAATAAAATAAACTTGTCCTTAATCATAGAACTAGATTGATTTTAACAGATAAATTTGGTTGACTGTGGTTTTAAGTTGTCTTTTAGTTTAATTTCTAGATTGTTAATCTTTCTTGATTATACAATGCATGGACTAAAATTAAAAACTAAATTTTAAAATGAGCCTTTTTGTATATTTCATAATTCAGTACAAAAATATCTGTATGGCACTTCATGCAAAGAACTGTTCTAAGTCCTTTCAGGGATTTAAAAATGAATAGCCCATCACTCTTTACTCTGGAAATAAAACAGTATAAAGCAGAATTGTAATAAGCAGGATTTAAATATGGACAAAATGTTTAGAGGCTTAAATAAAGAATTGAGAAAGTAGCATTGACATATATACAGCACCATGTGTAAAATGGATACCTAGTGGGAAGCTGCTATATAACAGGGAGCCCCTCCTGGCACTCTGTAATGACTGGGATGGAGTGGGGGTGGGAGGGAGGCTCCACAGGGAGGGGATATACATGTAGTTATGACTGATTGGTAGTGTTGTACAGCAGAACAACACAACATTGTAAAGCAATTTTCCTCAAAAATTTTTTTTTAAGTTTAAAAAAAGAATTAATTAAATACAGCTGAAGAAATTAGGAAAGGCTTGGTAAATCTTTGATCTGAAACACACAAAACCAGGCAGATTGGCAGCAATGTGAATTCATGATCACTGACTCTGCCACACTAGCAATCTTAGTTCATTTTTTTGATCAGCTGACTCACTTTGGAAAACAGTCTATACTTGCTTCCACCCTCTTCTAATCTTCAACTCACCTACTCCTTTCTTTACTCTTGGTAGAAGATCTTGTTTCATACTTCACAAAAGTGTCAGGCTTTCCTTTACTATCCCATTGTCACATCCACAAACTTATTTTTAATCATATCTATTCTCCGTTATGTTAGGAAGTCAATTCTTTCTTATGAATTCTGAATCCAACCCTCTGCTTTTCAGGGATCTCATTTCTTTTACTATGCCTATTCTCTTCTATTCCTTGAGCCTCTCTAGTGGATAACTCCTATCATCATTCAAGGCTCCTTGGTGCATGCTTGACAATGGAAGTCAAGTTTCTGTTCTGATGAAGGAACCTATGGAGACATTATATAAAGCAAGGGCAGTGCAACATACTCCTGGTGTCGATCTGTTTTCCTAGGTCCCCTTTGTTCGCCTCAGGGCATACTACTGTGAATGAGTCTACTTGGGGCCCATAAAGATTCCCAGAAGCTCAGTTTTCATTATCACAGGAATTTTTATTTTTCTTCACTTTCCTTCTCTCACGTGGCTATTCATTTCCAACCATAACCTTCATTTCTGCTTGTTTAACAAGTGTTGTAACTGGTAGAAAACAATCCCAACAAATTCCCGAGCAATTGTTAAGAACTTAAGTGTAGTTAATGAGTACAAGCATTAGTTTCTCAACATAGTATGTTAGATCACCTACACTTCAGGCCTCTCTGAAGTGGCCTATTTCCTTCTTTAAAGAAATTATTTATATATTATACATTTAATACTATATATATAATTTTATGTATTTGTTTTTGGCTGTGCTGGGTCTTCATTGCTGCTTGGCCTTTTTCTAGCTGCGGTGAGCAGGAACTACTCTCTAGTTGAGGTGTGCGTGCTTCTCATTGTGGTGGCTTCTGTTGCTGAGGAGCACAGGCTCTAGGGCATGCGGGCTTCAGTCGTTGTGGCACGTGGGCTCAGTAGTTGTGGCTCCCAGGCTCTAGAGCTCATGTTCAATATTTGTGGCACATGGGAGTAGTTGCTCTGGGGCATATGGACTCTTCCCGGACCAGGGATGGAACCCTTGTCTCTCGCACTGGCAGGCAGATTCTTTACCACTGAGCCACCAGGGAAGCCCTAAGAGACACCAGAAGGCAGAGTGTTATTTTTTAACGTGTAAATATGGTTGTCACTCCTTAGTTCCTATTGCTCTTGATGTGAAGCCCCAAATCCTACAAGGTCATGCATAGTCCAAGCTCTGCGTTGTATTCCAGCCTGATCTTAAACTATTTGCGTGGATCCGTTTCTGTTCCTGGAAGACAATACATCCCTAGCTTCTTCAGTATCTTTGCACATGTTGTCTCATCCCTGTGGCATAGTTTTACTCTTTACTCTTCCCTTTGCCAAATTCTGTTGTTTTCCAGGTCCCAGCTTAAGTGTCTATTCCTCAGAAAAGTCTTTTATTGTATCTTAGGCAATGTTAGATCCTATTTTCTTATATAATTTTCCTTTTGCTTTTATCATGGTTAAAAATTGTGAAATTTTTGTTTCAGATCTCTTCTACACTGCAGTTTCCATGAAAGCAGGGTCTTGTTTATTGTTTCATTCCTGAGGCTAGTGCAGTATCTGGCACATAATGGATATATAGTAAATACTGTTTATTCATTCATTTAGCTGATAGATAGCATTTTCGGTTCCAGGGATATAGCAGTGAATAAACAGAAAAAGATGAATGAACACATTGAGTCATATTATATTGCTTATAAATGATAGCTAAGGCCATTATCTTTTTCCTGAAGGAAATAATGTTGGATTATACATTATTAGTATATTTACTTTTAAATTTTGTTGATGTATTTCTTAATTATAGAAAAAAGAAACATACCTTCACACTGAGTTACAGCTTAGGAAAAATAGGTCTGGAAAAATTTTTCTGAAATTCTGAACAGTATTTATAACATCGTTGTTCCATTGCTAAGTCATGTCTGATTCTTTGCAACCCCATGGACTGCAGCATGCCATAATTGATGCTAAATTTCATGGGTTGCTGAGTAGTCATCAAATTTTACTTTATTGTGGCATGTTAACAGCTTACTGTGTATTATTATGAAGCACAAATATTGTACTAGTTTATTTAAAACCTTTTCTTTTTTTTTTCTCCCCACAGGGAAGTGGTTAAGTTTGGTTCCTGAATAAAGTAGGAAGGATATTTAGATTGTGTCCAGCTTTGAAATTTTCCTGTTAGATGTAAATAGCCTATTTATTTGCCAGCTTAAACAGGATTCATAAAACTTTAGTAGAAAAGATGAGTAGAGGATTGTTTGGGTAACAGTTCTAATACTGGAAGGACAGAACGAGAAGTTTGGGGACCTTTTCTGATAGAATTTAAGAAAGGAATTCAGAGAAGAGGCTGTAAGAGAAGTAAACCTAACCCTATATACATCTCAAAACAAAGGACTCATCCTCACAGATATTCATTCTGAGGACAAGAAAGGTGAATAAGATTTTCTTACTATGATGTAGTTGTACAGTGATCTCTTAGCAAAGTGCCTAATACTGTATTCTTCCTAATACTGTACACTTTTTACATAAAACACCTTGTCATAATTTAGACTTCCTTCAGAAAAATGTGTGTAAAATTCTTATACTATCCCTCCCTCTTCTCCTTTCCTTCATCTTTCCTTCCTCCTTCCTTCTCTTCTGCATCTCTACTGTTTACCAAAACTCATGCTCAGTTTTTGCTTTCTTCATAGAAAATATGAAAACTGATTTGGTCATGATAATAAAATAGTTGACTGTTGTGTCTAGACAAGACCTGAAGTGTCTTCTAGAGTAAATTACCACTGTTGGGTAACTACCTTGTGCCATTCATTTTTGTATGCTGGGAATATACCTAATAAATAAAAACTTCCCTCATAAAGTTTATAGTGAATATATCAGAACACACAGAATATTTCTGAGTAAAATTTGATGAATTTCAGTGAATGAATGAGCAAATACAAGATCAGAAAATCTGTTCCTGATCTTCCTTCCTTATGACTCTTTCAAATACAAATTGTCCTTATTTAATTTCCTTCTGTTTTAGGTTCCTTCAAATACTCATGTTCATAATATATTGATATTCTAAGAGTTTTTTTCAAAAAAGGTACATTTTGAAAGTATTATTTTCCTTGAACTACTCTGACTTTAGCCAAAAAGTACAACGGACATCTTTGTACTGTAAGAAATTATAGTGTCTAGGAAGGCCAAAGAGAAAGTATTTCAGTTTTATGCATCTACTTTCCCTTTCTGAGTGTGTACGTGAATGTACTTATATTCTCCCTGATGTAGTCACATAGGTTAATTATTTTCTGTCTTTTAAGAATGGAAGACGAAGGAAAGGAAAAAAGCATCAGAAATATTTTCTTAAAATGTTGCTGCTGCTGCTGCTAAGTCGCTTCAGTCATGTCTGACTCTGTGCGACCCCATAGATGGCAGCCCACCAGGTTCCCCTGTCCCTGGGATTCTCCAGGCAAGAACACTGGAGTGGGCTGCCATTTCCTTCTCCAATGCATGAAAGTGAAAAGTGAAAGTGAAGTTGCTCAGTCGTGTACAACTCCTAGCGACCCCATGGACTGCAGCCTACCAGGTTAAAATGTTAAAACTAGATTATTTATTAACTAAGTACAGTTTCTTTGAAACATTGAAAAAATAGTTGAGTCTTGTCTTTTTTATTCATAAGAGAAAATTTTTTATTTTATTTTATTTATTTATTTTTCTTTTGGCAAAATTTAAAGTTTATTGTGTAGGTAACATCAGTTCATTCTAAGCAGGGTGGTGTGGTGGGTAGGGAGACATGGTTGGACTATTATAAAGATAACTCTATTAATAGTTTAGAGAGAAACTTCAGTTCAGTTCAGTCACTCAGTTGTGTCCGACTCTTTGCTAAAAACATTTTCTTCGTTCTTATTCCTTTTCACTCTTTTGAAGCATATGGGCAAGGCAAAAGGAAGAGTGGGGTTTTTCAGGAAAATGGTGGTATCAAGTGTCAAGAAAGTCACAATAAATGGTAGGATTTGTCTTAAAGTGTGTGTGTGCGTGTGTGTGTGCGTGTGCATGTGTCCATGCATGCAACACACATGTCCTTTATCTTGCAGAATTAGAAAAATGACATCTGTTTTCTTGAAAGGGGAATAAATGATTCCAACAGAGTTGGAAGAATGGTGGAAACATTATGACAGATTTGATCACAATCAAGTTTATTTCTTTTCCCAATCCAGAAAAACACTAAGCTTAAGAAATAATAAAGGGGAAAAGTCTTCCTCTTTCCTAGTCCAAAAGAAAGTAAGCTGCAGAAACAACAAAACAGGAAAATGTTTGGAATAATGTCATTGTTTTTTTGGCTTAGAGTATACAGTTCCCTGGGTCTAGCATTCTATCTCTGCAGTGGATGATAATAATAAATGCTCTAGTGGTTTGTATTCCTGGTTCCTTTCTGAATGCTGAGAGAGTTAAAAATTTTTTTCCTAATGGTATTACCTGGGTATATGAAACAAAATAATAGTTTTTAACTTTTTTTCTTCCCCAGAATACCTGAGGTGTGTGACACACTTCATGACTAACAGTGAGTCATAGCAGCAATAATTTGCATCCAGGTTGTGAATCTTGAGGTGTGTTTGGGGAACTCTAGATGACTTTGTTATACCTGTTCTAGAATTACTGAAGTAGGTGGATCATAGTAAAATTCGTACACATACCTAGGCTATGTAGTTTGTGGATTTTTTTCATTTTTTATAATTGTGGTAAAATAGATATAAAACTTACCATCTTAACCATTTTTAAGTGTATACTTCAGGAGTATATTCATAATGTTCTGCAGCCGTCACCACCATCCATCTCCATAACTCCATCTTGGAAAATCTAAGATGGATTAAAATCATAACTCCCCATTCCTTCCTCCCCCAGCCTCTGGAAACCACCATTGTACTTTATGTTCCTATGATTTTTGACTGCTTCAGGTCTCTCCTGTAAGTGGAATCATAGAACATTTGTCTTTTTGTGACTGACTTATTTCACTTATGGAGGACAAAATGGCAATACACTCCAGTATTCTTGCCTGGAAAATCCCATGGACAGAGGAGCCTGGCAGGCTACAGTCTATGGGGTCGTAAAGAGTTGGACATGACTGAGAACGTACACACCATTTCTTCTAGCACTCAAGGTTCATCCATGTGGTAGAATATGTCAGAATTTCTTTCCTTATTAAGGCTGAATAATAGTTCATTGAATGTATATGTGATATTTTGTTTGTTTTTTCATCCAAAAATGGACACTTGGGTTCTTCTATATTTTAGCTATTTTGAATAGTGTTGCTACAAGCATAAGTGTGCAAATTCTCTTTGAAACTCAGCTTTCTTTTATGTATATTCTCAGAATTGGAATCACTGTGTCATATGGTAATTCTGTTTTAAATTTTTTGAGTAACTACCATATTGTTTTCCGGTAGCTGCTATACCACTTTACATCCCATCAACAGGGTGAAACACCAAGTGTTCCAATTTTTCCACATCCTCACTTGTTATTTTCTGTTTTATTGGTTTTTTGTTTTGTTTTGGTTTTTGTGTGTATGTATTTGTTTTTTGTTTGTTTGTTTGTTTGTTTTGATGATAGCCATCCTAATCAGTGCGAGGTAGTGTCTCATTCTATTGTTGATTTGCATTTCCCTAATGATTTCCCATCACTTCGTGGGAAATAGATGGGGAAACAGTGGAAACAGTGTCAGACTTTATTTTGGGGGGCTTCAAAATCACTCCAGATGGTGATTGCAGCCATGAAATTAAAAGACGCTTACTCCTTGGAAGGAAAGTTATGACTAACGTAGATGGCATATTCAAAAGCAGAGACATTACTTTGCCAACAAAGATCTGTCTAGTCAAGGCTATGGTTTTTCCAGTGGTCATGTATGGATGTGAGAGTTGGACTGTGAAGAAAGCTGAGCACCAAAGAATTGATGCTTTTGAACTGTGGTGTTGGAGAAGACTCTTGAGAGTCCCTTGGACTGCAAGGAGATCCAACCAGTCCATTCTAAAGGAGATCAGTCCTGTGTGTTCTTTGGAAGGAATGATGCTGAAGCTGAAACTCCAGTACTTTGGCCACCTCACACGAAGAGTTGACTCATTGGAAGAGACCCTGATGCTGGGAAGGATTGGGGGCAAGAGGAGAAGGGGACGACAGAGGATGAGATGCTGGATGGCATCACTGACTCAATGGACATGAGTTTGTGTGAACTCTGGGAGTTGTTGATGGACAGGGAGGCCTGGCATGCTGCAGTTCATGGGGTCGCAAAGGATCGGAAACCACTGAGCGACTGAACTGAACTGAATGATTAGTAGAACTTCCCTGGTAGCTCAGATGGTAAAGAGTCTGTCTGCAATGCAGGAAACTCAGGTTCCATTGATTAGTAATGATTAGTAATGTTGAGCACCTTTTCATGTCCTTATTGGCTATTCATATACTTTTGGAGACGTGTCTATTCATGTCCTTTGTCCTTGTTTGAGTTGTTTTTTCTTGTTTTTGTTGAATTTTAGGAGTTCTCCATATATTCCGGATATCAATACCAGGATCATATATGTCATTTGTAAATATATCCTCCCACTCTGTGGGCTGTCTTTTCATCCTGTTGATATTGTCTTTTGATGCACAAAATTAAGTAATTTTTATGAGGTCCATTTTGCCTAATTTTACTTTTGTTGCCTGTGCCTTTGTTGTCATACCCAAGAAACAATGCCAAATCCTAGGCTATGTAGTTTCATCTTAAAGCAAGTCACACATTGAAATGTAATTTATCCTTTCGAATTTCTCAAGTGTTTGTTCCTTGTTAACATTGGGTTGGCCAGAAATTTCCTTTGATTTTAAGTAAAAATAAAAGATATTTTTACCAAGAGTTTTATTGAACAACGTAGTCACTGTTTTGTTCCACTGCCTTCTGCCATTTTCAGGCAATGTCATAATTCTGGCTTCCCCAAACTTTTTATCTTTTTGAGCAAAGAACTATTCCAGGTGCCTTTTATATTCTTCCAGGGAATTGCAATTTTTTCCATTAAGAGAATTTTGTAAAGTCTGAAATAAATGGAAATCCAGTGGTGCACTGTCTGGTGAATACAGCAGATTAATCAGAACTTCCCAGCTAAGCTGTAACAGCTTTTGCCTGGTCATCAAAGCAATATGTGGGGCTTCCCAGGTGGTGCGATGGTAAAGAATCCACCTGCCATTGTAGGATACCCACGTAATAGACATGGGTTCGATCCCTGGACTGGGAAGATCCCCTGGAATAGGAAATGGCAACCCACTCCAGTATTCTTGCCTTGAAAATTCCATGGACAGAGGAGGCTGGCAGGCTACAGTCTGTGGGGTTGCAAGGAGTCAGACATGACTGACCACGTACACACACAAAGAAACAAGTAGTCATGCATCAACCTGATGGAAGATTATGCATTTTCTGTTGACCAATTCTGGTGCTTTTCATCAAGTGCTGATTTCAGTTGGTCTAACTGGGAGCAGTACTTGTTGAAATTAATCAGTTGGTTGTCAGGAAAGAGCTCATAATAGAGTACTCCCTTCCAGTCTCACCATATGCACAACATCACCTTCACTGAATGAAGACCAGCCTTTGATGTGGCTGAGGTGGTTCATTTTGCCTGCCCCACGGTCTCTTCCATTCCACATTATTTTATGGTATCCACTTTTCATCACCTGTCACAATTTTTCTTTAATGGAACATTTTCTTTACATTTAAGTAGAGAATCGCATACGGAAACAGTCAACAAGGTTCACTTAACTTATGTGGAATCCAAACATCAAAGCGATAAACCTAACCAAGCTGGTGCAAATGATTTTCATTTGGATATTTTGAGTATGTTGACTGTCTCACATGTGGTAAATGTTAATTATTCTCAGTTAATGTCTTGATTCGATTGCTATCAACTTCAACTGGTCTACCTGACTGTGGAGCATCTCAGCAAGAAATCTCCAGCATAAAACTTTGCTTTTGACATGTTTTGATCAGTCACAGCACCTTCTCCATACACTGCACAAATTTTTTGTGTGTGTTTCAGTTGTGTTTTTGCCTTTTTTGAAATGATAAAGCATAATATGCTGAAAATGTTGCTTTTTTCCTTCTGTCTTCAATATTAAAATGGCTACACAAAAACTCAACAATTTTGATAAGTTTTTTAAAAACGCACACTGATGTAACAGCTGTCATAATACAATCTAACAAAATTGTTTTGAATGAAGTTAAAGACAACTAGGCGCTACTCAAGCCATCTTACGGGAAGACCGAAATTTTTGGTCAACCCTCAATTATTGTGTAAGTATTTTTCATGCCTAGGGATGAGGCAAATAGAGTACATATATTTTATTTTAAATATGTTTTAAAATATATTTTTAGAAAAATGTTTGTTGTTCAATGTGTCCGATTCTTTACAACCCCATGCACTGCAGCATGCCACGATTCTCTGTCCTTTACTATCTCCCAGAGAGAGATAGTAACTCAAACTCATGTCCATTGAGTCAGTGATGCCATCCAACCATCTCATCCTCTGTCATCCCTTCCTTCCTGCCTTCAATTTTTCCCAGCATCAGGGTCTTTTCTAATGAGTTGGCTCTTCCCATTAGGTGGCCAAAGTGTTGGAGCTTCAGCATCAGCCCTTCCAATGAATATTCAGGATTGATTCCCTTTAGGATTGACTGGTTTGATCTTCCTGTCCAAGGGACTCTCCAGAGTCTTCTCTAGCTCGACAGTTCAAAGACATCAATTCTTTGGCACTCAGCCTTTCTTATTGTCCAGCTCTCACATCCGTACATGACTGCCGAAGTCCAGCCCCGGTGGATCCAGGGTAATCCAAAGCGGGGACGGAGTCGGCATCCTAGGAAAGAACTTATTTAATTACAGATATAAAGAGAGATTAGAAAAGAATAGTGTAGTAGGAAAATTAGTGGAGAAAAAGAGGCTGAATAACTTGGTTTACGTGGAAAACCAATAAAACTCCAAGACAAGGAGTTTGCACCACCTATGTAGGCCGCCGGCACCTGCTTGAATAGTGGAGGGTGCCCCGCCTTGGGCTCCCTCTCTCGTGGGTCTTAGAAGTCAGGGCAAGTAAGTAGACATGGCGAGCCTCCACGCTCCAGATGGGAATTCAGCCAGAAGAGAAGAGAATGAGAAAAGACCACACGGGGGAAACCAGTCTTTCCAGGAACTGGTCCATTTCTTTATTTTCCAGGTCCACTTTTATACTTTTAGTTGTACATAGAGATAAATGTAAGAAACAGAGTCAGGCAGGGTCAGCTGCTCCGACCCTTATCAGCATATCTTTGTTCTTACAAGGGTCTTATATTTGTTCACAATATCTTCTGGTCTGGAGACCGATTAACATTTTATGGCCCCACCTTTCTTTCTATTGATAAAGGTTAATCGACCAGAAAACTTGTTTCCCCTTAAGATCTATTTAGTCTTAAGATAGTGATAAAGTTACATTTTTACATAGCAAGGACACAGTGATTTATAACAAAGAGGAGTACAGTGATCTATAACAAAAGAGAAAATTCATTAACACAAAAAGTCTAGTATTGCTAACATCAAAACTGCTATATTTCTTTTTCTACATTCCAATTACATTGATTAACATACTCCCAGGTGCCTAGGGATATGGAGGCCTGGAGGCAATCATTAACTCAGCAATGAAACCCCTCACCAACATAATTTCTAACTAACTTGCTAATACTATACTAATAATTTTCTGACTTCTCAAAAGAATCTGTTTTTAGAAAGTTTAAAGCATCTCGTGCCTCTCACGGTTGGGAGGCTGTAAACAATCACATGTGGCCGGATAATCCTGTCAGGCAGGCTAGAGACCCATCAGAGGGGTTTTTGGACTGAAACTCACCCAGGAGATTTATTAACTGGAGTCCTAAGTTAACTCCTTTACAGAGAGGTGGTGGGGGATAGCCCCCTGTAATGTCAGAAGTATAGGTGAAAGGCATAATGCAGTAAGGCAGGCAGACTCTGGTTTTGGGGGCAGATGCACAAGCAGATCCAGTGAGGCTCCCTTAAGGCCAGACTCGCCTTTGCCTGTCGGGCCCCTTAACCTCATGACCTTTGCCATGGGTGGGACTCCTCATGCTGGCTCCCGGCACATGACTACTGGGAAAACCATAGGTTTGACTATATGCACCTTTGTAGGCAAAGTAATGGCTCTGCTTTTTAATATGCTTCTAGGTTTGCCGTAGATTTTCTTCCAAGAAGCAAGCGTCTTTTAAAAATTTCATGGCTGCAGTCACTATCCACATGATTTTGGAACCCAAGAAAATAGAGTCTATCACTGTTTCCATTGTTTCCCCATATACTTGCCATGAAGTGATGGGACTAGATGCCATGATCTTCATTTTTTTGAATTTTGAGTCTTAAGCCAGCATTTTCACTCTCCTCTTTCACTTTCATCAAGAGGCTCTTTAATTCCTCTTCACTTTCTGCCATAAGTGGTGTCATCTGCATATCTGAGATTATTGATATTTCTCCTGGCAGTCTTGATTCTGGCTTGTGTTTCATGCAGCCTGGCATTTCACATGATGTACTCTGCATCTAAGTTAAATAAACAGGGTGACAATATACAGCCTTGACGTACAACCTTTCCCAATTTGGAACCAGTCTGTTCCATGTCCAGGTCTGACTTGCTTTGAGACCTGCATGCATACAGGTTTCTCAGGAGGCAGGTAGTAGTCTGGTTATTCCCATCTCTTTAAAAATTTTCCACAGTGTGTTGTGATCTACATAGTCAAAGGCTTTAGCATAATCTTGGAAGGTATTAATCTTTTGATCTTTGGGACACATTTGGAAAACATTTATTTAAATGTTTCGAAGTACTTCTTTGAAAAGTGGAAATAACCATTCAGGACCTGGTGTGATTGCTGTTGCCTGCTCTAAGATAGTAGGTAAACTTATTCATGGCTGTTTGAGAAGGGAGATGCAAATTACTTGGAGGACAAAGACTGCTCAGGACAGCTTCATCTGAGTGAAGTTTCTGCATGTGGCATTTGGGCTCACAGTTTTGTGAGGCTCAAATTTTAATTTTCTCAGAACACTAATAAATTAGAGGAGTTGGCTTGGTTGACAAAACTTTCTAGTGTCTGATGTACAACTGTAGTACATTTATTAATTTATTAAGTGAGGATAGTCCTTCCAGTGACAGAAATATTTATGTCTGCTTTCACAGTCAGCCTCTGTTTTATGTCAGGGAACCTAGAGAATTGAATTTTAGGAGCCAGATAATTGTTTGGAGAGCATGAAATCAAAGCAAAGGGAAGCAGATTGTAGAGAGAGGTATATTGCAGGCTTTGGTGTGGCCAGTTTAACATCCTGCCCCAAGCTGGAGACTGCTGAAGATCATTACTGTCTGATGCCCATACTGTCTTTTTCCTGTAGAGTATAGGACTCACACGGTTTTTTCTGCCTGTTTGAATTTTCCTTTTTCTGTAATTCATTCTAGTCATCTCCACCTATTTTATAGTCTTTGGTCACATAAGTTATTTAATTGATGAGGTTTCAGCTTGCTAAGTTATAATCACATTTTATGATGTCTCCCAGATTATCCAATATGCAGTTTTAGAAATTCCCCACACTCTTTGATAATATGTAAATATGTGTTTGGTAATATATAAATGAAGTCTCTAGGTTTGCAATTTTTATTCTATCAGTAGTGGAGAAGGCGATGGCATCCCACTCCAGTACTCTTGCCTGGAAAATCCCATGGATGGAGGAGCCTGGTGGGCTGCAGTCCATGGGGTCGCTAGAAGTCGTACACGACTGAGCAACTTTACTTTCACTTTTCACTTTTATGCATTGGAGAAGGAAATGGCAACCCACTCCAGTGTTCTTGCCTGGAGAATCCCAGGGATGGGGGAGCCTGGTGGCCTGCCATCTATGGGGTCGCACAGAGTCAGACACGACTGAAGCGACTTAGCAGCAGCAGCAGCATTTGATATAGTTAATTGCCTCCTCCTTTCAAAAACACTTTTCTTCATTTTCAAGAAATTTTTTTTTTTGCCTTAGCTGGAGTATCTTCAAGCACTAAATGAAATATGGAGGAAAATATGGCACTATCATTTAGAATGCAAAGAAACTAGACAGGGTTTATGTTGAACTTTGTTGGGAGGCTTCATAGCACAAGGAAGGTAAGAGGAATATATCAGTGCAGAATTCCTCTTCAACTAGTCAAAGAATATCTCAGGTCATCTTGTGAATCTCATGTGAATCTGCATCCCAATGATATGTCAGTTTGGGATTTAGATGACTGGAACCCAGAGTTTCCAAATAATGATATGTTTTTCAGAGGTACAGGGAAAATGTTATAAAACAGCTGTCTCTGTCTTTATGTGTCTCACTCTCTCTAGCAAGATTTCTATTTTTATTGCAGGGTCGTTTGTAAGTGTGAAAAGTATATTTTGATACTTTCTGGCATCTTAGTTTACTTATCTGAAAGTGTTCTATCATTTTTCTCCCTTAGGAAGAAAATGATGAGAAACAGCTCTTTCATGCCAAGTATGGTGTAGAGCTAAAGAAATGTAGTCTTGCATTGGTATTATGTTTTAAAGATTTACTGAGACTCCCTGTTTTCTACAAGTTTCAGAAGTAGAGTTTCTTGAAAACGTTAATTCATAACATTAGCTAAGTTTTTGTTTTTGTCTTTTTTTTTTGGCTGTGTCACATAGCATGTGGGATCTTAGTTCCCTGACCAGAGATTGAACCTATGCCTCCTGCCCTAGAATCACAGGGTCTTAACCACTGGACCACCAGAGAAATGCCCATAATGCCATCTAAATTTTAAAGAGCAATTCCTTTACTCAGTGCTGACTTTACCCCTTTTGTGGGATGAAAGTTAACTGAAAGTGTTTTATCATCCACATTATTAACCAACGTGGCAGGGTGGTCATCACCAGTTTAGCATATATAGCAGAGGATTTACTTAATCAGAGATTAACTTTTCTGCTTACTGTCTTTGAGATGTGGTCATAATTACAGAAACCATCAATAAAAATTCTTGGAAGGAGGAGAGTTGTGATAGTATACTTATAAAAAACATCTGAAAGCTTATTACATTTATGGAAAAGGCTTTATCTGCTAAAATTCCAAATAATTTTGTCATAGAGGTGGAGTGATAATGAGGGAAAAAGTACATACAAAGATCTTGTTTCCAAAAATGGAGAAAAAACTAGGAATAAAACATCACTTAACCATCACCAAGCCAGTTGGTCATAAGTATAATCATTCCCATTTGAAGAAGTTCATATTCATACCTAAAGAAAATTATAAACACATGAGAAATGTTTTATCTTATGTAGATAAATGACTTAAAAGGAATCCAGGTTAATGTAGCTTTCAAATCAGTTATATGCACAGGATATCAATTTTATATGGGTTCCAGAGAAAACTCTATTTCTATTTTTTCATTTTTTATAATTAAATCTGTGTGCCAGTCATTAAAATTTTTTACTCTTAATTTTTTCAACATATATTTATATACTGCCTCACATGCATGTCTATGAGAAAGTGGTAGGAAGAAATGCTCTACTGACTTTTGTGTAACAGAATGACCCATTAATGATTGGTTATCTTCCAGATTGATTCAAGTTAAATAACAAGAGTTAACATTAACTAACAGATTAATTACATGCCAGAAGTCTCTTGAAATAGTCTGTCCTGAGAAAAAGGGAAGTAATTTGATGATATGTAAATCCATGTTCCTTGGGAATAGTTATTTCTCCTTTTCTCAGGATACAGAATAAGAGAAAGACTCTGATAAAATCTCAATACCCAGTATCATTAGCATAGGTCTTGGGGTTTGTATGTGGGTATCATATACTTCCTTACCCTTTGGAGCTATGCTGATATTGTTTTCCTTTGCCTGAAACACTTTAGTCAATGCCTTCCTCTTTCCCACCTCACCTATCTAATTTCTGTGTATTGTAAGCGTCTCAGCTTAGACTCATTTTCTCAGGAAATCTTCTGTTTTAGAGTTCTCTAGAGAAAAAGAACCAATAAGATAATGGATATATAAAATACATATTCGTAATAATTTATCATAATTTAATATAATTTATAATAATATATAATTATATATTTAATAATGTGTATTCATACATGCATACATACATATGCACACACATATAAATTTTAAGGAATTGACTCTCATGATTTTGAAGGCTGGGAAACCCAAAATCTGCAGTGTGGGCAGACAGGCTCAAGCCCCAAGAGAGTGGGCATGCAGTTCTACTCCAAAGGCCAGCAGGCAAGGGCCAGATGAGGTCTAAAGTCACACTGCTGGAGAATTCCCTCTTGCCCAGAGAGCTTGGTCTTTTCGTTCTATTCAGGCCTTCAATATATTGGTGAAGCACACCCACATTAAGGAGGGCAATCTGCTTTACCCAAAGTTGACCAATTTAAATGTTAATCTTATCCACAAATACCTTCCAAGTTGACACATAAAGTTCACCATCATACCTTGCCTCTTTTAACCCTAACCCAAGTTTGGATTTAGAGCCCTGGACGCCTGAATTAATATTGTCAGTGCTGTGTAACTTTTTTTGGAGAAAGCTTAGAAATAATTTATTTTATAAAATTAAGAAATTGAACCATTTCTGGTTTGCAGTTATATTAAACATTCAAATATGATCTGACCAGCACTTGCAAAAAGGTTATTCTCTTCTTTGGTCTAGCTGCTATACTTCTGTTTGTGTGACCCAGGATTTTATTTATTTTACCTTATTAAAAAAATATAGAATCCCTTAGAAGAAATGGAGTAGCCCTCATAGTTAACAAAAGAGTTCAAAATGCAGTAATTGGACACAATCTCATAAACGACAGAATGGTCTTAGTTCATTTCCAGAGCAAACCATTCAGCATCACAGTAATCCAAGTCCATGCCCCAACCACTAATGCCAAAAAAGCTGAAGGTGAATGGTTCTATAAAGACATACAAGACCTTCTAGAACTAACACCAAAAAAACGATGTCCTTTTCATCACAGGGGACTGGAATGCAAAAGTAGAGAGTCAAGAGATAACCTGTAGTAACAGGCAAGTTTGGCCTTGGAGTACAAAATGAGGTAGGGCAAAGGCTAACAGAGTTTTGCCAAGAGAACGCACTAGTCATAGCAAACATCCTCTACCAACAACACAAGGCAACTCTACACATGGACATCACCAGATGGTTAATATTGAAATCAGATATGATATTCTTTGCAACCAAAGATGGATAAGCTCTATATAGTCAGCAAAACAAACAAACAAACAAACAAACAAACCTGGAGCTGACTGTGGCTCAGATCATGAGCTCCTTATTGCAAAATTCAGGCTTAAATTAAAGAAAGTAGGGAAAACTACTCGGCCATTCAGTTATGATCTAAATTGAATCCTTTAATATTATGCACTGGAAGTGACAAGCACATTCAAGGGATTAGCTCTAGTAAAGTCCCTGAAGAACTATGGATGAAGATTCATAACATTGTACAGGAGGCAGTGATCAAAACCATCCCCAAGAAAAAGAAATGCAAGAATGCAAAGTGGTTGTCTAAGAAGGCCCCACAAATAGCTGAGAAAAGAAGAGAAACAGAAGGCCAAGGAGAAGGGGAAATACATACTCAACTGAATGCAGAGTTTCAGAGAATAGCAAGAAGAGATAAGAAAACTTTAAGTGAACAATGCAAAGAAATAGAGGGAAACAATAGATGGGAAAGACTAGAGATACCTTTAAGAAAATTGAAGATACCAAGGGAACATTTCATGCAAAGATGGGCACACTAAAGAACAGTAAGGACAAAGACCTAACAGAAGCAGAAGATATTAAGAAGAGGTGGCAAGAATACACAGAAGAACTGTACAAAAAAGATCTTAATGACCCAGATAACCACAATGGTGTGATCACCAGCTAGAGTCACCTATAGTGACAACCTGGAGTGTGAAGTCAAATAGGCCTTAGGAAGCATTACTACAAACAAAGCTAGTGAAGGTGATGGAATTCCAGCTGAGCTCTTTAAAATCCTAAAATATGATGCTGTTTAAGTGCTGCACTCAACATGTCAGCAAATTTGGAAAACTCAGCAGCAGCCACAGGACTGGAAAAGGTCAATTTTCATTCCAGTCCCAAAGGGCAATGCCAAAGCATGGTCAAATTATCATACAATTGCCCTCATTTCACATGCTAGCAAGATTATGCTCAAAATTCTCCAAGCTAGACTTCAGTCCATGAACTGAGAACTTCCAGATGTATAAGCTGGATTTAGAAAATGAAGACAAACCAGAGATCAAACTGCCAACATCCACTGGATCATAGGCAAAGCAAGGGAATTCCAAAAATAATCTGCTTCATTGACTACACTAAAGCCTTTGACTGTGTGGATCACAACAAACTATGGAAAATTCTTAAAGAGATGGGATTACCAGACCACCCTACCTGACTCCTGAGAAACCTGTATGCAGGACTAGAAGCAACAGAACCAGACATGAAACAACAGACTGGTTCAAAATTGGGAAAGGAGTGCATCAAGGCTGTATATTGTTACCCTGCTTATTAACTTATATGAAGAATCCATCATGTGAAACGCTGGGCTGGATGACTCACAATCTGGAATCAGGATTGCTGGGAGAAATATCAATAACCTCAGATATGCAGGTAATATCACTCTAGTGGCACAATGCAAAGACGAACTAAAGAGCCTCTTGATGAAGATGAAAGAGGAAAGTGAAAAAGCTGTTTTAAAACTCAACGTTTAAAAAACTAAGATCATGTCATTCAGTCCCATCACTTCATGGCAAATGGAAGGGGGAAAAGTGGAAGCAGTGACAGATTTTATTTTCTTGGGCTCCAAAATCACTCTGAACAATGACTGCAGCCGTGAAATTAAAAGACACTTGATCCTTGGAAGAAAAGCTATGACAAACCTAGACAGCATATTAAAAAGCGGAGACATCACTTTGCCAACCAAGGTCTATATGGTCAAAGCTATGATTTTTCCAGTAGTCATGTACAGATCTGAGAGTAGGACCACAAAGAAGGCTGAGTGCCAAAGAATTGATGTTTTCCACCTGGGGTGCTAGAGAAGACTCTTGAGCATCCCTTGGACTGCAAAGAAATCAAACCAGTCAATCCTAAAAGAAATCAACCCTGAATATTCATTGGAAGGACTGATGCTGAAGCTGAAACTCCAGTACTTTGGCCACCTGATGTGAACATCTGACGCATTGGATAAGACCCTGATGCTAGAAAAGACAGAGGACAAGAGGAGAAGAGGGCAACAGAGGATTAGATGGTTGGGTGGCATCACTGACTCAATGGACATGAGTTTGAGCAAACTCCGGGAAATAGTGAAGGACAAGGAATCCTGACATGCTGCAGTTCATGGGGTCACAAAGAATCGGACATGACTGAACAACTGAACAACAACCCGATTTTATCACTCTTTGGATTTGTTATAAAACCACTAAATCTTAGGCCAATTTCCTTCCTCCTCTTCTGATCCTATTTTATAGTAATTGATAGCTTTTAACATAAAGTGTGTATTTTCAGATTATAATTTCTGGTTTAATATGTTAATAGCTTTTAGCCATCTGATTGATCTTAGAATCATAAACCTGAGAGGAAAAAGAAACATTTCATAACTGAAGCCTGGAATCTAAAGTAAATGTTGCAGGGATTTATCAGATCAGCTAATTTGTGTCAGAACTAGGTCAGACATTCATGTTTCCTGATGTCTAGTCTAATGATCTTTGGCTCAACAGACAACAAGTACTTGTTACATCTCCAGGTAGTGTGTTAGATGCCATATTTTGGCTAAAATTATTCTAGAATATGTAATAGCTCAGTCATGTCCGACTCTTTGTGACCCCATGGACTGTAGCCCACCGAGCTCCTCTGTCCATGGAATTCTCCAGGCAAGAATACTAGAGTGGGTTGCCATTTCCTTCTCCAGAAAGTTATGGTAATTTTGGTAAAAAGAAAACCAGTGTTATTTAGTTGTTTTTAATTTTCATTTAATAACTGTAAGCAGTGTGAATCACAGCTTAAAGTGTTTGCTTTGCTGCTGACTAATACCTGGGCAGTTGTATTATTGAAAGTAAACACTCACCTTTGAGACCTTGGATCTGAAAAGTCAAAACTGTGCCTTTCTGTTAAACGTGTTTTGGTTCAGCCATTGACAGCAGATAATCAAATTCCTTGTGGTATTGTTATGGTAGATGGAATTTAGACCCTTCTCCTAAGCCGGGGTGGGGGGAGGGGCAGTGGGAGGGAAGGGGTTGATCAGTATGCCTCTCTTTGCCCGACTCCTGATCAACAAGACTTATATGAAGTGCAGGGTGCCAGCCATCCACCTTCAGAACCAAATGAAAACTTTGGGCTCCATCTCAACTCAGCCTTGCAATTGACAGCAGCTAAAGACTAGCTGTGTCTTCAAAAACCTGGGCTTCCCAGGTGGTGCAGTGGTAAAGAATCTGCCTGCCAATGCAGGAGACACACACAAGAGACCTGGGTTCAATCCCTGGGTTGGAAGGATCCCCTGGAGTAGGAAATGGCAACCCACTCCAGTATTCTTGCCTGCAAAATTCCATGGATAGAGGAGTCTGGTGGGCTACAGTCCAGGAGGTTGCAAAGAATCAGACACTGAGCATACACACACACACACACACACACACACACACACACACACACAATCTTTCAAAAATTTAAGCACCTTAGAAGGTTTTCTAATGCATATTTCAACATATTATTTCAAAGGTTAAAAAGAATTCATTATGTCATACCTGCTAATAGCCTAGAGGGGTGGGAATGACAGGAGGTGTGAGGGAGATTCAAGAGGGAGGGATATATGTACACCTATAGTTAATTCATGTTGATGTATGTCAAAACTCAAACCAATACTGTAAAGCCATCATCAGTCAATTAAAGAAAATAAATATTTTTAAAAATTGTAAGTTTGCTCCTTAAATCACTTTCAAGGAAATAAACCAGGAATGAATGTTTTCATTGTAGTCTACCTATTGTGGTGACTGGAACAGGGCACCTATCTGATAATGAAACTGAGAAACCCCTTTCATTTCTGGAATTTCCTGTTGGGAGTGTAGAGTTTTATGAGCAATTTGTAACATTAGTTACTTACGCAGTATGTTGGATTTTACTGCCAGCTCTTTGTTTAAAAAGGGTGTGAGAGGTTTGAGCTAACAGGAATGTGAAGTCTAAGTTACGTATGGCGTCATTGTACTACCTGTAACATGAATAGACCCGGATTCAAAAGCAAATATGTTGTACTCTTGAATTTTTATCAACTCAGATAAGCCAGCTATAAAATAATTAGTTTTCTCTCTTACTTTCATATGATTTGGGGAAACTTTTTCTTTTTCACTGTAGGAAAATGTTTAGAGGAGAAAGCTCAGCCCCCACAGTTGTATCCACAGGGTAGTAGACATTTGAGGGAGGATTCTTTGGTCATTACAGCAGAGAGGGGTGTGTAATCACAGAATATTTAAATCCCAATGCATGACTGAGTTGATTCTTCAGAATAATGTCCAGCTTGCTGATATTCAGGCCCCAGATCTCCTCTGTCTAGCTTCTTGGATAGGTATTTAGTTCTGCCACAGAACATTTCAAGATCTGTTTTGAATAAGTCCATCCAAATCTTACACAGAAAAGCATCTACAGTCAATGTTTTTAAGGATATATTTAGTTACTATGCTGTAGTTTCCTTCAGTAATATTTCCTCATATAAAGATCAGGAAAGTCTTAAGTTAATTTATAATCTATCTCTATAAGATAGGATATCTCAGCCTGGGTACTGTTGACATTTTGAGCTTGACAATTCTTTGTTGGCAGTTTGTGTGTGTGGTGGGGGGAGGGGGTGGATTGAAATCGGTGGACTTGCCTGTACATTGTAGATGGTTTAGCAATATCCCTGGCCTCTATTCACTAGATGCCAATAGCTCCCCTGCCACCGCATGTGACAGCCAAAAATGTCTCCAGATAATGCCAAATGTCCCCCAAGGCAAAACAGCCCCTGGTTGAGTACCATTGCTCTAAGCCAAAATAGAATTGTTAGAGAAAAGACTTTAGCAATTATCCAGCTTTGTATTTCCTACTTTTCCAAGTAGCTGTGATTTACTGAAGATCTCATGACTCCTTAGTCACAGAGATGACTCAGGTTTCCTAACTTCTCAGTTTCTTTTGCTACCATACCATGCTTTCCTAGTTTGGCTTTAACATACTCTGATTCTCTACTTCTGGGCTTGTCCAACTATATATGGGTTTGGTTAGGACAGAGCCAGCCATTTAGTAACTTACTTCATACTGTGTGCATAAAATCTGTAGTGATCCATAAGTATTCACTTATACATATTGTTTGGGGTTGTTTTCCCAAAGTAACCCTGAGGTGAAGATTTGTATAAATGGTTTATCAGGAAATGTTCCCTGGGAAAGTCTGTAGGGCAGTGGGGACATGGACAGGGAAGAGAAGGAAGCCAAACAAGGATAAAAGAGCAGGCAAACTACCAAGGAGGTAATTTTTAAGAAAATATTTTTTTGGAGTATAGTTGATTTACAATGTTGTATTAGTTTCAGATGTTCAGCAAAGTGATTCAGTTACTCATATATTCATTCTTTTTTAAGATTTTTCTCACATATAGGTTAGCACAGAATATTGGGTAGAGTTCCTTGTGCTATACAATAGGTCCTTGTTGATTGTCTATCGTATGTTTAGTAGTGTGCATGTATTCATCCCAAGCTCCTGATTTGTTCCTCCCTGCCATATTTCCTCTTTGGTGGCCATAAGTTTGTTTTTTATAAGCCCAAGGAAGTAGTTTGTTCAATCTCACAGAGAGTTCTGGAGATAACATAGGTCATATTTCAGAAGTATCAAAATCAGGTCCAAGAGAGCTGGAGTATTTGTACTTCCTGGCCAATCAATCATTGTTTAAGGCATTTAACCTGGGCACTATTGACATTTGGGGGGTAGTTCTTTGTTTCATGTTGCAGTGATCTGTCCTGTGCAGCGTAGGGTGTCCAGCAGCATCCCTAGCTTCTACTTGCTAGGGACTAGTAGCATTCCAACCCCCTTCCCTTTCCAGTGATGACACCAAAAACCACCTCTAGACAGTTTGACCCCCTGGAGGTCAGCATTGCCCCCAGCTGAGGACCACTGGTTTAAAGGTTGCCCCTGAGGAGCTGCTGCTGCTGCTGCTGCTGCTGCTAAGTCACCTCAGTCGTGTCCAATTCTGTGTGACCCCATGAATGGCAGCCTACCAGGCTCCTCTGTCCATGGGATTTTCCAGGCAAGAGTACTGGAGTGGGGTACCATTGCCTTCTCCCCTGAGGAGCTGTGAACTCCCAAAAACTTCAGACTATCAGGCAAAGTGGTCTTTGGCAGCCCGAGAGCAGCACTCAGAGACATTGGTTCTGGAAAGTGAAAGCCCCCTAAGAGCCAGTGTGCAGAAAAGGTTAATGAATCCCAGTGGGTAGGGGTACAGTGCTGACATCACCCACTATATGTATATGAACTTATTAAATGTCTACTCTTTGGCTGTGTGAGCAGTAGGAAGCAATATAAAGGCTGAGTTTTTCTTGTGCTGGGTTGAGTCAACCAAGTATGGCATGTTATAATCAGCACCCATACAGCAGTAATCAAATCACCCTACCATTGCCGCCATACACCAGACCTACTTCTCCAGCAGGGCTCCTCTTAATCTCTATATAGAATTGGTTTGATCAGAAACCTGATTTGAGAAAGTGTTTAATACCTTGGAACCATTCCTACAAAACTAGAGTTTCTGATTTTTGTTTTGCAGTACCTTAAAAAATTACTGCGTTTTTCTAATCTTGAACTTTTTTTTTTCGATCTGCCCTCCTATCCATCCTTTCATTTACTCAACAAGTGTTTATTGAGTGCCTAGTATTTGTCCTAGCATTTTGATAGGTGCTAGCAGAATCCCAGGGATGGGGGAGCCTGGTGGACTGCCGTCTAATGGGTCACACAGAGTCGGACACGACTGAAGTAACTTAGCAGCAGCAGCAGCAGCAGCAGCAGGAGTATGAAAGGAGATAAAAGAGATTTGGTCCCTTCATTCGTGGAGTTTTCAGTCTTGCAGGGGAGAAAGATAAGAAATAAGGTGTGGTTCAAGGAACACAATTGTCTGAAAATGGCCAGAGTTCTTACCCTGGGTTTCCTGAACAATGAGAGACCTAGGGGCTCCTTTTTCCCCTCTGTAAGAAGAGATGTGCCTAGTTCTTATGGACTGGTAGCTTTGTCTTCTTAGTAGAAGTGATTTCAACTTCACAGGGAAGCTGGAATTCTTAGACAACTCCAGGAAACAGCCTGCCAGCTACCAAAGTCAGGCTGCCTGGCACCATGTGGTCTGTGCATTTCTCTAAAGTTAAGGCTCCACAAACAGGGACAATAGCAGGGGGCCCATTGTCTTTCTGGGCTTCCCATGTGGCTCAGTGGTAAAGCATCCTCCTGCCAAGCAGGAGACACAGGTTCTATCCTTGGGTTGGGAAGATCTCCTGGAAAAAAAAAAAAAAAGGTAACCCACTCCAGTATTCTTGCCCAGGAAACCCCATGGACAAAAGGAGTCTGGTGGGCTACAGTCAATGTAGTCACAGAGAGTCAGACAGGACTTAGGACTTAGCAACCAAACAACAACAAAGTTGTCTTTCTAACTAGAGTCGAAGCCCAGGAGTACAATGGTTTCTGTAGGGGGAGAGTGGGATTCTCATATATTTTCTTCTCTCATTAGTCTTGCCTTTTACCTCTAAGTTTTCTCTTTCCCCAATAAAGCCCATCTTCAACCCATGCTGTATAATGTAAAATTTATTTTAGAACTGACAAATATTAAAGTGTTATAAATTAAAACAGTAGATTTAAGAGAGATGCTGTACACTGTTTGTAATAGCCAGGACATGGAAACAACCTAGATGTCCATCAGCAGATGAATGGATAAGAAAGCTGTGGTACATATACACAATGGAGTATTACTAAGCCATTAAAAAGAATACATTTGAATCAGTTCTGATGAGATGGATGAAACTGGAGCCGATTATACAGAGTGAAGTAAGCCAGAAAGAAAAACACCAATACAGTATACTAACACATATATATGGAATTTAGAAAGATGGCAATGACGACCCTGTATGCAAGATAGGAAAAACGACACAGCTGTGTATAATGGACTTTTGGACTCAGAGGGAGAGGGGGAGGGTGGGATGATTTGGGAGAATGACATTCTAACATGTATACTATCATGTAAGAATTGAATCGCCAGTCTATGTCTGACGCAGGATACAGCATGCTTGGGGCTGGTGCATGGGGATGACCCACAGAGATGTTATGGGGAGTGGGGTGGGAGGGGGGTTCATGTTTGGGAACACATGTAAGAATTAAAGACTTTAAAATTAAAAAAATAAAAAACTAAAAAAAAAAAGAAAAGAAACTTTACCAATTAAAAAAAAAAAGTAAAACAAGTAGAGTGATGTCAGTGGGAATGGCAGACAAAGAAACTCTGAAAATCCTCTCCACCATGATAAAATGAGAACACTGACAACAAATTGTCGGAATCATCTTTTTCAGGACTCGATATAAATCACGTGTTTGGGTCATTCTGTACTGTGTTTATTCAAGAAAAAAAGCTGAATCTTGGTAAGAACAGTAAACCTTGTGGCATACTAAAAAAAAAAAAAGAGAGAGAGAGATGCTGTATACGTTGGATTGTTAGAGTGATTGAGAGGGCTATTTTAGAAAGTGACATTTAAGCTGAGAGTTGGACACTGAGAAAGTAATCCTATGAGGACCTAGGGGAGGAGCCTCTAGGTGGAAGCGGAATAAGGAAAGTGCCAGAGATGAAGAGCTCCATGTGTTTGAGGAATTGAAAGGTTAATTTGGATATTTGGAGCGTGATGATTGAGGTAAGGGAGAGTGAGTGTATTGTGAAAGGAATTTGGAAAAACACAAAACACAGTAGAGCCAGATAACAATAAATGGCCTCTTTGGCTGTAGTTAGGAATCCACATATTATGGGAAGCTACTGATTTAGGGTTTTAAAAGACAGCTGTTGTTCCCATAAGAAGAATGGTTTAGAATAGGAGCAGTGGAGCCAGGAAACCAAGGTAGCAGTCTGTTTGAGAGATAGTAAGAGCTATGGGGTAGGGTGACGGCATTATAAGTGGAAAGGGAGTTGAGGTCAATTTTGGAGGCACATCTGCTGGTCAAGGCAGCCAGCCAAATGGAGGAGTGATAGAGAAAAGCAAGGATGACTCCCAGGTTTTTGACTTTATGACTGGGTGGGTGATGCTTTAGGGCTTCCCTGGTGGCCAGATGATAAAGAATCTGCCTGCAATGAGGGAGACCAGGATTTGATTCCTTGGTAGGGAAGATCCCCTGGAGAAGGGAATGGCAACCCACTCTAGTATTCTTGCCCAGAGAATTCCATGGACAGAGGAGCCTGGCAGACTACACAGTCCATGGGGTCGCAAAGAGTTGGACACAACTGAGCTACTAACACACACACACATGTGTGTACATGCACACACACACACAGAGACACAGGTAATGATTTAGGGATGGTTGGGAGAAAGTTTGTTAGGGGGAGGGGACAGGATGAAGATTTCCATTTGATCATGTTAAGTTTGAAATGTGGGCCATCCAAACAGAGATTCAAGACAGCAGCTTGTTACTAGTTAGAAGTTCAGAGACAGGGTCTGGGCTGGAAATGTAAATTTTTGGAGTCATTGGCATACATGTATAAAGCTAAGAGCCTGAATAGGCTTGCCAAGGAATGGGTCTAGGCAGAGTACCAGGGATTGAGCTCTGAAGTTCTCCAACACAAAGAGTTTAGAGAGGTGAAGAGGAACTAGGAAAACATACTCAGATAATGAACAAAGTCCAGTGTTTTTGGTTAATTAAAGTCAAAGCTGGGGTTTGGGAAGGGAAAGGAATAGTGTGAATTTTTGTTTCTATTCAGGCTTGATACTGTAAGGAAATTTCAAACACAAAGATCACGAACACATACTTGAGCAGTAGAGCTGAATGGCAGTGCTCAGTTATGTGGAGTCACCCAAATGATACAGAAAATGATTCCTTTAGTTTTTCAAGATTATTGCAGAAAAGAAAACACAAAAATCTAAGAAGCCTTCATGATGCCAAGAAGATAGTTTCACATTTCTATGTACTGTTATACACATCCTTATTGTAACTGCATTGATACTGAATCATGTGATGGGAAGAATCATTAGAGTTCACATGCTGCCCCCTCTGCCCTTTATACTACCCACTTTATACTCAACAACTCTTCACAGAAGGCCTTCATCCAACTTTTAGTTTAGGTATCATCTCAAAGAGGCATTCCTTCAATAGTACATACCCCTTACCCCCATATTCTCTATCATAGCACAATACTACTCATGATCTCTTACTAATCTTTTCAATCATTTACTCATTTTTGGCTTTATACCTCACTGGATTATAAATGCAAGGACATGTCAGTATTTCATTCCAACCTACACATATTTAATATTTTTTTTCACAGTTTCCTCTCCTTTCCCCTTATCTTTTTCCTCTTTTTTCTCTTTTCTCCTACCCCCACCTTTTAACAAACTTTTAAGGCTTTTTGAAACAGAAATTTTCAAATTGGAGAAGGAACTGAGATATCCTGAGGGAAGAATAATGGCAACCAGGAAGACCTTAACATTCCCCTTTCCCTGGACTATACTTAGGACAAGTTTCTACTTTCTTTTAATTTTTTTTTAATATAAATTTATTTATTTTAATTGGAGGTTAATTACTTTACAATTGTATTGGTTTTGCCATACATCAACATGAATCTGCCACAGGTATACACGTGTTCCCCATGCTGAACCCCCCCTCCCTCCTCCCTCCCCGTACCATCCCTCTGGGTCGTTTCAGTGCACCAGCCCCAAGCATCCAGTATCATGCATCGAACCTGGACTGGCGATTCGTTTCATATATGATATTATACATGTTTCAATGCCATTCTCCAAAATCATCCCACCCTCTCCCTCTCCCAGAGAGTCCAAAAGACTGTTCTATACATCTGTGTCTCTTTTGCTGTCTCGCATACAGGGTTATCGTTACCATCTTTCTAAATTCCATATATATGCATTAGTATACTGTATTGGTGTTTTTCTTTCTGGCTTACTTCACTCTGTATAATCTGCTCCAGTTTCATCCACCTCATTAGAACTGATTCAAATGTATTCTTTTTAATGGCTGAGTAATACTCCATTGTGTATACGTACCACAGCCTTCTTATCCATTCATCTGCTGATGGACATCTAGGTTGCTTCCATGTCCTGGCTATTATAAACAGTGCTGCAATGAACATTGGGGTACATGTGTCTCTTTCAATTCTGGTTTCCTCGGTGTGTATGCCCATCAGCGGGATTGCTGGGTCATAAGGCAGTTCTATTTGCAATTTTTAAAGGAATCTCCACACTGTTCTCCATAGTGACTGTACTAGTTTGCATTCCCACCAACAGTGTAAGAGGGTTCACTTTTCTCCACACCCTCTCCAGCATTTATTGCTTGTAGACTTTTGGATAGCAGCCATTCTGACTGGCATGAAATGGTACCTCATTTTGGTTTTGATTTGCATTTCTCTGATAATGAGTGATGTTGAGCATCTTTTCATGTGTTTGTTAGCCATCTGTATGTCTTCTTTGGAGAAATGTCTATTTAGTTCTTAGGCCCATTTTTTGATTGGGTCGTTTATTTTTCTGGAATTGAGCTGCATAAGTTGCTTGTATATTTTTGAGATTAGTTGTTTGTCAGTTGCTTCATTTGCTATTATTTTCTCCCGTTCTGAAGGCTGTCTTTTCACCTTGCTTATAGTTTCCTTTGTTGTGCAGAAGCTTTTAAGTTTAATTAGGTCCCATTTGTTTATTTTTGCTTTTATTTCCAGTATTCTGGGAGGTGGGTCATAGAGGATCCTGCTGTGATTTATGTCAGAGAGTGTTTTGCCTATGTTCTCCTCTAGGAGTTTTATAGTTTCTGGTCTTATGTTTAGATCTTTAAATAATTTTTAATGAATGAGTAAATCAAGTAATTATTAAAATTTTTTGAAAATTAATACAAAGAGTTCTTTTTTGTCTCTCTGTATAAAAATGTCAGTGTCTTACCATATATGATTTCATGATTACTTTTCAGTGTTTGTTATTGCCAGTGCTTGCCCCACATCCAACTTTTCTCAATTTCTGTTTATTTCTTTGGTGTTATACTGCACCTGCCTACTCTTCAGTGCATTGCCATACCTGCTTTTGACAACCTATAGTTCTATGCTCCCCCCTCACCTTTTAAAGCAATCTTGGTCTACCCAAGGGACTTTCAGGAGTCTTTTCCAGCACCGCAGTTCAAAGGGAACAATTCTTTGGCATTCTGCCTTCTTTACAGTCCAACTCTCACAGCCATATGGGACCACTGGGAAGACCATAGCCTGACTATATGGACCTTTGTTGGCAGAGTAATGTCTCTGCTTTTCAACACACTATCTAGGTTTGTCATAGCTTTCCTGCCAAGAAGCAGTCGTCTTCTGATTTCATGGCTGCAGTCACCATCCACAGTGATTTTAGAGCCCAAGAAGAGGAAATCTGTCACTACTTTCACATTTTCCCCTTCTATTTGCCATGAAGTAATGGGGCCAGATGCCATGATCTTAGTTTATTTAATATTTAGTTTTAAGCCAGCTCTGTCACTCTCCTCCTTCACCTCCTCAAGAGACTCTTTAGTCCCTCTTTGCTTTTTGCCATTAGAGTGATATTATCCACATATCTGAGGTTGTTGATGTTTCTCCCACCTATCTTGATTCCAGCTTGTAACTCATCCAGCCTGGCATTTCTCGTGATGTGCTCAGCATATAGGTTAAACAAACAGGGTGACAGCTGACATACCTGTTGTACTCATTTCTCAATCTTGAACCAATCAGTTGTTCCATGTAGGGAGGCATAATACTTTGGCACAAACAAAGGGATTTTCCCTGGAACTTCTCCACTTTCTGGATATCTGCTTGGGGTTTTCCACTTTCAAGGGGTTTTCCACTTTCAAGGGTTTTTCAGCTGTGATTTTTCCAATAAAATATTTTATTTAAATTGTGTCTCTCACTCTGCTCACAACAGTCTTAGTTATTTTAAAAATCTTAGCTAAAACATTCTGCCTTAGTTATGGTTTTGTCCTATTGGTTTTATTTTTTATGACAATGGTCTGATCTGAATTTAAAATTTTCTGCCTGTAGTGGACATTGTCAGATGTGTTGGGTTGCTCAGCACCCCATATTCCAGTGTTTAGGACATTATTACATAGACGTCTTTTTGTGAAATGTAACCCAAAATGCTACATAGTTGGTATCTCAGCCTTCCTTGCAATTTTATTGTTGTTTAGTTGCTAAATTGTGTCCAAGTCTTTTACAATCCACCCTCCTCTGTCCATGGGATTTTCCAGGCAAGGATACTAAACTGTGTTGCCATTTCCTTCTCCAGGGGATGTTCCTGACCCAGGGATCAAACCTGCATCTCCTGCATTGGCAGGTGGATTCTTTACCACTGAGGCACCAAGAAAGACCTTGGTTTTACTGGGAGTGAGACTGAGATCCTCTTTGGTAACTCTTGTTTTGTTTGTTTTGGTTTGGTTTTAGTTTCCAACTCATGTCTGACTCTTTTTGGACCCCATGGACTGTAGCTCACCAGGCTTCTCTGTCCATGGG
This sequence comes from Capra hircus, assembly GCF_001704415.2. Taxonomy (NCBI): domain Eukaryota; kingdom Metazoa; phylum Chordata; class Mammalia; order Artiodactyla; family Bovidae; genus Capra; species Capra hircus. Next base: position 55,937,472 of record NC_030828.1, on the reverse strand, counting down.
ATTTTCCAGGCATGAATACTGGAGTGGGTTGCCATTTCCTTCTCTGGAAGATCTTCCTGATCCAGGGATCAAACCTGTTTCTTCAGCATTGGCAGGTAGATTCTTTACCACTGAGCCACACATCCCAGGCGTATGACCTAGGTTTGATCAGTCAAGGGTGCCCACATCAACTTTGATCCAGAATTTATGACAAAAAGAAGCAGGAGCAGTAGATAATTCCAGGAACATCCTGTCTGCAGAGGTGGTATCTGGCATTTGGTCATTGGAGGTCACGTAGCAAGCTGCAGGCTTTCAGTGTTTTGGTTGCAGCAGCAAAATGTGCTCATGGACTGTACTATGGAATAATACTTTGGTTGTGGTCTTGGCTCCTGTGAGCTTTCCCAGCAATTGTGTGGGTCACACAGTATCCTTTCAGATGACTCCTAAATTCAAAATCAAAATTAGTTGCATCTAGAAACACTTTTCTGATGCTGGGAGGGATTGGGGGCAGGAGGAGAAGGGGATGACAGAGGATGAGATGACTGGATGGCATCACTCACTCGATGGACATGAGTTTGCGTGAACTCCGGGAGTTGGTGATGGACAGGGAGGCCTGGTGTGCTGTCATTCATGGGATCGCAAAAAGTCGGACACGACTGAGTGACTGAACTGAACTGAACTGAAGAACACTACCTTTTATTTTTGTAAATTAATTTATTTATTTTAATTGGAGGCTGATTACTTTACAATATTGTAGTGGATTTTGCCATAGATTTACATGAATCAGCCATGGGTGTACATGTGTCCCCAATCCTGAACCCCCCTTCTACCTTCCCCTCATCCCATCCCTCAGGGTCATCCCAGTGCATCAGCCCTGAGCTCCCTGTCTCATGCATGGAGCCTGGACTGGCGATCTATTTCACATATGGTAATACACATGTTCCAATGCTATTCTCTCAAATCATTCCACCCTTGCCTTCTCCCACAGAGTTTAAAAGTCTGTTCTTTATATCTGTGTCTCTTTTGCTGTCTTGCATATAGGGTCATTGTTACCACCTTTCTAAGTTCCATATATATGCGTTGATACACTGTATTGGTGTTTTTCTTTCTGGCTTACTTCACTCTGTATGATAGGCTCCAGTTTCATCCACCTCATTAGAACTGATTCAAATGCATTTTCTTTTTAATAGCTGAGTAATATTCCATTGTGTATATGTACCACAACTTTCTTATCCATTCATCTGCTGATGGACATCTAGGTTGCTTCCACGTCCTGGCTATTATAAACAGTGCTGCGATGAACATTGGGGTACACGTGTCTCTTTCAATTCTGGTTTCCTTGGTGTGTGTGCCCAGAAGTGGGATTGCTGGGTACCTTTTTTCTTTTTATATTTCCCTTTATTTCATCATTCCTTCTTGTACTTCCAATCATTTTTCTGAGGTCATGTCATTTTCTTTCTTGAAGTACTACTGTAGAAGTTACCTTAGTGTGGAATTCTTGATAGTAAATGCTCTATTTTTAACCTCATTCCTGAGAGAGAGTTTTGATGGGCACACAGTATAGGTTGACGGTTATTTTGCTGAACATTTTGAAGGTATTTTTCCATTGCCTCCTGGTCCTAATTATCACTAAAGGAAGGTCAATTGTGTTTCTAATTATTTCTTTGCAGGTATTCTCTCCTTTTTATCCCTAGCTGCTTTCAGTTCTTTCTAAGTGTGACAATCAAACTGAAGAGCTCTAGAAATTACTAGAAATATATTGCCCAGTAATTTCCCAATAGCCAACTTGTTTTGGTCTGAATATCAACCCCAGGCTGCAAGGAATCTTGTTCCATCTGTAAAACTGGTTCAGTTTTTCTTCCACTATAATTCTCTCTGCCACTTCTTTACCCTGATACCTTTTTTGTTTTCTGGTTCTCAGAGTTTACAGTCATCTGCATTTGTGGTTACTGTCAGAAATCTTATATCACCACCACCATCCCACATAGCTGCTCACTCTACAACAAGCCCTTTCCCTCTCTGAGAGTCTAGACTGAAATCAGTATGCTAGGGTATAAAGAACTGAGAGATGAATTGAGCCCATTTGAATGGAATGATTTTTAACAGATTAGCAACTGTAGAATCAAACAGCCATAAGCTGCTGAAAACTAACAATTGTATCACACTTAATAAATAAATACTATATTAAGCACCCCCATTAAAATCAGAAATGTGATAAGGATGAAGTCATCATAATTATCTTTGTTCTAAAGGTATTAGCCATTGCAATTAGACAGAAGTAGAAACAGTACAGATTTTTTTAAAAGAAGGAGATTAAAACAACATTTGCAGATCCGGGAAATCAATTAAAAGACTAAGTGGTAGAATACTTCAGTGAGGTCACTGAGACAAAAAGCACAGAAACAGAATTTCATATATTCAATTAACAGCTAGTTAGAAGAAGTTATGAAGAAATGGCCACTTTGGATAATTTAGGGAAAGATTAAAATAAAGGAATATACTTAACATGAAACATGAATTCATGTGAAGAAAATGGCAAAGCGCCGTGAAAAAAGAAGACCTAAAGAAATATAAGAGTATTGCCACACTTAGATAGGAAAATTCAGTATCATCATCATGTTGATGCTCCTTAAGTTAATGTGACTGATCCAAGCAGCGTGTTTTTGTTGTTTTTTGTTTGGAACTGGACAAGTTTATTCTAAAAATAATGTGGAAAAATGAAGAAGTAACAATTACCAGGAAAGTTCTGAAAAGAGAAGATTAATGAAACGGTATTAACTATACTAAATATAAAAACTTATCTGCAGTAATGAAAACAATGAGATACTGGTACTTTTGTGAATTAACAATCCAAAGGAAACCCAGAAATGGACCCAAAATATACACAGCAGATAAATGAAGGTCTTATTTCAAAACAGTGGAGGAAAAAAAGGATTATTCAGTAGACAGTGTTGGGACAACTGAGTAGCCATCTAAAAAAAACTGGATCTCTACTTCACAGATTGTACCAAAATAATTTCCAGATGAATCAAAGAAGTCATGTTAAAAAATGAAACCACAAATTACCACAGAGTAATAGAGAAAATCGTTTTATTTTAAAAATCATGTCATCATAAAAAAGTCAAAAGACAAAGGACAGATGGAGGAAATTCTTTATAATTTAACTCATAGACAAAGAGCTAATTTCCTTAACATAGAAGAATGCTTCACATCAGTAAGAAAGATCAACATTCAAGATAAATGGGCAAAACCTCTAAAAAAAGAGAGTATATACTATAAGCAATGCAAATACTGTAAGCAATGCAAATACTGTGACAATATATTTTCCATGACATAATAGCTTCAGTAGGTGAGGATGTGGAGACACTGGCCCTCACATCCTGTTGGTGCCTTAATTTCCACATCAGCAGCGATGGGAGATTTGATAATAGTAAAATTTTAAAAGCACTTTTCTTTAAGCCAATAATTTCATTCCCAGAAATTCAGCTTATATTTACAAATGTGTGAAATTATATGTTGATGAGAATATTCTTTATAACAGAAAAAGATTAGAAACAACAGCATTGTCTGTCCTAGGTTATATAAACTATGGTTACATAAATTATAGTACATAATTGTATATAAATTATGGCTGGTTGTATAAATTATGGTACATCCACACGATGGGATAAGAGGCAACCACTAACAAGGAATGGGGCAGCTATAAGGAAAGAGCTTCAAGATGCATTGTTAGATTCAAAAGTATAGAACATAACAGCAAGTAAAGTAAGCTACTTTAAAAGGAAAAGCAAAAGTGTATATGAACACACACTCATATAATGTGTAAGATAAATAGTATTATTACCCCCATTTTTCAGAGATGGAAACTGAGGGCTAGCAGGATAAGTAACCTTTTCAAAATAGCACAGTTAACAAAGTCTATAGGATTAACAGTCCAGGAAATCTAACTGCAGAGTCCTTGCTCCAATCTATATTGTCTCCACTGGGGAGGAAAATTATATATATAATTATATATATGTGTGTGTGTATTTCTTTTAATACATTATACGTTGCCTTCTTTCATTTGAAGATACACAAATATGTAGTAACAAAGTAGTGAAAAAGAAATAATGATGAAAAGCTATAGTTTCAGGTTCCATTTAGTTTTTACCTTAGTCTCCTTCTCCAGAGACATCTTTCCTAATGGTTTCTGTGTTCTTTCAGTGATTGCCCCCATAACTTTATAAAATATGATTATTCCTCTATTTTTGATTTGTAAACCTATGCTTTTTCAATAATTCAGTTTAAATGTCAGAAACCAGTCAGTGACATTTATTATTATTGTATCAGAGTTCAGCCAAAGAAGCAAAACCAGAAGATTATCTATCTGTCTTGTCTATATGTATATGTATCTATGTATATATATAGAGAGAGACATATATCTGAATACGTGCACACACACACTAGTTTATTATGAGGAAGTGATTTATGCAATGTCAGGGCTTAGCCAAGCAAGCCTGGAGTCTGTAGGGCAGGCGATCACAAAGAGAAGATCACAAGCAGCCTGGAACCCAGGAGCAACAGCTGAAATTTGAAGCCTCTGAATTGCTTTGTCAACCCAGGATATTCTCCTGTTTTGTTAGTCAACAAGTTAGGGTCTTTGCCCCTGCAAAATCCCTTTACAGCAGTACCTAGATTAGTGGTTGATTGGATAACTGGAAGAAGGTACATGGATTTTACAAAATGGCTGCTGCTTTCCATTTGTCCTCCAGCTCATGAGAAAATAGCCCTTGTAGCCCAACCTAACTAGAAACATGCTAGAAAGAGAATTCTGGGGAATGTAGCCAAGCTGACACACCACAAAAGCACCACAGTCCTTGTCAACTTGGCTGTCATACATATCTGCTTAAATCATACTTAAAGCCCAAATAAAGACAGTGAAACAGTTACATTTCTGCCTTACACACTACAGTTCTGCCCTGCACAATTGAAATAAGCTAACCTTTTTCCCAGAAAATGACAGAGTCCTTCAGTGATAGTACTCTTCTCCTTTGCTATCCTGTAATTCAAATACTGAGATGTACATTTAACAATAATTAATCACATGCTAAATGATAAGGGGATGAGAGAGGGAAAGCCACAAAAATATTTGGATATATCCAAATAGTGTGCATGTGTATGTGTGTGTGTGTATATATATATATATATATATATATATGAAAGTGAAAGTTGCTTAGTCACATCTGATTCTTTGTGACTCCATGGACTGTAGTCCATGGAATTCTCCAGGCCAGAATACTGGAGTGGGTAGCTGTTTCTTCTCCAGGGGATCTTCCCAACCCAGGGATTGAACCCAGCTCTCCCACACTGCAAGCCGATTCTTTACAGCTGAGCCACCAGGGAAACCCATATGTATGTATATACACATGTTTATAGTAGAATTAGGAGGAAATACTCATGACTATTATTGTTTTTATTTATTTAACTAGTCATATGGTTGTTGTTGATATTTGTAACTGTCTTCTATTCATTCCTTGTTCCTTATTTCCTTTCCCTTAGAAGCATCTCAGATGATTATGGTTTTTTGCCTTGTGGGGTGAGCCCCATCTTCATTCCTCAAGGATCTGGCCCCATTAGCTGTCCTGCCTGAACTGGGTTGTTGTAGTTTTCCATTGACTCTAATTACAGACATGATAGTGTTAAAAGATGCCCTGGAAGAGTCTCCTGTAAGCCATACATACCCCTGCTTACTCACCTTGTGTAGAACCAAACTGCTTTCTGCTTGGTAGTCAAGATCAATCACCCTGACCAGTAGAATAACTTCCTTCTTAATCTGTTGATTCAGAGGCAGAATAGCCTGGAGTGGCTAGGTAACAGTCTCTATTTGCAGGTCAATGAAATCCTTGTTTTGACCTGTACAAACTCCCCACTGCTGTGTAGCAAAGGACCACAGTATTAGTGGCCTAAAACAACACACATTTATTACTTCACAGTTTCCAGCGGGTGAGGAGCCCAAACACAAGTTAACCGGTTTTCCGTTTAGAATCTCAGGGCTTCAATCAAGGTGCTGGCTGGGCAGATGTTTCATCTGGAGACTCAACTGGGGAAGAATTCATGTCTTAGCTCAGACTGTTGGCAGAATGTCTCTCCTTATGGCTGTATAATTGAGGGCCCTTGCTTCTGACTACCTGGGACCACCCTTAGCTCCTAGGGAATGCCTGCAGTTCCCTGCTGCATGGCCCAACGCCATAAGCAGCTCCCAACATGACCATTTACCCCTTTAAAGCCAGGAGGAGGATGCCTTCAGCAAAATCAGTCTTCTTATGTGTAAGGTAATGAACCATCATCACAGGAGTGACCTACCATTACCTGTGCCATTTGATACAACCTAATCAGAGGAGTGACATCTAATCACCTTTGCCATATCCTGTGGGTTAGAAACAAGTCACAGATCCTACCTATACTCAGGGAGAGGGGATTATACAAAAACATGAACTTTTGTGGGTTACCTTAGGTTATGTCAGCCACAGTGGTTGTGTAAATACTGTTCATTTCCAGGGGCCTGGGTCCAGTGGGTCTAATGTCATAATCTCTAGACCCTCAAAAACAATGGATGGATGTTAACTAAACTGATTGTGGTGGTCATACCCCCACACATTATACACAAATATCAAAGTATTGTCTTGTGCACCCAAAACTAATATAATGTTATATGTCAATTATATCTAAATTTTAATAAAGAATGTACCTATTATCAAAAGCAAGTTTTTTTACTGCCTTCCATCAATTGACAGAATGAAAACCACAATCACAGAAAACTAACCAAACTAATCACATGGATCACAGCTCTGTCTAACTCAATGAAACTATGAGCCATGCCATGTAGGGCCACACAAGATGGACAGGTCATGGTGGAGAGTTCTGACAAAATGTGGTCCACTGGAGAAGGGAATGGCAAACACTTCACTATTCTTGCCTTGAGAATCCCATGAACAGTATGAAAAGGCAAAAATAATAATAATAATAATAATAATAATAACATTGAAAGATGAACTCCCCCAGCCAGTAGGTGCCCAATATGCTACTGGAGAAGAGCAAAGAAATAGCTCCAGAAGGAATGAAGAGGCTGAGCCAAAATGGAAACAGCTCCCAGCTGTGGATGTAACTGGTAGTGAAAGTAAAGTCTGATGCTGTAAAGAACAATATTGCATAGGAACCTGGAAAGTTAGGTCCGTGGATCAAGGTATACTGGAAGTAGTCAAAAAGGAGATGGCAAGAGTGAACACTGACATTTTAGGAGTCAGTGAACTAAAATGGACTGGAATGTGTGAATTTAATTCAGATGACCATTATATCTACTACTGTGGGCAAGAATCCCTTAGAAGAAATGGAGTATCCCTCATAGTCAAGAAAACAATCCAAAATTCAGGAGTTGGATGCAGTCTCAAAAACGACAGAATGATCTCTTTATATCCATGGCAAACCATTCAATATCAAAGTAATCCAAGTCTTTTCCCCAACCACTAGTGCTAAAGTAGCTGAAGTTGAACCATTCTATGAAGATCTACAAGACCTTCTAGAATTAACAACAAAAAAAGATGTCCTTTTCGTCATAGTGGACTGGAATGCAAAAGTGGGAAGTCAAGAGATAACCTGGGGTAACAGGCCAGTTTGGCCTGGAGTACAAAATGAAGCAGGGCAAAGGCTAACAGAGTTTTGACAAGAAAACACACTGGTCATAGAAAACACCCTCTTCCAACAACACAAGGAATGATGCTACACATGGGCATCACCAGATGGTCAATACCAAAATCAGATTGATTATATTCTTTGCAGCTGAAGATGGAGAAGCTCTATACAGTAAGCAAAAACAAGACTGGGAGCTGGCTATGACTCAGATCATGAACTCCTTATTGCAAAATTCAGACTTAAATTGAAGAAAGTGGAGAAAACCACTAGACCATTCAGGTATGACCTAAATCAAATCCCTTATGACTATACAGTGGAAGTGACAAATAGATTCAAGGGATTAAATCTGCTGGATGGAGTGCCTGAAGAACTATGGATGGAGGATTGTAACATTGTACAGGCGGTGGTGATCATCCCATGAAAAAGAAATGCAGAAAAGACAAAATGGTCATCTGAGGAAGCCTTACAAATAGCTCAGAAAAGGAGGGAAGCAAAAGGCAAAAGAGAAAAGGAAAGATATACACATCTGAATGCAGAGTTCCAAAGAATAGCAAAGAGAGATAAAAAAGTCTTCCAAAGTGAGCAATGCAAAGAAATAGAGGAAAACAATAGAATGGGAAAGACTAGAGATCTCTTCAAGAAAATTAGAGATACCAAGGGAACAGATCAGGCAAAGATGGGCGCAGTCAAGGGCAGAAATGGTATGGACCTAATAGAAGCAGAAGATATTAAGAAGAGGTGGATTCATGTCAATGTATGGCAAAACCAATACAGTATTGTAAAGTAAAAATGAAAATTAAAAAAAATTAAAAAAAAAGAAGAGGTGGGACGAATACACAGAAGAACTATACAAAAAAGATCTTAATGACCTAGATAGCTACCATGGTGTGATCACTCACCTAGAGTCAGACATCTTCGAGTGCAAAGTCAAGTGGGCCTTAGATAGTGTCACTATAAACAAAGCTAGTGGAGGTGATGGAATTCCAGCTGGATCATAGAAAAAGAGAATTCCAGAAAAACATCTGCTTCTGCTTCTTTGACTACACTAAAGCCTTTGACTGTGTGGATCACAACAAACTGTGGAAAATTCTTAAAGAAATAGGAATACCAGATCACTTTACCTGTCTCCTGCAAAACTTGTATGCAGGTCAAGAAGCAACAGCTAGAACCAGACATGGAACAATGGACTGGTTCTGAATTGGGAAAGGAGTACGTCAAGACTGTATACTGTCACCCTGCTGATTTGACTTATATGCAGAGTACATCACGTGAAATGCTGGTCTGGATGAAGCCCAAGCTAGAATCAAGAGGGAGAAATATCAATAACCTCAGATATGCAGATGACACAACCCTTATGGCAGAAAATGAAGAAAGAGGAGCTAAAGAGCCTCTTGATGGAGGTGAAAGAGGAGAGTGAAAAAGCTGGCTTAAAACTCAACATTCAGAGATCGAACATCATGGTATCTGATCACATCACTTTAGGGCAAATAGATGGGGGAACAACAGAAACAGTGACAGACTGTTTTCTTGGGCTCCAAAATCACTGCAGATGGTGACTGCAGCCATGAAATTAAAACGTGCTTGTTCCTTGGAAGAAAAGCTGTAACAAACCCAGACAACATATTGAAAAGCAGAGACACTACATGCTGACAAAGTCCATATACTCAAAGCTATAGTTTTTCCAGTAGTCATGTATGGATGTGACAGTTGGACCCTAAAGATGGCTAAGTGTCAAAAAATTGATGCTTTCGAACTGTGGTGTTGGAGAAGACTCTTGAGAGTCCCTCGGACTGCAAGGGGATCAAGGCAGTCAATCCTAAAGGAAATCAGTGCTGAATATTCATTAGAAGGACTGATCATGAAGCTGAAGCTCCAATACTTTGGCCACCTAATGTGAAGAGCCGATTCATTAGAAAAGACCCTGATTCTGGGAAAGATTGAAGGCAGGAGAAGGGGACAACAGAGGACCAGATGGTTGGATGCCATCACTGACTCAATGGACATGAGTTTGGGAAAGCTCCAGTAGAGAGTGAAGGACAGGGAAGCCTGGCATGCTGCAGTCCATGGAGTCACAAAGAGTTGAACTTGACTGAGCAACTGAACAACAACAAGGACATAATTCTTTAAATTTGTGGTACATTTAGGATTTGTTTATTGATTTGAATAAACATATTTAACGCCTACAAACTAAACAGTAAAAGGATCTCTAAAGTGGCATAAACCCACAGGGACAGAGAGAGCTAGAGGTGTGACAATGGGAACAAAATTTAGCAAGCAGGAAAGCAGATGGATAAATGATAACTGAATTAGCAGACCTAGGAAAGCTAAATCCTAAACTGGCATTGAGCAAGAGTGGAAGCAATGGAGTTTGTACTGCAGAACCCCCTAAGGGTTCTGGACTCAAGCAACAACTATGTCCTGAAGTGGAGATCAACATGGGACTAAAAGTAGGATTCTTTGAATACCCATGGAAGAAGTTTTTAGATCCTCAATATTATGCAATCTGGCAGCTGCCCTTCCCCACCCAGAGAGTGGCTGAAGGTTTATTCTTGGGAGAGGGTAAAGCAGAGAGTTGCTGGACTGATCAAAGTCAAGCATATGTGAAAAAGGAGGCACTGTACTGAAAACAGGTGGAGATGAATGCTTAAATACTAAATACTGATGCCCCAGAGTGCTAGCAGCCTGTCTTCTGTTTGGAAAGGAGATGGAAAGACCAGGTGAAGTTTGAGATGCCAAAGAGAAAATAGTTAAAAACATTGAGACTGTTCCCAAAGGAAATAAATTCTCCAGAACGTACTACTCTTTCTTATCACTTTTCATAGCTGATAGACCATTCTCTTGGATGGTTTATCCAATGATGAACTTCAAATAAACTTCATAGTTGTGTCCTTAGTTTCTCAGTCATGTCTGACTCTTTGCAACCCCATGGACTGTAGCCCACCAGGCTCCTCTGTCCATGGGGATTCTCCAGACAAGAATGCCGGAACGGGTTGCCATGCCCTCCTCCAGAGGATCTTCCAAACCCAGGGATTGAACCCAGGTCTCCCACATTGCAGGTGGATTCTTTAACATCTGAACCACCGGTAAAGTCCAAACTTCATAGTACCTGCTTTTAAATATAAGAAAACAACCAAGGATCATGAAGGATGCTGGGAAAGTCTCAAGACTGAAACCAGAAAAAATTAAAAGAAAAAAAGATTTTGAGGGATCTATGTAAAGAGATTAAATAAAAACACCCTCTGTTAATATATTTTCTTGGAAGAGAGAGCATGAAATAAGAATAGCATCTATGGAAAGGAAAAGTCTTTGGAAGACAAAATTGAGAAAATTCTTAGAAAATTAAGCAAAAAGACAAAGTGATAGGAAATAGGAGTGGAAAGAAAGTTGTATGAACAGATCAAAAGACTGTTGGATAATAGAGGAATAGAAAGGGTTCACATGTGTTGGGAGAATGGAAGAGAGACAGATGTGAAAAGGCAATCAATACTGCCTAAAACTAACATAAAACTACAGGAGATTGAAAGTGATTGTCTCTGGATGGGTGGAAGATACAAGGAACTGCTGTGTTTTTGCAATCAGACTTGTAGAACTATTTGGCTGTTTAAACTATGTGAATGTATAACTTTGGTTTAAAAAATAAAACAGAAAAGTAAAGCACCCTGGCTTTAAGAAGTGTCATCTTCTATCATGATTTGAAACGGTGCTTTAACATAAGCATTTTGTTTTCCTAGAGTTCCTTATCCCCTTTCATTTTGCTGTTGTTTTTGTTAACAAGAGAATAATGTGCTTTGAATATCTTCGAGTTTTCTTTCTGAGTCCTAGTTGTATCAGATCTTACAGTATAAATAGACTTATGAATTACTCAAGAAGTTTATTTGAAGGATAATGGGGTGCTCACTTACTCAAAGGCTGATAAACTAGGGAAAGAAAAGATAAAGATTAGACAGCTCCAGAGAGGATTATAGAAAGCACTTACCAGTGTAGTTTGGAACCTGCCTCAAGAATGGACTCCCACCATCAGCTGTTTTTTTGTTGTTCTGTTCATGACTCCTGGTTCAGGAAAGGAGAATCTGCTTGTCCTGCCTTGAGGCATGTGCATGTGCTTGCTAAGGGATTTAACTTAATTATTCAAGACAGCTATTGAAAGACAAGGTTTTTTTTTGGTTTTTACTTTTTAAAAAAATTGGAGTATAATCGCTTTCCAATGTCGTGCTAATTTCAGGTATACAGCAAAGTGATTCAGTTTTATATAATACTCTTTTTCAGTTTCTTTTCCCTTATAGGTTATTACAAAATATTATGTATAATTCCGTCGGCTATACAATAGCCTTGTTGGTTGTCTATTTTATATTTAGTAGTATGTATATGTTAATCCCCACATTCTTAATTTATCCTTCGTCCATCTTTTCCCTTTGGTAACTGTGAATTTGTTTTCTACATCAAGGCAAGGACTCTTGATTAGCACTCCCACCAAACTACAGAGAGAGGCTAAGTTCCTCAAAGTAATGAACAGTTATTATCAATAGACATTTTAAATTTTTTTTGGTTGAAATAATATTTGATATATAACATTGTATAAACTGAAGGTGTGTAACATGTTGGTTGGATACATTTACGTGTAGTGATGTGATGGCCATTGTTGTGTAGTTAGCATCACCATCAAGTAACATTATTGTCATTTCTTTTCAGTGACTGAAATAATTAAGATCTAGTCTCTTAGCAAGTTTGTTGATTATAGTACAATATTGTCTAAGGATAGCTTAGGTGATCCAGTGGTCCCAGGTGGTCCAGTGGTTAAGACTCTGCACTTCCACTGCAGGAGGTATGCTTTTACTTCCTGGTCAGAGAATTGAGATCCTGCATGCTGTGCACTGAGGCCAAAAGCCAAAAAAAAAAAATATTGTCTATATTTACTATGCTGTGCATTAGATCTCTGGGGCTCATTTACTCTCATAGCAAGTTTGTACCTTAACATCTTTCCTATCCTTCGCCTCTCCATTCCCTGGTAATCACCATTTTATGAGTTTTTGGCTTTTTTAGATTCCACATATATGTGATATCATATAGTATTTGTCTTTTTCTGTCTCACTGATTTTACTTAGCATAATGTTCTCAAGGTCATAATGTCCTCAAGGTCCATCCATGTTGTTGCAAATGGCAGGATATCCTTATTTCTCATAGCTGAATAATATTGTATTGTGTATGTGTGTGGGTATATATATGTATATACCATGCCTCCTTTTTTAACAAATTTTTTATTTTATACCATGTCTCCTGTATCCATTCATTATTTCACGAGTTGCTGTACAACCTTGAAGGCCTAGCTTCATTTTCTTCCATTATCCAGTATTGCTCATAGGACTTATGCTAATCTGATTCTTATCTCTTTAGTGGGAGTTTCTAAGTCTGGATATTTCATAAGCTATATCCAGATATGAGCCCGTTTTCATTTTTTGTGTTGGCATCTGTGATTCTTTTCAGTCTATATATTTATGTCTTTCTTTTGCTCTGAGGAGACGTTAGCTTTCCTTTGCCCATTGCCTATATTTATTACTTTTCCTCCAATACTTTTACCACTTCCTTTATTTCGTTTTGTGCTCCTGATAGTTTTCATTTCTCTTCTCTATGACCCTTACTATATTCTGGTCAAAGCTATTTTCCCTTGGGCCTCTTGAAATTTAATCTTTAATTTCTGAGATTATTTTGTCTTTTTCTTCCATTTCCTGCATTTAGTTAACTCTCATTTCACATCTTATTTTTTCTCTGTTTCTAGTTTGATTTATTTTGAACTTATTATTTAAGGTAATCTTTGTTTGCATGTACAAATCCTTGTTTTAACATTTTAACTCAGGTTAGAGTGTTATGTTACAGGTTTTTTTTTTTTTTTTTTTGGTCTGTTTATTTTCTGTGTTGGGCAGAGAGAATAGTCTCTCTCTCTTTCTCTCTCTCTTTTTTAAAAAATTTTTCCTTTTTGACTGTGAGGCATGTGGGATCTTAGTTCCCTGATCAGAGATCAAACTTGCTTCTCCTGCATTAGAAATCTTCAGGTCAGTTCCGTCGCTCAGTCGCGTCCGACTTTTTGCGACCCCATGAATCACAGCACGCCAGGCCTCCCTGTCCATCACCAACTCCCGGAGTTCACTCAGACTCACGTCCATCAAGTCCGTGATGCCATCCAGCCATCTCATCCTCTGTCATCCCCTTCTCCTCCTGCCTCCAATCCCTCCCAGCATCAGAGTCTTTTCCAATGAGTCAACTCTTCGCATGACGTGGCCAAAGTACTGGGGTTTCAGCCTTAGCATCATTCCTTCCAAAGAAATCCCAGGGCTGATTTCCTTCAGAATGGACTTGTTGGGTCTCCTTGCAGTCCAAGGGACTCTCAACAGTCTTCTCCAACACCACAGTTCAAAAGCATCAATTCTTCAGCGCTCAGCTTTCTTCACAGTCCAACTCTCATACCCATACATGACCACAGGAAAAACCATAGCTCTGACTAGACGGACCTTTGTTGGCAAAGTAACGTCTCTGCTTTTGAATATACTATCTAGGTTGGTCATAACTTTTCTTCCAAGGAGTAAGCGTCTTTTAATTTCACGGCTGCAGTCACCATCTGCAGTGATTTTGGAGCCCCCCAAAATACAGTCTGACATTGTTTCCACTGTTTCCCCATCTATTTCCCATGAAGTGATGGGACCGGATGCCATGATCTTTGTTTTCTGAATGTTGAGCTTTAAGCCAACTTTTTCACTCTCCTCTTTCACTTTCATCAAGAGGCTTTTTAGTTCCTCTTCACTTTCTGCCATAAGGGTGGTGTCATCTGCATATCTGAGGTTATTGATATTTCTCCCAGCAATCTTGATTCCAGCTTGTGTTTCTTCCAGTCCAGCGTTTCTCATGATGTAATCTGCATATAAGTTAAATAAGCAGGGTGACAATATACAGCCTTTTCCTGTTTGGAACCAGTTTGTTGTTCCATGTCCAGTTCTAACTGCTGCTTCCTGACCTGCATACAGATTTCTTAAGAGGCAGGCCAGGTGGTCTGGTATTCCCATCTCTTTCAGAATTTTCCACAGTTTATTGTGATCCACATAGTCAAAGGCTTTGGCATAGTCAATAAAGCAGAAATAGATATTTTTCTGGAACTCTCTTGCTTTTTCCATGATCCAGTGGATGTTGGCAATTTGATCTCTGGTTCCTCTGCCTTTTCTAAAACCAGCTTGAACATCAGGAAGTTGACGGTTCACGTATTGCTGAAGCCTGGCTTGGAGAACTTCGAGCATTACTTTACTAGCATGTGAGATGAGTGCAATTGTGTGGTAGTTTGAGCATTCTTTGGCATTGCCTTTCTTTGGAATTGGAATGAAAGCTGACCTTTTCGAGTCCTGTGGCCACTGCTGAGTTTTCCAAATTTGCTGGCATATTGAGTGCAGCACTTTCACAGCATCATGTTTCAGGATTTGAAACAGCTCAACTGGAATTCCATCACCTCCACTGAAGTCTTAACCACTGGACCACCAGGGAAATCCCAGGGAGAATATTCTTATCTGCTGAAATATTTCCATTTATACTTCTATCTTCCAGTAGCTTTGCATGGATGTTTCCTGCTATATTTCATTTTGAAATGTCATATGTTTTTTGGACAAGACTGCGGGTAGAGGGCAAGATTTGAGTATCTATGTGTCTCTCTTTCTTTTTTGGACAATGTAATTCTTAATTTTTTTTTTAATTTTTAGAAAAAAATTTAGAGAAGTTTTAGGTTTACAGAAAAATTCAGAGGAAAGTATGGAAGTTTCCCATATACTTCTTGCCCTGACACATGCATAGCATCCCCTGTTATCAAAATCCTCCACCAAGGTCATATATGTGTTACAACTGATAAATTTCCTACATTGATGTATAATCATCCAAAGTCCATAGTTTACCTTAGGGTTCATTCTTGGTATTGTGCATTCTATAGGTTTGGAAAAATGAAAAATGACATGTATTCATGATTATTACAACATACAGAGTATTTCCACTATCGCCAAAATCCTCCGTGCTCTGCCTGTTCACCACTTCGTCCCCACTATAAACTCCTGTCAACTACTGATATTTTTATTGTCTCTGTAGTTTTTCCTTTTCCAGAATGCCATATATTAATAATTGGAATTGTAGAATAGCTAGCCTTTTCAGATTAACTTTTTTCACCAAGCAATATGCATTTAAGTTTCCTCCTTGTGAAAAGCTCATTTCTTTTTAGTGTTGAATAACATTGGATTGTCTAGATGTACCTCCGTTTGTTTATTCATTCACCAACTGAAAGATATCTTGGTTGCCTCCAAGTTTTGGCAGTTATGAATAAAACTGCTAGTATAAACGTCTGTTTACAAGTGTTTATGTGAATTTAAGTTTTCAACGCTTTAGGCTAAATACCAAGGAGTGCAATTGCTAGATTATGCGGTAAAAGAATATGGTTAGTTTTATTTTTAAAAACTCACCAAACTGTGTTCCCAGTAGCTGTAACATTTTGCATTCCAACCAGCAATGAATGAGAGCCTCTTTTGCTCCACATATTCTCCAGCACTGGTGTTGTCAGCGCTCCAAATTTTGCCCATTCTAATAGATGTGTAATGGTGTCATGTGCAATGGTATTGTTTTGAGTTGCATTTCCCTGATGGCATATGATATGGAGCATGTTTTCATATACCTATCTGCCATCTGTATATCTTCTTTCATGAGATTTCTGTTAAGATCTTTGGCCTATTTTTTAACTGGATTTTTTTTTTGAATTTTAAGAGTTCCTTGTGTGTTTTAGATAACAGTCCTTAATCACCTATGCCTTTTGCAAATATTTTCTCCCATCTATATTTTTTTATTCTCTTGACAGTGCATTTCACACAGCAGGAAAATTTACTTTTAATGAAATTTAATTTCTCAATTCTTTCTTTTTAAAAAATTTTATTTTAAAAATGTTTTCATAGTGACATTTATTGGCTTTCTTTCTGATTTTACAAGCCATACATGTTCACTGTGGACAACTAGAAATCTATAAAAGAAATCAACATAAAGTAAATACCAACAATCACTCATAACTCACCCCCCAGAGATAGCCATCATTAGCATTTTAATGCACTGTTTCAGTGTACACATATTTTTTAATTGAAGTATAATTGACTCACAATATTGTATTAGTTCCAGGTGCACAACACAGCAATTCAATATTTCTATATGTTACAAATGATCCATCGTGATATGTCCAGTTACCATCTGTCACCACACAGAGATATTACAGTACAATTGACTATATTTCCTGTACTGTGCCTTTCATCCCTGTGACTCAATTTTTTGTAACTGGAAGTTTGTGCCTCTTAATCTATCTTACCTAATTTACTTATTCCACCACTCCTCTCCCTCAAGCAACCACCAATTTGTTCTCTTTATCTATAACTCTATTTTGTTTTGTTAAGTGTGTTCATTTGTTTTGTTTTTGATATTTCACGTATAAGTGACACATAGTCCTCACCTTTCTCTGTCTGACTTACGTCACTTATCATAATGTCCTCTAGGTCCATTTGTGTTGTTGCACATAGAAAGATTTCCCTCTTTTCATGACTGAGTAGTATTCCGTTGTGTGTATACGGCACATCTTCTTTATTCGGTCATCAGTTGGTGGACACTTAGGTTGTTTCCATATCTTAGCTATTGTAAATTGGGCTTCAAGGAACATAGGAGTGAAAATATCTTTTTTAATTAGTTGTCTAAATTTTCTTCAAATAAATATCCAGAAATGAAATTATTGGCTTGTTGTTGTCATTGTTCTTGTTGTTCAGTCACTAAGTCATGTCTGAATCTTTGCTATCCCATGGACTGCAGCACACCATGCTTCCCTGTCCTGCCTATCTCCCAGGGTTTGCTCAGATTCATGCGCATTGAGTCAGTGATGCCATCTAACCATCTCACCCTCTGCCACCCCATTCTCCTTTTGCCTTCAATCTTTCCCAGCCCCAGAATTTTTACCAAAGAGTCGACTCTTTGGAACAGGTAGCCAAGGTATTGGAGCTTCAGCTTTAGCATCAGTCCTTCCAATGAATATTCAGGGTTGATTTCCTTTAGGATGTATTGGTTTGATCCCCTTACAGTCCGAGGAACTCTCAAGAATCTTCTCCAGCACCACAATTCAAAAACATCAGTTCTTGCAGATTTTTGGATTGCAGACATTCTGATTGGTGGGAAGTGGTACCTCATTGTGGGTTTGATTTGCATTTCTCTAATAATGAGTGATGTTGAGCATCTTTTCATGTGTTTGTTAGCCATCTGTATGTCTTCTTTGGAGAAATATCTATTTAGTTCTTTGGCCCATTTTTTGATTGGGTCGTTTATTTTTCTGGAATTGAGCTGCATAAGTTGCTTGTATATTTTTGAGATTAGTTGTTTGTCAGTTGCTTCATTTGCTATTATTTTCTCCCATTCAGAAGGCTGTCTTTTCACCTTGCTTATATTTTCCTTTGTTGTGCAGAAGCTTTTAATTTTAATTAGATCCAATTTGTTTATTTTTGCTTTTATTTCCAGAAAATCTGCAAGCAATAAATGCTGGAAAGGGTGTGGAGAAAAGGGAACCCTCCTACACTGTTGGTGGGAATGCAAACGAGAACAGCCACTATGGAGAACAGTGTGGAGATTCCTTAAAAAATTGCAAATAGAATTGCGTTATGACCCAGCAATCTCACTGCTGGGCATACACACCAAGGAAACCAGAATTGAAAGAGACACATGTTACCCCAATGTTCATCGCAGCACTGTTTATAATAGGCAGGACATGGAAGCAACCTAGATGTCCATCAGCAGATGAATGGATAAGAAAGCTGTGGTACATATACACAATGGAGTATTACTCAGCCATTAAAAAGAATACATTTGAATCAGTTCTGATGAGATGGATGAAACTGGAGCTGATTATACAGAGTGAGGTAAGCCAGAAAGAAAAACACCAATGCAGTATACTAACACATATATATGAAATTTAGAAAGATGGCAATGATGACCCTGTATGCAAGACAGCAAAAGAGACACAGATGTGTATAGCAGACTTTTGGACTCAGAGGGAGAGGGAGAGGGTGGGATGATTTGGGAGAATGGCATTGAAACATGTATACTATCATGTAAGAAACGAATCACCAGTCTATGTTTGATGCAGGATACAGCATGCTTGGGGCTGGTGCATGGGGATGACCCAGAGAGATGTTATGGTGAGGGAGGTGGGAGGGGGGTTCATGCTTGGGAACGCATGTACACCCATGGTGGATTCATGTCAATGTATGGCAAAACCAATACAGTATTGTAAAGTAAAAAAAAGTAAAACTTAAATTTAAAAAAATCAGTTCTTTGGCTCTCAGCCTTCTTTATGGTCCAACTCTCAAATCTGTACTTGACTACCGGAAAAGCCATAGCTTTAACTATACAAACCTTTGTTGGCAAAGTGATGTCTGCTTTTTAATATGCTGTCTAGTTTTGTCATAGCTTTCCTTCCAAGGAGCAAGCATTTTTTAATTTCATGGCTGCAGTCACCATCTACAGTGATTTTGGAGCCCAAGAAAAGAAAATTGGTCACTGCTTCCCCCTTTTCCCCTTCTATTTGCCATGAAGTGTGGGACCAAATGCCATGATTTTAGTTGTTTGAATTTTGAGTTTCAAACCAACTTTTTCATTCTCCTCTTTCACCCTCATCAAGAAGCTCTTTAGTTCCTCTTCACTTTCTGCCATTAGAATGGTATTATCTGCTTATCTGAGGTTATTGATATTTCGGCAATCTTGATTCTAGCCTGTGATTCATCTAGCTCAGCATTTTGCATGATGTACTCTGTATAGAAGTTAACTTCTGTATAGAAGTTAAATAAGAAGGATGATAATAATTTGTCTTGCCTTACTCATTTCCCAATTTTGAACCAGTCAACTGTTCCATCTATGGTTCTAACTATTGCTTCTTGACCAGCATACAGGTTTCTCAGAAAGCAGGTAAGGTTATCTGGTATTCCCATCTGTTCAAGAATTTTCTACAGTTTACTGTGATCCACATAGTCAAGGCTTTAGTATATCAGTGAAGAAGAAGTAGATGTTTTTCTGGAATTCTTTTGCTTTTTCTATGATCCAGTAGAGGACATTGGCAATTTGATCTCTGGTTCCTCTACCTCTTCAAAACCCAGCTTATTCATCTGGAAGTTCTCAGTTCACATACTGCTGAAAGCTAGCTTGAATGATTTTAAGCATAAACTTACTAGCATGTGAAATAAGCACAGTTGTACAGAGCATCCTTTGGCATTGACCTTCTTTGGGACTGGAATGAAAACTGACCTTTCCAAGACCTGTGGCCACTGCTGAGTTTTCCAAATTAGCTGACATATTGACTGCAACACTTTAACAGCATCATCTTTGAGGATTTTAAATAGCTCAGCTGGAATTCCATCACCTCCACTAGCTTTGTTTATAGTAATGTTTCTAAGGCCCACATGACTTCACACTCCAGGATGCCTGACTCTAGGTGAGTGACCACACCTTTGTGATTATCCAGGTCATTAATACCATTTTTTTGTACCAATTCTTGCCACCTCTTCTTAATCTCTTCTGCTTCTGTTAGGTCCTTACTGTTTTTGTCCTTTATCCTGCCCATCCTTGCATGAAATATTCCCTTCATACCTCCAATTTTCCTGAAGAAATCTCTAGTCTTTCCCATTCTATTGTTTTCCACTATTTCTTTTCACTGTTCATTTAAGAAGGCTTTCTTATCTCTCCTTGCTATTCTCTGGAACTCTGCATTCAGTTGGGTATATCCTTCTCTTTCTTCCTTGCCTTTTGCTTCTCTTCTCAGCTATTTATAAAGCCTCCTCAGAGAACCACTTTACCTTCTTGTATTTCTTTTTATTTGGGATGGTTTTGATCACTGCTTCCTGTACAATGTTATGAACCTCCATCCATAGTTCTTCAGGCACTCTGTCCACCAGATTGAATCCCTTGAATCTATTTGTCACCTCTACTGTATAATCATAAGGAATTTGATTTAGGTCATGCATGGTCTAGTGGTTTCCCCTACTTTCTATTGCAAACCTGAACTTTGCAATAAGGAGCTCATGATCTGAGCCACAGTCAGCTCCTGATCTTGTTTTTGCTGACTGTATAGGGTTTACTGATATGTCTCCTGGCAATCTTGATATCAGCTTGTGCTTCTTCCAGCCCAGTGTTTCTCATGATGTACTCTGCATATAAGTTAAATAAGCAAAGTGACAGTATACAGCCTTGACATACTCCTTTTCCTATTTGGAACCCATCTGTTGTTCCATGTCCAGTTCTAACTGTTGCTTCCTGACCTTCATACAGGTTTCTCAAGAGGCAGCTTTCACATAATCAAAGCTATGGTTTTTCCAGTAGTCATTTATGGATATGAGAGTTGGACCATAAAAAAAAAGTTGAGTGCCAAAGAATTGAATGCTTTCAAATTGTGGTCCTGGAGGACTCTTAGAGTCCTTTCGACTGCAAGGAGATCAAACCAGTCAATCCTAAAGGAAAAAAACCCTGAATATTCATTGGAAGGACTGATGCTAAAGCTGAAGCTCCAATACTTTGGCCACCTGATGTGAAGAGCTGACTCATTGGAAAAGACCCTGATGCTGAGAAAGGTTAAAGGCAAAAGGAAAAGGGTGCAGCAGAGAATGAAATGTTTAGACTGTGTCACCAACTCAATGGACATGAGTTTAAACAAAACTCTGGGAGATGGTGGATGACAGAGTAGTCTGGTATGCTACAGTCTGTGGGGTCCCAAAAAACATGACCTAGTGACTAAACAACAAATTATTTTAGATATGTAATTGTGAGAGTTTTTGGAAAAAAAGTTCAATTACATGAGAAAATGGTTATAGTAACAATGACTGAAAGCTATATACTGAAGCTACATACAGAAGGATCCTACCTAAAACAGAAATGTGTAGGGAACAGGTTGTAGAAATAGGTCAAATTATTAACAGTGGTTATATTTGATTGTTAGCTTATGGGTAATTAATTTCTCTATACTTGTTTGTATTTTTCAAGTTTTACATAATGAAAATTTTATAGTCAGAGAAAAAATTACAGAAAAAGTCCAAGACATCTTTTGCCAGTCAGCCCTTTTCTTTGTCCTCTAATTTCCTAACAAAATGCCTAGTGCCTGTCTTGTTTCCCAGAAGAATATTTGCATTCCATTTACAGATAAAAGCTCTGCTATGGGAACTTTCATTCGTATCAAAGTGTAATTCAACATTAACTGATTGAAAGAAAATCCATACTCTTAATGGAGGAGGAGGGACTGAGTGTTTACTGGGAGAGATATTTTATTGAGTTCTGCACTGTTCTTTCAGGTTGATGAGTAACTTTCTTCAAGTTAAAATCATCAGGAAAGAGTAGGGCAGGGGTGGATGTGGTTATGACATGTTCTCTTTAGGAACAGATAACCCAGATACCAGCTATCTTCCATGATGTGGGTGTAAACAGATTCTACATGGCCATGTGAAAGGAATTCTGAAGGAAAAGTGAAAGTGAAAGTGAAGTCGCTCAGTCGTGTCTGACTCTTTGCGACCCCATGGACTGTAGTCTATCAGGCTCCTCCATCCATGGGATTTTCCAGGCAAGAGTGCTGGAGTGGATTGCCATTTCCTTCTCCAGGGGATCTTCCTGACCCAGGAATTGAACCCGGGTCTCCCGCATTGCAGGCAGACGCTTTACCGTCTGAGCCACCAGGGAAGCTGAAGGAAAACATGAATGTAGAACAGGACTTGTTATCACCGTTTAAAAACATACTTTTTATAACCTCTGTAACCTTGATGACCAGTCAGGGTACCAAGTCAAGAAAGTTCAGTATCAGCTCACTAGTCAAAGGCAGACTAAATCAGTATCAACCCTACCAAGAACATTCACATAAGAAAGAATCTGAAGAACAGATACATCTATGATTTATCTTCAGTTCAGTATAGTTCAGTTCAGTCCAGTTTAGTCACTCAGTCATGTCTGACTCTTTGTGACCCCATGAACCGCAGCACGCCAGGCCTCCCTGTCCATCACCAACTGCCAGAGTCTACCCAAACCCATGTCCATTGAGTCAGTGATGCCATCCAACCATCTCATCCTCTGTCGTCCCCTTCTCCTCCTGCCCTCAATCTTCCCCAGCATCAGGGTCTTTTCAAATGAGTTAGCTCTTCGTATCAGGTGGCCAAAGTATTGGAGTTTCAGCTTCAACATCAGTCCTTCCAATGAACACCCAGGACTGACCTCCTTTAGGATGGGCTGGTTGGATCTCCTGGCAGTCCAAGGGACTCTCAAGAGTCTTCTCCAATACTACAGTTCAAAAGCATCAATTCTTTGGTGCTCAGCTTTCTTTATAGTCCAACTCCATATGTGACTACTGGAAAAACCATAGCCTTGACTAGACGGACCTTTGTTGATAAAGTAATGTCTCTGTTTTTTAATATACTGTCTAGGTTGGTCAGAACTTTCCTTCCAAGGAGTAAGCATCTTTTAATTTCATGGCTGTGAACACCAACTGCAATGATTTTAGAGCCCCCAAAAATAAAGCCTGCCACTGTTTCCCCATCTATTTGCCATGAAGTGATGGGATCGGATGCCATGATCTTAGTTTTCTGAATGTTGAGCTTTAAGCCAACTTTTTCACTCTCCTCTTTCACTTTCATCAAGAGGCTCTTAGTTCTTTTTCACTTTCTGCCATAAGGGTGGTGTCATCTGCATATCTGAGGTGATTGATATTTCTCCCAGCAATCTTAATTCCAGTTTGTGCTTCTTCCAGCCCAGCATTTCTCATGATGTACTCTGCATAGAAGTTAAATAAGCAGGGTGACAATGTACAGCCTTGATGTACTCCTTTTCCTATTTGGAACCAGTCTGTTGTTCCATGCCCATTTCTAACTGTTGCTTCCTGACCTGCATACAGGTTTTTCAAGAGGTAGATCAGGTGATCTGATATTTCCATCTCCTTCAGAATTTTCCACAGTTTATTGTGATCCACATAGTCAAAGGCTTTGGTATAGTCAATAAATCAGAAATAGATGTTTTTTTGGAACTCTCTTGTTTTTTTGATGATCCAGCAGATGTTGGCAATTTATCTTACTGATTCTCAAACACAAGTAATTCATTGCTGTCTTTCTGCTTTGTATATTCACTTTTCTGTTTACCGTGTTGGGTTGGTTTATCTCTCTTCATTGGTTCTTATCTTGTAACAACAAAACCTTAAAGCAATGGACCAAAAGGCGTAGAACAACAGACAAGTTACAACTCATTCAGGTCAAGCATACAGATATTTTATTAGTCCAACTAATAAAAGGAGTCCTCCTCATCCTTCCTGGCAAACCCTTTTGGCTTCCCTATTTTATACTTCCAGTCTTCTCCTTTTGGTTATGTCTGGTTCAAAGTAGGGCTTGTACTCACCACCAGTCAATGAAAGGGAATACAAACGGGCATATGCTCAAGGCCGATTGACAATTATAAGTTGTATAACAGCAGGCTGAGTTGTTTATATCTTCCCATAATTCCATCTGTTATAATTAAATGTAGAATATTCATGAGCCCTTAATGGGCTCCTAACTGCCTAACTGCCTAAGGTTTCTTGGAGAAGCGCCTGTGGTCTTTTGTATCCACTGTGTGCCTAGGACACATGTGCAAGAGTTGAAAAGTCTCTGTAGTTATTTTGTAGTGTATCTGTGAGCCCTGCTGTGTGTGTCTGGGATGAAGTTTAGAGATCAGCTTGCATCCTTTTCAACCAGGCCTCCCCTTGTGGCTCGTGTCTAACTTCCTACTTAGCTACCCTAATCAATCAACCCTAATCGACTCCCTATTAAGTCCCATTCTTCTTTCTGGACACAGTTATGAAGCTCTCTTTGGCAGACTGTCTTCCCTTAAACCTCATTGTAGGTAGTTGCTATGATCTTTTATCATTTTTGTTTGTCCTCAGGCACTCAATCCCACGATGACTGAAGTATTTTGTAGTCACTTGTAGGTTTCTGAACCTTCCTAGATGGATGTTGTATAAAAGATGATAGGTTTGAATAAACTCCATGTCTTGAAGATTTTTAAAGAAAATGACCTTTGGTACTCTTTGAAAGAGACAGTTAATTGGAAATTCTAACTGCCTGTCCTTTAGGTTTTTCTAAGCATGCTTCTGTACTTGGTAGCAGCTGATTGGCTGTTTCCACAGTTAAGTGAACTACTAAACCAGTAAGCTGTGAAAACTCGGCTCCCAACTTGGGTTCTTCTTTGTCAACTTATATGGAAGAAAGCTTGGGGAAATATAAAAAGGAAAAGTGCAACTGGTTGGGCATTGCAGTGAGAGGAAATTGCAGTAAGAAATAAAGGCCCCACTATAGCATGAATTTACAGTGTAATCACTCTTCCATGATAATATAAGTACCAGATGGTGAGGGAGGGAGGTTCCTTCTCTGGGACAATTTCCAATATTTATTTGGTGCCAGAGAATAGAAATGCCCAGATATGTGCCCTATATCTGACCATTACATGAAACTTGTAAGCGTTAAATGGGAATAAGCGGTGGTAATTTAACTGTTAAGGATGAGTAGGAGAGTATGATATGATAAGGATAAAGAGGTTGCTTCAATGTATAAAAATATGGATTCAGAGCTAATATTTATCAAGTGCTTATTCTGTGTAAAGTACCTGTTGGATGTGTTAGTATATTATTCAGTTCTTTTCACAACAACCCTCTGAAGTAGGCCCTATTTGACTGAACAGAAAATGAACCTGAGCCTGAAGAAGTTATGTCACTTTCCAGTAGTCAAACATCTTAGTGGAGGAACTAAAGGTCCTCTGACTCTGCTATCTGATTAATCTTTTGTTTAAATCATTACCAGTTTCCTCACCCAACAGTTATTCTCTTTTTTTTTTCATCATCACACTTTCCTGATATTTAACTCTTGAGCCAGCCTTTAGAGACTCAGGAGAAACCTGCAAACTTCCGGAGAAACCTCTTTTATTTCAAAAAGTGGGGGGCACGTAGGGTCCCAAACAAAGCAAGAAGGTCCCGAAGAGTCCTGTTTAGTTTCAAGATCAAAGTGTTAGCAGAGTTGGTTCCCTTTGAGAGCCACAAGGAAGGAACCGTTCCAGGCCTCTCACCTTGGCTTGTAGATGGCTGCCTTCTCCCAGTGTCTTCACATCATCTTCCCTCTGTATGAGTGTGTGTCCAAGATTTTCCCTTTTTATAAAGACACAAGTCATGTTGGATTAGTGCCTACCCTAATGATTTCATTTTAGCTTAATTACTTCTGTAAAGACACCCATCTCCAAATATGACCACATTCTGATATATGTGGGGCTTGGGACTTCAGCATATGAATTTGGTGGGTGGGAAACAGTTTGGCCCGTAACAGATACTTGCTAACACACAGTGGTGTGCATTACAGAATAACACCGAGGCTGGGAGATTCTTCATGGAAACAAGCCTGTGCTTGTCCAGGGAAGATGTTACCTCTTCCTTCAAGGTTGTTTGCTGCAAACACAACCCTGAGAAAAGGGCCTTGCATTCTTGGTACCCAGTAAGGATGTGCAGGGATGCTTAGGAGTCATGTGGGTTGTCTCTTTCAAGAGCATTGCAGTCAGAATTTTAGATCAAGGACAACTATATCATCCCCAGAGTCTTTATCAAGTCAGGTTGTGTTTTATACAGCTGTAGAATTAATCACACCTCTCTAACAGTTACATGGATTGCAGAAAAAGCTGAGTCACAGCTCTTTAGTTTACAATAATTTTATTTATAAATATCTTTCTCACCACCTAAGGAGTAAGTGTAGAATTTAGTCCATTGTTTCCTGCTTTTATCACATAATGAGAAATATTTTTAATTCAAAAGAGAGATGTTTTCTTTACTATGCTGTTGTTTATAGCAAAAGGGACTAAAAAGTATGTTCAGAGTAAATGAATGAAAACAATTCTTGTTTCTTCTAACAGATGGAATTGCCATATTTACATGTTCTGATTTTACTTTTGAACACGTTTGACTTTTCATCAGGAATAACATATAATAAAGGTAGGTTTCAGACTCTTACTGTCTAAAATAGAGAAAAGGTCCTCAGGTTCCCCTTTATGGCCTTTCCTCACTAACACTAACAGTTTTTTTCTTTTAGCACTTCTTCTTTACCTTATCTTCCAGTTTTTCCTGGGTACTATCTATTGTAGTAGAGGTTTCTAATAATATCACTGTGCACATTGGGACTTTTCTTTAGCTATAGCATTTCATTACTTGCAAGTCATACAATATTTAAATTTTAAGGAGCATTTTATATTTACAAAGCTTGGATTATTTGGATAGATCTTTTTGATTTTTCCCCCATGAATGGTTACATGTAAGATGAATTGTAAATGAGTTATAGGCTAATAATCTGAGAATTTTCTGAAATTAATGCATGGATCAAATTGATGAATAGGATTTTGATGGTGTTAAACTTTATAAAAGGAATAAGACAAATCCACCTCTATTTGTGCAGATTGTATAGCTTCTGTAGTATCTGAAATTGGAATATAGTAGATGCTCAAAAAAATTGTTGACTGAGTGTATGGAGACACTTCAGGCTCTCTTCTACACATGGATGTGTTGCAGAATTGGATGAGTTGTGGAGTGAATCAGTTCTATTTCCTATATCTACTAGATATTACACAAATATGGATATAAGCAAAGATTACAGAGTCACTGGCAAACTTATGAAACTTTGGAGAAGAAAGAGTATATACTTCCAACTGGGCACAGGATGGAGTCAGAGAAAACACTGCAGGAAAGATAGCAATATATATGGGTCCCCCAAATGTCTATGCAGGCATGTGGAAGAGTATCCCACAAAGACAGCACAAGGAAAAGTGATCTAAGGATAAGCGATTTTTCAATCCCATCTTTCAACTTTGTAAAGGTTTTTATTGAAAAATTTTAGCAAGCTTCCATCTTTCTGTATATCAGATTTTTTGCATTTAAATAGTTTCAAACTTTATTGAAATTTCATTTGAGATATTTAAACTAAGTAAAAATTCCATTTAAAATTTCTAGAGTATTACAGATATGGCATTAATTATAGGTGATATATTTATGAGATTTCCTACAACAAAATCACATATTAATATAAACATTTCCCACTACCGATATTCAAAATACTCTTTCCACAGCATGCACTTTTAAAGGTATTTGATTTCATGTTCCTTGTTCAAATGAACCTACAGTTTGAAAGGACATATTGAGTCCTGATTTACTTTTTTGAAACTGTCAGTATATTCCTGACAGCCATTTTTCATTTCAAAAAGATCAGAAAATCTAAAAACACTTTCAAATATGATATTAAAAAATCCCTAACTCAGCTTTAAATTAAACAGTTTTTTAAAAAGTATTTTGCCATTGTATACCACCAAAACCCATGCTTATTATAAAAGATGTCTGTAGTCACTCTTCATCTAGCCTTATCTATGATGGGCTTCAGTACTTTGCTGCATCTGGCTTTAACTTCATTCTGCCAAAGAAAGCCAGAGCCGGACAGTATTTAAAGCTGTAATACCACAGTTTAGTCAGGGACTGTTGCAATTGAGGAAAAAATATCTCAGTGTAGAACTAGCCTC
Organism: Capra hircus; assembly: GCF_001704415.2. Taxonomy (NCBI): domain Eukaryota; kingdom Metazoa; phylum Chordata; class Mammalia; order Artiodactyla; family Bovidae; genus Capra; species Capra hircus. The sequence continues at coordinate 55,909,212 of NC_030828.1, read as the reverse complement.
AGTTCCAAACACAGCATAGACTAATGGCTTAAAACTCAACATTAAAAAAACTAAGATTATGGCATCTGGTCCCGTCACTTCATGGCAAATAGAAGGGGAAAATGTGGAAACAGTGACAGACTTTATTTTTCTGGACTCCAAAATCACTGCTGATGGTGACTGCGGCCATGAAATTAAAAGATGCTTGCTCCTTGGAAGGAAAGCCATGACAAAGCTAGACAGCATATTAAAAAGCAGAAACATCTCTTTGCTGACAAGGTTCTGATTTTTCCAGTATCATGCATGGATAAGAAAGTTGGTCCATAAATAGGAGGCTGAGCACCTAAGAACTGATGCTTTTGAAATTAGTTTTCAAAACTAGCTTTAACATTTTCAGTTCAGTTCAGTTCAGTCGCTCAGTCATGTCCGACTCCTTGTGACCTCATGAATCTCAGCATGCCAGGCCTCCCTGTCCATCACCAACTCCCGGAGTTCACTCAGACTCACGTCCATCGAGTCAGTGATGCCATCCAGCCATCTCATCCTCTGTCATCCCTTTCTCCTCCTGCCCCCGATCCCTCCCAGCATCAGAGTCTTTTCCAATGAGTCAACTCTTCTCATGAGGTGGCCAAAGTACTGGAGTTTCAGCTTTAGCATCATTCCTTCCAAAGAAATCCCAGGGCTGATCTCCTTCAGAATAGACTGGTTGGATCTCCTTGCAGTCCAAGGGACCCTCAAGAGTCTTCTCCAACACCACAGTTTAAAAGCATCAAATTCTTCACTCCCAGCTTTCTTCATAGTCCAACTCTCACATCCATACATGACCACTGGAAAAACCATAGCCTTGACTAGACGGACCTTTGTTGGCAAATGGAGAAAACCCTTGGGGAGTCCCTTGGACTGCAAGGGGATCAAACTAGTCAATCCTAAAGGAAATCAACCCTGAATATTCATTGGAAGGACTGATGCTGAAACTCCAATACTTTGGCTACCTGAGGCACAGAGCCGACTCATTGGGAAAGACCCTGATGCAGGAAAGATTGAGGGAAGGAAGAGAAGAGGGTGACAGAGGATGAGGTGGTTGGATGGCATCACTGACTCAACAGGCATGAGTCTGAGCAAACTCAGGGAGATAGTGAAGGACAGGGAAGCGTGGCATGCTGCAGTCCAAGGGGTCACAAAGAATTGAACATGACTTAGCACCTGAAGAACAACAGCAATTGTATCTTTAAAATGAAAAAATGGGACATTAACTTTATCTAGAGTGATGTGAATTTAAAATATACAATTATAATTTTTATTCTTTTAAAAATATTTCCTGTTTAAAATTGTTTTAATGGAAATTCTTCATTAATGACATAAAATATACATATATGTGTTTGTACTATTTAGGTGACACAGAGGGACGCTTTGCTTGTGATAGTGAAGGGATTCCCCCAAAGGATGAAATGATCAAATTGTATCTTTCCTCTGATGACTTGGTAAGGTCCATTACTAATGGCAGGTGTTTTACAATCCCTTGTACTCCTTTTAAGTCCAAATGTGAAACCAGTAGCACTGTACTCTTTTCAAATATCTTCTATTTTCAGGCTTCAGGAGGTGAAATTAAATATAAATAATTATCCTTTCTATCCTTTCTATTTCATTTCCCTTGGATCAAGTGAAATATTTCATTTAGCCATTGAACTCCCTCGGTAGTTTACTTTCTTTTTTTTTTTTTTAATGACTCCTTCCTCTTTTAAAAAAAAGATTGGCTGTAACAATCTTCATTTTTCATGAATCTGATTTGTTCATTTGAAGTTTGACAGATGTAGCCTGTTAGAGAAAGGACATTGCCTCACATGAACTTGGGAAAGAATCTTTTCCTTTCATAACAAGTACCACATTGCAGTTGTCATTTTGGGTAAGGGTTATTTGATTCATTTGATTCAAATAATGGCATAGTTTAAAAAGCACAGCAAAATAAATTGTTGTTAAGATAGTCATGAAGTAAATGCTAACAAACATATAAGTTAATGAAAATTGCACAGACTGTCTAAAAATCCATGATAAATACAAAAGAACACAACGAAAAATGCTCCATAAGGACAAATACATTTATCCTAAAGTCTACTTTGGCTTAGTTCCCCATTCCTTCTTGATATGCCAAACATATATTTAATTTATTATTTACAGCTCTTATGAAGTTCATGCCCTTTGAGTCACACATGTCTTTGCTGTTTGTAATTAAATATGGGTAATGAAGAAGGAAATGACAACTCACTCCAGTATTCTTGCCTGGGAAAGCCCATGGACAGAAGAGCCTGGAGGGCTACAGTTCATGGGGTTGCAAAGAGTCAGACATGACTGAGTCTCTGAGCACATATTTTAGAAAAGAAATGGGCTCTAGAGAGAGACTTACAGAACTGGGGTCAAATTTTGATTCTACCGTACATGGGCTGTGTGGCCTAGGGCAGGTTACCTAACCTCCCTAATCTTCAGTTTTGTCCTTTGTGAAGGCGAATTATAGCCTAGTTTTTGAATAGTTGTAATGTGCTAGTTCTAGAAGGGGCTTCCCTCATGGATCAGTCAGTAAAGGATCCACCTCAGTACGCGAGACCTGAATCGAATCCCTGGGTTGCAAAGATCCTCTGGAGGAGAGCATGGCAACCCACTCCAGTATTCTTGCCTGGAGAATTCCATGGACAGAGGAGCCTGGTGGGCTACAGTCCATGGGGTCAAAAAGAGTCAGATATGACTGAGAGATTAAGCACATCACAGCACAGTTCTAGAAGAGGAATTAGTAGAAATAATAGTTAACATTTATAAAGTATTAATGTGTGTCGGGCATTTTTCTAAGCATTTTCATGTTCATTATAATATTTAATCACTATAGGGAAGTACTGAACCTCCCCTCTTAGGTTCTGTGGCTGGGGTCTGTAAAATAAACTGACAAAAGACAGATTAAGCAGGAGATAAATATGAACTTTGGGAATTCCCTGGCAGCCCAGTGGTTAGGACTCAGCACTTTTACTGCCATGGCCTGGGCTCAATCCCTGGTTGGGGAACTAAGATCCTGCAAGCTGCAGGGCACAGCCAAAAATAGAGAAAAGTTTATTTACACATGCAATGCACATATGCATAGGAGAACTCAGTGATGAGTAACTCAAAGTGGTGCTTAGAATTTGGAGCTTATATACCATCTTAACAGCAATAAATTGTGGAGAAGTGATAGCACCTTTGTGTTTGGGTTTATCTCCCGGTTAACCCCCTTAGTATACAAATTCCACTAGGTCAAGGATTTTTGCCTGTTTTGTTCACTTCTGTTTCCCCAGCACCAATGACACTGCCTGCTTCATGGTAAGGGCTTGGTAAATATCCTTGGAATGAATGTTTCCTCATTTTATAGATAGGAAAACTGAAATTCAGATAGGTAACTCGCCCAAAGTGACCTCTATTAGGAGAACCAAATGAGATGAAGCTAGTCTTATCTATATTGATTTTCAAGAAAATCCATTTATGATCACTACCTTTTCATTTACCTTCTCACAACTGGGAAATATTCAATAAAAATGCAGTGAAATGATTTTGCTTCATACACTTGCTTCTTCTTTATTTAGACACAAAATAATGATGTTAATAAAATAGAAATTTCTACATGTGATAGCATTAGGCTTTGATTCTACGTTTATTAAATATAACAACTTTATGACCATTTCTATGACAGAAAATATTATTATAGGATGGATTGAAATCTGTTATGACACTAGCATAATAGCTTACTGACTTTTGAAAAATGTACTTTTCAAAATAGATTTTTTGAAGTTAAATACTAGAATTACTAGAGATAGTAATCTTTAGCAGCATTTACTTTTCACAGATTTCTCCTCACTTTTAAATTAATATAAAACACGCTTCCCTTCATTAAATTGTCACTACTTGTTTTTGTTTTTCCCAAAGGAAATCCAGTGTTTTTTCCAATCTGAACTTGAGTTTACTACAAAGGAGTTTCTCAGCATATTCACATCAGCAGGACTTGCTCCCAGCCTGGAAATCATAAATAGTACATACACGGGGATCTTCCACTTTAATTTAACTTTGGTAATTACATTTTATTTTATTCTGTGATATATTATTAACAAGAATACTGTTCCTTTTAGCATGTGTTTTTAAAAACAGCTAATCTGGCAATATGGTTTAAGTCCAATAATACATTGCTATACTTTTTAACTTTAAACAGTCATATTCTTTTAAGAAATTAAGAAAAGAAAAAGATTCATATTTTTTATTCACATATTCATTATTTCCACTGCCCTTCATTCTTTTCTGTAAGTATAAGTTGCCATCTGGTGTCATATTCCTTCAACAACGAAGAACTTTTAGCATTTCTTACAGAGCAGGTGTGTTGCTGCTACTGCTGCTAAGTCGCTTCAGTCGTGTCCGACTCTGTGTGACCCCATAGATGGCAGCCCACGAGGCTCCCCTGTCCCTGGGATTCTCCAGGCAAGAACACTGGAGTGGGTTGCCATTTCCTTCTCCAATGCATGAAAGTGAAAAGCGAAAGTGAAGTCACTCAGTTGTGTCCGACTTTTAGCGACTCCATGGACTGTGGCCCACCAGGCTCCTCCATCCATGGGATTTTCCAAGCAAGAGTGCTGGAGTAGGGTGCCATTGCCTTCTCCGACAGAGCAGGTGTACTAGCAATTAATTCTCTGGATGTTTTTTTTCCTTTGAAAATGTCTTTATTTCATTTTTGGGGGGGAAGGAGGGAGGGTAGCAACTTTAGTAAGATATAATTTACATGCCATACAATTTGCCTAAAGTGTACAATTAAATGGTTCTTAGTAATTCACAGAGTGCAGCCATCACTACTATCTAATATTAGAACACTTTCACCATTTCCAAAAAGACAGCCCATACCCATTGACAGTCACTCCCCATTACACTTTCTGCTCCCCAGTATTAAGCAACCACTAATATACTTTCTGTCTCTCTGGATTTGCTTATTTGAACATTTCATGTAAATGAAACTGTATAATATGCAGTATTTTGTGAATGGCTTCCTTCAGTTATCATAATATTTTCAAGGTTCATCATGTGATAGCATATATCAGTACATAATCCTTTTCAGTGACAAATTATATTATGATCTCCTTCATGGATCATAGCCTTGTCATGGCAAAGAGGCTTACATAACTCGATGAAGCTATGAGCCATGCTCTGCAGGGCCACCCAAGACAGGTTATAGTGAAGAGTTCTGACAAAATGTGGTCCACTGCAGCAGAAAATGCCAAACCACTCCACAGTCTTGCCACAAGAACTCCATGAACAGTAAGAAAAGGCAAAAAGATATGACACCAGAAGATAAGCCCCCTAGGTTGGAAGGTGTCCAATATGCTACTGGGGAAGAGTAGAGGGCAATTATGAATTGCTCCAGAAAGAATGAAGTGGGTGGGCCAAAGTGGAAATGACAGTCAGTTGTGGGTTTGTCTGGTTGGGTAAGTAAAGTCTGATGCTCTAAAGAACAATATTGCATAGGAACCTGAAAGTTAGGTTCATTAATCAAGGTAAACTGGATGTGGTCAAGCAGTGAACATTGAGTTCACTGGCAAGATGAGATGGCAAGAGTGAACATCTTAGGAATCCGTGAACTAAAATGGACGGGAACAGGCAAATTTAATTCAGATGACCATTATATTTACTACTGTGGGCAAAAATCCCTTAGAAGAAATGGAGTAACCCTCATAGTCAACAAAAGAGTCTGAAATGCAGTAGTTGGGTGCAATCTCAAAAATGACAGAATGATCTCACTTCATTTCCAAGGCAAACCACTCAACATCACAGTAATTCAAGTCCAGGCCCAACCACTGATGTCAAAGAGGCTGAAGTTGACTGGTCATATAAAGACCCAAAACAACATCTAGAACTAACACCAAAAAAAAAAAAAAAAAATGTTCTTTTCATCATAGAGGATTGGAATGCAAAAGTAAAAAGTCAAGAGATACATGGAACAGCAGGCAAGATTGGCTTTGGAGTACAAAATGAAGCAGGGCAAAGGCTAAAAGAGTTTAGTCAAGAATATACACTCGTCATAGCAAACACCCTTTTCCAATAACCCAAGTGATGACTCTACACATGGATATCACCAGATGGTCAATACTGAAATCAGATTGATTATGTTCTTTGCACCCAAAGATGGAGAAGCTCTAGACAAACAGCAAAAGCAAGACCTGGAGCTAACTGTGGCTTAGATCATAAGCGTCTTATTGACAAATTCAGACTTAAATTGAAGAAAGTAGGGAAGACCAGTAAGCTATTCAGGTATGACCTAAATAAAATCCCTTGATTATATAGTGGAGGTGCTGAATGGATTCAAGGGATTAGATCTGATAGACAGAGTACCTGAAGAACTATGGATGAAGGTTTGTAACATTCTAATGGAGGCAGTAACCAGAGTCATCCCCAAAACAGAAATCTAAGAAGGCAAACTGGTTGTCTGAGGAGGCTTTACAAATATATGAGAAAAGAAGAGAAGTGAAAGACAATGGAGAAAGGGAAAGATACACCCAACTGGGGCATCCCTGGTGGTTCAGTTGGTAAAGAGACTGCCTGCAATGCAGGAGTCCCAGGTCTGATCCCTGGGTCAGGGAATATCCCCTGGAGAAAGAAATGGCAACCCACTCCACTATTCTTGCTTAGGAAATCCCATGGACAGAGGAGCCTGGCAGGTTGCAGTCCATGGGGTTGCAAGCATCGGGCATGACTTAGCAACTAAACCACCACCACCACCATACACAACTAAATGCAGCATTCCAGAGAATAGCAAGGAGAGATAAGAAGGCCTTCTTAAATGAACAATGCAAAGAAATAGAGGAAACCAGTAGAATGGGAAAGACTAGAGACTGCTTCAAGAAAATCGGAAGGACTTCTTTTGTGGCCTGAGTGAGTGAGTGAAGTCACTCAGTCGTGTCCGACTCTTTGCGGTCCCATGGACTGTAGCAGCCTACCATGCTCCTCTGTCCATGGGATTTTCCAGGCAAGAGTGCTGGAGTGGGTTGCCATTTCCTTCTCCAGAGGATCTTCCCGACCCAGGGATTAAACCCAGGTCTTCCGCATTGTAGGCAGACGTTTTACCGTCTGAGCCACCAGTGGCCTAGTGGTTAGCAATCTGCCTGCCAATGCAGGGGACCCTGGTTTAATCCTTGGTCCAGAAAGATCCCACATGCTGCAGAGCAACTAAGCCCATAACTATTTAGCCTGAGCTCTAGGCCCCTCGGAGAAGGCAATGGCAACCCACTCCAGTGTTCTTGCCTGGAGAATCCCAGGGACGGAGGAGTCTGATGGGCTGCAGTCCATGGGGTCGCTATGAGTTGGATACTACTGAAGTGAGTTAGCAGCAGCAGCAGCAGCTAGACCCCTAGAGTCACACCTGCTGAAGCCCATGGGCCCTAGAGCCCATGCTCCATAAGAAGTGAAGCCGCACAATGAGAACCCAAGGCACCACATCTAGAGAGTGGGCCCTGCTTGTCAGAACTAGAGAAAGCCTGTGTGCAGCAACAAAGACAGAGCTCAAGCAAAAATGAAAAAATTAAGAAATGAAAATTTTAAGAAATAAAATGAAAATTGGAGATATCAAGGGGATATTTCATGCAAGGATGGGCATGATAAAGGACATAAATGGCAAGGACCTAACTGAAGCAGAAGAGATTAAGAAGAGATGGCAAGAATATACAAAAGAACTAGACAAAAAAAGGTCTTAATGACCCAGATAACCCTGATGATGTGGTCACTCACTTAGAGCCAGACATCTTGGAGTGTGAAATCAAGTGAACCCTAGGAAGCAAACAAAAGCAGTGGAGGTGATGGAATTCCAGCTGAGCTATTTCAAATCCTAAAAGATGATGCTGTTAAAGTGCTTCACTCAATATATCAGCAAACTTGGAAAATTCAGCAGTGGCCACAGGACTGGAAAAGTCAGTTTTCATTCCAATCCCAAAGAAGAGCAATGCCAAAGAATGTTCAAACTACTGCACAGTTGCATTCATTTCACATCCTAGCAAGGTAATGTTCGAAATCCTTCAAGCTAGGCTTCAACAGTATATGAACCAAGAACTTCCAGATGAACAAGCTGGATTCTTTCCATTTATTTAGGTTTTCTCGAATTTCTTTCAACAATGTTTTGTTGTTTTCAGAGTATAAGTTTTGCACTTCTTTTGTTAAATTTATTTCTAATGTTTCCTTCTTTTTGATGCTGTTGTAAAGAGAATTGCTTTCTTATTCTCATTTCCAGATTGTTCTTTGCAAGTATATAAAAAATACAATTAATTGTTGTATCTGATATCCTGAAAACATAGTGAACTCACTTATAAATTCTAGTAGGTTTTTAGTGGTCACTCTAATTTTTGAAAGATTATTTTGTAAGATGTAGAATTTCTGAGTGATTTCATTTGCTTTAAGCATTTTAAATATGTCATTCTGCATTTTGAATATGTCACCTGACATCACTTTTCCTGAATGAGAAGTCAACTGTTAATTTTGTTATTGCCCCCTGTATGTAATGTGGCATTTTCCTGTTAGTGCTTTTAAGATGCTCTCTTTGTATTTACTCTAATTGAGATTCTCTAGGCTATTTGGATTGTAAGTTTACAAAATTTCAAAAGTTTTCAGCCACTAGGTCTCCAAAGAAATGTTCTGCCCCTTTCTCTCTTTTCCTGCCTGGGACTCTAACTGGGCATTTTTTTTTTTTCACAATAGTAAAAGATGTTTATCAGTTTTCACAATCAATAGCCAGACAAAAAATAAAAGATTATTACAATTGCAAGCCATAATGGGAACATGATTAACTTAACAATATAAAATGATTACATACAATCTGGGGGTTGTCAAGCAGAGTGATGTGGTAAGTGGAAGTGCATACATCCACATGTTTTCATCCACCCAGCCAGTCTATATCTTTTGATTGGTGCATTTAATCCATTTACATTTAAGGTAATTGTCAATATGTATGACCCTATTACTGTTTTCTTAATTGCTTGGGGTTTATTTTCTGTAGATCTTTTCCTTCTCCTGTATTTCCTGCCTGGAGAAGCTTCTTTAGCATTTGTTGTAAAGCTGGTTTGGTGGTGCTGAATTCTCTTAACTTCTGCTTGTCTGGAAAACTTTTGATTTCTTGATCAAATCTGAAGGAGAGTCTTGCTGGGTAGAGAATCTGTGGTTGTAGGTTCTTCCCTTTCATCACTTTAAATATATCATGTCATTCCCTTCTGGCTTGTAGAGTTTCTGTTGAGAAATCAGCTGATAACCTGATGGGAGTTCCCTTGTATATTATTTGTCATTTTTCCCTTGTTCCTTTTAATATTTTATCTCTGCATTTAATTTTTGTCAGTTTTATTACTATGTGTTTCAGTTTGTTTCTCCTTGGGTTTATCCTTCCTGGGACTCTCTGTGCTTCCTGGGCTTGGTTGACTATTTCCTTTCCTATGTTAGGAAAGTTTTCAGATATTATCTCTTCAGATATTTTCTCAGGTTCTTTCTCTCTCTCTTCTCCATCTGGGAGCCTATAATGCGAATGTTGGTGCATTTAGTGTTATCAGAGGTCTCTTAGGCTGTTTTCATTCTTTTTTCTATATTCTGTTCCATGGCAGTGATTTCCACCATTTTGTCCTTCAGGTCATTTATCCGTTCTTCTGCCTCAGTTATTCTGCTATGGATTCTTTCTAATGTATTATTCATCTCTGTTTGTCTGTTCTCTAGTTCTTTTAGGTCTTTGGTAAACATTGCTTGCATCTTCTCGAACTTTGCCTCCATGCTTCTCCCAAGATCCTGGATCATCTTCACTATCATTATTCTGAATTCTTTTTCTGGAAGGTTGCCTATCTCTATTTCATTTAGTTGTTTTTCTGGGATTTTAGCTTACCCCTTCATCTGTGACAAAACTTTCTGCTTTTTTCATAGTGATTAACTTTCTGTGATATGGTTTTTGTTTCAGCTGCTGTGAAACTATGCTTCTTCTGCTTCTTCTGTCAGCCCTCTAATGGATGAGGCTAAGAGGCTTGTGTAAGCTTCTTGATGGGAGGGACTGGGGAAAACTGGGTCTTGCTCTGGTGGGCAGGGCCTTGCTCGGTAGTTTTAATCCAATTATCTGCTAATAGGTGGGGTTGCACTCCCTCCCTGGTAGTTGTTTGGCCTGAGGTGACCCAGCTCTGGGGTCTATAGGCTCTATGGTAGGGTTAATGGTGAACTCCAAGAGGGTTTATGCCAAGGGAGACCTTTCAGTGCCCCCGTCCCTGTGGTAAGCCCCTGTTGACCCAGGCCCCTACAGGAGGCCCTCCAACACTAGCAAGTAGTTTTGGTTTAGTCTCGTGCGGAGTCACTGCTCCTCTCCTCTGAGTGTTGCTGCACCAAAATTTTGTTTGTGCCCTCAAAGACTGGAATCTCTGTTTCCCCCAGTCCTCTGGAAGGCCTGCAATCAAAACCCACTGGCCCTCAAGGCCAGATTCCTGAGGATTCCCAGTCCCTTTGTCAGATTGCCAGGCTTCCCAGCCTTCACAATAGTGGGGTTCAGAACCTTCACAATAGTGCAAGAACTTCTTTGGTATTATTGTTCTTCAGTCTGTGGATCACCCAACTGGCCTGTATGGGATTTGATTTTATCATGATTGCACACCTCCTACCATCTTGCTGCAGCTTCTTCTTTTTATTTGGACATGGGGTATGTTTTTTGGTGGGTTTCAGTGTCCTCCTGTTGGTGGTTATTCAATAGCTAGTTGCAATTTTGGTGCTCTCACAGGAGGAGATGAGGACATGTTTTTCTACTCCACCATCTTGAACCAAAAGCTCAATTGGGCACATTTTGGAAAATATTTTATCAACCCACAGATCTCTATGTGGAAAATTCTGAAAGAGATGGGAATACCAGACCACCTAACCTGCCTCTTGAGAAATCTGTATGCAGGTCAGGAAGCAACAGTTAGAAATGGACATGGAACAACAGACTGGTTCCAAATAGGAAAAGGAGTATGTCAAGGCTGTATATTGTCACCCTGTTTATTTAACTTATATGCAGAGTACATCATGAGAAACGCTGGACTGGAAGAAACACAAGCTGGAATCAAGATCACCGGGAGAAATATCAATCACCTCAGATATGCAGATGACACCACCCTTATGGCAGAAAGTGAAGTGGAACTAAAAAGCCTCTTGATGAAAGTGAAAGTAGAGAGTGAAAAAGTTGGTTTAAAGCTCAACATGCAGGAAACAAAGATCATGGCATCTGGTCCCATCACTTCGTGGGAAATAGATAGGGAAACAGTGGAAACAGTGTCAGACTTTATTTTCTTGGGCTCCAAAATCACTGCAGATGGTGATTGCAGCCATGAAATTAAAAGACACTTACTCCTTGGAAGAAAAGTTATGACCAACCTAGATAGCATATTCAAAAGCAGAGACATTACTTTGCCAACTAAGGTCCGTCTAGTCAAGGCTATGGTTTTTCCTGTGGTCATGTATGGATGTGAGAGTTGGACTGTGAAGAAGGCTGAGCGCTGAAGAATTGATGCTTTTGAGCTGTGGTGTTGGAGAAGATTCTTGAGGGTCCCTTGGACTGCAAGGAGATCCAACCAGTCTATTCTGAAGGAGATCAACCCTGGGATTTCTTTGGAAGGAATGATGCTAAAGCTGAAGCTCTAATACTTTGGCCACCTCATGTGAAGAGTTGACTCATTGGAAAAGACTCTGATGGTGGGAGGGATTGAGGGCAGGAGGAGAAGGGGATGACAGAGGATGAGATGGCTGGATGGCATCACCGACTCGATGGACATGAGTCTGAGTGAACTCCGGGGGATGGTGATGGACAGGGAGGCCTGGCATGCTGTGATTCATGGGGTCGCAAAGAGTCGGACACGACTGAGCGACTGAACTGAACTGCACTGAACTGAACAGATCTCTATAGCTCCATCTATTTTCCTTTAATCATTTTATCCCTATTTCAGACTGAATAATCTCAGTTGTTATATATTTAAGTTCACTTATTCTTTCTTTTGCCATTTCCAACCACACCCTTCCTCCTGCTCCCTCATCCACAGCCCTTGACCCTGCCCAGCCTCCCCCAGCACAGGCCAGAGCTGCTACAGCTTACAACACCAGGAGGGCTCCTGAGACCCTCCCCGATAGCAAAAGGTTTCTTGCATGTGACTCATTCCACTGAGAGTAGGAGGGTGTGGGCTAGACTGTGGACTGCCAAACAGAGGCATGAGATTGGGGGAAGTCAGTGTACCTCAGTTTCCTCAACAACTGAATTTTTATAGTATCTGAAAATTGACAGGACTTCCCTGGTGGCTCAGATGGTAAAGAATCTGCCCGCAATGCAGGAGACCAGGTTTGATCCCCGGGTTGGCAAGATCCCCTGGAGAAGGGAATGGCTACCCACTCCAATACTCTTTGCTGAAAAATCCATTGGACAGAGGAGCCTGGAGGTCTATAGTCCATAGGGTCGCAAAGTGTCAGACATGACTGAGTGACTAACACACACACAGTTAATATTTTATCTGTTACAGTTTTCAACCTCATTATTTCCACTTGGTTTTATGATTTTATTTTTCATTTTGGTACTGGATTTCCTATCCTTTTCCTCCTTAACAAATTTTCCTTAAATCTCTTCACATATTTGTAATAGCTTCTTTGAAGTTTTCATCTATATCTGAACTCATTCTGTGTCAGTTTATGGTTTATCTTTTTTTAACCTAAGTATTAGTTACATGTTTCTGTTTCTTTTCATATCCTGTTATTTTTGATAGAAAAGTGACATTGACAATAGTAAGCTGTAGCAACTCTGGATTCTGCTATGTTCTTATAAGAATTTGCTGTTGTTTTTGTTGGTGGTGATCTAAAATGCTATTAATTGCCCTGGTGTTGCGGTCCTTTAATGGACCAGAACCTGGTGGTCCAGAGTCAATGATAAGAAAGCAAAAGAGAGAAAGAGGCTAGCATTCCCTGGGTTATGCAGAAACCAATAAAGAACCAATTCATATTTAAGCCCTAGGACAGGGCTTGTACCGCTCATGGAGGCACAGGGCATCCTCTTGAAGAGGTCATGAAATCACGGGCAGGAGAGTGAGCTCTACAGGTTTCTATGCTACAGAGAATTAGCCAGAGAGAGAGAAAGAGAAAGAAAGACACGGGGACCCAAGTCTCTAGTGAAACAAGTGTATTTTAGTAGCAGAAATGCAGGCTTATCTATCTTTAGTAAAGTGATTACTCAGCCATTACAAAGGATGAAATCCCATCAATTGCAACAAAATGAATAGTCTAATACATACAAGGTTGCTGATGCTGAAAAGAGTCATTGAGAGCCACTGAGAAGAATCCAGGCAGGTACCTGGTATCTCAGTCCTGAGAACTGCATGCAGCTCTACTCGTTCCCAGAATAGGAACTGATAAGGAACAAAGAATCCTTAAGAAATGGCACACAAAGGAAGAAAAGTGCAACATATTGGATTCCTTAAAGTTGAACGTCCCCTGACACCCTGGCACAAATTGCAAATGGTCTTACCTATGGTTTCAGCAGCTAATATGTCTACTTAGTTCTTTTATTTTCCACTGCTGATTTTTTTTTAAACATGGCCTTCTGAAGATCTCCCCTGCACTTGTGTTGCCCAAGAATTTGGAAAGAATTTATATTTAACTCCTGTTGTTGTTCAGTTGCTTAGTCATGTCCTACTCTTTGCAACCCCATGCACTGCAGCATGCCAGGCTTCCCTGTTCTTCACCATCTCCCAGAGTTTGCTCAAACTCATGTCCATTGAGTCAGTGATGCCATCCAACTGTTTCATTCTCTGTCGCTCCCTTCTCCTCTTGCCCTCAGTCTTTCCCAGCATCTGTGTATTTTCCAATGAGTCGGGTTTCCCATCAGGTGGCCAAAATATTGGAGCTTCAGCTTCAGCACCAGTCCTTCGAATGAATATTCAGGGTTGATTTTCTTTTGGATTGACTGTTTTGATCTCCTTGCTGTCCAAGGGACTCTCAAGAGTCTTCTGCAGGATCACAGTTTGAAAGCATCAATTCTTCTGTGCTTAACCTTCTTTATGGTCAAACTCTTACATTCATATTCAACTCTTAGATCAGTATTTTGCAGTTTCCTTGCTCCTGGTATTTTCCTCTTAAATTCCTAAATTTTCTGTCAGCAGCAGGCTCTGTCCTCTGACACATAAGCCAGTAATGCTTCAGCTTTATGCTACCTGAGTTTGGCTGTATCGTGTTCCTTTTTGTGACTATATTCTTACATATAACTTTATGTAATTAATACTTTAGTTATTTTTTAGTTATTTTCAATCCTCTAGTACTCTAGTACTATCAGAAGTAATGATGAAAACATCCTTGAACACATTTCACACATATGTGAATATAATGTAAGCTAAATTCCCAGGAGTGAAATTTCTGGGTAAAGGATATTTGCATTGGATGTTTTTGTTTAATTTTAGTTTTTAAATATGGGGTAGACTATGCCAAAATAAGTGTTGCTATCAGCATTGTAAGACACTGTTTTCTCACATCATCTTTATTCAAGTACAGTGATCGGGTTTACTGGTTGGTTGATATTCCCAGAGAAAACATCACAAAAAATACAGGTAAGAGTGATCTAAATTAATTATTTTACTCATGGGTATAGATTGCCAAAATTATCAAATAAAAAACATTTATCATGTTAAAAATTATGCTATCTCATGTTAATGTCTCCTGGAATATTTGGGACATACATTTTACTAAAAGTTATTTAGTGATTCATCTGAAACACAAATTTAACTGAGCTTGCTGTGTTTTATCCAGCAATTTATTATAGATGAATGGTTCTGATATACATAGCTTATATTATTCTTTATTTAAAGTAGACTCATTTTCTAGAACTTAAAATTTATAGTGTTGAGAAATTCAGGTGCCAATTAATTTTAATGAAATGGAAACATTAATTTAAAAATTTAATATATTATTTTACTGTTGGCTCTATTATTAAGTATGATGCGATAGCCTAGTTCATATGCTACTGTAAATACCTAAAGGAAAGAAAGAAAATGAAATTCCAGAAGGTGTGAATATTGAGCTAGTGGACTGGGCTAGTAGATCCTCAGGTATGAGATACAGACCCATAGTTTGAAAATGATAAAGGGTATATTATTCTAATTTGGTAGGTGCAAGAAACAGAAACCATCTTGACTTCACTAAAGGAAAAATACTAAATTTCTTTTTGTTGTGAAATCCAAAGACAAAAATGAAGCCAAACTATAGGAAGGAATTAGAAGTAAGAAATGGAGAGCCATCAAGAACCCAGGGAATATTTTCACCCTGTTTCTCTTATCTATGTTTTCTATACCTCTATATTTATTTTTCCATTTTCAGATTAGTTTTCTAAAGCTGATTCACTGCTGTCAAATTTTTATTTATATTTCCTAGGGGCCAGCCCAATTCAAAATTTCCAGAAAAGTGTCTTCAACTGCCCTAGAATTGATTGGGCACCCTCTTGTGTGCCAATCAAATGTAGCCGGTGATGAGGAATTGGGGGAATTATACAGGTCAACCCTTCTATGGAAGAAGTTAAAGGATGAACCAAATTATGTGTCCTACAGAGTAAAAGGCAGGAGAGAAGTAACAGTAGGCAGAAAGAATGGCAAAGACTCTATATAAGGAAACATCAAAAATAAAAGATTGAAAAAGAAGCCTCCATGTTATAACAGCTAACTTAGATTATATCACTATTTTTATCCTTTAGTCATCTCAGTTTTTTCAAATTAATCTATTGAAATTTTTTGTGATTTTCGTTTCAAAGAATTCATCCTGGAAATTCTACTCTATTAAAAAAGGAGCAAGGGGGTACAGTCTAATGATGGATTGCTCTGGTTGCTTAGCCTAATATTGACATTAGTTTGACAATTGAAGAAATGAAGATCACTTGTTATTTTCACTTCTCCTATTTCCAAATTTTAATTTCAGAAATACATTGATTTCTAAGATCATCTTGGGAGGAACAAAGGTGATCTGAAAATTTAAGTATTTTAGATTAAGAGACCAAATAATATCTGCCTATCTTGATGCAACTTCTGGATTGAGTAAATAAAGATATATTTGAGCTCATAATGTAATGGGCTTCCCTTGTGGCCCAGGTGGTAAAGAATCCTCCTGCAACGCGGGAGACCTGGGTATCCCTAGGTTGAGAAGATCCCCTGGAGAAGGGAAAGGCTATGCACTTCAGTATTCTGGCCTGGAAAATTCCATGGACTATACAGTCCATGGCGTGTCAAACAGTGGGACACGACTGAGCGACTTTTACTTCACTTCATAATGTAATAGAAGAGGATGATCTAATATTAGTAATACACTAGAAATCAGGAAAGAAAATATTCATGGGGAAGGAGACCATATTTGCTCATTTACTTTTTCCTCAATCATTTCTCATTTGCTGCCATGCCATGAATTTGAGCAGTGAAAGTGAAAGTTGTTCAATTGTGCCCGACTCTGCAATCCCATGAACTGTATAGTCCATGGAATTCTCCAGGCCAGAATACTGGAGTGGGTAGCCTTTCCCTTCCCCAGGGAATCGTCCCAACCCAGGGATCAAACCCAGGTCTTCCTCATTGCAGGCAGATTCTTTACCAGCTGAGCCACAAGGTGTACATGTAAAATCTTGGAAAGGGTAGTTTATGTAGCATCAATAACAAAGATAGCAAAATAATCTTCTTGGTAGTAGTAGAACCAGCAGGGAGCATTTACTAAATTTTTATATTTACAGTTTGACTCTAAACACTTTATCTATCTTAATTCATTTATTACTCATTTGGTGTTATGTAGGCTTCCCAGGTGGCACTAGTGGTAAAGAACCTGCCAGCTACATGGGATTGATCCCTGGGTAAGGAAGATTCCCTGGAGGAGGAAATGCCAATCTACTTCAGTATTCTTCCCTGGAGAATCCTATGGACAGAGGAGCCTGGCAGGCTACAGTCCATTGAGTTGCAAAGAGTTGGACATAACTGAAGTGACTTAGAATGCAGGCATGTGTTCAGTTCAGTTCAGTTCAGTTCAGTCACTCAGTCATGTCCGACTCTTTGCAACCCCCTGAATCCCAGCACGCCAGGCCTCCCTGTCCATCACCATCTCCCGGAGTTCACTCACACTCATGTCCATCGAGTCTGTGATGCCATCCAGCCATCTCATCCTCTGTCATCCCTTCTCCCCCTTCCCCCAATCCCTCCCAGCATCAGAGCTTTTTCCAATGAGTCAACGCTTCTCATGAGGTGGCCAAAGTACTGGAGTTTCAGCTTTAGCATCATTCCTTCCAAAGAAATCCCAGGGTTGATCTCCTTCAGAATGGACTGGTTGATCTCCTTGCAGTCCAAGGGACTCTCAAGAATCTTCTCCAACACCACAGTTCAAAAGCAGCAATTCTTTGGTGCTCAGCCTTCTTCACAGTCCAACTCTCACATCCATACATGACCACAGGAAAAACCATAGCCTTGACTAGACGGACCTTAGTTGGCAAAGTAATGTCTCTGCTTTTGAATATGCTATCTAGGTTGGTCATAACTTTTCTTCCAAGGAGTAAGCGTCTTTTAATTTCTTGGCTGCAGTCACCATCTGCAGTGATTTTGGAGCCCAAGAAAATAAAGTCTGACACTGTTTCCACTGTTTCCCTATCTATTTCCCATGGAGTGATGGGACCGGATGCCATGATCTTAGTTTTCTGAATGTTGAGCTTTAAGCCAACTTTTTCACTCTCCTCTTTCACTTTCATCAAGAGGCTCTTTAGTTCCTCATTTTCTGCCATAAGGGTGGTGTCATCTGCATATCTGAGGTTATTGATATTTCTCCCAGCAATTTTGATTCCAGCTTGTGCCTCAGCCAGCCCAGTGTTTCTCATGATGTATTCTGCATATAAGTTAAATAAGCAGGGTAACAATGTATAGCCTTGATGTACTCCTTTCCCGATTTGGAACCAGTCTGTTGTTTCATGTCCAGTTCTAACTGTTGCTTCTTGACCTGCATACAGATTTCTCAAGAGGCAAGTCAGGTGGTCTGGTATTCCCATATCTCTCAGAATTTTCCACAGTTTATTGTGATCCACACAGTCAAAGGCTTTGGCATAGTCAATAAAGCAGAAATAGATGTTTTTCTGGAATTCTCTTGCTTTTTCCATGATCCAGCGGATGTTGGCAATTTGATCTCTGGTTCCTCTGCCTTTTCTAAAACCAGCTTGAACATCAGGGAGTTCACAGTTCACGTATTGCTGAAGCCTGGCTTGGAGAATTTCGAGCATTACTTTACTAGCATGTGAGATGAGTGCAATTGTGTGGTAGTTTGAACATTCTTTGGCATTGCCTTTCTTTGGAATTGGAATGAAAACTGACCTTTTCGAGTCCTGTGGCCACTGCTGAGTTTTCCAAATTTGCTGGCATATTGAGTGCAGCACTTTCACAGCATCATCCTTCAGGGTTTGAAACAGCTTAATTGGAATTCCATCACCTCCACTAGCTTTCGGAGAAGGCAATGGCACCCCACTCCAGTACTCTTGCCTGGAAAATCCCATGGACAGAGGAGCCTGGTAGGCTGCAGTCCATGGGGTCACTGAGAGTTGGACATGACTCAGTGACTTCACTTTCACTTTTCACTTTCATGCATTGGAGAAGGAAATGGCAACCCACTCCAGTGTTCTTGCCTAGAGAATCCCAGGGACAGAGGAGCCTGGTGGGCTGCCGTCTATGGGGTCGCATAGAGTTGGACACGACTGAAGCGACTTAGCAGCAGCAGCAGCAGCAGCCACTAGCTTTGTTCGTAGTGATGCTTTCTGAAGCCCACTTGACTTCACATTCCAAGATGTCTGGTTCTAGATTAGTGATCACATCATCAGGACTATCTGGGTCATGAAGATCTTTTTTGTACAGTTCTTCCATTTATTATTGCCACCTCTTCTTAATATCTTCTGCTTCTGTTAGGTCCATACATTTCTGTCCTTTATCGAGCCCATCTTTGCATGAAATGTTCCCTTGGTATCTCTAGTTTTCTTGAAGAGATCTCTAGTCTTTCCCAATCTGTTGTTTCCCTCTATTTCTTTGCATTGATCACTGAAGAAGGCTTTCTTATCTCTTCTTGCTATTCTTTGGAACTCTGCATTCAGATGCTTATATCTTTCCTTTCTCCTTTGCTTTTCGCCTCTCTTCTTTTCACAGCTATTTGTAAGGCCTCCCCAGACAGCCATTTTGCTTTTTTGCATTTCTTTTCCATGGGATGGTCTTGATCCCTGTCTCCTGCACAGTGTCACGAACTTCATTCCATAGTTCATCAGGCACTCTATCTATCAGATCTAGGCCCTTAAATCTATTTCTCACTTCCACTGTATAATCATAAGGGATTTGATTTAGGTCATACCTGAATGGTCTAGTGGTTTTCCCTACTTTCTTCAATTTAAGTCTGAATTTGGTAATAAGGAGTTCCTGATATGAGCCACAGTCAGCTCCTGGT
Organism: Capra hircus; assembly: GCF_001704415.2. Taxonomy (NCBI): domain Eukaryota; kingdom Metazoa; phylum Chordata; class Mammalia; order Artiodactyla; family Bovidae; genus Capra; species Capra hircus. The sequence goes on along the minus strand of NC_030828.1, from coordinate 55,889,754 downwards.
CTTGTCTTTGTTGACTGTATAGAGCTTCTCCATCTTTGGCTGCAAAGAATATAATCAATCTGATTTTGGTGTTGACCATCTGGTGATGTCCATGTGTAGAGTCTTCTCTTGTGTTGTTGGAAGAGGGTGTTTGCTATGACCAATGCATTTTCTTGGCAAAACTCTATTAGTCTTTGCCCTGCTTCATTCTACATCCCAAGGCCAAATTTGCCTGTTACTCCAGGTGTTTCTTGACTTCCTACTTTTGCATTCCAGTCCCCTATAATGAAAAGGACAACTTTTTTGGGTGTTAGTTCTAAAAGGTCTTGTAGGTCTTCATAAAACCGTTCAACTTCAGCTTCTTCAGCATTACTGGTTGGGGCATAGACTTGGATTACTGTGATATTGAATGGTTTGCCTTGGAGACGAACAGAGATCATTCTGTCATTTTTGAGATTGCATCCAAGCACTTCATTTCGGACTCTTTTGTTGACCATGATGGCTACTCCATTTCTTCTGAGGGATTCCTGCCCGCAGTAGTAGATATAATGGTCATCTGAGTTAAAGTCACCCATGGGGAAGACAGCAAAAAGTAAAAAGAGTCACTCCATTTATACTTCACAATTTGTTCCTTTTTTCACCTTGAAATAAGGTATACTTTACATTCAGTAAAATACACCCTTTTAATTGCCTAGCTCTATAAGTTGTCACAATTGGGTAATCACAAATCAAGATTTAGGACTGTTCCATCATCCGATAAGATTATCCCACCAGTAGTCAACTCTTGTCTCCTGGTCCCTGGGAACCACAGATCTGTTCTCTGTTCCTATTGTTTTGTTTATTCCAGAGCATATAAATGGAATCATCAAATATGTAGCCTTTTGAGCCTGGCTACTTTCACTTAGCATAATTCATTTGAGATTTATCTGTTATAGTTTCTTTCATTTTCTTACTGGCTATTATTCCACTGTATAGATGTACCTTACTTTATATTTCTGCAGGGCATTTGGAGTTTTTTAGTTTTTGGCAATTATGAATAAAGCTACTATAGGCATTCTCATATAGATTCTTGTGTGAATACAAATTTTTGTTGCATTTGGCTATTACCAGATAGTAGGATTAGTGTGTTATATGATAAGTATAAGTTTCACTTTATAAGAAATTATCAAACTATTTGCAAAGTAATTATATTATTTTTTACTTTCATCACCCAGTTACCTGGAGCCATGCCAGCACTTAGTATATGTAAGTGTATTTGAACGCATGTATACATATGTGTTGGAGAAGGCAATGGCACCTCACTCCAGTACTCTTGCCTGGAAAATCCCACAGATGGAGGAGCCTGGTAGGCTGCAGTCCATGGGGTCGCTCAGTCAGACGCGACTGAGTGACTTCACTTGACTTTTCACTTTCATGCATTGGAGAAGGAAATGGCAACCCACTCCGGTATTCTTGGCTAGAGAATCCCAGGGATGGGGGAGCCTGGTGGGCTGCCGTCTAAGAGGTCGCACAGAGTCAGACACGACTGAAGTGACTTAGCAGCAGCAGCAGCAGCATACATATGTGTGCATGCATGCTCAGTCACTTCAGTTGTGTCTGACTCTCTGCAACACTGTAGATTGTAGCCTACCAGGCTCCTCTGTCCATGGGATTTTCCTAGCAAGAATACTGAGTGGGTTGCCATGCTCTCCTCTAGGGGATCTTCCCCACCCAGGGATTTAACTCGAGTCTCCTGCATCTCCTGCATTGTCGGCAGATTCTGTACCACTGAGTCACCAGGGAAACCATACATATGTGTATATTTATATAGTATGTATATATATTTTTATACATTTTAATATGTATCAATACATATGTATTTTGCTTTAGCCATTCTAATAGGTGTATCAGTTCAGTTCAGTCGCTCAGTCGTGTCCAACTCTTTGCGGACATAGGTGTATCAGTTCAGTTCAGTTCAGTTCAGTCACTCAGTCGTGTCCGACTCTTTGCGACCCCATGAATCTCAGCTCACCAGGCCTCCCTGTCCATCACCAACTCCCGGAGTTCACTCAGACTCACGTCCATCAGGTCAGTGATGCCATCCAGCCATCTCATCCTCTGTTGTCCCCTTCTCCTGCCCCCAATCCCTCCCAGCATCAAAGTCTTTTCCAATGAGTCAACTCTTCGCATGAGGTGGCCAAAGTACTGGAGTTTCAGCTTTAGCATCAGTCCTTCCAAAGAAATCCCAGGGCTGATCTCCTTTAGAATGGACTGGTTGGATCTCCTTGCAGTCCAAGGGACTCTCAAGAGTCTTCTCCAATACCACAGTTCAAAAGCATTAATTCTTCAGTGCTCAGCTTTCTTCACAGTCCAACTCTCACATCTATACATGACCACTGGAAAAAACATAGCCTTGACTAGATGGACCTTTGTTGACAAAGTAATGTCTCTGCTTTTGAATATGCTATCTAGATTGGTCATAACTTTTCTTCCAAGGAGTAAGCGTCTTTTAATTTCATGGCTGCAGTCACCATCTGCAGTGATTTTGGAGCCCCAAAAAATAAAGTCTGACACTGTTTCCACTGTTTCCCCACTATTTCCTATGAAGTGATGGGACCGGATGCCATGATCTTAGTTTTCTGAATGTTGAGCTTTAAGCCAACTTTTTCACTCTCCACTTTCACTTTCATCAAGAGGCTTTTTAGTTCCTCTTCACTTTCTGCCATAAGGGTGGTGTTATTGATGTTTCTCCCAGAAATCTTGATTCCAGCTTGTGCTTCCTAAAAGGCAGAGGAACCAGAGATCAAATTGCCAACATCTGCTGGTTCATGGAAAAAGCAAGAAAGTTCCAGAAAAACATCTATTTCTGCTTTATTGACTATGCCAAAGCCTTTGACTATGCAGATCACAACAAACTGTGGAAAATTCTGAGAGATATGGGAATACCAGACCACCTGACCTGCCTCTTGAGAAATCTGTATGCAGGTCAAGAAGCAACAGTTAGAACTGGACATGAAACAACAGACTGGTTCCAAATTGGGAAAGGAGCACATCAAGGCTATACATTGTTACCCTGCTTATTTAACTTATATGCAGAATACATCATGAGAAACACTGGGCTGGCTGAGGCACAAGCTGGAATCAAAATTGCTGGGAGAAATATCAATAACCTCAGATGTGCAGATGACACCACCCTTATGGCAGAAAGTGAGGAACTAAAGAGCCTCTTGATGAAAGTGAAAGAGGAGAGTGAAACAGTTGGCTTAAAGCTCAACATTCAGAAAACGAAGATCATGGCATCCGGTCCCATCACTTCATGGCAAATAGATGGGGAAACAATGGAAACAGTGACTGACTTTATTCTGGGGGCTCCAAAATCACTGCAGATGGTAACTGCAGCCATGAAATTAAACGATGCTTGTTCCTTGGAAGAAAAGTTATAACCAACCTAGACATCATATTAAAAAGCAGAGGCATTACTTTGCCAACAATGGTCCATCTAGTCACAGCTATGGTTTTTCCAGTAGTCATGTATGGATGTGAGACTTGGACTGTGAAGAAAGCTGAGTGCTGAAGAATTGATGCTTTTGAACTGTGGTACTGGAGAAGACCTTGCGAGTCCCTTGGACTGCAAGGAGATCCAACCAGTCCATCTTAAAGGAAATCAGTCCTGAATATTCATTGGAAGGACTGATGCTGAAGCTGAAAATCCAGTACTTCAGTCACCTGATTTGAAGAACTGACTCATTTGAAAAGACCCTGCTACTGGGAAAGATTGAGGGCAGGAGGAGAAGGGGACGACAGAGGATGAGATGGTTGGGTGGCATCACCAATTCAATGCACATGAGTTTGAGTAAACTCTGGGAGTTGGTGATGGACAGGGAAGCCTGTCATGCTGCAGTCCATGGGGTCACAAAGAGCTGGACATGACTGAGCAACTGAACTGATTGATAATATATAAATATACAAATGTAACGTGACCTTATATTTTGGAACTTTGTTAAATTTACTTATTAATTCAAGTAGCCTTTTGTATGGGGCTTCCCAGGCAATGCTAGTGGTAAAGAGCCCACCTGCCAATGCAGGAGACGAAAGACACTGGTTCAATCCCTGAATCAGGAAGATCCTCTGGAGGAGGGCATGGGAACCCACTCTAGCATTCTTGCCTGGAGAATCCGATGGACAGAGGATCCTGATGATCCATAGTGTTGCAAAAATCAGACACAAGTGAAGTGACTTAGCACACATGAACAGCCTTTTATACTCTTTGGGATTTTCTACATGGATAATCATCCATCTAGAAATAGAGATAACTTCCTTTCTTCCATTCTAATATGTATTCATTTTATTTATTTACATATTTATTTTCTTATGTACTTACATACTTCTTTATTTTTGCCTTATTGTACTGGTGGGAACTCCAGTACAATGTTAAGTAGGAATGGTGAGAGAGGATATCGTTGCCTTGTTTACAACTTTGGGAGAATATTCAACCTTTCCTCATTAGGTTAAGGTGTTGTTATATGTAGGTATTTTGTAGATGCCGTTTATTAGGCTAAGGAAGTTCCCTTCTATTCCTAAGTTGCTGAGTTCATGAATTGGTGTTGAATTTTGTTAAATGCTCTTTCTGAATCTATTGAGATGATTATAAGGATTTTTTCCTTTCATCTCTTGATATGGAGGATTCCATTGATTTATGTTGAATTCTGAACCAGCCTTGCAATACTAAGATAAACAACTCTTAGTTATGATGCATTATCCTTTTTGTGTATTGCTGGACTCATTTGGCTAGTGGGTTCTTGGAATTATCAATCTGGAGTCTTATTTTCTTGTAATATTTTTATTTCGTTTTGGTATCTGGTAATGCTTTTTCACATGAGTTGCTCAGCTGTTTAGGATCGTGGGGCTGATGAACACTGGGGGAGGTGCTCAGCTTTAAGTTGAAAACCAAGGGTGCACAGAACTTTAGGAGGAGTCAAGGAAGCCCAGCACAGGTGATACCAGCCTTGAGTTCTCACTGAGCTTTAGGAACTTTAGAATTTCATTGCCTTGGGGAACCTTACATGAGTCCCACAGGATCCTGTTGGCTCTTGAGCCCCAGATATGGAACCCAGAACACATGGGCTCAGACACCAAATCTCCAATCCTCTGTTCCCGATGACTTCAAGAATGTTTTTGACCAGAAAGCTGGTGACCTTACCAGAAAACCCAAGCTCTTGGTGGGTAGGAAAATGTTCGCCAAGGTGAACATGGTTTCCCAGCCACATCACTTCTTTCGTTTTGAAGGTATTTTCACTTGGATTTCTGAGTTGAAATGTTGTCTACTAAGGAGTTTCAGGAGGGCTTATGTAAGGGTCTGATAATATTGCATTCCTCTAGACAAAAGAACTTATCTAGATCATTTTTATCACACTGGAATCCGTCTTCTAGGAAGCTTTTACTAGAAACTTGTTTCCATTTCTTGATTTTCTTTTTAATAATCATCTTTTGGTCTGAATTACAGAGTTAAAAAAAAAAAAAGAAACATTTTTATCCAGAAACCTGTGCAGAAAGATGGGCTTCTGAGTTTTATGGTAGCCTCTTTGTTGGACAGTGTTTATGAGTAAGGACTAATTTTATTGTTTCTGGGTCTGACAGCAGTTCTGGGACCAGCAAGGAGCTCTTTGTCCATATTCCTCCCTGGTAGGATTTGGCTCTGCTTGCCAGGTGGGGTCATCTCTAGGACTTTAAGGGTGAAATATTGCTGATTCCCACGGAAGACATTTGGCAGATGCTGACAAGGGTGTTAGAAATTTTACCTTGCATTGAAACAGTCTGTTAAATAAAGGAGTTTGGGGGGCCATTAACTGTACAATTGCTAGAATGAAAATGATTTATGTGGTGATATTGGGACTGAGTTCTTGGTTTTGGGGGTCTGCTTTTCAAGTGGGTGAGTTCAAGTGGAAAAACAATGAGCTTCATTCTAGGAAATACAGCACAGAAGCTTCTTTGAAAGGGAGTTCTGGTTTAATTGCCAAAATGAAACACAGGAGGGCACTACCAGAATCTCACAGGTGTTTGATTTGCTTGTTGTGATTTTTGAAATCCTGACTGGTAAGTATCTGGTCAAAAAGTAAATTTACAGGCTTTCTAAAAAGGGAGATATATAAATAAATATGAGTTGAGCAGAGTTCCCCCCTATATTATGTAAGAATTTTTATATGAAAGTGAAAGTTGCTCAGTTGTGTCTGACTCTTTGCGACCCCATAGACTAGCCTGCCAGGCTCCTCTGTCTACGGAATTCTCCAGGCAAGAATACTGGAGTTGGTTGCTGTTCCCTTCTCCAGGGGATCTTTCCAGTCCAGAGATCAAACCTAGGTCTCTCCCATTGCTGGCAGATTCTTTACCATCTGAGCTACTAGGGAAGCCAATTAAATGTTTGGGATTCACCACCAGTGGAGATTTCTGAGTGTGAAGTTTTCTTTGTGTGAAGATTTTAACTACAAATTCAATTTCCTTAATAGACATGGAAGTACTCAAAGTTTCTATTTATTCTGAAGTGAGTTTCAGCAGTTTGTATCTTTTAAGAAACTTGTTCATTTCATCTAGGTTGTTGAATTTATAACATAAAAGTTTTTGTGATGTTCTTTCATTAACCATAAAGAGTCTGTAGTGATGTGCCATATTTCATCTCTAATATGAGTAATTTGCATCTTTATTTCCTTCTTGATTCAGTTCAGTTCAGTCGCTCAGTCATGTCCGACTCTTTGCGACCCCATGAATCCCAGCACGCCAGGCCTCCCTGTCCATCACCAACTCCTGGAGTTCACTCAGACTCATGTCCATCGAGTCCGTGATGCCATCCAGCCATCTCATCCTCTGTCGTCCCCTTCTCCTCCTGCCCCCAATCCCTCCCAGCATCAAAGTCTTTTCCAGTGAGTCAACTCTTCGCATGATGTGGCCAAAGTACTGGAGTTTCAGCTTTAGCATCATTCCTTCCAAAGAACACCCAGCACTGATCTCCTTTAGAATGGACTGGTTGGATCTCCTTGCAGTCCAAGGGACTCTCAAGAGTCTTCTCCAACACCACAGTTCAAAAGCATGAATTCTTCAGTGCTCAGCCTTCTTCACAGTCCAACTCTCACATCCATACATGACCACTGGAAAAAACATAGCCTTGACTAGATGGACCTTAGTTGGCAAAATGATGTCTCTGCTTTTGAATATTCTATCTACGTTGGTCATAACTTTTCTTCCAAGGAGTAAGCGTCTTTTAATTTCATGGCTGCAATCACCATCTGCAGTGATTTTGGAGCCCAAAAAAACAAAGTCTGACACTGTTTCCACTGTTTCCCCATCTATTTGCCATGAAGTGATGGGACCGGATTCCATAATCTTCGTTTTCTGAATGTTTAGCTTTAAGTCAACTTTTTCACTCTCCTCTTTCACTTTCATCAAGAGGCTTTTTAGTTCCTCTTCACTTTCTGCCATAAGAATGGTGTCATCTGCATATCTGAGGGGATTGATATTTCTCCCAGCGATCTTGATTCCAGCTTGTGTTTCTTCCAGTCCAGCGTTTCTCATGATGTACTCTGCATGTAAGTTAAATAAGCAGGGTGACAATATACAGCCTTGACGTACTCCTTTTCCTATTTGGAACCAGTCTGTTGTTCCATGTCCAGTTCTCACTGTTGCTTCATTACCTGCATACAGATTTCTCAAGAGGCATGTCAGGTGGTCTGGTATTCCCATATCTCTCAGAATTTTCCACAGTTTATTGTGATCCACACAGTCAAAGGCTTTGGCATAGTCAATAAAGCAGAAATAGATGTTTTTCTGAAACTATCTTGCTTTTTCAATGATCCAGCGGATGTTGGCAATTTGATCTCTGGTTCCTCTGCCTTTTCTAAAACCAGCTTGAACATCAGGGAGTTCACGGTTCACATATTGCTGAAGCCTGTCTTGGAGAATTTTGAGCATTACTAGCATGTGAGATGAGTGCAATTGTGCAGTGGTTTGAGCCTTCTTGATTAGTCTGGTAGAAATTCATCAATTTTATTGATCCTTTCAAAGAAGCATCTTTAGATTTCATTGATATTGGCTATTGTTTTTCTATTCTTCATGTTATTGATTTTACTCTTTATATCATCCTTCTACTTCCTTTACGTTTTATTTGCTGCTTTTTTCCCATAATTTCTTACATTGGGAACCTTTAGATCAGGGGTTGACAAACTACAGTTTCCAGGCCAAATCTGGTCTGCTGCCTGCTTTGTAAATTAGCTTTACTGGAACACAGCCATGCTCATTTATTTATGTTTTCTATAGCTGCTTGTGTGCTACCATGGCAGAGTTGAAGTGCTGAGACAGAGACCATATGGCCCACAAAGACCTAAATATTTACTCTTTGACACTTTATAAGGCTGTTACTACTGCTTCAGATAACTGATTTGAGATCTTTCTTTTTTAATATAAATATTTTACTACTATATATTTCTCTTCAGCATTGCTTTTTCTGCATCTCATAAATTTTTGTATGTTGTGTTTTCATTTTCTTTTAATTCAAAATATTTTTTAATTCTCCATGTCACTTTCTCTTTGACATGTGTTATTTAGAAATCTGTTGTACAATGTCCATATATCTGGGAATGTTCCAAATATCTTTCTGTTACTGATTCTTCTAGATTGACTCTAATATGTTCTGAGAATATATTTTGTATGATCATTCGGTGAATCTTTCCTGTGCACTTGAAAAAAAAACTACTATTAAAAAGTTCTTTTTTAATAGAGTATTCTATTAAAGTTGATTGGATCAGTTGGTTGATAGTGTTATTCAGCTTTTCTATATCCTCACTGATTTTGTCAGTTACTGAAAGAGGAGTGCTGAAGGAACCAGCTACATTTGTGTGGATTTATTTCTCCTTTCAATTTTATTAGCTTTTTTTTGCCCAACCAGAGATTGAACTCAACTGGTTCCCTCAGCAGCAAAACTGTCCTATCCACTGGACAACCAGGGAACTCCTGATATGCTAAATATTTTAATTACCCATGGTCTGCTTTCAAAAAGTATTACACAACTTCACTTGAAGTATCACAATTTGCTTCTTAGCAAGTTATAACAGCTCCCAAGAAAAATTATAATCTAAACTATTTTTCTCTGTGTTCATTACTCTGTTGATAAGAACACTTCATAATTCTTCTGTGCTTATTTTATCATTAAAATGTTTATAGTAAAACATATATAAGTGCAATCAAAATGATAGGGAAATGAAAGGTAATTGTTCTTAGTAATGTTCATATGGGTCTTCCCTGGTGGCTCAGATGGTAAAGAATCTGCCCATCATGCAGGAGATCCAGGTTCAAATAGTCTTAAATTTCACCAATATGACGTACGAAAAAAACTAACTAATTGCTTGCCTTTTGTTTTCAGATACTGCAGCTGTAGAAGAATGGTTAGTAAGAATCACTTTACAATATGGATTAAATATTTATACCACTGAAGGAACACTACTGGATACTGTTCGAGGTAAATGCCAGGAGGTAAAAGTAAAGCAAAAGTTGTATTATTCTTTCAACAAATTTTGTAAACTATAATATGCTGTACTCTGCTAAGTGCTAGAGATAGTTGAGAAATAATCATGACTCTTCAAGGGCTCACAATCTGATGAGGCAAAGATTTAAATATACATGGGTAATTTTTAATAAAGGTCTGCAAAATGTGGTTGCCATGCCCTTCTCCAGGGGATCTTCCCAACCCAGGCATTGAACCCACATCTCCCATATTGCAGGCAGTATGGCTTCTTTACCATCTAAGCCAACAGGGAAGCCCAAGAATACTGGAATCGGTAGTTTATCTCCTCTCCAGGGTATCTTCCCGATCCAGGAATCAAACTGGGGTCTCATGCATTGCAGGCAGATTCTTTACCATCTGAGCTACCAGAGAAGCCAATCCCAAAGAAGGGCAATGCCAAAGAATGTTCAAACTACCACACAATTGTATTCATTTCACATGCTAGTAAAGTAATGCTCAAAATCCTTCAAGCTAGACTTCAACAGTATGTGAACTGAGAAGTTCCAGGTGTGCAAGCTGGATTTAGAAAAGGCAGAGGAACCAGAGATCAAATTGCCAACATTTATTGGATCATAGAAAAAGCTAGAGAATTCCAGAAAAACATCCACTTCTGCTTCACTGATTCTGCTAAAGCCTTTGACTGAGTAGATTGTGACAAACTGTGGACAATTCTTTAAGAGATGAGAATACCAGACCACCTTACCTGCCTCCTGAAAAATCTGTATGCAGATCAAGAAGCAACAGTTAGAACCAGACATGGAACAACAGACTGGGTCCAAATTGGGAAAAGAGTGTGTCAAGGCTGTATATTGTCACCCTGCTTATTTAACTTACATGCAGAGTGCATCATGAGAAATGCCAGGCTGGATGAATCACAAACTAGAATCAAGATTTCCAGGAGAAATATCAATAACCTCAGATACACAGATGATACCACCCTTAGGGCAGAAAGCAAAGAGGAATTAAATAGCTGCTTGATGAAGGTGGAAGAGGAGAGTGAAAAAGCTGGCTTAAAATTCAATGTTGAAAAAAAATTAAGATCATGGCATCCGGTCCCACCACTTCATGGCAAATAGATGCGGAAAGAGTGGAAACACTGGCTGACCTTATTTTTTGGTGCTCCAAAATCACTGCAGATGGTTACTGCAGCCATGAAATTCAAAGATGCTTGCTGCTTGGAAGAAAAGCAATGACAAACCTAGACAGTGTCATTAAAAAGCAGAGACATTACTTTGCCAACAAAGGTCCATCTAGTCAAAGCTATGGTTTTTCCAGTAGTCACTTATGGATGTGAGATCTGGACAATAAGAAAGGCTGGGCACTGAAGCATTGATGCCTTTGAACTGTGGTGCTGGAGAAGACTCTTGAGAGTCCCTTGGACAGGAAGGAGACCAAATCAGTAAATCCTAAAGGAAATCAACCCTGAGTATTCTTTGGAAGGACTGATGAAGCTCCAATACTTTGGCCACCTGATGTGAAGGGCTGACTCATTGGAAAAGACCCTAATCCTGGGGAAGATTGAAGGCAGGAGGAGAAGGGGACAACAGAGGATGAGATGGTTGGATGGCATCACTGACTCAATGGACATGAGTTTGAGCAAGCTCTGGGAGTGGGTGATGGACAGAGAAGCCATCACCTAATCACTACAGAAGAAGTGCACTGCAGTCCATGGGGTCGCAAAGAATTGGACACAATTGAGCAACTGAACAACAACAAAAGAGTGGTATAGAAATATGGAATTATATTTTTTTTCTATAGCTATATTGGGGGTCATCATAAAAAATGGCTTTATAAAGTTAGTTTTTGCATCTTCTGTAGAGATATTATAGAAGGTAGTATTTATTGGATCACACTATATGAGAACCATCAAGCAAAAGGTTTTGTTCAGTGTTAGTAAGAACACTTGTATTTTTTCATTAACAAATTGATTGTTTTAAGTTTACGAACGCTGAGGAATATAACTGATTAGGCTTTTCTTTTTCACTTGTCTGATTGATTGCCCAATTTTTTGGATCACCTATAGTGCATTTTAGTCATGAATGGATGTGAAAGTTGGACTATAAAGAAAGTTGAGCACTGAAGAATTGATGCTTTTGAATTGTGGTATTGGAGAAGACTCTTGAGAGTCCCTTGGACTGCAAGGAGATCCAACCAGTCAATCCTAAAGGAAATCAGTCCTGAATATTCATTGGAAGGACTGAAGCTGAAACTCCAATACTTTGGCCATCTGATGCAAAGAACCGACTCATTGGAAAAGACCCTGATGCTGGGAAAGATTGAAGTCAGGAGGAGAAGGGGATGACAGAGGATGAGATGGTTGGATGGCATCACCAACACAGTGGACAAGAGTTTGAGTAGGTTCCAGGAGTTGGTGATGGACACGGAGGCCTGGCGTGCTGCAGTCCATGGGGTCGCAAAGAGTCGGACATAACTGAGCGACTGAACTGAACTGATAGTGCTGTTGTTGTTCAGTCACTAAGTTGTGTCTGACTCTTTGTGACTCTATTGTATATAGGAAAAAACCTCAGTCCTGGATTTTGTATTTATCCTCATTTTCCTCACCTTCCCTTTTCATGTTTGTTCTTTTGCTCCCACTTTGATACAGTGCTATGTAGAATGCAGAGTGAGGGTAAAAGTGTTAGTTGATTAATTGTGTCTGACTCTTTGTGACCCTGTGGACTCTTTGTAGCCCACCAGGCTCCTCTGTCCATGTAATTCTCCAGGCAAGAATACTGGAGTGGGTTGCTATTTCCTACTCCAGGGGATCTTCTTGACCCAGGAATTGAACCCAGGTCTCCTGTATTATAGGCAGATTCTTTACCCTCTGAGCCACCAGGGAAGCCCAGAGTAAAAATAAATAAATATTTCATCTTATGGAAAGAGTCACCTGGGTAGCTTTAAGAAAAGTAATGACAATTCAGGGCCAAGATAAAGCAGGAAGACCTGAGCTCACCTCCTCCCATAGGCACACCAAAATTACAACTATTTACAGAATAACTATCTATGGAGTGATCAGAAGACTAGCAGAAAAGATTTCCCACAAGTAAACATTTAAAGAAGGAACCACAACATGAGTAGGAGCAGGGGTAGAGTCACTGTAGAGCCAAAACCAATACCACGATGTAGGTAACCCACAAATGGGAGGATAATCACAACTGCAGAGGTCTTCCCTAAGGAGCAAGGGGTCCAAACCCCGCACAGGGCTCCCTAGACCGATGTACAGGGAAGACAAGCTCCCAGAACATCTGGCTTTGAAGCCCAGTGCAGCTTGTGTGTGGGAGAGCCGGAGAACTGTAGGAAACAGAGACTCTGCTCTTAAAGAACATACACCAAATCTCACACGTTCCTAGCCCCAGTGCAGAGGCAGTAATTGGAAAAGAACCTCGGTCAGACCTACTTAAGATATCAAACTTAACAGATTGTCAACTTTAAATAATCATGTATGAGCAAAGTGGTAATAAACACATACCTATCAATAATTTTACTCTAAATGGACTAAATACTCCAATCAAAAGACAGTGGCTGAATGGATTAAAAAAAAAAAAACAAGAATTAACATTGCTAAAATGACCATACCACCCAAAGCAATTTACAGATTCAGTGCAATCACTGTCAAAATACCAATGGCATTCTTCACAGAACTAGAACAAATCATCTAGAAATTTGTAGGGAAACACAGAAGACCCTAAATAGCCAAAACAGTCTTGAGAAAGAAGAGCAAAGCTAAAGGTATAATGCTCTTTGATTTTAAATTGTACTACAAAGCTATAGTAACTAAAACTGTGGTACTGGCACAAAAATCAGACACATAGATCAGTGGAATGGAAGAGAGCCCAAAAATGAACCCACACTTATATGATTAATGAATCTATGACAAAGGAGGCAAGAAGTACAGAGCAGGGAAAGAAAACTTCTTCAGTACTTAGTTTTGGGAAAACTGGAAAGCTACAGGCAGAAGAATCAAACTGGACTACTTTCTCACACCAAATTCAAAAGTAATTCACCCGTGGCAGATTCATGTTGATGTATGGCAAAATACAATATTGTAAAGTAATTAGCCTCCAATTAAAATAAATAAGTTTAAATTAAAAAAAAACAAAAGTAATTCAAAAATGGACTAATGACTTAAATGTGAGATCTGAAACTATAAAACTCCTAGAGGAAAATGGAGGCAGTACACTCTTGGGTATCAGCTTACAGCAATATTTATTTTGATCTTTCTCTTCACACAAAGGAAACAAACAACAAATGGGACTTCATCAAACTCAAAGGCTTTTGCAGAGTTAAGGAAATTATCAACAAAACAAAAAGGCCACCTACTTAGTGGGAAAGGATATATGCAAACAATATATCAGATAAGAGGCTAACATCCAAAACATGCAAAGAACCCATATAAAAACAACCTTATTTTTTAAATGGGCAAAAGAACTAAATAGACATTTTTCCACTGAAGACATGCAGATGGCTGACAGGCACTTGAAAAGATGCTCTGCATCACTAATCATCAGGGAAATGCAAATCAAAAGCACAATGAACCACTACCTCACCTGTCAGAATGCCTGTTATCAAAAAGTCAACAAATAACAAGTGTTGGTCAGGATGCAGAGAAAAGTACCCTTGTGCACTGTTGGTGGGAATGTAAATTGATGCAGCCACTGTGAAAAATTAAAAGTTCTTAAAGTTTCCAGCTACAGAAAGGAGATTCATCTGTTTGAGGAACTGAGAGGAAGTCAGTGTTGTGGGAGCATGGTGAATGACAGAGTGGTGTGTAATGAGTTTAGACAGATGGGCAGAGGTCACAGCAATGTGTGGATTTTATTCTAATCATAATGAAAAGCCACGGAAGTGTGTTAAACAGGAGAATGATACTGATTTATTCTTTTTAAAAATATCACTTTGGCTGCCATGTAGAGAACTGACTCTTGAGGGCAAATGACAAGAATGGGGGAGCTTCCCTGGTGGCTCAGAGGTTAAAGCATCTGCCTGCAATGCAGGAGACCTGGGTTCGATCCCTGGGTCAGGAAGATTCCCCTGGAGAGGGAAATGGCAACCCACTCCAGTATTCTTGCCTGGAGAATGAAAGAAATTGGTGAGCAGCTGTTGCCACTTTCCACACAGGAGATGCTCTGGAGTGCTTGGGATGAGCAGTGGAGACAGTGAGAAGTCACAGTGTTCAGGATACAGTTTGAAAGTAGAGCTGATATGACCTCCAGGTGGAATGGGGATGAAGGAAACAGATATTAAGGATGAATCTTAGATTTCTTACTTGAGCAATCAAGTAGATTACAGTTTCATTTACTGAGATGCTGAAGACGTGGGTAGAAAACACTGGGAAGAAGCAGTAAGTATTAAGGTTAGAGTTACAGCTGGGAATCTTTACTCATTACTAAATTCAAAAGAGTTGTTGAAAAATATTATCTCTACTTCCTAATCTTTGATTCACAGCCCAGACCACTTCACTAAAATTGCTGTTAATCACAATCACCAGTCACCTTCACATCAGTCACTTTTCTCCTTTATAGCTTCTCACCAGTCAAGACTTTTAATCACTCCTTCATTCCTAAAACACTTAAAGTACAGCACATCAGTAAAGAGGCATTTTCAAGTTAGTGCAGTCATGTTCCACATGCAAGTTCAAATCTCCCTGCCCTCTTAGATATGGTCATTAATTGTCTGTACACACATGCTACAACCTGGAAAGTCAGCCGCCTTGCCTCAGATTTCTTTGAATTTCAGAATGAATTAATTGGTTATAAATTGTGTCTCTTTTCCTTCTTGGCCATACCTGTGCTACACTATGTCAGCCTAGATGGAAATTTAGTTCCTTTTCTTACTTTGCCGAAACTGTAGAATATAGTAAGTACATACTAAGTTTTTGGTTTTATAGCAGACTTTATTGAAAATTTGATGAGGAGATTCATGTTGCAGAAATGTAAACAGCTATGGAGTGACTGTATCTCTGTTCTTAAAAGTCCTTTGACTATCTTTGAAATTCAGACAGCAGTACTCTGTCAAACTGTCCTGGCTTACTTTTTATATTCTCTTTTCTCATTTTTTTCAGAAAAATTAATTCTCTCATTTCTCATGCATAAATTTTGACTTTGTCCAGCTCCAGCCCTTTGTATATCTAAGAATAGATTTCTGGGTTGAGGGGTTGGAAATGTCTTGCCTCTGACTGGTTTTTCCTATTAGTCTCTCCCTGACTCCTTGGTATCTTCCAGAAATCCCTCCAAGTGTCTTGGCCACTGATGACAACCTTCCCCATTCTCTGTTGCTGTTCCAGATTTATTCTTATTTATCTATATCTCCTGCTGTCTCTATGGGATTGGGAAAGTGAACAGAAAGGAAATATGGGGCCTCTCAAAGCAGAAGTTATTCTCTAAGTTATAAATGTGCAAACCCTGTGATCCAGCAATGCCATTTCTAGGGATAGATCCTGTGGCCAATTGTATTTCCTAAAGATGTTCAAAACAGTATCTCCCACATGACATGTTCTTCTGCTGTATGACTTTGTCAGGCCCCCTTCAAGGAAATTAACCTTCATTCCTCATACTTTGGAAAATAAGAATCAACCTATTTTTAACTGATGAAAAATGAGGTGATACACCTATTTTTTTAAACAATGGAATAGTTCCTTTACATAATTTTTAAAAAATCCTTAGAAGAAAGAAATAATTAATTATTTAAGAAATGCAAATCAAAACTGCAGTAAAGTACCTTCTCATTGGTCAGAATGATGTAGAGAGAATTCAAATCCCTCAGTCATGTTCAACTCTTTGTGACCACATGGACTGTAGCCTGCCAGGCTCTTCTGTCCATGGAATTCTCCAGGCAAGAATACTGGAGTTGGTTGCCATTCCCTTCTCCAGGGGGTCTTCCTGACCCAGGGATTGAATTCAGGTCTCCCAAATTGTAGGCAGATTCTTCACCATCCGAGCCACCAGGGAAGCCCCATTGGTCAGAATGGCCATCATTAAAAAGGCTACAGGGACTTCCCTGTTGGTCCAGTGGCTAAGACTCCATGCCCCCAATGCAGGGGGCCCAGGTTCAGTCCCTGGTCAGGAAACTAGATTCCTCATGCCACAACAAAAATCAAAGATTAAGACCTAGCACAACCAAATAAATATATTTCTTTAAGTCTACATATAATAAATGCTGGAGAGGGTGTGGAGAAAGGGGAACCTTCCTATGCTGTGGGTGGAACCTTCCTACACAGTTGGTGGAAAACAGTGTAGAGGTTTCTCAGAAAACTAACAATAGAATTGCCAATTATTAGCAATCCCACTCCTGGGCATGAATCCAGACAAAACTACAATTCAAAAAGATATATGCACTCCTATGTTCATAGCAGCACTATTAACAATAGCCAAGACATGGAAACAACTTAAATGTCCATCAACAGATAAAAGGATAAAGAAGACACAGTACTAATATACAATGGAATATTCAGTTCAGGTCAGTTCAGTCACTCAATCGAGTCTGATTCTTTGCGACCCCATAAATGTCAGCATGCCAGGCCTCGCTGTCCATCACCAACTCCCAGAGTTTACCCAAACTCATGACCATTGAGTCAGTGATGCCATCCAACCATTTCATCCTCTGTCATTCCCTTCTCCTCTTGCCCTCAATCTTTCCCAGCATCAGAGTCTTTTCAAATGAGTCAGCTCTTCACATCAGGTGGCCAAATATTGGGGCTTCAGCTTCAACATCGGTCCTTCCAATGAACACCCAGGACTGATCTCCTTTAGGATGAACTGGTTGGATCTCCTGGCAGTCCAAGGGACTCTCAAGAGTCTTCTCTAACACCACAGTTCAAAAGCATCAATTCTTCGGTGCTCAGCTTTCTTTATAGTCCAACTCTCACATCCGTACATGACTACTGGAAAAACCATAGCCTTGACTAGATAGACCTTTGTTGACAAAGTAATGTCTCTGCTTTTTAATATGCTGTCTAGTGGCATCCCACTCCAGTACTCTTGCCTGAAAAATCCCATGGACAGAGGAGGCTGGTGGGCTGCAGTCCATGGGGTCGCTAAGAGTCGGACATGACTAAGCAACTTCACATTCACTGTTCACTTTCATGCGTTGGAGAAGGAAATGGCAACCCACTCCAGTGTTCTTGCCTGGAGAATCCATCTATGGGGTCGCATAGAGTCGGACATGACTGGGGCAACTTAGCAGCAGCAGCAGCAGCAGGTTGGTCATAACTTTCCTTCCAAGGAGTAAGCATCTTTTAATCTCATGGCTGCAGTCACCATCTGCAGTGATTTTGGAGCCCAAAAAAATAAAGTCAGCCACTGTTTTCACTGTCTCCCCATCTATTTCCCATGAAGTGATGGAACTGGATGCTATGATCTTAGTTTTCTGAATGTTGAGCTTTAAGCCAACTTTTTCACTCTCCTCTTTCACTTTCATCAAGTGATCTGCATATATGAGCTTATTGATATTTCTCCAGGCAATCTTGATTCTAGCTTGTGTTTCCTCCAGCCCAGCACTTCTCATGATGTATTCTGCACATAAGTTAAATAAGCAGGGTAACAATATACAGCCTTGATGTACTCCTTTTCCTATCTGGAATCCATCTATTGTTCCATGTCCAGTTCTAACTGTTGCTTCCTGACCTGCATACAGGTTTCTCAAGAGGCAGGTCAGGTGGTCTGGTATTCCCATCTCCTTCAGAATTTTCCACAGTTTAAAGGCTTTGGCATAGTCAATAAAGCAGAAATAGATGTTTTTCTGAAACTATCTTGCTTTTTCGATGATCCAGCACATGTTGGTGATTTGATCTCTGGTTCCTCTGCCTTTTCTAAAACCAGCTTGAACATCTGGAAGTTCATGGTTCACAAATTGCTGAAGCCTGGCTTGGAGAATTTTGAGCATTATTTTACTAGCATGTGAGATGAGTGCAATTGTGCAGTAGTTAGAACATTCTTTGACATTGCCTTTCTTTGGGATTGGAATGAAAAGCGACCTTTTCCAGTCCTGTGGCCACTGCTGAGTTTTCCAAATTTGCTGGCATATTGAGTGCAGCACTTTCACAGCATCATCTTTTAGGATTTGAAATAGCTCAACAGGAATTCCATCACCTCCACTAGCTTTGTTTGTAGTGATGCTTTCTAAGGCCCATTTGACTTCACAGTCCAGGATGTCTGGCTTTAGGTGAGTGTGAGTGATTCCACCATCATGATTATCTGGGTTGTGAAGGTCTTTTTTGTACAGCTCTTCTGTGTATTCCTGCCACCTCTTCTTAATATCTTCTGCTTCTGTTAGGTCCATACCATTTCTGTCCTTTATCAAGCCCATCTTTGCACGAAATGTTCCCTTGATATCTCTAATTGTCTTGAAGAGATCTCTAGTCTTTCCCATTCTATTGTTTTCCTCTATTTCTTTGCACTGATTGCTGAGGAAGGCTTTCTTATCTCTCCTTGCTATTCTTTGGAACTCTGCATTCAAATGGGAATATCTTTCCTTTTCTTTGTTTTTCACTTCTCTTCTTTTCAGAGCTATTTGTAAGGCCTCCTTAGACAGCCATTTTGCTTTTTTACATTTCTTTTTCTTGTGAATGGTCTTGATTCCTGTCTCCTGTGCAATGTCACAAACCTCCATCCATAGTTCATCAGGCACTCTGTCTATCAGATCTAGTCCCTTAAATCTATTTCTCACTTCTACTGTATAATCATAAGGGATTTGATTTAGGTCATACCTGAATGGTCTAGTGGTTTTCCCTACTTTCTTCAATTTAAGTCTGAATTTGGCAATAAGGAGTTCATGATCTGAGCCACAGTCAGCTCCCAGTCTTGTTTTTGCTGACTGTATAGAGCTTCTTTGCCAGGGTCCAGCCCCGTGGATCCAGGGTAATTCGAAGGGGAGACGGAGTTGGCATCCTAGGAAAAAGCTATTTAATTAGAAATATAAAGAGAGATTAGAAAAGGATAGTATAGTAGGAAATATTAGTGGAGAAAAAGGCTGAATAACTTGGTTTACGTGGAAAACCAATAAAACTCCAAGACAAGGAATTTGCACCATCTATGCAGGCCACCGGTGCCTGCTTGAATAGCAGAGGGTGCCCTGCCTTGGGCTCCCTCTTGCGTGGGTCTTAGAAGCCAGGGCAAGTAAATAGACATGGCGAGCCTCCATGCTCCAGATGGGAATTCAGCCAGAAAAATGGAGAACAAGCAAGAACGACATGGGGGAATCAGTCTTTCCAGAAACTGATCCGTTTTCTTTATTTTCATGTTTGCTTATATACTTTTTGTTACACATAGAGATAGAACACAGAGTCACGTGGGGTCAGCAGACCTGACCCTTGTCAAAATCAGGTGCTTCATATAAATGTATACAAAGGTCTTAGGGGTTTTACATCATCTTCTGGCCATGAGGCCTGCTGACATTTTATGGCCATTTCTGATAACGGTCAGTCAACCAGAAAACTTATTTTTTCCAGGGGTGATTTTTTCTTAAACCAGGCACCACCCTCTGAAGGTACCAGATAAAGTTGCATTCCTATAGGGTGAGGGTGCAGGGGGTTATAATCAAGAAAGGAATTTACTTAGCCTAAGATTTAACATGATTAATATCAAAGGTTAATACTTATTTCTCTTATATGCTAGTTATATTCATTAATGTGTATAAGGGCAAGGAATGTGGAGACTTAGCAGCAAATATTGGCCCAACAAATGAAAACCCTTCACCAGTATAATTTCTAACCAACCCACTATACTAATAATTTCTAACTTCTCAAAAGAATCTGTATTTAGAAAGTTTAAAGCATCTCGTGCCTCTCACGGTTGGAAGGCTGTAAACAATCACATGTGGCTGGACGAACCTGCTCAGGCAGGCTAGAGAACCTTCAGAGGAGTTTGTAAGTTGAACACTCTGTCACACCCAGGAATTTTTGACTGAAGCTGCAAGTTAACTCCTTCTCTGAGAGAGGTGGTGGGGGACAGCCCCCTGTAAATTCATAGGTATAGGTGAGAGCATAAAACAGTAAAGTAGGCAGACTCTGGTTTTGGGGGTAGATGCTCGGGAACAGGGGGTCTCCTGAGGCTCGATCCCACCTTTGCATATGCCAAGCCTCCTTCCTCATGACCTTTGCCATGGGTGGAGTTCCTCACACTGGCTCCTGGCATCTCCCCCTTTTTTATTTCTTGAAGCAGTCAGATGCAGCTCAGTCACGAGCTTCTGAATGTTCTGCTGAAGAATCCTGACAATACAAGGAAGAATGATTATAAGAAGTAAAATTAGAGCACCAACAGCAGAACGTTTTTCCAGAAATAAAGTTAGAGAAGGTATGGAAAAAGTCGTTAGCAGCTCCAGAGGCAGTAAAATCCAATAGAATATAATCAATCTGATTTCAGTGTTGACCATCGGTGATGCCCATGTGTAGAGTCTTCTCTTGTGTTGTTGGAAGAGGATGTTTGCTATGACTAGTGCATTCTCTTGGCAGAACTCTATTAGCCTTTGCCCTGCTTCATTCTGTACTCCTAGGCCAGATTTGCCTGTTACTCCAAGTGTTTCTTGACTTCCTACTTTTGCATTCCAGTCCCCTAGAATGAAAAGGACATCTTTTGGGGGGTGTTAGTTCTAGAAGGTCTTGTAGGTCTTCATAGAACCATTCAACTTCAGGTTCTTCAGCATTACCTGTGGGAGCATAGACTTGGATTACCATGATATTGAATGG
Organism: Capra hircus; assembly: GCF_001704415.2. Classification (NCBI taxonomy): domain Eukaryota; kingdom Metazoa; phylum Chordata; class Mammalia; order Artiodactyla; family Bovidae; genus Capra; species Capra hircus. Next base: position 55,868,569 of record NC_030828.1, on the reverse strand, counting down.
TTTGCCTTGGAAACGAACAGAGGTCATTCTGTTGTTTTTGAGATTGCATCCAAGTACTACATTTTGGACTTTTTTGTTGAAAGCCATTTTGGTGGCTACTCCATTTCTTCTAAGGGATTCCTGCCCATGGTAGTAGATACAATGGTTATCTGAGTTAAATTCACCCATTCCAGTCCATCTTAGTTCACTGATTCCTAGAATGTCGATGTTCACTCTTGCCATCTCCTGTTTGACCACTTCCAATTTGTCTTGATTCATGGACCTAACATTCCAGGTTCCTATGCAATATCGCTCTTACAGCATTGAACCTTGCTTCTATCACCAGTCCCATCCACAACTGAGTGTTGTTTTTGCTTTGGCTCCATTCCTTCATTCTTTCTGGAGTTATTTCTCTACTGATCTCCAGTAGCACATTGGGCACCTACTGACCTGGGGAGTTCATCTTTCAGTGTCCTATCTTTTCATACTTTTCATGGGACTCTCAGGGCAAGAATACTGAAGTGGTTTGCCATTCCCTTCTCCAGTGGACCACATTCTGTCAGACCTCTCCACCATGACCCATCCATCTGGGATGGCCCCACACGGCATAGCTTAGTTTCAATGAGTTAGACAAGGCTGTGGTCCATGTGATCAGATTGGCTAGTTGTCTGTGATTGTGGTTTCAGTCTGTGTGCCCTCTGAAGCTCTCTGTCAGCTCCTACCATCTTACTTGGGTTTCTCTTACTTTGGACATGGGTGATCTCTTCACGGCTGCTCCAGCAAAGTGCAGCCACTGCTCCTTACCTTGCACGTTGAATATCTCTTCTCGGCCACCACCCCTGACCTTGTACATGGGGTAGCTCCTCTCAGCCACCACCCCTGACCTTGGACATGGGGTAGTTCCTCTCGGCTGCTCCTGTGTTGGTGCAGCCACTGCTTCGGTGCACAATGGAATATTACTCAGCCATAAAAAAAGAAATAATGCCCTTTGCGAACATGGATGCAGAAACATGCATGTAGAAATTATCACACTAAGTGAAGTCAGAAACATAAAGATTAATACCATATGATATCACTTATATGTGGAATCTAAAGTATGACAGAAATGAACCTATCTATGAAACAGAAACAGAATCATGGACGTAGAGAATAGACTGGTGGTTGCCAAGGCGGGGGTGGGTAGAAGGATGGATTGGGAGTTTGGGATTAACAAATGCAAACTTCTGATTCATATAGAATGGGTATCCATATAGACTGGATAAACAACAAGGTCCTATTGTATAGTACAGGGAACTACACTCAGTACCTTGTGATAAACCATAATGGAAAAGAATATGTAAAAGAGAATATGTATATGCACATATATATATATGTTGGTATGTATGAATCATGCAGAATCATTTTGTAGTACAACAGTAATTAACACAACATTGTAAATCAGCTATACTTCAATTTAAATGTTTTTTTAACTTTTTAAAAAGACAGAAAAAAAGAAAGCAGTAATGTTCTATTTTCAAGAGTGCTGCTGTAATTTAAACACCAAAACTTGATTTCCACAGAACCTATCCTTCACTGGAAACTTGGCACTGTGATGAACAAAAGAACAATCCAGCAATTATATCCACATGTGGTAGATCTCAAAACGACAAAGTGTCCCTGTGCCAATGATGTGGCATTACTTGGCTTCGTTATGAACACAACACTTAATGGTAAGTTTGTGACTTTATTCAGAATTGGGGATGGCATTTTGTATTATATGACAGTTATGTTTAGTTGGCAGTACAAGTTAAACATGCAGGCATAATGGAGTGAAAATGTTTCCTAAAAATACCTAAGAACTTTGTCATTTTCCCTTGTCTGCTTGCTAGTGTGATAAACTTTTTTCTCTGTGACATTTTGCCATGTTACTACTAACTTTAATGTCTCTCCAAATTTCCTTGATACTCTGGTGATTTATGTTTGGAAATACCTACTGCTTCTGTACAGCAAAGGATAAAAAGGTTTATCAGAAAGTGAAGTCACTCAGTCGTGTCTGACTCTTTGCGACACCATGGACTGTAGACTACGAGGATCCTCCATCCATGGAATTTTCCAGGCAAGAGTACTGGAGTGGGTTGCCATTTCCTTCTCCAGGATATCTTCCCAACCCAGGGATCGAACCCAAGTCTCCCTCATTGCAGGCCGATGCTGAAAGGTAGTTGCTGAACCACAAAAATATGCCGGGATTATTGGCCTCTGGAGAAGAATTCAATCTGGGGCCAGAGATGAATGAGGCTTGATCGCTCAGAGTTTTTGTGTAATAAAAGTTTTATTAAAGTATAAAGGAAATACAGAAAGCTTCTGACATAGGCATCAGAAGAGGGCAGAAAGAGCACCCCCTTGCAAGTGTTAGCAGCGGAGTTATATACTCTCCAATGAATCAAAAGAATGTCTGAAGGTTGTAAAGACCTCACCAGACCTACTCCCATAATTTACATTTTAAGATAACAGGATTAGCCAGAAGGTTTAATCTAGAGACTGCCCTCAGACAGGATACATTATTGTTATATAATCCTAAGGAATGTGAGGGGGGAAAAAAAGTCTGTCCTTTCTTCTTCCCTGAGAGTTCCAGACCCCTCTCTCCTTGGGGACCCCTAGACTTCTTATCAACCTGCCTAGGAAATGACTCTCTCAATGCTTTACCGTCTGAGCCACCAGGGAAGCCCCACTTGATACTCTGTCCTCCATTAATATGTTCTTTCTTCCCAGGGATAATTCATTGCAGTTCTAATCCATCTTCTATTCCTGCCACACGTAAATATGTAAAGTTGTTCTGAGGTATCACATTATTTTGTTATGTGTTTTTCTATTATTATTATAATTAATAGCATCCTACACTTTTCAATTACTAATCGTCTTATTCTAGATTGTTTTTCGTAGGTCACTGATGACTTCAGTGACCCCAAATCTGATATTTCCAAAGGAAAAAAAATAAGTAAAAGAACTAAATGATAGGAAACAAATTTTATTACCCATAGATTATATGTGTATCTATATAAAAATCAAAAGAATCAACAGACAAACTATCAGAACAAGTATGGGAATGCTATGGAATTGACAAACATATCAGTATATAAAAACCACTCCACTAAAGACTGATTAAAAGATTATAAATTTAAAAACCCTATTCAGAAAGTAATAGGGACCTATAAATAAACCAAAAAAGACTTGCAAGGCTTGTGTAGAAATTATAAAATTTTAATGAAGGCTATAAAAAGAGACTAAAAATGATTTTATGTAAAAATGTTAGTTCTCTCCAAATTTATCAATCAATTCAATACAAATCCAAGAAAAATTACAGCTGTACTTTTGTGTATATGGAAATTGATAAGCCAATACCAAAATTCATGTGGGAGACTAAAGCAACATGACTAACAAACATGATTTTAAAGAATAAAACAGCATAATAGGTTGCCCTACCATGATAAAATAATAGATTCAAGTAATATACACTGGTATAGGGATATATAGATAGCCTTGCCCCAAATTTCTTTGAATTCCAATGACTTGCAGTCTTTTAATTATCCTAGCTCCAGCCTGCTTGTGCAGAATTAGTTCAGTAAGAAACTGTCTCATTTTCCTCTCTCTCAACCAGATGGAAACTCAGCTCCTTTTCTAGCTTTGTTCCGTGGATGCAAGGCCAGGGTCCCCTCCTCTTTTCTCTGTCCAAACCTGCCATACTTTTGTGAGACAAAGGAGAGGAGCCAGTCTCTGCATCCTGCCACACCCCCAAGAATCATAGGAGAGAAGGCAAGTCTCAGTTCCTCAGGGTATCACTCACTCGATCACTTCAACATCTCAAGAAAAGAAACTTTTGGAAACCTGTTTTTAGATGAACCCACTTTTTCCCTCAGCTGGCCACTGGTGTGCTGAAGCAGAAAATAAATTCCCACAGTATCAGGCTGCCACTGATCATTCCTTTGTGAGGCTTTGGTTCATCTGCCCTCCCCACACCAATGAAGCTTCATCCCAAATGGAGTCAATGGTGAGAACAGGAATCCAGGAGCCTCATATGGTCCATATGTTCCAGTCTGGAATTATTACCCATCTTCCTCCTCTATGACACTCCTAATACATCCATCATGCCTCTCACCCCAATTTTATGTCACCACAGAAACCCAAGCCTCCAGGTCACTTTCGGTTACTTTATACCATATACTATTCTGAATTTCCTTTAATTTCACCCAAACAACATTCAGAAAACTAATACTGTGGTATCTGGTCCCATCACTTCATGGCGAATAGATGGGGAAACAAAGAAACAGTGACAGACTTTATTCTGGGGGGCTCCAAATCACTGAAGATGGTGACTGCAGCCGTGAAATTAAAAAGATGTTATGATCAACAAAGACAGCATATTAAAGAGCAGAGATATTACTTTGCCAACAAAGGTCTGTCTAGTGAAAGTTATGGTTTTTCTAGTAGTCATGTATGGATGTAAGAGTTGGACTATAAAGATAGCTGAGAGCTGAAGAATTGATGCTTTTGAACTGTGGTGTTGGAGAAGACTCTTGAGAGTCCCTTGGATTGCAAGGAGATCCACCAATCTCCTTAGGATCCAGTCAATCCTAAAGGAAATCAGTCCTGAATATTCATTGGAAGGACTGATGCTAAAGCTGAAGCTTCAATACTTTGGCCACCTGATGCAAAGAACTGACTCATTAGAAAAGTCCCTGATGCTGGGAAAGATTGAAGGCAGGAGGAGAAGGGGACAACAGAGGATGTGATAGTTGGATGGCATCACTGACTCAATGAACATGAGTTTGAGTAAACTCCAGAAGCTGGCGATGGACAGGGAGACCTGGTGTGCTGCAGTCCATGGGATTGCAAAGAGTTGGACACAACTGAGCAACTGAACTGAACTGAAACATAGGTCCATCTCCATTCTCCCAAATCCATTCATTGGAATATGTGGTCTGTTATCAGTAAATTCCCCCATACTACTAATCTTTTCTCTGAATGGTCCCCTCAATTGCTGTAAAGAGTAATCTGGCCAATCCCAGATATCATTCTTTTCTCTGCAGCCGTCTCACATGTTTGAGTCTCAAGGAGTCATTGTCCTCATTCCTTAAGGGCTACTTCTTAATAATTAACTCCTGTCTTCTCCTTGAAAATGTTCAGTCCCTTTGTAGTCAGACTTTACTCCCTCTAACTCTTCTTGGCTGCCAGTGTATGACAACCTTCCCATCACTCACTTTCATTGATGAGTTTAGCATCTGGACCCCTACCTTTCTCCCCACCTTATTTTTGTTACTATTTTTGGTGATTTCACCACCCATATGGACCAATGCTTTCAAGGCCTGTTCTTCCCCAGTGATCATTCCCCCGTCTTACTTCTGCGGTCATTTTCTTGACCTTGTTGTCTCTGATATTGTTACTGCCTCCAAAATCTCCACTACAATCATCTCATGCTCTGCGCACTACCTTCTATACTTTCATCTTACCCTAGTATTCACAGTCTGACGTTTGGATTTCTTGGAGACAATACGTTTTCTCCGCCACGTTTTTTTCACTACACAGCATACTTACTTTTTCACCATAATTTTGTCTCTCTTTATAAATACTTCTGTAACTTCTTTGCCCTTCTCTTTCTTTCTTGCCTGCATAATCCGACCTGTCATTAAAACCATCTCTACTCCATTGGCAGAGCAGAATATTACTAGACAAAAGTTGCACACCAGTCTCTTTAAAATTTTACCAGCTGGTCTCAGCATAAATTCATGATTTCAAGTCTCAAGTAGGTACTCAGAATGATCCAGAAATCCCACCTCTCTTCCTTGGGATGTTTATTTTCCCATTCTGCAGAGTGACCTGGTCACACCTCTTCCCACTCCTCAAGTGCTGTGCCTCACCTCCTTTCCCTTTCTGCTCTCAGCTGTGCTTTTAATACTTGATGTACACTCATTATCAGAGAAATGCAAATCAAAACCACAATGAGGTACCATTTCACACCCATCAGAATGGCTACGATCCAAAAGTCTGCAAGCAATAAATGCTGGAGAGGGTGTGGAGAAAAGGGAGCCCTCTTACACTGTTGGTGGGAATGCAAACTAGTACAGTCACTATGGAGAACAGTGTGGAGATTCCTTAAAAAACTGGAAATAGAACTGCCTTATGACCCAGCAATCCCGCTGCTGGGCATACACACTGAGAAAACCAGAACTGAAAGAGACACGTGTACCCCAATGTTCATCGCAGCACTGTTTATAATAGGCAGGACATGGAAGCAACCTAGATGTCCATCAGCAGATGAATGGATAAGAAAGCTGTGGTACATATACACAATGGAGTATCACTCAGCCATTAAAAGGAATACATTTGAACCCATTCTAATGAGGTGGATGAAACTGGAACTGATTATACAGAGTGAAGTAAGCCAGAAAGAAAACACCAATACAGTATACTAATGCATATACATGGAATTTAGAAAGATGGTAATGATAACCCTGTATGCCAGACAACAAAAGAGACACAGATGTATAGAACAGTCTTTTGGACTCTGTGGGAGAGGGCGAGGGTGGGATGATTTGGGAGAATGGCATTGAAACATGTATAATATCAGATATGAAACGAATAGCCAGTCCAGGTTCAATGCATGATACTGGATGCTTGGGACTGGTGCACTGAGACGACCTAGAGGGATGGTACGGGGAGGGAGGAGGGAGGAGGGTTCAGGATAGGGAACACGTGTATACCTGTGGTGGATTCATGTTGATGTGTGGCAAAACCAATACAATATTGTAAAGTAATTAACCTCCAATTAAAATAAATAAATTTATTTTTAAAAAATATTTGATGTAGAAGATCAAGACTGATCACAAGGCATTCCATCATCGCTTCTTCACTCACCTGTCACCTTACCTGCCTTAGGACTTGCATGCTTTGCCTTCTTGCCTGTTGCATTGTGAGAAATCTCTCTGCTGTGCCTAAGGCTGCCCATCACCCCTTGTGTCCTGCATCCTATTCTCTCCAATCACCTGGAGAACCTTACTCCTGCGTCTATCCTGCAGTTCTCACCTTTCTCTCATGTATCATCACTCTGTCCCTCCTCAGTGGATTAGATGCATTAGTATACAAACATACCCTAATATCCTCCATCTTAGCCGAAATCTTCATTTATCTCACTTTACCACCATCCCTCATTCCTCTGTTCCCCTTCAAACAAAATGATTGGGAAAATTTATTGTAGATGGCATTACATTTTCCACCTTCCTATTTTATCTTCAGTTCAGTTCAGTCGCTCAGTCGTGCCCGACTCTTTGTGACCCCATGAATCACAGCATGCCAGGCCTCCCTGTCCATCACCAACTCCCAGAGTTCACTCAAACTCATGTCCATCGAGTCAGTGATGCCATCCAGCCATCTCATCCTCTGTCGTCCCCTTCTCCTCCTGCCCCCAGTCCCTCCCAGTGTCAGGGTCTTTTCCAATGAGTCAACTCTTCACATGAGGTGGCCCAAGTATTGGAGTTTCAGCTTCAGCATTAGTCCTTCCAATGAATGTTCAGGACTGATTTCCTTTAGGATGGACTGGTTGGACCTCCTTGCAGTCTAAGGGACTCTCAAGAGTCTTCTCCAACACCACAGTTCAAAAGCATCAATTCTTCGGTGCTCAGCTTACTTCACAGTCCAACTCTCACATCCATACATGACCACTGGAAAAACCATAGTCTTGACTAGACGGATCTTTGTTGGCAAAGTAATATCTCTGCTTTTCAATATGCTATCTAGGTTAGTCATAACTTTCCTTCCAAGGAGTAAGCGTCTTTTAATTTCATGGCTGCAATCACCATCTGCAGTGATTTTGGAGCCCCCTAAAATAAAGTCAGTCACTGTTTCCACTGTTTCCCCATCTATTTGCCATGAAGTGATGGGACCAGATGCCATGATCTTCGTTTTCTGAATGCTGAGCTTTGAGCCAACTTTTTCACTCTCCTCTTTCACTTTCATCAAGAGACTTTTTAGTTCCTCTTCAGTTTCTTCCATAATGGTGGTGTTATCTGCATATCTGAGGTTTTATCTTCATTACCCTGCAAATCAGATTGTTCCTACCATTGTTCTGAAACAATTCATTCTAAGGTCACCCATGATCTCCGTGTTGTCAGTTCCAACAGTCAATTCGTTATCCTCATTCTACTCTCCCTCCCAGGAGAATTTGACACAGTTAACTAATTTACTTCTCAACAGAACACTTTATTCTTTTGGCTTCCTTACACCACCTATAGTTACATTTATCTTACCTCATTGGTCTATCCTTAGTTTTCTAAACCGGCTCATTTGTTGTGACCCCTAACATGTCAATGAAATAAGGCTTTGTCCTCAACTCTACCAGATCCTCTCCGAGAAATGTAATCTAGTCCTTTGGTAATAATGCCACCTTCAGGCTGATGATCCCTGAATTTGTATTTCTGGTGCTGACCACTTCCTTGAGACCAAACTCCCACACTTAATTGTCTGTTTTATACTTCCTATTGGTATCTAATGAGCATCTCTGATATAACAAAGCTAAGCCAAAATTCTTGATTCATCTCCCTTTAAAATCTGTTCCTCTCTAGTACTTTTCATCCTAATGTATATCCAATTACTCAAATATAAAATTTAGCACTGACTTTTGACTATTCTTACTCTGATGACTTTCCAGGATGAGGCCACATCCAGTGTCTATCCTCAGCGTGACCACTTCTCTCCCCTGGTAAAATCTTAGGCCAAGATAACAATGGTTTTCCATGAGACTAATTCACAGCCTCTCAAGCGGTCTCCCTGTTTCTAACCCTAGTACAACCCACGATCCAAACAGTCACCACAATGATCTCAAGTGTAAAACAAATCACACTACTTTCTGGCTTCAAACATTCCAGTGGCTTCCCTTTGCCCATTAGAATAAAATCCAAAATCATTGCAATGGTCTACATCAGCTTCTGTAACCCTGAGATACAATTATGGCCAGTTTGTCACAGAGAATAGCCTGTAACTTAATTTCAGTATAAAATATCAACCAGAATAAGCTTTTATTTTACTACTTACCTCTCTATTAAATATTTCTAGACTTTGCCAGAGTCTGGTCATGTGATATGCTTAGCTTTTGCCTTAGAAAAGCAAAGCTTGCCTTTAGCTTTCCTCTTTCTGGAAAAAGTGGATGATGATAGCATTTTCTTCCATATCTTTCCCTACACAGAAAATATCTAGGAGTTAAAACACACACGTCAGAATCTGAGTGATGCTGCATTCATCTTTTAGAAACAAAGCATATGCATTAGATTATCAACTCTCTTCAGGCTCCTTCTACCACCTGCATAGTTATATGCGTGTTGACTAGATTTCATATTAATGTTCCACATTTAAAACACAAAAGATGCTTAACATTCCTTCTATGGCCAAGGAAAGGTAAGATCAAGGAACAAAGTGGTTTCGGTATTTGCAACATGTTCAGTCTCTTTTTAATAAGTTCTCAAAGTTTGAATGAAGTAAAGTGTTAGTTGCTCAGTCATGTCTGACTCTTTGCAACCCTGTGCCCTGCAGCCCACCATGCTCCTTTGTCCATGGAATTCTCCAGGCAAGAATACTAGTGAAAGTGAAAGTCACTCAATCATGTCTGACTCTTTGCGATCCCATGGGCTGTACAGTAGATGGAATTCTCCAGGCCACAATACTGGAGTGGGTAGCCTTTCCCTTTTCTCTAAGGGAAAGAATACTAGAGTAGGTAGCCATTCCCTTCTCCAGGGGATCTTCCCAACCCAGTGACTGAACCAGGGTTTCCTGCATTACAGGCAGATTCTTTACCATCTGAGCCACAAATAGATTCCCTTATTAACAATTTATTCTATTTTAAAAATCACAATAAAGCAAATCACTTTCAAAAAATAAAGTAAATCAAACACAACTTCTTCCCTCTTGGGTTTTGCATTTTAATGTTTTTTTTCTGGAATTTTTGTATTGTTCACTATAATTGTATTCTTGAAATAGGGACATATTTTTGCTTGGAAGGATATTATCAGGAAGGAAAATTTCTTTCTGTATCCTCATATATTATGACTGGGGGCCTCCCAACTAACGAAGACATTAGCAGGAGAAAAGGCATGTACTTTTATTAATATTTATAATCATGGGAGTTCCCAGAAGAGAAATGAAACTCAGAGAACTAGTTAAACTTGGAGGCTTATATACCATCTTAACAAAGGAAAGGAGTCTAGACCTCAAGGGACAAGAAATTGTGACGTGATGAGGAAATTTGTGGGTGGACTCATGGAAGATAAGACTTATTTTATAGAAGTCTGTTTATTCAGACTCATTTTGGAATCATCTCCCTGTCTCTGGTGAGAAGATTGCTCTCTTCTCTTCCTGGTCTTAGGGACTTCCCTCATAGCTCAGTTGGTAAAGAATCTGCCTGCAATGCAGGAGATCCCGGTTTGATCCCTGGGTTGGGAAGATCCATTGGAGAAGGGATAGGCTACCCACTCCAGTATTCTTGGGCTTGCTTCCCTTTTGGCTCAGCTGGTAAAGAATCCACCTGCAGTGTGGGAGACCTGGGTTCAATGCCTGTGTTGGGAAGATCCCCTTGAGAAGAATACTACCCACTCCAGTATTCTGGCTTGGAGAATTCCATGGACTATATATTCCATGGTGTCAAGAGTCAGAAACAACTGAGCGACTTTCACTTTCACTTCCTGATACAGGTGAAGTGGTTAGAAAATGCCCTGCTTTTTAGCAGGAAAAGGGAGGCAGAGAACTCTTCCTGCATTTCTTGATTCTCAGCTGCCTCCAGCTCAAAACTCTGATGCCAAAGTGGCATATTTTAGGGATGACGTATTCTGATCTCCTTCAATATAAAACAAAATCCTTAATAATTTGATGGCTGGCTAAACTCCTGTGGTACAACTCAAGTTACTTTATCTTTCCAATGCTTGGGGAAGTGACACTCAAACTTCACTTTGTGGGGTTGGGGCAAGGGTAGAGCATAGGTTGGAAGGTGGGGCAGGTGCCGGCTCTCCATCCTAAAACCTTAGTACCTTTGGAGTCAGTTACTCGCTTTGCAGTTATCTTGCCTTAATATCCCTTTTCTCTCATGATAGGTGTTTACATAGGCCTCAGCTTTTCTGGATTTTGGGATTATGATGATACCCAATGGTATAACCTGACAAATATGGTCTATTCCCAAGTTGGAGAAGGTAATTCCTCTAACAGCGACTTCATCTTTGACATTTTCCTTTGCATCAACATTTGATGAATATTTATGAAATGTCTTTGCTTTGCTGAAAACATCACTTTTCCCTTATCTTTTAACCCATTATATGATTTCTTCCTTTAGAACACAAACAGCTCTCAGTGGTGGATATGGTTTTAACAAATCATTTTTTAGTTATCCTCACCTCTTTGGGTCTTTTTATAAGTAGAGATCTTCGTTATCCATCATCCTCTGTCTTAATGGTAAGTGAATTGCCTCATGCGAAGAGTTGACTCATTGGAAAAGACTCTGATGCTGGGAGGGGTTGGGGGCAGGAGGAAAAGGGGACAACAGAGGATGAGATGGCTAGATGGCTTCACGGACTCAATGGACGTGAGTTTGAGTGAACTCCGGGAGTTGGTGATGGACAGGGAGGCTTGGCGTGCTGCAATTCATGGGGTCACAAAGAGTCTGACACAACTGAGAGACTGAACTGAACTGAATTGCTCTGTAACTAGAAGTTAACCTTAAATATCTTATGTGATATAAAGTAGAAATATTGGATACTTGAGTTACATGTGATATATCTTAAAATTGAAATGTAAAAGCATAATATCATGACTTTTTCCTTTGCCTTATAGTGTTGAATATATCATTTAGAAATGGCTAGTTTTGTTGCTATACAAATTTATGGGAAGTTTCAAATACATACATGTAGAAAACACATGTGTAATTTACACTGCTATGTTTTATCATGCCTTCTGATTGCAAGCAAAATTTAAATTCCTTCTTTTCTTTCTTCTAGCTTTCAAGGGTAGACTTCTGCGGTTTCGAAAGGGTAAGATGCTTTCAATTTCCAAGGGTTTGTTAGAAGATATTCATTTCCTTGGTGACATAAGTGATGAGGTGCAAGACAAGAATTCATGATATAGATGATACCTGACACTACAATATTATTTACAGTTTGAACTTAAAGATGTGTTTCCACTAACCATTAAACAATGATCTCTTGTTCTGTTTCAAAGGAGGAAATGCCGCTCTTTGTTTTATAGGCAGCCCTTACCCCTTCTTTATATGTTCTGTCCAGGATTGCTGTGGCTGTTCAGTGTGTTCTGCACAAGAGCACCCAGTTGAAAAGATGGGCAGTCCAGTGGTTCGGCAGTGCCGTGGTTAAGACTTCACCTTTCAATTCAGTGGACATGGGTTCAACCCACGGTTGGGGAGCTAAGATCCGACATGCCTCAGGGCCAAAAAAACAAAACATAGAACAGAGGCAATATTGTGACAGATTTAATAAAGACTTTTTAAAAAATGGTCCACATCAAAAAAAAACTTAAAAAAAAACAAAAAAGTAAAGAAAAGATAGAGATGAAATCCGGCTTAACACTGGACTCCTCAGTCTGCCTGCTCCTGACCCTCACGTGAGTCTGTGTCTACAGAGACAAAGGGGCACTCTTTCTAACATGATACAAGCAACCATATAAGCTCTGATTCTGGCTTTTGGGGGTGTGATTTTGTTCCATCAATTATCTCCCCTCTGTTATGAGGTCAGGTTTTGAAATTCAACTAAGTCATTGCCTCATTGCCATCAACATATGAGCACAACAAAATTATGAGTATTTATAGCCTTTTGCCATGTCCCCTCCCATATAGGCCTGTGGGCACAGATGCACATGGGCACACACATGCACACTCACTCACACTGACTAAAGCAAAGAGGCACTTACTTCTCAGGAAGTAAAAGGAACTGACTTCTTGCTTCACTGATTCCAAGAAACGTCAAGCTGAGAACTGGGAAGGTCCAGCAGGCAAAACTGACTTCCATTACAAAGAGCAAGGAGGAGAACTGTCAAGGACAGAATTCCAAACCGAGAAAAACTCTATCACTCAAGAGTGAGGGTGAAGAAAAGAAATGTTCACAGATGAGCCATCAGGAGAGTTTATCATCCAGAGATTCCCGTGAAGAAGTGGGATGCCAGAAATAATGATGGAACTAGAAATGTGAACTCTAAGGGAGGCAGGAAACTCATCTATGCTTTTCACCAGACCTGAGCCCACCCTTCTGTGTTTTTATAACTGCATATATTCCATCCTGTGAACTTAACCAGAGTTTACTTAACCAGTCTCCTATGAGTAGCTACTTGAGTAGTTTTTCTAATCTTTTGCTTTTATATTACAAACAATGCTTCCATTAATAATTTGTATCCAGCAAGTTTGTACATATCTGGCTATATCAGTACAATACATTCTTGGAACTTGGATGGACACATCAAGGAGTAAATGCTTGTACAATATTAAAAGACAATCACAAGTTGCCCTTCATAGACATTTTTACTATTTACAAGGATACTAAAATAAATCCTCTTAAGCTGAAATATTTCAGCAAAAACTCAGGGACTTCTGGTAATGATGAGAGAGAGAAGAATTACAAGCATTCCAAAGATAGTGAGGTCATGTGGCAGGGCAAAATGCAGGGGAAAGTGAATTATTCTCAAAGGTATAGGGATTTACCTTTAGAAAAGGCTTCTTCTATAATGATTGAAGAAAGGACAGTAAGAATGGGATGTGTGTGGCTATCCAGCCAGGAATTTGAAGGAGTTAATACTTGGTGATTTATTAATATCAATAACCTCAGATATGCATATGACACCACCCTTATGGCAGAAAGTGAAAAGAAACTAAAAAGTGAAAGAGGAGAGTGAAAAAGTTGGCTTAAAGCCCAACATTCAGAAAACGAAGATCATGGCATCTGGTCCCATCACTTCATGGGAAATAGATGGGGAAACAGTGGAAACAGTGTCAGACTGTATTTTTGGGGGCTCCAAATCACTGCAGATGGTGATTGCAGCCCTGAAATTAAAAGATGCTTACTCCTTGGAAGGAAAGTTATGACCAACCTAGATAGCATATTCAAAAGCAGAGACATTACTTTGCCAACAAAGGTCTGTCTAGTCAAGGCTATGGTTTTTCCAGTGGTCATGTATGGATGTGAGAGTTGGACTGTGAAGAAACCTGAGTACCAGAGAATTGATGCTTTTGAACTGTGGTGTTGGAGAAGACTCTTGAGAGTCCCTTGGACTGCAAGGAGATCCAACCAGTCCATTCTAAAGGAGATCAGTCCTGGGTGTTCTTTGGAAAGACTGATGCTAAAGCTGAAACTCCAGTACTTTGGCCACCTCATGAGAAGAGTTGACTCATTGGAAAAGACTGATGCTGGGAGGGATTGGGGGCAGAAGGAGAAGGGGATGACAGAGGATGAGATGGCTGTATGGCATCACCGACTCGATGGACATGAGTTTGAGTGAACTCCGGGAGTTGGTGATGGACTGGGAGGCCTGGCGTGCTGCGATTCATGGGATCGCAAAGAGTCGGACACAACTGAGCAACTGAACTGAACTGAACTTATTCATCCATTCAACAGAAGTTTGTTGAGCCAGGCTTGTTTAGACAAAGACATACAAGATAAAGTCCAGACTCTCCTGTAGCTTTCCGTTCTCCTGAAGCAGCTAGACCATGAAAAAGTACACAAACATAAGCAGACTGTGAAGAGTAAAAAGGGCTTATTCAAATTAAAGCAGGAAAAAGAAACAGAGAGTGAAGAGAAGATAACATTGTATTTAAGCCAGGTGATTATAGCAGACCTCTCCAAGGGGGTGAAATTGAAGCAGAAATTCAAATGATTTGAAGAAATGATTTTGCCAAAATATGTCCAGACAGTGGTGCAAAGGCCCTCAAGGGAACTTGACATGAGGCAAAATCTCTCTGCCAAAATCTGGTTAGTGGAAATAGCAGGCATCTGGAGTCACTTCTTTAAGGATAAAATCCAAGCTCTTGAGAGACATAGAAAGCCCTTCATGATCAGAGCCTCTCATGCCTTCCTCAGCCTTGTGGTGCCTGCTCCTCACCCCAAGAGCCCTTTCCAGGCACAGCAAACACACCTTGAAATGAGCCATCATTTCTTACACTTTGAATCAGTTGGACAAGATGTTTCATCTCCTTAGGGTGCATTCCCTCCCCCTCCCTTTCATTTCACTTAGAGCAAGGATCCCCAACCTTTTTGGCACCAGGGACCAGTTTCATGGAAGACAATTTTTCCACAGACTGGAGTGAGGGAGGATGGTTGTAGAAGGATTCAAGCATATTACATTTATTGTGCAATTTATTTCTACTATTATTACATCAACTCCACCACACATCATTAAGCATTAGATCCTGGAGGTTAGGGATCCATGACTCAGAGAGTTCCTACCGCTTCTTCAATCCCCTCTGTGACTACCAAGGGTGCCTTTCCTGTACAGTCTCAATACTGTCACCACTAATGGCTGTCGTTTGTCACCCTATTTTGTCTGTTGAGCCCTCTGACTTGTTTCACCAGATTTTAGGTTTCATGTCAAGAACTACCTTATTTACTGGTGTATGCTAATAAGTTACCACCTTGCCTTGCACATAGGTCATCTCAAATAAATATGTGCAGAATCCATGAGTGAATAAATGAAGACAGACAAGAATCCAGTCTTGTAGGAAGTTAGTAGCCATGCACCATGGAACTTTGAACAGTCATATACCTCTCTGGCCTCAATTTCTTCATTTTAAAATGTTCGTAACATTATCTACCTCTTACAGTTGAAGTGATTAAATAACATTATATAAAAATTTGGCCTGGTTCATGAATCAAAGTAGAAACTTAAACAAACAAACAAGAAACTATATTTTCTCTCCAAACAGATAGTCAGAACCTTTTGAAAGCAAATGACAGAAACCAACTAAATCTGATTTTAGCAAAGGAGATGCAGTTGTTGGCTCATGTGAGCAGGGAATTCAAGGAATGAAGAATCTGGCTTTCAGACATGACTGGATTTTGTGCCTAACAAGTGTCCATCAAACTCTGTCTTCTCAGCATTTGAGTCTACTTTCCTCTACATTAACTTCACTCTCAGTGGATTTGTTCCAATTGTCAGTAAGAACGGCCACCAAGTTTACGTGCAAGCAATTTAGCAATCCCCGCAGGAATAAAGTATCTCTTTTCTGGTACTTCCAAGTCTCAGGGCCGACTCATTACCCTGACTTGGATCGTGTGTTCATTCCTGACCCGTCTTTGTGCCTCTAAATCAGGCCTGAGGCATGAGCTCATCCTTGGAATGAAGTTAGCCTGTTCAGATTAAATTATCCCCAGGGATATTCACTGAAGTATTATCAGTTTTATTCCAGGTTAGGAAAAAAAAAAAAAGGAATCTCAGGACCCAGTAGAGATTCTTTATTAATTGCCCATATATAGTCATGATAATCACAATATTCTAAACAGTAAAGATTTATAATGGAACAGGCTCATTTGATATAATGCCTTAGATTGAAATTCAAATAAATTATTGTCTAGTCCATTTTAAAAGGCTTCTTTGTTTGTTTAGAAGTTTTATTAAGATATAATTCACATAGCATAATATTTACCCACTTTAGTGTACAATTCAGTGGCCTTTAGTATATTCACAGTTGTGCAACCATCACCACAGTCTATTCTAAAAAATTTTAAAGGCTTTTATTGTAGAGATTATGCAGATTTTATTATTGATCTTTAAAAATGTAAGAAGGTTTTCCTTTTGTCTCAACAATAATTTAAGAGTCAGAGTCTTCCTATGTTAACTGAAAAAATTACATAATCTAAAAGTTAAGAGTTATATTTTATTCTGTGGACAAAACTGAGGACATAAGCCCAGGACATAGCCTCTCAGATAGCTCTGAGAGACTGCTCCCAAGAGGGAAAGGGGAACCAGGATATATAAGGAGTTTTTGTAGCAAAGACCAGGTAGTTGGAACATCAAAAGTTTTCTTTAAAGAAAACCATATATCTCAAGGAATTTAGTGCTTTTCTATGCAAGAGTCTGGGCTCCCTGAAATCATTCCTCTGATGTGCACCTCAGCTCTTTGGGACCAGTACCCTGTGCTTTCTCATCCTGAATCTCCTCAGGGTGCATCTTTGGGGGCTGGCTACAGGGACTGAGGGCAAGGCAGCAGGCAGACAGCCCATCTGTCTCCATCCTGAGTTCCCTCGGGGTTCACAGTCGTGGTTATAGTGGTTGTAGTGGCTTGATGGCTGCAAATCCTTTGTTTATTGCAGGCAGGCAACATATTTTTATAGATACCTATAACAGAACCATCTCAAATTCTTGCATATAACTCATATCCAACATGTATAATCTTACCTTCTTGGAAGTTTCTTTCTTATGACCAGTTTTTCAAAACCTGTATTTTTTTCTTATTGCTTTGTGCGGCTGTCAGGCTTCTGGGAAGACTCCTTAAATCTATCTGCAGCTGAAGGAGAATAAAAGATAAGCATATGGCCTGTTTTAACTGTAATGAAAGATCAACAGCTCCTGGGAGCCTCAGATAGACAATTCATAGAGAGAAGGCAATGGCACCCCACTCCAGTACTCTTGCCTGGAAAATCCCATGGATGGAGGGGCCTGGTAGGCTGCAGACCATGGTATCGAGAAGAATCGGACATGACTGAGCGACTTCACTTTCACTTTTCACTCTCATTCATTGGAGAAGGAAATGGCAACCCACTCCAGTGTTCTTACCTGGAGAATCCCAGGGACGGTGGAGCCTGGTGGGCTGCCATCTATGGGGTCGCACAGAGTTGGACACGACTGAAGCAACTTAGCAGCAGCAGCAGCAGCAGCATCTTCATTAACATATGCTAATCAAGCAAAATTTTTTATTCCTTTTTCGTGCGCTGTTCAAAAAGCATATTCTTGTTTACTGCCCTCTATGACCTTTTATTTGTTGGCATACAGTTTTTCTCTTTTTATTTGCCTCACATTCCTGAACTATCTAACTTTTAAATTTTCTGATGTTTTTCTATCTTATATCTTAAGTCTATGTATTGCCTAAATGATACTTTTGTTTATTTATGTAGGTTGACTACATCAAAGGAAAACTGTGGTATAATGAGAGGTGTTTTGCTAACAGAGAACACTTTGAAGGTAAATTTTAATAAACTTTTCTCAACGTAGATAGCACATATAGATTAGATAAAATGAAATAAAAATAGAATTAAACATAAAGATAGATCTGTTTTGTATAAGTTAAGAGCCTAAAACTGGGGGGGAAATTAATTTAAATATAAGGCAAAATAGGCATGCCCTGTTATAAATGCAAGAAAATTGTATTTGAGTATACTTAATGATACATTTAAAAATATAGATGCTACTTATAATTTCTGTACCTTTATATTTTATAGTTGATTATGTTACTATCACCTTTGACAGAAACAGGACCCTAAGTGAGGTATGATATTCAATATTTTAAAAAGTAAGAAATTTTGCTGTGCATCATTTCATAGGTTGTTATTAATGTAAAGAATGGCAATTCTACAGACTGAAAAGCTTAACAATCACTCTTTGCTCCCAGTGGTGGCTCTACTTGGGTTTAATGGTAATTATCTAACTGGAGAAGAAAATGGCAACCCACCCCACTCCAGTATTCTTGCCTGGAGAATCCCATGGACGGAGGAGCCTGGTAGGCTACAGTCCATGGGGTCACTAAGAGTCACACATGACTGAGAGACTTCACTTTCACTTTTCACTTTTCTGCATTGGAGAAGGAAATGGCAACCCACTCCAGTATTCTTGCGTGGAGAATCCCAGGGACAGAGGAGCCTGGTGCGCTGCCGTCTATGGGGTCGCACAGGGTCAGACACAACTGAAGCAACTTAGCAGCAGCAGCAATTATCTAACAATTCATGCCAGAAAGGGATGTTTGGCCATGTTTTCTGGACTCGCATCCCCAAGAAGATAACAACACAATGGTTCATTGGTTTATTTGCCTATAGGAGCTAATGAGGACATTTTTTTTTTTACTTTATTTTACTTTACAATACTGTATTGGTTTTGCCATACATTGACATGAATCCACCACGGGTGTACATGCGTTCCCAAATATGAACCCCCCTCCCACCTCCCTCCCCATAACATCTCTCTGGGTCATCACCGTGCACCAGCCCCAAGCATGCTGTATCCTGTGTCGGACATAGACTGGCAATTCGATTCTTACATGATAGTATACATGTTTCAATGCCATTCTCCCAAATCATCCCACCCTCTCCCTCTCCCTATGAGTCCAAAAGTCCATTATACACGTCTGTGTCTTTTTTGCTGTCTTGCATACAGGGTCATCATTGCCATCTTTCTAAATTCCATATATATGTGTTAGTATACTGTATTGGTGTTTTTCTTTCTGGCTTACTTCACTCTGTATAATCGGCTCCAGTTTCATCCATCTCATCAGAACTGATTCAAATGTATTCTTTTTCATGGCTGAGTAATACTCCATTGTGTATATGTACCACAGCTTTCTTATCCATTCATCTGCTGATGGACATCTAGGTTGCTTCCATGTCCTGCCTATTATAAACAGTGCTGCGATGAACATTGGGGTACATGTGTCTCTTTCAATTCTGGTTTCCTTGGTGTGTATGCCCAGCAGTGGGATTGCTGGGTCATAAGGTAGTTCTATTTGCAATTTTTAAAGGAATCTCCACACTGTTCTCCATAGTGACTGTACTAGTTTGCATTCCCACCAACAGTGTAAGAGGGTTCCCTCTTCTCCACACCCTCTCCAGCATTTATTGCTTGCAGATTTTTGGATCACAGACATTTTGACTGGTGTGAAGTGGTACCTCATTGTGGTTTTGATTTGCATTTCTCTAATAATGAGTGATGTTGAGCATCTTTTCATGTGTTGGTTAGCCATCTGTATGTCTTCTTTGGAGAAATGTCTATTTAGTTCTTTGGCCCATTTTTTGATTGGGTCGTTTATTTTTCTGGAATTGAG
This sequence comes from Capra hircus, assembly GCF_001704415.2. Classification (NCBI taxonomy): domain Eukaryota; kingdom Metazoa; phylum Chordata; class Mammalia; order Artiodactyla; family Bovidae; genus Capra; species Capra hircus. The sequence goes on along the minus strand of NC_030828.1, from coordinate 55,848,564 downwards.
CTGCATAAGTTGCTTTTATATTTTTGAGATTAGTTGTTTGTCAGTTGCTTCATTTGCTATTATTTTCTCCCATTCAGAAGGCTGTCTTTTCACCTTGCTTATAGTATCCTTTGTTGTGCAGAAGCTTTTAATTTTAATTAGATCCCATTTGTTCATTTTTGCTTTTATTTCCAGAATTCTGGGAGGTGGATCATAGAGGATCCTGCTGTGATTTATGTCAGAGAGTGTTTTGCCTATGTTCTCCTCTAGGAGTTTTATAGTTTCTGGTCTTACATTTAGATCTTTAATCCATTTTGAGTTTATTTTTGTGTGCGGTGTTAGAAAGTGATCTAGTTTCATTCTTTTACAAGTGGTTGACAAAGACAGAAATATAGATCAATGGAACAAAATAGAAAGCCCAGAGATAAATCCACACACATATGGACACCTTATCTTTGACAAAGGAGGCAAGAATATACAATGGAGTAAAGACAATCTCTTTAACAAGTGGTGCTGGGAAAACTGGTCAACCACTTGTAAAAGAATGAAACTAGATCACTTTCTAACACAGCACACAAAAATAATGAGGACTTTAAGAGTTCAACAATGGCATTAACTTTTCCTTTCTCTTTTTGTAGGCAAACTCTTGTTTTTACAGTAAAGAACCATTTCTTGAATGGTTGCCTTGCTTACCCCCTGTTTCAAAAGGAACCAAAACTATTCTTTCAACTGTGATAACATTTCTTGTTGACCAAGAGCAAAGTTCTGCCGTCTACCTCTTCCATAACCAGGTAGGCCTTAAAGCCCAGAGGGGATTGCTCTTGACACCACAATAATGAAAATGTACCTGACCAAAGCTTATTCCAAGTTCTTGTTTTCTTTGGCAGTATAAGTTGATTAAAAATTGGCTGCAGTGAAATTATTTATGATAATTAATATAGTTTGATACCTTATGGGCATCCCTCATAGCTAGGTTGGTAAAGAATCCACCTGCAATGCGGGAGACCCCGGTTTGATTCCTGGGTTGGGAAGATCCGCTGGAGAAGGGATAGGCTACCTACTCCAGTATTCTTAGACTTCCCTTGTGTCTCAGCTGGTAAAGAATCCACCTGGAATGCAGGAGACCTGGGTTCAACCCTTGGGTTGGAAAAATCCCCTGGAGAAGGGAAAGGTTACCTATTCTGGCCTAGAGAATTCCATGGACGTCCATGGGGTCGCAAAGTGTTGGACATAACTGAGTGACTTTCACTTTCACTTGATGCCTTATAGATGTCTTGTCTCTGATTATCATTCAGTTTGATGAAGACACAAAATTCAATGCTGTTTGTATAATGATTTTGCTTTGCTTATTCTTCAGGATAGTATAAGCTGTATTTGCTCTGTATATATTTAAGTTTCCATAAAATGGTTAGTTTAAATGAACAAAAAGTGGAACAAGCCCTACCCGCATGATTTTAGGGGATAAAAATTTTTCCTCTACCCTCTAATTAGGGCCCTGCAAATTAAACTGATAAAAGACAGATTAACAAGAGAAAAGAAAATAATTATTTATGCATACAATGCATACACAATCACAGAAAATTAATCAAACTGATCACATGGACCACAACCTTGTCTAACTCAGTGAAACTATGAGCCATGCCGCGTAGGGCCACCCAAGACGGATGAGTCATGGTGGACAGTTCTGACAAAATGTGGTCCACTGGAGAAGGGAATGACAAACCACTTCAACATTCTTTCCTTGAGAACCCCATGAACAGTATGAAAAGGCAAAAGGGTATGACACTGAAAGATGAACTTCCCAGGTCAGTAGGTGCCCAATATGCTACTGGAAAAGAGTAGAGAAATAACTCCAGGTAGAATGAAGAGACAAAGCCAAAGTGAAGACAATGCCCAGTTGTACATGAAACTGGTGATGGAAGTAAAGTCCAATGCTGAAGAACTATACAAAAAAAATCTTCTGACTCAGATAACCACGATGGTGTGATCACTCACCTAGAGGCAGCCATCCTGGAATGCAAGGTCAAGTGGGCCTTAGGAAGCATCTCTATGAACAAAGCTAGTGGAGGTGATGGAGTTCCTGTTGAGCTATTTCAAATCCTAAAAGATGATGCTGTGAAAGTGCTGCACCCAATATGCCAGCAAATTTGGAAAACTCAGCAGTGGCCACAGGGCTGGAAAAGTCGGTTTTTATTCCAATCCCAAAGAAAGGCAATGCCAAAGATTTTTCAAACTACCACACAGTTGCACTCATCTCGCACACTAGCAAAATAATCCTCAAAATTCTCCAAGCCAGGCTTCAACAGTATGTGAACTGTGAAATTCCAGATGTTCAAGGTGGATTTAGAAAAGGCAGAGGAACCAGAGATCAAATCAGCAACATCCGTTGGGTCATCAAAAAAGCAAGAGAGTTCCAGAAAAACATCTACTTCCACTTTATTGACTACACCAAAGCCTTTGACTGTGTGGATCACAACCATCTGTAGAAAATTCTTCAACAGGTGGGTCTACCAGATCACCTTACCTGCCTCCTGAGAAACCTGTATGCAGATCAAGAAGCAACATTGGAACTGGACATGGAAAAACAGACTGGTTCCAAATTGGGAAACAGTACGTCAAGGCTGTATCTTGTCACTCTGCTTATTTAGCTTATATGCAGAGTACATCATGTGAAATGCTGGGCTGGCTGAAGCACAAGTTGGAATCAGGATTGCTGGGAGAAATATCAATGACCTCAGATATGGAGATGACACCACCCTTATGGCAGAAAACAAAGAAGAACTAAAGAGTCTCTTGATGAAAGTGAAAGAGGACAGTGAAAAAGTTGGCTTAAAACTCAGCTTTCAGTTCTAAGGAGGTGGATGAAACTGGAGCCTATTTAGAGTGAAGTAAGCCAGAAAGAAAATGAGGCAGTACAGTATACTAACACATATATATGGAATTCAGAAAGATGGTAATGATAATTCTATATGTGAGACAGCAAAAGAGACACAGATATAAAGAATTGTCTTTTGGACTCTGTGGGAGAAGGCAAGGGTGGGATGATTTGGGAGAATGGCATTGAAACATGTATATTATCATATGTGAAACGAATCGCCAGTCCAGGTTTGATGCAGGTTTGAGACAGGGTGCTCGGGGCTGGTGCACTGGGATGACCCAGAGGGATGGGATGGGGAGGGTGGGAGGGGGGTTCAGGATGGGGAACACATGTACACCCATGGCGGATTCATGTCAATGTATGGCAAAACCACTACAATGTTGTAAAATAATTAACCTCCAATTCAATAAATTAATATTAAAAAACTCAACTTTCAAAAAATGAAGATCGTGGCATCCAGTCCCATCACTTTATGGCAAATAGATGGGGAAACAATGGAAATAGTGATAGACTTTATTTTGGGGGGCTCCAAAATCACTGCAGATGGTGACTGCAGCCATGAAATTAAAAGACACTTGCTCCTTGGAAGAAAAGCTATGACCAACTTAGCATATTAAAAAGCAGAGACATTTCTTTGCTGACAGAGGTTCATCTAATCAAAGCTATGGTTTTTCCAGTAATCGTGTATTGGATGTGAGAGTTGGACTATAAAGAAATCTGAGTGCCGAAGAATCAATCTTTTTGAACTGTGGTGTTGGAGAAGACTCTTGAGAGTCCCTTGGACTGCAAGGAGATCCAACCAGTTAATCCTGAAGGAAATCAAGACTGGAAGGACTGATGCTGAAGCTGAAACTCTAATACTTTGGCCACCTGATGCAAAGAACTGACTCCTTGGAAAAAACCCTGATGCTGGGAAAGATTGGAGGCAAGAGGAGAAAGGGACAATAGAGGATGAAATGGTTGGATGGCATCACCAACTTGATGGACATGAGTTTGAGCAAGTTCCAGGATTTGGTGATGGACAGGGAAGCCTGGCATGCTGCAGTCCATGGGGTTGCAAAGAGTTGGACACAACTGACTGTGAACTGAATGCACACACATGTGGGTATGAGTCAATGATGAATAACTCAAAAGGTAGTTAAATTTTGGAGGCTACATACCATCTTGAAAGTCCATGATAATATTTGTTTGAATAGTTTGAGTGATTTTTCTGTCCTTGTGGGCCTTAAAGCTCACCTGAAGAAGGGATCTGGGTAGGTTTTGTTTGCATGCTGCCTTCTGGGAGTAGATATGCTCTGAAGAGGAATTAATGGCAGCCTTATATCCCAGATATTGCTGCTTTTAGTCAGATGAGGGAAGAAATTTTTTGCATCTTTTGAATCTAAAATATCAGCATAAAATAAACTTTATACTGAAGTGTCATGCCTTGGGGTACATATTCTGATCCCCATCAGAATCATGATCTGACAGAACTGTAGTGTGGCCTAGGTGTTCACATTTTAAAAAGTAACTTGACATTATAGTTCTGGTGAATGGGCATTGGAGCCTGTCAAGTTCAGTAATGATTCTACAATAAATCCCCCCTTGACATTTATTATAGAACCTTGGACAATTATCTAATCCTCTTTACTTCATGTTCAATATCTACAAGATGAACCTATACAGTAGGGGGAGGCAGAGTAAAGAGATACCAATAGCCGCTAATCCTTTCAATTCTATGCTGTTAAAGGTTGTATCCCTATCTTAATCAAAATCCAAGTAACAAGAAACTCTTAAAATTGTAACATAGACGTAGTACTATTGGTGGAAAGAAATCTTACCATTTGCTCCTTCTTTATCTATTTCTAGAAAAATACCATTGTCTCTGTGAGGATCCTAAAACACAACAAACTAGACTTAATACAAAAATTTCCACCTTTCTCTTTTCCTTCATCATTCTCTTCTCCTGTTGGAATGATATTCCACCCACGAAGCCATTTTCTGTATGCTTACGGTAATCAGGTATGTATAGATTAAACTTTACGCTCTAGTATAGATGTAAATTCTTCACTTACTCCGCTGAATGGTTATACGTTAATAATGGAGTTGCTCTGATGGTCAGAGAGGTGGAAAGCCTAATGAAGAGAGGATGAGAAGCAAGGAATTAGTGACAGTGAATACAAACAAACCTTTTGCAAAGTTTTGCTGAAAAGTAGAACAGGGAAATGTGACAGTATTTGAAAAAGGAAAGGTCAAAAGAAGAGGTTTTTTTAAGATAAAAAGAATTATGATGTGTGCTTCTGGGAATTACTTGGTAGAGAGGGAAAAATTAATGATGCCGGAAAGAGAACAAACTACTGGAGAGACATTTCTGAAGAGGTGAGAGGAGGTAATCTATATGAACTAGTGAAGAGATTGATCTTAGCAGACAATAGTAAGTGGAGGGAGGAAGGGTTTGGGGGTTCAAAAGCAGTTAGGTGGGGAGCTAAGGTAATGGAGGATGTGTGAATGTATCTTCTATTTTCTCACAAAAAAAATCAAAATTATTTATGAGTGATGATGGAGGAGAAATGTAGAGGGGAGGGGATTTGAGGAAAGAGACAACAAAATTAAATAGTTGCCTAGGAGGATGGGCAACCTAATTTTACACATTAAGGAACTAAAAACAGGAGAGCTGCAAACTGAAAGCTAACAAATGGAAGGATATAATAAAGAATAGAGGAAAGATAAATGTAATAGGGCATAGAAAAAAGCAGTTAAATTAAGACCTGGTTTGTTGACAAAACTTAACTAGATAAACTAAGAAAATGAAGATTCATCTAAAAATTAAAAGAGGGGATGTTAAAACTGATGCCACAGAAACAAGGAGGATATGAGAATATTATGAATTGTGTGCTAACAACCTGGATAACCTAGAACAAATGGGTAAATTCCCAGAAACACACAACCTACTAATTCTTAAATCATGAAGAAATAAATCTGAGCAGACCAATAACTAGTTAGGAAATTGAATCAGTAGTCAAACCTCCTAATAAAGAAAAGTCCAAGGGTATATGGCTTCATTGGTGAATTGGTCCAAATGTTAAAGAAGAATTAACACTAAACCTCTTCAAACTCTTGCCAAAGGGAAGAAAAAAATGAAGAGGAATGAAGATTTCCAAGGTCATTCTTTAAGACCACCATTAACCTGATATCAAAGTCAGATAAGAATACTACAAGGAAACTATAAATCAAATCCCCTAGACAATACTGCTACAAAAATTCTCAACAAAATACTAGGAAACTGAATTCAGCAATGGAATTAAAAAGATTATACATACTACGACCAAGTGGGATTTGTTTCTGTAACACAGAGACGGTTCAACATATGAAAATTGAACAATGTAATACACCACATTAACAGAATGAAGGGGGAAAATAATCACAACATCATCTCAGTTGATACAAAAAAGCATTTGATAAAATTCACATACTTTCATGATAAAAACATGTAGTAGACTAGAAATAGAAGAAAACTACCTAAACATGATAAAAACCATATATAAGAAACACACAATGAGCATTATGCTCAACAGTGAAAGACTTACAGCTTTTCCTCTGAGGTAAGGAATAAGGCAAGGAAGCACACTCTCACTACTTCTGTTCAATATAGTACTGGAAGTTCTGACCAGAGTTATTAGACAAGAAAAAGAAATTTTATAGAATCTGCATATAAAAGGAAGAAGCAAAATTATCTGTGTTCATAGGTGATATGATCTTATATGTAGAAAACTCTGAAGATACTACAAAAAACAAACAAACAAAAAAACTTTTTAGAATAGAGGAATTCATCACAGTAGGGTGCAGCTTGCTTGGGGCTGGTGCATGGGGATGACCCAGAGAGATGTTGTGGGGAGGGAGGTGGGAGGGGGGTTCATGTTTGGGAACGCACGTAAAAATTAAAGATTTTTAAATTTAAAAAAAATAAAAAATTTTTAAAAAAAAGTCATTTTAATATGGATAAGCACTTAACCCATTTTAATATGGGTAAGCACTCTCCTCCATACAGCAATTCATGCAACACTTCATCCTTTTATGAACAAGGAGGACCCAGTTGAGAGATGATGAAATAACTTTGTTCTTTTATGCATCTTTTATAAAACTGAAGATTGCCACATACACCATTGCACAAACTCTAGGAAGGGAATAGAGGGTTGATCAAGTACGTCAGGAGTCTTTACACTCATGTGTGTGTGTGTGAGGGGGGATGAATGCATGATGGATGTGGGAGTATGGTTATGCTGCATGACTTTCTTATGTAGGAAGATTAGGTAATTGCTGACTGTTACATGGCATCTCTTTAGTGAGATATTGTCTTTCTATTCCCTTAGGTATGGCTTTCAATTGATGGCGGCAACACCTTTGATTTAATAGCTGACTTTCATGATGATATCATAAAGAATACTTACCATAGTTTTTATACTTCAGATATTACTCTTGTTTCCCAAAGTGGAAAGGTTTACTTGACAAAGGCAGGTGAGGAATGCACTTTTACTGGTATAAGCACTACCTGTGAGCCAAGGGTTAGAAGATGTATTTTTAAATCTGCCATATTAATGAACTGATCCTAGGTCTCAGACATATTAGGGGTTTTAGATGGATTTTTTAAATGTTTTACAGTAATAAAAATAAACATAACAAAATTTAACATCTTAACCATTCTAAGTATATAGTTCAGTGGTATTGGATACGTGCTCAGTCACTTCACTTGTGTCCAATTCTGTGCAACCCTATGGACTTACCCCGCCAGGCTCCTCTGTCCATGGGATTCTCCAGGCAAGAATACTGGAGTGGGTTGTGATGCCCTCTTCTAGGGGATCTTCCCAACCCAGGGATCGAACCTGCATCTCTTTCATCGCTTGCATGGGCAGGTGGGTTCTTTACCACGAGCACCACCTGAGAAGCCCTCAGTGGTATTGCTGCTGCTGCTGCTGCTAAGTCACTTCAGTTGTGTCCGACTCTGTGTGACCCCTTAGACGGCAGCCTACCAGGTTCCCCAGTCCCTGGGATTCTCCAGGCAAGAACACAGGAGTGGGTTGCCATTTCCTTCTCCAATGCATGAAAGTGAAAAGTCAAAGTGAAGTCGCTCAGTCGTGTCCGACTTCGCAACCCCATGGACTGCAGCCTACCAGGCTCCTCTGTCCATGGGATTTTCCAGGCAAGAGTACTGGAGTGGGGTGCCATTGCCTTCTCCATCAGTGGTATTAAATACATGCAAATATTCTGCAACCATCACCAACATCCATCTCCTTAACTTTCTTCATCTTAAAACTCTATACCTTTTAAAAATAAATCCCCACACCCCTCTTCCCCACAGCTTCTCACAACTACCATCCTATTTTCTGTTTCTATGATTTTGACTTCTCTGGTGCCTCATATAAGTAGAATCATACAGTATTTGTCCTTTTGTGACTAGATTATTTCACTTAGCATAATGGCCTTAAGGTTCATGTATGTAATAGCTTGTATGAGGGTTTTCTTCATGATTAAGACTGAATAATAATTGTACCATATAGATGACATTTAGCTTGTCCATTCATCTATCAGTGGACACTTGGGTTGCTTCCATGTTTATCTATTGTAAATAGTGTTGCTACAAACACAGGTATACAGATACATCTTTTAGTTCAGTTCAGTTCAGTTCAGTCACTCACGTGTCTGACTCTTTGTGACCCCATGAATTGCAGCACGCCAGGCCTCCCTGTCCATCACCAACTCCCGGAGTTCACTCAGACTCATGTCCATCGAGTCAGTGATGCCATCCAGCCATCTCATCCTTGGTCGTCCCCTTCTCCTCCTGCCCCCTATCCCTCCCAGCATCAAAGTCTTTTCCAATGAGTCAACTCTTCGCATGAGGTGGCCAAAGTACTGGAGTTTCAGCTTTAGCATGAGTCCTTCCAAGGAAATCCCAGGGTTAATCTCCTTTAGAATGGACTGGTTGGATCTCCTTGCAGTCCAAGGGACTCTCAAGAGTCTTCTCCAACACCACAGTCCAAAAGCATCAATTCTTCAGTGCTCAGCCTTCTTCACAGTCCAACTCTCACATCCATACATGACCACAGGAAAAACCATAGCCTTGACTAGACAGACCTTAGTCGGCAAAGTAATGCCTCTGGTTTTGAATATATTATCTAGATTGGTCATAACTTTTTCTTCCAAGGAATGTCTTTTAATTTCATGGCTGCAGTCACCATCTGCAGTGATTTTGGAGCCCCAAAAAATAAAGTCTGACACTGTTTCCACTGTTTCCCCATCTATTTGCCATGACGTGATCGGACCGGATGCCATGATCTTCATTTTCTGAATGTTGAGCTTTAGACCAACTTTTTCACTCTCCACTTTCACTGTCATCAAGAGACTTTTTAGTTCCTCTTTACTTTCTGCCATAAGCGTGGTGTCATCTGCGTTTCTGAGCTTATTGATATTTCTCCCAGCAATCTTGATTCCAGCTTGTGTTTCTTCCAGCCCAGCATTTCTCATGATGTACTCTGCATAGAAGTTAAATAAGCAGGGTGACAATATACAGCCTTGACGTACTCCTTTTCCTATTTGGAACCAGTCTGTTGTTCCATGTCCTGTTCTAACTGTTGCTTCCTGACCTGCATACAGATTTCTCAAGAGGCAGGTCAGGTGGTCTGGTATTCCCATCTCTTTCAGAATTTTCCACAGTTTATTGTGATCCATACAGTCAAAGGCTTTGACATAGTCAATAAAGCATCTTTAAGACCTGCTTTTTAATTCTTTCAGGTATATACTCAGAAGTGGCATTTCTGAATCATATGATAATTTTACTTTTAATTTTTTGAGGATCTGCAATACTATTTTACACAGCACTGTACTATTTTACCTTCTGATTTCCGGTGTAAAATGGTTCCAGTTTCTCCATAACATTGCCAACACTTGTTATTTTCTGGTCTTTTGATAGCAATCATCCTTCTGGGTGTGAAGAAGTTGTTGTTATTGTTGATCAGTCACTAGTCAGGTCAACTATTTGTGACCACATGGACTGTAGCATGCTAGGCTTCCCAGTCCATCACCAACTCCTGGACCTTGCTGAAACTCATGTCCACTGAGTCAGTGATGCCATCCAACCATCTCATCCTCTGTTGTCCCCTTCTCCTCCTGCCTTCAATCTTTCCCAGCCTCAGTGTCTTTTCCAATGAGTTGGTTCTTGGCATCAGGTGGCCAGAGTGTGGGAGTTTCAGCTTTAGCATCAGTCCTTCCAATGAATATTCAGGACTGATTTCCTTTAGGATTGAGTGGTTTAATTTCCTTGCTGTCCAAGGGACTCTCAAGAGTCTTCTCCAACACCACAGTTCAAAAGCATCAGTTCTTTGGCACTCAACTTTCTTTATGGTCCAACCCTCACATCTGTACATGACTGCTGGAAAAACCATAGCTTTGACTAGATGGACCTTTATCAGCAAAGCAATGTCTCTGCTTTTTAATATGCTGTCTAAGTTGGTCATAGCTTTTCTTCCAAGGAGCAAGCGTCTTTTAATTTCATGGCTGCAGTACCATATGCAGTGATTTTGGAGCACCCCAAAAATAAAGTCTGTTACTGTTTCCATTGTTTCCCCATCTATTTGCCATAAAGTGATGGGATCGAATACTATGATCTTTGTTTTCTGAGTGTTGAGTTTTAAGCCAGCTCTTCCACACTCCTCTTTCACTTTCATCAAGAGGCTAAAGGAACTAAAGTTTCTTTTCACTTTCTGCCATAAGGGTGGTATCATCTGCATAACTGAAGTTATTAATATTTTTCCCAGAATCTTGATTCCAGCTTGTGCTTCATCCAGCCTAGCGTTTCTCATGATGTACTCTGCATATAAGTTAAATAAGCAGGGTAACAATATATAGCTTTGTTGTACTCCTTTCCCAATTTTTTGAACCAGTCAGTTGTTCCACGTCCGGTTCTAGCAATTGCTTCTTGACAGACATACAGATCTCTCAGGAGACAGATAATGTATCTGGCATTCCCATCTTTTTCAGAATTTTCCAGTTTTTTGTGATCCATACAGTCAAAGGCTTTAGTGGAGTCAATAAAGCTGAAAGCGATGTTTTTCTGGAACTCTCTTGCTTTTTCTATAAATGTTGGCAATTTGATCTCTGGTTCCTCTGCCTTTTCTAAATCCAGCTGTACATCTGGGAGTTCTCAGTTCACATACTGTTGAAGCCTAGCTTGAAGGATTTGACCATAACCTTACTAGCATGTGAAAGGAGAGCAACTGTACGGTAGTTTGAACATTCTTTGGCATTGCCTTTCTTTGGGATTGGAATGAAAACTGACATTTTCCCGTCCTGTGGCCACTGCTGAGTTTTCCAAATTTGCTGACATATTGAGTGCAGCACTTTAACTGCATTATCGTTTAGTATTTTAAATGTTTCTACTGGAATTCCATTATGCCCACTAGCTTTGCTGTAGTAATACTTTCTAAGACCCACTTGCCTTTGCACTCCAGGATGTCTGGCTCTAGGTGAGTGACCACACCATCACAATTATCCAGGTCTTTAAGACCATTTTTGTATAGTTCTTCTATGTATTCTTGCCATCTCTTCTTAATATCTTCTGCTTTTGATAGGTCCATACCATTTCTATCCTTTATTGTGCCCATCCTTGCATGAAATGACCCCTCAATATCTCTAATTTTCTTGAAGAGATTCGTAGTCGTTCCCATTGTATTGCGTTCCTCTATTATTTGCATTTCTCATTTAAGAAGGCCTCTTATCTCTCCTTGCTATTCTCTGGAACTCTGCATTTATTTGGTTTTATCTTTCCTTTTCTCCCTTGCCTTTCTCTTCTCTTCTTGGCTCTTTGTAAAACCTCCTCAGACAACCACTTACCTTTTTGCATTTCTTTTCCTTTGGGATTACGTTGGTCACTGCCTCCTGTACAATGCTGTTGCTGTTGTTTTTCAGTCGCTCAGTGGTGTCCAGCTGTTTGTGACCCCATGGACTGCAGCATGCTAGGCTTCCCTGTCTTTCACAATCTCCTGGAGTTTATTCAAACTCATATTCATTGAGTTGGTGATGCCATACAACCATCTCATCCTCTCATCCCTTCTCCTCCTGCCTTCAATCTTTCCCAGCATCAGGGTCTTTTCCATTGAGTCAGTTCTTCGCATCAGGTGGCTAAAGTATTGGAGTTTCAGCTTCAGCATCAGTCCTTCCAATGAATATTCAGGACTGATTTCCTTTATGATGGACTGGTTTGATCTCTTTGCAGTCCAAGGGACTCTCAGGAATCTTCTTCAACACCACAGTTCAACAGCATCAATTCTTCCGCACTCAGCTTTCTTTATAGTCCAACTCTCACATCCATACATGATTACTGGAAAAACCATAGCTTTGACTAGATGGACCTTTGTTGGGAAACTAATGTCTCTGCTTTTTAATATGCTGTCTAGGTTGGTCATAACTTTTCTTCCAAGGAGCATGCGTCTTTTAATTTCATGGCTGCAGTCACTATCTGCAGTGATTTTGGAGCCCAAGAAAATAAACTCTGTCACTGTTTCCACTGTTTCCCCATCTATTTGCCATGAAGTGATGGGACTGGATATCACGATCTTCGTTTTTTGAAAGTTGAGTTTTAAGCCAGCTTTTTCACTGTCCTCTTTCACCTTCATTAAGAGGCTCTTTAGTTCTTATCCCATAAGGGTGGTGTCATCTGCATATCTGAGGTTATTAATATTTCTCCCAGCAATCTTGATTCCAGCTTGTGCTTCATCCAGCCCAGCATTTTGCATGATGTACTCTGCATATAAGTTGAATAGGCAGGGTGACAATATACAGCCTTGACATACTCCTTTCCCAATTTGGAACCAGTCTGTTGTTCCATGTTCAGTTCTAACTTGCTTCTTGACCTGCATACAGATTTCTCAGGAGGCAGGTAATGTGGTCTGGTATTCTGATCTCTTAAAGAATTTTCCACTGTTGTGATCCACACAGTCAAAGGCTTTGGCGTAGTCAATAAAGTAGAAGTAGATGTTTTTCTGGAACTCTCTTGCTGTTTTGATGATCCATCAGATGTTGGTGATTTGATCTCTGGTCCCTCTGCCTTTTTTAAATCCACCTTGAACATCTGGAAGTTCGCAGTTCACGTACTGTTGAAGCCTGGCTTAGAGAATTTTGAGCATTACTTTGCTAGTGTATGAGATGAGTGCAATTGTGCAGTAGTTTGAACATTCTTTGACATTGCCTTTCTTTGGGATTGGAATGAAAACTGACCTTTTTGAGTCCTGTGGCCACTGCTGAGTTTTCCAAATTTGCTGGCATATTGGGTGCAGCACTTTCACAGCATCATCTTTTAGGATTTGAAATAGCTCGACTGGAATTTCGTCACCTCCACTAGCTTTGTTCATAGTGATGCTTCCTAAGGCCCACTTGACTTCACATTCCAGGATGTCTGGCTCTAGGTGAGTGATCAAGCCATTGTGGTTATCTGGGTCATGTTCTTGCCACCTCTTCTTAATATCTTCTGCTTCTGTTAGGTTCGTACCATTTATGTCCTTTATTGTCCCCATCTTTGCATGAAATGTTCCCTTGGTATCTCTAATTTTCTTGAAGAGATCTCTAGTCTTTCCCATTCTGTTGTTTTCCTCTATTTCTTTGCATTGATCACTGATCAATTGCATTGATCGGTTGCATTATACACTCTGGGAAATCAAAAAAATTCATGTGATTCACATTATTGCAATATTTCCTTTATTAGAAACAAAGTTGCAGCATCTCCAAGATATTCCTATTCATCTCCATGACTTATTCATTTTATAATTGAAATTTTGTAGTCTTTGATTCCCTTCACTCAGTCACTCCTTTTTTTAATTTTTAAAAAATACATTTTTCATTGAAAGATAATTACTATATTGTGTTGGTTTCTGTCATACATCAACACGAATCAGCCATAGGTATACATCTGTCCCCTGACTCTTGAACCCCCCTACCACCTCCTGTCCCATCCCACCTCTCAGGGTTGTTACCTAGAGCCCCAGTTTGAGTTCCCTGAGTCATACAGCAAATTCCCTTTGACTATCTGTTTTACAGATGGTAGTGTATTTGGTTCCGTGTTACTCTCTCCATTCATCCCACTCTCTCCTTCCTCCCCCAACCACTGTGACCACAAGTCTGTTCTCTCTGTCTGCGTCTCCATTGCTGCCCTGCAAGTAGGTTCATCAGTACCATCTTTCTAGATTCCATATATATACGTTAATATTTGTTTTTCTCTTTGTGGCTTACTTCACTCCATATAATAGGCTCTTGTTTCTTCCTTATTTTTAATATAAATATTTATAGTAACAAATTTCTCCAATAATACCACTTTCACTTCATCCTGTAAGTTTTGGCATATTGTAGTTTCACTTTCATTTGCCTCAAAGTATTTTACAGTTTCCCTTGTGATTTATTCTTTGGTAGTTGATAGTTTTAATGTGCTTTATTTAGTTCAAGCAATTTTGGAATTTTACAGTTTCTTTGTTAATGATTTTTAACATCATCTCCTTGTGGTCAGAGGAGATACTTTATGTGATACTGACTTTTTTATAGGTTCAACATATAAATGAGGTCCTACAGTACTTTCTCTGAGTTATTGCATTTAGCATAATGCCCTCGAGTTTCCTCCATTGTTGCATATGGCAGGGTTTCCTTCTTTTTCGTGGCCAAATAATATTCTTTTGTGTATATGTACCACATTTTCTTTATTGATTCATCTGTTGGTGAACATTAAGGTTGTTTCCATATTTCAGTTATTCTGAACAATGCTTTAATGAAAATGGGGATGCAACTATCTATTCAGGATAGTGATTTCATTTCCTTTGGATATATACCCAAAAGTGGAATTGCTGGATCATATGGTGTTTTCAGTCTTAATTTTTTAAGGTGTCTTCACACTGTTTTTCACAGTGACTGCACCAATTTACATTCCCACCAACAGTGTACAAGTGTTCTCTTTTCTCTAAATTTTAACTAACACTTGATATCTTTAGTCTTTTTGATAATAACTGAGATGTCTAGTCTTTAATGTCTGGTTCTAAAAAAGGGAAAAAAGGGAGAAATTAAGGAGTAAATAAGGGTTCAAAAGGCCCAGGCCCTTTAAATTCCCTGGAAGTCATTTCAACCAGGGAGAGTGTGACTTGCAACACTGAGAGCTGTGCAAGAAGAATGGCCCCTGCTTTTCGTCTGCACTTGTGTGATGAGCCGCAATCAGCCAACAGAACACAGACCTGCAATATTTGGAGGACAAAGTTCTTTTTGCCCACCCTGCTTCCTGCAAACTGTGTGCAACTGCCCCAGAAACATATGCATAACTGTTTGCCATGAGACTGAAAGTGAAGGATGGGTAGCTTCTACTGTGTTAAGAGCTGAAATTAACCACAATTTACTCTCCAAGTCTTTCTCTGAAAGTTGCAAGCCTTCAATAGACTCCAGAGTTCGCAAAGAGTTACATCAGGTAGATTCTTCCAGAGCAATTGTTGTCCGTGTGGGGAGAGAGATTCCTAGTGCAGCCTACTCTACCGTCTTCCCAGAATCCTCTGGCAGGGATGAGGTGGTGGTGGTAGACTTTTAGGATCTACAAAAGTAAGATCCTATGAACAACCCTAAAGCAGGGGAACTCTGAAACATTACGCTTTATTCTCATTTATAACGTCACTCTACCCAAAGACAAATAATATTAATAGCTCCCACACACTGAGCTACTGCAGTTGTATTCAGAGTGTTACAAGTATCATCTCATTTAATATTCACAACAACAAGGGTGAAGTGGGTAATGTTAGTTATTTTTACAGATTCAGTTGATATGATTAAAGCCACACAGCTTGTAAGAGGTAGAGTTGGGTAAATGATATATGGCTCTCCATTTACTTGGTTTGGCAGTCAGAAGCCTGCTAGAAGCAGCCCAAGTAGCTCCAGTACTCTGGCCTGATGTGAAGAGCTGACTCTTTGGGAAAGATCTTGATGCTAGGAAAGATTGAGGGAAATAAGAGAAGGCAACAGAAGGTGAGATGGTCAGGTAGCATCACTGACTCAGTGGAAATGAGTTTGAGCAAATTCCGAGAAATAATGAAGGACAGGGACGCCTAGATGTTCATGGGGTCACAAAGAGTCAGACGCAACTTAGCAACTGAACAGCAACAGATTGAAATTCAAAGGGATGAGCCTTTCAGTGCACCAAACAAGGAAGAGTCAGAGAATGGATCCAGGGGAATAGTCAAATAGAGAATAAACACATATTAGAAACAAAAGTCAAAATAGACTAAGCAAGATTACTTTGGAAATAGTAAAAATAATCAACACTTGAGAAAACTAACTTGACAATATAAACTATTAAAAATCATAGATATAAACTACAGAAACATGTCTACATATAGAATGAATAAATAAGTAGAATCTCAGATGGCAAACGTTGATGCTAAAGATTGAGAACTTGTAAGTGGTGGGGATTTTCTGTGATGAACAAAGGTGGTGGTTCTGTATTTCTCTTCCTGGCACATTGTAGCTCTCTAATATAAATTAATGAATCAATACTGAAAATAGTAAGAATAGGAAACCAAAATTGATAAGACACTAAATTTTTAACTGAAAGCAAAACCAATAATAAAAGCAAAAACACATCTGGATTATTTGAAGTAGAAAATGTAAATCAATGTTAAAGGCACAAAAGAATGAAGCCAACCTTGGTTTTTTCTCTAATGCAACAAATAATATCACATATTGTTTTAAAGAACCTTTGGAGAAAAAGATTACCTAAGAATCTGGAGCCAATTCAACCCAGGTGGCTCAGTGGTAAAAACTCACCCTGCCAAAGCAAGAAAATGCAGGAGACGCAGGTTTGCTCCCTGAGTCAGGAAGATCTCCTGGTGGAGGAAACGGCAACCCACTCCAGTATTCTTGCCTGGAAAATCCCATGGACAGAGGAGCCTGGCGGACTACAATCCATGTGGCCACAAAGAGTCCAACATGACTGAGCAACTGTTCATGCACAACTAGTTATTCATAGGCAAAACCAACAGAAGAATGTTATAAACATATTTCATCAAATATGAGCTTTATTGAGTGTAAGATACACTTGGTTCTATTCACACAAAGAAAGGAACAACTCTTCCAGTTAAACTTTAACACTGTGTTTTAATAATGATCATGGGTGATGCATGGATTATGCTGACATTATTTCCCCAGCTTGGTGTGTGATAAGGCAATAATTTCATGTGTATCTTCACAGTAAAACATGTAATTTCATCTGCTAATAGGCTTCTTTCCTCTTAGGTCATATAAAATAGTTGGTGAATGTTCTACAAGAAAATGTGGTAGTGTGGTAATTCTTTAGTGCCATTTGCTTTTTGGATGAATAGAGGGCTTGTTTTGTTTTCCTCTCTTGCTGAACCCACAGTTATTTTGTTCCAATACCAAATTATAATGTAATATTTTAAATCATTTTAAGCAGCATTATAGCTCAACATGTATTATACCAATGATCCAGGGAAGTAATGACAATATAAAGAATGGAATCAATATTGATATAGCCCCCATAGCTAATTGACTACTATGGCGTGAGTGCCACCTAGTGGACGATGATTATAAGACATCAATTATAAAAACGTCCATTTCCAAGATGTTAAAATATGAAAAAAAGTCTATCTTATGTTTATAGATGAAATATGGCATATTGAACCTCAGTAATTGTAATGGTTAATTTCATGTGTCAACTTGACTGAGCCAGTGAAAGTTGCTCAGTCGTGTCCCACTCTTTCTGACCCTATGGACTGTAGCCCACCAGACTCCTCTGTCCATGGAATTCTCCAGGCAAGAATACTGGAGTGGGTTGCCATGTCCTCCTCCAGGGGATCTTCCCAACCCAGGGATCGAACCCAGGTCTCCCACATTGCGGGCAGATTCTTAACCATCTGAGCTACCAGTTCAGTTCAGTTCAGTCACTTAGTCGTGTCCAACTTTTGCGACCCCAGGAACCGCAGCATGCCAGACCTCCCTGTCCATCACCAGCTCCTGGAGTCCACCCAAACTCATGTCCATTGAGTTGGTGATACCATCCAACCATTTCATCCTCTGTCGTCCCCTTCTCCTCCTGCCCTCAATCTTTCCGAGCATTGGGGTCTTTTCAAATGAGTCAGCTCTTCCCATCAGGTGGCCAAACACTGGAGTTTCAGCTTCAACATCAGTCCTTTCAATGAACACCCAGGACTGATCTCCTTTAGGATGGACTGGTTGGATCTCCTTGCAGTCCAAGGGACTCTCAAGAGTCTTCTCCAACACAACAGTTCAAAAGCATCAATTCTTCGGCACTCAGAAGGCAATGGCACCCCACTACAGTACTCTTGCCTGGAAAATCCCATAGATGGAGGAGCCTGGTAGGCTGCAGTCCATGGGGTCGCTAAGAGTCGGACACGACTGAGTGACTTCACTTTGATTTTTCACTTTCATACATTGGAGAAGGAAATGGCAACCCACTCCAGTATTCTTGCCTGGAGAATCCCAGGGACAGAGGAGCCTGGTGGGCTGCCATCTAACGGGTCGCACAGAGTTGGACATGACTGAAGCGACTTAGCAGCAGCAGTAGCAGCAGCTTTCTTCCAGTCCAACTCTCACACCCATACATGACCACTGGAAAAACCATAGCCTTGACTACATGGACCTTTGTTGACCAAGTAATGTCTCTGATTTTAAATATGCTATCTAGGTGGGTCATAACTTTCCTTCCAAGAGAAAGCGTCTTTTAATTTCATGGCTGCAATCACCATCTGCAGTGATTTGGGAGCCCAAGAAAATAAAGTCTGACACTGTTTCCCCATCTATTTGCCATGAAGTGATGGGACCGGATGCCATGATTTTCGTTTTCTGAATGTTGAGCTTTAAGCCAACTTTTTCACTCTCCTCTTTCACTTTCATCAAGAGGCTCTTTAGCTCTTCTTCACTTTCTGCCATAAGGGTGGTGTCATCTGCATATCTGAGGTTATTGATATTTCTCCCGACAGTCTTGATTCCAGCTTGTGCTTCATCCAGCCCAGTTTTTCTCATGACGTACTCTGCATATAAGTTAAATTAGCAGGGTGACAATATACAGCCTTGATGTACTCCTTTTCCTATTTGGAACCAGTCTGTTGTTCCATGTTCCATTCTAACTGTTGCTTCTTGACCTGCATACAGATTTCTCAAGAGGCAGGTCAGGTGGTCTGGTATTCCCATCTCTTTCAGAATTTTCCACAGTTTATTGTGATCTACACAGTCAAAGGCTTTGGCATAGTCAATAAAGCAGAAATAGATGTTTTTCTGGAACTCTCTTGCTTTTTCGATGATCCAGCGGATGTTGGCAATTTGATCTCTGGTTCCTCTGCCTTTTCTAAAACCAGCTTGAACATCTAGAAGTTCACGGTTCACATATTCCTGAAGCCTGGCTTGGAGAATTTTGAGCATTACTTTACTAGCGTGTGAGATGAGTGCAATTGTGCAGTAGTTTAAACATTCTTTGGCATTGCCTTTCTTTGGGATTGGAATGAAAACTGACCTTTTTGAGTCCTGTGGCCACTGCTGAGTTTTCCAAATTTGCTGGCATATTGAGTGCAGCACTTTACAGCATCATCTTTCAGGATTTGAAATAGCTCCACTGGAATGCCATCACCTCTACTAGCTTTGTTCATAGTGATGCTTTCTAAGGCCCACTTGACTTCACATTCCAGGATGTCTGGCTCTAGATGAGTGATCACACCATCGTGATTATCCGGGTCATGAAGATCTTTTTGTACAGTTCTTCTGTGTATTCTTGCCACCTCTTCTTATTATCTTCTGCTTATGTTAGGTCCATACCATTTCTGTCCTTTATCGGGCCCATCTTTGCATGAAATGTTCCCTTGGTATCTCTAATTTTCTTGAAGAGATCTCTAGTCTTTCCCATTCTGTTGTTTTCCTCTATTTCTTTGCATTGATCACTGAAGAAGGCTTTCTTATCTCTTCTTGCTATTCTTTGGAATTCTGCTTTCAGATGCTTATATCTTTCCTTTTCTCCTTTGCTTTTCGCCTCTCTTCTTTTCACAGCTATTTGTAAGGCCTCCCCAGACAGCCATTTTGCTTTTTTGCATTTCTTTTCCATGGGGATGGTCTTGATCCCTGTCTCCTGCACAGTGTCACGAACTTCATTCCATAGTTCATCAGGTACTCTAGCTATCAGATCTAGGCCCTTAAATCTATTTCTCACTTCCACTGTATAATCATAAGGGATTTGATTTCGGTCATACCTGAATGGTCTAGCGATTTTCCCTACTTTCTTCAATTTGAGTCTGAATTTGGTAATAAGGAGTTCCTGATATGAGCCACAGTCAGCTCCTGGTCTTGTTTTTGTTGACTGTATAGAGCTTCTCCATCTTTGGCTGAAAAGAATATAATCAATCTGATTTTGGTGTTGACCATCTGGTGATGTCCATGTGTAGAGTCTTCTCTTGTGTTGTTGGAAGAGGGTGTTTGCTATGACTAGTGTATTTTCTTGGCAAAACTCTATTAGTCTTTGCCCTGCTTCATTCCACATTCCAAGACCAAATTTGCCTGTTACTCTAGGTGTTTCTTGACTTCCTACTTTTGCATTCCAGTCCCCTAAATGAAAAGGACATCTTTTTGGGGTGTTAGTTCTAAAAGGTCTTGTAGGTCTTCATAGAACCGTTCAACTTCAGCTTCTTCAGCGTTACTGGTTGGGGCATAGACTTGGATTACTGTGATATTGAATGGTTTGCCTTGGAGACAAACAGAGATCATTCTGTCATTTTTGAGATTGCATCCAAGTACTGCATTTTGGACTCTTTTGTTGACCATGATGGCTACTCCATTTCTTCTGAGGGATTCCTGCCCGCGGTAGTAGATATAATGGTCATCTGAGTTAAATTCACCCATTCCAGTCCATTTTAGTTCCTAGAATGTTGACGTTCACTCTTGCCATCTCTTGTTTGACCACTTCACAAACAGACATGACTGAGTGAGTAACAAGGCTGAACATGGAGGAAGTTTGTGTGAGGGTTAGGAGTACAGTATGGGATCAGTTCCATGGGAGATACTTGGCTGACATGCATATGGAGATGTCATTAGACACTTATAGATAAGTCTAGAGTTCAGGAAAGAGTGAGATGGGAGGTTTCAATTTGGGAATCATCCACATAAAGATGTATTTAAAAACCTGAAACTGGACCAGGTATCTTGAGAGAGTGAGAGAATAGATCTAAGAACTGAGTCCCGGGTCACTCCAGTATTAGGGGTTAGGACAGGAGAGTGGGCCAGGAGACCCTGGCTAAACTGGGAGGATGAGAGGGCTTGGTGGCTGGGGCTTGGAAATCAGCTTTTCTCATACTGAGACCTGAGTGTTCATCGTCCATCCAGGAGAGGGCGCACTCTCTTTCAGTGGATCAATGTCTGGTCCAGTGACTGTTGCTGCACCACCAGATTACTGCCAGGACACAGGAGAAGCGTGAGATAACCAAGTCTGGTTCAACATATTAATCCTAGTATAGCCAATGACCCAGTGGTCTCTACTGATAATTCCCCTTGCCTCCCCGAGGGTTATTTTCTCACTGCCTTCCACCTACTGCTGATGCTAACCCACTTCAGTCGTGTCCGACCCTGTGCGACCCCATAGACGGCAGCCCACCAGGCTCCTCTGTCCATGGGATTCTCCAGGCAAGAATACTGGAGTGGGTTGCCATTTCCTTCTCCAATGCATGAGAGTGAAAAGTGAAGGTGAAGTCGCTCAGTCGTGTCCAACTCTTCGCGACCCCATGGACTGTAGCCTACCAGGCTCCTTCGTCCATGGGATTTTCCAGGCAAGTGTACTGGAGTGAGTTGCCATTTCCTTCTCCACTTCTACCTACTGGGGAGTCTGATTTCAGTGTTATGAAGAGAACTCACCGCCAGGGGGAGCTAGCCCCCTTTCCTCCAGATATCTGCTCACTGTCCACTTGCTTCAGCAAACAGGTTCAGTAATGAAATGGGGCTTGAAAAAAAAACTTTCCTTGGACTTAACAAAAACTAACATGAATTTTCTAATTATTGAGTCTCAGAGCACTTCTCTCACCTCTTAGTTTAAATAGAGTTTTTATAAGGTAGAGTTTTAAAAGTTCTCTAGTTGTATCATCCAATACATTGGCCACCTGGTATGAAGAACTGACTGACTGGAAAAGACCCTGATGCTCGGAAAGATTGAAGGCAGGAGGAGAAGGGGACGACAGAGGATGAGATAGTTTGATGGCATCACTGACTCAATGGACATGAATTTGAGCAGGCTCCAGGAGTTGGTGATGGACAGGGAAGCCTGGCATGCTGCAGTCCATGGGGTCGCAAAGAGTCAGACACAACTGAGTGACTGAACTGAACTGAAGTGTATCATATCAATATCAAGCGATATCCATTTCTTTCCTAACAGGGTTAGGAAAATATAGTAAAATTGGATCTATTTCTGATAAAATTTTCACTTTATACTATGACCACATGGGATTCATACATAAACTGACTCCAGATCACTTTGAAGCTGGTGGATCACTTGCTGCCTTTGGAAATTCTAAAGGTATTTTTGGACAGGTCAGTGATCTAATGCGTTGAAACTGTTTGCCTTGTTTTAATAGATCTCATATTCTATATACAGAGAAATAGGGAAAGTGTTTTCCTTGGGACAAACACTCTTAATACTCTTAGCTATTTTTAACTAAAGGAAAAACTTTCATATATCAGGGAACATCTCCAAAATCTTTCAAGTCCCATACAAAGCTTTATAGATTTCCACACACACCTGGAATATTTTCATATAAATGTTTTCACAGCAAACCACCAGATGTTCTAAACTGGATCCAACCCAGGTTTATGGTGAGTTTGACTCTCTCAAGGTTGACCTTAAAGAAACATGAGTTCTGGTTTTTGGTTTTGTTTTTGTTTCATTTTTTCCATGGACTCTTTTTTTTTTTTAACTTTATTTTACTTTACAATACTGTATTGGTTTTGCCATACATTGACATGAATCCACCACAGGTGTATACGAGCTCCCAATCCTGAATCCCCCTCCCACCTCCCACCCCATATCATCTCTCTGGATCATCCGCATGCACCAGCCCCAAGCATCCTGTATCCTGTATCGAATATAGACTGGCACTTCGTTTCTTACATGATAGTATACATGTTTCACTGCCATTCTCCCAAATCATCCCACCCTCTTCCTCTCCCTTAGAGTCCAAAAGTCCGTTCTATATATCTGTGTCTCTTTTGCTGTCTCGTATACAGGGTCATCATTACCATCTTTCTAAATTCCATATATATGTGTCAGTATACTGTATTGGTGTTTTTCTATCTGGCTTACTTCACTCTGTATAATCGACTCGAGTTTCATCCATCTCATTAGAACTGATTCAAATGTATTCTTTTTAATGGCTGAGTAATACTCCATTGTGTATATGTACCACAGCTTTCTTATCCATTCATCTGCTGATGGACATCTAGGTTGAGAAACATGAGTTCTGTTTTTTCCCACTGTTGACTTTTTTCTTTCTTACTAACCCTCCCCACTTGTTTCTTCCTTTTCTAATGCTAACAGAGAAAGGAATAATCATCTGCATCATAGATGATACTTCATGCAGATTTTTCTAATAATTTTAATGTATAATGGGCTACTTATAAAGATAAGTAAGTAAGTGAAGTCACTCAGTCGTGTCCGACTCTTTGTGACCCCATGGACTGTAGCCCACCAGGCTTCTCTGTCCATGGGATTCTCCAGGCAAGAATAGTGGAGTGGGTTGCCATTTCTTTCTCCAACTTATAAAGATATTTGAACCTACAAACTCATCACAGAACACATAATCATGATAATGAACTCTCATCAATGTATCAGCAAATAAACAGATTTTTAAACTGGGATCTAATAAAATCTGCACTTTATATAGAATAAAGGGTGACTCTAGTTTTAATAAATCACTCAAAATCACCAGGCCAAGACTGCGGTTCAGAACACGGTGCTTTAACTTCCCTGTCTTCTGAGATACTGACAGAGAAAAAAGTGGAACTTCCTAGTGACAATAAGATGCCATCATGTGACTCCCTGTTTAATTTATTCACCAGTCTGTTGTGTGGTGCTACATAGAAACAAATCAAATCCTGTGATCAGCAGGGTAGCCCTAACCAAAAAAGCAGTTACCTCAATTTTCACTAACTTCACAATTTGTAGAAAATGTTCTCTTAAGTGAAAGTTTAAATTATTAAAATCAAAAGCCAAAATGGGTTTTTATACTCAAGGTGAGTGCATTCAAGGAATTTGCACTCAATATTATCACCTCCCTCTCCCAAAACAAACTATATCTGTGTCCTCTCTGAATACACATGATCCGTAAACCTTGTTTGGCTCTGGGTAGGTGCCAAAGGAGAAGGAAATGGCAACCCACTCCAGTGCTCTTGCCTGGAGAATCCCAGGGGCAGGGGAGCCTGGTGGGCTGCTGTCTATGGGGTCGCACAGAGTCGGACACAACTGAAGCAACTTAGCAGCAGCAGCAGCAAGTGCCAAGTACTGTCATGAACACTTAATCTTTATAACAATTACTTATCCTCATTTTACCCACAAGGAAAGTGAAGCACAGGGAGGGTGAATAATTCACCCCAAATTACACACACCACTGGTTAGTTCCTGGAATCAGGCATCAAATCAGTTTGGGGCAACAGGTTCAGGACCTGTGTTTTTAGTCACTATGCTGTCTTTGCCGGGACTTGCACATTCTTTCCTGGGATGTTCTTGCCACTCCCAGTCTCGAATGTCACACAGAACTCTTGAAGCCTTGTCAGCTTTCAAGAGTCCTTAAGCCATCTGTTCAATACATGTTCAGGCCCATGTGTATTCTCCTGGCATCTGTTTCCCATTCTCTCCCTTTCTCAGTGAGTTCCCAAATTTCAGAGACCAGAGGAAAAGGCATGACAGAACATAGGTCTCAACGGCAGTGCTTGATGGGGACTGCTCCGTCTGACTGCAGCATCTACCCCTCCGTCCTCATGTCACAGCAACCAGGGCAACTCCAGCATCCCCTTGGGACTAGTCCCCACCTGTCTTCTCACTCCTACAATTTCTCAAAGCTGGACAAGGTCAGCATCAGAGAAGCGTATGTTGGAAAGATGACTTGCAGATCAGAAATCTGGTCCAAAGTTGTCTGTGTTGAGAGAGAGGAAAAGCCTTGTGAACCACCAGCCTCGAGGACTCAGCAGCAGCAGTACAGAGTTACCAGCATGACATGGTGGGAGTAGCTGTTACGTGTCAGGAGGTGCTTCTCAGCCCCTTGCTTACAGAATACTCCAAACAGGAACCAACTTCTAGAACCTGCACTTCTAAACTCCTCCCCCACATATGAGACAAGACACTCCTGTCTGCCATTGCAGCCTTCTATACAGGAATGTTAAACTGAACTTCACTCTTCAGAATTTCCTCTCCTCCTCAATAGAACAGTGTGTTTTCCCTCCCATCTGCGTGGATATTCAGCAGATGAGAAAAGCAATATTATTTTGATGTGAAATGGAAGCAAATCCATTATTTGCATTTTGTCGTAATGGAATTATGCTGTTGTTCAGTCGCTAAATCATCTCCAACTCTTTGCA
Organism: Capra hircus; assembly: GCF_001704415.2. NCBI lineage: Eukaryota > Metazoa > Chordata > Mammalia > Artiodactyla > Bovidae > Capra > Capra hircus. The sequence continues at coordinate 55,823,090 of NC_030828.1, read as the reverse complement.
GCCCCATGGACTGTAGCATGCCAGTCTTCCCCATCCCTTCACTATCTCCTGGAGTTTGCTCCAGCTCATGTCCACTGAGTTGGTGATGCCATCCACCCATGTCATCTTCTGTAGCCCCCTTCTCCTCCTGCCCTCAATCTTTCCCAGCATCAGAGTCTTTTCCAAAGAATCAGCTCTTCGCATCTGGTGGCCAAAATATTGGAGCTTCAGCTTCAGCATCAGTCTTTCCAATGAATATTCAGAGTTAATTTCCTTTAGGATTGACAGTTTGTTCTCCTTGCAGTCCAAATAAATTCAATATTTTCTTTTTTCATGTTCCAGGCTTTTGACATGGGCTTTGACACTGCCCTTGCTCCACAGTATCTCACCTTAAATGAAATGATATTTTATGCATATGTGCCCAAGGATGAACCAAAGGATAGAATATACACCAAGCAATTTGATGACATTCACTTTGGAAAATTGATACACTCCAGGTAGGTACTGATTGGCTTCACATTTTACTTAGCTTGCACACTGGTATCTAAATTCTAAATTTTGAGCCTACTTTTTGGAGTAATTTTCTTAGTCAAGGAGAGTAAGTCTTTTTTAACACCTTGTGAGGTCAAATACATTTGTAGACTTCTAGGTGCTTTGCACAGTGCCCCAGTGTTAGGAACATGGGGCTAAGTATATCAGCACCATTAAGCCAAGCTAAAGAAATGAGTGCTTGTTGTCCCGAGTATCAAAAATGTCTGGGCTACACTGAGTACTGCTTATCCTCAGAGCTCACTCCCACGGCAGTTGTCATATGCCCTACGACAAGCAAATCTAACACAGAGGAGACCATCCTGCATGAAATACTGCCTGACAGGGTATGCAGAGTTCTCAGGAATGCTTTCTTCCAAGATATTAGCAAGAGCCAATGACCCTGAACACTGCCTTTAAGGCTTAAAATCTTTGAAAAACAATATGAATTCTACAACTACCCCCTCCCCCCCACACACACATCTAACAACCAGAAAAGGAATAGTCTCAGATTACCAGAAACTCACCTGTTCCCAAACTGGTGAACCCTGTTCCACCAGGTTGAAATGTCTCTATTATATATCCATTGAGCTATCAACTAGATAATGTCCCATAGCCAATGGCTCCTGGAGAAGGAAATGGCAACCCACTCCAATACTCTTGCCTGGAAAATCCCATGGATGGAGGAGCCTGGTGGGCTGCAGTCCATGAGGTCGCTAAGAGTCGGACACGACTGAGTGACTTCACTTTCACTTTTCGCTTTCATGCATTGGAGAAGGAAATGGCAACCCACTCCAGTGTTCTTGCCTGGAGAATCCCAGGGACAGAGGAGCCTGGTGCGCTGCCGTCTATGGGGTCACACAGTGTTGGACACGACTGAAGCAACTTAGCAGCAGCAGCAGGAGCAGCCAACAGCTCCATGCTCCACCCAATACCTCCCTCAGAGGTAGATATGCAGACAGGAAGCAAACATAATATAGCAGATGTTGGCATTAGGTTTTATTCCACAATGATTGTAGAACTTCTGTCTCAAAGAAAAGTGTCCGTGATCATCGAGAGCTATTTGTTTTTGATGGCTTTCGTATGTATGATATTACAGATCCATTAATGCCTGTTTATATAGGTACATCTTTGTAGAAAACAGAGAATCACTCTTTAAAATTAACATATGATTAGTATTATCTCAATATTAATATCAATTTTTATGCTAATTATTTTGAGAGCATATGATAATTCTCTAAAAGATCAGAATGTTTAAAAAGCAGCATAGCATGTTCTATGTTCAGTCAGTAACTTTGCTCTACTTGCACAAAACTAGAGAATGGGCATTTCTGAGGAAGGACATGGTAGCAAAGAGCCAGATCTGGGAACTGTACACAGGTGGGACTTCAACCAGAAAGGACAAGGATTTGGGAGCCGGAGTCATGAGGCCAGCCATAGGCCAAAGGAAGATGCCTAGATGGTCAGGGGTGAAGCAGGATGAGCCCTATATTTTCCTCTTCCACAAATAGTTTTTTAATACTTACTACCTGCAAGACACTTAGGGAGGTGCTGTGATAGAGTGAGGAAGACATTCAAGCCCATGTACTCCTGGAACTTGTGTTCCAGCACAGGGCGTAGACAGTTGTGAAATTACAGGTAACGTGAACCTGCAACAGAGGAGCATGGAGCATTGAGAGAGTGAGTTCTCAGGGGTGAGTCCTTGTTGGGAGGATTTGGGGAGGTTTCGCAGAGGCAGTGATGCTTAAGGTGAGATCAGAGGAATGAGGGTAAAGGAAGGGGGTGGGGGAAAGGCTCCAGCCAAGACCACAGTGTGGAAAAGGCCCCCAGGCCCAAAGAAGTATGATGTGTGCTTGAGAAACTCAAGAAAAACCAGAGTGATCTAAGTGTTGTGAACCAAGGAGGAAAGTTATTCGAGACCAGATGGGCCCCTTTTAGTCTCAGTAGGGAATGTGGATGTTATTCTAAGGGAGCAGAAAGCTTGAAGGATTCTAATTAAATGAATGACCAGATTGATTATGTGTAGTTTGTTTACTCAATCAGCTAGGTATCAACTGTACTTTTCATCCTGTCTTTTCAAACCACCTCTGTGGACCTATTTGCTTTCTGCCTCTAGATGAAGTATCTGCAAGGCCTATAGCTTTTCCATTAGAGAGTAAATAATTGTTTCCTTAGCTTAAAAATATCTAAGTCAGTCAATTGCCACATGACTCCATTCCTGTCCAGTGTTTTAAGAAACTTCAAACCCTTGTTGCATTTAAGTCTGTTTTCCAACTCCCATTTGAGCCTGACCCAGTCTGAGGAGCCTAGAGTTTAGAGGGTGAAGAGTTTCTCATTCTTATTATTTTTAGATTCATATCCTCCCTCCCTCTTAGCTGATGGTTTCCAACCCCTTCTGGAGTTTGACTGAGAGTGAGGTGAGATAAAGGGGCAAGCGGTCTGCTGATGGGGGTGACACTTCTACCTGAATACCACTGCCCCTCACTTCTAGGTGTCTGAAAGTCTTCCCCTCTGTTGAGGGCCCTGAACTCTTCCACTATTGCTTCTGGGCAACTTTCCTTTTCTTTCCTGCCTCTCCTCCCCAAAACTATGCCTCCCCAGAAATAACCATTATCTTAAATTTTGTGTGAACATTTTAAGAAATGTTTTTTTAAAGGTTTAACATACATGTGTATCAAACTATATTGTTTCATCTTGCCAAATGTATTACTTAGCAATGTATACCCTTTCCTATGATTTGCTTTTTTCATACAAAAAATTATTTGGTATTGATGTATGTGTCTATATTTACTCATATGAATATATCACAGTCTATTTGGCTATTCTCCTATTATGTCTTATAGTTTTTTAACTTTTGCTGTGTCCTTTTACGTTTTTAATCTAGAATAGATGTTGAGTGTAGTATGAAGTATAATAGAAATCAGATTTCTTTAGTTTTTTATGTTTAGACTACCAATTGTGCAAACACGGCCCTTCTGACCTACAGTGTCACCACTGTAACATATCCTAGTTCCCCGCGTGCATCAGTCTCTCGGTCTCTCTTCTGTTTCATTACTTTATTTGACCTTCCCTAGGTCATGCTGACAAATTTTCTCTAACCAGGTAACTTGTATGAATAGCACCCTGTCTTGGATCTTCTTGGCCTTTGTTCTTGCACTTAAATGTTAGATTCAGCTAGTTAAGCTCCATTAAGGGGATAAAAAAAGTATAACAACGTGTTAATAAAAATTACTTCTTGCAACCAAATTCTGCTTTATAGCTGCAGTTAGATCCTGGGTAGAGATTCCTGACTCTTCTTGCAATAGGATACTCCATTTGCACTCCTAGAATTTTAGGCCCAGGACAACTTCCTGACTCTCCATAAGGATAGAGGGTTATTATTTAAGTCTTCCCTTACTCATAATGTGTCTTTGCCTGTGCCCCAGTGACAGGTGGCTTTGCTTCCTCTCAGTAGTTTAAAGCTTCTGCTGTGTGGGGAAGATGAGGGTGGGAGGAGAGAGGGAGGTGGGAGTGAAGGGGAGGGAGTCGTGGCTTCAGTGCCAGCACCCTCCAGGCCCTCCTCCCCAACCAGGATCACCTCTTTTGAGGCCTATGTTTAACTGTTTAATGCCCAGCCCAAGGCTTTTGCTTCTTATGAAAGAAGGTTCAGGGAAGTGAATGAGACTTCCTCCCTGTTTCCTCCCACCCTCTCCAGCCTCCCTATAATGACCTTGCCCCACACTCCCTTGCTGCCTGCACCACCAGCAGGGACTCTCTCTGGTCCACTCTCTGCCCCAGTCTTTCTCCTGAGGCCCATGGGAAGGAGCTTGCAAGTGAGTGCAGCTCCCTTTTGAAAGGTGCCCCAGCATTTCCAAACTCACGTACCAGCACATCTTGGCCTTTGGCAGTTTTTTGTTTCTGTTTTTTCTATTTTTAGACATTTCCTATTTATTTCTTTTGTGGCCAGCACCATGTTTCTCCCTTCTGTGCTCTTCCACAAGTGAGACTGTTGCTGTGTTGAGACTCTCCTTGGAATGGCTTGGATTTCTGGTTAGTTCTTGGATGGCTTAAGCAAAGTGACAACTTTGTGATTTATCCATTTTGTTTCATTGCTTGTTGGGCTGCTTCTTTCTACATCAAAAGCCAAAGCAGAATGCCTTATAACTGACTTTTGTTGTTGTTGTTGTTTTAATGTTTATTTTTACTTTATTTTGCTTTACAATACTGTATTGGTTTTGCCATACATTGACATGTGGCTGATTCATGTCAATGTATAATTGACTTTTGTGTAGCAATCTCAAGTGTTTCAAATTTGCTAAACTCTTTTGCTTATTCTAGTACTTTTTCTATATATTCTTTTGGATTTTCTGAGTAGGGGTAAATATTTTTTCTAAGCAGATAGTCACATCACCTGCAGATAATTTGTTTATTTTAACACCTTTTAGCATATTATATATGTCTTTCTGTTACAGTATCTAGGAGCTTATTAAATATAAATGAAGTTAATGGGTGTCATTCTGTTCAGGCTGCTCTAATCAAACATAAAAAAACTGGATGGCTATGTGTTAAGCCACTTCAGTCGTGTCCAACTCTTTGCAACCCCATAGGCTGTAGCCCACCAGGCTCCTCTGCCCATGGGGATTCTCCAGACAGATGGCTTATAAACAAATGTATTTATCACAGTTATGAAGACCAGAAGTCTAAGATTAAGGTACCAGCATGGTAAGTTTCTGGTGCAGGCTCTCTCCTGGCTACAGATTGCCAACTTCTCGCCGTGTGCTATCATGATTGAAAGGGGCAGGGTACTAAGCTGATTCACAGATGCTTCACCTGCATGACCTGAATCACTTCCCAAAAGCTTCATCTCCAAATATCATCACTTTGGGCATTATGTTTTCAACACAGGAATTTTGGAGGGATACAAACATTCAGACCATTAGCAGTGGGCTTCCTTGTTCCTGACTTAAAAAAAATTTTTAAACATTTCACCATCACGTACTATCCTTTCTATACATTTTAAAAACTTTTTTTTCATTTACAGTTACCTTTTCTTTTTTCAGTTTAAGAGGTGTTTTCTTTTGGTTTTTAACTTAAATGTTTCTCCTGTATCTATTGAACTTATCTATATAATTTTTTCCTTTGAACTTTTACTTAATGCTGTGAATTATATTATGGACTTAATGTTGAATCAGACTGAAAGTCATGGAATAAACCTATCTTGGTCATTGTGTATTATCTATGTTTATACATTTCATACATTGTTGTGTGCAGTGTTAGTATTCACTTGTTAGATTAATCGTGTTAATAGTGATTTTCCAATTTGCTTTATCCTTAACTGATTTTTTTCTTTTGTGATCTATCAACTATTGAATTATGTTAAAATTTTCTGATGTGATATTGAATTTGTCAGTTCTTCACTGTAGTTCTGTCAATTTTGCCTTATATATGTGTGAGGCTGTTGTTAGATATGTATAAGTTTAAAATCGTTACATCTTCTTAGACTTGCTTATGATGTTGATTTCATGGGTATATACTTATCCTTAAACTCATCAAGTTGTTTATATTAAATATGTAAGGCCTTTTATGTGTCAATCATAACTCAATAAAGTAGTTTAAAATAAGACAGCTACTTGCAGTGTTACAAAAAAGAATTGTTACATCTTCTTGATGAGTTGAACATTTTATTGGTATTTAATGACTATGTTTATATTTATAATGCTTTTTTGCATTACAGCCTAGCAGGTATAGCAAAATATGCATAACATAAAATTTACCATTTTAGCCATTTTTAAGAGTGCATTTCTGTGGCATTAAGTATATTCACATGGTTGTGCAACCATTACCACTGTCCATCTCCAGAACTATTTCGTTCTTTTTTTTAGAACCGTGTTTTTTTTTTAATTGGAGAGCATAGTCCAATTACACTTGGACTGCTCGTGTGGGTAGTGCAGAGTGAGATGGTGTGTTGGAAGGTCAGTGAGAAGGTAGGGAAGTACCAGATCATCTAGGGAACTGTAGGCTGCATAGGGGTTTATATTTTATTCTTTGTGCCAGGGGAAGCCATTGGAAAGTTTTATATAGGATAGTGAAGTAATTTATATTTTTTAAAAGATCATTTGCTGTGAAAAGTATAGGACAGGGTGAGAGTCAAAGTCTCCAGGCTCCTTGGAAAGCTACTGAAATAATACAGGTGAGAAAAGAAGATGGTCAAAGCAGTGCACTTGTGAAAAGACAGGATCTGATGGTGGATTGCCTGTTGTGGGAATGACCAAGAGAGCCATCAAGAATTTGCTAGGGTTTTAGTTTGTAGCTAGGTAGAGGATGCTGTCATTTTCTGAGATTTGGAGTGCAGGGTTAGGCTGGGTGAGTGAGACTTGCACATTGGAAATATTAAGTGTAAAATACCTAGGTAAAGATGTGAAGTTGACAGTTGCCTGGATATATGAATGCATACCACAAAAATAGCAGGAGCTCTGCATTTGGTAGTTGTTCCAATATAAATGGATGTATGTAGAGAAGAAAAGACCTGTGGCACTCCTGGAAGAGAGATTAGGCAGAAGAGGAAGCCCCAGCCAAGAAAACGAAGAAGGAATAGTCAATAAAATAGAAGAAAAAAAAAAAAAAAAACGGGGTAAAGTGGGGACATGTAAGCCAAAGGAGGCGGATGTTTTGGAAAGTATGGAGTAACCACTGTGACCCATGTGACTGAGAGACTGAGTAACCTAAGAACCAAGAAGACCTTTGGATATGGCAACCTTCCAGGCTATAGTAACCTTGATTAAAACAGCTTCATTGGCTTGGGATGAGGGCAGTGGGCTGGAGAAACAGCACAGGTACTGGAATTGGAGTTTATCAGGTATAGGTAATTACGTTTGATGGCGATTGCCTTTTTGTAGTGTTTTTCCCACTCAACGGATATTCCTCTGCACCTCAGGAACTTCCCGACTCCTAATTTTAAGCTCATCCTTCATTGCCCAAAGTCTCTTCTCTCCTTTAAAAGCTGAATTCTTACCTCTCCTCTAAGAGTGGAGCTTGATTGCCCCCCAAGAGCCATCCTGGACACTTCAATACAAGAGACTCATATACTTCTCTAGTGGTAGGAGAAGTGGGATGGCAGGGTCAATAATTAAGGTGTCTGCCTGGCTATTGGTCAGTGACTCAAGATGCAAAGAAGTTAATAGTTTTTTTTTTAATTATGGGAATAAGCTTTATTTTTTAAGAGCAGTGTTAGGATAGCAGTGTTAATTAGCAACATGGATCAGAAAGTCCAGAGAGTTCCCATGTGCCTCATCTCCACACATATCTCCCTCACTTTGTGTCTGACACTACAGTGGTTTTTTGTTCCAATCCATGAACCTATACTGACACATCGTCAATCACCTGAAGTCCATAGTTTACATTAGGATTCACTCTTGGTGTTGTACTTTCTATGGATTTTGACAATTCTATAATGGCACATATACATCTTATATTATCATACAGAATAGTTTCATTGCCCTGAAAGTCCTCTCTGCTCTTCCTGTTCATCCCTGACATCTATACTGTCTCTATTTTGCTGTTGTTGTTCAGTTGCTAAGTTGTGTCCTACTCTTTGTGACCCCGTGGACTGCAGCAAGCCAGGCTCCCCTGTCCTTCACAATCTCCTGGAGTTTGTTCAGATTCATACCCACTGAGTTGACGATGCCATTCAACCATCTCATCCTCTGTTGCCCCCCTTCTCCTTTTGTCTTCAATCTTTCCCAACATCAGGGTCTTTCCCAATGAGTCAGTTCTTCTCATCAGGTGGCCAAAGTATTAGAGCTTCAGCTTCAGCAAGGGTCCTTCCAATGAATATTCAAGGTTGATTTCCTTTAGGATTGACTGGTTTGATCTCCTTGCTGTTCAAGGGACTCTCAAGAGTCTTCTTCAGCACCACAATTAGAAACCATCAGTTCTTCGGTGTTGAGCCTTCTTTGATGGCTCAACGGGTAAAGAATCCACCTGCAGTGCAGGAGACACAGGAGACATGAGTTTGATTCCTGGGTCAGGAAGATCCCCTGGAGAAGGAAATGGCAACCCACTCCAGTATTCTTGCCTGGGAAATCCCATGGTCAGGGAAGCCTGGTAAGCTACAGTTCTAAATTGTTAATATTTTATTGTTAATATGGCTTTTGTCAGTTTAATTTCTAGGGTCCCAGGCACAGAACCTAGAAGGGTAGAGGAAAAAGAGATTCTATTCTTCCCCAATAGTTTATTTTGGATAACAGTCCTTTGTCAGATATGTTTTTCATAACTATTTTCTTCTATTAACTGAGCGGCTTAGCACACACACACACATCTTAGCTTAACATTTGAAGGTTGTTTCTCCTGCTTATAAAGCACATGCTCATTGCAGAAATTTCCTAAAAGGCAAATATAAAGAAGACAGTTAAAATCATGACTGTTAACACTCTGATGAATTACTGATCAGTCCTTTTCAACATTCATTTCAACATTTTTCACTATACTTCTTTATTTTAGACATTATAATGTGACCACTTTCCTTAGGTAATGAAAAACTCTTTGTAAGAATCATTTTAATGGATGATTTTTTTCTAGGTAGATCAGGTATTATCATTTAGTTAATTTTTCTATTGTTGGCATTTCTATTTCTAACTTTTATCATAATGCTGTGATGAACATCTTTGTGTGGAAAGCTTTTCTTCCCCTCTGTGTTTCAAGTTATGTCCTTAGGATAGAGACCTATCAGTAGATTTATGGAATCAGAGGGCAAAAAAAAAAAAAATTAGAACTCAATGCATAGTTTCAAACTGCTTTCTAGGAGGAGTGTATCATTTTACCATTTCATTAGTGCCAATCTCTCTCAGTTCTTACCACTATTACATCCTGTCTTTTAAAAACGTCCTTAATTTGATAGGTGAAAAATCACATCCCATTGCTGTAACTGACATTTCATCAATTACTAATTGAATAATGTTACTCAAATATTCATTTGTTAACTGTTTGTGGTATTTTTTATTTATAAATTATATGTTTATGAACTTGCTAATTTAAACCACTGTTTTATCCAAATTGCTTGACTTTTGCTGGTTTGTTTTTAGGAAAACTGGAACAGCTTACATAAGAAAGGTATTTCACCATAACACTCCTGAAGGATTTTTGTCCTCAGTTATTGCAGAACTGATAGACCCTTTTGGAATAGAGGAAGTAAATGAGAGCTCTTGTTTGTCCAGTTCCCTTTTCATTAGTGAAGCTGGAAATCACTCCTATAAACTTAGTCTTCAGTTACAAAGTAAGTGTAATAATATTTCCAATATCTGGGAAAAATGAAGAATTATCTTTTGGGATGAGTGTTCATGCTCTTTTATAGAACAATAGATTTCAAAATTTAAACCAATTGATAATCTATAGAAGTCTACATATACTTAAATTCCTAGAGGAATTCTTTATTTTTAATATAATAAAATCTGATTTCTCCATTGGGATGAATAACAGGCATTTTACATTTAATACATTCTCTCACTTGATTATTGTAATAGTCTCTCTCTTTTTTTCTGGTCAGGTTTATTAAGGTATAGCTTACATACAGTAAAACTCACTCTTGTCAGTGTATGTCTATGGATTTTGATAAATCCATTCATTCAATGATGGAGCCACCATTGTGATCAGTCCCAGAAAACTCTCTCCTAATTCTTTGCTCTCCCAGCCCTGGCCCCTGGCAACCAATGATCTGTTTTCTGTTCCCCCAATTCTCTCCTTTCCAGAATGTTACATAAATGGAATCATACAATAGACAGAATTTTGACTCTACCTTAAGTATTTGTGTACAGGTTTTTGTGTATATATATGTTTTCACTTCTCTGGAATAAATGCCCAGGAGTGCAACTGCTGGGCTGAATAGTAATTGCATATTTATTGAGTTGGCCAAAAAGTCCGTTTGGTTTTCCTATAACATCTTACAGGAGAACCTGAACAAACTTTTTGGCCAACTCAATAGTTTTTAAGGAAACTAATTTCTCTGCTTTCCTTCTTGCCCTTTCTCTGTCACATGCCCAGTCTATTCTCAACAGAGCAGCTTAAGTGATCTTACTAAAACATAAGTTCAATCATGCCCCTTGTTGATTTTCTGTTACGACCTATCCATTGATGAAAGTAGGGTATTAAAATCCTTTACTATTTTTGTGTTGCTATCTATTTCTCCTCAAAGTCTATGAATATTTGCTTTATTATTTAGGTGCTCATTTGTTAAGTGCATAAATATTTACAAATGTGATATCTTTTTGTTTGACTCTTATTATATAATAACCTTCTTTAGCCTTTGTCTTAAGGTCTACTTTCTCTGATATAAGTATTGGTATCCCAGACTTCTTCTGATTTCCACTTGCATAGAATATCTTTTTTCATCCCTTCACTTTCAGTCTGCGTGTCTCCTTACATCTAAAGTGAGTCCCTTGTAGGCACCATATAGCATATCTTGTTTTTGTTTCTAAATCAACTCAACCACTTTACATCTTTTGGTTGAAGAATTTAGTTCATTTGCATTTAAGTAGTTATGGATAGGTATGCATTGATCACCACTTTGTTAATTTTTTTTGGTGTTTTATACCAAAAAAATACCAAAATACCGAATCATGTTGTACACCTGAAACTAATATTATGTATCAATTGTATCTCAAAAAGTCAAAAGGTGGAGGGGAAGTGAGTGACCAGCATCATGCACGTGTACTCAGTCATTCAGTCGTGTCCAGCTCTTTGCAATCCCATGGACTGTAGCCTGCCAAGCTCCTCTGCCTATGGGATTTCCCAGGCAAGAATACTGGAGCAGTTTGCCATTCCCTCCTGAAGGGATCTTCCCAACCCAAAGATCAACCAGCATCTCCTGCATTGGCAGGTGAATTCTTTACTACCGAGCCACCTGGGAAGCCCAGTGGTCAGCATATATGATAGTTAATGCTGCTAGATTAGATGAGATCACTGGGAAAGCAGGTGTAGATAAAGAAAGGAAAAGGTTTGAGACCCAGTCTCCAGTTTTCCAACATTTAGTGGTCAGAGAGATGGGGAAGACTGGATGGTCTACTAGGAGAAGAGAGTATGTCTCAGAAACCAAGTGAAGAAGTTACTTCAGGAAGGAAGGAGTGATGCTCTGCTGGATGCTGCCAAGAGGTGGGTTTAGAAAAGAGGTCGGGAGAGAAAACTGCCCGATGCATCTGTGTCAAAGTCACTGGTAAAGTTGACAAAAGCTGTTGTTGTGTGGAATCATGTAGACAAAAATGACATGTCATTGGATTAGGGTCAAAAAATTACAAGAGGCAGGGAATTGAAGACAGTGAATAAGGCAATCCTTTGGGGGAATCTCACAGTGAAGGGGAAAAGAGAAATGAAATGGTAGTCGAAGGGAATGTAAAAAAGGGTTTTTTGTTGGTTTATTGAAATGGGAAAAATTAGAACATGTGTGCATAAAGGAATTATGAGGTTCTCTTCAGACTACTTCTATTTATTTTTTTCAGAACAAAGTGAGTATCATTGTTGATGTGTTTCAAAAACATTTTAAAATAATGACTTTCCTCTCCTTCAAACAGCCATCTTTCGCCTTCTCTCATATCCACTCTGATGGATTTTCTCCAATCTCTAGGTTATTAAGGCTCTTACTAGTTCTATAGAAAAGAAATCAACTTTCTTATAATTACTTAACCCTGTGTGGGTTGTCTTTTGCTGAGAATTTTATAGAACTGGTTTCACAGTAGATGTTGTGTTTGGCATATTTGTGATAACACTTTCAACAAAATAATTTGAATTATGACCAGAAATATGACAAATATGTTCTCTAGTTAAGACCATAGTTTAAAAACTCAAATAATGTATTCCTCAGTTGGGTCCACCAGTATTGCTTGGAGAACATTGGCTGTTCTATTTTATACCAAATCATTCTTGTTTTAGCTCCAGGTGTTATCTCCTCATTTCAAGATTCTGATATAGAAAAGACTGTGGTGATTCCTGGTTATAGCAGCTTCCTGATCACAACGATATTAGACAATGAGAATGCTTTAGCTGTTGCTACTATGCCTGAAATAGTACCCCGTAACATGACCTTTCAAAAAGACTCCTGGTTCTTATACAACTTTGGAAAAAGGAATGGACAAACATGGAACATATATGCAAAACCATGTAATTACTGGTTTCAACAACATGATGATTCACTATCCCTCAGTGTCCTGAAATACATTGATCTGGGGAAATCTCACACTTTAAAAATGAAGGTCATACCTAATACAAATGGTAAGTTTATTTTTATTGGGAAATAACAAGAGGAGATATTATTGCTTTTCTTGCATGTAAAATACACTCAGATATTTCCTTTATCTTTGGTTTCATTAGTAGGTGGCATTCTATCACTAATAGTATAAGCTTCTAATTATTGAGCACTTATGCAAAACTCTGTATTAAATGTTTTTATACATTTAAAATTTATGGTTTATGACTATCCTAATGGGCTAATTATAATCCTTATTTTATAAATGAGAAAAATGAGGTTTATAGTATCAGCCCAAATTTACAGAAGATTTTAAACTTTAGCTGCCCTCTGAAAAGAAAACCTTTTAATTACCTTGTTATGGTTATAACCATTTCAAGTATTTATTTTAAGAAAAAAAAACCTTTTAAATAGAATTCTATACTTTGCTCCATTTTCCAAGTATTTATTTATTTAAAAATATAAAACTTACTAAAGATGATGGTAAAACAGCATGCTGGAAAAAGTAAAACAAAAAACTTTAGTAAATAACTTAGCTAGAAAGTGAGGAAAGAAAGATGAAAGAGAGAAGAGAGAAAAAGGAAAATCTTGTCATTAGAAATGAAGACGTTAGCAAAGTATTGCTCAAAATTCTCCAGGCTAGGCTTCAACAGTATGTGAACCAAGAACTTTCAGATATTCAAGCTGGATTTGGAAAACGTAGAGGAATCAGATATCCACTGGATCATAGGAAAAGCAAGAGAATTCCAGAAAAACATCTGCTTCATTCACTACACTAAAGCCTTTGATGTGTGGATCACAACAAATTGTAGAAAACTCTTAAAGAGATGGGAATACCAGACCACCTTCCTTGCATCCTGAGAAACCTGTATGCAGGTAAAAAAGCAACAGTTAGAACTGAACATGGAACAATGGACTGGTTCCAAGTTAGAAAAGAAGTATGTCAAGGCTATATATTGCCATCCTGCTTATTTAACTTATATGCAGAGTACATCATGCAAAATGCCAGGCTGGATGAAGCACAAGCTGAAATCAAGATTTCCAGGAGAAATATCAATAACCTCAGACATGCAGATGACACCACCATTATGGCAGAAAGCGAAGAGGAACTAAAGAGCTTCTTGATGAAAGTGAAAGAGGACAGTAAAAAAGCTGGCTTAAAACTCAACTTTCAAAAAAATGAAGATTGTGGCATCCAGTCCCATCATTTCATGGCAAATAGATGGGAAAACAATGGAAACAGTGACAGACTTTATTTTATTGGGCTCCAAAATCACTTCAGATGGCAACTGCAGCCATGAAATTAAAAGATGCTTGCTCCTTGGATGAAAAGCTATGACAAACCTAGATAGCTTATTAAGAAGCAGAGATATCATTTTTCCAACAAAGGTCCATCTAGTCAAAGATAAGGTTTTTCCAGTAGTCATGTATGGATGTGAGCAATGGACCATACAGAAGGCTGAGTGCCAAAGAATTGATGTTTTTGAACTGTGATGTTGGAGAAGACCTTCAGAGTCCCTTGGACTGCAAGGAGATCAAATCAGTCAATCCTAAAGGAAATCAATCCTGAATATTCTTTCAGAAGGGACAACAGAGGACAATATGGTTGGATGGCATCACCAACTCATTGGACATGAGTTTGAGCAAACTCTGAGAGTTGGTGAAAGACAGGGAAGCCTGGTGTGCTGTAGTCCATGGGGTCGCAAAGAGTCAGACACCACTTTGCAACTGAGCAACAACAAGAAATGAAGAAGGAATTCAAAGTCAAAAGAGTTAGCTAATGTGTAGCTCCTACAAGGTTATGAGGCTCAGATGTAGATCACTTAGACAGTGGAATGTGTTTTAATGCCCAGCCATTGGTTTGAAGATGTAGACCTTTAGACATTTCTACCTTATGGTATGAAGTTGGAACTGAAAACATTAAGTAAGGCTGGAACCATCAGATAGTGGAGAGGTGATGAGGCAATAAGAACAATACTACCCAACAACCCAAAGAAGGAGATGGGGGGACTATGATCTCCATGGGACTCTCAAAGAATTTCTTATAAAAAACCCAAACTTCTAGACTGTGTAACACCCAGAGACTACACACCAGAAACAAGAATATCAAACTGAGAAATCATTACAACCCCTAGGCCCCAGCTTAAGGAAGCACAAAACTACCTGTATGAATACTTTCATAATCCAGGTAACATGGACTTGCGCAAAAAAAAAGTCAGTCTTTCTGACTTACTTTACTCTGTGCATATGTTTGGAATCTAGAATGATGGTACTAATGAACCTATTTGCAGGGCAGCAATGAAGACGCAAACATAGAGAACAGACTTGTGAACACAGTGGGAGAAGGAGAGAGTGGGAGAAGGAGAGGGTGGGACGGATTGAAAGAACTGCATGGAAACATACACATTACCACATGTAAAATAGATAGCAAGTGGGAATTTTCTGTGTGACACAGGGAGCTCAACCCAGTGTTCTGTGAACCTAGACGGGTGTGATAGGGTGGGAGATGGGAGGTGGGTTCATAAGAGAGAGGATATATGTATACCTATGGCTAAATCATGCTGATGAATGGCAGAGGCCAACACGATATTGTAAGGCAATTATCCTCCAATTAAAAAAATACTATCTACACTGACCATGTATTGAGAAAAATAATTTTAAAACCATGTAAGGAAATGACCCAACATAAGAAAAAGTCAACAAGCATAGGAAACAAAATTTCAATCTTGAGTTGATGGAAAAACAAGAAAGACATTATAAAAATAATTGTATAATATATATATAATATATATATAAAATAGAGGAAAACAATATAATAGGAAAGACTAGAGATCTCTTCAAGAAAATTAGAGATACCAAGGGAATATTTCATGCAAAGATGGGCTAGATAAAGGACAGAAATGGTATGGACCTAACAGAAGCAGAAGATATTAAGACGAGGTGGCAAGAATACACAGAAGAACTGTACAAAAAAGATCTTCACGACCAAGATAATCATGAAGGTGTGATCACTCCCACTCACCTAGAGCCGGACATCCTGGAATGTGAAGTCAAGTGGGCCTTAGGAAGCATCACTATGAACAAAGCTAGTGGAGGTGATGGAATTCCAGTTGAGCTATTTCAAATCCTGAAAGATGATCCTGTGAAAGTGCTGCACTCAATATGCCAGCAAATTGGGAAAACTCAGCAGTGGCCACAGGACTGGAAAAGGTCAGTTTTCATTCCAATCCCAAAGAATGGCAATGCCAAAGAATGCTCAAACTACCACACAATTGCACTCATCTTACATGTTAGTAAAGTAATGCTCAAAAAATCTCCAAGCCAGGCTTCAGCCATATGTGAAAAGACAGAGGAACCAGAGATCAAATTGCCAACATCCGCTGGATCATGGAAAAAGCAAGAGAGTTCCAGAAAAAACATCTATTTCTGCTTTATTGACTATGCCAAAGCCTTTGACTGTGTAGATCACAATAAACTGTGGAAAATTCTGAAAGAGATGGGAATACCAGACCACCTGACCTGCCTCTTGAGAAACCTGTATGCAGGCCAGGAAGCAACAGTTAGAACTGGACATGGAACAACAGACTGGTTCCAAATAGGAAAAGGAGTATGTCAAGGCTGTATATTGTCACCCTACTTATTTAACTTCTATGCAGAATACATCATGAGAAATGCTGGGCTGGAGGAAGCACTAGCTGGAATCAAGATTGCCGGGAGAAATATCAATAACCTCAGATATGCAGATGACACCACCCTTATGGCAGAAAGTGAAGAGAAGCTAAAAAGCCTCTTGATGAAAGTGAAAGAGGAGAGGGAAAAAGTTGGTTTAAAGCTCAACATTCAGAAAATGAAGATCATGGCATCTGGTCCCATCACTTCATGGGAAATAGATGGAGAAATAGTGGAAACAGTGTCAGACTTTTTATGGGGGGCTCCAAAATCACTGCAGATGGTGATTGCAGCCATGAAATTAAAAGATGCTTACTCCTTGGAAGGAAAGTTATGACCAACCTAGATAGCATATTAAAAAGCAGAGACATTACTTTGCCAACAAAGTTCCATCTAGTCAAGGCTATGGTTTTTCCATTGGTCATGTATGGATGTGAGAGTTGGACTGTGAAGAGAGCTGAGCGCCGAAGAATTGATGCTTTT
The DNA here is from genome assembly GCF_001704415.2 of Capra hircus. NCBI lineage: Eukaryota > Metazoa > Chordata > Mammalia > Artiodactyla > Bovidae > Capra > Capra hircus. Next base: position 55,806,223 of record NC_030828.1, on the reverse strand, counting down.
GAACTGTGGTGTTGGAGAAGACTCTTGAGAGTCCCTTGGACTGCAAGGAGATCCAACCAGTCCATCCTAAAGGAGATCAGTCCTGGGTGTTCATTGGAAGGACTGATGCTGAGGCTGAAACTCCAATACTTTGGCCACCTCATGCAAAGAGTTGACTCATTGGAAAAGACTTTGATGCTGGGAGGGATTGGGGGCAGGAGGACAAGGGGATGACAGAGGATGAGATGGCTGGATGGCATCACTGACTCGATGGACATGAGTTTGAGTGAACTCCGGGAGTTGGTGATGGACAGGGAGGCCTGGCATGCTGAAATTCATGGAGTCACAAAGAATTGGACTGAACTGAGCGACTGAACTGAACTGAACGCATATATATGGAATTTAGAAAGTTGGTAACGATAACCCTGTATGCGAGACAGCGAAAGAGACACAGATGTATAGAACAGTCTTTTGGACTCTGGGGGAGAAGGCGAGGGTGGGATGATCTGGGAGAATAGCATTGAAACATGTATATTATTATATGTGAAACAGATCGCCAGTCCAGGTTCAATGCATGAGACATGGTGCTCAGGGCTGATACACTGGGATGACCTTGAGGGATGGGATGGGGAGGGAGGTGGTGGGGGGTGTTCAGGATGGGGAACACATGTACACCCATGGCTGTTTCATGTCAGTGTATGGCAAAAACCACTACAATATTGTAATTAGCCTCCAATTAAAGTAAATAAATTTTAAAAATTAAAAAAATAAAATTTTTTCAAAGGGGTATTAAAGTTCCCTAGCTATATTTGTGGCCATTATGCAGCCTTCATAATAGATTCTGTAGATGTTCTAGAATTCTAATTGACCAATCATTATGAAACTGCTTAAATTTTTCTTAATTTTATGTTAACTCTTGGTTTTGTTTCCATAGTTCTTACAACGCTTAAAATACCACTACTGCAAGTAATTGTTGGAAACCCAAATTTGTTGGAAGTTAAAGTTGAAGGCTATTTTGATGAAACTGATAGTTATATAATGGAAGTTTCTACAGCTAGCAAAACTTTACACCAAGTAAATTTTTCTTTAATTATTTTTTAAAATCTATTGATTATAGAAAATTTAGCGTATAAACCAAGAAAAAGAAGGAAAAATTATGCATAATCCTACCTATCAAGGATGATGAAACACTTTTAACATCTTGGGCATTACAAAAAGGCTGTATGTGATAGACATTAAAAAATTGAGCCCCAGAAAAGACTGGTACTGCTGCGACTGCTTTTGTGGGCTTCCCAGATGGCACTAGTGGTAAAGAACCTACCTGCCAATGCAGAAGACTCAAGAGAGATGGGCTTGATCCCTGGGTTGGAAGATCCCCTGGAGGAAGGCTCAGCAACCCACTCCAGTATTCTTGCCTGGAGAATCCTATGGACAGAGGAGCCTGGCGGGCTACAGTCCATAGGGTCCCAAAGAGTTGGACACGACTGAATCGACTTAGCACACATGCAGGCAGTGTTTTTGTGAGCTTGAGAAACATACTTTGACCAAATTTCCTCATCTATAAAACGGAAGTGATAATAATAATACTTCATAGGATTGTTTTGAGAGTTAAATGTGATAATTCATGTAGGCCATTTCAATAACTCTCTGGCACATAGAAAATGGTCAACAAGAAAATAAACACTGAGTATTCACTGGAAGGATGAGTGCTGAAGCTCCAATACTTTTGCCACCTGATGCGAAGAACTGACTCATTGGAAAAGACCTTGATGCTGGGAAGGATTGAAGGCAAGAGGTGAAGGGGGAGACAGAGGATGAGATGGTTGGATGGCATCACTGACTCAATGGACATGAGTTTGAGCAAACTCCAGGAGGTAGTGAAAGACAGGGAAGCCTGGTGTGCTGCAGTTCATGGGATCTCAGAGTCAGACACAACTTAGTGACTGAACAATAATGAATTTTCCATTTTTTCCTTTTTCCCCTGAAACTAGGAGAGCATTATATATACACTTTAAAAAATTTGCTCCTTCTGAGAGGTTGATAATGGTCCGAGGCCCTCAAGGAGAAAGGGATACATTTTTTTTTCTACATTCCCTCATCTTACTCACATAAGATGTTTTTTCCTTAAGCTCTGAATTGTTATTGCAACAATCTATTTCTTCTAAGAAATAGAGATTAACTTTCTTTAATCCCAGAGCTAATGATTACACAACAAAGCAACTCATTTGCTCAAGGGTATGTTTTTCCTTAAAGTCTATACTAATGATTATATAACAGCAATATATCCTGCTTAAGGCCATGTTTCTCCTTAAGAACCTTCTGACTAATCCTGTTATCTTAAAATGTATGTTGTGGGAGTGGGTCTGGTAAAACCTTTCTATTGTTAGTAACCAATTGAAAAAGTATATAAAGTGAAGTTGCTCAGTTGTGTCAGACTCTTTGCGACCCCATGCACTGTAGCCCACCACATTCCTCCGTCCATGGGATTTTCCAGGCAAGAGTACTGGAGTGGGTTGTCATTTCCTTCTCCAGAGGATCTTCCCACCCCAGGGATTGAACCCGGGTCTCCTGAATGGTAGGCAGACGCTTTACCTTCTGAGCCACCGGGGAAGTCATCAGGGAAAAAGAATATAAGGCCTTGATAAAACTATCAAGAGTGGGACACTCTTCCCCCTTCTGATGTCTATTTCAGAAGCTTTCTGTGTCTCTTTTTCACTGTAATAAAACTTCTGCCACATGAAGCTCTGACTACCTGGAGCCTCTTCTCTGGTCCTGAAGCTAAATTCTTTTCTTCGGAAATCACAAATCTGACACCATTCACTGTAAGCTATTACTTCCGCTTAATTTTATGGTAGAATCCTTTGTGTCAATAAATATTTTTGTATATACTAAAATTTGTCTATCATGAAAATTTTCAGATATAGACAAAAGATGAATTTCCATATACCTATTTCTCAAATTAAACAGTCAGGGTTTTGACACTTGTTTTATCATTCTAACTTTTTTTGGGGGGGTTTATATTCTGACCAATGATATTCAGAATTCATTTATATTCTCTTATAATACAATATATTATATTCTGTTAAATGAATAGCAACTTCATGTCACTTCACTCCTATATGCTTCCATGTTGTTGTTCAGTTGCTAAGTCATGTCCAACTCTTTGCAACTGCATGGACTATAGCATGCCAGGCTCCTCTGTCCGCCACTGTCTCCAGGAGTTTTCTCAAATTCATACATATATGCCATCATACACATCTTCAAAAATATGTGTATAATCTCTCACATAACAAGAATACCATTTTCACCCTTGAAATTTTTTAAGCTAAATTTGTTTTGATATTCTATAAAGTCCAATCCATAAGCAAATTCCCCCAATTTTCTCCAAAAAATTGTTCATGGTTGGTTTGAATTCGGATCCAAACAAGAGTCACATAGTCTGTGGTTATTTATTCATCTCTTTTCATCAAAAATATATTGCTCCATTATCTTCCCCTGTCATTGAACTGCTGCTGTTGAGTCAGTTATGTTGCAGAGTCTCCAGTATTCTGGATGTTTCTGTTTGCTTACTTATTTCTTATTGAACTTGGCAGAATTCATTAAAAATTATTATTTTTAATGGAATACAGAGTTTGGGGATAGGGACAAAACTACCAGAGTTACTATATCTCTACAATTATTAGTATCTCTACATTTTTTAATTTCCAGAAATACTTGAGAATTTCAAACAGAATTTATCAAATTTTGTTGAATGTTTAATGTTGTGCAAGGGGAAAATATGTTTTCTGTACACAAATTTCTACTAAAAACATATCTTTGTGAAATACAGTGATTGCTAAGTGAATATCTTCTTTTCAGAATGTATACCAATGGAAGTTATTTTATTCGTATTATCAAAGCAAATGTCCACAGGCTCATCAATGAAAGAGAAAGGCCTTGCTATTCTAAGTTGGTTTTATATCCAACTACATCCAATTATAGTGTTTATTTAATAATAAACACTTGATCCTTGTTCATTTTCAAATGTCACCCACAGCCAATTAGATTGGGATGTATTTCTTCCTGGAAAAGAATATGTCTTCTGTTAAGATTCTAAAACAGATCATTATGGTCAAATTTATGACTCTATTTTTGTCTTCTATTATATTATCATTCTTTTTTATTTCTTTTCATTTTCTATATTCTTTAGTTGATTACTGTCCTAGTTTGCCAGGGCTGCCATAACAAAATACAATGGACTGAGTGGCTTAAGCAACAGAAATTTATTTTCTCACCGTTCTGGAGGCTAAAAGCCAAGAGCAAGGCATTGGCAGGGTTGGTTTCTTCTAAAGTCTTTGTCCTTGGATTGCAGATGGCTGACTCCTCCCTGTGTCTTCACTTGGTCTCCCCGCTGTGCATGTCTGTGTTCAAATTTCCTGTTGTTATGTGATGGCCATCATATTGGATTTGAGCCCACACTAATTATCTCATCTTAATTTAATTACCTCTTTTAAGGCCTTAAACTAATTACCTCCTTAGGCCTTTGAACAAAGAATGTTCAAATTAACGCACAATTGCACTCATTTCACACACTTTTTTTTGAGCAAAGTAATGCTCAAAATTCTCCAAGTTAGGCCTCAAGAGTATGTGAACTGAGAACTCCCAGATATTCAAGCTGGATTTAGAAAAGGCAGAGTAACCAGAGATCAAATTGCCAACATCTGCTGGATCAAGGAAAAAGCAAGAGAATTCCAGAAAAACATCTACTTCTACTTCATTGACTACGCTAAAGCCTTTGATTGTGTGGATCACAACAAACTGGAAAATTCTTAAAGAGATGGGAATACTAGACCACCTTACCTGCCTCCTGTGAAATGTATGCTGGTCAAGAAGCAACAGTTAGAACTGGACATGGAACAATGGACTGGTTCCAAGTTGGAAAAGGAGTAAGTCAAAGCTGTATATTGTCACCCTGCTTATTTAACTTATATACAGAGTACATCATGCAAAATGCCAGGCTGGATAAAGCACAAGCTGGAATCAAGTTTGCTTGGAGAAATACCAATAACCTCAGATATGCAGATGACACCACCCTTATGGCAGAAAGAGAAGAGGAACTAAAGAGCCTCTTGATGAAGAGACATTAATTTGTCAACAAACGTCCATCTAGAAAAGGCTATGGTTTTTCCAGTGGTCATGTATGGATGTGAGAGTTGGACTATAAAGAAAGCTAAGTGCCGAAGAATTGATACTTCTGAACTGTGGTGTTGGAGAAGACTCTTATGGCAATGATGACCCTGTATGCAAGACAGCAAAAAAGACACAGATGTGTATAGCGGACTTTTGGACTCATAGGGAGAGGGAGAGGGTGGGATGATTTGGGAGAATGGCATTGAAACATGTATACTATCATGTAAGAATCGAATCGCCAGTCTATGTCTGATGCAGGATACAGCATGCTTGGGGCTGGTGCACGGGGATGACCCAGAGAGATGTTATGGGGAGGGAGGTGGGAGGGGGGCTCATGTTTGGGAACGCATGTACCCCCATGGTGGATTCATGTCAATGTATGGCAAAACCAATACAGTATTGTAAAGTAAAATAAAGTAAAAAATATATATATATATAGCAAAAAAAGGAAAAAAAAGAGTCCCTTGGACTGCAAGGAGATCCAAACAGTCGATCCTAAAGGAGATCAGTCCTGGGTGTTCATTGGAAGGACTAATGGTGAAGCTGAAACTCCAGTACTTTGGCCACCTGATGTGAAGAGCTGACTCATTTGAAAAGACCCTGATGCTGGGAAAGATTAAGGGCAGGAGGAGAAGGGGATGACAGAGGATAAGATGGTTGAATGGCATCACCAACTCATTGGACATGGGTTTGGGTGGACTCTGGGAGTTGGTGATGGACAGGGAGGCCTGGTGTGCTGCAGTTCATGGGGTCGCACAGAGTCAGAGATGACTGAATGACTGAACTGAACTGATGAAGGTGAAAGAGGAAAAAGCTGGCTTAAAACTAAACTTAAAAAAAAAACGAAGATCGTGGCATCCAATCCCATCATTTCATGGCAAATAGATGGGGAAACAACGGAAACAGTGACAGATTTTATTTTCTTGGGCTCCAAAATCACTTCAGATGGCAACTGCAGGCATGAAATTAAAAGATGCTTGCTCCTTGGAAGGGAAGCTATGACCAACCTAGACAGCATATTGAGGAGCAGAGACATTACTTTCCCAACAAAGGTCCATCTGGTCAAAGCTAAGGTTTTTCCAGTAGTCATGTATGTTTGTGAGCATTGGACCATAAAGAAGGCTGAGCACCAAAGAACTGATGCTTTTGAACTGTGGTGCTGGAGAAGACTCCTGAGAGTCTCTTGGACTGCAAGGAGATCAAACCAGTCAATCCTAAAGAAATAAATCCTGAATATTCATTGGAAGGGCTGATGCTGAAGCTGAAGCTCCAATACTTTGGCCACCTGATACGAAGAGCTGACTCATTAGAAAAGACCCTGATACGGGGAAAGATTAAAGGCAGGAAGAGAAGCGGACGACAAAGAATGAGATGGTTGGATGGCATCACCAACTCAATGGACATGAGTTTGAGCAAGTTCTGGGAGTTTGTGACGGACAGGGAAGCCTGGTGTGCTGCAGTCCATGGGGTCTCCAAAGAGTCGGACATAACTAAGTATATGAACAATGACAACAAAAAGGCCTTATCGCCAAATATAGTCCCATTCTGAGATACTGGAGGTTGGGACCTCAACATATGGTATAGGCACAGTTCAGTAGATAACAGTTACTTTAATTAACCTTCATTTATTTGGATATTTCCAGGGTTCAACTTCACTGGAGTTTATTGTCTGGGGAGCATCGACTGAGTGCTATGTTACAACATTCGTGCCAATGTTGAAAAGCAGCTGTAGTTATCTCAAGTCTATGCATCACATTCCTAGTGAAATTATCCCCTTGGAAGACTGGATGAGTGGAGTGTACGTGAACAGTCAGGGTTTTAATATGATCAAAGTTTTGCCGGTAAGAAACCTAAGCAGTTCCAGTGATATGTTACTTTTGTGTGACTAGCTGGCCATTCGGTCTTAGCATTTCTTTCCTGAATTACTCAGAACACTTCAGTTATTTTTCAACCCTCATGTCATTTTGAGGATATGATGACTAAAATGTGAAAATGTTCTGAACTAATGGTTTTTCTTAGTGTAATAGTCTCATCATTATTTTCTACTATATTATGGTGGCATAATCTTGGGCTTTCACAGTATATACAGCTATTTGCCCTTAAGCTGACTCATACTTGTCTTGAGCTGATATATATTACTGGTCCCATTTCAATGTAGTAACAATTTTAATTTTTGTCTCAGAACACGTGACTGTTTTTAAAATATTAATTACTGCTCTTTGTTAACTGATTACTTATAATTTTCTTTGTAACAAAAAATCCCAAATTATTACCCAAACCATCAATTATTTAGTAAATAATTGAATTATTTATTAAATATGTCACTAAGACTCTTAATAAGATTTTTAAACTTTGTTGCATGACTTCATGACAGCTACCTTAGTCTCTAAAACTTTTTTCACTTATTTACAAGGTCCAAGTTGCATTAGCATGGTTGAGGGAGTGCTGGGGGAAGAGAAATTTACTTAAATACAAGGAGCTAAAAGTGAAATATCTGTTTTGAATGCTTTTCTGGAAAATCAAGATTTTTAAATTAAAGACTTGGTAAATAACAATGAATTTACAGTATCTTTGTTTGATCATTTTCAGATAAACTACAGGCCTCCATCTAATATGGGAATTGCTATTCCACTTACAGATAATTTTTATCATGTAGATCCTAGCAAACCCATACCAAGAAATCTATTTTACAAGTCAAAGGTAAATATTTTTTCTGCAGATAAACTAGTATTTATCTTAATTCAAGAAACCATTCAGTAAAATTACAGATGAACAGACCTAGCTGCAGAGATTAGATGAGAAGTTAAGTTAAGCATAATATGACCTATACAGCAGCGCTGCTTCTCCTTCCCCTCCCCCTCCTCTCCTCCTCCCTTACTACTGCCACTACTATGATTACTACTGCTGTCCCTGTTCTTCCTGCTACTACTTTAGCCGTTTCTTCTCTCTTTTTTTTATTTATTATTATTTTTTACTTGACAATATTGTATTGGTTTTACCACACATCAACATGAATCCACCACAGGTGTATACGTGTTCCCAATCCCGAACCCCCCTCCCACCTCCCCCCCCAACACCATCCCTCCGGGTCATCCCAGTGCAACCAGCCCCAAGCATCCTGCACCCTGCATCGAACCTAGACTGGCGATTCGTTTCTTATATGATATTATACTGCTATTTCTGGATTTGGTTTTGGAACCGAAGAGTCTAAATGGACTCTTTCCCCTTGACCTCTCCCAAACTCCCACTTGAATTTCAAAGAGCATAAGGGGTATGAGAATATTGGTTTTTGTTTGTATGTTTTGTTTAATGAAAGAGCCCCAAAGCATCTCATAGTTCGAGCCCTGTAAAAGGAATGATGTCCCAAAGGAGAGAAGAGTGTTTGCTCCAACATAGACTCATTTCCTGCCTAGAAAATAACCAAACCCCAGCAGCACTCTGCCTCTCTCGAGTTTGAGTGAACAAAGTAGAGAGAACAGAGAGAAGCCACTAGGTTCAAAAGGAAAGTGCATCATGGGGTAGCTGCCCAAGGGAACCTCATAGATACCTGTGAAATCTCCCTCCAGAAAAACACACCTGCGTATATATATGGACACGTAGACATTCATATTCATTCTTGAACGTAGGTGCACACACAAAGACAGAAAATGGTTGTTCCTTTTGTTCAAAACTCTTCATCTCCCTGTCTCATTCAGAATAAAAGCTTTATTCTTACAATGGTTTATAAGGTCCTCCATCGTTTAGCCTTGAATTTGCATCTGACCTGATTCCCCCCAGGTCAGTCTGCTCTGGCCATGTTGGCCTCCTTGCTATTCTTCAAACCTACTACGTGTATTTTCACCTCAGGGTCTTTAAGCTTCAGAACTTTCCTCTGTCTGGAATGCACTTCTGCCAGATATCACATGGCACATCTCATCACCATCTTCAGGTTTTTGCTTAAATGTTGCCATCATTGTGAGGCCTTCCTTGACCACTCTGTTTAAAACTGTACCATCCACCTCCACTGATACCAGTCTTGCCCCTCTTCCCTGCCTTATTTTTCTTCATTGCCCCTTTTACAATTTTACATGTTTTACCCGTTTATTTATTAGATTTCATTAAAAGGTAAGCTACATAAGACAGGGTTATTATTGAGGATTTTTAATCAGTTTTATTCTCTCTGCTATCATTAGTGTCCCTTGAAGGTGGCTCAGTGGTAAAGAACCTGCCTGCAAATGCAGGAGATATAAGAGACATGGGTTCAATCCCTGCATTGGGAAGATTCCCTGGAGGAGGGCATGGCAACCCACTCCAGTATTTTTGCCTGGAGAATCCCCATGGACAGAGGAGCTTGGCAGGCTACAGTCCATAGGATCTCAGAGTAGGACACGACTGAAGCGACTTGGCACGCATGCATCTTTAGTACCCAGAAAAGTGCCAGACATAGGAAGTGCTTAAAAATTGTTCAACAAACTAATAATACACATTTATACACACCCTGTTACACACACACACACACACACACACACACACATACACACATATACATGCACAACATTAGACTGACTTGTTTAACCTTAGATTTCAGGGTAAAAATCTCTGTTCCAGGCAATGAGCAACTCAAATACTGAATTCTTCAATTCTAGTCTCTTCCAAAGATGAACTCTGCTATGTCACTAGAATCAAGCCTTCTCCATTGAAATATGAGTTTAATATATTTACATGGAAATCCTTAGTTTGGGTTTTCTTTTTTTTTCTTCTGGATTTTCTTGGGAGTTGAATAGGAAATTATCTAATTTACATACAAGTAAATAACAGATTTCGGTGGACCTTTTCTATATTCAACAAATGTTAATTTCACACTCCAGCATTTCCAGAGTCATCAGACACTGTACAGATATTTTCTAGAGAGACAACAGTGAGCTAGATAAACATGACATCTTTGAGGATCTTTAATGGGGGAGAATAAGCTTTGAAAACTATACAGGCCATGGGGCCACAAAGAATGGCACATGACGGAGCGGCAAACACTTTCACTAACACTTTCACTTTCAAGTTTTGAAAGCTATACAAATTAAATAGCATTACCTAGTGGGGCAGACTAAAAACGTATGTAATTCTGCCTCTGATCACCTGGGGGGAAAGTGCACCTGGACCAATACTGTAACTTCTCGTTACACTGACATCATCCCCTTACTAGGCAGTCATGTGTAACATCATTCCAGACACACAGTTTACAGTTAGACTCCCCAAGGATAAGCAGACAAATGCTTTCAAACTGTGGTGTTGAAGACTCTTGAGAGTCCCTTGGACAGCAAGAAGATCAAACCAGTCAATCCTAAAGGAAATCAACCCTGTATATTCATTGGAAGGACTGATGCTGAAGCTAAAACTCCAATACTTTGGCCACCTGTCATGACACCACCCTTATGGCAGAAAGTGAAGAGGAGCTAAAAAGCCTCTTGATGAAAGTGAAAGAGGAGAGTGAAGAAGTTGGCTGAAACCTCAACATTCAGAAAACGAAGATCATGGCATCTGGTCCCATCACTTCATGGGAAATAGATGGGGAAACAGTGGAAACAGTGTCAGACTTTATTTTTAGGGGGCTCCAAAATCACTGCAGATGGTGATTGTAGCCATGAAATTAAAAGACGCTTACTCCTTGGAAGAAAAGTTATGACCAACCTAGATAGTATATTCAAAAGCAGAGACATTACTTTGCCGACTAAGGTCCATCTAGTCAAGGCTATGGTTTTTCCTGTGGTCATGTATGGATGTGAGAGTTGGTCTGTAAAGAAAGCTGAGCACTGAAGAATTAATGCTTTTGAACTGTGGTGTTGGAGAAGACTCTTGAGAGTCCCTTGGACTGCAAGGAGATCCAACCAGCCCATTCTGAAGGAGATCAGCCCTGGGATTTCTTTGGAAGGAATGATGCTAAAGCTGAAACTCCAGTACTTTGGCCACCTCATGCGAAGAGTTGACTCATTGGAAAAGACTCTGAAGCTGGGAGGGATTGGGGGCAGGAGAAGGGGACGACCAAGGATGAGATGGCTGGATGGCATCACTGACTCAGTGGACGTGAGTCTGAATGAACTCCGGGAGATGGTGATGAACAGGGAGGCCTGGCGTGCTGCGATTCATGGGGTCGCAAAGAGTCGAACACGACTGAGCGACTGAACTGAACTGAACTTGGCCACCTGATGGGAAGAACTGACTCATTGGAAAAGACCCTGATGCTGGGAAAGATGGAGGGCAGGAGGAGAAGGGAACAGCAGAGGATGAGGTGGTTGTATGCCATCATCGACTCAATGGACATGACTTTGAGCAAACTCCAGGAGATGGTGAAGGACAGGGAAGCCTGGTGTGCTGCAGTCCATGGGGTCACAAAGAGTTGGACATCACTGAGTGACTGAACAATGATGATCAACAACAAATATTTGAAAAAAACCTTCCACAATAAGAAAGAAGCATAATCTCAACTTAAAAAACTGTGCCTCAGAAAACAGTATCATAAATACAAGCAAACTTTAGAATAAGCATAGTAATTATTTCAGAACAATTCAAGGAACCATTGTAATGATGAAAAAAATGGAGACAGACATCACACACATACACACACACAAAATGTCAAAAATTGAAAATATAATTGTGAAACCAAGAGTTCAAAAAGATTCAAAGAGCCTAATGAACCCAACTAAGCAGCAAATTAGTTCTGAAATGAAATAGTGGTAATGATTGAACAACATTGTGAATGTACTGCATTGTACACTTGACAATGATAAGTTTTATCTCAATAGAAAGAAGAAAAAGAGAAGCAATGGGGAAAAGAATGGTAATCTTATAAAAAGAAGGAAGAATAACATTTTTTAGAAATAGAGTTGATTATCAAAATCAAAAGCCAGTTCTTTGCCAAAATGAATAAACTAACCTCTAGCAAGAGTGATCAAATGAAAAAATGAAGAACATGTGGATGGCTACAGTGGGGATTTTAACAGCATTAGTGACTGCGATGAGGAGAGACAAGTACAAAATAATACGTTTGAAGACTACCCATAGTCTGCAGCACGGCATGCCAGGTCTGCTCCTTTAGGTCTCAGCTTCCATGCTAGTGATGGGAGCGGCCAAGGACAGGGAGGTGAGCATCCTAGTTAGTGCATTCAGAATGACACGGGCTGGACTTCCCTGGTGGTACGGTGGATAGGAATCTGCCTGCCGATGCAGGGGACACAGGATCGGCCCCTGGTCTGGAGGATCCCACATGCCACGGAGCAGCTAAGCCTGTGCGCCGCAACTACTGAGCCCACGCTCTAGAGCCCAGGAGCCACAACTGCTGAAGCCTCTGCACCCTGCAGCCCGTGCTCCATAACAAGAGAAACCACCACAGTGAGAAGCCCGGGCACCTCAACAAAGAGGAGCCCCCACTCACCACGGCTAGAGGAAACCTGTGCACAGCAAGGAAGACTCAGCGTACCAAATATAAAATGATTTTTTTTTAATGATACAAGCTTTCTGGTCCCCTGCCTGTCGACTCTAAGGTAACCCTGAGGTAAGCAGCTGAGTGATACTTGGATTCCTTACTAAGCAAGGAGACAAAATTCAGAAATACTATGCTTTTACCTTATTATTAATGGACTTTTCCCCTTTGACCTTCTCAAAGTTTTATTCATTCAGGGAACAAATATTTATTTCATATTTACTCAGTCTGCAGAAATTCTGCCACCAAAACCAGCACATCGACCTATTTTAATTCTATTTGCAGAGATCTGGTAAATTCAAACAGTGTGCAAATGCAACTACTCGGAAGGAGTGTAATTGTACAAATGATCAGAAGTTTTCATATGCTGTTGCTTTCTCAGATTGTCGAGAAAAGGTAAGATAATCTTTAATTTCCTGAAGACAGAGTGCTTTCATATTAATAAGATTTTGAAATGTGCATTTTGGTTAAACATGAAACCTAAGACGTAGAAATAATGTCTTATTGTGACATAGAATTAAAGATGACATCAAGCTAAAAAGATTATAATTTAAATGTTCCCAGACATAGTAATTCTCTTGCAAAGAGTCACACACAATTGAGCGATTAAACTGAACTGAGACATAGTAATTAACCTCATCTGTAAAAGAGAATAAAACTTGCATTGCCCTATTCATTTCACAGGTTCTTATAAAGATACACACATGCATATATCTATATGATAGCAATTTATAACCTGTCAAAAACTACACTAGATTGTGGTAAATATTGATTTATTCAAAAAAGTATTGAGTATATAATATGCATCAGGCTCTGGAATATCAAACTTGAAGCTCAAGGTAGTAGTGACAAACTAGAAGACAGTATAATATGCTGGTTAAGAGAGTGGGTTCTATGTCAAATAGTTCCTTCTGTTAGTCTCCAAGCATTCAGACATGTATCAGGTTGATGTTGGTGTCTGCATTAGCTGACTCAACCTATGCACTTGGTATAACTTTTAGTAGATCTGTTTCAAAGTCCTTGTCAGACTACACATGACATTATTTTAAGTGATTTCATCATTGTTCTGTTTTTATATAAAAATAAAATCATGCACCATTATACTGGGCATAGAGTCAGCATTCAATAAATTACAAAGGTTGCTATTATGTATCACCACAACTCCACGCTTACTGAATTCCACTATTTCTTGAGCATTTACTTCTACCATATACTGCTCTAAGGCTTCTCCATGACTTGTCTCGTTTCACTAGAGGCACACAGAGGCCTGGTAATTTGCTAAAGATCATATCACTAATATGTGATGGAGCTAGATTTCAACTCTAGAGCCTGAGTTAAATGAGTATGATGGAAAGATCATGACTGGCAGGGAGAGGGCTTTAGGAAGACCCAGTTCTTACAGCTTTCCTTACAGTCCAACTCTCACATCCATACATGACTACTGGAAAAACCATAGCCTTGACTAGATGGACCTTTGTTGGCAAAGTAATGTCTCTGCTTTTTAGTACGCTGTCTAGGTTGGTCATAACTTTTCTTCCAAGGAGTAAGCGTCTTTTAATTTCATGGCTGCAGTCATCATCTACAGAGATTTTGGAGCCCAAAAAAATAAAGTCTGCCACTGTTTCCACTATTTCTCCATCTATTTCCCATGAAGTGATGGGACCAGATGCCATGATCTTTGTTTTCTGAATGTTGAGCTTTAAGCCAACTTTTTCACTCTCCTCATACAGTACCTTACAGTTCATACAGTACCTTAAGGGATATGGGTTAAGTCAAAAAATCATCATAGCAAATTCCTATGGGAAAAAAAAAGGTCAATAGAAAGATTCGAGTTTTGCTACCACAGTGTTGCATATTACTTTTGAAATTCACACTGATTCTGCTGTAAGACAGATTTTTTTTTCATGACCTGAGAAGGCAGAAATTCTCTCAGAAGCACACTTAATTTAAAATAGCCAAATTCTATTCATCCTTTTCCAGGAAATGAAATTAGTATTTACTTTCCCAAATTTATACTCATTCTTGACATTTGCATTTTAGGTTCCTCGTTTTAAGTTTCCAGTTATACAATATCCAGTTTCTTTGCAAGTTTACAGTGAAGATGGGAATTTCCCAGTGGAAACTCCATACCTGGTTACTGTGACTGAAGTGAATAACAGGGAAAACTGGAACCTAAGTAGGATTTGCTTTCTTCTACAATTGTTGCAGCTATAAGTACTGTGGGTTTTGGGCTTCCCAGGTTGCGTAGTGGTAAAGAATCCACCTGCCAATGCAGGAGATGCAAGAGATGTGGGTTCAAGCCCCAGGTCAGGAAGATCCCTGGAATAGGAAATGGCAACCCACTCCAGTATTCTTGCCTGGAAAGTTCCATGGACAGAAGAGTCTGGTGGGGTACAGTCCATGGGGCTGCAAAGAGTCAGATACGACTGAGCACAGCACACACACTGTTGTTATTACCTAGAGAAGTGGTTTACAAAACCTTTTTACCCAAAAGACAATCAAAAGGTCTTTGGAAAAGAAGTTTAATCAGTTATTATATCACTGTTCATGCTACTTCTATCATCTCACACTTTTTTTTTAATACAGTGCAATGATTCAGTTGTACATATATTTCTATATTCTTTTTCAAATTCTTTACCCTTTATAAATTATTACAAATTATTGAGTAGATTCCCTGTGCTATACAATAGGTCCTTGATGGTGATCTATTTTGTAAATAGTTCTATATATATGTTAATCCCCACCTCCTAGTTTATCCCTTCTTCCCCCTTCCCCTTTGTTAACCATAAGTTTGTTTTCTGTGTCTGTGTCTCACACTTATTTCATCATCACTTCAGTGACCTGGATTCAGGGCCATTATCTAGATTAGCTGCAAAAATGATTGATTGAGTTTGTGCCACATGTTGGTCTGGCGTCTCCTTTCATTGCTTGTATGGAGGAAGATATAAAAGGTGTTGCCAGATTATTCATAGGATCTATCTTCTAATTATATAAGAAAAGTTTATTAAATAGCTTATGATAAAATAACTGAAATAATGCAGAAGTATTTCTAAATAAGTAAAATGAAATCTACCAAAATTCAATTTTACCTCAAATACATAATTTTTTGTTGCACATTTGTGTTTGTTCATGAATGCGTACTTTTAAGGAGATTGATGGGTAGATAGATTGATAGATCAATAAATGGAGTTAAATGAAATTTCTAAATGTGACCAAATATCCAGACATTTCATATTCTGTGAGTCATACTCTGACCCACATATGAATTTTTGAAATGAAAAATTGAGCAAAGAGAATTAGTAAACATTTTGCTTTAACTAACATCCTCATTTTCTGTGGTTTGCTGAAACCTGTTCTCTTTGAGCGCCAATTGTTAAATATTCAAGCATTTTGGCATACTGGTTGTTACACACTAGTTGCTTAAAGTTAGTCATGAAGAGGATATTCACACCCTGTATGGAAAATAGGGAAACCTCCCATGCTGTTGGTAGGAATGTAAATTGGTACAATTACTATGGAGAACAGTGTGGAGGTTTCTTAAAAAAACTAAAGAGAGAACTGTCACATGACCCAGCAATCCCACTCCTGGGCATCTATCCCAAAAGAACTATAATTGAAAAAGATACAATGCACCCCTCTGTTCATAGCAGCACTATTTGCAATAGCCAAGACATGAAGCAACCTAAGTGCCCACGGACAGATGAATGGATAAAGATGTGAGATATATATATATATATATATATATATATATATATAGAGAGAGAGAGAGAGAGAGAGAGAGACATAGAGAGAGAGAGAGACATATATATAGATGGACTATTGCTCAGCCATAAAATGAATGAAATAATGCCATCTGCAGTAACATAGATGGACCTAGTGATTATCACACTAGGCAAAGTAAGGAAGAAAAAGATAAATATCATATGATATCACTTATATGTGGAATCTGAAATATGTTACAAATGAACTTATTTTCAAAACAGAAGAAAACTCATTGACATAGTAAACAAATTTACGGTTACCAAAGGGGAAAAGCGATGGGAGAAGGAGAAATTAAGAGTTTGGGATTAGCAGATACAAACTACTATATATAAACTAAATAACTAAACAAGTCTCATTGTATAACACAAGAAACTATATTCAATATCCCGTTATACCCTATAATAGAAAAGAATATGAAAAAGAATATATATATATATATATATATACTGAATCACTTTGCTATATACTAGGAATTAACATAATATTTTTTCTAACATCTAAATCAACTATACTTCAACTTAAATTTTTTTTTAATTTAGAAAAGAATATTCACATCCTGAAAAGTGGCAGATGCTGCAATCAGAGGTTTTTTCCCCCTTTAGATCCCATGTATCGTTACACCACTGCAATCTCTAACCCCTACACTACATATATAGTTTTAGAAAGAATTATAAGAAAAATAAGAGGAAGTAACAGAAAAAAAAAAATACATATAAAAATATATATGAAAAAGAAATGAGATGTATAAAAAAAAAAGACACAGATGTATAACTTTGATCAGAGAAAGAGTATATTTGGAGAATGGAATTCTCTTTATTGTCATGTAAGAATGATCGCATCATGTCTGACGTGGGGCTTGGGGGGGGGGGGAGAGGGGGGGAGGGGGGGAGGGGGTCATGTTGGAAACATTAAGAAAAAAAAAAAAAAAAAAAAAAAAAAAAAAAAAAAAAAAAAAAAAAAAAAAAAAAAAAAAAAAAAAAAAAAAAAAAAAGATCATCTGAAAAGATTTGGTGCTCTTATTGTGGAACTTCTCTGCTACCTTACTGGAAATCATTTACCAACTGCTAAGGTAGTCCTGAAATTATTTCATTGCCAAATATCCAAAATATAGGCTGATCAGGACTAGTCAAGAGCATAGGGCAGGAAAGGTCAGTTTGGATTAAGGTGGTCAGAGATCTTGTCCTTCTTGATAATGCCCCTGAGAAGATACCCTGTCATATGCTAGGGCTAATTTCCCGTAAATATATTCTCCACCAAGTCAAGAAGAACTAAAACTATGAAAGAATTTAGCCATGTTATAGAGTGGAATCTTTCATTGTACCTTAATGTACTTAAGAAACTTTATGCAGAATGAGAAAATAGCATACATGTGCTTAAAATACATTTGGTGTGATTTTAGGACATACTGTGCCAGAAAACGTTAAAAAAATGAAGACCTACTTAGAATCGATTCTTTCTGCTCCAGTGTATAATCCTTTAGGCCTCAACTTAAGTATAAAAGTAAGTTGACAACATTTGTATTTTCCCTATTTTGAGTTTAGATAGGACCTTTATGTCTTTGTTTTTAAAGTTTAGTTATCTATGAATGGTGGAAACAGCATCTGAGAAGTGTGTGGAGGCTTTCCTCCATTTCCCTTGATGCTATTATTTCTATAGATACCTTAATGTTGAATTTAACATTAACTTACCATTTTTTGAGCTGAAATACAAGACTAATGGATTATCAAGGTGGAACAGATAAGGTGTTTCCCAAAGTTAGTGGAAACGGATTCACTGTTCTTCACCTTGACATACACAGACACATGTCTTCTGGGTCCAGCTGCCTCTAAGAACACAGCAGGTTGACATAATCTAGGTAATTGTTGTGAAAGCCAATACAAGTTAGGGGACATATTAAAACCATATATGTAGACTAGCCCAAAGTACTCCTCAAGGCCTTGTTAGACTTTATGTGTCTGTGAACCTGCTGTGTAGCACACGGAGCTCAGCTGGGTGGTCTGCGATGACCCTGATGGGTGGGATGGGTAGGGGGGCAGAGAGGGGAGCACAAGAGGGAGGGGATATATATACAGCTGACTCACTGTACAGCAGAGACTAACACAACACTGAAAAGAAATTACACTCCAATTTTAGAAAAATCTACCCCAAAACCCCAGCACATGTATACCTTAAATGTATATTTTTATTTGCCAATAATACCTCAGTAGAGCTGTAGGGAAAATAAATAAAATAGAATGAATATCTTTTCTTCAAAAAAAGAAGAGAGAAAAAGAGAAAAGTATCAGCTATCGAGTCCCTCTGCTTCAAACTCTTGTCCTTCTCCTTCCATTTTTGTCTTGTTATATGAAGTATATGCTCCAGAAGCTTAGAAGAGATGGGAATTTTTCTATGCAGCATCAGTAGAGAAAGTAACCCCAGTGTATATTTTACTTAAAGGAACATAAATGTCGATGTTGCTAATGCCTGGTGTATTTTTTCCACAGGGATCTGAGCTCTTTCACTTCAGAGTGTCTGTTGTTCCAGGGGTCTCTTTCTGTAACTTAGTTGAAGAATTTCAGGTACAGTGAAGGCACAGATATCCAGTGGGGTGATGGCTGGGGAAGTAATATGACAGGCATCCGTCCAGGACACACTGAAGAGAAAAAAAGGACAGAATGTATATGATGGACAAGGCTCAGAGATGGGGGTCCTGGAGACTGGAGGTGACATCATCAGCAAGGGTGAAGTCAGAGTCCTCGATAGGTCTCAGGACCAGTTGATGCTGGGAAAGTTGTAATAATTGCCTGTCTTTGTTTTTGTTCCCTCCTCACTTTCCATATTTAGCCATTTTCTGATCCCTCCGACTATCTCCCCACAGAGACCTCGGCCTATAACATTTTAGTTTCCAGCATTATCCTCCCTTCGGTTATTTGCATTGTGATAATAGAGTCTTATATGCTCCCAAAGCCATCAAGATCCAAAAGAATTGGAAACCAAAGTCAGTCTCCTCAAATCACCCTCTGATATTCAATGACTCATTTTTGCTTACTTGCATAATGGTATCTGCTGCCTATGGGGGTGTAGAGGAATGTGAATTTAATTAGTTAATGGCTCATTCACTGTCAAATACCAACACAACATTATCAAAAACAAAAGCTCTCAACTCTCTCCTTTTCCTTTTTCTGTCCTGGCCCTGCCTCAGTAATAAGTCTGCACCAGATGGGTGGCCAAAGAAGCAGTGTAGATAAGATCCGGAGAGAAAATCCATCCCACTAGAAAGAGGATCCAGAAAAAGAAGTACCTGTCATATGAGGAGCCTAAGAGAAAATCCTCATTATTTTTTTCTTTTTTCTCACCTCTTTGTCCCATGGTCAGCCCCAGTTTCATGGAAGAGCACAATAATACGGGGAGATAAAACTCTAATGAATTAGATTCATGAATCCACAGAAGAAAGTTGTACAACATCCTTAATGTACTGAGGACAGTCACAGTGTAGGAAGGACTATCTACCCAGAATTCTGTATCTAGTGAAAATATCCTTCGGGAATGAGAGGGAAATAAAGGTATTTTCAGGTGAAGGAAGAATAAAGTAATCTACTGTAGGCAGAAACTTCTCTAAAAAAAAAAATGCATAAGGAAGTTCTTCAGGCTAAGAAGACGAGTCAGCAGAGATACAAAGTTTCAGGAATGAAGGAAGAATTACAAAAATGAATGAAAGAAAAATAGGAAGTGATTGCACAGTTAATAAAGGAAGAGAATCATTAAGAAACAATCAAAAAAGATAAAGTTTCTTAAATCATGCTTTTGAAAGTATCCTGAAACAATGGGATGCAAAACAAAATCTTGGCTTTTTTTCTCATCATAAAAGACATTATTGAAATCACTGACAAAATGTGAGTAAGATCTGTAGATTAGAAAGTAGCATTGTTTCAGAGTTAATATCTTGGTTTTTATAATTGCACTCTAATATGAGTGAATCCTTTCAATTTGTGTTAAAGAAGCACAAACTGAAGTATTTTGATGATAAAAAGATATCATGTCTAGAACATACTTTTCTGTGATTCTGGTGTTCAACCTTTTTTAATAACTTCTCATGGAATATTTAGATCATCATAGAAGATTGGAAGGGAAACATTTAAAGAAAAACTGTTTTCGAGAACTTTAGAGACAAATTTAGCTGGAGAATACATGATTTCAGGGGCGATAGGGTTTCCACTCTCAGAAATGTATAGAAGTGAAAGTGAAAGTCACTGAGTGGTGTCCAATTCTTTGTGACTCCATGGACTATACAGTCCATGGAATTCTGTAGGCCAGAATACTGCAGTGGGTAGCCTTTCCCTTCTCCAGGGGATCTTCCCAACCCAGGGGTTGAACCCAGGTCTCCCGCATTGCAGGCGGATTCCTTACCAGCTGAGCCACAAGGGAAGCCCTAGAAATGTATTAGATGGCTTAACTGAAGAAATGAAATTTTCATATTGTCCAGTTGGTAAAGTCACTAAAATTTTGTTTTAGGTAGAAATGGGTAAGGAAGGCATTCTGGGTGGAAAGAATGACAGCAGCAAAGACACAGATACAGAGAGGCATTAAGCAATCATTTCAGTAGTAGATCCATTTGGCTGGAATGGAAAGTTATATACATGAAAGTGGGTAGGTTAGGGTCCCATTGTGGGAGACCTCAAATGTCAGAATGAGAACTTCGGAAAATTCCTATCAGCAATGAGAAACTATTAAACATTTTTGAAAAGGAGTGTTTAGGGATGAGCACATGATCTACAACTGTGCAGTCCTAGTGCTTTCGCGCAAAGTGCCAAGATGTGAACTTGCTCTCTTAATGACGTTGAACAAGGAAGCTTGCAGCCTCAGGAGCTACTTATCAAGCCGTAGGACTGTTAGGACTTTGGAGGGAGTTATCTGACACTGAGGAAGCAGAACAGAGAGACAGAAGAAAAATAAAGATTATGATTACAATGGATTATTTCCTCTGGTCTTCCTAACTTTAGCAGTTTCTTTAGAGAAAAGCAGACTCATTTTTTGCAGTTACGTGCAGCACACAATTGTCTTCCTCACAGATCACAAACAGATTAGATCTTTAGATCTTACAAAGCTAATTATCCAACCTCCTCTGATGGGCCACCTTTAAAAGAAAGACTTGTTGTCTTGGAGCACCATACCAAAAACCACAAGTAGTATATCACATTCAATAGGTAATATTTTTCTATAAAAGTGAAGTGAAGTCGCTCAGTCGTGTCCGACTTTTCGCAACCCCATGGACTGTAGCCCGCCAGGCTCCTCCATCCATGGGATTTTCCAAGCAAGAGTACTGGAGTGGGTTGCCATTTCCTCCAATCCCCAATAAATATTGAAGCATTGGGTACATAGTCTGAGCCTCCAAGTACAACAGGACATGATTAAACCAGCTGGCCCATTACCACGAAGATAATTATCTTCTCACATTTGAAGCAGTTTCTCACTGCTTTCCACACCACTTGCCAGAGCCACCTTTTAAATTCTGTTGCTTTCAATACCTTTTTGGTACTACTTCTAAACAGTCAAGGCTTCCTCATAGCTCAGTTGGTAAAGAATCCACCTGCAATGCAGGAGACCCCAGTTCAATTCTTGAGTTGGGAATATCCACTGAAGAAGGGATAGGCTACCCACTCCAATATTCTGGCCTGGAGAATTTCATGGACTGTAGAGTCCAAAATGGAGAAGGCAATGGCACCCCACTCCAGTACTCTTGCCTGGAAAATCCCATGATGGAGGAGCCTGGTGGGCTGCAGTCCATGGGGTCGCTAAGTTGGACATGACTAAGCAACTTCACTTTCACTTTTCACTTTCATGCATTGGAGAAGGAAATGGCAGCCCACTCCAGTGTTCTTGCCTGGAGAATCCCAGGGACGAGGGAGCCTGGTGGGCTGCCATCTATGGGGTCGCACAGAGTCAGACACGACTGAAGCGACTTAGCAGTAGCAGCAGAGTCCAAAGAGTCAGACATGACTGAGCGACTTTCACCTTCAACTAGACGGTCAAGATTCTTCTGGTCGAAAATAAAGCAGTCTCTTTTTTTTTTTTTAAGTTGTTTTATAGACAGACCAATGTTTTACAAAGATCAATCTGGCCATGTTCTTATGTCAACATGAATTGACAGCATGGAAAGGAGGCTATTTATACAAAGTAAGGTAATAAAACTCCAAATAGCAATATCAAAAGTAGAATAGAAAGAACCTGAAAACATTATTTTAAAAATTAATAGCTATAGGATTGCTTCTTAAAAACATATATACCCTTAGGTCACTGAAGGATGGTGATTCCTTGAACTTGAGCTATACACTGAAGCAGCTTTTTAATCCTTTATCTTGTCCTGGCATTTTCCCACATTCCCACATCCTGTTTCTATTCATCTCTACTTTATTTTACCTCAAAAGATAGTCTTGCTTCCTACTTCACAGGGAAAACACAAGCTTGAACCATCTTACTCCCCACATGCCCCCATTTCTACCTGCAGCGTACATGGCAGCCATCCTTCCCTCTAGTCTCAGAAGATCCTTGCTTCCGTCAGTGCTCCTGTCTCCCCTCTAGGAACTTGTGTTTATTAATTATCCTCTCAGGCAGAGGAAACATTTTGAATATACAGAAATTTCC
The DNA here is from genome assembly GCF_001704415.2 of Capra hircus. NCBI lineage: Eukaryota > Metazoa > Chordata > Mammalia > Artiodactyla > Bovidae > Capra > Capra hircus. The sequence continues at coordinate 55,783,239 of NC_030828.1, read as the reverse complement.
CAGTGTTGGCACTTGTACTGAGAATTTTCTGAAGAGACAGTAGTCTGGAAGAGCACATGCTTATTTCCTCTGCCTTGAATGTACCTTCTCCTCCTCCTCTCATTCTCCAAGGTTCAGATCGGGAAGCATGTTCCCTGGTTACCCTAAGCAGTCAGGCACTTCTCACCATGTTCCATGTTCCCTGATGGCTCAGTTGGTGAAGAGTCAGCTTGCAATGCAGGAGACCCCGGTTCGATTCCTGGGTCAGGAAGATCAGCTGGAGGAGGGATAGGCTACCCATTCCAGTATTCTTGGGCTTCCCTTGTGGCTCAACTGGTAAAGAATCTGCCTGCAATGCAGGAGACCCAGTTTGATCCCTGGGTTGGGAAGATCCCCTGGAGAAGGGAAAGGCTACCCACTCCAGTATTCTGGCCTGGAGAATTCCATGGACTGTATAGTCCATGGGGTTGCAAAGAGTCGGACATGACTGAGCCACTTTCACTTTCACCATGTTCCAATGGCACTTTGCCTGTTCCTCTGTGACTGAACACAGAACGTTTTCCTACTGCGTAAGTGTTCTGTCTGACCACCTCTGCCATTAAAGACAAATGATAGGGCTTTCCTGGTGGCTCAGTAGTAAAGAATCTGCCTGCCAATGCAAGAGACATGGGTTTGATCCCTGGTCTGGGAAGATCCCACATGCCGCGGAGCAAGTAAGCCCAAGCATAGGAAAAAAGATTAAGAAGAAAAAAGATGAAAGATAAAGATACAGGATATAAATCAAGTTATTATTCCCTATGTAACATGTGCACATTGTTACCTGTCAGATTGCCAAGAGACTGTTGAGGCTGAATATCTATATTGGTCTGGACAGAATATTGCTAGTAGTGTTTCCACCATTGTGTGAATCATGTCAAGTTCAATGTTTTGAATTGCTGAGCTCAGAAAACTTAAAGACTTTGCTTTCTCTGTTGCAGATTTATGTTGACGAAGTCCCTCTGCCATTTCCAGGACACACACTTATTGCTGTTGCAGCAGCTGTACTGCTAGGGGGATTAATTTTTATAGCATTTATGTTCCAAATACGTAATATCCACCCATGGGATATGTTCAAAAAACTGATTAGAAGAAACAATGTGAACCCCACAAATATCACTGCCAATTAGCTAGTTCCTAGATGAAACTCTAAATAGTGAACAAATGATAATCATAATTTTCTCAATCCCTAGGAAAAAAATGTATTTTAATGTTAATGTAAAAATTAGATAAAATACCATACAATTAGCATTTTAACTCAAATTACACTCTGTCAACATGTTTACCATTCCATTCTCTTATTTTGGATACATAGAAAATTTCTTAGTTAACACTTAGAAGATTTTCCTTGAGATTTTTAAGAAAATGAAAAATGATAACCATCTCTTGGGGAACGGGTTTTCTGTATTTATTCGATAGCTTTTGTTGACTGGAGCCCATTCTGAGCCTTGTCCTTTTCAGATTAGAATGAGTAGAATGCAATCCTGCCAGGGAAAGATAGGTGATAAAGGAGGCTCCTGTCCATGTGTGCATTCAGAACCTCACGGGAATTACAGGTGAAGCCATGTGGGTTTTCTTGAGGCAACTTCCAAATCAGACTGTAACACCTAAAGAGGAGGAAATGTGACCCCAGCATGGGGCTGAGTCTGGGGGAGGAACTGGTTTACAGAACTACATGTGACATGTAGAATTCCAAAAGATGCACCTGTGTGTGCTCTCAGAGCACCGTTCGCAGGTCGTCAGAAGATGGCCAGTACATTTGGAGATCAGAGAGTTACACCCTCCTGGAAAAGCCCAGGAGCCACAGTCTGCTCTCGACAACGTGGGGCAAGGCTATGCATCCAGCCCAGGTGAGTCCAGTTCTGGGAACCACAAACCAGGGCCGTGCCTGTGTATCCTGAAAGTTCTTCTGAGAGGACAGTGGGCAGGGTAGACCCAGCACTCAGACTCAGGAGCCAGACATTACAGGTTTGCCACTTCCTAGATGTATGACCTGAGAAAATCCTTTAATTTCTTTGTGCCTGAGTGTTTTCACCTGTAAAATGGGGTAATATTAATACCTACCTCATAGGGCTGTTGTGAAGGCCAAATGAATTAATACATACAAAGTAATTAGAACAGTGCCTGGCTTTGTGAATACTTTTAAGTGTTAGCTGTTGCTGTTCTGTTGCAGGTAATAGAAATCCATCCTGTCTAATTACAATGAAAGGGAAATTTATTGGAAGGATACTACAGGAAGCCAGAAAATCAAAGCAAAATCTGGACAAGAAGTGCTTGTCCGTGGGGAGGAAGGAGACTCATTCTGGGGACTTAGGAGACAGGAGTTTGTCAGCTCCTCAGAGCATCACTTGGGCTAGGGCTCCAGAGATTAAACATGGCACAGAGATTAAAAGTGTAAACTACAGAGTATGACAACCTGTGTTTCTTCTTTTAACAAATCTTTTTAACTACTTTAACATTTACTGAAAAGTTATTACAGTGGTACAGAGGATTCTCATACAACCCACACTCACTTGCCCCTGATATTAACATTTTTTTCCAGTTAAATAGATAAAAATGCCTTTATTTCTAAAATGTGGCTTAACTACACCCATGGTGTGCTAAGCTTGTTTTGGAATCATTTTGCAGCTCCAAGTAAAACCAGGCCAGCAGAGAAACAGTCGGGGCTATTGGTTCCCGGCAGCAAGGTGTCACTACTTCAGCAGTTCAATCCACACAGTTATTCTCCACATGTTTTTTGTGACGTATGGAGAGTCGTTTTGGATTCCTCTGTACGACAGAGAGGTCCGACCTTGAGGAAGATTGGTAGCCCACATCTTCTGCTTTGATAGGCTTAATGATATGGCCTGGCTTGGTGACAACCCTGGGCATGGTCAGCTTTTGGAAGGCCCTCTGGGTGTTCCATGTAGATCCTATGGGGGTCTGGATGGTCCTTTCAAATTGTTGATGGTGCATGAATGGATGCGGAAGCACCTGCACCTGATGAGCTGCTGCATGCATGTTCTGCTTCTCACTGATAACCACGTTTGGCAAATTCTTGTCTTTCCTTGGAGGACCCTCAGGGGCTCTAATGAGAAACCGGCGTCTCTTCTTGGCACTGGGCTTCAGGCCCATACCACCCCACTCACCCCAGCCAGGCAGAGTCAGGTCCAGGTCCTTTGGCTTACTCGCCTCTACAGCTTCCCTCTTCTCTTTCAAGAAGTCTCTGATGACATCATCCCCAGCAAAAGCTTCCTTTATCATATGCCTTTGATCTCTCTCTTCTTCATCTTCCAACTCCTGTACAGTCGTGGGAACTGCCAAGGACTTCACGGAAGGCGATTTTGTGGTTAGGAGGTTCTGGAGATCAATCATTTGCTCCTTCCTTTTCTTCTCCTTGGGGGCTCCAATATGATTACTTCGATTCTTCCCCAACTGCAGCCCTTCCACTGCAGTTCTGGGAAGCTTCTTGTTTTCAACACACCCTTCTCTGCCCAGCTCCTCCAGCTCGTCCAGAGTCCGAGCTCTCTTTGGCCTCTGCAGCAACATGGGCTCCTCTTCCTCCCTGGCAGATTCCTCTCTCTGAGCTGTCCTCACTGAACTCAGTTCTTGCTTCCCTGACTGATGGTTCTCCGTGATGAGTTTCTGAGACGGTGCCCTCAATTCGGACAGCACCTCCTGGCTGCTGGGATCCTTTGTTACACGTCTGTGCACTGGCTCCACCATGTGGTTGAGCTTAGACTTCTGTCTAAGTGATCGCCTTTCCTCAAATTCTTTCAAGAGAGTTTCTTCCTCCACAACTGCTCTTTCTTCCTCACTTTCAGAAGTCTCCAGGGCTTCAGGCTCAGCAGGGTCTTCCAGGTCTTTCTGGACGTCAGTCTCTTTGGCATCAATGAAGTGATTCTGGGACATCCAGGGGTTCAGTCCATTTGCCTTTATCTGCACCTCATTCACCATGTCAGGAACAAGAGTTTCTTCCTCTTCCTCCTGGCCTTCCTCCTCTTCCTCACTCTCAGAGGCCACCTGGACCTTCTGCGTCAGCTCTTTGTTCCTGGACAGCTGTTCCTGCAGAGCCTGGCGAGCCTCCAGGTCATATTTGGCCATAATTGCCTTTGATTTTGCCCATTTCCCACTGTTCTGGTGCTTAAGGCTCATTCGCTCCATCATTCTGGCCTTGTCAAGTTTTTCTAGTTCTTCCAGTGCCGCAGCAGGATTGACCTTCTGCAGCTTCTCAAAATCTTTTAAGGCTTGCTTGGCCTTTCCTTTCTTCAGAATTCTGTGATACTTTTTGCTTTTGATTCTCTTCTCTCTTCGAGCCCTGGCCTCATAGTAGGACTGCAGGGCCCGGGCCCTTTGAAGCTCTGCTCGGCGCATCTTTACCTCTTCCAGGCTCATAGCTTTGAGAGAGGCCTTTTCCACAGGAGTCAGTAAAGGGTCTGTCACAGGCTGCTTGTTCTTATGGAGAAGATTAAAAATCTCCTGCTCCAGGGGAGTTCCTGCCTTCCAGCCACTGACCACATGTTCGATGGGAGCAAAGGCTGATTGCGGCTTGCTCAGGGGAAAAACCAGCTGTTCTGCTTGCCGGTTCTTCAGAACGACAGGACCCCATTTGGAGAGGATTTGGGAGCTTTTATTGAATGCCACTTCTCTGTGGATCCGCTCAATCTCTTCTCTGTGAAGTGGTAACTCTACAGTCTTCTTTGATTTCACTCGATTCAGCTGCTTTTTCACAGCAGTCAATGAGGATGAAGTTTTAACAGGCTCAAGCAGATCTGAAAGGACTAGCTTTTCTCCTGATCCTTCAGAACTTACACTGAACTCTGACACCTTCAGACTAGCCTCAGACCTCTCAGCCAATTTCTGCCTATCCTTTCCATTAAGTGAACTGATTGATTCCAGAAGCTTCTGATGCTTTCTTTCTCCATCAGTGTCCCCTTCATCTTCACTGGTGCTCAAGGGGTAGTCTTTTGGCAAATCCTCTAGTTCTTTCTGTTGGTTCGAAGCCAGAAGTTTGCTCTCCACAGCCTGGTTCGTGCTCATCTCAGCAGCCTGTCTCTCACATGGACCAGGAGCGGAAGTCGAGAGGTGATATTAACATCTTATAGCCTGGTTTTTATCTAGCTCCATCACCAGAAACTGTGTGACCTCAGGAAAGTTATTAAGATTCTATCCTGTGGTCTACACTTCGGCTGTTGAGCTGTGCATGCCATGTATGCATCTGTATTCCTGTGTGTTCAAAGATACCCCTGCTCAGCTAATTCATTCTTCATGTGACCACAAATTTATTCACCTCTTCCCTGAAAACAGTCCATCCAAAGTCATAGCTAATGATGGGATTCCAGAGATAATGTCATAGAGCCACTGTTCTTGGAGTCCAGAATCTCTAGGTGCTATCAGTTTCTCGTAATTTCTTGTCAAAAAGGAAGAAAATGGTGATAATTAGTACAATTTAGCAAAAGACCAAAAAAAAAAAAAAAGTGACTCTTTTATGACCCTGTAACTAAGCCCCTAAAGCTGACTTAGTTTACCTTAGGTTTATCACTCCACCACACATTCCACGTGTTGCCTTGCCTCTGAAGTGTACCTCATTTGATTAGGATCCTTTGCCCAAAACAACGAAATGTCTTCATTCATGAAGGATCTGAGGCTTTGGCAATCAGATACCTATCATTCTGTAAGTTAGTTTCCATTGATTTTTTTTTTTTTCAGTTTCTATGGATTTTTATCTTGGAGTATCCTTGGTAGTAAAAGTGTGTGGCCCAGAAGCCACCCAATTAATACTGGTCCTCACTGTTACAGGCTTCCCTTGTGGCTCAGCTGGTAAATAATCTGCCTGCAATGTGGGAGATCTGGGTGCAATCCCTGGGTTGGGAAGATCCCCTGGAGAAGGGAAAGGCTACACACTCCAGTATTCTGGCCTGGAGAATTCAATGGACTGTATAGTCCACGGTGTTGCAAAGAGTCGGACACAACTGAGAGACTTTCACTTTTCCCTGTGTTAGAGCATCTCGATTTTTTCTCAATAAGATTGATGATCCCCTCTTATGCCTGTTTTCCTAACACACAAAAACGGTTACGTGGCAGTCTTGGTGGGACCAGTGGGATCACCGTTGTGTTCACTGGTATTTTTACACTGGTTAGATAGGCCGCTTGATTAACAGAGTTCAAAAAGCAAAACTGTTGGCAGTGGCCTAAGTGAAATCTAAAAATAATCACATTCACTCTCCACCCCTTATTTCCCATTTTATTGTGTTCCAGCTATCGCAAGCATCCCTGTATACTGGGGATCTCCAACATGGAACATACATTTCATCCAGCAGGAGAAACCGCAGTGTCCCCAGGACCACTGTGCATGAACCTTCGGTAGACTTCCTTATGTCATAAGACCATCCACGTGTCTGGATGGCAGAGTAGCAATCAAGCAATGGGGGCTTCCCTGGTGGTCCAGAAGTTAAGGGGGTGCAGCTTCAGTTCCTGGTTGGGAAACTAAGATCCCACATGCCTCATGGCCAAAAAACCAAAACATAAGACAGAAACAAAATTTCAAAAAAGACTTAAGAAAAAATAATGCTATGAATCCCCATCTACCCATTACCTCACTTCTTTTTGTGATGCAAATGACGTTAGGGCCAGAGGCGAATTGCGAGGGATTAAAATGTCTAAGGTTCCAGTGTGCTGAAAAGATTGTTGTGTCTCTCTATGGGTAATTAAAATTTTAAGTGTTTGATTATAATACAACACTGAAATGTACGTGGAAATTAAAATAACTTCTTTCCAGATTTTCTGATTGGAAAAATTCCAAATTCATCAGAGCCTTACTATTCTCATTTTTTATTACCTCATTCCCTGTGTTGGTACATAAAGTGACAGAAATGGAGGAACACATGGTAGCGGATAAGACATGCCGAGCGAATGGGTACACATGCCTACTGTAAATAAAGATAATTCATCTTTTTATGGAGCAAAAGGCAGCATGCTTACTGCCCATGAAAAAAGACTCAGGTTCCCTAAGTTCAGGGTTCCTATCAGGTAATGCAACTCATCATGTGTGCACAAGTCATCTAGCCTGCTTTGTGTCACCCTAGGCAAATAGATAGGGAAACAGTGGAAATAGTGTCAGACTTTATTTTGGGGGACTCCAAAGTCACTGCAGATGGTGACTGCAGCCATGAAATTAAAAGATGCTTACTCCTTGAAAGGAAAGTTATGACCAACCTAGATAGCGTATTATAAAGCATATTACTACTTTGCCAACAAAGGTCCGTCTAGTCGAGGCTATGGTTTTTCCAGTGGTCATGTATGAATGTGAGAGTTGGACTGTGAAGAAAGCTGAGCGCCAAAAAACTGATGCTTTGGAACTGTGGTGTTGGAGAAGACTCTTGAGAGTCCCTTGGACTGCAAGGAGATCCAACCAGTCCATCCTAAAAGAGATCAGTCCTGGGTGTTCATTGGAAGGACTGATGCTAAAGCTGAAAGTCCAATACTTTGGCCACCTCATGCGAAGAGTTACTCATTCAAAAGGACCCTGATGCTGGGAGGGATTGGGGGCAGGAGGAGAAGGGGATGACAGAGGATGAGATGGTTGGATGGCATCACCGACTCGATGGACATGAGTTGGGTAAACTCCGGGCGTTGGTGATGGACAGGGAGGCCTGGCATGCTGCAATTCATGGGGTTCCAAAGAGTTGGACATGACTGAGCGACTGAACTGAACTGAACTGAGGGCTCAGGTGCAAAGTGCGGTACAAAGATACTGATACTCTGGCTACTGCTGTTGTTGAAAGTAATGAGTTGTTTGTTTTGTCCCGGTGTCTTCAGTCCTCACCAGCATCACCACAACTACATTGTTACTTAGCAAGTAGGATAATATCTCAGATCCTTCACAGTTCTTGACACAAACAAGGCTTAAATTTGTTCATGGGTCTACTGGGTCATGAGAGAAGAGTAACCAATTTGTACTGCAGCTGGAACTGGGCTAGATCCCGCTCAAAGCTGTCCATTTTTTTGAACCAAAATTATTAGAGCAGAAATTCTAAATGGTATTCAGCCTCCCATTTCCAGGCATCGTTTGTCTTGGCAGTAGGAAACGTGCGGTTCTCTAACCTGTTCTTTACTTTGGAATGGGACATCACTATGGGATCCAGAATACTGAATTCATCCAAACTTTGCTAAAGCGTATTCTTACTAACTTTGATTTTCTATTTCATCACTGAATCTTACCAAGAGACCTTAGGAAATTGTTTCTTTATGATCTTCAGGTCCTATTACATTGCAAGATGGTCACCTGGCTCCCCACTCGACTGGGGCACAGAGTCACAGTGGCAGAAGTTACAGTGTGCCACTAAATGGCCAGGGGAAGGCCCATACTCGGCACGGAAGCAACATGCCAGGTGCCAGGGCCCTCTAGGCACCATGGCTACGGTGCCCACTTGGCTGTCATTATAATGAGCACAGGGGATGTGGTCATCTTCGGCACCTCTCGTTTCCATCAGTATAAGGGATCCGTGTCTAAGTGCAGCACTGCCTGCCTTCATCCAGGCCTACCAAGATGACAGTCAAGAGCTTGGACGCCAGAGCAGGATCATCTACTTTGGAATGCTGTCTTTGCCACTTTCTAGCTGTGTCATCTTGAGAAAGTGACTTAACTTCTCTGTGTCTCAGTTTTATTGCCAACATAAAAATGACATTACTTGCCTCATTCAATTCCTTGGGAATTGAAGGAGCTAATAAATGTAAAGTGCTTAGAACAGAGCCTGGCATCTAGAAAGTGCTGTTAGACATGTTAGCTATTGTACAGGGAGTGTCAGGGAGCATATTTTAAAAGACTAAGATGCTTCCCTTATCTATCTGCTCTTAATGATGAAAAAAGGGAGAGAGACTTCTGGGTGTTATCAGTATTTGAATTCTTCTCTCTCCACTGTATCAGGTCCTTTCTGGCCTTTCAGTATCACCTAACATAGTGCAGGTATTGGGCCCAATTTACATGAGTCAATCCAATCCCTTAGAACCCCAGCCAGCAGCCTTAGCTAGCATAACAAATACAGTATCACTATGACAATGAATTAAAAATAATCACAAATTAGGTTCTTCAATTTTTTTTCAACCATTTCAAAAATTCCTGGTCCATAAACATTTCCTCTGAGTTTTAACAATAAAATGAGCATACTCTATAATTTGCAATTCTATGGTACAATAGTGCTTAACACTCTCCTGTTTGAGTCAGAATCCACCATTTGACAATGAGTAGGGAAAAGGAGGGATTTTTAGGTTCAGTCTACAAGGGAAGGACAGCAGAAACTGGCATAGGTTTCACTGAAGGAAGAATTTAGATCTGAATAAGAATTTAGGTGACCGTTGCATCCGTGGGATCGCAAAGAGTCAGACACAACTGAGCAACAGAACAATAGCAACAAAACCACCACCGTTTTATTTTCTCAAGATGGTAGCCTGGGCTGGACTCAGCTGGGTGTTTCTGCTGGTCTTACCAATGACCCTCTTGTATATCCTCAGCTGGAGGACTGGCTGGAGACTCGGCTCAGCTGGGCCCCTGATGTCTGAGCTTCTTTCTCACTCCATGTAGTAGTCTCTGGACCTATTTCTTTTCTACCTGGCCCCTCTATGTGGCTTCTTTACCAGGTTAGCTGGACCTCTTACATGGCAGCTCAGGTCTCCTAAAAATGCGAAAGAGGAAACTGCCACGCTTGGGCCTAGTACTAGCATAACACCATCTACATTCTATTGGCTAGAGCCAATCACCAGCCTAGCCCAGATTTAAGGGAGGAGGACTATGCACAATCATAAATATTGAGAGATGAGGTTCACTGAAGGCCACCAAATGCAGGAGACTTATCAGAGAGCACCGTCCTCCAAAGGAACAAGTTTAGGCTTCTCTGTGTGCCAGGGCTAAGATGCCCAAGATGTCTTCCTAACTCACACATCTGGCTCCTCAGCTGGGTTGACTGCAGCAGCTGGGTTCTGGCCAAGAGGCATCTGTCTCTCTATGTGGCATCTCCATGAAGCTATTAATAGCTGTGGCTTACTTACAGACTTGCAGTGTTATAGTAACTGGACTTCTTACATGGCAGTTGGCTTCCCCCAGAACACTAAAGTGGGCACTGCCAGACTTTAACACTTGAGACTTCAAAATCTCAGAGTATCACTGCTTCATTCTACTGGTCAAGGTGGTCCCAATGCCAGCCCAGGTTCAAAGGCAGGAGAAACAGACTCCACCTATTTTGAGTGGCAAGGTGACATGGCAGAAGAGCCTATATGATTAGGAGGGATTATTTCAGTCATTTGTGGAAGTATAAAGGGCTCCCCAGGTGGCATTAGTGGGAAAGAACCCACCTGCCAATGCAGGAGATCCCAGAGATAAGGATTCAATCCCTGGGTCGGGAAGATCTCCTCCCTGGATGAGGGCATGGCAATCCACTCCAGTATTCTTGCCTGGAGAATCCCATGCAGAGGAGACTAGCAGGCTACAGTCCATAGGGTCACAAAAAGTCAGACACAACTGAAGTACACACTTGGAAATATAGTCTACCACTTTGATGTTCATTAACAGTATTTCCCTGGGTTGTGAATTCAACTGGAAGTGTACTTCAGAAATCCTCAAAATCTGTTCTGAACTGGGTTTTCATCATCTCAGCTTTGGGCCACAGCCATAAGAGCTTCATTCAGAAGGGTCACAAGACCATTCCAAGGAAGGCTTTTTTGCTAGGTCAGTAATACTGTGATTTGAGTCTCTCAGCACCATCAGAAGCAACCATTCTAAATTACAATATTCCTCTTTCAGTGTTCAACTAATATCCACCCCCTCTTCCTGTCCACCCCCATCTCATGTCACAGCCAGGCAGTACATGATTATACAAGCAGCTCAGGCTACAGTGTCAGGAGTTCCTGAGCAACCTCACACTTTGCCATCGTGTAACTAAACTCCCTGCACATACACACAACTAGAACTTCCACTGTGGGGCTCCCAGTTCAGGTTAAAAGTCCTCAGCAGGAACCTGATTGGCTGAAAGATCAGATAGTTATTCCTAGATCAACCAGCTATGGTCAGGGACAAAGTCAAGCAATGCAGACCTTACCCTTCTGTTCAATGGCACCATTTCCAGAAAAGAAAAAACCATTATTTGGCTTGGCAATCCCTCTAACTGGTGAAGAACAAAAACTTGATGCAGCCTATGGAGAGCAGAGATGAGGACTGAGCATGGTGAGTATCAGCGACTGAGTGTCAATGGCTGAGGGCTCTGGGCAAACTGCAGTGCAATTCAGATGGAAGGGAAGGGGGAAGAGCGGGGATTGGTAGGTGACTGGACAAGACTGGAAAGGTCAGCAAACAGTCCTTCTACCTCCACACAAGGATGTGTGCTCCAAGCCCATCGACCCCTCCATGCCTTTCTTGGTAGACGCCAGCCAGTGTCATTAGAAACTCTCCACCTCTCTGCCAGCCTTCTCCTCTCTGCCAGTCTCCTTCTCTCTCATCCATGACCATTTGACCCATCATTCAAGGTCCAGTTGAAATGTCTCCTCTACTGAGAAATTCTCTCCCAACTTTCTTTGATAATGAGCTTTTCTTTCCTTTGAGTAGCGCAACATTGTGCACAGTTCTGTATTATCACACCTCTTAGCCTGGTTCTGCTCTTTACATACTTGTCTCTCCTCTTCACTAGGTGTGGTGCTAATTTTCTATCACATTTCCTTTCAATGCCTGTCCAGGGTAGTGACTAACACATGGTTGATGTTCAATAAGTGAATGAGGAATAAAAAATATTTTATATCAAATTTGGGGATGAACAGGAGAACATAAATATGATATGAGAGCCCCTTTCTATGAGAGATGTTCCGATGAAGCAGCACAATATGGAACATCCCACAGGCACAATAGGCACATCCCACAATTTATTGAGTAGGCACTCAATAAATATTTGTTGAAATGAATAAGCAGATGAAGAAAAGGACTCAGAAGAAGAGGTTTTGAGGATCATTATGATATGTATATAATTATAAGTGTTTCTTTTTCATCTGTCTTTGATTTCTTAAGAGTAGTAATAGGGGAATTTAGAAAAAAGTACGAGGAAGAAAAATTAAAATCATACCACCTGAAATTTTGATATCTTTTCTTAGTCTTCTGCATTTTTTGTGTGTCTGTGTGTGTGTGTGTGCATATATAAGTATACCTAAAATAAAGTAATCGTCTTGGAAAAATGGTTTTGGGTCATACTGTGGTTCATCCTAACTTTCCTTTGGTCCCCAACCTAGATCAGTTTACAGGAGAATCTGTCATGTTAGATCCTGTCTCTGAATAAATTGGTTATATCTTGTGAACATTTCTCAGGATCAAATTTTTAAAAGAGATCACTTTCTGATTTGCCATCATGCCATTCATAAATCTCAGAGATTCTGGTTGTGATAAAATTGATAATCATTCTGGTCAATTTTTTTTCTGTTTTAATCATATTTTTAAGAACATGTAGTTTTCCTTTGGGACTTAGAAGAAAAAATTAACCCTCTGATAACAAATTGATCTTTCTAAAATGAATTATCACAAATTAACAGCGATCTTAGGAAAAAATTAATTTTGTTAATAGAGAATTATCACAGTCTCATTCCTGGGAATGTATTTTTTTGAAACAGGAGCTTAAAATAATTCTTTCTTTATCAAGAACTTTTTATATTTCTTTTCCATGTTATCTTTTCTTTCAGCAAATTGTTTCTTATACGTAGTCATTACTAAGTATCTGTTGAATAAATGAAAAAAAGATACTTCAAATCTGTGTATCTCTAGCAGAATTAATCAGGGAAAGAGAATTAGATGTTAAAAATTAAAAACCAAAATAAAAAGTACCAAGTTAAAGATTTTAAGTAATAGTAAGCATTTTCTGTGTGTGTGTATATGTATGCACAGGGCGGCCGGATGAGAGGGACCATTTGAACTTAAAAAAAAATTCCTGTAAGGGAAAATGCTTGATCCATAGACCACTGTAAGAAGATGTAACTCATTTTGTGGTGGTAATTTAGGAAGAACATCAGAAAAAACAAAGGTTGGTAATATAGAAATGATTGTCAGTGGAGAAGTTCTGTTCAGCAAGTTGGTCTTGGATCACACAACCCCCCTACAACTGGGGGAATCGAGGCCTCCTAACTTCCCTGACGTCCCAGGACCCAGGTAACGAACTGTGGGAATTTATAGGTTTTCTTATAAATCTAAGAACTAGTTTCAGGGTTCTGCTGTAGCTTCCAAGATGGCACCTGATATGCCTGAGAGAATGAATGAAGAGGGGAGGGAGCAGGAGCCCGAGAGCCTCCAGTGGAAGGAGAGAGGAAGAGGAAGGGTTGAGGGACAGGAGACTCAGGCTGCATGTCACCCTAAAAAAGTCTCAGCCAGGGGTGAACCTAGGAACAGGACTGTCTTTAGGAGAGTTTCATGTCAAGCAGAAATGGCCAGTTCTAAGTCCCTCCTGGCCTCCCTTGGTTGAGAGCAGCTGAGGGAGGGCATTTCGCCCAGGGAACACTGCAGGGGAACGAGGTGGGGAAGCTGGAGGCTGTCTGCCAACCCCATCCTCAGTTGCAGGTTCTCCGGAGCAGAGACCTGAGCTGATACCTCTGTGGCTACCATTCCCCACGGGCACCTGGAAATACGATTTCATGCTGGATTACTTGTATAGGACCCAACATCTCTGTAATGGACGCTCCCTAGAAGCACAGCTGTTGCCAGTCGCTCATTAGACTGAAAGCAGATTAGAGAGGAGAGAAACCTCCCACACCCCACACTCCTGATGCAGACTGTGTGCAGGACGTTGTGTTGTCCGTATTCCCTCCTTTATGTCCATGGGATTCTCCAGGCAAGAATATTGCAGTGGGTTGCCATTTCCACTTCCAGGGGATCTTCCTGACCCAAGAATCAAACCTGTATCTCCTGCATTGCAGTCAAATTCTTTACCATCTGAGCCACCAGGGAAGCCCTTTGGTGTCAGTTAAATATTTATCCCTTTGGTGTCAGTTAAATAAGACTTCAAACATGTTTTCTGGAAGGAGGATCCAGAGGAGGAGGAGTCTAATGTTCGATAAATAAGACATAATTAGGTCCTTGGATACATGAATCTCAGAAGTTAGTAGTAGGTAGGTAAGTTCTTAAAGCATGATGAAAGTAATATGTGAGATACCAACTTAACTAGTGAGAAGAGGACAATTTGAAAAGGTAAGAGCAGGGACTTCCCTGGTGGTGCAGTGGCTAAGACTCTGCACTCCCAATACAGGAGGCCCAGGTTCAGTCCCTGGTCAGGGAATTAGATCCCACATGCTGCAACTAAGACCTGACACAGACAAATAAATAAAACAAATAAATATTAAAAAAAGAAAAGACAAACTAGAAAAATAGTTGTTAGGATGCTATTGTAGCAATCCACAACTGAAGTAGTGAGGCCCCAACTTGAGGTGGTGAGAGTAGAATCTCAAGGAAAGGATGAATCAGAAACTATGACATCCACATGAAAATTGATTAAATGCAGGAGAAGAAAGAAGTCTGAGGTAATGTCAAGATTTTGAGTCTGGGAGAATAAGAAAATGGGAGAAGTGAAAGTTGAGCTGGTTCCCTGGTGAATTACAGATCTGCTGTGCTCAGTGAAAATCTATATTTTGTGTATGAATTAACAGTTTTTAAACATTTAATTGGACTAAGTGGGATTTCTTTGGAAGGAATGATGCTAAAGCTGAAACTCCAGTACTTTGGCCACCTCATTCGAAGAGTTGACTCATTAGAAAAGACTCTGATGCTGGGAGGGATTAGGGGCAGGAGGAGAAGGGGACGACAGAGGATGAGATAGTTGGATGGCATCACTGACTCGATGGACGTGAGTTTGAGTGAACTCCGGGAGTTGGTGATGGACAGGGAGGCCTGGCATGCTGAGATTCATGGGGTCGCAAAGGGTCGGACACGACTGAGCGACTGAACTGAACTGAAGTGGTAAACAATCCGCCTGCCAAAGCAGGAGATGTGGGTTCGATCCCTGGGTTGGGAAGATCCCCTGGAGAAGGAAATGGCAACCCACTCCAGCATTCTCGCCTGGGAAATCCCATGGACAGAGAAGCCTGGCAGGCTACAGTCCATTGGGTCACAAAAGAGTTAGATACCACTAGTAACTAAACAACAACAAAGATTTAATAGATTTAAATAATATCTTGGGCAAGATGGATTGCAATATGAAACTATATCATGATTCTTCTGTTTGAGTTGTATAATTTTTCCATTTGTTTGTTGTTATTTAAAAATGTGTAACCAAAAACATGTGTTTTATATTATTTAGGAGAGAATAAGTTACACTGTTCCTGTTACTCTGATTTTAAAACTGTAAAAGAATAACACAGTCAAGTATTTTCTTACCTCCAGTAACATGGTGAGTTACAGACATGGGATATATTATGCAGTGTCATTATAATATTTTTAATGCATGCAAGCTAAGTCACTTAAGTTGTGTCCAACTCTTTCTGACCCTATGGACTGTAGCCCACCAGGTCCTCTGTCCATGGGATTCTCTAAGCAAGAATACTGGAGTGGGTTGCCGTGCCCTCCTGCAAGGATCTTCCCAACCCAGGGACTGAACCTGAGTCTCCTAAGGCTCCTGCATTGCAAGCAGATGCTTGACTGCTGAGCCACCAGGGAAGCCCAATATTTTTATTATTTATAATCGATAGAATGTGCTCCTTTCACTTATTGTCTACTATTTTCAGGATAGTGTCTAAAATAAAAAAGACTCACCTTTCTCATACCCATGCTTTAAACATTTTGTACAGATTTAACTTTTCTTTTTAAAGGATTTTTCTTATCTATTCTCTACCAGAGACTATATTATCTTCTTTATGATTTGGATGCTTTTTCCCTAAGTAAATTAATTTCACAATAGTTTATGAACACCTTTTGAAAAGATAACAGATCAGTTGAGTTCAGATCAGTTGCTCAGTCGTGTCCGACTCTTTGCGACCCCATGACTTGCAGCACACCAGGCCTCCCAGTCCATCACCAACTCCCGGAGTTCACTCAAACTCATGTGCATTGAGTCGGTGATGCCATTCAGCCATCTCATCCTCTGTCGTCCCCTTCTCCTCCTGCCCCCAAACCTCCAAGGATCAGGGTCTTTTCCAATGAGTCAACTCTTCGCATGAGGTGGCCAAAGTATTGGACTTTCAACCTCAGCATCAGGCCTTCCAATGAACACCCAGGACTGATCTCCTTTAGGATGGACTGGTTGGATCTCCTTGCAGTCCAAGGGACTCTCAAGAGTCTTCTCCAACACCACAGTTCAAAGCATCAATTTTTTGGCGCTGAGCTTTATTCACAGTCCAACTCTCACATTCATACATGACCATAGGAAAAACCATAACCTCAACTAGACGGACCTTTGTTGGCAAAGTAATATTTACTCTGCTTTTTAATATGCTATCTAGATTGGACATAACTTTCCTTCCAAGGAGTGAGCATCTTTTAATTTCATGGCTGCAGTCACCATCTGCAGTGATTTTGGAGTCCAAAAAAATAAAGTCTGACACTGTTTCCACTGTTTCCCCATCTATTTCCCATGAAGTGATGGGACCAGATGCCATGATCTTCGTTTTCTGAATGTTGAGCTTTAAGCCAACTTTTTCGCTCTCCTCTTTCACTTTCATCAAGAGGCTTTTTAGCTCCTCTTCACTTTCTGCCAAAACGGTGGTGTCATCTGCATATCTGAGGTTATTGATACTTCTCCCGGCAATCTTGATTCCAGCTTGTGCTTCTTCCAGCCCAGCATTTTGCATGATGTACTCTGCATATAAGTTGAATAGGCAGGGTGACAATATACAGCCTTGACGTACTCCTTTTCCTATTTGGAACCAGTCTGTTGTTCCATGTTCAGTTCTAACTGTTGCTTCCTGACCTGCATACAGATTTCTCAAGAGGCAGGTCAGATGGTCTGGTATTTCCATCTCTCTCAGAATTTTCCACAGTTTATTGTGATCCACACAGTCAAAGGCTTTGGCATAGTCAATAAAGCAGAAATAGATGTTTTTCTAGAACTCTCTTGCTTTTTCCATGATCCAGCAGTTTGGCAATTTGATCTCTGGTTCCTCTGCCTTTTCTAAAACCAGCTTGAACATCTGGAAGTTCACGGTTCACATATTGCTGAAGCCTGGCTTGGAGAATTTTGAGCATTACTTTACTAGCGTGTGAGATGAGTACATTGTGCAGTAGTTTGAGCATTCATTGGCATTGCCTTTGGGATTGGAATGAAAACTGACCTTTTCGAGTCCTATGGCCACTGTTGAGTTTTCCAAATTTGCTGGCATATTGAGTGTAGCACTTTCACAGCATCATCTTTCAGGATTTGAAATAGCTCAACTGGAATGCCATCACCTCCACTAGCTTTGTTCATAGTGATGCTTTCTAAGGCCTACTTGACTTCATATTCCAGGATGTCTGGCTCTAGGTGAGTGATCACACCATCATGATTATCTGCGTCATGACAATCTTTTTTCTACAGTTCTTCTGTGTATTCTTGCCACCTCTTCTTAATATCTTCTGCTTCTGTTAGGTCCATACCATTTCTGTCCTTTATCGAGCCCATCTTTGCATGAAATGTTCCCTTGGTATCTCTAATTTTCTTGAAGAGATCTCTAGTCTTTCCCATTCGCTGTTTTCCTCTATTTCTTTGCATTGATCACTGAGGAAGGCTTTCTTATCTCTCCTTGCTATTCTTTGGAACTCTGCATTCAAATGGGAATATCTTTCCTTTTCTCCTTTGCTTTTCACTTCTCTTCTTTTCACAGCTATTTGTAAGGTCTCTTCAGACAGCCATTTTGTTTTGCATTTCTTTTCCATGGGGATGGTCTTGATCCCTGTCTCCTGTACAATGTCACGAACCTCCGTCCATAGTTCATCAGGCACTCTGTCTATCAGATCTAGGCCCTTAAATCTATTTCTCACTTCCACTGTATAATCATAAGGGATTTGATTTAGGTCATACCTGAATGGTCTAATGGTTTTCCCTACTTTCTTCAATTTAAGTCTGAATTTGGCAATAAGGAGTTCATGATCTGAGCCTTAGTCAGCTCCCAGTCTTGTTTTTTTTCTGACTGTATAGAGCTCCTCCATCTTTGGCTGCAAAGAATGTAATCAATCTAATTTCGCTGTTTTTATTATTTATACTCAATAGAATGTGCTGGTGATGTCCATGGGTAGAGTCTTCTCTTGTGTTGTTGGAAGAGGGTTTTTGCTATGACCACTGCGTTCTCTTGGCAAAGCTCTATTAGCCTTTGCCCTGCTTCATTCCGCATTCCAAGGCCAGATTTGCCTGTTACTCCAGGTGTTCCCTGACTTCCTACTTTTGCATTCCAGTGCCCTATAATGAAAAGGACATCCTTTTTGGTTATTAGTTCTAAAAGGTCTTGTAGATCTGCATAGAACCATCCAAATTCAGCTTCTTTAGCATTACTGGTTGGGGCATAGGCTTGGATCACCATGATATTGAATGGTTTTGCCTTGGAAACGAACAGAGATCATTCTGTTGTTTTTGAGACTGCATCCAAGTACTGCATTTCAGACTCTTTTGTTGACCATGATGGCTGCTCCATTTCTTCTACGGGATTCCTGCCCACAGTAGTAGATACAATGGTCATCTGAGTTAAATTCACCCGTTCCAGTCCATTTTAGTTCACTGATTCCTAGAATGTCGACATTCACTCTTGCCATCTCCTGTTTGACCACTTCCAATTTGCCTTGATTCATGGACCTGACATTCCAGGTTCCTATGCAATATTGCTCTGACAGCATCGGACCTTGCTTCTATCACCAGTCACATCCACAACTGGGTATTGTTTTCGCTTTGGCTCTATCCCTTCTTTCTTTCTGGAGTTATTTCTCCACTGACCTCCAGTAGCATATTGGGCACCTACCGACCTGGGGAGTTCCTCTTTCAGTATCCTGTCATCTTCCCTTCATACTATTCATGGGGTTCTCAAGGCAAGAATACTGCAGTGGTTTGCCATTCCCTTCTCCAGTGGACCACATTCTGTCAGACCTCTCTACCGTGACCCATCCGTCTTGGTGGCCCCACACGGAATGGCTTAGTTTCATTGAGTTAGACAAGGCTGTGTGGTCCGTGTGATCAGACTGGCTAGTTTTCTGTGATTATGGTTTCAGTGTGTCTGCCCTCTGATGCCCTCTCACTACACCTACCGTCTCATTTGGGTTTCTCTTACCTTGGACGTGGGGTATCTCCTCACAGCCGCCCCTCCTGATACTGAATGTGGAGTAGCTCTTCTCGGCCCTCCTGCGCCCACGCAGCCACCACTCCTTGGACGTGGGGGTACTCCTCTCAGCCGCCACCCCTGACCTCAGACGTGGGGTCCAATATCAGATCAACCTGTGTTAAATTTTATAATGTAAATGTAGATTTGCCATTATTAGGAGCAGAAATCTTATTATTCAAGTAACTGAGTCTGTCTCCAGCATCTAGGTACCATTTACTGAGCCCAATTTGGGGGAGACATAATTCAAATAAACTATAACTTTTTTCCTTTAAAAATATTTTTATAAACCTATAAAAAATAGCCCCTAGAGAAGGAAATGGCAACCCACTCCAGTATTGTTGTCTGGAAAATCTCATGGACAGAGGAGCCTAGTGGGCTACAGGTCATGGGGTTGCAGAGTCAGACATGACTAAGTGACTAAGAAGACATAAAAATAGCTGATCATGTTATCAGTGACCTTGGTCAAAATGTATCCGACCTATACTGAAAAAAGTAAATGTGCCTCTGGTCGGTAGAAGCCTTATTTAAATGTTGAATGAGGTGAAATCAGTCTGGCAAAAGGTCAACAGGGGCTGAGTTGTAAGCAGGGATATGGGGCCGACCAGCAAGGAAAGGTTTGCGAAAGAAAACTTCCTCAGGGAACTCTGTAAATGGCAGCACTTCTTAGACTGAGTCACTATATGCTAAAGAGTTTGGCGATTTACTCAGTTGGCCCCTGATTGGGGAGGGGCAGGACGTTGTTCAACAGCCCCAAGATCTGCATCTGTGGTCCTCCTAGAGAACTTGTTCGCTTACTGACCCAGAATCTTTCACTGTTGGTATTTGAAGAGGAAGCCACATGCTCTGGCAAACTTGGATTGATTCCTGAGTTGGAGGATAAAACATTTAATGAATGCCTACTGTATTTTTGGACTGCAAGATCAAAGCAGTCAGTCCTAAAGGAAATCAATCCTGAGAATTCACTGGAAGGACTGATGCTGAAGCTCAAACACTTTGGCTGCTTGATGTGAAGAACCAACTCATTAGAAAAGACCCTAAAGCAGGGAAAGATTGAAGGCAGGAGGAGAAGGGGACGACAGAGGATGAGATGGTGGGATGACATCACTGACACGATGGACATGAGTTTGAGCAAGTTCTGGGAGATGGTGAAGGACAGGAAGTCTGGCTTGCTGTAGTCCATGGGGTCACAAAGGGTCAGACACAACTGAGCAACACCAACAGCAACAATAACTGTATTCTAGGTACTTTACATACACGCTGTTGCTTAAAACAACCCTTTAAGGTAAGTAGACTTTTCATATTACCAATGGGAAAACTGAGGCTCAGAATAGTTGAGTATCTTGCTTACACAGTAAATGGCAAAGTGGAAATTTGAACTCACGTCACACCTGCTCAGAAGCACGTGCTTTTTCCATCATTCACATCAACCTCTCTGGTTTGTAAGTGGAATTTGGAAGTAGTAGTGTTCTATTCCTATTTCTGCAATGGAAGAATTTGAATTTGTCAAAAATCCATTTACAGCTTTAAGGACTTGTTTAACCATGATGTTGCAGGAAGAATATCGGACTAAATGTCTAGACATGGGTGATCCATGATGCCCTCGGGGCAGTCTTAGGTTTAGCTAAAGTATGGATTCTCAACATTCAGAGTCACAAGACCCCCTAGTCTGGTGAGAGGATATAGGACAGGATCGCCCTCTTACCAGGCGACAGAGTCAGGCACGGCTCTCAGAGGGCTTCTGGTAGCTGTCCATACAGCCCTGCAGGTATGGTTCTCTTCCACCCCCAGTAAAGGGCTCGGTTCAAGGACATGAGACTCACATCACGGGGAGGGGAGCTGCCCTACTTTAGAAGCCCCACTTCCTAGAGGAGTAAAATCGCTTGTGACAACTTTATAGGCATATCTTCCAGGTGACTAGACTCAGCACACTCAGCGAAGCCCAAGGGAGATCAAGTATTTATAGTTCTCACAGCTTCCCAGTCAGGAGTCATTTTTACCACAAGCAGTACTGCCTGGTAACACAGTCAACACACCTTATTGATCAGGTTACCAAAGAAACAGAGTTAGAACGTTAACAGGCGTTCCAACACTCTTGCAGAAGTTCTTTGTTAACCTAATGAAAAGAATTTTGTTAACCCTTAGCGCACTGGTTCTAATCTAGTTCTCTGCCAAGAACTAAGTACATGTTTTAAGCAATCACTTTCTGGGTCTCTAGCCCATCGTCTATAAAATGAGGGCATTTTACTACAACTTCCATTCTTCCATTCTGAATCATATTGTGGTAGAGTGAAAGGAGTCCTATATTAAAATTAGAAAATCTAGCTTCTAATTCCTTTAACTAGCTCTCCTACTTATTAGCTATCTAACCTGGGAATAATATTACCTGCTCACAATGCTAGGATAAGGATAAAAGATTAGAATACACATGATAAGGCTTTGAAAACTACATAATATTATAAAATATAAATGAAGAAGACTAACATTTACTGTATACCACTTATGTTACAGACATGTAAGCTATTTTCTACAGAATATCTGTTAGTTTTAATCTTTACTATAATAAAGTTAACTATTTTTCCTGGGATCCTCACCCTGACTATTGCAGAGCCCAAATTCACACAAGATTGCCTTGTTCTAAAAGCCCATGTCTCTTCACTGTTAGCAGTTTTAGTAATATAATCTGTAATTCTGAAACTATAAAGATTATTTTTGTTAACCTGAATTAGACATATTAATACCAAAAACTGTCTCTTGCTTATATGTGCTTTAAAATCTCTCCCTTATTTAAGGTTACATATAAGATATCATCCCTGGTGGCTCAGATGGTAAAGAATCTGCCTGAAATGCAGGAGATCCAGGTTCAGATCCCCTGGAGAAGGGAATGGCAACCCACTCCAGTATCTTTTTTTAAAATTACTTTTATTTGGCTTCGCCAGGTCTTAGTTGGAGAATATGGGATCTAATTCCCCAACCAGGGTTCGAACCCAGGCCCTTTGCACTGGGAGCTTGGAGTCTTAGCCACTGGACTACCAGGGAAGTCCCAACTCCAGCATTCTTGCCTAGAGAATTCCATGGACAGAGGAGCCTAGTGGGCTACAGTCCATGGGGTTGCAGAGAGGGACATGCCTGAGCAACTAACACTTTTACTTTTTTCACTTTCATGATGTACTTTTCTCTAATTATTTGACTTTTCCTACCCTTCAGAAAAGTTTATTGTTATTTCTTAAGACAAGATACATTTCCAAAGGAAAAACAGAAGCTTATAGCACTGTTTTACATCAAGGGGACTTCCTCTCAGTTTGACATCGTGTATAGTACTTATTTTGATGTCTTCTATTTTTACTTGACTCTTTGTGACCCCATGGACTGTAGCCCTCCAGGCTCCTCTGTCCATGGGATTCTCCAGGCAAGAATACTGGAGTGGGTTGCCATGCCCTTCTCCAGGGTATCTTCCCAACCCAGGGATCAAACCCAGGTCTCCTGCATTGCAGGCAGATTCTTTACAGTCTGAACCACCAGGGAAGCACTTTGGCAATTATTTTTCAAAAGCCTAATTCTCTGATAATTTATCTTTATCTATGAAGGTGTTTTCTTGGCTGTAATATGGGGAATTTTTTAAATTTTCAACTTTTGAAGCATTGGTTGTGCAACATGCAGTTGGGCATTGTCATGGAGAATTGGGCCCACTCTGTTGACCAGTGCCAGCTGCAGACACAGCAGTTTTCTGTGCACCTCATCGATTCACTGAGCATACTTCTCAGATGTAACAGTTTTTCTGAGATTCAGAAAGTTGAAGTGGTTCAGACCAGCAGCAGACCACCAAACAGTGACCATGATTTTTTTTGGTGCAAGTTTGGCCTTGGGAAGTGCTGTGGAGCTGCTTCTCAGTCCAGTCACTGAGGGTCTTTGCCAGCGGTCATATAAAATACACATTTCATTGCACATCACAAGCGGATGGTTTGCCATTGTTGCGTAGAAGACGACACTTCAAAATGACAATTTTTTTGACTTGCGGTCAGCTCATAAGGCACCCAATTATAGAACTTTTTCACCTTTTCAATTTGCTTCAAATGCCAAACCACCATAGAATGGTCTACGTTGAGTTCTTTGGCAACTTCTCATGTAGTTGTAAGAGGATCAGCTTCGATGATGGTGCTGTTGGTTGCTGTCAACTTCCGATGGCCAGCTCATCTTCAAGGCTTTCCTCTCCTTTACAAAACTTCTTAAACCACAGCTGCACTGTATGTTCATTAGTAGTTCCTGGGCCAAATGTGTCGTTGATGTTGAAGTTGTCTCCACCGCTTTATGACCCATCTTGAACTCAAATATGAAAATCACTCAAATTTGCTTTTTGCCTAACATCATTTCCATAATCTAATATAAACATAAAAAATGGCAAGTAAAAAAAATGTCATTAGCAAAAAAAAAAAAAAAAGTGAGAAATGTGTTAAAATTATATATAACATAATCACATTTATTTAAAGAATGTATTCCAATACCAAAGGCAAATTTCAACAATGCAAAAGACACAATTACTTTTGCACCAACCTAAGAGTTAATTGGAGAAGGAGATGGCAACCCATTCCAGAATCCTTGCCTGGAGAATTCCAGGGACAGAGGAGCCTGGTGGGCTGCCGTCTATGGGGTCACACAGAGTTGGGCAAGACCGAAGCAACTTAGCAGCAGCAGCAGCAGCAAGAGGTAATTATGCTGACCATAGACTCTTGGTATGTTGAGGTAAAGGTTTTTCTGAAGATTTCTTTTCTGGCAGAGGAAAAGTTATAACCAGTCTTTCTGCCTTGTAGACTTGTAATTTAACCTTACTTGAACCCTTCTTGATTCTTGATCACTAATACTGATGAGTCTGGCTAGTTAATATTTTATTCTAGATTTTCACAGCTATAAATGTAAGTGAAATTAACCTATTATTTTCTTTTCTTATACTGTCTGTATCTGGTTTTGACATAAAGCAGTTCAGTCATAAAATGAGTTTGACAGCTTTTCCTTTATTATGGTGTGTTCATTTAAGGTATGAATTATCTATTCCGTTAAGAATGTATACAGTGAAATTGGTCAGTCATGTCTGACTCTTTGCAACTCCATGGCCTGCCAGTTTCCTCTGTCCATGGAATTCTTCAGGCCAGAATACTGGAGTGGTTAGCCATTCCCTTCTCCAGGAGATCTTCCCAACCCAAGGATTGAACCCAGGTCTCTGGCCTTGTAGGTGGATTCTTTATCATCTGAGCCACCAGGGAAGCTTAGACTGTTTTAGCTCACTAATAAAATATCAATGGTAGGTCTCATTAGGCATCACTCTTTTTTTTGCTTTACATAAATTCCTGGATGGACTGACTTGATTTTTAATTTTACTAAGTAAACTATTTTTTAAATTCCCATTTTCTACCATAGTGCCTTCTAGCAACGTTTCTTCTCTTGATCCCGGGGCTTACCGCTTTCTTCTTGAGCTATCAATTTGATCATTTATTCTCATATATTTCATTTCTTTCTTTGGAATTGGAATGAAAACTTTTTCCAGTCCTGTGGCCACTGCTGAGTTTTCCAAATTTGCTGGCATATTGAGTGCAGCACTTTCACAGCATCATCTTTCAGGATTTGAAATAGCTCCACTGGAATTCCATCACCTCCACTAGCTTTGTTTGTAGTGATGCTTTCCAAGGCCCACTTCACTTCACATTCCAGGATGTCTGGCTCTAGGTGAGTGATCACACCATCATGATTATTTGGGGTCATGACAATCTTTTTTGTACAGTTCTTCTGTGTATTCTTGCCACCTCTTCTTCATATCTTCTGCTTCTGTTAGGTCCATACCATTTCTGTCCTTTATCAAGCCCATCTTTGCATGAAATGTTCCCTTGGTATCTCTAATTTTCTTGAAGAGATCTCTAGTCTTTCCCATTCGCTGTTTTCCTCTATTTCTTTGCATTGATCACTGAGGAAGGCTTTCTTATCTCTCCTTGCTATTCTTTGGAACTCTGCATTCAGATGGGAATATCTTTCCTTTTCTCCTTTGCTTCTCACTTCTCTTCTTTTCACAGCTATTTGTAAGGCCTCCTCAGACAGCCATTTGCTTTCTTGCATTTCTTTTCCATGGGGATGGTCTTAACCCCTGTCTCCTATAAAATGTCATGAACCTCTGTCCATAGTTCATCAGGCACTCTGTCTATCTGATCTAGTCCCTTAAATCTATTTCTCACTTCCACTGTGTAATCATAAGGGATTTGATTTAGGTCATACCTGAATGGTCTAGTGGTTTTCCCTACTTTCTTCAATTTGAGTCTGAATTTGGCAATAAGGAGTTCATGATCTGAGCCACAGTCAGCTCCTAGTCTTGTTTTTGCTCACTGTATAGAGCTTCTCCATCTTTGGCTGCAAAGAATACAATCAATCTGATTGCAATCAATCTGATCTGATGGTGTTGACCATCTGGTGATGTCCATGTATAGAGTCTTCTCTTGGAAGAGGGTTTTTGCTATGACCACTGCATTCTCTTGACAAAATTCTATTAGCCTTTGCCCTGCTTCATTCTGTATTCCAAGGTCAAATTTGCCTGTTACTCCAGGTGTTTCTTGACTTCCTACTTTTGCATTCCAGTCCCCTAGAATGAAAAGGAAATCTTTTTGGGGTGTTAGTTCTAAAAGGTCTTGTAGATCTTCATAGAACCATTCAGCTTCTTCAGCGTTACTGGTTGGGGCATAGGCTTGGATCACCGTGATATTGAATGGTTTGCCTTGGAAATGAACAGAGATCATTCTGTCGTTTTTGAGATAGTTGTTTTTGAGATCGCATCCAAGTACTGCATTTCGGACTCTTTTGTTGACCATGATGGCTACTCCATTTCTTCTAAGGGATTTCTGCCCACAGTAGTAGATATAATGGTCAGTGACGGTAGGGACATTTTACTCCTTGATTGAGCCCGTTTTATATTAGAACAGCTATGTTTACTTGTGGTCTCTAAGTTTATTTTTATTCCATACTAAAAATCTGTTTTTTTTCTAATATAGTAAGATACCTTTCAGGTATTAGTGCTCTTTTTCATTTTGGAGTTTAGAAATAGCATATATATTAGGAAGTAACAAAACTTTTGGATTCTGATTACTTTAATTTTGTAAAATAATTGTTTTTTTCTATACAATTAAATATGACTAATTATTAATATATATATTCCCAACAATGTATATATACAATATTGTATATATATGCATTTTATATTTTACATTTTTATTTACATGATGTAGACAAAATGCCGATGAGTATATTTTCGTGATGCTTATTATGAACGCTGATACTTTTTATTCTATTTTGCTTCATTTTCTAAAGTTCTGCTTGCAACTAAGTTGAATTTATCACTCAATAATGATCTGCAAATCATTATCTAAAATCAATTGTCCTTGCTGTAATCCCTAGTCAGTTATAGATTTTCAAACATCTCCTGGTCTGTCATGTCTCTGTTAATTTTGCCAAATGGGTACACTGCTTATAAATTTAAGTTTGATGTACTCACATTTCTTCATTATATGAGTCTTGGTTGCGAAATTTCTTTCCACTTCTAGTTCACACAGATATTCTTCTACATTTTCTTCAATTAGATTTATAAATTTAATTTTTGAATTTAGGATTTCAGTCTGATACCCATCTTTTTATTTGAATAAGGTAAGGATTCAACTTTACTTTTCTCCATGAAAATCAAAGTGTTAGTTGCTCAGTCATGTTCAACTCTGTGACCCCATGGACTGTAGTCCAACAGGTTCCTCTGTCCACGGAATATTCCAGGCAATTTAGCCAGTAGCATCAATTAAAAAATTTTTTTTTGCCATTCCATGGTGGTACCTTATTTATCCTACATGGAATTCCCTTATAACATAGATTGATTTCTGTTTCTTGGTCCATTTGACTTTTCACTAATACTCTACTGTCTGGTCACTTTTAAATCACACTAAAAGTGATCAGACAATACAGTACTAGTGAGTCCCTTGGACTGCAAGGAGATCAAAGTAGTCAGTCCTAAAGGAAATCAACCCTGACTATTCATTGGAAAGACTGATGCTGAAGCTGAAGCTCCAAAACTTTGGCTAACTGATGCAAAGAACTGATTCACTAGAAAAGATGCTGATACTGGGAAAAATTGAAGGCAGGAGGAGAAGGGGATAACAGAGGATAAGATGTTTGAATGCCATCACTGACTCATGGACATGAGCTCTGGAAGATGATGAAGGAAAGGGAAGCCTGCAGTTTTGGGGGTTGCAAAGAGTCGAACAAGACTGAGTGACTGAACAACAAATATCAAAGGTCAGTCAGTCAAGTAAGGAGATAGGTTGTCTTCAGGCAATAGCGACAGCATCTAACATCCAATGGTCAGAATGTCTCCCCAGGGTGATTATGCCTTAGACTTTTATAGGGAGGAGTAAACAAGTTGCAGAGGTGGTGATTTATAGTTTTGTTTTATTTCCAGCAAGAAGTCACGTCAATTATGTGAACAGGAAATGTCTTTTTCTGTGGCTAGCTAGTTTCTGGGGACAAAAAACTGTAATCTTAGCAAATCAGTTGTGAGACAGAGAAGGAGTGTTGGAGGGTCAGTATCTGGCCTCATCTGCAGGTTCAGACAAAGAGGGAAAGGTCTGTATTTGGCCTTAATCAGTGCCTCCTCTTGTTGAATACAAACATCATCAGTCTTAGAACAATCTCATTAATTCCTGTGGGTTTTGGTCAAGGCTCAGTTAAATTGTCCATGGAGTCAGCAATTTCTTGTTGGCTCCCCCCTTGGAGCATGGGCTTAATCATCTGTTGAGCTCTGATGGTGGTCTAAAGCTGAGAAAGGATTCTGGAGAAAAGGTGCTTAATTAGAAGAATACTTACAAAAGAAAGCAGAAAATTTGTTTATCAGAGGCTGTAAAAAGGAGTAAAACCAAGACCCAAGGCCAGTGAGAACCAGTCTAGTGGATTCCAGGAAATTAATGTGGAGATCCTTCGAGGAAGGGGTCAGGATTGTGACTGCATTGTGGAGGCAATGCAGTGAATTTCTTGGTTAGCATCTCACATGTTCTTGCTTATGATGTAGAGGTCAGAGAAGTTGGGGGATGGGGCAAATGTGAAAAAAAGTACACAACTGTGGATAAATGAGGAATAGAGAAGGAGGGCAGAAATGGAAAGGAATAAGAAAGACATGACTCAGGAAGTTCTAAAACTAAAGAAAAACAGAAAAATTAAAAAATGATGAAGATACAAAGGAGGAACATGAAGGACACTGGAGAAAGGAATCCTAGGCAATTGTGCTCCAATATCGTGGGTGGAAGTTGACCCCATTGTGGTACCATCTGCTTTTCCCAAAATTCATGAGAAAGCAGTTTGTCTCACGTCATCATCTGCTTCTGGGAGGTCTCAAGGAGCCTCAGCTTAGGGTCTGCTGCTCGGGTGACTTTTCCCAACTTCAATAAGACTTTTGTTTTTTAAATATTGAGACATAAAAGATGTATTCCTAATGGTTCTGCTGCAGTACCAGTGGTTAGAAAGACAGTGTAAGTTTCCACGGCTTCCCAGGTGGCTCAGCGGTAAAGAATGTGTTCGCCAATGCAGGAGATGAGGGTTCGATCCCTGGGTCAGGAAGACCCTATGGAGAAGGAAATGGCAACCCACTCCAGTATTCTGGCCTGGAGAATCCCATGGGACAGAGGAGGCTGGAGGGCTACAGTCCATATTGTCGCAAAGAGTCGGACGCGACTGAAACGACTTAGCACAGCACAGCACAAGAGACTCGGGTTCAATCCCTGGGTCGGGAAGATCCCCTGGAGTAGGAAACAGCAACCCACTCCAGTATTCTTGCCTGGAAAATTCCACGGACAGAGGAGCCTGGTGGGCTACAGTCCATGGGGCTGCAAAGAGTCAAACATGACTTAGTGACTAAACAACAAGTAAGGTTCCTTCCATCTGGCTTCAGGATTGGTCTTTTGATGTTTTGTTTTTTTTTTTCCCAGAAGACCAGGTCTTCAACATGAAGATCATGTAAGGGCTGAGGTAGGATATCTCAGGGGAAAGTACTGAATGCATTTGAACTATCAGTAATAAGTATGTGTATCGGATAAGACCTTGGCAATATTTAAGAAAACCAAATTGGATCAGATCTGAACCTCCTATGGTCTAAGAGTAAGGGATCTTCATGGGCCTGCCAGTGATTACTTCTCAAAGGGAGAATCACTGTTGGGGGGAAAGTGAGGATTACAGGGTCCTCAGGGCTAACAACAAGACTTAGGAGTCGAGTCAGGTTGAGTTCCTCAGCACTTGACTAACTTGTACTTCTGGCCCATTCTATTTTTGAGGATTAAGGATGGTAAGGACTGTTGTTTTTGTGGAGGGGGAAGTACTTAGCAATGTGGTGATTTCCTCTATCACTAGAGAGGAACAGAGGGATTCTCCAAGTGTGAAAAATTCTAGTGACTAACACTATATTAAATAAAGTGTCTTTAAACCGAAACATACAAAAAACAAGGTCATGTATTGGTCAGTTGGGACCAGAAGCTCACAGGAAACCATCCCTGTATTTCCCCTAGAAGTAATAGTTCAGTATTCACTAACACAGAGTCTGGCAACTTTATAGAACTTAACTACCACATATAACAAGAATTGCTGTATTTAGTACATATTTTTAAAAAGATGAGGTGAGGGAGAAATTATCTTATTTTCCATGCTGAAATACTAGAGCATTATTAACAGCTACATTTATCTATTCACAGTCATTTTATTAAATCCTCTAATTCTGATAGTTTGCTAATTTATTTGGATTTAATACTCACACAATGATGTCACATTTTGGCCTTATCATTTCCAACAGCTACTTCTTGTGTGTGTGTGTTTCCATCAGTACTTTCTAAAACTAGGAATAAACGGTGAAAATGAGTCTCCTTGTAATACATCTGAACTGAAAAAGAATAACTGTGGAGCACAGGTCACAAACTCTTAATGCCTATGGGCCAGGCATGTTACTTGACCTGGTCAAGTGTTCTGGCAGTGCCCCCTTGTGGAAGCTGCACTACAGCACCGTGATTTTCCAAGTTTGCAACTACAGCAATTCAAAATTTTTGAATACAATGTGTGAGACAGATATAGGAGTAGGGCTACTAGTTTATGGTCTCTGCTCTAGGATTTTGAGCATAACTTTGACTTTTTTAAAACACAGTTTTTCATTATCTTACCAGGTTAATGTAAATAGTTCTTGGTTCCACAGCAGTTGCCAATGTGTTGTCTGTAACATTTATTCAGGTGTTAGTTGGAAATCTGAATGCGCTTAAAATGGAAATAAAAAAAAAATTATTGAGATAATACTTACATCTACACATTGGAAATAATAGCTTCTAGTAAATGCCATCAGGAAACATGCTTCCTTGGTTCACCATTCAATGTTTTAGAGTAATTATTATTAATCACTTTAGAAAGAAAAAATAGCCCTGGTAATGTTTTTTTATTAATTTGGTTTAAGTCTTAGTTTCACTTAAATTTTCCAATGTCTTTAGCAAAAGAAAAATCAGATATATTGAGAGATAAATCAACTCATGAAAGAGTTAAGGAACTTCAAAAGGGATACAAATCACATAACCTGGGAAATGTTTTTCTTTTCAAGTCTGTTGAATATGTGGTACTTAACTTTTTTTGCAGCTACACTAAAAACACACACACAAACTCTCAAAAACTGTTCTGCTGACTCATCTACAACATAGCCAACTGTCTCCTAGGCAGCAAGGCATTTACTGATCTCCTAAGAATAGTCAGAAACTTAATGGGCTCACAGGAGCCAGGAATCAATAAGGAAGCAAGAAAAGAGAAACCTGTAGCCAACTGGAGCTTGCAGGTCCTCTTCAAAGCTAATTTCTACCATGTATCACCAACACTTTGCTGTCCTGTGGGAATGTAAGCAATGTGGTTACATTTCCCAGTCCCTCAAGGGAATCACAAATCAAGATTTTTATGTAAAATTTCCCAACTTTTAAACTATGCAGCCAAAGGTAACAGGCCAATCACCTGGATTTGATCCTCAGATTAGCAGTTTGCAACCTCAAATCAGAAGACAAAAAGTTCCTCCTGCTAAGGGACCTAAGGGGCTTCCCTGATAACTCAGTTGGTAAAGAATCTGCCGGCAATGCAAGAGACCCCGGTTCGATTCCTGGGTCAGGAAGATCCGCTGGAGAAGGTAAAGGCTACCCACTCCAGTATTCTGGCCTGGAGAATTGCATGGACTGATTAGTCCATGGGGTTGCAAAGAGTCAGACTGGACTTTCAGTTTCACGGGACCTAAGAGGCTAAGTATGCAGAAATCAAAAGCATGTTGATTACTAGAAAGTTAAGTGATACTAGCAGTCCAACACGATGAAATCTCTGTTCATTTGTCTTTTAAAATCTTTTGAAAACGCAGCGCTCAGCCAAGCATTCACACATGCAGTTTATCAAACGAGCCAACATTTATTTAGTGCTTGTTATATTATTTAGTGTTTTAAAACTCAAGAAGTGAAGGCCATTATGAATTTTCAGATGACACCACACTTAGGACAGAAAGCAAAGGACTAAAGAGCCTCTTGATGAAAGTGAAAGAGGAGAGTGAAAAAGTTGGCTTAAAACTCAACATTCAGAAAACTACGATCATGGCATCTGGTCCCATCACTTCATGGGAAATAGATGGGAAAACAATGGAAACACTGACAGACTTTGTTTTCTTGGGCTCCAAAATCACTGCAGATGGCGACTGCAGCTATGAAATTAAAAGACGCTTGCTCCTTGGAAGAGAAGTTATGACCAACCTAGACAGCATAGTGAAATACAGAGACATTACTTTCTCAACAAAGGTCCATCCAGTCAAAGCTATGGTTTTTCCAGTAGTCATGTATGGATGTGAGCATTCAACCATAAAGAAGGCTGAGTGCCAAAGAATTGATGATTTTGAACTGTGGTGTTGGAGAAGACTCTTGTGAGTCCCTTGGACAGCAACAAGATACAACCAGTCCATCCTAAATGAAATCAGTCCTGAATATTCATTGGAAGGACTGATGCTGAAGCTGAAACTCCAGTACTTTGGCCACCCGATGCAAAGAACTGACTCACTGGAAAATGTCCTGATGCTGGAAAAGACTGAAGGTGGAGGAGAAGGGGACGACAGAGGATGAGATGGTTGTATGGCATCACCGACTCGATGGACATGAGTTTGAGTATGCTCTGGGAATTGGTGATGGACTGCGAAGCCTGGCGTGCTGCAGCCCATGAGGTCACAAAGAGTCGGACACGACTGAGCGACTAAACTGAACTGACTCCCTAATTCCAGCAGAGGGCATTGAACCTCTCAGGTCAGGATAGAGAGAAGTGATTACTCCCCTTGTGGCTCACAAGAGAAATGCAACAGAAAACAGTAGAGGGAAATACTTTTGTGCCTAAGTGTCGCACATGACACTTTGTCATGTCGCATATGGCTGAGTGAGTAAGCGCGGGCGCGCGCGCGCACACACACACACACACACACACACACACTCAAGGATTGAAGTCTTTCTGAACTGACTAGAAAATTGGAATTTCAGTAGGTATCCATCTTGACTAACTGCATACATAACGAGTTCTGAGGATGGATGCTTGCAATATCTCATGCAGGGGGGTCCTCAATGTATTCTGAGTGTACAGCCAGTTCTTCCTTGAGCTATCATTGCTAACATGTCAGAGTTAATATGCCCAATATCCGTGCAGCTTTAGTTGTTTTTCTATGTATGCACATGTAATCACTCTTTTTTAGGTGACTGGATGTGAGAGGAAGATGTGACTGTCACAATTTAACCAAGAGAAACTGAGGGAAGGTGGAAAAATGAAAGAAGGTAGAAAGAACGACCTACCTGGAGCCTCCGATTTGACCTAGAGCAGCCGTGATCACATCATACAAATTATCTCATGTGTCTTTTAGCCGCATGTTTCATTAGCTGTCAATCGCTATTAAAAAGACAGAAGATCAAGTAAAGAATATCCAAGTATTGTTCCATGCTTATAATCTATGATTTTTTCCTCCAATTTTATAGGATATGTGCGAGGTTTCTAGCTTTTCATGTAGCATGAGTAAAATCTGCACATTAAACACTTGGTAGATAGTAAAATTGTCATATTGGATCCTTCTTCTGTTAACATGTAAATCTGTTGCTAAACTATACAGTTGGATAATACAAACTTTTAACTTTTAAAATAAAGATTTGACATTTGTACATCATGTTTACAAGCAGCAACAAACTATGGCTTTTTTAAAAAAATTAACAATATACTTAGCACTATGTAATATAATATGCTGTTAATAATATGACTCCTATAGAATTATTGCATTCATTGTATTTGGGGGTGGGTGGGACTGCTTTGCAAATGTGATTAAGTTAAGGATTTTAGGATGGAGAGATTATCCTACATTATGTGACTGAGCCCTAAATGCCATCCCAAGTGTCCTTATAAGAGAAGGGCAGAGGGAGGTGTGCTAGAGACACGGAAGAAGAGACTCAGGAGAGGGAAGACAAGTGAATATGAACATGAGCATGAGGACACAAGCCGGGACACCTGCAGCCACCAGGAGCTAGAAAAGCGAGGGACAGATTCTCTCCCTTAGAGCCTCTGGAGGGAGCACCGTTTTGTTGACATGTTGGTTCAACACTTCTGGCCTCCAGGGTAAGAGGTGGCTTTTGGTTGCTCTAAGCCTCTACACATGGACGTCACCAGACGGCCAACACCGAAATCAGATTGATTATATTCTTTTCAGCCAAAGATGGAGAAGCTTTATACAGTCAACAAAAACAAGACCAGGAGCTGACTGTGGCTCAGATCATGAACTCCTTATTACCAAATTCAGACTCAAATTGACGAAAGTAGGAAAAACCACTAGACCATTCAGGTATGACCTAAATCAAATCCCTTATGATTATACAGTGGAAGTGAGAAATAGATTTAAGGGACTAGATCTGATAGACAGAGTGCCTGATGAACTATGGATGGAGGTTCGTGACATTGTACAGGAGACAGGGATCAAGACCATCCCCATGGAAAAGAAATGCAAAAAAGCAAAATGGCTGTCTGAGGAGGCCTTACAAATAGCTGTGAAAAGAAGAGAGGCGAAAAGGAAAGATATTTCCATCTGAATGCAGAGTTCCAAAGAATAGCAAGAAGAAATCAGAAAGCCTTCTTCAGTGATCAATGCAAAGAAATAGAGGAAAACAACAGAATGGGAAAGACTAGATATCTCTTCAAGAAAATTAGAG
Organism: Capra hircus; assembly: GCF_001704415.2. Lineage (NCBI taxonomy): Eukaryota > Metazoa > Chordata > Mammalia > Artiodactyla > Bovidae > Capra > Capra hircus. Next base: position 55,748,692 of record NC_030828.1, on the reverse strand, counting down.
ATACCAAGGGAACATTTCATGCAAAGATGGGCTCGATAAAGGACAGAAATGGTATGGACCTAACAGAAGCAGAAGATATTAAGAAGAGGCAAGAATACACGGAAGAACTGTACAAAAAAGATCTTCACGACCCAGATAATCATGATGATGTGATCACTAATCTAGAGCCAGATATCTTGGAATGTGAAGTCAAGCGGGCCTTAGAAAGCATCACTACGAACAAAGCTAGTGGAGGTGATGGAATTCCAGTTGAGCTGTTTCAAATCCTGAAAGATGATGCTGTGAAAGTGCTGTACTCAATATGCCAGCAAATTTGGAAAACTCAGCAGTGGCCACAGGACACGAAAAGGTCAGTTTTCATTCCAATCCCAAAGAAAGGCAATGCCAAAGAATGCTCAAACTACTGCACAATGTACTCATCTCACATGCTAGTAAAGTAATGCTCAAAATTCTCCAAGCCAGGCTTCAGCAATACGTGAACCGTGAACTCCCTGATGTTCAAGCTGGTTTTAGAAAAGGCAGAGGAACCAGAGATCAAATTGCCAACATCTGCTGGATCATGGAAAAAGCAAGAGAGTTCCAGAAAAACATCTATTTCTGCTTTATTGACTATGCCGAAGCCTTTGACTGTGTGGATCACAATAAAATGTGGAAAATTCTGAAAGAGATGGGAATACCAGACCACCTGACCTGCCTCTTGAGAAATCTGTATGCAGGTCAGGAAGCAACAGTTAGAACTGAACATGGAACAACAGACTGGTTCCAAATAGGAAAAGGAGTACATCAAGGCTATATATTGTCACCCTGCTTATTTAACTTATATGCAGAGTACATCATGAGAAACGCTGGACTAGAAGCAGCACAAGCTGGAATCAAGATTGCCGGGAGAAATATCAATAACCTCAGATATGCAGATGACACCACCGTTATGGCAGAAAGTGAAGAGGAGCTAAAAAGCCTCTTGATGAAAGTGAAAGAGGAGAGCAAAAAAGTTGGCTTAAAGCTCAACATTCAGAAAACGAAGACCATGGCATCCGGTCCCATCACTTCATGGGAAATAGATGGGGAAACAGTGGAAACAGTGTCAGACTTCATATTTTTGGGCTCCAAAATCACTGCAGATGGTGATTGCAGCCATGAAATTAAAAGATGCTTAGTCCTTGGAAGAAAAGTTATGAGCAACCTAGATAGCATATTCAAAAGCAGAGACATTACTTTGCCGACTAAGGTCCATCTAGTCAAGGCTATGGTTTTTCCTGTGGTCATGTATGGATGTGAGAGTTGGACTCTGAAGAAAGCTGAGCGCCGAAGAATTGATGCTTTTGAACTGCGGTGTTGGAGAAGACTCTTGAGAGTCCCTTGGACTGCAAGGAGATCCAACCAGTCCATTCTGAAGGAGATCAGCCCTGGGATTTCCTTGGAGGGAAGGATGCTAAAGCTGAAGCTCCAGTACTTTGGCCACCTCATGCAAAGAGCTGACTCACTGGAAAAGACTCTGATGCTAGGAGGGATTGGGGGCAGGAGAAGGGGACGACCGAGGATGAGATGGCTGGATGGCATCACGGACTCGATGGACATGAGTCTGAGTGAACTCCGGGAGATGGTGATGCACAGGAAGGCCTGGCATGCTGCGATTCTTGGGGTCGCAAAGAATCGGACACACTGAGCGACTGAAATGAACTGAACTGAACTGAACTGAACTGAAGCCACACAATTTATGGTAATTTGTTAGGGAACTCTAGGAAACTAATATAGTACCTTAGTTACTCTACTTTCTGGTGTGTTTCTAGAACTTCAGCTGTTTTTAAATTTCTTCGTCTTCCATTGATGCTTATATATATTTGCTCTATAGTAGAAACTCAAACAAGCACCCAAGAGAGGACTATCATATTTTGGAATCACAGAGGTTTTCGTCTGTAATGAGAAATGACAACGCTTCCTGATCTTGGCAAAAGAGGTTTCCGTTTTTGTTTTGTTTTGGCTGAACTAAGCTTTCATTGCTGTATGCGGGTTTTCTCTTGTTTCGGCAAGCGGGGGCTACTCTATTATTGTGGAGCATGGACTCTAGACCATGCAGGGACTGAACCCACAGCCCCTGCATTGGCAGGCAGATTCTTAACCACTGGACCATCAGGGAAGCCTGACAAATGAGGTTTTAATTGTGTATTTTTTCTTCAGATCACATTGTTTATCTATGTAGAACTTTGTAGCTATTAAGAACTTTATATAACTGATAAAAGGAGATACCATTTATTATCCTGTCATTGAAGGCTAGTTTACATGCTGAAAAATGACATAAAAGTAGTGGCTAACACATTAAAAAAAAATCTTAATAGCATTAAAAATTATAATACAGTAAGAAATTGTAAGCTCCAAAAGGAAACAAAAATGTTATCCAGAAAACAAGGACAGAACCAAAGCCTAGGACAGTAGCAGGGACTCTAATAGTACAGGGATTTAACTTATATGCAGAGTACATCATGAGAAACACTGGGCTGGAAGAAGCACAAGCTGGAATCAAGATTGTTGGGAGAAATATCAATAACCTCAGATATGCAGATGACACCACTGTTATGGCAGAAAGTGAAGAGGAGCTAAAAAGCCTCTTGATGAAAGTGAAAGAGGAGAGCGAAAAAGTTGGCTTAAAGCTCAACATTCAGAAAACGAAGACCATGGCATCCGGTCCCATCACTTCATGGGAAATAGATGGGGAAACAGTGGAAACAGTGTCAGACTTCATATTTTGGGGCTCCAAAATCACTGCAGATGGTGACTGCAGCCATGAAATTAAAAGAGGCTTACTCCTTGGAAGGAAATTTATGACCAACCTACACAGCATATTAAAAAGTAGAGACATTACTTTGCCAACAAAAGTCCATCTAGTCAAGGCTATGGTTTTTCCTGTGGTCATGTATGGATGTGAGAGTTGGACTGTGAAGAAAGCTGAGCGCCAAAAAATGGATGCTTTGGAACTGTGGTGTTGGAGAAGACTCTTGAGAGTCCCTTGGACTGCAAGGAGATCCAACCAGTCCATTCTAAAGGAGATCAGCCCTGGGTGTTCATTGGAAGGACTGATGCTAAAGCTGAAAAGTCCAATACTTTGGCCACCTCATGTGAAGAGTTGACTCATTGGAAAAGACCCTGATGCTGGGAGGGATTGGGGGCAGGAGGAGAAGGGGACGACCGAGGATGAGATGGCTGGATGGCATCACCAACTCGATGCCCATGAGTTTAGGTGAACTCCGGGAATTGGTGATGGACAGGGAGGCCTGGCGTGCTGCGATTCATGGGGTCGCAAAGAGTTGGACACGACTGAGCGACTGAACTGAACTGAACTGAACCCTGGAAGCAGCTGGTAAAGAATCTGCCTGCAATTCAGGAGACCCCGGTTCGATTCCTGGGCTGGGAAGATCCTCTGGAGAAGGGCACAGCAATCCACTCCAGTATTCTTGCCTGGAGAATCCCCATTGACAGAGGAGCCTGCTGGGCTACAGTTCATGGGCGGTGGGGGGCTGGGGGGTGTCACAAAGAGTCACACTTGACTGAACAACTAAACACAAAGCACAAATAGGACAGGATGACCAAGAAGTGGAACAGCCCCCATGGAAATATGGCCAGTTTTCAAATCACCTGGGTTGACAAAGTTAAACTTGCTTTAAAGTGACTCAGAATTAGCAGTAACCCCAAAACCTGGCAGAGGCAAATGCAACTCTTCTCTGAAGAGAGTTCAGTTCAGTTGCTCAGTCGTGTCCAACTCTTTGCGACCCCGTGGACTGCAGCATGCCAGGCTTCCGTGACCATCACCAACTCCCAGAGCTTGCTCAAACTTATGTCCATGAGTCAGTGATGCCATCCAACCATCTATCTCATCCTCTGCTGTCCCCTTCTTCTGCTGCCTTCAAGTCCTTCCCAGCATCAGGGTCTTTTCCAATGAGTCAGTTCTTCACATCAGGTAGCCAAAGTATTGGAGCTTCAGCTTTAGCACCAGTCCTTGCAATGAATATTCAGGATTGATTTCCTTTAGGATGAACTGGTTTGATCTCCTTGCAGTCCAAGGGACTCTCAAGCATCTTCTCCAACACCACAGTTCAAAAGCATCAATTCTTTGGCGTTCAGCTTTCTTTGTGGTCCAAGTCTCACATCCATACATAACTACTGAAAAAACCATAGCTTTGACTAGATGGACATTTGTTGGGAAAATAATGTCTCTGCTTTTTAATATGCAGTCTAGGTCAGTCATAGCTTTCCTTCCAAGGAGCATAGCTTTTCTTCAGAAAAAGTAAAGCACCTCAATTCTTGGCCTCAGGCCATTTCTACAAATAGTTTTCCAAGTACAATGTTCAAACCGCAGCTGAAGAATAACAGGATCCCTCCCTCAAAAAAAAAAAAAAAAAAAAGGGACTCTATCAGCAAAAGTAAGCAGAAATAACAAACCAAAACAGACCCACCAAGTCTTCAGGCACTGGATTTATCAGATACATGCTATGAAACAGCTGTGCAAACTAAGTTTAAGTAAATGAAGAACAAGAGTGACAATATTGCTAGAAAAAAAAAGGGTTAGATAATTGGATTATAGGTTGTTACAACAAAGAAATCCAGTAAGAAAACAATGTCAGACTAGAAAGAGAAATGATGGAGAATACAGAAGATATGGTAGACTTAGATGAAGATGAAGCAATACAAAAATCTAAAATACAATCAGATGGAGTACCCCAAGGAGAGGATAAGAGGGCAGAGGGCAATATTAGAAGAAATGATGGATAATGTCAAGCATATGACGAAAAACAGCAGTTCTGACTCCAGAAGCTCAACACATTCCAAGCAATACAAGTAAAAAGTGAAATAAATAGTGAAACTAAAGAAAACCTAAATATAAAGAATTAAAAAGCAGCCAGGGAAAATAAAATGTATCATCCTCAAAAAAGGCAAACATTAGTAGCAATTAGAAATAATCTGATTTCTTCAGAACAAAAGGAAGAAGACAATTGAAAATATCTTTAATATATTTAAAAGAAAATAACCACCAACCTAGAATTCTATAGCAACCAAAAATATCTGTCAGAGATGAGGAAAAAATAATTTTCAGACAAAAACTAAGAGAGTTTCGCCAAGTGCAGTCTCACTACAGGAAACTATAAAAAGGTATCTTTCAGGCAAAAAGAAAATGATCCCAGATGGAAGGTCTGAGCTGGCAGAAAAATTAAAGGGTAAAAAGTTAACAGATTTTTGTTAGGTCGCTAAGTCGTGTCTGACTCTTTGAGACCCCATGGACTGCAGCACACCAGGCTTCCCTGTCCTTCATCATCTCCTGGAGCTTGCTCAAAATCATGTCCATTAAGAAGTGATGCCATCCAATCATCTCATCCTCTGTCACCCTCTTCTCTTCCTGCCCTCAATCTTCCCCAGCATCAGGGTCTTTCTAATGAGTCGGCTCTTCGAATCAGGTGGCCAAAGTACTGGAGTTCACTTCAGCATCACTCCTTCCAATGAATATTCAGGAACTGATTTCCTTCAGGACTGACTGGTTTGATCTCCTTGCACTCCAAAGGGACTCTCAAGAGTCTTCTCCAACACCACAGTTAGAAAGCATTCATTCTTCAGCGCTCAGCTTCATTATGGCCCAACTCTCATATCCATACATGGTTACTGGAGAAACCATTGTTGTTCAGTCACATCCAACTCCTTGTGACTCCATGGACTACAGCACGCCAGGCTTCCTTACCATTCACCATCTCCCAGAGCTTGCTCAAAGTCATGTCCAGTGAGTCAGAAAAACCATAGCATTGACTGTATGGACCTTCATTGGCAAAATGATGTCTCTACTTTTTAATACACTGTCTAGGTTTGTCATAGCTTTTCTTCCAAGGAGCAAGTATCTTTTAATGTCGTGGCTGCAGTCACCATCCACAGTGATTTTGGAGCGTAAGAAAATCTGTCACCGCTTCCACTTTTTCCCCATCTATTCACTGTGAAGTGATGGGACCAGATGCAATGATCTTACTCTTTTGAATGGTGAGTTTTAAGCCAGGTTTTATGGTTTAAGTGTGGGGTTGCTGATAAGGGTAGGGTGTGTGCAGGGTCTCCTTTAATCTGGCCTCAGGTGGTCTCTGCAGTGAAGAATCCAACATCTTCCTTTTGTCGGGTGTATTGACAGAATGTGGTCCACTGGGACCACATTCCCTGAGAAGGGAATGGCAAACCACTTCAGTATTCTTGCCTTGAGAAGCCCATGAACAGTATGAAAAGGCAAAATGATAGGATACTGAAAGAGGAACTCCCCAGGTCAGTAGGTACCCAATATGCTACTGGAGGTCAGTGGAGAAATAACTCCAGAAAGAATGAAGGGATGGAGCCAAAGCAAAAACAATACCCAGTTGTGGATGTGACTGGTGATAGAAGCAAGATCAGATGCTGTAAAGAGCAATACTGCAGAGGAACTTGGAATGTCAGGTCCATGAATCAAGGCAAATTGGAAGTGGTCACACAGGAGATGGCAAGAGTGAATGTCGACATTCTAGGAATCAGTGAACTAAAATGGACTGGAACGGGTGAATTTAACTCAGATGACCATCATATCTACTACTGCGGGCAGGAATCCCTCAGAAGAAATGGAGTAGCCATCTTGGTCAACAAAAGAGTCTGAAATGCAGTACTTGGATGCAATCTCAAAAACGAAAGAATGATCTCTGTTCGTCTCCAAGGCAAAACCATTCAATATCACAGTTATCCAAGTCTATGCCCCAACCAGTAACGCTGAAGAAGCTGAAGTTGAACGGTTTTATGAAGACCTACAAGACCTTTTAGAACTAACACCCAAAAAAGATGTCCTTTTCATTTAGGGGACTGGAATGCAAAAGTAGGAAGTCAAGAAACACCTAGAATACCAGGCAAATTTGGCCTTGGAATGAGGAATGAAGCAGGGCAAAGACTAATAGCGTTTTGCCAAGAAAATGCACTGGTCATAGCAAACACCCTCTTCCAACAACACAAGAGAAGACTGTACACATGGACATCACCATTCAGTATTATGGTAATCCAAGTCTATGACCCAACCAGTAATGCTGAAGAAGCTGAATGGTTATACGAAGAAGATCTACAGGACCGTCTAGAATTAATACCCGAAAAAGATGTCCTTTTCATTATAGGGGACTGGAATGCAAAAGTAGGAAGTCAAGAAACAACTGGAGTAACAAGCAAATTTGGCCTTGGAATACGGAATGAAGTAGGGCAAAGACTAATAGAGTTCTGCCAAGAGAATGCAGTGGTCATAGCAAACACCCTCTACCGAAAACACAAGAGAAGACTCTATACATGGACATCACCAGATGGTCAACACCAAAATCAGAGTGATTATATTCTTTGCAGCCAAAGATGGAGAAGCTCTACAGTCAGCAAAAACAAGACCGGGAGCTGACTGTGGCTCAGATCATGAATTCCTTATTGCTAAATTCAGGCTTAAATTGAAGAAAGTAGGGAAAACCACTAGACCATTTAGGTATGGTCAAATCCCTAATGATACACAGTAAAATCAAATCCCTAACAATATACAGTAGAAGTGAGAAATAGATTTAAGGGACTAGATCTGATAGAGTGCCTGATGAACTATGGACAGAGGTTCGTGACACTGTACAGGAGACAAGGAGCAAGACCATGCTCAAGAAAAAGAAATGCAAAAAAGCAAAATGGTTGTCTGAGGAGGGCTTAGAAATAGCTGTGATAAGAAGAGAAGTGAAAAGCAAAGGAGAAAAGGAAAAATATTCCCATCTGAATGCAGAGTTCCAAAGAATAGCAAGGAGAGATAAGAAAGCCTTCCTCAGCGATCAATGCAAAGAAATAGAGGAAAACAACAGAATGGGAAAAACTAGAGATCTCTTCAAGAAAATTAGAGATACCAAGGGAATATTTCATGCAAAGATGGGCCCAGTAAAAGACAGAAATGGTATGAACCTAACAGAAACAGAAGATATTAAGAAGAGGTGGCAAGAATACACAGAAGAACTGTACAAAAAAGATCTTCACGACCCAGATAATCATGATGGTGTGATCACTCACCTAGAGCCAGACATCCTGGAATGTGAAGTCAAGTGGGCCTTAGAAAGCATCATATGAACAAAGCTAGTGGAGGTGATGGAATTCCAGTTGAGCTAATTCAAATCCTAAAAGATGATGCTGTCAGAGTGCTGCACTCAATATGCCAGCAAATTTGGGAAACCTAGCAGTGGCCATGGGACTCGAAAAGGTCAGTTTTCATTCCAATCCCTAAGAAAGGCAATGCTCAAACTACCACACAATTGCACTCATCTCACATGCTGGTAAAGTAATGCTCAAAATTCTCCAAGCCAGGCTTTAGCAATACGTGAACCGTGAACTTACAGATGTTCAAGCTGGTTTTAGAAAAAGCAGAGGAACCAGAGATCAAATTGCCAGCATCCACTGGATCATCGAAAAAGCAAGAGAGTTCCAGAAAAACATCTATTTCTGCTTTATTGACTATGCCAAAGCCTTTGTGTGGATCACAATAAAACTGAGGAAAATTTGAAAGAGATAGGAATACCAGACCACCTGACCTGCCTCTTGAGAAATCTGTATGCAGGTCAAGAAGCAACAGTTAGAACTGGACATGGAACAACAGACTGGTTCCAAATAGGAAAAGGAGTACATCAAGGCTGTATATTGTCACCCTGCTTATTTAACTTCTATGCAGGGTACATCATGAGAAACACTGGGCTGGAAGAAGCACAAGCTGGAATCAAGATGGCCGGGAGAAATATCAATAACCTCAGATATGCAGATGACACCACCCTTATGGCAGAAAGTGAACAACTAAATAGCCTCTTGATGAAGGTGAAGAAGGAGAGTGAAAAAGTTGGCTTAAAACTCAACATCCAGAAAACTAAGATCATGGCATCCGGTCCCATCACTTCATGGCAAATAGATGGAGAAACAGTGGCGGACTTTATTTTGGGGGGCTCCAAAATCACTGCAGATGGTGATTGCAGCCATGAAATTAAAAGACGCTTACTCCTCAGAAGAAAAGTTATGACCAACCTAGACTGCATATTAAAAAGCAGAGACATTACTTTGTCAACAAAGGTCCATCTACCAAGGCTGTTTTTCCAGTAGTCGTGTATGGGTGTGAGAGCTGTACTATAAATAAAGCTGAGCGCTGAAGAATTGATGCTTTTGTGTTTGTTGGAGAAGACGCTTGAGAGTCCCTTGGACTGCAAGATCAAACCAGTCCATCCTAAAGAAAATCAGTCCTGAATGTTCATTGGAATGGTTGATGTTGAAGCTGAAACTCCATACCTTGGCTGCCTGATTCGAAGAGTAGACTCATTTGAAAAGACCCTGATGCTGGGAAAGTTTGAGGGCAGGAGAAGGGGACAACAGAGGATGAGATGGTTGGATGGCATCACCGACTCAATGGACTTGAGTCTGGGTAAACTCTGGAAGTTGGTGATGGACAGGGAGGCCTGGCCTGCTGCAGTCCATGGGGTCGCAAAGAGTCGGACAGGACTGAGCGATTGAACTGAACTTAGTTACAGAAGGAGCTTAAAGAAATTTTGTGTATGCCTGAGGCAACCCTGCCCCAGGGCTTCACTAATGCTTTCTCGGCTTTCCCCCCTCCCCTCTCCATCTCCGTACCCCTTCCCTTCTCTGATGAGGAACCATTTCAATGTGCCCTTTATGACTCAGGGAAGGTGATGGAGGTTGGAATCTATTCCCTGAAAACAAGGCACAGGGAACACAGAAAGTCTTCTGTGCCCAGAAGCCCCACAGGGTCCTGCTTGCTTTCAGAAGTAAGCCCTGTAGATTTGGCTAATGGGACTGAGGAACTAAATTTTAAATCCTACTTAATTTTAATTAATTTGAACTTTGGTATTGGAGAAGATTCTTGAGTATCCCTTGGACAGCAAGGAGATCCAACCAGTTAATCCTAAAGGAAATCAGTCCTGAATATTCATTGGAAGGACTGATGCTGAAGCTGAAACTCCAATACTTTGGCCACCTGATGCGAATAACTGATTCACTTGAAAAGACTGATGCTGGGAAAGATTGAGGGCGGGAGAAGGGGACAACAGAGGATGAGATAGTTAGATGGCATCACTGACTCAATGGACATGAGTTTTAGCAAGCTGCAGGAGTTGGTGATGGACAGGGAGGCCTGGCATGCTGCAGTCAATGGGTGTCACAGAGTCCGACACGACTGAACTGAATTTTAATTAATTTTTAAATTAAAAAAATGATACTTGATTTATTTGGGGGAAAAAAGTATATTTGAGGTAACTTTAGTTTGTGAATCTACTTTTTCAGCTGTTAAATTTAGTGAAACCTAAACCCACACGGAGGAGGCCTCAAAGAGTTGGACACAACTGAGCTGCTGCTGCTTCTGCTAAGTCACTTCAGTCATGTCCGACTCTGTGCAACCCCACAGACGGCAGTCCATCCAGGCTCCCCCATCCCTGGGATTCTCTAGGCAAGAATACTGGAGCGGGTTGCCATTTCCTTCTCCAATGCATGAGCAACTGAACTGAAACCCACATCATATATTTCCAGTGAAAATTCAGCATCCATATAGAAATCGACACTCAAGGTAAAGCACATATCATATTTTGAACTTAGCATGAAAATAATCATTCAAAATATCTCATTAATTTTATACTGAATATTTTGCATTCAACTGTCAACTGAAAAAGACACCGCATAAAAGTTGTGAGTTAAGTTCTATTAAGAGACCTTACTGATATATAGCCCTTGCAACAGGCTCTTAGCGCTAAGGTGCTGCTCCAAAGTAATAAGGGAGGAGCCAGGAATATATACAAACTTTTTGCTAGCAAAAACATTCCTAGTGAAGCATAAAAAGATTACTGTAAATCACAAATAACAGACATCTAGGGTTAATGATTTTAGTGCTTTTTTCTACTTTGGGGAAGATGTTAGAATCTGGTGGTCATAGAAAATTTTCCATAGATATGTATATCTTATTTCTCTTGGGGCCAGTGAATCCAAAGCACAGAATACTTGCCGTTTTTCCCCATCCTGAATTCCCCTCAGGGTGCACTGTCTTGGGTACACTGCAGTGGCTAATGCTTGGAATCTTGCAGAACTGGCATGGCAGGTATTTTTTTCTTAACACATTAAAAACACATGCTTCAGCAGTTGCTTCATACTTTTAAAGAAGTGGCTACCGTAAAGCTACATATGAAACTCACATTTTCCCCCCATCGGCCAGCAATGACCTAGACGGCCCGGCAAATAGTAAAAAGCCCTGTAAAATGGTGGCTATTGTTTGCATCATAGGAATGAGAACGTCATTCTTCCGTGAAGATTAACAGATTCAACACTGAACGTTGAAAATTACTCAGTATGATTATACAGTACTCCATTTGTCTCTGTAAAACCGTTAAGTTCTTTTCGCCACATGAAGAGCTAGAAAACAATTCTGACAAAGGACAGAGGAACAGAGGTAGCAGCTATTTTAAGTGGAGGGTCTAGACCTGTGATTTCAAGCTTGGTCCCACAACCAGAAGTAGAAAACTGCCCCAGGGCCCCAGATTCGCACCGCAGTGTTTGCCCCACAGCAATGCCCAGGACCGGCGGCTGACCTCCCGGCCTAAGAACTTTTCTGTTTCTTCCCAAAGGAAAAGGGCCCGAGGCCAGAAGGCTCCGGCGCCACCGACCTCTGCGCGCCGGGTGCCCAGTCCAGCCCCAAAGGCGGCTCGGACAGGATACTCGCGGAGGCGGGCGGGCGCGGGAGGACCCCAGGCCTAAGCCGCCTGATGCCCGCCAGGATCGGCGTCTGGACCGCGAGCCACCGGTGAAGACAGCTGCGGGCTCCAGAACCCCAGACCCAGAGCGCCCCACGGGCAAAAAGCCTGGCAACTCGCAGCAGCCAGAGGCGGCCTCCACGCCCTTTCGAATCCCGAGCGGCTGATGACGAACACAGGGCGCGACGGACGCACACCCGCCCTGCGCTCGCACGACGGTGCGTGCGGGGAGCGCGAGGGAGACCCGGCTCGTCACCGGCGCGACCAGCGTTCCGCCTCCTCCGCTCCCTGCGCTCCCGCCACCTCGGCAACCCGGGGCCCGCCTCCCACCTCCATCCGAGGCCTCCGCCGCTGCGAGACTCACAGCTTCGTTCCTGTCTCTTTAAATGGTGGGGCCAACGGGCCGCCCCTGCAGCCGCTGCCTGGGTGGCCCCGCGCGCCACTATTGAGGGGCGAACCAAGATGGCGGCGGCTTTGGCTCGGTGAGGAAGACGGAAGAGGCGGCGGCGGCGGCGGCGGAGGGATAGGGGCTCCCAGTAGCCAGAAGCGCTCGTGTGCTTGGGAGCTCTCGGAGTCTTCCGCGCAGTGGTAGCAGTTGCAGCGGGACCTGGCGCCCGTCAGCTTCGGACATTTGAAGCAGACGAGCGGAGCACAACCTCCGGCTGCGGTGGCAGGGCCAGGTATAAGGAAGGAAAACATGGCGGCGGCGGCTTGAGGAGGCGGCGGCGGCGCGGGAAGCGGCTTGGCTGAGATCATGGCGGAGGCGGGAGCAGGGCAGTGACCGGCGCCCCGAGTTCCTAGCGCGGCGGGGCGGGAAGCTGCGAAGCGCTGCGCGCCCCGATTGGGGCGGCAGGGCTCCCCGGGCCTGGACAATAGCGCCGAGGAGCCAGAGGCTAGGAAAGGCGGGGACCAGAACTCGGCCCCGCGGCGGGCCATGCGTGCGGCAGCGCGGCTCCGGGGCGGCCAGCAGCGGTAGTGAGGCCAAGGGGCCCTCGGCTCGCGGGCGTGCCCCCGCCTTCTCCGGACCCCCTTCCCGGGCGACTCCGGCGGGGCCCGGCCCCCAGGCGGCAAGATGACCGACACCCGGCGTCGGGTGAAGGTTTACACCCTCAACGAGGACCGGCAGTGGGACGACCGGGGCACCGGACATGTGTCGTCCGGCTACGTGGAGCGCCTGAAGGGCATGTCTCTGCTTGTCAGGGCCGAGAGTGACGGTGAGTGAATCCCTCGTCTCCCCGGCGTCCCTGGGCCACCTCGCCGGTTCTTTGGAACCCCTGGGCGGACGAAGGGGGCGGCTGGGGCTGCAGCTGCCGCCTTTTCGGGGCAGAGCGGGCCCCGACACCACTGCCCTCCCGGAACTGCCTGGAGAGTGTTTAGGTCTCTGAGCTCCCGGGCGCACTTGCGGGCGCGAGCGGACCGGGCGCGTTTGAGCGGAGCCGCCTGGGAGTGTGGCGAGATCGGGGACGTGGGCGCGGGAGCCGGGAGCGGGCCGTTCCTGTGCACCAGAGTGACCTTGAGAAAGGTACTGATTAAACCGATTTCCTGCCTTAGTTCATCCATCTGTAGAGCAGGCATGAAACTTTTCTCGGAGCTAAGAGAGTGCTTATCAGTTTCGCTTTTTGGAACAGGAATATTTTGTTGTACTCCCCCCGCCCCCCGCCCAAACACGTTACTCCTGCATCTTTCCGATCCTGTTGCAGGTTGGCAGCGCTGGTTCATGGATCTGGCAACTCTGCACTAGGCAGAGAAAATATTTCTTTGCGTAAGAAGATAGATGGGTGTTTCCCCAGTGCTAGTTGTCTTTTTCATTAGAAATGAAGATTTTTGTGTGTAGTTTCACTGTGTAAACGTTCCGCAAGTGTGGAGTCATATTATCGGAGCTTTTTGATTGCTTAAATATGTGTTCATAGTTTGGTTTAGTTAACAGGTGGGGAGAAGTTGGCAAGTATCTCTAGAACCTTTCGATTCTGCCCCATTGGTGCGTAAGCTTCACAGATTTTGAAACAGCCCTCAAGGTTCAAAGACCAAGTTGTTTGAAGATAAGCTTTTCACATTTTTAAAGACTCAACTCTTCAGGGATTGCCACTTCCCCCGGTGTCATACCGTGAATTTCCCTTAAAGAAAAAGTTCACATGGGGTAAAACTTTTTTCAGAATTTTTCCTCTCAATTTGAAAACCTGTTTTGTAACAATATCCCATAGTTTTATGGTAGCTAACTATCTTAGTTTATGATTGTAGTTCTGTAAATGAATTACTACAAACTCATTTTAAGGAATTTTAATTGGACTTCCTAGCCAGAACTCTAGTTCCCTGGAACAGATAAGGCTCACCATTCTATAATTGACTGCAGGGACATTGCTTTTCAATTTGGATTGAAAGAAAAATGGTAACTTGGAGTATACTGCCCACAGGTTTCTTTATAAGGTTCCCCCAAACTAAAAGCGGAGAAAAACTTTTTCCTTGGAGGCGTTTAAAGGGTTTTGAATTAATTGGGTATATGTTTCTGAGGCCTATGTTACTTGCCTCTCAAAATACAAGTTTGAATGTGGATTGTTAGTTTACTTTGGTGTATGACTATCACATAATAACCAACTATTCTAAGTTCTGTGTTTTTGCTTGTTTGGAAAACTTTTTATGTGATGAGTTGGAAAGTATAGGCTTTATAGGTTTGGTTAACTTAAGATGAAAGCATGTGTAGATTCGAGATGAATTCTTTGAAATCTCATAATAATTTAAAATAAGAGGTGACTTCACATCCTGTGTTTAATTGTACTCATACAGAGTCCTTTGTTTAAAGTACTTTAAAGCATTAAGTCCTATTGTCATATTATCATAGGGAATCATACTCCTTTAACACAATAATATAAGAATCTTTGTGCCCTTGTTCAATTTATAAGTTATTAGGAAAACTAAATCCAAGAGTAGGCTTACAAAATCCCAAGATACTTGTGAATCCTTTATAAATAACTTTTACTTTTGATCATTCTTTTTTCTAACAGGAAAACTCCAAATAGGAATAATAGTCAAATTTTACTGAGTGTCTGCTGTGTGCCACATGTATCTTCTGGTGTTTTCTGATGTAGGTACTATTTTTAGCCATACATACAGATTGGGAAACCGAGGCCTAGAGAAGCTAAAGAACCAAAGATCACATAGCTAGGTTAATTGAAAAGCAAGGAAGATCAGTGTTCAAACTGAGGTCGGGGAGAGGTATCAGATTGAATGAGATTTCTAGACTATGACTTGAAACTCGTATTATCAATTATTTAATTAACATCGTTAACTGTTTACAGTGTGTTTGAAACACCCATATTATTGTCTACTTGCATTTGCTGCTTTATACTTAGACCCAAGTTTTATCAAAGGAAATGAAGACAAATTTTTAGCCTAACGATATTTCAAGTTGTAGTTTGTCTTCAAGCCACATGTGGGAATTTTTGCATTGGCTGCTAGCTTAGGTTATCCATTATTGTGGGCTTCCCTCATTTGCCATACGGGATAATTCAGAATTTTCTTTTTATGGAAAGTTATTTCTGGTTTTCCATATGAGTCATTTATCTTGTTAGAGGAGCTTATAGACTTACCTGAAAATTAAGAAGGCAGTTTTTGAATGGAAGTACTTGTGTCTTCTGTCAGTCCATGTCGTTCTGGGCAAATGTGCCCTTCCCTTGTGAAGCTGAGTTGGCTTGACGATCTGTAGCAGAGATATCCCACTAGCTACTGAGCCCATTTTCTGATTTGCATCCTTATTTAATAGGTTCCTACTAGCAAAATAGGTTGTTGGAATGTATCCTTTTTTAAAAACAAAGATAGATTACCTAATTTCTCAGGTTTTATCATAGCCATGTACTTGTAAGTTTTCATCGTCAGTAAAGATTAGTGTATTTTCTTCCAGTTTATGCTGTACCTATTAGCTTGTTGCTTACTCTCTCATTTTATGTTCAAATCATTCTTTTTTTCCATTATGATTTTTACCATCTCCTACCAATTTTAGAATTGATAAAGAAATTGGAATTTCTTCACATACTGAAGGATGTCTTTCAACATAAAATCACATCAGTACTCTGTTCTGGATTACTTGCCAATCATCAAGAATAGTGTTCTTATGTTTTTTACTTTAAGTTTTATGTTTTTTTACATCCAGTAGTTTAAATTAATATTTAAATAATTGTAACTAATATTAATAAAATCGATAACTTATTAATATTTAATTGTTTTAATAATTTATATTAATAGTTTAAATTCTGATTTATTTATTCAGAGTTACAAAGATTTAATTTTCACTGTTACTTGAGGCCTGAAGAAATGAGACATAAGGAAATGTTTTGTTCAGGGTAGCACTGAAATGGTGAAATGGTGAAAATTGGAATCCTGTGCTACCTTGATAGAACTTGGTTACAGATAGACCTGCCTCTATAAATAGGAGAAGAGGTCAACACTTTGGGTAGGAAAGTCTGTTTTGTTTTGGCTGCTGTGGTGAGAAATGAGCAGAGATAGAATCAGCATTTTCTATGTTATTCTTATAAATCAGTAAGGTAGTATATGGTCTTGCAACAGTAAGCATTTCAAAATTTAGCTGCCACGAACAATCCAGTGGGAGAACTATTTCACTTTGAAAACATGATTTAAATGCACTTTCTTTTTCTCTTGTGTAGGTAGTCCTGCATTGTGGAAAATTAATAGGCTTAGGATAATCAAGCCTTTAGTTATCATCTGTTGCATGTGATAACTTTTGAGTTCAGGGCATCAGCTATGTTGTGTATAACTGGGGTGGAGAGTGTTGAAGGCTGACAGAGGTGTGAGACCTCTTAATGTAACACTACTGAGTTTTTTTTCCTTGAGCTTTCATTTTAGTTTTTAAGTGCCTTTGTAGTCCACAAAATTGAGTGGGAGGGACCTGAAACACAGATCTACTATAGGTTTAAAGCATTACACTAATCTCCTATCCAGGTGAGATTTTTGGTCTTCCTTTTGATACCTTTTGAACAAGTGAATTTTCCAGCTAAATTGAACTGTATAACAGAAGATTTGAAAGTCTTCCTAAATATTGTATACTAGAATGTTTTTCTTAAACAGTACAATGAGCCTGTGATGCTTAGTCTTTTGTTCATAATGTGTTTCTAGATCATTGTTATCAATACTAATTTTTCTACTATTCAGAAATAAAGTGATGCCAGGGAAATGATATTCTGATCATGCTATTAAAAAGAGTATTGAGTGCTGGTTATGTGTTAGGTTCTGGTTCAGGCACTGTATATTCAGTTAATATTCAAAAGCAACCCTGAGAGGTATTATTTTTCTAACTTTAAGTCTTGGTGCATTGATTTCTTTAATTGAATAGTTTTGGGGTCTTTTTTTCCTGTACCCAGCCAAAAACCTAGATTTTTTTTTCTAATATAAAATCTTTCTATTTTAAAAGATTTGCATGAATTATTCCCCAGTGGTTAAAGAATCCTGTCTGTAATGCAGGATACATAGGAGATGCAGGTTCAGTCCCTGGGTGGGGCCAGTCCCCTGGAGTAGGAAATTGCAACCTGCTCCAGTATTCCTGTAGGGAAAATTCCATGGACAGAGAAGCCTGGCGACTGAGCACGGACATATTGTGTGAGTATGTTTCTAGAACTGGAGCTTCAACAAGCTGTCCCCAGCTGGGTCCATACTGCAGGCACCAGTTTTGCGTTCTCTCATTTCAGTTCTTTTGCTGTGTGCTAACTGCTCTCCCCTATCCCTGAAGGTGTGTGTTTCGTTTTGATAGGGTTGTGTTGGGAGTTTGCAACAGAATACTAGAGAAGTTATCAGATTTTATTTTGTAGGAGACCCAGGATATGGAGTAGAGAGGGAACATTTTTTAATGACTTAATTATTTATACTCATAGTTGTACTGTTTTATGATCACTTTTTCTTGCTGTCAGTCCATGACAGCTTTACCTGTGATTGTCTTGGTTATGTTATGAGTGGGCATTTCCCCTTCCTATTTCCTGAGTGTATAGATCTCCTCTTTATCAGTATATTTGGGGCATCTGTTTGTGTCAGGATATACAAATTGACTAACACTTTCACTTTTTCATACAGTTTCATCTCATCTAAAATCAGCATAGTATTCACAAAGTATAGCATTATTGACACAGTAGAATTTCTCAAATTTTTTCCCTTAGGATACCTTTAATGTATTAAAACTGAGGACCTCTAAAAGCTTTATTTATGTTTAAACAAAAAATATCAGTATTTACCGCCTTAAAGCTGACTTCAAAAGTCTTTTCTTTTACATTTTTACATATCTCTTTAATGTCCAGCTTAATTTTTTTTAAGGGTTCTTTTCTACTTCTGCATTCGATGTGTTGCAGTATCAGTATAGACACACTGAGAGAATAAGAATGAAAAAGGCAACTAATCTCTTAGTAATATTATGAAAATAGTTTTGATTTTCTAGGCCTTTTGAGATCCCCACATTCTGAGTATAGCTGGCACAGACATTGTTTCTAGTTTTCTTTAACCTTTACAAACACTGCTAATGATATCTTTATTCATATGCTTGGCACTTGTATCAGAGTGTAGGATAATTTCCTAGAAGGATTGTTGGACTAAAGAGTAATATGTGTTTAAAAGCTTCATAGATAAAAATAAATGACCCTCCAAAAGGGTTGTGCTGATACTCAGTTTTGATGATAATAAATGAGAGTTAAGGACCCTCTTTTATTTTTTGAAGTATATATATGCATAAATATCGACTTGCGGGTGCATCAGGACTTTGGGATGGACTGGCAAGCATTTGCTGTGCAGGAGTATTCTTTAGTTCACCTGAGGGTAGTTGATTTTGCTGGATAGATTCTACAGTGACAAGTTTAATTGATGCATTCCCCTTAGCTTCATCCATCTCTCTTGTTTTTGCATTTCCCTATTTCCTTCTGAGTCATTCAAGTGGGAAGGCCTTCTTCAAGTCTTGATATTGGGGTTTGCTCTCTAGGCTTGTCTTTCTCTTGTCTGTGTAAGAGTGTCTTTGTCAACTATGTAAGGTTTCTCAGATGTGTGGGGAGATGGTATCGTAGTGGGGTGGTGAGAATGAAATTCCCCTTGGAGGATGAAGGAAGGCATCTGTTTCATTGGAGAGGATGAATATGTTTCCCAAATTGGGGTGAGGAGCTGTTTTGCGTATGTGATTCAGTTATTAAGATATATATGCTGGATCTATCCATTATCAAAGGCACATGTCTCCTTTAACTCCCTTGATCTTGCTTAAGATCTCCTGTTAAGGATTATTCTCTTCTTTCTCCCCTTATTATTTCTGCTACCATGATAAATACCTCTCACCTACAGTTGAACTCTGCATCCCCTTCCACACTCATTTATTATTAGGATGGAACTACTGTTCTCACTAACTTACTAACTACTAACACCTGAAGCTTCTGGTATGTGCTTATCCTTGTTTTAGCCAGCACTTTGGGAGGGAACACTTCAAACTGCAGATAATTTGTAATTGTTTTTTCCTTTCTAGTCCTCCTAACGCTGTAACATTACTGAGAGTTTTGAAACAAATAAAAAGAGGCTGGGGATGGAAACTGGTTCTTAGAAAATAATGGTTTTACCAATGCTGGGTGCTTTGTTTTAGCAGCTGCCAAGTCAGGTATGTGTTTCTGAAATCACAACTTGAAGTGCAGCCTCCATGCCATGTGTTGTAGCAACTGGTAGCAAACTTGTTGAGGGAAAGATTTTGTAAGTACCTGTTGACACTCAACTGGTTCTTTTTCGGTTGATTGGATAAGTGCTTGTAACTTGATCCAATAGGAACTGAGAGATGGGGGTGGGGAACCTAATAGATGGGCTAGGAATAAAACTAGAAATATGTCTTTCTGAGTTCTTTTTTAATTTATTTTTATTTATTTTAAATTGAAGGATAATTGCTTTACAATATTGTGTTGGTTTCTGCCATACGTCAGCATGATGTCTTTCCATTTTATCTTGCTTAGCCTCCCAATTAAAAGGTTGCTTTCCATGGTCCAGCCTCTACAACCTACTGACATCTTAGGGAACATGGTACTTGGGGACCAGAGCTGGGCTGCTGGGCTACGTAAAGTTGTATCTTAGACTGAAACCATGAGATATGGCTGAAATGGGTTTTAGGAGAGATACTTCCCCTGAATCTTGAATGCCCCAGAAGAAAGAAAAACTTACTAACACCTGAAGCTTCTGGTATGTGCTTATCCTTGTTTTAGCCAGCTCTTTGGAAGGGAACACTTCAAACTGCAGATAATTTGAAATTGGTTTTTCCTTTCTAGTCCTCCTAATGTTGTAACATTACTGAGTTTTGAAACAAATGAAAAGAGGCTGGGGATGGAAACTGGTTCTTAAAAAATAATGGTTTTACCAATGCTGGATGCTTTATTTTAGCAGCTGCCAAATCAGGTGTGTGTTTCTTGAAATCACAACTTGAAGTGCAGCCCCCATGCCATGTGTTGTTTTACCCCTTCTCTTAAAAAAAAAACAAAAAAAACAAAACTTCATAACCAGTACTCTGGAAGCCTGATTCATGTCTCTCCAGTCACCATCTCTCCCGCCTCCCCGCAATAAACCTAACTTCTAACACCATAGATTAATATTTGGCACTTTTTAAACTTTATGTAAATGGACTTATGGGATATGCATTTGTCTGGGGCTTCTTTCATTCATGTTTGTAAGATTCATATACGTTATTGCATTTACATATATTTGGTTCATTAACAATGCTATATGGTATTCCATCATATGAATATTTACACTTTAGGGGGTTTTTTGGTAACACAATTCACATGCCAGCTAATTGACTCATTTTAGATGTATAATTCAGTATGTTCTGGTATAGTCACAGGGTTATGCAACTATCACCACAGTGAGAGAACATATTCTCCTAAAAGAAATCATGTACCCATTAGCACCCATTTGTTCCCCCTTCCACCCAGTCCTAAGCAGCCACTAATCTGCAGATCCACTAAATTCATATAAATATGAACAATTCATATAAACACAGCCCTAAAATATGTGGTCCTTTGTGACTGGCTTCTTTCATTTATGTTTTCAAGGTTCATCTGTTATAGCATGGCTCAGAACCTGATACCTTTGTATAGCTGAATAGTATTTCACTTTACCCAGTCATCAGTATTTGGACTGTCGGATTGTTTCCAGTTTTTTGCTATTATGAGTAATGCTCCTATGAATGTATGTACACGTACTTGTGTGGGCGTGTTTTCATTTCTCCTGTATATAGCTATGAGTGGAATTGCTGGTAACTCTTAACATTTTGAGGAACTGCCAACTTCAGTAGATGCCTTTTTATATACCCACAAGAAAAATGTTTGAGGTTCCAATTTCTCCACACGGTTGCCAGCTCTTGTCATTATCTGTCTTTGATTGTAGGCTTCCTGAGTGATGTGAAATGGTTCTTTTCTTGGTTTTGATTTGCATTTATCTAAGGAATAATGATGTTGAGCATCTTTTCTTGTTACTGCCATCTTCTTTGGAGAAGTATCTCTTCAGAACCATTGCGCATTTTTAAATTGGGTGTTTGCAAATTAAGTCACCACCACTTGGCAAATGCTGATATTTTACTGTATATATTCAGTACCATTTAGCACCATTATGAGTACGTGGCAGTGAAGGGTCAGTAAATTGCTAACACAGGACAGTATCAAAATTAGTAAATGAATTTAAAGCAAAGGTAGTTCAATTTGGAAATGTTAGCACACCTGTTTCTCAAGTGTCTGGCCACTATTTAGAATGGATAAAACAATTGTTAAATGTAATAGGAGATGAAAGCCTTGGATGAGAGACAGCTGCAGAGAAAATGCTTCTTAAGTATTTTGGGCCAGAACTTGTCCTTAAACTGGATTTGGTTGATTCCAGCTTAAGCACAATTTATACCTCTCCAGGCGGAGAGGTATAAATCTAGTCTTAAATTTTCTTTGTGAAGACGTACAGATGGCCAACAGGCACGAGAAAAGATGCTCACATTGCTAATTAGAGAGATGCAAACACACACCGGTAAGATACACCACCTTACACCAAGCAGGATGGCCATCATCAAAAATCTACAAACAGTAAATGCTGGGGAGGGTGTGGAGAAAAGGGAACCCCCTCCACGGTTGGTGGGCATGCAAATTGGTGCAGCGGCTACTGAAGACAATATGGAGGTTCTTCCCAAAAAAAGGTAAAGATGGAGTTGCCATATGATCCTGCAATCCCACTCCTGGGCATGCAACTGGAGAAAACTATAATTGGAAAGGATATGCACCCTAGTGTTCATTGCAGCACTATCTACAATAGCCAAGACATGGAAACAACTTGTTCGTAGAAGGGTAAATGGATAAAGATGTGGTCGTATATACAATGGAAATACTACTCAGCCATTTTCAAAAAAAGGTGAAATGATGCCGTTTGCAACAACATGGATTGAAGAGATTATCATAGTAAATGAAGGTAACTCCAACAGAGAGACAAACAGCATATGATATCACTTATATGTGGAATCTGAAATATGATACAAATGAACTTTTCTGTGAAGCAGATTAATAGAACAGACTTTTCTATGAAGCAGATTAATAGAACAGACTTGTGGTTGCCAAGAGAGGGGAGGGAGAGGAGGGATGGGCTAGGAGTTGGGGGTTAGCAGATGCTATTACATATAAAATGAGTGAACAGCAAGGTCCTACGGTATAGCAGAGGGAATTATATTGACCCTATGATTAAATCATGATGGAAAGGAACTTGATAAAGTGTGTGTGTGTGTGTGTGTATTTATATAACTGAACACTTGGTCTAATACCCTGAGTCTTATGATACTGTGATACTGCCAGGGAAAAAACAGATATGTGCAAATTCGCTTGTTCTGAGAAGTAAATTGATAGTTTGAAGATGGAGAAGTTTGGTAATTCCTGTATTAAACAAAAATATAAGATTTTCTGAAGGTGAATCACAATTTGGGGATGTACTTGGTCAATGAATCATCCCTGATGTTTTCAAACTTTTATCAGTAAATTCTTATTTTAGCCAGATTTTATTTATAATGCTAATTTGCATGTTTTATTTGCATTTCTCTCAATATTGGTGTATATCAGAGGTTTAATCCCAGATCATCTGGCTTCACATTGTGCTATTTCACTACCTTTGCTGCTCAGGAGTTTGTTAGATCCCTATTAGCATCCAATACTCATTCTTTAGTTGATTGTGTCTGTCTTGTTAAAAGTAAACATGCTGAAGTGAGCATTTCTTGGGTTATAGGCTGTTACATTTAAATTCGTATTTTTTTAAAGTAATATTTCCTGTACGAAGTTGTATGCGCATCAGACCTTCAAAAAGGAAATGTGTGTGTATGTAAGGGAATAATACAGTGTTGCTGCTCTGCAGTTACATAATGGAATATGTTTTTTTCCCCTCTTTCCTAGGTTCTCTACTTTTAGAATCCAAAATAAATCCAAATACTGCATACCAGAAACAACAGGTAAAATTTTGAAGATGTTGTGCTTTATCTTGAATATTATCCTCTCAGTTTGATGATTAAATGAAAATTTACCATCTGATTCCTTACCATGAAAAATTGGAGCAGTTTACATGTTTTGCCTATCTAATTCCAAAATACAGTTCCAGATATTTGAGCCTTATTTCTCACAAGTTACATCTAAAATAACTCAGTTTTCTCTCCTAAAGAGAATTTAAAAAGTGACCACTGGTAGAATAATCAGCTCCTTTCTTTGCTGTTGTGAATGCTAGTAGTGCAGGAGGAACATTCGTATCTCTATACAGCGACTTGGTATAAATATGAATCTGATTTCTTACATAGCCTGAGCAGGACCTTATAATGATGTAACAGTTTTTTAAGAACTTTCAGTTTGAGTAAACTGTCTTGTACCCTTCTGATGCAAGAGATATCTGAAAGTAAATCTCTCAATGCCTATAAGCACTACCACCAAAATTGGTATGTATTCAGAATATACAGATAGATAATACTGAGTTCTCTACAAAGCCACTGAAATTATTATCAGTCTTCTCATTGCTCTGAAGGTACAGATATAAAATAACTTTAAAAATATTACCAACACATTTGTATATGTATATTTATAAATGAATTATATAAAGTGCTTTTCATTGACCATTAAAATACTATTAGAGGGAAGTTAGTTTTACTTTACACATTAGATGATGCCTAAAGGTTGTGACTTGCTTGAGGTCACACAGATAATACACAGGAAATTTGATATTTACTCCTAAATTTATTTAATGGTGTTTTATTTGTCCAACAAGCATTGGTACAATATGAAATATTTTCTTGATGGTTTAATGGTCTATTAACACAATTGTATTTGTTGTTCTTAAGAAAACTTTCAAGTTCTATGGGAATGGCTGGAGGCTAGAGTATTTGATTTTGATGTTCGATACTTAAATTCACATTTTGAGGTTTCAGTCAGCTGAAGAGTAAAAGCACATCCTTAGAAAAAGAAAAGACTGAATCTGTTTTGAGGATGAATGAACAAATCTATATGTTTTAACCTATAGGTTGTTGGATGATAAGCAAGATGATTTGGTGAAAATTAGGCTCTTCAAGGAAAACAGAGGAGCAGTTCCTAAAAATTTTCAAACTTAAAAATTTGTTAAATGGATCATTAAGGGCATATTTCTAGCTGTGCCCTGATTACACCTCCAGGTGATTCATAATATACACTGTAGCAGAACAGTTGCTTCTAGTTGCATTAAACTCATTACTAATGTGGTAGTGGTTTTAGACTTCTTCCAGTGAATCTTATGTTACTACCAATTTTCAAAACAGTATGTATTATCTCATTTATTTAAAGACAAACTGAGGTTCAGGGAGGCCACCCAACTGAGTAATTTCTTCCATGTTGATCTTATACTGTTAATGTAAATTATTTTGAGTTTGAATAGCTACTCAGTCACTGTGGAACAGACTGCTTGCCTGGGATCTCTAGAAGTTCTTGAAGGTAGAATAAAAAGGGCTCTTTGAGTTCTTTTTTTAAAAATTCTGAGTAAGACTTGCGGATTTATCCTGTAGTGATGCTGCACAACCCAGTTAGAGGCTCATTTATCTACTTCTGGCTGGCATCACTTTAATTTAGTAAGAGATTATTGGCCTCATGATTGATAGTTAAATGATTGAATAGAATTTATATGAAGTTTAGCAGACAGATTTTTGAACATGGGATCCGTTTGTGTACAATAAAGTGCCCTTGCCAAGGTAGTAAAAAGTATAAGAAATAATAGATCCTCTAAGATACCTTAAAATACAGTTGGGTTTCCTCTTCAATACGGGAATCTTAATCATTCCAACCAGATGCTCAGCTCACCTTGGCCTGGCTTTTTTCAGTTACTTATTAATCACTTTGAATTATTTTTCTTTATATAGTCATTAAGTTTGAAAGGGCTTCCCTGTTGGCTCATATAGTAAAGAATCCACCGGCAATGTAGGAGACCCAGGTTCAATCCCTGGGTTGGGAAGATTCCCTGGAGAAGGGAATGGCAACCCACTCCAGCATTCATGCTTGGAAAATTCCATGGACACAGGAGCCTGGCGGGCTACAGTCTGTAGGATTGCAGAGTCAGACACAACTAAGCGACTAACGCAAGCTTGAAAAGATACCTTAAACCGCATAAGTATTATACCATGCGTACTGTAGAATGCATCTTGTACTGCAGCAGATGCAGAGTGGGCTCGGCATTGTGACTGTAGTCCTGCTGAGATGACATCTTTAGTAAAAACTGTTCATTAAACTTGCTGTCATAAAAAAGTCAGTATGAAAAATAAAGGGGTGCTAGGGTCAGACACAACTGAGCAATTTCACTTTCACTCTTCACTTTCATGCATTGGAGAAGGAAATGGCAGCCTGCACTCCAGTGTTCTTGCCTGGAGAATCCCAGGGACGGGGGAGCCTGGTGACCTGCCGTCTGTGGGGTCGCACAGAGTCGGACACAACTGAAGTGACTTAGCAGCAGCAGCAGGAGCATCTTGCTTCTTGAATGTTGGTAAAAGTTAAAAAAAAAACCTCTGTCCAGATAAATGCTCACATATTACAAATTTAACTGATCATTTCAAGGATGTTCGGGTCTCAAGTGCCCCAGGTAAAGAACACTGGATACTGACAGTTAGGAGGAGGAGCTATGTTTATTTTATTAATCCCATCCTCCTAACATAGCCTTGTTATTAAAATACTCAGACTTTCTCTTTGGGCGTTTTGACTAGAGCATAAAATGTGACTGAATGTGCAAGCAAACTGATGTAATTTTAGTTTATATCTTTTGATACATTTGGATTGTGTGCTCAGTTGTAGTGCCTTTCACATATGGGTTCAACTTTTCCGTAAGGAGAACATTGTTTTCATTTTATAGATTGGATAAAGTGAAGTGTAAAAGAACATTGAAAATGACTGATATCAATGTTGCAAAAAGTAAAAATGAGTACTGTTCTCATTTCCCTATTGTTTTGTTCATTTGCCTTTTACTTTAAAGTAGTTTGTGATAATATATGTTAATCATTCAGACTTCTTTTTTTCTCTTAAGGACACTTTGATTGTGTGGTCTGAAGCAGAAAATTATGACTTGGCCCTCAGCTTTCAAGAAAAAGCTGGATGTGATGAAATTTGGGAGAAGATATGTCAGGTAATATAAAAGTAGAAAATCAACATGCTTTCATTTTAAGCATTTTGGTTTTTGCTGTGCTTTAAGCTAATGCCTTATACTTTAGAATGCATAGAGACACATTGCATATAGATTAGTGCTGTCTATGAAAAACTTGATGTATAGAAAAGCACAATTTATTGACACCAGTGTACCCAGTCCAGACCTTTGCTGAACTCCAGAGTTTTATATTCACCTGCCTTTCAGAGCTGTCCTCCATGAGTGCTACGAGCATCTCAAATTCAGTAGTCTAAAACTGAGCATAAACTCACTGAGATTTGTTCATTCTCCTCTCTCTCTCGTCTCAGTAAATGCCATTCAGTTACTGAAGTCAGAAACATGTTTATCCTTCCTTCATCCTCTCTGTCCATTCAGTCCTTAAACTCTTAAGTCTTCAATGCGTTCATTTATCTTCATTTTCACTGCTGTTGGTTTACTAAGCTCCCATCATTTCTTGCTTGGTTTATTGCATTCATCCCAGATCTACACAGCTAGAGTATCTTTTTTAAAATGGAAGTCTGATCATCTTACTCTTTGTTCAGTAATTTCTTGTGACTCTTGACTATCTCTTCAGTTTCATCATTTTTGTTCTCGGCTGATTCCAGAATTCCTTAGTGGTTCTAGTACCTCAGTCTAGTGGTAACGTCTCCGCAATCTTTTGTGAATGGTCATTGATAATGCACTTCAGTGGCTCAAGCTGTTTTCTCTTCTTAGAGACTCATAGACCATTATATTCTAAGGACACTTTCTCTATCCTCATGTTTATTTTATCTGGAGAAGAAATAACTTTCAGCAGTTTCTTTAATTCATTGGTTCTCAAGATGTGATCCTTAAACCAGCAGAATGAGCATGACCTGGGATCTGATAGAAATGCAAATTATGAGACCTCCATCCCAGATCTGCTGAAGTAAAAACTCTATGAATAGGTAGCAGTAATTCTGTTTTAGGTAGGTAGCAGTTTTAATAAGCCTTCTGGGTCAGATTTTCTCTGTTTAAAGGGCAAGGTAGTAAATGTTTTAGGCTTTGTGGACTGTGCTGTTTAGCTACTGTTTAGCTCCTCAGTTCTGCTGTTGTACTGAGAAAGTAGTCATAGATGACAAATGGACATGGTTCTCTTCCCAGTACATTTTTACTAACAGGCTTGGCAGTTGTCTGTCAGTGCCTGCTTCAGGTGACTCTGGAGAACCATGACATTTGAGAGCCACTGCCTTAATAGACTATAGAAGCCTGTGTTCTTGAGACACAGGTTTTCCTTATCTTGCAGAGTTTATTTCCGCTATACTGTTCTACTCAGTTGTGTTTCATAAATTAACCTGTTCAGTTGTCCCTTTCCTTCTCTTAACAGGTGAAGAACTAACATAGGTGTATTTATGCCTTCTTCATGTTTTCTTTGCTTTCTGCCCCATACAGTTGTTTCTACGGCATATTCCTCTAGATTTTGTCATTTGGAGTTCTCCCGTAGAAAGAGATGAAATTAATGAGCTCAGGGTGGCGCTGAAAGTATCTGTTATTCGCACAAATCTTGTTTCCTCTTCACTTTCCTGAGATGAACAGCCCCACCCTGCACACAGTCTTTCATTAGGCTAGTATTTAACTCAGACCTGGATTCAGTCTGTTACTGTCAGGCCTGGGTCGTCTTTAAAATTCTCAGACCTTTATTGTACTTTTCCTTAGCCTGTAACGCCATAAATTCTTCATTTTCTCTTGGGACACTAGTAGTACTTGTATACTTTTCTCTATAGTAACATTCCTGGGAATCGTGCCTACTTTGTTGTTCTTTTCTGATATAGTTACACGGTTCATGTTCAACATGTCATTTCTCAGTGACTAATGACCTTGACTGCACATCTTTTACGGTCTTCACGTTCTCGTTTTCTTTATATCCAGATTGACTTCTGAGATTTACCCTTTCTCCAGGAAAGCTCTTTGTTCTAGCTTTGCCTCGTTTCCTTTTAAAATTTTCATTCTCAAATTGCTTCTGTTCTGAAAGCAAGGCTGAAACATACTTGTGAAATATTTAAGAGTTTCACCTTGTTTCCCTAAGCAGATCAGATTCCTAAACACAGGCCTTTTTGGATTACCTGTTCAGTCTTCATATTTGCGAGTTCACTCAAGAAGATATCATTTTCAGTACAGTTATAGGCTCTCATCCCTTTTCATTTGATTTTGTAATCAGATGCCTACCATGTTTCTATAGGTAAAGCCATAGCTTGAATATTAGGAGTCTAAAGCTGTGGTGAGATCTTATGTAATTTCAAAAATCCAGAGCCAACTTGAGACCATGCCAGGTACAAGCTGTGAATGTGCCTGGCCTCCTTTTAGAGTTTCTGCCCAGTGGATTAAGGTCAAGATGGTGTCACCTTGCAGCGTATTTCAAGGCTTAGTTCGGGTCTTCTTCCCTTCTGATATCCATCAACATCTCTTAACCATTCTAAGCAGTTTAAGTTTGTTGGTCATTTCACATGAGGCCTGTTTTTTCCATCCCTTTGCCTTTCAGCTCGGCCTTTTGAGCTGGTTTAATGCCAGTGTCAGGTTATAGGGCCAAGAGAGCAAAACTCATTTCATTCCGAAATACATCTCTGACCTTTTGTAAAAAGTTTCTTTTACTTTAAATTATATTTAATTGTGAAGACTTATAAGTTAACTTTTTATAATTAGAGTCCCCTACACTGACATAAGGTTGGGATTTATGACAAACTTTAGAGCTTCTAGGGGATCATGAAAGGTAAAGGTCTGGATGTGTAGAAAGAAAAATTTCATGGTTTGGTTACTTAACTTTAAGCAGGTATTCTTAGGGCATAGCTCTACTACATATAGGTTGCAGTTACTTTTTGTGTGGTTTTATTTTTATGTGGGTGCACTTGTTGCCAGCTCAGTTTTTCTTAATCATATTTTTGGGCTGCCAACCAGCATTTATACCAAATCAGTGACCCACTTTGGTCCAAAGCCAGTTTGTACATGCTCTTTTCCCTTGGTTTCTAAATTAACTGATACTAAATATTTTTCTTATTGCTTACAATGATACACATTTTCTGTGGTCACAGCATTTGTTTGAATTTTACATAAACTTTGAAGAGTTTAATGGATGTACCATAGCATAATGCTAGGAATGTTTCTGGGGTTTGCCCTGGTCTGTTGATGAATGGGTGTTTTACCATCAAGCCTCTTTATTATGGGTCTGCAGGGCACTCTTAAGTCACAGTCACCGATACTTCAGCAGGTGTTAGAATGTTTCCATTGCTGATAAACCTTGTACTTATGAGGAAGCTCATTACATTTCTGAACTTTGAACTTCTTTAAAATTAAAAGTGTATTATTTATAGAATAATGTGCTTAGAAAAGCAGGCATTTGTGTCAAGTTTGAAGAAAGTTCTAATCTTGGAAATCATTATAGTTTTGTTATACGTTTCTTATATCTAGGAATATCATTTAGATTTGCTTTGATTATACTTCTTCAGCTGTTACAAATATTGTTTAACAGGTTCAAGGAAAGGACCCGTCAGTGGACATCACTCAGGACCTTGTGGATGAGTCTGAAGAGGAGCGTTTCGATGACATGTCGTCACCAGGTTTAGAATTGCCGTCTTGCGAATTAAGTCGTCTCGAGGAAATTGCAGAACTTGTGGCGTCATCCTTACCTTCTCCCCTGCGTCGTGAAAAACTTGCACTAGCACTGGAAAATGAGGGTTATATTAAAAAGCTCTTAGAGCTTTTTCATGTGTGTGAGGATTTGGAAAATATTGAAGGACTGCACCACTTGTATGAAATTATCAAAGGCATCTTCCTCTTGAATCGAACTGCTCTTTTTGAAGTTATGTTCTCTGAGGAATGTATCATGGACGTCATTGGATGCTTAGAATATGATCCTGCTTTATCACAACCACGAAAACATAGGGAATTTCTAACAAAAACAGCCAAGTTTAAAGAAGTGATTCCCATATCAGATCCTGAGTTGAAACAAAAAATTCATCAGACATACAGAGTTCAGTATATACAAGATATGGTTCTACCTACCCCTTCAGTCTTCGAAGAAAATATGTTGTCAACACTTCACTCCTTTATTTTTTTCAATAAGGTAGAAATTGTTGGTATGTTACAGGTGAGTTAGATCATTCTTTTTTTTTTTTCTGCTTAAAAAAATGCCCATTGCCTTCAGCAAAAATTTTCTGTTCCTTTAGGCACATGAGTTGAATTTTATTTTTTGTCTAAAGGTATTTACTTTGGTGATATTGCAAGAGATTATAATATATATATAATACTGCAGAACACAGAAGGTTGTGTTTGGATTAGGGATGATAAAGGTGGTTTTTTAAAAAATCTAGCTCAAAGAAATTATAGAGAAAGGATCTGAATGAAAAAATTGAATGTAGAATTTTAGGGATATTAAACTATCAATTAGGCATAAAACGGAATAGATTGGAACAAGAAAGAAAAAATAGAAGCCAAAAAATATGTCATTAAATATAGAATACAAATTCTATAAAATTTGGAGAACTCTGGGGTAATTATTTACTAAAGGTGTAGCTTTAGGGTCAAGAGAATATAGCAGAGGTTGGCAAGTTACAGCTGTGTGTCTCTCCCTTCCAAAAGACATGCTTTTGTAATGGATGAGAGTGTGGGGAGGTTAGACTTGTATTTGAGTTTCAGCTCTGCCTGTTACTTAATAGCTGTGTGACTTGGGCAACTTTCTTAATCTCTTAAAAGCTTCAGCTTCCTAATCTTAAGGTTGGTGATATTAGTATCTACCCTATAAGGTCATCTGAAGATTAAATAAGATGCATGCTTGTAAAGCATTGAACATGATACAAGACTCTTGAGTATTATTTTAAATATCTGTTAATCGCCTATTAAACGTAAACTCCAGATTTTCTTTTTATAGTATGCCCAGTCTCTCAGGTGTGGTGTGTTAGGGTGCTTGCATCAGAATTACCTGGGATGCATCCTGGATTCTGCACAAAACACACAATCCAGATCTCTGAGCTGGCTGGTAATCTGCATTTGTAGCAGCCCCAAAGTCAGAGAATCTCTCAGTAAATTATCCCATGGTGCATGAATTAGTCTAGTCCAACTGAAATATGTCTTCATGGTGCCAAGATTTGTGCGTTGCATACCTCCTGTGTGCTTTGTTTCTACCCAGAATATTGTAACAGTAACATATATGTGATGTGATTTGAAAGCTATAAGACCTTACCCCAGATCTATAAATAAAATAATTATTTGGAACCTGGATTTGTTATATTAAAAAATGAAGCAAATAAATGTCAGCAAGAGCTGCTTGGTAGCATAGGTTATGAATAAAACTGTAAATGTAATTTTTGTCTATTCCTTTTTAGAAAACTATATTTTCAGTGATCCGGTTTTGTCACTATATATATATATATATATAAAATACAACGTACACACACACACCCATGAATTCAAATAGAAAGGTCAATTTTACCAAAACTGCTTTTCTGAAGCTAGTGATAAGTCCAGTTCATGTTGACTAATTTGACCTATTTTTCATTCATTTAAGAAAACGATACAGGCAATACAATTTGGTAACTACAACAGTATTCCTCTACATAGTGTATTGTGATTGATAATAGAAGGAGGAGGGTTCTGGTACTAACGTTCATTTGTTCTTTGCTAAGGAACTAGTTCTTGCCAGCTACCTAACAGATCCTTTGTTCTGGTGTAGTTTTGATTCCTGGTTTCCTTGGATAGTCCTGAGTGCTGTTGGTCCTTCTATTTAGCTCCACATGGTTCTCGTTTGTTTTGTTTCACAGGGATCTGTCACTTGTTTTTCTTGGGCTTCAGACCGGTAAAATGCCAGTTTTACTCATTAAGTATGAATAATTTCAAGTTAAGTTTTGCTTCCTTACAGTGTGCTCTGTAAAATGCTGGCTGCCAGCGCTGTAGTCCTTCTGTTCTCTTGTTGCTGAGCATTTATACCCAAAGTGCTGCTGTGAAGAAAGAGTTTTACAAATTTTTTGACAAGGAGTAATTAAAGCAGGTTCTTACCCATCTTTTACATGGTCATAAGCCTTAGCATTGACTGGTTATATTCTGTGTAATACTGTGGAGCATGCTTAATTCTCTATACTTTGCAGCAGTGCAGAGATTGTTTTTTAATCATTAGATTTTTATTTGGGATATATTATATCTGAGTTGGATCTTGATACTGGATGCCATTTGAGATAAGGCGTATGTATTGTAGAAGTAAAGGTGGGAATAACTAATTTAGTATCACACATGTTGAGCACTTACAGTAGTGAATATAGGGTTTATAAACTAATGGGAGATAACTCATAGGCCTAACTGTAGGGCGTGTATTATTGAATTTACTTCTACTTGATGTGGTAGTATGGAATTAAAACAAAATTTTAACTAAAAATAGTGGCAGAAAAAATTGAACAGGCAGTCAGGAAGGCTCTACCCACCTCCCTGCTAACTGTGATTGAGCTTTGGGTAAATTTCTTAATCGTGTCTCAATTATAAAGAGGTAAAAATAAGACAACATATGTTATTTCCAAGTTCTGTACTTTTTAACTTTTACATGCTCAGATTAGTATCCTATAAGAGTATCATTTGACTCATTTTCAGAATAATTTGATTATGTGTTAAATTATTGTGTATGTGGAAATCTTTAAATAATGTTTCTTTAAAAGTTCTGAATTTAGCTTTTTAAGTAATTGAATCATTTCTGTTTTTAAAATGTGAAGGAAGTTTTATCTTCATTTGAGAGGTTATAGAACCTTAACTTCTAAAGTTAAGTAAGGTTATGAAACCCTATGAAAACGATGCGTGTATAAACCATGTTTGTTTTTGTAAATAAAGTTCTATCTAAACACAGCCATACTCATTCACTGACATTGCCTATGGCCGCTTCCTATGGTAACAATTGAGTAGCTGTGGTAGAGGATGCAAAGCGTAAAATATTTATAACGTGGCCCTTAGAAAAATATAATGTGGCCCTTAGGAAATAGAGCCTTGCCGAAATACAAAGGATATCTTTATAAATGCCCAGTTTATCCTTTAATAGTTTTTTTACTTTTCTTTTAAAAAACAGCATTGTCAATACCATCTCCCCTTTTCTAGTTATTACAATTTATATCTTCTATAATAGTATCTTAAAAGTATATTCTTACTATTAGCATGATTAAATTTATCCTTTGATTTCACAGGAAGATGAAAAATTTCTGACAGATTTATTTGCACAACTAACAGATGAAGCAACAGATGAGGAGAAAAGACAGGAGTTGGTAAGAGATTTGATAAGAGATTTGACATTGCGGAGGGCGTGAAGCTGGACCGCACACCTTTATGATTGCTCACCCTTTTCCTTAATTTCAGGTTAACTTTTTAAAAGAATTTTGTGCATTCTCCCAAACGCTACAACCTCAAAACAGAGATGCTTTCTTCAAGACTTTGTCAAACATGGGTATATTACCAGCTTTAGAAGTCATCCTTGTAAGTTTATTTCTCCTTATACTTAATTACCATTCTATTTTTAATCCAAAAAATACTGTATTTTTTATGTAACATGCAACTATTTTATTATAGCCAATATTTAATATAAGTTGTGTATTACATAAAGTTAAAAAGCTATAAACTCCTAGTATTAGCCTGTAACACAGTACTAAAAGGACACTCACGGGAATTTTCCATATTTTTAATAATTTGTTAACTTTGCAGCCTATTCATTGAAATGTTAAAGTAGAAAAAGAAACAGGAATAGAAAGTATAACTATCCACAGAACAAGAACTTTACATATGGCAGAATTTCCTTGACCTCCCTTTTTTTATTATTATTGTTAGATTTTGGATTTATATAGGTGCAAGTTCCATCTTTTTATTAGTATAGGAGAAATAAGTGGTTTTTTTTATCTGCAGGGCATGGATGATACACAGGTGCGAAGTGCTGCTACTGATATATTCTCATACTTGGTTGAATATAATCCATCCATGGTACGAGAGTTTGTCATGCAGGAGGCACAACAGAATGATGATGTAAGTAAGAAGTTAACAGAGCAAAAAATAACCAACAAGGTAAATATTATTTGCGCTAACAGTAAGTATACATGGGGAGCTATAACTATATTTATTATTCATCTTAAAGATTTAAATAATTAATGTTTGAGAAAAGTATAGCCATAGTATCATGACTTATTCTTCTCCTAAATTGACTCCTGTCTTAGTCTATAAATTGTCTTACAGCAGTTATTTGATAATGCCCAACTTAAATTTCTTTAAAAGTTTTCAAGATGAAGTTTCTTAATTCTGAAATTAACCTGCTGTATTGTGTTGTCTAAATCATTTAGTCAATAAATTGTTCTTCTCTTTGTTGAACTATGAACAGGAAAACATTGGCTTTGTTAGGGAGAGAGTCTCAAAATCAACAAGAATGGGGAGGAATGCGCACACATCCCACCTCCATCCCCTGTAACACCCGTCAGTTTCAGAGTCAGTGAGAATGTATCCTGGTGATGTGAAAGGTGCTTCCAGAGTCTGTGGTACATGGCGTATCTGGAAGCACTAAGTGTGTGCGCTCTGTTTTCAGATAATTAAACCAATGATCCTGAGTTTTTATTTCCTCCTTCCCCTATAAAATCTGGAAAGTACTTTGTTACTTAAAAATAATATCCTGCCCTGAATTCCTTCTTAAGGGATGAGGTAAAAAAGATACCTCTTAGAAGAAATATGTATGCAGAATTATACCCTATTGTATTTTTAGAAAATAGAAAATACTTTTTACTTTTTAAAAAGATCTTAATGTGTTGTGATGTCAGAATGAAGTGGAATGCCTAGAAACTTGTATATTTAATAATTTTAAAAGAAAATTATAATGTCAGGGTAGGTGCAGGAAGTGCCAGATTGAACTGTTGAATATTATATTTTGCTTTTATAAAATAGTCCTATCTTGAAAACCTAAATAAACATATAGGTTTTTTTTTTTTAAGGACTATTGTTGTTAGCCCTGTAAGCCGCTAGTTGAACACACATCAATGTGCTTTATTCATGTGCTGTAATCGTCTTGATTCCCAGTCTTGATCATCATTTTCATAGACTGTCTGCATTTTCTCCTTGTCTGTCCTGCTACTGCATATATAGGCATGAGCAGAGATTTCCTCACTGAGTCCCTCAGTTTTTATTTACTCCCTGAGCCACGAAAACCAATCACAGTAGAGGATCAGGAAAACAGTCAATTTTCCACGTCATTTGGAATATCTGTATTTGTTCTCCTGTGTGCCCTCTAAATAACACAATCTTATTTCCTCCAGTTTTAGACATAAAGGTATCAGCTATTTTTTCCTTAAATTTGTTTTAAATGGAAACTTTACATCATTTCCATAAATGGAGAATAGATACAGTTACTATTTGCCATAAATAGAAGGAATCTATAGCAGTGAAAGAACAATATTACAAATTCTAGCTAAACATTCTTTTAATTAAGGGGATTTAAAAGATAATAGAAAAAGGCACTTTCTTTTCGTTTTGGTACTGTTTGTGTGATGTGCCTATACCACACTTAGGGAACCTGCTCACTATCCTATTCTGCTAGTCGAGTGTTTGGTTTGCAGTTAACAAGATCCAGGCGTGATACAGTAGCATGTGTCATAGTATGTGCTCTTTCCATCTCTCCTATAATCAGTGATTCTTACCATGTGCATTTTTCTCAACAGGATATTTTGCTCATCAACCTCATCATAGAACATATGATTTGTGATACAGACCCTGAACTTGGAGGAGCAGTCCAGCTTATGGGGCTGCTTCGAACATTAGTTGATCCGGAAAACATGTTGGCTACTGCCAATGTAAGCCACGGGCATTTTTCTCTTTTTCATGCTAGTATAATTTTTATTGCTGGTAGGAACCAGTGCAGTTAAAGTTCATGAAAGTGTTTTTGATTCCTTAGAAAACAGAAAAGACTGAATTTCTGGGTTTCTTCTACAAGCACTGTATGCATGTCCTTACTGCTCCCTTACTGGCAAATACAACTGAAGACAAACCTAGCAAAGGTAAGATAATATAGGTCGGTAGTTAAGTTCTTTGTTTTGAATTCTGAAACCCAAAAAGTTGGTGTTAATGTGTATTAGTCGCTCATTCGTTTCCAACTCTTTGCGACCCCGTGGACTCTATGTAGCCTGCCAGGTTCCTCTGTTCATGGAATTCTCCAGGCAAGAATACTGGAGTGGGGTAGCCATTCCCCTCTCCAGGGGATCTTCCCAACCCAGGGAACAAACCCAGGTCTGCTGCATTGCAGGCAGATTGTTTACCATCTGAGCCACCAGGAGGTCTACTAATACATTTTCAAAAGAGGTAATGTCAAGCTAAATTTCTTTTTTTTAAGTGTTATAATCAGAGGTGGTAGAACTCTGAAAGGAAATACCAGAGATAATTTGTTGCTCTCAGTTTTAAAACAATTTTTTTGTTAAAGCAATATTTGTGTTTAGTTTGTATTTACATATATGAAACAAATGGAAGTAATTATTAGAGGATTGATTTTAAGTTATTTGTACTTCACATGTGTAGCTAGAGCAAAGCTTGTCCTCAGTATTAAACTTTTTTTTGGCATTGAGGATTATTCCAAGTTAGGATTATTTATTTCTACATTTTATTCCTTTAGCTTGTGTGTGTCTGTGTGTGAGATTTAGAAAATAACAGTAGTTTTAGGGTCTGCATTGAGAAATTCCTTATTGAAGCTTTGACAATAAGTAATTTTGTCATATAAGTTAAATATGTTGTATTGATAATTCATAATCCCACTTAAAAACATGTTAATTTACCCTTTTTTATGACTCTGGAAGTAAGTCCTAGGAAAACAATATATAGTAGGTAAATCTTGAGGCTTCCTTCCAAACCTACATATTTAGTTCATCAAACATTTATTGTTAGCCCTCTGTGGGAAAGGCACTGTGCTAATCTTTATGGGTTAAATGAAGGAAATTTTTTTTAAAATGTGTGAAATACTTTTGGAGGCTTGCTGCCTGGTGAGGAAGATAAACCAGTGATTAGATTATAATGCAGTGTGAACTCAGTAATATCGAGGAAAAGGAGGCACAAATCAAGAACACAGAGAAGCAGAGAGCAGTTCATTAAAGCTGGGTGATGTCTGGTAGGACCTCCTGTGATACTTGCATCTGCTGAGGGACATGGTAAGACATGGTAGAGCATTCTCACGCTTTGGAATAAAGCAGATCTAATATGTGTCTCAGTTGCCTTAACATTCCACACCTGGGTCTTATGACACTTAATTCTTCAGAGTTGTTTAAATTAATGTGAAAAATGGGAAGCACAGTTCTTAGCACATGGTAGGCATTCAGTAAATATTAGTTTCCTTTTCCTTAATTTGAACTTATTTGGGTTAATAGAAAGGATTTTATTTGATTGAAATTTGGGGGGGAAATGAATATAAGCCATTAAGTATAATTGTGTTTTGTTCAGATGATTTTCAGACTGCCCAGTTGTTGGCATTGGTATTGGAATTGTTAACATTTTGTGTGGAGCACCATACCTACCACATAAAGAACTACATTATTAACAAGGACATCCTCCGGAGAGTGCTGGTTCTTATGGCCTCAAAGCATGCTTTCTTGGCATTGTGTAAGTGTTGCTTCTGCTGGATTACTTATTGTCTCTGTATTATTGTGTTAT
Source organism: Capra hircus (assembly GCF_001704415.2). Classification (NCBI taxonomy): domain Eukaryota; kingdom Metazoa; phylum Chordata; class Mammalia; order Artiodactyla; family Bovidae; genus Capra; species Capra hircus. The sequence goes on along the minus strand of NC_030828.1, from coordinate 55,710,635 downwards.
CTTTCAGTCTTGCTGCCTGAGAAGAAAAGATCACTGATTTCAGGAAACCTAGGTTCTAATACTAAACTTTACTGACAATGTACTTTTGCCACATTTTGAGCAGTGATTTTCCTAATTCTTCTTTCTCAGTATACAATAAAGATATATTTTAAAGTATTACATTATTAAAATGACACCTTAAGTCATTTTATTACCTTATTTATTTTTTACTTAGTATATATGGCATGATAGTCACAAATTAGACACTCTTGTGAGACTAGAATCTCACACTGTCATGAAGAATATATTCATAATTTGGAAAACATAGCTAATAGTACTAAGTTTCCAAAATGCGTTTTTTTTCCTAAGTTACAGACTGCCTAGCACAAATGTCTACAGATGGTCCATTCATTAATTCCACAAATGTTTTCCCCCATTGTGTTACCTCAGATATTTTAGAGCAGGGGTAACAAACCACAGCTGTGGCCAAATCCAGTCCGTGGTCTGTTTTTGCACAACTTGAAGCTGAAAAATAGTTTTATGTTTTTAAAGCATTGTTGAAATAATAAAAAAAAGCTACAGAGACCATTTGTGCCCACAAAGCCTAGAATATGTATTCTGTAGACCCTTATGAGAAAGGTTTGTCAACTCTTAGAGCAACAAGTTCTTCTAACAAGGCTGTTTTAGTTATACGTTTTTCAAAAATTGACTTTCACTGTATTCATAAGACCCTAGTTTACTGAAGTGAAACATGTTTCTGAATTATAAATTTTGAAAATATCCTTAAATTTAAAAACATGTTATAAGGATATTCCTAATGTTAACTTACCGTGTCAACATTTTATCTTTAAAACAGTATTAAAAATAGAAAGCTTAATGAATTTTTCTTAGAAGGAAGCCTATCGGGGTGACAGTTGTTAGAGCTGAATTATCTGGTGTGCATTCTGCAGTGTGCACTGAGAACACACGTGGTGCGTATAAAGAAGGGCTTTCAAACTCAGGCCCAGTTTCCTTACAGACCTACCACAGGAAGAGACCTACCAAAGCAAGTTGAGAGGGAGTTAGTAACAAACGCCTCTTTGAATTTTTCTTTCACGTCTGGAAGGTCTTATTTGAGTGTGGGAAAGGGAGTTTGAATAGATGGGACAGAATGGAAAAACTGAATAAATGAATAAATTGATTAGTTTTGTTTCAGTAAATTTAACACCTATTACCACATTTTATTGATTCTAAGATATGTATTGATACTCATATCAAGTTGAGTCTTAATGACATGTTACGATTGGTAGTTTGTTTTGTTTTCTTAATAGTAGAAGGTTTTTTGTAATCAGTGGCATCTTAGATTTGAGGGAGTATGGTACATACCTGATATTAGGATAAAGATGATTAAGACCTAGACTCAGCTGTCAAGTGGCTCAGAGTTCATTAGGAGGAGTTAAAACCAAAGCAACAGCAGTATTCTATCAGGGTGTCTTTGGATGTATAGTGAAAATGACTTACTCTACCTGAATGAGGCAGATGAGGGAGATCTTGCAAAAATGAGTAAAGTAAGTTGTGTCTTGATCATGAGAGAGGGTGACATTCCTGGTTGAATACATAATTCCGATGAACAGATGTTAAGTGTGGTGTGTTAGTGGTTTGGTATAGGTGGGACACGTGAGCCTAGTGGAGGAGTGGCAGAGAAGGAGAGGCCTTTTCTTTCGTCTTGCTATTTGCTTAGAGTACTGCAAAGAAAATGTCTCACAGTTTGATGAGAACTATGAAGAGAAAATGAGTCTGTATTATAGGAAACTAAGCATGCTCGCAAAAATCTAAGTTTTGTTTTATTAATATTTTCCAAACTAAGTTAGGCTATCATTGATTAAACCTTACTCTTAATATGAAAATCTATATGAAGAATGAAGTAAAGAAAAATTTCGTGGTAGATGATTTAGTCAGTATCATTAGTTACATGTGAGGCAAAAAGTTTCAAACTTACATATAAGATCTCATGTTGTATAAGGTAAGATTTATTATTTCAGAGATGATTAACAGCGTTAAGAGATCCCTGGCATGCTAATGAAGGTTAGAGATGTGAGTGGAAGCAGAGTGCCACTTTTACATTGAAAATCCTACAGTTGTGCTAATTTGACTTATCCCAAAAGCTTTCTCTACTCTCCTTTGAGCAGCTTGACTTCATAGAACTCACTGGTAAATTTTTAAAAGTAAGTTTTTATTCAAGAACAAGAATAGTGTTTGGATATTTTTCATACAAGTTTTCTTTTTGGGGAGAGGTATGGGTGGAAATAACACAATTCTTAATATAAATACATAAGGGCAATGAGGAGCAAAACAAAAAAGCCCATTAGAATCACATTCTATCCACCTTAGCAGTTTCTGAACAAAACTGCTGTTGAGATGGCAGTGGCGCCATCTGCATACTCTATCTTAGTGAATTCTAGAAATGGAGTTGTTTTCACTTACCCAGGAAATGCATGCAGACCACGGGGTTTGGCTAGTGTGTGTTATGGTAGGACACAAGTCTCCAGAAAGCCTGCAAAGTTGGAGTAACAATTTTTAAAATAGCACTTGCCTTATTTACTAAAAGCTTAAAATTTGGCCTATTAGCATGAGTTCTGATTTTTATTCTGACCAATGGAACTGCCTAAGTTCCTCTGTCAGGCAACATTTAAAGAAAAAAAAAAAGGCTCTCAAAACTCATTGTTAGGCTTTGACTTATTATCACAAAGAAAGATAACGCTTATTGTTTAAAATGTTTTATTTCACCATGCTTTTGTATTTGAAAATATTCACTAGTTTAAAAATACTTTTTAAACTATTTTGAACTCCCTGCCCAGTGTGTCTCTTTAGTAAGAGACACTCTTAAATAAGCTGGACTGTTAAGGCAGTTTATACTCAACTGTACCTAATTGGGCATTCACTTGTGGACCTCTTTTCTGCCAACTAAAGAAAAATTGAGCTGCTTTACTCCTCTGCCTTCCTACCCAGAAACCGTGTCAGCATGGTTGCCTGGCTACCTGCTCATGAAGGACTTGATTAATAACAAATTGGCAATTTAACGAGCCACTTCCATGATCTCCAAAGAAACCAAAATACAAACACAATATTTAATCTTGCCAACCGAAGACGATGTGACTGCGTGAAGTGAGTATGCTTTTTTGAACTGTTTACAATAACTGGGGCATTAACTTACTGATAATTACGTTTAGGTGAAGAGGGCTTTGTTGAAGTCTAGCTGTCTGAGTATATTTGGATCTTGATGAATGGTGACTTAAGTAACTCCCCATACTTCAAGATGTAAATATACCTTTTAATCTGTAAGTTAAAGCCTAATTAATTGTAAAAAGGAAAACTAGGGAAAAAAAGCATACTCGCTGCAGCAAGCATAGAGGACCACATTTTAAAAGCATCCTCTAAATTGATTCCTAATCTATGGGAAGGCAAATTTGGGGTCCTGCAGATTTCTGTGGGTTTATGGCATTTCTGCAAACACATCGAAATACAAACCAATGTAAACCCATTAACCCTGATACAAAATAATAAGAGTGTCCAAAAATAAGATCAAATTATAGAGTGGATTGCCCTAATATTTCTTCTGTTGTTCTGAAGGTATATACAAAAGGTTACATTTGAAATTTTCTCATCTGCAGTAGTATGATAGGTTGATTCATTTATTAGCCCAGTCTTATTTCTTCAGATATAAAATACATCTTGTAATTAGTAACTTAATTCCAGAATTTTTCTGGCTAAGACTTGCGTTCTATGATGACATACACTACTTCTAGAATACATTTTTCTGATAACCCTTTTGTAATCTTTTAGGTTCATACTTCTGGAAGCAGTAACTTATTACTGCATGAAGAACTATGTTTATTAAATAGTTTTGGGATTTTTTTTGTAATTCTAAAATACGGTATGTGATTTGAACAACAATACCTCTGTGTTTCAGGTGCTCTTCGTTTTAAGAGAAAGATCATTGGATTAAAAGATGAGTTTTACAACCGCTACATAATGAAAAGTTTTTTATTTGAACCAGTAGTCAAAGCATTTCTCAACAATGGATCCCGCTACAATCTGATGAACTCTGCTATAATAGAAATGTTTGAATTTATTAGAGTGGTAGGTTCTATGCTTTTTAGTTAGAATTTTTATTTTGTTTGAGAAAATCTAATAAGCATTATTGGTATTTTGGCTTTTTTGAGATTATATTTGGAGAGAATTTCTGAAAGGAAACCAGTGTTACCAAAAGCTTATGAGAAATTCAATTCCGACTAAGAAAAAAATGAAATAATCTCTCAGCAGCTGTGAATCCTTTATAGAATAGTTTGAAAACTGATATAATAATGTCATATTGGTCATTTTAAGAAAGTGAAATTATAGTTGACATAGTATTTGGATGTGTTTTTATTTTGTTTTTAACTTTGAGGTTTTCTGGCTTTTTCTCGACGTTCCTCCATGTTTCTTAAGAGCAAAAACTTGATTCTTTTATGATATAGTATGTTTGCAGTTCTCAGACACTGGTGTGTGTCTCAATTATCTGTGGCATGCTTTTTTAAAATATACATAACAGAATTGGCCCTTTAAACCATTTTTAAAGGGTGCAGTTCAGTGGCGTTAAGTGCATTCCCATTGTTCTGCAGTCATCACCGCCATCCATCTCTAGCACTGTTTCGTAGTGTGATTTTAAAATATATTTGCTCAGCCCAGACTTAACTGAATGAGAATCATCTAGAGTGGAACCTGGGCATTTACTTTGGAAAGAGCCATGGATAATTCTGAGGTGCACCAGAAGTTGGGGGATATGGAAGTAGCTAGTATGTTATGCCCATTTTCATTTGTCCCTAAGATTGGATAACAATTTTATGAAATTACTATTCTGGGAGAGTTTATGAGTTCACTGCAGTTAAGCCTCATATTTTGCTAAAATAACATTTTCCCTATCATTTTGTATTATAATTCTTTTTTTAGGAAGATATAAAATCATTAACTGCTCATGTAGTTGAAAATTACTGGAAAGCACTGGAAGATGTAGATTATGTACAAACATTTAAAGGATTGAAACTGAGATTTGAACAACAAAGAGAAAGGCAAGATAATCCCAAACTTGACAGGTAGATTACCACATATTTGAACCTATTCAGGTTTATGGTGGCAGCTCTTTTTTGTTTATTATTTAGCTTGGCAAGGGGGGGGAAATAAATGGAAGTTGTATTTTTCTCTAATGATCAATGTAAATGTTTTCCTGGTAATGTTAGGTGGATAGCAATATGACCTATAGACCTATCTCGGGCATATATATCCAGTTAGTGCAAAAGAGAAAAAGCAAAGCAAAACACGGATATGACAGTAAGGCTATTTTTTGTGTCCAAAGTGAAATCAGATTATTAGTTTTTCTTTAATGTTACAAATTATTTTAATGAAGTTGTGTATCTTTTTCCAAACTACCTGAATTCACATACTTGTGATATATTTTTAAATCCATAAATTAAGACTTAGTGTAATAACTGATCTGTAACAGTACAATTTTGATAATAGGGGTTTTGATTCCACTAATTAACACTAGATATGGTAGAGTGTAGTGTTTTGTTCTGTGCTGGGTAAAATCTGTTCTTTTTTGTTTTTTTTTCCCACGGCCTGTATGTCTGTGAATCTATAATATTCCATTAATCCATTAAGACTGTAATTTGGGACAATATCTGAAGACTAAAAAAGTCATGGAGTCTGTTCATTCTGTTTTCTTCCCTTTGCTCACAGTATGCGTTCCATCTTGAGGAATCATCGATATCGCAGAGACGCTAGAACTCTAGAAGATGAAGAGGAGATGTGGTTCAACACAGACGAGGATGACATGGAGGACGGAGAAGCCGTAGTGTCTCCATCTGACAAAACTAAGAACGATGACGACATTATGGATCCAATCAGTAAATTCATGGAGAGGAAGAAATGTACGTTGAAAAGACGGGTGGAGAAAAGTGAAGGCTTTCTCACTCTAGGTTTATCCTTTTTTTCTTGACAGTGATTAGTATCTACTTTGTGTCACAGCAGATTTTAAAAGACTCTTGCTTTTATAGACTGTGGATTAAATAGCTCTGTTGTGAAGGTATAGACTAAATTTCCTTCATCTGACTTACATAAGATATTTCAGGAAGGGTAGAACAATGAAGGTTTCTCCTTCCTTTCCTGGATAAGGATGCTTACTATTTTGCTAAGCTTTGTTTCTAAGCTTTGTTCATAAACTGAACTTCAGTGTTGCTCTTGCAAAGGAGTAAGCTAGTTAATTACTGTGTTTTAGTGCCACCTCACTTGGAGGTATTTTAAAAGATGAGTACGGGTGACAACTATTGACAATATTCTCATTTTTAGTAAAAGAAAGTGAGGAAAAGGAGGTGCTTCTGAAAACGAATCTTTCTGGTCGGCAGAGCCCAAGTTTCAAGCTTTCCCTCTCTAGTGGAACAAAGACTACCCTCTCCAGCCAGTCACCTGCAACAAATCTGCCTGGTTCTCCAGGATCACCTGGATCCCCAGGGTCTCCAGGCTCTCCTGGATCCATCCCTAAAAGTACATCTCAGACGGCAGCTATTACTACCAAGGTATGTTCCAGGTCTCTCAACACTAGTTGTCATGACTAGGACTCCTTTCAGTTACTGTCTTTTGGAACTGATTTTAACATTTGTGATAGAGAATAATTCTCCCACCAGCAGCTGAGAGATTTCTGAAAGTTTTTACGACCCATAAAGAAGTTTGAATATATGCTTATTTTGGCTGTTTGCATTTTAGAACCTTAGGCTCATACTTGCATATATCAAAACATTTACAGAAATTTTAAAGTTTATTTTCAATTTTCCCAATTAATACCCAGGTAAAGACTTCGTGCGGAGAAGATAATTTAAATATCTGGACGCAAGGTTTATAAAAAAGAATTAACTGTCTACTATCACATTTCATTTAGGAAGGATCAAAATTTTGCCACTAACATATGGGACAAACATAATCTCTGAATAAAAAACAATTCTTTTGGCCACCTTATGTTTCCCTGGACTAAGTTAACACAGTGGCATTTGGAATTCATTGATCTACATCAGGTCTGATGTGAGCCATGGTGGTTTCTGGTGAAGGAGCAGGGCCTGGATGAAATGAGGAAGGAACAGGGCGGAATCACTTTCCTAGCCTCTGAGAGCCTGTCTGCCCTTATTTCTAGTGGTCTGTTTATTTTGTGTGGTTTTAATTTTCATACTGTTGAGACTGTGTTAAAAAATTTTAATGCATTAAGTCTTAAAACTTAAATTTTGAATTTTAAAGTCAGTACTTAGTAGTTATCTCCCGAGTGATTTCCAAGGATCATGTGAAAGTGTTAAGTTTATCAGTCATGTCTGACTCTTTGTAACCCATGGACTATATAGCCTGCCAGGTTCCGCTGTCCATGGGACAGTGTTCTCCAGGCAAGAACACTGGAGTGGGTTGCCATTCCCCTCTCCAGGGGATCTTTCCAACCTAGGGATCCCGCCTAGGTCTCCTGTATTGCAGGCAGATTTCTTTACCATCTGAGCCACCAGGGAAGTTCCGTCAACTGCTAAAAATTTATCATGGAAAACTTGGGAAATATGTAATAAATTTCAGCTCCATACAGTCTCACCTCCCAGAAATAACCAATTTGTATATTGGGGTGGGGGGGTGTCCTTTGCTCAGGCTTAAAACACGAGTATTAAAAAATGTAGTCTTTTCTTGAAATAATCCGTATTTCTGAACAGGGAGGCCTCGTGGGTCTGGTAGATTATCCTGACGATGATGAAGATGATGATGAGGATGACGACAAGGAAGACACTCTGCCATTGTCAAAGAAAGCAAAGTTTGAGTCATAATAGTGGCGACTGCCGGTGATCAGCACCTGTCGAGAAAACTGGTTCTCTACCCCTCCCCACTACAACATCTCCAACAAAGCAGTGGTTTCTTGTGAATGACTGACACACCGATCAGCTCGCACACTTGACTTCTGCTCATCAAGTGCCAATTCAATGGAGCAGGAGGAGGGGATATTACACATTTAGGGGAAAGACTTACGCCTTTGAGCTCTCCAGCTTGGACCACACATTGCCCTTTTCTCAGGGAAGGAAATGGAAACAAAAAGCCAACAGGGCAGGGGGTTTTGTAAGTGGAACTCTGGTTTGACTGGTCAGTTGCTACAATCAGAATATGCTTTCTCGGACCATGTTTGAGACTCAGAAGAATAGGCTTTTCTGCCGTAATTCTTCACCAGTTAAGAATGCCAGCAGTTTCTTTGTATAAAGAGACCTGCCTTTAAAATCATACATTCTGAACATTTTAGTCAAGTTACAACAGGTTTGGAAAACTTCTTTGGGGGAGGGGCGAATATAAAGTTTCCTCTTTTTTATCTGTTCCCTTTGCCCTTCAAACTGCAGATTTTTTTTTAAGTGGGGATTTGTCCCTACTTGATTAAAGATTGAGTGGAATTCTAGATGTGGTCATTTGTGTCATAATTTTTTTGTTTCATTTTGTTTTTTGATTTTTTTTTTTTCTTCTCTGAGTGTATGCTTAGTTGTTGAGTATATATATTTGGGACCATTAAAATTTTTTTTGATGTAATATAACCAAACGTTGTGCTGGTACCTGTTTTACCATGTGTAATTTTTGTTCTACATTTCTTAATTTGTTTAGAGTTTTATGAAAGATGGTATAGTTTTTATTGACAAAAGCAAAGTAATCTTACAACTATGTGCATACAAAAAGCAATACTATTTTGTGACTAAATATTTTATATTAAAATTTACATCAGCAATTGTCTTGAGAATTCAGGGAAACAGAATGGAATTTAAAATTTCAACAGTTTTGTTAAACCTAGAAACGTGAAATTAGTATTCCAAAGAGATTCTGAAATTTCATATCTTGGGAAAAAATGATGGTACATTAAATCAAAATTGAGGATGAATGATTTAAGAATAACATACTGACTTTTGAATAATAAAAGTGAAGAGTAAGAGAAATTGTATTAGTTGTATTTTTCTTTTTCTTTTTTTTAACCGCTCCCTTTGGAATACCAGTTGGAGTTGTAATTGATGGTTCCTAAATAAATACCTGGCCAGAGGACCATCAGATACCACTTTATTAACAGTATTTTTTAAGTAGGTTCTTTTTGTTGTCTTAGGTGTGCTAAAATTTTAAGGAAACATAAATATCTCAGTTCCACATACCTTCACTTTTTTAAAGTGAAGATTTTAGAACTTACGGAAGAATGTATTTGCAAATGTGAATAAAAATTCATATCTAGGAAAAGGATACTATTTTAAGTATCGCATACTTTAACTGGATAATCTAGCGAGCACTGCGTGCCTCTACCGTAGCTCCTTTGCCAGCACTCAGTACACTGCGGTACCAAAAACAAGGCTCCATGGAACAGGCGAATAGAAAACCAGAAATCAGCAACTTGCTACAGTCGTGAGAGTCTTACTGTTGACTAATTTTTTTTTTTAATGAAACTGGGTGCATTATTAACTATAAGAGTTAAGTGTATTTCACTACAGTATAGAGATACTTCTGGGTCACAAGTTCTGGCAATTAATAATTTTAATCAATTTATGTTGTAAATAAAGATAACAAAAACTTAATAGGATCTAACTTAATTATATTATGTCTTCCTTTATTACCTAGAAAGTCCATGTGAAATGTCTGTTCCGTAAACATACAGTTTAAACTGACCTTTCTAATTGACTCATGCAACACTTGTATAGGTATTCTGGGAGTTCTTGGGTAATGGGAAGAACCACCCCTTAATTTTATGAATTGTGGTCCAATATATTAAAAAACAAAAAAAAATAGGTATTAGCTATTGACCTTCAACATTTAAGAGATGCCCTTTCAATGATGCACAGGTTAGTTACTAAAGCAGAAACTTTATACAAGTTGCTATAATAGGAGAAAAAAGTTTCTTGGAGGAAGACTTAGCAATAAATTACTAGAAAAACACTTGAATTGACACAGTTATATCTGACTCAAAAATCCATGCTTTTGAGTGTAAATACTATCTTGATAACCAATGTCAGTATAATGTAAGTATTCACATATTTTAATGATACCTGTTGGTTCTTTTCCTCATTTTATAAAAGGAAAAACACATTTCACCTCTCAGTGATTACCTAGCAATTTCTGAAAAAAAAAAAAAAAAAAAAACCCTATAATTGTTAGAGAAAACACCTTGACATCCATCTTGTCAAGAAATGTTACTCAGCATTTTTTTTGATAGAATGAAGCCTGATGGGTTTTCTCTGCCTGATTGTACTCAGATTCTGCATGTCATTTTCTTTGGAAGGCCAATGTGCAAGTCAGTTTTGGGAATGAAGGGAAGGCATGGAGCAGGGAGGAATGTGTCTCTCTTTTAATTCTTAATTTAAGCATTGGCCTTTGCAAAGCTTGCCGGATTAGAATAGCAAGGAGTTTACACTGGAAGATTTCTTTTAAGAGGAGAACTTAAGATACCAACCTCTAGTTTTTACCATATCAAAAATTCCTCTGGGGGAAAATTAAAGACCTTCAAAATTCTTATATACGAGGTTGTATTAACTGCTGTAAAATTTCGAGCAAGAGGATTATAAAAACGTTTATGGGATGGAGTATTTTCTACCATTATATGGAACACTGACATGAGGAAATGTGGCAGTCATCAGTATACTGGGGTACTCAATGCTAGATTAGTTTGATTTTTCCCTTTGGCCTTAATGATTTATCTTGGCTCTTTTGAAAGGAAACTAGAGACTCTCTTCAAATAGACAAATGTCCTAACTGCTGGAGTCAGATGTCTTGGTCCTTAAAATAACTCTTGTTGGAGACATAACTTTCCTTGACCTTTTTGCTCTCATAGGTTAAGATTGCTAAGGGCGTAGTGATTCCTTCAACATGATGCTAAATGGGCTTAATTTCTTTATGTTCCCACCGTGGTGTAGGTCACATCCTATCACAAAGTCAGTGGACCCTATCCAGTTTATATTACTTGACACCTAGGCAGCATTGGCTACTATCCATTGTCTTCTTGACACCTTACTCTTGGCTGCTCTAACGTCATGTGCTGTAACATTACTGACCTTTCTGCTGTTTGATAGCTCCTTACTTGACCACCGCTGCGACTCATTAGGGACTCATCTTCCCAATTTCCATCAAGCCATGTTACTTTTATGTCCATTTGTTCTGTGCCCTAAAAGACTGCCTGTCATGTGCCTCTTTTTTTTCCCTTTTGAACTTTTTATTTTGTATTGGGGTATAGCTGATTAACAATGTTGTGATAGTTTGAGGTGAACAGTGCAGGAGCTCAGCCATACATGTATTTCCTCAAACCACCTTCCAACCAGGCTGCCAGGTAACATTTAGCAAGAGTTCCATGTGCTGTACACGGGTCCTTAGTGATTACTGATTATGTATTTTAAATATGGCAGTGTGTGCGTGTCATGTGCCTCTGAATGCTCTTGCCTTGCCTGCTGATGAACTCATTCATCGTTTTGAACTGTTCCCCTGACACTTAGGGACTCTGACCTTGAAGGAAGAATTGCATCTTTTTCAACTTAGTGTCTAACATGATACAGAGCCTACAGATGAATCTCCACATAGTTTACTGGATAAATGAAGGAAAGACTGAGTAATGTACATACAATGTACAGACTGGGAAAGTCTTAGCAGACACCCCTACACAGTCAAGTTTGACTCATTCTTGACCATAAAATTCTCTTTGTGGATATAAAGGGAGAGGACTCAAGACCTTTGTCCTGTCCTTCATGCCTGTAAGCCTTAGATTAGTGACAAAGGGACTATTTTAGGTTCATGCAATTAGCCTATCGAGTCATTTTAACAACTATTAAAATTGTGCTTCAGGTCTGTTCATCCTGAACTCTGGCACCTCGAATTCTCTTACTGATGTGTTGGTCATAGTTCTTTACATGTACATACAGACCCCTTGCCTTTTATAGCTAGACTTAGCCAAAGGCTGTAGATTTCACATCTATTGGTCTGCTTGTTTATTTATCTAATGCACTTAAACGTTTGTATCTTGGTCTGTTTCTTGGGTGTGAGTTCCCAGAAGGAAGACCAGATTTATATGATCAGTTATGTAGGTAGACTGGTCGGGTAAATAGGTTTTCTGTGTCAACTCAATGAGCCCTTTACAAGGATGATAAAACGGATGTATTTCATTTCTGAAAGAGTAACGTTTCTGATAAAGAGCCTGAAGAATGATTATTCAAATTGTAGTACAGCATTCTATAAAATACTATTCTGGAAGAAGAGGAAATAATGAAATAAAAGAACCTTCTAGATGGTTCTTTTTTGGCTCATATTGTGGGAAGTAGGTGCCCCATCAAAACCAAGAGCCCAGGAAAAAAAGTGGCTTTTAGAATACTCAGGCAGCTTTCAAAAAGGGTCTGAATGTGATGTGAATTATTAGTGAAAACCTTTCCCTAAGCCCTCCCAATTGAAGTTCTTTATGGACCTACATTGGAAGACTAGAATGCGCTGGGGGAGGCTGGGAACAGAACAAACGAGGTTGAATGAGACTCAAAAAACAATATGTGCTCTACACATGTTGATTAATCAAGTTGACTAGAATGTTCAAACTACCACACAATTGCACTCATCTCACACGCTAGCAAAGTAATGCTCAAAATTCTCCAAGGCTTAAACAGTACACGAACTGAGAAGTTCGAGATGTACAAGCCAGATTTAGAAAAGACAGAAGAACCAGAGATCAAATTGCCACTGGACATAACATCCACTGGATTATAGAAAAAGCAACATAATTCCAGAAAAACATCGGCTTCACTGACTATGCCAAAGCCTTTGACTGTGTGGATCACAACAAACTGGAAAATTCTTAAAAGAGATGGGAATACCAGACCACCTGACTTGCCTCCTGCGAAATCTGTCTGCAGGTCAAGAAGCAACAGAACCAGACACGAAACAACAGACTGGTTCCAAATCAGGAAAGGAGTGCATCAGCGCTGTATACTGTAACTCTGTTTCTTTAACTTACATGCGGAGTACATCATATGAAATGCCAGGCTGGATGCAGCACAAGCTGGAATCAAGATTGCCAGGAGAAATATCTATAACCTCAGATATGCAGATGACACCATCCTTAGGGCAGAAAGTGAAGAAGAACTAAAGAACCTCCTGATGAAAGTGAAAAAGTTGGCTTAAAACTCAACATTCAAAAAATGAACATCATGGCATCTGGTCCCATCACTTCATGGCAAATAGATGGGGAAACAGTGACAGACTTTATTTTGGTGGGCTCCAAAATCACTGCAGATGGTAACTGCAGCCATGAAATTAAAAGACGCTTGCTCCTTGGAAGAAAAGCTATGACCAACCTAGACAGCATACTAAAAAGCAGAGACATTACTTTGCCAACAAAGGTCTGTCTAGTCAAGGCTATGGTTTTTCCAGTGGTCATGTATGGATGCGAGAGTTGGACTATAAAGAAAGCTGAGTGCCGAAGAATGCTGCTTTTGAACTGTGGTGTTGGAGAAGACTCTTGAGAGTCCCTTGGACTGCAAGGAGATCCAACCAGTCCATCCTAAAGGAAATCAGTCCTGAATACTCATTGGAAGGACTGATGCTGAAGCTGAAGCTCCAATACTCTGGCCACCTGATGTGAAGAACTGACTCACTAGAAAAGACAATGATGCAGGGAACGTTTGAAGGCAGGAGGAGAAGGGGACGACAGAGGATGAGATAGTTGGATGACATCACCAACTCGATGGACATGAGTTTGAGCAAGCTCCGGGAATTGGTGATGGACAGGAAAGCCCGGCGTGCTGGCCCATGCGGTCGCAAGGAGTCAGACACAACTGAGCGACTGAACTGACTGAATCAAATTGATACCAAGAACACATTTCCTCGGAGGAAGTTGTGAACAACTGCAGAAACAGGTATAATGGCAACAGCACAGTCAGAATGGCCTGCGTGAATTCTTTCTCCGCTACTGAGTACCTTAGACAAGTTCCTCAAGGCTTGGTTTCCCCGTCTGTGATGTGAGTAACATTACAAGTGTGAGGACTGTATAGTGTGTGTGTGTGTGTGTGTGTGTGTGTGTGTGTGTGTGTGTGTGTGTGTAGATAAAGCAATTATCCCAATATTCACTAGATGGTAGCTATGTAATATATTAATATAGTCCAAAATGGAGGGAAATGGCTATGATGATTTTTGTCTTTAAAACTTAAAACTATCCATTTTCATGAGTCAATTCAGTCTATACAGTGGCAGGGCTTGTCAATACCCAAAATATTGGGTACAAATATACATTCAGCACTGGCAACATGATGAACTTGGCAAATCTCCCCCATGAAAACTAATTCAAAAACTAAATATCTAAAAAGTTCAAAGTATGTAAAAACTGACAATTTAAAAATTGTCAAAACCAACTATTTCAGCACTCTGGAAATTAGCCAAAGGCATATAACAGATTGAGACGAGTTCATTCAGGAATCTTTACATTAAAAAGTGAGAGTCTGACGTTTGGGCCTGGGGTCGCTCCCATGCCCACTTTTCTCTGCTCCCTCAGCTGAACCACCTAGGAGGCTCTACCGATGCAGAACAGCTGTGAAACCAAGCCGCTCCACTACCGGAAGTGGCAAACTTGATCACAGTGGAGGAAAAAACACACACACGCTTGATAGAGGATTCACATTACAAAAATCAGAAATGCAAGATATTTGGTTGGGACATTGTTATAGGAATGAAAAGGATTATAAAGGAATAATTACCAACATCCATTGGATCATCAAAAAAGCAAGACAGTTCTACAAAAACATCTGCTTTATTGACTATGCCAAAGCCTTTGACTGTGTGGATCACAACAAACTGGAAAATTCTTAAAGAGATGGGAATACCAGACCACCTGACCTGCCTCTTGAGAAACCTGTATGCAGGTCAAGAAGCAACAGTTAAAACGACATGGAACAAAAGCCTGGTTCCAAATCAGGAAAGGAGTACATTGAGGCTTTATATTGTCACCCAGCTTATTTAACTTCTATGCAGAGTACATCATGAGAAATGCTGGGGTGGATAAAGAACAAGCTGAAAACAAGTTTGCTGGGAGAAATATCAATAACATCAGCTATGCAGCTGATACCACACTTAGGGCAGAAAGTGAAGAAGAACTAAAGAGCCTCTTGATGAAACTGAAAGAGAAGAGTGAAACAGTTGGCTTAAAACTCAACATTCAGAAAACTAAGATCATGGCATCCGGTCCCATCACTTCATGGCAAATAGATGGGGAAACAGTGACAGATTTTATTTTCTTGGGCTCCAAAATCACTGCAGATGGTAACTGCAGCCATGAAATTAAAAGATGCTTGCTCCTTGGAAGAAAAGCTATGACCAACCTAGACAGCATACTAAAAAGCAGAGACATTACTTTGCCAACAAAGGTCCGTCTAGTCAAGGCTATGGTTTTTCCAGTGGTCATGTATGGATGTGAGAGTTGGACTGTGAAGAAAGCTGCACACCAAAGAACTGATGCTTTTGAACCATGGTGTTGGAGAAGACTCTTGAGAGTCCCTTGGACGGCAAGGAGATCCAACCAGTCCATCCTAAAGGAAATCAGTCCTGAATGTTCATTGAAAGGACTGATGCTGAAGCTGAAACTCCAATACTTTGGTCACCTGATGCAAAGAACTGCCTCATTGGAAAAGACTCTAATGCTGGGAAAGATTGAGGGCAGGAGGAGAAGGGGACGACAGAGGATGAGATGGTTGGATGGCATCACTGACTCGATGGACCTGAGTTTGAGCAAGCTCCAGGAGTTGGTGATGGACAGGGAAGCCTGGTGTGCTGCAGTCCATGGGGTCTCAAAGCGTCAGCCGTGACTGAGCGACTGAACTGACTGGATAATGGACAAAATCATAGCAAGACATAAACTCAGGAAGATCAGACAAAAATTTGAACAGACCAATTATTAGCAAGTAGGTTGAATAGGTAATCAAAAACTTCCCAGCAAAAGTCCAGGACTTTTGTGAACCCAGATGGGTTCACTAATGAATTCTACCAAACACATTTTAAAAAATTAATACCATTCTTTCTTAAACTGGTTCAAAGTTTAGAAGAAGAGGAAACATTTCTAATTCATTTTATGAGGCTAGCATTATCCTGATATCAAAACCGGAGATGGATCCACACACACACAAAAAGAAAATTATAGATCATATCCTTGATAAACATAGATGCAAAAACCCTCAACAAAATATTAGCAAACCAAATCCAACAATGCATTAGAAGGATCACATCCATGGTCAAATGGGATTTATTCCTAAGGTGCAAATGGTTCAACATCTGTAATTAAATGTGTTAAGTCACATTAATGAAGGATAAAAATCATGAGAGTATCTCAACAGATGAAAAAGGATTTAACAAAATTCAACATCCATTTATAACTTGGGCTGCTGTGTGCTAAGTCGCTTCAGTCATGTTTGACTCTTTGCGATCCTATGGACTGTAGCCCATCAGGGCCCACTGTCCATGAGATTCTCCATGCAGGAATACTGGAGTGGATTGCCGTGCCCTTCTCCAGGGGATCTTTCAGATCCAGCGATTGAACCCACGTCTCTTATGTATTCTACATTGGCAGGTGGGTTCTTTACCACTAGCGCCACCTAAGAAGCCCATTTATGATCAGTTCAGTTTAGTCCCTCAGTCGTGTCCAACTCTGCGACCCCATGGACTGCAGCACACCAGGCCTCCCTATCACCAACTCCCAGAGTTTACTCAAACTCATGTCCATTGAGTCGGTGATGCCATGCAACCATCTCATCCTTTGTCGTCCCCTTCTCCCACCATTTATGATAACTCTCAACAAAATGAATATAGAGGGAATGTACCTCATCATTATAAAGGCCATATATGACAAGTACACAGTTAACCTCATACGCAATGGTAAAAGCGGAAAGCTTTTCTTCTAAGACCTGGAACAAGACAAGGATGCCCACTCTAATCATTTTAATTCAATATAGTATTGGAAGTCCTAGCCAGAACAATTAAGCAAGAAAAGAGGTAAGAGCCATCCAAATCAGAAAGTAAACTGGCACCACTGGCATATGAAATTAAAGACCCAAATGAATGGAAAGATAGGCCGTGTTCATGGACCAGAATAAATAATATTGTTAAAATGTCCATACTACCAAAGTAATCTACAGACTCTAATCCCTACCAAAATTCCAATAGCATGACTGAGCGACTTAACTGACGTATACCTGAAACTCATATAATGTCCTGTGTCATTATACCAATAATAGAAAAGCACTAGACTGTTTGAACAGATCTATATATTAATACATGAAGACACTGGATTAGTGATCAAAAGACTACCCATAAAAGAAAAGTCATATGGCCCAAATGGTTTCAAAACTGAATTCTCCAATTTTTCACAAATTCTTCCCAAAAACAGAAGAAGAGGGATCACTTCCCAACTCATTCTATGAGGCCAGTATTTATAAAGGCCAAATACAGACAAAGATATCACCAGAAAACTATAAAACAGTATCTTGCGCATATGGTCATAAAAATTCTCAATAGAATACTAAGAGATGAATCTAGCAATAAATAAAAAGAACTCGACACCACGACTAAAGGGGCTTTACCCAAGGTATGCATGATGGTTTACCATTTGAAAAATCAGTGTAATACACCACATCGAAAGGACAAAACACAAAACCTACATGATCCTCTTCACAGATGCAGAAAAACAGCATTTGGGGAAAATCAACCCACTTTCATGACAAAAACCCTCGACACTCTGGGGAGAGGAAACTTCCTTAACCTGATAAAGGACATCTACAGAAAAATATAGCTTAATTTTTCACTTAATGATGAAAGAATATTTTCCTTCTAAGATCAAAAAGAAGACCCAGACATCTGTTTCTGTTACTTCAACATGTACTTGAGGTTCTAGCCAGGGCAATTAGGCGAGAAAATAAAAGGCATCCAGATTGGTAAGAAGCAAGCAAAACTATCTGCAGATGATACAATATTACATATGGAAAATACTAAGGAGTCCACTATAAAGCTGAACTAATAAGTGGGTTCAGCAAAGTTTCAGGATACAAAACCAACAGACAAAATCAGCTGTTATTTCAATACATTTGCAATGAACAGTACAAAAGGAAACAACTCCATTCACCACAGTATATGAAATTAGGAGCAAATTTAACAAAAGAAAGGCAGAGTGTATAACCTGAACACTATAAAAACACCAAAGAAAGAAAGATCTAAATAAATGGGAAACCTCTCACACTTAGAATTAAAAGGCAACATTGTAAATTCTGCAATACTCTTCAAACTGATCTACAGAGTCAATGCAATCCCCATCTGAATCCCCAATCTGACTTCCTTATAGAAACTGAAAAGCTGCTTGTGAAATGTATATGGAGTTGCGGGGGACCCTAACTGGCTAACCACAACCCAATGTGCACACTTAGTTGTGTCTGACTCTGTGACCCTTTGTACTAGAACCCGCCAGCCTCCTCTGTCCATTGGATTTTCCAGGCAAGAATACTGGAGTGGGTTCCCGTTTCCTCCACCAGGGGATCTTTCTGAACCAGGGATCAAACCTCTGTCTCCTGCATTGCAGGCTGATTCTTTACCCTTTGAGCCATCAGGGAAGCTCCAAATGGCTAAAGCAATCTTCAAAAAGAAAAAATAAAATAGGAGGACACACACTTTGAGATTTCAAAATTTACTAGAAAGCAACAATGATCAAGAGAGTGTGGTATTAATATATGGACTGCTGCTGCTAAGTCACTTCAGTCGTGTCCGACTCTGCGACCCCATAGATGGCAGCCCACTAGGCTCCTCTGTCCCTGGGATTCTCCAGGCAAGAATACTGGAGTGGGTTGCCATTTCCTTCTCCAATATATGGAAATACAGATCAATGAAAGAGATCCAAGAGTTGAGGAGTAAAACCATATCTCTATGGGCAACTGACTTTCAACCAGGATACTGTCATTAGCTGAGCCAAGGTCCCCAGACCTGGAAAATAAAGTCTTCAGCCCGAGTATCTCAGACTGCAGCTGTCTGGCTCTTTCAAAAGATAACTAAATTAAAATGAGGTTTTAGGGTGAGTCCTAACCCAACATATTATTTTTGCCTTTTCATACTGTTCATGGGGTTCTCAAGGCAAGAATGCTGAAGTGGTTTGCCATTCCCTTCTCCAGTGGACCATCTTTGGTCAGAACTCTCCACCAAGACCCATCTGTCTTGGGTGGCCCTACACGGCATGGCTCATGGTTCCACTGAGTTAGACAAGCCTGTGACCCATGTGATCAGTTTGGTTAGTTTTCTGTGATTATGGTTTTCATTCTGTCTGCCCTCTGATGGGTGAGGATAAGAGGCTTGCAGAAACTTCCTGGTGGGAGGAATTGGCTGTGGGTAAAACTGGGTCTTGCTCTGGTGGACAAGGCCATGCTCAGTAAATCTTTAATCCAATTTTCTGCTGATGAGTGGGGCTGTGTTCTCTCATACTTTGGCCTGAGGCCAAACTCTGGCAGGGGTAATGATCCAGCTCCTCAAGGACTTATGCCAGCACGTCATGACTCCCCAGGACGGCTGCAGTCAAGGTCCCTGACCCCACAGCAGGCCACTACTGACCCACGCCTTCGCTGGAGACTCTTATGAGGTCACTGCTCCTTTCTCCTGGGTCCTGATATGCACAAGTTTTTGTTGTGCCCTCCAAGAGTCTGTTTCCTTTGGGGTTCTCAGTCCCTTTGCCAGATCCCCAGGTTAGGTAATCTGTTGTGGGCCCCAGAACTTCTCGCAACAGTGCGAGAACTTCTTTGGTATAATTTTTCTGCAGTTTGTGGGTCACCTGCTGGTGGCTCTATGGTGGGGCTAATGGAAACCTCCTCCAAGAGGACTTGGGCCACACGCCACGCCTCCCAGGTCTAGCTGCAGCCGGAGCCCCTGTCCCCGCGGCAGGTCACTGCCAACCTGTGCCTCTGCAGAAGACACTCAAAGGCAGGGTCACTGCTCCTTTCTCTCGGTCCTGGGTGCTCACAAGGTTTTGTTTGTGCCCTCCAAGCGTCTCTGGCGGGTCTGAGATTTGATTTCAAATACAATTGCGCCCCTCCTACCATCTTGTTGGGGCTTCACCTCAGCCTGTGGACATGGGGCATCTTTTTTTGGTGGATCCAACATTCTCCTGTTGATGGTTGTTCAGTAGCTAGTTGCTATTTCGATGTTCTTGCAGGAGAAGATATTAAGAATAATGAGGTGGCAAGAACACAGAGAACTATACAAACAACATCTTCATGACCCAGAAAACCACGATGGTGTGATCACTCACCTAGAGCCAGACATCTTAGACAGAGAAGTCACGTGGGCCTTAGGAAGCATCACTATGAACAAAGCTAGTGGAAGTGATGGAATTCCAGCTGAGCTATTTCAAATCCTAAAAGATGATGCTGTGAAAGTGCCGCACTCAATATCCCAGCAAATTTGGAAAACAGCAGTGGCCACAGGATGGAAAAGGTCAGTTTTCATTCCAATCCCAAAGAAGGGCAACGCCAAAGAAAGTTCAAATTCCCAAATAATTGCACTCATTTCACATGCTAGCAAAGTAATGCTCAAAATTCTCTAAGCTAGGCTTCAACAGTACATGAACTGAGAACTTCCAGATGTACAAGATTTAATATCTGGTTCCTCTGGCTTTTCGAAATCCAGCTTGTACATCTGGAAGTTCTCAGTTCATGTACTGTTGAAGCAAGATAATTCCAGAAAAACATCTACTTCTTGACTATATTAAAGCCTTTGACTGTGTGGATCACAACAAATTGTGGAAAATTCTTAAAGAGATGGGAATACCAGACCACCTTACCTGCCTCCTGAGAAATCTGTATGCAGGTCAAAAAGCAACAGTTGGAACCAGACATGAAACAATGGACTGGTTCCAAATTGGGAAAGGAGTACATCAAGGCTGTATATTGTCACTCTGCTTACTTAACTTTTATACAGAATACATCATGTGAAATGCAAGGCTGGATGAAGCACAAGCTGGGAGAAATATCAGTAATCTCAGATATGCAGATGATACCACTCTTATGGCAGAAAGCAAAGAGGAACTAAGGAACCTTTTGATGAAGGTGAAAGAGGAGAGTGAAAAAGCTGGCTTAAAACTCAACATTAGAAAAAAAAAAAGATCATGGCATCTGGTCCCATCACTCCATGGCAAATAGATGGGGAAACAGTGGAAACAGCGACAAACTATTTTCTTGGGCTCCAAAATCACTGCAGATGGTGACTGTAGCATGAAATTAAAAGATGCTTACTCCTTGGAAGAAAAGCTATGACAAACCTAGACAATGTATTAAAAGGCAGAGATATTAGTTTGCTGACAAAGGTCTCTCTAGTCAAAGTTACAGTTTTTCCAGTAGTCATGTAGGGATATGAGAGTTGGACCATAAAGAAGGCTGAGCACTGAAGGACTGATGCTTTCAAATTGTGGTGTTGGAAAAGACTCTTGAGAGTCCCTTGGACTGCAAGGAGAGCAAACCAGTCCATCCTAAAGGAAATCAATCCTGAATATTCATTGGAAGGACTGATGCTGAAGCTCCAATACTTTGGCCACCTGACGCGAAGAGCTGACTCACTGGAAAAGACACTGATGCTGGGAAAGACTGAAAGCAGGAGAAGGGGACGACAGAGGATGAGATGGTTGGATGGCATCACTGACTCAACAGACTTGAGTTTGATCAAGCTTAGGGAGATAGTGAAGGACAGGGAAACCTGGCGTGCCTCTGTCCACAAGGTTGCAAAGAATCAAACAGAACGGAGTGACTGAACAACTAACCCAACATATTTGGCATCTGGGAGCCTGGTGGGCTGCCGTCTATGGGGTCGCACAGAGTTGGACACAACTGAAGCGACTTAGCAGCAGCAAGAAGACAATACTAGGACACAGATATACACAGAGGAAAGAGAACTATCTTTAAGCCAAGAAGAGGGGCCTCAATAGGAACCAAGCCTATTGACACTATGATCTTGGACATAAGCCTCCAGGACTGTGAGAAAATAAATTTCTGGTGTTTAAGCCGCTTAATTTGTGGTACTTCATCATGGCAGAGCTAGCAAACTAATAAAGGTTTTGGTAGCAAGAGTCATTCTAGAGAACAGAATCTTAAGGATACATTTTCTAATCTAATCCTTCTAAGATTTCTGGAATTGGTTCTCTTACCTGATTAAAGGCATTAATGACTCAATTTCCAGAAGTAAAGAATGCACAAATAGTCCATGGTATGAGGTGGCATGGAGATTTTCAAAATGTCACCAATGGACACTTCTAATCACATACTTACAAGAGGCAAGGTTCTGGGCAATCATGTATATGATGCCTTGGTTGGAACATTTTCTGTCAAACGAAGAAATATCATGAAGATTGGCTGTTTGTTCCTAATTTCACTGAACAAAGTAGGCAAAGACAAAATTAAGCTCAGGAATTCAAATTTCCAGTTCAAATTCCACATAAGTGGCTCAAATGCTTTTATGTCTGCCTGAAAGAGATCATTTTCTCCTATATCTGTAAAGCCAACATTGCAGAAAATAAAACCCAGACCCTTGTGCTGTGAGAGGCTGAATTACAATGCAGATTAAATTCTGAACCTCACAGAGCGTATACCATTAAAGCTTGAGCATTGATTGGTGTTGAAGGTTAGATTAGGTAACATAAAGTGGAAGTTGCTTCAGTCGTGGCCGACACTTTGCAACCCTATGGGCTGTAGCCAGCCAGACTCTTCTGTCCATGGGGATTCTCCAGGCAAGAATCCTGGAGTGGGTTGCCATGCCCTCCTCCAGGGGATCTTCCCAACCCAAGGACTGAACCTACGACTCCTGCATTGCAAGCAGATTCTTTACCATCTGAGCCACCAGGGAAGGAGACTATATGGTCTCCCCTCAAAATTCACATGGTAAAGCCTTACCCCCAGTGTGACTGCATTCGGAACTAGGGAGGTAATTATACTGAAATGAAGTCTTAGGGGAGGTCCCTGACCTGATTGGGCTGATGTCTTTATAAGGGGAAATGGTAGATCTCTCTCTGCACGTGTGAAGAGGAGAGGCCACAGTGACACGTGGCCACCCGTGAGCCGGGAAGGCGTCAGCACACACCAGAAATCAAATTTGCCTTGGTGTCTTGATCTTGGACTTCTGGACTCCAGAACTGTGGGAAAATACATTTCTGCAATTTAAGCCACCCAGTCTGTGTTCTTTTGTTATGGCAGCGTGAGCAGACGAACACAACTGGGAAGGAATGTGATTCTGAAAGCTGTGATCAAAGATATTTTCACATATTGAGGTATGAGGAAGTCATTCTGGCTCACTCATGAGTTAACTTTA
Source organism: Capra hircus (assembly GCF_001704415.2). Lineage (NCBI taxonomy): Eukaryota > Metazoa > Chordata > Mammalia > Artiodactyla > Bovidae > Capra > Capra hircus. The sequence goes on along the minus strand of NC_030828.1, from coordinate 55,687,283 downwards.
ATTTTACGCTGACAAAAACAGCCTGTTTGTGGCCTGTCAAACACATCCTGGACCTCTGCTTCAATTATTAAAGAAAAGGGGGCACTGAGCAGAAGAATGTCTATGTTAAAAATAAAGATTAAACGCCTCCATTCTTGAGAAGCCCATGCTGCCCCTCCTTCCAGGATGAGACTCCCTTTCCCAGGTGCCAAGGCCGCACTGATACACTTGGGTGTGTGCCTTTGCTTATTTGGCTGTGCTGGGTCTTAATTGCGGCATATGGGATCTAGCCCCCTGACCAGGGATTGAACCTGGGTCCCCTGCATTGACAGGACAGGGTCTTAGCCACCGGACCACCAGGGAAGTCCCCTGATGTGTTTTTCTTTGAAACCCTGAAGGAACGTATCCTTGACATGTGTGATGTTCTTTGTTCTGACAAGACATAAAACTGCTGAACCGGTGCTTCTTTGGAGCATTCCTCAGTCATCTGAGAGGCTGTCTTCCAGGCTATAGTCCTCGTGTGCGTGCGTGTATGCTAAATCGTTTAGTCGTGTCTGACACTTTGTCACCTTATGGACTGTAGCCCACCAGGCTCCTCTGTCCGTGGGATTATCTAGGCAAGAATACTGGAGTGGGTTGCTATGCCCTCCTCCAGGGGATCTTCCTGACTCAGGGATTGAACCTAAGTCTCTTTCGTCTCCTGCACTAGCAGGCAGGTTCTTTACCACTAGCGCTGCTTGGGAAGCCCATAGTCCTCAGTTTGGCTCAAATACAACTCTTTCCTTCTATTCCTGTTATAGGCTGCTTTTTATTTTCACTGAGCGCTGGAGTGGGGATATATGCAGAGATCTGAACGAGGCTGGGAGCAGCGAACCCCTTGGTTCTGATGAGTCTTCTCTGCCAGACTATCTAAGATTAACCCTAAGAGAAATCTGTAACTGCCTCCCTCGGGTAACTGCCTTGCAAGACGCTGCAGCCTCACCTCAGTGCCCCGCCCACCTTCCCTTTGCTTCTAAGGGTATAAGGCCCTTCAGGCTCCTAAAGGGGAGGGAAAAGCGTGGCCCGTGATGAGGTGCACTCTTCCAAAAAGGGCCACATACATTTTTTAAATACAGAATCTGGGAATGTGTATAGGAATGGATATTAGAGTATGGGATAACGGGTGGAACAAGTTGAATCAAGCCGAATTTATCTCTAGGGGCCCGCTAGGCAGAGGTTCTGAATTGAATGTTGTACTGCAGGGGGATTAAAAAGGGTTCTAATGGTTTGGCTGGCTGAAACCCCTACCAAAAAGCAGCCACAGTAAGGGAAGCTGAAATGCCAGATCAGCCTTGAGATACTATAGAGGAAAGGATCCAAAGGACTGCCAGGGACATTTGCCATTTAAAATCCGCTCACTTGGGACTTCCCTCGTGGTCCAGTGGTTAAGAATCCACCTTCCATAGGACACGGAAGCAACCTAGATGTCCACTGACGGGTGAATGGGTAAAGAAGCCATGGTACATATATACAATGGAATATCACTCAGCCATTCAAAGGAACACACTTGAGTCAGTGCTAATGAGGCGGGTGAGCCTAGAGCTTATTATCCAGAGAGACGTAAAGCCAGGAAGAGAAATATAAACATTGTCTATTAATGCATATACATGGAATCTAGCAAGATGGTCCTGATGAGACTATCTGCAAGGCAGCAGTGGAGACGCGGGCATAGAGAGCAGACTTGGGCATGTGGGTGAGGGGCAGGGAAGGAGAGAGGGCGACGAATGGACAATGGAAACATATACACGACCGCATGTAAAATCGACAGCCCAGGGGGAATCTGCTGTATGACTCAGGGAACTCAGACCGGGGCTCTGTGACAACCTAGACGGGTGGGATGGGGTGGGAGTGGGGTTCACAGGGACAGGACATATATGGCTGATCCATGTTGCTGTATGGCAGAAAGCAACACAGTGCTGGAAAGCAATTATCCTTCAACTAAAAATGAATAAATTAAAAGAAAAAGAATCTGCCTTCCAATGCAGGGGATACGGGTTCAAACCCTGGTTGGGGAACCAAGACCCCACATGTCACAGAGATACTGAGTCCATGCATCACAGCTAAGACCTAACACAGCCAAATAAATAAATATTAGAATTTTTAAAAAAGATCTGCTCACTCACCCTGGGTGGATATGATACTACATCCAAGGACTTTACTCTTTTCTGTAGGTCAGAAATTTTGGTGGGAGCTGCTGCCACTAAAATGGGCAATCTAAGTGAAATAGGAGTCACTGGATCCCGGGGTGGTGGCGGCCAAGGGAAATCCCCACAGTGGACAGAACCTGGAGCAGTGAACCGAGCCGTCCATTCTGTAACCAGTGTGTGGCTGGATGGCCAGGCACTTGAGAGGAACATGACTGGAGTACTGGCAACAAGGAAGTCTGCAGAGAGGGACCTGAGCAAACCTCTATGAATGAGCAAAAGCCACAGGGATATTTGTCTCCCCCGGGAACGTTCACCAATGACTGACTTCAGCAGAGAGAGATGTAATCAAGGGAATAGGAGGACCTATTCTGTGGATAGGGCTTCCCTGCTCGCTCAGTTGATAAAGAATCCTCCTGCAATGCAGGAGACCCCGGTTCGATTCCTGGGTTGGGAAGATCCTCTGGAGAAGGGATAGGCTACCCATTCCAGTATTCTTGGGCTTCCCTGGTGGCTCAGCTGATAAAGAATCTGTCTGCAATGCAGGAGACCTGGGTTCAGTCCCTGGGTTGGGAAGATCCCCTGGAGAAAGGAAAGGCTACCTATTCAGGCTAAGTATTCTGGCCTGGTGAATTCCATGGATTGTATAGTCCATGGGGTCGCAAAGAGCCAGACATGACTGAGCAACTTTCACATTCTGTGGATGCCTGTCAGCTTCCTTCCCCCGTCAACCCTGTCATCACCAAGTGGGCTCATGAGCAAAGTGGTCACCGTGGCAGGGCAGGGGTTACGTACAGGCTCAGCAACATGGACGTCTACTCACCAGGTCAACCTGGCTACAGCCACTTCTGAGTGTCCAATTTGTCAGAGTGTCTCCAATCAGAGACCAACAGTGAGTCCCTGATGAACAGAGGCACCATTCCTTGGAATGATCAGCCAGCTACTACCTCGCAGTCAGTTAACTTCTCTGGACAGCTTCCACCGTGGAAGGGGCAATGTCTTTTTCTTGTTGGAATGGACGTTTACTCTGGATACAGACTTGTGTTCCCTGCACACAATGTTTCTGCCGAAACTGCCATCTGTGGTTACAGAATGCCTCATCCATGGTCATGGGACTCCACACACACTGTTCTGATCAAGGAGCTCACTTCTCAGCAGGTGAAGTAAACGCACAGGCGTGTTGCTGTTTTCAGTCGCTCAGTCGTGTCCGACTATTAGCCACTCCATTCACTGCAGCACACCAGGCTTCTCTGTCCTCCACTGTCTCCAGGGGTTTGCTCAAGTTCATGTCCTTTGAGTTGGTGATTGCCATCCAACTATCTCATCCTCTGCCGCCCTTTTCTCCTTTTGCCTTTAATCTCCCAGCATCAGGGTGTTTTCCAGTGAGTCTTCTGGTCTTCTTCAAATGCATGGGTTTGTAATCACAGAGTTCAGTGCTCTGACCAGGTTCCCCACCATCCTGAAGCAGTTGGCTAGATAGATGCTGGAATGGCCTTTGGAAGACTCAGTTACAGCATCAGCTAGGTAACAGTACCAAGTAGGGGTGGGGCAAAGCTCCCTAGACAGCTACACATGTTCTGAATCCGAATGCTTGCTGTTTCTCCAACAGCCAGGATTAAAGGCTCCAGCAATCAAGGGCTAGTGACTCACCAGCAAAATTTTGCTTCCTAAAGCTTCCTAAAACCTTATGCTCGGCTAGGTCTTAGTTTCAAAGGAAGGAGGAGTCCGTTAAACTGTTAAGCCTGCCACTTGGCCACTTTGGGCTCTTCATGCCTCTGGATCAACAGGTAAAGAATGAAGTTTTGTGCTGACTGGGATGATTGAACCTGACTATCTGGGAGAAACTGGATTATTTGTCCACAATGGAAGTAAGGAAGAGGGTATCTGGAATAAAGAAGAACCCTTAAGGCACCTCTTAGTTGTATTACTGTGCCCTGTGCTTAAAGCTGATGGAAAACTACTAGCACACAATTCAGGCAGGACTTCCAAAGGCCCGAGTCCTTCAGGAATGAAGGTTTGAGTCGCTTCACCCAACTAATGAAGGCCAAGAGCCCCTGCCAAAGGAGGCACTTGCTGACAGCAAAAGGCAACGGTACTGGAAGAAGCTAGTTATAAACACCAGCTATGCCCACGTGATCAGTTACAAAAACGAGGACTGTGACGGCCATGAGTATTTACTCCTTCGTTATTTTGTTAAGTGTGTATCCGTGTGTGTGTATGTTTGTGTATACACACACATATATAATATACATGTATATATACACATAGATATATGTGTGTTGGTGTGTGTACTGGCTAACTGCAAAGAGCCGACTCATTGGAAAAGACTCTGATGCTAGGAAAGATTGAGGGCGGAAGGAGAAAGGGACAACTGAGAATGAGATGGCTGGATGGCATCACTGACTCAGTGGACATGAGCTTGAGCAAACTCTGGGAGACAGTGGAGGATAGGGAACCCTGGAATGCTGCACGTAGTCCATGAGGTGGCAAAGAGTTGGACATGACTGAGCAACTGAACAACAATGTTTGTATGTATGTGTGTATATATATATTTGTCACAACTATCTGTGTTTTCCCTTTTGTTATTTCCTTATCACATAAGATATTCTGACTTTTAAGTGTTATTAACTGCATCATAGTGTTGTTGTTGTTGTTTTTTTTTTTGCATCGTAGTATTTAAGTTACAGGATTTCAAGGAGAAGAGTGAATATCACCCAAGAATTCTGCATCCTCTTCTGGGGAAATAGTACATTTTTGATTGTATGCAGAGTGACTGTTAGCATGTTAGGTATTGTCTTTATTCAGAGATCAAGTGTGGTTTAAGGAGATGTGTCTGGGCACCAAGTTGATAAGGGTTACATTTGTGATGGTTAATTGTGTCAACTGAGCTAGGCCAAGGTACTCAGAGATTTCATGAAATGTCTGAATGTTGCTGCAATGATATTTTTTAGATGAGATTAATATTTAAATCAGTTGACTGTGAGTAAAGCAGATTACCTTCTACAGTGTGGGTGGGATTGAAGCCCTTAAGAGAACAGACTGAGGTCCTCCAAGGAAGAGGGAGTTCTGCCTCCAGTCTGTCTTGGGACCCAGGCTGCCACATCAACCCTCCTTTGTGTCTCAAGTCTGCGGGCCCGCCCTGAAGATTTGGGCTTGCCGGCCCCCAAACTGCATGTGCCGATTCCTTAAATCTCTCTCTCCCTTTCTCTCTCCCCACCTTGTCTCTATATATACTACAGACATAAGTAGACACACACACATCTTATTGGTTTGGATCTCTGAAGAACCTTGATTAACATAGACATCAAGATCACTCAGTGGGAAAAGGACAGTCTTTTCAACAACTGGTGCTGAAATGACACACAGCCACATGCTGAAGAATGAAAGTGCCTCACCTCATACAAAAATGTACTCACAGTGGCTTGAAGCCTTCAGTGTAAGGGCTAAAACCATGGAGTTCTCACAAGGAAACAAAGGGAGGATCATATCCATTACTGAGTGGGGTCATTCCAGGGGTGCAATCACGGTTCAGCGTCTGCAAATCAATGAGTGTGATATGCCACATTAACAAAATGAAGGATCAAAATCATATGCGCAGAAAAAGCATTTGACAAAATTCAACATCTGTTTATGAAAACACTCTCAACAAAGAGGGTAGAGAGGAAATAACCCTCAACATAATAAAGGCCACCTATGACAAGGCTGGGCTTCCCAGGTGGCGCTAGTGGGAAAGAATCTGCCTGCCAATGCGGGGGACACGAGATCCTTGGGTGAGCAGGATCCCCTGGAGGAGGAAACAGCACCCCACTCCAGTATTCTTGCCGGGAAATCCCATGGACAGAGGAGCCAGGCGGGCCACAGTCCATGGGGTTGCAAAGAACCAGATTCAACCAAGCACAATGACAAGACCACAACTAACGTCATACTCAATGGTGAAAAGCTGAAAGCTTTCCCCCAAAGATGAGCAAGGAGATGCCTTTTCTCACCACTTTTTTTCAACATGGTATTAGAAGTCCTAGCCAGGACAATTAGGCAAGAAAAAGAAAAAGGTATCCAAATCAGAAAGGAAGAAGTAAAACCATTACTGTTGGCAGATGACATACATGGAAAATCCAAAAGATCCCACCAAAAGAGTATTAAAACAATAAATAAACTCAGTGAAGCTGCAGGATACAGAATAAATAAAAATCATTGCGTTTCGATACCTCAATAACTATTAGAAAGATAAATTGAGGAAATGATCCCATTTAAAACTGCAACCAAAGAAAAAAAAATACTTAGGAATAAATTTAACCAAGGAAGTGAAAGACCTAAATGCTGGAAAACTATTAAGACATTGATGAGGGAAATCAAAGATACAAATAAAATGGAAAGATATTCCATATTCATGGATTGCAAGATTTAATATTGTTTAAATGTCCAAACTACCCAAAGCAATGAACAGACTGAACGGAACGCCTGTCAAAATTCCAAAGGCACTTTCCACAGAAATAGGAAAGTTTCTAAAATTTATATGAAACTACGAAGACCAGGAATAGTTAAAGCAATCTTGAGAAAGAACAACAGAGCTGGAGGCATGATGCTTCCAGATTTCAAACTATATTACAATGCTGTAGTAATCAAAATAGAATGGTATTGAATAAAAACATCACATATGTCAATGCAACAGAATAGAGAGTGCAGAGATAAACCCACCCATATATGGTCTATTATTTTATGACAAAGGAGCCAAAAATATGCAATGAGGAAAGGACAGCCTCTTCAATAAATGGTGTCGGGAAAACTGAACAGCTACATGCAAAAGAATGAAACTAAACTCCTCTCTTACACCATCCACACAAATTAACTCAGAATAGATTAGTTGAATGTAACACCTGAAAACAAAAAGATTCTCAGAAGAAAATGTTGCCATGTATGGTTCTTGACATCAATCTTGGCCATGATTTTCTAGATCTGATACCAAAAGCACAGGCAACAAAAAGTAAAATTCAGGCTAAAAAGGTTTGGCACAGTAAAGAAAATCAACAAGATAAAAGGCAACCTATAGAATGGGAGAAAATACTTGCTAATGATATATCTGATAATGGGGTTAAAACCCTATATATATAATATATAAACTCACACAACTCACAGGAAAAAGCAACACATAATCCAATTTTTAAAATGGGCAAAGGACTTGAACAGACATTTTTCCAAAGAAGATATATGAATAGCCAACAGGTACACGAAAAGATGGTCAACATCACTATCATCATTAGGGAAAAGGAAATAAAATACCCAAGTGATCACATCACACCTGTTAGAATGGTGAAACTTAGAAAGATAAGAGATAACAAATGGTGGCAAAGATATGAAGAAAAGGACCCTCACGCACAGTTCGTGGGACTGTAAACTGGGAGAGCCACTATGCAAAATAGTACGGAGGTTCCAAGAAAATAAAGATTAAGCAAATGATGAAGCAATCCCACTTGCGGCTATGTATCCAAAAGAATCAGAAGCAGGGTCTTACAGAGATACCTGTACACCCATATTCACAGTAGCATTATTCATAATAGCGAAAACATGGAAGCAACACAAAAGTCCATCCACTGATGAATGGATAAGCAAAATTCAACACACACACACACACACACACACACACACGAGTATTATTCAGCTTTAAAAAAGGAAAGGTATTCTGTGAATCTTAAGGACATGATACTGAGTGAAATAATCCAGTTACAAAAAGACAAATACTGTATGATTCCACTTAGAGTAGTCAAAATAATAAAGACAGAAAATAGAATTAGGCTTGCCAGAGGCCAGAGCAGGGAAGAATGGAAAGTTATAGGTATTGTCAGGTTTACAAGATGAAAAGAGTTACGGGGATGGATGGTGTCAAGGACTGCACAACGAAGTGAGTGTACTTAATGCTATTGAACTGTACACTTAAAAATGTTAAGATGGTAAATTTTATGTGATGTGTATTTTAACACAAACATTTAATTATGAAATTAATACATGCTCCTTATAACAAGTTAATTACAAAGACATTAACAAATAGCCACTCCCCCCTCCTTAAAGTTGTATGAATTATTTAAAACTCCTATCAAATTACAGAGATGCCATTAGATTACACAGCTGAGCCAGCATTTTCTGAGAAACGGAGAAATTTCTTTATCAGAATGAACAACATAATTAAAGTACTGCTTCTGTCTAGGAAGCAATGCACAAAGCAATTACTTTTCATGCAGAAATCAACAAGAAAAAAATTGTAAATAAATAGTTAAGTCTCTGGAAAAGGCAATGGCAAACCACTCCAGTACTCTTGCCTGGAAAATCCCATGGACGGAGGAGCCTGGTGGGCTGCAGTCCCTGGGGTCGCTAAGAATCAGACACGACTGAGCAACTTCACTTTCATGCATTGGAGATGGAAATGGCAACCCACTCCAGCGTTGTTGCCTGGAGAATGCCAGGGACGGGGGATCCTGGTGGGCTGCCATCTGTGGGGTCGCACAGAGTCGGATGCGACTGAAGCAACTTAACAGCAGCAGCAGTTAAGTTTCAGATAAGAGTGAAACCCAAGGGTTGGTCTGGATGGACAGGGGACGGAGGGTTACTGCTTAGTGGTTAATAGACGGTTTGTGTATTTGCTTCCTGAAGTTTATGGCCAACTCGATGGAGACATAGGGGAAACAATTCTTATTAAAATAATGGCAGATGGGGGTGGCGGGGGGGAGTGGCAACAGATGAGGAGGAGACAGTGAGGAAGATTCCTTTATAGACCTTTTTACACCCCATCACCTGAACTTCAAAATTACCCTGTAAAGTCACCCAGGAAACTCCTTACTCTGATCTTACGGAGTGAGAGGGTTTCTAGAAGTGACTTGTCCAGCTCATCCAACCCTGTGAAGCCTTCCACTCCTGCAACCTGGGCACCATCCAGTTTACCTGACACCCTGCACCCCCAGGAAACAAGGATGCTCAGTCAGCTCGCTCCCAACGGAATAAAATGGGGTTGAGCCAATGAACTGCGGATACATCAATGACAATGAACCAACACAGCAGCTAACTGACCCCCAAACAGAAATTCCTGACATATTTGTGGCCCAGGAGGTGTCAGTGTCCTCAGCGACAACTGTCAGAAAAGCATTTGTCCAATGTATTTCCTAGTGTGAAAGATTATGCTTATCTAATAATTTTAAAGATCGCCTCCTTGTCTTTCCAGAATAGCTGGGATCAATATGAAAAAAAAAAAAAAATCCCAGCCGCACAGAACAGGGGCCTTTTAAACAGAGGTAGGCATAAATACATATTTTATATATTTTCCAACTGATTTCATGATATAGGCAATTAGGAATTATTGAATTTCTGGTGCACAAAGAAACCACATAAGCTCGAAATTTTAGTTCTTCTCAGTCTCCCATTTTCCCTTCCATCATCCTGAATTCGGCACTTCTTTTTAGGGATGCCTTGCATTGGAGAAGGAAATGGCAACCCACTCTAGTGTTCTTGCCTGGAGCCATCCCAGCGATGGGGAAGCCTGGTGGGCTGCCGTCTATGGGGTCGCTCAGAGTCGGACACGACTGAAGTGACTTAGCAGCAGCACCAGCAGTCGACTTGGCTGACTTCCCGGGTGGCTCAGTGGTAAAATATCTGCCTGCCAAAGCAGGAGACCCAGAAAGACCCAGAAAGATTTCCTCCTGGAGGAGGAAACATGCAACCAACTCCAGTATTCTTGGGAATTTCCATGGACAGAGGAGCCTGGCAGGGCCACAATCTCACCCCCTCACCCGCTCAAGTACCACGGAACTCGGCTGCAATTCCACATTTCACCGGCAGATGCCGCAGCCCCAACGCTTGACAGAGTCAACTTTCACATGCAAACCAGCAGCCATTTAGCGCCTACTGTATACTTGCCACCAATTATGCTAGGCGCTTTCAGGCCAATACAGCATCGGTGGGCTCACCTGGGAAACTCTTGAGGATTCGACTAGTTTAACTGTGTAAAATGTTTTGAACAATGACTGAATCGTAGTGTGAAATTATTACCGGCCCAAGGTGAGGTAGAGACCGCCCGATCCACCGCAGCTGTCTCAGCAGGGAGGTTGTGGGTCTGGGCCCAGGGCTGGCTTTCCATCCAGTTGGGGCACTTGTCCTCTTTCCTGTCGCCTACCACCAAGCTGCCGCTACGTCCTCCAAGTAGGAATCCGGAATCTGGCTTCACTCTTGGCAAAGCGGCGGTGGTGTTGGGGTTGGAGGGAGGGGGTGTTCCAGTTGGGCCGGGTCCAGGTCGGGGCGGCCACAACACCTGTTTTTCTGCGGGAACTTCTAAAAGGCTAGCAGCCTGGGAGGTGGTAAGGTGGGGCGCAAGAGGTCGCGCTCCTACGGCTTAAACTCAGCACCAACTTTCCTCCTCTGACTTCCGGGCCTGCGCCCCACCTGCCCACGAGGCCGATCCCAGCACCTGAGGCTGGCGGGCTTGGGCCTGTCGTCACGGAGCCGAGCGGGGCCTCGGCGGCACCTGGGAGGCTCCGCGCGGTCGATGGGCTGCACCTGCTTGGGGGCCGCCAGCCTGGCGGTGGTGGGCTCCGCTGGGCCTCCAGCGTGCGGTGTGCCCGAATCGACCTGGGTGGGCAGCGCGCTCCGCTCTCCTTCGGTCTCCCACACGCGCACCCGGGGAGGCAGAGGCCGGGACCCAAGCTCTCTTGCTCTCGGGCCCGCAACGGGCTCCCGGGCTGGTGGCCGACGCACGCGCGCAGCGAGGAGCCACGTGTTGGGGCCCCAAGCCCGCCGAGGCAGCGCTCTCTGCATCTGCGCGCGGCTGCAGCCCCACGTGCGGGCGGCCGGGACGCCCCCTCCCCCTGCATACGTGCGGACCGCTGCCCCCTCCCGGCGCCCCCGCGCCGCCGCGCCCGCGCCGGGACTCCCGGCTCCAGCACCGCGAGGCGGCGCGCCGATCCCCCAGGGCCGCCAAGGGGCGGGGCCGCCGCCCGCATTGTTCCTCCCCGAGCGGCGGGCCCTCCCCTTCCCCCAGCCCCGGGCGGGGCGCGGGGCCGCCGAAGCCGCGGAACGTGGGCTCGCGCCCCGCCTTTGTCTCCCGGGCGCGAGCCGCCGCAGCCCCGCGCCCGCCGGTCGCTGCCAGAGCCGCTTTGTGCCTCGGCGCGGGGGACGGGGACGCGGGGCGCGGAGCCGGCGGGCGCAGCCTCAGCATGGACGTGACGGTCTCGGAGCTCATGGAGCTCTTCCTGCAGAGCCCGCTGGTGACCTGGGTGAGTGTGCCTGGCTCCCCGCCCCATTGTTGGGGCACCGGCTCCTCTCCCGCCCGCTGGCGATCGCAGTTAAACCCGACCCAGCCGGGGCCCCGGGTAGCCCCTAGACCCAGAGGACTCATCAAGTGCCCTCCGTCCCCCACCCCCCACCCCCAGCCAGGGTCGGGGTCGGTGTCCCGGGGTCTGGGGTTATTTCCAACTCTGGAGACGGCGCGCCGGGTGCAGGACCCCGCCTCGCTCTCGGCCGGGCGGGGGTGCTGAGTGGGTACACCTGTTCCCGCCAGGGCGTTGGGCCGGCGGCCCTGGAGCGACAGGGTCCTAGTGGTCACCCTGGGCGCATGGCTTGACCGCTTGGAAAAAGGACCCACTCCCTTAAGATATCCTCGTGTAGTTTCTGAACCCCTGAGGCCAGCGGGTGGAGAGCAGTGGAGATTAGGGGGTTTCGAGTAAGAACGTTTACGGCTAGGGTGGGCGCTGTGATTTCCAATAGATCTGAGACGTGAGAAATTTATTGAGAAGTACCCTTTATTTTATTTTCTTTCCACTCTGAGACGCCGCAAAAAAGTGGCGAGGAAGTTTTCTTTCTGCTGTCTCTCTTCTGTTGCCTGGCACGGGGAGGGGGATCGAGGCCCGGGAGAAGCGTGCTGTGGAAGGGTGGGTGGCCGTGGGTGACTCCCTTCTGCCCCCAGGGGCTCTGCCCGCCTGGAGAGCTTTAGACTGAGCGCGTGGGGGTGACTTTTACTGCCTTACTCTCCGCGTTCCCCTCCCCGCAGGTGAAAACTTTTGGCCCATTCGGAAGCGGCAACCAGGACAACCTGACCATGTACATGGATTTAGCGGATGGCATCTTTCTGAACCAAATCATGTTGCAAATGTGAGTTACCTTCCGGGAGGAAGGAAGGAATGATGCCTCGGAAAGTCGAATATCCGGTTGTAGAAATGGAATGTGAAGTTGCAGTGTTCTCTGCATGTGGGCCCACTGGTATTTCGGTATTAATGGTGTCTTCCTGGTTTGTTGGGTGTGAAGAACTCCAGGACAGTGGTTTGGTCAGATGTTTGGTGAAAGGAATTTGAAATTGAGTGACTGTCATCCACATGTTGCAATTGACTTGGAACTTAGGGACTTAAGTGTTGTTTGACAATGACAAGGAAAAAAAAAAGAAAAACCTTTCTTTTGGGGGGCAAGGAGCTGTAACGGAGAGTGTCTGGTTACAGGAAGTGTCGGGTGGGACCAGAGCATCCATGAGTGACTATAAAGTTTCATTCGAGGTCAGGACGCCTGTGTTTCTGCCTCCCTTTCATCTTGTGTTTCCAGTTGCCCCAGAGCAAGTGCAATTGGTTAAGGTTCCTTCTTATAAACTGGATTGAAAAGTCACTGTGTTTGGGAGGGGCCTGGAGAGCCAGGATGCTTTGGTGCTGTTTGTCTTGAGGCGTGGGTTTAAACGGAGTTTTGGTGGAGGTTACACCTGCTAGCACGTTTGACCGCATCCTTTCCTGTTGCTGCATTCTGCCGCGCCTGTCTGATTGACAGCCTGCCGCAAGTAGGTGTTGGCTCCTGCCACTGCGTTCTGTTTTTAACTCAGAAAGTGCAGGGAACATATTGGAACTGAGTGTCTGTATGATTCACAGGCACTTGGAGCAAATGTTCTCTGTGGATCAGGCCCCTGTGCTCACCTACTCACCTGCAACTAAGCAAGTTGTCATCTTGAGCCAGAAACTTATTAGCTGATGAGAATCAGCTGCATTTGTGGCCCCTGTGGGAGGAGGAGCAGTCAGCTTTGGTATATTCCGAAAGAGGTTTAAATAGATCTACCTACAGAGATCTATTTTAAACAATTTCCTGAGGTCATTGCTCCTGTGGAATAAGTTACTTGATGTCATGCTGTGGCAGAGACATCTCAGTCTTAATGTTTTTTAAGACGCTACCAATGTTACCTGTTTTGAGTTTGATTAGATTCTAAAATGACTACTCTCTTGTCAGCTTGGCAGTACTTCTTGGTTCACAAGAAGGAGTTTTCCTGGGGTTGTCTCATGGCATATTCAAGTTCTGGCATGTATTTCCCCTCCTCATCCTGTTAGACCCCCCAAAATTGCTGGATTCCAATTGGTGCAACAACCAGTGAAATTTCAACCTGTCCTGTTTAATTAAAAAAACCAGCAGTATCCCTGGCTTTTTCATCAGGGTTTTACACCCAGGCGAGGTGGAGAACAAAAGCCCTGGGACTGTTTCTCTTTCTTCCCTGACCTTTGGAATTCCTGAAGCGTTTACCACTTGCTTGTAAATCAGGAAAGCCTGTTGGACCATTCCTTTGAGAAATGCCAGCTCATCACTTGTTCACACTTGGCCCCGAAGCTAAATGCAGTTTGAAGGGCTTCTCCCTTCCCCTTGACAATTTTCAGTGTTCCTTTCTCCCCTGTGATGCCACAGTAATGGTCCTGCAAGTGAGAACTGGTATGTTTGCAGCCTCTCGGGCCTCAAGCAATGGTTCTGGGTCCTCTGGCCAGAGTTAGGCACCAAGAAAGAGAGCAGTGGGGAAGCTGGGTGGCTTTCTAGAAGGACATAAGGAGGGAGAGGTGCCACTTGCATGCGGTTTACTGAGTGGGTGATCGAAATAACCCTGCTCCAGGCGACAAATCAGCATTGTCTGCTCTTGGAAGTAGGTAGGGGTTGATCGGAAAGGGGGCACAAGGGGACTTCTTTTCTTTAATATTTATTTATTTATTTGGCTGGCTTGTCCAGGTCTTGGTTGTGGCATGTGAGATCTAGTTCCCTGACCCCGGGGTCGAACCCGAGCCCCCTGCATTGGGAGCATGGAGTCTTAGCCACTGGACCACCAGGGAGGTCCACAGGGGAACTTCTAAGGGTGGTAGAAATGGTCCATGTATTGACTGGGGTATATTTCAGTTTTCAAAACTCATCAAGCTGTAACTTAAGATACATGCGTTTCACCCTGGGTAAAAAGGACCTCAATTTAAAAAGAAAGTTTTAGCCCTAGTGTCAAAAGCCTGTGTAACCTGCTTGTTCAAACCCTACGTCTCATGCAAGCCCTGTGCGGCTGGGCACATCACTACCATGTCAGTTTCCTCATCTGTAAAATGGGCAGGAGAGTACCTCCCTTAAGATGGTTGTGAGGATGAAATGAGTGATGTATTAGCAGTTAACACAGTGCCTGCCACTTAGTAAGTGTTGGTGTCAGTTACGTAGTTATGTCTCCCTTCTTAATCCAGAAAGGATTTGTGTCACTGCTTGAAAGTTGTTGTTTTTTTTTTAGTCTACTTTCCCCCTATGTTCTTAGTCTCTTAATAATTCTTAAGTTCTAGCCCTCTCCTAACAAGACGGAGGGCACACATCCTAGCCCCACATCTAACACTGTAGTTAAGCCAAGCCTGTTTTCACTTCTGCCAAGTGTCAGGCTAACTAGTGGGTAAGCGATAAGGCTGTTCTGCCTTATCTCCCATGCTGGTAGCCCCTACTGTGTGCAGTTCGCCTATTTTGATAAATTCTCTCCGGGTTGGTAGGAACTGAGAAAATTGCAGAGAGCAGTGTGCTAATGTGTTGCCAGAGCTCATACAAGAGGGGTTTTACCTAACACTTGAGAGCCATATGGAGGCTGGCTGGGGGTCACGTGACCGCACCTGGGCATTGTCTCCGGCAACTGAAGAAGCCTGGAATGGTAGTCTCTCGGCCAGGCCTCTCGGTGACATCAGTGCCTGAAAGCAGGAAAGCCCTGTGGGCTCAGCTTTCAGGGGAGGCCCAGGTCCAGGAGAACTCCTGAATGAAGTGAGGCATTGAGTGGTGTGGATGGAGCGGCTTGGAAAACTTGCTGAATAGCTCCTCTGTGCATGTACTTTCCCTGGGTACCTACTGGTCCCCAAGGGGGAAACAAGATGTCTAATTCACTTTGGACATGCTTTTCACAGTCTCTTAGGAAAATTAAGAGCTCTAACTCCAGGGACTTCCCTGGTGGTCCAGTGGTTGAGACTTTGCCTTCTAATGCAGGGAGTGCAGGTTCGATTCTTGGTCAGGGAGCTGAGATCCCACATGTCTTACAGCCAAAAAGCCAAAACATAAACCAGATGCAATACTGTAACAAATTCAATAAAGACTTTAAAGTGAAAGTCGCTCAGTCCTGTCTGACTCTTTATGACCCGACCCCATTTACTATACAGTCCATGGAATTCTCCAGGCCAGAATACTGGAATGGGTACCCTTTCTCTTCTCCAGGGGGTCTTCCCAACCCAGGGATTGAACCCAGGTCTCCCACATTGGAGGCAGATTCTTTATCAGCTGAGTCACAAGGGAAACCCAAGAATACTGGAGTGGGTAGACTATCCCTTATCCAGGGGATCTTCCCGATCCAGGAATCAAACCGGGGTCTCCTGCATTGCAGGCAGGTTCTTTACCAACTGAGCTATCAAGGAAGCCTGAAAGAAAATACTCAAAAAAAGAGAGCTCTGACTCTAGCATCAGGCAGACAAATTCAAATCTTCCCTCTGCTATACTGGTTCTGTTACGTTGCGCTAATTACTTAAACTGTCTAAGCCTCAATTTCCTGATCTGTAATAAGCGGGATGGTATTTTATAGATTTAGGGAAGATTAAATATGAATATGCATGTATAGGAAATGCCCAACAAATGTGAATCATGTCAGTCATCTTTACTGTTAGGCCTGAAGCTGGCTTTG
Organism: Capra hircus; assembly: GCF_001704415.2. Classification (NCBI taxonomy): domain Eukaryota; kingdom Metazoa; phylum Chordata; class Mammalia; order Artiodactyla; family Bovidae; genus Capra; species Capra hircus. Next base: position 55,671,185 of record NC_030828.1, on the reverse strand, counting down.
TGTGTGTGGACACATGTGTGTGCTGGTGTGCATCTGTCCACATGAGGGTGGACACCTGCGTTGACCCAGTGGCTGTTGAGTGCAGTTGCAAACTGGAACTGAAAGCTTGTAGCTAGGCAAGGCCGACGTTAAATCCAATACTATTTGCTTTGTTCAGACTCCTTTCTAACCCCTTGTGCTAGCTGCAGAATTACGAATAATATATTCATTATTCAGAAGTTGGAAATATCCGCAGGCCAATGGAAGAGTTTCTTAAGCTTCTAAAAAGCATTTGGAGTATTGTATATTAATGCATATATATGGAATCTAGAAAAATGGTTCTGATGACCATCTGTGGGACAGCAATAGAGACACAGACATAGATAACGGACTCGTGGACACAGCAGGAGCCGGGTGGGGTGGGGAGGAGTGAGTGTGATGAATTGAGAGAGCAGCATTGAAACATACACATTACCTTATGTAAGGGAAGGAAAGGTTGGGGCGAACTGAGAGTGTAGCATTGCCACACATACATTACCATATGTGAAACAGATAGCCAGTGGGAATTTGCTGTATGACACAGGGAGCTCAGCTTGGTGCTCTGGGACAACCTAGAGGGATGGGGTGGGATGGGAGGTGGGAGGGAGGTTCATGAGGGAGGGGATATATGCATACCTACGGCTGATTCATGTTGCTGTATGGCAGAAACCAACACAACATTGTAAAGCAATTATCCTCCAATTAAAAATAAATAAATCTTTTAAAAAGTGCTTTTCTGAGGAGAAAAGAAAGATAAAAAGCACTTGAAGGATAAGTTTTTTCCTTAGAATGCCAGGAGTTGGGGTCCCATTTTGCAGATATTAAAGCTGAGGATAAAGCGGCAGATACTTGTTAGTTGAATGAGTTTGTGTTGGTGCTAAAGTCTTGGGGCAAAAAGAGTTTTTACTCATGAACTTAAGTGATATTCTTTCATGGCTGCAGCATGTGACACTCTTCATGGGGCCTTGATTCTGTAAAAGTTAAATGAAAAAATTAATGTTTGTAGTAGGAAGGTAGGAACATATAGATGCGTGTGCATGCTCAGTGACGTCTGCCTCTTTGCAACCTCATGGGCTGTAGCCCACCAGCCTCCTCTGTCTATGGGGCTACTGGAGTGGATTGCCATTTCCTCCTCCAGGAGGAACATATAGATGAGCAAAGCAAACATTGCCTATAATTTTACCATGTCAAGGTTGCTGCTGCTAAGTCGCATCAGTCGTGTCCGACTCTGTACGGCCCCATAGACGGCAGCCCACCAGGCTCCCCCGTCTCTGGGATTCTCCAGGCAAGAACACTGGAGTGGGTTGCCATTTCCTTCTCCAATGCATGAAAGTGAAAAGTGAAAGTGAAGTCACTCAGTCATGTCCGACTCTTAGCGACCCCATGGACTGTAGCTTACCAGGCTCCTCCGTCCATGGGATTCTCCAGGCAAGAGTACTGGAGTGGGGTGCCATTGCCTTCTCTGACCATGTCAAGGTAGTAGTATTAATATTCTGGTGTCTCCCAGATGTCATCTGTGATATATACATATATCTTCCTAATGTATTTTTATACAAAGTTGGGCTCAACCTTTTCTTTTAATCTATGATAGATTATCAGTATCTCTATCATCTGTATCAAACATAATTTCTTCTTTATTTTTAACATATTTTGGCCACACCACGTGGCATGTGGGATCCTGGTTCCCCGACCAGGGACTGAACCTGTGCACCCTGCCTTGGAAGCATGGAGTCCTAACCACTGGACTGCCACGGAAGTCCCCAAACATGGTTTCTTGGTTCAGTTTTTTTTTTTTTTCCTGGATTCACTTTTAAATTTAGGAGTCATTGGAATATGATGAAAAGTTCAGGGCTGACCTTTTCTCAAAGGAGGGAGGCAAGGTTACTGTAAGTCTAAATTACAGTTCTCTTTGAAATTTTAGGGAGAGTGATTTTTTTCTTTTTTAACGAGAAGAAAGCCCGCAGGGCCCCGCACTTTGGCCTTGTTTGTCTCCGAGTTTGGACGCGCTCCTAGACACTTCCTTGCCGCCGTGTCTCTCTCCTGTCCTCTGTGCCCCACACATCCCGGCGGGGGACTGGCAGCCTTTTCTGTTCTAGGACTGTCATGTAAAGAAGATCCTTGTTGCTTTTGAGGCTTTCAGGGAGACAGTCTTGCAGTAGTTCTGTGATCTTGCTGGGATCAAGAACCACGTTGGCCAGTACAGCCCTGGCCTTCCTAGAACAGTAGGGTTTTAGGGCTGGAAGGGCCCTGTGATCACCTGGCAGATGAGCCTAACGGGGGCTAGAGAACTTTGGCCCATCCTGGGCCCTGTTTCCAGACCAGAGTCAGTGGCTTCTGACCCATTTCCTGCTCCAGGACAGGAGGGGGTTATGCAATGCTGGGCCAAGTGGGGATAGGCCTTTCTTAACCAGAGTTGACTGCTGTTCGATTTATTTCCTTAATCTCTCTTTACCTTGAGAGCCATAGTTACAGGAAGGAGTGCTAATATAATGATCATGATAATTAGTCTAATTATTCATGTACTAAGCGTGAGCGCTTTTGGAATGTTGTTTCCGTTAGCTGTTGCTTCCTAGAACTGGAGGTTAACAAGAGTGGAAATGGTCAGAGGCTCCCCCGTCACCTGACGGCTTTGCAGGCCCAGACCTCGGGTGTGTGTTTGCCCTTGTTCGTGCAGTGAACATCCGCGTGTTTGCTAAAGTCCTCTGGCTCCTGCTACTCTTCAGGTGGTCTGACTTAATGGAAACTGGCACCTGCATCTTCTCTCAGTTCTGTTTTTTAAAAATATGTATTTATTAATGGTGCTGGGTCTTAGTTGTGATGCGTAGGCTTCTCATTGTAGTAGCTTTTCTTGTTTCAGCTCCTGGGCCCCAAGGCACAGGCTCAGTAGTTGTGGCGCTTGGTTTTAATTGCCCTGCGGCGTGTGGGATCTTCCCTAGGGTTCGAACCTGTGTCTCCTGCAGTGACAGGCGGGTTCTTTACCGCTGAGCCACCTGGGAAGCCCTAAGGTCTCCTGTTGTAAGAAGCACATTCCTCACTTTATGAAATTGCCTCTCATCTCTTCAGGTCTCTATAGTAAAAGGAGGAGAATTGCACCCTTAAGATCAATTATTTTGTCATGCTAGGTACACTTCTGTAGCTAAAATGCCTTTGTAGTTTAAATTCTGAATGCCTCCTCTGTGGCTAAAATTAATTTCCACGCAACTGTTAACCTTTATTTTTCTCAGTAATGAATGGCTCCAGAAGAGATGTAAATGGCTTGGCAGGACTCTGTACTGTGTGGGGACAGTAAGAAACGTTGTCCCAGGAAAAGAGTTGGGACAGTTGCAAAGAGGTCTTCTGGTTGCCCCAACGTGCTCATATGACTGTTTTAGGGGAGGCAGGATGATTGAATAAAATCCATGGCTGATTATGGCAGTGTGATTCATAAAGGGGTTTGCACACACGCAATACAGTGTCGGGACTCATAGTGTTTATATCAAATATTTACTTAATGGTTGAATTTTAAACAGCTTGTGTTATTAAGAAATTATGCCTGCAGTGATATTTGAAATAATTTCGGTTTGTAGATTTTTTTTTCTATTGGTTAATCTTGTATAAATTATTGGCTTTGAAAGAGCCAAATGGCATTGAGATTGATTTGCTTTACTCCCCCAAATTCCCCTTCCTGTGCTCACACTATCATCATTGAGGGGCGTGGGTACCAAGGAAGGAGGAAGAGACCTGTTTCTCTTCCATCACACCAGCCCCCAGGAGGCTCAGCACCCTCATCACAGGGCTCGCATGACAGATAAAACCATAAACACAGCCCTCATTTGAATGAGACATCCTTCATGGTGTCTTGGGACAGTCGAATGGGCGGAAGGACTTTGTTAGGAAAAGAAAGCAGTGTGTGGTACGTGGGGGGCGGGGGAGCGAAAACCCATTCTTGTCGAGTCTGTTCTCCAAATAGGAAACATCGTTAACGCTGAGAATTTTCGAGAAATGTCCTGTGTGTAGATGAGTGATATTGTAAATCACTTGATTCAGATTTTTAATTTCATCACAACCAGACCTGCCTTTTGCCTGAGTTTGGAAAAGAAATGACACTTTGGGGATTTCCCACATCAATTATCTGTGTCTCTTAGCATTTCTCGTAGGGGGTGGCATACACGACATAGTGTCACAGACTCACAGTGGCGGTTTTTTGAGCCATCACAGGCGTGAACACTCGGTGACACACACAGGAGACCCGTGTGAAGTGGAACATTGATGATTTTACTGACTTTTATGAAGTCAGAAAATGTACCATTTTCCCCTCTTTCTTGGTATTTCACATAGTTTGCTTTGTTTGGCTTTTAGCTTTTAATCCTTTTTTATCTTTTATTTAATAAGTTAGCTCTCTCGATTTTTTAACAATATTTGTTTATTTCTGGTTGCGCTGGGTCTCTGTTGCTGCACGCGGCCTTTCTCTGGTTGCAGTGAGCAGGGGGGTGCCCTCCATGGGGGTGCACAGGCTTCTCACGTGTTGACTTTTGCTGCAGAGCACGGGGCTCTAGGTGCACGGGCTTCAGGAGTTGGGGCACAGGTGCTTTAGTTGCCCGCGGCATGTGGAATCTTCCCGGAACGGGGATCAAACCCATGTCCCCTGCACTGACAGGCAGACTCCTATCCACTGTACCACCAGGGAAGTCCTGTTCTCTTTAATCTTGAAATATATTTTGGGGTAGGTTATTGGTGGCTCAGTGGTTAAAAAAAGAAAAAGAAAGAAATCCACCTGCCAGTGCTAGGAGACACGAGTTCAATCCCTGGATTGGGAAGATCCCCTAGAGAAGGAAATGGCAACCTGCTCCAGTATTCTTGCCTGGGAAATCCCATGATCAGAGGGGCCTGCCAGGCTATACAGTCTCAAAAGAGTTGGACACGACTTGGAGACTGAGCAACAGAAGCTGGCTTTTATACAGGGTCACTTTGGGGTCTGCATTGACACTTGGTCGTTTATGGCCGCCACCAGCAGTGGGGACAACAATAATATTGATTAAGGGCAGGTGCTGGGCTTGGTGCTTGGGGAGGGAGAACAGAAAGTGATGCATCTCCCCTGAGGGTTCCACGACTTGGCGGTAGCAGACTTAGGATTTGACCTGAGCCACAGCTGCATAGTGACCTAGGCTTGGCGAGGACTCAGCACTCGGGGGTAGGACGGGGTGTGGCAGGGGCTGGGAGGTGCAATTTCCATTCTCATCGTTTTTTACCCCCCACCCCGCCCCGCACTAGAGATCCCAGGCCGACAAACCAGCGCATCAACAAGCACGTCAACAACGATGTGAACCTTCGCATTCAGAACCTGACCATCTTGGTGAGAAACATCAAGACCTACTACCAGGTAAGGCGGTCCTCCCCCCTCTCACCCCTCCAGAGTCCTGCTGTGCGTCGGCAATACCTTCATTTGAACGGTTTCCCCACAGGAAGCCGAGAGGAAGTGGTGGCCAGGCAGCTAGCTGCCTGTTGACACTTGGCGTGTTTACACACGCATCTCTCCTCTGGCATTGTGAGAAGGGTCAGAGGTGGGATCGCTTTACTCTGCCCAGGGAACGTCCTTTGAGCCATGTGCACCGCAGCGTGCCTGGTGCCAGGAGGGCCCCGGGGACGAGCCTTGGTCTGCAGCCCCAGCTCACAGTCGCAGGGGGCCTGGCTGGTGAGGGCTCTGGGAGGGGCACCCTGCACGGTTATCACCCACAGCTCGGCGAGTCTGTACAGGAGCGATTCAAGGGGTTGAGGGAGAGAAGGGACCACAGAGGGGTTGTGTTCGGGCCAAATATGAAATCAACCAGCCCCGAGCTGGCGCACAGGAGCACCAGGGTTCAGGGCTGGGGTGTCTGCCTAACATTCTGAGATATGGAAATGCTCCCCATATCTCAGCTTGCCGGTGGGTGGGTCAGGCAAGAGGGCCCGAAGGGGAAAGGGCTGTGAAACCCCCATCCCAGCCTTGGGCCAGTTGGGCAAGGATCTTTGATGTTCATGATCTTTATATGGAGACATTGATGGGAAGATTTAAAGTGTGCACTTCGGAGCCCGGGCTTGTCAGACTTAGCCATGAAACTTTTTTAGCCCCATGTGAATTTTCTTGAGCCCCCAGGGGAAGCCCTGGCAACTCTGAGTGACTTGGGGGCTTGAATGCCCTCTGCTCAGCCCCCCCCCTCGCCCTCCAGGGCATCTCTGGGGGGCTTCCCAGAACCCCAGGGGGCACAGTTTGAGAATCACTGCTCAAGAGCCCGTCCCTTCCGGATTCGTGCTGGGGTTTCACGGAGCCCTCTGCCTCCGAGACCTCTCTTAGCCCTCAGTTTCCTGGGCTGTAACTTCATCTCGGTTCTGGGGCTTGGGAGCATCTTCAGAGCCATGAGGTCCCTGTCGCCATGAGGAAGCCCTCCGGCCAGCTGTGGCTTCCCTCTCTGCCCTCGCGCAGCCGTGGGGGTTCTGAGGTCACTGAGGTCACTGGACAGGCGGCCGGATGGAGTTTGCGCTGTGGCGTCGGGCCGTGTGCTTGTCCGCTTCCTGCAGAGGGCTGTAGGTGCTGCTGTTTGAGGAGAGATGGGTGAAGGAGGGAGTGGACATGTCATGGGTTTTCTGAGATGATAGTTTCCATTTTCCTCCCTCTGGGGTTGGGGTGCTGGATGCCTTTGCTTTATGGCTAATTCAGCCAGCCCCCTGTGCTCATTCCAGGGTCTGTTGGAAGCCCAGCACCGTGGGCACTCTGAGCAGCCTTCGGGCGGCTGAGCAGCAGGTCCATGCTTTTAGTAACAGATGCTAGCTGTGCTGAGGAAGGGCTGGGGGGAGCCCTGCGCGAGCTGGATCTGGGGGCTGGCGGAGGTTTGTTTCCTCTCTAGGAGAGCCATGCCCAGGGCCAGGCATGCTGTCAGCAAGTGGGTCTCAGCTAGTGCTTCCCACATGACAGCCACGTTCTGCGGAACCTGCTGCTGCCCATGAACTTGGGCCTGGGCGTGGAGCAGGCGGTCTGGTGGCCATACTGGCTGTCGGGCAGTAGATGTAAGAGATGTAGGTTCGATCCCTGGGTCGGGAAGATCCCCTGGAGAAGGGCATGGCAACCCACTCCAGTGCTCTTGCCTGGAGAATCCCATGGACAGAAGAGCCTGGCGAGCTACAGTCCATAGGGTCGCACAGAGTCGGACACGACTGCAGCAACTTAGCACTCAACCAGTGCTTTCGATGATGTGTGCAAGTGCCAGGGGAAGTGGATGGTCGTAACAGTTGGAGACGAGATCCCCAGCTCTGGACAGGTGTGTCTCCCGCCCCAGGTGTGGCTGGGACGTGGTAGCCCTCCCTGATGGCCGTGGTGAAGGGTTGGGATGGAGGTGAGATTTCTGGGTCTGTGTGTAGCTTGCGGCGCTCGGGCGCTTACTGCAGGCTGCTTGGCCTGGCAGGTGCTGCTCTCCGGGCTTGCCGGCCCAGGAGCACACATGCCGGGGGTGCCCGCCAGCTCTGACAGTCCAGTCTGGGTTGGTCAAAGGGCTTGAGACCCTCTCCAGTACTTGGAGGCAGTTCGCTGCTCTTGGGGTCACTCAGCCAAGTTCTAGAAGATGGGCAGCAGTCTCTGGAAGGAGATGATCGCTAGTCTGTTCTCAGGGCCCCAAAGGACTTATAGTAGAAAAGAAGAACCCTGCATCCTTGTTCTGTTTCTGAGCTCTTAGCTCTTTGAGGGCCGGGCTGGTGTGCGTGGACAGCCTCAAGCCCAGCCCGGAGCAGTGTTTGCTGAAAGCGCTTGCTGAAGGCCGTGAGCCGTCCCTGCCCCTCGGACAGCCCTGTGCACTTGGAGGAAGCTGGCAGGACCCTGCCCTTTTGCACTGACACAGCTGAGGTGTGGGCAGTGTTCTGCTGTTTTTTCCTTCCAAGTTATTGTAAAATAAAGCTTAGTTCTGGTTATGTAAGTAATATGTGTTCTTTATAAACAACCCCTTAGAAAACAAGTTGCAAGAAGAAAAGAACTGCTCAGAACCCCAGCACCCAGAGACAATCACTATTAACATTTTTAGTGCTTCCTTCCAGTTTTTGCATGAATAGTTTTTGTGTTTTATTCCATGGTAGTCATGCCTTATACACAATTGCATATCCTGCCTTTTTCCCCCTCCCACCTGACAATTGTAGCATAAACATAATCGGTTATTATTGTCAAGTGACATTCAAGAAAGTTTTCCAAAAGAAGTACTGCCCAGCGTCCCCTTTTGAGAGAGGCCCTGCAGATTGTGAGGGCTTGAGGTGGCGTGAGACCAGTGAGGTTCTTACTCTGGCCAGGGTGCCTGGGGAGGGTGGGAGGTGCCCCTTCCGGGACGGGGACTTCCTATCTCCATGGCTTTTCAGTAGACACGGCGAGGTCGCCGAATCCAGCCCCGGGTCTTGTTTGCCCAGCGGTGATTGTCCCCTTCTTTTCTGAGCCACATGGGGCAGGGAGAGTCAGGAGGGACGGGGGCCTCTCATCAATAGCATGCGCTTCTTTCACAAGGAAACTCAAGTTTTGTTCCCGAAAACCTGCGGAGACCAAAAAAGGTCTTTGACCTTCTTCTGGCGCAGAGGACAGACAGTAAGTGAGAACCAGCGTGGCCCAGTTCAGTCTGACCTCCAGTGTCTGGGGCCTCCCTCTGACCTGCTGCTCTGACTCTTCTGGGGTTGGCACCTGGAATCTGCTTTTTCAGAAGTTCCCAGGCTGTTTTAAGTCTTATGATCCTTCCAACAGGAGGGGCAGTCAGTGGGCCAGAGAGGTGGTCCTCACAGTGTGGTCCCAGACCAGCAGCATCCGTGTCACCTGGGAACTTGTTAGAGGTGCAGGTCAGGCCTCTTACCCGGACCTTCTGTGGAGGTGTGGCAGTCTGCAGCTTAACAAGCCCTCCAGGTGATTCTGATGCATGCTCGTGGGAACCTAGTGGTTTAGGGCCTTTCTAGGGATGTCAGGGAGAGGCCCCGTCCGCCAGGCCTCCAGGGGCAGAGAGAGCTTAGTGAGAACTTGGTGACTCCTGTCCATCACATAAAACAGAGGCGCGTCTCGTCTGCCCCAGCACAGGTGGAGGAGAGGCTGCAGTGATGAGAAGATGACCAGGGGGAACGGGTGTCATTGAGGGGGTTGCTAGCAAGCCAGAGTTGGACAAGCCCTTGGGGACAGCACCTGGGTCAGTCTCTGAATTTTAGAGAAGGAGAGGCGGATCAGGATGAGCATCCGCAAATGGTTCAGCTGCAGAGACACCTGGAAGGAAGGCGGGCCTGGATCAGACGCGTACGCTGCCTCGAGCCCCTGGGCTGGTCAGCATTGAGCCCAGCCTCGTGTGTTGTTTTATTGTTTAGTTGTTAAGTCGTGTCCGACTCTTTGCCACCCCATGGACTATTGCCCGCCAGGCTTCTCTGTCCGTGGGATTTTCCAGGCAAGAATACTGGAGTGGGTTGCCATTTCCTTCTCCAGAGCATCACATGAGGCTTGTTTGATACACTCAACAGCCAAACTCTTTCGTCTGAGTCCTTTTAGGTTGAAATTTGGATGTATAGGATGGTTCATTTGTCACATCCAGAGCCTTGAGTGTGGACATCGAGTGCACGTTCGTTTGATCGCAGAACCTGTAGGAAAACACAGCCAGTAGTAGATGCAGAAATCCCGGCGCGGCAGGTGGCTGATGCGTGTTTATCCTCTGGGGGTTGTGCGTGGTATCCACGGCCCTCCCGTGCCCTGGACACCTGTGAGCCAGCGCCTTCTCACGACACCTGGGGCCTAATTGTCACGTGAAATTTCTGAGGTTTCTTTGGCTTTCTGCAAGTGGGAAGTACTCCACACCGCGGCCCAGACGAGTTCAGCGAGTGTTGGTGGAGATGAATGATGTACGACTTCACTGTTGTGTCCCATGTGGCTGTCGATCCTGAAATGCACACCCTCGGGTGAACGTGGGAACCCACCCGCAGGGCTGACTCCGAAATGGGGAATTGGCCGAGCTGCTCCGAGCGCCTCCCCTCGCTGGCCGAGCCCTGGGACATGCAGCTTTCCTGCTGTGGGCCTCCTGAGCGTTCATCTGTCCAGAAGAGGGTGGGCCCTTGTGGTTCTGAGATTCCACAGTTGCATGGGGGCCAGAGATTTTAGAGTTTCAGATCACCTCGAGGAAGTTCTTATTGCGAGTTCTTGGAACTTGGCTCTTCTGACTTCTGGTCTGTCACGTGGCTGGAAGGCCAGAACAGACCCACAGTATTGGCCTTTGTCGCAGAAGCAACAGTCCCGGGTTGTGATATCTTCTGTAATCTCTCTTTTCCTTCATTGGTTTGAAAAGATTAAAAATGAAACAGTACAAATGGTTTTAAGGGACACCTGTGTATCTGCTCAAAATAAATATGAACATATGTGAATATTTTTCATATTTGCCTCAGACCTTTCTTCTAAGAGGATTTTTCTGACTGAAGTCCCCGGTGTTTCTCTTACTTCATCCAGTTATCTCTTACCTGCCTCCCTGGAGGTAATTCCTGTGGTTAATTTCTCTGTGTGTGTGCCTATGGTTTTGTGTCACATATTCAGATTAAACCTCCATATTACTGCCTGTACCTCTTGCCCACTCCACCTTACTTTGGGGATCTGTTGGTTTTCTGTGGTATTTGTATTAGATAAGCATGGGCTGACTGCTAGAATTATCTTTAGAAATGTGCACAGTTTGAAAACATGAAAGACTTTCATCAAAAGTAAAAATAGAAGGAAATGTATATTTGACACTGTTGATGGGAACAAAGTGAACTCTAATTCATGTGGTCTGGAGGCTTTTTAGATAAAGTGAAGTCTCTTTAGGTAGATGTGATGTGCTTTGGTGGATAGAGACAGTGTTCAAGGGAACTTAACTCTGCTCACGCCCTGTCTACAGGTACCAGGGGAATCTGCTTTATGAATAATAGTGTATTGAATTTGTAAGGGAGAAATTGCTTTCTCCGCTCTATTTTATTATTGGAGTATTTGTTGTTGTTCAGTCACTCAGTTGTGTCTGGCTCTTTGTGACCCCATGGACGGCAGCACACCAGGCTTCCCTGTCCTTCACCATCTCCTGAGCTTGCTCAAACTCATGTCCCTGGAGTCGGTAATGCCATCGAGACATCCCATCCTCTGCCACCCCTTTTCCTCTTGCTCTCAGTCTTTCCCAGCATCAAGGTCTTTTCCGATGAGTCATCTCTTCGCATCAGGTGACCGAAGTATTGGAGCTTGAGCTTCAGCATCAGTCCTTCCAGTGAATATTCAGGACTGATTTCCTTTAGGATGGACTGGTTGGGTCTCCTTGCAGTCCAAGGGACTCTCAAGAGTCTTTTCCAACACCACAGTTCAAAAGCATCAATTCCTCGGTGGTCAGCCTTCTTTATGGTCCAATGCTCACATCCATACATGACTATTGGAAAAACCTTAGTTTTGACTATATGGACCTTTGTTGGCAAAGTAATGTCTCTGCTTTTTAATAAGCTGTCCAGGTTGGTCATAGCTTTTCTTCCAAGGAGCAAGCGTCTTTTAATTTCATGGCTGCAATCACCATCTTCCGTGATTTTGGAGCTCAAGAAAAAGTCTGTCACTGTTTCTGTTGTTTCCCCATCTATTTGCCATGAAGTGATGGGAACAGATGCCATGATCTTAGTTTTTTGAATGTTGAGTTTTAAGCCAGCTTTTTCACTCTAAATGCTTCAGAATGTTGTGTTAGTTTCGCCTGTACAAAAGTGAATCAGCTACAAGTATACATATATCCCCTTCCTCTTGAGCCTCCCTCCCACCCACTTCCCTCTCGCCACTCATCACAGAGGTCATCACAGAGCACCAAGCTGAGCCCTCTGCTATACAGCAGTTTCCCACTAGCTATCTATCTTACACATGGTCCAACTCTGTGACTCCATGAACAGGCTCCTCTATCCATGGGATTTCCCAGGCAAGAATACTGGAGTGGGTTGCCTTTTCCTCCTCCAGGGGATCATCCTGAGCCAGGGATCGAGCCTGGGTCTTCTGCGTTGCAGGCAGATTCTTTCCTGCCGAGCCCCAGGGAAGCCCTTTCCCACGATCTTTCATAAATGCATTTTAGTGTCTACATGGCACTTCGTCATGTGGCTCTCCCACTCTCATTGATACTGAGTTATTTCTGTCTTTAGTGTGTATATGTCCGTGCGTCACGCCCTCCCTTTCCTGCCCTTACCCACAGGTCTGTTCCCTACATCTGCATCTCTATTCCTGCCCTGCAAATAGGCTCATCTATACCGTGTTTCTAGATTCCACATATATGCGCTAATATACGATATTTGTTTTTCTCTTCCTGATTCATTTTACTCTGTATGACAGACTCTCCACTCTTAAAAGAGAAAGGCTGTGAGATGGGTTTTTTTTTTCTTTTGCATTTTTTCTTATTAGAAGGTGGGTATTCTTGATGTAGCTTATCTCTATGTTTTGAGGAAATTAAAGGTAATTTTTTTGATTATGTTTTCTGATTGCAGACTGGGAAATGCAAAGAAAATTAAATCTGCGCACTACCTTACCACCTAGGCATGCCATTTTGATATTTATTCTTTCTAACTTTGTGTCTGTGCCTATGTGTGTTTCAAGGTGTGGATTGCATGAAACCTTTCTTTTCATTTACTGTGCAGTGAGCATTTCCTCATATCCTTTCCCACCATCTTTCATAAATGCATTTTAGTGTCTACATGGCACTTCGTCATGTGGCTCTCCCACTCTCATTGATACTGAGTTATTTCTGTCTTAGAATTATAAATATTACCACCACGAACAACCTTGGTCCATAAATCTCTCAACAACTGTTTTTACGTCCTTAGGATAAATTCCTAGCATGGAATTCCCGGGTCAGAGGGCATGAATATTTTGAGGACTTTTGCTACTTATTGCCAAAATTGCCTTCTTTATGGGCCTTTTGTTTTTCTTTGCTGAATTGCCCCTTTGTGTCCTTCACCCATGAAAAATGCTGTGTTCTGTGTTGCTGCTGAATGCTGAAGATTTCTGTTTCTCTGCCGTGCAAATGGAGGTCTGAGATTATTTATACCGGACATCTGGGCAAACTTCCTTGTTGGTGTGTCACTGGATGCTGGCTTGGGAGTCTCCAGCAGGGCTGTGACATGGTGACCAAATGCAGTGGTGAGGCCAGGCGGTCCAGCCCCAAGCCTGGGAGGCCTTCATCAGAGGGGTCCCAGCACCCCAGCCCCCTTTCGGAGCTGAGAGCCTTTGTCTGCCATGGACTCGACCCAGGAGATGACCGACTTCCCTGTGAATGTTTGCTCTCAGTCTAAAGTTTAAGGCAGACACTTCCAAACCATGTTGGGAAGTGAGGCGGGGGAGGGCGGTGGTCTGCGGGGGAGGGCGGTGGTCTGCGGGGGAGGGCGGTGGTCTGCCGGGGCTCCTCCTTTCCTCTTTCCTTCCTCTGCCTTCCTGTCCCCTGTTCTTTCTGGTATCGGGTGATGAAACATGGGACGTGGAAACGCTGGTGGCCCAGAGAGGTGGGTGTGCCCCTCCAGGAGTCCCCCGGTTCTTGTGTCTGCTCCTCCTCCTCCTTCTTAAGGCCGATCTCCATGCCTGAGAGGCTCGTGTCTAGCGGGGTGGGAGACAAGCCAGGCAAACCAGCCGCTGGAACACCCGTGCACAGGACATGGATGTCACAGGACACGAATGTCACAGGAAACGGGCAGGAGTGCTCCAGCCAGGGGAAGGCCAGTGCCTAAGGAGAGCTTTGCGAACGGGGTGGTGCTTGGCCTGAGTGCTGAAGGATGGGCACGGAGCTAGTCTGGCAGAAAATGGGGTGCATGGGGGGTGTCCTGGGGGAGCTACAGCGCTTGCAAAGCCAGGAAGGCACAGAGCAGCCTGAGGGCTGAGCAAGTCACCTCTGAGTGGCTGGATGTTGGGGCTTCGGTGGGGAGTGGTGATGGGTGAGGCTCCAAAGGTAGGGAGGTTCCCAAGGGTGGATGCCAGGCTCACGAATTTGAACTTCATCCCAGAGAGACTTGGGAGTGTTTATAGCCTTTTGAAAGAGGAAAGTTTAAAAAAAGAGAACTCTTTTGACACTCATATTGAGCGTGGGTTGGCTTCAGAAGGGAGCTGGGGAGTCAGGACAGGTCGTGGAAGCCTGGACCAAAGCTGGGGCAGAGGGGAGAGGGAACAAGCCCAAGAGGCTCGGGGGGCTGTGGGCGGCAGTTGCTAGGTCCCCTGCCCGGAGGGAACAGCAGAAAGAGGATAAAATGCTTTCTCAGGCCTGGGAGAGCGGAGCCCTGCAGCAGAGTGCTGGGCCCCCGGGCTCCAGGGCAGCGGCTCCGAGTCAGCCTGTCTGGGGCTGGAAGTGGGGCATGGGGGCTGCAGGACAGCTGCTTCAGGTCCACCTGAATTCCCTTTCTCCACACCAAGCAGAAAGCATGTGCTCCTGACCTGCTGCTAGGGATGGAGCTGACAGGGCTGTGGACACCTGGTCACGGGCCATGCAACCCCACGTCTTCCCAGAGGCAGGGTTTTGTTTTTGTAGCACATGAGACCAACTGCCAGTTGGACTTGGTTTTCCTTTTTTCCCCTTCCGCTTCTAGAAGAAATGCTATAGAGCCGTATTGAATAGCAAGCAGGAAATTTGGGACTCAGCCCTGTGCCCCTGTCAGAAGGCTGAGAGAAGATAGCTGGATGGCTATAAGCTTGGCACTGCGCTAGGAGCTTTCAGCTCTGTCACTGTGAGGACGAAACTGCTGTCCCCATTTTACAGATTAGGCAAGTGAGGCTAGTGGAGCTCAAGCTCTCGTGGTCACTGGCTGCTTTCTGCAGTCCTGGAGGGGGGTGGCTTGCTGTTGGCAGACTAGCCGTGTGTGCAGGTGGGCCAGGCCATTCCACGGTCCTGAGCCAGAAGCCTCCTCCACTGGGAGGGCCAGGCTGGGAGTGCTGCTTCCCCAGGGTCTCCTGCTTGGGCTCCCCCATGTTAAGCTGACTTTACACCCACTGGGAGCCCCAGAGAAAGGGGCTGTACTGCTTCAGGCACCTTCTGAAACCAGCACTTCCGGGGTTGGGCTGTGGGTGGGACTGAGGGAGCAGCTGGCCTCAGACTTCACCCTGCACCCCCGCCCCTCTTCCCCCAGAGCAGCAGGAAGCAGAGAATCTGGGCTAATTGCAGAGGGTGAGGAGGGGTGAAAGGTGGGTCTGATGCAATTAGCAGAGCTGGAATTTGGCCAGGCCGTGGAGGCTTGAGGCCACGAGGTAGGAGTGTGTATGTGTGTGTATATATATGCACACACGGGTGAAGACGGTCTTTCTCTCTTTTTTTATTTTGCTTTTTATTTTGTATTAGAGTATAGCCGATTAACAATGTTGTCATAGTTTCAGTTCACTTCAGTTCAGTCACTCAGTCGTGTCCAACTCTTTGCGACCCCATGAATCGCAGCACGCCAGGCCTCCCTGTCCATCACCAACTCCCGGAGTTCACTCAAACTCATGTCCATCAAGTTGGTGATGCTATCCAGCCATCTCATCCTGTGTCATCCCCTTCCAATCATCAGGGTCTTTTTCAGTGAGTCAGCTCTTCGCATGAGGTGGCCAAAGTATTGGAGTTTCAGCCTCAGCATCAGTCCTTCCAATGAACACCCAGGACTGGGCTCCTTTAGGACTGGTTGGCTCTCCGTACAGTCCAAGGGACTTGGAAGAGTCTTTTCCAACACCACAGTTCAAAAGCATCAATTCTTCGGCACTCAGCTTTCTTCACAGTCCAACTCTCACATCCATACATGACCACTGGAAAAACCATAGCCTTGACTAGATGGACCTTTGTTGGCAAAGTAATATCTCTGCTTTTTAATGTGCTATCTAGGTTTGTCATAACTCCCAAGGAGTAAGCGTCTTTTAATTTCATGGCTGCAATCACCATCTGCAGTGATTTTGGAGCCCAGAAAAATAAAGTCTGACACTGTTTCCACTGTTTCCCCATCTATTTCCCATGAAGTGATGGGACCAGATGCCATGATGTTCGTTTTCTGCATGTTGAGCTTTAAGCCAACTTTTTCACTCTCCTCTTTGACTTTCATCAAGAGGCTTTTGAGTTCCTCTTCACTTTCTGCCATAAGGGTGGTGTCATCTGCATGTCTGAGGTGATTGATATTTCTCCCGGCAATCTTGATTCCAGCTTGTGCTTCTTCCAGCCCAGCGTTTCTCATGATGTACTCTGCATATAAGTTAAATAAGCAGGGTGACCATATACAACCTTGATGTACTCCTTTTCCTATTTGGAATCAGTCTGTTGTTCCATGTCCAGTTCTAACTGTTGCTTCTTGACTTGCATATAGGTTTCTCAAGAGGCAGGTCAGGTGGTCTGGTAGTCCCATCTCTTGAAGAATTTTCCACCATTTATTGTAATCCACACAGTCAAAGGCTTTGGCATAGTCAATAAAGCAGAAATAGATGTTCTTCTGGAACTCTCTTGCCTTTTCGATGATCCAGCGGATGTTGGCAATTTGATCTCTGGTTCCTCTGCCTTTTCTAAAACAAGCTTGAACATTTGGAAGTTCACGGTTCATGTATTGCTGAAGCCTAGTTTCAGGTGGATGGCAAAGTGACCCATCTATATTTTACACATGTATCCATTCTCCTGCAAACTCCCCTTCCACCCAGGCTGCCATATAACATTGAGCAGAGTGCTATATACAGTAGGTCCTTGTTGGTTATCCATTTAAAATATGGCAGTGTATATACACATCCGTCCCAAACTCCCTAACTATGCCTGCCCCCCATTCAGCCCCCTTGGCAACCTTAAGTTTGTTCTCTAAGTCTGTGAGTCTGTTTTGTTTTGCAAATAAGTTCATTTGTATCATTTCTTTTTAGGTTCTGCACATAGGGATGTCCTGGGATATTTCTCCTTATATATTTCTCTTTGTTGAGTCACTAAGTCCTGTCCAACTCTTGTGTCCAGCTCTTGCAACCACATGTACTGGAGCCTGTGAGCTCCCTGTCCATGGGATTTCCCAGGCAAAAGTACTGGAGTGTGTTGCTCTTGCCTGCTCCCAGGGATCCTCCTAACCCAGGGATTGACCTGCATCTCCTGCATGCAGGTGGATTCCTTACCGCTGAGTGAACAGGGAAATCCCGTTTCTCCTTCTGGGCTCCGTGGGCTCCTCCTTCTGACCTTGAGTCCAGACTTTGAATTGCTGGGGTTTCCCTTCTATCTCTGAGCTGCTGGGCTCTCCTTTGCCTTGAAGGAAAGGAAGCAGTGTACACTTGGAGTCTCCCCTTTGCGCCTGCGATGGTTCCCGAGGGCTGCCGCCTGGCTTTGATCTGTTCTGCATGGAGCTGAGCCCAGATGCCGCGTTCACAGTGGCCCTAAGACCTCCTCAGGCTTACAGATACAGACTTTCTCAATGTTTCTGATGTGTGTTTTCTCACCGTGTGTTTACTTTTTTATCGCTTGCTCGACGTTTATCTTAATCCATGGCCATTCCTTAAAGTATTCAGTTTTCAAGCCCTTCATGGAAGGTCTATGCGCAGAGAGCGAGTCTGTGTCAGGGTGGAAAGCTGGGCGGTCACCTGGTCGTTGGGCCTGAGGTCCAAGCCTGTGCCTCTGGCAGAAAAGGAGTGAAAACCTCCTTGTGCAGCCCTCCGAGGCCGAGAGAGAGCCACACTGCTTTCCGATGGAGGTGCCCGGCCTCGTTTTTTGTTCGTCACAGAATCAGGACCAGCATGGTTCAGGGTGTGAGAATCACGGGTTGAGCATGAATGAGTTTAGAAACACGTCTTATCGCAGGCTACTCCAAACTGCAGAAAGGTAGGAAGTGGTAAGAGGTACCAAGTCCTTTGGCAACAGAAAGGAGGGAAATGAATTTCTCAAACTTTTAAAAAGAAAAGGAGTCTCTCCCTTGCCTTAGGTTTTGGGGTTAAATGCCAAGATCAGCGTGTTTGATGTTATAACTAGTTTGTGAGAAGGACTCATGGGAGAACTTGCCTGGGCAGGCTCTGCGCTCCATAAAGCCGGCTGCGTGGCCTGCGTCCAGGGCTAATAACAGTCTTTCTTATTCAGCCTGTTCTTTGTGGAAAGGCAGCTTCTCTGCTCCTTTGCCGTGGCATTCGGGGCCATGGTCCTTTCCAGTGTAACTTCAGTCCTGTTTTTCTAGGAAGGAGGACGATGAAGTATGAGGATGAGGAAGCACTTGTCTGAAGTTGATGGGCTCAGCCAGAATTATTGAGGAGGCCGCACCCTGGACCCCCAGTTCTGAGTCTGTTGGTGATGTTTTGAGAGGAGGTGGAGGTTTCAGAAGGGTAAAGAGGCTGCCGGCTGAATGCTGCAAGGATTCCATTCATTTAGGATTGGGTTTCATCAGGTTAGGCTTCCCCAGTGGCTCAGATGGTGAAGAGGATGAGCTGGGTGGTTTCTCCAATTCCCAAGAACAGAGGTGCCCAACCTCCAGGATCTAATGTCTGGTGATCTGAGGTGGGACTGGTGTATTAATAATAATAGAAATAAAGTAATGCAGTGCGGGAGAGCCAGGTTCGATCTCTGGGTCGAAAGATCCCCTGGCAGATGAAATGGCAACCCACTCCAGTATTCTTATCTGGGAAGTCCCATGGACAGAGAAGCCTGGCGGGCTACAGTCCATGGGGTCAGAAAGAGTCAGACATGCCTGAGTGACTAACACTTTCACTTTCACTTTTCCAGCAAATTTAGGGGAGAGGTGCTCTGAGTATGGGACTCCCCATGGGAAGAGAGGGTACAGAGCAACTTCAGGGAGACACCTGGTATTGCCCCCCTCGCTGCCTATCCCCTGGGGCTGGCCCTGGCCTTGGCTCCAGCTTTGCAGGGAGAAGTCGAGTTTGCTTTCTCAGCTGGGGGTAGGAGCTTCGCCACTGCCCTGTGGAAGAGGATGAGCTGAGTGGTTTCTCCAATTCCCAAGACCAGAGGTCCCCAACCTCTGGGATCTAATGTCTGGTGATCTGAGGTGGGACCGGTGTATTAATAATAGAAATAAAGTAATGCACTTGAATCATCCCGAAACCATCCCCCTCGACCTCTGCCCCATCCATGGAAAAGTTGTCTTCCACAAAACCGGTCCCTTGGGTACCGCTGCCGTAGAAGGTCAGGAAGGTGAAGCCGGAGGAGGAAGAACAAGATGGGAAGTGAGAGGGCAGCAGGAAGGACAAGTCCTCTCATTCTTTCAAGGATCTAGAAACTTATGTGTCATCATTCCAGCAGTGTGACTTCGGTGTATCATTTGATTTCACCTGTAAAATATGGGTAACACCATATTACAGGTTGGCATGGGACTCAGAATCGCACTTAGGTTTTGAGTCAGCAGAGCACAGTAATAACACTAGCTCGTCCTGAGGGCTGAGTTTGCAGGGCTGACTGTTCTGTGTGTCCACGCTCTGCAGGTGGAGGGGCCATGTCACTTGTGTAGGCAGAGGATGGGAGACACACACATCCAAGTACAAATAGGAAGAGAGGAAGAAAAGCAGCTGCAGGCCCCTTTGTCTGCAGAGGCAGAAGGTAAGAGTCGTGAGCTCCTTTGAGCTCACCTCTCAGAGCTGTGGCCTTGGGCAGTCTCATCTCCAAGAGTCTTTTTTTTACCTGAAAAGTGGGCATGTTAATAGTGTTGGCCTGAGTATTGCATCAGGGGTGTTGGACTTTTCCTGCTGGCACTGATAAGATGCCCACCAGATGGTCTAGTAGACATGGGGGTCTCTACACAGACCCACCTCTCTGGGCCATGGTTACTTCATTGATTACTGAGCGGATTATAGAGGGGCCCTTCCAGGAGTAACACTCTGAATTGCTTGGATTAATCCAGTACATGTGCACGTACATGCTTAACTCTTGCCCTGCCCATTTTCTCCTGTAAGATTTTTGGAAACTATTTTGATTGCACTGGGTCTTCATTGCATGCAGGCTTTCTCTAGCTATGGAGAGCCGGGGCTGCTCTAGTTTCAGCGCTTCTCATCGTGGTGGCTTCTTTTGTTGCAGAGGATGGGCTCTGCGTGCTCGGGCTTCAGCAGTTGTGGTTCACGGGCTTAGTTGGTCCACAGCATTTGGTATCTTTCCAGACCAGGATCGAACCCGTGTTTCCTGCATTGGCAGGTGGATTCCTAACCACTGTACCACCAGGGACGTCCTCCTGTATGATTTTTTTTAATTTAAAGCATACCGTGCGCTTCCAGTGAACTGAGTGTCTTAGGCACACTGTCTCGTGGCAGCCTCTTGATTTTTCTCTCCCACCAGCAATGAAACTCTGTAAAAGCAGGTTCCGCATTTCTTTCTCTGTTCACCTCTCACCCCAACAGCATGGAGACATGCCCGCCAGAGTCAGTGTGTGTTAGTGACAAGACACAGGGCAGCAGAAGCCATGACTCAGAGTAGTTCAGAGAGGATAAGTCATTGCCCTCAGGGCGTGTATTACTGGCCTGGGCCCAGGATCCTGTCTCTAGGCTAAAATAACCCTGTAAAGACCCTAGGCTTGTTCCCTGTTTCTAGACAGTTGAGTAATTGGAGGACAGGGCCCTCCTCTACTCAGTCTGTGTTCCTTGAGTGCCTGACACACGTATCAGAGACTCAGGACCTGATTTGTTTTAGGGGGTCAGTGGGGGCAAACCAGGGTGGAGATGTAGGGCAAAGCGGAGGGCTGGAGCCTTTGAATCTCGCCCTTACAGAGGTCTTCCCCCCTTCTCCCCCCTCCCCCCAACTCCCCCCCCCCCCCCCCCGCTGCTTTCACGCCAACCTGCAGGCTTTTCATGTGGTGTTTGCTTTGTTGCTGGAAAAGCCATATGTCAGGTACCCAGGAGGCTCAGTCCCTGGGGGGTGGAAGTTAAATTGATTGTTTTCAACTTTGTCTAGCCAGCTTGGCTCCCTTGAGCTTGCCAGTGTTTTGGCTTAATGACTTCAAAACTTTAAAAATAAATGCCTCCTTTTCCAAAGCACTGTAACCAAGCAGGCTGTCCTGTTCTTGGGACCAGTCAGGACAGTTTTTTCCCCTTTCATTGTGAACTTGTGGCTGCATGAGATAGCAGAGACTCTAAAGCAGTTCTCGCATTTTTGTGCAAAGTTGGTCTTCTCAACCAGCGGTCCCCAGCCTTTTTGGCACCAGGGACCGATTTCGTGGGAGACAATTTTTCCACGGACCAGGGGTAGGGAAACGGTTTCGGGAAGATTCAAGCGCATCACTTTAATCATCTGCTTTATTTCTAATATAATGCCCCAGCTGACCTGATAGGATACCGGTCCCCGGCTCAGAGGTAGGGGACCCCTGTTCTCAGCAACCTCCTCCCGCCATTGTTGGGGTGAGAATTTGTGACATTTGAGCTCTATAGAACAGAGCTTCCAAAACTGGACTTTTCCAATGGAAATGGACTGAGTCGCAGCCGAGGCCATCCTAAGCTCAAGGTGCTGAGAGAACTGGCGGTTGCTGATAACTCCAAGCTCGTCTGGACCCACCTGAGACTGAAGCTTGTCCAGACTTTTAGAGCAAAGTGGAGGAGGACCGAGGGGTGGGTCGCCTTGGAGGATGGCCGTGCGTGGGTTTGTCCTGCTTCTCTCCTCCTCACCCACCTTTACCCTGGTTTCTTCCCGGGAAGGAGTACTCATCTAGGGCTGCCTCCCCCTTGCCAGCTCCTCAGCTGCAGCCCCGGGGTGCCTCGGGCCAGCGTCCTGCCCACCGCTCAGGCGCCTGGCCTGCCCGCCTCTCCAGGGGCTCCTCTTTCTCCTGCAGTCCTCTCGCCGCCCCTCCCAGTACCACGCACACCACCATGACCTGGGGCAAGCGGCCTGACCCCTCCGAGTTATCTCCTCCTTTCTCCAGTGGGGTTAACGGGTGATAACAGATGATGCCCTGGGTAGTGACGATCCAGAGAGAGAGCGTGCATGTGAAATGCCCGGCGTGGGGGCACTGCAGAGCTGGAGCTGGTGCGGTGGGCACTGCTGGCTGCCGGGCTGCAGTGCTGGGTGTGCTCTGCCTTCCTCTGCACTCATCCATCAGGCTGGGGTGCTTTCTCCCGCCTGAGCACCTTCCCTTCGTCTGCCTCTGTGAAGCCTGTGGGATGTTCTGAACCCGAGTTTAATCGTTGGCATCATCACACCTTTCAGCTCTCTTCTGCTTTCTCTGGGTCCTGCACCAGATTTGCAGGCTCCCTCAGGGCCGGGACTCTGGTGCCCTTTGTCTTCCCAGGGTCGGAGCAGAGGGAGTGCAGGCTGACGGGCTGCCCTGGTGCTGTTTGTTGTGCTTTGACACTCACTCGTGTCCGGCTCTTTGCAACCCCGTGGACTGTAGCCTGCCAGACTCCTCAGTCCATGGGGATTCTTCAGGCAAGAATACTGGAGTGGGTTGCCATGCCCGCCTCCAGGGGATGTTCCCAACCCAGGGATCGAACCCAGGTCTCTCGCATTGCAGGGGGATTCTTTACCATCTGAATCACCAAGGAAGCCCACGGATACTGGAGTGGGCAGCCTACCCCTTCTTCAGGGGTTCTTCCTGACCCAGGAATTGAACCAGGGTCTCCTCTCCTGCATTGCAGGTGGATTCTTTACCAGATGAGCTACCAGGGTCTGAAAGAGGTGAGTGTGACTGGCCCAGCTGTGCCTGTCTGGCCTGGGGGTCCTCCCGGGGGCAAGTTTATGTGATGGGCTGAACTCTCAAATGTTCCTACTTTAATGCACTGCCTGTATGGAAACCCTGGGTCTTTATCGACGCTGGAGTTCAAAAGCTGGGATAAATTGATTTCTTAAGGCAAAGACACTTTGATTAGCCTAGCCTTTTGTTGTTGTTCCGTCACTAAAGCGTGTCCAACTCTTTGCGACCCCATGGACTGCAGCACGCCAGGCTTCCCTGTCCTTCACCATCTCCCGGAGCTTGCTCAAACTCATATCCATCGAGTTGGTGATGCTATGCAACCATCTCATCCTCTGTCGTCCCCTGCTCATATCTTCACTCTTTCCTAGCATCAGGATATTTTCCAGTGGGTCAGCTCTTCACATCAGGTGGCCAAAGTATTGGAGCTTCAGCATCAGTCCTCCAGTGTTTATTCAGGGTTGATTTCTCTTAGGATTGACAGGTTTGATCTCATTGCTGTCCAGGGAACTCTCAAGAGTCTTCTCCAGCACCACAGTTTGAAAGCATCAGTTCTTCAGTACTCAGCCTTCTCTATGGTCCAACTCTCATATCTCTGCATGACTACTGGAAAAGCCGTACTTTGACTAGACAGACCTTTGTCAGCAAAGTACCGCCTCTGCTTTTTAATACAGGCAGATCCTAGGCAATCCTAGGTTTGTCATAGCTTTTCTTCTCGGGAGCAGGTGTCTTTTAATTTCATGGCAGCAGTCACTGTCTGCAGTGATTTTGGAGCCCAAGAAAATGAAGTCTGTCACTGTTTCCACTATTAGCCTTTTAATCTCACCCTTTTAAGAATAGAAAGTAACTGGACTTGGCACAGTGAAGCCTTCCTCTGTTCGTTCTTCCCTTTGGAGGTGTTCTCCTCTGGTTCTGACTGAAGTATCCTCCCCTGCTCTGGGAGGTTGAAGTCAGGACCTGGCAGTCACATGTCCATGACCATCCCCAAACTCAGAGTTACTGGGTTGGGTTTTTGGGTGACTTGGGGGATATGTTTGCAAAAGGGTGATCCAGTGCCTACATTCACAGATCATTTAAATTCCCAGGTGGTTCTGAACTCCTCCTTGGTACAGTCTTGGGAAGGGAGGGCTTGAACCCCTAGGAGATGGCCAGGTTGGTGGGAATAGGGTCTGCAGGACAGCGGCTGTGGTGGCCTCAGTGGCCGCCATCCTGAGAGGTCCTGGAAGGCTTGGGTGCAGACACGTGGAGTTGGGAGGTGAATTCACCACGTGTTATTAAAATCCAAGTGCATGTTCAGATCTGGTTGGAAACAGTTTAGAAAGTGTGAGGAGGGATAACTAGACTTTATTCCAGAGTAGACCAAAAATAGATAAGGAAAGAGGAATATGGTATGCTTACAAAAACTTAACTTTGGTCTTTTAGGAAGCTGCCTGATGTGGAAATCATCTTTGACTTTTAAAAATAAAGGAACTGCAGCCATGTTCATAGCATTACTATTCAGAAGCCAAAGGTGGAAGCATGCGCGTGTCTGTCTGTGGATGAGTGTGGTACATGCACACAGTGGAATATTATTCAGCCTTAAAGAGGAAGGGGATCCTCACACATGCTCCAACACAGACGGACTGTGGGGACATTATGCTGAGTGAAATAAGTCAGCCACAAAAAGACAAATCCTAGAAGGTTCTACTTCTGTGAGGTTCGTAGGTCAAATTCAGAGAGAAAGAAGGTGGAATGGTGACTGCCAGGGGCTGGGGGAGGGAGTGGAAAGTTATTGGTTAATGGGATGGAGTTTAGTTTTGTAAGATAAAGAGAATTCTAGAGATTGGTACAGTAATGTGAATGCATTGAATCGCACGCTTAAAATCGGTTAGGACTGTAAATGCTAGTGTGTATTTTATCTGGTTTTCTGTTATATGTATTCTATCATAATTTTACCCAAAAAAGGGACTGAACCCTCACACGTGGCTGTGTGCCAAATGCTGGTCTCGAGTATTTTGTTAAGGAATGAAAAGGGCATCCAGTAAGAATGTCCGTGATGTTAATCAGTGAGGGCGTGGAACCCCAGCCCCAGCTTTAAAAGTGGCGAGTCTGTCCCACTTAGTGGCTGAATGACCATACATGGCTAGTTGGACAGAATAACTCAGCATTTCCCCTCTCCTCCTTTTTCTTTTTTTGCTCTTTTTGCTTGTTTGTTTTAAAGAAAAATCCTTTTCACTCTTGGAGTCAGCATAGAGGTTTTTCCGCAATGAAGCACTTAAGTCCCAGCAACCAGGACACTCCTGTTGGTGAAGGGTAGTCTTAGGGCATGAGGACCTCTTAGCTGTTTCATGCTTTAAATCAAACCGGGATTAAACTGTCAGAAACAGAAGCATCCCTTTCTCTCTCTCTCTCTTTTTTTTTAATGCTCAGTAAACTTAATTTTTTAATTCGACTATAGTTGACTTAGAATGTGTTAATTTCTGCTGTATAGCAGTGATTCCATTATACACACACACACACACGCACTCTCTCTCTTTTTTAATGCTTTTTTTGGATGAAGCAGAAAAGGATAGCTTTGTCACTTTGCCAGGCAAAGGGGCACACAGCAGGCTCCTGCCTCGAAAATGATGTGTCCCTGTTTTTTCCATTATGGTTTATCATAGGATAATCATAATATAATTCTCTGTGCTATACAGAAGGACCTTTTCGTTTATCCACTCTATATATAATGCTTCACAGCTGCTAATCCCAGCCTTTTTCCTCTTCCCCCATGCCTTCCCCTTGGCAACCACAAGTCTCTTCTCTGTGGCCCTGGCCTTGCTTCTGTTTCATAGATGTGCTCATTTGTGTCATGTTTTAAATTCCATGTGGAAGTGATATCATGGGATGTCTGTCTTCTTCTTTCTGATTTACTTAGTGAGAGAATCTCGGGATGCATTCGTGTTGGCACAGATGGCGCCGTTCCCGTCTTCTTATGGCTGAGTAGTAGTCCTCTGTACACATGTGCCACGTCTTTACCATTCCTTTGTTAATGGACATGTGGGTCGTTTCCATAGCTTGGCTCTTGTGAATAGAGTTGCTATGAACGCAGGGATGGCCTGTATCTCTTTTGGATTAGAGTTTTGTCTGCATACACGGATGCATCCCTTTCTTCTTGAGGTCTTTGGGTCTAGGTCAATAATGTCAGCTTTGGACTTGGAATCATATCTGTCTAGAAGAGCACGTGATGACTTGCCTCTGGTGAAGCTGGGGAGGACGAAGAGGAAGGCGGTGGCAGAGGTCAGGATGCTCAGTGCCCCTGTTCCCATTTTAGCGTCTGTACTCCGAGGGAGGGCTGATGGAGGCGCTTCTTTCTCCTTACCCACCCCTACCTGGCCTGTAAAGGCCTCACTCTACATGACTGTTAGCTGCTGAGGCTGTAAAATGCAGTGGAATGGAGGATGGAGGGAGGCTCAAGAGGAAGGGGATATCGTTGTTCAGTTGCTCAGGCGTGTCCTACTCTTTGTGACCCCATGGGCTGCAGCACGCCAGGCTTCCCTGTCCTTCACCATCTCTTAGAGTTTGCTCAAACTCATGTCCATTGAGTCAGTGATGCCTTCCAGCCATCTTATCCTCTCCTGTCCCCTTCTATATAATGACGATTGACTCTTGTGGATGTATGGCAGAGACCACTACAACGTTGTAAAGCAATTATCCTCCAGTTAAAAAAAAAAAAAAAACTAAGCTGAGGACTGGAGCATTTCCTGCACACTCAGTTTTCCTAGAATTTGGTGCTGTCCTGGCATCCCGACTAATATCCTGCTCGGGCTGCTGAGCAGTCGCTGGGGGAGAGGTCGTACTCTCTCTGGAAATGAGCTTCCTCCGCCCCGTGAAGGAGTCCTTGGCCCACAGTTGCAGAATCAGGAACCTGGATATTTTCTTTTCCGCCTCGTGTTTTTATCCCGTAAATGATAGTCATCAGGATCAAACTTGACCTCCGAAGAAAGAAGGCACATGTTCGGCATCCCCCTCCATCCTGCCACCTCAGCACATTAAAGTGGTTCATAGTTCAGTGTCCTTTGGAGCCTGTGGCCATTCCCTGGGAAGGGAATCTGTGGCTTTTGTGGGGACAGCTGATGGCTATTAATACCCTGAGGAAGTCCTCCGCCGACCCCGAAGGGGTGGGGTCCACATCTTCCTCCCCGCCGCAAGCATGCTTCTGGGCCACGGCCCTCTGTGAGAACACATCTCTGCCTTCGTTTGGCTGAAACGTCACGTGTTGGAGTGTTTTGCTCCATGATGTTTTGCTTCTGCGTGCCATGAGTGGCTGACGACTTTGCCGTGTGTATCCTTTGTTGACAGACCAATCTGAGGGCTTCCTGTGAGCATCCGAGCCAAGCCTGAGCCCAGGCACCGTCTCGGGCTGTTCTTCGAGACTGCAGTGGCCCTCGGTCAGGGTCTAGAGACACCCTGGCCTGGGGCGTCTCTAGAACAGGTGCCACCTGCTCCTGAACCTCGGAGGGCAGGAGGCCCCGGGGGTTAGAGCAGGCATCCAGAGAGGCGGAAAGCTGGGCTGAGGCGACCCAGGGCTGCAGGGAGGGGATTCGGTGGGGGGAATGGGGAGATGGGCTGTGGCCACATGGCGAGTTAATAGCAGAGCTGGAAGCCAGTTCTCATGCGACGTGACAGAAATCTGGTCATAGCTGGGGCTCATTTACCGCTCGGTCCTCTCCCTCTTGCTGGCCAGGGGCATAGTTAGGACATCCCTGGGGCTCGGTAAACGTTCCTCTGTGTTGTTAAGGCTCAGGTGACTCTAATGGAGGGTTCAGCCGATGGCATGTGGCTGGTGGAATGTTAAAGAAGTGGCCGTCGGGTGGTTCTAGCCTCTCAGCCCCCCAGCCAGACCCCCAGGAGCTCCTTCCATGCAGCACGTGGCCCCCTTCCCAGAGAGTGCGAGATTCTGATGTAACTGGTTGAAGGGCTGGAATACTGGCATCATTTAAAAGGTCTCTGTTGCTGCTGTTTAGCTGCTCAGTCACGTCCATCTCTTTTGTGACCCCATTGACTGTAGCCCTCCAGGCTCCTCTGTTTCTGTGGGATTCTCCAGGCAAGGATACTGGAGTGGGTTGCCATTTCCTTCTCCAGGGAATCTTCCCGACCCAGGGATCGAACCCGCGTCCCCTGCAGTGGCGGGTGGTTTCCTTCCCGCTGAGCCGTCAGGGAAGCCCGAAAGCTCTCTTAGGTGCTTCTGATGAGATGATGCTGATGTGCAGCCTGGCTGAGAACCCCTCGTCCACTTCCTCTTGCTCCTCATTGCTGCTGCTGCTGCTGCTAAGTCGCTTCAGTCGTATCCAACTCTGTGCGACCCCATAGATGGCAGCCCACCAGGCTCCCCCGTCCATGGGATTTTCCAGGCAAGAGTCCTGGAGTGGGGTGCCATTGCCTTCTCCACTTGTTCATCATTAACAAATGGAAAAGGAGAAAGGCCGCTGAGGGGTTTCCTTTGTTCCTGTCAGTGATTCCAAGTCGCAGGCAGCTGAGTCTAGGACCCGGGGGCTGGGCTCCTGGCCCCTGCGGTCACTGCTTCTGGCCTTGCCTCCAGGGCAAGCATCTAGACATCGGCCAGGGATCTTCATGTGGCTGTGAAAACCTTATGGAAAGTCGCTGGAGGGGCTTTGGCTTGTGTGCCCGGTGTGAGCAGGTGGCCCGGAGGACACCTGAATCTGCTTCCTGGTGCCTTTACCAGCCTGGCAAGTGGGGCAGGAGAGCCCAGGGCTTTCTGTTTGCAGCAGGCTTTGAACTCTGGGGAGAGCACACAGGATATGTTTGTTGCCCTGGAGGCTGGGCCTGAGCGGGTCGCTGGGAGAAAACCTGTGGAGCCCACAGGCCAGGCCTCCCAGAGCTGGAACCTGGCTCCTTCTGCCTGGTGCTCCCAGCACGGCGGCAGTCAGGAAAGTGTGGCGCGCCACAGCCACCCCCAAGGGCTCACCTTCTCAACTTGGGCCTTTGAATCTGACTGGTCCATCCTCAAGCCTCCAGCAGTGAGGACGGAAAAGTGAAAGTCGCTTAGTTGTGTCTGACTCTGCAACCCGGGACTGTGTAGTCCATGGAATTCTCCTGGCCAGAATACTGGAGTGGGCAGCCTTTCCCCTCTCCTTTCTCCAGGGGATCTTCCCAACCCAGGGATTGAACCCAGGTCTCCCGCATTGTGGGCAGCTGAGCCACCAGGGAACCTCAAGAATACTGGAGTGGGTAGCCTGTCCCTTCTCCAGTGGATCTTCCCGACCCAGGAATTGAACTGGTGTCTGCCCATTGCAGGCAGATTCTTTACCAACTGAGCTATCAGGGAGGCCGGAAAACACACGCTGTTGTTGAAGACTGGTGCCTTAGTAGCTTTTCAGGCCCCTGGGTGGTCTAGGGGGCTAGCCCAGACAGCAGAGCCCTGGATCCCTCGGCATCCCGCCTCTGGGCGTGAGGAGGAAGGCTGCTGGCCTCAGGAATCAGTGAGGACTCCCTCCCATTTGAACCGTCATGTCCCACACCACGATGCGGGTGTCACGGAACGCCTACAGCATGCCACCGGGGCTGCATGGGCAGAAAGCACGCTGGTTAGCCTCCCAGGCAGGGTTGGGTGGGGGGGTGGGAATCCTGCTGTGACCACGACGAGGGTATATGTGTGCCCATGTCTGCCCACGTGTGCAGAGAGACACAGGCCCTGTGGTCCTTTCAGGAGTCTGCTGCTGCAGTTACTTTAGTAATTGTCAGTTCGTCATAGAAGAGAGAACGCTCAGACATCCAAGGACCTATAAAAAGTATGAGGCAGACGGTTCAGGTGTTATTACCCCCATTTGTCAGATGAGGCAGTGAGGCCCTGGGATGTTAACTGCCTTGCTCAGGGTCACACGCAGCTAGTGGGTGTCAGGCCTGAACATGGCACCCAGGCCTTTTTGCTCCTGGTGCAGTGTTTTCTTCTGCACCGGATAGTCTCTGAAATAACACATGTGGGTAGTTTTCTAGGTGGTGAGGAAGTGATGGAGATGTGCCTTAAGCAGAACAAACACGGATGGATTTGAAAGCCCCAGAATATCCAGACCCCTGTTTGGTACACCCTGGAGTACCCCGAAAGAGCACAGCTCCCTGCCTTCAAGGCCACCCACCGCCTGGTGACATGAAGTCTGTCTCCAGGCGCAGGTTTTGTTCCTGCCTGTTGGCTCACTTGCTTGTTGAGTCTGCAGAAGGTTCCTGCCTTCATGATGCGCGCCTGGGTACCACTGTCTTTCAGAACTGGAGGTGGTGGGGGCTGTGGGCCCCTGGGGTGGGGGTGACAGGAATGCAGCCCTGGGGTCTTTTCCCCTGTTCAAGTTCCTTGTTTCCACGGAACAGCAGAACTCTGAATACGGGAGAGATGGAAAGGCGTGTTGGCCCCTGTCTGTGGTTGGATGACGTTTGTTGGTAGACTTCTTTATTTCCCAAGATTGTTAGAAATCTCCGGAGTCCTATGGATCAAATCCCTGGCCAACACCCTCCACTTTTCGCCTAGGCTCCTGAGCTTTGGGGTCCTACTGACCTGTGAACCTGAACCGCAGAGCAAAATCAGCCTGGGGTGCTGTGGTCCTGGTGATCCTTTCCTGGGTTAGAAAGGGAAGATGTGTGGACACTTGAAGAGGCTTTTTGGGGTCTAGGTGACCACATTGCAGTGCTTTTTGGGGAGATGTTACTTTGAAAGAAAAATTTTGTCTTTTTAGAGTCCCTCCTCTAAAAGAGAGTAGGGACTGTACGGTCCATTGCTGGTGGATGGTGACCTAAGAGCCACTCGCATGCTGTGGATTTGAGGGACAGGATTCAGAGCATCAGATGCAGCCACGGGTCCTCCTTTGGTGACCAGGGGTGCACGAGTGGCCCTGGCTCTACCAGGGGCTGTCTGTGACCAGGAAAGCAAGGATCTCAGGTCCCAGAGTCCAGCATTTGGCTCTTAACACCACACTGACCAGCCTAGGTCACCAGCGGGCTCGTGGAGCAGCCAGAGGTGCAGGAGAGATGGGCTGATGGGGTCTGAGGTGTGCAGTGGCGGGAAGCCACCTTCTTCCCTGTTCACAGCATAGTAGTGAAAGTCAGGGTCTTTCCTCCGGAAGATACTTGGATGGCCTCATGGCGTGGGCTTTGACGCTTTGATTCTCTCACTTCAGTCTTCCTGGATGCACCAGTGCATGTAGTCCCCAGTGTGGCATGTCTTCCCAGGATGCACAGGGCACTGTGGTCCCCAGATGCGGGATGCCTTCCCAGAATGCACAGAGTGCTGTGGTCCCCAGGTGTGGTGCCCTTGGAATGTCTTCCCAGGATGCACCAGTGCACATCCTCCCCAGGTGTGGGATGTCTTCCCAGGATGCACAGGGCGCTGTGGTCCCCAGGCGTGGCTCTCCAGAAAGCCTTTCCTTCACACGGGATGCATAATTGGCCTTCATAGTTTGGAGAGAGGGATACGCTTTTCTGCTGGTTTCAGAGCATCACCTGTTACTGGAAAAGTTTACACACAGAGAAACGTGTTTGCCTCGCCATGGGGAAAATGGGCCTTGTGCAGTTTGAGGCAATCACATTTCGGGGGCGCGTCCTCTCCACTGGTGACTCCGGCTCCCTGTCCCAGCACGCAGCCGACAATAAAATGCTTTACAACCCGCCGGAGTGCTTGTGTCTTTTCCCAGCGCTGCATTTCCCTAAGAACAGTGCTGTTCCCAGGGGTGTCCAGTTTCCTCCTGCCATTCACCAGGCCCCACACCGTCCTTAAGCAGCAAGAACTGGTTTTACCAAGTAAACCGATACCTCGGCGGGTATCCAGGGTGAATAAGGATGGGGCGGCTTAATAAGTTACTGGCGGACCTTTGAGGAGGCCCAGTGGCCCTGGCTCCTCACTCCTCCTGCTCCTTAACGCTTGAATGGGCAAGCAGGAGGAGGAACGGCCTCCCCTTACCTCTGAGTGGGGAGGAGGGCTCGCACCATCAAACAAAGCCAGTCTTGCCTGGGGCTCACTGTGGCCCCTGAAGTTCCTGGCTGGACACCCCACACCCTCCCCGGCCCCGCCACTGGAGCAGGGTGGGCCTGGGCCTTAAGCAGACTCCTTGGGAGATGGGCCTATCTGTCCACTTGACTGCTCTGGGCACAGGGGGGAATGTTTCACTCCCACCTCCAGCTCTGCAGCTGATGGCAAGGAGAAGGCTCCTGCTGGCGGCTGTGGGCTCGTTAGTTTTTGCTTGGTTTGTCAGCAAGGCCCTCCTGGGGTTCGGGAGCCTGACAGGTGCTGAGAAGGGACTGCAGTGGAGTACGGGAGCCAGAGCCCCTGGGGCCCTTCAAGGGGGCTCTCAGCCTCACGTTGGAGGCTGTGGTCAGTATCTGACGGGGCTGCGAGGAGAGAGGATAGCCCCAGCCTTGCAGGGGGCAGGGCAGGGGTTTCAGGGGACAGGGCCTCCTCTCCCAGAGTGCTTAAGGGGGACCACAGGCCTGTATACCACAGGGTGTTAGAGAGGCCCAGTCTGGAGGATGCTGTGTGTCCTGAGTGGTGTTCAGTTCAGTCGCTCAGTCATGTCCGACTCTTTGTGACCCCATGAACTGCATCACACCAGGCCTCCCTGTCCATCACCAATTCCCTAGTTCACCCAAACCCATGTCCATTGAGTCGGTGATGCCATCTAACCATCTCATCCTCCGTCGTCCCCTTCTCCTCCTGCTCTCAATCTTTCCCAGCCATCAGGGTCTTTTCAAATGAGTCAGTTCTTCGCATCAAGTGGCCAAAGTATGGAGTTTCAGCTTCAACATCAGTCCTTCCCATGAACATTCAGGACCGATCTCCTTTAGGATGGGCTGGTTGGCTCTCCTTGCAGTCCAAGGGACTCTGAGGAGTCTTCTCCAACACTACAGTTCAAAAGCATCAATTCCTAAGCGCTCAGCTTTCTAAATAGTCCAACTCTCACATCCATGCATGACTACTGGAAACACCACAGCCTGGACTAGATGGACCTTTGTTGGCAAAGTAGTGTCTCTGCTTTTTAATATGCTGTCTAGGTTGGTCATAACTTTCCTTCCAAGGAGTAAGCGTAGGTCCGACTGAGTGGGGTAGGTCAGGATGTAAAGCCGGTGGTGGCAGGGCCAGGTTTGGAGGGTAGGGCTGAGTCTGAGCCTCACGTCCAGGAGGGCTGTGTTCTCCCCCTGAGTTTCCTGTAGGCGACCAGACAGTGTGCGGGACCCAAGGACCACCCACTTGAGCTTGTACCCACTTCTCAGGCTGAAGTCAGATTTGGTTTTATTCCCCAACCTTGGGAACTGTGTCTTTCCCCCTCTTCTCTCTCTCACCTGCTGGATGGCTTCCTCGGGGCCCAGCATGGATCAGTTTGGCCTGGGGCCCCGAGGAGAGATGGTGAGATGGGCAGATGTCCTCCTGGCCCTGGAGGAGCTCAGGGTTAAGACACTGCAGGATGTAGCAGAGGCTGAGCTGGAGATGACGCCGCTTTGTAAGGACCTTGGTTCGCCAAAACCAATTCCGAGTCCTGAGAGGGATGAACTGTTCCTTTCTGCATCATCTTCTAGGTGCTGTTTTGGGGCCACCGTATTTACAGTGTTGTTGTTCCATCACTAAGTCGTGTCCGACCCTCTGTGACCTTATGGACTGCCGCACGCCTCCCTGTTCTTCCACTGTCTCCCAGAGTTTGCTCAAATTCATGTCCATTGAGTCAGTGATGCCATCCAGCCATTGCATCCTCTGTTGCCCCTTTCTCTTGCCCTCAATCTTTCCCAGCATCTGGGTCTTTTCCAATGAGTTGGTTCTTCACATCAGGTGACCAAAGTATTGGAGCTTTTAGTTTCCGCATCAGTCCTTCCAGTGAATATTCAGGGTTGATTTTCTTTGGGACTGACTGGCTTGATCTCCCTGCTGCCCAAGGGACTCTCAAGAGTCTTCTCCAGCACCACAGTTTGAAAGCATCAATTCTTTGGTGCTCAGCCTTGTTTATGGTCCAACTCTCACAACCATACATGACTACTGGGAAAGTCATAGCTTTGACTAGATGGACCTTTGTTGGCAAAATGATGTCTCTGCTTTTTCAATAGAAACCACCTAGTCCAGGGAATGGCAGGTGGTGTACTCTTGGGTGCAGGTGGATTCGTTGTGGCTGCTCAGGGTGCTGTGTTGAGAAGGGCTCGGAGGCCTTGCCCTGGACCTGGGGGCAGGGGTGGGTAGTGCTGTCTGCCATGGAGGCGGGGAGTGGAGGGGAGCGGTGTTCTGTGCACAGTGTGTGTCTCTCTGCGTATACACATGAAGAAACCGAGGCCCAGAGAAGTTGTGGCCTGTCTGTGTGTTTGGAGGGTCCAGGACCAGAACCTGAGGCTGCTGCTTCCCACCCAGTGTGCTTTCCACGGCGCTGATGCTCAAAAGCCCAGCTTTGTGAGAGGCCAAACAAGCATGAAGCAGCGAGGAGCAAGTATCAGATTGGGCTGCTCAGAAAAGACACCATATGGGCTTCCCTGGTGGTCCATTGGTCGGGAATCCACCTGCCAGCGCAGGGGACACAAACTTGATCCCCAGTGGGATCAGGGAAGATCCCACAAGCCACGGGACAACTCAGCCCAAGAGCCAGTGAGCCCACCTGCTGTAATTGCTGAAGCCTGTGCACCCTAGAGGCCATGCTCTGCAACAAGAGGAGGCATCGCGATGTGAAGGCCACTCACGGCAGCTGGAGAGTAGCCCCCGCTCACTGCAACTGGAGAAAGCTTGTGCACAGCAGTGAAGACCCAGCACAGCCAAAAATAAGTCAATAACTTTAAACAAAACACACCATACACCATAGAAAAGATCAGCATGGAGGCAGAGAGATGGGCTTTGACAGAAGAGAGGAGAGGGTGGGGTCTTGCACAAAAGGTCTGATTTGGGTGAAAGGCAGTTCTGACACCCCTCCGTGAGGAGCTTCCCCGAAGGCTGTGGGCAGAAAGTACAAAAGCCGCCACCTTCAGCTCCCGATGTGTCAGGTTTTAAAGCCCTTTCCTTCAGGAGCAGAAAGAACGGGGTGACTGCCTGGGCATTGAGAATGCAGAGGAGACGAAATCCTAACATCCAAGGGTTCTTTCCACATTTGCCGTTTGCTGGCTTGTCGCACCTGCTGTGTGCCCAGCGCCTGTGCACTGGTGGTGTTTAGACTTAGGGTGTGCTCCCCGCTCAGCCCCTTGGCCAGCGTGTGATGGGTCTTGAGGGTCACAGCCCGCATCACAGGGCAGAATCCCCAAGGAGTAGCCCCTGCACCTTGAACTTCCGCCAGCCAGTGCTTCTCTGGGAGCTACTGTGTGATGCAGGTGTGGCATTTTCTGTGATGGGAGCAGCTGCTGTCAGCGGGTTGAACCAAGGGTGGATCCAGACGCACACTGCTTCATGTCTTAGTTCTTAGCTCATTTCTCTTGCTGGATGAGGAATCCGTTTGGCTCTTACAGGAGTTGCTTGATTTTTTTTTTTCCCACCAGCCACTCCTTCTTGCCTGTCATCATTCTGCCAATTTCACGGTCTCCTCGGCCAGTGGTTGGAGTCACAGAGACCCGCTCAGGGTGAGCAAATCACAGGCCTTGCCTGGAGCCTCCGCAGGTTCACCAATGGGAATGCTGTGTTCACGCCCTGCCCGCCCCTTCTCCAGCTTCCCCCACTACCCTTCTCTCCCACTTCTGGGCTGGCCTCCAAAAGCGTACAGAGAACTTCATTTTAAGAAGCACATAGGGAAAAAAAATGTAAAGCATGTAATTGTGGGTTATGTAAGAAAAACCCCAGTATTCTTCAGAGATGCCTTCTGATGGAGGGGTGAGATGACAAGGTGCTAGAGTTTGCTTTATAATCCTTTCTGGGTTTTACATCAAAGGGAAAAAAAAAAAAGATGGACAAAGCAAATCTTGCTCACTGTCGAACTGGCGTGTGCGGTCGTGGGGGGTTATCGTGCTACTGTCTCTCCTGTTATGTGCATCTGAAGTTTTTCACGTTAACAGTGTTTAAAGTGTACAGGATTCTGCTGAGAACTTTGTGTTTAATTTTTGGTGCTCTTCGTAACACTGCTTTAACCTGCTTAGAGATGCGTCCGACTGACATGTGGCAGGTTTCCTCCAGGCCCTTGCTG
The DNA here is from genome assembly GCF_001704415.2 of Capra hircus. Lineage (NCBI taxonomy): Eukaryota > Metazoa > Chordata > Mammalia > Artiodactyla > Bovidae > Capra > Capra hircus. The sequence goes on along the minus strand of NC_030828.1, from coordinate 55,635,543 downwards.
CTTCCTCCTGCTCGTTGAAACTAATGCGCTCCTTTGGGTAATGTTTTCTGAAACGTTGCAGTACATTCAGCCACCCCAACATGGCCAGAACTCTGTCAATAACGTTTTACAGAGGTTTGGGGTATTCTTGTCTAAATAGTTGCGTGAGTTTTGTTATTGCTGGATGGACATTTATCGAGCATCTACGTATGAAGACGGAACGCATATGAGGAAATGAATGTTGTGCGGGAGGGGCCCTGTCACTCTCAAGGTCAACCAGGAGCTGGGAGTTGTAGGTCCTTTTAGGACTCACGCCGTAGCAGGAAGGTGCTTGGTCACAGTGGGTCCAGGCCACAATATCTCACTTTATTACTTTAATTCAGTTCAGTCTCTCAGTCATGTCTGACTCTCTGCGACCCCATGAATCGCAGCACACCAGGCCTCCCTGTCCATCACCAACTCCCGGAGTTCACTCAAACTCATGTCCATCGAGTCAGTGATGCCATCCAGCCATCTCATCCTCTGTCGTCCCCTTCTCCTCCTGCCCCCAATCCCTCCCAGCATCAGAGTCTTTTCCAATGAGTCAACTCTTCACGTGAAGTGGCCAAAGTATTGGAGTTTCAGCTTTAGCATCAGTCCTTCCAATGAACACCCAGGAATGATCTCCTTTAGAATGGACTGGTTGGATCTCCTTGCAGTCCAGGGGACTCTCAAGAGTCTTATCCAACACCACAGTTCAAAAGCATCAATTCTTTGGCACTCAGCTTTCTTCACAATCCAACTCTCACATCTATACGTGACCACTGGAAAAACCATAGCCTTGACTAGACAGACCTTTGTTGGCAGACTAATGTCTCCGCTTCTCCATATGCTGTCTAGGTTGGTCATAACTTTCCTTCCAAGGAGTAAGCGTCTTTTAATTTCACGGCTGCAGTCACCATCTGCAGTGATTTTGGAGCCCACAAAAATAGTCTGTTTCCAAAAATAAAGACACTGTTTCCACTGTTTCCCCATCTATTTCCCATGAAGTGATGGGACCGGATGCCATGATCTTCGTTTTCTGAATGTTGAGCTTTAAGCCAACATTTTCACTCTCCTCTTTCACTTTCATCAAGAGGCTTTTTAGTTCTTCACTTTCTGCCATAGGGTGGTGTCATCTGCATATCTGAGGTTATTGATATTTCTCCCAGCAGTCTTGATTCCAGCTTGTGCTTCTTCCAGCCCAGTGTTTCTCATGATGTACTCTGCATATTAGTTAAATAAGCAGGGTGACAATATACAGCCTTGATGTACTCCTTTTCCTATTTGGAACCAGTCTGTTGTTCCATGTCCAGTTCTAACTGTTGCTTCCTGACCTGCATATAGGTTTCTCAATTAGATTTTTAAAAATATTTGTGTGTGTATTTATCTGGCTGTGCCGGGTCTTGTGGCCATGGGATCTTTGATCTTTAGTGTGCCATGCGGCACCTAGTTGCAGCATGCGGACTCTCATCTGTGGCATGTGGGATCCAGTTCCTTGAGCAGGGATGAAACCCAGGCCCCTTGCATTGGGAGCACAGAGTCTTAGCCACTGGACCACCAAGGAAGTCCCCTCACTCTGTCTTGACTGATAGACTGTAACACCTATATTCAACCACACGCAAGCCCCTTTGCGTTAAGTTTTCTCATCCTGTTCTCAGGCTAAACCCATTCTCCGGTAATTAAACTTCTCAGGGGCAGAGAAAGCTGATTTTTTTTTCATGTTGGTTTCAGGTGGGCCCAGTGGAAATGGGGAAGGCATAAGGCAGTCTAATAGGAGGCACAGGCGCTGGCATAGGTGCAGACCTGTCCATGGAAGCCCCCATTGCGGGCACTTGGTGCCAAGGAGGGACTGTGCTGGAAGGGAGTGGAAGGAGGTGAACTCACCAAGTCCACTCTTGGGGCCGCCGTTGGCATCCTGCTCAGATGGGCTCGCTTCGAGGAGGTGATGGAGTCAGGGGCTGTGAAGGGTGGAGTGGGAAAGTGCCAGCCATACGAGGAGGTGATGGAGTCAGGGGCTGTGAAGGACCGAGTGAGAGAGTGCTGGCTATGTGAGACCAGGTCAGACCTCCCCGTGGCTCATCCCGTGGGCCCCAGGAAACAAAGGCCGGATCCTGGATCCTGTACACAGACAGGCCTGGAGTGTCTGTGCTTCAGCCCTTGACTCTCCTGGGGTGTCGTCCTTGATGTAATCCTCTGACTGCAACGTCATCCTTGTCCTTCCAGCCCCCTCTCTCCAGCAAGAGTCGGCCTGTGGAGTGGGCAGCCCCGGTCGGAGAAGCGCCAGGTTTGAGAGTCACATTGGCCGGGGGCCAAGATCCGGCTTCTGCACAGAATAGTTTGTGGTGCTGGGTCATCGTTTGCACCCTGTGTAGGGGCCACTGACCCAGGGAGAGGAGAGGGAGTGAAGCTCTTGGTGGCTAGTGTGCCCCAAGCGTTCACTGTTCCGTTTCTCATCCACCACGGTGGGAATGCAAACTGACGCAGGCATTTGGGGAGACAGTCTGTCATTAAAGGCTGAAGTCCCACACCTGCATGCCCGACAGCCCAGCTGATTTCACGCTGAAGTGTATACCCAAGAGAAACTCCTGTGCGTGGACTCCGGGAGACGTGTGCAAGAATGGTCGCGGCATTTCTGTGCACAACAGCAAAAGGCTGGAAGCAGCCCAGATGCCCATCAGTAGGGGAAGGGATGAATACGCTGAGACGTGACCACACAATGGAATATTATACAGCTGTCCAAACAAATTAACTGCAGCAGCACTCAACGATGTAGATGAATTTTAGCAATGTCATAAATATTAGCTAAAAAGAGGCTGTGCATCCAAAGATTACATACAGCACTAATCCTTTTCTTTGTGAAGTCAGAAGGAGCTAAAATAAATGTGCTTTTTAGGAAGGTTTTACAGCTGCAGTAAAGCTGGGGAAAAAAAAAAGAAATGTGGGAAGGGGCAAGAGAATGTACATTTCTGATTGAGGTTGGGGGTATCTTGGATGGAAAGGGGTGGGGCATGGGATGGGCACCATCTAGATAGATGCAGGTTTTGGTCCAGGGCCCAGCCTTTGTTTGGGGTGGGCAATTTGCCGGTGGTTATTACATTGTGAAAAGTAAGTGAAAGTGAGTCATGGGCGACAACAGATGAATGTCAGGAGCCAAGGACTGTGGTGAATAATTAACCCAGTTCTGTGCATTTTAGGTCCAACAAGCCCCCATGCCCACCCTAAGTTTATTTCAGCAGAAGCTGTGATGCCTCAGTGTTTACTGAGCCTCCGTTCCCGTGGCTGACATCCCCACCACCCTCCCCAAGCCCCTGGCCTTATCTGTCGGCCGGCTGTCCATCCAGCTCCAGCCTCCCTCCTCCACGGTGCCCGCCGGCTGGAGCGGCCTTTGCCAGCTTGTGGCTTTGCTCGTCCTTAACCGCTTGCTTCCTATCCATGTCACACAATCAGTGCCTTGTAATAAATGGCCTCACCCAGTAATCGGTTCCACATGTGTGTATCTTTCTAAGGCGATGGTAGTTTCCCCCAGGCCAGGGGTCACATCTTATCTCCTCTGATGTGGCAGATTACTCCCCTGCTCCCATTCACACGCCCTGTCTTCCTTAATCAAAGAGCCCCCAACCTCCCCTCTAGCTGGGCCTGGCCTCGCTGCCCAGGGAGACGTCAGTGGCACTGTCGAGCGCGACTTCTGACAAGTCTTCCTAAGAGGAGGTGGCAGCGTGCCTTTCTTCCCCCTTCCTCCTTCCCGCTGCCCAGAGTGCAGCGCCCAGGTCCCTGACACCCTTGGGTGGGGGCTTGCATGGTCTGCTTTTCTTCTGATGTCTTAGCCCCCTCGGGAGGTCCTATCTATGTCCAGGTCTTTGTTGCTCACAGAAACTACAGTTCTTAGGGGTATAGCATGTGAGCTACCCGCCCCCGTGGTTCTGAGCACTGTGAGTGCATAATGCTTGCTCCGCAAGTCCTGTGGATTAAAAAGGTCAGCTGTGCCAAAATGGGCACCTGGACTCTGAGGAGTTGGTGTCAGGTCCTGTGCGCCGCTCACCGGCGGGTGACCTGGGCAAGTCACCTAACTCCTCTGAACTTCACTAGGTCAGGGAGTTGGGAACCCTGCCCGTGACAACAGAGTTAAAGCAGCGTGAATGGTCAGCTACCCAGTCAATGGTCAGCCGTCCCGGGCCGTGTGCCCCAGACACTGAAGGCTCGCACTGTAATTTTCACAGTCATCTCTACTACAGGCTCGTGAGCTCTCCTTGAGGCCTGCCCCCTGCAGCAGCCTCACTTTCCAGGAACAAACTTGCGGTCCCCACGGCACATCTGTGCCTATTGAAGGTGTCCCCAGCCTGATGCTGCTGTCCCTCTGCCTCGGAGGGGACACTGTGACCCCTCTTTCAGGAGGAAGCTCGGGGTGGACAGTCTGCGATGAGCTGAGCTGGCTTTTTCAGCCGGTGGTGCTTTATTGTAGCTTCTGTTCCTCTTTACTTTGGTTTTTCTCCTCTAGCATGCTGCCCTCAGTGGACCCAGGGTGAGAGCCACTCTCTGCAGGGGCCTAGGGAGGTGGCTCTGCTGGTGAGAGGTGAGCAGTGAGCGGAGGGTGGAGGGGGCCAGTCTTGTGCGTGGGCTCATGTGTGCGGGAGCTCCGGCCAGAGCCAGGCCTGCCCAGAGAGGTTCTGTACCACGTCTGGCATTCGGCTTTGATTTCCTGGGTCTGAGTGGCCAGGAGACAGGCTGTATGCCTGTTAGCAGAAGAGGCCTTTCCTATCTCAGCAGACCTGGGGTGCCTGTGGGCCATCAGCCGTGGCTTATCCTGCGGCCACGGCCAAACCCCGGCTCCTGGCCCCAGCTAGGGCACCCCACGTACCCTGTTTTCTGCATCTTTCCTGTCTGCTCCAGCGTATTTATGATAACCAACTGCTGGCTTTCCAGCAATCATTCTCTCCTTTGCATTCATTCAGGAAGCATGTATTTAGAGCCTGTCCCATGCCCGGCCAGAGTCCCGTTCCTGAGCTCAGTAATGAGGATAAATGCCTGTCTCCGCCACAAATCTGAATTCCAAGGGGCAGAGGTCCTATGCTTTCATGCACCATCACACCCCTGACTCCTCGCACGCTGCCTGGAATAGACCCAAGCTTGTTTACTTATTTACTTATTCGGGATGAGATGGTTGGATGGCATCACTGACTCAATGTGCATGAGTTTGAATAAGCTCCGGGCGTTGGTGATGGACAGGGAAGCCTGGCGTGCTGCAGTCCATGGGATCGCAGAGTCGGACCCATGACTGAGTGACTGAACTGAGCTGAGCTGTTCACTTTTGGCTGTGTTGGGTCTTCACTGCTATATGAGCTTTTCTCTAGTTGCCGCAAGTGGGGGCTACTCTGTAGGTGCAGTGCTCAGGCTTCTCGTTGCGGTGGCTACTCTTCTTGTGGAGTGCAGGCTTCCGTAGTTGTGGCCCCCAGGCTCTAAAGGACAGCTTCAGTATTTGAGGTGCACGGGCTTAGTTGCTCCGCAGCATGTGGGATCTTCTCGGACCAGGGATCAAACCTGTGTCTCCTGCATTGGCAGGTGGATTCTGTACCACCAAGCCACCTGGGAAGCTCCCGGGCTTGTTTTAAGTAAATACTTACTGAATGTATGGATGAATGAAGGAGTGATTATAAGATCAAGGCAGTTTGTGAGAGTACAGAGAATCATGGCTCAGTTTGGGGAGATGGGTGCAAACAGAGAAGCCCCCCCAAGACCAGCTGTGCAAATGCCCTAAGGGAAGCACTTAGGTATTTTGAGGCTCTGAGAGGGCAGGACAGGTCGCTCAGGGTGAGAAGCCTGATGTGTTTATCGACAGCCTCTCCTGGGGCCTGAGTGACCCACGAAGCCTTTCCTGGCGGCTGGAGCCTGCAGGGACCGCTCCACTTCCCAACTCCTCGGGGTCCCCCTGAGGACGCCCTTGGGCTGCAGGCTCACCATGTCGGTGTCTCTTCTCGCCAACCATGCTGTGAACTCCCTGGGTTCCTGCCCCAGCTTGCTCATCATTTGCCACCAGACCCAAGGTCCAATGGGACATCTCAGTGCATTGCTAGGCCTCAGTCAGACAGCTGCCCCGCTGGACACAAGATGACGTGGACATGCCAGAGAGTGTCGGGCCGGAGTGAGATGTCCTTCATGCATACACCTGACCCCCCAGTGCCTCGCGGAACCTTACACGTGACTGTGTGCTCACTTGATGTGCAGAGTTGAGCCTCTTCTTTTTCGGCTTGGCTTGGAAGAGTCCACTCGCTGTGGTGGCGAGATGGGGCCCAGAGTGTCGGTTTGGGCGCAGGGACAGCTGGTGAGGGTGGCTGTTATTTACTTGAAGTGTGGGTTGTCAGCTGGCCCTGCGGGAGGCGGGGCAGCTGCCCGCCTTGTGCCCAGGTGCCGGGGCAGGTCTGCATGCCTTCATTCTTTCTCCCGCCTTCTCTGGCGTGTTCTTTGAATCTGCCGGTCCGCACACCCACCTTGCTCACATCTGAAGGAAAGCTTCTCTTTTCTTTTGTTCAAAAAAATGCAAGTTAGCAGGTGTAAACTTTATGTTCAGGAGGAATGAACAATCAGGTCCTCCTGGATAGCACAGGGAACTTTATTCACTGTCCTGCGATAGAGACTTCCCTGGTGGTCCAGTGGTGAAGACTCTGTGCTTCCAGTGCAGGGGGCCTGGGTTTGATTCCTGTTTGGGGAACTAAGATCCCACACACTGCATGGTGCGGCCAAAAAATAAACAAAGCCATAAATAATTGCTAGATACTTTAAAAAGTTACAATTAAAAAAGAAATCCTGTGATCAACCATTATGAAAAAGAATGTTTATGTGTGTAACTGACTCACTTTGCTGTATAGCAGAGATTGGCATAACATTGTACTTCAATAGAAAATTTAAATTAAAAATTTTAAATAAATGAGATAAGATAAAGAGGATAAATAAGTGAAAGAGGATAAAAATTTTTAAAAAAAGAACCAAAGAAATAAAGGGTGACTTTTTTCCCCCCATCTTCAGATCAGAGCCTCACCAGTAGGGGCCCTGTGTTCTAACTGTGGAGCGTTGTTACTGGATCCACATTTAAAGTCCACCCTGTGAACACACGCACCAGTCTGGGGCTCCTGGCCCTTCATTAGCTCGTCTGACAAATGCCAAGTGAGCCCCTCCTTGTGCCAGACGCTGGGGGGCAAAGGGGAGGGGGACAGTCCAGGTGCTCACCCTGGGCAGCCCACAGCCTGGTCAGGAGACTTGAAAAGTGAAGCTGGCTTCGCAGAGGACACCGAGGCTGCACCTTTATAACTAGAGGCAGAGGGTTGCTGGTCCTTCCCTCACACCCTCGCAGCATTGTATACCCTAAACATGTTAGCAGCGCTTATCACGCTGGGTTACCCGAGGGCGCGCCATCGAAGCTTACATCCTGGCTCAGGCAGACGTCACGAATCTGTGTCTGCTTCCCTGCCTCTGAGCCCAGACCTGGCCTCAGAATCCTTCTAACACAGCACTCCAGAGGCTGTTAGTTCTGCCAGTAGCCTGTGCCTGGCACCTGGGCCTAAGCCCTTGCTCTCGTGGTGAGTTACTCGTGTGAGAGCTCCCTGTTTCAGAATGGGCCGTCTGACCGGGGGGGCCCACTGCACTGCTGGCGGCGGTTAGGCTGGGCCGCCCCCGGTTCCGGGCTCCGTGGGGCTGCAAAGCGTTCTCCTGGCCCAGACCTTCCCCTTGCTGCTCCCTCTGCCCGGCGGTCTTCTTCCACGTGTCCACCCGGCACGATTGTTCAACTGTTCCTTAGTCGGAGGACCCTCTTTGACCACCTGTCTGTGACAGTTTCATTTTCCTTGTCTCCTGGGTCGAGCCACCCTTATTTTTCTTGTTAGCATTTCGTACTTCCTGGTACATCACACGACATATTCTTTTACCTCTTTGTCTCTCTCCTTTACTATGGCATCCCGAGCCATCAAAAACACTTGTGGATCAAATGGATCTTGTGGTTGCAAATCCTAGTGGGCCAGGCATAGCCCTTCCAGTTAGGATTAAATGAGATAGTACAAGAATGAGATCGTACAGAGTGTCACGTCCAGGCTCTGCTTTATCATCATTCAAAAGAAAGGGCTCCTTGCACTCTAGCAGGAGGGGCAGGGCGTGTTCAGTCGCGACCCTTCCTCCTTGTGGTCAGCGTTTCTGTTTAGCCGGCAGCTGGCGAGCGTCTGCCGTGGGCATCGCACGCGGAGGCCAGGGGTGAGGGGATTCAGATGCGAGCACATGGCAGGGCCTACGCCTGGACCCTGAGGTTCCTAGTCACCTCGAATATGGGGTACACTGTGCCAGGGCTCAGGGGGCACAGATGCAGTAACTGTTACCAACCAAGGGATTTGGGCAGGGAAGGAGGTGCTGGGGGTGGGCATGGTGGGCGCTAGGATTGGGTCAGGGGCATCCCCCCCAGCCCCAGCATGGACAGCTGCCCTGGAGTCGATACCATCTGTTGAGACTCTCACTTCCTGCTGAGATGGTGGTTATTACAAACGCGTCATTTCTTAACCTTCCTCCTCCTCGGTTTTTCAACTGTCTCCTGAGTTGCCCTCCCCCGTTTCCTGCTTAGAGGATTAAGTTATTGGTGATAGAACTGCAGAACCCTCCAGAGTTTCTTGCTCTCTGGGTGCAGTCTGATCATTTGTTGCAAACTCCCATGACAATGAGTAGTAGCTGGTTTGGAGGGCTTGTTTGCTTGCTTATTTCATGCGTAGCTTTTTCAGGGGATCAAGTGGGAGTGAAGGAGGCGGCAGTACAGTCTAACCTCGCTCGCTTATTTATCCAAGATTTCACTGCTCCCTGCACACTCCCACAGAACTTGCCCCCCACTTTCCAGCCTTTTCTCAGGCTCCAGTGCTGTCGCTGTGCCCAAGGCAGGCATCGCTAGTCAACCGTGCACACTCCACCTCACCCCAGCACAAACCTGCCCTTAGAGCTCTCAGCCTGGCGGCCCGCCAGCCCTTCGAAGTTGAAACCTCCGTCACCTTTCACAGTACAAACTGTCCTGTGTGTGCTTCTCCTGAGACCAGAGGAAAAAGAGTTTTAAGCAGGTGGTGTGGGGGGCCAGACAGCCCCTCCTGTCTTGCTCTGAACCCCAGGGGTTAGGGCAGGAAATGGGCGTGGGTGGGCCTGAGGGTAGGGTGGATTTCCCCAGGCCTGGGGACCTCTGGGGCAAGCCCCCACACCCCAGTCGCTGTGGCCATCTGCTTTATGAGTTTCCCTTTCAGATCGCTGCAGGCCTCCTGCCTGTGTGCACCGCAGGGCTGTGCGAAGTTGGGACCCCTGAAGCCGGGGGCAGGCATGCGTGTTCTCCCTGAGCGTGTCTGGGGCAGCACCCACCGCAGGCCTGAGTAGTGCCAGGCGCCGTGCTGTCTCCTGTGGGTTAGGCGTGATGCCTGCCTGCCCAGCCACCTGGCAGGGCTCAAAGCAGTGACAGGCTTGTGGTGGACCTGGCTGGGGGACCCCAGAGCCACTGCTGCCCCTGGCGAGATAAGCCCAGAGAGGGTGCCAGGCCCCGCCTCCCTGTGCGGGGTCCTGCTTCTCCACTTGAGGCTGCAATGGGGGTGGGGTGTGATTCCAGCGCCTGGGGTGGGAGACAGGCGGTGGAGGAGGGCCTTCTGCTGCTGCCTTCATCTTTGTGGCCTCCCAGACGGCACCTGCGCTTTGTTTCCATTTTAGCTCAGCGCCACCTCCTGGAAGCCTTTCTGGATTATTCCTCCCACATGCTCCCATTGACCCCCAGCTCAGATGCCTCACATCCCCTCTGTAAGGGCATCAGACTTGCCAACAGGCCTGTCTCCTGCCAGGCTGCGGGCTCCCTGAGGGCCAGGCCCTGTCCCACGCACACACCCTCAACACCCTACTGCTCCCTCTCGGTTTTGTTGAGCTTGTCTGTCTGTCTGCATCTCTTAGATTTGAGGACACAGATCTTGTCTGTTTACCTCTCCGCCTGACCAGCACACCGCCTGACACCCCATAGGTGCCCAGGAGTTACCTGTGGTGGCTGTTCAGCTGCTCAGTCATGTCTGACCCTTTGCGACCCCATGGACTGCAGCACGCCAGGCTCCCCTGTCCTTCACTTATCTCCCAGAGTTCGCTCAAGTTCACCTCCTGGGAAATACTGTGGTGTAAGTCTAAGTGAATGGCTGCCCTTCTGCTCTCCCTGCCCGTCAGCTCCCTGCCCTGGGGAGACGGGCGTTAGGCCTGGCGGGCTGACTCAGGAGCAGCGATGCCCTGTGGCCTGTGGCGGCCTGCCTCTCCCTGCCCTCACAGATGCCAGCAGGCTGCCACCTGCTGCGGGTAGCTCCCAGGCACACTCGGCCCCACCTGCTCCCACGTGTCCCCTGGTGGGAGCAGCACTGGCAGCTAGCGGGTGAGGGGCTGCCAAGGGTGGCGCCCGCCCCGGCCCTGCCTGGCCTGAGTGGTGGGTGGAGCACTGGGGGGCACAGCTGTGGCCCAGACACGTGCTCCCAGCCCAGCTGCTTGCCGGGACTGGGGCGGGCAGGGGACGGGGAATGGCCATGCCTCTCCCACTGAGCTCTGTGGGCGTGCCCGGGGCAGAAGGTGCCAGGGCGCCAGCCTAGAGTCCCTAGCTGGCGAGGGTGCAGGGAGCAGTTTGGGGCCCACGGACCTGGGGAACCTGGTGTTGGTGGCTTCGCAGGTGTCCCCACCCTTGCTGTGATCCCGCACGCGATGCTCTGGCTGTTGTGAGCCACACACCCTCCCTTGCCTGCCCATCGCCAAAAAGGTTGACTTTTGCAAGAAGCCCAAAGAAAGGAACTCTGCAGCTGCACGATCCCTCGCCACCATAAAAATACGGTTCTTTGCGTCACCCCCAAGCGCAGATGCTGCTGCTCTGCCGGGAAGAGAGGACAAGGCGGCCCTGAGCCACCCCAGGCACTGAAGTGCGAGAACAGGACCACCCCTGCCTCCCCAGCCTGCCTAATCCCCTAAATCCTTCTTGGTTGCGTGTGTGCTAAGTCGCTTCAGTCGTGTCTGATTCTGTGCGACTGTAGCTCACCAGGCTCCTCTGTCCATGGGATTCTTCAGACCTGAATACTGGAGTGAGTTGCCGTGCCCTCCTCCAGGAGATCTTCCCAACCCAGGGATGGAACCCGTGTCTCTTCCATCTCCTGCACTGGTCCAACTTGCCCCCCACCCCGCCCCCTCACTGCACCTGTGGCTGCTGGTGGCCTCACTGCAGACATTCAGCCCTGGAGCCCAGCTTTAGCTGCTGCTGGCTGGGCTCGTATCTGCCATGTAATATGGTTCCTGGGATACCATTTGTGGGCAGAAGTTCTTCTCGGAAGAGTTGAATGCAGCGCCCTGCCTGTGCTCCTGGGGCTGCCCCTACCACTTTCCTTGGTACAGGGACTCAGAACAGGTGCTTCCTAGCATCAGATAAGTCCACCCACAGAGCAACACAGTGGGAAGGTGGCAGGCATTCTCGGGCACACTTGAGGTGTCCTCCAGTCCTGCCCCTGCGGGTTTCCCCGGGTTCTTCAGGGACGTGTGGGCACTTGCCTGTTTTCAGAGTTGGCAGCCCTGAGTTAGTAACTGTAGCGATATGCTGTGAGTCTGTGTGCCAGCCTCCACCTAAAGGAGCCAGACATCCTTTAGAGATGATCCTCTTCTGTTTACAGATGGTGTGGCTCAGAGAGGGCCTGCGACTTGCCTGAGGTCACACAGCAAGTAGCTTTGCCCTCTCTTGGTGGTGTTTGCATTTCCAGGTGCTCCCTCCCACGGATTTCCCTCCTCCTGGGTCAGCTCAAAGGAAATATTTGTTTTCCTTTCTGAGAACAAAGGCTGGGCTTGGTTCATTTCTGTGAACACAGCCACGAGGACAGGCAGTTGCCAAGTGTTCAGGGGTGGGGGTTTCTGACAGTCTGGGACCCGCAGGCGAACTGGGTTGGTGGCCTTCAGTTGCTGAGTCCTGAGACGCAGTGTGGCCTCATTAGGGGAGCTGGTGCTCCTGGGCTTGTGCAGACCCGAGCTGGTTTCAAGCACCGGGGACCCCGGGATTAATTGAAATGAGGTGGAACAGATGGATTGAGTCTGTCAGCAGCTTTACGTGACAGCCTCTTAACATAAAAGCACTTCATTACCCACTCCTTCCGCCGGGGCTCCCTGCCTGAGTCGGAGGGAACGTGGCCGAAACGGGAGTCCCCCTACCCCGTCCAGATGGAGTCACAGGCACGTGGCCGACGGCCCGCCTCTGAACAGGCGGCCGGGGATAACTCACCAGGCTTGTGTCTCTGCACAGTAGCTAAATTTACAGAATCGTTCTCCTGGCTGTAACGTCACCAAAAGTGAGCAGCGCCACGGGGGTTGGGGATCCGGTCCCTGTTGCTATCAGACGCGGTGACATCGTGGGCGTTTTGATTGGTTGGGAATGGGGTCAACAGGCTGTCACTATGGAAGGTATGAGACAGGCATCACCATAGAATTGTCTTGGTTTGGGGTCTCAGGGAAAGCTCACCAGCCCAGAGCGCCCAGCTTGGCCATTGCTCTGCATCCTGCTGTTAAACCCCGTTACAGCAGGTGCCATAGTTCTTTCCAGTTGAAAATTCTGGTAATTCTTGTCCTGGTCCCCTCATGTGATGTGAGGAGGAGGGAGGAGAAGGGGAGAGGGGACCTTCCCCTGTGTTTGGGTATGTGTTTGCCATCTGGGTTGTCAGGCAGTTTTTGTTTGGACCAAGATGCTATTGAAGGGAACCCCTCCTGGCCTTATCAAAGGGGGAGCTTTGGAGGAGCACTAATTGATGGCAGGAGCATAAGCCCACACGATGTGTGCAGAGGCTGCCTGGAATACTAGCCCTGACTTCCTAGGTCTCTCCATGGGGTGCTCTGTGAGTGTCTCAACCTTTCCGGATCCCAGAGGCACCTCACTTGCGTGAACCTTAGCTGTGTGGTTTCTGGAAGAGTTAGGGCTCTGGGGTTTGCACTCTTGCCTCCTCTCTTGGGGTCCTGGGATAGATGCTGGGGTCCTTGAATACGTGTGCGGCCTTTCCCGTCTGAGTCACTTCTTTTGTTTAGGAATTTTATTATGTTTTAATTTTTAAAATAATTGTATTTTTGATTATGCCGGGTCTCCTTTGCTTCATAGGCTGTTCTCTATTGAGGCAAACGGGGGCTCCTCTCTTGTTGAGCACGTGCTCTAGGCACTTGAGCTTCAGTCACTGCAGCACACAGGCTCAGTAGGTGTGGCGCACGGGCTCTAGAGCACAGGCTCGGTAGGTGTGGCGCACGGGCTCTAGAGCACAGGCTCGGTAGGTGTGGCGCACGGGCCTAGAGCACAGGCTCGGTAGGTGTGGCGCACGGGCCCTAGAGCACAGGCTCGGTAGGTGTGGCGCACGGGGGCGGGGGGTGTGGCGCACGGGCCCTAGAGCACAGGCTCGGTAGGTGTGGCGCACGGGCCCTAGAGCACAGGCTCGGTAGGTGTGGCGCACGGGCTCTAGAGCACAGGCTCAGTAGGTGTGGCGCACGGGCCCTAGAGCACAGGCTCGGTAGTTCTAGCAGATGGGCTTAGTTGCTCTGATGCATGTAGGCTCTCTGGACCAGGGTTCAGACCCATGTCTCCTTCACTGGCAAGTAGATTCTTTTCCACTGAGCCACAGGGGAAGCCCTGTTGAGGAATTTTTAATTCCCCTTGCTTTTCTTCACTTGCTCATAAAACAATCACATTTGGGATTTTACAGTTGGAAAGCCTGATGTATTCAAGCCGGCATTACAAATTCACCGTGAGGTGTTTGTAACTTTGGTTTTCATCTACCGGCATGTTAAATGTGGCATCTTCAGACATGTGGTGGCCGATTTTGCCAGGTAAAATACTTGAAGGCATAGGAAGGAACTCAACAGGGGACTAAAGTAACTCATGGTAGTGGAGCAAAGTAGTTGCTTTTCAGGACTCGGTCCCTTTGTTCATGTGAGAAAGAGAAGATACCGCTTCCAAAAAAAAGAGATTTTAAAAACAGTAAAACCAAGCACATTGCCATAAGCTGAGTCAGTCTCATTTTGTCAGCGGTCACTTAGCTGCTGCCTCTTTGCTGCCTCCTCACGGGGGGAGCTGACTGATGAGGCAAAATGTGAAAGTGCCGCAGGAGTGGGCAGGTGAAGCATTAAGAGTTGAGGGGAAAGGCAGTCATGTGTGACTAAAGGCATCAAGGCAGGCTTCCTGGAGGAGGTGGCATTTTCACTGAGCTCTGGAGGATGGATAGGGTTCTGATCTGGTGGCACCTGGGGCTGGCATTGTGTGAGGCAGAAACAGCGCCCAGTGGAAAATGTACAGTGTGCACAGAACAGGGTAACCAACGGCTTGACTCGCTGGCCACACGTGGTAGCTAATGCATTTCCCGGCTCCCACCTTTCCCTGTGGGACTCCTGAGCATTGTCCTCAGCCCAGCTCACCAGGGCCCCCCTCTGGGGAGTTTTCCCGGCCTTGTCTGGGCAGAGTTTGGCAGTGTACCTGGTGCTGTGCTGTGTGACCTGTCAGTGCACGGCAGGGTGCTCTATGTGTGGTTTTGGACCCAAGACTTACGGTGTGCTCTGTGTGTGCGCACACGCACATGCTGGATGCATACTCAAAGCAGCCGTCACTCGTGTTTCTGATTCTCAGTATTCGATAGGTCTTTGTGTTTCTCTGGCTGTGTGGAAGGCACATTTTGCTGTCTGGACCATCCTGGTCTCCTTGGAAACCATGAGCATCATCTTCCTCCTGGATGCCTCTCAGGAGTGTTTGTCTTAACTTCTCTGGGATCTCTCTCTTATTGGCTCTGAATTAACGGCTCCTTTTCAAACCCTCATGGAGGGTCATTCCATGGACCTAAACTCATGGCATTTAGCAGCATTTGTTTCTCCTTCCTGGCAAAATGTCAGACCATAAAATTGTTTCTTTCATTTGGCAAGAGAAAAAGATTTCTTTCTTCATGAAATCATTGTTCTCAATCCAATAATCCCAGTGTTCTCACTGGAAACTGAAGATAACCTTTGCCGCAGACACGGAAAGTGTTTGCACCCTGCAACTTTTCTGGGACCTTTTGTTTCTTCCACCAGCGGGGAAAGTGACCTTTCTATTTGAGCACGCACAGAGATTGACAGGAGCCTTGGCAGCATTTTAAGCCTTTTCAGTGAGGGCCCTACGTTGCCACAGGTGGTGGGTGAAAGTCTCTGGGATTCTTGAAGCCTCTTTTCCAGGGCCTGATGCTCTCGGAGCTGATCCTCCACCCCACCCTTCCCTTCCCACAGGGCTTCCTGCCTCTGGCCCCAGCACAGGCACCAGAGCTGCAGCCAGCCTCTGCCGTCATCCCTGGGTTCCTCTGGCTCATATCTCTTCCCAGCTGATGGAGGCTTTGTACTTCCTGATGGGGGGGTGATGGGGTACTGCTTGATTTGGAGTGGGTGATTTTTAAGAAACTAATAATCTGCATCATTTTTCATGTTGCATTGTGAATTGTCTCAGGAGAAAGGATAATTTTTTTTGGTGAATCTGTCTTGTTCACACTTCCATAACTGATAAAGCGATACTGCTGATCATACATTCTTTGTGGGAAGCCATGCCACAGGGTTAAAATGATTTAAGGTGATAGAACCGCATTTATGGAACCTTTGTTTTAATTCATTTCTGGTTGTGCTGGGTCTTCATTGCTGCACCAGCTTTCTCTAGCTGCAGTGATTGGGCTCTATACTCTTTGTTTAGGTGCACACGCTTCTTATCGCAGTGGCTTCTCTTGCTGCAGGGCGCAGGCTGCAGGCATTTGGGCCTCGGTAGCTGTGAGTTGTGGGCCCTGGAGCACAGTCTCAGTAGTTGTGGCTTAGTTGCTCCGTGCCATGTGGGATCTTCCTGGACCGGGGATCAAACCCCTGTCTCCTGCATTGGCAGGTGGATTCTTACCTTCTGTGCCACCAGGGAAATCCCAGAATCTTTTCAAAATGCTGGGAAAGCTTGCTCTTGGCCTGACCACTCTAATAAAGAGAGTTCTGTCATTTTGGTATATTTTTCTTTGAAGATTTCTTCCCTTTGGCATATCTTTAATTTTCTGCACCCAGTTAGGTATTGTCTTATTCATTTAAGCATTTTCTGCCATCTTACCAACCAGGATAGTCACTGAATCTTCCATTACCCAACCACTCCCCAGTGTCCGTTTGTGGCCTAATTATTAAAGTGCGGCTCCCTCATCGTGCTTGGGGGTGAAGCTTTGATGGGGGTATTTTAGAGCTTCTGTTGACTATTCTGCTGTTGACAGTTTTATGGCAGACAGCTTACTAAGAGTTTGTGGGTACACACATTCTCAGAGGTGAGTCGAGGGGGTCATTTTGTGGGGTGGGGAGCTGAGTGGAGCTGAGTCCTCCTGTTCCAAGCCAAGGAATGAGATCCTGGAGAAAAGCACAGGCTCGTGTTTTGAGGGCTTCCAAGACGTTCGTCTGCCATGACTGAGTGGGTGCACTATTTATAAGTTCTGGATAGAGACTGGCTAGAAAGGAATTAGGAGGCCTGACCCCACAGGGACCTGGTGGAGCCCACTGAGTGACGCGCTGGAAATGAGCTTCACTGAACACCAGCTCCGGGAGCCACCGGTCACCTTGGGCCCGAGGGACAGACCCGGTAGACTGAGGCATCCAGGCCTGCCCTGGGGTCCCTCCAAGCCCCTGCTGTGCTGCCCCTCCGCCTCTGCCACCCCCACCTGTCTCAGAGCCCCCCTCCTCCAGAGGGCAATGACGGAGCCCCATCTTGTTATCCTAAGACTTAGCACCGCCGACATCCGTAAAGTGCAGCATTCAGGAAACTGCAAAGCTCCCTTGGGAGGAGTGAGGTTTGAGCAAGTTTGGGAAGGAGGACGTTTGTAACTTGAAGCGCTGGCCCGTGTGAAGGCTGGTGACAGGAGGGATGACGAGGGCTCAGGTGATCCCTGGAGCCAGCCTGGAATGGCAGCCTGGGCCCTGTGTTGGGAGCAGTGTTCACTCGTGGGGTCAAGCATTTGGCATCGTGGGCTCAGTGAAGCCATGAGCCCGGGTGCTGGTCTTATTTGCTTGTGGGGACGCCAGGAGGTCCCACCACCGCCATGGCCACTCGCATAGCTATGATCACATCTGAGTTCTGTGCATGCCAGGTGCCTCTGGAGTCTGCCGTCCCCGTCTTGTATCGTCCTTCCTGCCACACGGCAGAGCCCTGTCACCTGTGAAGCCTGGAGCGGGGCATCCTCTCGTGTCCTGGGTTTTCCCCACTGGGTACATCTGTACTTGTCCTAAGAGGATTCTGGGAGGAAGGGAGTGTCTTCCTTCCCCTTGGCTTCCTTGTTCTGAGAGCTTCTCTCACCCGTGACCCTTGGGAGCCAGTGCCCTGGCCTCCAGATGGCCCCTCGTCACTCCCTGTATCCCCCCCAGGTGGTCTCTGATCAGGAAACTAGCAGTCCAAGGGTAGTTGGAGTCTCTGAGCTTATTGCCATGGTGTGAAGCCAGATGCTGCCGCTGGGACCCCAGCTGGGGTGCCAGACGCTTCCTGGAAGCCGTCCTGCTCAGTTGGTCCTTCCCCCAGGTGCTGGGCCTTGTTTGTGTCGACACAGCCCTGGAAGGAGCTTCGGAGTTGATCAGTTCAGTTCAGTCGCTCAATCGTGTCTGACTCTTTGCGACCCCATGGACTACAGCATGGATGCCATGGATGCCAGGCTTCCCTGTCCATCATCAACTCCAGGAGCTCGCTCAAACTCATGTCCATTGAGTCGGTGATGCCATGCAACCATCTCATCCTCTGGCATCCCCTTCTCCTCTTGCCTTCAATCTTTCCACCATCAGGGTCTTTTCCAGTGAGTCAGTTCTTCGCGTCAGGTAGCCAAAGTATTGGAGTTTCAGCTTCAGCATCAGTCCTTCCCATGAATATTCAGGACTGATTTCCTTTAGGATGGACTGGTTGAATCTCCCTGCAGTGCAAGGGACTCTCAAGAGTCTTCTCCAACACCACTGTTCAAAACCATCAGTTTCTCCTAAATTTTAGGTTTGCAGCCTGGATGAGGTCCAGTGGGCTCTTTCCCCTTTTACGTTACAAAGCCCTTTCTAGCCCAGCCTCTTGCTGCTGAGAATCCAAGTGCTGCCGCCCTCTTCTGACCTACTTTTGTGACTTTTCGTTTGTTTAAAGTGGTTAGCAACAGGGGCCTTCCAAGATGCAGTTAGTGCAGTTTCACTTAGGAAAAGGGAAATCTGGGGTTTCCCTCACATCTTATCCAAGCATCTCAGACCAAATCTAAAGGAGATGCGGGGCAGAGAAGGGAGGGGTGTACAAATTCTGCTCTGGATCTCGGTGCTTAAATCCCCCTCCCCTGCACCCTACCCCTTCACTGGCCCTAGCCCAGTTCTCTGCGGAGGGAGGGGGTCTCTGTGATGGCGGCGCCCCAGGCCTGACCCTTCCCTCCCGCTGTCAGGCCACAAGAAGGACGGGGTGACATGAGAGGCCGCAAGGCTTGTGTGTGCCCTCGTCCCTCATCGTGGCCTCAGGATGCGACAGTGGCCTTTGTTTCTGCCTTCGCAGAAGCCCGTGCGGCACCAGGAAGGCTCGTTGGCAAATCTGAGGACTGCTCAGAGCACTTCTCCATACGCGTCCACCCCTGCAGCCAGTGGGGGGTGACCATCGCCCGCCCAGCAGGCCAGTGTCAGCTGCGGCCTCCACAGTGGCCTTCTGTTCTGAGTAGCAGGCGGGAGGGTCCATTCGTCAGCAGCCTCCTCACGTCCCCACTAGATGAGGGCCTGGCCCGTTGCCCTGGAGGCCCCGCCACCCCGAGGAGACGCATTTGCTTAGCTCCCCTGTCTGGTGTTGTGGAGCATGACGGCCACTAGCCACGTGTGGCTGGTGTGTGACAGAGGAAGTGAATTTTTCATTTACTTAGATTGAAAAGCCGATACTGGATTCAGTTATCGGAAGAACTGCAAGTGTGTTTGGAACAACTTGGGTGTGCGAATCTACTTATTCAGATCGTGTTTCCAATGACAGTTTGGCATTCAAATTCCGATGTGCTGTGAGTGTAAACTACACAGTGGATTTCAAAGGCTTAGTGTGAAAAAAAGTGTGAAATCATCTCCTTCAGGGTTTTATGTTGATTTGGTGGCGAAGCAATAATATTTTGGAAATGTTGGTTGAACACTTGTTTCTTTTTACTTTTCTTTTTTTAAATTGGGGGATAATAGCTTTACAGTATTGTGTTGGCCTCTGCCATACATCAACATGAATCAGCCTCAGGTATACAGAACATTCGAAATGAACATTTCTCGTGTCTTTCTGCTAGACAATTCTCACCGTGGTACTCAAACCGTCGATGCTGTTTTTGCTGGAATACGATTAATGGTCCTTCGGGGGGAACAGTTAAGATCTTAGAGGTATTTTGGGCCACAGGATTAAATCTTAGGAGACCCATGAGGCTTTGAAAGGAACACGTCAATAAAATATTGTTCATGAAACATTACTTCCTAACTGTGCAAGTGATACATATTGTGGGAAAATTAGAAAGCCCAGATTAGATAAAATTAAACATCCAGTTTTAGAAGGAGAATACATGGATTTCCCAGCAGTATTTTCCAGCAGTGTTTCCAGCAGTCTTTTGCTTAGGTTATCATTAACATAAAAATCCAGCTTTACATTATTGCAGAGACCCTCAAGGTGATTTCACTTTCTGTATCTGCTTCATAACAAACTGTGGAAAATTCTTAAAGAGATGGGAATACCAGACCACCAGACCTGCCTCCTGAGAAACCTGTATGTAGATCAAGAAGCAACAGTTAGAACCGAACATGGAACAACAGACTGGTTCCAAATCGGAAAAGGAGTATGTCAAGGCTGTATATTGCCACCCTATTTATTTAACTTATATGCAGAATGCCAGGCTGCATGAAGCTCAAGCCAGAATCAGGATTGCCAGGAGAAATGTCAGTAACTTCAGATATGCAGATGACACCAATCTAATGGCAGAAAGTGAAGGGGAACTAAAGATCCTCTTGATGAAGGTGAAAGAGGACAGTGAAAAAGCTGCTTTAAAACTCAGCCTTCAAAAAACTGAGATCATGGCATCCAGTCCCATCACTTCATGGCTAATAAATGGGGAAACAGTGGAAACAGTGACAGACTTCAATTTGGGGGGGCTCCAAAATCACTGCAGATGGTGACTGCAGCCATGAAATTAAAAGATTCTTGCTCCTTGGAAGAAAAGTTATGACCAACCTAGACAACTTATTAAAAAGCAGAGACATCATTTTGCCAACAAAGGTCTGTCTAGTCAAAGCTATGGTTTATTCAGTAGTCAAGTATGGATGTGAGAGTTGGACCGTAAAAAAGGCTGAATGCCAAAGAATGGATGTTGTTTTTGAACTGTGGTGTTGGAGAAGACTCTTGAGAGTCCCTTGGACAGTAGGGAGATCAAACCAGCCAATACTAAAGGAAATCACTCCTAAATATTCTTTGGAAGGACTGAAGCTAAAGCTCCAATACTTTGGCCACTTGATACGAAGAGCCGACTCATTGAAAAAGACCCTGATGCAGGGAAAGATTGAAGGCAGGAAAAGGGGCCGACAGATAATGAGATGGTTGAATGGCACCGTCAACTCAATGGACCTGAGTTTGAGCAAACTCTGGGAAATAGTGAAGGACAGGGAAGCCTGGGGTGCCGCAGTCCATGGGGTCACGAAGAGTCAGACACGACTGAGTGACTGAACAACAAATTTCCTTTATAAACATGTGTACCTTCTTCAAGCACCCTGATAATAGAGCTGGTACTCCAGACAGTTGCACCACAGCAGAGCAGAAACCAGCCAAGACTCTGGAAGGGAATGTAGTTGGTTGACAGTGATAACAAGGAAATCTTCTAGAAGTTGGGCTGAACACTTGAGTTTAGCATTGAGACCGGATAGGGTCTCCATGACATTGCTAGCAATGTTATTATTTATTGAATGTCCCCAAGTTAAAGTGACTTAGTTTTGGTGTGACTTAGAAGTTCTTGGTGGTTTAGTCCCTAAGTTGGTCTGACTCTTGGCAACCCCATGGACTGTATACTGGAGTGGGTTGCCATTGCCTTCTCCAGGGGATCTTTCCGATTCAGAGGTTGAACTGGGGCTGTGGCATTGCAGACAGATTCTTTACTGCCTGAGCCACCAGGGAAGCCGTGACAAATGGCTGACTTGGCTGGGAGTCCTTCCTTTTGCTGGAAGTGGATTTATCTGATTTTACTGGCTGTGTGTGTTTTGCCCGAGGGTGGTGCTGCGGAATCCTTTGGTGAGCACATCCAGTTGAGAGACTGCAATGACTTTTCCAAGCCCTGAAGGAAGGCTGAGGCTGTTACACAACTCAGACTCTGTCCAACACTGAGACTTGGCTTGAGAAAGCACTGGCCATCTCAGATGCAGTGACATGTGACTGGCCATCTCAGATGCAGTGACATGTGACCTCAGATAGTAAAGAAAGGTGTCCTCCAGCACTGAGCACAGGGGGGCCTGGAGTGGTTGGGAGTGGGGTATACCTCCTCAATTTCTGGTGCTGTGGGAGCCGTGGAAAGATAATGAGGAGGGTGGAGCAGTTCATTTTTCACATTCTGTTGCCGACTTTAAAAACACGCATTAAGTCTGATAATTAACTTTTTCTTGGGGCAGAGTGAGGACTGCAGCCCGGGAGACAGTACCTCAGCTCCGAAGAGGCGGGGCGGTTGCAGGGGAGATCAGTGTATGTGTGATTTGGGTGAAGGCAGAGTACACACAGTCAAGCACATATTTTTCCAGAAGGCTTCTGCTAGTCTGGTGAAGCTTTCTGTTAGTCACGAGGAACAGTTGTTACCGTGAAGGATTTTTGTGCTTTTCTAGACCTGGGGAGATACAAGAATTGGACTCAGAAAATCAGCTCCTGAAAATACCTAACCAGTTTTTCCCCCAAGCACAGAGTGCCTCCCTTCTCCTCCATCCCGAACGCCTTTCAGGGCGTGCTGGAAATCAGCAGCTGCAGCAGCACGGGATTCAGTCCTTGTAGAGGTCAATGGCAAGGCCAGTGTGTAGCTGACACTGTGAAGGTGTCGGCCTCTCCTGGCGAGCTTGCCAAGGCCGCCATTCCCATCTGAGGACTCAGAGAGCTCTGAGGTGATCAGCTGGGCCCTGCAGGATTAGCCGATTGTGTTCACTGTCCCCTTTTAAGTCATCAGCGCTGGTTGGCAGTGTCCTGAGTTCAGAGAGTCCTCACGCCGTGCAGTAGAGTGACTGCTGGAAAAAAGTCGTCTCTCAATGGAAACAATTTTTTTTTTAAAGGCATAAGCGGAGCTTTGTTGGTCAAGAGTTTCTATGGTGACCACTTTTGCAAGACCAAGAACATTACTGAATCCTACTGCCTTGCTTGTCTTCTGTAGAATTAGATGTTTTATCTTCTGGGTTTTATCTTTCTGTGAGAAACAAGGCACATCTGGGCAGGGAGGACCAACCTGCCTTGAGAAATACTCTGGGAAATGTGAGTAGAGGGCCAGCACACTCGGAGGAGAACTTGTTAAAACCCCCAGACAGGGGGCATGTTGCCTGGGCCTTCCTTCAGGGGCCCTTGGTGTGAGGGCAGGAGGCCGGGCATCTCCTGCATGCCACGTCTCTGGGGGTGTGTTTGGGGGGCTGCAGATTAGCTCTGACTTATCCCTCCCCCAGGGAAGGACTGGGTGCTCCAGTCCATGGGGTCACAGAGAGTTGGACACGACTGAGTGACCGAACAACAGCAACAGGGAAGTCACTGCTGAAAAAAGAGAAGTCTCTTTATTTACAGCTCGTACCAAAGACCTACTGAGTGCCAGAATCCTGAATTGTCAGCTTGTAAAGACTCAGTAACATCACTTTTAATGGTTCAAAGTGAAAGTGAAAGTCACTCAGCGGTGTCCGACTCTGCGGAGTGGGTAGCCTTTCCCTTCTCCAGGGGATCTTCCCAACCCAGGGATCAAACCCAGGTCTCCCGCATTGCAGGCAGATTCTTTACCAGCTGAGCCACAAGGGAAGCGCTTTTTATCTTTATTCTGCATTTTTTAGTTGCACAAGCAAATCATACAATAAAAATAAAGACATCCTTTAAAAGAAACTCTATAATATATCTTCTTTTCCCCCGAAGTCTCTGTACATATGCAGACATAATTTTTATTTAGTAATAGTCGAGGCAGAAGCACAGTTAGCTGGTTTGACTTTTCATTTATTTATATCTTACATTTTCCTTCCTATTATATAACATAGTATTTTCATAGCAACTGTTTTCATAATGGCTGCACAGTCCTCCAGTTGCTTGCTACACTGTAATTTTCTTAATCAGCCTTTATTTTGTTTTCTGTTCTTAATGGCATCCTTTCCCCTTTGTTTCCATAGGAAGTTCTCCAGCAGCTGATCGTCATGAATTTGCCTAATGTCTTGATGATTGGCAAAGACCCGCTGTCTGGTAAGTGGAGGCCGCCCTCACCCCCTGTGGAGCCTGGGCTGTGCCCAGGGCAGCTGTTGGGGGCAGAGCTCTGGCTGCCAGCCTGGAGCCAGCACAGTGAAAACATGTGCTCATTTGGGTACGATTGTAAAGGATGGGCTTATAACCCCAAGGCTTTACGCCAAGAGCACGTCTCTTCCTTAAGAATATACCCTCATGACCCCTCAGGTGGGAGTTCCAAGGCAGGTGCAGCCACTGCTTCCTTGGTCTGTGGGGCTTAAGTAATATGGTGCCCCCCACCACCACCCAGGGGTCTGTCCTCATACCATCATGGGCTGTGGTCCCTATTGACAAGAAAAAATCTGTGAAAGGGAAAGTGTTAGTCGCTCAGTCGTGTCTGACTCTTTTCGACCCCATGGAATGTAGCCCACCAGGCTCCTCTGTCCATGGGGATTCTCCAGGCAAGAATACTGGATTGGGTTGCCATGCTCTCCTCCAGGGGATCTTCCCGACCCAGGGATCGA
The DNA here is from genome assembly GCF_001704415.2 of Capra hircus. Taxonomy (NCBI): domain Eukaryota; kingdom Metazoa; phylum Chordata; class Mammalia; order Artiodactyla; family Bovidae; genus Capra; species Capra hircus. The sequence continues at coordinate 55,611,606 of NC_030828.1, read as the reverse complement.
ACCCAGGGCTCGTGTCTTAAAGGCAGATCCTTTAGCCTCTGAGCCGCCTGGGAGAGAATCTTTGGAGGGAACTAAGGTCCCTTCCGCTGGCATCCGGTGCTGCTCAATTTGCCCATGCACATTTCACGGGGACCCTCTGTCGTGCGTCCACTCTCACATCTGCCACTGGTCTCTGGGGCCCGAGTGGGTAAGGTCCTAAGTCCTGGTCTTGGACACTTGGTATGACTTTGAAAGACTGAAATGTCCTCCCGGACACCTTACAGAAAGCCAGAGCTTAGCTCCAGTCTGAGGGTTAACGCACCGTGAGTTGAACGGGGTGCTGCCTTTCCTCCGCTCCACGGTCTTGTGCGTTCACCTGCACCTGTGGCCCGTGGATGGAAACTTGTGGGCCCCAGGGACAGATGTTCCTGCTGGCTGGGACTCCCCTGGTTCCCGTGGAGACCTTGGGAGCCTCCTGGACTGGGTGTGGGGTCAGGGCATGCAGGAAGGATCCCACCAGGAGAGGCTTTCACGGGAGGAGCGGAAGCTTGCCTCTGCGGGTACCTCCTCACCCTGCTCTCACGGGAGCCTGTCCACGGGAGCTCAGGTCGTCTGGAGCGCAGAGGAGCGGTACACCTTGTGCCCCGCCGAGGATGTTCCTCATCGAGGAGCCCTGGCCCTGGGCTGGGTCAAGGGAAGCTGAGCGTGAAATCACTTTGCTCGTGGGGAGGGGTCCTTCTTGGACCCCCACTCCCCTGTTCTCTGCAAGAGCCCAAGGAAAGGGTTTCTTTGATCTCCTGTTCTTCTTCAGTGCCACGGGCCCGTGAGCATCATGTTGGCTCTTCAGGATACACCCAGGCCCCCCTGGCGGCCCCTGGCAGTAACGCCCTTCTCTACTTGATGTGTTGGTAACAGGGAGCCCTTGGTTTGTGCTGTCCCCGGCTCTGCCCTGGGACCGTTTGTTTTCTGGCTTTATTTCATGGTTCCCCCAGGTAGAAGGAAATGGCAGTCCACTCCAGCATTCTTGCCTGGAGAACCCCATGCACAGAGGAGCCTGGCAGGTTACAGTCCGTGGGGTTGCAAGAGTCAGGCATGACTTATGATTAAACCGCCAGGTAGGGGATGCCAGATGCAGCCCCGGGCACCGGGGACAGCTGGGACTCTCTCGTGTTTCAGTAGTAGCATGAGGAAAATGAGGGTCTGCTTTGCTTAGCAGAACTGTGCTGCTTGTCCTGCCTTATTTGGGGCACTGGTATTGAGAGAGGGGCGCCCAGAGAGGTTGATGGTTCAGGTGTAGTTCTGCTGTTCCAGCTGCTCTAGAGACAGCGTTGTCAGATGAGGAGAGGAAAGCAGAGGAGCAAGAAAGAAGGACCCTCCCTGCTTGAACCCTCGGGACCCAGCATGTGCTGGGCACCGGACATGTATTTAAAAGTGGAAGTGAAAATGTGCTTCTGGGGTATGGCCGTGCTGTCGAATTTATAGATGAGAGAATGGCAGGTCACAGGGTAGAAGGAACAAGCCCTCAACCACTTAACCCATGAGCAGAGAGGAGTTTGAGTGGGAGTTTGTTCCAGCTGAACCCTGGGCCTGAGCTCTGGTCCATATCACACATGAACAAATGTCAGGCAATTGCCAGTGCTTAACCATTGTGACCTACAAAAATGACAGTGATGTATGAGTTAATCTGGTGGCTCAGATGGTAAACCGGGTTTGATCCCTGGGTTGGGAAGATGCCCTGGAGAAGGGAATGGCAACCCCCTCCAGTATCTTGCCTGGAGAATCCGCATGGACAGAGGAGCCTGGTGGGCTACAGTCCATGGGGTCACTAGGAGTCGGACACGACTGAGCGACTTCACTTTCACTTTTCACTTTCATGCATTGGAGAAGGAAATGGCAACCCACTCCACTGTTCTTGCCTGGAGAGTCCCAGGGACAGGGGAGCGTGGTGGGCTGCCGTCTCTGGGGTCTCACAGAGTCGGACACAACTGAAGCGACTTAGCAGCTCATGCTAAGCACGTCTTGCTCCCCTACTGTGTCACCCCGACACCCCGTCACACTGTGTGGTTTGCCACCTTCCTACGTCGGCCCCTCCCTTCCTACGCTGTCTGGAATCCTTCCCTCGGGGGGCCCCTTCTCCAGAAGGCACCTCTGCTCACCAGAACCCTGGCTCCAGCCCTGCCTTCAGAGCCTCTCTGTTCCAGCCTCTCTGAACCACACGGGGAGAGAGACTGTCCACATGCAGGGAACCCAGGTCCCACCTCGGGTCTGGCAGTGAACACCTGCAAAGATGTGGACAGTGATTTTTAAATAGCTTTATTAAGGTATAATTTGCATACCATGAAATTAACCTTTTTTTTTTTTGGCCACTCCACATAGCTTGTGGGATCTTCCCCCACTGGGGATCAAACCTGTGCCCCCTGTTTTGGGAGCGTGAAATCTTAGTTACTGGACCGTCAGGGAAGACCGAAATTCACCTATTTTAAGTATACAGTTTAGTGATTTTTCTTCCCCCATAAATGTACAGAGTGGTGCAGCCTTCCTCACAATCCAGTTTGAGAACACTCTCAGGAAGCTGATTTTAAACTTAGTTTAAAATTTAAATGGATTTTAAACTCAGTCGTGTCTGACTCTTTGTGACCCCATGGACTGTAGCCCACCAGGCTCCTCTGTCCATGGGGATTCTCCAGGCAATACTGGAGTGGGTTGCCATGCTCTCCTCCAGGGGATCTTCCTGACCCAGGGATGGAACCCAGGTCTCCTGCATTGCAGGCGGATTCTTTACCGTCTGAGCCACCAGGGAAGCACTTTAAACTGACAGGTGAATGGGATGTCTCCAAGTCCCTAGGGCCGTATGGAATCAATGTATATCAGTCAAAGAGGTTCCGGCCCCAGTTCGATGGAGAAGTTAAGATGAGACGGGGACCTCTGGGAAAGTTAAGGACGAGAATTCCAGCCAGTGCGGCCATCTCAGAGGGCCCCCGGGCAGGCAGGGCTGACTGACGGCGGCTTCTGCCAAGAGGCGAGGGGCCACCTCCCCCTGAGCGAGGCTGAAGGGATGAGAGCTGGGAGCATGCATGGGTAGGTTTTGACAAGAGTCTCAAGGGGACTCTGAGAGCAAGGACGTTGTCAGGGGATAGGCACCAGCAAGAAAACACAAACATGAGTGCCCGAGACACATTTGTGGGATGGTGTTTTCTATTTTAAATTTTAGAAGTAGGTGGGTAAAGCATTTGGGGTTTCATTTAAAATAAAGAACAAAGTTGGTTTCTTGTGTGGTTGCCTAGAAGGGGTGGATGGGGAGGCTTTTTTTTTAAAACAAATTTTGTCACCCAGCTCAGGAGCACACCTGTGTTCTTTTCAGCTGATGGTGACACTGTACCGTCATTTATAACATTTCAGTTTGTGGTTATTTTTTTGGTTTTGGTAAATGCATCTCAATGGAGAGACACATACACAGTCTGTCTCTCTCTCTCTCACACACACACACACACACACACACACACACACTGAATGATTGGGGTTATTTTTGGTTTTGGTAAATGCACCTCAATGGAGAGACACACACACAGTCACACACACACACACACTCTCTCTCTCTCTCTCTCTCTCTCTCCACACACACACACACTCTCTCTCTCTCTCTCTCTCTCTCTCTCTCTCTCTCTCTCTCTCTCTCTCTCTCTCTCTCTCTGAATGAATGATTGGGGTTATTTTTTGGTTTTGGTAAATGCACCTCAATGGAGAAACACACACATAGTCACACACACACACACACACACACACACTCTCTCTCTCTCTCTCCCTCTCTCCCTCTCTCTCTCTCTCTCTCTCTCTCTCTCTCTCTCTCTCTCCCTCCCTCCCTCCACACACACAGACACTCTCTCTCTCTCTCTGAATGAATGATTGGGGCTATTTTTTGGTTTTGGTAAATGCACTTCATGGAGAGACAGACAGACAGAGACACATACACAGTGACCAGAACACCAATCACTTGTCCCCCTCCCTCTGACCTAAAAAAGGGAGATGTCACGACTCACACTATGAGATGTTTCTGTATGTCTGTCATCCCACACCCACCAGACAAAAGATGTTCTCTTTTTTCCTACCTCAGGTGGGATTCAAGGGCAGTTCAGTGAGTATGAGAAAACACTTCATATATTTAAAATCTGTCCTCGGTGGCTGCCCTCCTGGCCTCCAGTCCCCATTTTCTGTGTTCCTGTTTGTACCTCGAATCATCTCTGGATTTCCTCTCTGACTGTGCATGATTTTGCTACCATCTCCTTGGATACCTGTCCCTGGGGAAGCATCTTGTCTGGCGCCTCATTACTGTAGACCCCACTTCTTGGAGTCTGGCCTGGGGTCCCATGGACCCTGCTGTAGCCCTCATGTTCATCCACAGGTGCACAGCAGAAGAGCCTTCCCCGGCGGCTGGGCCGAGCGCAGACTGCCGGGACTGGTGTTGCAGGCTGTCCTTTGTCTTGTTTCCAGGTGGCCACGTCTGATCCTTCTCTCCAACCCCACTCCCATCCCTCAGGCAGGTGTCCCGGCTCTACCTGCACCAGAGCCGCACTCTTCTCTCCTCCTGCCCCGCTGCCCCCTGGTTCCAGCCACCACTATCCTTCTCCTGGCTAGCACCTGGGTGGTCTTCTAACTCTGTTCCCTTGGCCTGGAATGCTTTTCCCAGGTATTCACAGGAATCACTTCAGTTCAGTCGCTCAGTCGTGTCCCACTCTCTGCAACCCTATGGACTGCAGCACGCCAGGCTTCCCTGTCCATCACCACCTCCTGGAGCTTACTCAGACTCAAGTACATTGAGTCGATGATGCCATCCAACCATCTCATCCTCTCTTGTACCCTTTCCTTCCCGCCTTCAATCTTTCTCAGCATCAGGGTCTTTTCAAATGAGTCAGTTCTTTATATCAGGTGGCCAAAGTATTGGAGTTTCAGCCTCAGCATCAGTTTTTCCAATGAATATTCAGGACTGATGTCCTTTAGGATGGATTGGTTGGATCTCCTTGCAGTCCAAGGGGCTCTCAAGAGTCTTCTCCAACACCACAGTTCAAAAGCATCAATTCTTTGGCGCTCAGCTTTCTTTATGGTCCAGCTCTCACATCCACATGTGACTACTGGAAAAAGAAATAGATCCTTCAAGTCGTTGCTCAAATGTCACCTTCTCAGTGCACCCCATCCTGATGACCTCCCTGTGTGTAGCTGTATCCTCCTTCTCCCTGGGACTTCCTGTTCTCTCATCCTGCTTTGCCTTCTTATCTTTCATAACATTTATCACCCTCCATGATGCTCTCTCATTTACTTATTTTTCCCTGTCTGCTGCATTGCTTGTTTTTTCCCCCCATTGCTTATTTTTTCCCCTTCTAGGATGTAATCTGTCATGAAGGCAGGAATCTTAGGGGATTTGTTATTGTTGTTGCCAATGTTTTGTGTGGTTTGGGTTTTTTTTTTAATAGTTTTTATTGATTGATTGATTGGCTCTACCATGTCTTAGTTGTGGCATGTGTGATCTTCAATCTTTGTTGCACCATGCAAAAATCTCAGCCACTGGGCCAGGGAAGTCCCCGCCAGTGTCTTCTAAGTATCTAGAGCAGTGCCTGGCACACAGTAGGTGCCAAATAAATAGAGCATAAGTACTGGAAACGGGCTTTATCTACTTGTCTGTCCTGTCCCCACTTCCCTCTTCCATCAAGCTAGTGCTCCTTACTGATGTTAGCCACACACTCCCACAGATAAAACTGTCAAGCGTCAATAGTCAGGGTCAAATGAGAGTCGACCTCTGCTCAACACCACGTGTGCGGCTGCCCTAGGCTGGTGATGCTGCACTGGAAGCTGCTCGCACCCTTGCCTGACTGGCTATGCTTCCGTGAAACATATTTACCTGGTGTATTGAAGAGTGTATTCTACATGAGAACCAAGGGACCCCAGGGTCTGCAGCATCTGTGAAGTGCTTGCCAGCGCGCCACGCCCTGATTTCTCTGCAGCCAGGCTTGTCACCGTGCCACGCACATGAAAAAGACTAGATTGCTCTGACAAGAAGCCAGAGTGTTAGCAAATTAATTTCTGTGATGAATCATAGAGCAGTCGTGCTGGAAGAGGGCACTGTGTTGTCTTCCAAGGTTTGTATCCAAGCGCAGTAGTGGGTTTCAGACTTGTGAATTGCTGGTCGCTCCCAAGCTGTTTAGAATGGAAAGGCGGGAGCCACGTAGGTACAGAAACCCAGCCCGGAGAGAGGAGGGAACTCATTCAGAGGCACAGAGCGTGGCGGTCCGATAGGTAAGGGATGCAGAGATGTGTGTATCACCATAAGTCATGCAGATGGTTATATCTGACCTGCCATCGTCATTATTCTGCCCGGTGTTTCTCAAGTTCTAAATGCCAGGCAAGAACAGGGACCCACGAATTCACGGGCTGACCGTGTGTTTGCACCCTGTAGGGTCCTGTCTGTGAATACAGCTGGGACCTTGGAGGGTAGCCTTGGGGAATCCATTCTTTGCTGTTCAGAGATCTGGTCCTCATCCTCAGTCTTTTTGCTGTCACCACAGTTACAGAAGGGGCTTCCAGAGACAGGGGAAGCCCCTTGAGGAGTCAGGGAGTTTGTGCCCACCGATGCTGTGAACATGCTTCCTTCACAGCTCATGCAGGCCTCTCTTCTGCTGCTCCAGCTGAAGGAACCAGAAGGCCGATTTCTGACCCTCCCAGATAGAAGATGAGAGCGCCCTTGCTTTCTTCCTCCTCCAAGTGGCACCCCTAGGCCAGAGGCTCAGAGGAGCTCAGCCCAAGCCCGCCTCAAGCTCTCCCTGTAAAATGCCTGCTGTGGGTCCAGGGACTGCGGAGATGAACAGGCTGTGTCTGCTCATGGTGCCCCCAGTCTGCGTTGGGGCAAGAGGGAAGGAAGATGGGGTCCATCACTAGCCTGCTCGAGGGCGAGAAGTAGTGTGAGTGTGAGTGTGCTTCCTGCAGGTCAGGAAGGCTTCCTGGAGGAGGCGGTATGTGGCAGAGCCTCAAGGAACTCTGAACAGAGCAGCGGAGCGTGAGTGTGCAGGTGGGACGAGCTTGGAGGAGGGGGAATGTGCCGGCAGTCCCAGGAGGAGCAGCGAGCCCAGGGCGCAGGGAGGAAGCGTTCTGTCACGGCTGAAGCTTAGGTTTCAAAGGCCAGAGGGAAACGGAACTCCTGAGACTCCTTGGAATTTAATATTTAACCCTCTCAGTGTTTACTTGCTCGCTTGTCAAGGACGTCCTTGAAGTGCTTCTCGGATCCCATAGAAACCTTCCCTCAAGGCACAGCTCTGCCTTTGATGACAAGCTGGAACCTCCGAGGGCCGGTGCGCCAGGGGGCTGGCTCACCTCCAGCCCTGCGACAGGGAGAGGGCTCCAGGTCTGGTTGATTATGAGCAGTCTTCCTGCCTCCGAGATTGTTCTTTGAGAAAGCAGGCGGCTGTCTTCCCTCCCCGGCCACCACCATCCCTGGCCTGCGCCCAGCACCCTACTTGCCAAGCAACACTGGGGACTCAAGGGTCTGCCCTTAGAGGCTAACGAGCAGCGCAGTTCTTGTGTTCTTTCTGCCAAACTTGAGCTGTTTGTTTAGTTCTCCTGAATTCTTACCCCATGGGTGTATTTTTATGTTTACATTTGCAAAATCCTTAGGTCCCTTAGGATTTCCCAGGTGGCGCTAGTGGTAAAGAACCCACCTGCCAATGCAGGAGATGTGAAATACAGGTTCGATCCCTGGGTCGGGAAGATCCCCTGGAGGAGAGCATGGCTACCCACTCCAGTGTTCTTGCCTGGAGAATCCCATGGACAGAGGAGCCTGGGGGGCTACAGTTCATGGGGTCACAGAAAGTTGGACACAACTGAGTGATTTGACGCACACACATATGTCCTGCAAATGAGGAGGGAACAAGTTAGTAAATAAAAGTTCATCTTGTGGGCCTTCATCCTATTCGTGTTTCCTGTTCATTCTTGAGGGAACAGGTTCAGAAAAGTGCCCACGCGCGAGTTTACGTGGTGTGGCTCGCAGCCTGCTTCTTCAGCTCTGTGCTGCCCGCTGGACTCAGAAATGAGTCTCCCTCCGGTCCATCCAGAGCAAGGGGGTGCTGGGCGCTGGAGCCGAGAGCCAGCACTTGGTTCTTCCAGGAACGTGAAGTGCTTGAGTTAACACTACCAAGCCCAGCGAGCGTTCAGGCGCGGCCAGATGCTGGCCTTTGGAGCAGCCGCAAGACCTGCCTGGAAACCAGACTTTGTTTGGTCGCCTCCTAGCGATGGGCCGTACACAGAGAGGGACTCCCCGGCTGCGTGAGCGCACATGGCATCCACCGGGTCTGCTCTCTGTGGCTGTGGCCGTCCGAGGAGGAGGGATGAGCTGTTATTTGTCAAAGGTCTCTGTGTTCCCTGATGATATCTGGGCTTTGTGGTTTGCGCCTGGTGCATGGTGGGGGGACCCTTTCTCTGATCGCCTCTGCCATCTCCTCACCTCCAGCCAGTGCAGACTCTGCTTTCTTGGGGTTCATTCTGCCTTTCTGATCCTCAGTTGTTTGGTGCTGGGAAATGAATTAGCTCTCAGCTTCTGTGCCCCAGGCAGGCTGGGCTCGGGAGTCATTTCTGGCAGTGCTGATCTGAGGGGCTTGATGTGACTGTTTCGGATTGTCTCTGTGACCAGGGAACCCAGGCAGAGGTTCTCGTTACCTACACGAGGTGGTGGGGGGATCCCTGTGAATAGGGGCAGATTTGGGCCAGGTGCAGGAGAGACGTGGGGATAAGGGGGGGTCACTGGTCAGGGTGCACTCTGGAGTACTCCTGCAGTATTTCACATGGATGTGCAACTCAGTGCCTGCAGAGTCCACCTATGATAAACATTTGTTGAATGACTAATAAATGGGGGCATGCCTGATGGGCGTCACAAGTGTAATGTTCCAGGTGTAAGAGATCTCAGTGAGGGTTTTGCAGGAGTCGCCCTCCAGGCTGTGAGGTGGTATGTAGAGGTGCCCGTCTCCTCCTACCCCATGACCCAGGACAGGTATTAATGGAGGGTCCTCATGTGCCCATACCATTCCTATGGAGCCCAAGGTAGCCTTGTTAAAGTAATAACAGGTCTTCTCAGTGTAAGCAGAGCCCCCAGGAGGGCCCACAGAGCTGTGCCCTTGTGGGTGAGTCTTGAGATGTCATTACTACCTTGAAGAGAAGCAGGGTCATGTTGAGTGCAGCGCTATTTTCAAATCAGTGAGACAGCCCCCATAATCATCCATATGAAATGACTGGTTTTAAACTGAGAAACCAGGGAAAGCGCAGTGAGCGGTTCACCCCAGCATATAAAGTAGGAGAGAATAGAATGTAGAATTATTAAGAAAAATGTGTGTTGGGGGGGGGGGTCTCCATCCCAACAAGAAAGCAAATGGAAGCTGTGTTCCTTTTATTCTTCTACCCGGACGTGATGTTGACAGTTACCTGCAGACCCTGGCTGAAATACCTGCCCCGTGGCACTGGGATCAGAAGCTAAGCCAGAGGGAGCCCCGCTCTGCAAGGACATGCACAGAAATAGAAGCGGTTTTGGGGAGGGGGTGGTAGCGAGTTAGGAGCGAGCAGGTGGTGACCAAACCTCAGATCTCTAGCTCAGCCTGTCTGAGCCTCTTCTTGTTTGTAAAATGCAGATAATACCAGCCTTTGGGAATTGCTCTGGGGATTAAGTCAAATGATAGAGTGCTATATGAAAGGGCTGGAATGGTCTGTAGGTGCGAGGGCACACGGGGAGGTCAGGATTAACTCCAGTGGGCCAGTCCTTCCAGGTTGTGAAGGGTTCCGCCCTCAGCCTGGCTCAAGACTCACGGACCCAGGGGTCTTTGTGGGTAAGTCACTGTACCTTCCAGCCTCAGCAAGACAGTGTGCAGTTTGCAGCAGGAAGAACTAGCTCTTGGAAGGGGTTGTTTGCCTTCCTTCATCTAAATCCCTGTCTTCATACCCAGGTGATCACTGACACAAAAGATTGGTTTTCCATAGCCAGAGGATGTACGAAGGTTCAAATGACGGCATCTTGGGGCATCAAAGACTGGCACCAAAAGGACCCTAGAAATTAGGTACCAGGCACGGAAGGCAGGTTTCATTTCCTGTGCCAGTGTTTATTGATTGGCACTGGCTGTATGGAGAGTGCTGTGTTCAGAAGGGTTCTGAGGCTTCCTTCCAGGCTCGGTAAAAAAAATAAATAAATAAAGTGCGATTGACTAGTCATGTCTGCCACAGACATGAGATTAGAAAGTCAGGGGATTTTCCGACCTTGTTCTTATTCAGCCTCCACATTTTAAAGGTTGGTGTGCTTTAATCGTTCCACTGCATTTCTGTCCCCAGGCCCACCTTTACCCCATGTGCAGTACTAGTTTCCCTTCTGTTTTGGAAGCTGATGGCTGCACACACATCTGCCGCTTTATTTATAGCTTAGGTCAGCCTGCGTGCATTTCGTTTCTACTAAGAAAGGCAGGAGGGAGTTTCTCTGTGTCAGGACTCCAGGAAGCAGGTAGTAAAGTTAAGATTTTTCATAGACTCAACTGTTAGCTCAGCCTGTCCTGGGGTTTCCCCTGGGTTTGTGGGTTGATGCAGAGATGTGTTCGACCCCTCCCCCACCCACTGGTTGCTTATGACTCACCAGGTTGTTTCCTACCCTGCCTCCCATTCCTCATGAAAACCCACCCCCAACTTAAGACCAAAGCTTTTATATCTTGACAAGCACCACGTTCTCTTACATCTAGGCCTTTACATATGCTGTTCCCTGAAAAGCCCCCATACCTACCTCTCCTCTTCCTGGGGTCTCAGCTCAGAAGTCATTTCCTTTTGGAAGCCTTGTTGTTGTTGTTCAGTTGCTGTTGTGTCCAGCTGTTTGCGACCCCATGGACTACAGCACGCCAGGCGTCCCTGTCCTTCATTGTCTCCCAAAGTTTGCTCAGACTCTTGTCCATTGGGTCAGTGATGCCATCCAGCCATCTCATCCTCTGTCGTCATCTTCTCCCCCTGCCCTCAGTCTTTCCCAGCATGAAATCTTTTCCAGTGAGTCAACTCTTCACATCAGGTGTGATGTGACTATTGGAGCTTCAGCATCAGTCCTTTCAGTGAATATTCAGGGTTGATTTCCTTTAACATTGACTGGTTTGATCTCCTTGCTGTCCAAAGGACTCTCTCAAGAGTCTTCTCCAGCCCCACATTTCAAAAGCATCAATTCTTCAGGGCTCAGCCTTCTTTGTGGTCCAACTCTCACATCCATATATGACTGCTGGAAAAACCATAGCTTTGATTATATGGACCTTTGTCTGCAAAATAATGTCTCTGCTTTTTAATACGTTGTCTAGGTTTGTCATAGCTTTTCTTCCAAGGAGCCTTGCCTGATCCTTATTGCAAATGAGGTGTTCCTCCCTTGGGTTCCCATAGCATTTATCAGCTTCTAAAATTGCCGGTTTTCTTGGTTTGAGCCAAGCTTTCTTGGGCTTCCCAGGTGGCGCTGGTGGTAAAAGAACCCGCCTGCCAGTGCAAGAGACCTAAGAGATGCGGGTTTGATCCTTGGGTCAAAGATCCCCTGGAGTAGGCAATGGCAACTGCTCCAGTATTCTCGCCTGGAAAATTCCATGGGCAGAGAAGCCTGGCAGGCCCCAGTCCATCGAGTCACAGAGTTGGACATGAGGATCACACTTGGGCTGAGCTCAGAGAACTGTGTTGACTATGGAATGTGCTCAGCAAGGACCCAGCACCCAGTAGGTGTTTGGAGGGAGTTGTCTGTAGGGCTCCTCCTTCTTTGCCTGCATAACTGTGTCACAGAGCCGCCCTTGCTGGCAGGGACCCAGCAGAGAGTCTTCTCTGTTATGTTGTGAAACTATTCAAAACCCACAATCTGGTAGCTTTTGAAAATAGCAGAAATCCTGAGAGAAATTGGGCATCAGCTTCCCATGAGAAATGAGTGAACTTCTGCTTTTCTCTGTTACTCTCTTCTTCTTCTTCTTCTTTTTTTTAAAGTTTGCTGGAAATCTGTGTAGGGGTAAAAATCACAGGATACATTTGTGATAGCAAATGTTTTTATTCACTTAGCTTGGTGAGAATGAGCACAGCTCTGCTTCCTGTGACTGAGGGCAGGGGTGAGTTTCCCTAGTGCCCTGCTCACCACCAAAATGCTTATCTAATTTAATTTATTTTATTACTTTATTGGCTGTGCCAGGTCTTAGTTGCAGCATATGGAATCTTTAATCATTATTGAGGCATATGAGATCTTTTTTTATTTTTCTTCAAGTTGCAGCATGTGGAATCTAGTTTCCTGAGCAGGGATTAAACCTGGGCCCCCTGCAATGAGAGTAGGAAGTCTTAGTCACTGGACTCCCAGGAAAGTCCCCCCAAAGCTTATTTTAAATAATTATTCCCTGACTGTATTTCTAAAATGAAGAAATGAATTCTCTACTTTTAAGATCTTTTTTTTTTTCCTTTGTTATAAAATTAGCCCACTGGAATTCCGTACTCTCCCAATAGGTCTCTGGATCAGATTGAGATTTTTCTTGGTGTGTGATGGGTGTGACTGAAGAAAGGGAGGAATGAGCCAGTCACAGTTGCCATTGTGTGCCACTGCAGGAGGCTGAGGGAGCAGAGGCCTCATCCTTTCCCTGAACAGCCTCAGCCCGTGGCGCTCGTGGATGTGTGCAGCGCCTCCTGTCTCTTCCTTGCTCTCAGACAGCCAGCTTACCCTGTAGCTCCTCACGGTGGTTCTGACTCGCGTTCCTGCCCACTTTGAATTTGCCGTTTTTATCTGCTGTAGGCTGGGAGAATGGATCATCCAAGTTGTTTAAGTTATCCAAAGTATGATATAATTAGGTCCTCTGGGGCCTTAGCTGTGAACAGTATATAAAGATCCTCTGAACCCTGACTTCTGTTTGAGCTGCTCCAAGGCTCTTAAAATGCTTTCTTCCTGTGTGTCAGCTCCGCTGGCTTCAGCCCCAGGTACATGGCCTGTGAAAGCTGAATTAATGCAGGAAGAGGAGCCCGTGATGGCTGGAAGGGGTCTGTCCTTATTATACCCACCAAAGGGCTTACGAGGGGCCGTTGCCAGGCCTCTGGGGACTGATCCTGAAGACACAGAGGTGAGGACAGCCGCAGGGGCTGGTGTGAGCACTGAGGCCAGGGGAGATTTTGTTGAGACTCTTTGGGGGTTTTTAATACCCAGGTGAGCGTCTCCTTTTCTTTTTTATCAGAACTAAAATCGTGACTGATCACCACCTCAGCTTTAATAGTGAGTCACTGTAGAGTTCCATGTACTTGTGTCTATGGATTAGAGTCTCTCAGGCCAAATTAAAGGCCTCAGGTGAAAAAAAAAAAGCTACACAAGTCTTTGAGAATTTTTTCATTTTAAACATGGGTGAAATTCTACACTTACCAGCAAAGAGAAGATTTGGTCATCATGATTGATCTGGAACTCCAAACCTGATTCTTTATAGAGTGTGAAGTCTGGGCTTCCCAGGTGGTCCGGTGGTTAGGAATTCGTCTTGCAGTGCAGAGGACACCGGTTCCGTCCCTGGTCCGGGAAGATCCCATATGCCTCAGGGCATCGAAGCCCGTGCACCACAACCGCTGAGCCTGTGCACCTTAGACCTGTGCTCCGCAATAAGAGACACCACCACCAAACACCACCAGTGAGAAGCGTGAGCACTGCAGCTAGAGAGTAGCCCCCCTTGCCACAACTAGAGAAAGCTTGCACACAGCAACGGAGACCCAGCACAGCCAGAATAAATAAAGAAGCTTTTTGCAATAGGTTTGTGGTATCTGAGTGCTCTGCAGGGACCCCATGGTCCAGCCCATCCTGCCCACCTCCAGCTTGGGAGGTAGGAATGCCCAGCCCCTGCTTGTGAGACTTGACCATCATGCTATCATCTCAGGAAAAGCTGTTTTGAGCTGTGTCTCAGTTGAGAGGCATTAGGATGAGGTCACAGGTTACTCTGTATATACCTTACACCCCAGGACCCGAAATGAACCACAGCACTGGCTCTTGGACACGAGTTTGGTTTTCTTCATCCCGGGGTTATTGATGATGCTTTGGACCATTTTAGCCCAGTGTAAGTGGGTGTTGGCAAGTCTTTCAGGAAAATGATGCTTTTTTCTGGCATGTCACGTCTCCCCTAAATATCAGTGGTGGGGTGGTTTAGTCGCTAAGTTGTGTCCAACTCTTGAGACCCCATAGACTGTAGCCCGCCAGGCTCCTCTGTACATGGGATTCTCCAGGCAGGAATACTAGAGTGGGTTGCCATTTCCTTCTCCACTAACCATCAATAGAATAGAGTATATAATGGGAAAGGCATAAAACTGTAGAATTTTCCACTTGAAAACCACCCTGTAAGTCACCCAGGCTGGCTGCCTTCCTTTCACAGATGTGGAAACTGAGCCTGGGAAAGAGAGTACAGCTTGCTGGGATCACAGGGCCTCCTGGTGAACAAATCAAGTCTGGAGCGTCTATATCCTGACTCTGTTTAAGCGACTGAAACGATAGATGAAGGCCCACTTGGCCTTGAAAAATGGATTCTCTTCTGTCTTATCGGCAAACAAGGATGTCATAGTCATCAGCGATTCCAGCCCTCCAGGGCAGCTAGGATACCTGCTCTGTCTGACGCTTTCAGACTGCAGCCCCTCCCTACAGTGAGCACTGAGAAACTCAGGATGTGAAAAACACAGGATACTGGCCCCAGATAGCTGAGATGCATTTGAAAGCAATGACTGCAGTGAGCCCAGGCTCTTGCATCTTCCCATACATAGAAAAGCGCTAGATCCCTTGAGATATCTGATTTTCTTTAATTCAAAAAAATACTTTGGATGTTCAGACTGCCTCCCCTTTGTTGCAGACTTATATATGATCTGACTCCTGCCCTCTCTTCCTTGGGGCAGTTCTCTCAGGGTCACTTGAGATGCTGTCTCCCAGGCTTGAAGTCCTGAAAGTTCCCACCAGATAAAATGTAACTCTTCAGCTTTTAGGTTGCAGCTGTTTTTTAAGTCAACAGCCTCAAGCATAGTGAAAGAGACATGATGTAAAATGATGAAATGTGATTTTTGGGGCCTGATTGGCAAAGCTGAGGAAGAGCAGTAAGACTGTCTGGTTGTGGGGATGTGGGGCTTATCGTATATTAGTTGTGAGGGAGTAAAATGGCAGAGCCTTTCTGCAGGGCTCTGTGAAAGCGGAAAAACCTTGAAAGGCGAGTTTATCCTAAAGAGGGAAGTATGGATGAAAGAATTAGCCAGAAGATGTTCTTTGTAGAATCATTTAGATGAAAATATCAAAAAATCAGATCTCTGGAAAGGGGGTAGTTGAATTCATTCGTGGCTTTTGTACAAAGTAGGAGACCATCAAAAATGCTGTGTGTGGTATCTGGGACTTGCTTTGCGGAGTGCTCCAGCCAGACATTGAGAACAAAGGCAGGGGTCGGGAGGATGGAATAGATGTTTAAAGTGTTGATGATGTGAAGTGGGTGATGAGCGGAGGGTTCACTTTACTCTTCTGCCTCGTGTGTTGGAAATTTTGTGTGGTGAAAGGGAAGGGTTAAGTCCAGTTTTATTTCAGGGTCGACTGAGTGTTCCCTGCCGGGGGATGGTTCTCTTCCATTGTACTTGGCTGACCACACACACTAGAAAGGGATGCTCATATTCACTGATCGTCACACAAAGCGTTTATGATACATCTGAATGGAAAAGGCCCCAAGTAGTGTGGAACAAGAATTTTTATTTGGTTTAAGAAATAAACAAACCCACATGCAGAAAACAGATGAAGTGTGTACACCCTAAGTGGACATCATTGGGCAAAGAGCTTTGTTTTAGCGTATCTGATTTTCACCCCGCTCCCCCCGCAGCAGGTAGGTGTGTGTACATCACTGGTGAAATTTTTCAGACAGTTGAGCTTAGTTAACTGTGTTGCTCTTTTGATCTAGGGAAGAGCATGGAGGAGATTAAGAAGGTGCTGCTGCTGGTACTCGGCTGTGCTGTCCAGGTAGGGCTCGGGCAGGTGGGTGGAGAGGGCTGTTCTTGGGTTTGCTTTGTGGGGATGATGCCCCCGCTTCAGTGATGGAGGAGGAAGCTACTTTCAGCCCAGCGGGACAGAAGGTCAAAGGGTTCCTGTGAGCGACGTGCAGAATCTTAGGTAGCAACCATTTTTAGCCCTGGGCGTCTTGGACAAGAGGTCAGGTGGGGATCCCCGGGGCCAGGTGTCCTTAGCAAATTGTCCCCAGTGTAGGGACATCTAGAGCAAGGATCAGCAGACAGTCTGTGGGCCAAATTTGACTTGCCACCTGTTTTTGTAAACACAGTTTCATGGGGACACAGCCATGCTGATTCCTTTACATAGGACCTGTGGCTGCTTTCTTCCTATGGCATGAGCTTAGATGGATGGCCTCTCCAGACTAAGATTTTTACCATCTGGCCCTTTACAGATGAGATTTGCTTCCCCAACCCCCCACTGGCCTAAACCAGCTGCTCTTGGTCTTGACTTGTTTAAGAACCCCCTAGAAAGCTTGTCTGTATCCCACCCACTGGTGTTTTTAAAGACAGCACCCCACCCCCCTCCCCCGCCAGGTGATTGTGATACAGGTAGTTTGAGCCACTTACAGAGAAACATCAGTGTGAGGGCTGGTGGGGGGTGTGCAGAGCATTCTCGGTTATAAAAGATAGAGTCAGGGGTGGGGCTCCTTTTGAAACTGTATTTCTGTGACTCTGGTGGCCTCAGGTGGCCCTCATTGTTAAATGCTTACATTAACACTTGTAACCCTCCGCAGTGTGAGAGGAAAGAGGAGTTTATTGAAAGGATCAAACAGCTGGACATTGAGACCCAGGCGGGGATCGTGGCTCATATTCAGGAGGTAAGTGGGAGGCTCTGGGGAGGTGCTTAGCTGTGGACCATTGTTCCTGGGTCACCCAGGAGGCAGGTTCTCTCCCCCTGAAAAGGCTGAAGAACACATCACCCATGAATGATTTTGCTAATTTAAGGTTTCAGACGCCATCGACAAATGGATCCTGTTTGGAAAGGTAGCTGTCAGCAAGCTAAAATGGGGGTTTGAAACAAAAGAAAAAAGAAAAAAAAAATTTTTTTTTTTAAACTTCAATCAAGTCTTCTTTTGCCTCTTCTTCTTGCCTAATATGGACTCAGACTATTTTTAAGAGCTGTCAAGCAGTTTAGGCTCAGAATTTGATTTACAGTCCCTGAAAATGTATTCTGGCAAATGTCACCCCGTTTCGAATGGCTGATCTTTATGGAGAGAGAGAGTTGCTGCTCCTGTCAGTGATGTGGCAGAGAAACAACCGCCACCCCTTGGGAAGTTGAAAACCAGCGAGTCCCAGAAGGGCTATCTCCAGACACCCACCCCCCCTGGGTGGGGTTGGGAGTGGGGGGCTCTGTGCTGAGGGCACCCCCTGTGCCGTTGACCTTGGCAGAGGTGGTGTCAACTGAGGGGGACAGTTTCCCTGGAAACTTACTGCCCTGACCTCCACCCCACCCTCCTGCAAAAGAAGCGTTATGTGTTTTAATTATCTTAGGAGATACAGTTCAGCCTTCCGTCTAATTGGACAGCTGAGATAAATGCATGAAAAAGACATGAGCAGAAGCACGTAGGAGCAGGTGCGTGACTGGCAGAGGCAGCTGAGCACGGAGCTCCCCTCGCGGGGTGCAGCTGCCGCCGGCCGGGGCACTGTGGGTGGCGAGCTCCGAGTCAGGGTTTGAATGCAGGAGACAGGGCTGCGGCTTGTTGTGGGAAGGACAGCCAGCAGAGCCAGTCAAGTGTTCTAGGAAATAGTCTCAGCCGTTCGTGTCAGGGACCTGCTAGCCATGGAACCATTCTGCCTTTTGATTTTCCTTGTGTGTCTCTGTGTTTTGAAAATATATGTGAGGACTAGGTCCTGGAGACTAGCTAGGACTTTGCCGCTCACTGTCTCCCCCATCCCACCAGCAGGATATTAAAGATAAAAAGGTATGCGCCCAGAAAGGAGTCCTGCATGATTATCAAAGTCGGTGGCTCGCCTGGGGACTGGGTTTTGGAATTAGTCGGGTGTTTCTTAAACATTCAGGTGCCCCGGCCTCATGGGAAACCCCGTGTCAGAATGGGGAGGAGAGACATAAGCCTTTCATTACAGGCTCCTGGGGTTACTGGTGTGTGGCTGCGGTTGTACCCCTGAACCCCCTTTATAGAGGCCTTTCCATAGCCTTGGTATAGAGCAGGCCTGGAACCCAGCCTCTCAATCCCAGTTCGTACTTTAGGACGCCCTGTACTATGGGGTAAGATTCTTCCTCATTCTCTGAGACTCACTGAATCCCCAATTTTTTTAAATTAACTTATTTGGCTGTGCTGTGTCTTCGTCGTGGCATCCAAACTCTTGACAGCAGCATATGGGGTCTAGTTCCCTGAACAGGGATGGAACCCAGGCCCCCTGCCTTGGGAACTCAGAGTCTTAGCCACTGGACCACCAGGGAAATCCCCAAATTTTCCCTGTAAGGTGGGGAGGGGTAAGAAAACGGGTGTCTTTTGAGAAACTGAAGGGCTCTGTCTTTGTTTTTTTTTTTTGTTGTGATTTGTGTTTGAACCATTCCTTCTCTCTGTTACTGAAAAATATAAATACTTGGTGTGCCTGTCTGAGTGCATAACCCCTGGTTTCTTTTTGTTTTCTCCCCTGTTGAGGCTTGAGTGTGCTAACACTTATCTTTCCAAATGGAGAGGGTAGGGACTCAAAATAGATCTTCTACCTCCTTTGGCAGGTTTGGGGGTGTCAGGTTGAGAAGGTCAGGTTGGCAGAGTAGTTGAAGGTTGAAGAGGCTGCCCATTGTAGGCCTGGCTGTGGGTTTCCACTCACACCTGACAGAAAGGGAAAAACCACCAATCTTATGCAGCCTGTGGGGATGAGACACAAGCTTACCTGCAAATTGTTTTGTTTTGTGTGACTGCCCCATGCAGCATGTGGGATCTTAGTTCCCCGACCAGGGCTCGAACCTGTGTCCCCTGCAATGGAAGCAGAATCTTAACCACTGGTCTGCCAGGGAGGTTACCCCCCACCCGACCCCCACCAACAAATTGTTTTAAATTAGGAAATATTTCCCAAAAAGCAATGTAAGATTGTTGCATACTCAACATTTCAACATGAGATTTTTAACGCATGCTGTACTTGCGTTAGATTGTAAGAAGTAACACACCATTCCTCTCTTGACCCTTGGCATCCCTAGGACTTACTTTGTTTATGTTGTTAATTGATGCTACAGTAAGAATCTCTGAGGATGGTTTCTGTTAGGGAAGTTCTTCTGAGTTGTACGGTGTGCTCTCTGTTATTTAAAAAATAAAAATATAAAAGTCTGTGTCCTCTAGGAGCTGGTGTTGAGAGCAGGCCTGACTCACTAGTGGAGCTTGGCTAAGGGGCGTCTGCACAGCCCTGAGAGATCTGTCCGGAGGACCAGTCAGCGGGGGCCCTGCCCCCTGGTCATGGGAAGGGGTTGCTCCCGGGACCCCCAGCTATGCCCTGCCCGCCTCTGCAGCACCTGACCTATGCCCGCAGGTGACCCAGAACCAGGAGAACGTGTTCGACCTGCAGTGGCTGGAGCTCCCGGACGTGGCCCCGGAGGAGCTGGAGGCCCTGTCTCGGAACATGGTCTTCCACCTGCGGCGGCTCATCGACGAGCGGGACGAGTGCACGGAGGTGCGTCTGCAGGCGGCCTGGCGGGTCCAGGAGGGACAGCTCCTCATCCTGACTCTTCGTCTCCAACCTGAGGCCCCCCTGGTCCTCTCTGTCTGGTTTTTGGTGGGGATGGTGGGGCGCGGCGCTTGCCCTGCAGTGAATGAACAGCCACTTCTGAGACCCCCGTGGGTAGGGGGAAGTTCATCAAAGTGCAGAGCTCCGAGCCCCTCCTGGTTTCTGTCCCACTCAATACTTCATCTTTTTTTCGAAAACTTACATCCGGTGCCTCCTGCTTCCTCCTGGTTTCTGGTTCTCGGCCAGCTCCTCTTGTCTGCTGACCATTGTGCGCTGAGTTCGGGTGTAAGCTCTCCCTTCCCTCTTCTGCCCACCCCCCTTTCTGCAGCTGATCGTGGACCTCACCCAGGAGCGGGACTACCTCCAGGCGCAGCACCCCCCTAGCCCCCTCAAGTCCTCCAGCACCGAGTCCACTCCCAGCCCCACCAGCAGCCTCTCCAGTGAGGACAAGCAGCATCTGGCCGTGGAGCTGGCGGACACCAAGGCCAGGCTGCGCCGTGTCAGGCAGGAGCTGTGAGTCCTCCGGTCGGCTGGGCTGTTGGTTCTGCTCTTGTGCCGTGGGCTGCGGACACGTTTCTATCAGCTTGTGTGGTGCAGGGAGCAGAAGGGCTCTGACTCCACACTGAGCACCCTCAGCTAGCCTCCCGGGGCCGGCACAAGGAAGGGTTCTCCCAAGAGGTTAGGGCTCCTACCAGTCCACACCCAGGCCCCATCTGGACTCAGGTGACCACACACTGGTATGGTTTGGGGCTGGAGGGGGGACGTGGCTTGCCCCATCTAGTGGGCCTGTTCCCCTTTCCTGCAGCGGGGGAATGCCACTTTGCCCATCGTCTCGGGGACTGCCTGCCTCTCACCAGTGGGCGCTGCTGCCTGCTTGGCAGTGAGGTGGTGCCGCTGTGCCCAGTGTCTCCTTAACTTTCTGTACCCTCCGAGGGAAGCCCACCGGGTGCCCAATGGAGGTCGTTTGAGGGTGGTGGGCATTGTAAACTTAAAAATGGAAAAGAACTGAAATCAGGAACATTTTTGCAAACATCACGTGTCAGTTTCACCCCTCCCCGCCGCCAGAAACCCAGTTCCCTTTCCTTCTCCCGCTGGGGTCTTGCGGGGTGGTGGGCTGCTCCGCTGCATGCCTGGCAGGCCCTCTTACTGTTTTCCGATCGCTCTGATCGCCCCCTAGGGAGGAGAAGACAGAACAGCTGGTGGACACCAGGCATGAGGTGGATCAGCTGGTGCTGGAGCTGCAGAAGGTCAAGCAGGAGGTGAGCAAGGAGGTGTGTGTGCGTGCATGTGTGGTATGTGTGCGTGCCAAGAGGGCAGGGTGGCTGGGACACCCCAGTAACTGGATACCTGTGCTTGTGTGTGTGTGTATACACGCGTGCCAAGAGGGGGTGACTGGGACACCCCAGTAACTGTGTGAATCTGTGTGTGTGTGTGTGTACATGTGTGCCAAGAGAGCAGGGCGGCTGGGATGCCCCAGTAACTGTGTGTATCTGTGTGTGTGTGTGTGTGTGTGCGCGCCGAGTGTGTGTGTGTGTGTGTGTCCGTGCCGAGAGAGCAGGGTGGCTGGGATGCCCCAGTAACTGTGTATCTGTGTGTGTGTGTGTGTGTGTGTGTGCGTGTGCGCGTGCGTGTGTGCATGCCGAGAGAGCAGGGTGGCTGGGATGCCCCAGTAACTGTGTATCTGTGTGTGTGTGTGCGTGTGTGTGCGCGTGTGCATGTGCGTGTGCGTGCCGAGAGAGCAGGGTGGCTGGGATGCCCCAGTAACTGTGTATCTGTGTGTGTGTGTGTGTGCGCGTGCCGAGAGAGCAGGGTGGCTGGGATGCCCCAGTAACTGTGTATCTGTGTGTGTGTGTGTGTGTGTGTGTGTGTGTGTGTGTGTGTGTGCGTGTGTGCGTGCCGAGAGAGCAGGGTGGCTGGGATGCCCCAGTAACTGTGTATCTGTGTGTGTGTGTGTGTGTGTGTGTGCGTGTGTGCGTGCCGAGAGAGCAGGGTGGCTGGGATGCCCCAGTAACTGTGTATCTGTGTGTGTGTGTGTGTGTGTGCGCGCACGCACGTGCATGCCGAAAGGGCAGGGCAGCTGGGACGCCCCAGTAACTGTGGCCCAGGGGCTCGGGAATACAGCATTGGGAGCTCCCAGCAACGGCTGTTGTTTCCTTCCCACTCAAAGTGACGCTGACATTCTCATCCTGAGAACGGCCATGGGGGTGACTGTTTCTTAGTGGCAGCGGGTGGACCACCCGTGTGGTAGCCTGCACGGAGAGCCCCTCAGCCACCGGGATGTCCTGGAGACGCAGCACTTCAGAGCCGTGGCTGAGTCTTCCCTCCCCAGAGGGGCGCCCCCATGCCAGGCTCCCCTGTCTTTGCCTGTCTCCCAGAACATCCAGCTGGCGGCGGACGCGCGGTCTGCTCGCGCCTACCGGGATGAGCTGGACTCACTGAGGGAGAAGGCGAACCGCGTGGAGAGGCTGGAGATGGAGCTGGTGCGCTGCCGGGAGAAGCTGCATGACGTGGACTTCTACAAGGCCCGCATGGAGGTAGGCGCCCAGCCTCGGGGCGGGCTCGCCGGACCGGTCCTGAGGATGACCTGCTGATTCTCTGTCCTGGTGGTTTGGGATGAGGAGCCAGCAGGTTTCGGCAGCTGGCACCGTCCCTGCCCCTCACCTGCCTGTCCCTCCCCAGGGGCCTCCCGCTCTGCTTCTCCTCCATCTCGAGGTGTCAGATGGGTGCGAGGAAGGAGTGTGATTTGTAACAAAAGGGTCCTGATTTCTTTCTTTCTCCCATGTCGTGTCACAGTGATGGGCTTCAGTTTTCCTGTCTTTTTTTAGACTTCTCTCATGTTTCTATGGCTAAACCTTGCCAACACCAACCCCTTTCTCCTCTATAAAGTAGAGACAGTGGTGCTACTTCATGAGGCTTCTACGATGAAAGAGGTGAAACGCCTGGTGTTTGAGCAGATGCCATAGTAAGCCCTCCATGGTGGGCCCTCCTTTGATACCCAGGTTGTGGGGAGCTGCAAGGGAAGGTATTGAGACTGAAGGGGGAATAGAGACCATGATCCAGGTGGGGTCATTGATGCTTTGACCTCCCACCCTTCACTCTTCTGCCTTCCATCAGCAGCAGCTTCCAGAACCCTCTTTTCTGAGAATTGAGGAGTTTTTGCCCCCACGTTAAATCTTGGTGTTTAGAGGTGGTTTTAATGAGCAGGGGCTTCCCTGGTGGCTCAGACAGTAAAGAATCTACCTGCAATGTGGGAGATCTGAGTTTGATCCCTGGGTCAGGAAGATCCCCTGGAGAAGGGAATGGCAACCCACTCCAGTATTCTTGTCTGGAGATTTCCGTGGACAGAGGAGCCTGGCAGGCCACAGCCCTTGGGGTTGCAAAGTGTCAGACACGACTGAGTGACTAACACTTTAACGAGCAGGGTGAGATCTGAATGTCAGCGTGTACAAAAAGTTCCTCAAGTTTCTTCTTGCCGCCAAGAACGGTGTTGCCCTCTCCCTGCCCATGGCCTCCTGCTGAGCTGCTGGCCAGCATGCATGGGGACGGCTCTTTTCCCCAACCTGCTCTACCATGGAGACAGGCCCTGGGGTCCCTGGGGCGCACGGAAGTGGGATGGAGAAGCCTGTGGTCCAGGGCCCATTTGCTCCTCAGACCTACTCAGGGAATGTCTGTTCCCTGACGACTGTCAGTGACACGGGGCAGGCACTGGCTGCTCCAGGAAGGCAGCCCTGGCCCCAGTGACGATAGGGGTGGGAGACCAGCTCTGGGCTTTGTCCTGAGATGGTCCACTGGCCTTGCTGCGTTTGAAAGGCATGAATCCCAGCACAGACAGGTTCCAGGACATATCGCAGGGTTCCCACGGCTGGCGGGACATGCCGCCCTCAGGGGAGCCGGAGACAGTCATGTGTGAGATCCTCGGACTGCTGCCCCAGCAGCCCCTCCAGCCCTGCCTGCACCGGGGGTCCTCACGCAGCCCCCGAGTGGGATCATGGATGGAGCGCGGTTCCCACAGCTCACCCCCACAACCAGCCTCGGAGGGGATGGGCTTCGGTGTCCTGTCTTTAGTCTCGTGTTCATTCCTGGCCTTGTCCGAGCAACCTCGCTCGGTTCAGCAGACACAGGGGCTCAGCGCCTGTGTGGGGCCAAGCCCTGCACCAGGAGCAAGGGATCCGGGCACGGATGAGACTTGCTCTCTGCGTTCAGGGTGCTTCCTGCCTTTTGCGGGGGGTTGGTTTCACATGGGAACCCCTTTTCCGTATTCTCAGATGTTATGCCTCTGTGTGGTGACAGCAGTGTTTTCCGTTTTACTTTATAATTTATTTACGTCTGTGCTGGCTCTTCATTGTTGCACGGGCTCGACTCATCAGTTGCCGTGCAGGGGCTTCTCGTTGCCGTGGTTTCTCTTGTGGCGGAGCGTGGGCTCCGTGGCACTCGGGCTTCGGTAGTTTTCATGCGTGGGCTCGATCGTTGGGACTCCCAGGCTCTACAGCACAGGCTCAGAGGTTGTGGCACACGAGCTTAGCGGCTCCATGGCCCATGGGATCTTCCCAGATCAGGGATTGAACCCATGCTTCCTGCATTGGCACGCAGATTCTTTACCACTGAGCCACCAGGGAAGCCCCAGTATTTTCATACTGATGAACAGTTTTCATAGTAGAGTTTACCATGAGGTTAGCAATGCCTCAAATGGTGCATGTGTTCATTGTCACAAGAGTAAGTCCTGTAGTGTCTGTCTGTGTAGGATGCTTCTTTGGAGGGCAGGCAGTGGCACATGTGAATCTGCAGAGGGCTTGGTCCGGGGAGTCCAGGCTGCTAGAGAGAGGATGAGCCGTGCTCTTTTTGGATGCCCATAATGTTGGTGTCTCAAGAATGGAGAAAAAGAGCACCTGTGCATGCCTCGTTGAATTGGAGTCGATGCAGTGGCCTTGCGAGCCGTCTGCAGACCTGCCGTCTGCCGTGCATGGCCAGATGCTTCATGTGGACCACGAGCCCTAAGGACAGGGCCTGGCTCTTACCTGACTGTGTGCCCAGGGCCTGGCACACACAGAGAAATTGGAAATCACTGTGTAAGGCAAGTGAAAAACCATTGCTCAGTAAGGAACAGACTTGTGGTCTGGGGAGAAGGATGGAGAAGAAGCATGAGTTTTTGTCTCTGGAATAAGTCAGCATTAGGTGTGACGGCGCATGGTCATGCTCTCCAGCCAGCTCACATCTGTGGACTGCTGCCATGCGAGGGGGATGCTTCTCTGGGCACAGGGGCAGCAACAGGCAGCCAGGTGCCCTCCCCTGGCGTCTGTCTAGTCTCACCGCTGAGAAAGGGCTTGACATCGCGGAGGAGAGAATGTGTTAGTGCCACATGGGCGGAAACATAAAGAACTGGAGTTCAGGGCGAGGGCAAGGTCAATTTTGGTTAGAATAATATGGAACACAAATTTCCATGTTTTGCTTTTCAACTTCTGTCTGCTTTTATGTGGGTCTGTGATGGCTCAGATAATAAAGAAGCTGCCTACAGGGCAGGAGACCTCAGTTGGGAAGATCCCCTGGAGAAGGGAGTGGCAACCCACTCCAGTATTCTTGCCTGGAGAATCTCATGGACAGCGGAGCCTGGCGGGCTGCAGTCCATGGGGTCGCAATGAGTCGGACACGGACTGAGCAACTAAGCAACAATATGGAACACAAATTTCCAGGTTTTGTTTTTCAGCTTCTGTTAGCTTTTATGTGGGTCCTAGTCTATTTATGTCAGGATTAAAACAGCAAGGAGAGGAGCACACCCTAGGTGCAGTGGGGCGTGTGGGGTGGATGCACAGGGCGACCCTTGAGTGCTTTTGCAGAGGGTGGTGGTGCCTCACTGCCGTCAGGGCCCAGGGGTTGCTGTCCAGAGGGCCACGTGGGAGGAGGACAAAGGCAGAAAGATTGCCTGGGAGATTCCTGTTGTCCCACGTTTCATTGTCTGAAATCCCCAACAGCAAGGACGGATGCATAGTGTCATATGCATCTGGGCAGGGTGAAAACCAGGCAGGCCTGTCTCCGCTCCTCTCTGAGATTTGTAGCTTCCTGGTCCATGCTGACTGAAATGAACAGAAGCTTGAGAGGCGGAGACATAGTGCACAGCTGGAGCAGCTGCCACATCAGCTTGCTGGGTGTTGAGCAAGCCTTGTCCCCATGCAGGGGACTAAGATCACGTTATGAGGGCAGACCCTTTGTTCCCATCAGGACTCTGTTTCCTAATGACTTCAGGGAGTTGTGTTAACGGTTTGGTGCCTGGAGAAGTTAGCGCAGGACAGACCCGATGCTTGCTTTATGATTCAGCCCACCACGCTCCTGAGTCGGGCAAAGTTTAAAAGCAGGCAGGTCCTCGGTGAAGCCTCAGGGCCTCCAATGGAATGAGATGGGTGGGCAGAGATTATCGAGGGGTGGTCCTTGCTGAGTGGGAGGCCTCTGCTTGCCCCAAGTAGGGTAACCCGGGGCTCCCTCCCCTGAGGACCCCTCGGGGCTGGCTTTCCATTGCTCTGGACACCTTAGGGATCCGTTGGGTGCTTAGGGATCCATTGGGTGGTCCTGAGGGCAGTGGGCAGAAGCTCGTGGTTGCTTTGGTTTTTACCCCTCCTTCTGGATTCTGGTGCTTTTTGGGAGTGGGGACATAAGGCATCTCTGAAACAACTGTTAGCTTGATGCTGGGTGATGTTCACTGAGTGCCAGCCTGAACAGCACTTCATGGGGGCATAAAGAGACAGTAATCAGCAGCTGGCCTGCTTACTGGGCCCCAGACACCATGCACAGACCATTTCGCATGCCTTATCCTAGCTGACCCCCACCTCAGCCCTGTCTCATGTCCAGCAGAGGAAGGCGGGATCCGCGGTGAGAGAAAGGAGTCTGCTCCTGGCCCCATGGCTGGCAGGACGCGTGGCGGCCCAGGGACCTGAGCCGTCAGCCCACGTTGCTGGTCACCTCACAGACGGGCAGGGGCAGCTCTCGAGCCACGTGGGGCCCGACCCCAGGCCTGGACTGTGGCTTCCTAAACCTGGCCCCTCAGCTGTGTGCCGGGCCGGGTCAGGCCGCCTGCTTCACTTGGGGTCCTGTCCTCAGGAGCGGGCTGGCCTTGACAGCTGCCCCAGAGGTGGGGAGGCGAGCATCTGCCTGGGGGCCGAGCCCTGGGCTGTGTGAGTGTGGACTTAGCTTCCTGCAGGCGTCTCACTTCTGAGGCTAGGACGTGCGCAAGGCTCGTTATTTCTGTCGTCTAATGTATGGTTGAGTGGTTACCACCGGGAAATTGAGACATTTTTGAGTAATAGTTAGAAGTTATCCTGTACTGTATTCTGCTCCCCTGGTCGCCCTTGTTTATCCCTGCCTGTCAGAAATCAAGGCCAACTGGAATGCCACCTGTGATCCCCCCCCGCGTGACATGATTCAGCTGACAGGTGTTTGCTGAATACTCCTGTGGGGCCCACAAGAGCAGAAGTGGAATAGGCCTGCCCTGAGGAGTGCGCAGTCTGGAGAAGGAGGACAGGCCAGCACACCGTTGTCGCACAGTGTACCCAGGGCGCTCTGGGAGCCCAGGTAGCTGACTCAACCAGTGGAACAGTGGGAATCTGCAAGCACTTCTCAGAAGGGGCGACTCAGGCTGGGCTTTGGGGGTGGAATAGGAGTTCGTTGTGAGGATGAAGGGATGGCCTGTGTTTTGGAACTCAGGGCTGGGAGTGCTCGTGGGCAGACCCTATTGGAATACAGGTGAGAATAGTGGAGGCAGTGGTCAGAGAGGAGGACCAGGTCTTCTTCCTGCTTGAAATCCCTCTTTTGCTGTACTTCACATTTTTTTTGGTAGTCTGAGTTTCTTACCCACATGAGCCCCTTGAGGATGGGTTGCAGGCAGTCTGAGCTCTCTGGCCCATGTTCGAATCCTAGTTTCACCCTTTGCTGGCTTTGTGATTTGGAATTTATTCCTTAATTTACCCAAATCGGCCTCTTTCTCCTCCCCCTCCTGACTGTGATGAATAGTGAGTGGGGCGGGGGCAGGGAGCCCCTGATGCAGGGCCGACCGCACGGTGGATGTCATCTCCAGCAGAGAGAGTGCCCAGGGGAATTTAGAGTTTTGATAATTATACCTTTTATGGCTGTCAGGCTTTGATCAGAACCGTGTCCGCTGACCAGAAGGCTTGCAGTTTCCCCTCTACCAGGAATCTTGGATTCTGGCCCGTGCAAGGCGAGTGGACATGCAGTGGGTAACACAGCTCCCAGCCCAGCTCTCAATGGTTAGAATCCACACGTGGGGCCTTAGAACACTGCCCACCGGGAGAAACATCCCCTGTGTGCATGTTTGTGAGATGAAAGCATTCAGGGGGCTCTTGGTCCCCCCGAGATGCTGAGTGGTGCTGGGCTGCATGACGGACTACCCTGCAAGGGGGCAGCCATAGTATTCCACACCCAGTGTGTGCCCGGAACTTATTTGTGAGTTTCACGTTTGTTTGTGACTTCACTATCTTAAAGACTCCCCATTTCCAGGAAACGGCTGAGAACAGTTGTTTTTCCAAGAGAATATGTGTAAAATGCTTACATACAAGCTGTTGATTGAACGAAAGAACAGCTTCCCCAACATCCTGATCAATGGAATGAATGTTGAGCTGAGAGGATTAGACTTAGCCCTTGAACTGGGACAGACTCTTAGCCCCACCCTTCCTTGTAAAGGAAATGGAGGCTCAGCAAGGTCCCGGAGCTGTCAGTGGAGTCCACTTGTCCAGCCAGGTGAGGTTATAGATGTCATATACCTGTGCACCGTGGCCAGCAAAGAAAGTGTTACCTTCCTGGATTGATTTCATTTGTTATTATTTTTTTAAACTGGAGTATAATTGCTTTACAGTGTTGTGTTAGTTTCTGCTGAACCACAAAGTGAATCAGCTATTAAGTATACATATGTCCCCTCCCTCTTGGACCTCCCTCCCACCTGCACATCCCACCCCTCTGGGTAATCATAGAGCACCAAGCCGAGCTCCCTGCTATATAGCAACTTCCCACTAGCTCCCTGTTTTACACTGGGTAGTGTGTATATTGGGCTTCCCTGGTGGTTCAGCAGCAAAGAATCCACCTGCCAAGCAGAAGATCTGGGTTCGATCCTGCACTGGTTCGATCCCTGGGTTGGGAAGATCCCCTGGAGACAGAAACAGCAACCCACTCCAGTGTTCTTGCCTGGAGAATCCCTTGGCCAGAGGAGTGTGGCGGGCTACAGTCCATGAGGTCGAAAAAGAATCGGATACAACTTAGTGACTAAGCAACAGCAACAGTGTGTGCACATGTCAGATAATTCATGGATATTTTCTTTCAGTTGAGAAAGTCCATGTGGCCTGACCTGATGAAAAAGGTGGCGATGCTCAAAAGTGGGGACAGAACTCTCTCAAGGCAGCAACCTTTTCCCTGGATTGTTTGTTTTGGTCCAGAGACCTGGACGAGCTGTCATCACGAAGCAGGTGCCTTTATCTGATGATTCTCATGTATGTTTTTGCTGCTCAGGAGCTGAGAGAAGATAATATCATTTTAATTGAAACCAAGGCCATGCTGGAGGAACAGCTGACGGCTGCTCGGGCCCGGGGCGATAAAGTTCATGAGCTGGAGAAAGAGAACCTGCAGCTGAAATCGAAGCTTCACGACCTGGAATTGGTATTGCAGGCTGCTGCCACACAGACCTATCTAAACAGATTGGGGTGGTTTCAGGTTGTGCCATGTCCTTCTCTGATTTTTTCCGTCACGGTTTTGGCGCCACTGCCGACACGGTGACATGCTGACTGCGGAGAGTAGCTCGCTCAGCTCGGCGGCCGGGGTGGGCCCCACTGGGCGCCCACAGATGGACAGAATGGGACTACCATGCTGGACTGCTCATGTATGGATGAGCTCATGGGTGTGTCTTTTGCAAGAGCCTCTGCTGGCTTTTATGGTGAGGTCTGAGCTGAGATCCCTGAGTTCCTTTCCAGGCTTCTCGGGGCATATTAGGTGCCCTAGAGCCACGAAGCCACCTGTCACCAGGGTTCTTGCTCTAAAGCCCTGGGTTATAAGTCACTTTGTTCAGACAGCATTCAGTTAGAGACCTGGGCGCTCCCATCACCCTCCGTTGCCAGCCAGTGTATCTTTCAGTGGCCGTAACTCCCAGCTGGGCCCTGGGCTAGACTCATTTCTCTTCGGGGAAGCGAGCAGGTGCCTAGAAGGCCTTCCATCCTTCAGGAATGGGGGTGGGGGTGGATACACGGGGGCCAGGGCCTGTCCAGAGGGGTCCCCCAGCCACATTCTCACTCCGTCTTTCTTCCCGTACTAGGACCGGGACACGGATAAGAAGCGAATAGAGGAGCTGCTGGAGGAGAACATGGTCCTGGAGATTGCTCAGAAGCAGAGCATGAATGAGTCGGCCCACCTCGGCTGGGAGCTGGAGCAGCTGTCCAAGAACGCAGACCTGTCAGACGGTAGGGGGCGCCCGGTGCCCAGGAGCCGCCCAGCCCGCGGCCGCTTCCTCATCCAGGGAGCCGAGCCCTGGGCTCTAAATCTTCCGTGTCAGGCCATCCATTCACCCCGAGTAAATAGGATTTCCTTCAAGTGCCATTTGGAACTGTTTCATTACCCTTCTCCCCAAGGAGAGCAGGAGGGGTCTGGCAGCCTTGATGTCAGGACATGAAACACAAATTAAGTGTTGCCAGCTTTCCCAGTTCCCATATGGACAGTCCCAGGAGCTTGCAGGTTAGCTCGCGCTGACACCCAGAGGGCATCAGAGCCCTGTCTGTGGACGGTTGAAAGCCCTGCATGGCAGGAGACATCCCCAGCGGTCACTCATCCCCGCTATGAGTGTAGCCTGGGCATTATTTTCTTGTTCATTTGCATAATTGGGCAAGACGGATGCAGTCTGTTCTCTGTCTCCCCAGGCGGGGGCTGCTAAGTGGCCGCTTCTCCCAGGACCCAGGCCTCTTCTGGCTTGCACCGCTGCCCCTGCTGGAGACAGACGGGGCGCCTCGGCCAGGGAAGGGTGGGTGGGGCAGCGGTCCGCGCTGCAGCAGGAAGCTTCAGTGCGCAGCAAACAATAAGCCAGTTCCTGTGTTCAGAAATAGCACACGTGCCTGTGATGGAGCCAGTTATTGTTTACTTAGAGCTGCGCAGAACGAGGCAGGGCTTTCGGCTGGGCTGGGAGTCACTTTTTTCAATTCCCACAAGCATCCCCCAAACAATAGAAAATTTGTTGAACAAAGCTGGAAAACATCTTCTCTTCGAGGGGTGTCCCATCAGTACCAAACCAAACATCAGTTTGTTAAACTACCAGCCGGTGAGGGGAGTTAGTTTTATCTGTGCTTTGGGGCCTGTACCCTGTGCTGGGGTCTGAGGACGGGATCTCTTTGATTCCTGGCCCTGCGGGGAAGAGTAGGTCCATTGGGGAGGACCACTGCCCCCTGGTGGAGCAGAGAGGTGGTGCAGGCTGCCGGGGACAGTTCCAGACCTAATGAGAGAGTATTTCTGTAAGAGACCAGGGTGGCCTATGGGGGTTGGAAATCCTTGCTCTTTCAGACTACTCAGTATAGTGTATGAGCCCTTTCAGATCAGTGAGCGTGATTTATTCTCAATGTCCCCAACTCCTAGTGCTTCAGTTCAGTTCAGTTCAGTTCAGTCACTCAGTCGTGTCCGACTCTGCGACCCCATGAATCGCAGTGTGCCAGGCCTCCCTGTCCATCACCATCTCCCGGAGTTCACTCAGACTCACGTCCATCGAGTCAGTGATGCCATCCAGCCATCTCATCCTCTGTTGTCTCCTTCTCCTCCTGCCCCCAATTCCTCCCAGCATCAGTCTTTTCCAATGAGTTAACTCTTTGCATGAGGTCCCAAAGTACTGGAGTTTCAGCTTTAGCATCATTCCTTCCAAAGAAATCCCAGGGCTGATCGCCTTTAGAATGGACTGGTTGGATCTCCTTGCAGTCCAAGGGACTCTCAAGAGTCTTCTCCAACACCACAGTTCAAAAGCATCAATTCTTCGGCGCTCAGCCTTCTTCACAGTCCAACTCTCACATCCATACATGACTACTGGAAAAACCATAGCCTTGACTAGATGGACCTTAGTCGGCAAAACAATGTCTCTGCTTTTGAATATGCTGTCTAGGTTGGTCATAACTTTTCTTCCAAGGAGTAAGCGTCTTTTAATTTCATGGCTGTAATCACCATCTGCAGTGATTTTGGAGACCAAAAAAATAAAGTCTGACACTGTTTCCACTGTCTCCCCATCTATTTGCCATGAAGTGATGGGACCAGATGCCATGATCTTAGTTTCTGAATGTTGAGCTTTAAGCCAACTTTTTCACTCTCCTCTTTCACTTTCATCAAGAGGCTTTTTAGTTCCTCTTCACTTTCTGCCATAAGGGTGGTGTCATCTGCATATCTGAGGTGATTGATATTTCTCCCGGCAATCTTGATTCCAGCTTGTGTTTCTTCCAGTCCTTAGCTAGGAGCTATTGAACATTAGGTTGAATGAAGACATAATGCAAGTAGAGCCTGAATGCACTTTTTCATGTGTGGTTTGGTGGCTTTTTGAGTCAAGAAAGACCTGACTTAAAGTCCTGGCTCCTCCGCTTGTTAGCTAGGTGACCTCTTTTAGAACTCACTTTCCTTATCTGCAAAGTGGGGATAACGAAGCTGCCTCACAGGAGGCGGTGGTGAAGCTCGATGCCATGCCTGGCCCACGGGCACAGTAAAGGATGCTGTTCTTACAGCCACTGTCTTACTAAAATAGATGCCATTACTCTGCTTGGGTGCTAATGAGCATAGCACTCAGTAATGAACTGTTGTGTCATCATCACCGTCTGTGAAGCACTGGCTTTTATGGAAGAGGAGAGGAGGCTTGTGGTCAGCTGTGTTGTTGAACTCGTAGACCCTTAGGAATTATTCCCCATGGGTACAGAGTTTCAGTCTGGGATGATGAAAAGGTGTGGAGGGGGATAGTAAAGATGGTTGCACATCACTGGGAATGCATCTAATGCTACAGAGCTGTGCACTTTAAAATGGTGAATTTTATGTTATAATGTTTTACCCCAATAGAAAAATGTTCATTTTCCACAAATGCCATAGTACCATCCAAATGATCACAGGCTCTGAATTAGTGGAGTTTCAGTTGAGGTTTGTTTTATTTGTAGCATAGTTTCGTGTGTGGCGAGCGCATGTGCTTCTGTGTGTCAGCGCTGGACCTGGGCTGCGGACCTTTGTCCACCTCCCCTGCTGTGCTGCCTGTTGTTGCTTGGGGTCTTGAGGACGTTCAGGCTGGCGGGTTCTGAACTGCTGTTCTTGGTGGGAGATGAGAACTCAGAGAGGGTGGCAGATGCCTTTTAGACCTTAGGATATCCGCCCAAAGGATCTGAACACACACGTCTGTGTCCGGTTCGATGTGGGGGACGCCATCGCCCTGCCTGTATCCTTGCCCCTGGGGGTGATGAGTAAGAGGCAGGTAAGGGTGCAGCCCTGTTTTCAGATCAGGCTCCCAGAGCTCAGTATGTGACACTGTTGAGACAAGTGAGGACAGTACAAACCCAGCCCTTTCTTTCGAGGGCTTTCATTCACACTCCTTTCTCCTCCTGGAAAAGTCCCCTGACTTACCTAAAATCCCGTGGCTTACCTAAAGTCATGCACCCGCTGGTGGCAGGAAGAAGCTAAGAACTCCCGTTCCTGACTCTCAGGTTTGTGCCCACTGCCCCCCTTCTCCATATGCTGAGCTATTTGAAAGGAACCCGCTCAGGGGTCCCCCGCCCCCAGGTCGCAGACTGGTACTGGTCCACGTCCCCTCCCCTACCCTGGTCTGTGGACAAATCGTCTTCCATGAAACCAGTCCCCGGTGCCAAAAAGGTTGGGGACAGCTGGAATAAATAATCTTCCTCTTTCTGGCTTTAGCTTGTATTTTCATCACATTTAGGTTTTGTGGTTTTTTTTAGAAAACAACCAAATATTTGGAAATCAATTAATATACCCTTAAGAAACCCCTTGATCAAAGAAAAAAACGAAATAGAGATTAGGAAGCAACTGAATCATACGTAGAAAATTGGTACTATGGGTGTATCAGTTTGTGGAAGGAAACTTACACTAGAAAAGTAGAAAGTAAAATTAATAATATTTGCATTAATTTTATTTTTTATAAAGGGTGAGATTTTTAAAATTTTTATTGGCATGTAGTTGCTTTCCAATGTTGTGATAGTTTCTGCTGTACAATACAATAAACCAGCTATACGTATACATATATCCCCCTTTTTTAGATTTCCTTCTTACACTTAGAATTTTTAAAGCAGTTTACATACACTCTCTCATTTCTTCCCCCAATGTAATCATGAAATTACAAAATGAAGTCTCCATTCAGGGGACCTTATCCAGGGATGGCAAATACTGGGCATATGTACCCACGGAGCCTTCTGCCACCTGTGGCAGACATAACTCGTCGATTATCGTGCCCCTCCTGCTGAGCCACCCAGACTCCCGTTGCTCTCCGAGCTGGCACAGAAAATGTTGTCTGTTCTCCATCTCTCTTAGTCTCTAAGCTCCTTGAGTTGTATGGTCACGTGAGCCGCTTGGTAAAAAATGGTTCCCGGCAGTTGACGCGATCTTTAACTTTTGCACTGGCGTCTTCACTGCAACCTGCTTTCCTCTGAAGCTCTGGGCCCAGCTGAGCTAATAGAGGACTGTCACTGTCTGAGGGACTTTCAGGCACTGACTGTGACAGTACCGTGGAGGAGACCCCCCAGCCGGCCCCTGGGACCCCCTCCCAGCCCCTCAAACCACGGCATGGGGCACCAGATGCCCCTGGCTTGCAGCTGGAGCCCGGGGCTGACTCGGCTCTGTGCTTCAGCCTCCAGGAAGTCGTTTGTGTTCGAGCTGAATGAGTGCGCCTCCAGCCGCATCCTGAAGCTGGAGAAGGAGAACCAGAGCCTCCAGAGCACCATCCAGGGCCTGCGCGATGCGTCCCTGGCGCTGGAGGAGAGCAGCCTCAAGTGCGGGGAGCTTCAGAAGGAGAACCAGCAGCTCAGCAAGAAGGTAACCCGGGTGGGGGGAGTGTCGGGCAGGTGGATGCCCCTCCCCTGGCCTGGTCTGCCGTCTGGAGGCTGGTAGGGGGGCAGGTATAAGTGAGGATGCGCAGCTGGGAGGAGAGCAGGAGCCAGTGCAGCCGCAGTTAACTATAACAGAGGAGCGAGCAGTCGTAGAGAGCAGTCGGCAGACAGCAGGCTTGTGGCTGCCCAACCTTGAAGGTGTGACCTCTGCCTCCTTGTCTTCATCTCTGAAACGGGGTTCGTGGGCTTCCCGTCTAACAGATGTTGCGAGGACTCGATGGGTTTGTGTATGTGAGGGGTCTGGTATGTAGTAAGTGTTCAGTGAGAAGAAACCAGTGGACTATTATGGGGCACAGGGGAGAGGAAGCAGTGATGTAGGCCGTGCACACGTACATGTACGGGGCGTAGGGACTGTTGGTGGACATTTTTGGGTGCTGCTGATGGTGAGCAGGACCAGTGCCCACCCCTCCCTCTGGGTTTATGGGATGGAGAAGAAGAGGGGGCCAAACTGCATTTGCCTTTCGGGACAGCTGCTGGGTCTTCCCAGGAGCACAGCAGAACCCAGACATGTGGGAGGGCAGACAGGGGCTTACAGACCGGTCTTTGTTCTGTGGTTACAGGGACCCCCATTTGCACTGGGGATTCAGTCTCAGGCACAGGAAGGGTCATTGAGAGGCTAGGGATGGCTTCCGTGGCTTTGGCCACTCCAGGTCAGTGGGCATCAGTACATCACACTGCCTTGGCGCAATCATATTGAGTACAGTAGCTGTCAGCGTCCAGCTGAGGGTGAGAGCGTGAGCACACTTGCTTGCCAGCCACCATGCAGGCCTGGTGCTTTGAGCCGTCCCACCTGCCCGTGAGTCCTGCCAGCATCATTTACTGAGGCCGCATAGGCAATGGGAGGGCCACCAGCCACAGGCAGAGACCTGGGCACCACTGGGCCTGACTCTGCTGGTCCCTTATCTCTGGGCTAGGCTTGGGACAGCCCCTCCTCCTGTGACTGGGTGCCTGGAGCCCCCTCATGGGACCCCCCCCAGGCTCGATTACTCACTCTTCTTATCCGTTTGAAGCCTTGTGTGCCTTGCAGCATTTCGGCCAATAAATATTTTGTCCTGGCTTCATAGGACGATAGATAACCCCCACCCCATCTCATGCCATGTCTCAACCCAGAATGTTTTTCCCAGCCCTCGTGGTCCACCCCGGCCCTGTACCCCTGCACAGAGGAGGGGCAGTGGGTATGCCCATCTGGCTGTACTCCTCAGCCCCCACCTCTCGGGTCCCACCCTCCTGGTTCCTCCGGGGTCGGTTCCCTGGTGGGACACCAGCCCTCTCCTGCCACAGTCCTTAAGAGACAGGGCTTTGCACAGAGTCCGTGGCAGGAGGGAGGTGCCACAGTTCCCAGACCCATCCTATATCTGGTGCTGGGAGCCCTGGGAGGCGGCCTTCTGCCCGCCAGAGTACCTCTTGCCATCTTACTTAGTCTGCCCTCCGTCTGACTGACCCTGTCCTGGCCCAGCAGTGTGGCTTCACGTTCTCCTCCTCCCCCCACACACACCCCGAGTCCGGCACTGACAGGTGCTCGCTGATGATGGATGGGCAGACACCACAGCCCCGACTGGAGGACTCACCCCCAGGCCCCTTGAACCCTCATCTGGTTCAGTTTGTCGGAATTTCCTTTCCGTGGCCTCAGCCATCCCACTGTCCCGATCTTCCCATGCGGTGTGTCTGGGCACCAGCTGGCACTCCTCAGTCAATCGGTGAAGCCCCAGGCCCCATGGGGGCCAGCCTGGCTCTCGCATTCCCCACCTGGGAGGTCACAGGCCCAGAGGAGCTCAGTGACTTGCCTGAGCCTCACAGTGAGGACATAGCAGGGCTGGAATACACCCCCCCAGGTCGACCGCTGCCCCACACTCTTTTGAGGACGACTCAGATGCATTTTCCTGTCGGCCCCAGCTGGGCCAGGCTCCCCCGTCCTGGGGTCCCCGGCTTGGGGCACGGGGCTGAGGTACTGACGAGGGGATGTGACGACATGAGTGTGAGCCCCACTCAGCCCAAGTCTCCCCACTGGTAGGGGAAGAAACATGCCTGCTGCTCCCTCCGTGGAGGTTTGCGAGCTCCCAGACCCATGAGCCAGGAAGGAAAGCACGACAAGTAGACAGAGCCTGCCCACGGGCAGCGATCCTTCCAAGAGCTTTGGACACCTCTCCGTGCAAGGCCCCAGCTCAGACAGGCTGAACTGCAGCAGCTCCAGGCCTGCTGCTCACAAATGTCACTGGACATCTCGGGGTCTTACCCCAGAGGCTGATTAATGGCCTGGGGTCCAAGATCTTTCAAAGTTTTGAGACCCATCTGGTCTTTGCGATCCATCTTTTTAGAAGAGCTGTCCCAAACCAGCACATCGGGATCCCTTATTGGTTAGTCACTCAGTCACGTCCGGCTATGTGTGACCCCGTGGACTCTAGCCCACCAGGCTCCTCTGTCCATGGGATTTCGCAGACCTGAGTCCTGGAGTGGGTTGCCACTTCCTCCTCCAGGATCCTTTAGGACCATGTCAGAATGCAGACAGAAGGTCTGTAGGTGGTGAGGCCGCACTCTTCGCGGGAAGGGGCAGCGAGCACTGCTGCACTTGCTACCTGCCAGCGCATGCCCAGCACCATACAGTGACAGGCTCACGAGGACGCTCACTGCCGATCCTGCGTCAGTTACAGAGACTTGCTCGCGGTCACGTCGTTAGTAGGGAGGGACCGGAATCTGAACCCTGTCCCTGTGGCACCAGAGTCATGCCTCCTGCTGAGCTCCAGCCCCCGCCTGCCGAGGGGTTTGGTGTCGGTGGGAAGGGGACCAGCAGCCTGGATGCCCTCCCAGTGCAGGCAGTAGCAGGGGCTTCTCCTGGGAGCCCAGTCTTAGGCGCTGCCCTGGACCCACTGAGTCAGAATCTGCGTCCACCACCTTAGTGAAAGTGAAGTCGCTCAGTCATGTCTGACTCTTTGCGACCCCATGGACGGTAACCTACCAGGCTCCGCGGTCCATGGGATTTTCCAGGCAAGAATACTGGAGTGGGCTGCCATTTCCTTCTGCAGAGGATCTTCCCAACCCAGGGATCGAACCTGGGTCTCCTGCATTGCAGACGCTTTACCATCCAAGCCACTAGGGAAGCCCATTCCAGTTCCTGTTTTAGGAAGGTCAGGCTGGTGGATCTCAGCAGAAGAGCTTGGTGTCAGGGAGGTGATGGGGTGGTTTTCCAGGTCCGGGGAAGGTGGCCCAGTCCCGGAAAGGCAGCGGCAATAAAGAAGCCTGGGTAGAGAGGGCAGGGCTTGGAGACAGAATTACTGGAGGGTGAAAGAGGAAGGAGGGTCGCGTCCGCAGACCTCTCTGAGCATCTGGGTGAACTGGAGTTGTCACTAAGCGACGTCTGCGGGGCGTCCAGTGATGGTGGCCCCAGGCATGTGGTCTTACCCTCAGGACAGTGGATAAGGCCTGAGATGGGAGCTGGGGGCACTTGGACCCATGGCATTGGGAATGAGGAGAGGTGGGCTGAAAGAAGCTGACCGATGGTGCCCATGGCCTTCCACTTCCACGAACTGAAAATGCAAACAGTGGGAGGGAGCTGAGGGTCGAGGGTGTGCAGAGGTCCCTTCAGAGCAAGGCCGGGCTGCTTTCCCTTGAGAAAAAGGCTCGTTCAAATGTTGGGTGGGGCTGATGGGTTTTGAGTTGATTTTAAAACATAGATCACTTTGTGAGGCTCACTGCTGCCCGTCTGGGTCTTCTGGCTCCGCAGATTGAAAAGTTACAGACCCAGCTGGAGAGAGAGAAGCAGAGTAACCAGGATTTGGAGGTCCTGAGTGAGGAGCTCATCAAAGAGAAGGAACAGCTGCAGAGCGACATGGAGACCCTGAAGGCCGACAGAGCCCGGCAGGTAGGGCCTCTGGGAATGGGCGCCTATCCCGGAGCGCCTGCCTGCAGGAGGGAGAGTAGTCCAGGATTTAGCCATCTCCTGGGAGTCTATAGGGGAAACGCTGGTGACCAGGCATCTGGCCTAGCTGCAGCTCAAACCAGCCGCTCTTGTTCAGTGGTGAGGAGGGGACACTGGCAGCACCTAAAGACGGGTGATGCTCTTGGTGTGTTGTGGGCGAAGCTAAATGTCCAGCGTCTCACAGGACAGCCCCACGTGACCGAGAACAATCCGGCTCCCGATGTCCATAGCACTATGCTAAGCCCCTGAGGTTTATTGGTGGGAGGCAGTCCAAGGCTGGTGCGAGGGCTCTGTGATGCTGAGCAGGAGCCAGGCTCTCCTCCTCTGCCAGTCTTAGCTGGGGCTGCCGCGTGCCCTCAAGGAATGGGAGAAAGAACTGGAGGGCGAAGAGCAGAGGGCCACCCCCCACAGCCCCCCTCCGCTCTGGGACCTTCTGTCACATTCATTGGTCACACTCAACACGTGACTAACCCCTACCTGCGAGGGGAGGCCGGGGTTTCAAGTATTTGAGTTTTTCAGGCGCTGAGCTAGGGCAAAAAAAAGAGGGGATGGGATAGTGCCATGTTTGGATAAAAGACAGGCAGGGTCCCTGGCAGGATGTGGCTTACATGAAGGGCAGAAGATGACAAGCAAGGCGATCCCAGACGTGTGCTCTGGAGGGAGTAAACGGAGAGAATCCTGCTGGGTGCAGGCGCTGAGGAGTCGGGGTGCAAGGCTGTCCTTGAGGGGCTGCCATTCATACGTGGAGCCCTGGAGGATGGGGAGGAGTCAGGATGCTGAAGGCCAGGGGAGGGCCATCCAGGGCAGAGGGAAGACTGTGCAGGGTCTGCAGGTGAGAAGTGGCCTCAGGGGAGCCCACAGAGGCAAGCGGCCAGGACGAGCATACTAAGGGAATCAAGTTTCATTGTTTTCAGTAAGAGGGAGAGATGCGTTTCTGTTTCTACATCTTCCTGGCTGCCCTGAAGGCATTTTAACCTGAAG
Organism: Capra hircus; assembly: GCF_001704415.2. NCBI lineage: Eukaryota > Metazoa > Chordata > Mammalia > Artiodactyla > Bovidae > Capra > Capra hircus. The sequence continues at coordinate 55,571,913 of NC_030828.1, read as the reverse complement.
TGTCTTCCTAAGGGTCTCCATGCTCTTCACCTCGTGTCCATGTTTGCCCCTAGGAACTTTAGGGATTTTTGTTTTTTCAATTGAACTATAGTTCAGTGCTGGCATACAGCAAAGTGATTCAGATATATATGTGCATGCGTTCATGGGTCTCCGCTCAGTTGCTTTAGTCATGTCCAACTCTCTGCAACCCTGTGAACCATACCCCGCCAGGCTCCTCTGTCCACGGGATTCTCCAGGTGAGAATACTGGAGTGGGTTGCTATGCCATCCTCCAGGGGATCTTCCCGACCCAGGGATCAAACCCGGGTCTCCTGCGTCTTTTGCGTCACAGGCGAATTCTTTACCGCTGAGCCACCAGGGGAGCCCATATGTGCATGTGTGTGTATAAAAATATATATGTACACATATATGCATATGCTTTTTCCATCGTAGGTTATTGCAAGTTATTGGATATAGTTCCCTGTGCTGTTCACTAATACCGTTAGGACTTCGGCGGGGAATGGCCTTTTAGGGCCTGGGCTTTGGTCACCAGATTAAACCAGACTTCAGCCCCAGATCATGACAATATGTTTATGCAACAGCCAATGTCTCTCCCATCGTGTTTTCCCCCAGATCAAGGACCTTGAGCAAGAAAAGGACCACCTCAACCAGGCGGTGTGGACACTGCGGGAGAGGTCGCAGGTCAGCAGCGAGGCCCGCGCCAAGGACGTGGAGCAGGAGAACAAAGCCCTGCATAGGACGGTGGCAGAGACCAGCGGCCGGCTGAGCAGACTGGAGCTGGAGCAGCAGCAGCTGCAGCGGGCGCTGGAGCAGGCGCAGGAGAAGGCGGGCCGGGCCGAGGCGCTGGAGCGGGAGCTGGGGCGGCTGGAGGAGGAGAAAGGGCGGCTGGCGCAGAGGGCCAGCGCTCTACAGGCGGCGGGCGAGCGGGCGGAGGCCGCGGAGCGTGAGAGCCACGGGCTGGCGCTGGAGAACCGGCAGCTGCGCAAGTCCCTGGACGCCCTGCAGAACGTGTCGGTGCAGCTGGCCGGCCTGGAGCAGGACAACCGGCAGCTGGATGAGGAGAACCTGGAGCTGCGCCGGATGGTGGAGGCCATGCGCTTCACGGGCGCCAAGGTGGCCCAGATGGAGCGCGAGAACCAGGAGCTGGAGCGCGAGAAGCAGGAGCTGAGGAAGAGCGTGGAGCTGCTCAAGGCGCTGGGCAAGAAGTCGGAGCGCCTGGAGCTCAGCTACCAGAGCCTGAGCGCCGAGAACCTGCGGCTGCAGCAGAGCCTGGACAGCGGCGGCCAGAAGGCGCAGGCTCTGGAACGGGAGCTGGGGCAGCTGGAGGCCGAGAACCAGGGCCTGCGGCGGGACCTGGAGGCCCTCCGGCTGGCCCACCGGCAGCTCGAGCGGGCCGAGCAGGAGCGGAAGGCGCTGGAGCAGGAGGTGGCCCAGCTGGAGAAGGACAAGAAGCTGCTGGAGAAGGAAGCCCGGCGGCTGTGGCAGCAGGTGGAGCTCAAGGATGCCGTCCTGGATGACAGCTCCGCCAAGCTGTCCGCCGCCGAGAGGGAGAGCCGCGCGCTGGACAAGGAGCTGGCCCGCTGCCGGGACGCGGCCGGCAAGCTCAAGGAGCTGGAAAAGGACAACAGGGACCTCACCAAGCAGGTCACCATACACACGAGGACGCTGACCACCCTGAGGGAGGTGAGCCGGGGCCGTCGGGCCACACCGTGTGCGCTGTGAGATAGAGGTGGGACGGGGGGAGGCCCCTGGCCCGTGCTCCCTGCTTCTAACCAGAATGACGCCTGAAAGCATGAAGAGGAAGTAGACGTGACCTGTTAGGATCTAACTGCCCAGAGACAGCCAGTGCCTGGGGTATTTTATTCCATCCTCTTCCTTGGGCATTTGTGTATACACACACTTGCTACCCCACTTTGTACACCTTAGCTCTGTGCTGTTTTCACTTACTTTACCTTTTCTCATTACACTAAACAGCTTTCAAGCCACAATTTCTAAAGGCTGTGAGGTAGATTTACTGTGATTACTTCCCTGGCTGCTCAGACAGTAAAGAATCTGCCTGCAAGGCAGGAGACCTTGGTTCAATCCCTGGGTCACGAAGATCCCCTGGAGAAGGGAATGGCGACCCACTCCAGTATTCTTGCCTGGAGAGTTCCATGGACAGAGGAGCCTGGTGGGCTGCAGTCCATGGGGTCGCAAGGAGTCAGACATGACTGAGCAACTAACACACGTTTTTTTGGACAATCAGATTATTTCTGAGTTTTCCCACTGTTTTGTTTTATTTTTTTTAAGTCTTTATCGAGTTCATTACAGTATTGTTTCTGTTTGTGTCCTGGTACTTTGGCCGAGAAGCATGTGGATCTTAGCTCCCTGACCTGGCAGAGCCGGGAACCAGGGAAGCCACATCCCCTGCACTAGACCACCAAGGAAGTCCCTCCTACTATTTTAAATAACACTGGACATCCTAACATACACCTCCACAGATACCTATTTTCTTAGGATATACACCTTGAAGTGCAATTACACTTGAAAGGGTCCAAATTTTTAAGTCTGTTGGTGAACACCTGTCTTACTTCTCCCTGGTATTTTTTTGCGTGGTCGTGTGGGCTTCCCTGCATGTGTTAGGGTGAGTCACTCTGGGAAGTGACTTCAGCATCTGCCTGGCCCATCACAGAAGCTGGGTCTCCCCATGCGTGGGAGTTCACTGTGGCTATTCACAGGCACCCGGCTTCCTCCATCCTGTGGCTCGGCCATCCCACAGTGGACCTACCTGAAGCAGGTGGATGCCGAAAAGAAGGACCACACTTCTTGGGGCAGAATTGGGTCACAGAGTTGCACCTAACTGCTGGGGAGGCTGAGAAACGTTCTAGCTGTGTGCTAAGGAAGAAAAGGAAATTTGAGAACTCAGAAAGGTCTCCATGTTAAATATATACATATGTGTATACATTACTGACTGTCAGCGCAGCAGGTCACCATGCTGTGGGGAAGATACAAGACACCAACTCAGGCAGTAGCCCCTGCCTCCATAAGCATTGGTTAGGGTTTGCTGCAATAACGCTCGACCCCAGAGTCTCAGGGGCTCATCCCATCCAAGGCTGGTTTCTCGTGTGAGTCCAGGCGACTCTCCAGGGAGCCTGTCCTCTGTGCTGGGGCTCAGTAGTCCAGTCTGCTTTGACCTTATGGCTCCCCCATCTCAACATGGGGTTAGGGCGGTTCCCACAGCAGAGGTGAGGCAGCTGGAAGGTCACGCACCGGCCCTTCCGTGCCACACCTGGGGAGCGACCCCGGAACGTTCGGCAAACATCACCAAATGTGGTAGGGGTTCCAGGCCTTGGGGTGTGGTAGGGGTCCATGTGAGGGCATGTAGTTATGTCACCGGGCAGAAATTGGTAGCTGCCTGGAAAGCTACAGAGGTGTGGACCAGAGTAAGTGAACTCCTAGGTGAGGTCAATGTCCACTTTTGAAAAGTAAATCAAAACCTAAGTCTAAAAGTAAAATCTTTCTCCCCTTTATACTTTTTTCTTATGTTCTAAATTCCCTGCAATGGGCATTTAATTACATCACTTCATAGAAAAGGCAGTTGTGTTGGAAGAATTCAAACCTGTTCCTCAAAGGTCACCATAAATGGTATCTCGGACGCGTCTCTGGATGTGTTTGGAGCATGTTCAGTCCTTCCCGGACACACTGCTGGTGTCCTGAACCCCAGGGCCTGGGAAGGTGTGTTCATCCCTTTCCTTCAAGACATCCCCAGGGTCCGCTGTCCACACAGAACCACCCGCTTGTCCCTCGAGACACCTGAGCCAGCTGTGACTCAAGAAGATGGTTGCTCTGCCCTGAGATGGGCCTGTGTCTGTCTCTCTTGCCGCATCTGCTGGGCTCCTGGCCCACGCTTGTCCTCACTGTCCCCACAGGACCTGGTGCAGGAGAAGCTGAAGAGCCAGCAGCTGAGCAGTGAGCTGGACAAACTGAGCCAGGAGCTGGAGAAGGTCGGCCTCCACAAGGAGCTGCTGCTGCAGGATGACAGCAGCAACGGTGACCCGTGAGGACTCCCCCCTCCCCGGGCGGCTGCAGGAGTCCGTGCACCCCACTCCCTGCAGGCTCCATGCCCCACCCCCCGTGAGGACTCCCCCCTCCCCGGGTGGCTGCAGGAGTCCGTGCACCCCACTCCCTGCAGGCTCCATGCCCCACCCCCCGTGAGGACTCCCCCCTCCCCGGGCGGCTGCAGGAGTCCGTGCACCCCACTCCCCGCAGGCTCCATGCCCCACCCCCCGTGAGGACTCCCCCTCCCCGGGTGGCTGCAGGAGTCTGTGCACCCCACTCCCGCAGGCTCCATGCCCCACCCCCCGTGAGGACTCCCCCCTCCCCGGGCGGCTGCAGGAGTCCGTGCACCGCACTCCCTGCAGGCTCCATGCCCCACCCCCCGTGAGGACTCCCCCTCCCCAGGTGGCTGCAGGAGTCTGTGCACCCCACTCCCCGCAGGCTCCACGTCCCACCCCCATGAGGACTCCCCCCTCCCCAGGCGGCTGCAGGAGTCCGTGCACCCCGTTCCCTGCAGGCTCCACGCCCAACTCCCCGCAGACTCCACGCCCCACCCGCCATGAGGACTCCCCCCTCCCCCCGCCCCGTGGCTGCAGGAGTCCGTGCACCCCGCTCCCCGCAGTCTCCACGCCCCACCCCCCACCCCCCCCCCCCCCCGTGAGGACTCCCCCTCCCCGGGTGGCTGCAGGAGTCCGTGCACCCCACTCCCCGCAGGCTCCACGCCCCACCCCCCCAGTGCTGCATTTTCTCTCCACACCCAAGTGGGGCTTTCTATCCCAGGCCTCCTTCCTGGAGATTCCAAGCAGGGAGTGGAAGGGGATTTCTTTTGTCCAATAAAAAGGCTTCCTGATTTTTTTTTCTAGTTAGGCTCTTTCAGGCCAGTTTTAAATTCACAACAAAACTGAGGGGCAGGTACAGAGATTTCCTGTAGACCCCTGCCCCCTGACATGCATACCCTTCCTGACCGTCAACACCCCAACCTCCACCAGAATGGTACATGCGTTAACGCTGACAGGTCATCACCCAGGGTTCACAGGTGACATTGGAGTCACTCTTGGTGTTGCACGTTGTGTGGGTTTTGACAAATATATAACAACATGTATCCACCCCTCTGGGGTCTTACAGAGTGTTTTCACTGCCCTAAGGATCCTGGGTGTTCCACCCGTTTGTTCCCTTCTCCTTCCCCCAGCCCTTTGATTTTTTTTTTTAAACCAGCCTGCAATTCTTTCTGTCTCTCTCCTTCTCTCCCCTCCTTCTCCTCTTCTTTCTTTCGCTCTCTGCCCCCCGCCCCCCATGCTGGGCCTTTCCTGGGGTTTCTCTAGCTGCAGTGGACAGGGGCTGCCCTCTAGCTGCCGTGCGCGGGCTTCTCAGTGTGGTGGCTTCCCTCGTGGAGCACGGGCTCTAGGGCAGGCAGGCTGCAGTAGTTGTGGCCCACGGGCTTAGTTGCCCCCGCGGCATGGAAGATCTTCCCAAACCAAGGACCTAACTGGTGTCCCTTGCACTGGCGGGAGGGTTCTTAACCGCTGGGCCCAGCACTTTGATTTGAAAGTTGAGCTGTTGCTTCTTTGCCTGCACTGCGTTCCTAAATGATCTCGCTTTTCCAGGAAATCCAGCATCTTGGACTTTTCTTGGACTTGTAACCAACATGATGTCCTTTTAGTGTGGTTACAAGTCCACAGAGATTTACCACTTACCTAGCACTATGGGTGGATTCGTTAACCTTTCTGAGACTCAGTTGCCCCATCTGTAAAATGGCCATAATAGTACTTCTCTAAGATGGTGCCTGGAACACTATAGCCGTGACGTTTCATTTACAAGTGTCCCAGATGTGTCTACACCAGGAGTCAGGGGAGGGCTCTGGGCGACGGTGTTTGGCTCCTGTGGTCCTTCTGGGCCACATCCTTCAACGAGATGAAGAAACCAGCTTAATGCAGGAGGACCTTGTGGGCAGCTGGGAGACTGGGAGCTTGTGGGAGGATGAGACAGATAAATACTACCGTGTATTTTTATTTTTTCAGGAAATACAAGATTTTGGAGAGCATAAATGAAACAGCTTTAAAAACAACACTCGCCATGAAAGAAGAAAAGATTGCTTTCTTAGAAGCGCAGGTAGAAGAGAAAGCCAGCCTGAATCACCAGCTGCAGAACGAGATCCAGGTGGTAAGAGCAGTGTGCCCCCCACCCGCCCCAAGACGGGCCAAGGGTCGTGGCTGTGAGATGCCCGCCTCACCTTTCCCAGGCCCTCCACCTGGGTGGCAGAGGGGCGGCCTGGATGCCCGTGTCCTGGAGCAGGTGTTTGTGGAGAGGACACCCAAGGCTCAGGGGAGGGAGGAGACTGGCCACAGTCATGTAGCTGAAGTTGGGGCTGGGTCCCGGCGCTGCCCTTCAGTCCCCTCTGCAGGGGGTAACACGCAGGATGGAGGTTGTGTGTGCTCCCCGCAAAAGGAAAGGCAGGTGCCTGGCAGGTCCACCCCAGTGCTGGGCGAGGGGATGGTTTGGTGCGGGGGGCCCCCAGCTGGGCCCCTTCCTGCCCCAAGTCTGCTCTCCTGTTCCCACAGCTGAAGAAGGAGTGTGAGGTCCTCAAGCAGAGCCAGGAAGGGGGGACGCAGGCGCAGAACTCTTTCAAACACCCCATGGAGACGTTGGTCGAGGGTCACCCGGGGAAGGAGCCCTGGGTGCCCAGCCACAAGGAGGCCACGATGGAGCTGCTGCGTGTGAAGGACCGGGCCATTGAACTGGAGCGCAATGTGAGTGGGGAGAGGCTGTCCGTGAACCGTCGCGTAGGTGGAACGGGAATTCCCATCACCAGGAAGGACCCTGGGCAGCAGGAGCTGTTGAGATTGACACAGGTCTCATCAGCCACTTCTTGTATTTCCTGGCAGGTCCTGTGAGCTCCTTTCCACTTGAGATCCCTTCAGCCTTTTTTTCTTTTTTTTTTAAGTGAGCATTTTATTTATTTATTTTAAATTGTTCATTTATTTCTGGCTATGTCAGATGTTAGTCGTTGCACACGGGCTCAGTAGCGGTGGTACATGGCTTAGTTGCCCTGCAGCACGTGGGATCTTCATTCTCAGACCACGGATCGAACCTGTGTCCCCTACCTGGGAAGGCGGATTCTTAACCACTGGACCACCAGGGAGGTCCCCCTTCGGACTTTCTAACTGAAAGGGTGTGTGCATGTCTTCCCTGAAGACGCGTTCTCTGTGTCCCAGCACATCCCTGGGCCTGGAGCGTCTATACCTGCACCGTTTCCATGGGGTTCTGTGTCTCAGTGCTTTGCGGGGGGTCAACCGCCCGTCCCCATGGTCCCCCACCTGTTTTCATGAATAAGATGTTATTGGCCCACAGACACACCCTCTGCTTCCACGTTGTGTGGGGCTGCCTTCCCGCGGGGATGGCGGGGGTTAGTGTCGAGGTAGAGACCACACGGCCGGCAGACCCCCAGATATTTGCTGTCTGGCCCTTTACAGAACAAGCTTGTCCATGCATGTCTAAACACTTGACGTCCTTTGATGTCCCCCAATGGCCTTATGAAGTAGATAGTGATGGTTTTCATTTGATAGATGAAAAAGGTGAGATAGAGTGTAAGAAACTCGACCCTAAGCCCTATACTGGTAAGGGACAGGCCACAACCACCACCCACACGTCCTAGTCCAGTCGGTGGCGTATTTTGCTTGGCCTTTATTTGCCTCGCAGAGCATGAACCGCCTTAACCTACCTGCTGTCACCCCTGAGTGGAATGAGGCTGTGGCCACAGGCCCTGACTCCTGTCCTGTGCAAGCTCACAGACATGCATTCTCAGGGTGAGTGACAGAAAACAGAGAGAAGCATTAAAGACAGAAAGCTTTAAAGAGAGCAGCTGTAACTGCCGCTCACCCGTCTCACACTCACATGCTTGGGTTCCTTGCAAGATCCCCATCATGTGTATTCATTCCTATCATGAAAACATGGACAAAAAAATTTTTTTTCTGATTCTATTGTCTTTCTAAGAGGGAAAGTGTTACTTCTCTTACTTAATGGGTTCTGGCTTTGGCCCCCATAGCATCAACTCTTGAGGGTTCTCATTCCCAACAACTCAGGTCCCCGCTGCCAGTTAGCAGGTACAGAAGTGAAGTGAAAGTTGTGCTCAGGCGTGTCCGACTTTTTGCGACCCCATAGACTATACACAGTCCATGGAATTCTCCAGGCCACAATGCTAGAGTGGGTAGCCTTTCCCTTCTCCAGGGGATCTTCCCAACCCAGGGATCAAACCCAGGTGTCCCTCATTGCAGGAGGATTCTTTACCAGGTGAGCCACAAGGGAAGCAGGTACGGACCTGGCGTCTGATCAGTCCCACGCTTTTCCCTCCCCCAGAATGCGGCCCTGCAGGCTGAGAAGCAGCTGCTCAAGGAACAGCTGCAGCACTTGGAGACCCAGAACACGGCCTTCAGCAGCCAGATCCTGACGCTGCAGAAGCAGAGCAGCTTCCTGCAGGAGCATAACGCCACACTGCAGACGCAGACGGCCAAGCTGCAGGTGAGGGCTGGGCGGGCGGGCCCCGCGGGAAGGATGCTCCTTGTCTCCTAGAGACCAGCCCAGCACTCGCACGACTCCCAGTCAGCAAGACGAAGCAGAGGGAGAGTTTGGGGCTTTTTTTTTTTTTTTTTTTTTTTTAGCAAATGCATTGTACACCATGGTTCCTAATCTCAGGATCTTTGAAAGTGGTTTTCAGTGATTGAACACATGGCTGCCCAGGCTAAAAAAAAGTTCATTTCCCTGCTTTTACTTGCAGTCTTATCTGTTTCCCAAAATCTATTTCTTGAGATGTTCTTAGGAATTTCTTGGGAAAAGAGATTCTGGAATCAAATAAGTTGAGTTCAACCAAGTCAAGCACATTTCTTCACCGTAGGACCTGGTAGAGTCTTTCTAAAGCAAATGTGAATTTTTCATCTCCACGAGTGAAATGAAGTATCGTCTATTGAGAGCATCTAGCCAAATGAGAGTTCTGGACCGTGCATTTTCAGATGTGGATATTTTATTTATAGTTAATAGACTGTGAAAAAAATTAAGAATTATTCGTTGCCGTTTCTGAGAAAGGGGTTTGAAAGTATGTAACTTATGGGTCAGGGATGATAAGATACTGGCAAAGATGTTGGAATTTGCTCTAGTAAAATAAAGAAACAGGGTATTGGTTTGTAGTTTTGTTTTGTTGGGGTTTTTGATTGTGGCTGTCATATCTTTGTTCATGTTAAGGTAATTAATTCTGACCTCAGAATGAGTTAGGAAGTGTTTCCTTCTCTGCAGTTCCTCATAATTTTGGATGTTGGGTGGGTGTTCTGAAGCTATCAATTAAGTTAAGGTAGGTTGTTCAGGTATTCTGAATCCTCAGTGATGCTGTTTTAAAACTAGGCTTTTAAGAGTATTGAAAGATGGTATCCAAGGAGCTTATTCATAGATAGGGCCTCATGTGCCACTGAAAGTCACATCTGTGGAGAGGCTTCAGGACCAAGCACCACGTGACAGTCTATGGCACTGTCTGGCCTCCCCCAGCCATTCCTCAGGTCCGGGTAGGACTGTCCTCGGTCCCAGCTGGGTCTTTGCCTGCCCCAGGGGGGGTCCCCGCTCCCTCCGTGTCAGCCTCCATCCCCGTCTCCCTCTCGGCAGGTGGAGAACTCCACGCTGACCTCCCAGAGCGCCTCACTCAGCGCCCAGTACGCACTGCTGCAGAGCCAGCAGACGGCCAAGGAGAGCGAGAACGAGAGCCTGCAGAAGCAGCAGGAGCAGCTGACGGCCGCCTACCAGGCGCTGCTGCAGGACCACGAGCACCTGGGGGCGCTGCACGAGCGGCAGTCCGCCGAGTACGAGGCCCTCATCCACCAGCACAGCTGCCTGAAGACCCTGCACCGCAACCTGGAGCTGGAGCACAAGGAGCTCGGCGAGAGGTGCGCGCTGGTGGGCCGGCGGGCCAGGTCCCCCGGGTTGTGTCCCTCCGTGCCCCTCAAGTCTCCTCTTGGCCTGCGGCTTCAGACCATCTGGGGCACTGGAACTTTCCCCAAAGGGAAGTAAATCAAAGTCTCCCTCAGCGGTTCGGAGTGAGAGCAGCTGGAGAGCGGGTGGCCAGGGGATCCCCAGGGAAGAAGGGGTGTCGTGGCCAGTCCCGGCTGAGGGAAACTGCTTGTTGGTGTGGGGTCCCTGCTCCCCTGAGGAGTCTCTTTTTCCCTCTCTCTTCTCTCCAAACCAAGAATAAGGAGGAAGTTCCCCACAGCAGCTCATGTACACTGATGCCCTTCACCCCGCCTTCTCAGTTCTTTTCTGGCCTTTCAGGGTCTGAGCTGCATTTTTTTTTTAAACTTTTGTTGTTGGGTCGCTCAGTCCTGTCCAACTCTTTGTGACCCCGTGGACTGCAGCACTCCAGGCTTCCCTGTCCTTCACCATCTCCCGGAGCTTGCTCAAACTCATGTTCATTAAGTCAGTGATGCCATCCAACCATCTCATCCTCTGTTGCCCCCTTCTCTTCCTTTCCTCAATCTTTCCCAGCAACAGTCTTTACCAGTGAGTCAGCTCTTCACATCAGGTGGCCAAAGTATTGGAGCTTCAGCATGAATCCTTCCAGTGAATACTCAGGGTTGATGTCCTTTCTCCTTGCTGTCAAAGAGACTCTAAAGAGTCTCCTCCAGCACCATAGTTTGAAAACAACTTTTAATCTTAAGTATATAGAAATTAAACAGAATGGTATAGTGAAGCCTCTGTAGACCCATGACTAGCTTTGGCAGTGAGCGCTATTTTGCCACCTTTGTTTCATCTTTACTTTCCCCGCTCTAGCCCTCTACACTTTAAGATAGAATTTACATACATTGAAATGCACAAGTCTTCACTTTGCGCTGTTGACAGCTCGTGGGTTCTGGGTTTTGTGTACATTCAGTCAGCCAGCATCGCCTGAGCACCTGCCCCGGCAGATCAGCGACTGTCCCAGGCTCCTGGGCAGGGGTGGCAGGACCCATCACACCTGGGGACAGGTGTGATATGCACGTGGCTCTAATGCAGGAGGGAGAGTCTCTCTAACACTTGGCGAGGGTGGGTGGGTGCGTGTGCAGAAGTAGTTGTCCTCGTCATCTGCTTGTGAGATGGCCCTGCTGGCTCTGCTTCCCTCGACTCAGCCTTACAATGCTCAGTGAAGCTGCAGTGCAGGGGTGTTTCATCACAGACCAAAGGGAGGGTGTTGAGCCAGCAAAGCTGCATGAGGGTGCCTGATGGTGCTGTGGGCCTGGGGTGATGGCATTCATTCATCCACTCACCTGGTGCTTCCTTTTTGCCTCTGTCTGGAGTCCTCCGCTCGCTTGATCCACCCAGATTGCCATCCTTGAGGGCCTGCTGAGACGTCTGCTCCTGTAAGATTGCTCCTTCCAGCCAAACTGAGCATCTTCGGCCTCCTCTGCACCCTTCCATATACATGTGATCCTTTGTACACACCTGCAGTGTGCTTGGTGCTGCGTCTAGACTGGTAGGGGAGGCACCCTACTTACTAACAACATGGCGTGAGAAATGTTCACTCAACTCTGAAGCTAGCACAATGCCCAGCACTCACCTCTCCTGTTATATGTTATAATATCTTATGGTATTCTTCATGTGTGTTCAGCGGGGGAAGGCTTTTGCAGGTGGAATTTGGACGGGAGTTCATTGTTGCTTTTCCTATAGCCCTTGGCTCAATGCAGCACGGAGCCACTGTGTTACCCAGTGCTTGTTGGACAGGCTGGAGGCCCCTGGGTCTGTCTGCGGCAGCGCTCCAGGTTCAGGAGTCTGGGTACCTGGCACACAGGGACAAAGGCTCTACATTCATTTCCTTTGACACTAAAATCAGACACTTCGTTCATTCTCTTAACACGTATTTATTGAACATGGTGCCTCCTTCCACTGGGGACTTGGTGATGAGCCAGACTCGCCCGGGCCCTGTCCTGCAGTGGGGTGGTGACTGTCGGTCAGAGAGATGCTGGATCAGTGCGCTGTCCCAAGACGCTACAACAAGGAAGTGGGAGCCGGGGATCCTAATGGTCAGCCCATGGCCCTGATTTGTCAGACTTGGGATGACTTTTCCCAGAATCATTAACCTGCCTGAGAAAGATCACCCCGGAAAGCCAGGCAGAGCCACATGCCCAGCACCGCATCAGGGACCCTCTGCCTTGCAGCTAAAGGCCACATAAATGTCTGCCTCTCAACAGCGGCCCAAGCAGATTTCGAGCTTGATTCCCACACAGGCACAAGTCTGGGCTCCAGTCACACGGTCCACATACCGCTGATGGGGTGGGGGTGGGCAGTCTGGAGACGAAGACTGGAAAAGCCTGGATGTGGGGACTCTTGAGTCTTTGTGAGCTCAGAAGGTTCCAGCAGGTAGAAGGAGCAACCGGGGCTTATCAGGAACTGTCCTTGTGCTCTGCTGAGCTCCAGAGATGGCTGTGCAGTGTGCCCTATGCAGAGACAGAGGAGGAAGTACAAGGAGGCTCGTGGAGGGAGAGGGTGAAGTCTGGGTCAGGGGAGTGTCTGGTGTGTGAGTGTGAGAACAACTGGCCTCTGGTGGCTGCCTGGATGCTAACCTTACCCCGGGAAGCCTCTGGTCCCCGGAACCCAGGGCAAAGCTAGACAGCGAGAAGGGTTCCCCACTCCACCCCCGTCTCCAGGGATTCGCTGCTTTATTAGCTGTTACGTGTACTGGACTCCAGCTGTTTATTTTGTGGTTTCTTTTAAATCTATTTGTGTTTAGTGAGCCTAGCTGAATAGGTGGCTCAGACAGAATCCGTCTGCAGTACGGGAGGTTGGGGTTCGATCCCAGGGTCGGGAAGATCCCCTGGAGAAGGGAATGGCTGCCCATTCCAGAATCCTTGCATGGAGAATCCCACGGACAGAAGAACTTGGCAGGCTACAGTCCATGGAGTCACAGAGAGTCGAACACGACTGAGCGACTACCGCTTTCTTAGTGAGCCACCTGGTAGCTTATTTATAATCCCTAAGAGAAGGGCGTAGGGTTCAGAGAACATAGTTCTGGAGTTCCAGGTGACCCAAGGGAGGAAGGCTGTGGTTATGGGGACCGAGGGGACTGTGGAGGCGTGTTGGGTGGGAGGAAGGGACCTCCTGGGTCCGGGGCTGGAAGAGACCCCCAAACCACCTCACCCGGGCACTGCCTCCCTGGCTGCTGGCTTGGACGCTTCTCAGCCACCACCCTCGCGATTGCCTGCCATCTAAGCCTCGCTCCCCGCGGAGGAGGCTCCAAGATCTTCCGGGGTGTGTGTTACCTGTGGGGACAGATGGCTGGGGAACAGGCTGCCAGCAAGGTGTCCCCTCCCGCAGGCACAGCGACATGCTGAAGCACAAGGCGGAGCTGGACGAGCTGGAGAAGGTTTTGAGGGCCGAGAGGGAGGCTCTGCAGCAGGAGCAGAGGACGAGCGCCATGGCCGCGAGCGAGAACCAGAGGCTGCAGGAGGAGCTGGACAGGTAAACGCTGGGGCCCCAGGGCCCACCTGCCCATGGGCAGCGGCATCTCACCCACTCAGCGCCCCCTGAGGTCAAGGGTGTTCCTGGCCATCATGTGTTTTACAGCCCATCATGCTAACAGCTGGTTGGTAATGAGGTCACCGGGAATGGTGCTGGGATGGAAGGACCAGTGTGGTACCTGGGACAGCGCATCCAGTAAGCTGGCGGTCCTCACCTCCCACCCCGAGATGACGGTTATGTCAGCCACAGGCACATTCCTCATCTCACGGGTTCCCTGTTTATGAACTCACCTGCTTGCTCACATTCATCTGTAAGCCCCCAATCAGTACTCGTGGCGCTTTCGAGGACATGCCCAGGGTGCTGGGACATTCGAGGTGCCTGACACACACATATCCAGCTAAGGATGCCCAGGGTATTCGGTCCCAGCAGCCCATGCTGCAAATGAGCGTCCTTTTCGTGGCCTGTTTAGAATCATGGTTTTCGTGGTTTTGTACTTTTTGGTGACAGTTTTGCCATTCAACAACTTTCAACATCTTTCATTACCTGAACATTATTGATCAGAGACGTTTCAGTATTCACTTACATAACAAATCACCAGCCACAGGCATTAGTTTCTGCAAAACTCCCCCAGGCAATAATATGAATGGCCCCCCAGGTGGGATGCCTTCTCACGTTCCCAAGTGCGGGGCTGTGATGTACACTACAGAGAATACAGGTGTGGTAGATAAGCTTCCTTCAGGCATGAGTACACTGCTGGTGGCTGTGAGCACATCACAAGCAGAAGCCACACTGAACAAGGTGTGTCTTGACCAGCTGACACAAACATGTGACCAGATTCACGGAAACACACCCCCACGTTTCTCCGTAAGAGCTGGTTTAGTGTCTCAGGGACCTTAGACTGTTACCACCGAGAGTAACAGGAATCTACAGAATCACCGTGTATGTTAGTCGCTGAGTCGTGTTCAACTCTTTGCGGCCCTATGGACTGTAGCCCGCCAGGCTCCTCTGTCCATGGGATTCTCCAGGCAGGAATGCTGGAGTGGGTTGCCATGCCCTCCTCCAGGGGACCTTCCCAACCCAGGGATTGAACCCAGGTCTCCTGCATAGCAGGCAGGTTCTTAACCGTCACAGAATTATTATCATCCATTTTTAAAAACAGATGAGGGAACAGACTGAGATTAAATGCCTCGTCTGGGGCCGATGCTTGTAGTCAGTGGCAGAGACAGGATTTGAATCAGGTCTTGTCTCTGGTAGGGCCACGTGATGCCGCTTCCTCCCCACGTCCTTGTGTTCATGAGTAGAGGACTGCGGGCTCGGGTGCCAGGCAGGTCAGGCACATGGTGGTGAGTGCCAGCTGTAGACCAGACAGTGAAATGGAGAAGCCACTTGGTCTCAAGGTAGTCAGCTGGGAGGCAGGCCTGGGGCTGCCAGATTATCCCTTTGTTTGTGCTTGGTGTCTTAAGAGAAGTTGGACGTTTGAATGTTGATGTGAAACTTTCACAATTTTAAATGTCAACCCCCTAATTCATTTAATCAGTGAGCCAAACGACTCATCTGTGTCAAAATCAAGTCCATGAGCCCCTGGTACTTTGAGCTTTCTGTTATACATCCTCCCCTGAGAAAGCCCAGTTAGATAATAGTTATGATGATGATGATAATTTTAGCAGATTTACATAATACCCCAGCGTCTCATACTTTATTTATCTCGAGAGTTGAAATTAGAAAAGGAGCTTGGAACTGGGAAGAAGAGCTGAGCAGAGACAAAGAGTTTTAGAGCATCTTGTGGTTCAGTGTTTAAAAAAATCTTTGAACAGCAGAACCCTTTTTTCCAAGGAGGCACATATGCCAGAGCCTTAATACAGAAGAGATCATAACAGTGATGCTCTGTCGGCGTGGTTGCCCGAGCCTGCCTGTGCTGTCTGCCCTGGTGCAGGGTGGGGGCACCAGGGGTACCTTCATAGGACCCCAGAGAACCCAGCTTGAAAACCACTGGTTTTGTTCAACTCCCTCGTTTGAGGCCCAGAGAGGTTGTGGTTTGGTCTAAGGTTGCACAGCTGGGACAAGGCCTGGGAGTGCTCTTCGGCCCTGAGCCCTGTGGTTCTCTGTGCACCCCCACCCCCAGGGTCAATTTCCTGCACCACCAGCTGAAGGGGGAGTACGAGGAACTGCACACCCACACCAAGGAGCTGAAGACCTCGCTGAACAGCTCACAGCTGGAGCTGAACCGCTGGCAGGCCCGGTTCGATAAACTGAAGGAGCAGCACCAGAATATGGACATCTCGCTGACCAAGTTGGACAACCACTGTGAGGTGAGGCCTGGGGCTGGGCGGCAGGGCCCCGGGACGCCAGAGCCTGTCCCCTGGGGTGACAGCCTTCCGGCTCAGCAGGGTCGAGATGGGTCCTCCTTGGCGCGTATGCTCTGAGGACATGTGTAAAGGTGGTCCAGAGGCAGAGAGGAGGCCAGAGCTGTCTGGGTGGGGAATGGACTCCTCGACTGGTCAGGATGCATGCAGAAGCACCATTGCATCTGATCGTTGCCTTTTGCAAAGGGTCGGAGCAGGTGCAGCAATACAGCCGCGTGCTGTGTTCCTCCTGCCCTCTTGGCTGTGTCCATGCTGCTCTTCCGTTTCTTTTCATGTAGTAGCTGCACTCTTCTAGAGAAATGTCACAGGTTTTTCTTGTTTTTTTTTCCTGTGCTGGGGTTTGTCTGCCTGGCTCCTGATCCCGGCGTGGTCAGGTTGGAGCTTACACAAGCATTCCCCCGGTTCTCAAAGGAGCAGAGCCCTGCCTTCTGGTGCACTCGGGTGGAAAGTACTGTGTTCAGCAGCAGACCTCTCCCCGGGCCAGTAAGACAGAGTAGACAGGGCAGGGAGGCGTGGCCGGGTCCTGCCCCAGCCCCGGGATGGCCAAGACAGCCAGGACCCCGGACACAGCTCCTCTTGCCCTTTGTTTGCTGAGAAACACTCCGGAGGGTCTTCTCCTTTGAGCTCACGGTAGCCCTGCGGGGCATCGTAGATGAGGAAGCAGAAGCCAGGGTGCCAAGACGCCCAAAGACACTCCGGGCTGGGACTGGGGCCTGTGGAGGAGGAGGGGGCCACAACACAGGCAGGCACTGTCCTGGGGAGCCCCGCCACCACAGGCTGTGCTTCAGGGTCTCCGTGGGGGCTTCAGGCCTGAGCCTGCTGCCACCCAGGCTGTCTGAAGCCAAAAAGCTGGTCGTCTTGCTGTACACCAACCATCATAGACATACTCTGGAGCAAGAGCTCGCCGTCCTCAGCCCAAAACTCAAGTCCAGCCCCTAAAGCTGTTCTATATGGCTGTGAACTCAGAATGATTTTTGCATTTTATAATGGTTGAGAAAGTAAAAAAAAAAAATTTTTTGTGTGTGTGTGGCAACTTCAAATGCTGTGACACTTAAATGTCTGTAAGTCAAGTTTTCTTGGAGGACAGGCACACCTGTGCGTGTAGGTCTTGTCTCGCCTGTTGCAACAGCAGAGTTGAGTGGTTGCAACAAAGACCACCATCTGGCCTGGAAAGCCTGAAATATTTGCTCCCTGACTCTTTATAAGAGAAGTGTGCTGACCCTCAGCTAGAACGGAGTTGTCCCCTAGAAATAATGATGTGGCCACCAGAGGTAATTTAAAATCGTCAAGTTAGCCACATTTAAAAAGAAAGGAAGCAGGTGGGATTAATCCTAAGTAATATATTTTGTTCACACAGTATACCTAAAATATTATCCTTTCCACATGTAACCGCAAAAAGATCTCATTAATGAGATATTTCACATCCGGTTTTTAGTTAAGTCTTTAGGACCTGCTATATTCACCCTGCTCGTCTTGGCGAGGACTAGCTATGTTGTTTTTGCTTGTTTTTCTGGGTATGTTTTAAGTGCTCAGCAGCCACGTGTTGCCCACAGCTGCCAGACTGGGCAGTGGCCCTTTGGGTCCTTTCAAATTATCACGAGTTGGATAATACTGAGATGGGTGTCTGTCTTTTTTTTCTTTTGGCTGTGCTGGGTCTTCTCTGGTGCTCTGGCTTTTCTCTAGTTGCAGTGAGCAGGGGCTGCTCTCCACCTACGGTGCTCGGGCTTCTCACTGTGGTGGTTTCTCCTGCTGCGGAGCCCGGGCCCTAGGGCGTGCTGGCTCAGTAGTTGCAGCTCCCGGGGTCTGAGTAGTTGCGACCCACAGGCTCAGTTGCTCCACGGCATGTGGGATCCTCCCGGACCGGGGATCTGCATTGGCAGGCGGACTCTTACCGCTGAGCCACCAGGGAGGCCCGAGATGGACGTCTTGGTGCACGTGGCGTTTTCCTTCTTTCAGAAGCTGGACTCCCGGCAGCAGACTCACGGGGTCACACCGTTTTTAAGACTGTTGATCTGTATTTCAGCTGCTGTCCCGACTCAAGGGGAACTTGGAAGAAGAAAACCATCACCTCTTGAGCCAAATCCAGCTGTTGAGCCAGCAGAACCAGATGCTTCTAGAACAGAACCTGGAGAACAAGGAGCAGTACCACGAAGAACAGAAGCAATACATGTAAGGGACCCGGGTGATGGTGCGCCTGTCGACACCGGGATCCTGGCTTCCCGTTCTGGGCCAGAACAGCCCCGGGGCCTGTCAGTGTCCTAAGGGCAAGGGCAGGCCAGCTTACCAGCCTGTCCTCCTCTCTCTTGCCCTGGAGTGGTTCTGGGTTTCTACAGGTAGTGGCAGTTGGCTTTCATTAGCTTTTTAAAGGCACTGCCCACCGCCAGAAGCTTCTTACTCTGCTTTTGGAATTAAATGCACTTCTAAAAATACAAGCGTGCCACTGAGGAGTAGCTCAGGGAAAGAATTCACATCGAAGGCCGAGCAGGGCTCTTTGTCACTCATGTCTGTGTTTGATGAGCGTCTGGAGGGTTGGTGACCAGTGTGCCACAGTATTTATTTCTCCCGGCTTTACATGGGCCCTGTGAGGTGCACAGCAATCTGGTGAACGGGAACTGGTGGGACTGATGGGATATGACTAGAGCTGTGTCCGTACCAGAGGTAGAGGAGCTTCAGGGAGATGGAGAAGGAGGAGATGGGGTTAGTGCTGCTGATGCAGGACGGGGACCAGCAGGGCAGATGGGGGGATGTGGAGGTGGAGCATGGCAGGGGCCTGGGTGCAGGGAACCTGGAGCAGCCCCAGCAGAGGAGGCGCCGATGCCTGGCTCACAAGTCAGGATACACCAGGAAGTGCCACAGGATGCTGGTCCAGCCAGACCTAGGAAGCTGCCAGAGATGAGCTCAAGAGGCTTGGTACTGAGATGTGGTACAGACGTGAAGTAACACAGGATGGGTCCATGGATTCAGGGGGTTTCCACCGCTCTGCTGTGGTTGGACCATCCTTGCTGTGGGCAGGAGCGCCTGGCCGGCTTGGGGAAGGTAGGAGACGGTTGTAGAGGGGCATGGTCTCGTCCCAGCTCTCAAGTGCCCTGAGGCTTATTTGTTACCCTCCCGGTTTCATCTCCACGTTCAGAGGTGGCTCACCACCTACCAGAAAATGCTTTGCATCAAAAACCACACCATAATTTTGGGAGTAGAAACAACCATTGCCTGAAGTTGGCCCTCTGTAATCCAGTGGATGATAATCGCTGCAGACGCCGGGCAGGTGCTAACTAGAAGAGGAGGCGCCTGGACCCCAGGGGGATGGTTGGATGACAGTTCTGCATTAGAGAGTGTCTGCGGAGGGCCAGGAATTGGCAGGCTTCCCAGAGGCTGCTTCGAGCAGAGCAGAGCACTGTTTCGGGGGCCGGGAGGGGCCTGGGCCTGCTCTCTGACTTTGCCTGCAGCTGTGGGGGGCGGACCCAGCCACAGAAGCCCTCCAGGCTTAAGGCCACGCGGCAGGGCTGTGAGGACAGAGGAACAGATCACAGGCATCGAGTCAAGGGGGCTGACTCAAACAGCGAGGGATTGGGGGTTGGTGGTCAGGACCCAGTGGTTCCAGAAGCTGCCTCTCTTCATGAGGAGCTCCCTTTGTGGGGGAACGCTTGGGAAAGTCCCTGGTTTGGGTGGAACCTTGGCAGCGCCTTGACAGAAACAATCCTGAGCCATTGCCTCTGGCCCAGAAGCCTCATTTTCCAGTGAGAAAACCGAGGGTCCGAGCTGTGAAGAGACCACCCAGGAGGTGAGAGGCTGGAGGGGACAGGAGTCAGTGGCCCTGTGGGCAGTGCTGTATGGAGTCCGCCCGCGGGGCTCCCTGAGATAAAAGCACACCCTGTGAATCAGGAAGGCCAGCGTCTCTCTCCCAGGAAGCAGAGGTGCTCTCTGGCAGCCCGAGGCTCAAGAAGTGTCTTTCTGGTCTTTTCTGCATTTTTTGAAATAGGAGCTGGTTTCCAGCATGTACAAGCTGGGAGATTTTGCTTCACGATCTTGAGTTTCTGGCTTCTCTGGGAAATGAGAAGATCCACCCCATCCCCCGACCCAGGTCTGCATTCATTCCTGCTGCTGCTGCTAAGTCGCTTCAGTCGTGTCCGACTCTGTGCGACCCCATAGACGGCAGCCCACCAGGCTCCCCCGTCCCTGGGATTCTCCAGGCAAGAACACTGGAGTGGGTTGCCATTGCCTTCTCCAGCATCATTCCTACATGGCAGCAATCCCAGGTGGTTCACCATGCTTCAGGCCACCCCGCCCTCCCTGGTCTTTCCAGGCTCACTGTGCTCCTCATCTTTTCTTTCTGGCCCCTGGAAGCTTTCAAGTTTGTCTCCACAAAAGTGTAATCAGAAACCCAATGTTGGAATGGGTCCGAGTCAGAGGTCTGCTTTTGCTAAGATGACTTTTTCCACCTTGATGCCCACCTAGCATCTGAGGGCACACTTCACCCCACCACCAAGGTCTGGTTGATATGCACGCCCACGAGCTGGCCCTGAGTGTGACCCTGGGGTGTCCCATGTCCTGAATGACCAGGCCGGAAAGTCCTTGCTTCTGAGCTGGGTTTTCAGACGGTCAGGGGTTTGCTTCCTTGAGGCCACTCACAGCTGGATCCTGGGAGCTCGCAGGCCGCCTCAAGGCATTAGGACTTCCTGGGCCTGTATCCCGTGTTTCCATTCACATATTCCTGACTCAGTGCCCAGGGTGGCCCACGTGACGTGTGCTGGGCCACGTCCCAGGCCGACCTGAGTGACTTCATTTGTCTGACTTAAACCTGACTTGATGGTCTGTCCCCTCTCTCCACAGAGACAAATTAAATGCGTTACGGAGACACAAGGAAAAGCTGGAAGAAAAAATCATGGATCAGTACAAATTCTATGATCCTGCTCCAAAGAAGTGAGTTGACTTAAGCTTCAGGGGCTGAAACACAGAACAGCCGGCATTCCTTATTCACGCTCAGGGCGGAAACTAGCTGTCAGGAGCAGCCCGGTCTGTAGGGCCGGTGTCTTCCATGCTGGCAGGCCACCTCTGTGCACCTCCCTCCCACAGAGGGAAGAGTTTAGAATTTCTTTCAGCCCTGTGCTGGGTTGTAGGGCTGGCTCCGTCCCCCAAGGCTACTGGCCTCTTCCATCAAGCACCACTTCCCTGGGCCTGGTCTCCAGGAGTTGGGCCCTACAGATAGTCCTGGCCCAGCCCAGCCTTGACGTCAGAATCGCTGTAATCCCTAACGGCCTCTCTGTTAAAGTCACAGAAGCACAGAGGTTCAGAACCTCAGTCTCAGCATTCCCGGTGGCAGATGGACACTGAGGCCCAGATGCAGAAGTGGAGCGAGTTGTGTAAACACAGTTCAGTGCGGTTCAGCGCAGGAGGAGAATCCGGACGTGGTTCTCTTTTCGATACAGCAGAAGCCTTCTCTGTTTCCTGTTAGCTACAACTTTTATCACTTACTCATTATATTCCCTGTTTTTCATTTACACGGCCCGCTCTTCACTGCCCTCTGCCACCACGCCCAGACTCCTGGGTGCCGGGAGTGGTCAGGGAATGCCAGCTTATTGTTAATACTTCCTGTGAACCTTAGCAGGGAATGAGGAGGAATGTGAAGCTGAAAATGGCATTTTGGCAGAAAACTGGCCACCTGATAGATCAGATTAGCAGAGCACTTCTTTTATTTCACAGAGGTAATCAAGAGTTAATGAGCTGCTGCTGCTACTAAGTCACTTCAGTCGTGTCTGACTCTATGTGACCCCATAGACGGCAGCCCACCAGGCTCCCTCGTCCCTGGGATTCTCCAGGCAAGAACACTGGAGTGGGTTGCCATTTCCTTCTCCAAGGTGGCTCAGTGGTAAAGAATCTGCCTGCCCATGCAGGAGATGGGGATTCGATCCCTGGTCAAGAAGATCCCCTGGAGAAGGAAATGGCAACCCACTCCAGTATTCTTACCTGGGAAATCCCATGGACAGAGGAGCCTGGCAGGGGCAGTCTATGGGGCCACAAAGAGATGGACACGACTTAGCGACTAGACGACTTCGCTTATGGTCCGGTGCCTTCCCATACAGGGGTTGTGGGTTCAGTCCCTGGTTGGGAAGCTAAGATCCTACATACCTCCTGGCCAAAAATCCAGAACATAAACCGCAGAAGCAATATTGAAACAAAGTCAGATAAAGACTTTTAAAATGGTCCACATTAAAAAAAGAGAAAAAAAGGGTTAATGGACGCACTTGAAGTTCCGTTTTTCCAAGAGAGTAGTGTGGATTTCTGCACCCATACGTGGTTCTGCCATCCCTGAGCTGTACCTGATTGAGAATTCCATTCTGTCTCCTGAGCCCCAAATACAGTGCCAATATTCTAAACCCGTTACTGGCCACCTTCCCAGGCTGGTGATGGGGACACCAGCCCATGTTAGGACACTGTACCCTGTGACCTGCTGGAGCAGGCAGTGAGGGTTGACTGTGTCCTAAAAATCTACTCATTAGGAAAAACCACTGGATTGGAGCCAAAGCCTTAGTCAAACTCATCAAACCAAAGAAAGAGGGTTCCAGAGAACGCTTGAAGTCAACCACAGACAGCCCTCCCCGGCAGCTGGAGTCCCCAGACCCGACCTTGCCATCTGCTTCTCAGCTGCTCAGATCTCAGCCCGAGAACCCCGAGTCCACCCCATCGAGCTCAAACTGCCCAGACGAACGTGACGCCCATAACGGGCCCCTGGGAAAAGGTAGGTATGCTGACCTGGCTGGCGGAGGTGGGCCTAAGGGACCCTCTCATTGGACGGGGTAGAGGGAGGTGGCTTGTAGATGTGCCCATGTGTGTGTAAGAGCCTGAAAGGAGTGTGTTAATAGCCAGGAAAGTATAAACCCATGTCACATAAGAAGCGTCACTAATCCCGTAGATGATGAGAGGCACTCAAGCCGCAAGTGGCCCTACAGGCACCAGAAGCAAGCTCAGTAGCATAGGCTTGGAGGTTTCCTTGTGCAGGTTAGAAATTTAGAATAAGCTGTCTCTGTAGGGACATCCCAGGCACATTTCGTGGGTAATAGGCACATATGAGATCTCAGCAAGTCCGTGTGTGGTTTCAGTCTTTTCTTAACTTGGAAAGGCAGGCAGGTTTTCTTCTCAGCCTGACCTGGCCTTCGGTCCTACCAGCCAGGGCGCTTGGCTTAATCTTTCCATGAAGACTGTCATGAGTTTGCCAGAGGTTCTGAAACGGACTTCTCGTTGAATATGCTTCATGTCATCAAATCTAAGAGGCTTTCAATTATAAACTGCACAATTACTTTACCTGCCACTGGCAATCCAATGATGCAGAACTTTACCGCTCAGAACTTCTACCATGTTCTGGTTGACAAGCTCTTCTAAAGGACTTAATTAGATAGATTTTTGTTGTACACACATAAAAGGAAAATATAAACAAAATATATTGGTTGCGGCAGCAACAATTTTGTCACCGTTTCGTCTGGATCCCCCCCCCTCCCGCAGTGGTGACTCTAAGATACTGTGGGAGCTGCACCCTGATTTCAGTGATGTTAAGATTTGGGGGTGGAAGATGTACATCTTAGAACTGATTAAACACGGCAGTTACTTCAAACATTGTTCAGCTTCCCAATTTACTTTCAAATATCATTGCTCGGATTATTTATACTGAACCTACATCCTGAGTAAATTTTTATGAAAGACACCAGGACTTTCTGAAGATCAGGCCTGTGCCTGAGACCCCCCACGTTCTCAGGGGTAGGGGCTGACCCTATAGCACTAACAGCCAGTGACAAGCCACCCTCTGCTGAGTGGGACAGGCACAGGCCTTTCAGGAGGCCGCGCTCACCACTTCAGGTTCTGTCTTGTCACTTTCAAATGCACAGAAGCAAGTGTTTTCACACCTTGTTTGGGGACTAACGTTTGCACTCCCATTCTTCGCAGGAGGTCAGATTATGTAAAAGGCTCTTGTTCAGGTCAGTGATGATGAAACGTAACGTTTGTTTTCATCTAGACGGGTTCTCTGGCCTCTAGTGTTCATATTGGCTATTTAATTATTTTGACATTCATCACCTCAACTTGTATTAAACTTGGCTTAATGAACTATACCTGAGCGGGTTGCCATTTCCTCCTCCAAGGGATCTTCCCCACCCAGGGATTGAACCCACGTCTCCTGCATTGCAGGCAGATTCTTTACCACTGAGCCACCAGGGAAGTCCTCCATAATCAGCCCGACTGAGTCAGGGAAACATTCATGGGAAAAAATTGCTTGTACCAATCCATGAGTGAGCAAGTCAGCGATAATTATTAATAACAGCAGCCATTCACTGAATGCCTTTTTGGGGGCAGTCAGCACCTTTTTAATTTACTTTATCTCCCTCATTTAGTCCTAACTGCCCTGTGAGGTAGGCATGATTAATCGTCCCCCTTTCAGAGCTGAGAAAGCGAGGCTTAACAAGGTGAGACACTTGCTGCTGTAATAAGTGATGGAGCTTAGATTTGAACACAGGCCTATTAACCCTGGAATCTGAGCTCTTTGCCACCAAGTGCACATTCTGCAGTGAAAGCTGATCAAACATGTCGCCTAACAGAGATGTTAGGCATCCCCCCAGCAGAGCTAAGGGCCCCAGTATCACATCAGTCCCTTACCTGTGGTGTGAATATTGACCACCAGGTGGCGCTATGGAGGAAGAAACAATGGAGGTTCTGGTTCCAAATTTAATTCTAAGTCAGAAATTGGATGTATTGGTTATGTTTCTGTATGACCTGTTCAAAAAGTTAGACCAATTGTCTGCTCCAATAATTTTTATTTCTGATAAAAATTAGAAATCATTTAAAAGTCATGTATTAGAAGAAAAAAAGTGAAAAAAAGTGAAGTCACTCAGTCGTGTCCAACTCTTTGCAACCCCGTGGACACCAGGCTCCTCCATCCATGGGATTTTCTAGGGAAGAGTACTGGAGAAAGGGTATAGTAATTCTTAGTGTTGAGGGCTTTGGAGTATGAAAAAGAGGTATTTCCATTATTTTTTTTAACTCATCCTGCCAAAAAAGATTATTCCAGATGTATAAGAATTATTGGTGAGTAATAGTCAGTAGACTGTTTCATTACAGCAGGCCAGAAAAGTGTTGTTTCCAAGGTCTTTGAACAGGAATGAGAGTAACACATGAGCCAAATTGTCAAGGAGTCGGTCGTTAAAATGGATGAGTAAGAGAAGCTGGGTCCTAAATTAATGAACATTCTTATTTAATAATTTAACACATTGAAATTGAAAATCATTTAAGCCCTTGGCTCCTTGAGTAATATGTAATTCTCTTCACGTGCTGAGTAAAGTGTTGGCACTAAGATGCCGCTAAATTAATTAAATTGAGGCCGAGCATAAATGATTCACTGAGTCCTGATTCCAGTCTTGTTGTGGTTTTTGTTTCCATCTTTCCTGGGCTGGATTCTGATTTCCAAAGTACATTGAACTAATTTGGAGTTACGTGTTATTATTCATTTCATTTATTTGTTGTTGTTTTTTTTTTTTTTTCTTTTTTCCTTTCTCTCTCGGGTTATCCTGGGGATAACGATTTAGCAACTCAGCGCAAAAAGAGTCCCTTTTTGAGAAGCAAAAGCAAGGACAAAGACAAGTCTCCAACGGCCCAGCCGGCTCTCTCTAAACGCCTGCGGTTCTGGTCTTCCTCTGACATCCCATCCTCTCCTAACGAGTCTCTCCCCTTTTCAGAAATTGGAGACTTCTAATCCTTTTCCTTTACCATGTGTCTTCATCGTGTATCCTCCTTCATTTCTGAAATTCAAACAAACAGAAAAAAAAAACAAAAAACAAAAAAAGCAGTACCTAAAGGCCAGATGACCCCTAGCGGACCCCTCCTCCCAACCCCAATTCCAGGCCAGACTTTAAAGTAGCCAGCGTGGATTCTGATTTCAAAAGAGAAGATGAGTTGCCACACCCTCTGGACCGTTTCTCCAGCACAGCACAGTTGTAGGGGCGCCTCGGGACATCCATGCCCAGGTCCTGGGGCCGGGATGTCCGTGCTGAGTAAGTCCAGTGGCTGTGTGCTGCCCCTCTTCGCGCCTGCAGGCTTTTTGTCAACGCTCGAAAATAAAGCAGAGCTGGTCAGTTGTCGCTATGCTTCCTAAAATATACAGCCTCTGTCAAGTGACTTTTTTTTTTCCTTAAGGCTTATCTTGAAGCAGCTAAATTTAAAACCGCTGCCCTTTTCTCCTCTTTCTTTGTCAGAGCCCCGAATTGATGGCTTTTGCCAAATAGGGTCCTTTCTAGAGGTGTTGTATCTTTTGAAGGATTTACTGTGCTCCGTTCAAGCGTTTTGAATAATTGCATCGATGATGCCCAGCCAGAGGCCAGCCCAGAATGAAGCTTTATGACTGTGCTGTCGTTCCCTGAACATCTCGGGTGCTGAAGTTAAAGCAGCAGTGGGCAGAAAGAGCATCAGCAGGCCAGTCACGCCCAGAGCAGCAGAAAGGCTGGTCGAGACAGGCCTTTAGCTACTGCAGTTTCTTTCTGTCTTCAGTCATTCTTGATCCATCTTCATGATTTTTGCCACCTCTGTCCATCACCTGTGTGGTCACTGACATACTTCCCCTTGAACTGACCTACCATTTCCACTTAAATTTATCCTCAAAGGATAGATTATTACCTGTACTGTAAATGGAGAGCCAGTACCATTAAAAACAAGGTAACTATATAAAAAAATAAGTCCACACGTATTGAAATGCTGAAGTTGGCTGATGTGGTACCGACTTCCTCTCTCGCTTGCCGCCTTGGGAACCCTGGACTGCTGTGGTCCCGGCCCCCCGTCCTCTGAGCTTGCTGCTGGAACGGTGCTGTTTCTCTGCTGTTTGTGCTAACTGTTTGGTCATCTCCACCTCCCCGCCACCCGCTCCTCCTCTTAACTTCACCTGTTGGTTGTCTGCCCCATGCATCCCACCAGACTTGAATCTTGCTTCTCATCAAGGTTATCTTTCAGAATCCAAATTCTACCTTGATTTCGAGTCATGATAAGATGTAGGCGATTAAAACTTCACCGTGAATCCAGACTTGGAGTGGCCGAGGGGCCGGCAGGGTCAGGTCCATGGAAGAGGGGAGGGGAGGGGCCATAGAGCCCAACAGTGGGCAAGGCTCTGGGTCTGCAGCCTTGGCGTGCCTGGAGTGAGACGCCATGGGAGACAGCATGGTCCTAATGCTCACAGGAACTCCAGCTGCGTTCATTTCTGTCTCGTATTTGGAGAGCCCATCCCTTTTCTTACTACGAGATAGGTGGAGGGTTGGGTTGTATAAGAATGTTTTTAAATAGGATTTTACTTAACTTTGACAAGAGTATATCTTCATGGTAGAAAACTTCGAGATTGCAGAAAAGCATAAGACAGAAGATAAAAATCCTTCTGGTAGTCTCACCATGCAAACATCAAAGATCTCTTAAATTATTGTTAATGTGACAACAAACTTTTTCCTGAGTTTATAAGTGAAGCCAGTTGGCAAGATGCACATCCTGGACCTTCAGAGCCTCAGGTCGCAGTGATCCTGAGCAGACATCTACCAGAATCTTTTTTATTTTAATTTCAGATTCAATTTTTACTGGAGAAAAGTTGCTTTACAATGTATTAGTTTCTACCGTACAGCAAAGTGAATCAGCTGTATGTATACACATATCCCCTCTTTTTTGGACTTTCTTCTGCCAGGATCTTTTTGCATCAGGGATTTGTATGATGCACAGTGCTAGGTGGCAGGCGTGCCCTGTAATTAATATGTTGGACTTCTACCAATAGTTTCTTTGTTCTCCTGAGTTTTTCCTTTATTGTCTCCCAACCAAAATTCCAGGGCTTGCAGTATGGCCCATCAGTGGAGCTGGGGTCTCTGATACAGGCCTGTAGCCAGGGCCCTCCTGTTTAAACCACAGCCCAGATGCTCAGCCCAGATGCTCGGAGGTGGGGCGTGGGTAGGGGGCAACTCAGCTTTTCGTCCCTGTGGTCTGTGTGCCCTGCTGCCCTTGCTTCTAGGCCTCCGTGTGGTCGCCCAGCCTGAGCCCAGGATTCTGCTGCCCCGTCTCTCAATGTCCTTTTCTGCCCCAGGCCCTGGGGACCTAAAGCCAAAGCGAGGGTCCCCGCACCGAGGCAGCCTGGACCACAAGGACGCCTCTGCTGACCCAGCCGTGAAGCCCTGGCCCCTGGAGCTGGGCCCCCGGCCCTGTTCGACCTCAGCCATCACTACAACCCCTTCCAGCTCCAGCTCCAGCTCCCGGCACCCAGGCCGCACCAAAGGTGAGTCATGGGCCTCTCCAAAAACAAGAGGGCTGAGCATCTGGGGTTCAGGGTCCTTCCTAAAGACCCCAGGCTCTCAGTGGGAGAAAAGGTCCCAGGCTGAGAGGTAGTGAGCAGGGTGGTTAAGTTGTGGGCAGGCTCTGGCATCATCCAGACATGAGTTCAGACTTCAGCCCCGCCTGCCAGCTGGGTGGGTGACTCTGGACAGATAAGAAGCCTGATCTCAAGCCACTGGAGGGGAAGCCCCGGGACCCACTCCCACCACCACCATGCAGAGCTTGGTGGCACCAAGTAGATCTAGAAGGGAGGTAAGCCAGCATCTGGGCTAAAAGGAGGCATCCTCTCCAGCCCACCTTAGTAGAAGTCTGGAGGTTCCTTCTCTGTGGAGGATACACAAGAGGGTCTCTGAACCGGAGGTGTGTTGACAGAGTGGAAGGCAAGTTTCCCAAGTGAAAAACAAGGGGGTTGTAGGGAAGGATTTACAAACTGACGGTCTCCCAGGTTGCCAGTAGCTATGCGTGTTCACACCTTTAGACATGAGATTAAAATATTGTCCCAGTCATCTGATCAACTTAAGAAGATCCCAGCTGAATGTCTCCATCAGATCTTGCCGGGTGAAGCCCAGCAACCTCTCTAGAGCCTCTAGTAGCAGAGACCAAAACCAGTGTGAGAGGCAACAGTGAGACATCATGGGAGTAAACAGACATAAGCACAGAGATGGAAGCTTTACAATGCCCGTCATTAACGTAGTCAGAGATGAGCAAAGCTGTTGCACCCATGAAACAAGGATAGGGTGCTAAGAGGGGGGAAGTACTGGGAAATTTAAGATACCCAAACAGGAGGAACAGGTAAAGCTTAAAACCAAGAAAGACCTTCAGCTGATAATTTAAAAATAGGAGATATCCAAAGAAACAGCTAAAAGGACTGGAAGTAATTGCCTCTGAGGTGTTAGAAGTTGGAAAACTATAAGTGGTTGTTATTTTTCACAGTAATAGCACCCACTCTGCTCTTAAAACCAGGGGCTTACACAACCTTGGTTTGACAAGCAAAGACAGACAGGGTCCCTGCCCTTGTCCCAGTTGCTTATAAGTAGGAAGCCCCCCAGGGGAGAAGGTGAGTGGGGTGGACACAGGAGAGGTGGGCAGCCTCTCCCCACTGCTGGCAGTCACTTACTGTTGGGCGTCAGTGGAGCTGTGCCGTGAGCTGTCTGGGAGAGCCATGCCCTGAGCCCGCTTGGCAAGGGTGTCAGTTTTCCACAGCCATCAGTCCCCCCTGGTTTCTGGAGCTCTGGGGTGCAGAGGCCCTGCCTGGTCCTGGGGAAGAGCTGGGAACACCATCTCCCCTCAGGGTTTTGGGGGTCTCTGTGGTTCAAGATCCAGCCCTCTGGGCTGACCCACAGGCTATCTCAGCCTGCATCCCATCGGAGCCCAAGCCTGGAATCATCCTGGAATCTCACTGGCCTGCAGAGCGAGCACAAGGGCCTGTCACCAATGGTGGCCCCGGACTGCCCCCAGCAATTCCTTGGCAGCCTGGCTCTCACATTCTGGGCAGTCATTGCGGATGGCCGTGTAGCCATCATCAAAGTGGAAACTGCCCTCCCCCACCCCCCGGGACCAGGATTTCTCTAAGTAAATCTAGTTCCTTTTTAGAGTGGAGTTTAATAATCAAGATCTGGGCGTGACAGAGTTCTCATTGCTTCTGCACCCTTTCAGTAAAGAAATTCTTTTTTTCCAGTTCTATTTTAGTCTTACAGGGGTTTGTTTTCACTTCGATTTCATGTGTGTGTCCTTTTCTTACACAGACGTCTTCTCTCTCAACACATTTACTTATATTTCCTGAAAGTATGCAGTAATGGTTAAAACTTTTAATACTGATACTGCTACTAACAAAATCACCAAGTGATGTTTATTTCCTTTGTAATTCTTCTAGTGCTTAATTCACTGGAATTTTTCTTTTATGGATTATGTTAGTGGGTTCATATACACTAAGGTTTATTTGTTTCTGTCTTCAATTGTAGAGTTTTTTCTTTTTTAAATTCTGTTTTTTACTACATAAAATATTTACATAATTTAAACCTAAATTACATAAAAAGGCATGCTTAGATTTCTAAGCCTCACGTCTCTCCCTTTCTCCTCCATTACATTCCAAAATCACCTTATAGATAACCTTTTTTTTAGTTCCTTATTTATACTTTGTGTTTCTTTTTGCAAAAAATAAATAAAAATATTGCATCTTGGAATTTTTTTTTTCACTTAGACATATATCATGGAGATCTTTCTCATTCTTTGTATAAGCACACAATAATTAAAATGTTGATATGACGATATTCAGCCAACCAGTCCCCAGAGTTGATTCCTGGAATTAGGATTGCTGAGTCAAAAGGCAAATACAAGTATACTTCTCCTAAATACGATTCCATATTTTTTAAAGGTTCTTCAGAAAATTCTGATAATTAGCCGGGTTTAATGAGCCTACGTGTCACTAGCCATATTTTACTATTGTAATCAAAGCAGCAAGTCTTAATTAAGCCGCTACTTTGAGTTGGGCATTAGGTTGTTTAGTCGCTAAGTCATGTCCGACTCTTTTTGTGACCCCATGGACTGTGGCCCACCAGGCTCCTCAGTGCATGGGATTTCCCAGGCGAGTTTACTGGTGTGGGTTGCCAATTTCCTTCTCCAGGGGATCTTCCCAACTCAGGGTTCAAACCTGTGTCTCCTGCATTGGCAGGCGCTGTCTTTACTACTGAGCCACCAGGGAAGCCCATTGGACATTAAGGGAGAACACAAAAAGTAGGATTCTCCTGCCTTCAGTGAATTAAAGAAAGGAGTCCTGCTGTCATCTCCCGGGAGACAGAACCTGTAGAGGAAGCCATTAGATCATATCTAACTTCAATTTATTGGAGCATAGTTGGTTTACAGTGTTGTGTTTGTCCGTTTCTGCAGCGCATCAGAATGAATCAGTTATACATACATTCATTCTTTTTTAGATTCTTTTCCCAAATTGACCATTACAGAGTATTAAGAGTTGCCTGTGCGATACAGTAGGTCCTTATTAGTTATCTATAGTTATTTATAGTAGTGTGAAGATCATACCTAACTTTGAGTGTCTCTCACTACCAGAATTTTTATAATTGGAGTCAGGAGTGGGTTGGAAACCTTTTGCCACTTTGGAGGGACCCAGGGTCTACTGTCAGAAAGAAACTCGCAAGTCCGAGGCACAGGGCATTTGAATCCCTCTCGGAGAGGGCCGTGGATGGCTGGCCTGTGCTTCCAGGTCTATTTCTGGAGCTGCCAGGGCAGGGCTATCTCCAGGGAGTCAGCCTCTCCCATCAGGTGCTGGAATCTTTCCTTTGCCCTCCTCCTATGACCCAAAAGCAGTGTGGCCCCCGGACCAGAACTGCCGGCACGGCCTGGCCTTGGAGGTTGGGAAGTGGTCCCCAGGGCCCTAAATATTCAGCTCCTTTTGCTGTGTTAATCCTTAGGCCAGATCACTGCTTTAGCCTTCAAGGCCCAGTCACGGCACAGGCGGAAAGGGGATTTAAAGTTAAATAGGAGTCAGGAGTATGAGGCTTATACCAGCAGGAGGCACAGAAGAGGCCAGGTCCATGCCCCCCTCCCTCACCCCGAGAGCCAAGGGCTGCCACGACCCAGGTGCCAGGCAAGGGTCAGAGGTGGCCGTCTGGCAGAGGGCCTGAGTTTCCCTATGGAAGTTCCCGAACCCCTGACTCATTGTCCTGTTTTCACCACAGGTTATAATTCCGACGACAGTCTCTGCGAGCCGTCCTTGGAGCTCGAGTTCCTTCACCCCAGGCAGTACGGTGAGTGGTCAGTGCGACATACCCTTCCACCTGGATTCTCAGTCTTGTTCTCATCAATAGTGCTTCTCCCTCAAGCTAAGTCCTGCACAGAAGTCCAATACACAAAACAGATGAAAATGGAGTTGTTGGATGAAGTGGGGATAGGTCCGCAGTTCGTCCAAGCTCCTTCCTTCCCCTCCCCAGGGGCCTGAGCATCTGACTTCTGCTTATATACCTCCAATGACGAGGAACTCACTACTTAGGAAGCATCCCACTTCTGGAGACTTTAATTTCCCTTGCCTTAAAGCACCCCTCATGTTTGCCAGGATGTTCCAGTGACCCACACAGGGAGCACTGACTTCAGGAGGATCTCTTGCCACCCTCACTCGCAGAATGGCTCCAAGTTACATTTAGTCTTAGACACTGTTGAAAGTACTTGCCATTTGAGTTAGGCATATTGTAAATTTCTGTGGAAGGGAAACCAAAATTATACTAACTTTCTCAAAAAATTAAAAGTGGATTTTTTTTTTAATTTTGCAAAACAGAAGTCATAGGAAGGTTGGAAGATAATTCTTAAAAAAAAAACTCAAAATTTACATTTATTTCAGTTTACTTCTGATCAACAGTGTGTGGGAACTAGCTATCTTAAAACTTTTATGATACAGATACAGATGTTCCCAGTTTATAGGCTCTGTGGTGACACAGGTTGACACAAGGAGCCCTTAGGTCTTTGCACCAAGTGGTGGGCAACACAATAGCAAGGATCTCCTGCAACGTTGGGTAAACTGGAGTAGCCTGATTTATGCTTGTCAGCTGACCAGGAGGGTTTTCTTCCTAAGTATTTGATTCCTTGAGCTTCTCTTATCAGGAAAAAGAAGGGAAAGGGATTTTCGATGCAACACTTAGATAAAAGTGCTTTTGGGTCCCATTGATTTGTATCACAATTTTCTTTAATGAAACTTAATTTTCTTTCCTAAAGAGGGATGTGCATTTTTAAATTTCAAAAATTCCCTTCTCAACAAGAGGACTTATTTTGCTTTTATACCATGCACCAAAAAAACGTGTATTTTTTGGCTCATCCCCAAATGCAGTTTGCTAGTAAGTGTTTTCCAGATGCATGCTATTTGCAGCGAACACATCAGCACTTGGGAACTAGGTGCCCTAAAGACCCAGAAGAACAAGAGCAAACTTGCAGGCGGTGGGGGGAGGTGGCTTGTAAGCAGCGTGTCTTCCGTTTTCAGTGCGCTCAACACTAGCTGTGTGCTGGGAGGATGTAGAGATGACAGAAACACGGCCTTTCCCCCGGGGGTTCGCCATCCAGCAGGACAAACTGATACAGGGCAGGCTGGTATGAGCGATGGTGCCCGGTACAACCGCGGAGGAGACCCAGAGGGGTGGCCTACAGGACTTGAAGGCACAGCCTGCCCTTGGCAGGGCAGGGGGGCAATGTCCCTGGTCCTGGCACTCAGTCTCTGATCCAAGAGCCACCACAGACATGCTCAGTGCAGACGGCAGCCCCAAGGCCTGGTTCCCTCCAGCACTCGTCACCATAAAGGTCACTCCAGGGCAGATGTGAATTTGAGACAGATGGGCTGAAGGACAGCAGACAGCTGGGAAAAGCAAGTGCTCCCTGTCCTGCTGAGGGTCCCAGCTCCTCCTCCTGGGATCAGGGAACTGAGGTTGCACACATGTACGCACGTGAACACACACCACCATTTCCTGGCTCCCGCCCTCACCGAGCTGCACTGTCATCTAGGCAGGAGATTTCACACGTGTTCCAGGAAGATCTGTGCAGGAATAGGGGTGAGGACCTGCACCCAACCCTTGGCTCACCTGGAGCGGCCCTTTTTTCATCTGCTTTTTCAGTTCTGCATGAGAGTTTCTTCGTTAACAAAATTGTTTGAAGCCACAGCCCTAGACCTAACTTTAAAAAACAAAAATCTTCACACTGTTTTTTCTGGACGCCCATACCTGGCACTCGAGGAAGTTAGCCACCCTCATGGGAGAACACGGGATGTCCTGAAACCCATCCTTCCGGGGCATGCTCAGCTCCACTTCTGCAGAGTGACTTTGTTCCAAAATTTTTCTCAGATTAGATGGTTCGATCCAGGCTAGACCTGGTCACGGGCCTTTAGATTGAATGTTGGCATTGCCTTGCAGCGTCCCGGCCGGGGAGCTTGGAGAGCAGTAGAAACGCACCCATTGACAGCTCACCTCTTAACCGCAAAGGTGAGCCGGCCCTCCTCCTGGGCACTTTGCAGTGTCTGTGGGTCTTTGTGTTTATATTATATTTGTAATTTTTAAAATACAGTTCCCCAAGATCTTCCATGCATTCGATATTAATTGCATTCCAAGGCCACATCACGTGATTTCAAGTGCAGGCTGAGAGCGTAAATGGATTTTACTTCAAATCCCTTCACCCCCACTGACAGTCTGGGCACCTAGGCGAGTCAGCCACCCTCTGAATCTGAGTTACTTCATCTTTAGTTCCATTCCACTGTGGGCAGAGAACAGAGTGGCTTTGAGTCTCGGGTTTTTTAAAGTT
The DNA here is from genome assembly GCF_001704415.2 of Capra hircus. Classification (NCBI taxonomy): domain Eukaryota; kingdom Metazoa; phylum Chordata; class Mammalia; order Artiodactyla; family Bovidae; genus Capra; species Capra hircus. The sequence continues at coordinate 55,537,445 of NC_030828.1, read as the reverse complement.
GATTTTATAGTGCAAAATATAGTCTGTCTTAATGAATGTTTCCTGTACGTCTGAAAAGAATGTGTTTGCTGTCCCGGGACCATAAACTCTTACACAGATTTTTTTCACTTCTTGGTATCCATGTGACCATCTGACATACAGCAAGTGCTCAGTAAAGCTTTTAAAAATATGAATGGATGAGAGCTAACGAGTGTGGTGAAAGTCGCTCAGTCGTGTCCAGCTCTTTGCAACCCCATGGACTATAAAGTCCATGGAATTCTCCTGGCCAGAATGCTGGAGTGGGTAGCTGTTCCCTTCTCCAAGGGATCTTCCCAACCCAGGGATCGAACCCAGGTCTCCCGCATGGCAGGTGGATTCTTTACCAGCTGAGCCACCAGGGACCTTAGCACTACTAACAGTATGAACTTTAGCAGAAACTTTCCACGTTTATCTCAAACTATTTTGTTCCAAATTCTAAGCATCCCAGAGTATGGGATGCTTAGCACATACTGTTAGTAGTACTAAGCCTGGGAGAAGTGTGCCCCGGGTTCTCGGGCAGGATCCTTGTCTAGGTGAGCGGCAGGCAGCACGGAGCCCACTAGAGGCAGAGGCGGTCTGATGTGTGCTCTGTGTCGTGACTCCAGGTTCCTCTGACCAGCTCCACGGCAGATCCGAGAGCTTCAGCAGCGAAGACCTGATCCCCAGCAGGGACACAGCCACTCTGCCACGGGATGCCAGCACCCCGGGGCGCCCCGCCCTCGGCCGCCATGAGTACCCCCCACCACGGAATGGGCCTCTCCCCCAGGAGGGTGTGCAGAAGAGGAGCACGGCCCAGCCCCATGGTGGGGTGCGACCCTGCTCCACATCCCCAAGCAGCGAGATGGTCACCCTGGAGGAGTTCCTGGAGGAGAGCAACCGGGACTCCCCGTCCCCCGTGAGTGGCCCTGGGGCTCAAAGGGACACAGCGGGTCCGTCATCCCTCGCACACTCCCTGGATTGGGATAGCAGGCAGAAACTGTCAGCAGAGATACAGGGATGGAGCAGGGGGCACTCCATCCTGTGGGGCTCCTTAGATGGGGAGGAAGCCCACGAGACTGCAGGTCCTGGTGCTGGCATGGAGGGCGGGGATGGTGTGTGCCCACTGCTGCAGGCTTCTTGAGAGATGTGCCCAGCACCCATTCTGGGCTTGGCATCTCAACCAGGTTTTGAGGCAGAGCTCTGCGTGCCCACTTCCCCTGAGCCCTCACCAGCAGAGATCAGTTTCTTCTATAAAGAGCCAGAGAGTAAATATTTGAGGCTTCCCTGGCAGGACGGTCTCTGTTGCAGCCTCTCGACACTGCCATTTTAGTAGGGAAGCAGCTCTAACCATCTGTCAATGAGTCGGCATGACTGTGTTCCAAGAAAACTTGACTTATGGACATAGACATTTGAATTTCATGCAGTTGTCTCGTGTCCCAAATGATTGTTCTTTAAGAAAAAGTTTTTTCCAATCATTTTAAAAGTATAAAAACTATTCTTAGCTCACAGGCCATACAAAAAGGGGCCGCACACTGGACCTGGCCCACAGCTCTGGTTTGCTAACCTCTCTTCTGCAGATCTAACCCCAGACACCCCCATTATTAGGATTCCCTCCCATGTCACCTTTTCAGTGTCTCCATTTAGCTTTTCTGAAGCTGCACATCTGTTTTTTCACATGTATATATGTGCATAATCAGTTGTGTCTGACTCTTTGCAACCCTATGGGACTGTAGCCCGCCAGGCTCCTCTGTCCATGGGATTTTCCCAGCAAGAATACTGGAGTGGGTTGCCATTTCTTTTAATATATGCTGTATAAATTCAGTCCCATGAGCGACTGGGTTACTGAACAGATGGCTTATATACTGTCTTCTTGTTTAGTCACTAAGTCACGTCTAACTCTTTGCAACCCATGGACTGCAGCACACCAGGGCTTCTCTGTCCTTTACTATCTCCCAGAGTTTGCTCAAACTCTCGTCCATTGAGTCGGTGATGCCATCCAACCATCTCATCCTCTGTCGCCCCCTTCTCCTCTTGCCCTCAATGTTTCCCAGCATCAGGGTCTTCTCCATAATTGAGATCTTTTAAGGTTTAGTGCTTCAGTGATGGCATCTCATTTCCCTTAAATAAATACAGTTGAACTTTCTGTAGCCACATGGTAAACTCTGTGACCCACATTAATGCGTCACATTGACACAGAGAACACAAAATATTTGTCTTGGAGATATTTATTGAGCAGCTACTGTGTCTTAGGCAATATGTATGTTGCCTGCTGTCAGAAAACAAAGCAAATGGGCCAGTTTTTATAGCATACTTGCTAGATGCTTGGTCTTGTGGTTGGTGCCAAAGAATTATAAAACATGGCCCCTCCCCTCTCTTCATGTATTTGTCTATCAAACACTTACTGTGGGCTAGAATCTAGGGAAACCAAGCTGAGAAGGACCAAAACCTTGCCCTCCAGAAGTTTATGGTCTTGATGCAGTGGCTCTTAAACTCTGGCATTCATCAGACTCGCCTGGCAGGACACAGGCTGGACCCCAGGGATTCTGAGATTTTTGCATCTCTGCCGAGTTCCCAGATGGTGCTGTCACTGTCACTAGGGGTCCAGGCATCACAGGCTGAGGACCACGGGCCTGATGGAGCAAACGAGAAAAGTCCAGAAATCGAGGGTGCCTGCAATTGGATGGCTCTTCTCCTCAATCCATTTCTGATCGTGTGCCTGTCCCAGTGGGTTTCCTATCCCTGGGCAGATCTCAGGGGTCAGGTCCCCTTGCTCACAAGAGGCACAGCCCCTCTGCACTCAGCTTAGACCTAACAGACACTGTCACTCAGGCCACTATCAGCACATGTCCTTTTCAGGCTAAATGAGCCCAAAGCTGTCTCACTGCAACAGTCTCTGTTGGCAGCTGATGCTCAGCCTCTGAGAGCCACCTTCTTCCCCCTCCATGGGCCCAGGTGCTCACCCCACGAGCCCCACCTGACACTTCCATCCTCCCCCCGATCAGGCCTAGAGAAGCCACCCACACCTCCACTCCCCGAGTACTGGTGGTGCTGGGAGAGCAGAGTCACACAATGGGCTCCCTGGGTAGCCTCCTGAAAGTGGGGATGAAGAGGCTAATTAGAAGCGTGCAGAAAGGGGCCAGGAGGTACAGCAGACAGCTCCAGAGTCAAACAGCCGTGGGTTCTAATCCTCAGTCTGCCCTTCTTCAGATGCCTAATCTTTGTGACCTCAGTTTTCTTACATATTTGTTGTTGTTTAGTCGCAAAGTCGTGTCCAACTCTTTGCCTCCCCATCGCCTGTAGCCTGCCAGGCTCCTCTGTCCATGGGGTTTCCCAGGCAAGAATGCTGGAGCGGATTGCGATTTCCTACTCCAGGGCATCCCAAGGATCCAACCTACATCGCCCGCATTGGCAGGCGGATTCTTCATCACTCGCTGAACCACCTGGGAAGTCCTTTCTTACATATTAAGTGATGTTTTAATATAACCTTAAACAACTCTTGCACAAGGTTGCTTTCAAATTTAAGTTTTTTGGATTACACCCCTGGTTCCTAGCACGGTGCCTGACGTGTGGGAAGTACTTGATAAATGGTTCTTGTCCATATTGATGACCCAGGTTCTTACTGCACACACACACCCAAGAGTAAGGCTTCAAGCTAACATGAAACAGCAGAGTGTGCCTCTGTCAAGTTGAGCATCCAAATGTTTTGAGGGGCCAGGAGTTGGCAGGTGGTTCCTGAGCTGCTGACCCATCCTGCAGGCTAACTCCTCCTGACAGGTCCCAGCTGGCTGGGGTCTGATTCTAGCAGCTCTCAGCCCTGACCTTTCCCCTCCTCCATCCCCAGCCTCGGGAGAAACCTCTAGCTGGGCTCCTCGAGGCTGGGAGGTGCTGGCAGAAGGCTGAAGTTGACCTGAACAAGCCCACCGAGCTTGTTGGCTCCAGGGGCTCCGCCTGGCTCCAGGGGCTCCGCCCGCCCCCAGGATGGTGACAGAGGACACTGGTTCCTGGCCAGGGGAAGCCCAGCCAGGTGGTGGCTGCACAGGGGAAAGTCTGGAGGACTGGGCTGCCTCTCCCTTCTCCTGGGCCTTTCTGGTTCCCTCTGCCCCTTGTGCCTGCCTCTCCCCTTCCTAAAATCCGGAGAAAGATCTGAGAGGCAGTGAGGATGCTGTGTGTGATTGGTTCTGGCTTCTGCGGAGCTGGCCTTGTCTTCCTCTCTGTGGCCCACTGGAAGGTGCTTGCAGCGTGTCTGAGCCTGGTGGGCTGACAAAGAAGGTCCAGTCCTGCCCATCAGCTTTCTGCCACCTGGTAGAAAAGGAGACCCAGGTCGACACGGTTGTCCTGATCCTTTCATAAAACGGATGAGCTTTGTGGGAAGTCATTTCCTCTCTGAATCGGCTTTCTTGCTTGTGAAGTTAGGGGGCGACTGAGTGGTACCTGGGTCGGCTCCCTAATGACCCTCGTTTCGCGTTGACCCCCACCCCCGCACCTGACCAGGACAGTGTGTGCAGTGGGGACATTAGGCCCTCAACAGGCCAAGCCAGGAACTTCAGTCCCGGCCGTGTGGGCAGCCCAGGGGGCATCCTGGGTGGGAGGAGGGACCTCCAAGTCACACACCCTCACCCCCCGCCCCTGGACTCATTCAGTTCTTCTCTTGCCTGTAGGATGCTCCCAGTTGCCGGGATGACCTGCTGAGTGATTACTTCAGAAAGGCCAGTGATCTCCCGTCCATTGGAGGCCAGCCAGGCCCACCGCCCAGGAAAGAAGGGGCCAAGATGCCCACCAGCTTTGTGGCCCCCACGATCAAGATGCCTGTCTGCACCTCTGAGGGAAAGCCGCTGAAGCCTGGGCAGTATGTAAAGCCGAACTTCAGAGCCGCTGAGGCCGAGGCCATGCCCAGTGTCCCCCAGAGGCAGCCCCAGCCACCCCAGAGCCTGTCCCTGGGCAGAGCCCGGCAGGCCACAATGCCCCCTGCTTCCCACACGCCGGCCAGCCGGAGTGCATCCCTAAACCGGGCCTTCAGCCTGGCCTCCGCTGACCTCCTCCGGGCCAGCGGGCCAGAGGCCTGCAAACAGGAGCTGGGGGGTCCTGAAGCCTCGGGGGGCAGAGACCCAGGCAGCCACAACCTGCAGAGCTCCACCACCCCTGGCTGCCATGGCCTGGCCCGCGAGCGGACCCCGCTTGCGGGAAAGGCTGGCGGCTCCTGTCAGGGCCCCAGCCCCCGAAGCCGGCCGCTGGACCTGAGGCGCTTCTCACTGGCTCCCCCGAAGGAGGAGAGGCCGACCCCCCTGCAGCAGTCCGCAACATCCCCAGCCATTGCCACTGGAGGCGGTGGCAGCGGCGGCAGCAGCAGTTCGCAGCTCCAGCACTTCTCACCCGCTGCAGCCCCGGCCGCCAGGACTAAGCCCCAAGGCCCCCTGCACCCGGGGGAGTTGGCCACCATCCCCCCCGTCCGAGGGGGGCTTGGCCCCTCAGAAGGGGACGGGGTCCCAGGGCAGGACCACAGCGAGGGCCTCCCTGCAAAGGTCCCAGGCAGGTCTCCGGACCTGGCGCCCCAGGGCAGTCGGACCCAAGAGGACTTCGGGCGTGGGAGCAGCTCCAAGAGCACGCCAGCGTCCCCCGAGCCGGGTGGCGACCAGCAGACGGTGTGGTACGAGTATGGCTGTGTGTGACCTGGCTCCTGGCCTGCAGCTCCTGGATCGCACCTGCTGATCACCACGGCCTTTTCCCTGTCTGCCTGCGGCGCCAGGAATGAATGGGTCTGAGAAGGAAGAGAGGGTTCCCGTGAGTGTCTTCTGTTCTGTTGCTAAAAATGCTGTGCCAAGCCCTGAGAGGGTTGCGCCCCGCTGGTATGCAACCTGTCTTCTGTATCTGTAGCCTCCAGCAACCGATATCTTTTGAACAAATCCACTTTGCCATGGGGACACTCAGAACGCAGTGACAAGGCAGCCCCTGAAGCAGACACTATCTGAGCGCGCCCCTGTAGAACACTTTTGTTTGCAACTTGCTGACCTCCACTGAAGCATGTGTGTATGTGGGCGTGTGTACACACATGTACACACATTCCCAGGGCTGAGTCCTGGTAGGTCTGGAAACTCTATTCCCCAAAGCTGTTTGATCCCAGGAGAAGCCCCCACTGGCCAAACTACAAAAATCTGGAGGCCATGGGTGGACCCCAGAGGCAGGCTTGCTGTCATGCCATTGTTGGGGTCCTGAGCGCTTCCCTTCACCCCAGAGCCAACGCGGCTCTCCAGGCAGGTGGGGGTGGCTTGGGGCATTTGCCTTCCCTGCTGGAGCCAGCTCCTGAGCTCTGCAGGGTGGGGTCCTGGGCCATTATAGCCACCTGCCTTCCCTGGCTCACTTTTCTACAAACACTGGATCTGCTGGTCCTGGCGGGAGGGGCAGGGAGAAACCCCCGCCCCAGTCCCCCACCCAGCAAGTGTATATAGTGTAAAGAGGGGAGGTGTGTGCAGCAGTGAGGTGCACCTCAATTTATACCGTGGCTGCAGCGCCCCGACCTCCCCATCTCAGGTGAGATGTTGATTTATTATTTCTGAGTAAACTTCTCATGGTAGAAACCAAATTTCCTTTAATATATTACCTGTGTATGTACACACTCATGTGAAATGTATGTACTTTGAGGGGAATCTATTTATGTTCCGTTGGGAGTCATTCTTTCCTATCGGGAATCTCACCTGCTGCTTCATCTCTTTGGTCAGATTCCTGGCACGTTTTGTTTCCTGTTGTTTAGTAAAGGTGCTTTTCCTGGGATGTCCTAAACGTGGTGATTTTTTTTTTCCCCTTTAGATTGGATATACTGAGAAAAAAATGGGAAGTTAAGATCGCTTTTCAGAGTGCTTCGGGTTGTGTATTAAAAAGCCATTCATTCTGGAGCACAGGACAGGATTGTAATAAAAGGACATGGACCAGTACTGAGTCCTGGTTTCCCTCACCATTCATCATAGCATCATCGGCCAGGCGCTGGGAGCTCAGGCTTCCTGCCTTAGCAGTGGCCACTGGAATCCACAGCTCCGTTGGACACTAGGTCAGAGAATGTAGAGAGCAAGGTTTTTCTCTTTATGGCAGCCTTTTTTTTTTTTCCAGACTTGAATTTTATTTTTACTTGGCGTAAATTGAATCCTATTTTGATATGGGATTTGTGTCTGGCAGGAGCTCAGCTTACAAGGGTCCTTTGGATGTTCCCAAAGCTACCTAACGAGAAAGTATCAGACCTTCAGTTTAGACCTTTGGAGGCCTCAGATCAGGTGCTTACATCAGATGGATGGATGTAAGGGGGTGGGGGCAGGGGAGAGGGTTGGTGGAAGTCAGAAGGATGGAAGGCGTATAAATATCCATACATCAAAATCTTTCTTCCAGATTTCTGTCCAGCTGCTGCCTCGGTGTCTCCTTTCCTTTTTCACCAGACTTCTTTAAGAGGATCTCCTCTCAGGACTTCCCCAGCGGTCCAGTAGTTAAGACTCCTAGCGTCCGATGCAGGGGCCGCAGGTTCGATCCCTGTTCAGGGAACTAAGAACCCACATGCCTCTTGGTGTAGCCAAAAAATAAAATTAGGCAAAGGGTCTCCTCTTATCTCTCTGCCCATTCTTCCCCCAGCCTCTGTGATCTGTGCATCTGACCACTCAGCGGAGCTCCCTCTAGCATATGAAAAGCGGCCACCTTGCAGGCTTCATGCCGTGTGGCCTGTGCAGGTTTTGACACCTGGCCAATCACCCCTTGGAATCCTCGCTCTCTGTCTCCCAATTCTCCCCACTGTGGTATGGCTCTTCAGCGCTGACTTGCCAGCCCATCATTCATTTACTTATTCCTTCCACAGAGGTTCATCGGAAGCTTCCTATGTGCCAAGTCCTAGGTTCTGCCTTCCAGACCTCTTCCCCCTTGAACCTCTGCAGAGCTGGCCCCCTGCCCCACTCCAAGCGCTGACTGCCCCTCAGAGCCCCCGCCTGAACACCAGGCTTCCTCAACTTCTCTCCCCGGCTCCTCCAGCAATACCAAGCTGTCACACGAGCACAGCCCTCTGTGATGTGGGCCTGACCCCTCGTCTCTTCTCATCCCATGTTTCATGGCTCACATCCTGGACCCGAGAGTGCATGTGCACTCTGGTGTCCTCGTCTTAGCCAGATATGCTCATCCTTGATCACACACACACACACCCCTGACCCTGGGTGTTGGTGGGAGCCTGCCAACTAGACTGCCAGCCTCAGACAGCTCAGCCCTCATAGCACCTCAGGACATTCACCCCAGGTGACCTCCACACCTGCCACACCCAGCCCTTTGTGGTTTAGTTGGCCCTTGGGCTCACCTCAAGGCACACCCAGCCCTCTTCTCACTCCCGCCTTTGGCCCCAGACAAGTTCATACACATCCACGACTTTCATTCCAATCTGTTCGCAGAGGCTCCAAACTTATCTCCAGCCCCAACCTCTCGCTGGAAACCTCCAGATCTGTTCTCAGCTGGGAAGTCCCAAGACACTGACAACTCAAAGTGCTCAACACACAATTCCCTGTCCTCCCCCCATCTCGTTCCTCCAGACAGCCTTTGATGACCCCCTCTCCTCCCCATGCCCTATCCATCACTCCATCAGTTGGCTCCACACCTCACTCATACACAGCCAGCCCCAGGGGATGGTTCTCTGGATGGTACCCTGGGCCCTGTTGCTGAGTGGGGCACCCCAGATCACGCTTCTGTGCTCCTAGGCCCCACTCTCTCTGCACTAGCCTGGGAGACATGTGACCCAGTGTCTGGGAAATATCCAAGTGGCCACTGGATTTTCATGCCCACTGCTGCCTGGAGGGAGACAGGATCGTCTGTGGCCCTCCCAGGTGGCACTAGTGATAAATGCAGGAGACACGAGGGGATGGCAACCCACTCCAGTACTCTTTCCTGGAGAATCCCATGGACAGAGGAGCTACAGTCCATAGGGTCACAAAGAATCGGGCATGACGTGCACGTGGGACAAGGGGCTACCCTGTGGAATACACTTTAAGTGAGAAAATGAGAAAGCCTAGGGCAAAACTTGGGAAGCACCAGCCAACATTAAACATCCAGCCAAAATATATATCAACCAACCAGGGTGAGGGAATGTACATACACACACACATATTTACAGATATAAAGGACTATGACATAATTTACAAATAAACTATCTATAAAATACATACGTTTATTACAAAATCCATAGAGTCAATGGATTCTCTTAGAATGCTCTCACTGATTTTTGCCAAGCCTATGTATTTATAGCCAGTCTATGCCTGCAAGAGATGAATGTCGTTCCAATGTGAATGTCAGTTGATGTTTTATGTTAGCAAGTAAGATGAAAGTGAAACAAGCTAAAGATGGATATCAGAACTTCACTCACTGATGGCATGAGCAATTGCTTACTCAGGTAATAGTTGCTGAATGCTGGCCAAATTTCCTCAGTTTTTTTGTGCTGCTCACATTGTGATGGCTTACAGACATCGCACATTGGAAAAAAAAATAGAAATATAATCTACATACTATATTCATCCAAGATACACCTCTAAATTTAATCTGCACTCTTCACATTTTCCCTATCACTTTCTCAATCAAGTCTAGAGAGTCTAGACACTGCAGAAGACATAAATCAAGCCCTGATTGCTAACACTCGCCAATTTGTGGGGCGGAAATACTCTGGCCATGGCCAATTTCAAGCTGCAGCCATGGAGTTACTAACCAGAGAGGCGGAAGGAGACGTGCAGTGTACCCCGTAATGTATTGCCTCTATGCAGATGGAAACGGGTGCAAATAACCTGAAAAGCGCAGGTAACAAAGTAAACTGATTAAGAAGAGGCACATTTTGAGTGTTTACTACTATGGTTTTTAACATAAATTACTTGCAGATTTACATAAACTCATTTTTAATGATGGCCGTGTTTAACAACTGGCTTGGAAAATTCTGGGAAATTGACTAACCTGCTCTCACAAGTCAGTACAGGTTGGCTGCACCGCGCCACTGGGAGCACCGCCTTTAAGGGATGGGCTGAAAAGCCAAAGAGACAGAACAACTGAGAAGGGGCCAAGAAGGAGGGACATCCAAGAGCAGAGCAGCTGGTGCGCAGAGCTGAGCGTCCTGGCAGACGCAGGTGTGCGCAGTGTCCCTCCGCAGAAGGGCACACAGAGGCCACTCGGGTCAAGTCTGGAGGCTGCCTCCGGCTTCTCGTTTCTTCCATTCTCTCTTCTTGCCCTTCTCCATGGAGATAGGGCAGGAGGAGTGGGCCTGGGGAGGCTGACAGCATGGGGGACCCTCCATCTGTAAAGTGGGGCAGAGTGGGCAACAGAAAGTCGGGCAGGTAGCCTGGGGTGGGGAGTGGGGGAAAGGAAGGGGCCTGGCAGGGGCCAGGGAAGAGGTGGGGGTCGGGGCAGGGCTCAGAAATGCCCTCCCCTTCCCAAGCTCGGGCTTTGGGGCCCAGCCAACCGAGGTCAAGTTCACCAAGTCACACGACACACGCATGCTGAGCTCTGACAGGAGCAAACGGGCCACCTGCTCCCCACAGCCCCTCCCCGCAAGAGCCCCGAAATGAGCAGGTGGAGAAGAAGCCCCGGGGCCCCTCCGCGTTCCCCACGGGAGAGCCATGGCCCTGAGGAGCCCTCCTGGAAGCCGCACCCTGCCCCGGCCGCCGCGAGCCTCCGCCCCCTCCTCCGCCTCCAGGTGGCGGCGCGGCGCGCGGGCGAGCGGGAGCCGGAGCCCGAGCGCAGGGCCGCCGCACCACGCCCCCGCCGGACCCGGGTCCCGCCGCCGCCGCAGCCGCGCGGCAGTCCTTTCCTCCCGCCCGCCCGCGTCGGGCCCAGCCGGGCGGGACAGACCCGCGGCCTGGCCTCCGGCGCCCGGACCCGAGAGAGGTGAGTGCGCCCGGATGGCTCGGGTGGGGCTGGGACAGCGGCTGCCGCCCGGCCAAGGGGACCACCGACCTTCACCAAGGCCGGTCCCCCACCCCCCACTCCCCGCCGCCCACCTGGAAAGAAATGCAAAATCCAGTCTCCGACAAAGGCCTGGGGGCTGAGGAGGGGGGCCGCCGGAGGCGTAGAGAGAGGAGAAAGGCCAGGAGGGAAGTCCTAATCATTCCAGGGTCCAAATTGATAGTGCTTTCGGGGTCCGGGGTCCAGGGTCCTACCGCCCAGAGGGCGTGCCGCGAGGGTGGCGTTTGGGGTGCTGCGGGCCAGAGGGGGTTGCCCTGCCCGGGGACCCTGGAGGCTGATCTCGAAGTCTAACACTGTCCAACTGCCCAGCTCCCTTGGGGCATGGCCCGACCCTGGGTAACTGCAGCTGAGAGGGAGCGGCCGGGAAGGGGATCGGTTTGAGCCCTGGGAGAGGAGTCCAAGGACCCAGTCCCAGGCTGGGCGCTTTCCTAAGAGGGAGGGGAGTAGGGGCCAACTTCTATCTAGTGACGCCTGCTGGTGCCTGGCTTCAGAGGCGTCATCTCCTGTAACTGTCTCAAATGATCCTCCATCTGTTCTAGTCCAGCACACTGGCTGTCTGCTAGGTGGTAGCCCCAGGTGGAGGGAGCTGGTTCCTGCCTAGACCACTCACACTGTAGCTGGGGAGACAGACTCAAGAAGTGACTGGTGGGAGGTACACCTTGCTTCTCCTTCTTGCCCCAGATGGCTAAGCTAACTAAGGGACACCTGTCCCCGACAATACACCCCTGGAATGATTAGAAACCACCCCCCATCCCCACCATCAATACTCAAAGGGCCCCTTCTGTATCCACAGCACCACGCATACCAGTCCCTGGGAAAACTCCCAAGATACCTCCTAGCCCCTCTTGCAGGCTTCAGCTTAGAATACACCTGTTCCAGGAAGGCTACCCTGACTGCCTCCTCTTGAACAAATCCTGCTCCTCCTGCCCATCACCCTCCAATCATAGCTGTTATCAGAGTACTGTAGTTGCTGTGTCAGTTTTCCCTTCTGAATCAGAGTTTCGAAAATTCAGCCTTTCAAGTTCCATGTTATTATATGCGTGATGTTTTCCCTTTGAACTTCTTTTTTCCTAGTCGTAGCATGCAGGATCTTTAGTTGCGGCATGCGAACTCTGAGTGGCGCCTTTTGGGATCTAGTTCCCTGACCAGGAACCTAACCCGGGCCCCCTGCACTGGGAGTGTGGTGTCTTAGCCACTGGACCACCAGGGAAGTCCCTTATGCTGTTTTCCTTTGAGTAGTTTACTCTGGAGACTGGGTTACTGCAGAACCTCTATTCAGAGTAATAGAAACTTGAAACTTGCCATTTCTATTTTCAGATCTCCCCTGTGCTCCTCCACAGTTCCTTGGGCAGAGTCCATCACTTTTTTGTTACCTTGGGTCCAAATCCTGATACCTCAGAATAACGCCTAGGGTCCGCAACTGGTCCCCAGCGGAGGACGAAGAGGATCTAAGAACCCACATTCTAGAGGGAGGACAGCCTCCCCCCCTTCTCCAGTCCTCCAGGGCCTGGCTCCCTCAGTGCCTTGGGGACAGGAGAGAGAGGGACAGGCGTCTGTGTCCCATGATGCAGCCTGCCACCCGAGGTCCCCTTGCCCTTGGTCATCTCTTCTCACTGGCCAGCCTGCGCTGGCCCTGCTGCCCCATCAGGGGACAAGACTAGAGTTCTTCAGAGGTGCACTGGGGCCTCCCTGCTGGCCAGATCCCTGATGTGGGAGCCTCGGCTGCAGCACCATCTCCTCCATGGCTCCTGGCTCCCACCCTGCTGTCAGACAGTTCTCCTGGGAGATGTCAGCTCCTTTCCTCCTCTTCCACTCAGCCACACAACCTTGCATGACTATTGGAGGGCGTTAGGCCACTCACTGTCCACTGGGCCGCCTCTTGTCTCTCTCCAGGTTTCTTCTCTTCCTGTCCCAAAAGGCACCCTGAGCAGATTAGGGTGTCCCCTGCCAGAGCAGACCACGTCCCCTGGGCTCCTCTCCCTGTGGCAGCCCCACCCCCAGCTCTAGGAGACTTTTGGAGAATCTCACAGCCAATCACTGCTCACCTCTGATCCCAGTTCCTTCTCTGCCCTCCCCAGTACTGACTGTGCGAGTGTTAGGGGTGGGGATTAGGATGGGGAGGTTCTGAAGGAGGATCAGATCCATCGCTGAGGGACAGTTAGTGCCTCTTTGTCCTCAACTGGACCCCAGTGGTCAACTCCAGGGCAAGAGAAAGAACCCTCAACTCACGGTTCTATTATATTGTTAATACTATTATCCCCCTGCGTTGGGAGTGCAGAGTCTTAGCCACTAGACCACCAGGGAAATTATACTTTACATTTAAGAAAAATTTAATAGAAGTTGTATTCTCCCAGAAGTGGAAAATCAGTGCCCCTGGCCACAAAAGGAAGGTAATTATATAAAAAACAGTGGTATTAAACTTGAATTAGCACCTGTTACCTGCAGAATACACCTGAGGCTAACTCTCTAGGTTAGAAAGGGAGATTGTTGTTGCTGTTTAGTCGCTCAGCCGTGTCCGACTCTTTGGACCCATGGATTGTAGCCCTCCAGGCTCCTCTATCCATGGGATTCCCCAGGCAATGCTGGAGTGGGTTGCCATGTCCTTCTCCAGGGGATCCTCCTGACCAGGGATCAAACCCACATCTCCTGTATGGGCAGGCGGATTCTTCACCACTGAGCCACGTGGGAAGCTTAGCAAGAATTAAAGTGGTGTTTGAGACATAATGGCACCCACCTGAGGCTTTCTCCTTCGTGTAATAAAATGGATTAGGATAGAATTGGACTGGGAATAGCAATCTTTACATGGCTAGATTCCTCTCAGTCAGCACCTGCCGAGTGCAGGGTATCACACAGAGCCCAAAGATATGCTCCCTTTACAAGGCAGTCTTCTGCTGTAAGGCTTGCCATGTTTTATCGCAATGGCATATTGGCCTCCACCAGGTCTGTCTGACTCATCCCACTATCCAGGTACCCCCCACAGGGCCAGGAGCACAAGCGGTGAATGAACAGATGAATGAATAATGAATGAATAAGTAGGCTGACCTCTTTGACTTTGATCCCACTGGGCTGCTTCCAGCCTTGCCTTGCCTTTCTCTTCCTCCTATCAAACTCAGCATGCTGTATCCTTCAAGGCCCTGCTGAGGGCTCTGCTTCCCCAGGAGGCAATCCTGCCTCTTAGTAGTCCATCCCTGGCAGTGCCTATGCCCAGGGGAAGTTCATTTCCAGAGTCCAGTGTGTCCCCGCATGTCCTAAAGGCGAGAAGAAGGGGGTGATGCCACAGGTGCTCAATAACTACCACAGCATGACTCCACATGGTGCCTCCTTCAAGGATGCAGCTGCCCCGGCGGCTGTAAGACTTCTCCATTGCTGCTGTAACAAACTAACCACAAGCTCAGTGACGTCCAACAACACGAGCTGATTATCTTAACAACTCCAGAAATCAGAAATGGGATTCATGGCTGAGTTCCATTGTGGAGGCTATAGGAGAAAATCCATTCCATCGCCCTTTTCACCTTCTAGAAGTGGCCTGCATTTCCCGGCTCTTGGCCAGCTCTCATCCTCAAAGCCAACAACAGCTGGTCCAGTCTCTCCCACCCCACACCACTCTGACATTCTCCCTGTTTTTCTTCCATCTTTCACCCTTGTGATTGCATTGGGCTCACCCAGATAGCCTCGAATAACCTCCCCATCTCCAGATCCTTAACTTTATCACGTCTGCATGGCCCCCTTCCCCATGTAAGGCAACAGATTTATAGGTTCTGAGGATTAGGACTTGGGCATCCTCGAAAGAGGCCCTTATTCTGGCTACTACAACAGCTGTCCCCTGGTAGGCAGAGGACACAGCGGTTGGTGGTATATTACCAATAGCTGACATTTGCCGAGCATTTAAGCTTGGCCAGGAGCTGTTTAGAGCACATCACCCAATATTCTGTGAGGAAGATGCCATTCTTATCCACCTTATTTCATGGATGAAGCCCTAAGAGGTTAAATAACTTGGCAAGAGGCTGAGCTGGGGTTTGAACTCAGGCTGTCTGGCTCCAGGAAGCATCTCCTAATTTTGAGGCTACCTTCTCTGGCACCGTGATCAACCCAGGAGACGAGTCGACAGCCTGGGAGCAGCCCAGGCTGCTGGGTCTGAAGCCCAACACTGAGAATTTTCACCAAGATTTTCTGGGTGAGACACCACAGACTATAAATTCTTTGCCAGTTCTCTCTCATTTCAGCCCTTTCTCCCCAACCTAACACCCCTCATCAGAGGCACCTAAGCTTATCCAGGGAAGTTGAAGTACACTCCCAAGGGTTCCTTTTAGGGACTCCAGACAGGTAAGTCTGGAAGAGTTTGTGGAACCTGAACCGGAGGGGCACACTTAAGCCTTCTACAGGCACTGGATAAGAGGGTGTCCTAACATTTATTGAGCACCCACTAAAGGTAAGCATGGTTGCAAAGGATTTTTTCTTATTAACTCATTTAATAGAACAACTCTGTGAGGTAGTGTTATTATCCCCATTTCACAGCTGAGGAAACAGGCACAGAAAGGTCATGTCAGTTTCTGAGGTCACACGGCCAGTGTGAAGAGCCAGGATTTTACCCATTCTCCATGAGCAAGAAGCTGGGCAACCCCAGCCTGCCCTGTCTCACCCCGCTTCAGTCAGCCGAGTCCTCTCTTCTGCCGTCTCAGTGTAACCTGCTCCCTTTGCACCTGTGAGGCTAGGCTCCCACTTCCTAGGTCAACCAGATTTCTTGAGAGCACCATTATATTTCATTCTTACAACAACCTTCATTATTAACCCCATTATAAAGAAGAAATGGAACCTCTGGGAGGCTGAGTAACTTGCCAGAGCTCTAACAACCAGAGCACAACAGATTTAGGATTTGAACCCAGACATTCAGATGCTCCCAACTCAGCCTGAGCAAGCCCAGCCTGCAGGCCTCCTCCAGGAGTCCACAGCCTTGCCGGGAGGGTGACACGGGTTCCCCGGCTCTCCAGATGTGTGTGCTAATGCTCCAACTGGACGTGAGCTCAGAGTTTCCTCCCTTCGGGTGTCCAGGTTAGTCACACTCTGAGTGCCCACAGACGATCTGAGTGGGAGCAGAGGCAACACTGTGGCGTTAATCAGGCTGGTCGACTGATTAATCAACTCAGGTCTGAGCCTCCTGGAGTGTGGGTGATGCCAGGAAAGATCATTTTCAGACAAACCAGCCCCTTGTTGCCTGAAACCGTCCTGGAAGTTGCTGGATTCTGCAGTGACGAGTATTTCTCGAAAGGAAAGTTGCCCACCTTAAGGAGGAGCTAGGAAGCTCCCAGCAACAGGAAGCACAGGGCAAGGGAGTCTGCAAGAGGAGGCCTGGGGCGGAGATGAGCCGGTGTCGGAGCCAAGTGAGGAAGTTAGGGACTCAGTCCCGTCATCTGGGGGATAAAGAGAGATCTCCTCTGAGGCTGGCCAGCTGTGCTAATTGGAAGAAGGAACTGGAAAAACGGTATAGTTTTTTTTTTTTTTTTTAAGTAAATAGTCTGTACACATTCCGAAATAGGCACACATCCTTCCATTAGCGTGAGCTCACCATGACGACACATCTAGAAACCCGCATCCAGACCAGCCAGGGTCTTGGCAGAAGGAAGAAGCCACTCTGGCGGGGTGGCTGGGGAGAGGGTGATGCAGGGACGGTTTTCAAGGGATTGGGGAGTGTTAAGGGAACCAAAGCAGGATGGTGCAGCACCCCAAGACTAGCATCTCTGGGGAGCTGTTACTGTTACTGTCCCCAGACCTGGAGGAGGAAGGGGGTGAACAGCGCAGGAGAGAGACTCCAACAGGAGCTGATGACTGCAGTAAAGAGGGGGTGGCCAGTCTGAAGTGACCCTGACTCCCCTGATCCCAGTCTCCGGTGACCCTCTGACCCCAGTAAATGCTTCCGCTTGCCCAGCCCAACAGAGAAGCCAGAGAGTGAGGGAACCCTGTGATATAATCAGTAGAGTAGGATGGAGAAGGGTGAAGAATGGATCTGCACGGGCCAATAAAAAGTCCTCCATCCACTGCCAGCCTGAGGCGACCAGCTCTTCCATGCTTGCCATCAGCTGCCATTTCTGAGCCCCTGCTACATGCCTCCTTGGGCTTGACACCGGAAAACCCCAGTGCCAAGACCAAAAACCTACGACAGACGGGAAAAGAAGCCATGGACATAATCGTTACTCGCGCCAGCTATGGGGGAATTCTGACCACGTCTCTGGAGCCCAGCCCAATGGGGGAGAGGATTTCTGTGGGCAAGAAAGACAGTTATTAGCACAGCATCTCAAATCAGCATTCCAAGAGCATGGGCCATAATTTACCATTCTCTAGGTCCCCAAAGGTTCTGAAAAACAACACATGCCTCATTTTAACTAAATGGGCTCTTTGTTGTTTATATATTCCCAATGCCAGATTTTGTTTACAAATTCTGCTGACCCTGCCAAGGTCTGGACATCTTGACACCAAGAAACGCAGTAAAGTCTAGCCAAAAGCCACTGACTCTGCAGGCGGTGCAATGAATCTCTTTGCTTCTCCAAACCTAGCATTTTCTCAGGGAGAGCCAGAGGTGCCCATCCCCCTATTCCACAGGCCTATTCTAGATCTTTTAGTAAGCGGTGTAGGTACCATGAAGGCTTCCCTTGGTGGCTCAGCGGTAAAGAATCTGCCTACCAGTGCAGCAGAGGCAGATTTGATCCCTGGGTTGGGAAGATCCCCAGAAGAAGGCAGTGGCAACCCACTCCATTACTCTTGCCTGGGAAAACTTTTATGGACAGAGGAGCCTGGCAGGCTATAGTCCATGGGGTTACAAAGAGTCAGACACGACTGAGCGACTAAACACAACGACATAGGTGCCGGGCTGTTCTGTCACACTAAAAAATGAAATGTGAGTTGAAATGGAGTTTGTTTTAATTGAAGACTGTGAAAGGTTCCAGATATGTCTGGACATCTGTAAACAGAGACTGTAGGCTAGAAAAAGAGAAGCAGGGAGACAGGATCACCGAGTACTGCCATACGGCCCCACTCCAGAGGCCCCCACCTGATAGATTACAGTGTGTTCCCACCCCTGGAAATGGGCAATATGGCAGCCCTGGCAGGATTCTCTTTGCAATAAACTTTCTACATCACCAGCACTGTACCCCTGAGAGTCAGAACCCTGGACCTAGCAACTGATGATGGGCTTTAAACCCTGCTTCTATCCAGGAGGGATAGGATGAGGCATAATGTAATTGCTGCGGGAAGCAGCTTCACAGCCAGGCTCAGACACCCAGAACTGAGTGGCCTTAGGCAATTCACTGAAACTCAGTTTCCTGATCTGCAAAAGGCAGAGAATAAAACCACAGTATTCAAAGGGTAAGAACCAAGAGGGTATTTGGAATGGACCATAACAACAGCTATATATAAGAGGGTATTTGGAGTGAACAACAATAACACCTAACATCTACTGAACCCTAGTATGTGCCTGGTACTGAGCTAAGGGCTTGATTTAACTCATGCAATCACCTCAACCTCCTTTTGAAGCTGCGTCCCCATTTCACACACCAGGAACCCAGTACAGAGGAGTCCAAGGATCTGTCCGAGGTCACCCTACTAACAGGTGCAGAGACAGAATTCACACTCTGGAATTCAGGCACTCTGGCTCTCCAAGCCAAACTCTTAACAACCACTTTCAGTATGGCAATCTTTAAAAAAGTTTATCTGTGCATTTTTGTGGCATGAGTAGTTAATCCAGACGACTCCATTTGTGAAGATTTCACAAGAAGGAGGAATTTCAAAATGAGGACCAGCAGAAGAGCCTGCTGGGCATGTGCCCAACAGGAAAAGCAAAATGCCTGCCTCTCCCTGCTCCCCTGCCAGGGTATCTTCTGCCCTCCTGCCCACAGTTCATTTCCTTCCAGGGCCTCACCTAGCAGCTCAGTTACAAAGTGTGGAACTTTGAGCCCCCAGAACAGTTAGCAGAAGGTGAGCCATCAGTCTGCCTCTATCCCTCCTCTGCCTGCACTCCAACTGCCCGCCATCCCTAAACCCCAACCATCCATCTGACCACCAACCACACGAGCTTCTATGGACTCCTGCAGCAACCAGTCCCAGACACTCGGTTCACAAACAGAAACAGAGTGCCCTGCTCTCAGCCAGGTACAGGGCAGGGAATGAGGGTCCTGCAGAGAGATGGCTGTGGGCCAGTGACCCCAATGGGAAGTGCAAGGGATGCTGGGAAGGGAGCCAAGTGAGCAGGGAGAGGGACTCAGCACAAATTGCCTGGGACAGCCAAGCAGACCTGATAGGGCAGGTGAATTTCCGGTCTTAAAACTGGGGCAAGAGTCCAGGAGAGGGCAGGAGGTCTTCCGAGCAGACAAGGACACAGGAGGTAAGGTACGCAGATGTGAAAGAGCAGAAGATGCTGAGGGGCCAGCAAAGGGTGGCTTGGGATAGGATGCAGGTGGTGATGAGGGCTCTGGACCCACCTGCCTAGGTTTGGATTTCATTGCCTCTACTTAAAAAATCAGAAACATTATTTTGTCAACAAAAGTCAGTCTAGTCAAAGCTATGGTTTTTCCAGTAGTCATGTATGGATGTGAGAGTTGGACCATACAGAAAGCTGAGTGCCGAAGAATTGATGCTTTTGAACTGTGGTGTTGGAGAAGACTCTTGAGAGTCCCTTGGACTGCAAGGACATCAAACCAGTCAATCCTAAAGGAAATCAGCCCTGAATATTCATTGGAAGGACTGATGCTGAAGCTCCAATACTATAGCCACCTGAGGTGAAGAGCTGACTCATTGGAAAAGACCCTGATGCTGGGCAAGATTGAAGGCAGGAGGAGAAGGGGATGACAGAGGATGAGATGGTTGGATGGTACCACCGACTCAATGGACATGAGTTTGAGCAAGCTCTGGGAGTTGGTGATGGACAGGGAAGCCTGGCGTGCTGCAGTCCATGGAGTCACAAAGAGTTGGGGACACGACTAAGTGACTGAACTGACTGAGTGACCTTTGGCAGGTTAGTTGACCTCTCTGTGCCTCATTCCCCCATGCATAAAATGGGGATAATAAGAACAAATAAGAGTGTCTATCTCATAGAGCAGCGAGAATCAAATGAGTTCATCCATTTAAGTACTTACAGCAGTGCTTGGCACCCAGTAAGTATTAATACTCAAAAGCCCAGAGTTATGACTATTAATGTTTTTGTCTGGGAGCTTGTGGGGCAAAGGGCCCTGAAACCTCCTTGCATTCTCAGCAAAACCAGTAGGAGGTCCTCTGAGCTGTCCCTGGCACCCCCTCCTGCAGGCACACTCAGGCGGTCTAAGGCACCAGTGTAGGGATCCACCAGACAGCAAACCTAAGGGCAGACCCCTCCAACCCTTCGACCCTTCTGTCTGGGCCTCATTTCTGAGGTCCCTGCGCGGTGGAGAGAGGCCTTGACAGCCAGGAGACCCTGAATCTACTGAATGCCTTCTGATGTCATGGTGCTGGGGACACAGAGGTGAACAGCACAAAAGGTTGTTTCGGGAACTCTCCTTACCTAGGGCTTCCTGGTGTGGCTGGAGAAGGACCCTGGAGCTTTTACAGCCGGGCCCAGGGTGGGTAAGCCCCCCGGTGGCGGCTCGGGAGTCTGTCCCCAGTGAGGGTGGGAGAGAGCTGAGCCTCCAGGACGAGTCTGCGCGACCGACCGCGGCTCTTGCCGGCCGGCGCCAAGCCTGTGGTCGCAGAGAAAGGCAGGGAGCTGGGGCGAGGCTGGGTGTGCCCGACGGGGGCGGGAGGAGGGGCTGGGGGAGGGGAGATCGGGGCACGCTGTGGCTCCAAATTCGAGGAGGAGGAGAGTCTGGCCGGGAAGCGGGCCGCCGGCTTCCCGCGACCACCCCCCATCAGCAGCCCCCGACGCAGTGTCCACCCCGCTGGCCGCGCGCCGGCTGTAAGAGGGACGCGGATGACTGCTCCCCGGCCTCTCGCAGCGCAGGTACGTGCCCCCATCCCAGGAGCCCTTCCTCTCGCCGCCACCGCGGTGGGGTCACCGGCTCGCGTGCGGGCAGCAGCCGCCCCGGGTTCCGGCATCCAGCGCCGCGCCGCCCCCCGCGCGGCCCGCAATCGCGCGGAGAGGGTGGGGGGCAACCGGGCCCCACCTGCGCGCGGGGAGGCCAAGAGCGGGGGCCCGGCGGGTGCGTGACGGCGGCGGGCCGGCGCGGCAGCTGCGAGGCTGCCCGGCAGGATGTCTCCGCCTGCGGTTGCCGCCACCCCCTGGGCTAGCTCCGTGGCCACCTGGTAATTACTGCCCTCCCCGGCCGCCTCCCCGCTCCCCCCCGAGGAAAAAAAAAAAAAAAAAGACAGCTAACCCTTCTCCTCCTAGAGCTGGAAGGCACAGGTGATCCACAAAGGCTTTCCTTGCCTTGCCCCGAATCTACGAGCGGTTCCTCTCCCGCGATGGGCAGCTCCATCAAGCATGCTGCTAAGTCGCTTCAGTCGTGTCCGACTCTGTGCGACCCCATAGACGGCAGCCCACCAGGCTCCCCCGTCCCTGGGATTCTCCAGGCAAGAACGCTGGACTGGGTTGCCATTTCCTTCTCCAGTGCATGAAAGTGAAAAGTGAAAATGAAGTCGCTCAGTCTTGTCCAACTCTTAGCGACCCCATGGACTGCAGCCTACCAGGCTCCTCTGGCCATGGGATTTTCCAGGCAAGAGTACTGGAGTAGGGTGCCATTGCCTTCTCCATCAAGCATAGGGCGGGATTACAGGGGCCAGAATAAGCCCCCCTGCCACCGAGGGAGGGGAAAACCTGCCCGCGATTGGCCGAATAAAAGCCAAGTGGGGGTGGCTGGTTGGCCTGGACCGCGGTCTGCGATGTAGCCGGCCCAGTTATCCTGGAGCTGGAGAACGGCGCAGCCCGCGGGAAGGCTCTTTGGGGTTTAGCAGTGGACCGAGGAAAGAGCACTGACTTGGAGCCAGAGGCTGTGTGGCTTTGGGAAGGTCACTTGCTGTCGCTGGGCCTCTGTAAACTGGAGATGACTACTAGCTGCCACTTCACAGAAGGGTTGTGAGGATAAAGATATGGGAATGGTTTGAAATTCTGCAACGCTGAGATGATATGGTTAGGGTTTGGCTTCACCCCTGACGCCCACCAATGCACATGAGTTTCCAAAGAAGGAAGGAGGGAAGAGAATTCATGAGCCTAACAGAGGAAGCAGGGCTGGAGCAGTGTGGATGCTTTAGACTGTACAGATGAGAATATCTGCCCACAAGAGCCTAGATTCAGAACGAGACATTGTGAGTTCAAATCTGGAGTCTTCCACTTAGAGCTGTTACCTTGGACAAGTCACATACCCTCCTTTTAAGCCTCAGTAGCACCATCTGTGAAATGGGTATGATAATAAAGTATACTTCCTAGAGCATGAGATCATGTAGGTAAGGATCCTGCCTTGAAAGCTTCGCTGCTGCTGCTAAGTTGCTTCAGTCGTGTCCGACTCTGTGAGACCCCAAAGACGGCAGCCCACCAGGCTCCCCTGTCCCTGGGATTCTCCAGGCAAGAACACTGGAGTGGGTTGCCATTTCCTTCTCCAATGCATGAATCTGAAAAGTGAAAGTGAAGTTGCTCAGTCGTGTGTGACTCTTAGCGACCCCATGGACTGCAGCCTACCAGGCTCCTCCACCCATGGGATTTGCCAGCCAAGAGTACTGGAGTGGGGTGCCATTGCCTTCTTGCAGTCCTCCCTAAATGTTAGCTCTGAGTATTCTTCTTCTCCTCCTTTTAAAATATTTATTTATTTGGCTGCATCAGGCCTTCGTTGTGGCACTTGAGATCTCCCTTGGGGCATGCAGGTTTCTCTCTGGTTGTAGTGCGTGGACTCTAGCATGCACAGGCTCCATAGTTGCCACATGTGGGATCTTAATTCCCTGACCAAGAGTCAAAACCATATTCCCTGCATTGATTGGAAGGTAGATTCTTAACCACGGGACCACTAGGAAGTATTCTTGTTTACTGTGAGTATTCTTGTTATTACTATTATATTGCACCCTTCTGGGTACAGCACACGCTGTAGAGAAAGAAGACTCATCTAACAGCAAATAAAGAGGGGAAGACAGTTTCATCCCTCTTGTCAGGCTGGTCTCAAACAAGATGCCTTAGCTCTCTGAGCCTGTGTTGTTCAGTCTCTCAGTCGTGTCTGACTCTTTGCAACCCCATGCACAGCAGCACACCAGGCTTCCCTGCCCTTCACCATCTCCCACAGCTCACTCAAACTCATGCCCATCGAGTCCGTGATGCCATCCAACCATCTCATCCTCTGTCGTCCCCTTCTCCTCCTGTCCTAAGTCTTTTGCAGCATCAGGGTCTTTTCACCTCCGTCTTTCCCTGAGTCAGCTCTTTGCATCAGGTGGCCAAACTATTGGAGCTTCAGCTTCAGCATCAGTCCTTCCAGTGAATATTCAGGGTTGATTTCCTTTAGGATTGACTGGTTTGATCTCCTTGCTCTCCAAGGGACACTCAAGAGTCTTCTCCAGCCCCACAGTTCAAAAGCATCAGTTTTTCCTCAGCCTTCTTTATGGTACAACTCTCACATCCATACATGACTACTGGAAAAACCATAGCTTGGACTATAGGACCTTTGTCAGCAAACTGAGCCTTAGTATCTAATGGGGAAAATGGAGATTATTACGCCCACCTCACACACTGTGAAAAGCCCTTTCATGATTTTCAGGGAAAAAAAAAAAAAGATGTGTTCCATTTATCTTTTGTTACATCAAAAACCACTTCAAAAGATAGTGGCTTAAAATAACTCGCCTGTTTTGCTCACGAATCTGCAATTTGGTCACAGCTTGGTGGGTATAGCTTATCTCTACTCCTTGCATTATCAGCTAAGATGGCCCAGCTAGGGATAGGGGGTCTTCTTCCAAAAATCACACACTTGTATGGAAAGCCAGTTGATCCTGGCTGTCAGCTGGGTCTGTCGCCCAGGGTCTAGGCTCCTCTCAGTGGGCCTCTCTGAGGCTACTTGGGCTTTCTCACAGCATGGCACCTAGGTTTCAAGAGCTACTATCCCAAGAGACAGGAAGAGGGAGCCCCCAGTCTCTTTAGACTTGGACTCAGAAGCTGATACAGTGTGGCTTCTGGATCATTTTATTGGTCACTAGTCACAGAGCCCACCTAGATTCAAGGGGAGGGGACTGACATCTCTCTCCATGAGAAGAATATCACATAATTTCTAACCATCTTGAGTCTACCACAACTTGAAAGTCTTTCCTTTGTTTTGTTGTTTTTTCTGAGTGCCATGGTGACAAATTAATTAATCTTTGCAGAAGACATAGGCTTCTCCTAGGAGAAGACCAGCAGGCATACAACCATCCATGACTGGGGCCTTATCCCAGAGGCCATCTGGTCAGGATCAGTTTCTCTGGATCTGATTCTGGGCTGAGGGAGCAGGCCTGCTGCACGGCAGCTTCTCTAGAGTCTGTTTCCCTGGACCCTCTGAGGCTTCAGTCATCAGCTCTACCAACCCCATGCCCTTAAAACAAGAGGAAGAAGCCAGAGAGAGAGTCATTTGAATTCAGAAAACTAGATTTTAGCAGGTGGCCCTGGCTGACTGTAATGAGCATCTTTGTAGCTCTTGCTCCCTGGAGAAGCCTGTTTCTCAAGAGGGTTGCTGCCTGGGTGTTTGGAGTGATTGTTGTCAGACATTATTAGGTTATTAATTGATGGGTTGGCGCACTCTGGGGCTAAAGGCAGGAAGCTGGTGGGAGAGGCAGGTGCAGGGAGGGTTGTCATGACAACCTTGTGGCCTGTGGTTTGTGCTCTGGCCTCAGAACTGGAAGGATGGCCCAGACAGCTCAGACCTTCTCAGACCACAAATTCTCCAAAGAGAGACCAGAGTCTGTCTTTCGGGTTGCTGTTGTAATGCATTTCACACACCAACCCACGCACACGCCCCAGGAGTCAAAACCAACCTTCTTCCTGCTGCCCCATCCCATATCCTGACTCCCTTCCCCAGTTTGCTAGCTCCTAACTTCAATTTCAGCCACGCTGGCCTTCCAAGAGGACTGCAGAAAGAAACGGAGTTTAGATTCATTTATTCATTCAAACGTTCAACACATTTTTGTTGTGCCTTTCGGACTTTCCTGGTGGCTCAGACAGTAAAGCATCTGCCTACAATGCAGAGACCTGGGTTCAACTGAAGATCCCCTGGAGAAGGAAATGGCGACCCACTCCGGTATTCTTGCCTGGAAAATCCCATGGACAGAGGAGCCTGGTAGGCTACAGACCATGGGGTCGCAAAGAGTCGGACACAACTGAGTGACTTCACTTTCTTTTCTTTCTTTTGGACTGAACCATCTTCTCTCTGACAGAAAACAAAATAGACCCAGCTCCTCCCTTCTCACGGAGCTTGCTGTCAGGAGGGAGAGGTGGGCATAAGACATAGTCATACAAATTCCCATGCACTGCCTGGGGAATTATTAAAATACAATTAATTCAGACCTTGACTTGAATCCCAGCGCTGCCCGTTTGCCAGACGGGTAATCCTGGGTCTCTTCGGTGGGATAATAATAATTTCATGGCAGGGTTGCTGTGTGGCATTGTCAAGGCTCCTTATGGAAGCACAGTGCCTTGCACGTTGTGATAAGCTCAAAGCACGTAACCGCCCACGCCAGTGCCCTCATGTCCATTTATCCTTCAGATCTCACCGGCCACCTTCTGTCTGTATGAGGAGCTCTGGTCCTAGCTCCCTGGCAGCCAGAGTGACCAAACACCCAGGCCTCTCCACTCCAAAAGGCAAGTCGGCCAGGGAGGGATGAAAAGAACCCCAGGGAGGCTCTGGCCAATGCCATGGGATGGGATGGGGAGGGAGGTCTGCTCATCTCGTGGGTGTCAGGGAGGGCTGTGTGGAGGAAGTGGCATTTGAGTCACCCTTAAAACAGTGGTTCTCAAATTGGTGTGTGTCAGGAAAACCCAAGGGAATTGCTCAAACTACAGCTTCTTGCGGAGAAGGCAATGGCACCCCACTCCAGTACTCTTGCCTGGAAAGTCCCATGGACAGAGGAGCCTGGTAGGCTACAGTCCATGGGATCGCTAAGAGTCGGACACGGCTGAGAGACTTCACGTTCACTTTCCACTTCCATGCATTGGAGAAGAAAATGGCAACCCACTCCAATATTCTTGCCTGGAGAATCCCAGGGATGGGGGAGCCTGGTGGGCTGCCGTCTCTGGGGTCGCACAGAGTCGGACACGACTGAAGTAACTTAGCAGCAGCAGCAGCACAGCTTCTTGGGGCGGTGTGGAGGGGCTTCCCTGGTGGCTCAGTGGTAAAGAACCTGCTTGCCAATGCAGTTGGGGAGGATCCCCTAGAGCAGGAAATGGCAACCCACTACAGTATTCTTGGCTGGGAAATCCCATGGACAGAGGAGCCTACTGGGCTGCAGTTCATGGGGTCACAAAGAGTCAGACGAGACTTAGTGGCATTTGTGAAGTGCTGCTTACAAGGCCTTAGATACAACACGGGGGTTGTGGTAGATAGAATAATGGCCCCCAAATGATGTCCAGTTGCTGGTCCCTGAAGCCTGTGAATATGTTACCTTACATGGCAAAAGGACATTAAGGCAGCAGGTGGAATTAAGGTTGCAAATCAGCTGACCTTCAAATAGGGAGATTGTCCTGGATTATCTAGGTGGGCCCAGTGCGATCACAGGGTCCTTAATAGGAAGAGGGGGCTGAGGGGGCAGAGAAGGAGATGTGAAGATGGGAGCAGAGGTCCGTGTGGTAAGATGTGAGATGCACTCAGCCTGCCACTGCTGGCTTTGAAAGCGGAAGGGGACACAGGCCAAAGGATGCCAGAAGCCTTTAGAAGCTGGAAAAGGCAAGGAAGTGGGTTTTCCCCATACCCTCCAGAAGAAAGGCAGGCCTGCTGACACTTTGATTTTAGCCCAGCAAAACCCCCTTTTTTTTTTTAACCACACCTCGCAATATGTGGGACCTTAGTTCCCCTGCA
Organism: Capra hircus; assembly: GCF_001704415.2. NCBI lineage: Eukaryota > Metazoa > Chordata > Mammalia > Artiodactyla > Bovidae > Capra > Capra hircus. The sequence goes on along the minus strand of NC_030828.1, from coordinate 55,510,530 downwards.
TTTTCCAAGCACAGTCTTAACCACTGGACCACCAGGGAAGTCCCAACTTTTTTTATTTTTTGAATAATTTTATTTATGTCTGTTTGGCTGTGCTGGGTCTTCAGTTGCTGTGCAGGCCACTCTCTAGTTGTGGTGTGGGGGCTTCTTATTGCAGTAGCTTCTCTTGTTGCAGAGCATGGGGCTCCTGGGCTCCAGAGTTCAGTAGGTATGGTTCATGGGCTTAGTGGCTCAAAGGTATGTGAGATCCTCCCAGACTAGGGATCGAACTGATGTCTCCTGCTTTGGCAGGCAGATTCTTCACCACTGAGCCAACAGGGAAGCCCTTTTTATTTTTTTTTTAAGACCCACTTTGACCACCAGATAGTAAGAAATGAGTGTTGTCTTAAGCTAAGTTTGTGGTAATTTGTTTCAGCAGCAACAGGAAGCTAGTCTAGAGCCCTATCTTTGGAGTCAAACCACTCTGCATTTTGCCTGCTGTGTGACCCTGGGCAAGATGCTGGCCCCCTCTGAGTCTCAGTTGCCTTGCCTATTGAAGAGAGTTGAGGTGAAGCTTAAACGGGAGACATTTGGAAGGCACTCAGCACGTGCTCCCCAAATGGCACTTCCTGTGCTCCCTGATCCTGAGTTGCTCCCACCTCTTTCCCGACCCCATGAGGGAGGGCAGCAGAGCCAGGCACTACAGGAGGTTCTCTGCTGGTCCTTCTCTTGGTCCTTGAAGCCATCCTAATTGGTACCTGGCCACGTGGAACTTGCAGCAGTGCGAAGCCTTGCATCAGCTCCTCTGATGTCGGTGTGTGCTGCAGTGTGAGGCTGGGAAGGCCAAGACCAATTTTCAGTGCACAAGTCACCACCCCTGCAGTCAAACAGTAGACATCTCATGATAGACATTTCTTCCATTTTTCAGAGCCCTTGGGGAGCCTCCAAGACCTTTACCCCAACTAGCCCCAAATCAGTAGAGTACCTGCGGGGAACACGGTACACGCCGTGACAAGCATCCTACCAAGTTGGCCTGCCCATCCTTCACCCTCTCTAGGGAGACTCAGATGGAGAGGCAGTGGGAGCTCGAGGGAGTGGGGCCATCACCATCACCACCACCGCCACCATTCTATTCATCACTGCATCCTCACTGCCACTGACCTACTAAGTGCCAGGCACTTGCTGGACCTCATCTTTGATTCTCACAAGTGCCAGCTGGTCATCCAGGAACAGAGTTTCTCAAGGTCACATAGACAGTAGCAGCACGGGGACTTAACCTCCACAGTCTGGCCCAGAGTTTCTGTTCTTAACCGCTCCGTGTAACTGTCACGTGCTGGAGGAACTTGCATTCTGTCGCCAGCTCAGTGCCCACTCCAGAACCCTCCCTCTGATGACTCCCAGGCTGTCTGGACCTCTAGGGGGGCAGCAGTAGATGCCCAAAGGCCTTGTGGTCTGGGGCTCTGTTGCACTCTTGGTGACCTCTAGAGCAGCCCAGAAAAGTCCACCAGCCCTTCCAAGCCTCTAGGTTCATGAAGCAGGTGTTTATCCTGAGGACACAATAGGGATACCCAGGGTTTGGGTACCCCCTGGTGGGGATTGGGATACCATCTGGTGGCTCAGATGGTTAAGAATCCATCTGTAATGCAGGAAACCTGGGCTCGATCCCTGGCTTGGGAAGATCCCCTGGAGGAGGGCATGGCAACCCACTCCAGTATTCTTGCCTGGAGAATCCCCATGGACAGAGGAGCCTGCTGGGCTACAATCCATGGGGTCACAAAGAGTGAGCGACTAAGCACAGCACAGCACGGGGCTCATCCAAGTTTCTGGGGCTGTCATCCCAGTAGGTCTGCAGTGCTTTAAGACTGCTCTCATGGGGCTGGAAGAGCAGAATGAGCAAATGATTTCAGGTGGCAAGCCTGGCCCAATTTCGGCCCTTATGTCTTTCTAGGCAGGAAAGACGGAGAAGGCAATGGCAACCCACTCCAGTACTCTTGCCTGGAAAATCCCATGAACAGAGGAGCCTGGTAGGCTGCAGTCCATGGGGTCGCTAAGAGTTACACACGACTGAGCGACTTCACTTTCACTTTTCAGTTTCATGCATTGGAGAAGGAAATGGCAACCCAGTCCAGTGTTCTTGCCTGGAGAATCCCAGGGACGGGGGAGCCTGGTGGGCTGCCGTCTATGGGGTCGCACAGAGTCGGACATGACTGAAGCGACTTAGCAGCAGCAGCAGCAGGCAGGAAAGAGCCACTGAGGCAGCCCTAGCACCGCAGAGGACTCAGGCATTCTCACTCCTCACCAGATGCCTGCCTCTCATCTGCCCACTTTGGGCTTAAGGAGAGAAGTCTGAATGGGGAGAGGTGGGCTTCTCCTGAGGTTATAGTTTAATCACAAGTTCACTGCTTTCACTTGGTTGTGGGTTTACTTGGAGAAGTTGCAGGGGGACTGAGGGTACGATGGAGTCTGCAGGATGCATCAGGCCACTGCTTGGTGCTTGATGTCATCGTGGTTTCTAGTCCTTCCTTCCTGTTTTATATTAAAGAAAACAACATCAGCACCAAAGTAGAATACACACAGGTTCTTTTTTCTCTTCCTGAGTGGGCATTTCACAGAGGATCTGGGCTCACTAATCTGAAGTCAGCGTCATCTTTCCATCTGCAGTTCCAAAGGCCCAATAGGAAGGGAGGTGGGGGGGGGGATCCCTGGCGAAAGCAGGGTACCCACTGCCATCAGTGGTCTTGCAGGTATGGATGCTGATGGTATAGACAGCCTGTGTGTGTGCATCCTGTTAGGCTGGGCCACCCTGTACAGAGAGTCAGGGGTGCTCTCCTTGCTGGGTGTGTCCTGGGGGTAGCCAGACTTTCACCCTTAGGTCAATCCTGCACTCCTTCCCCACCTGTCCTTTCATATGGCATCAGGAAGAGCCCACAGACTTCTGCACTCTGTGTCCACACACACTGCTGCTCTGTGACAAGGCTTCTGCTGTACTGGACAGAGGAGGAGCATTTGCTTGGAGGCCCAGGCCCCAGAGAGGGGCATTTTTGCTGGGCCCTCTACCAGTACAGCCTCCCGGCAGGGCTATACCAGTTCACTTCCTAGAGAAGATGAAATCACAAATCACCCCCAACAAAATAGAGAATGCACATCCTCAGTGCCCCCCGACGTCCCCCGTTCATGGTGGACATTGGTTTTCTGGCCCCAGCAATGTTCTTGAATCAGCTTCCAAGGAGACACCACGGAGAGAGGAGGTTAAACTGAAACAGCTCGGCAGACCATTTGGAGAATCATGGCTCTGTCACTTAGTAAGACGTATCTAGAGCCTTTGCCCCTATGGGCCTGAGTTTCCCCATCTGTAAAGGGAAGAGTCTGGGCTAGGTCACCTCCATGGATCCTGTTAGCTCTGCTGGGCTGAGGGAGTTCAGGAAATGGTCCTGAGAGCCAGAAGACCCCATGAAGCCAGAGCCCCATGCTTGCTCCCTACTCGGGGCCACACTGTTTAAAAACATGGATGTTCAAGAATTCCCTGATGGTCCAGAGACTCTGGGCCCCCAGTGCAGGGTTGTTGTTCAGTAGCCAAGTCATGTCCAACTCTTTTCAATCCCATGGACTTCAGCACACCTGCAGGCTTCCCTGTCCTTCACTAATCTCCTGAAGTCTGCTCAAACTCATGTCCATTGAGTCGGTGATGCCATCCAACCATCTCGTCCTCTGTCGTCCCCTTTTCCTCCTTCCCTCAATCTTTCCAAGCATCAGGGTCTTTTCCAGTGAGCCGGAGCCCGGGTTCAATCCCTAGTCAGGGAACTGGACTCTGCATGCCTCGACTATCCCACATGCCACCATGAAGATTGAAGATCTTGAGTGCTTCAGCTAAGATCTGAAGTGAAGTGCTAGTTGCTCAGTCGTGTCAGACTCTTTGCAACCCCATGGTCTGTAGCCTGCCAGGCTCCTCTGTCCGTGGAATTCTCCAGGCAAGAATACTGGAGTGAGTAGCCATTCCCTTCTCCAGGGATCTTCCCGACCCAGGGATCGAACCCTGGTCTCCTGCACTGCAGGTAGATTGTTTACCATCTGAGCCACCAGGGAAGCCTAGCACAGCCAAATAAATAAATATCAAAAACAAAACATTGATGCCCACCTTACTCACAACCCAGAGGCTTCCTCCAATGCCCTCCTTCTGTTGATCTGCAGAACAAGTTACCCGCGCCCAACCCCCTACCCCCCTCGCTCCCACCTCAGTGCTTCTCCTCCTGACTGTGCCCTGGAACCACCCAGAGAGCTTTTAAAAACACTGAGGCTGGTACCTCATCTCCAGAAAATATGATTTAATTCGTCTGGGGTGGAGCCTGGGCAGTGGTGTCATTTTTTTATAAGCTGCCCAGTTTCTGGCTCATGTAGTTGTGCCCCACTGACCCAGATGCTGGCTGCTGAAGGGTGACAGCCCGGGGGTGGAGTGGAAACAGTCAGCTTCCTCCGCCCGTGTCTGCTGTCTTCTCGCTCTTGTGTCTGTGGTGGTGGTTTCATGGTTCAATCATGTCCGAGTCTTTGCGACCCCATGGACTGTAGTCCACCAGGCTCCTCTGTCCATGGGGTTTTCTGGGCAAGAATACTGGAGTGGGTTGCCATTTCCTCCTCCAAGGGATCTTCCCAACCCAGGGATTGAACCCCAGTCTCCTGCGTTGGCAGACTGATACTTTCTAGTTATCTGAGCGTCAGCCTGTCTGGCTCAAGTCAAGACCTCTGGCTCAGGGGTTCAACATCCTGAATCTCCTGTTGTCTTGCAGGTGCTCAAAGGTGATTGGGTGGGTAGAATTAGCACACCTGACTCCTCCTGAATCCCCCCAAGTCCTTGAGGTCCCTGCCCCGAATGGAGGCTTTAGCATTCTCGGCAAGGTCGCCCACTATGTCTGCGGTGTATGGAAGGCAGGCTCAGGGCGCCTGGAGGGAGCTGTCCCGCCGCCTTCATCCTGTGGTGGGCGAGCTTTCCTCACAGCCACCCAGCCTGACACCAGCTCTGAGTTCACATGATCCTGCCTCAGCTCGGGAATGGGCAGAGCCTCCCGCTGGGATTTTCGAGACTGAGCTGGGGGGCGTGGCCTGTCGGGGGCGTGGCCTTCGGGAAATCGCAGGAGGGGGAGCTTGGGTCCTGGCTGCGGGGTCTTTCCTCTGCAAGCGCCGGAGGAAGACGGCTGGTGGAGGTTTGAGGGCTGAGCTCAGGCGGGCCCGCAGAGTCTGAGAGGACCCAGATCTCCCGAGGCTGCCGCTCCCTGCCTCGCTGTCTGCTCCTCCCCACCTGGCAGCAGCGACCGTCCCCTTCCTGGGGTCTGGAGCCTGGGCAGACAGGAGTGGGATCCTGACACAACAGCAGGTCAGGAAATCGGTTTATCAGCTCACGACCCTTAGAAAAACAAAATAGAGTAGAAATGATCCGCGTGCATCACAGTGATAAGGTAAGTACTGCTCTGGCTCCATGTGTCTCTGCTCTCTCTGTGTCACGCGCATTCCTTGCTGTGATTTATGGAAAGAGCTCAAAGGCAGCGGGTTGGTGCCTAGTGGTCTGGGTTCTAGATTCAGATCCACCCAACTTACTGTATGGACGTGAGCAACTAGGTTAGCCTCTCTGGGCTTCAGGTTCTGTGAAATAGGTTCACAGTGCCGGCCCCATCGACTCACAGTGCCTTTGTGAGCTCGGGATGGAATTGAATGTTGAAATAGTGTCGAGGGTATTAGAAGTGAGGTTGTCTCCCTGCTTTTGCTGGAGTGAGGCTATTTAGGGAAAAGCTGGGGACTAAGGGGAAAATGCAGTCTGATTCTACTCCTGCCCCAGAAGGAGACATCAACGACCTCTGAAAAGGGCACTTTTAGGAAGTGTTTAAAGCAGGTGGAAGTTTGACCAGCCAAAGGGAAGAGAAGCTGGGCACGCAGGAAATCCCCCAGCTCGCTGTGCTGGTGGCTGCCTGAGCAGAGCTGCCCAGCCCGTGAGTAACTGTGTGTGTGCCATCAAGCCACCACTCAGAAGAGACGGGTGACAGATTAGACCGCTGTTTATGCACCAGCTCAGCAGCACTAGCACTTTTGACCTAGAACGTGCATGGGGCTCCCAGCTCGAGTCAGAGTCCCTTCCTGCCCTTGGGGATTTAACTGCTCTTGGATGTTCAGGTCCTTGGAGGCCTCTGTGCTGATGGGTATTTGTCTGAAGGTTTGCTCTTAGGTGTTGGGTTGCTTCACATGTAGTGTCTGTTTCTTGTTTAGTCACTAAGTGGCAGTTGATTCTTTTGCGACTCCATGGACTGTAGCCCGCCTGGCTTCTCTGTCCGTGGGATTTCCCAGGCAAGCACACTGGAGTGGGGTGTCATTTCCTTCTCCAGGGAATCTTCCCAGCCCAGGAATCGAACCTGCTTTGGCAGGTGGGTTTTTTTTGTTTTTTAACCACTGAGACACCAGGGAAGCCCCTCAGTTTCTTAGCTGAACGGTAGCGTGAGGCAGACACAGCGGCTCTGTGTTTTGATTCTTTGTCCCAATCCCCTCCACCTTCGGGATCCAAGCCTTGGTCACACAGTAGGTTCTTCTTGAGTGGTGAGAAAATGGTTGACATGCCAGGTGCAGTAGGGGTCGGGGGCGGTGGGGGGGGGGGGGGGCGGTGTGTGGTGGTGGAGCTGGCCCAGGCCCAAGCCTGTTGGCCTCCTGGTGGCGTCTGGGGGAACTGGAGCCTAACAAAGCCTGGAAGTGGGGGGTGGTTGCTCTGTAACAACTGTGATGATCAGAAAGTGTGGTGTAAAGGAAAGCGTGGACCAATCTGAGCTCAAAACCTGGCTTGTGTCATTTGTTGTTGTTTAGTTGCTAAGCTGAGTTCGACTCTGCAACCCCATGGACTGTAGCCCTCCAGGCTCCTCTGTCCATGGCATTTTCCAGGCAAGAATCCTGGAGTGGGTTGCCATTTGCTCCTCCAGGGTATTTTCCCGACCCAGGGATTGAACCCGCACGTCGTGCATTGCAGGTGGATTCTTTACCACGGAGCCACCAGGGAAGCCCTGGCTTACATCACGTAATTATTGCTGAAAGCTCAACTTCTGTATACACTGGTGCTGAACTGAATCTTGGAGACAGAGTTTTGGGTGAAGCAGAAAAGGATAAAGGGCTTCCCTGGTGGCTCAGACAGTAAATCATCTGCCTGCAATGCAAGAGACCTGGGTTCGATCCCCGAGACAGGAAGATCTCCTGGAGAAGGCAATGGCAATCCACTACAGTATTCTTGCCTGAAAAATCCCATGATTAGAGGAGCCTGGCGGGCTACAGTCCATGGGGTCGCAAAGAGTTAGACACGACTGAATGACTACCACACACACACAAACGGATAACTGTATTACTTTGCCAGACAAAGAGGGACACTGGGGGCTCTCACCTTGAAAAACTATGTGTCGCAGCCCCAGAGGATTTGATGAAGGGTTTTTTATTAGTGGTTCAAGGGTGAGGTCTCTGATAAGATTAGGTATGAGCAGGGCCTGTTGTCGTTGTTCAGTCATTCAGTCACTCAGTTGCTCAGTTGTGTCCGACTCTCTGCAACCCCATGGACTGCAACACGCCAGGCTTTCCTGTCCTGCACCATCTCCCAGAGTTTACTCAAACTCATGTCCATTGAGCCAGTGATGCCTTCCAACCATCTCTTCTGTTGTCCCCTTCTTCTCCTGCCTTCACTCCCTTAACTTCATCTCAGGTGGTCAGTCTCTGAATGTTGATGAGCTTCTCTCCTCCCATATAATCTTGCCTCAAGCGGTTTCTCAGCTGCCCCTCTCTTGATTAGCAACTGTTCAAATCTGCCCTTCGGACCTAAGGGAAGATTATGGAGGCTGGAGTCTGGCCTACAAGAAAGGGGGAAACAAAAAAAAGGCTTTCGTGCCTGCAAGCTCCACAGGGCCGCACACGGTTTTAGAATCTTGAGCAGCCTCAGTTTTTTCATCTGGAAAGTGGATGCTGGTGAGAGAGAGAATGAATGTGTAGAAATGTTCCTGGCACGTGGAGGGCTCTTACCTGGCATGACCTGGTCCATCTGTCCCAGTCACATGTTCCCATTTACAGAACACCATGCACCCACTGTGCCTTTCATTTTGGGGAGCAGGCTTTCTGTGGAGAGCAAGTAGAGAGGGGACACTCCTGGCAAAATGCAGTTTCCATGGAGGGGTACCTTTCCTCCGGGAGTGGCAGAAGGGAGAGCTGGCTGTGATGAGGCCTGGGTGACAAAGCAGGATTGTCTGCAACCAGCTCAGGTAACTTAAACAGATGCCGCAGGCTGAAGCGGAGGCCACAATGATTCCTCCTCACTTTTGTGTTTCTGTTAATGAGTTAATGATATTTCCATTGTCCCAGCACCTGACCTCAAAACCCTCCACGCATCCACCCATGCAGCCACCCATTCATCCATCTATCCACCCATTACTCACCCACCTGTCTACCTACCCCCTTATCCTTCTATTTACCCGTCTTATTCATCCTCCTACTCACCATCCATCCACCCAACCCACCTACCTCTCCGTGCATCCATCCATTTTAACAAATAATTTAGGGGAAATTATGAGGACCAAGTACTGAGATACATCTCAGATTTGTCCCTGACTGTCCTCAGCTCCTTCTAATTAGTCAGCAGTTCCTGTTCCAGGGAGAAGCTAATTCTGACTCCACGATGGAACTGTTTCTTTGACTTGCTTTTCATTGCTTTTGTTATTATCATCATTGCTTTTGTTATTATCATCATACATAATGGCCTGCCTCAGAGGACCCTGTCCCTCTGCCTGACTGTTAAACTATAGTGCCTTTATAGTTCACAGGGAGATAATCTGACCTTGCCCACCTCTGAAGGCTGCAGTAAAGAAGAGATTAACACACCCCTTCCCAGAGATGTTTTGCAAGACTGAAGACACATTTTATTTTATTTTCTTACTGCCTCTCCCTCTCTATTCTGCCTTTTGACTTGAGTTCCTCAGCCCTTCCCTCTCTCAGTTCAGTTCAGTCGCTCAGTCGCGTCCGACTCTTTGCAACCCCATGAATCGCAGCACACCAGGCCTCCCTGTCCATCAGAAACTGGCATCCAGGCCCCGACAAGATGGTTGTTTAGAGACATTAGTCTGCCATCTTCTCGGTCAGCCAGGTCTCTGAATAAAGTCATATTCCTTGTCTCTACACCTCATGTCTGATTCATTGGCCTGTCGTGTGGCGAGCAGAGCCAGCATGGACTCGGTAACATTTCTGTAGCTTCTTGTTGTCCCCTCTCTGGTCACACCCTCCTCACATTCAGTTCCTTACAGGTGCTCGCTCGCTCACTCTCTATCTGGCGTTTGGCCTGTTGAATGTAGTGTTTCCACAGGCAGAAGCTCCTTTCTTCCCTGGCTGCCTGTCTCTCTTCTCCTGATCTTAAGAGTATCATGCTGCTTAGAAAGGCTTTTCTGGCTAAGTCACCTCCTATGAACTCAGAGCTTAATGTCTTGTACTCTCCCTAGGAGCTAATCCTCTCCTTTCTTCTCCCCTCTCCCATAAGACTAAAAGCAACGTGAGCTACCCCAGGGGCCAGTGTCTAGTGCAGTGCCTTCCATATAATAGACACTCAGTAAGTATCTGCTGTGGTCGATGAGTGGAGGGATGATTAGAGAGCCACTGAAGGGTTTGAAGCAGGAGTGATTAGCTTAGATTTGTGTTTTAGAAGATGGCTTTGATGATGGTGAGATGGAGACAGGGAATCCCACAGGAGACCATGCATTGATTCTGGAGAGGAAGCCTTGACCAAGCCAATCTGGGGAACTGGGGAGGGAGCTAAAGAGGAGGAGACGGATGTGGGAAATATTTAAGATTTGGAAATGGTAGAACTGAGTAATTGAGTGGATGCTGTGGATGATGATAAAGATCAACCAACCCACACAGTCATCCAACACAAGAGACTGGGCAGGTGGAGATGCTACCTCCAAGAACAGACTGGTGGAGGAAACGGCAGGAGCAGGGTGGCCTGACTGAGCATGCCCTGTGTGGCAGGAGGAAGCTGGTTCTGTAAGCCTTCCCCCTTGGGTGGGGAGGACATCTGGGAGTCATCAGTACTGGGGGGTCGAAACCATGGAGGAGGTAGTGTGTGGTGTGTGTGTGTGTGTGTGTGTGTGTGTGTAGTGAAAAGAACAAGTCAGCTTTAAGTGTGAGTGGGAGGGATGCCCCCAGCACCCGCCACACGGGACCTTGAGTGGTGCTGATTTGTTCCTGCCTTTCAAGATCAGAGGCTCCCTGAGGGTGGGAGCCATTTCTTCTTCTTTATCTCTAAGTCCCCCATATCCAGTCTGAGGCCGTGAACCAATGCTCCAGAGATACTTGTGGAATGAAACCAGGAGGTACCAGACTGTTGGACAAGCCACTGTATCCCTCTGGGCCTCAGTTTCCTCGTCCCTAAAATGGGGGAACAGTAGGGCTATTGCAAACATGGGACAGGAGAGCAGATGTGAAATGCTCTGTCAACTGTGGGAGATCTGGCAAACACCGAGTGTGATTACCGAAGAGACGCACTCACTTGTCTTGAGGGCCTGAGTCAGGCTGCTAACCTCCCAAGGGCTGCGTCGTGGTTCTGCCCACCGAGTTCTGCTGGGTCTTAAGTTCCCCTTCCAGCCATTCTGTCCTTTGACCTGGGAACTCATGGATGGCACTCAGCCAGGAGTGAACCTCCGGAGCCTCTAGACCTGTGGATGCTTTGCTTCTCAGAGTGTGGCCCCTGGCCCTGCAGCACTAGCACCACCTGGCGGGTGGCTGCCGGTTCTCGAGCCCTGCCTCTGACCCACTGAGTCAGGAACTATGAAGGTGGGGCTCTGTGATCTGTTTCAACAGATCCTCCAGATGACTCGGGTGTACCTAAGTTTAAGAACAACTGCTCTAGAATACCCCTAAACCTCTTTTGGCTCCAAAGTGGACATAGGAGGTGCTTTCACTTAAGCATCGTCTGTAGCTCTGCAGACTTGAATGTTTCTGACTTTGGTTGCCAGAATTTGCTTGTTGTTGTCCTAGGAAATAGGAACTTATCAATGGTCACCCCAGCCTGTCCCACACATGCATACACTCACCACCTGCAAACAATAGGCTTCGGCCAGGTGATTCTCAACAAATTCCTGAGACCAGACAGGACGTGTTTTCCACTTGGTTTCTTTTGCCCATATTTGTGGGTGCCTGGGAGCCTGTGCTGATGAATGAATTTTTATCTTCCTGAGGGTAGTTTTGTGTGAACTGTGGAGAACCTCAGATAAATTCAGAGAAATGGACATCCCGGGCCGGTGTCCCTGGGGACCGCTCAGGGACTTCCTCACGTTTGAGCCAGGTGAACCATTTGGACCCTCAGGTGTGGGCCTGGGAGTCAGGGACAGGAGAGCTAGCAAGAAGAGGAGGAGTGAAGCCAAATTTTGACTCATGGGACTGTGCAACGTTTAGAGGTCACAGTCCTCAGCTTCCCCTTTGCCCCGAATCTCACCATCAAAACATATAAACCAAAACATGAAAAGCAAAAACCAAGAAAACATCCCTGCACTGTCGGTGGGAATGTAAAATGGTGTAGCCACTGTGGAAAAACAGAATGCAGTTCCTCAAAAAATTAAAAATAGAACTACCATATGATCCAGTGTTTCCACTTCTGGATCTATACCCAAAAAAACTGAAAGCAGGGACTCAAGTAGTATACCCATGTTCAGTTCAGTTCAGCGGCTCAGTCGTGTCCGACTCTTTGCGACCCCATGAACTGCAGCATGCCAGGCCTCCCTGTCCATCACCAACTCCCGGAGTCCACCCAAACTCACGTCCATCAAGTCAGTGATGCCATCCAGCCATCTCATCCTCTGTCGTCCCCTTCTCCTCCTGCCCCCAATCTCTCCCAGCATCAGGGTCTTTTCCAATGAGTCAACTCTTCGCATGAGGTGGCCAAAGTATTGGAGTTTCAGCCTCAGCATCTGTCCTTCCAATGAACACCCAGGACTGGTCTCCTTTAGGATGGACTGGTTGGATCTCCTTGCAGTCCAAGGGACTCTCAAGAGTCTTCTCCAACACCACAGTTCAAAAGCATCAATTCTTTGGCACTCAGCTTTCTTCACAGTCCAACTCTCACATCCATACATGACCGCTGGAAAAACCATAGCCTTGACTAGACGAACCTTTGTTGGCAGACTAATGTCTCTGCTTTTTAATATGCTATCTAGGTTGGTCATAACTTTCCTTCCAAGGAGTGAGCATCTTTAATTTCATGGCTGCAATCACCATCTGCAGTGATTTTAGAGCCCCCCAAAATAAAGTCTGACACTGTTTCCACTGTTTCCCCATCTATTTCCCGTGAAGTGATGGGACCGGATGCCATGATCTTCGTTTTCTGAATGTTGAGCCAACTTTTTCTCTCTCCTCTTTCACTTTCATCAAGAGGCTTTTTAGCTCTTCACTTTCTGCCATAAGGGTGGTGTCATCTGCATATCTGAGGTTATTGATATTTCTCCGGGCAATCTTGATTCCAGCTTGTGCTTCTTCCAGCCCAGCATTTCTCATATGTACTCTGCATAGAAGTTAAATAAGCAGGGTGACAATATACAGGCTTGACGTACTCCTATTTGGAACCAGTCTGTTGTTCCATGTCCAGTTCTAACTGTTGCTTCCTGACCTGACATGTTCAGAGTAGTGCTATTCATGATCGCCAGAAGGTAGAAGTCGCCCAAATGTCCACTGACAAATGGAAAAATAAAAGGCAGTATATATGTATGATGGACTATTATTATACCTTAAAAAGGAAGGAGCTTCTGATAACATTCTACAACATGGATACATCTTGGAGACATGATGCTAAGTGAAATAAGACACAAAAAGACAAATGCTGTATCACTCAGCTTACCGTCTGAGCCACCAGGGAAGTACATGAGGTATCTAGAGTGGTCAAATTCACAGAGACAGACAGTAGACTGGTGTTTGCCGTGGACTGGTGTTTGCCATGGCCTGCGTGAATGGAGGATGGGGAGTTAGAGTTTAACGGGAACAGATTTTCGGCTGGGGAAACTGAAAAAGTTCTGGAGGTGGATGGTGGTTATGGTTGCATGACAGTTTAAGTGTACTTAATTACCACTGAATTGTACATTAAAAATGGTTAACAAGATAAATTTTATATTATGTATGAGAGTGAAAGTATTAGTCACTCAGTGATGTCCAACTCTCTGCCACCCATGGTCTGTAGCCCTCCAGGCTCCTCCTGTTCATGGAATTCTCCAGGCAAGAATACTGGAGTGGGTAGCCATTCGCTTCTCCAGGGATCTTCCCCACCCAGGGATTGAACCTGGGTCTCCTGCATTGCAGACAGGTTCTTTACTATCTGAACCACCAGGGAAGCTTCCATCATGTATATTAAACCACAACTGAAAATGGCACCAAGAAGCACCTCCCTCCACCACCATCACTGAAATCCAGGCCTCTATCCTTGAAAGGTTGGAGAGGTGGGTCCTCATTTTCTGGGACTGAAAGCTTGGGGTCAAGGCTAGGTGGGGACTGGTTGTGGCGGGAGGTAGGGGCTTGGAACAAGAAGACTGGATTCTAAATGCCCATACTTCCTTTGTCAGGCTGGCTTTGGGCTCATCACTTCCCTGTTTGAACCTCTGTTTCCTCATCTGTAAGGTGGGGAGGTGGCACCCACTTATTCCTTCCAGAAGTCCTCAGGAGTGCCTGTGATGCACCAGGCACTGTTCAAGGTGCACACGGCCCTCTTGGAATTTATTGAATTGGCCATAAAGTTCATTTGGGTTCTTCTGCACCATCTTACGGAAAAAAACAAATGAACTTTTTAGCCAACCCAATGCATCCTCGTGGAGGAGACAGATCGGCAACAAGCAGACAAGCAAACAAACAAATCTCAGATACTGATGGGGACTCTGCAGAGCCGGCACCTAGGAAGGAGCGATGGTGCTGGGGGAGGGGGCCCCTCAAATGGGATGGTCAGGGAGGGCCTACAAAGCGGTGGTGTTTAAGCTGAGAACTGGCAGCAAAGGAGCCAGCCCTGCCCTAGGAGGGGAGGGGAGGGGTGGGCAGTTGCACTCCTGGAGCAACTGGAGCAAGGCCAGGTGACCAGGGCACAGAAAGCTGGCCATCATGTTGGTGGCGGGAAGGTAGGAGGAGCTGGGGTCGGATCACACTGGGCCTTGTAGGAGTTTGGGGGGTTTTCTGGGGATGTGATAACTCACTGTGAAACTGTCTCAGTGGGTTTTAAACAAGGAAGAGGAGGATGCAGTTTGGATTTTGGAAAGATCCCTGTGGCTGCCCCGGGGAATAATGGTCAGGGAAAAATGAGAATGCTGGGATTTAGCTTCCCTGGTAGCTCAGCTGGTAAAGAATCTGCCTTCAATGCAAGAGACCTGGGTTCTATTCCTGGGTCAGGAAGATTCCCCTGGAGAAGGGATAGGCTACCCACTCCAGTATTCTTGATGTTCCCTGGTGGCTCAGATGGTAAAGAATCTGCCTTCAATGCAGGAGACCTGGTTCGTTCCCTGGTTTGGGAAGATACCCTGGAGGAGGGCATGGCAACCCATTCCAGTGTTCTTGCCTGGAGAATCCCCAAGAACAGTGGAGCCTGGTGGGCTACAGTCCATGGGATCGCAAAGAGTCAGACACGACTGAGTGACTTAAGCACAGGAGTGGGGGTGGCTTGGCCACAGAGAGAGCCACAGGGAATCCAGGTAAGAGGGTGCAGCTTTGGGTTGGATCCATCTCTTGTCTGTTTTAGAGACTTATGAATGCTATGGGACCCTTTTCCAGGAAAAATGCACATACTTAAATATTTGCAAGATGGAGCATGTGATTTCAGGGGAACCCCTCAAGTTTATCCTCCATGAGCCCCAGGACTGGAACTGCTGGGCTGGGATATCTCTGAGACCCTTCCTAGCAGGCTCTGTCAGTTTTCAGGCTGAGCCCTGGCTCCGGTGCCCACAGGCCAGTTAGGAGCCCACAGGAGGGAGGGTGATGAGACATTGTCAGTTGTAGCAGGGGTTTCCTTCCTGGTCCGTGAGTCCCAGCTTGACTATGTATGGTGAAGAGAGAGCAAAGGGCAAGACTGATCTGCTAAAACTACAAAACAGCTTGATGCAGACTCTGTTCACTTGGAATTTGCAGCCGTATAGACCATACATTCTCAGGAGGGTGGGGGAAGATTGGTTCTTCGGTGGGGTGAAAATAATCTTATTTAGTCATCTGTCACCCTCCAAAAGGCCATGGTGCAAAAACAGATATTCTATACATAAGAATATCTGTTTATGCACCATGGGGGGCAGGTGATTAGGAAAAAAACTATGTCTAAAAAATCTCCTTGGGAGGATGATTATGAACAACAACAAGGTTGATTTAGACACAGTGATGTTTTTCGTCTGAGCCAGGAGTCTTAAATCGATAGAACTGCGCAGGCTTTTCATTCTGGTATATTAATCTAAACGGTAAAGTGAAAGTGAAAGTCGCTCAGTCTTTGTGTCTGACTCTTTTTGACCGAATGGACTCTGCAGTCCAAGGAATTCTTCAGGCCAGACTACTGGCATGGGTAGCCTTTTTCCCAAGGGATCATCCCAACCCAGGGATCAAACCCAGGTCGGCTGCATTGCAGGCAGATTCTTTACCAGCTGAGCCACCAGGGAAGCCCAATCTATAAGGTAGGCCTACAACAAAATTTTTTTATTCTCTCTTGTTCAAATGCATTTGTATATATAGCAACAGCATTTTCTTTTATTCTCTTTTTTAAATTGTTGTGTTTTGGGTTGCTCTGCATCTTCATTGCTGTGCTCAGCTTTCTCTAGCTGCAGCAAGCGGGGGCTGCTCTGCACTGTGGTGCACGGGCTTCTCATTGCGGTGACCTCTCTTGTTGTGGAGAATGGGTTCTAGGCCGCAGGCTCAGTAGTTGTGGTGCAAGGGCTCAGTTGCCCTGCAGCATGTGGGATCTCCCCAGACCACGGGTTGAACTTGTGTCCCATGCATTGGCAGGCAGTTTCTCAACCACTGGACCACTAGGGAAGCCCAGCAATAGCATTTTCTTAGTTAAATTCTCAACAATATGAACTTTTCACTACTGCAAGTAAGACGATCATCTTTTATTCTGCTTCTTTGCCTCTGGAGAAAGAATGCCATGTGTTTTGACATATCTTATGTGGCCCTGATCTTGACCCTGAGGGCAAGTGTCTTTATCCCCATTTTATAGATGAGGAAACTGAAGCTAAGGAAGGGTAAAGACTTGCACAGCCTGTGAGCTGCTGACTCTAGCCTGGTGCTCATGTCTCGATGCCTTGTGCCCTGTACTGGGTTCCTGATTCCATGGAGGAGAAGTAGCACTGCCCTGTGGGAAGCTTGGCCTGTTTTCTTGCCAGAGCACAGTAGTTCAGTTCAGTTGCTCAGTTGTGTCCGACTCTTTGTCACCCCATGGACTGCGGCACTCCAGGCTTCCCTGTCCATCACCAACTCCCGGAGCTTGCTCAAACTCATGTCCATCGCGTCGGTGATGCCATCCAAACATCTTATCCTCTGTTGTTCTTTTCTCTTCCTGCCTTCAATCTTTCCCAGCATTAGGGTCTTTTCCAATGAGTTAGTCAATTCTTCACCTCAGGTGACCAAAGTATTGGAGCTTCAGCTTCAGCATCAGTCCTTCCTCTGACTATTCAGGACTGATTTCCTTTCAGATTGACTGGTTTGATCTCCCTGCAGTCCAAGGGACTCTGAAGAGTCCCCTCCAACACCACAGTTCAAAAGCCTCAATTCTTCAGCACTCAGCTGTCTTTATGGTTCAACTCACAACCATACATGACTACTGGAAAAACCATAGCTTTGACTAGACTGACCTTTGTCGGAAAGTAGTGTCTCTGCTTTTTAATATGCTGTCTAGGCTGGTCATAGCTTTTCTTCCAAGGAGCAAGCGTCTTTTAATTTCATGGCTGCTGTCACCATCTGCAGCGATTTGGGAGCCCAAGAAAATAAAGTCTGTCACTGCACAGCAGGATGTGAACAAAGTTGGGTCTCTTTTGTGCTGTCTGAAGAAGCTCCCAGGACGGGCTGTGGCCTCAGTGTTGACTGATCTGGTACATTCCTGTGAGCAAGAAGGAAACATGTGGATGGTGCTGAATGTTGGCAGAAGAGAGTGTCTGGGGCCTGTGCTGTTTTGTGGGTTGAATTTGATCTTCACCTTGGAGAGCCAGCTCGGGATGGGATGGTGTTCACAAGAGCTCCAGGCCTTGCTTGCTGGACTGAGGGACCAGGAAAATAAATAAGGGACAGGAGGCCAGGGAAGGAGGATGGGGAGACAGAAACCGCATGTCGGTGTCTTGGTCTGTGCATTCTGTATATTCAGTGCAGCTGAGCTGGAGTTCGTGGGCTGGGTCATCTTCTAAATTTTGAGGCTCTACACCAATGTGAAAGGCACAAGCATGACCACTCAACTGCCTTCTGCCCTGAAATGAGCGATGGATCCAGCGACACGAATGAGCTGTCAGCTTGAGTTTCTTTTTTCTCTGCCTGGCTAACGCTTGTTCTGTCACCATTATTGAAGCTCAGTAGGACGACTGTTATTTCAAGCACTGTCTAGGTTATACTGTCCTAAGGTTTACTCTTTATCTGCATATGATGCCCAAATAGCTCCTCACTAAACAAAGTATGAGTTGTGTTTTGTTTTGCACAGAAATGACAATATCGCCTATCTCAAAGAGAAGTACCTTTTAATAGGAAAAAGAATGCTTGAATGGAATTTGGATGAATGTGTCCTTTTCAGAACAAGCAAAAAAATATCAAAGGAATTGATGTTAAGACTGTGTGCATCAAGATAATCATTAGGGAAAAAAATTAAGTGAGGCACTTGGAGCAGTGCCTGACACACGGTAGGTGCTATATAAATGTTAGCTTCTATTATCCTAAGCCTTTCTGCCTTTGACTTTCAGGGGCTTACGCATCACCAGTGAGGCCAAGCCTTCGCCGCAGCTTGAACCACATCCTAGAAGCAAGATGGCCATAGAGAGACTGGCGTCTTCCTGAGCATATGGGGGGTGAGGCCCCGGCAGGCCCGAAGATGGGGAACATCACGGCAGACAACACCTCGATGAACTGTGACATCGACCACACCATCCACCAGACGCTGGCCCCGGTGGTCTACGTCATGGTGCTGGTGGTGGGCTTCCCGGCCAACTGCCTGTCCCTCTACTACGGCTACCTGCAGATTAAGGCCCGGAACGAGCTGGGCGTGTACCTGTGCAACCTGACGGTGGCCGACCTCTTCTACATCTGCTCCCTCCCCTTCTGGCTGCAGTACGTGCTGCAGCACGACCACTGGTCCCACGATGACCTGTCCTGCCAGGTGTGCGGGATCCTGCTCTACGAGAACATCTACATCAGCGTGGGCTTCCTCTGCTGCATCTCCATCGACCGCTACCTGGCCGTGGCCCACCCCTTCCGCTTCCACCAGTTCCGCACCTTGAAGGCCGCCATGGGCGTCAGTGCGCTCATCTGGGCCAAGGAGCTGCTGACCAGCATCTACTTCCTCATGCACGAGGAGGTGGTGGAAGACGCCGACCGGCACCGTGTCTGCTTCGAGCATTATCCGCTGGAGCCGCGCCAGCGCGGCATCAACTACTACCGCTTCCTGGTGGGCTTCCTCTTCCCCATCTGCCTGCTGCTGGCCTCCTACCGGGGCATCCTGCGAGCTGTGCGCCGCAGCCACGGGACCCAGAAGAGCCGCAAGGACCAGATCCAGCGGCTAGTGCTCAGCACCGTGGTCATCTTCCTGGCCTGCTTCCTGCCCTACCACGTGCTGCTGCTGGTGCGCAGCCTCTGGGAGTCCAGCTGCGACTTCGCCAAGGGCATCTTCAATGCCTACCACTTCTCCCTGCTCCTCACCAGCTTCAACTGCGTGGCCGACCCCGTGCTCTACTGCTTCGTCAGCGAGACCACGCACAGGGACCTGGCCCGCCTCCGCGGGGCCTGCCTGGCCTTCCTCACCTGTGCCAGGACCGGCCGGGCCCGGGAGGCCTACCCGCTGGGCGCCCCTGAGGCCTCCGGGAAGAGCGAGGATCCCGAGGTCCTGACAAGGCTCCACCCGGCCTTCCAGACCCCCCACCCGCCTGGAGTGGGAGGGTCCCCTGCAGGCGGGCTGTCCTAGCCGGGTCACCCCATCACCCACATGCAGGGCAGAGCAAGGCCTGAGCCTGCTCCATGGCTGCTGCCCCTTTGGCCAAGGCAGCTGCCTCTTGCTGCTGGAGGAGACGATGGGCTGGGGCCGCGGGCCCCTAGGTCTGGGCCATAACAGGACCTCTCTGATTTCCAGGGAGCCTGCTGTGACTGCTGAGTCTGACGGGGCTGCTAGCTGAGTGTGGGGATAAGCACCGACAGCACATGGGGGTCATCTGCTGCCAGCTGGGCTGCTGGTGGGAAGAAGACTCACCTCCAGGAGGTTTTCAGAGAAGCTCGTGAGGGGACAGAGTGTGAGGACGTGGAGCGAGGGGCCTGGGAGAGGAGGCAGGCACCCAGGTGCTCACCTGCCAGGGCCTTCCAGTGCCAGAGGTGACCCTTGTCCAAATGCCCTGGTGTTACCTGAGAAGATGACGCGGGAATGTGTGCTGTCATCCTTACCACTTGAGCCCCACCCCGTGGAGGTTGGATGGGGAGAAGGAATGTGGGGAGGGGTTGAGGCACTGAGCGTGTGTGTGGCGGGACAGTGGGGGAGAGACAGGCAGAGGAGAGACCCCAGATCCAGGCAACTCACAGTTTTCACCAGCAAGGAGATTTGAGCAGATTCTCCAAGCCCCAGCACTAATGCACAAATCCTAGGGCTCCGTGGGGCTCTGGCAGGTGATGTCTGTGATCCTTTAAAGTCAGCACTGAAGTTCAAGTGTCAGGTCAGAGGCCTAAAGCAGTGTGTTCAACTGAATTCCTGACAGATTCCTCCCAATTCAACTTCTGTTGCTATCTGCCCCAAAGTATACGAGACCCAGAAGTCTGGGGCTCTGTGTGTGCATGTGTGTCCGTGGTTAAAATGCCAGGGTCTCCATGACAGCTCTGCTCCAAGACACTAAGGCTAACTAAGGTCATCGGACTGCAGATAGTGTTTGCCGCCACATACACAGACTGGAGTGCCTAGCAGTCTTTGAGAAGAGCATGGCATTCTCCCCGAGTTCTTAGATGGAGCAAAACAAACACAAGAGATGAATTCTCTGGCATCTTTTACCCCAAAGGGCTGGGGTGAAGCTCCACTGTGGTTTAAATAGCCCCTGTGACAAAGAGAGGAAAAAGCCCTGGGCTTGTCTTGCCTCCTTGGTCCTCCATCTCCACTCCTCTGCCCAAGTGTTCCCCTCAGCCACCTGGAGAGTGACGGGATGGCCCACTGGCTACATGTCTCTTGTTTTGTCCTAGTAGACTGGTTACAGGGCTCATCTCTCCTGAAGCTTCCCACCCAGTCTTGTTAAGCTTCTGCCTGAGGAATATACCAAGGACCAGAAGAGCATCTTGCTACTCCAGGGACCTGCCCACCTTTCAGAAATGCTAGCCCTTTAGATTTCCTGGAGTGGACCAGCACCAGTTCTGACTTCCCTTAGAGACCCGGAATCTGAGCTCTTACAGCCAAGGATCTTGGTGGGCTCAAGCCTGGGGAGGGACCAGGGATAGGAAGATAGAAACTGGTATCAGTGGGACATTTCTGGAATCTGCTGAAGAGGGACCACAGAGAACATCTTCAGTCTCTCCTTGTGTCTCTCTTCCCCTCTCCCAGAGACAGATCCACCCTGAGTTTCTTAACCCTCTCTTCAGAGGCATCCAGAGGCTGATAGCCCAGGCTGGATGTGCCCTAAGGAAGTGGGGTTCTAAGTCTATACTTGATTCTGACTGTGTGTAATCCCTGCTCCTGCTCCTTCTGGAGGTTCTTCCATAACCTGGGGAGGTTCTCTTCCCCTTCATAGAGGAGGAAGTGACCAGGTCTGAAGGTGGAAAAAATGACCATACAGCCAAGAAAACCCAGGATCTTACAGAGGCAGTGGTACTGGTTGAGCCCTCCATGCCTCCTCATTTCAAATTTCCTCCTATTTTGATCTTAAACATGGGCATTCCCACTGGGATAAACTGGCATGAGCTGAAGGCAATTTCATTTATTATCAAGAGTTGTATTTTTGTATTGTTCTTTCTTTTATGCCAAGTATACGTGTGTTGGACCATGCAGTGGATTTATGTAGCAAACTTGAGTCTGCAAATAAAGCAACCTAACCAGCCACAGTTGGAGTGTGTTTCCGTTCATGTAGGGAGGGAGGGTCTTCCAACCCCAGGGACATCTAGAGGGTCCATGAAGTACCCAACAGAGTCAGAAAGGTCCAGGGATTGACTTTCTCAGAGAAAATTCAAACAGGTCAATCAGAGAATTTGCCCTTGATTACCCAGTAGTGGCCAGGAAGGATGAAGCCTTAAAATGAAGGCTTTTCTCTGTCCTCTTGAGATTCATGAAGTGTCCTAAACACTGCAGCACATTGTTGCAAATCCACTGTGGGACTTAACTTGGTCACCCCTTGACTCTAGGGATGCAACTCAGTGCTGCAGTTTGGAGACTATCATTCCCTGTCCTTGGACACAGAACCCCCTTCTATCCTACTCCAGGTGGCCCTGGTGGTAAAGAATCTGCTTGCCAGTTTAGGAGATGCAAGAGATGTGGATTCAACCCCTGGGTCGGGAAGATCCAGGAATAGGGAATGGAAACCCACTCCAGTATTCTTGCCTGGAAAATTCCATAGACAGAGGAGTGTGGCGGGCTACAGTCCATGGGGCTGCAAAGAGTCAGACATGACTAAGCGACTGAGTACAGCATCCAGTGAGAGAGAGCTGGATCAGACTGTCCTTTCCTCACTAGTGAAAACTGCCAAAGCAGGAATACCTGTGGTACCCGCCTCTTGGGCGCTCGCCTTATCCTCACAGTCTGAATTTTGTTTGAGGAGCCCCCCATTTAGTCATCATCATTTTTAAGCTGGAGCATCTTTTCAACAGTGGTGGGCTGCGTGTTTAATACAGGATTAAATGCATCATGTTAAAAAGTAAATTTGGTTTTAGTCACTTAATCCCTCCTGGGTCAAATTCCTGGAGTTCTGGAGTGCTTTGGAAGAATCAATCCTTCAGACAGACTAAAGGTATTACTGGAGATTAAGACTTCTTCCTCTCTTAAGAGAAGTGGGGGAGGGGAGAAAAGGTCCATCTGGTTTCGACTGGAGATGGCAAGAGCCATTAGATTCCTTTCTCATTCACCAGTGTTGCTTAGCAAGATGAGGGCTCATCTTCCTGTTTACACACACTGGTCTGTGGGTTGGCTAGACAAGTGTGGGAGAAATTTGCAGCACAAAATACATTCCATCTGCTGCTTTTCTCTGGCTGGTACAATCAAGAGAGAGCCAGAATCTGGCCCTTCTTGGTTCAATCCTTTTTTGAAAAATGTGCTTCTTGCAGCTGGTGATCCTGCAGCTTCCAGGAATTCATCTGGCAAGATGATGGTCTTTGATGACAATAACCCTGGGGTCACAGCGATGCCCAGTGTTCTGGGGAAATGGTGGGTCAACAAATATAAGAAAGACGTTGGTAGACTAACATAGATAACAATGTAGGAAAGTCCCACAGAGGTCATGAGCTCCAGTTCCTTCCCTGTGAATTATCCCCTGTTGTTCAGTCACTAAGTTGGGTCCAACTCTTTGTGACCCCAGTGACTGCAGCATGCCAGGCTTCGCTTCACCATCTGCCCTAAAATGATAGCCCAGTTTCTCTGCAAATAATACCATGGATACCAATTCACTACTATCCAACACAAGTCATTCCAAGGCTGGGAAGAAAACCTTAACTCTGAGTGAGCCAAGTGGAACCACTTTTCTCACTGGCCTTCATTCTGGCCTCTGGAGCCAAGTGACCCTTTAGGTCCTGGTGTGTGTGCGCTTAGTTGCTCAGTTGTGTCCAACTCTTTGTGACCCCATAGACTGTAGCCCTCCAGGCTCCTCTGTCCATCAGATTCTCCAGGCAATAATACTGGAGTGGGTAGCCATTCCCTTCACCAGGGTATTTTCCTAACCCAGGGATTGAACCCAGGTCTTTTGTATTGCAGGCAGATTCTTTACCATCTGAGAAGCCCTTTAGGTAACTTTAGATACAACTCTCACATCCTGCTTCTCAGTGTTAAATCTCCAAAGCTTGTATTAGACAAGGCTGGATTATACTACAATAAGAAATATACCCCCAAATCATACTGCCTTAAAACAATAAAAATCTATCTCCTGTTCATGCAAGAGTCAGATGAGCAACTACTTTCTGGAGTGTTTTCCCCCCCCCCAAGTGATGGCAGTGATTCAGGATTCCTACATTAAGAGATTCTACCATCTTGGGGTCTTCCTCTTCCATCCACACAGGTAGGGAAAGAAGGACGAAAAGAATCTCACATGGGGGTTATGGGAAATCTGAATGTGGTTAGTATTCGCACTACTCACACTCTATTGGCCAGATCTCAGTCACATGGCCCCAACATAACTACAAGGGAGGCTGGGAAATGTGGTTTTCCTGTGTGTGAAGAAAGAAGCAGAATTTGTGAGCATCTGGCCAGTCACAGACATACAGCTTTTCAAGCCACCTCCGCTTAACAGCTCCGCTTAACACCTCCTTAAGCATTCACCTTCCTGTACCTCATCTGAACAACACCCACGTCTTCAAATGTGATGCTTGGATCTGAAGCTAGATTAGATCTGTCCAACCTGTGCTGAGGAGACACAGATCAGTTACCTCACTATGCTTCTACTGATGCAATGGCTTCTGGCAAGCACATCACATCACTGAAATATACTGAGTTTATGTGAGCAGTGCTTTTTTGGTTGGTCTGTCTTGTTTTATTTTTTCACTGTGCCGTGCAGCTTGCAGTTCCCTGACCTAGGTACGAACCCAGGCCCCTGGCAGTGAGTGCTAAAAGTCCTAACCACTGGACTTCTGGGGAATTTCTGAGCAGTAGCCTTTTAGATCTGAAAGTTAGACTTTGTGGAGCCAATGGAACCCACGTGGAATAGGTGGAGAGTAGTAGAATGTAGTGGGCTGGACTAAAGTGGGGCTGGTGGTCAGCAGAGCCTGTGCAATGAAAGGTAGGAAATGACCTCAGAGGATTGCCTTGCTCAGTGGAGCAATGGGGTGGCACTTGGTCAGAGGATGGCCAAGGGGACTAAAGAGCCCTGATCCCTTTCCTGGCTCGCTTATCTTCCAATCCCACCTGCAGAGTCTGTGGGGCATGTGCACCTCAATGTACCCAAGGTCTGAAGTTCACCAGCCTACCCTTGAAGACCCACAGAGATCCAGGTATTACTTATCAGGATCTGCCCTCAATACTCTTGCAAATGCCCAGGGATGCTCATATGGCCCAGGAATCCATCCTGGTGGATTGTTGCTGTTGTTCAGTTGCTAAGTTGTGTCTGACTCCCTGTGACCCCTGAACTGCAGCATACCAGGCTTCCCTGTCCTTCACTATCTCCCAGAGTTTGCTCAAACTCTTGTCCATTGAGTCGGTGATGCTATCCAACCATCTCACCCTCTGCTGCCCCCTTCTCCTTTTGCTTCCAATCTTTCCCAGCATCAGGGTCTTTTCCAATGAATTGGCTCTTCACATCAGGTGGCCAAAGTGTTGGAGCTTCAGTATCAGCATCAGTCCTTCCAATGAATATTCAGGGTTGATTTCCTTTAGGATTGACTGGTTGATACCCTAGCTCATCCCTCACCCTGGGCCTCCCCATCATTTCTGTAGATCACCTCTTATCCCCCTGTAACCAGCTTCTCCAGGTCATAGCCTTTCTCACCATGCCCCCTCAGATGTGGACACAGGTCCCTCCCCAAAGGACAAAAGATGACTAGGGTGAAATGAGCAAAACTTTACTAAAGACCAGAGTAGGAATCACATTGTGGATCAGAAAAGCATAAAATTGGATCCTAGAACTCAGCGTTCCAATGGTCCCTGGGCTGGATCATGCTAAGTCTTCTCCTGGCCCTTCCTTCCACCTTAGCCCCTACTGTAGAGCCAGAAGCCTGTCTCTCCCTGCATGGGAGGTGGGGGTGGGGGCTTTGGATTCTTCACTCCAGACCTAGGACCTGTACTCTCAGCCTTCTCTGGGCTCCACCTAGGTCTTAGTCTCTTTCCCAAACAACTTAATTATCTCCCCATAAACTTCTACCCACAGGGAAGATAACCTATTACACAGTCATGCCTCAAACTTCTCTATGCAGAATAGAATTCTGCTATTACTTTTGCAAAACCAAAGGCCTATTAGTGCACTCCCCTAAAATATGAGTCAGTAGAATGCTGGCAGCCTTAGCTGATGATGTTTCCTGTCTCTCTAGCCATCAGGATTTCAACAATAGCAGGGTGCACACTCAGTCAGAGGCCCCCATTAGATGGAGCTCTGCAGACCCAGACTCTGCAAATTGTAACTGGAGACCTGGCCAGTGAGGCTTAGAGCTGAGGTGGGACCACTGACCTGAGAAGTCACAGATGGACAGGGACTATGAGCACATTACAATGGCCCTGATGCCACCCCTGCAGGAGCACGGACACATAGGTGGGGACTCCCCAGCAGAATAACAAAGGGACATCAGGACAGCCCCCACCCCAGCTACTCCTGGCCAAAGACTTCACCGCATCCTGCATAGACAGCATTGCAAGTTAACCCCTGATCACCGAACTCTACACTTAGCGTTTACTGTTCAGTGTACAATTTAGAGTCAATTTCTTCAGTATGTGTTCCATGCTTTACAACTAATTCTCCTAAAAGAATCAGACTTGACATGTTTAAGGAAATAAAACAGACACAATAAACACTTGGGGCCCTCGCTGGAAAGGACTACTGTTACTGAATTCTAATCTGGCTGCTTATTGCTCAAAAATCAATACTGGACAGGCAAGTGTTGGTAGAAATGCAAAATGTTGCTTTTAATCTGAAAGCCTGCAGTCTGGGGAGAAGGTGGACTAGTGTCCTCAAAACCAACACTGAAGATGCTGCTCAGGATTGAAAGTTTTTAAAGGGAAAAGGGAAAGTAATTTCAGTTAATCATTGAGATAAGGGATCAGACTCATAAGACATCTCCCACTACGTGAAGGCTCCCAACTCCTGTGATCTTTCTTTAGATGCTATCTCATTGACGCAGTTTGTTCTCAGGATTACTCAAAGGGAAGCTGGGAAATGATCGGGTCATCTATTAATTATTCTTCATGTTTACTTCTTTGATCTAGGGAAGAACCAAGAGCTTAGGCAAGGTATTGTGTGAGCAAAAGATCTGAAAGGTGTGCTTGGGGCAGAGATGAGTAGAATGTTGAGTGCCTGGTTTAAGTTTACTTACAATATAGTTTTGCTAAAGCGACAAGACAAAAGGGGCCTCTTGCAGAGAGCTCTTTCTTGCAAACAACTGCTTACACCAGCACACCTAGATGAGCCAATGCAAGACACTGTACTGATTCAATATGTGAACGTAATGGGATGTGGTCAGTGACTCTGCTTTGGATTTTCTTGGGGAATGTACGGTGGGAGGTTGTGCAAGAGATAAGGACAAGCTGATGAGTTGTCCAGGACTCTGTGAGTGATCTAAGCCCTGGAAGGTCCTGACCCACTCAGTCCTGGGCTCTGGAAATGTGGTTGCCCTCCTATGCAAGAAGGCAAGAGTCTGGCTCCAGAGGTGGGGGGTGAACAGATGGGGAGGAGGCGGGAGATGTGTCAGGCTCTACGGTGGAGTCTCAGGACGTGTAGGGGTGAGGAAAAGGGAGGGGCAGAGGAGCGGTGATGGTGATAAACGTAAGTTTCAAGGGATCTTTTGCCTAAATAAATGAAATGCTGTTTGAAAAAGAGAGCATTTCCAAGGTATAAATATTTTGTCAGTAGTGATGAGTAAACCTTTAGTGAACCCTCGAACTTTGTAATGTACACTACCCGTTTGTACATATTCTGTTTCTTAATTAACCAGAGGGATTATTCAGGGCCCTCTATGTCTGCCTGGCAGTTCATTGCTTGCTGGCATCCCCATTAGTGACTGGCCAGAAGACCAATTATTTGATAATAAAATTTTATTATTTGATAATAAATTAATTGTGTACAGTTCCAGAACACATGGGTGGCCTAAAAAAGCTGGGGTGAGGAGGCTGGAATCAAGGCCTCCTAGAACTTGGGAATAAAAGCAAAAACTGGGAACCCTAGAGAACTGTTTTCCTTAGTCCTCATCGCTTGCATGACCCCCACGTCCCCAGGAGGTGAGCATGCAGTGACCCAGGACTGCGTGGACCACGTTGTTCACCCAGAACCAGTGTGTATTTGCATGGCTCTTGTGGAAGGAAACCAGGACCCTCAGGGAGCTCCTCCCTAGAACCAGGTGGGACCACCTGGTACCCACCTCCCACGCCTGTAATGGGCATGGTCACCCTTATGGCAGGGTGATGCCCATCAGCTTCTGGATCATCTGGGCATGAGTGCCATGCAGGAGCAGCCTGTCCACCTCTGTGCCCAGAGTGCCCGGAAATCTGCTCCAGACTCCGTGCTGCACCAGGATGCCCAGCAGTTTTTCTTCCTGGAAAAAAAAAAATGGGACAGAGATAAAAGTAGTGGAGGAGGAGAAAAAAATGGAAAAAACCACAACATACATTTATAAGTGGAAAAAGAGCATTTGACTTGACATGGTCTCTTTTTAAAAAATAAAGCTTTGGGTTAAAACACTAATGCCACTGGAAGACTCATAGTGAAAAACAAACATGTCCTACATCACGCCTCGTGGGCCCCCAGATCCACTCCCCAGAAGCTGCCACTTTGAAGAGTTTGGGCTGTTTTTTCATGCAACTAAATAGTATGCTTTTTCTGGAAATCTCCATTTTCTTGACACTACAGATTCATTTCTGCAGGGGCAGCATGCCTATTTCCTGCCAAGCCAGCCCTGCCCAGCTCTGCCTTATCTGCCAGTGGCTTTGGTGCCAGGATGGCCCCTGTTCCTCCTGTAACCCCACTGTTAGCCTCCAGTGGGGGATGGACCAGGTCCCACTGCCGTCGCCTTCTAGGTATTACCCCCATGTGGCTGAGGGAGCAGAACCATGGAGAAAACGCAGCCCCATCCTGGGCCCAGCAGGGAGAATGGTTTGCAGTCAGCCAGATCTGACTTGGGTCTTTCCTGGCAGAAGTATCAACCTCTCTCTGCTTCAGTGTCTTCATCTGTATAATGGGGAGGTGGATGATAATAACAATGCCTCCTTGGAGGGTTGTTGTGAAGATTAAATGAGATAATGCAAGTAAAGCACCTCCAATGGTCCCTGGCACACAGTAGGTGCTCATGAAATGAGGTGGATTATTGTCGGCACGGCTGGGGCCCCTGGCCTTCTGCCCAGAATTTTATTCCTTTGACTTATTTGCTGATTTTTTTTTTAAAAGTGATTTGCTTTGCTTCCTTCTACCTCTCTTCAAAAATAAGGTGCCAGAGAATCACTTGTCTAAGCTATTAAACATGTCTGTCCCTGTTAGGGTTCCCCGGAGAAAGGAGGATCTTAGGTAAAGACATAGGAGAGAGGTGCCCCAGGGGAAGAAATCAAGTACACCCTCCTCCTCCTCTACAAACAAAGGAAGGGGATAAAGGGATCTAGAACAGGAGAATCAGGACACACGGGAGGAAGGGGCTCATCTTCCCAATCAGGTATTTGCACATTCATTCCATCACCCATCAGAGTTGTACTGAGCACCTATGTGCCAGGCCCTGAAGCAGGGATACAGTGGTGAATGGGATACAGCCCCCTGCCCCCCAACCTTGCCCCCAGAGGTATCACATTCTAGATGAGTGATCAGGCAAGCACAGTGCGTGGGGATCATGGCACACAGCAGGGGCGCCCAACCCAATTTATTGGAGTGGCTCAAGAAAGACTTTCTGGATGAGGGATGGCTAGGACCACAGGTGACAGAAGCAGGAGTGTCAAGCCAGGGGCCATGGAGGCCACTCACTGAAAGCTTTTCTTTTTAAAGATTTTTATTTGTTAATTTATTTGGCTGTGTCAGATCTTAAACTGTGGCATGCAGGATCTAGTCCCCGGACCAGGGATCAAATCCTGGGCCCCCTGAAGTGGGAGTGTGGAGTCTCAGCCATTGGCCCAGCAGAGAAGTCCCATGAAAACTTTTCAAAACAGGAGGCAAGTGTTGGCAAATTTCACTCAGGACCTGTCTTTCCTCACAACCGGCCTGAGAACCTGCATGTCCATTCTTCCCAAGGGACCAAGGTGGGAGGGAGGCCCCAAAGCATTTCCAGGCAAGCCCTTTGTCCAGGAGCCCCTTCCCAGGGGTACCCAGCCCAGACTGGCATTTTCCGTCATTTGTTTGGACTTTATTCTCCCATTTGTCTTCTCCGTTGGATTGTATTTGCTCTTTACAGGTCAGTGCTTCTGGGACCATGGGACCATTTCCTCCCACACCCTGCCTGCCCTCACCATTCACATTTTTCTGGTCCAGACAGGGCCCTGGGGATCCTCAGGGTGCATGTGATCAGTAAACAGTTCAGGAACTGGCTGGCATTCAGCCTCTAAGAGCTGTGTGGACCAGCTGAACCAACCATGATGGCCTGCAAATTCCCGGGAATCCCTGAATGACCACACCATCTTTAAGAGGCCCTGCCAAGAGCAGGTGGGTGGGTGCAGGAGGAGAACTGACCAGGAGTGGCTGGAGGCAGAGAGTTGGGGGCTTCCACACCAGTCCAGACTGAGACAGAGGGGTGGGAGCCGGGGGACAGAGGGCTCAAGTGGGCAGAGTGGACTGGATCCAGGGCATGGTTAATTGTGGGTGGGTGATGAGGCCCCAGGATGACTTTTGGGCTTGGAGGCTGAGAACGTGGGTGGTCACTATTGATTCAGGCTTGGAGCATAACGGGCTGATGCTCATGGTTAGGTGATATTGCTGTTCAGACTCGGGTGGAGAGAAGGGAGACAGGGGCCTCCTGGGAAGCTGAACTGTTCTACATTGTGACCTTGCTGGTGGCTGCGCAGGTGTATACATGTGTAAAAATTCACCCACTGTATACTTAAGGTTATGCACGTTGCTAGTTATATCTCAATTTAAAAAAAAAAAGATTTAAAGTAGAGTGGGATGAAAGTGCCAGAAGAGAATGAGAGCCAGAGGTCACATTCCTGCCTTTCTGCATCATCCATCCATCCATTATCCATTCATCCATCAGGCTATTCATCTATCCATTCATCCAGCTAGCCAGCTCACCAGCAGTCTGTCCATCTATCCATTCATCCATCCTGCCTTCCTTTCTTAGTCCTTCCTGTAAGACATCATCAGTCAGCTCTTGGTTCCTGACAAGCTCTGGGAAATGCCTTCCAACCACGTGTTTTGCCCCCAAGTAAAACCCCTGGGGCACAGTCAAGGGCCAGAGGGGGCAGGGTGTGCCCTGGATGGTGGTGGCCCCCTACCTCGGGCTCTTCAACATGGTGCCCACTCCTGCTACAGTCACGATAAGATCCCCTGAGTATGGGAGGGCCTTCTTATAAGCAACACAAGAAGAGAGATGAGAGACTCTTCTGCATCTAACCAGCCAGGCTTCACCAAAGCTCAGGCCACAGCTCTGTCTGGCATCTCTTGATGACCCTGGGGTCCCCACGGAGTGACCCCCAGAACTCCAGTATGACGTCTCCAGTTATCCCGTGCGCTGCTTCATGTCTCTGCACCTTTGCTTCTGTGTGTCTTGCTGTCTGAAAAGTCCTTCCTACCCTTCCTCACCTGGCTCTTAAATCCTACTCACTCTCCAAGACCCAGTCCAGAGCCACCTCTTAGAGGCAGGCTTGCTTGAGCTCATGGAACAAACCAAGCACCTATTCTCTGTGAACTCACGAGCAACGTGCATACTTCTACGCCAGCTCCTGAAATCACCTCCCTTCATGGACCATGAGTTCTGTACCCCTCCATTGTTGTCTCCAGAGCAAGCCCAGGCCTGGCCCAGAGAAGGGGCTATATGAAACTGTGTTTGTAATTTTGCTATAATGATGTTTCCTTTTCTTTTCAAGGGTGGTGCATTATTAATATATTTATGAAAGACTGGGTGGAAATGCGGAAGGAGAATTTCCATCCCCAGAGGATAAGTGTGGGGCTGCGTGAGCTCGCTTGGCTGGGTTCAGTCTTCTGTGTCTGTGTGAATCAGAAATCATGTGCGAGATGGCTCTCTGAGAGCTTTTTTCCAGTTCCGATCCAGGAAGTGCAGAGAAAGCAGAGAAGGCTCCCTGGGCCCCTTTAGAGCAGAGCATTTCCCCTGAAAATGTCACTTCAGCCACCTGACTCCTCGCCCCTCCACCCCACACCCTGGCACTGCCAGGAACTGGAAACTTCTGCACCTCTTTGGGAAGGACCCAGAGTATGGAGTCAGAGGTCCAGACCCAGATCTCGGCTCTGCTTCTTAGTTGGGTGGCTTTGAGCACGCCACCTTCCCTCTCTGTGCCTCAGCCCCTCCTCTGTAAAATGGGGATAACAAGCCAGTCCAGGGAGGTGTTGGAGAGAAATTAGGGCAGGTGTAGCAGGGAGGGGCTTCCCCAGTGGTTCAATGGTAAAGAATCCACCTGCCAATGCAGGAGACTAAGGAGACGCAGGTTCGATCCCTGTGTCGGGAAGGAGGGCATGGAAACCCACTCCAGCATTCTTGCCTGGGAAATTCCATTCACAGAGGAGTCTGGTGGGCTGAAGTCCATTAGGGTTACAAATAGGACAAGACTCAAGCGACTTAGCATGTGCACACACACACACACACAGGAGGGGGGGAGAGAGAGAGTAAAAAGACAGGTGGAAGGAAAAAGGGAGCAGAAAAGGTACAAGACAGTGTAAAGGCAGGACAGGAAGGAGGCAGCCAGGGCCTCTGGATGCTATCACTTCTCACCGGTGAGGGGCTCCAGGGCCTCAGCTGCTGGCTGGAGGACCTGCAAAGCACCAGCCCATCTCAGCTGCTGTCTCCAGGCTCCACGCTCAGGAACCTTCCGGCCTCCTGATTTGCCTTCCCATCTCCCCGCACCAGCCTCTTCCACGACACTGGGAACCAACCTTCTAGTCCAGGGTCTCAAAGGGTGGTCCCCAAGGCAGGAGAGGCAGCAACTGGGAACTCGTCAGAGATGCAGACTCTCCAGCCCTACTCAGATTGCCTGAATCAGGAGCCCTGATCCCCACCTGCCCCCGACCCTGGGCGGCTTAAGATGCCCCTGAGGCAATTCTGATGCCTCTAGAGTTGGAAGAATCACCGCTCTAATAAAGCACTGTATTCCTTCATTCAAAAAGGATTTACCAAGCACCGGGTTTCCCTCCAATGGTTGCTGGGGAAAGCAGATAAGAAAGACCTGGTTCCTGATTTCCAGAAGTGCTGGTCCCTGGCTTACGGCTTAAAATACCATGTCCACTCTTCATCCAGGGGAAAAGCTACATCCACGAGAGTGGTTTGCTGGGCTGCGTTACCTTAGTGACAGTTCTGTTCCCCAGGCGTCTGAAGGGCCCCGTCACGTTCCTCAGGTGACACCTGTGGACCTCACACGAGCTCAGAAAGTACAGGTCAAGGCATAATGACCTCCCCAGTTAGAATCACCTAGAACAAGAAAAGATTTCATCACAGGATTGGAAAGGTCATATAGCTTGCCTTAGAGGAAGAAATATTCCTCTACTCTTCTAGGTGCTCCTGACTGGTCTAACAATTAAACTGATACGCGATAGAGTAACAGGAGAAAATCAAACAAAAGTTTAATAAGATGTATACACGGGAGAAAGCTGGAAGAACTGAAAAGGAGGGCTGCACCAAAAACCGCTGAAGCCCTCACCTTACATACAATACCACCTTCAGCTAAAGAAAAATGGATTTTGGGGAGCACTGGTTTGGGACCAAACAAATGATCAAAGACCTAATAAAAACAATATAGGAAACTGTTTTGATGAAACATAAAGTCACTTCTTTTTAGACAGGCTACCCAAAAGTAAAGAAACACATTTTATTCTTTGTCAAGAGCAGACTTTTGTCTTTTTAACATAGAGAGGAAACAGAATTCTAATTTTGTATCAGCTTACTTTTTACAATTTTTAGCATTCTATTTTATTTTTAGCTGCGCTGGGTCTTCGTTGCTGCACAGGCTTTCTCTGCGGTGAGCAGGGGTTACTCTCTAGTTGCGGCGCATGAGCTTCTCATTGCAGCGCCTTCTCTTGCTGCACAGGCTTTAGACTGCGGGCTTCAGTAGTCATGGCACATGGGCTTAGCTGCCCCACAGCACGTGGGATCTTCCCGGACCAGGACTCGCATCCCTGTCCCCTGCATTGACAGGCAGGTTTTTAGCCACTGGACCACCAGGGAAGTCTGATTAAATATACTCTAATCTTCGCCAGTCCTGATCACACAGAGAGAACTCTTTTCTCATGATTCCTTTCCCATAAACTTTCTATAACTCCCTTTCCCTGCCCCTCACCCCCAATATTCAGACTTTATCCTATGCTTTCCCTCCTTTTTTAACCTTTTTACTTTATTTTCCCTTAAAATGCATTCCCACTCATACTTTTAAAATTTTCTCTTTACATATGAAGATGATTTCCTTATTTATTTTAGTAGTTTTATGGTACATATGGGGCTTCCCTGGTGGCTCAGACAATAAAGAATCTGCCTGCACAACTAACTTTAGTTTTACTTTTTTTAATAGTATGTTAATTAGAATTCTTAACTTTTGAAAGTGAAAGTGGAAGTCACTCAGTTGTGTCCAACTCTTTGTGACCCCATGGACTATGGCCTGGCCAGGCTCCTCTGTCCATGGGATTTCTTTCTTTTTTTTTTGTCCATGGGGTTTCCCAGGTAAGAATACTGCAGCGAGTAGCCATTTCCTTCTCCAGGGGATCTTCCTGACCCAGGGATCGAACCCAGGTCTCCTGCACTGCAGGCAGATTCTTTGACCAGCTGAGCCAACAGGGAAGCCTTAGAAACCTTAATTTCTAGTGAAAACAAAGAAGTAAGCAATTGTAAACTGTTATACCAGCATTTTCAAATACATTTCATAATGTATAATGTATTTTTACATGTATGATTAGAAATAATCTGTTTCTAGAAACATACATTTCCTCATAGCATAATTTCTCTTTTTCTCAATGTGGTATGAGCCATGTTTCTAGTAGACCCAAACATCTTCAGGTGTTTGTAATAAGAAAACAAGCTCGAGGGGCCTGAGGGTGGGGATCGTCTGGGTGACCCAATCAAATAACTAATCCAGGGTGGGAGACCAGAAACAAAGGATGTTGAACGTATCTTCACATCCTTACTTGCCATATGTACATCTTCTTTGGTGAGGGGTCTGTTTAGGTCTTTTGTCCATTTTTTAATTGGGCCATTTATTTTATTATTGGTGAGATCTAAGGGTTCTTTGTATATTTTGGGTTACAGTCTTTCATCAAAAACTTCCTTTGTAAATGTTTTCTTCCAGTCTATGCCTTGTCTATTTGTCCTCTTGACATGGTCCTTTGCAGAGCAGAAGTGTTAAATTTTTTCCCTTCAGTTTTATTCACATGTAGTTGACGTTGTTGTTGTTTAGTTGCTAAATTGTGTCCGACTCTTTGTAACCCTACGGACCATAGCCCGCCAGGCTCCTCTGTGCATGGAGTTCTCCAGGCATGAACATTGGAGGGGGGTGCCATGCCCTCCTCCAGGGAATTTCCTGACCCAGGGATTGAACCGGCGTTTCTTACTTACATCTCCTGCACAGGCAGTTTCTTTACCACTAGTGCTACCACTAGCAGGCTAGGCACTGGTGAAATAATTTCTTCTGAGGGCAGGCTTTGTTCAGAAAAGAGTGCTCTGGTGTGCTTCAAGTGGCTCCTTCCCCCCGCTCTACCTAAAGCATGAGGGGACTTTTCTCTAGTATTCAGCATGGACCTGGCAGAGTCCCTGGAGGTAACGCTCATGGAAGTGTGGGAACCCCCTATGAGTAGGTCCCCCTGGATCTTCTAACTCTCAGACTTGCCCACACAAAGCTTTCAGCAATTTGTTGATTACAGTTCAGGTTTTCTTACCCCAGCACTGGTCCCCTCAGAGGTTTCTGCTCATCTCGGGGGCTGTTTTTGATGATGAAAAGGGAGAGGGCTGTTCTCAGGTATCAGTCAAAATTCCTGAAACTTGTAAAGCCGTCAAAGAGGAAGGGTGGGGCCTGGAAGGACCCAGACACAGGAAAGGTTGGACCAGATGGGAAGGACAGCTGCTGGGAGGGGAGGGGCAGCGGAGGCAGAGGAAAGTGAAAGCAGAACCGCAGAACCGGAGCCTCTTGCCTCCTCCAAACATTTGCTGCATTGCTCTTTTACTTTCCATCACGCAGGAAGCACAAATAAAAGCAGAGATGACCCCTCCTCAGAGAGGCTTTCCTGACCGCTCATCTAAAGTGGCCTGTCTCTCCTCGACCTGTACCTCTCATCACTGTTTAGCACAATGTGTGTGTGTGAGTGTTAGTTGCTCAACCGTGTCTGACTCTTTGTGACCCTATGGACTGTAGCCCACCAGGTTCTTCTGGATCTTCCCCACCCAGGGATAGAACCTGGGTCTCCCGCATGGCATGCAGATTCTTTACTGTCTGAGCCACCAGGGAAACCCATTTAGCACACTCTGGTGTATTTGTTTCTTAGGATTCATTGTCCATCTCCCAAAACTGGAGCAGATGCTCTGTGGAGCAGGGAGCTGCTCCTACCTCAGCACACAGAGCAATGCCTAGCATACAGTAAATGTTTGTTGAATGACTGAATGAGAGGCCAGAGGCTAAGAACCAGGTCCCCTTCTCCCCTGGTGCCTCAAGACTCCACTCATGGAGGAGATGAGTTTCCGGCTAGACAGGCTCCAAGCCAGGTCCCTCCCCCTGGGCAGCCTTCCCTGACTGGCTGACCATCTGAAAACTTAGCTTCAATGACCGCAAAGTCAGCCTCCATGTCACAGGTGATGATGTCCCCATTTCGTACGTGCCTCTCCACGGCCTCCTTGACTTTGTCCATCCCAAGCTTGTTGCCTTTGTCGCCGACTCCTGGAGGGAAGGGAACCAAGTCAGGGAACAGGATTAGGCAAAATGAAGGGTAGTTGTGGGGCAGGACAGCTCCTACCCACATGCCTCAGGGTGAGAAAAGGGGTTGGCCTGGATACATTTCAGACAACCAGGTGATGCTGTACTTCCTCCGGTATTCTAGAAACTTCTCTAGTTAAAGACAAGTTGAAGGCTCAGTGACAACCAAGAGGGGTGGAATTGTTGCAGTGGAAAAGAAAAAAGAAGAATGAGTTTTCTCTTTCCCTTTCCTAAGAACAAAGAGGATAGAGAACAGTGAGTGAGCAGGACTGAACGGTCCTAGTTTTTTGGGATTTTTTTTCCAACTTTAACTGCTCCTAACTCTTCATGTCTGTAACTAAGTTAGCTTTTCTGCCCCCTGACTCTGTAGGAGCTACATTTTGCACCTACTTTTCCTTCAACTCTATGCTAGATACATCTTGCCTCTGATGTTTACCCTTACAACACCCTTCCCCTCGTAGTTATGTATCAGAAGGAAAGCCACAGAGCCACCGGCCTGCCAGCCTCAGTTACTGGGTGACTGATTCCAGCCTATGACTGTCTTTGAAACAACGCAAGAGAACGAAACCAAGACCCTAACACCTTGATTGCTCATCACCAACTCCTGACTGCGAGCCCTCATCTTATATCAGCCCCTAGACTCCTCGTGGTGGTGATGGTGGGGCACAGTTCTGGAGGCATGAGCCTACTGGGTTCCCCTCTCCACCAGCTGAGAATTAAAGCCACCTTTCTATTTCCTCCAAACTCTGTCTCCGTAATTTTTACTTGGCTTCGGTGGGCAGAGAAAGCCAAGATTTGGGCCAGTAACAGGATGGGGTAGGAGGTGGGAGGGAGGTTTAAGAGGGAAAGGACATATTTATATACCTATGGCTGATTCAGTCACCTCAAACCTCAGACCACAAGGGGTCAGATCGCAGAAGGGAAGAACAGAGACTGCTGTGAAGCCTGCTGTCTGCGACAGACCTCGCTGAAGCGTGGCCGAGAGGAGCTACCCCCACCCCGAGGTCAGGGGCGGCGGCCGGGAGGAGCAACCCCATGTCCAAGGAGCAGTGGCTGCACAGGCGCAGGAGGGCCGAGAGGAGCTACTCCATGTTCAAGGTCAGGAGGGGCGGTCGTGAGGAGATACCCCTTGTCCAAGGTAAGGAGCAGCAGTTGCTCTTTCCTGGAGCAACCGTGAAGAGATAACCCACGTCCAAGATAAGAGAAACCCAAGTAAGATGGCAAGTGTTGAGAAAGGGCATCAGAGGGCAGACACACTGAAACCACAATCACAGAAAACTAGCCAATCTAACCACATGGACCACAGCCTTGTCTAACTCAATGAAACTAAGCCATGCCATGTGGGGCCACTCAGGATGGGTGGGCCACGGCGGAGAGGTCTGACAGAATGTGGTCCACTGGTGAAGGAAATGGCAAACCACTTCAGTATCTTGCCTTGAGAACCCCATGAACAGTATGAAAAGGTAAAATGATAGGATACTGAAAGAGGAACTCCCCAGGTCGGTAGGTGCCCAGTATTCTACTGGAGTAGAGTGGAGAATTAACTCCAGAAAGAATGAAGAGACAGAGCCAAAGCAAAAACAATGCCCAGGTGTGGGTGATGGAAGTAAAGTCCAATGCTGTGAAGAACAATATTGCATAGGAACCTGGAATGTTAGGTCGATGAATCAAGGCAAATTGGAAGTGGTGAAATAGGAGATGGCAAGAGTGAACATCGACATTCTAGGAATCAGTGAACTAAAATGGACTGGAATGGGTGAATTTAACTCAGATGACCATTGTATCTACTACTGCAGGCAGGAATCCCAGAGAAGAAATGGAGTAGCCATCTTGGTCAACAAAAGACTCCGAAATGCAGTACTTGGATGCAATCTCAAAAACGACAGAATGATCTCTGTTCGTTTCCAAGGCAAACCATTCAACATCACAGTAATCCAACCCTATGCCCTAATCAGTAACACTGAAGAAGCTGAAGTTGAACAGTTCTATGAAGACCTACAAGACCTTTTAGAACTAACACCCAAAAAAAGATGTCCCTTTCATTGTAGGGGACTGGAATGCAAAAGTAGGAAGTCAAGAAACACCTGGAGTAACAGGCAAGTTTGGCCTTGGAATGCAGAATGAAGCAGGGCAAAGGCTAATAGAGTTTTGCCAAGAGAACACACTGGTCATAGCAAACACCCTCTTCCAACAACACAAGAGAAGACTCTACACATGGACATCACCAGATGGTCAACACCGAAATCAGACTGATTATATTCTTCACAGCCAAAGCTGGAGAAGCTTTATACAGTCAGCAAAAACAAGACCAGGAGCTGACTGTGGCTCAGATCATGAACTCCTTATTGCCAAATTCAGACTTAAATTGAAGAAAGTAGGGGAAACCATTAGAAAATTCAGGTATGACCTAAATCAAATCCCTTATGATTATACAGTGGAAGTGAGAAATAGATTTAAGAGACTAGATCTGATAGATAGAGTGTCTGATGAACTATGGACTGAGGTTTGTGACATTGTACAGGAGACAGGGATCAAGACTATCCCCATGGAAAAGAAATGCAAAAAGCAAAATGGCTGTCTGGGGAGGCCTTACAAATAGCTGTGAAAAGAAGTGAAAAGCAAAGGAGAAAAGGAAAGATATAAGCATCTGAATGCAGAGTTCCGAAGACTAGCAAGAAGAGATAAGAAAGCCTTCCTCAGTGATCAATGCAAAGAAATAGAGGCAAACAACAAAATGGGAAAGACTAGAGATCTCTTTAAGAAAATTAGAGATACCAAGGGAACATTTCATGCAAAGATGGGCTCGATAAAGGACAGAAATGGGATGGACCTAACAGAAGCAGAAGATATTAAGAAGAGGTGGCAAGAATACACAGAAGAACTGTACAAAAAAGATCTTCACGACCAAGATAAGCACTATGGTGTAATCACTCACCTAGAGCCAGAATCTTGGAATGTGAAGTCAAGTGGGCCTTAGAAAGCATCACTATGAACAAAGGTAGTGAAGGTGATGGCATTCCAGTTGAGCTATTTCAAATCCTGAAACATGATGCTGTGAAAGTGCTGCACTCAATATGCCAGCAAATTTGGAAAACTCAGCAGTGGTCACAGGACTGGAAAAGGTCAGTTTTCATTCCAATCCCAAAGAAAGGCAATGCCAAAGAATGCTCAAACTACCGCACACTTGCACCAATCTCACACACTAGTAAAGTAATGCTCAAAATTCTCCAAGCCGGGCTTCAGCAATACGTGAACCGTGAACTTCCTGATGTTCAAGCTGGTTTTAGAAAAGGTAGAGGAACCAGAGATCAAATTGCCAACATCCGCTGGATCATGGAAAAAGCAAGAGAGTTCCAGAGAAAATCTATTTCTGCTTTATTGACTATGCCAAAGCCTTTGACTGTGTGGATCACAATAAATGGTGGAAAATTCTTCAAGAGATGGGAATACCAGACCACCTGACATGCCTCTTGAGAAACCTGTATGCAGGTCAGGAAACAACAGTTGGAACTGGACATGGAACAACAAACTGGTTCCAAATAGGAAAAGGAGTATGTCAAGGCTGTATATTGTCACCCTGCTTATTTAACTTCTATGCAGAATACATCATAAGAAACGTTGGGCTGGAAGAAGCACGAGCTGGAATCAAGATTGCCGGAGAAATATCAATAACCTCAGATATGCAGATGACACCACCCTTATGGCAGAAAGTGAAGAGGAACTAAAAAGCCTCTTGATGAAAGTGAAAGAGGAGAGTGAAAAAGTTGGCTTAAAGCTCAACATTCAGAAAACTAACATCATGGCATCTGGTCCCATCACTTCATGGCAAATAGATGGGGAAACAGTGGAAACAGTGTCAGACTTTATTTTTTTGGGCTCCAAAATCACTGCAGATGGTGATTGCAGTCATGAAATTAAAAGGTGCTTAATCCTTGAAAGGGAAGTTATGACCAACCTAGATAGCATATTCAAAAGCAGAGACATTACTTTGCCAACAAAGGTCCATCTAGTCAAGGCTATGGTTTTTCCAGTAGTCATGTATGGATGTGAGAGTTGGACTGTGAAGAAGGCTGAGCGCCGAAGAATTGATGCTTTTGAACTGTGGTGTTGGAGAAGACTCTTGAGAGTCCCTTGGACTGCAAGGAGATCCAACCAGTCCATTCTAGAGGAGATCATTCCTGGGTGTTCTTTGGAAAGAATGATGCTAAAGCTGAAACTCCAGTACTTTGGCCACCTCATGCGAAGAGTTGACTCATTGGAAGAGACTCTGATGCTGGGAGGGATTGAGGGCAGGAGGAGAAGGGGATGACAGAGGATGAGATGGCTGGATGGCATCACTGACTCAATGGACGTGGGTCTGAGTGAACTCCGGGAGTTGGTGATGGACAGGGAGGCCTGGTGTGCTGCGATTCATGGGGTCGCAAAGAGTCGGACACGAGTGAGCGACTGAACTGCACTGAACTGATGGCTGACTCATGGTGATGTACAGCAGAAACCAACACAGTAATGTCAAGCAATTGCCCTTCGATTAAGAATTAAACAAAAACAAGTTGATGGTCTGCCCTGGTGTCCAGTGGTTAAGAATCCACCTGAATGCAGGCAACATGGGTTCGAAACCTGGTCTGGGAAGATTCCACATGCCTCAGGGCAACTAAGTGCTTGTGCCACAGCTTCTAAGCCTGAGCACCAACTACTGAAGCCTGCACCACTAGAGCCTGCGCTCAGTAACGAGGAGCCACTGAATGAGAAACTCACACACCGGTAACTGGAGAGCAGCCCCTGCTCACCGCAACTAGATAAAGCCCGCGCACAGCAAGACCCTAGCACAGCCCAATATAAATACATTAATTAATTTTAAAAAATGAGTAGAGGTTTGGAACTCAACAGTGTAGCTGTATCCCCTTTTAGAGCACATTCTCCAGCCACAGATGGAGTGCCCTCTATGCTGAAGGTGCCAGGTCCATGGGAGATGGTGACACCCAGGACTTGGTCTCCTTTCCAGTGGCTCCTGCACAGGGTGTGGCCACAAAACCCTGAGTGCCATTAGTTTGACCAGACAGCATTCCATTTGCAGAGGGGAACTGGCATAGGTTGTTAAAGTCAATTCTGTAATTAAAAGCCTTCTGTCTCAAGTATGTGAAATGTATGTGTGTCAGTTAATTTTAATTTACACCAGATGGGTGCCTGGTTAATATGTAAAGGAGCCTGATCAGAAATTCACACCCCATGGGTGGCCGGTTAGCATTTGAAAGAGACCACAATTGAAAGACCCATCTGATAGGCACCAGAAGGTTTGTTAATTAGCATAATAAATGCTAGAATAAATATGTCAGAATAAGTAAGTGTTAGAAATTATTTAATTCATTGGTGAAATAAATGATATTCAAGATAGGTGAATTGGCTAAAAATAATTGTTGGATAAACATAATTGGCTAATAACAATTGACTAAAAATAATTACCAGGCAATGCCACTTTTGCCAGAAAATTTTAAAATCTATTAATAACAAGCCCTGTAGCCTGTACCCTTTCAGGTGGCGCCCTAGGAACACCATCTGGTTCTGCGTCCAGGTATTTCTGGAGGATTTTGTAGACTAGAGGTCAGCTGATCCTGCCTCCAGAAGGTGGTTGCAGCTGTCTCTAGCTAACCGTTCACCAAGGTGCTTGTGGCTCAGATGGTAAGGAATCTGCCCACAATGAAGCAACCTGGGTTCA
Source organism: Capra hircus (assembly GCF_001704415.2). Classification (NCBI taxonomy): domain Eukaryota; kingdom Metazoa; phylum Chordata; class Mammalia; order Artiodactyla; family Bovidae; genus Capra; species Capra hircus. Next base: position 55,468,783 of record NC_030828.1, on the reverse strand, counting down.
GTTCCTGGGTTGAGAAGATCCCCTAGAGAAGTCAATGGCAACCCACTCCAGTATTCTTGCCTGGAAAATTCTATGGATGAAGGAGCCTGGCGAGCTACAGTCGATGGGCTCACAAAGAGTCGGACACGACTAAACACACAGATCCAGCATAAATTCAAAATTAACCCTTCCTGGTTACACCAGTGCCCCAAGGACAGATGGTCCCCCCTGCACCCCCTCCCACCCCCCAGCCTGCAGAATGTTGTAGGATGGTTTTGGTGTCTGTTTCTACAGCTATGTGGAAAAACCACCAGAGGCGAGATTTCACTTTGTGATGGTGGAGAGAGTTCTGGAGCCAACTCACCGGGGGCTTCAGAGACCTGGTGCTTTGTGCTCATTGTGAATGGCCAGGCGCCTCAGGTCCACACTCTGAGGAATTTTCTCAGAACCATTTTCTAGATCCAAGACAGCCCATTGAATGAAAGAAAATAACGACACAGCATCGGTAGCTCGTCTGTTTCTGTCTGTGCCCTTCAGCATCTTAAACTCATCTTGCTCACTCCTGAGGTCTGTCCCATCGGTGCCCTTGCTCTCCTCACTTCACGGGGTCTCTGAGAAGGACAGGGCCCAGGTAGTGAGCGGGAGGTGGGTGTCCTGATTCTCAGTTGAGTGCGATTCTGCGACAAGGCAACTGCCTGTGGGGCTGAGGAATCGGGATGCTGATGGAGTGGAGGAGAGAGAGGAGCACCCCGGGAGGGGTAGTGGGCCGAGCAGGGGGCTGGGCAGCCACAGGAGGGGCCAGGGATCCTGAGGCCAAGAGAAGGGTCCACAAAGTCAGTAGCTTGAGGGCACCAACTGCTGGCTCCACCTGCTTCCTCCAGGATCTTCAGGGCTTCGTTAGGGGGAATCCCACAGGTCCGGGGGCCATTAAGTGAGGGTTCCTTTGGACCCTATGGGCCCCTTCCAATGCAGAATCTCCTTGCCCGCATCCTACCTTGGGAGGCTTCCCCCCAGGCCTCAGGTCCCCGCCCACCCAGCCCCAAGAGGCAGGAAAGGAGGAAGCCAGTTTCCCTGTGGGCACCACACCCAAGGCCTCTTCTGGGAAAGACCCAGGAGATTGGCAGAAATTTTCTACGCAGACAGGAAGGCTTTCATTGTCTCATCAAAACCTCAAAAAGCCAAAGGCAACTAATGAGTCTGGGAAACACTCAGAACTGTTTGAATGCAGAGAACAAGTAAATATGGAACGAAAAACATGCCTTAATTGCCCCCACAGGCTGATTTCCCCCTCAGGGGAGGCAGGCTGGTGTTCCAGTTACATCAAGCCTTTCAGAAATTCGTAAAAGTAACCCGATCTCATGAAGTATGCCAGGTGAGACCCCGGGAGTCTGACCTCTACTCCTAATTAACTAGGGAACCGCGAGACACCACCCTAGGCCTCACTTACGGAAACTATACCTTCCTTACCTACAGATTTATGTATTTATTTATTTTGTTAAATAAGTATTTGAAGATTTTTTTGATGTGGACCATTTTTAAAATTCTTATTGAATTTGTTACAATATTGTTTCTCTTTCACATTTTGGTTTTCTGGCCATGAGGCATGTGGGGTCTTAGCTCCCCAACCAGGGATCAAACTCACCCCCTGCATTGAAAGGCAAACTCTTAACCACTGGACCACGAGGGAAGTCCCATATAGGTTTTAAAAGTGGATTAATCAATATAATTTTTATGAAACCTCTTTGAATACTATAAAGTTCTATATAAACACAAATGATCACATTATTAGCTATCAAAATATCACACTGATCATGTTTAAAATATACTTAAAATTAATATACTTCATGACACAGAACACATATGGTGCATTCATCTTGTATGACCAAAATAATATGCCAGGCCTTGATTTTAGAGGTCATTACTCTTAGTTTTGATGTTTTAGAGTTGGACACTTAGAATATGATAGGTTAAACGTCATTTCCCTTTCCTGCTCTTGTAAACACTGGATTTCAGAGTCGTTATTGCCTATATCGACCAGAATAAACAAAGACCATTTCTGGAGTGGAAAACAATGGTCCCATATAACTCCTTCCTGTCATTTGTCCAGTAGTCAATAAAAAAGGCATTTCGTGCTGACATTTTCTTGTGGAACTTTCAGTGCTCCTTGCTTGCCAGTTGACGAGATTCCAGGAACCTTGTGTGCACCAAGGAGGAGGTCATCAATAGGGTCCCCCAAGTGCTCGACGTTCCTTTCCTCGCGTTGTAGCAGTGGCAGCCCTTTCCGCATGCTCGATCGCCACCAGATGGTCAAACCTGCCAGGGGGCGAGGGCACAGGGTCCTTGTGGAGAGCCAGGGGCCTGGCAGGATCACACTTTCCTGTGTTTGTGAGTGAAGGACCCTTCTTTCTTTTTTTTATTCCTGCAGAACTTGGTTGACCATCCACTGTGTGCCAGAGCCTGTGCTGGGGGCTACCCTATCAGATCAATTTGAGAAATGGCATCAGAATCTTTAGTGCTGTGTTAGAGTCAGAGGCTGCGAGAGCAGGGAGGCCGGCGGTCGGGTCACTGTGGTGGATGCTGCTGGTAGCCCACCCAGGTCTCTGTTAACCAGCAGGGCAGCCAAAACCCAGTGGGGTGAGTGTTGGCTGCTACTGGCCCAATGTTGCCCTCTTCCAGGATCTTGTTCACTTTACAGACACAAAACAGACTAAATTATCTCAGTCATGTCTGATTCTTTGTGACCTTATGGACCATAGCCCGCCAGGTTCCTCTGTCCATGGGATTCTCCAGGCAAGAATACTGGAGTTGGTTGCCCTGCCCTACTCTAGGGGATCTTCCTGACCCAAGGATCATACCTGCATCTCTTACATCTCCTGAATTGGCAGGCAGTTTCTCTATTACTAGTGCCACCTGGGAAGCCCTCCAAACAGGCTAAGAAGGAACTGAAATGGAAGACAGATGACTGTAACACAGATAAACTTTTTTAGACAGGAGAGAGAGAAAGAAGGGGCACAGATGTGGCAGTGGTTAAGAAAGTGGGTTGTGGAATCAGATTGTGTACGTTCTAGGTCCTGACGCTGCTGGCCTTGGGTGAGTAGTTAAACCCTTGAAACTTCAGTTTCTGCATACGTAAGATGACCTAACAATAGTACCTGCCTCATACAGTGTCGAAAGGGTTAAGTGAGAAAATGTATGAAAGCTTAGACCTCCACACCTACTCAGGGCTCAGTGTTAGTGGTTGTGGCTTCTATCACGATTAGGAGAAATACTGTTTTAATCATCTAAGAACATGACAACTGCACTTTTATATCTCTTTAAATACCCCCATGATGGAATTCTTTAATATCTTAACTGCTATGGAAAATGGTACAGAGATTACTAAACAACCCATATGATCCAACAGTTCCACTTCTGGGTACAGAAGCCAGAGTATTCTTTGAAACCTCAAAGAATTGAAAGCTGAGTTTCAAAGAAGTATTTATGCACCTGTAGCAGCATGATTCACATTAAGCAGAAGGTGGATGCTACCCACATGTACACTGATGGATGAACAAATAAGCAGAATTGGTCTGTACATACAAAGGACCATTATTCAGCCTTAAAGAGGAAGGAAATTCTGACATGTCATTCAGTTCAGTTCAGTTCAATTCAGTCACTCAGTCGTGTCCAACTCTTTGTGACCCCATGGACTGTAGCACACCAGGCTTCCCTGTCCATCACCAACTCCCGGAGCTTGCTCAAACTCATGTCCATTGCGTCGGTGATGCCATCCAACCATCTCATCCTCTGTTGTTCCCTTCTACTCCTGCCTTCAATGCTTCCCAGTATCAGGGTCTTTTCCAAGGAGTCAGTTATTTGCATCAGGTGGCCAAAGTATTGGAGCTTCAGCTTCAGCATCAGTCCTTCCAATGACTATTCAGACTGATTTCCTTTAGGATTGACTAGTTGGATCTCCTTGCAATCTAAGGAACTCTCAACAGTCTTCCCCAACACCACAATTCAAAAGCATCAATTCTTCAGCGCTCATCTTTCTTTATAGTCCAACTCTCACATCCATACAAGACTACTGGAAAAACCATAGCTTTGACTAGACAGACCTTTGTTGGCAAAGTAATGTCTCTCCTATTTAATATGCTGTCTAGGTTGGTCATAGCTTTTCTTCTAAGGAGCAAGTGTTTTTTAATTTCATGGCTGCAGTCACCATCTGCAGTGATTTTGAAGCCCAAGAAAATAAAGTCTGTCACTGTTTCCATTGTTTCTCATCTATTTGCCATGAGGTGATGGGACCAGATGCCATTATCTTTGTTTTTTTGATTGGTGAAAGTTTTAAGTCAGCTTTTTCACTCTCATCAAGAGGCTCTTCAGTTCCTCTTTGCTTTCTGCCATAAGCATGGTGTTATCTGCATGTCTGAGGTCTGGCAATCTTGATTCCAGCTTGTGCTTCATCCAATCCAGCATTTTGCATAATGTACTCTTCATATAGGTTAAATAAGCAGGTTGACAATATACAGCCTTGACACACTCCTTTCCCAATTTGGAACCAGTCTGTTCTTCCATGTCTGGTTCTAACTGTTGCTTCTTGACCTGCATACAGCTTTCCCAGGAGGCAGGTAAGGTGTAACATACATGAATTTTGAGGATATTATGCTAAGTGAAATAAGCGAGTCACCAAAGGGACAAACACTGAATGATTTCACTTATGTGGGAGACTAAAACAGTCAAATTCTTAAAGACACAAAGTAGGATGGTGGTTGCCAGGGACTGGTGGGAGGGGCGATATTCTTTAATGGGGACAGAGTTCCTGTTTGGGAAGATGGAAAAGTTCAAGAGATGGATGGTGGTGATAGTTCACAACAATGCGAATATACCTTATTATCACTGAATCACACACTAAAAAATGGTTAAAAATTTACGTTATGCATGTTTCATTAGTAACACAATATAGAAAAGTCTGCACTCTGAGTGCTTTTCTCTGGATATGTTTAAAAGAACAAAATTGGGCTCCCCTGGTGGTGGCTCAGTGGTAAAGAATCCGCCTTCCAATTGCAGGGGACACAGGTTCTATCCCTGGTCCAGGAAGATCCCACATGCCGCAAGACACTCTGCCCGTGAGCCGCAGCTACTGAAGCCTGGGCACCTCTGCAAGAGGAGAAACCACTGCAGTGAAAAGCCCCTGCTCCGCAACTGGACAGTAGCCTCCAGGCCCTGTGACTACCAAAGGCTCTTGAGCAACGAAGACCCAGCACAGCCACTAAAAAAATACACAGACAAAATCTACATGCCTGTCCATGTCCTCTTGTTGTGCTGGAAGATGATGTGTCACGTATGCTTAGATGGCAGGCCACTGAGTAGGTGTTACCACCTCAATGTGGTCCTGAGGCTACATGTGCAGTGTCAGAAAAGGCAGCCCCTTTTTCTGAGAAGCAGAACCAGGAAGAGGAAGGAGCTCTGACCCTGAATTCCGGCTAGACTAACATCAATGGTGATGAAAAGGCAGTTCCGAGCAAGAGCTCCAGTCGAGATGAATATATCTTCTGTTCTGGACTTTCCCTTCGGGGAACTCATTTCATACCACGTGAAGGTGGAGTGATGTTTTTAGGCCATAAGGGTCCATTTAACTACAGTGGGAAGTAATCAAGTCCTGGGAAGCCTGCTCCCTGGGAAGAGTTCATGCATCTTATCCAAAAACAGCAAAATCTTCTCTCCCCACTATCAGATCAGGCTCACCTCCCTCCACTCTGCAAACAGAACACCATCAGTGTTATCTGGCATCAGGGGTCCCACCCAGGAGAATTCTCTAGTTTCTCTCTGAGTTGCCAGAGCTTTGTTTGTATGCCAACAATTGGAGAATATAAGCATTTCTAATATCCATCACGGGCTTCCCAGGTGGCACTGGTGGTAAAGAACCCACCTGCCAATGCAGGAGACGTGGGTTTGGTCCCTGGGTTGAGAAGATCCCCTGAGGATGGAAATGGCAACCTGCTCCAGTATTCCTACCTGGAAAATCCCATGGACAGAGGAGCCTGGTGGGCTACAGTCCCTGGGACTGCAAAGAGTCGGACACAAGTGAGCACACACGCGCACACAGGAGAGAGCATATAATTAAGACATATTTTTCAAAATGTTTGGCCGCTGCACAGTGAAAAAATACACACACACAGTTTCACCAGAGAGTACTTACCATTACTATACAAGCAATACAACGATGTTTCTATTTTCCGAAAATGCTGGTTAACCCCCACTGAAATGATTTTACTTCTCTCTCTAATGGGTCATAACTCAGTTTGAGAAACTGCTAGTCTTTTTTTAAAAATAATTTTCATATCTTCTCCCTTTATTAGCAATATATGCCACCTTTCAGAGACTTGCGATTTCCAGAGATCCTCTGCAAAGCCTCTAGACACCTTGAACACCCCCCACCCCTGCTCCCCCGCTGCCTCATTGGCGAGGCCGGCCCATCAGAACCCAGGGCTCCTGGCTCTGCCCTCTCTGGAGGGCTGAGGTGTGCAGATATTCTGTTGTCGAAGTTAATAGCACCTGGGCTTCTCCACTGTCACTCGTTTAAACTGGGATGAGACATACAGACCTGGGTGACTTGGGGTTCCCCTCTCTGCACAGAAACACCTGAGCAGCTCCTACTGATCTGCCCTGGTAAGTTAATATTGGGGTTGACGTCTTCGGAACGCCTTGGAAATAAAGGCAAAGCGTGGACCCATCAGCGCTAGTGTTGCTTTTGGGGAACTCACGCTGGCTTTTCAAGAGCTTCTTCAGAAAGCATCATTACTATTACTGAATGACGTCAACCTGTAGAATACTTTGCTAGGTAAGCCAAGATTGGACACGGAGAATACTTAGTTTCTTTTCTTGTTGGTCAGTCACTCAGTCGTGTCCGACTCTTTGCGACCCCATGGACTGCAGCACGCCAGGCTTCCCTGACCTTCACTATCTCCTGAGTTTGCTCAAACTCATCTCCATTGAATCGATGAGTCCATCCAAGCATCTTAATCTCTGTTGCCCCTGTCTCTTCCTGCCCCCAATCTTTCCCAGCATCAGGGTTTTCTCCCAATGAGTTGGCTCATAAACATTTACTTTTAGTCCTGAGTAAACCCTAGAATTGGCCAGCATGTAAGTGGAGTCAGGCTAGTGTTTTCAGTCTTGTGAACGAGCAAAGATGCTGCATACAGACGTCCAGAGAGCCATGTGACCAGAGGTCTGTTCTGACCTCCTGCTGTCGTGAGTGCCAGGGACACGTTTAGGTGCCGATGGTGACCAAGAGCCAGCCCTCTACTAAGTATGTGACATCCATGCTCCCGATTAATTTTCACAACAATTATGTATAAGAATCATTATTTCCCTCATTTTACAGAGGAGGAAAACTGAGGCTCAGAAATGCTAAATAATTTGAGCAAAGTCAAGTATGTAGGTTGGTGTCATGACTTTAGATCCCAACATAAGTTCTCATCTGCTCCACACCCCTACCCCCTGACTACCTTCAGGCAAGTTCAAGAAAATAGAGGAAAAGTCTATTGCGTTACCTACTGGCATCAAAGTGATTTCCAAAGTGAACTTGACTCTTAAAAATAGCACACTTTCTAATAATAATAATAAGACATATGGTTGTAGAACACACAGAGAAATCCCAAAATAAAGTAGATAGGGTTTTCGTTCACTAAACCCCTCATAGCTGTTTGGGGCAGGATCTCTGTGCATTTGCTGGCCCAGGATAAAGTCTTGTCCGGCTCGAGCTTGGCAGGGCCTGGGATGGGAGAGTGGACCCAGTACTCATGGTCCCGTTGGTTCTACAGGAGCTCCTGGACTGCTCCATGGCCCATCAGTGGTGCCAAGGGGCAGTTTGGGGGAGATCTGGTCACCCCCATAAGCTCCATCACCAGCCCCTCACCTCCTCACATAAAACCAACCCAAATAAGCATGTTGTCTATGTTAAACCATGTGGCTGGGACTTCCTTGGTGGCTCAGTGGCAGAGAATCCATCTGCCAGTGCAAGAGACACCAGTTCAACTCCCGATCCAGGAAGATCCCACGTGCTGCAGACCAGCTAAGCCCGTGCGCCACAACTCTTGAGCCTGTTCTCTAGTGCCCAGGAGCCACGACTACTGACGCCCGCGCACTCTAGAGCCTGGGCTCTGCAACAAAAGAAGTCAATGCAATAAAAAGCCCACACACAACTAGAGAGAGCGTAGCCCCGCTCACCGCAACTAGAGAAAAACCAGAGCAAAGCAACAAAGACCCAGCACAGACAAAAAAACAAATAAAAATTATATAGAAAAACCCATCTGGCCTTGAGACAGCTGCTTCCCACCCCAGCTTCCCCATGTCATCACCTCAAGCCATTTGGGAGCTGTTGCTGCCACTCCAGTGAGTCGATGGGACAAGCTGAGGGTGAGGAGTCAGATCACTGTCAGAGATCCTGAAGTACCCCCTCTGCAGCACCCCACCCCATCCCGCTGTGAGGGGGAGCCTGTTGGCCTGGCAAGGGGGCTGAGCAGAGCCAAACAACAGTTCCTGACTGTGTGAGCTTGGGCAAGTCATGGAACCTCTCTGCGCTTTGGCTCCCCCTCGGCAGAATGGGGTTTATCATGCTCCCTCCCAGGACTGCTGTGGACCCAGCTGTGTGTGTGTGTGAAGCACTGGGCTGGGGGCCTGGCAAAAAGCAGGTGCTGAGTAAAGCCTGGCTCTTCATTTCTTTGACATTGAACAGAGGATACAGGACACTAGTAAGACAGGGCATCAGGGAGCTGCACAGGATGGGAACATAGCATATCCCCAAGGGGGCCACACAGAGATAAAGAACCCTGGGCAAGGAAGACCCTGCACCTAAGCTGCAAAGAATCGATGTATCCCTTTATCTCCAAGCTGGGAAGCAATGACTCAGCTTTCTTCTTTAAACATTTCCCAGGCGTCAGTTCTAAAAAGATAGGAAATCATTGTCATTAAAAGCTCAAATTGCGTCCACTTTCTCCATCCACATGAAACCTGCAAAATCTAATACAGTCAATTCCAAGTTCGAAGCAACTTTGGTCTTGCTATTGGGCAAGACCCAGTTCTGAGCTGACGTCCAGCTTGAGCCTCGGCGGTCAGGTGAACAGGAAGGCAGAGTGACATCTTAGACAGTGGGCAGCTGAAACCCCCTGCCAGATGGTAGAGACGGCCCCCCAACCCCGGCCGGCCCTTCTCCTTGGTGACAACAGGGTCCTTACTTTTCCTCCTTCTTCAGTGCTTCTCAGAGGAGGGCCCCCCTCTCTTACTCTCGACCCCGCGCATGGAGTGTCCCAGGATGCCATCAGGGTCCTGCTCTCAGTCTCCACTCATTTCCTCCATGATCTCATCCAGCGTCTTGACTTTGAAACCATCAATATGCCAACCGCTCTCCAGTTTTTCTTTTCAGCCCAGACGGCTCTCCTGAGCCTGACTCGTAGATCTGACTGCCTGCTGCCTTTCCCGCTTGCAAGTCTAATAGGTACCCACACTTACAGCTACCTGAGCTCAACTTGCACTCTTAAAAAATTTTTTTAAATTATAATTGTGGTAAAATACATAGCATGTAATTTACCATCTCATCTATTTGTAAGAGTGCGTTCTCTGGCATTAAGGACTTCCACATCATTGTGCAAGTATCGCCATCATCGATCCCCAGAACTTTCACATCTTCCCAAACTGAAGCCCTGAACCCACTAACCACCTCCCGCGCCCCACCCCCAGTCCCCAGCATCCGCCATTCCACGTTTTGTCCCTGTGGTTTTAATCACTCTGTGTGGGCTTCCCTGGGGGTCCAGAGGGTAAAGAATCTGCCTGCAATGTGGGAGACCCAGGTTCAATCCCTGGGTCAGGAAGACCCCCTGGAGAAGGAAATGGCAACCCACTCCATTATCCTTGCCTGAGAAATCCCATGGACAGAGGAGCCTGGTGGGCCACAGTCCATGGGGTCCCAAAGAGTCTGACACAACTGAGCGACTAACAACAATATCCTCAAGGTTCATCGTGCCCATGTGTCAGAATTTCCTTCCTTTTTTAAAAAACATTTATTTCCCTTTTTTTTCAACTTGTTTTTGTTTTTGTTTTTTGGCTGAGCCACATAACTTGTGAGATATTAGTTCCCTGACCAGGGACTGAACTCTTTGCATTGTGAGCACAATCTTGACCACTGGACCACCAGAGAAGTCCCTTCCTTATTCAGGCTGCCTAATAGTCCACTGTATGTACAGACCAATTGTTAATGGTCTATACATTTGTTAATGGACGCTTGGGTCATTTCCACCTTTTGTCTATTGTGAACACTATAGCTGGGTGTGCAAATGGGTGTGGAAATGTCTACTTGAGTCCCTGCTTTCTGTTCTTGTGGGTGCATACCCAGAAGAGGAGTTACTGAATCATACGGTATTTTCTATTTTTAATTTTTGGAGGAACTGCCATACTGTTTTCCACAGCGGCCGCCCCTTTTCACACCCCCACCAACACGGCACAAGTTCAGGCTTGCTCCGCAGTCTTCCCCGACCCGGTTCACAGCAACGCCATCCTCTCAGTAACCCTGCCCAAACCTCGGAGCAATCTCGGCTCCAGTCTCACCCCTGCCTCCAATCCACCTAGAAATCACAAGCCTACCTTCAAAAAACAGAGACCAATGCGACTACTTCTCACCACCTCCACCCACACCGTTCGTCTCTCTGGGGTCCCCTGAAGCCAGAGTCTGAGACAAAGACATGGGTGCAGGTGGTTTATTTGAGAGAGCCCAGGAGGGAGCAGGGACCACGAGGGCAGGAAGGAGGAAAAGCCTACAGGAGAGTTCATGCCTTTTCAAGCTCACTGCTCCAGGCAACGGGTTCTCAGTTCCAAAAGTCAGGGAGGCGAGTCATTAGCACCCACCCTCCACAGGTTGAGGGGGCCCTGGAGGCATTAGCCCCCATACTTCCTGGCTGGGTGAATCCCCCAAGGGCACGGGCCTGGTCAGGTCTGTGTGACTCAGAGCTTCCAGAGCAGCTGTGGCTGAAATCACCAGGGAACAGAAGGCCTGGCCACAGGGCACCACTGTCATCTCCCGCCTGCAATAACCCGGCCCATCCCCTGTCCCTCCCCTTGGCCCTGCTGCCACCGGGGATCCTTTAGAACCTAAGCTGGCACCACCCTCCTCCACTCTGTGGCTCCCAGAGCAGCCGAGCTATTTACAGCGGCCCTCAAGTCCCTCCCCCATCTGACCCTGTGACCTCTGCCCTCCATCCACTCCTCTCCTCCTCTTCCACTCCAGGCCAGTCGTCTGCCTGCTGTCTTGTCTTAGGCCTGCCAGGCCTCTACTCCCCCTGACGGCCACTGTCACACCCAGGGACGCTCTTCCTGCAGCCAGCCCAGGCCTCGCTCCTGCATCCCCTGCAAGGATGCACCCTCTCCAGGAGGTCTTCCCGGACCCTCTTGCTTAAGACAGCAGCCCACCCCCGAGTCCCACCCCCTGGCCCGTTGATCCCCATTCTCCTGATCCTGGTCCACGTCCCCCCGCAGTGTCTCAACTTTCAACACACTATGTATGTACTGTATTCTTTTCCTATGCTGAAGCCTTCATGGAGTATATATTCTAATGGAGACCATAAAGAATACAGCACAGTCTGGTTCAGCCAGGGGTCTCAAGAGCCTTAAATAGTGCCTGGCACATAGTAGGTACTCAATACACACTTGTTGTATGAAATGGACTCTGTACGACCAGACACAGCCTTTTTGCAGCTTCTAATGTAGCAGGTAAAAGGAGACCAAACCAGTCAATCCTAAAGGAAATCAGTCCTGAATACTCATTGGAAAGACTGTTGCTGAAGCTGAAGCTCCATGATGCAAAGAGCTGACTCATTAGAAAGGACCCTGATGTGAGAAAGATTGAAGGCAGGAGGAGAAGGGAACAACAGAGGATGAGATGGTTGGATGGTATCACTGACTTAATGGACATGAGTTTGAGCAAACTCTGGGAGATGGTGAAGGACAGGGAAGCCTGGTGTGCCACAGTCCATGGGATCAAAAAGAGTCGGATATGACTGAGCGACTGAACAAAAACAACAACAATGAATGTAGCAGGTGCTTCAGGATGTGCCTAACGGGTGGGAGTCCTTTTTAGAGGCTAAGTCTGAAGGATGCGTTTTGAATGGACACAGAGAGACAGGCAGTGGGAAGCAGGTTGGAGTCACCAGGCCCCCAGCTGCTGCCCAAGCATCACCACAGAACAAAGAGTGATGAGGGGCAGCTGTCCACCCTGCAGCCAAGGTGGTCCCAGCACACAGACACCAGCATCCCAGCCTCACATGGGTGGTACTCTCGGCCCAGACGCCCACCTGGGTGCTCCAGGAACCTGGGCAGCTTGGGGCAACCCCCCTATTTGGGCCTTGTGGCCCTGGCTGTCTCAGCCTTTCGACTCCTGTATTCTTGACTACTCTACCACCTAACTTGGGGGCCTAGAGTTGTCCCGGGTTGCTGAGTGTCCTCTGCAGGTCACCCCTGCCTGTCATAGGGCGGCACATGCACAGGTGGGATCACAGAGCCTGGCGGACCCGGGTTCAAATTCCAGCTCATCATCCCCACCTGGGTAAATCACCTGGACTGCTCAGAGTCTCAGTCTCTTCATCTGTAAAATGGGGATGAAAGTGAAGTGAAAGTCGCTTCACTCTTGTCTCTCAATGACCTCATGGACTGTAGCCCGCCAGGCTCCTCTGTCCATTGGATTCTCCAGGCAAAAACACTGCAGTAGGTTGCCATGCCCTCCTCCAGGGGCTCTTCCCGACCCAGGGATTGAACCCGGGTCTCTTATGTCTCCTGCATTGGCAAGCGGGTTCTTTACTACTAGTGCCATGTGGGAAGCCCCAAATGGGATAATACAGCTTATATCAAACAGGTGTTCTGAGTGTTAAGGAAAACACTCCATATCAAGTGCATAGCACTGTGCCTGGTGCCGGGCGGAAGTTCCACAAATGCTGATTCCTTTCACCTCCACCCACAAAGGCTTGTCTGTGTAGAGGGACCCCGTTCTCTCACTTCACCTGCTCGGTAGCCTCATCAACAAGCTTCTTGTGTACACTTGTCTCTCTGGTCAACAACCATGGAGGCCCCTTTCTCCAAAGCCTGTAGGAAGGCGGCCAGGGCCACGGCTCCTGGCAAGTGGTCTGGAGGCTGGTAGTTGAAATACATGGGGAAGCCGGTGGTGAGGAGCATAGAGTGGGCATGGGACCATGCCAGGGAGGCCTGCAGCAGCTCGTCTAGACAGCTCACCCATCTCCCCGCTGCCTGAAATTACACAAAAACGAAATACAGTATGTCCCCTACAATTGAACATTATAGTTGCAAACTTTCAAAGACACAGACGCATATTGCATCTATGTTAGGCGTGAGTGACATTGCAGCTGGCCCTCCGTCTCCTATTGTTGATGATCCTTCAGCTCTACCATCTCCCGCCTCCTCTTCCTCCTCAGTCAGTACCTCTTCTTGCCTGTTCACTCGATGCCAACCCCTGTATGCCAGCTGTTGTACAGGACTAGTGTACAGTAAGATTAAAAATGTTTATTTTTATTTTTTTATGTATTTCTCATGTGAAAAGTATTATAAATCTATCACAGTACAGTACTGAGTAGCTGGTCGTGTTAACTGGGTACCTAGGCTAACGCTGTTGGACTTACAAATTGAACTTGTGAGCACACTCTTGGAACAGAACTTGTTCGTATGTAGGAGACTTCCTGTAAAATCACTAAGTCACGCAACTGTGTTTCAAGTAGAATTTTCTGTGAACACTCATTCGGGTTTTTTCTTTGTTTGTGAAGTGGATTTGGGGGTGTGGCAGACCCCTCCTGGTCCAGTCGAGATTGATCACTGGGTAAGGGGCCCACCGGCCTCTTTTTTAGTTAAGTGTGGCCTCGAGACTGGGATTCCCAGGTGGCGCTGGTGGTAAAGACCCTGCCTGCCTAATGCAGGAGACCTAAGAGAGGTGGTTTTGCTCCCTGGGTTGGGAAGATGCCCTGGAGGAGGGCATGGCAATCCACTCCATTATTCTTGCCTGGAGAATCCCCATGGACAGAGGAGCCTGGTGGGCTACAGTGCATAGGGTCGAAAAAAGTCAGACACCACTGAAGAGACTTAGCATGTATGCACAGCTTCAAGACCAGGTTCTCTCCTGGAGACACTCAAGAGAGCTGTGGGAAGGGGGCATGGGTAGAGTCATGTGGCCTCCTCCCTGCCTGGCCACGCACACAGTTCCAGGCACTCCTCCAAGCTCCCGCCACTTCCAGGGGCTGGGATGTTGACAACTAGCGCCCCCTGGGGGTTTCAGGACGAGATGCAGAGCTGCTGGGTCCCCGAGTGACCGGGAATCAGATCCCCTTCCTGCTGAGCTAGAACACTCACCCTGGAAGACTCACCCTGGAGGACCCGCCCTGGACTCTTGTGTGAGAGACACACATTTCTGCTGTGTTTTCACAAAGCCTCTTGGGATCATTTGTTAGAGCAGTTTAGCAAACTGTGACCCATACAGGTGGCTTCCCAGGTGGCTCAGTGGAAAAGCATCCGCCCGCAATGCACGAGATGCAGGTTCACTCCTTGGGTCAGGAAGATCCTCTGGGGGAGGAAACGGCAACCCACTCCAGTATTCTTGCCTGGGAAAGTCTGTGGACAGAGGAGCCTGGTGTGTTACAGTCCACGGGGTTACAAAAACGTCAGACACGACTGAACGACTAACAACAACCATCCGTACAGGGAACACAGAAGGAGGAAGGGAACTAGGGCTGTCTCAGCTGGGGAGTCCCCCAAAGCAGACCCTAAGACAAGGGCTTGAGGGCATGAATTCTGGTGGAGAGTGAGCCCAGGAAAGAAGTCAGAAGGTGGAAGAAGGTGAAAAGCCACCGAAGGATGTGTGAGTGAGTTAACTCTGAAGGCAACTGGGGCTTGATCCTGCTTGGGATCTTCTAAGAAACTGTGGTGCCTTAGCCGGTCCTTGGGGATGGTCCTGCCAGCTGACAGGGAGACTGGGCTGTATGCACGGCCTCCATCGCTGCTGGGTGAAGGCTGCCTGTTGGGGTGTGGATGCCCGGCTTTTTCGGCTGCGCCTGCCCTACTGGAGGAGCAGAGAGACCTGAGGCCCAGGTGGGAAGTCCACATGCTGGGAGCACCCACTGCAGCTGCAGTGACCCTGGGGGTTCGGGCGGAGCACCAGCTGCATCTTACAGGTGTCACCGTGGCTCCCAAGCCAGTCCCAGAAGGCAGCACAGCCTCCAGAGGCTCATCACACACCACGGAGCCTTTGTCTATGCTCAGGGCACCTCGGGGCATATCTGTGCCGTGGAAGGGGCAATGTGATTTAGAACTCCCACCCACCCCAGCAGCAGCTGATAGAAAGGCCCCTGCCTGAGGAACCCAGTGGGCTTGCATTCGAGGTGCCTGGACAACGTGGAGGCGCACAGGGTGTGGATCCTGGCTATAGAGCCGCAGCTCCAAGTTCAGCATCTGGAAACTCACACATACAAGTCCAAGCTCTGTGACCCTGGCCTCGTCCCTGGGCAGCTGTGGGACCCTGGCCTCCTCCTTTGACTGCTCTGAACGTTGGTTTTCCTACATGGAGCTAGAGAGTGCTCCAGGTGAAGGAAGGCTGAGAGGCCAGGGCCCCTCACATACTGCCCGAGGGAGTGGAAACAGGAACATTTTCCTGGAGGGTGATTTGTACCTTAGAGTGTACATTCCACTGGAGCCAGCAATTCACTTCCAGGAATTTATCCTACTAAAGTGCTCATGGGTATTTATTCTAATAAAGTGCTCATGGGTCTGCAAATGTGGTCATAAAGTTGTTCTCGGCAGCACTGTTTGTGGTGTCAAACAATCTGCTATTAATCAAATGGTAGAACATTCATGAAATAGAATTCTTTGCCAACATTATGAAGGATGTTGTGGAGACTACTTAATGATACAGAAGGATGTTTAAAATATATTTAAAAGGGATAGAAGCAAGTTCTAAAATAGGATCACAGTATGATTCCACTATGGGAGAAGGAAATGGCAGCTCACTCCAGTGTTCTTGCCTGGGAAATCCCATGGACAGAGGAGCCTAGTGGGCTGCAGTCCATGGGGTCCCAAAGAGTTAGACACGACCTAGTGACTAAACAATAACAACAATGATTCATACATATATACACAGACACACATACATATACTGCTTTCCTGGTGGCTCAGATGGTAAAGAATTTGTCTGCAATACAGGAGACCTGGGCTCAATTCCTGGGTAACGAAGATCCCCTGGGGAAGGAAATGGCTATCTACTCCAGTATTCTTGCCTGGGAAATCCCCTGGACAGAGGAGCCTGGCAGGCTGCATTCCATGGGGTCACAAAGACTCAGACACGACTGAGTGCCTAACACACAACACATATACATACTCAGTCTTGTAGGATCAAGACTGAAGAAAAAGATTTTAAGGACAAACATGAAATAATGGTTATTTAATGGTTACTATTAACAAATAATAATGCTAATAATGATTAACTGTGATGGGATCCTAGTAATCTTTGTTGCCTCGTTTCTTTCATGGTTCTGATATTTCTACAATAAACATGGATTAAAGTTTCTCTCCACTGTTGATAAGTGGGGTGAAGAATATAACATTTTAAGGGGAAAAAATGGGAACATAACCCATTTCATAGGATGTGGTGAGCGCCAACAGAGAGAATAGGGAACTTGAAACTTGTCAGCTTGAAAGCAGTCCCTCCACCTATGATGATGTTATTATTAATACAAACATCACGATGATCAACCCGGCACTTCATCTTCTCCAGACACCTCAAGTGCCAGCCAATGTCCTCTCAAAAATGACTGAGTGGCTCTATTATTATGCCGAGTGACTAGTGTTCAGTACACGGCCATCAATCTTACGTCTGCGTATTTAATACAGGGGGAATCAGGAGGCTCTGTTGTTTTTGAGGATTAAAGATGTTCCTTAAAAGTCAATATTGGCATATCCGGACAGTCATTAATCTGCCTCTCCCCCGAGCCTCCCTCAGGCCTTGACACACCGTCTGCACAAGCACTGAGGGGTTGCTGTGGACGACCTCCTGGATCATTTGTATTAAACAGCCGGAGCCCTGGGTCTGCGGTGAATTTACTTCCCAGCTACTTTCTTTTAATAATCTGAGCCAATGGCAGAATCTGGAATACATCTTCCCTCATGACACTTGTACTAGTGGGAGGGCTGTCAGCTTGGATGAGAATGCGGGTGAGAGAGCAAGTGTTGCAGATTTTCTAAATGTATTCACCCAGAAGGCCAACTATGTCAGATACTCTGTGTCTACGCAGACAGGAGCAGTCACCTCTCTGTATGCGTAAGTCCTGAAAGGTGTGATTTGTTGGGCACGTATCCCAAATTTACTGTGCTTTAGCATGTAAGGGAAACTGTTCTCTGCAGAATGAATGAATGAACCACCTAACCAATGGACAAGAAAAAAACTATGTCCTGTGACTTCACAGGAAGCTTTGTTACTGCAGACCCCTTGTAACTGGGAGGGTGGGGGCAACCTTTGCTTCCAGGCCCAGAGAAGAGAGCAGATACCTAATTTTTTTGGTCTTAGTTTTTAAAATTTAAATTTTATTTATTTTTAATTGGAGGGTAATTGCCTTACAATATTGGGTTGGTTTCTGCCATATATAGACATGAATCAGCCAGAGGTATACATATGTCCCCTCTCTCTTGAGCCTCCCTCCCACCTCCCACCCCACCCCACCCCACCCCTCTAGGTTGTCATACAGCCCAGGATTTGAGCTCCTGCGTCATACAGCAAATTTCCCCTGGCTGTCTAATTTCACATATGGTAACGAACATGTTTCAGTGCTACTCTCTCAATCCGTCCTACCCTCTTTTTCCCCCACTGTGTCCACAAGTCTGCTCTCTAGAGAGCAGACATTTTTAAGGCTGACCTGCACCGTCGGATTCTGGGCGAGTGCTGGCCAACAGCAAAGGGCACCCAGGCTGACCGCTCCACAGGCCGGCATACGCATGCTCTCTCTAAGTGGCTGCCACCCTAACA
Organism: Capra hircus; assembly: GCF_001704415.2. Lineage (NCBI taxonomy): Eukaryota > Metazoa > Chordata > Mammalia > Artiodactyla > Bovidae > Capra > Capra hircus. Next base: position 55,450,767 of record NC_030828.1, on the reverse strand, counting down.
TCACCATGGTCGGCTCTGCCTGGGTCCTGGGAGCCTGGCCTGGATGATCAAATTCCCCAGCCGGCTTCACCTCTCTGCTCTGCACAGGGCCCTCGCCACCATCAAGCATGTATCTGCTCGGAAACAGGTGTCAGGTGGGCCAGCAGGGAGGTCCCCAGTGCCTTCTCCAAACATTCAAAGTGCAAAGACCTCGCAGTTCTGGAACCACAGCCCACAAGAAGGTGCAGAAGAGGAAATGAAGTGTAAGCCAAGAGGATTCTTTTCACTGCCCAGGCGAGACTGACACAGCATTTATTATATTATTATTTTTTTAATTTAAATTTATTTAATTGGAGGCTAATTACTTTACAATATTGTATTGGTTCTGCCACACATCAACATGAATCCGCCACGGGTGTACACATATTCCCCATCCTGAACACCCCTCCCACCTCCCTCCCTGTACCATCCCTCCCAGTTGTCCCAGTGCACCAGCCCCAAGCATCCTGCATCGAACCTGGACTGGCGATTCGTTTCTTATATGATATCATACATGTTTCCACACCATTCCCCCAAATCATCCCACCCTCTCCCTCTCCCACGGAGTCCAAAAGACTGTTCTATACATCTGTGTCTCTTTTGCTGTCTCTCATACAGGGTTATCATTACTATTTTTCTAAATTCCATATATATACATTAGTATACTGTATTAGTGTTTTTCTTTCTGGCTTACTTCACTCTGTATAATCAGCTCCAGTTTCATCCACCTCATTAGAACTGATTCAAATGTATTCTTTTTAATGGCTGAGTAATACTCCATTGTGTATATGTACCACAGCTTTCTTATCCATTCATCTGCTGATGGACATCTAGGTTGCTTCCATGTCCTGGCTATTATAAACAGTGCTGCGGTGAACATTGGGGTACACGGTGACACAGCGTTTAGACTTAGATTCCAATGTTGTGTTCCAAGAACACTTCAATCTCTAAGTTGGGTCCAACTCTTTGAGACCCATGAACTGTAGCATGCCAGGCTTCCCTGTCCTTCACCATCTCCCAGAGTTTGCTCAAACTCATGCCCATTCAGTCGGTGATGCTGTCGAAGCATCTCATCCTCTGCCGCCCTTTTTTCCTTTTGCTTTCGATCTTTCCCAGCATCAGGGTCTTTTCCAATGTGTCGGCTCTTTGTATCAGGTGGCCAAAGTACTGGAGCTTCAGCTTCAGGATCAGTCCTTCCAATGAATATTCAGGACTAATTTCCTTTAGGATTGACTGGTTTGATCTCCTTGCTGTCCAAGAAAGGGACTCTCAAGAGTCTTCTCCAACACCACAGTTCAAAAGCATCAGTTCTTTGGTGCTCAGCTTTACGGTTCAACTCTCACATTTGTACGTGACTACTGGAAAAACCATAGCTTTGACTAGATGGGCCTTTGTCAGCAAAGGGATGTCTTTGCTTTTTATTTTTATTTATTTATTTATTTTTGTTTATTTTTTTTTTTTTGTACAGAACTTCCTTTCTGGAATCTTTTATTTTTGGCAGATATATGGAAGGATTGGTGGAATCATATGATCTCAGACAGAATTTCAGCAAAAGACCAGCCACTTCAATCATACATTTTTTTTTAACCTGGGAATAAATAAATCTGTTTATTAAAATATATGATTTTCAGGAAACACTAAGAAAAGTAATTTTTTTTCCGTACCTATATTTTATTTTATTTTTTTATTTTTTTAAATCAATTTGTAACCATTTTTTTTTATTTTTTAAATTTTAAAATCTTTAATTCTTACATGCATTCCCAAACATGAACCCCCCTCCCACCTCCCTCCCCACAACATCTCTCTGGGTCATCCCCATGCACCAGCCCCAAGCATGCTGCACCCTACGTCAGACATGGACTGGCGATTCAATTCTTACATGACCGTATACATGTTAGAATTCCCATTCTCCCAAATCATCCCCCCTCTCCCTCTCCCTCTGAGTCCAAAAGTCCGTTATACACATCTGTGTCTTTTTTCCTGTCTTGCATACAGGGTCGTCATTGCCATCTTCCTAAATTCCATATATATGTGTTAGTATACTGTATTGGTGTTTTTCTTTCTGGCTTACTTCACTCTGTATAATCGGCTCCAGTTTCATCCATCTCATCAGAACTGATTCAAATGAATTCTTTTTAACGGCTGAGTAATACTCTATTGTGTATATGTACCACAGCTTTCTTATCCATTCATCTGGTGATGGACATCTAGGTTGTTTCCATGTCCTGGCTATTATAAACAGTGCTGCGATGAACATTGGGGTACATGTGTCTCTTTCAATTCTGGTTTCCTCAGTGTGTATGCCCAGCAGTGGGATTGCTGGGTCATAAGGTAGTTCTATTTGCAATTTTTTAAGGAATCTCCACACTGTTCTCCATAGAGGCTGTACTAGTTTGCATTCCCACCAACAGTGTAGGAGGGTTCCCTTTTCTCCACACCCTCTCCAGCATTTATTGCTTGCAGATTTTTGGATCGCAGCCATTCTGACTGGTGTGAAGTGGTACCTCATTGTGGTTCTTTGCTTTTTAATATGCAATATCCGATACCTACTGATCATGGGCCTTGGAGTCAGAGGGCGTGGGTTCAAGTTCTGCCTCAACCATCCAGGTATGTGGACTTGGGTAAATTTCTTAGTCTTATATGCCTTAGTTTCCTTATCTGTTAAAGGAGGTTAATAATAGCTGCCTCATCAAGTCACTGAGACAGTATAATAAGTTGAAACATGTAAATATTTTAAGCATATGCCTGGCCTAGAGTGAAACTGATTAGATGATACCTATTATTCTTATTGCCTATTACAACCTCAAGAAGGAGGAACAATTTTCATTACCCCTGTTACACTGATGAGTAAACAGGTGGGGAGTGGCTGTGAGGTCCACACCTTCTTTCTTTCCTGAGCCTTTGCCAGCAGGCAGATTGAATTTTTCTGTGCACAATGGCGCCCTCTGCTGGCCATCTGGGATTAGCAATTCAGCTCTTAAATGATGCTGCTGGGAGTTCAAAGCCCCTCAACCAGCTCTCAGCATACCTCCTCCTAACTGGAACCAGCAGACCCCTACTGGACTCCACCAATGCTATATCATGTCTAGAAAGTCAGAAGTTTTCAAAGGACTGTCCTCCGAGGCACCACAAACAGTATACATGTTGGCTGCAAACTGTTGTGATGCTGTCTCTGCAGGGTCCCGCCCCACCAGGATCCCCCAAGAAGAAACTCAACCCTCCAGTCCTGTCTCAGCTGCTTGGTACACAAAATCTGGTCTACACCAACCCTGGACAAAGACAAAATAGAAAAACTAGGGACAATATTATATAACTGATGCCACTGGGTAAACGGTGGCAGTTGACTATGTAGGAAACATTTCTCCCCTTTTCCTCCCTATTCAACCCCAGTTTAGTTCTGGATGGGAATGTGCCCATCTCTCAAACTCTCATATGTTTAGTGTTGAAAATTTGGGAGAAAAACATTAGAAGAAAACAAAAATCATCCACAATCACAATCACCATCATTAGTATTTTGGTGTATTTAACCTCTTTTCAGGATCCATACATAATATTAGCATTAAAAAATCATACTGTAGATAGAGTTTGCATGCTGCTTTTCCCCCTGAACATTACATCATTGATGAATTTCTCTAGGTCTCTAAGGTATGACTGCTTGGTTTCTGTTTTTTTTTTTTTTTTAATTTATTTACTTTTAATTGGAGGATAATTGCTTTAAAATATTATGCTGGTTTCTGCCATACAACATGAATCAGCCATAGGAATACATACGTCCCCTACCTCTTGAGCCTCCCTCCCACCTTTCACCCCATCCCACCCCTCTAGGTTGTCACAGAGCACCGGATTTGAGCTCCCTGTGTCCTACAGCAAAGTTCCCCTGGCTGTCTAATTTTACATATGGTAATATATGTGTTTCAATGCTACTCTCTCAGTTTCGTCCCATCCTCTCCTTCCCCGTCTGTGTCTACAAGTCTGTTCTCTGTGTCTGCTGTTCTCTGTTCTGTGACTGGCTTGTTACCTGGGTCGATGGCAAGTATCATCTTCCGTTCGCTGATTCTCTGAATGGCTGCAGCTGATGCCATGCTGTAGTGCAAAGGATCCCAGGAAATGTGATGGACCTCTGGAACTCCCTCAGAGGTGAGATGTCTGGTTGGGGTTGCTGTACCCTTCAGGTTGGTCGTAACTGTGCCACCTTGGTGTGCTGGTGAAAGCCAGAGGGGTCTCTAAGGCACACAACAGGAGTGACTGAGCCCAGACTATTTCATCAAACCTGCCCGTTCCATCAAGGTGATGGGAAAAGATGGCGCCCACGCCTGGACTCACCCATTAGCACTCCTTACACCGTTACTGGCACCAGGGCAGAACAAGTTGGCTTATGGTTGAATCAAGTTTCATTTTAACAGGGGAGCTCAAGTTTCAGGAAAGTGATGATATGTTAAATGTGCGGAAAGAAATGAGGTACCCACCGCCACAGCTGGGGCTCTAGTTTCTTTCAGTGCAATCCCATGAAAGAAAGGACCTGCTGAACCCTTAGTTACCCTTACCCTTACAATTGCTGAACCCTTCAAGCAATCTAACTTTACTTTGCAGCAGATGTTAGATTTGCTAACAAGGAGCTTTCTCTGCGGAGAAGGCAATGGCACCCCATCCCAGTACTCTTGCCTGGAAAATCCCATAGACGGAGGAGCCTGGAAGGCTGCAGTCCATGGGGTCGCTGAGGGTCAAACATGACTGAGCAACTTCACTTTCACTTTTAACTTTCATGCATTGGAGAAGGAGATGGCAACCCACTCCAGTGTTCTTGCCTGGAGAATCCCAGGGACGGGGGGGCCTGGTGGGCTGCCATCTATGGGGTCACACAGAGTCGGACATGACTGAAGTGACTTAGCAGCAGCAGCAGCAGCAGCAGCTTTCTCTGAGGGCTTCCCCTCAAAGTGGTAAAGAATCCACGTGCAACGCAGGAGCCGCAGGAAATGTGGGTTCGATCCTTGGGTCGGGAAGATCCCCTGGAGAGGGGAATGGTCACCCACTCCAGTATTCTTGCCTGGAGAAGTCCATGGACAGAGAAGCTTGGTGGGCTACAGTCCATAGGGTCACAAAGAGTTGGACACGACTGAAATGACTTAGCACACACACACACAACTCTCTTTGAACACAGCTTCTATTTTTCTCATATCCCATATATTTTGCTTTGGTTTATGCTAATTTTGTCCTTTTGAAAATTCTGCCCTACTAGATCCCAGGCAGTGTGATACACTGTAGCGTAGTTATTAAGAACATGGCTTTAGCGTGGCGAACACACTTGAGCTTGAGATGTGACTTTGTCCTCTCTAAACCTGCCTCCTTAACTATAAAATGATAATGCCTCATATGGTTGTTGTAAGAACTGAGCTGGAGAAGGCACGTGAAATGTTTAACAAAGTGCCTGGTCCAGTGTAAGCCCTCGGGAAGTGATGGTTTGTATCACTGAACCACAAGCTGTATCTTATTCATTCTCATGTCCTTGACCCTGGCCTGTTAGGTGCTTAATCCTCACTATGCTTCATTTAGACCTTCTGCTTTCTTCAGCGTCATTATTATCCTTGAGCACTCCATCTCCACTGCTCTGTATGTTTCCAGGGAAGAAGGACCATTGCCTTTTCGTCTCACAAGTGTACACCACAACTGCTCAGTGAATGCAGATATGAACTGAGCAAGTAACAGCATCTTGGATCTCACAGAAAACAGTAAAATTTCTCAGACCTAACAGAAAGCCAAAATCACGCAACTTTAGGAGGAAAACCTATTGACAGATCCATCAAGCGTTCTAACTTAATTTTTAGCCTTGATGTAAAGGATAAGGACTAAGGATTTTGATGAATCCAATCCTTGGTTTTATGTGTTTTGGACAGAACCTAAAATTGGTCACTCTAAAGCCATCACACATTAGAACAATCAGTTCAGAGTATGACACTGGGTTTTGATCCATCAGTTGTGAGACGTGTAGCACTTAATCTATTGCTGATAAAAGTTTAAATACTGAAGTCTGAGCAGGATTTTTCTTGAAAGTCCCTTGGACAGCAAGGATTTCAAACTAGTCAGTTCTAAAGGAAATCAACCCTGAATATTCATTGGAAGGACTGACAATGAAACTCCAATACTTTGGCCACTTGATGTGAAGAACTGACTCCTTGGAAAAGACCCTGATGCTGGGAAAGATTGAAGACAGAAGGAGAAGGGGACAACAGAGGACGAGATGGATGGCATCACCGACTCAGCAGACATGAGTCTGAGCAAATTCCAGGAGATAGTGGAGGACAGGGAAGCCTGGCATGCTGCAGTCAAGGGGTCGCAAAGAGTTGCACACGACTTAGCGCCTGAACAACAACAGCAGGAAGATTCAAGGTGACCCCTGATCAATGATGTCATATGTGCTCATTTACAATCAAATATGCTATTGAAAGCCAGAACTGAAGGGTTACCATGTGCTGGGATAGTGGCTGCAGTGAGAGCCCTTCTGCAGGGCGTTGCCCTGGCAGGGGGAAGGAGAGGGCTGAGACCAACATGTGGGAGGATATTTACTGCCACTGGGTGGATGTGTGTATACATGTGAGTACACACGGAAACGACCACAAGCTCCCTGAGGACTACATCCTGTCTCCAGCATCTCATTCCCAAGATCTGGGCACACAGTAGGTTTCCAATATGTTTACATGAAATAAACAAATGAATAGAATCCTGTGGATCTTGGTGTTTATGCCTCGTCACCATTTTAGAGATAATCTTCCCCTCCCATGAGGCCATTCCGATAGCCAAGCTTCCATGAACGCTTGAAAAGTAAATTGAAAGTAGCACTAAGTTCTGTTATTTGTAATGCAAGCCAGGCTGACCTGGCTAGAATTTTCGTCTGTCTACGACAATGGGCTGCCACAGTTATTTTTAATGTTTCTGTCACATCCCTACCTGTGTGCTAACTAGGGCGCCCTCGTGTGTCACTTTATTGTAATATCACCCTCAGCCTTCGAACAAACGGACTGACCAGTATCTGACAAACACCATGAGAAATGCTTCGTTTACTTGCTTGTCTTCACTTTGGCTTTCAAAGCTCCACCAACATCCAAAAATGTCTCCAAAGGTCAAGCAACACTTTGGTCCTTCTGTTAGAATGGGCTGTTAGCCTTTGCTGATAGAAATATACCAGAAACTAATACGATCTTGTATGGGGCTGGCCAAAAACTTTGCATTTGGTTCTGAAAGATGGTATGAAAAACCCAAACAAACTTTTTGGCCAACCCAATAAATCAACTATATTTCAGTTTAAAAAAAAGAAAAAGGAAAAAAAACCAACCCCATATTTGAGCTGAAAGTCAGTCTTCTATGGTGGGGCCCAGCACTGGGATGAAAAGAATGAAAACAGATCTTCACTGTGGGCTGCACTCCTGTGTTTTATGACTTTATTTCTTAAGTCATTGCTGTGCTGAGCCACTCCGTCACGTCCAACCCTTTGTGACCTCACGGACTGAAGCTCACCAGGTTCCTCTGTCCACAGGATTCTCCAGGCAAGAATACTGGAGTGGGTTGCCATCCCCTTCTCCAGAGGATCTTCCCTACCCAGGGATCGAACTTGTCTCCTGAATTTCAGGCAGATTCTTTACCATCTGAGCCACCAGGGAAGCCCCTTAAGTCATTGCACCATAAGCCTTATTCACTCAGGAACTGGAGACCCACCCAATTCTCCCCTAGGTCAGAGTAACAGCCCGCTTAAGCCCAGACATAATGCAGCTGCCGACAGCTTTGAGACTGGTCCAGTGTTCTGGAACACACCCAAGCTGACACACCACAACCTCCCTGTAGTCAGGCTTGGAAAGATCTCTGATGCCCAACAGGTCTTCTGATGGAAAAAGAAAGTGAATCCCACAGGGTTTGGTACTGGCTGATACAATCCAATTTGGACCCATTGAGTAGCTTATGGTTCTTTCTCCAAGAGGAATTCCAGTCACAGAATTGCTGTAAATTGTATTGGAGAAGGATGAGGAGGAAGCCAGAAGTCAGGACTTTAACAGCCCAGGATGCGTGCTGACTTCTAATCCATTTTGAGAAGAATAGTTCTGACTGTAGCCCACCAGGCTCCTCTGTTCATAGGATTCTCCAGCCAAGAATACTGGAGTGGGTTGGCATTCCCTTCTCCAGGGGATCTTCCCGACCCAGGGATCGAACCCCGGTGTCCTGCAATGCAGGCAGATTCTTTACTGTCTGAGCCACCAGGGAAGCCCCAGTTTCAGAGCATGGAGTCTTAAATGCCTAGTATGATTTCTGGGGCAGATATGGGGGCAATTTTTGCTCAGCATTGCTATCATACAGATTGCTAACAAAGCCAGGGATTTTGAGTTTATCTTGCTACAGACTGTCACATGACCCAGACAGAAACTCTGTGGCTTGACCACCAACAGTCACTACCAATGGCTGGCCATCAGTACTCAAAAAGGACAGCAAAGACGGGTGTGTTGGGTACCATCCATCCACCAATGATAAAACAACTCAGCAGACCCTTTGCTTTGGGTGGTCCTGAAACCATCTTTCTGTGAGCAAGTTGGCAAGTGCCAACTGCATTTTTATAGAATGCGGGCTTTGTCTGATTTTGTTATGCAACTGAGGAGTTCAATTATGCTGAATTCTGACTCTCACCCAAGGCCCAAATCCCAAGCTCTCATCAGGCCTCTGAGAGCCTCCAAGAGGCCTGGGAAGATTCCACACTTGGATCTGTTGTTCACTTGCTGTCAGACTGAGTTAATACACTGGGGATCAATGGCTTTCACTTCAAGTTAACATTTGGAAGGAGCCGTCCTCTGCTCAAATACGCCACCAAACAATAGCCTAGATTAGTGGTTACTATGATTTCAAATCTCAAGACAAACAACTCAGCTGACATTCCCTACCACCTACTTCCCCTACCCCAGCTTCATTTGACATTCACAGGGACTAATGGATGAGGCTGGCTCTACAACCAAGGGCATCGCCTTCAAACCTGAAGGGCATCTGTAAGCCCAGCCCTAGTACCGCTGTCGGAATCTGGGTCTTGTCCAGGACCTTAGCTCCTGCGACCTCTGAGAAAGATGAGGACAAATCAGGGGAATTCAGGAACATAGCAAATTCCTGTATTCTTGGGCTGAAGTCCAAGTGCAGCTGTCAGAACCATGAACGAGAGTGGACACTGACCTGGATCACCACTGTGAACTGGGTTTGTTCTTGCTCACCCCGGCATGGACCAAGTGGCCTGCACCAGCCTTCCCAGCTTGTCCTTGGGAGCAGGCATCATTGTGACCACAAGAGGGCACCAAAAGGCAGTGATGCTGGCGCAAGACACAGCTGTCTGCCAAGAAATCAAGTGAAATAAATATATATATATAAAGATTCAGCACAGACCAAAGCCCTGAGCACTGAGTTCAAGGCAGCAGGATGAAGGAAGAAGTCCAAGAAGCTATCAATGAGAACACAGTTTCTACTTTATGTGATGTCAAGATGAGGAAGATTGCTGGTAATTATCTGTCTAAAACAGAATCTTAACATTGTATGTGCCCTGGACCCCTTTGGTAGTCTAATGCAGCTATGGAAGTCATATTTTTAACTGCATAAAAGGAAATGCATAGGATTACAAAGGAAATCAACTATGTTGCAAATGCAGTTATCAGTTTAGTTCAGTTCAGTCGCTCAATCGTGTCCAACTCTTTGCGACTCCATGAATCGCAGCACGCCAGGCCTCCCTGTCCATGACCAACTCCCGGAGTTCACTCAGACTCACATCCATCGAGTCAGTGATGCCATCCAACCATCTCATCCTCTGTCGTCCCCTTCTCCTCCTGCCCCCAATCCCTCCCAGCATCAGAGTCTTTTCCAATGAGTCAACTCTTCCCATGAGGTGGCCAAAGTACTGGAGCTTCAGCTTTAGCATCAGTCCTTCCAAAGAAATCCCAGGGTTGATCTCCTTCAGAATGGACTGGTTGGATCTCCTTGCAATCCAAGGGACTCTCAAGAGTCTTCTCCAACACCACAGTTCAAAAGCATCAATTCTTCGGCACTCAGCCTTCTTCACAGTCCAACTCTCACATCCATACATAACTACTGGAAAAACCATAGCTTTGACTAGACGGACCTTAGTTGGCAAAGTAATGTCTCTGCTTTTCAATATACTATCTACGTTGGTCATAACTTTCCTTCCAAGGAGTAAGCATCTTTTAATTTCATGGCTGCAGTCACCATCTGCAGTGATTTTGAAGCCCCCCAAAATTAAGTCTGACACTGTTTCTACTGTTTCTCCATCTATTTCCCATGAAGTGATGGGACCAGATGCCATGATCTTTGTTTTCTGAATGTTGAGCTTTAAGCCAACTTTTTCACTTTCCTCTTTCACTTTCATCAAGAGGCTTTTTAGTTCCTCTTCACTTTCTGCCATAGGGGTGGTGTCATCTGCATGTCTGGGGTTATTAATAAGTCTCCTGGCAATCTTGATTCTAGCTTGTGCTTCTTCCAGCCCAGCGTTTCTCATGATGTACTCTTCATAGAAGTTAAATAAGCAGGGTGACAATGCAGTTATCAAATTATGAAAAAAGTGTGATATGGCAATTCATATGTGTCTTCATTAGCAACTCAAGGAACAAAATGGCAGACCTCTGCCTGGAATTTTGAAGTAGTGATCTGTGTATAAGATATTTCTGAGATATCAGAAAGGAACTTCAGTGTGACATGAAAATGCCTGATTTCTCTGGACAGCCAAAAAATCACCGGGTTTGTTGACATGGTGCAGCATTTTCACTGCATTCATAATGAAAGGGAAAGTTCAATTTTAGTTTGAAGCTATGAAAATTAAAAAGCAAAAATTTTTCCCACTCAGTTTCATGGATCCTCTGAATTTTCTCCATAGACCTCAAGGGTCCCATGAAGGCCTCTGGAGAATCAGAGGCAGAGAGTCCATAGGGAGTGGGAACCTCCAAAGGGGACCCAGGGTCTCCTCTGCCCTCCTGCGTCCACAGACCCCTGCTCACTCCTCTTGCCTCAGCAGAAGCTGCCCAGGGTGACCTGTGTGACTTTCACTGATGAGGTTGTTTTTTCTCCCTGAACGGTTTCTGGTCCCTGTAGTGGGGCTTATGAAAGATTTAGTACATGGCCAGGAGGCTAAACCACTGGGACAGTCCTGGCAGCCACCTGAAGGGCTTGCTGTGAGCACCCTGTCAGCAGCAGGATGAAACCTTGGCATGCTTGCCAGGCTCGGGTCTGACTAACAGCATCTGGGAAGGGCACAGGCCAGGGAAACTCACAGGAGACAGGCAGCGCTCCCTGAGGCCAAGGAACCTCCTTGCGGGGGGGGGGGGGGTGCTCACTGCATCCCCTCAAGGCTATCAACTGAATCCACATGGCAGCCTGGCCATTTCTCCCAGCAGAGGAGTCAGCGTTAAACAGAAAGCTACCTGGTAAGTGCTGAACTGAGGTGTGGCTAAGCCATGCTCTACCAAGTACTTCCTGTGGGTAGCGACGGACACCTCCGTGCAAAGCATCTTGGTAATCATCACACCTCCACTCTGGGCATTCTGCAGATGGGAGCCAGGAGTCCTGGGTTCCAGCCTGACTTTGGGATTTGGGCAGGTTCCTTTCTCTCTCGAGCCTCCGTTTCTGCATCTAAAATGAAAGGCCAGTGTGAGTTTGATGTGTGAAGCAGGGCACCCAAAGCCGATGCTCTGTGACACCTGGAGGGATAGGGTGGGGAGGGAGGTGGGAGGGGCATTCAGGATGGGGCGGGATACATGTACCCCTACAGCTGGTTCATATTGATGTATGGCAAAAAAATCTCAATATTGTAAAGTAGTTATCCTCCAATTAAAATAAAATATAAATTTATTTATTTATTAAATAAATTAATAAATAATAAAATAAAATGAAAGGCCACCCACAATGAACCTCGAGCCCCTTTCAGCTCCTACCTGCTACAAACAGTGGTATGTTCCCAGGCCCAGCCAGCAGCTGTGGTTCTGCCCCCATCCTTCCCAACCTTCAAGAAAACCGCTCAGACACAGTTTCCACACGTGAAAAGCAGCGCACACCGTGGGCAGACTTGTTCCTCATTAAAGGCAGCTGGGGCCCTTCCGGCAGGAGCCCAAACCCAGCGAGTTTCATTTTCATTTCTTTATTTTTGATCTCAATAGGTTTTGTTTTTGTTTCATTTTGTTTATTTGTTGGCCACGGTACACAGCTTATGGGACCCTAGTCAGGGAATTCTCCAGGCAAGCTTTAATAAATGTCTTGGACCCAAGATAAAATCTCCAATCTGAGACCTCCATGAAAAATCCTGGGTGCCTCCTGGTTGCCCCAGTGGTTAAGACTCTGCTCTTCCAATGCAAGGAGTGCGGGTTTGATTCCCTGGTCGGTGAAATAAGATCCCACGTGCCACGAGGTGTGGCAAAGATGTCAAAAAAGGAAGAAAGAAACCTGGGGCTGGCTGTTGACCCTGGCTGTCCATCCATTCAGAAGCAGAGTGAATTCCCAGACTTCACACGAGTGTCCAGAAGGGGTCACCGGAATGAGGGACCTAGTTCTCTCCCCACCATGACAGGCAGTGGCTGGGAATGAAACCTCAGGGACACAGCAGGGAGGTGGCCCCATGGCAGGCAAGGCCTGGAGACACGGCCACGCTATGCTTGTGACCACCAGCAGCTGCCTCCGGCCAACAATATGCCCAGCTTCCTTGACAAACATCACCCAGCAGTGAGCAGCCTGCCCAAGGCCCCACCACAAATCCCTGGGCTTTTACCCAGCCAGGCACATCTCCCTGACGCCAGGGAGCTTTTTCAGAAATCTCACTGCGATGCCTGAAGTCAAAGGAGCTGGACAAATTCCCAGCAGGCTTGGTTTACACAGCACAGTGATCTGTCCAGAAGGGCTGGACCCCCACGCTCAGGGGCAGGCTGGGTGCTCATAACAGACCCAGCGGTGGGCAGGGGAGAGGCTGGTGGTCCCATTTTGCAGAGGAGGAAACAAGTTCAGAGAGGCTCACTGCTTGTCCTGGGTTGCACAGCTGGGAAGGGGCCAGAGCTCAGGTCTCCTTCCTCCTGTGACAGTGTTCTCCCCGCCGCAGGAAAATATAAGATAATCCACATTTTCAAGTCAGTTTGCTCCCATGGACCAGTCCCTACCTTGTATGCGGGGAGGCCCGCATCCTCCCAGACCCCTCCCAGGGAGAAGCTGCCCCCCAGGAGGAAGGTCACCGTGTCCTTCAGCTGCTCCGAGGACTCCTCCAGCGAGGGCAGGCTACCCGTGTACATGCTGAACTCACACTCCCCAAACTGGGGACAGCCTGTCCTGGGGACACAAAGGAAAGCTCGTAGGCCCCAGACTCAATATAGACTCTGAAAATGCATTTTTTTAATTTATCAGATGAAAGCATTAAAAAAAAATTGTGGCAATATGTGTGTGTATATATATATATATATATATATATCATGAAATTCACCATTTTAACCATTTTATACAATTCTGTAGCATTAATTACATTCACAAAATTGTGCAACTGTCATCACCATTCATTTCCAAAACTTTCATCATCCCAGACAGAAACTCTGTGCTTAAACAAGAACTCTCCAATTGCGCCACCCTCCCTGGCTCCTGGTAACCTCAGTTCTACTTCCTGTCTATGAATTTGCCTCTTCCTGGAACCTCATGGAAGCGGAATCACACAATACTGGATAATGCATTTTTAAAAAGAGCTGGGCAAAGAGAAGAGGACGTCCGGGTCTGAAATTTCAGGTACCAGCATCAAGGCGGGGAGCACAGGGTTGAGCAGAGGGCCTTGTTAGTATCTTTCAAATCTTGCCAGATTGGAAACTATTAAATCAGCGTGAAGATAATGCTGCTCCTGTCTCCACTGTATTATATTTCCTGGAACCTGGACCAGAAATCAGCCAAACCAGCAAGAAAAACACAATGGTGCCCTCTATGTCATGGAGGCAGGACCCACAGACCAAAGGGATGAGGAAGCTCTCAGTGCCAGCAGTGGAAAGACCTTCTGTTTCTCAGAAAAACTCTGCAGGGTTGAAAGTCTTTGGTTACAAGCCTATTCTTCATTCACTCTAAAACCATTTTGCTGAGTCATCCCACCTTGCCCGACACAGGTCAGATGACGACTATAAGGATGGACAGGACACTAGCCAGCCTTTCAGAAGCTTGAAATCCTACATCGGCAGTTGTGATGCCATTGAAATCAGATGCTTGCAATACAGAGCACTGAGTGCCAACTGCCTAGATAGAGGAATGACTCAGAGAAGGGAGAAATCCATTCTCTCCCACAAATGGATGGGGTTCTGAAGGATGAAGAGTTCACCAGCTGGAGGAGAAAGAAAGCATATCCTAGGCAAAGGAAGCAGCGTGTAAAAAGCATGGAGGCATTGAGACCCGAGGAGCCCCTGAGATGGCAGTGTGGGAGGGACGAGTCAAGGAGCTGACGTTGGACTTATGTGGGGGCTCTGAAGGACCCTCCGACTCCTGGAATCCACAAATGATAACAGAAGAATGCTCCTGGGGCTTCTCTATGGGGAGAGTGTTAGGTGTGACTGGAGTGCCAGGGCGTGGTCACTACCGGCTGTTATGCACCGAGCCTGTATCTCCGAACTGACTGAGAGAGCAAGTCCACCACAGTAATGCAAAGGCAAGAAGGGAGTTTATTTCTAGCTCGCTAGGGCCCAAGTCTCATCCAGCACAGTGGAATCCGACAAGAGCCCCGAACAAAGGAGTATGGCGGCTTATATACAGGCAGTTCTTTGTCTCAGTTACAGGAGTAGCTGGCGTTACATGATTGGCCAGGCAGGATAAGCGCATGTCCTGTCTCTTTCTGGTAAACATGACTCAGGTCCTAGAGCCTGTCGTTTGGTCCCTAACACTGGCCTGATACTGGGTAAAGGACGAGAAGGCGCCGAAGAACTTTAAATGAGGAAGTCACGTGATCAGATGTGGACAAAGTCACTCCAGTGGGAGACAAGCAGATGGGAATGGGGGGTGGCGGGGGGAGAGGAGGAGGGAGTAAGTGGCACCAGGAGAACAGTTAAGATGTCCTAGGAGTTTAGGGAGAGGGATGTGAGCCTGAGCCAGGAGGCCCAGAGAAACGGCTCCCCGGAGCACTACCGTGGCAGCAGGGTCAGTGGGGCCGTTTATTCCAGAGGCTGTATTTTAAAAGCCTGGGAGAGGACTTTCCTGGTGGCTCTGAGGTAAAGAATCTGCCTGCCAATGCAGGAGACAGGGGTTCCATCCCTGGTCTGGGAAGATCCTACGCGCCACGGAGCACTAAGCCCCTGTATCACAACTGTTCAGCCTGTGCCCTAGAGCCCGGGAGCCACACACCCTGGTGCCAGTGCTCCACAAACAAGAAAAGCCACTGCGATGAGAAGCTCTCCCCGTGCTCCACAACTGGAGGAAATGCCCCCGCAGCACAGCCAAAAATAAACAAACTTAGCTATTTTGTTAAAAAAGGCCGGGAGAGCATTCATGACAATATCAACAATGTTCATCTCTGGATGTTGACAGTGTGCTTAGTCTCTCAGTCCTAATAAAGCCTTGCCTGAATTTCTTGACCTGGCAGAGGACAGGGGTCAGAGTGGGAACATGGGGAGGGTAGCTCCTTCCTGCACAAGTCATGAGTGAGGCTCCGTGCCGGGCACCACGCGGTCCCCAAGGCAGGACAGAGCGACCCCTTGTGACAGATGCACCCGGCTGCAGCATCTGGCCACTCCCACGCTTTAACCCCAAAACTCAGGTGTTTTACCTGGTGCCTGGAACAGTGGCCAGGGTGGATGATGTCCATTTGTCTCGCTTACTTTGGCCCAGCAGCGGCAGAGGGCCGCTGTTGGCCTGGCATGTGTGCCAAGTCATGTCTGACTCTTTGCGATCCCATGGACTGTAGCCGGCCAGGCTCATGTGTCCATGGGATTCTCCAGGCAAAAATACTGAAGTGGGTTGCCATGCCCTCCTCCAGGGAATCTTCCCAAGCCAGGGATCGAACCCGCATCTCTTATGTCTCCTGCATTGGCAGGTGGGTTCTTTACCACTAGTACCACCTGGAAAGCCTAGCAGAACTTTTCAGAGGCCAGAGCAAGGGGCCTGGGCGGGACCACCAAACTGGGTGGCTAGAGCCCTGGGTTTGCTGAGAAAAGGGAAGAATGTGGTCTATTCCTTCTTGTAGAGCCTTTATAATTCAACTTTTTATTGAAGCATAACACAGAGAAAAATGCACCTACATGTACAGCTTAATGAACTTTCATGAGATGAACAGACCTGTGGAACCAGCATCCTGGTAAAACACAGAGTATTACCAGCATCCCAGGATTCTGCCCCCCATGCCCCTTCCAGTCAGCCCCCTGCACACCCCTCATAAGGGTGACCACTACCCTGACTTCTAACACCACAGATCACGTTTGCCTGTTCTTCATACATGTTTTTCCTGTGAATCATACAGTATGTGTCTTTTGAGGCTATCTTTCTTTGCTCACCAATACTGGGTTCATTCTTGCAGATGTGTGGTACACTCCTTGTTGTTCAGTCGCTCAGTCGTGTGCAACTCTTTGTGACCCCATGGACCGCAGCACACCAGGCTTCCCTGTCCTTCACTGTCTCCCGGAGTTTGCTCAAACTCATGTCCGTGGAGTCAATGATGTCATCCAACCATCTCATCCTCTGTTGTCCCCTTCTCTTGTTACCTTCAATCTTTCCCATCATGACGGTCTTTTCCAATGAGTCAGCTCTTTGCATCAGGTGGCCAAAGTATTGAAGCTTCAGCTTCAGCATCAGCATCAGTTCTTCCAGTGAATATTCAGGGTTGATTTTCTTTAGGTACACTCATTACCATACTGCTTTTATCCCAAACTATTGCTGATGGACATTGGAATCCTTCCCAATGTAGGGCTGTTACCAGTGGTGCCACCAGGAACACTTTAGTACATTCGTTTTGGGCACACACATGCCCAGTGCTGTTTGGCACACAGCTACGATTGTAGGAAACACATTTGCTCAGCTTTAGTGAAAGTGAAGTCACTCATTCATGTCCGACTCTTTGCGACCCCGTGAACTGTAGCATTCCAGGCTCCTTTGTCCATGGGATTTTCCAGGCAAGAGTACTGGAGTGGGTTGCCATTTCCTTCTCCAGGGGATCTTCCTGACCCAGGGATCAAACCCAGGTCTCCTGCATTGCAGGCAGACACTTTATCGTCTGAGCCAATACTGCTAAGCAGGTTCCAAAGTGGTTGTGATATTGACCAGTGTTCTTGGCCTTCCCCAGTCAAAAGAAATTAATAAGAGGCCAGGCCAAGACACTCAGGCAAGGCTTCACTGGTGTTCTGTGGTTGCAGGAGGGAGCAAAACCAAGTAACAGGTCCCTTGGCTCACTCCCTGAGGCTGGGTGAGCTGGTTCCTTATATGGGGTGAGAGTAGGGGTGTGTTCAGGAGTCAGGCAGGACAGCGGCTTCAGTGTTTTGCCCACCTCTTTATGGTGTTGAGTGCAAGGGGCATGTGCAGTACCCTGCTTTTGCTCCCGACACACAATTTTTGCTCCCAGCTCTTTAGAAGTGGCAGTTGGGTGTTTTGGTCTTTTTTGTATTTTTTGCCCAGAATTTACCCCAGTTGCGCATGCATGCAGCTGTTCTTATTCCCATGTAGTTTCTTTGCGTATTGTTGCTTTAGGAGTTGATTGTCCAGGTGCAAGCAGTCCAGCGCTACAGCACAGGGGCCTAGGCCCCACTCTGTCTGTTTCACGGACTGACATACCCAACAGGGGCGTGTGAGCTCTTGGTTGCTCCGTATCCTCTTCAACACTTGGTATTGCCTGCCTTTTTCATTCCAGGCTTTCCAGTGGCATCAAATGGGGATTTTAATTTGCATTGCCCTATGAGTAATGCAAATGAGTGCCTTTTTGTATGTTTTATTGCCCATTTAGGTATCCTTTTTGGGAAAGAGACGGTTCACATTTTTTGTATGAGCAGGTTCTTAACTGAGCAGGCTCAAGGAATCCTTGACTCCCTCCAAAGAGATAGTTTTAGAGGAAGATCACCCTGCCATGCCTACCACTTGCAGGCCACATTCTCCTCTGGGGGCAACCAGCCCGTCTCTGGAATGGGAAGTCCTTTGGTTCTAGAGGCAAACAAACCAGGTTTGAATCCCAGTTCTGCCTCTGACCAGTGCTATGACCCCGGGCTTGCTTTTGCCATGGATTAGATGATAGAAATCATACATACCTCAAAGAGAACTCTGTGAGTCCTTTCCTATATGTGAATTACCCAACACATGGGTGCTCAGGAAGTAGGGGTTGGAGTTACATTCATCCAGTGAATCTTGTGAGGACATTTAAAATTATTGTACAAGGATTTTCCTGGGGATCCAGTGGTTCCAATAAAGGGGGTGCAGGTTTGATCCCCACTCAGGGAACTAAGATCCCACATGCCACAGAGCATGGCCAACAAGATAAAATAAGATTATGGTAAAGATGAAGTATTTAATGATATTAAAAGATGTTTGGGATGTATCATTAAAGGAACATTACTAGGTAAGAAAACAGTATTCTCAGCATATTCTGCTTTTTAAAGAAGATAAAAGAAAGAACTAGAAGGATATGCATTTTACTGCCATATAGTTGTTCACAATAGTCTCATAACCTTTGTATTTCTGTATTGTCTGTTGTAACCTCTCCTTTTTCATTTCTAATTTTGTTGATTTGATTCTTCTTTTTTTCTTGATGAGTCTGGCTAAAGGTTTGTCAATTTTGCTTATCTTCTCAAAGAACCAGCACTTAGTTTTATTAATCTTACTATTGCTTCTTTCATTTCTTTTTCATCTATTTCAGCTCAGATCTTTATGATTTCTTTCCTTCTACTAATTTTTTTTCTTCTACTTTTTCCAGCTGTTTTAGGTGTAAAGTTAGGTTGTCTATTGAATGCTTTTCTTTTTTCTTGAGACAGGATTGTACTGCTATAAACTTCCCTCTTAGAACTGCTTTTGCTGCATCCCATAGGTTTTGAGTTGTCATGTTTTCGTTGTCATTTGCTTCTAGAAACTTTTTCATTTCCCTTTTGATTTCTTCAGTAACCTGTTGGTTACTTAGAAACATATTGCTTAATCTCCATGTGCTTCTGTTTCTTACAGTTTTTTTTCCCTTGTAATTGATATCTAGTCTCATAGCATTGTGGTTGGAGAAGATGCTTGATATGATTCCAATTTTCTTAAATTTACTGAGGTTTGATTTGTGACCCAAGATGTGATTTATCCTGGAGAATGTTCCATGTGCACTTGAGAAGAAGGTGTATTCTTCTGCATTTGGATGGAATGTCCTGAAGATATCAATGAGATCCATCTTGTCTAATGTATCATTTAAGACATTCCTTATTAATTTTCTGTTTTGATGATCTGTCCATTGGTGTGAGTGGGGTGTTAAAGACTCCTACTATTATGGTGTTACTGTCAATTTCTCCTTTTATATCTGTTAGTGTTTGTCTTATGTATTGAGGTGCTCCTATGTTGGGTGCATAGATATATACAATTGTTATATCTTCCTCTTGGATTGATCCCTTGATCATTATGTAATGTCCTTCCTGATCTCTTGTAATCTTCTTTATTTTAAGGTCTATTTTGTCTGATATGAGGATTGCTACTCCAGCTTTCTTTTGCTTCCCATTTGAATGGAATATATTTTTCCATCCTCTCACTTTCAGTCTATATGTGTCTTTAGGTCTGAAGTGGGTTTCTTATAGACAGCATATATATGGGTCTTGTTTTTGTATCCATTCAGCTAGTCTGTGTCTTTTGGTTGGAGCAATTAATCCATTTACATTAAAGTAATTATTGATACATATGTTCCTATTGCCATTTTCTTAATTGTTTAGGGTTGATTTTGTAGATCTTTTTTCTTCTCTTATATTTCTTGTCTATGTAAGTCCATTTAACATTTGTTGTAAAGCTGGTTTGTGCTACAACTTCACCAGAGCCATGACAGGCTCAGAGAGGTGCCCTAGGCCAAAAATAATCCCTGAGTCATGCTTCCCGGGCTTCCGGGGATGATAACTTTGGCCAATCAGAAGGATGATAACTGGCCAATCAGTAAAGACCAGGAAACTCCTGCAGCCAATAAGCCCTTGCCAACTCTCTGTCTTTGTCCTAAACCTATAAATACTGCTGTAATCCAGGGCTCGGGGCTCTCGTCAAGACTCCACTGCACTGGATGAGATGGGAGCCCTGGCTCGAGCTAGAAATAAAATCCCTTTATGCTTTTGGATTGCTGTGGATGTCTTATTATCTCAGTTTTGGGGACTCAGACTCTGGGCATAACAGTTTGGTGGTACTGAATTCCTTTAACTTTTACGTGTCTGAAAAGCTTTTTATTTCTCAATCAATTTTGCATGAGATCCTTGCTGGGTACCGTAATCTTGGTTGTCAATATTTCCCTTTCAGTACTTTAAATATATCCTGCCATTCCCTTCTGGCCTGCAGAGTTTCTACTGAAAAATCAGCTGTTAAAATGGAAATAAACTGGATAAACTGGAAAAATAGAAAGATTCTTAGGAAAATTCAATCTTCCAAGACTGAACCAGGAAGAAATAGAAATTATGAACAACCCAATTACAAGCACTGAATTTAAGCAGTGATCAAAAATCTCCCAAAAGACAAAAGCCCAGGACCAGATGGCTTCACAGGAGAAATCTATCAAACATTTAGAGAAGAGCTAATGTCTATCCTTCTAAAACTCTTTCAAACAATTGCAGAGGAAGGAACACTTCCAAACTCATTCTACGAGGCCACCATCACTCCGATAACAAAACCAGACAAAGACAACACAAAAAAAGGAAACTAAGGCCAATATCACTGATGAAATAGATGTAAAAATCCTCAACCAAATTTTAGCAAACAGAATTTAGCAACACGTCAAAAAGCTCATACACCATGATTAAGTTGGGTTTATTCCAGGGATGCAAGGATTCTTCAGTATAGACAAATCAATCAATGTGATACACTATATTAACAAATTGAAAGATAAAAACCATATGAAATCTCAACACATGCAGAAAAAGCCTTTGACAAAATTCAACACCCATTTATGATTAAAAAATGGGCATAGAAGGAACCTACCTCAACATAATAAAGGCCATATATGATAAACCTACAGCAAACATTTTTCTCAATGGTGAAAAAACTGAAAGCATTCCCCTAAGATCAAGAACAAGACAAGTGTGTCCACTTTCACCACTATTATTCAACATAGTTCTGGAAGTCCTAGCTATAGCAACCAGAGAAGAAAAAGAAATAAAAGGAATCCAGATTGGAAAAGAAGAAGCAAAGATCTCACTGTTTGCAGATGACATACTGTACATAGAAAACCCTAAAGATAGTGTCAGAAAATCACTAGAGCTAGTCAGTGAATTTAGCAAAGTTGCAGGATACAAAATCAATACACAGAAATCACTTGCATTTCTATATACTAACAATGAAAAATCAGCAAAAGAAATTAAGGAATCAATCCCATTCACCATTGCAACAAAAATAATTAAATATCTAGGAATAAACTTACCTAAGGACACAAAAGAACTGTACACAGAAAATTATAAGATACTAATGAAAGAAATCAAAGATGACATAAACAGATGGGAAGATACTCCATGCTCATGGGTAGGAAGAATCAATATTGTGAAAATGACTATACTACCAAACACAATCTACAGATTCAATGTGATCCCTATCAAATTAGCAGACATTTTTCACAAAACTAGAACAAAAAACTTCACAATTCATATGGAAACACAAAAGACTCTGAACAGCCAAAGCAGTCTTGAGAAAGAATGGAGCTGGAGGAATCAACCTTCCTGACTTTAGATCATACTACAAAGCTACAGTCATCAAGACAGCAGGTACTGGCACAAAAACAGAAATATAGACCAATGGAACAAGATAGAAAGCCCAGAAATGAAACCATGCACCTATGGGTACCTTATTTTTGACAGAGGAGGCAAGAATATACAATGGGGCAAAGACAGACTCTTCAATAATGGCACTGGGAAAACTGGAGAGCTACATGTAAAATAATGAAATTAGAACACTTCTTAACACCATACCCAAAGATAAACTCAAAATGGATTAAAGACCTAAATGTAAGACCAGAAACTATAGAACTCTTAGAGGAAAACATAGGCAGAACACTTGATGACATAAATCAAGGCAAGATCCTCTATGGCCCACCTCCTAGAGTAATGGAAATACAAACAAAAGTAAACAAGTGGGACCTGATTAAACTTAAAAGCTTTTGCAAAGCAAAGGAAACTATAAGCAAGGTGAAAAGACAACCCTCAGAATGGGAGAAAATAATAGCAAATGAAACTGACAAAGGACTAATTTCTAAAATATATAAGCAGCTCATACAACTCAATATCAGAAAAACAAACAACCCAATCAAAACGTGGGGAAAAGACCTAAACAGACATTTCTCCAAAGAAGACATATAGATGGCTAACAAACACACGTAAAGATGCTCAACATGACTCATTATTAGTGAAATGCAAATCAAAACTACAATGAGATTATCACCTCACATCGGTCAGAATGGCCATCATCAAAAAGTCTACAAACAATAAATGCTGGAGAGGGTGTGGAGAAAAGGGACCCTCTTGCACTGTTGGTGGGAATGGAAACTGGTAAAGCCACTATGAAAGATGGTATGGAGATTCCTTAAAAACTAGGAATAAAACCACCATATGACCCAGCAATCCCACTCCTAGGCATATACCCTGAGGAAACCAAAATTGAAAAAGACACATGTATCCCTTGTTCATTGCAGCACTATTTACAATAGTTAGAACATGGAAGCAACCTAGATGTCCATCAACAGATGAATAGATAAAGAAGTACATATACACAATAGAATATTACTCAGCTATAAAAAGGAATGCATTTGAGTCAGTCCTAATGAGGTAGATGAATCTAGAACCTATTATACAGAGTGAAGTAAGTCAGAAAGAGAAAGATAAATATTGTATTCTAACGCATATATACGGCCACTCCAGTACTCTTGCCTGGAAAATCCCATGGACGGAGGAGCCTGGTAGGCTGCAGTCCATGGGGTCGCTAAGAGTCGAGCTCGACTGAGTGACTTCACTTTCACTTTTCACCTTCATGCATTGGAGAAGCAAATGGTAACCCACTCCAGTCTTCTTGCCTGGAGAATCCCAGGGACAGAGGAGCCTAGTGGGCTGCCATCTATGGGGTCACACAAAGTCAGACACGACTGAAGCAACTTAGCAGCAGCAGCAGCAACGCATATATATGGAATCTAGAAGAATGGTACTAATCTACAGGGCAGCAGTGGAGAAACAGACATAGAGAATAGACTTATGGACATGGGGAGAGGGGAAGAGAGGGTGAGATGTATGGAGAGAGTAACACGTACACTTACATTACCATATGTAAAATACATAGCCAACGGGAATTTGCTGTATGGCTCAGGAAATCAAACAAGGGCTCTGTATCAACCTAGGGTGGGATGGTGTGCGAGATGGGAGGGAGGTTCAAAACGGAGGGGATATATGCATACCTATGGCTGATTCATGTTGAGGTTTGACAGAAAACAACAAAATTCTATTAAGCCATTATTTTTCAATGAAAAATAAATTAGTTTTTAAAAAAGAACCAGAAGGAAGCATATCTTCATGTTCAACATGGTGATCTCTACTGACAAGATTATGGGTGATTTTAATTTTCTTTTTTATGGTTTCCTTAATATGCTAAAAATTATGCAATAAACAGGTATCAGTCTGTAACTGAAGGAAAAACAAACAAGTTATGTTTCAAAAAAAAAATGGCGATTTCCTTTAAAAAGAAGATCATCCCAAAGAAAAACATAATTGTACTCTTTTGGAGAAATAACCTTGGTGACAAATCTCCTAAATGCCAGACTTGCTCTACCAACATGTGGACATTTCTTTTTTGTAGTAATATTTATCAGTTAATATTTTTCTGAATGCTTATTATATGCCAGACTCTCTGTGCTCAGAAATCTATGTGTGGAATCATCTGTACTTTATACAAGAGGCAAGTAGAATGAGGCTCAGAGAGATGGAGTGACTTTTCCAGGGTTACACAGCTGGTATGTGGCACAGTCAAGAGTCAAGCCTCAGACAGGTGACCCCTGAGGTCCTCTCAGGTCACCACTGGGCTGCAGGAATGGCCTTCCCCCACAACCAGGATGGGTCCATCACTACCTTCAGCACCTTCCTTCTCGGGAATAGAGCAATGAGGCAGACACAGTCCTCTGCAGGGGAAGTCTGGGACTGGTCTCCACTCAAACTGTCTGGAATTCATTATTTCAAAGCCTATAGTGCCTGCCAACACTACAGACTTTCCCAAGGAGGAAAAACTGGACACCCCCTGCTGCCGAAAGCCCAAGGAAGCTGGGCATGGCTCGAGCAAGCCCAGCATGTTTCAAAAATAATTTAGAGTGAGTGGAAGGGAATTCAGCCAGCCTGGAGGCCTCCCAGCCCCTAGCCACCCCTCTCTTACCTCTGAGGCCTGTTTCCAGAGCAAACTGGATGACTACTATAAATCATGAGGTATTACGCACACAAAGCTTCTCTGTTTCCTTTTTAATTAAGTGCACTTCTGAAGGCTTTGTGTTTTGGTATTGTTCACCTCTACCGCCAGTCACAGAAAATCTCCACAGCATCCTCAACAGTAACGGGACATGGAATAGAGGCCTCCGTGGTGCCCTTTTGGAAGGGGCTGTGGACACATAAGGCAGGGGTACTTTACGGTACTCATTATGAAATGAGTCCTCTGAGTCCTTTTACCCAAAGAGCAATGTTTTTCCTTTTTTTTTTTTAACTTAATAATGAGAGAAAGAGAGAAAAAGAAGATGCAAAAGCCTTTTAACAGTCCTAATTTGATTTAAAGCCCTGGAAGACAGCTCTCCAAGCTGGAGAGCTCCAGCTGGCCCACAGAAAGAGCCGCTTTCCTTGTGGAGAACCTACCATCAGTTCAGTTCAGTTCAGTCGCTCAATCGTGTCCGACTCTTTGCTACCCCATGAACCACAGCACGCCAGGCCTCCCTGTCCATCACCAACTCCCAGAGTTTACCCAAACTCATGTCCATCGAGTTGGTGATGCCATCCAGCCATCTCATCCTGTCGTCCTCTTCTCCTCCTGCCCCCAGTCCCTCCCAGCATCAGGGTCTTTTGCAATGAGTCAGCTCTTCGCATGAGGTGGCCAAAGTATTGGAGTTTCAGCTTCAGCATCAGTCCTTCTAAAGAACACCCAGCACTGATCTCCCTTAGAATGGACTGGCTGGATATCCTTGCAGTCCAAGGGACTCTCAAGAGTCTTCTCCAACACCACAGTTCAAAGGCATCAATTCTTCGGCACTCAGCTTTCTTCACAGTCCAACTCTCACATCCATACATGACCACTGGAAAAACCATAGCCTTGACTAGATGGACCTTTGTTGGCAAAGTAATGTCTTTGCTTTCTAATATGCTGTCTAGGTTGGTCATAACTTTCCTTTCAAGAAGTAAGCGTCTTTTAATTTCATGCAGATGGCTGCAATCACCATCTGCAGTGATTTTGGAGCCCCAGAAATAAAGTTTGACACTGTTTCCACTGTTTCCCCTCTATTTCTCATGAAGTGATGGGACCAGACGCCATGTTAGTTTTCTGAATGTTGAGCTTTAAGTCAACTTTTTCACTCTCCTCTTTCATCAAGAGGCTTTTTAGTTCCTTTTCACTTTCTGCCATAAGGGTGGTATCATCTGCATATCTGAGGTTATTGGTGGCAGCTAATGTGGGTCCAGCACCTCACCTATGTCAGCTCCTTGGGCAAGATTCTGTGGTTGCTTTCTAACAGGTGAGGCTTACAGAGATCACACAGTCTGCCCCCAGAGATGGCCAGTAAGGAGCCACACTATTCCCTTGATCCCTCTCCCCCAGGTTCTAGTGAGTGGAGGTCGATCTGGTGAAGCTGGTGCTTGCTGATCCATCATGTAAATGAAGGGCTGTGGTCCACTGTTATGTGCTGACTATAAAGCATCCTTCCCAGTATTCACAACTGGCAGTCCTCTCCACCTTGACACTGGCCTGGGCCACATGACTTGCTTTACTAACAGGACTTTAGGAATATAAAGCAAGCAGAGGCTGGATATGTGCATTAGGGCTTGTTCTCCTAGAATATCTCCCACGGAGGCCTGAGCTACTCTGTAAAGAATTCTGGCCTCCACTGATGGAGCGGCTTCCTAGAGAGAAAGGTGAGCCTGGTCCCAGTGTTTCCAGCCATGTCAGTGGACACTCCAGACATGTGAGGAAGATACCGGCTTGGTGGGCTAGCCCAGGAGACACCACGTGGAGCGGGAGAACCACCCTGCTGAGCCTGGCCTCAGTGTAGATTATGAGAATTATGGTTTAAGCCACCAAGTTTGGGGGTGCTTTGATGGGCAACAATAGATAACTGTTGGCCCACAAATGGCAACAGAGGACAGATATGTCCAAAAACAATGAAAATTGTCCTGCTTTAGTGCTCTAGTCTATGTTGCTGGTGATTCCACCATAACCAGAAATGTCTTTGTTATTGTGAAATTTTGCTGGGATTTAGGTTGGCGACAACATGGATACCTGTTTTCTCTTTCAGGACCTTTTGGAGCCTTGGGTGTCACTCCTGGGAGATAGTGTAGGGATGGGTGCCACCCAGAAAAGACCAGCCCACGCGGGGAAACCTGGTCTCAATCAAAACTAAACTAAAATGTAGCAAAATCTGGGGAAACTTCTCCCAGGAGGGAAAGCCTTTTCATCATCAGAGGTCATTGGTGATTCTCCCTGTGGATCTGTGGGTACCAAGCAGAGCTGGGTCGTACTAGACTTCACACCTGAGTCTGGTCTAAGGCAGCAGTTCCTTCTAGAAAATTAAGCAATGACCAAGGAGAATCTCCTTCTGCTCTGACTTTCTGTCTCCCAGTTAGAAGCTGGGAGTCTTGAGAGTTTCTGGGAATGGACATGGCTGGTATTTCCAGGGAATTTTTTTTAACACTGAGCACCACTCAACCCTACTCATGCTGGACATGTTTCTGGTGTTTGGTTTCTTTTGTAGAATCAAACTCCTTAAGGCAGAGGGAAGGCAGACTTCGGTGGAATGTGAAGAACATTATGCCATCCCTGAGTGGGCCACAGAGGACCTGAGGAATGGACAGAGAGGAATAGATGAGAACTCACAGCTCCCCGTAAGGGGGCAGATTCAGCATCAGGACCGCCTCCCAACCTGCCCAGGACTGCTCCTGGCACTGCTCTGGGATGGGCTACTGTTTGGAACAAGTTTTCCCCCCACCCTATCCCTTCATGTCTTCGTTTCTAAAGAGAAATTCCTGACATTTCAAGAGCCCTGCTTTTGCCCTTGCCCTTCCCTGAAATGTCCTCCCTGACTCTCTCCTGAAGGCCTTTCCATTCCTCAGAACTGGTTCAGAATCTTCTGCCCCCACAAAGCATCCAACAGGCTCACACTGGCTGGTGCTGGGCTGCCTTGCCACCAAAGCATTTTTTGAGCCACTGATCTTGGTCTGCAGGTACAGTTGGCCGGATGTTCTACCTGAATCTGAATCTCATTTCTCTCTCCTGGGGAGACCCCAGAGTGCCTAGAGGGCAAGACTACATTTTAGAACTCTTCCATGGGCCCTTATCACAGCTTCAGCACACAGCACACACCAAATATACTTATGAGAAAATGAAGAAATGAGTCAATGCCACATGCAATCGCAAAGGAATTAACAGGCTGGATTTTCTGCCTACATATTACTTCTGTTATTTAGATTTGGGTCCTAGAAAGTAGAGATTTTATGTTTTCTTCTTTATATCCTCCTCTCACCACGACTATAGACACAGTGTCTTACACAGATTTTTGGTGAATGAATACATACTGTAAATTTAAAAATAGATAGTCTCAAAGCTCCAGGAAATTATGCTCCAAAAGCAATTCTATAAATTGACTTCTTGTACTCTGGGAAGAGGTGTCAATGTGTTAGCAAAATTTAGGGCCAGATAGCCACACTGCGTTGGCTGCCAAGGTGCAGCCCATGTCTTTCTCATATAATTATACCATATGCCTAGCATAGTGTCTGGCACAAAAGTGAGAGTTGATAGGTGTTTGTTGAATGATTGATTAACTGCAGAATGGATGAAAATGGGATTCAAGAGCAGTGTTCATAGTGAAGGTTCATAATGAAGCTGTACAACCTTGATTTCCCACAATTCTTTTTATCTACAGAGAAGAGCCCAATGGAATTCCAAATCACCAATTTGTTGTTTTCAGCTCTAACCTCCCAGAGAGATCATGGCCATTTTCATGAAGAATTCAAGATTTTATAAAATCTCTAACAAACAAAATATTAAAAATATTGGAAGGTGTTGTTGGCCAAAGGTGGAAGGTGCTAATATGGTATCTAGGTTGTTCATAACTTTCCTTCCAAGGAGTAAGCATCTTTTAATTTCATGGCTGAAATCACCATCTGCAGTGATTTTGGAGCCCAAAAATAAAGTCTGTCACTGTTTCCATTGTTTCCCTATCTATTTGCTATGGGGCCAGATGCCAAGATCTTCCTTTTCTGAATGCTGAGTTTTAAGCCAACTTTTTCACTCTCCTCTTTCACTGCCTTGAAAGGTGGTGTTGTTCAGTCGCTCAGTCATGTCTGACTCTTCAAGACCCCATGGACCGCAGCACGCCAGGCTTCCCTGTCCTTCATCATCTCTCAGAGTTTGCTCAAACTCGTGTCCGTTGAATTGATGATGCCATTCAACCATCTCATTCTGTCATCCCCTTCTCCTCTTCCTTCAGTCTTTCCCAGCATCAGGGTCTTTTCCAATGAGTTAGCTCTTCGCATCAGGTGGTCAAAATATTGGAGCTTCAGGGTCAGCACTAGTCCTTCCAAAGAATTTTCAGGGCGGATTTCCTTTAGGATTGACTGATTTGATCTCCTTTCTGTCCAAGGGACTCTCAAGAGTCTTCTCCAACACCACAGTTCAAAAGCATCAATTCTTCGGCACTCAGCCTTCTTCACAGTCCAACTCTCGCATCCATACATGACTACTGGAAAAACCATAGCTTTCACTTTACAGACCTTTGTCGGCAAAGTGATGTAGAGATGTATTTAAAACTTACAGCAGGTGTTTTAATAGCTGCAGGAACAACATGCTGTGAGGGCCTAGAGGAGAGAACAGTAGGTCCCCATGGGCTGGGGTAGGGGTACTGGGAGGGTCAGGTGAAGTTGGTTTCCATAACCTAGTTATGATACAGGGGCTTAAAGCAGCTTCTTTGGCAGGCCAAGCCTGTGTTTACCTGCTGGACTGAGAGAGCCCACCTGGGCCTGGCAGGCCTGGCAAACCTGACCTTTACCCAAACAGCCAAGGCACCAGCTAAGGCCCTGATGTCTGTGGTTCCCTGAGGTCCCTGTAGGGGGTGGGGGGTTAGCACCTCAAGTCAGACACTCAGCCAAGTGACTTCTTACAAGAGAGAACCATTCAATAGACATGTGGGAACAGTGGCTGGACCCCAGTGATAACCGACCTTACTTCACATCTGGAGAGTGAATGGAGTTTACCCAAACCCAATGGAAGGAGACACCCCACAAGCATCTGTTAGCCGTCACCCCCCATCATTGTTCTATAAGGCAGCAGGTGCAAGCTTAATGTTGTTTTGCAAATAAATTGTAGCCAGGAGACCCAAATCTAAGGGTAACTGCCTTTCCTTTATTTATTTATCATTTTAACATAAATTTCAGAGGATCTGGGTAATTCTTGTAATAGCATTACTTTCCTAGCCTGGAGATGGTTGAGTGTAGTTAGAAATCCTGCTCTGTACAATGCATGCTGGGAGAGTGCCAGGCACTTGAATGTCATAGGCCAAGCATGCTAAGACGGAAAGAAGGCCAAGAACCACACCCTACGGGTTCATTCCTTTGAAGGCAGGGGCCAAACAGAGCATGAAGTACGTGCTCATTGACTCCTGCCAAAGAGATGCCCTCAATACACCATCCAGAGACTGTCCAGTCATAAAATAAATTATAGCAACTACAACCACATAGAGGAGACCACTGTGGGCCAGGCACTGTGCTAGGCCATTTATCCTCATTGGTTTATAACCATTGGCGCTGCTTCACAAAGAAGATAATCCCACTATAAACAAGGAAATTGGAGCTCAGAGAAATCAAAGAAGTTACTGAAAGTCACATAAAGAGGAAATTACAGAGCACAAATTCAAGACAAGTCTAAGTTCATGCTTACTTGATCGATATCTACTTTTCTATATCTGCATCTATGTGTCCATCCCACCTCCCATCCATCCATTCATCCACCTATCCATCATCTATCCTGTGGTGTTAATAGGAATCACATCCTCAGAGTCTCAGGAACAGCAATGACCTTCTCCTTCTTCCCTACAAGGTGACTCTGGGGCCAGAGTTCAAACATGTTTCTTTGTGGAACGATCCCTGAACTCAGGCTTCTCAGGACCTCCGGTGAACTCACTGCTCAGTGGCACAGGTGCTGTGTTGTCTAGCAAGGTCTTTCTCTAGAAGTGAGGTAGGATGGGATCCAACCAGTGGGCCTTGGTCTGACTCCAAGAAGCCACCTTTCTGCGGCTTTCTGTGAGATCTCTCTTTTTTCTTTAATGGATAACAAACCATCAAATCCACAAATATCATTCCCCAGCATGGAATATATGGAAGCAGGGGGATGAACAATCAATTCCTAGCAGAATCTGACATACTCAAAGCCCCAATGTAAATATATCTCATCCATGCCTGTCACAGATGACTGAAATTCTACTGTTAGAAAGTCATTCCTCTGCTTTACCCAAGCAATCCAATTCTGCAAATATAACCTTCAGATGTGTTCAAAAAGTGGATGGGATAATAATAGCAAGTGGCAGCACTATTTGTAGTAAAAACAATTTAGAAACAACAAATAGAGGATGATTAAATACATGGAGGACTGGTTAAAGAGAGGAATAATTAAATTTTGTTACATCCATGCTATCCGTCCATACCATACATAGATAATATGCAAGTTAATAATTTAAAGAATGAGCCTACTCTATACACCTCAAATGAAACAATCTCCCAAAGGTGTAAAGTGAACAAGGCAAGACGAAGAAGTCCATGTTGAATAACACCCACACAATCGATCAATTCAAATGCACGGAGACCAGCTCTGGAAGGGTGGAGAAGTTTGGTATCAGTGGTGGCTGCAGGGAGGGAAATTGGGTGGATGGGGGCCTGAGCAGGAGTAGTCGCTGCCACACTGTTTTTTTGTGAATGGCTCCCTCTAGAGTTGTGCCATGAGACGGTTCTGGTGGAAAAAGGACTCTGCAACCTTGACTAGCACAACACGTAAGTATTACCTAATAAAAAAATGAAATTTAAATTTAAACTTATGCTCGGAAGGTACTCAGGTCATAATGATAAAATAAGTTATTCCTTATACTTCTGAGGATTCACTTATTTTTTTTTCATTCATTCAGGAAATACTGATTTAGCCCTGACCATGCAGGGTATGTTGAGTACACAGAGGTGAGTAAAAGGGCATGTATGCCTGGGAGTGTGAATATCAGCAGCCATCACTCACTGAGCGCCTGCTGGGAGCCCAGGGTCCATGCAACAGGTATTGTGGTCCAGAGCACAGTTTCAGGGCTGACTAGATGCTAAGCCTGCCTCTCCACTTAAGAGAGGATCTTTAACCCTCTGTGCCTATTTTGTCATCTATAAACAGGGACTAACAACAGTTTGTTCCTTACTGACTTGTTGTAAGGATGAAATTAGCTGACACTTGTGAGGTTCTTAGAACAATTCCTGGCTGGGCTCACCGTGCAAGTATCGTGTGTGTTTATTACTCCTCACCCAGCCCAGCATGCTACAGATACAGCAGGAATGAGGCAGCCACAGCCCACACGCACAGAGGGTTTACCATCCCTGGAGGCAGACATTAAACACATCATTACCATTGTGTCTGTCTCCAAAGGAGAGACAGAAAAATAAATAGGTAACTATCACCGCTGAGCACTCCTGGGCCATAAGGACTGCAGGTGGAGGAGGAAAAATGGCTGAGCCTAAAGGAAGAGTTGGGGTTCGACTAGCAGAAGGGTGGGGAGGAAGGGTGTTCTAGACCAGGGCACAGCTGGAGCCAAGGCAGGGAAGCACGTGGAGGGAACTAGCTTCTGGTGCTGTTGGAGTGTATGATGCAAGGGAGGAGGTGCTGGGAGCAGAGGCTGGAAGGGTAAGCAGAGGCCGGCTCGTGAAGGAATTTGGATTTATCCCCAGAGCAATGGGAACTCACAAAGGTTTTCAGCAACAGAGTGACTTGGTAAGACTTGCCTTTTATGAAGATGGTTCTGACTGCAGGTAGCAGATTGACTGCAGGGTGGGCAAAGCTGGAAGCATGCAGATGAGGGAGGGTGCCAGGTCAGAGAGATGAGCATCTAGAAAGTCTCCCTCCTAGAAAAGAACCTTGCAGGACAGAGGCTGCCTTAACCCCTTTGTGTGCCCTGCTGGACCGGCCCGTGCTCAGCGGAGGTTACTCCTGTGAAGTGGGGACCAGGGATCGTACACACACAAGGGAGAAGGCTTTCTGTTTCCCTTCAGTTCTGCCAGGACAGGCCTTTTGGTCTGTTTTATTCCTTGCTGTATCTCCAGTGCCAGCAACAGAGCCTGGCACATTGAAGACACCCGATAAATGCTCACCGTCGGGGAGGTGGGGATGGCCAGAGTAAATAGGATGTACAAGGGCAATCAGGAGGATGCATCCAGGGAGGCAGGAGATAAACCATATGGCTCAGCAGCCAAACAAGCAAGTACTTCAAGGAGCGATTTGTGGTCATAAAGTACAAGGAGGATAAAACCTTTCCTGGCAGTCCAGTCACTAAGAATCTGCCTTCCAATGCAGGGAACAATAGTTCGATCCCTGGTCAGGGAACTAAGATCCCACAAGGCAACTAAGCCCGAACGTTGTAATTACTGAGCCTGCACTCTAGAGCCCATGCACCCCAACTAGAGAAGCCTCTTGCTGAAACTAAACAGGCCTGCTTGCCATAACAAAGTCCCAGCACAGCCAAATAGAAAAGAGGGAGGGTAAAGTCCAATAGGCGTCCATCAGGTTTTGTAATTCTACTACCGTAACAATGTTGTCACAGCTTTGTCAGCCAACAAGACAGGGAGCGTCACATACATATGTGTACAGATCCTATTTCAGACCTGACCTTGAGGGGTACAAAAATAGTAGAAGACACAGCCCATTTCCTTGATGTTCACCGTCTAGTCAGGAAGATCTTGTTATTCACAACATAGTTCACAGTACCGAAAGAAAAAGAAGAAAGTGAAGTTGCTTAGTCGTGTCCGACTCTTTGAGACCCCATGGACTGTAGCCTACCAGGCTTTTCTGTCCATGGAATTTTCCAGGCAAGAGTAGTGGAGTGGGTTGCCATTTCCTTCCTCCAGGGGATCTTCCCAATCCAGGGATCAAACCCGGGTCTTCCACATTGCGGGGTAAAGAAGACGCTTTACTGTCTGAGCCATCAGGGAAGCCCTATCATAGTATTACAAAACTCTATTTCTGACTTCTGTAGCTGTCCCTTGGATCACTTCACCAGAGTCCTATAACGTGATAATGAATGCATGGAATAAATAGGTTTACAGACCTTGTCTTCACTCATTAATTCTTGAGGTAGGACTTGCTCAGTGTTTGCCGGGAGTTGCCTAAATACAACTGCGAATTTGCAAAATAGATGTTGCTGTAAGGAAGACGGCACCCTAGCTGTATAAATATTTCATAAAATTTTTTTCAGTACAATAGCAGAGACAAAGGATTGGGGAAATGCTGCCAGTCATGATTAGTATTGTCTAATTAATAGGTCAGATGCAAGTACACCCAATATGCAAACGACTGTTAACAATAACAAGTATCAATACTTTGAGCCAAAGTCAGTAGTGGTCCCTTTGACTTCTTTCTCCTAAACAATTCAGTGCTAAAGTCACTAGGTGGAGCAGAGAGGTAGCAGTTCATGGTGGAGATGGAGGGCAGGAAGTCATGAAGGCCCAAAGCGGGGGTCAGAGCCCAAGTGACAAGGAGGACTTACGCAGGGAGGGTGGCCTGGCCTGTGGTATCACCAGCTGACCAGGGTAAAGGGGGGATTCTTCAGAAGGCTGAGGAATGGTAGTCTGGAATGTGATATCAGAGGGTAAGGCGTGTATCTGTGTATATAAGTGTACACAGGGTAATGTATATTCCTTAGGTTTGCCTGGGAGCAGTAACATCTCAATAGGAATGAGCACATCTACTGTCCAGATTTTGGATTCTAAATACCATTTTCCATTAAAACGTGGAACTTCCTCTGTGGCTCAGTAGATAACAATCTGCCTGTCAATCCTGGGGGCACAGGTTCAATCTCCCATCCGGAAGATTCCACAAGCTATGGAGCAACTAAGCCCAGGCACGACAACTCCCGAAGCCCACGTACCCTAGAGCCAGCAAGTTGCAGTTACTGAAGCCCATGGGCCAAGAGCCTGTGCTCTGCAACAAGAGAAGCCACTGCAATGAGAAGCCCCTGCCCTGCAACTAGAGAGTGACCCCCACTGTCTGCAACTAGAGAAAGGCCACATGCAGCCAAAAAATTTTTTAAATAAATATAGCAATGCATACATGTCAGAAATTTTTTTAAGTGAATTAAGTCTCCTTGGAGAAATGGCTGATTCCAGAACTGGGACAAAGACGAAAGATGAGCCTATAACATCTTGTCATGCCAGAAAGTACGTATATGCTCAATGAATGATGGGGTCCATGTAGGAAGGGCGCAGATCAAAGGTTCTCTTACTAGTCAAATTGGGAACAAAGTGAGCTTTAAAATAAATAATGATGGGAATGGAGTATAACTCACTAATATAGGAATCCATTAGTCCATATGGATATAAAAAATAAAGTTGATGAGGCATGGGATATGTACCTAGGTTCCAAGTATCTCCCCATGAAATACCTATTAATTATGAAGAGGTAAAGACTAACTTTATAATGGAGAACCCTGGTAGACACCACCTTAAGTCATGGGATCAAAGTGCTCATCATTAGTATAGGGACAAATCAAACCACTGAACCTCTTAGCAGGGTGTCAGAAGAAGAATGCAGTGCCACTGCTGTGACATTTCTGCCAGAGAGGCGTCACCTGAATCTGACCAAGAGGAAACCTTAGAAAGACATTCTACTAAGTCTGTGATCTTCAAAATGTCAAGGTCATAAAAGTCAAGGAGAGACTGGGGGGCTGTTCTTCCAACCTGCAGGAGACCAAAAGATATCACTTCATGCAAGAGTGGTTCTGAGTTGGATCCTTTTGTGATAAAAGACACCATTGCAATAACTGACAAACCCTGGATGGAGTCTGAGGCTTCCATGGTGGCTATGAATCTGTGTGAGCTTCCTGGTGTTGGTGGTTGTTTGATGAGGCGGGAGAGTATTTTTGTTTATAGAAAAACACAAGAAAGTATGAAAAGATGATGAGGATCAGGGTTTCTTATTCTCAAACTGTCCTTGCAATTTTTCTGTCACTTGGCGACTGCTTCAAAATTTTTAAATGATAAGAAATAAATACAGGGGACTTCCCTGGTGGTCTAGTGGCTGAGATTCCGTGGTCCCAGTGCAAGGGGGCCAGGGTTCAATCCCTGGTCAGGGAACTAGGTCCCACATACCACAGCTAAGACTCGAGGCCGTCAAATGAATAAACAAATAAATAAATATTTTTTTAAAAAAGAAAGAAATACAGAAAATTTAAATGGTAGGTAAACAAAATGTGGTATATACATACAATGGAATATTATTTAGCCTTTAAAAGGAAGGCAACCCCGTCACATGAGACAACATGGGTGAATTTGGAGGACATTATGCTAAGTGAAATAGCAGGTGAGCAGGTGAAAGTCGTTTAGTCGTGTCTGACTCTTTGTGACCCCATGGACCATACAGTTCATGGAATTCTCCAGGCCAGAATCCTGGAGTGGGCAGGATCCCACCCCAGGGATCGAACCCACATGTCTCCCGCATTGCAGGCAGATTCTGTACCAGCTGAG
The DNA here is from genome assembly GCF_001704415.2 of Capra hircus. NCBI lineage: Eukaryota > Metazoa > Chordata > Mammalia > Artiodactyla > Bovidae > Capra > Capra hircus. The sequence continues at coordinate 55,414,645 of NC_030828.1, read as the reverse complement.
CCACAAGGGAAGCCCTAGTGAAATAAGTGAAATAAGTCAGTCACAAAAGGACAAGCACCATGTGCTTCTATTTATATGGGGTACGAGAACAGCCAAACTCACAGAGACAGAAAACCGAAGAGTGGCTGCCAAGGGGAGACAGGCTTGGGACATGGGCCTCTCTGCAGCAGTGCGGCAGTGCTTGCCCCTGGACACACCTGTTCTAGAGCAACAAAATACAAAACAATTATTAGACTAAAAGTAACTTCATGCATATGCAGTTTGGGCAAATTCTGAACCCAAAAAGATACAAAGAGACAAGGAACAAAAAACCCCACCTGCTACTTCTGAAGAGCTTCCGACAAAAACAGGATGTTGGGAGCTAAAACAGGGTATTGCGCATGCCCCCTGCACTCAACACCACCCAAGGGGTAGGCAAAATGCCTAAGCTGCCCCTCCTCCTGGACCCCTGGACACTCCCCTGCCCTCATTCCATATAAAGAACCAGCTCACCCACCCCTCAGGGAGCAAGCAATCAAGGGATCCTGTTGTTTGTTCTCACTTCCTCCTGCTGCAGCAGGAGCCCCAATAAAGCCTTTCTTGGCCTCTAGTCAATTTCTTATCTGGCCTCTGTTGTTCAATCACTGACTCGTGTCCAACTCTGTGACCTCATAGACTGCAACATGCCAGGCTTCCCTGTCCTTCACTATCTGCCACAGCTCACTCAAACTCATGTCCATTGAGTCAGTGATGCCATCCAACCATCTCATCCTCTGTCATCCCCTTCTCCTGCCTTCAATCTTTCCCAGCATCAGGGTCTTTTCCAATGAGTCGGTTCTTAGCATCAGGTGGCCAAGGTACTGGAGTTTCAGCTTTAGGATCAGTCCTTCCAATAAATATTTAGGACTGATTTCCTTTAGGATTGATTGGTTGGACCTCCTTGCAGTCCAAGGAACTCCCAAGAGTCTTCTCCAACACCACAGTTCAAAAGCATCAGTTCTTTGGCACTCAGCCTTCTTTATGGTCCAACTCACATCTGTCCATGACTTTTGGAAAAACCATAGCTTTGACTTTACAGACTTTTGTTGGCAAAGTGATATCTCTGCTTTTTAATATGCCATCTAGACTTATCATAGCTTTTCTTCCAAGGAGCACGTGTCTTTTAATTTCATGACTGTAGTCACCATCGGCAGTGATTTTGCAGTCCAAGAAAATAAAATGTTATTGTTTCCACTTTTTCCCCATAGTCAATTTCTACTGACTGAGGAAGGCCAAGAGCTCTGGTTGGTAACATAGAGCTGGGGGGACAGGGGAATGGGGAATTAGTGCTTAATGGGGATGGATTTTAAGACAGGGATGTAGAAAAAGATCTGGAGGTGGATGGTGGGGATGGTTGTATAATGTGTGTGTACTCAGTGTCACTGAACTGTACACGTAAAACTGGTTAAGATGCTAAGTTTTGTGTTATATATATATATATTTCCCCGCAATAAAAATTAAAAAGGGAAACCAATCACTAAGTTACATTCACATTAAATGTTTAGTTTCAAACTGTTGGTGGGAAAAGTGACACCTGAGTTTATGTGTGTCTTGAATTAAATAGTCTCTAACTCAGGCTTCCTGTTCCAACATCATAGAAAGAATCTTATCTTGGAAAGGAAGGTTTCTGTGTTTATGTTTCACATGGCCAAACATTAACTTTATCACTCCGAAAATCAGGGAAAACACTTTCTGCCAAACCTGACTGTGAATGTCCATTCTTAGAGAGTTACAGAAGATTTGAGAGCCTTGTTCTTCAAAGCAAATCTGCTTGTAGTTACTAAGCCAAAAAAAAAAGCAATCCCACCCGGTGGCAGAACTCCAAGGTATGACAGTGCTATGGGCGAGAAAGGCAAGCCTGTCTGTTTCACAGTTTGCTTGGCCTGAAAAGCCACAGCACGCATGTTTGCTTATTTAGTTCAGAGATTCTGCAGTGCTCGGTCACACCAAATTCCTGTAACCACGAAACAGGACACAGGGGACCCAGAGGCAGTTTACATGTATGCTGTTACTAACAGTGAGTGTGGAGTCACGTGGTTTCATGGATGAGTCCTAGGGATAAACCAGGAAATTGCTTTAATGTCTGACTACTCTTTCACTGCACAGCTCCACCAATGGCATGACCTACAAGCCTCCTTCAAGGTCATCACTGGCTAGCTGGAGGAGCGGAAGCCTCCATGCATGTCCACTGCTTGGGAAAGGACTGGCCGAGTGAAAATGACCAGACACATTGCCTGCATCCACAGAAGATATGCTGAGCTAAATAGCCAAGCACTTCAAGTCACTGGGCTCAGCCTCCCAGATACACCAGGATAGACACTGCTTTAGAGCCTTCCAATGCTATGATTTTCTCTTTGTTTGTTTGGCATGTGGGATCTTAGTTCCCTGACCAGGGATCGAACCTGTGCTCCCTGCTTTGGGAGTGGAGGTCTTAACTGCTGAGCCACCAGGGAAGTCCCCCAGTGCTATGATTTTCATAATCTGTAACTACCAAGGCAGTAATTCGTGAGTTGATGGTGCTATGATTATCAATTTAAAAAATTGACTTGTTAAGAGTATGTGTGTGTTTCTTTAACTGAGAGTAAGATTATCTTGAATTGGTCATTACTTAGAATGACTAGTCTCAGAAGTATACTTTAATCCAAAATTATAGTCATGCTGCCCTGAAGGACGTATGCCATCTGACAGTGTAAATGTATGGAAACAAACATATATAATAGAGCCCTATTGCAGAAGAATATATGATAGGACACATATAACATATGTCTTTTAAACTTAATCCTCTTATACCAGGTCTAATATAAGACAGTTCGGTTTAAAGGGCATGTGTACATATGGGTTATATTTCAGAATTTGTATAATTGCCCTAAATCCAAACAAAAACAAGCTGAGTTCCAAAAGGATCATTTACATACATCTATAGACAGCGATGGGCTTCCCCAACAGCTCAGGAGCCACAGGAGAAGGGGGTTAGATCCCTGGGATGGGAGGATCCCCTGGAGAAGGGAATGGCAACCCATTCCAGTGTTCTTGCCTGGAGAATCCAATGGAAAGAGGAGCCTGGCAGGCTACAGTCCACGGGGTTTCAAAGAGTTGGAGACAACTGAAGCAACTCAGTGTGTACCTCACAGACAGGGATGCCGAGATGGTTATATAGATTCTACAGGATGGCTCAACCAGTTCTTTCAAAGGGTGTTTCAGTGCCTCCAGAAACAGCTGAGACCTGGCCTGAATCTGTATTGCCCGAGGGAGGGTTCACAAACTGAAAGCACAACCTGAGACTGTTATGCACCGAGCCCGTATCTCCGAACCGACCGAGAGAGCAAGTCCACCACGATAATGCAAAGGCAAGAAGGGAGTTTGTTTCTAGCGCGCTAGGGCCCAAGTCTCTTCCAGCACAGTGGAATCCGACAAGAGCCCCGAACAAAGGAGTATGGCGGCTTATATACAGGCAGTTCTTTGTCTCAGTTACAGGAGTAGCTGGCGTTACATGATTGGCCAGGCAGGATGAGCACATGTCCTGTCTTTTTCTGGTAAACATGACTCAGGTCCTAGAGCCCGTCGTTTGGTCCCTAACATTCCCCCCTGTCCTTAGATCATATAGAGGAATCTTCCTCTCGGTCCTGAGACACAGTTTGATATTGTTGCCGAAGCACAAACAGCTGTACTGTATTTATGCGTTCCTTTACAAAGGCTACAAGTCTATTGATAATACATGGGCCAAAGGTAAGCATCGGTAGAAGTACTAGCAGGGGTCCCAGCAAAGTGGAGATTAGGGTGGTCAACCAAGGGGAATGTTGAAACCAAGACTCAAACCATCTTTGTTGAGCCTCACATTTTTGTTTACGTTGGGCTAGTCTCTTACTTTGGCCATAGATTTTTTAACTATTTTTGTGTGATCAGCATAAAAACAACACTCTTTTCCTAGGGCAGCACAGAGTCCCCTCTGTATCCCCCCACAGATCTTCCAGTTATGCCTGGGCGCACCTGGACATGCCCAGAATGCATGATTTTGGAGCTTGCCCCTCTTCCAGGGTACATTTACCACTGGCTTAAGGTCAAAGTATAAGTCTGGCCACCAAGTATTTGGTGGATGTACTGCGGTGGTGGAGTTAAGCATCTCACGTGTTAGTCCATTTTGCAGTTTCCAGGTTATTCTGATGGGTTGGTGCGGGTTTACGCTGGCAGCTTCGGAGCAGAGTAACATGGTCATCCATAAGATGGTCCAGACGAGTTGTCTTGGTCCTGTTGACAGTGCCAGAGCTTCAGCCTCAGGGGGTTGGACGGGTGCAGAGACGCTTCCCATTCTTTTTTAGTGTCTTCTTGCTCTGCTGAAGTAGCTGGGCGTACGTGGTTGCAATGCACCCAAGGCCCGATACCATTGACCTTTAGGGCAGTTGAGGTGGTAAGAAGAACAACATAAGGACCCTTCCACTTGGGTTCTAGTGCCTTGGTTTGGTGCCTTTTGACCCATACCCAATCTCCTGGGCCAATGTCACGTGAGGGAATAGTTCCCTTATTTTGACCCACATGTATTTCCCGGAGCAGTTTCCAGACATGAGAGTGCACCTTGCTTAAGGCCATCAAGGCCTCTTGGAATTGTCCCAACGTGGGAGGCGTTAATTTCTTTTCTTTAAATATTGGACACATAGGGGGAGGTCTCCCATACAGAATTTCAAATGGGGTCAGATTAAATTGATAAGGAGTATTATGCGCACGGAAGAGGGCGAAGGGAAGGAGGGTCACCCAGTCCCCGCCAGTCTCTATAGCCAATTTAGTTAAAGTTTTTTAGGGTCCGATTTATTCTTTTTACTTGCCCTGAGCTCTGTGGACTGTATTTACAATGTAACTTCCACTTAGTCCCCAGGGCTAGGGCAAGGCTCTGAACTATTTGACTCACAAAAGCAGGCCCATTATCAGAGCCGATGGTCACCGGCAGGCCAAACCTGGGAACTATTTTTTTTTTAATCTTTTTTGCCACTATCATCTCAGTCTCTCCCTTTGTAGGAAAAGCCTCTACCCACCTTGAGAAGGTATCCACCAGCACTAACAAGTACCGGTAACCATACTTGCCTGGCCTTACCTCGGTGAAATCTATTTCCCAGCATTGCCCTGGTCCTTCTCCCAGATACCTCAGTCCTGCATGTTGTCCTTTTCCTGGCCTCATCTGTTGACACGCCTTACAAGCATGCACTATGTTCTTTACAGTTGTCTGGTGCCGGGGAAATCGCAGGCGCGCAGTTTGAAAGAGCATCAGAGTCTTCTTTTCTCCTAGATGAGTAGACAAGTGCAGATGCTCACAGAGTTGCCGTCCCAACTGAGCAGGGAGTATCAAGTAGCCGTCTGAGTCTCGGTACCATCCATCTTTACCTTTTTGAAGGTTGGTGTGTTCTTGGATCCAAGCAAGGTCTGTGGATGAATACTCAGGGGTTGGGGGCAGAGTTCCCATACCTGGAGGTGGAAGTCCGATCGCCAACACAGGGGTGATGAAATCTTCATCAGCTACTTTTTGAGCTGCCAGGTCTGCGGCACGATTCCCTCGTGCCGTGGGGCTGTCACCCTTCTGATGTCCAGGTACGTGTACTATTGACACAGCCCGAGGCATCTGTACCGCCTCTAAAAGTCTACGGATTTCAGGCAAATTTTTAATTTCTTTTTCTTCAGCTGTCAAAAACCCCCGTTCCCGATATATTGGGCTCTGGATGTGTACCGTGCCAAAAGCATAGTGATTGTCAGTGAAAATAGTTATTCTTTTTTCTTTGGCTCTCTCTAGTGCTTGAATCAGGGCAATTAACTCTGCCTTTTGTGCTGAGGTATCCGGGGGAAGGGCCTCTGCCCATATCGTCTGTCCAGAGTCATCTACTACTGCAGCTCCCGCCTGTCTCTGTCCATCTTTCACATAACTGCTGCCATCTGTGAACCATTTTAGCTCACTGTTATCCAGTGGAGTATCGGTTAAGTCCTTTCGTATTGCTGTACCCCGGCCAGTATCTCATCACAATCATGGAGGGGGCTATTTTCCTCTGGATTGGGCAAAAGAGTGGCCAGATTTAGAGTGCAGGGTGTTTGGAAATGAATCCGTGGGGTGTCAAGTAGCAAGACCTGGTAGTGCGTCAAGCGGGCATTAGAAATCCATTTACCTGGGGGCTGCCTTAAAACTCTCTCTATGGCATGAGGAGTGTAGACCAAGAGTCTCTGTCCATAAGTCAGTTTATCAGCATCGTGGACTAAGAGCGTGGTGGCCGCAATGATACGGAGGCCAGGAGGCCATCTGGCTGCCACTGGGTCTAGTCTCTTGGAAAGGTAAGCTACAGGTCGCTTCCATGGTCCCCATCTCTGTATTAGCACCCCTTTTCCTATCCCCCGCTTTTCATCTACAAATAATTGGAAAGGCTTAGATGGATCAGGGAGGGCAAGGGCAGGAGCTTCTAGCAAGGCTCGCCTGAGCTCTTGAAAGGCCTCTTTCATTGGCTCAGTCCATTTCCAGTCCTTGTTTTTTTTTGGTCCCTTCATATAGGGGCCTGGCCTTTTTTGCAAACCCCAAGATCCATAACCGGCAATATCCCACAGTTCCCAGAAATTTTTTCACTTGTCTAGGGTTAGCCGGCTCAGGGATCTGGAGGATGGTTTCTTTCATAGCCTGTGTTAGCCACCTCTGGCCCTGTTTTATCTTATAACCGAGGTATGTAACCTCTTGTCTGGCAATCTGGGCCTTTTTGGCACTGGCCCTGTAACCTAAAGTCCCCAAGGTTTGGAGAAGGTCACCTGTTGCCTCTTGGCACTCTTTCTCTGTAGCCGCTGCCAGCATAAGGTCATCAACATATTGTAATAAAACAATGGTAGGGTGTTCAACCTGATACTCACGGAGAGGTCTTCCTCCAGGGCCTCGTTAAATAACATGGGCGAGTTTTTGAAACCCTGTGGTAAGCGAGTCCATGTCAGCTGCACAGGGGTCTGACCACTGTCTTCCTGCCATATCTCTTGGCTTGCGGGGGCAAGAGGCAAACTGAAAAAGGCATCTTTTAAATCTAAAACAGTATACCAAATGTAGTTTGGAGGCAAGTTGCTTAGCAATGTATAAGGGTTAGGAACCATAGGATGAATATCACTCACCCGTTTGTTGACTTCTCGTGGATCTTGAACCGGTCTAAAATCAGTTCCCCCAGGCTTTTTCACAGGCAACAGGGGAGTGTTCTATGGGGACTGGCACCTTTTAGGACCCCAGTGTCTATGGGTGTTGTATATGAGGAGTAATTCCTTGTCGAGCCTCTTCACTCATGGGATAGTGCCGTACCCTCACCGGGGAAGCACTGGCTTTCAGTTCCACAATGATAGGGGGCCTCTGTTTGGCCAATCCCATTCCTGCTGTTTTAGCCCAGGCCTGAGGGTATCTTTGAACCCATGGTTGTACTTCGGGGCTTATTGTCACTGGGGCCTCTGGCAAGTAGAGTCTGTATTCATCTTTTAATGCCAGAGATAGTACCTGAAGAGGATGCCCGGTCCCATCTAAAACCGACACTTGTCCGTGGTCGAAATGAATTTGGGCATTCACTTTAGACAGTAAATCCCTTCCCAACAAGGGCGCTGGACACTCAGGTATCACCAGAAAAGAATGGGTTACCTGGTGGGCCCCCAAGTTTACATGCCGTTTTGTAGTCCATCCATATCGTTTAGTCCGGTTGCTCCCTGCACCCAGCTACCTTTCTTAGACATGGGTCCATCTTTTTGGTTTAAGACTGAGTACTGGGCTCCCGTGTCCACCATGAAGCCAACCGGTTTCCCCTCCACATTTATGGTTACCCAGGACTCGGGGAGAGGTTTGAGCCCTGACCCCCCTAGTCTCTATCTTCACCCACGTAGGGGATATGACTGTCTGGAGAGGGAGTCTCGTTCTTGGGGTTCTTGGGCCCCTCTTTTAGATTTTTCTTGGGGCATTTATCTTTTCAATGTCCAAACTCTTTACAAAATGCACATTGGTTTTTTTCAAGCTTACGCCTTGTCGTTTTTTCTTCAGTTTTTGAGTCCAATTTTTTCCCTTTTTGGAACCTGTTTTTGTTTTCAACCCCAGCAAAAAAATATCTGGGCCAGCTCTTTTTGATTTTTACGGTTTTCTTTAGCTCTAAATTTTTATTTTTTAATGTGGTCCTCTCTCTCTTCTGGGGTCTCTCTATGATTAAAAACTCTCTCGGCTGCCCTCACTAGATCTTGCAAGGATTGTTCATTTAACCTCTCTATCTTTTGTAACTTTTGTTTAATATCGGGGGCTGCTTGATTTACAAATGCTAACATAACTGCCGCTCGTGACTCATCTGCCTGTGGGTCCATAGGGGTATACTGTCTAAAAGCTTTTATTATCCTTTCAAGGAAGGCTGCTGGGCTCTCATTTGGCTCTTGCCTCACTGAATTTATTTTGGCCAAATTAGTTGGCTTCTTGGCGGCCGCTCTAAGGCTGGCCATAAGAGTCTGGCGGTACACTTGGAGACGCTCCCTACCTTCAGCGTGTTCGAAGTCCCAGCAGGGCCGCGTCAGGGGAAATCCCTCATCAATCAGGTTAGGCTGTGTAGTGGGTCTCCCATCTACCCCCGGCACATTCTTTTGTGCTTTTGACAAGATCTGTTCGCGTTTCTCTGTAGTAAAGAGCACTTGTAACAACTGTTGACAGTCATCCCAGGTGGGGTTATGGGTGAAAAGGATCTTCTGAGGGCGGGGAAGAGGGAAGGGAAGTGAGGGGCTGAAAAACAAAAGATTTTAGCCAGGCCAGGGGGTTTTCCACCAGGTCCTGCCAGACCAAAATGTATGGAGTTTGGTCTGGCTGGGTGCCCCGAAGGGTAGGGGGTGAGCACCTTCTCTTTGACCGCTCGAATAGTAGGCAGGCTGAAGGTGCCTTCTTGTGGCCAGCCGACATCAAAAGCAGGCCACTTGGCAGAACAAAAAGTTACTAACTTGCTTTTCTTTACCAGCAATGATAGATTCTGTGCTCTAGACTTAAAATCAGAGAAGTGGTTAATCATAAGAGATAAAGGAGTAGAAGTTGTTTGTCCCATGATCACAGAAAAGCACACTGGGAGCCAACAGAGCACACAAAGAGCAACGCAGATACCATGAATAGACAAACAGATAACAAACGCAAGGTGGCCACTGACAATGCACTCAATCTTACCTGCAGGATGTTTACAGAGCCAGCCGCCTTCCCAGCACGAAACCAGGCCCCGGCCTTACGCTGTACTTAATCCAGTAACCAGAGCCAGCCACCTCCCCAGCACAAAACCAGGCCCCGGCCTTACACTGGACTTAATCCAGTAACCAGAGCCAGCTGCCTCCCCGGCACACTACCGGGCCTCGGCCTTACGCTGTAGTTGCCTCTGCACTTTACACTCAGATGCCTCCCCAGTACGATACTGGGTCCCGGACTTAATCTGGGCTTCTGCAACATTAGCACCAGTGCTCAGAGCTCTTATCACCTAACGAGGTTACTCCCTTCTACCAGGAGAGTTGTCCTCCCCGGTGGGATGGAGATCCTGGACGAGCCCCCAAATGTTATGCACTGAGCCTGTATTTCCGAACCAACCGAGAGAGCAAGTCCACCACAGTAATGCAAAGGCAAGAAGGGAGTTTATTTCTAGCACGCTAGGGCCCAAGTCTCTTCCAGCACAGTGGAATCCAACAAGAGCCCCGAACAGAGGAGTATGGCGGCTTATATACAGGCAGTCCTTTGTCTCAGTTACAGGAGTAGCTGGTGTTACATGATTGGCCAGGCAGGATGAGCACATGTCCTGTCTTTTTCTGGTAAACATGACTCAGGTCCTAGAGCCCGTCTTTTGGTCCCTAACAGAGATGTTACCCCTCTCCACTCTGCTTTCTGGGTGAGATCCTCTGAGATTTCATTTTATGAGTATTCCTGGCCACCAAATGCCTTGGATTCGATCCCAGTTGTAAAAGCTCTTTATTACCATTGCATAAAACGAGGCACTGTCCCCCATCCAGTCAGGATGGGAACAGGGCGCTCCCATCAGTGGGGATGGGAACCTTGGCAGGGTTAGTTTACAGGTCACTATTGGCCCAGATTGCTTTGCAGTGGCTCAGTGGTAAAGAATTCGCCTACCAATGGCAGCAGACTCAGAGGATATGGGTTTGATCCATGGGTCAGGAAGATCTCCTGGAGGATGAAATGGCAATCCACTCCAGTATTCTTGCCTGAAGAATCCCATGGACAGAGGAGCCTGGTGGGCTACAGTCCATGGGGTCGCAAAGAGTTGGACATGACTGAGCAACTGGGCACTGCACAATTGGCCCAGATGAAAGCCAGAGCTACATAAGCAGTCTCTGGGTCGATTCAGAGAGAGGCCCCTCAGGTGCCCTTGGAGGGAGGTGTGCAGTCAGGGAGCTCAGACAATCATGAGAAGAATGTTGGAAGCCTCAAGGAGCCACCCTAAAGCAGCATCTTCTCCCCTGGCTACAAGGGTGACAGGTCAGGAGTTGGTCCTTCAGGGGGCCTGCCCTGCACTGTAGCTAGAACAGGTTCTAGTCCCAGGTTCTCCCCACTGGTGATGCGTTTCCATGGGAACAGCCAGCTCCATCGCCCCGCACTGGGTGCTGTGCTCCATCTATTTCTATGGTACCTATCACCATGGCACCTACTCGCTCTGAAAAACATGGGCTAAAAACAGGACATAAAGGAAAGCAGGGAGTCCACGTCCCTGCAGTCATCTTCTCCCGAAGCTGCTGTGGTACCTTAAGAATGCTCACATGGACCTTTTGCATTGCCAGTTTCCATGTTGGAGATGGCCTTTAAAAAAATAAAAGGCTTGCTATCGGCATCTGCATCATCTTGGGGGGAATGTGTCCCGAGGTTCCAGGAAGTTTACTCTCTACTCACTGCAGATATTCAATTCCTGTGGGTGGAGGGGAGCTCACACAGGAAATGACTCCTCTAGGGCTTGTTCAGGTATTGGGGGAGGGGGAAAGAGGTGGGCAAGAGGGGAGAGGGGTGGTGCCATTGGTCTACACAGGTGACCCAAGAAAGGATCTGTGTTCATTCCAACAACAGCGATCAGGCAGTCTGCCGGGAGCACTGGACATTCTCTTTGGGAAGGGATCCACAAGGCCAAAGATCTCCAAGGAAGGTTTCCCCTAATTCAAGGTCACCGTCTGTGCTAAGTCACTTCAGTCTTGTCCAACTTTTTATGACCCCATGGACTATAGCCTGCAAGCCTCCTCTGTCCTTGGGATTCTCCAGGCCAGAATAGTGGAGTGGGTTGCCTCCAGTATGGAGTGAATGCCTCCTCCAGGGGATCTTCCCCAACCAGGGATCAAACCCTTGTCTGTTATGTCTCTTGCATTGGCCGCCCAGTTCTTTACCACTAGCGCCACCTGAGAAGCCCCTTCATAACTGAGCATTTATTCCGGTCTCTGGAGTCAGAAAGAACTTGAGTTCAAATTCCAACTCAGTCACCTGTCAGCCATGTGAGATCCATGGGCAACCTCCCAGAGGTTAATGTACTCCTACTACAAAGATCTTAGACATATGTATCCACTTTTCTGTCTTCCTTTGTCATTTCCTTATTTCTCTGCTTCTTCTTGCTCCCATGATAAGGTCAGAGTAATCTCAGGAAGTTCCATGAAGATCGCAAAACTGATTCTTGAAAAATGTTGGCTACAATTTAAACAGAAAAACCTAAAAGAACATTCAAGGAGATTCCTTCCACCCATTCCACAGAAGAAAAGAAGCAATTCATATAGTGTGGTGATGTGGTATATGTCCTCTGATGCAATAGGGAATACTTGAACTGTAACTTCATCAAGCAAGGAACTATTTTTTGTGAATGAAGACCAAAGGTTTCCGCATTTTGGCTGCTTCTTTGTAGGAGAATTAACGTTCCCTTTGACTAAAGTTTGTGTTTCTCTTGGCACAGGCAAGGCATGCAGTGATTTTAATTTCTCACGATGCTGTAAGTTTCTCTTAAGTGTTTTCCGTTTTCTGTTCAGCTTCAGTGATTTCCACTATTCTGCCTTCCAGCTCACTGATTCATTCATCTAATCTACTATATCATCTAATCTACTGTTGATTCCTTCTAGTGTATTTTTCATTTCAGTTATTGTATTCTTCATCTGTTCGGTTCTTTTTTTTTTAATTTTCTCATTCTTTGTTAAAAACTAACTTATCACTCTGCTCATTCAATCTTCTCCTGAGTTCTCTGAACATCTTTATGCTCATTAGTGTGAACTATCTACAGAGATGGGCAGATTGCCCATCTCCACTTCACTGAGCTCTTTTGGGGTTTTATCTTGCTCCTTCATTTGGAAGATACTCTTCTGCTGCCTCATTTTGCCTAATTTACTGTTTTCATTTCTAAGTATCTGGTAGGTTGATTTCATTTCCCAACCTTGGGAAAGTGGGCTTTGTAGATGTCCTATGCATCCCAACAGCACACTCCCCTTTGGTCATCAGAGTTACATGCTCTAGGGGAGCCTCCTACCTGGGCCGCGTGGGTCCTTCTGTTGTTGGTGGTCTACTGTGGGCAGTCTGATAGGTACAGCCTGTTCCATTGGTTACCAGGCCTTTCCTTGCATGGTGGCTGCTGGCCCCTGGTTGGTGAGGCTGGGTCACAGGCTACTGGCTGAGGGGCCTGGGATCCTAGGGATAGTGTTGGCCCACTGCTGGGTGGGACCAATTCCTGACACAGCAGGTTGCAGGGTCTAGGGTGTCTCAAAGCTGGTGCTGGGCCACTAGTGAGTGGGGCTGGATACTAGGATAGCTAGCTAAGGGGTTGAAGTGGTATTGGCCTGCTGGTAGGTGAGTTTGGGGCCCAAGAGGTCCCAGGGGCTAGTGATAACATGCTGGTAGGCTGAGCATGGTTCCTGGGTCTCTGATTGTCCAGCCCTGGGGTCTTAGAGCTGGCCTGATGCTCAGTAGGGCCGGGGCCAAGGGGGTATTAGGGCTGGTGCTGGCCTGTTGGTAGGTGGGCTGGGTCCTGGTATAGGGGGCTGCACTGATACAATTCTCCTATCTGATAGATGTATTCTGAATATGTCTTTCAACCCATGACTTGCTTTTTCTATCTTTTTTTTTTTAAGTAGTGCCTTTTGAGGAGCAAAGGTTTTAATTTTGATAGCCAAATTTATCTATTTTTCTCTTTATGGTTCAAGCTTTTTGTGTCCTCAAAAACCCATGCCAATCCAAAGTCACAAATATTTTCTCCTGTTTTGTCTTCTAGAAGATTTATAGCTTTACCTTTTATATTTAGGTTCATGATCCAAGTTAATTTTATGTTGTGAAGTAGCACAAGTTATATAACAGCACCACCCACCCCACCACCATAAAGATATCCAGTTGCTTTAGCGTCTTTTGTTGAAAAGACTTCCCTTTCCCCATTAAACTGCCTTGGCACTTTTCACCAAAAGTTAATTGACCACGTATCTGTGGGTCTATTTGTGCACTCCATTCCATCCCAGTGATATATATGCCTCTTGTCTTCAATAACTCCACAGTCTTGTTACTGTGTCTATATAGTATTAAATTACTACATAATAAGCCTTGAAATCAGGGAGTATTACGTTCTCCTACTTTGTTCTTTTTAAAATTGTTATGGCTATTCTAGGTTATTTGCACTGCCATATATTCTAGAATCAGCTTGTCAATTTCTACAAAAATAAAATAACTTTCAAAAGTCTGCCAGAGTTTTTACTGAATCTTTTATTAGTTTCCTAGAGCCATTATAGCAAAGTACCAGGATTCCTGCCCGGGAAAACCAGTGGACAGAGGAGCCTGGGGGGTCTACAGTCCTACAGTTCATAGTCGTGGGGTCAAAAAAGAGTTGGACACTACTTAGCAACTAAACAACAACCAAACAAGCCACAAGTCCAGCGACTAGAACAACCAAAAATATTCTCTCACAGTTCTGGAGTCTAGAAGTCTAAAATTAAGTTGTCTATAGGACCATGCTCTCTATTTGAAGGCCCTAAGGGAGGATTCTTCTTTGCCTTTTTCTTAGCTTCTAGTGGTTGCTAACAATCCTTGGCATTCCTTGGCCTATAAATGCATCTCTCCAGTCAAGGCCTCCATCTCCATGTGGCCTTCCTTCTTCCCCATGTCTCTTTATGTATCCAAATTTCCTCTTCTTATAAGGACACAGACTGGATTAGAGTCCACTCTAATCCTGTAACCCATAACACTTGGTACTGGCACTAAGAATGATCAAGAACTCACTGGAAAAAATTTTAAATATGGTCCTTCCTCAAGGAATTTAAAATTTTGTTGAGAAGACAAAGTTAACATCTAAGAAGCTATCAGTGAAAAATGAAAAACAAAATAATTTAGTGTGGTTCAAACAATAAATGTTAACTGTATATTAAAAAATGCACATGCCAGGTCAGAAGTCAGAGGGCTTCATGGTCGATGCACTGAAAGTCTGGTATAACAGAAAAGAGGCAAGAAGCTATGAGTCAAATAATAGGAACAGAAGTGCAGAAACAGGAACTGACATGACGCAGAAAGGCAGGCGAGGAGACAAAGGTCAGCAAAGCAACACATCCGGAACAGTTTGTGTCAGGAGACAGTGGGCAACAAAAACAGACGGAGGGCCTCCATGGGAGACCCTAAAGGCTAGACAGCAGAATTCTGACTTGACACAGTGAGTGATACAACTCTGAAAGTAAGGTTGGAGCGAGATCTGGTTTGCTTAAGGGGGCAGGACTAACTGAAAGAAATAGAGCTCAGGGCAAGGAGACTAGTTAGGAAGCTCCTGCTTCCTTTCCGATCAATTCTCTATTCTGCAGCCAGAGTGAATTTTTTTAAAAAACTCAATCTGATCAAGTAACTGCTCTGTATGTTGATCACAGAGTCTGAGATGCTCAAGTAATCAAAGATGATACCAAAATGTCTAACCTCAGTCTCAATACATTACATTAGAGGGACCAAGGAGGTAGGAAAGGGATGCAGTCTAGAAAGGAGTCATGAGCTCTGTATGGTTTACGAGTAAATCTGAAGCAGCAATTAAATGACAGCTGGAATTTGGCCAGGTGATGACCGAGGCGGCAAAGGCAGGAGTTTCCATGTGCAGAGTGTTAGAGGAATTGCATTCGGCTGATCTTCAAATCATAGAGGCAGGCATCAGTGGAGGAGGAAACGGCAACCCACTCCAGTATTCTTGTCTGGGAAATCCCATGGAGAGTGGAGCCTGGTGGACCACAGTCCATGGGGTCACAAAGAGGTGGACACTTTGTGACTAAGCAACAACAAAAAGGCAGGTGTTGGGGAGTCAGCTGAGACAAGAATGAGAGGAGTCAACTATGCCTATTTAGAAATGGACCAGGAAAGGTGGCAAGAGGAGAGTCAGACAACTAGGAGCAAAGGGAAAGGCAGGCTGGCTAGAACTGGGACCAGATCTTAAGCAGGAACACAGATAGAATTCCATCCTGGGAAGAAGGCAGGTCAGAAATAAGGAAGTAGTTGTGGAATAATAGCTAACATAACACTTACTAAACATTTCTTTCTTTCTTTTTTTTTTTTTAACAATGTGGTACTCACTGTTCAAAGCATTTAAATGAATTCATTCATTTAAACTTCACAAGAATGAGAGAGGTAACTGTTATTGTCCTCATTTTACAGATGTGGATCCAAGGCACAGAGAAGTTAAGTGACTTGCCCAAGGTTCTACACATACTAAATGGCATAGTCAGGACTTGAGATCATGGTAATGAACACTTATTCCATGCCATGGTTTTTACATATATGTATTTGTTATGTATATGAGCATTGTGTACATATATACACAATGAGGGTATTAAAAAACAAAAAAGCAATATGCTTCCCACCCTCCTGTCTGGCACATGACCTTTCCCCTGTTCAAGCAAACGTATGTACTGCCTGAAGGAGGATTATGGTTGTTAGGGGGAAAAGAGGTCATTTACTGTTCAAATTCAAACCTCAAAACTGATTTTCTTTTTTTCCATCTGTAACGAAACAACAGTTTTGGGAAGGACTTTTTCTATATTCGAACAGCTTTGATTTATCAAGAGCTTGCCCTGGCCCACCATAACTGTGGTACAAGATACAGGCAGGAAGAATTCAAGTTAGGATAGGAGAAATAGCCCACACCTAGGAATCAGAAGAAAGGGTCTGTCTCACAGAAAGAGGAAAGAAAAAGCAGCGTGTGTATCATAGATTCCCTCTTGTCATGGGCTGAACTGTGTTCCCGCAAACCCACACAATGAAGTCTCAACATCCAGTACCTCGGAAGGTGACCTATTTGGAAATAAGGTCTTTAAAGAGGTAATTAAGTTAAAATGAGGCCATTAGGGTGGGACCCTAATCCAATATGCCTAGTACCCTTATAAGAAGAGGAGTTCTTCCTCTTCTGTGCAGGAGCGCAGAAGCATTGCCACGTGATGACAAAGCCGCAAGAAGGAGGCCATCCGCAAGCCAAGGAGAGAGGCTCCAGAAGAAACCGACCTGCCAGTATGTCAGCCTTGGGTTTCTAGACTCCAGGACCATCAGAACACAAATTTCTGCTGTTTTTAGCCAACCACTCTGTAGTGTTTTGTATGGTAGCTGTTGACAACTAACACACTCCTCTAGACTGAAACCCTTTAGGGAGGAAGTTTAAACAAAAACAAACAAGGTAAATATGGGGGGATCCCAGAGAAGTGGACCTTGTTTCTCACTTTCAAGGACAATTTCAGGCTTCCTTAAAGAATTTCTGTGTTCTTATGATTGCTAGAGGGAAGGGAGAGTTAGAGAGTTTGGGATGGTCATGTACATGCTGCTGTATTTAAAATGGATAACCAAAAAGGACCTACTACAGAGCCCAGGAAACTGCTCAATGTTATGTGGCAGCCTGGATTGAGGGGAGGATGGAGGAAGAATGGATACACATATGTGTATGGCTGAGTCCCTTCACTGTTCACCTGAAACTATTACAACACTGTTAATTGGCTATACCTCAACACAAAATAAAAAGTTCAAAGTGTAGGAAAAAAGAAAGAACTTCTGTGTTCTAACAGCCCGGGTAACAAACTGAAAATGGCAAGACAGAATAATAAATTGGAAGATATCCAGTGTCACCTTCCTGGTATCTACGGAGCAGGAATTTCAAGATTTCCAAAGATAGTCTGATAGTAGCAATCAATACATCTTGCACCTGGACTTTGGTCTCTAATACTGTTTTCCAATAAAAGGAACTAGAGCTCTGTGGAGAAGGATTCTAGGACTAGGGCAGGAAGTACACAAGATAAGCCAGAGCATCTTGTAGTGACAGAAACTAAGGAAGGGGTTTTGTGACAATGATGGGGTACTCTGTCTGGAGGCAAACGAAAGAGCTCCCAGGGGCCAAAGCTGGAACAATTTGAGCAACAAAATAATGTAGCAGTTGATTCTAAACTAAAGTGTAAAATAAATATCCATGAGTTGATACTGATATAAATAAAGAACTGAATAATAAATAAGGGAGAAGAGACAAAGGTCCATGCAGAAAAATTGCAAGTAATTTACATACATACTCTGCCCTTAAGGAGACAGAATTTAACTCCCAACTCATTAAGCATTGGCTGCACATAGCAATCTCCTTTCAAAGAGTACAGCACGGAAAAGGAGGAAAAAAGAGTAACTTTACAGTGAAGAAACCTGACAAACACTACCTCAAGTCAGGCGATCAAGGTCAACATTGAGACATAAGTCATTTTGAGAGATGTTCTCTTGATATGATGAGAATTGTACCTTACTCTGCCATCTTCCTCCCCCAAACCATAACCTGAGTCTAATCCTGAGAAAAGCATCAAACAAATCCCAATACAGTGGCATTCTACAAAACACCTAACCCATAATCGTCAAAACTATCAAGATCATACCTTCGCTAGTGGCTCAATAGGAAAGAATCCGCCTGCCAAAGCAGGAGATGTAGATTTGATCCCTGATCCAGGAAGATCCCACATGCCACGGAGCGACTAAGCCTGAGCTCCAGAGTCTGGAAGCCACAGTTACTAAGCCCACGTGCTGCAACTAATGAAGCCACACACCCTAGAGCCCGCGGTCCACAATAAGAGGAGCCATTGCAATGAGCAGTCCCAGCACTGCAATGAGACAGTAGCCCCACTCGCGGCAACTAGAGAAAAGCTCTTGCAGCAACAAAGACCCAGCACAGCCAAAAACAACTAACTAAATACACAAAGATTATGAAAAACAAAACTGTCAAGATCATAAAAAATAAAGTCTGAAAAAAACTAAAAGAAGCCTAAAGAGACATGACAACTAAATGTAATGTGGAATCAGATGGGATTCTGGAACAGAAAAAGGGCATTAGGGAAAAACTGAGAAAATCTAAATAAAGTATGGACTTCAATTATTAATAATGTATCAATTGTGGTGTTCAGTCACTCAGTCATGTCCGACTATTTGCCACCCCATGAACTGCAGCACGCCAGGCTCCTCTGTCCTTCACTATCTCCCAGAGTTTGCTTAAATTCATGTCCATTGAATGGGTGATGCCATCCAACCATCTCACCCTCCATCGTCCCCTTTTCCTCCTGCCTTCAATCTTTCCCAGCATTATGGTCTTTTCCAACGAGTCAGCTGTTCGCATGAGGCGGCCAAAGCATTGGAGCTTCAGCTTCAGCATTAGTCCTTCCAATGAGTATTCAGGGTTGATTTCCTTTTGGATTGACTGGTTTGATCTCCTTGCAGTCCAAGGGACTCTCAAGAGTCTTCTCCAACACCACAGTTCGAAAGCATCAATTCTTCAGTGCTTAGCCTTCTTTATGGTCCAACTTTCATATCTGTACATGCATGCTGGAAAAACCATAGCTTTGACTATTTGGACCTTTGTTGGCAAAGTGATGCCTCTGCTTTTTAATATGCTGTCTAGGTTGGTCACAGCTTTTCTTCCAAGGAGCAAGCGTCTTTTAATTTCATGGCTGCAGTCACCATCTGCAGTGATCTTGGAGCCCAAGAAAATAAAGTCTTCCACTGTTTCCATTGTTTCCCCATCTATTTGCCATGAAGTGATGGGAACCGATGCCATGATCTTAGTTTTTTGAATGCATCAATAGGGGTTGATTAATTATGACAAATGTGCCATGTTAACGTGAAAACAGGAAAAACTAGGCGTGGGGTATGAGGAAACTGTCTGTACTATCTTTGCAATAATCCCATAGATCTTAAACGTTCTAAAATAACTTTTTTTAAAAATGTAACTTAAACAAGGGCGGCCTTGCCAAAACTCCCTACACACACATCATACCTAAGGCAGCTATCTCATCAGGGCAAAGGGAGTTTTTGCTTGGAACATCCATGGAGAAGGGAAGGGTATATAGGGAGGTGATGCCACCTAAGGATCCTGATCTCCAAAAGACTGTGAAGCAAGTACTGAGTCAGGCATCCAAACACCACTATTGATCTTAAGATAAAGTCCATTGAGGAACACTCAAACCACATGTAGATTTGAGGCCACTGCCCCCACTGCCTGGGAATATAGAAGATTTAACCTACATCTCAGACACCACTGTGACAATGAGAATCTTAATAGTCAGGATACCTTAGTTAGGCTGTAACTAAGGAACTCTCAATATGACTGGCTTACACAACAGGAATTTTTTTAAAATTTTGTTTATTTAATTTTGTTTATTTTTGGCTGTGCTGGGTCTTCAGTGCTGCTCCCTGGCTTTTCTCTAGTTGCGGCAAGCAGGGCTACTTTCTCACTGCAGTGCTCGGGCTTCTCACTGCGGCGGCTTCTCCTACTGCAGAGTTCAGGGTCCAGGATGCGCCAGCTTCAGTCGCTGCAGCATGTGGGCTCAGCAGTTGCAACTCCTGGGCTTTAGAAGACAGGCTCAGTAGTTGTGGTTGCACGGGCTTAGTTGCTCCAAAGCATGTGGGATGTTCCCAGGTCATGCACTGAACCCATGTCTCCTGCATTGGCAGGCAGACTGTGTACCACTGAGCCACCAGGGAAGGCCCCGGGAATTTCTCTTTATTTGTGCCAGTACGCTATTATAACACTCCACTCTGCCATCTTCATCTTCAGTGCCTCAGCCATTCCTTAGCTAACTTTTCTGGCACTCTGGTTACCCTAATATCAGGTGTCACGTGGTGAAGCAACAACCTCTGGCAGAAAAGACTGCCTCTTCAAGTGTGACTCTTTGAAGAGTACTTCTCAGGTACTTTGTAGAATGTCCCTGAATGTGAGTTTGTCTGATGCTTTCTTATGATTAGACTGGAGATTTTTGATTTGGGGGAAGAATATCACAGAGGTGCAAGTACGACTCTTTTAAGGAGCAAGGAAGCTTCCGCTCACAACTCACTAGCCAGCCCCTTCCTAAACTAACCACTGGGAATAATGAAATTACTGTTATCAGCAATAGCACCCCACTCCAGTATTCTTGCCTGGAAAATCCCATGGATGGAGGAGCCTTGTAGGAGTCAGACACGACTGAGCGACTTCACTTTGACTTTTCACTTTCATGCATTGGAGAAGGAAATGGCAACCCACTCCAGTGTTCTTGCCTGGAGAATCCCAGGGACGGGGGACCTGGTGGGCTGCCGTCTATGGGGTCGCACAGAGTCGGATACAACTGAAGTGACTTAGCAGCAGTAGCAGCAGCAGCAGTTTAGACCAATCAAGACATAGCCCTGAGTCAACAGGAAGGATACATACAAAACCAAAGGGGTACAAATGACTACTGAAGGGGTCAGCACCAGTGCGTGCTATATGTAAAAACCCTGAAAGGCAGAGAGAGCCTTTACTTTGAAGAGACTACATTAACATGATTAAACATTAAAACAAGTCTAGTTTAAAAAGAAAGACATTTTTAATTGTCAAATTTACTTCTTTCTCCAACATTATCACCATCCAGAAGGATTTTAGATCATTTACACATGATAAATCTCTCTTCTCAGCTCTTGAGGGAGCAGCAGGAATAAAGGAAACACCTCTAAAAGACAAAGTTCGTCTATGCATCATCCAGATACCTAGGGCAACATTTCTCAGACTAGTGTGCTTTGCTACATTCTTCTGTACCATGGTAACAAGCAGGCCATGAAAATCATCGTCTGTTAAACAAAATCAAGTAGGCTTCTTTACTAACATATTTCTCAGAGCCTTTACATGCTAGCAGGATTATAAATTCCAAGAGGAGGATATACTACTTACACCGTTCAACATTTTTCTCCAAAAAGAAAGTTTTCCTTTTTCGTCCTGAGCATCTACGAACAATTTCTAGGACAGTATTCTGCTTAACACGACCTTGAGAAATACTGGTGTAAGGGGAAAACAAAGACCCAAGACCCAATCATTATTAGACAGTTGCAGGGGTAGGGGGATATCCAGAAAAGAATAAGTGTAGTGAAAAAGGTAAGAAGCAAATCCAGAGAAGTCAATGATAAAGAAGCAAGAAAGGAGATAGTTTCCAAAATGCTGCTGCTGTTGCTGCTAAGTCGCTTAAGTCGTGTCCAACTCTGTGAAACCCCATAGACGGCAGCCCAATAGGCTCCTCTATCTCTGGGATTCTCTAGGCAAAAATACTGCAGTGGGTTGCCATTTCCTTCTCCAATGCATGAAAGTGAAAAGTCAAAGTGAAGTCGCTAGAGACAATCAATGGAGAAAGTGAAAAAAAAAAAAAAAGAATAAAAATGTTTTTTGATTTGACCAGGAAGACTGCCATTTGTGACCTTCAAGAAAATAGCTTCAGAAAAGAGGACGAAAGAAGGACGGTATACAGAATGAAAAAAATTAGGATGGGGATGAAAAAAGAAATACCTGAAACATTTATAGACCACCAATCAATAACTAGAGTTTAGCAGTGAAAGTAAAAACAAAGACATTGGTTGATTGGGAGAATGGAGTATACAGAAGAATACAAAAAATGTTAGAACAGAGAACACCTACATATGGTTGAAGGTAAAAGTGAAAACCTACTGAAAGAAACAGATAATCACAGTCCAGCAGATGGAAGAAATGGAATCCAGAGTATAAACAACTAGAAAAGGCTTATCGTTCTTTACAGATTGTAGAGAATTTGAATAGAAATAGAGGAAAAGAACAGAATGGGAAAGACTAGAGATCTCTTCAAGAAAATCAGAGCTACCAAGGGAACATTTCATGCAAAGATGGGCTCATAAAGGACAGAAATGGTAGGGACCTAGCAGAAGCAGAAGATATTAAGAAGAGGTGACAAGAATACACAGAAGAACTGTACAAAAAAGATCTTCACGACCCAGATAATCACGATGGTATGATCACTCACCTAGAACCAGACATCCTGGAATGTGAAGTCAAGTGGGCCTTAGAAAGCATCACTATGAACAAAGCTAGTGGAGGTGATGGAATTCCAGTTGCGCTGTTTCATATCCTGGAAGATGATGCTGTGAAAGTGCTGCACTCAATATGCCAGCAAATTTGGAAAACTCAGCAGTGGCCACAGGACTGGAAAAGGTCAGTGTTCATTCCAATCCCAAAGAAAGGCAATGTCAGAGAATGCTCAAACTACTGCACAACTGCACTCATCTCACACGCTAATAAAATAATGCTCAAAATTCTCCAAGCCACGCTTCAGCAACACGTGAACTGTGAACTTCCAGATGTTCAAGCTGGTTTTAGAAAAGGCAGAGGAACCAGAGATCAAATTGCCAACATCCGCTGGATCATGGAAAAAGCAAGAGAGTTCCAGAAACACATCTATTTCTGCTTTATTGACTATGCCAAAGCCTTTGACTGTGTGGATCACAATAAACTGCGGAAAATTCTGAAAGAGATGGGAATACCAGACCACCTGACCTGCCTCTTGAGAAATCTCTCTGCAGGTCAGGAAGCAACAGTTAGAACTGGACATGGCACAACAGACTGGTTCCAAATAGGAAAAGGAGTACGTCAAGGCTGTATATTGTCCCCCTGCTTATTTAACTTCTATGCAGAGTATATCATGAGAAACGCTGGTCTGGAGGAAGCACAAGCTGGAATCAAGATTGCCGGGAGAAATATCAATAACCTCAGATATGCAGATGACACCACCCTTATGGCAGAAAGTGAAGAGGAACTAAAAAGCCTCTTGGTGAAAGTGAAAGAGGAGGGTGAAAAAGTTGGCTTAAAGCTCAACATTCAGAAAACAAAGATCATGGCATCTGGTCCCATCACTTCATAGGAAATAGATGGGGAAACAGTGGAAACAGTGTCAGACTTTATTTTTGGGGGCTCCAAAATCACTGCAGATGGTGATTGCAGCCATGAAATTAAAAGACGCTTACTCCTTAGAAGAAAAGTTATGACCAACCTAGATAGCATATTCAGAAGCAGAGACATTATTTTGCCAACAAAGGTCTGTCTAGTCAAGGCTATGGTTTTTCCAGTGGTCATGTATGGATATGAAAGTTGGACTGTGAAGAAAGCTGAATGCGGGTCTGGGCCGGGATGAAAAAAAAAAAAAGAAAGCTGAATGCTGAAGAATTGATGCTTTTGAACTGTGGTGTTGAAGAAGACTCTTGAGAGTCCCTTGGACTGCAAGGAGATCCAACCAGTCCATTCTGAAAGAGATCAGTCCTGGGTGTTCTTTGGAAGGAATGATGCTAAAGCTGAAACTCCAATACTTTGGCCACCTCATGCGAAGAGTTGACTCATTGGAAAAGACTGTGATGCTGGGAGGGATTGGAGGCAGGAGGAGAAGGGGACGACAGAGGATGAGATGGCTGGATGGCATCAGCAACTCAATGGACATGAGTTTGGGTGAACTCCGGGAGTTGGTGATGGACAGGGAGGCCTGGTGTGCTGCATTTCACGGAGTCGCAAAGAGTCGGACACGACTGATCGACTGAACTGAACTGGACTGAACTGAACTGAACTGAATGCCTAACCATCCAAGTCTGAAGATCTCCTGTTAATACTCCAAAATTTCTTGGATTTCTGCTTATTCCACCCAAGAGAATTTCAGTATGTAGTATAATTTGCCAATTTGTTGCTCCTTTCAGAAGCTATGTTATGGTGAAGGTGTACGCTATTGAAAAGCACTTACCTGAGGGCCTCAGTCTTCATGAAATAAGAAACAAGGTGGAGGTTGGTGACAGTAAGGAAGTTGGGAGCTCAGGAGATTTTAATTCATAATGATTAACTATGAATAATTGACATACAAAATAAAAACTTATAATGGGAACACACACAAAAAGAATGTAAAGATTACCAAAAGAAGGGCCAGAAAGAAAGGTATCTATTATACTTAGCCCATCCAGAAATTTTCACAGGTCTGGTATATCAACAAAAATTACATAGGTCATAAGTTAACAAAATATAGTTCCCAATATGCTGGTGAGAACAAAGACTACTCAGCATGGGTCTAGCTACAGTCTAGCCTTAAACTTTCACAATTTAAACCTAGTATGGCTTCCCAACACTAACCCTAAAAGTTAAGCATACAAAACTGCATTTTTATTTCCTTTTGAGATCAGTTAGGACAATGATATGAGATTCTGTTGCTTAGAATGCATTTTTAGATTCTTTTGGGCTAATTCAAACTGAGTACATAATTTTGAATTACCTATATCCAAGTCACAAGTGTGGCTCATATATGGCTCCACAGCCCACCTATAAAAATATTTTGATCACAAAAAAAGGCAGTAATTCTGATTCTTTAACTGCTTAATACATAGCCCTATAGAGATTTAAGAGCAGTTGGACTGCTTAAAAAATATGGTCATCGCCATTAGCAGAAGGGTTAGAGGAGGCCACATTCTTTAAATAAAGAAATCAACAATGCTCAGTGTGCACGGAATAAAGTATAAGGCAACAATACTCACACCAAATCTGGCGGTCTCCAGATCTGTGTATCTGTAACGGTAAGGCGACCGGCCACATAGGAGAGATGATCAGCAGATGAGCTTGGAGAAAAGGCAGAATCCACGTAGAGGCCACTCTTGAGAGCTAAAAACTTGTAGTTTCGTCTAGCAGGAAGCGGAAAATGGCAGTGGTAAACCAGTTGAAGTTCGACAGAAATAGGGTTGTTAGCAGTAAAGGGAGGTTCCACGGCTGCAATTCTGGAAGGCATAGGCAGCCACGGCCAGGCAAACACCCCCACCATGGAGCTGAAAGAAGCTATGGGGGTTGATAGAAAAGGTTCGTCCTTACCCTGTCATCTTCACATCTTTTCCCCAGGCCCTCTCTGGTCTGCAGCCGGCTGCTTGAGGCGGCGGTAATCGGCCTCTTTCTGGTCAATCTGTTTCTTGTGCAAGTCCACCAAGAGCAGGAGGTCCGAATTGGGTTTTCCTGGCGCCCGCGGCCCACTTCGGTGCGCAGGACCCGGCCCTGCAGTTCTGCCACCTCCTCCTGAAGCAGGACGTAGCGGGAGGAGATGCTCCAGTAACTGAAGGCGGGGACCGCGATCACCACCAGCAGGACCACCAGAACGGAGGGCAAGGCGGCCGGCCCGCCGGTTCGCCCAGAAGCCCATCATGGGGCCGAACCAGGCTGTGCCCCGGTGCCCAGGCGACAACACCGGCGGGCAGAAACTCATGCCACGGATGATGAGTTGCCTCGGGGACGCGGATCCAGAGCCCACTGAAGCTGGAGGCCGGTGGATCCGCCTGCCGGCGAACCGGAGAAGGGGGCGGGGCCGCAAGCCGTAGGCCCCTGCCCGTCCCCTCCTTCAAATCCTGCCAAAGAGCGTTACCTAGGCTTTCAACTAGACCCTGCACCAGCTGGGCGGAACCAGGAGAACCCGGCAGCTCGTACCCCAGGCCCAACACCTCAGGGTTAGGAGGCGGGGAAAGAAGCCGGAAGGGGGTGGGCTTAATTCTGGCCCCGCCCATTGGCTGGGTCCGGGTCGCCAAGGGAGCCGTTTCCTAGGTTTCCCTGACTGTGGCTCACATCGTGAACTTCTTATTGTCAAATTCAGACTTAAATTGAAGAAAGTAGGGGAAACCACTAGACCATTCAGGTTATGACCTAAATAAAATCACTTACGATTAAACAGTGGAAGTGACAAATGGATTCAAGGGATTAGATCTGATAGACAAAGTGCCTGAAGAACTATGGATGGAGGTTCGTTACATTGTACAAGAGGCAGTGATCAAGACCACCTCCAAGAAAAAGAAATACAAAAGGGCAGAATGGTTGTCTGAGGAGGCCTTACAAATAGTTGAGAAAAGAAGAGAAGCTAAAGGCAGAGGAGAAAAAGAAAGATATACCCATCTGAATGCAGAGTTCCAAAGAATAGCAAGGAGAGATAAGAAAGCCTTCCTTGGTGATCAATGCAAAGAAATAGAAGAAAATGATAGAGTAGGAAAGACGAGATATAGTCAAGAAAATTACAGATACCAAGGGAACATTCTATGCAAAGATGGGCTTAATAAAGGATAGAAATTGTAGGGACCTAACAGAAGCAGAAGATATTAACAAGAGGTGGCAAGAATACACAGAAGAAGTGTATAAAAAAGATCTTCACGACTCAGATAATCAGGATGGTGTGATCACCCACCTAGAGCCAGACATCTTGGAAGGTGAGGTCAAGTGGGCCTTAGGAAGCCTCTCTACGAACAGAACTAGTGGAGGTGATGAAATTTCAGTTGAGCTATTTCAAGTCCTAAAAGATGATGCTGTGAAAGTCCTGCGGTCAATATGCCAGCAAATTTGGAAAACTCAGCAGTGGCCACAGGACTGGAAAAGGTCAGTTTTCATTCCAATCCCAAAGAAAGGCAGTGCCAGAGAATGTTCAAACTACTGCACAATTGCACTCATCTTACACGCTCGCAAAGTAATGTTCAAAATTCTCCAAGCCAGGCTTCAACAGGACATGAACCATGAACTTCCAGATGTTCAAGCTGGATTTAGAAAAGGCAGAGGAACCAGGGATCAAATTGCCAACATATGTTGGATCATGGAAAAAGCAAGAGAATACCAGAAAAATATCTACCTCTGCTTTATTGATTATGCCAAAGCCTTTGACTGTGTAGATCACAACAAACTGGAAAATTCTTCAAGAGATGGAAATACCAGGCCACCTTACCTGCCTCCTAAGAAATCTGTATGTAGGTCAAGAGCAACAGTTAGAACTGGACACGGAAGAACAGACTGGTTCCAAATTGAGAAAGGAGTACGTCAAAGCTGTATATTGTCACCCTGCTTATTTAACTTCTATGCAGGGTACATCATGAGAAATGCTGGGGTGGATGAAGCATAAGCTGGAATCAAGATCACTGGGAGAAATATAAATAACCTCAGATATGCAGATGACACCACATTTATGGCAGAAAGTGAAGAAGAACTAAAGAGCCTCTGGATGAAAATGAAAGAGGAGAGTGAAAAAGTTGGCTTAAAGCTCAACATTCAGAAAACGAAGATCATGGCATCAGGTCCCATCACTTCATGGCAAATAGATGGGGAAACAATGGAAACAGTGACAGACT
The DNA here is from genome assembly GCF_001704415.2 of Capra hircus. NCBI lineage: Eukaryota > Metazoa > Chordata > Mammalia > Artiodactyla > Bovidae > Capra > Capra hircus. The sequence goes on along the minus strand of NC_030828.1, from coordinate 55,387,257 downwards.
TTATTTTGGGGGGGCTCCAAAATTACTGCAAAAATTACTCAGAGAGAAGACAATGGCGACCCACTCCAGTACTCTTGCCTGGAAAATCCCATAGACGGAGGAGCCTGGTAGGCTGCAGTCCATGGGGTCGCTAAGAGTCGAGCTCAACTGAGCAACTTCACTTTCACTTTTCACTTTCATGCATTGGAGAAGTAAATGACAAGCCACTCCAGTATTCTTGCCTGGAGAATCCCACGGACAGAGGAGCCTAGTGGGCTGCTATCTATGGGGTCACACAGAGTCAGACACGACTGAAGCGACTTAGCAGCAGCAGCAAAATCACTGCAGATGGTGACTGTAGCCATGAAATTAAAAGATGCTTGCTCGTTGGAAGAAAAACTATCATCAACCTAGACAGCATACTAAATAGCAGGACAAAGGTCCATCTAGTCAAGCTATGGTTTTTCCAGTGGTCATGTATGGATGTGAGAGCTGGACTATAAAGAAAGCCAAGCACCAAAGAATTGATGCTTTTGAGCTGTGGTGTTGGAGAAGACTCTTGAGAGTCCCTTGGACTGCAAGGAGATCCAACCAATCCATTCTAAAGAAGATCAGCCCTGGGTGTTCTTTGGAAGGACTGATGCTGAAGCTGAAACTCCAATACTTTGGCCACCTGATGTGAAGAACTGACTCATTGGAAAAGATCCTGAAGCTAGGAAAGACTGAAGGCGGGAGGAGAAGGGGACGACAGAGGATGAGATAGCTGGATAGCATCACCAACTGGGTGGACGTGAATTTGAGTAAACTCCAGGAGTTGGTGATGGACAGGGAAGCCTGGCATGCTGTAGTCCATGGGGTTGCAAAGAGCTGTGCATGACTTAGTGACGGAACCGAACTGAGCTGTCGAAGCCTCCTCTTCTCGCTAGAAAGTGGACTTGTCTCGCTCCTCTCAGTCTTATCTCGCGCGATTTATCTCTGTGTGGAAGTGTGTGGTCTGTTTGGCTTTCTGGGTTAGCTCTTGTACCTGAACCGGAATTTCTTGGGCTTTTACCTGGTGAATGCCCTTGACCCACGGTCTAGGCCCTCATGAGAGTTTTTGTTTTTGAGGACGTCTGAGGCTGTGAAAAGAAGAGAAGCGAAAAGCAAAGGAGAAAAGGAAAGATATAAGCATCTGAATGCAGAGTTCCAAAGAATAGCTAGAAGAGATAAGAAAGCCTTCTTCAACGATCAATGCAAAGAAATAGAGGAAAACAACAGAATGGGAAAGACTAGAGCTCTCTTCAAGAAAATTAGAGATACCAAGGGAACATTTCATGCAAAGATGGGCTCCATAAAGGACAGAAATGGTATGGACCTAACAGAAGCAGAAGATATTAAGAAAAGGTGGCAAGAATACATAGAAGAACTGTACAAAAAAGCTCTTCATGACCCAGATAATCATGATGATGTGATCACTAATCTAGAGGCAGACATCTTGGAATGTGAAGTCAAGTGGGCCTTAGAAAGCATCCCTACGAACAAAGCTAGTGGAGGTGATGGAATTCCAGTTGAGCTATTTCAAATCCTGAAAGATAATGCTGTGAAAGTCCTATGGTCAATATGCCAGCAAATTTGGAAAACTCAGCAGTGGCCACAGGACTGGAAAAGGTCAGTTTTCATTCCAATCCCAAAGAAAGGCAGTGCCAGAGAATGTTCAAACTACTGCACAATTGCACTCATCTCACACGCTAGTAAAGTAATGCTCAAAATTCTCCAAGCCAGGCTTCAGCAATATGTGAACCGTGAACTTCCAGATGTTCAAGCTGGGTTCAGAAAAGGCAGAGGAACCAGAGATCAAATTGCCAACATCCGCTGGATCATGGAAAAAGCAAGAGAGTTCCAGAAAAACATCTATTTCTGCTTTATTGACTATGCCAAAGCCTTTGACTGTGTGGATCACAAGAAACTGTGGAAAATTCTGAAAGAGATGGGAATACCAGACCACCTGACCTGCCTCTTGAGAAATCTCTCTGCAGGTCAGGAAGCAACAGTTAGAACTGGACATGGAACAACAGACTGGTTCCAAATAGGAAAAGGAGTACGTCAAGGCTGTATATTGTCAGCCTGCTTATTTAACTTATATGCAGAGTACATCATGAGAAATGCTGGACTGGAAGAAACACAAGCTGGAATCAAGATTGCCGGGAGAAATATCAGTAACCTCAGATATGCAGATGACACCACTCTTATGGCAGAAAGTGAAGAGGAACTAAAAAGCCTCTTGATGAAAGTGAAAGAGGAGAGTGAAAAAGTTGGCTTAAAGCTCAACATTCAGAAAACAAAGATCATGGCATCCGGTCCCTTCACTTCATGGGAAATAGATGGAGAAACAGTGGAAACAGTGTCAGACTTTATTTTAGGGGGCTCCAAAATCACTGCAGATGGTGACTGCAGCCATGAAATTAAAAGACACTTACTCCTTGGAAGGAAAGTTATGACCAACCTAGACAGCATATTGAAAAGCAGAAGCATTACTTTGCCAACAAAAGTCCATCTAGTCAAGGCTGTGGTTTTTCCAGTAGTCATGTATGGATGTGAGAGTTGGACTGTGAAGAAAGCTGAGCGCTGAAGAATTGATGCTTTTGAACTGTGGTGTTGGAGAAGACTCTTGAGAGTCCCTCGAACTTCAAGGAGATCCAACCAGTCCATTCTAAAAGAGATCAGCCCTGGTGTTCTTTGGAAGGACTGATGCTAAAGCTGAAACTCCAGTACTTTGGCCACCTCATGCGAAGAGTTGACTCATTGGAAAAGACTCTGATGCTGGGAGGGATTTGGGGCAGGAGGAGAAGGGGATGACAGAGGATGAGATGGCTGGATGACATCACTGACTCGATGGACATGAATCTGAGGGAACTCTGGGAGTTGGTGATGGACAGGGAGGCCTGGTGTGCTGCGATTCATGGGGTCGCAAAGAGTCAGACACGACTGAATGACTGAACTGAACTGACTGCTTGACATTTGAGGGTATTAAGTCTCTGTGGGGGGTTGTCCTGTGCATATATTCCTAGCCTGTACCCATTAAATGTAAATAGGATCCCCTCCCCTCATTGTGACAATAAAAAATGTCTCTAGACATTGCCAAATATCCCTTGAGGGGTAAAATAACCCCTAAATTAGTACCACTGCAAAAGAGGCATGAAATGTCTTTTATCTTTTAACTCTGTTTAGAGAAAGAGAAAGTGTATTTAAAATAAAAGCTAAGGACTTCCCTAGCGGCTCAGTGGTAAAGCATCCGCCTGCAATGCAAGAGATGCAGAATACACGGGTTCATTCCCTGGGTTGGAAAGATCCCCTGGAGGAGGAAATGGCAACCTACTCCAGTATTCTTGCCTGGAGAATCCCATGGACAGAGGAGCCTGGAGGGCTACAGTTCATGGAGTCAGATAGAGTAGGACGCAACTGAGCATGCAGGCAAGGAAATTTGGGGAGGGGGGGAGTGGAGAAAAACACAAAATTATAGCATTTAATAAACAGTTGTAATGGTTATTCCACATTGATAATGTGTATCATGCCACTGAATCGCTCACTCAACAATGGTTAAAAAGGTAAACTTCATGTTTTGTATATGTTACTACAATTATTTTCAAAAGCATAGTATTGGGCAAGAATAGAGATTTCTGAATCTAATTTAGCGAAACTTCAATGACAGTAGTGAAATGAGCATGACTACTATAGTGTCATGTACCTAGAGTGAGATTCTTTCCCTTCCCTTAGCACTGTCTAAGGGGCTCTATTTGAAAGTCCATTTCTTAGGAAGCAAATATTTTAATTTCTGTTCTGTGCCAGCAAATATTTTAATTTCTGTTTTGAGGCGGACCTCCTAGCCTCAGATTAGGACATTGGGCTGCTGATTTAGCTCACGGCTCACCATTATAAGGAACGTTATAACAGAAGGGATCTTGGAACTGAGCCCCCACACAGCAACACTGAAGCCCGGGCACCCTAGAGCCCGTGCTCTGCAATAGTAGAAACCACCACAGTGAGAGAACCTGCGCATCGCAACTAAACGGTAGCGCCTGTTCGCCACAGCTAGAGAAAGCCCAAATGCAGCAACGAAGACTCCGCACAGCCAAAAAAAGAAAAAGAAGGGGATCTTGGATATCTTGTTTTCCAAGTGTATAAGGATTAAGTCTTATTCAGTCATGTCCGACTCTTTGTGACCCCATGGACTGTAGCCCATCAGGCTCCTCTGTCCATGGGATTCTCCAGGCAAGAATACCGGAGTGGGTTGCCATTTCCTTCTCCAGGGGATCTTCCCAACCTGGGAACTGAACCCAGGTTTCCGGCATTGCAGGCAAACTCTTTACCGTCTGAGCCATCAGACAGTAAGCCTGAGCCATCAGACAGTAAACCCAAGCCATCAAGGAAGCCCAAGTTGAGGTCAAAACAGGTTTTATGACTTGACCAAGATCACAGAGTTCCCTGAAGGATGTACCAGGACCAGGACCAAGATATCCTACTCAGAGTTTGGTATTCATGTTGCTAAATAAATCATTCTAAAGCTTGTCCAGTGTTCTTGCCTGGAGAATCCCAGGGACGGGGGAGCCTGGTGGGCTGCCGTCTATGGGGTCGCACAGAGTTGGACACGACTGAAGTGACTTAGCAGCAGCAGCAGCAGCAAAGCCTGTCCATAAAGATATATTTTTATCAGAGACTGCTGATGCTCTTTTTGAATTATAGTCATTTTTATAAAGGGGAAATGTCTAATGGGAAGAAAATGAATGCAGATTAACTGGAGCGAGAGCAACTAAATAAATAAGTCCTTGAGAAATGACTGAGGAGCAACAGCATCTATTGTGCAGAAATAAGATATACTAGTTCTACAAATGAGATGGATATGCATTTGTATTGCTTTAAAAGATTTTGAAGACTTGTTTTCAAAAAACCCTATTTCAACCGTGCATTTTAATACCTGTTCTCTGTGCTTTCGAACATACATTTCCTGCCGTGGTTCCCACTACATCCTGATCTGGAGGTGCCTATTTGGCTTCAACACCTGCAGACACCGTTTTCTTTACCTAAAACACAGATCAAATGTGAAAACTACCCTGGACTTCAATTTCCCTCCAAGAAGGAATTAAACATTTCCCTCTCTCTGTTTCCATAGCAACTTACATACATAGACATTTCACCTACAACTGGCTTTCATACTTCAAACTAGATGCAATTCAATATGAAGGGAATATGAATTGCAGTGCCTAGGCTAGCTGCAGGTTCCTGGCAGCTGGGAAACTGCTGCTGCTTGTGTTGCTGTAGAAATGTATGGCTGAATGAATGGCTGGCGGCTCAGCTCGTGAACTGGACTGGAATTTGTTTTGCCTCTTATTTCACTTATGTGTTATATCTTTCATCACAATGGGTAATAAAAGTGATAACAGTGTGTATTAAAGTGCTGGGTTAATGATAATATTGTGTAGAGCTAGGAAAATAAAGGCCATGACTTATGCAAAAGTCAAGGGTAATAGGATCTTTGAAAAGATATGCAATGTCATTAGAGCACTGGATTCATATCATTAGAATAAATGTTAACAAGAGTTTAAAAAATTATCTTTCTGGAACATAAGTGCTTGGAAAACTTCAGGGCCAAAGATGATACCAGAAATTTAAAAGCTTCAGTGTGTGAAGTTAAAGGGCCATGAGAAGGTCCTTTAGGCTTGTTTTTATTTTATGTTTTCTGTTTTAATCAACCAATTTGTTATTTTTAACATAATAACAAAACATCTTCAAAAACATAATAACAAAAACATCTTCATTACTGAAAATCTCAATTCTTCCCATTGAAACAACCACTTAAATATTTTTTATTGGCATACAGTTGATGTAAACTATTATATAAATTACATGCATACAATATAGTGATTTACAATTTTTAAAGGTTTTACTCCATGTATAGTTATTATAAAATATTGGCTCTATTCCCCATGTGATACCCTATATCCTTAAAACTTACTTTATACATAATAATTTGTACCTCATAATCTCCTTCTCCTATATTTCCTCTTCCCTTTTCCCTTTCCCCACTGGTAACCACTAGTTTGATATATCTGTGTCTATTTCTTTCTCGTTATATTCACTAGTTTATATTTTTTAGAAACCACATAGATGTGATATTATATAGTATTTGTCTTTCTCTTTCTGACTTCTTTCATTTAGCTTGATACCCTCCAAGTCCATACATGCTGCTGCAAATAGCATAATTTCATTCTTTTATACAGCTGAGTAGTATTCTGTTGTGTATATATATATATATATATATATATACACACACCATATCTTCCTTGTCCATACATCTGTTGGTGGACACTTAGATTGCTTTTATATCTTGGCAATTGTCAATAATGCTGCTATGAACACTGGAGTACATGTATCTTTTCAAATTAGTCTTTTTCAGATATACATCCCTGGACTTCCCTCATGGCTCGGACGATAAAGAATCTGCCTGCAATGTGGGAGATCTGGGTTGGATTCCAGGATGGGAAGATCCCCTGGAGAAGGAAATGGCAACCCACCCCAGTATTGTTACCTGGAGAATCCCATGAACAGAGGAGCCTGGCTGGCTACAATCCATGGGGTCTCAAAGAGTTGGACAGGACTGAGTGAGTAATATTAATCAGATATGTAAACAGGAGTAGAGGTACTTTTATAATGCAATTTTTAGATAATGTAACATTTAGTAGGAACCCAACTAATGCAAATAGCAAAATAGTATCTTTATCTGTTGCTCATTTAATCTTACCTTGTAATGCTTTGTGTATCTCTCATCTTTTTAAGATTGTAAGTTTTTCGAGGACAGGAATCATGATGTGCATCTTCTTTCTAAAATTTTTTATTGGAGGATGACATGGAACAATAGACTGGTTCCAAATTGGGAAAGGAGTACATCAAGGCTGTGTATTGTCACCCTGCTTACATCGTGTGAAATGCCAGGCTAGATGAAGCACAAGCTGGAACCAAGACTGCTGAGAGAAATATCAATAACCTCAGATATGCAGATGATACCACCCTTATGGCAGAAAGTGAAGAGGAACTAAAGAGCCTCTTGATGAAAGTGAAAGAGGAGAATGAAAAAGTTGGCTTAAAATTCAACATTCAGAAAACTAAGATCATGACCTCTGGTCCAATCACTTCATGACAAATAGATGAGGAAACAATGGAAATAGTGACAGACTTTATTTCGGGGGGCTTCAAAATCACTGCAGATGGTGACTGCAGCCATGAAATTAAAAGACGCTTACTCCTTGGAAGAAAAGCTGTGACCAACCTAGACAGCATATTAAAAACCAGAGACATTGCCAACAAAGTTCCATCTAGTCAAAGCTATCATTTTTCCAGTTGTCACATATGGATGTGAGAGTGCAAAAAGAAAGCTGAGTGCCGAAGAATTGATGCTTTTGAACTGTGGTGTTGGAGAAGACTCTTGAGAGTCCCTTAGACTGCAAGGAGATCCAACCAGTCCATCCTAAAGGAAATCAGTCCTGAATATTCATTGGAAGGACTGATGCTGAAGCTGAAACTCCAATACTTTGCCACCTGATGGGAAGAACTGACTCACTGAAAAAGACCCTAATGCTGGGCAAGATTGAAGGCAGGAGGAGAAGGGAACAACAGAGGATGAGATGGTTGGATAGCATCACTGACTCAATGGACATGGGTTTGAGCAATCTCCAGGAGCTGGTGAAGGACAGAGAGGCCTGGTGTGCTACAGTCCATGGGGTTGCAAAGAGTCGGACATGACTGAGTGACTGAACTGAATTGCTGTGCAATATTGTGCTGGTTTCTGCCATATATCAACAGGAATCAGTCACGGGTATCATATGTCCCCTCCCTTTGAACCTCTCTCCCATCTCCCACCCCACCCCACCCCTCTAGGTTGTCACAGAGCACTGGGTTGAGCTCCCTGTGTCACACAGCTAATTCCCACTGGCTATCTGTTTTACATATGGCAATGCGTCTGTTTCCATGCTACTCTCTCAGTTCATCCCGCCTTCTCCCTTCCCCACATGTGTACGGCATCTAGAAAAGAAGTACTGATGAACCTATTTGCAGGACAGCAATGGCGATGCAAACATGGAGAACGGACTGTGGACATGCGTCTTTAAATCCTATCCTCCCCTTGGTGTCACTAGAGGAGCACCAAACCTAACATGGAAGTAGTCAATACTTTCCTCCCTGCTGTAGAATATAATGGGGATAAAAAGATTCTGCTCTTAAAAAAAAAAAAAAAAAAAAAAAACAACCTTCTTTTGTTGTGAAATAGGACTTTCATTTAGCCAAGTGCACAATACAAAAATGAATAGCTCAGCAAGTTATCCCAAAGCAAAGTTCCATGTAACCACTGTCCAGCTCAAGAAAAAAGAACATCACCAGCAAGCCTCTCTCAATTATTGTCTCCTTTGTTCTCCCAAGGGTAACCATTTTCCTGACTTCTCCAAGCATGTGCTCTAAAACACTGTTGTTCAGACTTGTCTGTTTTTTTCAAAAAACTTTCTACAAATGGAATAAAGTATAATGTATTCTTTGGTAGTAGTTTCTTTTATTCATCTTTATGTTTGTGAGATTTATCCATAATGTAGGTTATAATCTGTTCATTTTAATTTGCTATATATCTTTCTATTAAATGAATACATCACTTTACATATTTACTCATTCCACTGTTGATGTCATATTTGGGTTGTTTCCAGTTTGGAGAGATTACAGATAATACTTTCATGAACATTTATGTACATGTCTCTTTGGTATATATGTGCATACATTTCTATTGCATGTCAGAGAGTTGAATTGCTGGATCATGGGATATGTCCTTAACTTTAATAAAGTCAGATTGTGGTTGTTATTACTTCTGCCAGCAGAGTATGAAAATCCCCAGGGCTTCACCTCCTTACCAACCATTGTTATGGTTAATCTATTTAAGTTTAACTATACTAGTGAATATGTAGTATTATCCAATTGCAGTTTTAATTTGCAGTTCCCTGATTACTAATGAGCCTGGGCAAATTTAATATGCTTATTGGCTATTTTACATGCTTTTTGTGAAATGCCTGTTCAAATCTCTTGCATATTTTTCAAACGGATTGTTTACCCTTTTTTTTTAATTGATTTCTAGTAGTCATATACTCTGGATTCAAGCCCTCTGTCAGTGATATATATTATACATTTCTGTTATCTTTTTATTGCTTGACTTTTCATTCTCTTAATAATGTCTTGTAATGAATCAGTTCAGTCAGTTCAGTCACTCACTCAGTCATGTCTGACCCTTTGCAACCCCATGGACTGCAGCATGCCAGGCTTCCCTGTCCTGATGAATAGAAGTTCTTAATATCAACTTGAGTCAAATTTTCCAACTTTTCAACTTTCCAAAGTTTCCAACTTTCAAATTTATATTTAAATGTATATGTCATGTTTTTGATGTTTTCTTACACCAAAATCATGAAAATGTTCTGTATTATTCTCTAGGAATTTTTTTTCTTTATCTTTTAAATTTAGATCTACAATCCATCTTGAATTAATCTTTATGTATGCTAAGTCTCTTCAGTCATGTCTGACGCTATGCAACCCTATGGACTGTAGCCCACTAGGCTCCTCTGTCCATGGGATTCTCCAGGCAATGATACTGGAGAGAACTGCCATGCCCTCCCCCAGGGGATCTTCCTTACCTAGGGATCGAACTAGGCCCTCTTCAGTTCAATTCATTCGCTCAGTTGTGTCCGACTCTTTGTGACCCCATGAACCACAGCACGCCAGGCCTCCCTGTCCATTACTAACTCCCAGAGTTTATCCAAACTTATGTCCATTGAGTCAATGATGCCATCTAACCATCTCATTCTCTGTTGTCCCCTTCTCCTCCTGCCTTCAATCTTTCCCAACATCAGGGTCTTTTCAAATGAGTCAGCTCTTCACATCAGGTGGCCATAATGTTGGGGTTTCAGCTTCAACATAAGTCCTTCCAGTGAACACCCAGGACTGATTTCCTTTAGGATGGACTCTCTTAGGCTCCTGCATTGGCAGGCAGGTTCTTTACCACTAGCGCCACCTGGGAAGCCCTGATCTTTACGTATGGTATGAGTTAAAGATTAAGCTTCTTTTTTTCTAAGATTCTAGCATTATTTATTGAAAAGACTGTTCAATCTGCACTTGTCTGCACTACCATCTTTGTGAAAATCAGATGTTTATCAATGCGCAAGCTCTGTATTCCATTCCATTTGTCTGTCCTTGTACCAACACCACACTGTCTTTAATTCTTATAGTTTTTTATACTGTCTTATATCCGGGAGAATAAATTCTCTTTTCTGGTTCTTTACAAGGGTCTTGGTTGCTTTTGCTACTTTGCATTTCTACTTAACTTTTAGAATCAGTGTGTCAAGTGGTGCTTTTATCTCTCTCCTAAGGCTGACTTTCAGCTAAGCTTCTCTAGGATGATGTTTAGTGAGAACTTTACTAGCACTGGGCTTCCCTGGTGGCTCAGTTGGTAAAAAATCTGCCAGCAATGCGGGAGACCTTGGTTCAATCCCTGGGTTGGGAAGACCCCTGGAGGAGGGCATGGCAACCCACTCTACTATTGTTGCCTGGATAATCTCCATTGAAAGATAAGCCTGGTGGGCTCCAGTCCATGGGGTCACAAAGAGTCAGACACGACTAAGCGACTAAACACAGCACATTTACTGGCACTAGTACTTTGAAAGGATATAATATAGTGGGGAAAACATGGGCTGTGGAGTCAGATTTGAATTGGAGTTTATTTCTGACATTTTCTATCAGTTGGGCTATTAGAAGAATCTGGGCTAGTTTTTGTCTGTCTTGATCAGCCATCTGTTACTTCTAGTCCGCAGTAACAAGAATATCTTTATTACTAAAATTAATATTAAAATTCTGCCCTACACAGGTATGTTGACATCATAAGGGATATTTCTCAGCCCTGCTTAGGAATGTGTCCAAGCTATCACAACAATGTGCAGACATTGTATCAGTCAACATCACTGATCATAACATAACGATCAGTCAGTATCATTACTCGTGCAGCGTAACTGTAGCTTGTGCCTCAGCTTTTGAATCTGAAACGTTTTGAGATGCTTATAAACCAATTAAAATTCTTTTCTTATTATCTTTATATCATACTCTCAGGATATACATTTTAACTCATAAAACACAGTATCTTATATGGAAATTATAAAGTTATAATGAATACCCATGGATCTAACATCTGATATCCAAACCATGTACTCCTCCTCTGTCATGCTAACTGGCACCTTATTCAAGCATCTCTGATAATTTGGCCTCTCATTTATATTGTTTGTTTAATACTCACTTAAAGTATTCTTCAATTTAGTATAGACAGCTGCATCCAGCTTCAATATGTGATTATTTTTTCAGCTCATTAATGCTATGAAATCTGTGAACATATTTATTTAGAAAAATTGGCAGGCAAGCGATTTTGTCTCCGATTCTATCTACACCTCTAAGTGTCTGTATATAACTGTGGCTGCATATGGCTTCTTACACACATTCAGAAACAAATCTCAGTTTTTCCCCTTTCTCTGTATCTCTCTTTCTCTCACACACATATACACACAGGAAAAGGATTTAGGGAAAAAAAGATAAAAACAACTTCCATCTGATCCATCCACCATCTGTCCTTTCTACCTATTGCTGAAAAATTGGGTAAAATATTCAGTCTTACTCATTTCCCTCTTTTAGTCCCTATTCTTTTGTTCATGCTGGGTAAGAGACAAAGAGGGTGAGCAAAGAGGCAGCTCATCATTTCCCACAGCAGCATTTCCCTTCTCAGTCACTCCATGTTGCTGTCAGCTGACAGGGGCCATCAAGAGATGCTCCTTTAGGTGATGCAGGGAACGCTGAACATTTTGTGGGAGGAGTCTCACAGGAGCAAAGCAGAGAGGCTGTCAGCCAGGGCGATTACTGCCTTCCTGTCACCAGGTGGCACAGGAAAATGTTTTCTGTCAAGTAGCCCAAAAGCTTATCAGAGAGGAAGACTGATGGGTTTATAGCGTCAGAGCTTATACAACATGCTCATTTAATTCATGGGAATTATTTTTGGCTCTTCAGTTTCAGGAACACACATCTTTATGGCTGTAATCTTTTACTTCCCTCTTAGCTTGATATACACATGTATTTGTGTATACATATAATATACATCTATATGTGTATCTATATGGGCTTCCCTCCTGGCTCAGCAGTAAAAAAAAAAAATCCCCCTGCAGTGCAGGAGATGTGAGTTCAATCCTTGGGTCAGAAAGATCCCCTGGAGAAGGAAATGGCAACCCACTCCAGTCTTCTTGCCTGGGAAATCCTATGGACAGAGAAGACTGGCAGGCTAAAGTCTATGGGGTCGCAAAAGTCAGACACGACTGAGCGACTAAACCACACCCACCATGTCTATATCAGTTCAGTTCAGTTTAGTCGCTCAGTCATGTCTGACTCTTTGCAGCCCCATGAATTGCAGCACACCAGGCCTCCCTGTCCATCACCAACTCCCGGAGTTTACCCAAACTCATGTCCATCAAGTCGGTGATGCCATCCAGCCATCTCATCCTCTGTTGTCCCCTTCTCCTCCTGCCCCCAATCCCTCCCAGCATCAGAGTATTTTCCAATGAGTTAACTCTTTGCATGAGGTGGCCAAAGTACTGGAGTTTCAGCTTTAGCATCATTCCTTCCAAAGAACACCCAGGACTGATCTCCTTTAGAATGGACTGGTTGGATCTCCTGGCAGTCCAAGGGACTCTCAAGAGTCTTCTCCAACACCACAGTTCAAAAGCATCAATTCTTCAGCGCTCAGCTTTCTTTATAGTCCAACTCTCACATCCATACACGATTACTGGAAAAACCATAGCCTCGACTAGATGGACCTTTGCTGGCAAAGTAATGTCTCTGCTTTTTAATATGCTGTCTAGGTTGGTCATAACTTTCCTTCCAAGGAGTAAGCGTCTTTTAATTTCATGGCTGCAGTCACCATCTGCAGTGATTTTGGAGCCCAAAAAAATAAAGTCTGACACTGTTTCCACTGTTTCCCCATCTATTTCCCGTGAAGTGATGGGACCAGAGAGTGCAGTTCAATTCAATAGGCATTTATTAAGTATTCAGCACTTACTATGTGTCAGGCATCAAGCACGCAGGATAAATAAAATATGGTCCCTGCTCTCAAGGAGCTGATGATCTAACAGTATTTGTCTTTCTGAAGAGAAGATTTTATATTTAGGGATTATGTTCATTAAGTTATGCCACAGAGTATTAAAACCTAACAGGACTTTCCAGAAGACACAGGTCAGTCGTAGGAAGAAAACTAATTTGTGTATTATTTACATACAGTTTTTAGTTTTTTAATTAAACAAAAAATAATTTTAGGCTTATAGAAGAGTTGCAAAGATAGCACAGATCTATATTTCTTACACCCTTCCTATACACCTACACAGAAATTCCTATATACCTTCTTCCTAGGTTCCCCTAATGTTTGCATGTAGCCATGGTACATTTTTCAAAACTGGGATATTAACATTCATACATAGTTTTACCTGAACATAGATGTAATCAGGATATCAGCAATTTTCCACTAGTATACCTTTTCTGATCCAGGATCCAGTCAAGGCGCCTACATTACATTTAGCTGTCATGTCTCTTAGTCTCCTCTAATCTCTGACAGTTCTTAAATCCTTCTTTGTCTTTCACGACCTTGACCCTTTTGAGTAGTACTAATCAGAAATTTTGTAAACTATCCCTCAATTTAGGTTTGTATGATGCTCTCTCATTATTAGATTGATGTTATAAATTTTGGAGAAAAACCTCACAGAGGCAATGTCCTTCTCAGAGCATCCCTTATCAGGGTCACGTGATACTGTCATGTCTAATTACTGGCAATATCAACCTTGATTATTTGGTTAAGGTGCTGTCTGCCAGGTTTCTCTACTGCAAGGTTACTATTTTTTTCTCTTTGTAATTGAGAATTGGAATTTTGTCTTTGTAATGTTCCACAATAGTTAAGAATAATTTAAAATTTACAGAAAGGTTGCAAAGATAGTGTATAGGGTTTCTATATACCCCTCACTCATTTCCTGCTATTTTTTCACTCCCTACATATACATTTATCACAGCTATTGAGCCAGCATTGATACGTTATTGTTGAATAAGCTCTATGCTTCATTTCGGTTTTACTATTTCAGTCAATGATTTTAACATTTGATGATCTTGCCTATAGCAATTCTTACTGTGGTGTTCTAATGGTGATTTTCTATTTCCCTCATTTTTTAAACATAATTAACTGGAATAACCAACCAGGAAGAAAATAATAAGAATTTCATGAAAAGATAACCTCCTAAATGACAGTGTCCATTAGGTTTATGTATAAATCATATACACAGTGCCAGAAAGTAAGGAAGGGCTCCCTCACTGAAAAAAGGAAAAGAGATAGAAGCATGTCAAAAGGACATAGAAGTGAACTGAAAGTGCTGAAAGGAAGAGCTGTTCCTTCTCCCCCATTTATTTGTTTATCTAATCATTTATGTATATCTGTGTGTCCTCATGGACATTTATTCTATTCTTCAGGTTATAATTCTGTGGTGTGCTCAGTTGTGTCTAACTCTTTGCAACCCACCAGGCTCCTCTGTCCATGGGATTTTCCAGGCAAGAATATTGGAGCAGGCTACCCTTTCCTACTCCAGGAGATCTTCCCAACCCACAGATCAAACCTGGGTCTCTGGCGTCTCCTGCGTTGGCAGGTGGATTCTTTACCACTAGCGCAGAAATCACTTACCTCAGACTGGGACTCGAACCCACATGGCTGGGACTCAAACCCAGCCGAAACCTTGTTTGGGACTTGAACCCAGCCAAAACCCACAGTACCTGGTTTCAGAGGCTCGGGTTCTTGATGTCTCATCACAGAAAGAATTAAGTGACAGGCAAAGTGATAGGTAAGAAGTGGATTTATTCAGATACAGACAGAAGCACACTCCAGCGACAAAGTGTGGGCCTTGGCAGGGGGCGAATGCAGCAGCACAACTGGGTGCGGTTAGTTTCTATAGGCTGGCTAATTTCACATGCTAATGAGTGGGAGGATTATTCCAACTATTTTTGGGAAGGGGTGGAGATTTCTAGGATTTGGGCCAGTGCCCACTCCTTGCTTTTTTAACATGGGAACTGTCATGGCACCTTGGGTGTGTCATTTCACTTGTTGAGGATTAAGGTCTAGTCTTGTCTGCCATCTTAGTCCTATTTGATTCTAATCTGTTTATGCTGTGTCCCTGGACTATGTCATTCTTTCAAAAGTTGTGCCCTGCCCCTTTCCCTTCTGTTACGGAGCCGCCTGGGAAGCCCTAATGTAATGTTATAAATTTTTACTTTATTGACTATAAATTATTCTAGCTCTGGCCACTGGGAGCACTTTCAGTTCACTTCTGTGTCCTTTTGACATGCTTCTATCTCTTTTCCTTTTTTCAGTGAGGGAGCCCTTCCTTACTTTCTGGCACTGCGTATATGATTTTTACATAAACCTAATAGACACTGTCATTTAGGAGGTTATCTTTTCATGAAATTCTTATTATTTTCTTCCTGGTTGACATTTTAACCTTTTTTTTTTCTTTCCTTACTCTTATCATTCAAACATTATGAATATCCCAAATCACACTGAAATGTCAAAGTGTGGAAAATATACTGAGAAGGGAAAGAGAATAAGATCTATGTGGACAGGGCTTGCTTTCCTATTCCTTTGTTTATTTATGGCCATGGGCAAGTTGCCTAGCCTCTCTAAGTCTTAGTTTACTCATCTATAAAATAGTGATGATAGTAATAATATTTGCTTTGTGAAGTCATAAAGATTAGATAAATGTCATAAGATTTTAAAAGTATCCTGTTATTAATAAAGTTTTATATAAAAGTTATAGAGTTATCTCAAGTTATCTCTATATCATAGTACAAGAGCTCTGTATCCTATCCTTTCAATTATTTGGTACTGGTTGTTAAGAAAATGTTTTTATGATTACACAGAGAGGTTCATTCAAGGGAGAATAATGAACAATTGAAATTGTGCTAGCCAAAGAAAAAAAAAAAGAGCCTGGAACCAGATTAAAGTATTTACTCAGATGCTGTTTCACGTCTATAACTCTATTCATTCAGAAAACCCAAGGAGCATGCTAGTAATAAGCATGACCCCTCTGTTTTTCAGACATAAAATGAATCCCTTGTCCTTATTAAAATAAAACTATGTCAGGATCAAATTATTATTTTTTTTTTCCCAAAGCCATGCAATATGTTCACTCAACAAATAGAAACCATCATATGGAAACAGTTCAAGTTGGGGAGTCTGGTTGTTTGCTCAGAGCGATCACCCCTGCCTTGTTCATCAGCTGGTGAGATTAATGGAGCACCTGAAACATACAAAGAACACCTGCTGCAGGCAAGCACCCAAGAGGCAGCATCAGTTGTAGCTGCCCTTGGCCGGAGTGAAACCTACCCATCGTTTCTGGAGCTTGAAGCTGAAGACGGAAATAGTTCTGATGGGGCTTTCTCAAATCAAGTTGGAATCGAAAGCTTAAGAGAATACATACAATGTGACTACAGAGAAACTTACACGGGATCCAGGAAAAGACAGAGTGACCCAGAAACCAAGATCAATCGAGAAGTGCTTTGTTTTCTCTTTTTTTATGGCCCCTTTTCTTGTTCCCCTCTCTTTTTTCTTTTTGAAGTCTTTATTGAATTTGTTACACTATTGCTTCTGTTGTTTATGTTCTAATTTTTTGGCCCCAAGACGTGTGGGATCTTAGCTCTGCAACTAGGGATGGAACCCACACCCTGGCAATGGAAGGCTTAACTGCTGGGCTGCCAGGGAAGCCCCTCTCCTTTCTTTTTTTTTATTCAATGTCTTATTGCCTACTTCAAACCCTAATGTTTGACTTGACCCAATTCTTGATAGACAGAGAATGACTCTGAAGATCAAATAAGTGTTTTATGGTACAATGTTTGAAAGAAATTTGACAGAGAACATTATTAATCCTTCAAAAAATGTTTGTTAGCAGCACATGGTGCCCCTTTATGGTTTAGCAAATCTAAAATAACCCGGTAATATACCATCTAATCTTTTGTGTATAATAACCTAAAAATTGTGGCTAATAGAGTGATACTATTGAAAACTTACAGCTTCTGATTCTAGTCTTGCTCTGGGCCCTTTTCCCTCCCCCATGAAGTCTTGAGAATCCCTTGGACTTCAAGAGATGAAACCAGTCAGTCCTAAAGGAAATCAGCCCTGAGTATTCATTGGAAGGACTGATGCTGAAGCTGAAGCTCCAATAGTTTGGCCACCTGATGCGAAGAACTGACTCATTAGAAAAGACCCTGATGCTGGGAAAGATTGAAGGCAGGAGGAGAAGGGGAAGACAGAGGACCAGATGGTTGGATGGCATCACCCACTCAATGAACATGAGTTTGAGCAAGCTCCAGGAGATGGTGAAGGACAGAGAGGCCTGGTTTCCTGCAGTCCATGGGTCACAAACAGTCGGACAGGACTAAGCAACTGAACAATGAAGTCTTAGCAATGGCATTAAAACAGTGATTTTGAAAGGAACTGCAGCATTATCAAGAAAGCAAAGAACACAGATCAGGAACCCAAACTGGTTTACCACATAGTAGCCAGAGCCTCTCCTCTTGATCCCAACTCTGGCCTCATATCTCTTGCCCCAATTTTTTTTTTTTATTGTTTTCAGCACAAACTCTGACGGCTTTGAATTTCAACTTCTCAAATTGAATATGATCACCACATACCTGCCTAAAACAGAAAAGTGGTCGATAGTTCACCCCTTCCTTGATTTTTATGGCTGTGGAACTGTAACCAGGCTGCACTATTGCATTTCAGCACTAAGTGGAGCCAGACACCCAACTGCCTTAAAACTTTCAAATCAGCAAAGAGCACAGCTCACTAAGTTTTCTGTGGGGTTTACAAATGGACAGACTGCAGTTTTATGGTGAATCATTTATTTAGTATATTTGAATGCCCAAGCCTCAGGGAACAGATATCAGGTGAACAATTTGTTTAGCTCATCGCCCATGGATTAAAGAAAATGGGTCAGATAAGCACAAACTCACTCAATTGTTTGCACATCACAAGTCCCATTCGCTCTACCCTTTGTTGCAGACTTCTGCATGGCAAGGGCCTCGCCTTTGGTGACTCAGATTCCAATCTGCAAGACAAGAATGGGCCCATTTGGGGAAGAGCCCTGGCTAATAGGAAGACTGATGAGAATGTTTGTGTGATGCTTTTGCAAGCAACTATGTAACTGACATTGGGACAGATTTGCCCAGGGCAGAATATTGGGTTGTAGGAGTAGGCGCCAGTCGTGGGGTGATGATGACTGTTGAGGTGACTGGTGGAGGAGGAAGAGAAAGAGTCGCAGGCCAGTCTCATCTAGAAGCAGCACAGACTGCGCAAGCTACCTAATTCTTGAGAGACACTGAGGTCCTAAGTGTACAGGAGATGAGCTACTTGCAGCTACTCTACTGCTTTCTGCCTTACTCTCCTTGTCTGTGACAGAGAGTGAGAATGCTTAGTTCCACCTCCATTCTGTCTCAGAGACATGGTGAAAGGAAGTTACAAGGTTTAAAAATCCCAATTTTTCAGTTTCTCGGGACTAAGAAGACTTTATCTTATGTGTGAGGAACTTGGTAGGATACGCCACTATAAAGCCAAATGCACGTGGCATCTAAAAAACAAAGCAAACAAATGAATATAACAAAACAGAAATAAACTTACAGATACAGAGTACAAACCGGTGGTTACTAGTGGGGGAAAAAGGGGGGTAGGGGCAAGATAGGGGTAAAGGATTAAGAGGTACAGACTTGTTCAGTCTCTAACTCGTGTCCGACTCTGAAACCCCATGAACTGCAGCATGCCTGGCTTCCCTGTCCTTCATTATCTCCTGGAGCTTGCTGAAACTCATGTCCATTGAGTCAGCGATGCCATCCAACTGTCTCCTCCTCTGAGTCCCCTTCTCCTCCTGCCTTCACTCTTTCCCAGCATCAGGGTCTTTTTCCAAAGAGTCAGCTCTTCCTATCAGGTGGCCAACATACTGGAGCTTCAGCTTCAGCATCAGTCCTTCCAATGAATATTCATGGTTGATTTCCTCTCGGATTGATTGGTTTGATCTCCTTTCTATTTTACAGAATCTTTTAGTAAAGGACAATCTGTAAAAATATTGAATCACTATGATTACACCTGAAACTAATGTATTATTGTAAATTAACTATACTTCAAGAAAATATTAAATTAAATTAAAAATTACTAAAGTTAGGCTTCCCTGATGGTCAGTGGTAAAGACTCCACCTGCTAATGCAGGAGACATCGGTTCAATCCCTGGCTCGGGAAGCTCCCACAGGCCGAGAAGCGACTAAGCCTGTGCGCCACAACTTTTGAGCCTGTGTTGGAGAAGCTGTGCTCTGCAGCAAGAGAAACCACTGAAGGGAGAAGCCTAGCGAGTAGCCGCTGCTCTCTGCAGCTAGAGAAAAGCCCAAGCAGCAGTGAAGACCCAGCATAGCCAATAAATTAACAAAATTATTTTTAAAAAATTTAAAAAGTCAAATGCCTACTAGAAGCCCAGTGCTGAGCCTGTCAGTTATCAGCTAGGATGACTGATGGCCGAATGAAGCTGTACTTAATGCTTTCTCATCCTTCTTTCCTTTCTTTCCTCCTTTGTTCAATGAACATTTACAAGTGCCTATTTTATGTCTGGCCTGTGTTTGGCACTGGGAAGCCTGCAATGAAAACCTCGCTCTCTTCCCACAAGAGCTTGTCATCTGTATTAGCAGACCAATAAAAACGCTAACAGTTAACAGGGAAATGCAGCAAGTGCTATGATAGGGTGGGAAGAGGGTTCAGTGGGGGGATGTAGTCTCATGCAGACTGAGGTCAGAGAGGGCCTCCAAAAGGCTGTGACATTAGAGATAAGCCTCGGAGAATATAAACAGATAAATAAGTGGAAAAGCTCAAAGCCATGAAACAGCCTACTTGTAGCAGTATCTTATTATCAGCTACAACTGAAAAGAGTATATGAACAAGGGCCAGAATGAGGAGTGCAGAACAGAGTTGCCCTGAAAGGATCAGAGGAGCTCACAACGAGGTCCTGTTTGTCCCTTTACTAATGCATGGCTTCCACCTGACTTATTAAAGAAGGAACTTCTCTGGACATTCTCTTCCAACTTACGGTTGGAAGAAGTGGGGTAACTGTCTATGGTCAGGTCCCTAAGGGCAGCAGAGTGAACTGATCTTGCTAACGCCATCAGCTCAGGCCTTTTCTCTCTCTCCTTCCACTGTCAACTCCTAAAATGTGTGAGATATGTGGGAGGAAGACCCAAGAGGGAGGGGACACATGTATACATAAAGTTGATCCCCTTTGCTGTACATCAGAAACTAAAAAGCAATTAAATTCCAAAGAAAAAAATAAAATGTGTGGTCCACGCTCACTGCCCCTGACTCCTCCTCTCCCATCCTCTTAGTCTCTTCTTGAACTTTGACTTCCATCCTTGAGAGGGCTTTCTATAAGACAACCAGTGTTCTTCTTCTCTGTCCATTTTATTTAGCTCATAGTCTCTTTTCAGCACATATTCTTATGACCACTTTCTCTGATGGACAAACCTCTCCTTTAGAGTCTTTTCATGGTTCTTCATTATTGCCTTTGTCAGCCTGCCTCTCCCTTTTATGTCCCCACTTGTGTATGACTCTAAAGCGGTGTCCTTGACCTGACTTTGTATTTATTCTCTTGTTCATTTTTTGTGCCTTCCTATTTCCTCTGTATCTTCTCCTCCCAAGTTCTAAGACTTAACTTTTAACCTTGCTTAATTCAAAAGGCACAATGGTGTGCTGGTTAAAAGCATGGATTCTAGTGTCAGAATGTCTGAGTTCAAATCCTGGCTCTTCTACTACCTGCCAGTGTCCCCTAATTTCCTGTATATAAAATGGGAATAATAATAGAACTTAACTTCATTGGATTATTGAAGGATTAAGTAAACTCATGTAATATGCATAGAATGGTACCTGTAACTGTTCAGTTCAGTTCAGTCCCTCAATCGTGTCTGACTCTTTGCCACCCCATAGACCGCAGCACACCAGGCCTCCCTAGTGTGTTGGCCTCCCATCACCAGCTCCCGGAGTTCACTCACCTGTGTCCATCGAGTCAGTGATGCCATCCAACCATCTCATCCTCTGTCATCCCCTTCTCCTCCTGCCCTCAATCCCTCCTGGCATCAGGGTCTTTTCAAATGAATCACCTCTTCGCATCAGGTGGCTAAAGTATTGGAGTTTCAGCTTCAACATGAGTCCCTCCAATGAACACCCAGGACTGATCTCCTTTAGAATGGACTGGTTAGATCTCCTTGCAGTCCAAGGGACTCCCAAGAGTCTTCTCCAACACCACAGTACAAAAACATCAATTCTTTGGCACTCAGCTTCCTTCACAATCCAACTCTCAATCCATACATGACCACTGGAAAAACCATAGCCTTGACTAGATGGATGTTTGTTGGCAAAGTAATGTCTCTGCTTTTGAATATGCTATCTAGGTTGTTCGTTACTTTTCTTTCAAGGAGTAAGCGTCTTTTAATTTCATGGCTGCAATCACCATCTGCAGTGATTTTGGAGCCCCCCAAAATAAAGTCTGACACTGCTTCCACTGTTACCCTATCTATTTGCCATAAAGTGATGGGATCGGATGCCATGATCTTAGTTTTCTGAATGTTGAGTTTTAAGCCAACTTTTTCACTCTCCTCTTTCACTTTCATCAAGAGGCTCTATAGTTCTTCTTCACTTTCTGCCATAAGGGTGGTGTCATCTGCATATCTGAGGTTATTGATATTTCTCCCGGCAATCTTGATTCCAGCTTGTGCTTCCTCCAGCCCAGCGTTTCTCATGATGTATTCTGCATATAAGTTAAATAAGCAGGGTGACAATATACAGCCTTGATGTACTCCTTTTCCTATTTGGAACCAGTCTGTTTGTCCAGTTCTTACTGTTGCTTCCTGACCTGCATACAGATTTCTCAAGAGGCAGATCAGGTGGTCTGGTATTCCCATCTCTTTCAGAATTTTCCACAGTTTATTGTGATCCACACAGTCAAAGACTTTGGCATAGTCAATAAAGCAGAAATAGATGTTTTTCTGGAACTCTCTTGCTTTTTCCATGATCCAGCGGATGTTGGCAATTTGATCTCTAGTTCCTCTCTGTCTTTTCTAAAACCAGCTTGAGCATCTGGAAGCTCACAGTTCATGTATTGCTGAAGCCAGGCTTGGAGATTTTTAAGCATTACTTTACTAGTGTGTGAGATGAGTGCAATTGTGCGGTAGTTTGAACATTCTTTGACATTGCCTTCCTTTGGGATTGGAATGAAAACTGACTTTTTCCACTCCTGTGGCCACTGCTGAGTTTTCCAAATTTGCTGCCATATTGAGTGCAGCACTTTCACAGCATCATCTTCCAGGATTTGAAACAGCTCAACTGGAATTCCATCACCTCCACTAGCTTTGTTCATAGTGACGCTTCCTAAGGCCCACTTGACTTCACATTCCAGGATGTCTGGCTCTAGATGAGTGATCACACCATCATGATTATCTGGGTCATGAAGATCTTTTTAATGCTGTTCTATGTATTCTTGCCACTTCTTCTTAATATCTTCTGCTTCTGCTAGGTCCCTACCATTTCTGTCCTTTATTGAGCCCATCTTTGCATAAAATGTTCCCTCGATATCTCTAATTTTCTCGAAGAGATCTCTAGTCTTTCCCAGTCTATTGTTTTCCTCTATTTCCTTGCATTGATCGCTGAGGAAGGCTTTCTTATCTCTTCTTGCTATTCTTTGGAACTCTGCATTCAGATGCTTATATCTTTCCTTTTCTCCTTTGCTTTTCGCTTCTCTTCTTTTCACAGCTAGCCTCAGACGTCCTGATTTCTCGGGGATGGTCGATCCATCCTGGTGATGTCCCATAGTGATGTATAGAGTCTTCTTCTCTTTGGTGTTGTTGGAATGAAGGGTGGTTTTGCTGTGATCAGTGATGTTCTCATTGGCAGACACTCTGTCTGTTTAGTCTCCTTTGCCGTTCCTGTCTTCATTCTGTAGCTCCTGGGGAAGGGGCAAGGCCAAATTTTGCCTTGCCTGTTCACTGCCCAGGTGTTTCTTCTTGACTTCCTACTTTTGCATTCCAGTTCCCTGTAATGAAAAGGACATCTTTTTTGGGCGTTAGTTCTAGAAGGTCTTGTAGGTCTTCATAGACCTGTTCAACTTCAGCTTCTTCAGCGTTACTGGTTGGGGCATAGACTTGGATTATTGTAATATTGAATGATTTGCCTTGGAAATGAACAGAGATCATTCTGTCATTTTTGAGGCTGTAATCCAAGTACTGCATTTTGGACTCTTCTGTTGACCATGACGGCTACTCCATTTCTTCTAAGGGATTCCTGCCCGCAGTAGTAGATATAATGGTCATCTGAGTTAAATTCACCCATTCCGGTCCATCTTAGTTCAGTGATTCCTAGAATGTTGACGTTCACTCTTGTCATCTCCTGTTTGACCACTTCCAATTTGCCTTGATTCACGGACCTGACATTCCAGGTTCCTATGCAATATTGCTCTTTACAGCATCGGACCTTGCTTCTATTACCAGTCCCATCCACAACTTGGTGTTGTTTTTGCTTTGGCTCCATCCCTTCATTCTTTCTGGAGTTATTTCTCTACTTATCTCCGGTAGCCTATTGGGCACATACTGACCTGGGGAGTTCATCTTTCAATGTACTATCTTTTTGCCTTTTCATACTGTTCATGGAGTTCTCAAGGCAAGAATATTGAAGTGGTTTGCCATTCCCTTCTCCAGTGGACCACATTCTGTTCGACCTCTCCACCGTGACCCCTCCGTCTTGGGTGGCCCCACACAGTGTGGCTTGGTTTCACTGAGTTAGACAATCTGTGGTCCGTGTGATCAGATTGGCTAGTTGTCTACGATTGTGGTTTCAGTCTGTGTGCCCTCTGATGCCCTCTCTCAGTGCCTACCATCTTACTTGGGTTTGTCTTACCTTGGTTGTGGGGTATCTCTTCACGGTTGGTCCAGCAAAGCACAGCCCAAATACTACCTCATTTAATTCTTACCAAAGTGCTAGGAGGGTGATTTCTCTACAGTCTGTGGTGCTTTTGTTAGCTGTGGACTTTACAAGTAGCAGTTTACCCTCTGAGACTAGTTTTCAGTCTTCTCGGTCTGGTCTCACTCTACTTATGCCAGTATTTTCTCTCATCAATACCCCTCACAAACTCCATGCTTCACTCTGAGCTGGTAGCACTAGCTCTACATATTTTGCTTCATACCCACTCCCGATACTATCCCAAACCCTGTGTCAGTGACGGTCTCAATCATGAAACACCTTTATACCACTCCTGATGTTATGCCAAAACCTGTGTCAATGAAGGTCTCAATCATGAAACACTTCTGTATTTTTTTTTTACTTTCAAAGTTTCCCCATCTTTTAAAAAAATATATTTACTTTATTTATTTGGCTGTGCTGGGTCCTAGCTGCAGCATGTGACCTTTGAGTTGTAACACAGGGGATCTAGTTCCCTCACCAGGGACCACACGCAGCCTCCCTGCATTGGGAGCACAGAGCTCTAGCCATTGGATCACCAGGGAAGCCTCTCCCTATCTTCTAAAAAGAAAACAGAATCCCGTCATGAAAATTTCTTGGACTTTTGAAACTTCCTTGGACTTTTGAAACTTCGTTTATTTCTGTCTTCTTCATGTAACTCCCTTGTAAACTTATATAACTTCCATATAAAATCTTTATTATCCTACTTACCATGTAAGTATCTACTCCAGTTTATTACTATACCATTATTTTATGTGGGTTAGTCAGTATAGTCTCCCTATCTGTATCATATATCGTTAAGAGAAGACTACACGAGTTACAAGTCTGTATGTTCTTCTGTGTCTAAGTGAGCTGAGGACATAATAGAAGCTCAAAAACACTTGGTTGATTTCTACTGTTGAAGCTAACTTGATGAAGTTGGTGTTTTGGGAAACACAGCTTTTTCAAATCTTGATCCAAGATAAGACCTGTAATATTTCCAAATAACTTAATCAAATGTCAGATTGTATTGTCTGTGTCCTTGACTAATGTCTCAGTATCATTTATTTGAATATGATGTTTGCCATTGATGAAATCTCTCTTCCAGATTTATATTTGTCTTATTTGAGTGTGATTAAAAAAAAAAGGTTAGTAAAAGAGAATGCGAAATTACAGAAACCAGACAACACCTAAAGTTTCTCTTTCTAAATGCCAGCTCCACAAGTAAGCTCAAAGATGTTCATTTCAATCCTTCCAACATTAGTACCACAGAACAAGTAAGCTCAAAGATGTTCATTTCAATCCTTCTGACATTAATACCACGGAAAGTGCGTGGCTGCTCTCCCACACGCTGCGTCCAGGTTCCAGACATGCCAAGACCTGAAAATGTAGAGAAATCTGGTAGGTCCAACTGCAGTGCTCGCTGTGTTAAATGCTAAGAAGGGCATTCTGCTATGAGAAAAAGATACCAAGACTATAGTGTTTCCCTTTCAAATCCTGGTGGAAATCTGAGGTTGTGCCTTGACATAGCATGCTACACTGCTTTATTTTGTTCTCCCTGGGGAGTAGCTCACATCTCTTTTTCTGAAACCTCTGGCTTGTGTGTGTCTAGGGGAAAGGGAGCCTGAGACGCCGCCCTCTTCCACGCGATCCTCTATCACTCCTTGAGTATATGTGAAGCTCGCTGGGCAAAGGTACCTGTGTTTAAGTAATTCTTATCTCACCTCCATGGTTTTAGCCAACTGTTTTTCCTTTAAATTGATTGCTTTTATTTACATACATTTACCTAAAAGGAAAAATGTCTCTATATTACTCCTGAAAATAGAAAAATCCCATTTCTGTTGCCATAAGTAAAATGTAGCCATGAATATAAATGTAACAACAGCAAAACCTTCTCATCAAATTCCAGCTAGATACTTTTGCTCTCCGAGCCCTACTTGGCTCACCCTGTGTTATTGAAGCAGATTGGTAGATGTTAGGGAGGTGTTAAGACATAATGTTAAAATGAGATTTTTTTTTCTTGTCAAAACCAGTATTATCATAAGAGAGGTGAAAGGGAAAAAATTTTCTCATTACCCAAGTTAGTTAAGATGGCATCACCGCATATCACTTAAAATTATCTCCAGTGTATCCCCAGGTTGGGATATACTAGGCTAGAAGAAAATTTAAGTTGAATCACTTTTTTAAAAAACTGAGAGAGAATCCCCAAATAAGAGGTATCTGTATGCCATTAAAGATTGTCATACACTTGTATTTTTAAATCCATAAAGCACAGTTTTGTTGGTTTTTTTTATTCTAGGATTCCTCATTAGAAGGCCTTGGGCTAACAAAGGAAGTAGTTTAGTGTAGGTACATCTCCTTTTTTGAAAACTCAATTCATGGAGGTCATCTAACTACTTGCTGCTGTTGCTCCTACTAAGTTGCATCAGTCGTGTCTGACTCTGTGCGACCCCAGAGACAGCAGCCCACCAGGCTCCCCCGTCCCTGGGATTCTCCAGGCAACAACAGAAGTTAATAAATATAATAGATATTAAGCTATACACCAAAACTTTGGCTTGTAAGGCCATGATGAGTTGAAGGGGAACAAGTCAGCAGAGGCGTAAAGGAGAAACATTTTAGGCTTGTAATAGAGCAATTGGGAAAAGACAGGAAGGAGAAAGGTGCATTAGGAAACCTGCATAGGTCCAAGTAAGTCTTCTGTTATTTTTTAAAAGGAGTTTTCAAAGTAGCATGATCAACTGTCCTGGTTTTCCTGAGACTGAGGAATTCCTTGGGACACATGACTTGTATAATTGGGAAAGTCTTAGCAAACTGAAAGGAGTTGGTTATCCTCTTTCAAAATCTTCCTTCAAGGGCTTCCCTGTAGCTCAGAGGTAAAGAATCTGCCTGCCGATTCAGGAAACACAGCCGATCCCTGATTTGGGAAGATCCCACATCAGTTCAGTTCAGTCTCTCAGTCGTGTCCGACTCTTTTTGACCCCATAGACCACTGCACACCAGGCCTCCCTATCATCACATCTCCCACAGCTGACCCAAACTCATGTCCATTGAGTCGGTGATACCATCCAAGCATCTCATCCTCTGTTGTCCCCTTCTCCTCCTGCCTTCAATCTTTCCCAGCATCAGGGTCTTTTCTAATGAGTCAGCTCTTCACATCAGGTGGCCAAAGTATTGGAGTTTCAGCTTCAACATCAGTCCTTCCAACGAACACTCAGGACTGAACTCCCATAGGATGGACTGGTTGGATCTCCTTGCAGTCCAAGGGACTCTCAAGAGTCTTCTCCAACACCACAGTTCAAAAGCATCAATTCTTTGGCGCTCAGCTTTATAGTCCAACTCTCACTTCCATACATGACTACTGGAAAAACCATAGCCTTGACTAGACAGACCTTTGTTGGCAAAGCAATGTCTCTGCTTTTTAATACACTATCTAGGTTGGTCATAACTTTCCTTCCAAGGAGCAAGCGTCTTTTATTTTCAGGGCTGCAGTCATCATCTGCAGTGATTTCAACCCACATGCCGAGGAGCAGCTGAGCACGTGCACCACTCCTGCTGAGCCTGTGCTCTAAATTCCGGGAGCCGCAACTACTGAGCCCACGTGTTGCACCTACTAAAGCCCTGAGCCCTGGAGCCAGTTCTTAGCCACAAAAGAAGCCACAAAAATGAGAAGCCTGTGCACCACATCTAAAGAAAGCCCATACAACAACAAAGACCCAGCACAGCCAAAAATAAATAAACAAGCAATTTTTAAAAAGGTTTCTTCAAGCATCATAATAAGTAGCACAGAAGTAGATGTTTTCCTTCTGTGGGTGTCAGAAGGTATATGAGATTATGGCTATAAGAGCATCTGATAGACTTTGCCATTCCCAGAGTCTAGAAATCACTTTGGGACTATTGTTAAGTACCAAGCCTTTTCCTTAAAATTGTAATTAGATTTTTTTGGCTAATGAAACTGATGAGTGTCCCCTTCCAACATGTTCGCCTTTTATTTGCTGTCTGTTCCCAAGTGCTAAGTGCTGCGTACGTAATAATCCCTCTAGGGGTTTGGCAGCATTAGCTGTACATGGTTGAAACAGAGTAACCAGAGCCATTTCAGCAGGAAAACTCTCCAGTTCAGCATGCCAGTGTCTTTTTAACAAATCATCTACTTGTCTCTTGACCTCTTACCACTTAATTTATAGGACAATGTGATTAAGGTAGTCACTGAAATGCCCCCTTTGTGCAAGAAATTTTGCTAATTTAATTCTAAGATCTTTTTATAAACCGCATGTAAAACTGAGTTATCCATCTCTACTTTGTTGAAAATCAAGATTTGGAGTTTTTCCAGATCTGTGCCTTGGGACTCTGTGGGAGAGGGAGAGGGTGGGATGATTTGGGAGAATGGCATTGAAACATGTATAATATCATATATGAAATGAATCACCAGTCCAGGTTCGATGAATGATACAGGATACTTGGCGCTGGTGCACTGGGATGACCCAGAGGGATGGTATGGGGAGGGAGGCGGGAGAGGGGTGCAGGATGGGGAGCACGTGTACACTTGTGGCGGATTCATGTTGATGTATGGCAAAACCAATATGATATTGTAAAGTAATTAGCCTCCAATTAAAATAAATAAATTTATATTAAAAAAATTTTTCTATAGGGAAATGATTACCATGAAATTTCTAATTGTACATTTTCCAAACATCTCTCATGAAAATTCTAACAGAATTTCCTAGGTGGAAAATACAATATAGTATCACTATTCCACTCTTCGTTATATAGTGGCATCATTTCTTCTTCTTAATGGCATTCTTCTCATTCATTTATTGCATTATTTTAAAAATTAGTGAGCACCTTCTTTGGCCCAATAGTAGGAACTGCAGATACTGGAACAATACAAAGTCCCTGCCTTTGTGGAGCTCACGTTCTGGTGTCTTTGAGACACTTAAAATGGTAAAAATAGGAGGAAAAAGCCTCTAAAGCATGAAGCTCACAAGCTGGAATCAAGATTGCCGGGAGAAATATCAATAACCTCAGATATACAGATGACACCACCCTTATGGCAGAAAGTGAACAGGAACTAAAAAGCCTCTTGATGAAAGTGAAAGAGGAGAGTGAAAAAGTTGGCTTAAAGCTCAACATTCAGAAAATGAAGATCATGACATCCGGTCCCATCACGTCATGGGAAATAGATGGGGAAACAGTGGAAACAGTGTCAGACCTTATTTTTCTGGGCTCCAAAATCACTGCAGATGGTGACTGCAGCCATGAAATTAAAAGACACTTACTCCTTGGAAGAAAAGTTATGACCAACCTAGATATCATATTCAAAAGCAGAGACATTGCTTTGCCAACTAAGGTCTGTCTAGTCAAGGCTGTGGTTTTTCCAGTAGTCATGTATGGATGTGAGAGTTGGACTGTGAAGAAGGCTGAGTGCCGAAGAATTGATGCTTTTGAACTGTGGTGTTGGAGAAGACTCTTGAGAGTCCCTTGGACTGCAAGGAGATCCAACCAGTCCATTCTGAAGGAGATCAGCCCTGGGATTTCTTTGGAAGGAATGATGCTAAAGCTGAAACTCCAGTACTTTGGCCACCTCATGCGAAGAGTTGATTCATTGGAAAAGACTCTGATGCTGGGAGGGATTGGGGGCAGGAGGAGAAGGGGACGACAGAGGATGAGATGGCTGGATGGCATCATTGATTCGATGGATGTGAGTCTGAGTGAACTCCAGGAGTTGGTGATGGACAGGGAGGCCTGGCATGGTGCGATTCATGGGGTCGCAAAAAGTCTGACACGACTGAGCGACTGAACTGAACTGAACTGTGTACTTACGAGAAAAGGATTAGCTAGCCAAACAGATCTTACCTATTTTTAGTCATCAGATCTGAGGTATCAAATGAATAATTTAGAACAGAATAGAACAGGAAATGATTCATATTGGAGTAGAATCAGAATAAAAAGCAAAGCAAAGCTAGACTACCCACTCTTTCTGTCTTCCTTGGAGTAGAGTTCTACAAAGGCAATCTTTTGATGTGGACATAAGTTTACCTTCCCCTGAATCTTTTCTTTAAGATTTTTTTCTTTTTTTTAAATGTTTATTTATTTGGCTGAACTGTGGAATCTGGGCTTCGTTGCTTCGTAGCAT
This sequence comes from Capra hircus, assembly GCF_001704415.2. Classification (NCBI taxonomy): domain Eukaryota; kingdom Metazoa; phylum Chordata; class Mammalia; order Artiodactyla; family Bovidae; genus Capra; species Capra hircus. The sequence continues at coordinate 55,357,030 of NC_030828.1, read as the reverse complement.
GTGAGACCTTTGTTCCCAGACCAAGGATGGAGCCCATGTCCCCTGCATTGCAAGGGGACATCTTAACCAATGGACCACCAGGGAAGTTTCTTTCCTGAATCTTGTCTAAAGTTCTTGATAAACAGCTTTGCTGAATTTATCTTGTTTTTTTTTTTCTTTAAGTTTCACTCTGTATCTATTACAACCTTCAACTTTGCTTTCATGTATAATCTTCTGTGTCCATGATATTCTTGAGAATATCAAGAATTTCACTGGGCTAGATTTTTTAAGCAAAATTTTTGTTTTCTTTCTATTGATACAGGGCCTTACCACTGAATAGAAAAAGCAAAGGAAACTATATGTCACTTCAAGATTCTTTTGGCAAGGAACATAACCACTATTACACACAATAATAGTAAATTCATTATGCATCAACAATGTGCAGGAAGTTAAAGATGGTAGAAAAGATAAATAAGGCACAGTCCTTGGTCTTAAAGAAATTACCATTACTGTGTCACATTCTAGAGACTAGCAGTCTCTAGATACAAAAGTATTCAGGAGGGTTCTGGAGTAGACAGATTACTATCCTGCTTTTCCTTACTAACAGAACTCTGATTTTGACCAAGAGTTCATTCTTCCATATGCCTCAGGAGAAAGAAATTCAATCTATGTTGGATACTTGATTAATCTAATTAATTAATTAAATAAATTAACTAACCTAATTCATCAAGATAGGTGGTGGTTTAGTCACTAAGTCGTGTCCAACTCTTGCAACCCCATGGACTGTAGCCTGCCAGGCTCCCCTATCCATGAGATTCTCTAGGCAAGAATACCGGAGTGGGTTGCCATTTCCTTCTCCAGGGGATCTTCCCACCCCAGGAATTGAACCTGGGTCTCCTGCACTGCAGCCAGATTCTTTCTCAACTGAGCTATAACGGAAGCCCAATCAGGATAATCCCTCCCCTATTCATGTAATTGACTTAAAAAGAGGTTTGTGAACCAATTTTAACAAGTCATAGGTGTTTGTGGAAGCTTCTGGAAATGGAAATTCATTGATCTGGCAGGATGTGAAGAAGTAGAATGTAGCCTCAAAAGCTACTGACAAACATCTTAAGACCACTGAAGAAGAAGAGAGGGTAGCCTGAGAATGAAGCTGTTATTAAGGAAGGCAAGCAGACGCATGGAAAAAACTAGAGTCCTTGATCACATAATTTTCCACGGGGTTAACCAACCCTGAAAGATTCTCCCACATCACTCTGGCTTTCCAGTTTTGTGAACCCATCTACTTTCTTATTAGGTCAGTTTGAATCAAGGTGAGATTATAATACTTACAGAGAACATTCCACTTGGATGCAGGTTCCAACTTTGAAAAACATAATCTAGTTGGGGAGGCAGAACTTACCATATTTCATTGACTCGGCAATCTACTTCCTTTTCCCCACATATTAGTAGCTCTGAAATCAGGATGTATCTCTGAAATCAAGTTATTGTCATAAAACTGTTCTCAGCCAAATGGCAGCCTATCTTAGTTGCCAACGCTTGTGCATGCGTGTATGACCTTCGTCATACCGTTTTCATATTACTGATGCTTTAATTATAGGTATTATTCGAAATACATATATTAAGTTTTTGAGTGTGTTTAGTTGTGTCTGACTCTGAGACCCCATGGACTGTACCCCACCAGGCTCCTCTGTCCATGGAATTTTTCACGCAAGAATACTGGAGTGAGTTGCCATTTCTTACTCCAATATATTAAGTTTAATTGCCATTTAAAATTAATCATAATTACATCATGATTCAGAACTGAAATAAAAGCTTATTCTATCTGCAGTAAAGCAGTGAAACATACATTTTATATAGATGAAGCCATATTCATCCTCGAAAGAAATACAATTTCATAGTTTCTCACAAATACTTTATAAGGACCTCGGAAATAAAGACCCCCCCAATAAGTAAAGCTGTGTTGCATTCTGTCATTGACATTCATGCAAAAGGAATGCCCATCACACCAAACAAAGCACTTGAAAGTAAGAAGAAGAGTCAAATTCTTTGGGAAAGATACAAGAAATTTCAAACTCGTGAGAGGCTTGTGTTATGGATTCATGCATAAGGCACTGTGTCATAGAGAATGGAAATATTACCAACTGTCTTTTGCTTGTAGGAAACATTGCCAAATTGATTTTTTGGGTAGATTGTGGTTATACCAGCTGCATATGAGAATTCATTTTCCTGAAATAGGGAGTTTCGACTCTCTACTATTACTTTTGTTCTCAAAAGCCAGATCAGCTTCTTTTCTTTACATTTTGTTCTCTAAATGAAAGACCAACACTGTTACTGGAGATAATATTATTTAGCTCTGATAAAAATCTGTTTGGGGACTTCCCTGGTGGTCTACAGGTTAAGACTCAGTGCTTCCAATGCAAGGGATTCGAGTTTGATCCCTGGTTGGGGAACTAAGATCCCACAGAGTGTGCGGTATGGCCAGAAAAACCCACATCTGTTTCAAATACTATGTGGTATCACTTATATGAAGAATCTAAAATTTTTTTAAAAAGGTCAAACTTATAGAATATGAGAGTAGAAAAGTGGTTGGCAGGGCTTGCTGGGTGGGGGAACAAGGAAAATTTTGTAAAACGGTACAAACTTTTTTTCAGTTATAAGATGAATAAGGCCTGAGAAGCTAAAATAGAGCATCGTGGCTACAGTTGATAATACTGTATTGTATAACTGAAATTTGCTGAGAGAGTGGAACTTGGATATTCTCAGACCCAAAAAGAGACAAATAGGTGAGGTGATGGATATGTCCATTTATTCTTTGGAGGGAATTCTTTAACAATGTGTACACGTATACACATTAAACCATTACAATGCACACTTAAAATACATTACAACGTTGTCAGTTCTCTATCAATAAGCAGAAAAAAATAAGAACCTGAGAAAACCATTCGAACATTGCAACCTGCACCTCTCAGCATCAATTGAGCTGACTAGATCCTTCCTTCTCCTGGAATTCTCATCTGTAGTATCCATAGGATGACCTGTATTTCCCTGGAAATGCTTATGTACAATAGAACGGAGGCTTCTTTATTGTTTGTATGTTTGAAATGTTTACAGACATATGGAGAGTGTGGAGAGACTGCTGTCTACTGGAACTAGACCTCTAGATAGTCCCTAAGAAATTTAATTCTACACTACGGAGAATATCCTTTTCAAAGCCAGATCTGATACTCCTGCCTGTGGAATCACGTACAAATAGCTCAGTCTGATATTCAGTTTGATAAAGCAAGCCTAAATTTCCAGCTTTATCTTGCACCACACCCTTCCAAAGATGCCATTCCTCAGTCGCAGCAGAGTGCTTGCCTTTGCCCAAATGTACCTGTACCTTGCTTCCTCCTTCCTTGTGGAGTCCTTTGCCATTGTCCTTCTGATGGCATTCCTCCCATCAAGTACTGCTGTTTTACATCTTCTTACTAAGAGCTAATGTCTCCCTTCTTTATTTTTCTACCATTATCATTGCATATTGTGTCCCGCCTACACTTAGTTTATCTTGTATTAAAATTAAGAGTCATGTGTATATGCGTGTTTGCTCAACTACACTGTGGGTTACTGAGAGCAGTGAACCAATTTTTATTTCATTTTATTCATGCAATAATGAATGGGGGTAGCCTCTGTCTTAAATGCACTCATGAAATTTCTGGTCAATCAGAAAAGCCAGACATGAACCAATAATTACAAGTATGTTGAGCATAATGATGAAGAAATGCAGATTAAAAAAAATATTTATTACATTTTTACTCATTTTTAAAATTTTTGGCTGCCCTGGATCTTTGCTGCTGCACGCGGACTTTCTCTAGTTGCGATGAGTGAGGTGGGGCACTCTGTTGTGCTGCGCAGGCTTCTTACTCCAGCTGCTCCTCTTTTCATGGAGCGCGGACTGTAGGGTACATGACCTTTGTTGCTGCATGGCATCTGGGATCTTCCCAGACTGGGGATTGAACCCATGACCCCTGCACTGGCAGACAGACCACCAGGGAAGTCCCAGAAACACTGATTTTGGCAAGAGCATATAATGTGGGGATAAAATTCAGCCTGGGGAATTAGGGAATGTTTCCTGGAAGAAATAATGTTTATAGCAAATTCTAACAGAGAGTAGGAAATAGCTAGGTGAGAGTGGGAAGGAAATTGAAAAAGTGCATGAGAACAGTATCTAAGAAATACAAGACTTCAGAAATAATGATATGTTCTAAGTACTGGAAAAAGTCAGCCTCACTTGATGTGAGGCTTATAGAAGTAGGCAGGGGCTAGCTCATGCAGTCCTAATAATTTATTATTTTATCCTGTGGGGAACAGGATCCTGGAGTTTTTAATCAGGGAATTGAGGAGATCAGAATTATGTTGTTAACAGCGCACGTGACGGCAATGTGAGGAACAGATCGGAGCCATGAGTAGATGTGGGAATGTCAGTTGTTTAGGGGTTTTTTTGATGGGGAGAGGAGAGGTTGGGATTGGTTTTATTTGTTTGTTTTTTGGTAATAATGCAGATAAGAGACAATAGTGATTTAAATCATTAGATCTTCGTATGTCCCACAATGTTGAGTACAAGTGCTTGTGTCCAGTATGCTGCTGCTAAGTCACTTCAGTCGTGTCCGACTCTGTGCGACCCCATAGACGGCAGCCCACCAGGCTCCCCTGTCCCTGGGGTTCTCCAGGCAAGAACACTGGAGTGGGTTGCCATTTCCTTCTCCAATGCATGAAAGGGAAAAGTGAGAGTGAAGTCGCTCAGTCGTGTCCGACCCTCAGCGACCCCATGAACTGCAGCCTTCCAGGTTCCTCTGTCCATGGAATTTTCCAGGCAAGAGTACTAGAGTGGGGTGCCATTGCCTTCTCCGTGTGTCCAGTATAGTTAGTTACATAAATGCTTCTTGAACTAAAGTACGTTAATTGACACATCACATGTAAATCACAAGGCAATGTCAGGAAGGCCTTTCAAACAGTCAGGCATTCTTTTCCCGGTGACCTCCTGAGGTCTGTGAGTCCCAGGGTCTGATGAGCAGACTTTATTTATTTAGATGATTCCTGGAGATTCCATATCAGGAAGAAATTGCTGTAGCTAAAACTACTGCCAGCCACATTTTATGGGAAATGCCCCTGCAAAGGTCAGTTGTTAGGTACTGGTGGAGATGACATTCCTTTCAGCTTTGAGGAAGGAAGCACATACTTTCTCATTAGCTAGCTCCTTTGCTTTGGTTGCTAATGTTTCAAAATATGCAAATAAAATCTCTCCCTTAGCTTACTACATAAAAACAACGCCTATGCTTTTCACCTTTTGTGAAGGTAGAAAATCATATTCCAGGTGTGAAATTTGATTATTTTGCATCTTAGTAATTTTTTAAATTTCAAGATAATCATTTATCTTGAAAAAGGGAAGCATGTAATGGGTATGCATAGATGTGGTTCGAGAAGAAAAGTCAAGGATAATTTCTTCTTTGCCACATTTTTACCTTGAAATGAACATAATTACAATGTATTAGAAAATGTTTTGAATATTTTTTAAAACAATGAGCAGAGGGAAACAGCAAGTTATCCAAGGCATAATTATCCAGGGTGGCTGGTAGGTATACCTGTATCTATATCCATATGCTTTCAGTTACCAAATATTACAATATAATTACTTCAAAAAATAATTTTGTTTATTTTTGGCTGTGCTTGGTCTTCATTGCTGCGTGGGCATTTCTCTAGTTGCGGTGAGCAGGGGCTACTCTCTAGTCACAGAGCTTCGTCTTCTCTTATGCCTCCCAGCCTCTAGAGCACGGGCTCCACAGTCACGTTGCACGGGGTAGGGGAGGGCTTAGTTGCTCCTGCTGCGTTGGCAGGCGGATTCTTTACCACTGAGCCACCAGGGAAGCCATATAATTACCTTTCGACCAAGCTTCTTTTCACTGTGACAAAACAAAAAGGTTGATCCCATTTCCTTTAAACCCAGTGTTCTCATCTGTAAAGTGGGGATAATAATATGTACTTCATGAAATTGTACAGATTAAATTTTTTAAATGTTATATTAAAAAAGTACATAAATATTTGACTAATGAAATAATATATAGAAATCATACTAAGATGCTCTGAATACTAGCTTTGCATAGCTAATCTCCTCTATTCAACCTGAAAGATTTGATATTATTAAACAAATGATTACATTACAGATTGGATTAAGGGAAATTTTTAGATAAAAATTTTCCAGCTTTACTGAAATATAATTGAATATATAACGTTGTAAATTTAAAGTGTCTATATGTTGACTGATGTATGTATATATCGCATAATGATTATTGCCTTCAGTTCAGTCTGGTTCAGTTGCTCAGTCATGTCTGACTCTTTCCAACCCCAAGGACTGCAGCACACCAGGCTTCCCTGTCCATCACCAATTCCCGGAGCTGTCTCAAACTCATGTCCATTGAGTCGGTGATGCCATTCAACCATCTCATCCTCTGTCGTCCCCTTCTCCTCCTTCCGTCAATCTTTCCTAGCATCAGGGTCTTTTCAAATGAGTCAGCTCTTCGCAATACTAGGTGGCCAAAGTATTGGAGTTTCAGCTTCAGCATCAGTCCTTCCAATGAACACCCAGGATTGATCTCCTTTAGGATGGACTGGTTGGATCTCCCTGCAGTCCAAGGGACTCTCAAGAGTCTTCTCCAACACCACAGTTCAAAAGCATCAATTCTTAGGCACTCAGCCTTCTTTTATAGTCCAACTTTCCCATCCATACATGACTACAAAAACCATAGCTTTGACCAGACAGACCTTTGTCAGCAAAGGAATGTAGCTTTAGCCAAAAGTATCATCATGTCACGTAATTACCACTTCTTTTTTCTTATGAGAACATTTAATATCATCTCTCTTAGCAACTTACAAGTATATAACATGGTATTATTAAATATAATCTCCAAGCTCTACACTTAGACTCCCAGAACTTATTAATCTTATAACTGTAAGTTTGCACCCTTTGACTTAGACAAATTTTTAAGCAATTGCAATTAGTCTTTGATTCACTTTTCTGCGCAGTCTTTTCAGACCTAATCTCTCCCAAGGTATTGCATGATATATTGAGTTTTCTTTTCCTCTAACCTTATTTAAGGAGAAGGAAATGGCAACCCACTCTAGTATTCTTGCCTGGAGAATCCCAAGGATGGGGGACCTGGTGGGCTGCCGTCTATGGGGTCCCACAGAGTCGGACACGACTGAAGTTGACTTAGCAGCAGCAGCAGCAAACTTATTTAAACTCTCAACCTTTTCATGGGACTGACCTTAGCTAGGTGTTAGGAAGAAAATACTCTTACTAAGCTAATTTGAATTGAAGCATTTACTTAATTTTGTCTTTCTGGGTATATTTACTTTGAAAACAGGATAATCATTCATCTAACTTGTGACTTGGTAGTGGAATTTTAAACTCTGTAAAGGAGATGTTTTTTAGGTCGGGGAACAATTTTGCCTGGTGGGCTTTCCTGGTGGCTCAGCGGTAAAGAATCTCCTGTCATGCAGGAGACGTGAGTTGACATGGGTCCAATCCTTGGTTTGGGAAGACCCCTGGAAAAGGAAATGCCAGCCCACTCCAGTATTCTTCCCTTGGAAATCCCATGGACAGAGGAGGCTGGCAGGCTACAGTCCATGGGGTCCCAAAGCGTCAGATGTTACTTAGTGACTAAACAAAAACTGAAAGCGGTAGTTCTCGGTCTTAGTTGCACGTTAGAATCAAGCTTTTAAAAGATGTCTATCGCAAAGACCCCACTTTCAGAGATTCTAATATGACTGGTACACAGTGGGATGAAAGTGAAAGAGTACAGTGAAAAAGTTGGCTTAAAGCTCAACATTCAGAAAACTAACATCATGGCATCCAGTCCCATCACTTCATGGGAAATAGATGGGGAAACAGTGGAAACAGTGTCAGACTTTATTTTGGGGGGCTCCAAAATCACTGCAGATGGTGACTGCAGCCATGAAATTAAAAGACCCTTACTCCTTGGAAGGAAAGTTATGACCAACCTAGATATCATATTCAAAAGCAGAGATATTACTTTGCCAACAAAGGTCCGTCTAGTCAAGGCTAAGGTTTTTCCTGTGGTCATGTATGGATGTGAGAGTTGGACTGTGAAGAAAGCGGAGCACCAAAGAATTGATGCTTTCGAACTGCGGTGTTGGAGAAGATGCTTGAGAGTCCCTTGGACTGCAAGGAGATCCAACCAGTCCATTCTAAAGGAGATCAGCCCTGGGTGTTCTTTGGAAAGAATGATGCTAAAGCTGAAACTCCAGTACTTTGGCCACCTGATGAGAAAAGTTGACTCATTGGAAAAGACTCTGATGCTGGGAGGGATTGGGGACAGGAGGAGAAGGGGATGACAGAGGATGAGATGGCTGGATGGCATCACCGACTCAATGGACGTGAGTTTGAGTGAATTCTGGGAGTTGGTGATGGACAGGGAGGCCTGGCATTTCATGGGGTTGCAAAGAGTCAGACACAACTGAGTGACTGAACTGAACTGGGACCCAGGTATTAACATTTTTAAAGCTTCCCAGAAGGATTCTAATATGTAGCTAGCATATTAGGTTTGAAACCACCAGGTTAAAATGACTTTCTTGATTTAACTTTCAATACTAAAAAATTTCCATTTTTCTGTTATGTGAGTTTCAAACACATCAACTTATGTGTACTATATCTGGTAAAAAGAAGACTAGGAAAAAAATTAATTGAAAGATAATAGAGGGAAGCCCAAATAATTATTTATTATTATAGTAATTATGTATAATACTAGTAATAATAATTATTGTGTCATCAAAGCCAAATCCCACATTTTATTAATGAGGAAAGAGACTCAAATTATTTAAGTTACACAGAGATAGAGCCAGGACAAACTTTAAATGACGAATAATTGGATATTTTAAAATACCCTACTTTTTTCACTTTTTGAAATTTAATTCACTTATTGATGGACTAATGGCTCAGATGGTAAAGAATCTGCCTGCAGTGCAGAAGATGAGGGTTGGATCCCTGTGTCGGGAAGATCCCTGGGAAACAGGAATGGCTACCCACACCAGTATTCTTGCCTGGAGAATCCCATAGACAGAGGAGCCTGGCGGGCGACAGTCCATGGAGGTCTCAAGAGTCAGACATGACTGAGCGACTAACGCACACAATGGACTAAACTCACTTTAGAATATGATTCATTATATAAGTGACAAACGTCCAAGCAATGCACAAAGATATAAAATGACAAGCAAATCTCCAAAACCACTTCAAATCTCACTTTCAAAGGTTGCTTTTTAAAATTTTTCTCCACAAAGAGTATAACCATTATCTTCCACAAGGCGGCAGTATTGCTTACTCTTCAACAGTCTCCCCAAGGCCTGATGCAAAAAATAATGTCACTCAGTTGTGTCTGACTATTTAAGATCCCCTGGACTGTGCAGCCTGCCAGGCTCCTCTGTCCACGAAATTCTCCAGGCAAGAGTGGGCTGCCATTTCCCTCTCCAGGGGATCTAACTGACCCTGGGATTGAATCCAGGTCTCCTGCATTGCAGGCAGATTCTTTAATGTTTGAGTCACACCAGCTATACTTCCCTAATTATCCAGGGTGGCCTTTGAAGACTCAGGCCCTCCCAGAGAAGAATCAGGCCCTTTTACTAAAATGCCCCATGAAAGATTCCTGATCCAGGATGAAAACCAGAAGTGAATAAAGAACTATGCCAGGCAGAGCTGTAACTGTATGGACAAACAGTAGGCATAGATCAAGGTCTGAGGCAACCAGTGGAAGCACAAGGCAAGGTGCTTTCTGAAACCTATGGGATACCCCTCTCTGTGGAGGCATAAAGGGCTGGGTCCAGTTTTGTGAAAATGTGCATCCAACTCTGTCATGCACAAAAATTTCCGTTTGCAACAGACTGATCTGAGGCTGTAGGACATGGTTAAGGGCTTCTGTGGTGTCCCTGTGGCTCCAAGAGGATGTGGGCTGCTAGAAAACAGCCTGGATCTTTTGATAGTGCCCTTGTAAAATGTGTTGAGGGGATCATGTTTGGGTTTCTCAAACCTTGTATATTCCCAGACGGAAACAGATGATACATAAACGTGTTCTAGTTGTTGTCACTAAATTCTACAGACATAAGGAGAATAATTTTTAGACTTTCTATGTAATAAAATGTATCTTCTAGAATGAAAAGTTTATAACTGGCGACATCTTTGAAGAGGATGCCCCATCTTTGTGATGTTCAGAAATAGGCTTCTCCATGACCTAGGAGGGGATGCAACTGAAGAAAGTCATAACATGATCAGATCTTAGGAAGAAAACTCTTTTTAATGTCTTCAAAGCCTGAGATTATTGAAGCAGGGATGGGACCTGGGGCATGGAATGGAATATGAGTGAGAAGGGGTATGGAAGGGAAATTCTATCCCCAAAGAGAACCCAGGCAAACCAGAGTAAAACAGATATGTGAGAAACACATGATGGACTTTGCCAGATAAAGCTCTAATAACTTTGAACTATAGTGATCTGTTTGGGATCCTTTGGAGTAAAGGGTTTATTCTCTAACACAGAACATAGAGCAAGGACCAAAAACTCAGTTTTTGCTTTTCCGAATCAAAGAACTCTCTAAAACCTTCCAAGCTTTTAGATCAACTTATAGTTCAAAAGGTCTTTTGGTAACCAGTGGCAGTTGCTGTGCCTAACTGCAACAAGAAACAAGATAGACATCATATTAAATATTGTGAGTGATAACGTCAATTCAAGTTTAAATCCTTACTTTTGACAGGCATTTTTCTTTTTAGGACCCCCTGTTGTTCTTGTTGAGTTGCTAAGTTGCTTCCAATTCTTCATGACCCCATGGACTGTAGCACATCAGGCTCCTCTGTCCATGGGATTCTCCAAGCAAGAATACTGGAGTGGGCTGCCGTGCCCTCCTCCAGGGGATGTTCCTGACCCAGGGATCAAACCCATGTCTCCTGCATCTCCAGCACTGGCAGGCAGATTCTTTGGCAGGGAAGAGTTGAATTGACGTTATGAGACTCACAATATTTAGGGCGCCCTAGTGATTTCGTCAGAGAAGGCAATGGCATCCCACTCCAGTACTCTTGCCTGGAGAATCCCATGGACGGAGGAGGCTGGTAGGCTGCAGACCATGGGGTTGTGAAGAGTTGGAAACGACTGAGTGACTTCACTTTCACTTTTCACTTTCATGCATTGGAGAAGGAAATGACAACCCACTCCAGTGTTCTTGCCTGGAGAATCCCAGGGACGGGGGAGCCTGGTGGGCTGCCGTCTATGGGGTCGCACAGAGTCAGACACGACTGAAGCGACTTAGCAGCAGCAGCAGCAAATGATGTGCCTGATTTCAACCATGAAGTTACGTTCTTTTTTTTTTTTTTTTGGTATTCGGTATCCAAACTTCATTCTATGTTAGGGCAGTTGGCAATGTGTCCTGTCATCATGGCTTATAATTCTGACCATTTCCTTCATGAGGCTTAGAAATCTTGATTTCTGCCTAGTACTGGCAGAAATTTGACTGCTAAAAGAAATGAGACGTTGACTTGCATTTTCTGGGTTTGAAGCTACAATAAGTTTTGCACAGGGTATATAATGTAGGTAATGAGTCCTCCCAAACCTCGAATTGGAAATATGAAACCTGATCAGAAGTCACTGAGGAAAACTCAATGTGCTCCAAGACACTATAAGGAGAGGCTGGTGAAAGGAATCTTGTCAATAATGCAGGCAGAATGCCATGATCATTACTACAGAGTTAGTAGAACTGTGAAAAAATATTTTTAAAAAGACCACTGTGTTTTCTTAATTTCACCTGAATTCAAGTAAAAGATCAGTGTAAAAACCAAGAAGGGAAAAGCTGTGCCAGAGTCCTGTCATGCCCTTCTTTGCTCTGGAGCCAAGTGCACAGTAACCAAGAAAGATGCTCTTAGTGACCAATAAGAGCATGTATGATTCATTGTCTGAGAAGATTTCCTGCTTGGTAGATTGCTCATCAATATCTGGTTCCCCTGCTTGTGGGAGGATCACATTTACCCATCCTCATGAACTCAGACGTCTCCATGTCTTACTCTGGCCTTTGATATGTGAGTGGAGGCTTTGGGGGCTCCTCTGGCATAAGCAGGCTTTTTTCAAGCTCCCTTTTTCCTCTGCCATGATTACCAGTAATATTGCAGATAGAAGTTGCTCCATCAGCCTGGGTGCTGGATTAAAGGTTTGTGATGCAGTCTCCTTTCTTGGCCTCTATTGCCCGTGTTGTGCGAACAAGATGTGAACTTTTATTGTTTCAAGCCACTGAAATTTGGGGGTTGCTTGTCATTGCAGCACAACTGGCCCTTCCAGCTGGACTGATCTGTTCAGCCTACTACATGCATTCTCAGTGGAAAGAATATTGCCCCCAATGGGGCAAAAGTTGATTCTTGGAGGACAGAAGAGCCTTACTCTTATGTATAAAGCAGAGATTACATATAATACATAACAAATATACAATATATGTGTGGTATTAAATTTTCACGGGGCTAGGGGTGGGGAACTGGGCTTCCCTAGTGGCTTTTCTGGTGGCTCGAACAGTAAGGAATCTGCCTGCAATGCAAGAGACCTGGGTTCAATCACTGGGTTGGGAAGATTCCCTGCAGGAGGGCATGGCAACCCATTCCAGTATTCTTGCCTGGAGAATTCCCATGGACAGAGGAGCCTGGAGGGCTAGTCTGTGGGGTTGCAAAGAGTCAGACATGACTGAGCAACTAACACATGGGGTGGAGAACTAGGGAAAAAAATGTCTAAAAATGCTCATTGGGATACAATAATGAAATAAGGGTTGAGAAACATTGGTCTGTTGGCAAAAAGTAATGGTCAGCCTATCTTTAAAGAGTCTAATCCAGAGATTCGCAACTCTGGTAGCATATTTGAAACTTCTGGAGAGCTTTTTAAAAATACTGATATCCCAGTGTGGTTCTCAGAGATTCTAATTTAACTGGTAGAATCCACATTTTGGTATTTTTTAAAAGGTCCCAGGTAATCCTAATTCTCACTTGGGCTTAAGAACCACTGGACCAGACATTCTCCAAGGCAAAGCAGCATTGCTTCCCCTGGGAGAGGTGCCACATAAATAGCAGAGAAATAGCACAGTGTACTGGAAATGGCTGGCGCGGAGTACAACTCACTTCTATTTTAGAAGGGCTATTCTGGCCTCACACCAGGTAACAAAAAGCTGGATTCATCAGGGAGAAAGAGCAATGTCCAATTTCTGTATCTTATCTTTCCCATTTCATGACACACTATTTGAATGCAGAGGGTCTTTTATGACTCATTTGGAAAACACAAGAAGGGAAAAAATATGGCTGTAGTTATTCCTGGGTTAGTACCCATAGTCAGCATTTTCTGCATAGACGCAATTTAGAAATCATCTCTATCTTCAGCTCCTAAAATTTTAAATTCTTACTGAGTTAAAAAGCTATTCAGCATGGAATCTTCTTTATCCTCTATACCCATGGGAACTCTAGATGCCAGGGGAACACTTTCACATACATTGTGAAAATTAAAACTTACATAATTTTTTTTAATTGAGAAGATAAAGCCCTTTCTTCTTCTTAGAAAGGGATCTTGGTAGCTAAATGACAGTGGCAAAGGATTATCATGACCGAATTTAGTCATTAGATGTACCATCACTTATTCTTTCCTGAAATGTCACTTGGAATTGACAGTGATATGTCTGTATTTTAATGAAGTGACTCCATTTCCAGCCAGGAATTCAAAATTATATGTGTTGATTAAAAAGGATATCATTTTATATTTTCCTTTTATATATCTTCACAAGAGATGGCATTTACACTGGTCTCACTTTTTTGGAGGTTCTGACTAAAAGGTGTAGATTGTCTTTCTTGTTGTTATTTTTGGTCACAGAGCACTTAGTTTAAGGGCAAGGGTGGAGATATTTGCAGGCATTACTTGTGAAATTTCTTGAAGCTGGAAAGCAAAATTTCTAGGAAATTCTTCATGAGAAGGAGAGAGTCAGCATCGGTTGTGCAAGTTGATAAATGCTCACAACTAGCTTGTCAACACTGTTGATGATTTCGGTAAATGCAGAAATGAGAAAATCAAGTGTTTCAGGTTACCTATAGAGACAAGGGTGGATAGATGCAGAGAGGGATAAAATGGGAATCTAAGAAAGCTTAGAAGCTAACTCATGAATTAGATTCATCTAATTCCACAAGAAGGGCAACATTATGTTATAATGAATCCTTTTCAAAATGCCAATGGGCCCCACTCACAAAAGGGAGGAGAGCAACTGAGTGTCATATGATGCTGCTCCCAAAAGCATAGCTCACTGGGCAAGAAGTAGAATCTTGTCCTGAGTGAGGTTGGGCTAATTATATTCTCTCTCCTGGATATTTGGAATTAGGATATTATCTCTATATAGTTTATCTTGGGCAGTGGAGCTATTAAGTGACAAAGAGCTGGGGCTAGACTGCTGTTTTCTACCAAGGGACTGCAGCAGAGAAAGCCAATCTTCAAGAGAAAAAAAAAAGATATTACTGAGCTTAGAAGAGATGAAAAGACTACCTTTAGTCCATGGCTTTCAAGTCCCTTGACATGTGAAGTTCCATGTCCAGATCTGGTTGTCCCACCATCTTTGGTTCTACAAGATTCTCCTGTATCCTTTTAATCATTACTCCTTGTGCTTGAGCTAATTTCAGTGGGTCTCCGTTCCTTTCGAGCAATTATCCCTGATTACGAGTGTTCTTCACAACGAACAGCTAAAATCTATGAAGGACATAGGCCACATTTACTGCAGACGTTCAGCTTCTTAAAATTTTGCTTTAAATTATCCACGTTAGCCTTCTGGTCGATGAACTGGCTGTTTGTTGTAACAGATGTGGCAGGCTTTGTGAGCAAACGGGTCAGAAAGAAGTGCTGAATGGCATGAAATCTTTGCAGCAATGGGCACACGTTTTATCATACATGTTCGAAACAAAAAGGCAAAGATCCAAACATGCAAAACCTTATGGTTGCATTTTTCCTTCTTTAAACTAATTAAGCCCTTAATAATATAGCTAGATTTAAAGGAGATTTGCATAGCAATGTAATGTCTCCATTATAAAGGGTTTGAAAAGATGCTAAGGTGGATAGAAAAATCAGCTCTATCAGTTCCATTAATTTCTGGCCCCCTTTTGCTTCTGCTTTAGACCCCTGACACCAATTATGCAAATGTGTTCACACAGTGTCTGGTTGCTTTTGCATTATAATTTAAATGTAGGTGTTTTACGAAGACAAAAGGAAATGCATTGTCCTTTTCAAAATTTCGAATTTGAACGGATTCACTGATTTTGTTCCTGTCGAATTACCAGGCAGCTGGAGAAACAGCTGGACCAGTTTCTGAACGCCAACAAAAAAAACCCACAAGTCTGAATTACAATAGGGGTTTTCATCAGAATTTTATAGTATTGTTAATAAATACAATACACACTTTAGTAGTAGTTGGCTGCTTTCCTGTTTACATTAGCAAATGTATTGTAAAGATGAAGTCAGATGCACTAGGAGTTGCTTGATTCACTGAGAGAAATCATTTTGGACTTTATTTTAAGGATTACAAAGACCATTTTGAAGGAAGATCTAAAGATCCCTGTCTTAGTTTCCTCGGGGCGGTAGGGCTTGGTGGACCTTGAGGATTGCTTGGTTTAACACCCAGTTCCACCAGCTGTGTGACCTTGTAAGTTACTTGACCTCTCTGTGCTTTAATCTTCTCATTTGTGAAGTGGGGATAAAACAGTGCCTACTTCAGTGGCTAGTTGTGAGGATTAAATGAGTTAGTTTATAGCACTCAAGATGGTGCCTAGCTTGCCTAGTGGCTCAGACAGTACAGAATCTGCCTGCAGTGCAGGAAACCCGGTTTCATTCCTGGGTTGGGAAGACCCCCTGGAGAAGGGATAGGCTACCCACTCCAGTATTCTTGCCTGGAAATTTCCATGGACAGAGGAGCCTGGTGGGCTGTTACAGTCCATGGGGTCAAAAAGAGTCGGCCATGACTGAGTGACAAACACACAGAACATACATACATACAATACATACATACATACAGTATACACACATGCACACATGCATACAGTATACACACATGCACACATGCGTACAGTATGTGTACAGACATAAAGTATCGTTAGTCATTATTACACCCCCAAAATGCAAAATCATATTATTTTCCTAAAATTTCAGCCAGTGGAACTAATTATTCCAATTAGTGCAATATCCTGTCAAACCCAGTTAGTGACTCAAAGTATGGAAATAAACATATGTCTGCCTTTTTACAGGCAGACCAGTACGGGTAAGGAGGGGTATACAGTCATGCATGTATATGCTGCCTGATCTCAAAGATCAGGCTTCGTACTTTCTTATGAGTACACATCCTTCCCAGTAGGTTGGCTGAATGACTGTGTTATCTTGAGACAGGGCCAGCACCTTCTGGTTAACAGTAAGTGGACAAGGTACACTGCGTCAAGATAGGACAAGGTGGACCCCACTGCAGGTTCTGGGAGGAAATCCTTGCCTCGCTGATACATATTGGAAGGACACGGAAATAGGGAAGTGAGGGTGTCCTGGGGAAGCAGTTGATGACAAGGAGAAATAACTCTGGTTAGAGAGTTTACCTAAATTGTGTTTAGGTAATCCAGATAATCTGTGTCAGAATCGGAGCATGTTACTAGAACCACAGCAGCAATGGCAAATTACACTGGATGTTGGGGTAAAGATTGGTTAGGATGGTCCTAGGGGTGGTTTGTGTAGAACCTTCATGTCCAACTGGAAGGGGGAGGAAGAAAAGAATACCAGGATGTTTATGAAGGAGTGAGGTAGTCCTTTAAGTAGTTTCTTTCATCTTCTAAACTTTGTGGAACAGAAAGCATCATTGATCTTCTGGACATTTTCTCAGTGAAGGAATGGTGATCTTTAAGAGGACCTTACATCAGTCCGGGCAATATGTCTGAGTGATAGGTATGAGAAAAAAAAAATAAAAAGAACTATGCTCTTACAGAATTATTAGATTTTTCCAGGCAGTAAACTCTAAGAGATTGAAAGCTTCCTTCTCTCTCTCCCTTTCTCTTATGTCCAGGAAAACACTGCTTCTTAACATGCAAGGAAGAACTAGGCTTATTTCAGTTCAGTTCAGTTCAGTTACTCAGTCGTGTCTGACGCTTTGCGACCCCATGAATTGCAGCACACCAGGCCTCCCTATCCATCACCAACTCCTGGAGTTCACTCAGACTCACGTTCATCAAGTCCGTGATGCCATCCAGCCATCTCATCCTCTGTCGTCCCCTTCTCCTCCTGCCCTCAATCCCTCCGAGCATCAGGGTCTTTTTCAATGAGTCAAAGCTTCACATGAGGTGGCCAAAGTACTGGAGTTTCAGCTTTAGCATCATTCCTTCCAAAGAAATCCCAGGGCTGATCTCCTTCAGAATGGATTGGTTGGATCTCCTTGCAGTCCAAGGGACTCTCAAGAGTCTTCTCCAACACCACAGTTCAAAAGCATCAATTCTTCGGTGCTCAGCCTTCTTCACAGTCCAACTCTCACATCCATACAGGCTTATTTAGCATGACATAAAAATCTACTTTGAAAATTCACATTTTTTTGATTACCAAGATTAGGGAAGCACAATGGCTTTTGGAATCAGAATTGCATTAGTTGCAAAGGAAACTGATCTTCTATGAGAGTTGTTGTTGTTGTCCAGTCACTCAGTCATGTCCAACTCTCTGTGACCCCATGGACTGCAGCACACCACGCTTCTGTCCTTCGCTACCTCCCAGAGTTTGCGCAAACTCAAGTCCATTGAGTCGGTGATGCTATCCAACCATCTCATCCTCTGTTGCCCCCTTCTCCAACTATGAGAGGTGAATACTGCTCAAATATCATTGTGGTCGCTCTAAAGTTAATGAGTCTCCCTAACTATCATTGATCATAACTATTTCTTGTTGCAGAAAAGAATTCCTTTTCATACCTGCAATCGTAATCTGTTGTCTAAATTATGTAGGCAGATAAACTGAGCATTTGGAAATCAGAGACTCTAAGGCATGTACTCGGTAGTCAATTAACATTTGCTGAATGAATGAGATATTCAGTGTGCACTACAAGATAATGGCGATGACAATGGTTAGAAATGAAGGAGGAAAAGGAAAGGGAAAGACAGGGAAAGAAACAGCTGTAGCTCTAAGGCAGCTGGCATGACAATTACTGCTGCTGAAGCGACCACAATACACTGGTTTTAATTATTCTGAAGTTGGTTCTCCAGTTTGCATATCACTTCAGACTTTTGCTTCAAATGTCCCCTCCTACTGATTGCCCTTTAGTCATCCATTTAATGTCTGTTAATCCATAGGGAAGATGAGGGAACAAAAGATTAATGTCAGCGAAAAGTTTCCTAGTGTTTTCTATATTTCATTCTTACAGTAACTCTGTAAGAGAAGGTCTATTATCCTTGTTTTACAGGTGAGAAAAACCGAGGTTTAGCAGTAGTCTCATGGTCACAGAGGTAGTATGGAGCAGAGCTAGAATTTGAACCATGGGCTGTCTGAAACTAGAGTATGCTCTCACCATTACACCTTCCTGCTTCCACGCTACTCAGACTTCTAACTTGATTCCAGTCACTGTGAATGTTCCCAGTACTTTATAGTTTTAGAAGAAATTTTACTGGAGTAGAGGTGCTTTACAACTTTGTGTTAGCTGCTGCTGGACAGCAAAGTACATCAGCTATACATATTCATTTATGCCCTCTTTTTTTGGATTTCCTTCCCACTTAGGTCACCACAGAGCGTCGAGTAGAGTTCCCTGCGCTATACAGTTCTCATTAGTTACCTATTTTGTGTACTGTATCAATGGTGCATGTATGTCAATCCCAATTTCCCAATTCATCGCATCCCTACTTTCCCCCTTGGTATCCATACATTTGTTCTCTGTGTCTCTATTTCTGTTTTGTAAACAGGATCATCTATAACAATTTTTTTCAGATTCCACATATATTCATTAATACCTGATATTTGTTTTTCTGACTTGCTTCACTTTGTATCACAGTCTCTAGGTCTATCATGTCTCTACAAATGACCCAATTTCCCCAGTGCTTTATATTTTACAAATGCTTTCATACTCCCTCTTCCTCCTTCCCTCCCTTCCTACTTTCTTCCTGTGTGTGTGTGTGTGTGCGTGTGTGTGTGTGTGTGTATAAACGTGTTCCACATTGGTTTATTACATTAATTTTCTCCTTGTATCGTTTGCATTCTTAAGCCTCAAGATGCCTGTGCCGCAATGTGTCAGAAAGTTCTGCAAGGTCTGTTAAAGGAAACAGCAGTTCCCTAGGCCCCGACTTTCTCAGCCCCCTTCCCCAGAGCCAATAACTGTCAGCTCCTTCAGCTGTTTCTTTTAGCATTTGTTTCACATTTCTAAATGCTATGCTTATATTGCTACTTTCAACTACCTCAACCCCAGCCTACTCCAATTGCATACTTACGCACTTTTCTATCCACTCTGCCAATACAGTTCTATCATTTTGTTGGTTAAGTCAAATCAATATGTATGTTATTATCACTATGTAAATGCCTACATACTCTGATTACCTTTCTTTTTTGTTTTTCATGGAGTTATAGATGGGGCATCTCTGGGGGCTCAGTGGTAAAGAATCCACCTGCAAAGCAGGAGACGTGGGTTCAATCCCTGGTTCAGAAAGATCCCCTGGAGGAGAGCATGGCAACTCACTCCAGTATTCTTGCCTGGAGAATCCCATGGACAGAGGAGTCTGGTGGGCTGCAGTCCACGGGGTCAAAGAGTCAGACATGGCTGAAGCGACTGAGTGCCAACACACAGAGTTATAAACACACACTTAGCTTTTACTTTTCACTTCATTTCAGTTATCCCTAGCTCATAGCCAAATCCTCCCCCAAAGGTGTATTTCTCTTCAATGTAGTCAGACACATTAGGTAGTCTATCAACTTCGCCTTCTTTGAAACACGTGAGAGCCTTCTGGTTTTCACCATTTTGACTTTGATGCTTCTCTAGACTTGCTTCACAGCTGTCATTCTGGGATCAAACTTCGCCACTATTCTGAGAGTCTACGTGTCTCTCTCTTGTGTCAGGTCTCATTTCCAGAGCCCTACATGTCTTAGCTTTTGATGTTCTTTCTTTCTTTCATCTTCTTTTTTTCCACTGATGATTCCAACATTTCAGGGGCTAATAATAAAAAAGGGTGTTTTTTTTTTTTTCCTCACTTTCAGTAGATATCCTCTGTATGTTGGCTGCAGCTCTGCTCCATGTTAGCTTCTTTCCAGGATCCAGGAGCGGTCCTGATCTGACCCACACCCACTATTTGGGAAGGAAAAGAGCAAGGATATCCATAATTCCCATTTGCATTTAATTGTTCAAAGCAAAGCAATAGCCAAGTTTGATGTCGTTGGGAGGGGAAATATAATAGAATTGTAATCCTGATGGAGAAGGGCAGGGAATATTCTGAACACATAACACAATCTGCTATGTGTTCCCCTTCACTTGCTCCCACATTTTTGGATAGCCATCCTCCAAAAGCTTTCTGAAAAAGGGTGCATAAGAGCTAAATTTGTTGAGATCCTGAATGTCTAAAATATCCCTTTTACCCAGTTAACAGCTAATTTAGATATAGAATTTTAGATTGAAATGATTTTTTTTTGGAAATGATTTTTTTTTCTCAGAATTTATGGGTATTGCTTTGCTGTCTTCTTGATTCCAGTGTTGCTCTTTAGAAGTCCAATGTAACCCTAATGCTTGTTTATAACCTTTTTTCCTTCTGGAAGTTTATTTTTGTTCCCACTGATCTGAAATTTCACAGTGGTATGTCAGTGTGGATTTGTTTCCATCCATTGTGCTGGATACTTGACAGACCCTCTACATTTGGAAATTTATGTCCTTCAGTTTGGAAATTTTTCTTGAACGATACCTTTGATATGTATATACATGAAAAGAAGGGAAGCAAAAAGGAAAGGAGAAAAGGAAAGATATACCCATTTGAATGCAGAGTTCCAAAGAATAGCAAGGAGAGATAAGAAAGCCTTCCTCAGCAATCAATGCAAAGAAATAGAGGAAAACAAAAGAATGGGAAAGACTAGAGATCTCTTCAAGAAAATTAGAGACACCAAGGGAACATTTCATGCAAAGATGGGCTTGATAAAGGACAGAAATGGTAGGGATTTAACAGAAGCAGAAGATATTAAGAAGATGTGACAAGAATACACAGAATTGTTCAAAAAAGATCTTCATGACCCAGATAATCATGATGGTGTGATCACTCACCTAGAGCCAGACATCCTGTAATGTGAAGCCAAATGGGCCTTAGAAAGCACCACTACAAACAAAGCTAGTGGAACAAAGCTGATGGAATTCCAGTTGAGCTATTTCAAGTCCTGAAAGATGATGCTGTGAAAGTGCTGCACTCAATATGCCAGCAAATTTGGAAAACTCAGCAGTGGCCACAGGACTGGAAAAGGTTGGTTTTCATTCCAATCCCAAAGAAAGGCAATTCCTTCATCCAGGCAATGCCAAAGAATGCTCAAACTACCACACAATTGCACTCATCTCACACGCTAGTAAAATAATGGTCAAAATTATCCAATCCAGGCTTCGGCAATATGTGAACCGTGAACATCCATTGTTCAAGCTGGTTTTAGAAAAGGCAGAGGAACCGTAGATCAAATTGCCAACATCTGATGGATCATGGAAAAAAGCAAGAAAGTACCAGAAAAACATCTATTTCTGCTTTATTGACTATGCCAAAGCCTTTGACTGTGTGGATCACAATAAACTGTGGAAAATTCTTTAGAGATGGGAATACCAGACCACCTGACCTGCCTCTTGAGAAACCTGTATGCAGGTCAGGAAGCAACAGTTAGAACTAGACATGGAACAACAGACTGGTTCCAAATAGGAAAAGGAGTACATCAAGCCTATATATTGTCACCCTGCTTATTTAACTTCTATGCAGAGTACATCATGAGAAACGTTGGACTGGAAGAAACACAAGCTGGAATCAAGACTGCCGGAAGAAATATCAATCACCTTAGATATTCAGATGATACCACCCTTATGGCAGAAAGTGAAGAAGAACTAAAGAGCCTCTTGATGAAAGTGAAAGAGGAGAGTGAAAAAGTTGGCTTAAAGCTCAACATTCAGAAAACTAAGATCATGGCATCCGGTTCTATTACTTCATGGGAAATAGATGGGGAAACAGTGGAAACAGTGGCTGACTTTATTTTTGTGGGCTCCAAAATCACTGCAGATGGTGATTGCAGCCATGAAATTAAAAGACGCTTACTCCTTGGAAGGAAACTTATGACCAACATAGACAGCATATTGAAAAGCAGAGACATTACTTTGTCAACAAAGGTCCATCTAGTCAAGGCTACGGTTTTTCCAGTAGTCATGTATGGATGTGAGAGTTGGACTATGAAGAAAGCTGAGCACCAAAGAATTGATGCTTTTGAAGTGTGGTGTTGGAGAAGACTCTTGAGAGCCCCTTGGACTGCAAGGAGATCCAACCAGTCCATTCTAAAGGAGACCAGTCCTGGGTGTTCATTGGAAGGACTGATGCTGAGGCTGAAACTCCAATACTTTGTCACCTGATGCGAAGACGTGACTCATTGGAAAAGACCCTGATGCTGGGAAAGAGTGAAGGCAGGAGGAGAAGGGAACGACAGAGGATGAGATGGTTGGATGGCATCACTGACTCAATGGACATGGGTTTGGGTGAACTCTGGGAGTTGATGGACGGGAAGGCTTGGCGTGCTGTGGTTCATGGGGTCACAAGGAGTTGGATATGACTGAGCAACTGAACTGAACTGATACCTTTGATAATTCCCTGCCCTCCACCGTTTTACCCCTGTGTCTATTCACACTATTTTCATGTCTTCTATCTTATTTTATACTTAGAAAAGCTCTTTTTAATAATCTGAATGTGTTTTTTTCTAAATGGCATTTGATACTTATTTAAAATGCAATGCCTTCTCCTGTCTTTATTAGGATACTTGCGCTCATGCTCAGTTGCGTCAGTCGTGTCCGACTCTGCAATCCCATGGACTGTAGCTCTCCAGGATTCTCTGTCCATGGGGATTCTCCAGGCAAGAATATTGGAGTGGGTTGGCATGTTTTCCTCCAGGGTATCTTCCCAAACCAGGGATGAAACCTGCGTCTCCTGTGGCTCCTACTCTGTAGGCAGATTCTTGACCACTTAGCTATGTGGGAAGCCCCTCTATTAGGATATTTACTAATAATTTGCTTTTTGAGCATTTCCTTTTTCCTGCTTAGTCTCTTCATCTTTCAAGTTGCCTGTCCCTTTTATGTTTTGGCTCCTGTATTTTATGTTAGAGTAATTACTTTAACTCCTTAAATTTCTGGTGATCCCACCCCTAGTTCAGAAATGCTATTTTGCCTTTTTCAGAAAATTATTTTCCAGCAAGCGGAGAAAGGAAGTCTCTTGGCTGAACAGAGTAGGGTAGAGAATGGTTTCTTAAATGGACTTTCAAACAATCTTCCTGTTTTCAGTTTTGTCTCCGCTTCCTAAAACACCTGTTGCATCAGTTTCTAAATATTTTGTGAGTTCTACATGCAAATCAAATTGCTTCTCAGCCTTCTCCTGGCTAGATTTGGGTCCAACTTTCTTGGGTGTGCTCAATTATTAACTCATCCATATGCCTTCTGGTTCCCAGAATGGTATTACTGCGGCTCCCCTCATTTCACATTGGTCTTGTAGGTTTACACTTTTAAAAAATCCCTTACTATGGTTTTAATAAATCTGGAATGAAAGTAGAGGTAAATGCATGTGCTCAACCTACTATTTTTAAGCAAATGTCTTATGACTCTGCAAACAACCAGGGAAGACATTATTACCCCCATTTTTTTTTTTAAAGAAGAAACAAAATTCAAATGACTTGTCAGGATTACACAGGGTATAATGCTGGATCTAGGGCTTGTATTCATTCTGGTCATTTTACTCCAGGTTCAATGCTCTTTCCACTAAATTCCTAAAAAAGAAGTCTGTATAATGTCGTTGTTAAAAGCACAATCTTTGGCACCAGAGATGTGGATATGAGTCCAGGTTTTGCCTCTTGATAGCTGTATTCTTTTGACAGATTGTTTAGTCTCACTACAGTGAAAATTCTTCATTGGAATTTTAATAAAATGGGGATGATATCAATAGCACAACCTCAAGACAGTGTTTTGAGGATTCAATTAGATAATATATGTAAAGTACTCAGCAGAGCTTCTGGCATATAGTGAGTGCTCCCTTATTACTATAATGGAAAAATTGAAATGATAAGATATAATAATGATTTGCAGTTTTAATTAACTGAACTATGTTCAGGGAAACTTTTAAATTAATTCTGCAGACATTTACTGAATAATTAGCATGTGCACCGTGGAATGTTTATTCTTCCTTTCTCTTCTATTTGAACCTCTTAATGAAAACATCTTTGATTAATATCTACTCCAAAACTAGTTGAGCTTAGATGACAAATTTCTGAGTAAGGATAGAAGAATTGGACAGGGTCACAGATTTTTCTATCCATCAACATAATTAACAGCAACCAAACGCATTTACAAAGCCCCAAATTCACCAGCAGCTAAAACAAGTTAAAGAATGAAACCTTGCTCATAAATGAAACAGATGTTATAAATTACTGATAAGAGAAACAGAGTATTCTGGTGCAGTCAGGTGTGGCTTCTCACTCTGTCCCTATTCCTCAGAAGAAGAACAAGAGGAAAAAAGTGTGAGTTTTTTGAAATTAATTTTTTATTGGAGTATAGTTGATTACAATGTTGTGTTAGTTTTTGCTGTAAAGCACCGTGAGTCAGATATATGTGTGAGTGTGTGTTGTTGTTGTCATTGTTCAGTCCCTAACTCCTGTCCATCTCTTTGCAACGCTATGGACTGCAGCACTCTAA
The DNA here is from genome assembly GCF_001704415.2 of Capra hircus. Classification (NCBI taxonomy): domain Eukaryota; kingdom Metazoa; phylum Chordata; class Mammalia; order Artiodactyla; family Bovidae; genus Capra; species Capra hircus. Next base: position 55,332,085 of record NC_030828.1, on the reverse strand, counting down.
TGACGAATTGATGCTTTTGAACTGTGGTTTTGGAGAAAACTCTTGAGAGTCCCTTGGACTGCAAGGAGATCCAACCAGTCCATTCTAAAGGAGATCAGCCCTGGGTGTTCTTTGGAAGGAATGGTGCTAAAGCTGAAACTCCAGTATTTTGGCCACCTGATGTGAAGAGTTGACTCATTGGAAAAGACTCTGATGCTGGGAGGGATTAGGGGCAGGAGGAGAAGGGGAAAACAGAGGATGAGATGGCTGGATGGCCTCACCAACTTGACGGACTTGAGTTTGAGTGAACTCCGGGAGTTGGTGATGGACAGGAAGGCCTGGTGTGCTGCAATTCATGGGGTCGCAGAGAGTCGGACACGACTGAGTGACTGAACTGAACTGAAGCTTCCTTGTCTTTTATTATCTCCCAGAGTTTGCTCAGACTCCTGTCCATTGAGTCAGCGATGCCATCCAACCATCTCATCCTGTGTGTGTGTGTATGTGTGTGTGTGTGTGTGTATGTGTGTGTGTATGTGTGTGTGTGTATGTATGTACCCACTGTTTTTAGATTCCATTCCCATACAGGTCATTACAGAGTACTGAGTCCAGCTCCCTGTGCTATAGAGCAGGTCCTTGTCAGTTACCTATTTTATATATAGTATTGTGTATGTGGCAGTCACAATCTCCCAATTTATCCCTCCCCCTGAGGGTAGGGCATCTGACAACATTCTGAGGTTCTCTCTCATGCCTTCACTAATTTGTGAAGAATTCTGAGGGTGTAGACAAGGGGATGAGTGAAAAAATGGGGGTATACAAGAAAATTGTTTTAGAATGGAAGTCTCCATAAACCACCATGGTACCTCAGCAGAGATTATAAAGGCCTCTAGAGCTTTCTACTCCCCAGGTAACCAAGTTGAGCAGAAGAACTGATACAAAATACTCAAGAGTATAATACACCCCTGCTTGGTTATACTGGGCTGGGACTGACCATTTTACTAAATCTCATAAGAGAGCAGAACTAATAAGGTTAATACCATGGAGGAAAGACATGGGGCAATCACAGTGAATAAAGAGTGAAAGGCATAGAGATTTAAGAATTTGAAAGAAATGAAAGATATAGTCAAATATAATCCAATACAGGGCTAATTGGTGTCTCAGAGGAAGAGAACTCAACAAATTCAAAATAATAAGAGGTATTATACCAAAACCCCCACCATCTACACGAGGGAAAATTGATTTAGAACAATTAACATAGCTGTTGCTGCTGCTAAGTCGCTTCAGTCGTGTCCGACTCTGTTCAACCCCATAGAAGGCAGCCCACCAGGCTCCGCTGTCCCTGTGATTCTCCAGGCAAGAACACTGGAGTGGGTTGCTATTTCCTTCTCCAATGCATGAAAGTGAAAAGTGAAAGGGAAGTCTCTCAGTCGTGTCTGACCCTTTGCGACCCCGTGGACTGCAGCCTATCAGGCTCCTCCGTCCATGGGATTTTCCAGGTTAATTCTGTGATAATTAACATAAAGATACATTATATTCTCATTGAGTTCTTGAACTTTAGGGTTAACTGTATATAGCTTTCAGGAATCTTGGAAGAAAAGAAAATCACCTATAATAGAAAAATTTTGACTCAACTCAGACTTCTTCAGAGCAAATGTCAGGGGAAAAAAAAGACACAAGAGCCATGGCTACAAAATTTTGAGAAAAGGAAGGTGAAGAAAATGTGAGCCACCAGTAGTATTTCTGTTCAAGTATTTGCTCAAGGCAACATGCAGACAAAAAAGAACTCAGGGAATGTGGCCATTAACCATTCTTGAAAAAACTAGCAAAGAAATCCCACCCATTCAGGACGTGAATAAAAAATTAAAAACCCAGGAATGATGATACTAAGATAAAAGAACTGGTGGTAAGCGCTGAATCCATTTGAATACAGAAGTGAGACTAAACAACTAAACACGGTTGCCAAAAGCTGTAAATGTTATAAACCCTGACAAAATAGAAACCATATAAACCACAAAAGTTGGGAGTTGAAGTACAGAGGGTGGGAGGAAGTATAATAATGTTAATTACCTCATTTTGCTGAGCAAATAGTCAATTGACACTATTAATCAGGAAATATGGGCTGTTCTGATTTTTTTTAATGTATTTTCATTGCCCATATTTTTTGGCCATTTTTCATATCTTTGCTGCTGCTCCCTTTTATATCCTTTTTTAAACCAATATGCATTGAATATCAATCTACATAAACTGAATACTTAATAAATGTTGTTGAGGCAATTTTGCAGACTTCATGGGACTGTAAATTCTTGAAGATTGGGAATATGTTTTATTCATCTTTGAATTCTCTCAGCACCTGGCATAGAAACTTGCATACAGTAGATCATCAGTAAATTTTTTTGAATAAACGAATTAATTTGCTTTGTTTCATATACATTTTGTTGCTAGAACAATGGCTCGCTGGAAATATAAGGAAAATGAACCGTAATTGGAGAATATGATAAAGCCTGTCACCCACATCGGAGAGACCTATTATAAATGTTCCTGATGCCTCATTAAAGACATTCTATTGTTTTCAGAATGCACTTTCCCCCAGTAAATAATCTCTGCTCACTCTAATTTAATCATTCATACAGCTTTCAGAATGATCATTTCCAAACTCAGCTCTGATCCTGTCACTTCTCTGCTTAAAAACCTCCTATGCTCCCCTACTAGCTACAAAACAGAATCCAAACTCCTGTGCATAGCACTGAAGGTCCTATGTGATCTAGCCTCAGTTCATCTCTTGCAAGCCAATGCCCCTCACATGTTATCCATTCAGGAGTACTTGCAAGTTTTGAAACATGCTATATACGAGGATGAGATGGTTGGATGGCATCACTGACTCAATGGACATGGGTTTGGGTGGACTCCAGGAGTTGGTGATGGACAGGGAGGCCTGGTGTGCTGTGGTTCATGGGCTCGCAGAGTGGGACACGACTGAGTGACTGAACTGACTGACTGACTGACTGATATACATTTGTGCTTCTATATCTTTGCTCATGTTGTTCCCGCTACTTAAAAATGTCATTTTTCATCCCATATCCTTCTCTTTTCTTGCTGTCAGCAACCATCATGATACTACTCCTTTCCTTAGAACCCAACTCCATTACTTTCTCTGTTAGGCTTTGCTGTCTCCCATGCTCAAATAACTGTACTGTTTGTGGTTCTTCTTTCATTCTATTATATTCTAAAAGTTTTGACTGTGCTGGGTCTTCATTGTGGTGCTTAGGCGTTCTCTAGTTGCAGAGCATGGGCTCTAGAAAGCGAAGGCTCAGTAGCTTCCCTGAAGGGGGAAGTTTCCCCGTAGTGCATGGCATCTTAGTTCCTGGACAGAGGATTGAACCTGAGTCCTCTGCATTAGAGGGCAGATTCTTAACCACAGAACCACCAGGGACGTCCCTGTCATTTTTTTGTAGTACTTTGCTCACGCTCCATTTATTGTATTATGTAGTCACTAAGTCATGTCTGACTATTCGCAACCCATGGACTGTAGCCCGCTAGGCTCCTCTATCCATGGGATTTCCCAGGCAAGAATACTGGAGTCGGTTGCCATTTCCTTCTCCAGGGGATCTTCCCAACCCAAGGATAAAGCCTGCAACTCCTGCATTGGCAGGTGGATATTTTACCTTTGAGCCACCAGGAAAGCCCCTCCATTTATTGTATTATAGCTAATTGTACATATATCAAACACTGTCTCCTCGCTCATGATCTTCTTGGTTTGTACATTTCCTTTCCCCATATTCTTTGGGCTGTGCCTTATGTATTCTAGAAAGCTGTCACAGAGAATGTGCCTGACATATAATAAATGTTTGATGGATGTCTGTAGCTTGGAATTTAAAAAGTACATGCATTGCTTACATTTCCATGTAAAAATAATTATTTTAAGTAATGAGGGCTAAACTGAAAATCCTAAGGGCTTGTAGAAGATGGAAAAGCTGTCTCTTAAGCTGTGGTTTTCTGTCCTGATAAAAGAGAAATCTCTAGAGGTAGACTGCTCTGGGAAAACTCTGTGAGTTGTTTAGCTCGAAATTAAAGCAAGTATATGTGTATTACTCTTGGAAAACTATAAAGTAACCATTACCCTGATTGGAGATGCTTTACACTGAAAAGCAGTGCTCCATTTGGATATGCAAATCTTTGGGTGTGGAGAAGAAGCCTGCTTCCCCAGACACTGATGCAGACAAGAACAGAACTGTTTCTTCCCTCTGTTGATTTAGACCATATATGTGTCAATATGAGTTTCCCTGATAGCTCAGTTGGTAAAGAATCCATCTGCAATGCAGAAGACCTCGGTCCGATTCCTGGGTCAGGAAGATCCCTTAGAGAAGGGATAGGCTACCCACTCCAGTGTTCTTGGGCTTCCCTTGTGGCTCAGCTGGTAAAGATTCCGCCTGTAATGCGGGAGACCTGGGTTTGATCCCTGGGTTGGGAAGATCCCCTGGAGAAGGGAAAGGCTACCCACTCCAGTATTCTGGCCTGGAGAATTCCGTGTACTGTATAGTCCATGGGGTAGCAAAGAGATGGACAAGACTGAGCGACTTTAACTCTCTCACTCATGTGTCAATATATTGTTGTTTCTATAGAGATATGGATATCCTTGCTTGAGCCCACCATCTAGGAGAACAGAAGCTGAGGTCTAAAGGATACATAAAAGCAAAGACAGGCATGATCCCTACCACTTCTTGGAGAAACAATTATGCATGGTACCAAACTGGCTTTGGTGAGACTCTATCTACAAAGACTAAGTCAATCTTTGTGAGAAATTCGCTATTGTTGGACTGCTGTGTTGTAAGGTGATAGCCCAGTTGGGTCAGAGGTCAAGGTCACAGTCCTGGGGCTGGAGGATGGGGTTTCCTTTGAAAGAAACAGAAAATGGGCCTTTGAAAGTGGACCTTAAACTGGGTGAAGAGGGTTGTTTTCTTCTCTGAGCTTTAGAGAGGTTGGGTGTGGATGCTCCAGACATGGCTAGGGGAACTCTTGATTGAGAGGGGAGCTGCATGGACCCAGACATATGGACCCAGGCTGGAAACTCAACAGTAAGGCAGGCCTGATATAGTCCATAGGGCTCTGAGAGCAGCCATATCATACCCGTTCGTGATGTCCTGGTGAAGAGAGGGCAGTGCCCCTTCCTGCCAAATCCCAAGGCAATGCTGAAGATGGCATTGGCTGGAGAGAGCTCAATGTCCCAGAACGTCAGGGTGTGGGACATCTGAAGCAGAGGCAAGAATAGTTCAGTTATTTCAGGAATACGTGGGTGCCAGCACCTCTCCTACGGACTCCTCTGCAGTAGAGAAGGGAGGGAAACTCCAAAGGGAGTGGACTGACATCCTGGTAATTTGAAAGGTGGGAACTCAGAGCTATTGTAGCTGGGGATATTTTTGAGGGGAATTTTATTTTAAATATGACTTCCTTCATAGTCGAAAATTCATGAACACTATGATACTCTGATTCTCAAGGGCATACAAGGCCGTTTATTGAGCAAACCCTTTCCATTCTGGGCATCCTGCTCGATAGGCCTGAGAAATACAAAGGTAAATAAAGTACTCCTCCGTTTGACTTTACATGAGCCCTTTCTTTTTTTGTTCCTCTTAGGTTTTGGTTCTTGAGCCTTTTTGTAGAGGCATAGAAGAAACCAGAAACGAACTGAAGGACTCTCACTTTTCTTCCATTATTTTTTCATCCTCTGCTTTCTTCACAAAATGTTCTGTATCAGAGAGTAAGGGAGGGTTTTAAGTTTTTTCTGGATATTATGCATAAGCATGATGAGTATCTGACTGGTCTTTCAATGAGGTGAGCTGACATGGTTTTCTTAGGCTAGGCAGGAATGTTACTTAATGCACTGGTATAGCAATCACAGTCTCATCCCTGTCGATTGCATTTATGGTCATACTTTGAAACAGACTGCATTCAGCTCTGTAGAGCTTTTCTGGATTCATGGTGCTTTGTCTTTTTATTCTGCTACTGCTGCTGCTAAGTCGCTTCAGTCGTGTCCAACTCTGTGTGACCCCATAAGACGGCAGCCCACCAGGCTCCCCCCGTCCCTGGGATTCTCCAGGCAAGAACACTGGAGTGGGTTACCATTTCCTTCTCCAATGCATGAAAGTGAAAAGTGAAAGTGAAGTCACTCAGTCGTGTCCGACTCTTAGCGACCCCATGGACTGCAGCCCACCAGGCTCCTCCATCCATGAGATTTTCCAGGCAAGAGTACTGGAGTGGGGTGCCATTGCCTTCTCCGCTTTCTATTCTAACAGCTGCTTATTTGCATAACTTGTTAAAGATGCTTTCCTATCATCACACTACGGGTCTTCCTCTAGCTTTTTGGACATTTTTTTCTTGCTTGTGTAGATTTGACATCAAATAGAAACTTTCCCTTCAATAAAAGTTTGCCCGTCTGAAGATCTTCATCATCTTCTCCCAACTACACAACAAAGTTGAACTCTATAGAATATCACTTTGATGCTTTAACAATTGAACTTGAAATTTCTGAGATTCTCTTAGTTTCTTCTCTTGGGATTTAGATGCTGTAAAATATCTATTAATTCCATTTACTTCATTTAAAAAACATTTATTGAATATTAATATTATGCTGCAGGCGCTAGGGTATCTGCTGGAGCTACAAAATAGAAGAGCTCACACCTGGTTTTATGGATAGACTACTTGGCTTACTGGTTCTAGTTTCTAAACTAATGCTTCCAGAATTGCACTAAGAACCTCCTCTTACAGCACCTGTATGCCATTAGGGAGAATGCTACTAATGAGGAGAGTAATCCAAGATACAAAGGAGGACAGGGTCGGTCACATGCAAAAAAAAGGTGGGGGTGGGGGTGGGGGAATAAATCCTGGAGTCCAAAGATACTAGAGAAGAAGCATACTTTAATGGTTGAACATTTTTCTTGGTTAATGTAGGGTTTTATTATTGTTATGCTATACCTACAAACAATAACATAATTGAAAATAACAGGAAATTATTGTATTTCATTATTTTTCAATTAATATGTTTATTAATGTTATTTGTTGATTTGATCCTTTTGTAACATTTCCTCCCAAAATATTTTGGGAGAATACTGTCTCAGTGAAATTTTTGTAAAGAACATGAAGTCTTTAGATATGAGGTCAGAGAAGGCAGGAGATAATATTTTTCCTTTGTGATGTGTACCTCCTTACATTCTCTGCTGTTTTGTTGAGGAAGTATGAAGACATGATAATTCTAGTTCTAAAGGTGTAGATAATGGATCCATCGTTTCCTCTGCGTTATATCGGCTGAAGGACCACGTCTCAGTCTCTTCCTTTTGTCTTGTGAAAATAAGAGGAGGAGGCAAACGGTGTTTGAGTGGAGGGTTTCTAGGGGTTAAACCCTGGTGCTTCAGCCCCTCCGCGAACCCTGCAGCTTTTACTCAAGTAGCTCCTGTAAAACAGATGCTCTCCAAAATAAGAGGAGTGGACCAGAGAAGACCGTCCAACTGTCGGGGGGTACAGCAGCGCAGGTCGGGGCAGCCGCCTGGTCCAGAGCCGAAGGTGCCTGCATTCTGCAGGTGCAGGGACTGTGAGCTCTCAGCGCTCAGGCACCAGAGAGGCGGGAGCCGCGGCGTTGCAGAGCGTGCGACTTGGGCCCTGAAGAGGAGGCCAAATATATTCCAAACAGCTGACATTGATCAAACCGATTGCCCGCACCTGGCCCGGGGGAGGGAAAAACACCATCTATCCGAACCGCAGAGAGAAAAGGAGCCCCTGGTTTGGGACGCCAGAGGGCGGGTCTGACTTGGCTCGGTGCGACTGCTTTGCCGCGATTGCTTCCCTGACCTGTCTATCATCGCAGTGTTCTGTTTCTATTGGCTCTTCCGTCTGCCACTCGGTTCCGCCGCGCTGACCCCCATTGGCCTCCCTCTGGCCGAGTCCCCGCCCCACGAGCAGGACACGGGCAGTCGGGCGCGGAGCAGAGAGAGTCCGGCGTTTGCTCTGGGCTGGGGGAAGGCGGTGGCGGAAAAGGAGGAGGAGCCGGGCCGGCAGGAGGCAGCGGCGGCGATCGCGCTGGGGTGATGGTGCAGGTGCTTGGGGCCGGCGCGGAGCTGCCCGGCTGAGGGGCGCCTGGTCCGGGGTCCGCAGCGCCGCCGCGTCTCTCCCGGAGGCGGGCGGGCGGGCGGGAAGATGCTGAGCAGGTTGATGAGCGGCAGCAGCAGGAGCCTGGAGCGCGAGTACAGCTGCACCGTGCGGCTGCTGGACGACAGCGAGTACACCTGCACCATCCAGGTCAGTGCCGCGCCGCGCCGCCCCGCCCGCGGGAGCCCCTTGTTCCCCGAGTCTGGCCAGCTTGACCCGCGACCGCCTCCCGGGGGTCGCTCCAGACGCCAGCGCTTTGTCCGCCGCTGCCTGCGGCGGATGGCCCCGCTGGTGCAGGTCCGGGGTTGGGTACCCGGAGCTCGGCGCAGCTGCGGCGCGAGTTCCGGCGTCCTGGACCCCCCAGCTTGTCCCCTTCGCTCTCCCGAGGTGAGGGCGCCCCATCCTGGCTCCTCGAACCCGCCGATATGGGGAGCACCTTCCGCGGGTGTCCGGAGAGGGTGGAGGCTCTTTCCTTGGCCGCCCCGTCGGGGGGCGGGGGTGTGGAGGGCGCGGTGCAGGCTTTGGCTTTCTGGCCGGGCAAGGACGGCTGGCGGCTTTCCCCCTATCTCTTTGGCTGGAAGGATGATGGTGTATGTCATAATCTGCCCCCCCAGCATTTGTGAGTCAGGGCTCTCCGAAGGTAGAATTGAACGCGTAGCCCATGCAGAGTGGCCTATTGAAGGGAACCCAGCCCCTTGGGCTTTGAAGACTTAGACCCCCCTCTCCCCCCGGCTTTTCGCTCCTCAAATCTTATTCAGCTGGGCAGTTCTGGGGGCGCGAGGTAAAGATTTAGCAACAAGTCCCAGTGATTTGAGGGATGGCATTGGCGAGAATCGGTGACTTACAAAAAAAAAAAAAAAAGAAAGAAAAAAACGCCAACAATACGGTAATGCTGCACAGCATTTCCTCGGAACCTGGTGTTTCTGAAGGGATTTTTACAACCTCCTGCTGTGTGGCACGTCAGGAGTAGTAGTCTTGCCCAGGAATGCAGTCGCAGCCCTCTCTCCTCCTTTATGAAGTCAGAAATAGAAACCGCTGACAATGCTCCAGTGTAGTTCACAGTCAAGAGGGTCCTGTACTCACCTGCCCCAAGCTGCTCTTTCTGGAGAAGCAAATTGAGTTGGACCCGGAGGGTCTCACCTGATCACTTGCCTCTGCAGCAAAAACCCGAGAGGGCTTCTCATCTCAGATGTAGCAGGCAAGAACCGTCGGCCCGGGTCCTACTCTCTTTGTCTCCCTCCCCGCCTCCCTCCAGCCCCCATTAATTTTTTTTTTTTTTTGCTGACAATGCTCAATAGCGGAAAATAGCGGTGTGTGAGAAAGACGCTGGGTAGTATATGAGAGCAGCTGCTGTCTGCTGACTCCGTGCTCAGTTCTGCCTTCTCTCCACTTTCCTTTTTCTCCCACCTCCAAAACCCAGCTCTAGGCATAAGTGCTGACCTCTGCCAAAGATTTATGAGGGTAGGGAAAGAGAACAAAATCTCTTCTTCAGGCCCCTTAAATACAGATTAAGCAGTCATAAAGATGCTAGCCATAAAGTGAAAGGATTTTTGTAGTAGAATATGATAGAGAGATGTTGTGTATTATATCCTTACTGAATGAGTGACATGCTACTTTTTGTTTCTATTGTATCTTTATGTGTCATGTACAAGTTTTTTGTTTTTGGTGGGAGTGGGGGGAACCGAGAAAACATGGATTGAGTTGACATGTTTACTATTTGAATACATTGTGTAGAGCTTTTAAAAATCTTTATTTTAAAATTTAAAGCATTTACACAATAGCATATCAAGGGCAGTGTGAGATTTAGAATTCATGAGTCTTAAAAATACTTTTGGGGTATATGGTGAAATAAAATTTCTGGGGCAGATTATTAACTTTTGCTGAGATATAAGGTACAAATAAAACACTTCTCCATTTAGTGATAACCTTGTGGTTTTAAGGTATCACAACAAGGCAACTAGTTATTTTTCCCAGTTAGTGGAAAACCCAGCTGGCAGATTGGTGTTATACTTGTGGGTAGTTTTTATTACTGTTGAGGAAAATATTTTTAAGTTGAGCAGGAGTTATTGGATTTATGCTTTCTATGCACTACTGTGGTTGTGTTTATTTTCCTGCTGGTCTTAATTTTACATTGTTACAATTTAATATGTTATAAAAATTTAGGCCGCTTAAAAATTAAGCCTGGTGTAATATGCCCATACTGTAAGTGTTCACAATCTAGATGTTTCAATGATTGTGCATTGTGTTTCTTTTATGAAAATTTAAAAACACAGGAATTCTAAAGTATATGCATTATTGTCATTCTTTGGTGCTACTACTGTGAATTGCTTTTGTTTTTACCCATGTGAGGAAATTTAGATAAGACAGTATTTTATGTGAAATTAATATTTTGAGCATATACCTTTTTTGAGCATTTAGAGATTGAGCTTTTCTTAGCAACTTTTCCCCCTTGTATATTTATATTATGTGTGTGTGTGTGAGAGAGAGAGAGAGAGAGAGAGCACACACATGTGCTTATTTGTCAAAACACTGGGCACAGGGTCTTTTTTTTAAATCAATCTGCGTCACTTATTAAATTAAAGCAATATTTACATCATTTAAGAATTACAGTACCATATATTATATTAAAAAAATTGGTGATAGTTTAAACTCCTTTCCCTAAAAGTATTGTATGCCAGTGTTTTTCTTGAAAATAAGGTATCTAAATTTCAATGCTTCTTGAGGTGATCAGAGACCACACAGGGTATTACAGAACCAGAAATGTATCATTGGCTTAGAGTTACATTTGGTAAATTTCAGTTTGTAGGAAATTCTGTGGAAGTGTTGGTCTAGCCTTTTGTATTGCAGCAGTTATACTGATCTGGCATTTATGATGTGATTATTAAGGTAATAAAAATTCCTTATATCCTCTCAATGAAGGTTGCCACAGTTACCGGGCTGTTCTTTTACTCTTTCTGATATGCAGTTGTATTTGTGGACCATGAGAAATGAAAGTATACATAGAAGGGTTGTAGTATAATTGCCTCCCTGTGAAGAACATTGTTAAGAGTTCCCTGCCAGTTTTGAAGGTCATTGCTTCATCAATGCACATCTGATCCATATTTTGCACATATTTCTTCTACTTAATCACATATTTATTTAGTTATCACATTTACTACCTTACTTTATTATTTTGTTTGGGAGAAAATAGGAAAAATGAAAAGGCTACCTAGTATTTTTGAACTCCCCAAATGGAGTCATTTACATACTTAGGCATGTAATATCCTGAAGAATAGATTTTTAAACTATCTTCCAGGTTATAATAGTTTATAAAATATTAACAACTATTGCAGAAATGCCAGTAGAAGTATGTATCAAAAATATATGTTGCCAAGTCAGAAATATTAATCACCTTTTTTGGTTATTGCTGAAAAGTAAAGCTACCGGAGAAATGAATCTGATTTTACTGGGAACATACTAAAATAACAACTGATTAAGCAGTTAGGGTAGATTAGTTTTTCCAGTTAAATAAGGTGCAACCATAAATGAAATGTACATGCAGAGGCAGTTCTAAAGTGGAACCAGGATGCGGGTTTGATTGTGGCTCAGCCACTTAGTAACTGTGGGACCTGGAGTAAGGAAGGGAATGTTGAGGGGGAGAACAAACGTGTTGATCCTTGCACCTGCCAGGTACTTTGTGTATTATTATCTCATTTTCCTCACATCAGTGTTAGGGATTGATTATAGACTCATTGTACCAGCTAAAGAAAATGGGATTGTGGGTTGATGGGAGAGCCTGTATTTGTTGAATGGCTAACTGTGTACTAGTTTCCTGCCAGGCGCTTTGCTTCTACCTTACATCAACCACTGAGAGGTAGGTGGTATTGTCCTTATTTTACAGATGAAAATCCCAGATGAAGGGACTTGCTCAAAGCTAGTAGGTGGCTGTACTGTATTTAAACCCCAGTCCTTTTGTTTCTAAATCCCATCTTTGTTCCCTCTCTCCATTCTGACTCCTTATGGCACTTCACCCGTCTGTACCTTAATTTCTTCATCTATAAAATGGAAATTTAATGCTTACATCACAGTAAAGACAAAGTTACTTGGAAAATTACTACAAATAATAAAGAACATTTAAATAGACTGCTGTACTTACATTATGCTTTAGTCTATTCAATTCAGAAATAGAATTGAGAAATGTTTTACTGTTTTAGAAAACTAAATGAACTTAAGCTGTAAGTTGGAGAAGGAGATGGCAACCCACTCCAGTATTCATGCCTGGAAAATCCCGTGGACCGAGGAGCCTGGTAGGCTACAGTCCATGGGGTCGCAAAGAGTCGGACACGACTGAGTGACTTCACTTTCAAGCTGTAAGTGCTTTTAAAATGATTTCTGACTGATTTCAATAAAGTTGTAAAATCCTGTGCTGGCACAAGTGAAATCTTTCTTAGAACTCTTCTTTAAAATCAAGAGCTCAGGTCTGCTTTCCTTCTATCTATGAGCTCTTTGGCTTTAGAGGGACGTTTGTTGCTTGAACCGTGGCTTGTCTTTTCTAAGAACTTCTTGGTAAGTGGAATCCTTGGTTTCATTAATGCAAAAGGGATGTTCTTAGAGAATCAGGGTAATTTTCTTAACAGACGAAAACACAGAGCGGTTGTCTTTTCACGAATATTGTTTTTTTAAAACTTTATTTTAAAAAGGAATTATGCGGTCTCAGGATTTCTGTTATGATAGCAAGTCAGTTAGAATCTAATTCTTAAAACTAAGTTCCAAAGTGAGCCTTCTAGGATCCTAAAAGCACGTGTATTCTGTTTCTTAATTAGCGTATTAAAACATTTATTGTATAAAAGAATGCAAGTCAGTTTGGTACAGAAGGTAAATTCTAGACATGCATTTATGCTTTCATTCTTTTTGATTTTGAAGAAATCCTGTTTAAGGAAGTGTCAGTGTTCATCCAAGAGGAACCTAGAAGCAATCACTACAGAAGATTTTACTCAAGGGTATTTGTATGAATTTTCATTTTGTTAAAAGCTTGGAATGAGTATGTTAGATGAGGCAATTCACTATAGTGTGTAATAAAATATAATGTGGTTTTTGAGTCCTCTGTTACATTGTCCAGAGACAACATATCATGTCTGTGATATTAATGTCATACTTTAAAAAAGGAAGTGTTTGCCAAAATAAAATCAACCTGGGGCAAAAACAGTACTTTTTCATGTTTGTAGTGATTTATGTGTAGATCTTAAAATGTGTAACCCGTAACAAGAAGCATGACGTTATTTTAGAGGCAATTTACCAATGATATATTAAAATATTTTGGTTTATTTTAAGAAATTTATTTTCTGATAGATCACCCTTTAGACTAATTTACAAAGGAGAGAGTAAGTGGAGGCTATAAGTCTTAAACCCTGAGAATTACAGCACCTAGTTCAGTGCCTTATATAGTTTTAGTTCAGTAAGTACTTTTTCTAATTTGTGCTATGGGACTGCTGTGTTAACTAAAACGCTATAAAAGTTATTATACCTGAAAACAATGGACATTTTTTAACAATTGTATCAATGTAACCCTTTCTGTAGTTTCAACCCATTCCATTGCAAACCATTTTGCTGTGTAGCCCCCTTTCTGATGAGAAATACAGTATATAAATGTGGTATTTTATGAAGCCTGATAACTTTTTGTCATTATCCTTTGTGGAATTAGTGGGCTTCAGTCCAAAACCACTATAATTTTTTTCCTTTGTCTCTTAGGATGTCAAGCCTTTCAGGTGCCCTCACTTCCCCCATCTCTGCAGGTTTAGAAGGCTTGCATCAAATGAATACGGTGTAGTACAGTGTACACGGGTGTAGTACAGTGTACACGGGTGTAGTACAGTGTACATGAATAGAGGTCTGGTAAAATTTGGATATTGAGTATAGGTATCACCACAGCCACAGAAATCTCCTTCACTCCTTTCCCCGAAGTCATCACCGCATAAAACAACCTCCTCACAGTCTCATTTTCTAACCTCTTGCCCGGACAGGAAGTGAACCATGCTTGCCAATCTGTTTCTAATTATGTCTATTTCAAGTTGAATTCATGTTCTCTCTGATGGGCTCATCTGTAACATTCTGTCGGACTCTGCAGCGGCTTTTTCCCGGAGCAGCTTCCTGTGGGTCACTCTCCCTCAGCTGTGCCTAGCCAGAGCTTGTACAAGAGATGGGAATGCCTTACAGCTTCTGTATCTCACCTGCGTGGTGCTCAGGGAGGAGGGTGCTGCTCTCTCGGAGGCCAAGTGGCAGTTGTTGCTCCTTTGCTTTATGGTCTTGATCTCTGGGGCTCAAGCCAACCACCTGAATGGTTTTCTCATGCAGTGGAGAAATTTGAAGAGTACTAAAGCATCTCTATCCAGGTGGTGCTAGTGGTAAAGAACCTGCCTGCCATTGCAGGGGACATAGGAGACGCAGGTTCGATCCCTGGGTCGGGAAGATCCCATAGAGAAGGAAATGGCAACCACTCCAGTATTCTTGCCTGGAGGATTCCTTTGAGGAACCTGATGAGCTACAGTCCATGCTGTCTTGAAGGGTCAGACACGACTGAAACGACTTAGCACATACCAAGCATCTCCATCCTATGTCGTAGAGTGAATGGTGTTTCTCCTAAGAAAGCAAAACACCTTGTCGTATGTCCATTCTAGCTACTGCAGCAGGCCTGCCATTCTTTTAAGACCCTAAACCGCGGTGGCCAATAGGTCATTTTGAACTTTGACAGACATTTTACATTTGGGTAGAGCCAGAAGTAGACTGGGGTGAGCAGTTTCTCTGGGAGGATAATCCCCAGATTTAAATTATGGACCTCTTGCCTCCCAAGGCAACCATGTGATTCTCATTATTGTCAATATTCTGAACAAGATAGGCCCCTTTTCGGTCTTTCACCAATTACAATTGCTGTACTATTTTCAGGTGTTTTACTTTTGTGGTCCTTCCAGCTTCGTTGTATCATATCCTAGATTTGGCAGGTAGGAACTTGAGAAGATTCTTAGGTTCAGATTCTCCAGGCTTTTGCTTGCTACTGCCAGACTAAACATCAGCTTGTGTGAAGTCCTCTAAGGAGATCCTTCCGTGCCATGCTCATACAGGCAAAATAATTGGGCCACATGCTTGGCAACCGCTGAGTTTGTGTACAATAGCTCCATTCACTTGTCTACAGAAAACACCCCTTTGACAAGTGATTATAGCTTTTGTCCCCCCCTCCTCTACTTCTGACTCCCTGCGTTACCATGACCTCATCTGTTGCTCTGTATTTAGAGGCACTCTGGACCACTCCAGAAATGCTTTAGGACTTGTTCTCATATGTTAAAGATCATTTCAAGTTAGGTAACCACTGCCTACCCAAGGAAGCCAGGACCCAGGATAAGGACCAAACCTAGCTATCCTACCTTATTTGAGCTGTCTTACTGTGTCACAACTCAGGGGCTCTCTTCTTTTTGTAGAGATCGTGAACCTTGTTAAAAGTAAGGAGAATAGAGTGGGTGGTTTAAAGCAGTGGTTCTCAAAGTGTGGTTCCTGGATGAGCAGCATCAGTTTCACCTGGGTGCTAGTTAGAAATGCAAAGTATTGGCTCTGCTGCAGATCCAGAGAGTCAGAAAGTTGGGGGCTGGAGCTTAGCTGTTTGTTTTAACAAGCCTTCCAGCTGACACTTAGCTTGCTGAGGATTGAGAATCCCTCCCGAGTCACACAGATATTTAGGAGGGAACATTGATAAGTATTGTTGATTGATTGGAGATTAAAAGTGCAGGAGAACGAGAAGCCAAGAGTGAATCTCATATTTCTAACTTTCTCTTTCTGAATGGCCTTAACTGATTCTCTAATTTTGAAAAGTAAAAGGTTATTTGCAGATATGCATACCCATTTTCAAGTGGGCAGGAGTCTAAAGATGGGTCTTAATTCCAATTTGATGCTCTTATATTATAGATTATTATTCATCTTCTCTGACTTACAAACAATATGATTATTTCATATTTGTATACTGTTTTTCAAAGAAATCTTCACAACTTAAAGCACTAGGGGGACAGGAGTTGTAAAGGTCCCTGTCATCCAAGGGCTTACAGTCTAGACAGGGATTGCAAACATGTAAACAGTGAACTATAAAACATCACAAAATTCAGGGCTTACACAAGGTGGTATGCTGTGACAGTGGAAATGTGGGGGACTTGAGACTAATAAATATTTTTCAAAGGAGGTGAGGTTTGAACTGGGTCATGAAAAGTTGCCAAAAGCAGAAAATGGGCTATGGGGATGGGTAAAGGGCATTCCAGGCTGAGGTAGCAGCAGGCTGCCTCTAGGCAGAAAAGCTAAAAGTGTAAAGCCAAATATACTTAGTCTTTCTTTTACTATGTTGATCTGACTTGCTCTGGTACAGTTGAGTCAAACAACAGGAATCTACTTGCCTAGGAAAAATTACTGTCAGTGAATTTCAATCATTCTTGATGTGCTCAGAGGAGTGAGTCTAAACTAAAAATAAATGCATAAAGCTGGCATTGAATTAAATCTAATTCCAAAACTGTAACACAAATTAAGATTCCCCATAAAGCGATGGCATCATATAAAGAAAACGTGCATTGGGATAGCAATCTTAATTCTGTGGCTGCAGCAAGCGCATGTGAATTTTATTTTCAAGAAATGTCTTCTTTGGCATCAATCTGTTACCTGACAAAAAAGGAGGGTATCAAATTCTGCTGCTGCTAAGTCGCTTCAGTCATGTCTGACTCTGTGCGACCCCATAGACAGCAGCCCACCAGGCTCCCCCGTCCCTGGGATTCTCCAGGCAAGAACACGAGTGGGTTGCCATTTCCTTCTCCAGTGCATGAAGGTGAAAAGTGAAAGTGAAGTCGCTCAGTTGTGTCCGACTCTGTTCGACCCCATGGACTGCAGCTTACCAGGCTCCTCTGTCCATGGGATTTTCCAGACAAGAGTATTGGAGTGGGGTGCCATTGCCTTCTCTGAAATCAAATTCTAACATGCAGCTAATGTTTGAAAATCCTCTGGCTGATACAGTATAGCCTAGATCGTGTATTAAGAGCCTGGAAATGTGACCCATGGAGCCCTAAGAGGCACTTTTTTTTTTTCAGCATTTCTAACCCAAGTGGCCACCCCAAATAGCTTTTCTAGAGGACAGCCGAGTACTTCCCTGGATTCTCCCATGCGCCCCTGCCTGCCAGCTCCGAAGTTCCCAGCCCTACACAGGCTGCACTTTTAGCACTCAGCACAATGCCAGGCTGGAGCTTCGGGGATGGGAACCTCCAAGAAAGCACTGTTTGGCATTTGGGCAATCAATGTTCGGCAGAATGCCAATGCTAATCGGTTATTTTGCTCTGGAAGAGGAGAAAAAGGAGGGATAGTCTACAGGCTGATGAATAGGGGAATGACTGACAATATGAGCACTGCATATTATTGGAGAGATTAAGGAGGCTTGCTGTGAAGTGGTGTTACGGGAGCCAGATAAATTAGCAAAAGCCCATGGGCCCAAGACCTGAAAGGAATAGTGGTGTCTCAAAACAGCATGCCCTAGGGCACACTCAGATGTCTGGCCGTTTTCATTGAATTTGTGGTAGGAAAAGCCAGATCATTCAGTTCAGTTGCGTCCGACTCTTTGCAGCTCCATGGACTGCAGCACGCTAGGCCTCCCTGTTCATCACCAACTCCCAGAGTTTACTCAGACTCATGTCCATTGAGTCGGTGATGCCATTCAACCATCTCATCCTCTGTCGTCGCCTTCTCTTCCTGCCTTCAATCTTTGCCAGCATCAGGGTCTTTTCAAATGAGTCAGTTCTTTGCCTCAGGTGGCCAAAGTATTGGAGTTTCAGCTTCAGCATCAGTCCTTCCAACGAATATTCAGGACTGATTTCTTTTAGGATGGACTGGTTTGATCTCCTTGCAGTCATCTCCAGCACCGCAGTTCAAAAGCATCAATTCCTCGGTATTCAGCCGAACCCTCTTAGTCTGGTACTCCATTCCGGCACTCCAAAGTTTGGCAAATTATCCTTTGCCTCCAAACAGATGCAGAGCCTATTTCTCTGTAGCCTGATTTTAACTCAGGGGCCTCTAGTCTGGGCCCTAGCCTAATTCTGAGGACACCTAAGTGAAAGAGTTGACTCCAGGAGTCCCAGAGGATTCCAGATACTCTAGGCAGGAGGTGTTAGAAGATTCTTATTTTGTCACACAAGAGCCAAGCAGGTAAGTGAGAACATTGATCACCAGACAAGGAAGCAGGAATAATCAGTTCACTGAAGGATCTCAAGTACGTCTAGGGGATGACTAAGGCTGGAGAAGACTCCCAGCCTGCCCTCTTTCAGATTTTTGCCTCTAGTCTAAAACTCCCTGAGGTTGTTTTGGAATTAGAAGTTCATAGGTCAGAAGGACCTATGGACTGGCAATGATGCCTGGGATGTTACCTTGAATCTGCAGTTTTGCAGTACACACTCATCTGTACCATAGAATATCCCATCAGCACTTTGGGAGACCACTCAGAAGGAATCTGCCTGTGAGAGAAAAAAGGTCCGATCAAAACGTAAGGTAGTTCCATAGATTAAAGGATGTGGATTACATTATGCTTCAGTGTATATTTACATACATTACAATCACACCTTTTTTTTTTTTTTAACACTTCCCTCCACCAACAGGAGGTGTGGTCACACAAAGAATTTGGCCATAAGCAAAAATCTAAATCTTCAATCTATGCCCAGTTTCAGATTCTAGTACATGTGAAGTAGGTTAAAAAAAAGTGGGCATTTGCTTGCTGTAACTACGGGACATAAGTTACTGAGCTAACTGTTGTCATGTCAGATTTTATGAGCAGAATAGCTGATCAACATTTCCTTTGCTTATTTTTAGATATACCTTGGGTAATTTAGGTAATTTAGCTTCTTTAAATGAATAGCTGTAGTACAGAAAGCACATGTAGGAATTGTTTTCTAATAATTTTATGGGAAAGGAGAATACATATTACCTGTATTCCAGTTTTTGATATTGGTACTAGACAGTCTGATTATTTGAAAGAGACAGATATAATGATATTATATTGTCTTGCTGCAAATTGTATCTTCTTAGTGTCATAAAAGATTATGAACTATTTCTACTAATAATGTGTCTCATATAAGATCCCTTTAGCTTCTGGTCAGAAGAAAATGGAAAAAGAAATCGAACTTTTGTCTTCACTTCTTGATTTCCACAATTTTCCTTCCATCTTTTCTGACATGATAGTTCTTCTGTCCATCTCTTATTATGTTCTTTGTTTTATGCTAATTTATACTCTAGGCCATTCATTTAATACATTCTCTTATCACCACTTTTAATTGGCATCACTGACAAGTTATACCTTTGCTTATGGTCAGATTCTTTGTGTGGTGGCCATACCTTCTATTGGTGGTGGGAGGTGTTAGGGAAAAAGAGTGTGATTGTAATGTATGTAAATATACACTGAAACATAATGTGATCCATATCCTTTAATTTTGTTGTTTAACACAAAAATGTTGTAGGTTGGTTAATTAGAATTTGAGACAGTGCAAACAAATGAAAATTGTATTGTATAAAGTGATATTTGAGGCTGGACTGAATATTGTATGTTTAGATTTTCTATTAATTTTTTGCAATTATTTGTAGTTAATGGGCTTCCCTGGTGGCTGAGATGGTAAAGAATCTGCCTGCAACACAGGAGACCTGGGTTTGATCCCTGAATCGCGAAGATCCCCTGGAGAAGAGAATGGTTACCCACTCCAGTATTCTTGCTTGGAAAATTCCATGGACAGAGGAGCCTCAGGGGCTACAGTCTATAGGATCGCAAAGAGTTGAACGTGACTGAGTGTCACTCACACACACACACACACACACACTCACACACTCACAATGGATTAATAGACCCAATGAGACTCTGTCTACTGTAACTTCAGGTCTGGTTCTTGAAGACTGGATGGACATGGTAGGGCTGTCCATGGGCAGGAAAGTCTTTATACTGGACAGCTAAAGTCGGTGAAACTGGAGAGAGAGTTAAAATTGTTGACTAAAGGGAGAAACAAAAGATTAAAACCAGAGAAACTATTGGGATAGAGCAAGGTGAGCCTTAAGCAGAAATACCTGGTCAGAATTTGGAGGGAGAATCTGGGGAAGCAGGATGGGGATAATGAAAGCATGTTGGAGATCTGTTTTTTGGTTGTTGCAGCTGAATGTGAGAAGAGGCTTGATGGTTTAAAGGAGGCTTCTGGGCTTGGCCCCCGTGTAGAGGTGATATTTAAGATGTCTACCTCCCTGACCAAGACTCTGCTAAAGAGCACTGAAGTTGGGTCTAGGGTCCTCTGCTGGGTCCAGACAGTAAATATTTAGTGCTGAATCATGGGAGGTGGGGTTGAGGTTGGTCCCAGGGAAGAAAGGAGAAGCCGCTCAGGACAGTGGCTATTTGTTAACTGCTAGAGAGAGATTTCAACATTTTTGTGATTAGCAAGGTCTTATTGATAGCATGCCAAGCTGAATTCACTCCTCACCCCCTCAGGCTTCTTCTGTTAGGTGGGATGAGATTGGAACTTCCAAGAACCCGCAGGAGCTCTGGGTTTTGAGGCATGATAGTGCTCTGGATGAATTCAGCCTTTCTCTTTGGACTGTAGCCTCAGTGATGACAGGAATTAGGGCCCCTCGATTGTCTTTCCTGGCTCTCCGTTTGTGCTTGTCAGATACAGGGTCTTAAAGGTCTAGGTTTCACCCTCCTACGGAGGGTGAAAGTGCTTCCAGATGCAACTCTGATCAAATCCCTTGAGCTTTTCCCACTGCCTACTGGTGTATTATTTAGTTAGGCCTTTGGCACGGCGTAGGAGGCCTTCTGTCACCTCGCTGCTGCCACTTGTCCAGCCTTGTCGCCTGCCATCCTCCATGTGCATTTTCTCCTACTGCCCGAATCGGTCTCTCATCACCTCCTATTCCAGGGTAGATAGCCAGTGTTGCTCGGTAGTGCCTTGAGGGGACCTTATTGCAGACCTACCACACTAAAATGTGAATGTTCACTCACACATCTTCCTCTCACTAGACTGAACTGTTAGAAGGGCAGAGGTTATATCTTTGTACAGTTAGTATGTAAAGTCTCACCTTGGGGTCCAATAAATATTGATAATAGATATGCATGAATGAAAATGTTAGCTCTGATAAAGGGGATTATTAATAATGCAAATGTAAGGTTATCTCTGACTTGAACTAAATAGATTTTTAAAAATGAACAGATTTTCTGGTCTTTAGAGATATGTTCTGGTGACTTTAAAAGGTGGTTATTTAGTGATGATAGCTGCACAACGCTGAATATATACTAAAAGCCACTGAATTGTACACTTTAAAATGGTAATCTTATGATGTGAATTTCATCTCAATTCACATGTCAACTTCTTACAATTTACTATAGTTATACAAAATGTTACCATTGAGGGGAAGTTGGGTGAAGGACACATGGGACATCTTTATACTGTCCTTACAATTTTTTCTATCATGATATAATAAAAAGTTTTGTAGTGATTAAATTAGTTTTCCTGAGCAAATATATTTATTGTTTAGTTAGGATTTATGGTTTAGAATGACTAGAAAGTTTCCTCGCTTGATTAGGATCCAGTTACTTTTCAAAATTATGTAGAGGTTTTAATAAGCAGATAGATACATTTTGTCGTACGACACCTGAAAATAAAATGTTTTCAATTATATTCTAATAAGACAAATTAAGGGCTTAGAAATGATATCTCAGTAGTTTTTTTGCATCCTTTTTTCCATATGATCTTCTGTTCCTCTCTTTATTTTTTTGTGACATGATTAATTACAATTAAAATGAATGTACTGACAAATTATGCATATGATAACATGGTACCATTCTTATGTGTTAGAGAGTTACTTGATATAGTGTCCATATTATGGACCTTAATTGTAATATGTGTTAATTGATCCATTTAAAATTTTATTGAGTACTTACTGTGTTCTGGGCTCTGTGATGAGCACTTGATATGCATTCTTTCATTTACTCGTACATATTTAATAGAAAATATTATTGCTCCTAATTACAGATGAGTACAATAAGGCTTAGAGGTGTTAAATAACTCGCCCAGTGTTACGTAGCTAGTCGTCGCCCAGGAGCTGGGATTTGAACTTGTGTCTCTGATCTCAGAGTTGTTCTTACTCACTGCTGTATGATGAAGCAAGTAGTATAGTCCAGTGGGAAAAACACTGATATGGGGGAGTCAGGAGCCCTGTGTTAAATGCCTGACTCTCACTGATTTACTCTGAGGCCTTGAACAGGTAACTTAAGCTTTAAGATGCAACTGAGCCTCTTATTTGCAAAATGAGACTCAAATAGAAAACCCCTCAAGTCTCTTTTTGCACAAACATTAGTCCATGGCTCAGTGGTGTTTTTCTTCATGTTCTCTCTGTGAAGGATATTCTTTATAAATGCAGATATTCCTTTTAAAGAAAGAGATGTCAAAAAAGAGCTTGGTGACTGCTGCAGTCTATGTTCTGGCCCTATGTTTTGCAGAACACAAAATATGGTTTTCTCTACTCATTCAACAATTACATTCTAGGGGATTGACTTATGCTCATCAAGTCATAAGAAGCTTTTTCAGTAATCCAGAATCTGTTAATTATATAGTAGAGTACTGGAAACTAGTTTCTGTCATTGAAGATACTTCTTTTTGGATCAGAGACTTTTGAAACCCAAATTAGAAGCTATTTTGGAAGGCAGAGAAAATCAGATGATTTTGAGGGACATTATTCTAGGTTGTGCCAAAGCCCTTGTAAGCTGTCTCTGCTCCATAGTAGGGTTGTAGTATTTATGTATCTACCAGAATCAGCTTTTCTGTCTCCCTTGAATGGTGCCTACTGAATGCTCATAGTCTTCTCTTTAACCCTTTGCCCACTTCTGCCCACTTCATGTCGATTATTGTACATATGTTAATAATGTAATAAGTTAATAAGTGTTTTTTAAAGTTTTTTTAATAATGTAATAAGTGTTTTTTAAAGTTTTTTTGAGATATATCCTAGATGATATTCTGTTTGGATGTTTCTTAAGACTCTACCTGAAATGCCATTTTTCCCTCCTAAGTTAGTCGACTTGGCCAGAGAAATTGATTTTATGTTTGTCTTTCAGAAGGAGGCCTTTTTAAAAAACTGATCTCAAATGTTAAGGGGGGAATTCTGCCATAGTCCTCAAATACCACTCTGTCATACAGAGTGGTATGGAGAATTCCATGGACAGAGGAGCCAAGTAGGCTACAGTCTATGTAATCTCAATGATATCCATAGGAGGCATACTCCACATATGTGTGGAAATTAACAGTAAATTCTGGTGTGTTTTAGAGGTTTCCACTATTTTATTTGCTCTCAAGTTTCCAGATACTGTTTTCCACTTTGCCTACAATATAAAGTTGCCTTTTTAAAAAGTCAGATTATTGGGATACACTTTACATAGAGTAAAAATTCACTCTTTTATGGGTGTACAGTTCTTTGAATTTTAACAAATATATACAGTAGTATAACCAACATATATAGAATATTTCCACTCATGCCCTTTTATGGTCTCTTCCCTCCCACTTCCCTGGATCTCTGTCATGCACTAATTGGGTTTCTGTCCTTATAGTTCTGCCTCTTCCACAATGTTGTATAAATAGGATCATACAATATATAATCTTCGGAATCTGACATGGTAAAGAACCTGCCTGCAATGCAGAAGACCCAGGTTTGATCCCTGGTTCAGGAAGATCCCCTGGGAAAGGAAATGGCAACCCACTCCAGTACTCTTGCCTGGAAAATTCCATGGACAGAGGAGCCGAGTGGACTACAAGTCTATGGGGTCACAAAGACTCAGACATGAATGAGTGACTTTCACTTTTTTTTTCCCTTTCACTTAGTATAATGCTTTTTTGAGATCTCAATACAAATTATATATCATAAAGTTAGTCTGTTTAAGGGATACAATTAAACAATTTTTAGCATATTCACAGAGATCATCAGCATAGTCTAATTTTAGAGCATTGATATCACTTCCGATTAGCTGTCATCCTTATTTCTGGTTTCCTCCTCCCAACTCTCTGCCCTTGGCAAACACCAATCTCCTTTCTGTCTATAGATTCTGGACATTTCAACTAGATGGTATCACTCTATATATGGTCTTTTATAACTGACTTCTTTCACTTGGCATAATGTTTTGGAGGCTCATCCAAGTAGTAACTTATATAGGTATTTCTTTTTTATCACCAAATGATTTTCCATTGTATGGACGTATCACATTTTCTTTTCTCATTCATTGGTTGATGGAAATTTGTATTCTTTTTGGCTTTTATAAAAAAGAAATGCTATGATCATTTATGTACACGTTTTTGTGTGTTTGTATGTTTTCATTCCTCTTGGATATGAATTTATATACAAGTTCTTTTGTGGAAATATGTTTTTATTTCTCTTGGATAGATACCTCGGAGTGGAGTTACTGGGTTCTGTGGTGACTTGATGTTTAATATTTGAGGAATTGCCAAGCGGTTTTTCAGAGTGACTGCATAAGAGATCCGATTTCTCCACATCCTTTCCACTCACTATTGTCTTTTTGATTATAGCCATTCTATGAGGAAGTAGGATCTCATTGTGGTTTTAATTTGCACTTCCCCGATGACTAAAGATGCGGAATATCTTTTCATGTGCTTATTAGCCATTTGCGTGTCTTTCTGAGAAATGTCTA
Organism: Capra hircus; assembly: GCF_001704415.2. NCBI lineage: Eukaryota > Metazoa > Chordata > Mammalia > Artiodactyla > Bovidae > Capra > Capra hircus. The sequence continues at coordinate 55,307,277 of NC_030828.1, read as the reverse complement.
TTCATCTCTTTTGCCCATTTTTTAAATGGGTTGTCTTTGTTATTGAGTTGTAAGAGTTCATTATGGATACGAGTCCTTTATCAGATAGATGATCTGCAGATATTTTGTCCTGTTTTGTGGGTTGTCTTTTATTTTCTCGATGATATCCTTTGAAGCTTAAAAGGTTTTAATTTATTTAACTGAATTTATTTGCCTGCACTGGGCCTTAGTTGTGGCATGCGGGACATAGTTCCCTGACCAGGGATTAAACCTGGGCTCCCTGCATTGGGAGCGCAGAGTCTTAACCATTCGACCTCCAGGGAAGACCCAGAGGTTTTAATTTTGATGAAGTCCAACTTAAATCTTTTTTATTGCTTGTGCGTTGGGTATCATATTTAAGAAATCGCTGACCTAACTCCAGATCAGGGTTTACTCCTGTATTTTCTTCTAAGAGTTTTGTGGTGTTAACTGTTACATTTGGATCTGTGGTCTACTTTGAGTTAATTTTTATGTGTAATGTGAAGTAGGGGCCTAAATTTATACTTTTACATGTTGACATCCAATTGTCCACTAGTTTTGGTTGGAGAGACTATTCTTTCCCCATCAGATTGTCTCGGTCCCTTTGGCTAAGGCTCAGTAAGACCATAAGTCTATGTGTTTATATCTGGATTCTTGTATTCCATTCATCTATCTTTATGCCAGTACCACACCGTCTCACTGTTTGGGTTGCTTTGGCTTTGTGGTAAGTTTTGAAATTGGGAAATGTGAATCCATCAACTTTGTTATTTTTAAAGATTATTTTGACTCTTCTTAGTCCATTGCATTTCTTTATGAATTTTAGGATTTGCTTGTCAATTTCTGCCAAAAAAAAAAAATCCAGGTAGAATTTTGTACTGAACCTGTAGATCAATTTGGGGAGTGTTGCCATAACCTTAACAGGGTTAAGTCTTCTAATATATAAACATGGGGTGTATTTCAATTTATTTTGATTTTTTAAAAATGTTTTGGTGGTCTCTCAGTGTAAGCAAAGTGCTTTTGAGATATCTTCATGGTAGTGCATATGTCGGCATTTTGTCCATTTTATGGATTATATCGCCGTTTGTTTATCCGTTAACCAATTGATGGACGTTTGGGTTAATTCTGTTTTTTTTTTTTTGGCAATTATGAATAAAACTGTCAATGATATTCACATGTAGGTTTTTATTTAAACGCGTTTTCATTTCATTTAAGTAAATACCTAAAAATGAAACTGCTGGTTGTGCATAAGTATATGTGTACCTTTATAAGAAACTGCCAAACTGTTTTCCAAAGTAGTTATACGATTTTGCATTCCCACCTGCAATACGTGAGTTTCCTTGCTCCAAGTCCTCACCAGCACTTGGTATTATTAGTTGTTGTTGTTGTGGTGTTTCATTGAAATTTTAATTTTAATTTCTCTAATGATATATGCTATGGATCATAAGATTCATGAAATCCTAAACTTTTGGAGTCGGAATAGACATCAAAGAGTTCATTCTTGGTTTTTATGTTGTGTTCCTCAGACATATTTCATGGGCTGTCTGAGGCTGGGCTAGGAGGTTGGGGAGCATTCTGAGTGGGTGTGGATCTGAGCTCCCTGCCCAGAAGAGCTCTGCTTTTCCCATTTTTATATTGAATGCCCATGTAATACGTTATTAGAAAAAAGATACCTCTGTGGGAAAAAAAAAAAAATGTTTGAAAGCCAGAGAATTCTTTTTCTAGAGGACAAAACTGAGACCCAGAGAGGTACACTGACTTAAGATCATATAGTCAGTCTGGAGTAGGCTCATAATCCAGTGATCTTTATTTTGCAAAGTATTATCTTGTCATGACTCTGAAATTCTAGTATTTATTGGCTTGAGGAAGAATTATGAAGCCTCATTAAGATTTGTTAAAATCATAAATATTTAAAAAACAGGTTTCTCTTATACTGAAAAATAGTACATCAAAACTAAGTCATCTTTCATGAGTTAGCTGCACTCAAAATGTTTTTTTTCTTCTTCTTCCTTTAGGAAACCAATTTCTAGTACAAAACCTTTTAAAATCATTGTGCTTAGTTTCTAAGTGGTGTTGAAAATGTGGCACAACTGTCAGAGGTTATAAATGACAATACATTATGAAAATAGGTGAGGGAACAAGAAGGGATTTACCTTGGGGAAACAGACATTATATTTTGTTATCAGTTTTGACAAATACCGGCAGTGGCTCATCAATGTTGAAAGGGTAAAATTGAATTCATTAGGTGCAATCATAATGGTTAGAATAAGTTATGTTTTAGAAGAAGGGTTCAGTTCTGAAATCCTTCCTTTATTGAGATTTTTCCAGAAATTACTAGAGTGTGAAAGCACTTCTATGCTGACAGTCTGAGATTGGCTTCAGGACTGATGAGTAAGCAGTGTAGGATTAGATTGAGCAGAATTTTATTAGAATGCTTTCGGTGGATTTGAGTAGAAGTTTTATTTACTAAAGGTGTTGTTAAAGGTGCATCATATTTGGACTCAGAAAACTTAAAAGTCACATCTTAGTTCTGCTTCATATCACATTTGTGACCTTGAATGAGTTATTTCTGTGACTTTTTCATGTTTTATTTTTTAATTCATTTATAAGGAATGACAGTGATATCCACCCAGCCTATTTTTCATAGTTGTATAAGGAGAGAAAAAAAATAAAAAATATGAAAGTACTTTGTAAATTTTAAAGTATTATTCAGATGTAGTGTTATTATCAAAACTTTTAGAATTGTGATACATGCAGGATTTTTAAATGGTTTTTCTTCCTGATATTTGGCCGTAAGTTACTTGCATTTTTTTTTTAATTGAAGTACGGAATTACAGTGTTGTTATATCAGGTGTACAGCAAAGTGATTGTTTCATATATATCATTCTTTTTCAGATTCTTTTCCGTTATAGATTATTGTAAGATTCTGAGTACAGTGGGTCCTTGTTATTCATCTATAGTAGTATGTATCTGTTAATCCAAAACTCCTGATTTATGCCCCTGCTAACCATAAATTTGTTTTCTACACCTGTGAGTCCACTTCTGTTTTGTAAATAAGTTCATTTGTCATTTTTTAAACTTCCATATGTAAGTGAGAGCATATGATATTTGTCTTTAACTTACTTCACTTAGTATAAATCTTTAGGGCCATCCTTGTTGCTGCAAATTGCATTATTTTGTTCTTTTTTATGGCCGAGTAATATTCCATTTTGTATATATGTGTGTGTGTATATACACACATTTTGTGTATATGTGTGTGTATGTATATATGTGTGTGTGTGTATACACACATTTTGTGTATATGTGTGTGTGTATATACACGCACATACATACTATGTCTTCTTTATCCATTCTTTTGTTCATGGACAGTTAGATTCCTTCCTTGTCTTGGCTTTTGCAAACAGTGCTTCTATGAACATATGGGTGCATGTATCTTTCAAATTAGTTTTCATCTTTTCCAGATAATGCCCAGAAGTGGGATTGGTGGATCATATGGTAGCTCTGTTTTTTAGTTTCTTTGAGGAACCTCCATGTTTCCCATAGTTCTGCACTAATTTGCTTATTTTGGAAATTAATCTCTTGTCGGTCAAATCATTCATAAATATTTTATCCCATTCCATAGGTTGTCTTTTCATTTTGTTTATAGTTTCCTTTGCCATGCAAAAACTTTTAGGTTTAGTTAGGTTCTATTTGTTTATTATAATACTTTTAGGTTCTATTTGTTTATTATAATACTTTTAGGTTCTATTTGTTTATTATAATACTTAGATTCTTTTTGCCTCTGTCTCATGCCTTTAGTTTCTATGGGAAGTTTTCCGCCTCCTTCAGTTCAGTTCAGCTCAGTCGTGTCCGACTCTTTGCGACCCCATGAATCGCAGCACGCCAGGCCTCCCTGTCCATCACCAACTCCCAGAGTTCACTCAGACTCACGTCCATTAAGTCAGTGATGCCATCCAGCCATCTTATCTTCTGTCGTCCCCTTCTCCTCCTGCCCTCAATCCCTCCCAGCATCAGAGACTTTTCCAGTGAGTCAGTTCTTCGCATGAGGTGGCCAAAGTACTAGAGTTTCAGCTTCAGCATCATTCCCTCCAAAGAACACCCAGGACTGATCTCCTTCAGAATGGACTGGCTGGATCTCCTTGCAGTCCAAGGGACTCTCAAGAGTCTTCTCCAACACCACAGTTCAAACGCATCAATTCTTCAGCACTCAGCTTTCTTCACAGGCCAGCTCCGCCTCCTTAGTCCTCCTCTTTTTCTTTCAAATAGAATACCCTTCCTCATTGCTGTCTATTAGAAGTGATGACTGTGTTAGTTTCGTCTTAAGGAAAAGATGACCTGTTTTTTATTTTGTACAGATATTTTGCTTAACCAGCTTGGCTGAAGTATTAAAGCTATCAGCTGCATGTAGATTTTTAAAATTTGGTGTTGAATTTCCCTCCCTCATGGTTGTAGAGTTTCTTGTACCGCTGCGTTCCTTCTGGGCTCTCTGCTCCCTTAAGGTGTGTTTGACACCTAGTATACCTTTACCTTGGTTAAGTCCATTTTCTGGTTCATAATAGTAGTCAGATACCTTATCAAGATTTACTTTGTGGACATGAATGGTGGAATCATACATTTCCACTCCCCCAGTACTGTCAAAGAGAGATTTCATTTTCTGATCTGGCTCCTCTGTCTTAGATGGAGTTAAGGGTCTTTGTCAGTCTTCAGAAACTGTAGACCCTGGAAACAGCTGTCTGCTCTGTTGGTGAAATGGAAGTATCTTCCATTTCTGATATCTGAGCTGATGAAGTTGTCAATCATAGTGTTCTTTCTTTTCCCTCCTGGTTAAGAGAAAAATTTTACCTGAGAATTTTCAAAGTCATTTTGAGCGCTACTCACTGTCTGTCTTATTAATTTCTTTTTTAAAAATTAAGTTATTTTAATTGGAGGATAATTACAATATTGTGATGGTTTTTGCCATCCATCAACATGAATCGGCCATAGATTTATTAATTTCTTTTTATTCAAGTTAATTTTTAAAAAGTTGTATAATTTAAATATTATTAAAATACTGTTTCATTGTGATATTTATTTACACTACTTTCTTAGGTTTGCCATCATCATTTGAAGTAATTTTAAAATAACACATCATTTTTTAAAATTAGAGGCTAATTTTTTTTAAGTGAATTTAAATTTAAAAGAAAAGGAATAGAAATACTAGTGTATTCATAATTTATTTTGAATGACTATTGGGTTATGTTACACTTTGTGTTTTAGAAAACACCATTTATATACTTAAAAGGATTTATAGGTTAGGAGTTTGAGATTAACACACTACTATATATAAAATAGATAAACAACAAGGACTTATACTATATATAAAATAAATAGCAAGGACCTACTTTATAGCACGGGGAACTATAGTCAGTATTTTGTAATAACTAACAGAAAAGAACCTGGAAAAGAACAGATATCTGTGAAACTGAATTAATTCGCTGTACACCTGAAATTAATGCAGCATTGTAAATCATCTGTACTTTAGTAACAAGAAAAATGATACGTAGGCATACTGTGTTAGAAGGCAGCAGGTAGCAGTATTCTCTTCGGTGGTGATGTTCTGGGTCATCTTGTTCACAGCAGTCTTTCTTGAGGATTGGGAAGACAGAGCCTGCGATGAAGTAGATGAAGGTGCCTGTGCCAGTTGAATTCCTCATTGGGGATTCAAAGGTTGGCATATGCTTTCATCATTCATATTTAGGGGAAAATTATATCTTGGCCTGGAGAAATCTAATTTCTAAAAATACTACAGAGGCAGCATTCTCAGTATGCATTATTGTATGCTCCATAGTGTATAAAAAACAAAACCAGAAATGCTGGATCCCAAAATACAGCCTTTTAATTATAACCAAAAGCTCACAGTTTTGAATACTAAGTAGATCAGAGAAATTCATAACCAGTAAAATCGGGCAGTTTGAACAGCTTGATCAGTAGTTTGGTTGCCGATAGAATGACTTCTCTAAAATATCACTTAGGCTTAGTTATGGTGGGAATTATAACATGGCTTTAATGTTTTCCCCTAATCTATACATTAAATTGTATTCTAAAAGTGTCACCGTTTTGTGGTAACAGTGTATTTTGTATTTAGATGTTTTATGCAAAAAAAAAAAAAGTGTGCACTAACAATGTAAGAAGAGCAGGTTCTTCTGCTTAGGACTATAGGGCATCTCTGTGAGCTCTTAAAAGAAATTCTGATTATAGGCATGTGTCTTGTAACCGAGCTGTGAGTACTGTAGATTTTAATAGTTGTGTGTGTGTTTTAAACATAGCAACATGAATGGGATATGTCAACTAATGTAAGTATATCTTGAGCCACAGAATAGATGACTTAAAAAAAAACTGATTGTAAATGGAAGCATTTTTAAATGAACTATTCACGAAAATCTATAGCAAATCCTGTAGCTAAATGAAAAATCATATATAAAATATAGCTCAACCTAGTTTTCATGGTCTAGGTGTTGTATAACCAGCTAGGTGAGATAACTCTTTTTGGAATAGCAGACAAAAGCCAGTAGCTTATCTAAGGGCATAAGCTCCATCAGAAGTTGCTGGCAGGGGTCAGACAGAGAGCCTGATTTGTTTGCCAGTGCTCCTGGGCCTTGAAATGCTTTGGGGGCCAAAAAAGAAAACGAGTAAGTGTAAGGACTCCCACCTCTACCAAAAGGGAAAAATCTTGGGAAAATGGAGATTTATTTCCATGTTTAAAGAGATAGCTGAGAACATTTAGGTAGTTTTAAAAAATGGTGGGAAAAGTAAGTTTTGGAAAATGCTATATTTGAGGGGAAAACGTGTAAAAGTAATATTTAAAGATCAGAAGGAACAGTTTATGCACTGATCCTGTCTTCTCTGCAGGCATAAAGGGGCATGCAGCTGCTGTATGCGAGGCAGTAGGCGAAAGACTGGATATCCTACCTCTGCAGGGGTTTCAGTAATGACAGGATTACTTTTCTGTAGCATTACTTCTGTATGGAAAGGAGTTTTAGTACTGTCTATAAACAGGGAAATAGTTATAGTTACCATATTTTTAATGAGTATATTCAGATAATCTAAATTTGGCATTAGCAAAAATTATATATAAATAGCTACCATACTTGTGGCCAAGAAATTCCTCATTTTGTCTTTGTGTCATGTTGACATTCACGTATTTTGATGCGTGGTGATGAAGCAAGGGTCTCCAGCAATCTCCTGCTGTCAGGTAAGTCCCTATAAAACTGACTGAGCAGGTCCTGGGGTGGCTTCATGTGACGCTTGCATTTCCTTGAAAGAGATGTGAACTTGAGTATTTTCAGGATAACTGTTCTCAGCAGCTCCCTGCCAGTTCCTTTCCTTCCTTTCAACTCTATTTTCTCAGAAATTTGATTTCTCTAAACTCCCATTCCACTTGGTGATCTTAGGTCTCAGAGATTTAAAAAAAAAAAAAGTCTGTCCTCCTCAAAATATTTTTGGGGGGATTCCAGTTCCAAAGGAGTCATTTAGTTAAAGGTTAAGTACTCTTGCCTGGAAAATCCCGTGGACGGAGGGGCCTGGTGGGCTGCAGTCCATGCGGTCGCTAAGAGTCGGACACAACTGAGCGACTTCACTTTCTCTTTTCACTTTCATGCACCAGAGAAGGAAATGGCAACCCACTCCAGTGTTCTTGCTTGGAGAATCCCAGGGATGGGGGACCTGGTGGGCTGCAGTCTATGGGGTCGCACAGAGTCGGACATGACTGAAGCGACTTAGCAGCAGCAGCAGCAGCAGCAATCTTCATGTAGGGTCTGGAGGAATGGAGGAGAATCTCGGAGATAATTTTTTATTTTCCTGATGGAAGACAAAGGATGTTGCATGTCCTGAAGGATTACAGGTGCAGTGAGTGTTAAGAGATGATTAAAGCCTTACAGGAAGCCTGGAGTAATTGGAGATGAAGGGAGTAGATTCAACTGTAACACAGAAATAAGTGTTTTATTAGGTGCATATGTTTTATACTTATCAATTTCTATTGAATAATTTTAAAGTCCCCTCATCCAGGGCTTGTGTGTTTTCCATGTGAATTCTCTGGCCAGTGATTGCACATGAGCACAGGAGAGATCAAACAGAGCAATTTGAAATAGTAAGTGATGGGGAGGAGTAGCCTAGGAGATCCTGACATGATATCGATCGTTGAACAACAGGGAGAAAAGAAACCTTTCAAGTAAAGGAGGCCTGTAGCAGCAGGTGAGTGCATGATGGAATAGCACTTATTTAGTCGGCTTGGCAGAAGAGAAACTAGGGTATTAAGATCAGCACCTAGGAGGGAATCAGATAAAGGGTGGGTAGAGGTGGATTCGGTATAAAACCTGGACCATCAAAAATGAAGTGTCTTCGGGAAACTAGTCAATTCCAATTCTTTGTATTGTCCCAGCCTCCAAATATAAGTGTGTCTAAATTTTAACTCTTATTAACTCCCATATATTAATACATTTAAATCGATTCCTGGATTCTCATTGGGCAGGAAAAATATAGTTTATGTTCATTATCAGGTAGTAGAGCTGTTCACAAAAAAAGGTTTTACACCAAATAACTGTTCTTGTCATAACTACTGTTGTTTCAGTAGCGTTTACCACCAAAAATAAAACTGGCTGTAACACACAAAAATCAAACACAAGAATTCTGAAATTTCTTTGAATTTGGCAGTGAGCAAGTTTGTATGCACGTGATTTTCCTACCAGTCCTTGTGAGAACTTAATTAAGTGCTTGATCTATGTGTGAAAGAACTTTAAACTCGGAAGGACCCTTATACACAATGTGGTCTGGCTTCAGAGTTTTGGAGATTGAAAAATGGTATTAATTGAATAAGAACATTAATTTCCTCTTAAGGAATCAGTCAGCCTGAGACTTATGGTTAAACAGCTGTATAGACTACGTCATGTTCCTTTCTTTTCAGTGTAATCGCTTGCTGCAAGAGGTATGCTTTCTCAGTGTAAACAATTTGGTTTATTCTAGCAGTTGTCCTAGTAGTTAAATAAATTACCCCCCTTTCAATGAAAGATTGTTTATCTATTTTTAATTGGCAGTAGAGTTTCTAGTTACTTGATTAGAAGATTGAACTATTCATTGATATTAGCATCAGATTTCTTAGAACAGAGGTTAAATAGCTTTGGTGTTCTGCTTTGTTGAACATGGACTTTCAGTGATTTCACTATAAATTTGAAGTTAAATTTTATTAGTACAGAGCCTTATTAGATTGCTTACAAAGCCTCAGAGAGAAGGGTCTTGGAATGAATATCATGTAGTCACCCGTAAGATACCCAATAAATATCTCTGATATGCCAGACACTAGGCCAAGTACAGAGGATGAAGAAGGAAGGAAGTCAGGGTCACCAGGATCCAGGTGTCTGTGGGAGAGAGCCTTGTTGCTGTCGCTCCTTTTTGGACCATTGTTAGTAATGCGAGTACTCTCTGCTGCTGAGCACTTTTCTTAACCCAGTGCACTAGGCAGCCCAAACCAGTTGCTTGGCAGTGCAACCTGTTGGCCCTTTTGGCTATTATTATATTGAAAAGCCCAATTGTTAAGGACTGTTTTATTAGAAAAATGTTACAAATTATGGAGTAAACTGGCCTGAAAGAGGCCAAAAGATATTAAATCTTTGGTCTTTGTATCACTTGGGATGATTCATTGACTTTCAGAAATATCAATGAGTTTACTCAGAAGCAAAGTGACAAAGTTTACTGAAAGCAAACTCAGAAGGCAATTTCTCACTTTGGATAAACTTTAATTTCTAAATTAGCAGTAATAGGAGTCACTAGAAGAAATTAGAAGTATTTGTTTAATCTTAGCATAGGGAAAACTTTCCAAGCAGAAAGATAACGGAGGAAGTTAAAAGGGAAGAGATCAAAAGATGAATCACATGAAAATTAAAGATTTCATGATGTCAGAAGCATCAAAAGCTAAACGGTAAGCAAAAATTTAGAATTTTCCAGTTTACTGTGATCCACACAGTCAAAGGCTTTGGCATAGTCAATAAAACAGAAATAGATGTTTTTCTGGAACTCTTGCTTTTTCGATGATCCAGCGGATGTTGGCAATTTGATCTCTGGTTCCTCTGCCTTTTCGAAAACCAGCTTGAACATCTGGAAGTACACGGTTCACTTATTGCTGAAGCCTGGCTTGGAGAATTTTGAGCATTACTTTACTAGCATGTGAGATGAGTGCAATAGTGCAGTAGTTTGAGCATTTGGCAGTTCCTTTCTTTGGGATTGGAATGAAAACTGACCTTTTCCAGTCCTGTGGCCACTGCTGAGTTTTCAAAATTTGCTGATATATTGGGAGATTGCAGCCATGAAATTAAAAGATGCTTACTCCTTGGAAGGAAAGTTATGACCAACCTAGACAGCATATTAAAAAGCAGAGACATTACTTTGTCAACAAAGGTCCGTCTAGTCAAGGCTATGGTTTTTCCAGTGGTCATGTCCAACTCTCACATCCATACTATAAAGAAAGCTGAGCGCCAAAGAATTGATGCTTTTGAAGTGTGGTGTTGGAGAAGACTCTTGAGAATCCCTTGGACTGCAAGGAGATCCAACCAGTCCATCCTAAAGGAGATCAGTCCTGGGTGTTCATTGGAAGGACTGATGTTGAAGATGAAACTCCAGTACTTTGGCCACCTGATGCAAAGAGCTGACTCATTTGAAAAGACCCTGATGCTGGGAAAGATTGAGGGCAGGAGGAGAAGGGATGAAAAAGAATGAGATGGTTGGATGGCATCACCAACTCGATGGACATAGGTTTGGGTGGACTCTGGGAGTTGGTGATGGACAGGGAGGCCTGGTGTGCTGCAGTTCATGGGGTCACAGAGTCTGACATGACTGAGCAACTGAACTGAATCATATTTGCAAAAACCTGATAATTCAGAAGATAATTTAAGGAAAATTTAAATGTGTATTATAATCTGAACTGTAGAAAATAAGTCAGAAAATATATAAAGATATATTAATTTTCTGTTAACTGTTGTTGTTACCAAAAACTTGGTGATTGAAAATAGTAAACCTTTATTCTATCAAGTTCTGGAGGCCAGAGATCCAAAATTAGTATCACTGGGCTGAAATCAAGATGCTGGCCAGTCTGTATCTCCCTTCAGAGCCCCTAGGGGAGAATCTGCCCCTTGCCTCTGCCAGCATTCCTTAGCTTGTGGCTGCAATACTGCAGTCCAGTATATTGCCTTAGTCTCTTCTTCCGCGTGAAACCTCCCTTTGCCTCTCTTACATAAGGACACTTGTGTTTTATGCATTCAAGGCCCACTTGGAAAATTCAGAATAATCTCCTGAATGTGACTTAATCACATCTATAAAGACCTTTTCCAAATAAAGTAACATTTTCTGGTTCCAGGGATTAGAACTGATATCTTTCGGGGCAATTATTCAGCCTATTACAGAAGGTTACACATCAAAATTTTAATGGCTTTTATCTCTGGGTGTTGTGATTATGGAGGATTTAATTTTTATTTCTTATACCCTTGTCTTCCAGGAAGGCTCAGGGAAATATTAACTCCATGAGCTTCTCTTAAACTGAACCAGATAGGATTTAAACTTTTTGAATTCTTTGACTATCAGGTCACTCTACTTGGAGGTTCAGAAGGGATTTAAAAATATTAAAAGTGTGACTCTTTTCCCCTTCAATTTTATGATGGTTTGATTTGGAAGTTGTACCCTATCAAAGCAGTTAAACAGAACTCCATTATTATTTGGCCTCCCATGGATTGCTTTTTAAAGACTTTCTAATGCTAAACCATATTTAGTAATAATTGATTTTACCATTTTAATTAATGAAGGACATATGTACATGTCAACTAGAATTTCTAATTATTATGAATAACCAAATCAAAAGAAAGCTTGAGTCAATATAGAATTTCCATTGGGCTCTTTGAAATATTGAAAATACGTCATAGATTATCACTAATATTATCTTTGCTGGAGTGTCTTTAATTAACATCTTTATTCCTAAATGTTCTAAGAACTCTAGGTTAAGAACACCCTTAGAATTTATTTCTTAAAATGTTTTTAGTAGGTTTTTTAATTATTCTTCTCTTTCTTAAGGAAGTGTAGTATGAATATTACCTACAAAATTAACTGTTGAATCAAAAATTAAACTTGTAAGTTTTTTCATCTTTGATAAAACCATCTCTGCTTTTATCAGTATCCTTTAACTTTTGGATATCATTTAGAATTTCTGTTTTTATATTATGAGGTACCCCAATTTACCTTTCATCTTCAACTCACTTTTAATTTTGCTTAAACTGTCTTCTAACTTTAGAAAGAAACAAGTGTTCCATTTCATTTTGATGGACAGGTAGCAATGTGGTGAAATTTTAGGACCAAAAGACAGGAAACTCAGCTGTGTTTATAACCATAGGTGCAAATAGATTCTGACCTATTCATTTCTGCTCAGATTTGTTACTTCTTGAAGGTATCTTCATTCATTTCCAGGATCATGCTGGAGTTAGGTACCCCAGGTTGCTAGAAGGTTGAAATTTTTCCCATCTAGCTGAAGATTTCTATTACTAATATTGCTACTGTTGCCACTTTGATGAAACCCAGCTGTTTTTTCCTCCCTTGACTTCCCTTGGGCCTTTTTTTAAGAAGTAAAGAAAATGAGGGGGAGCTTTAATATTAGGTTTGAGACTACATAAAAAATGATTAGCTTGTGAGGTAGAGAGTGGATTTTGATTCTTTAGGTTATTTTTCTTTGTTAAATGTCAAGGTGGCCATTGACAAGTCACATATAACAAATATAAAATTTAACAAGTATTTCATTTGTGTTACATTTTACAGTAGAGTTGTAATAGAGCAGGAAGATTTCCTGCCTCAAACAGTAAGTGTGATATAACCAAGTTCAAGATTTCATTTGTGAGGTTTGTTATAGGCTGCAGTATCTAGCTTCCCCTCATTTCATGCATATTGGATAATATCTCCATAATTTATCCAGAATAGTGCTACTTCACCAACTCTAGCTATTTTAAGTGGATAGTATTATTCACCATTAAAATAGTATTATTTCACCAACTCTAGCTATTTTAAGTTGACTTTCCTTTATATGGGTATAAATAGTATGGGTATGAATGACTGGGAATTTTAATATTACTTTAAGCGTTAAATTACATTTAATTATGGTCAGTGCCTTAGACTGGAATTCATGTGTTAATACTTGGGAAACATGCTTGCGAAATGACCACAAAATAATAGGGTTAAGCAAATCTGTAATTTTGAAAACTTCAACAGGTCTTGCAAAAGATACTAGCATTTTGACAGGACAAGGACGCTTACTTTTAGTATGACCAGAGGGAAGCAGAAGTGCAGAGGTTGACCTTTCATGCTCAAACTGTGTCAGCAGAGTTAGAATTAGAATTCTGTATTTCACCCAAGTATTAAGATTTTTTTCTGAGCTAGCATTTTTTCTGCACATTGAAACATGCATCTTAGCTTTACCTCTCCAACTACTTAGAGGCTGAATGGATTGGAACAGCCCTTGGCTATGTTTTTATAAACTTGAGAGTCATGAAAATAGGTTTGGAGAATGATTTTTCTCCTGTAGAATGAATTACCACAAGACGAAAACTAGTTGCAGCTTGGAGTTGCTGTTGAGTTAGGAACCTAGTTAATTTAAGAGAGAAGGTACTGCTGAAGTAGCATTCTGCTTTTCATTGTATCCTGCCATAATGATACTGCTGGCAAAGGAGAAACACAGCATGCTTGGGGCTGGTGCATGGGGATGACCCAGAGAGATGTTATGGGGAGGGAGGTGGGAGGGGGGTTCATGTTTGGGAACGCATGTAAGAATTAAAGATTTTAAAATTTAAAAAATAAACTAAAAAAAAAATAAAATAATATTCAATTAAAAAAAATGAACTTATATATATTTATTGCATTTTTTCTTGCACAATTTTTCTTATAATTTTCTTGTGAAATTGAGAGGGATGCTGTCTTTATTTTTACAAATGTGCCACAGGGGATACTTGAAGAAAAATTAAATATATATATCTGAGCATATATCAGTCTTTAAAATGTTTTATGCTTGAAAAAATGTTTTATCCTGGAGACAGTACCTTTTCTCCTTTGTATTGCCTTAAGATTCCTACCATTTAAGCTTCCAGATGGTAGAGTATAACTATTTTGATAAAAACATAGAAATTTATCAAAATAATTTTCTCCTCTCTCCTGTAGGAGAGAGCTCAAATATCCATCAACTAGTGAATGGATAAGCAACCTGTGGAATAAAATGGAATAGTGCTTAGCAATAGAAAATAACTAACCATTGATTATGCAGCAGCGTGATGAATTTCAAATGCATTCTGCTAAGTGAAAGAAGCCAGATACAAAAGGGTTACATGCTACATAACTACATGATATGACATTCTGGAAACAGCAAAAATATAGGGACAGAATTCACATCAGGGATTACCAGGGATTTGGGACAGAGAGAAGAAATTGTCTACAAACTGACATGGCAACTTTTTTAGATGATGGAAAACGTTCTATATCTTGATTGTGCTGGTGACTATATGACTATAACATTTGTCAAAACATACTACTTTAAAAAGGTGACTTTTACTTTTTGTAAAAAAAAAATCTGACCGAAAAAGAGTTATAAGTGGGTCCTCAAAAAAAAAAAAAAAAATTACTGCGCTTAATGTCTGCTACCTGTTAACCATTAGCCCACGGTGTCAAAGTTTTTAGTTGCAAGCAACAGAACTGACTTTGGCTGATTTGAACAGAGAGAAATATAGTGAAAAGACATTGGTTAGCTCAGACAATTTCTACAAGAAACCTGCAAAGCAGGTTTGGAAAATGGACAGCAGCAAGGCAGGGTAGGCAGCACCCAGAACCAAGAATAACACCATCGAGGCTGCCTGGAGAGGACCCTGCTGCCTCTGTCTGTGACGCCACAACTTGCCCCGCTGTCACCAGGGTACTGAAGCTAGGTACCAGAGCCACATTGCTGCCACTTCTGCCCCTGTACACTCGATATTGGTGCCACAACCTTCTTAGCTGCCGGAATCTGCCACAAAAATGTGTTCTTGGTCCCTGCTGCTTCGCTGTCATAGCTTCAGAGTCAAGGTCCAGGGCAGAAGTGTCTGGTTGGCCAAGTGGAAGTCATCTGCTCTATTCTAGCTACAAGGAAGGCTAAGAAAGTGAGATCTGGCATTTTCAGTTTCTACAGTATCCCACACCAAGACTCATAAAGTTAGAAGGCAGAAAAAATCTTCTATGTCTATGCATCCGTCAAAATATGGGGTAAGTTTTAAACTTTACTTTCTGTAGCCCTTATTCTGCTAGTGAATAGGCTAACATTCTGTTAATTTTTATTATTGTATGCTCTTTTTGAGTATGCTGCAGTCCGGTTTCGTATATGATCTCTGATTTATAAGCTAATTTTTGAAAGCCTCTATTATTTTTATCTTAGAGCAGTTTTAGGCTTATGGCAAAATTGAGTGGAAGGTAGAGGGATTTCCCATAAACGTGTAGCTTTCTCCATTATTAAGGCTAATTTTTTTTTCTTTTAAAATTTTATTTGTTGAGGCAATATTGGTTTATAACATTATATTAAGTTTCATGTGCACAACATTATATTTGAACATTATACGGTGTGCTCACCACCAGAAGTCTAGTTTTCGTCTGTCACCATACCGTTGATCCCCCTTACCAGTCTCTCTCTCTCCTCTGATGTCCCATCCCCCCTGGTAATCACTACTCTGTTCTTTGTATGTATGTGTTTGGTTTTTTTTTGTTGTTCATTTATTTTTTACTTATTTTTTACACCCTGTGTACAAGTGAAGTCATATATTTGTCTTTCTCCATCTGACTTCTCTCACTTAGCATAATACCCTCAAAATTCATTCACATCATCACAAATGGCAAGATTTTATCTTTTTTTATGGCTGAGTGGTATTCTATTGCATATTTATATACACACGCACCACATCTTATTTATCCATTCATCTGTTGATGGACATTTAGTTGTCTCCGTATCTTGGTATTATAAACAGTGCTACCATGAGCATAGGAGTGCATGTATCTTTTTGAATATTTTTTCATATTCTTCAGATAAATACCCAGAAGTGGAATAACTGGGTCCTATGGTAGTTCTGTCCTTAATTTTTGGAGGAATTGCTGTGTTATTTTTCACAGTGGCTGTACCAATTTGCATTCTTACCAACAGTGCATGACGGTTCCCTTTTCTCTACATCCTCACAAACACTTATTTCTTGCTTTTCTGATAATATGGACTGATTTTAAAGCATAGTTCTGAATCTGCAAAGAATGACCAATAATACATGCTTTGAACATGGTAAGTAGTCAGTGTGTGTGTGCATGTGCGTGCACACTCAGTTGTGTCCAACTCTTTCCAACTCCATGGACTGCCCACCAGGCTGCTCTGTCCATGGAATTTTCCAGGCAAGAATACTGGAGTGGGTTGTCATTTTTTTTCTCCAGGGGATCTTCCTGACCCAGGGGTTGAACCCACATCTCTTGCATCTCCTACATTGGCAGGCAGATTCTTTACTGCTAGCGCCACCTAGTCAGTAAATATTGTTAAACAAATCCATAAAAGTTAGAAAGAATATGTTTTTCTTATAACCAAAAAATGTGCTTAAAAATACAAAAATAATCAGTACACAAAAGGAATGTACCACGATCAATTGGTGGAATCTCAAGATAGATTATCATTTGGAAAAGCATTAGTAGACTATTGTATCAAAAGATGAATTGAGAGAACTCTTGGCCTTGTCTTCTAGGGATTTGCTAAGATAATCACCACAGGCACTAGTAAGTAAGGATATTCAGGAAAACTGAAGAGTACACGATGGGGGTGGGTAGATGCTGTTGCGGAGGAAGTGAGGCTGCGGAAATGAAGAGTGGAGCGGACAGTGAGGAGCAGGAGGTAGAGAAGCCTCTTGTCTTGCTCTCCTAGGAGATGGTGCAGAGGCCAAGGAGCAGCATAAAATGGAGCACACAGATTTGAGAGACTTCTTGTTAGAAGAAAGGCGGAGGTAGAGAAGGTGGGGTTAAAACTGGATGATGATGTCTGTCAGCATTTAATTTGGCTCTTACGACTTGAAGTGGAGGCACTTGACTAGGCAGCCTTCAGGGCCTCTAATCAGCCGCACAGCCTCCTCATGCAGCAAGAGAGGTGGCCTGGTTAAAAATCCCAGCACAGCGGAGAGGAGAGGGAGGCAGAGCAGCTTTTTACCCTTACGTGAGACCCTGCAAAAGTTGTTACTCGCTAGACATTTGCTTTCTTCTCTTTCAGATCTGGTAAAGAAGGAACACTTGGGTATTTCATGCAGGTGTGGTTATCATCTTGGAAGTCTTATTTTTCTAAATGATATATCAGTATTTGTTGTTAGTTTCATGATGGTGGTCGAGGTGGTGCTTTGGACCTTATGGCTGTTTCCTATATACAAATAGATCACTTATGCAGTTTCTGAGGCCTTACCTTCATTCTGACTTTCTAAATGTTCTTAAATGTCCCAGATATATATCAGCACACTTTGTGTACCAGCATTTGTCTCGTAAAAGGAAAAATATGAGACATTTAGTTTCTGTATATTTCACCCTTTGAAGGAGTACAGTTCACTGGTTTTTAGAATGTTCACACAATCGTTAAGTCTGTTTCCACTTCATATTTTTATTTTTGCCACCCCCAAAAGAAATCCTTTACCTGTTAGCTGTCACAACCCATTCCCTCCTATTACCAGATCCTGGCAACCACTAATCTATTTTCCATTTCTATGAATTTGCCTGTTTGGGGACATTTCATATAAATAGAATCATATATTAATTTTTTGGTTAATATAAGATTAACCTTTTGTGAAAGGCTTTTTACTAGCATAATGTTTCCAAAGTTCACCTACTTGTAGCATGTATCAATACTTCATTTTCTTTAAAAAAGAATTGTAAAACATACATAATACAAGGTTTAGCATCTTAATACTTTTGAATGTTCAGTTCCGTGGCATTGGGTACATTCAGATTGTTGTACTTCATCCCTTTTTTTATTTTGCTGAATAATAGTCCACTGTATGGACATAGCACATTTTGTTCACCCAGTCATCATTTGGTGGACACTGGATCATTTCCACTTTTTGGCTGTTATGTTCTGCTGTGAACATTTGTGTACTAGAATTTACTTTCAATCTGAAATACTTCAGTCATGATGAGGAAGAATGAACTTTGTACTCGTGTTTTAAGCACATCTGTTAGACTGATGGGATAATGTTAATGTGTTCCTGGGCAATCACCTGCTTCTCTTGGCCTGTGAGCAGGTGGTATTATCCCCATTTTGGAGATGAGAAGACTTTGTGTAGCTCTACGTATTTGTTGTGAAAAGTAAATGAATATAACAGTTAAGACCAATGAAAGTTAAAAGGTCTCTTCACACGGCAAGTTCAGGGGATAGAAATTGGGTTTGATTTGTTTTGGCCGCACTGTGTGCCTTTGGGATTCCTGAACAGGGCTCAGACCCATGCGCCCTGCAGTGCAAAAGCGCAGAGTCCTAACCATTGGACAACGAGAGAATTCCTGGAAGTTGGGTTTTAGAAAAGAGGGGAAGAAAGGAGGGATGCTCGGGCAGCTATAGATTGATATTTAAAGTTAATTTTTGGGCTTCACCCGGTTTCATTCCCCTTTCTGTTGTCATTCCTTCTCTCATCACCAGAGCTTTATGACAGCAGTTCCATGTGCTGCTCTTCCTCACTTTCCCTCGAAACTCTGCCCCGATATGATGAATTTCAGCATATTTCAACCACCTAAGTGACCGACAAACCTATCTTGCTTAGTTTGTTTGCTTTTTGGTGGCAGGGTGTGTGTGTGTGTGTGCGTGTGCGTGCGCGTGCGTGTGTGTGTGTTAACCTGAATGAAACTGTAAATGATGGAAATGCAGAGTAATCTAAAAGAGATTTTGAGGCAGGACAGGTTTTCTTTGTTCAGGGGTGAGTGTGGGTGTGGGAGTGGGTGTGGGTGTGGGTGTGTCTGTGTGTGCACGCATACATGCGTGTGTGTGTACGCATGCATGCGTGTGTGTGTCTATGTGTGCGTGCATGTGCGTGAACCTGAATGAAACTGTAAATGATGGAAATGCAGAGTAAAGGAGAGATTTTGAGGCAGGTCAGGTTTTCTTCATTCATACCACTCAACCTACTGCACCTCTTTATTTAAAAAAGATACTTGAAGTAGGAAAGTAAAGGAGTCTGAGGCTCTTATAACTCTTTAAGGAAGTGTCTCTACCTAAAAATCCCAGGAAAGAATGGCAGATCATAAAGCCCATAAAAGTCTTTCAGCTGAACCTCGTTTCCAGAGAAAATAATGATTTTAGTGGAGAGTGTGTAGAAGGTGGGAACGGTATGTTGGAGTAGGGAGCAGTTTTGGAGTTTGGGACATTTATTTTATTTTGAGGGGCCATTGAAATAGAAGCAGAACTAGTTAAGATGAGTCCCATCTTTGATGGAGAGAGAAGTTGATCACCACCAACCAATGGAAGTATGCCATCCCAAAGCCTTCCAGGAAATTACCAATGGTAGTAATTTATACAGTCACTTATTGTTTGCTTAGTTACTATGCATCACATCAATGATTATGCACTGTCAAAGTATTGTTACATTTTATTTTATTAGAAAACTGTACTTAACCTTCATAGTTAGGCATGTTGCCCAGTTATTCTCAATAGAAAGTATTACTGGTGGGTTAGAATGTTGATATTCAGGTGAGACTTTGTGGCACTTTTTAAATCGTAGCATTTTTTTAAGCAATCATTTAATGAAGCAATGTGCTGGACCCTGAGTATTACAGTGAAAGCCGAGGTTTCAGCCTAAAAAGGCTTATAATCAGGTGAGTGAATATCAAATCACCCTAATAAACTGTGCTGAGTATTCAGAGGTATAAACAGGATACTTGGGGAACACTTGGCTCAGGATGGAGTGATCAGGGTAGGCTTTCTAGAATAAATAACAGTTGAAATGTCTCAAATAATAAGTAAGAGCTGGTTGAGCACAGAAATTGAGGGAGCTGAAGGACATTACAGATAGATGGAATGGCATGGACACAGATGGAGGCATCTTTGCCTACATGTATGGCCAACTTGGGCTTCCCAGGTGGCACTAGTAAAGAACCCTCCTGCCAGTGCAGGAGACATAAGAGACATGGGTCTGATACGTGGGTAGAGAAGGTCCCTTGGAGGAGGGCATGGCAACCCACTTCTCTATTTTTGCCTGAAGAATCCCATGGACAGAGACTACAGTCTATAGGGTTGCAAAGAGTTGGATATGACTAAAGCCACTTAGCATGCAAGCATCGCTAACTCAGGAAGGCCAACTCAGTAAGCATCCATGAGATAGGAAAGGACATAAAAAACAATACCTTTGATCCTGCTGACAGAGAGCACATGGTTCACTTACTGGAGATGCATTTATTCTTTTGTTCCACCAGGGGGTCATTTAGTGAATTACCTGCCTCTTCCATTGTACAATATGGTACACTAGTGGCTTGATCAAATTAACACACCTGCAACAAGTGAGCAGTTTACTTTCTTCTTATAAAATCAGGCCTTGTAAATTGCTATGTATTCTTTTTAGCCAGTTATATAGGTTCTTTTTTTATTTTAAACAAAAATCCAGAGAGAATTTCACGGACAAAGAATCTTCAATAAAATGGTTAGATATTCCTAGTTGTCATGAAAATGTGCTTAATTGGAGGTGATGGATTGAATGCTTAATAGTTTGAAAAGCTCTACTCAAACCTAAATGTCCAACAATAGGGGATTGATTGAATAAATCATGGCATATAATGAGATACTGTTTAGCCCTAAGTATGAAGTTATAGATGAGCGTTATGACATAGATGCTCACCATGTTGCTAAATGTCCAAGAGTAGCCTACAAAGGGGTTAGTGAATAGCATCGTATCACTTTTCTAAAATGTGTGTTAATTGATACACAGGCCTCAGTAGCTGGGAAGAATAAAACAGGTCCTTTTTATGTTCTGTACTTGTTATGCTATGTGCTAAGTCGGGTCCAACTCTTTGCAACCCTATGGGCTGTAGCCCTCCAGGCTCCTCTATCTGTGGGATTCTCCAGGCAAGAATACTGGAGTGGCTGTTATGCCCTCTTCCAGGGGAACTTCCTGACTCCGGGACTGAACCCCCATCTCTTAGATCTCCTGCTCCGGGAGGTGGGTTCTTTACCACTAGCGCCACCTGGATTCTCCCAATGACAATAACTCATCTTGGCCTTTCCTTCCCAACCTGTGAAATTCCTGTCTATCCTTGTGAAACTTCCCGGTTATTTCGAGTCCTGAATGTGACTGTGGGCACCATGAAGTGGCAGCCTTGTTGTCTGTCTTTGATGAGCCTCCCTGAAGGTACTGCTGAGAACCTCAGGGCCTTAACAGATGCCTCTATCCGCATGAGTCTATCAAAGCCCTTAATTTTGGCATGACGGAGAGGTGCTGAGTTCTGTTCAGAGATGTGGAAAAGTGGCTTTCACCACAGAGCTGGACTTTGATGTAGAAGTCCCCAGACGCACTTAAGAAATCCTGCAGTTCCTCTAACTGCTGGTCTTCATCCTTCATTCACAAGGGTTCAAACTGGGAAGACTGACCAGAAATTACCATGCTCCCCAGTCCACCTGCTTTCACTCTCTGAGTGAAGGGCATCAGAGAGTGCCTTTGCTCCAGCCACAAACCCGAGAGGCATTCCAGACTCCTCCCACTCCTTCACATTTAGCCTCCAAGTTTACTTTATTCTTCTGTTGTTCAGTCTTGGAAATCTGTTCATTCTTTTTGTCTCCACTGCCTCTCCAGAGTTCAGACTTTGATTTTTCCTCTGGGCTATATTAATAGCCTCCGAATCACTCATGAATCTTCCAATCTTCCTCCCTTTCTGGTTATCTTTTATACTCCATTAGCATGGAATATATAGCCCTTTATGGTCTAGCCCAGGGCTTCCGTTGTGGCTCAGCTGGTAAGGATCCACCTGCAATGTGGGAGACCTGGGTTCGATCCCTGGGTTGGGAAGATCCCCTGGAGAAGGAAAAGGTTACCCACTCCAGTATTCTGGCCTGGAGAATCCCACGGACTATACATATACCTGGAGGAAGCCAGCATGTAAAAGACACAGCAGTTCAGGGAATTCTCTGGCAGTGCAGTGGGGTTGCAAAGAGTGGGACATGACTGAGCGACTTTCATTCTCATTTTTCGGTCTAGCCTTGGTACAGCTCCATCATTTTTCCTGCCACTCAATCTTCTCTATAGATA
This sequence comes from Capra hircus, assembly GCF_001704415.2. Lineage (NCBI taxonomy): Eukaryota > Metazoa > Chordata > Mammalia > Artiodactyla > Bovidae > Capra > Capra hircus. Next base: position 55,284,988 of record NC_030828.1, on the reverse strand, counting down.
TCTTATTTGGTGTTTCTACACACTCAGACATCTGTCTTTATTTATTTTTTAGCTTTTTAAAATTGAACTTGGCTGTGCTGGGTCTTCCTTGTTGTGGGGGCTTTTCTTTAGTTGCAGAGGGAGGCTCTCTAGTTGCAGTGTGTGGTCTTCTCGTGGTGGCTCCTCTTGTTGCAGAGCACGGGCTCCAGGGTACTCACGCTTCAGTAATTGTGGCTCCTGGGCTCTTGAGCACAGGCTCAATGGTCGTAGCACACAGGCTTAGTTGCATTACAGCATGTGGGATCTTCCCAGCTCAGAGAGCAAATCTGTGTCTCCTGCACTGGTAGGCAGTTCCTTTACCAAGGAAGCCCCGTGTGTGTGTGTGTGTGTGTGTGTGTGTGTGTGTGTGTGTGTGTGTGTGTGTGTGTGTGGTGTGTGTGTGGTGTGTGTGTGTGTGGTGTGGTGTGTGTGTGTTGTGTGTGTGTGTGTGTGTGTGTGTGTGTGTGTGTGTGTGTGTGTGTGTGTGTGTGTGTGTGTGTGTGTGTGTGTGTGTGTGTGTCTGTGTGTGTGTGTGTGTGTGTGTGTGTGTGTGTCTGTGTGTGTCTGTGTGTGTGTGTGTGTGTGTGTGTGTGTGTGTCTGTGTGTGTGTGTGTGTGTGTCTGTGTGTGTGTGTGTCTGTGTGTGTGTGTGTGTGTGTCTGTGTGTGTGTGTCTGTGTGTGTGTGTCTGTGTGTGTGTGTCTGTGTGTCTGTGTGTGTGTGTCTGTGTGTCTGTGTGTGTGTGTCTGTGTGTGTGTGTCTGTGTCTGTGTCTGTGTGTCTGTGTCTGTGTGTGTGTGTCTGTGTGTGTGTCTGTGTGTGTGTCTGTGTGTGTGTGTGTGTCTGTCTGTGTGTGTGTGTGTTATTGTGGAAAGACATACATAATTTTTCTTTACCATTTAAAAAATGTACAATTCAGTGGCATCAAGTACATTCACAATATTGGGTAACCATCACCACTGTCCATTTCCAGGTCCTTTTATCATCATCCCAAACAGAACTGTTATGTCTTTTTTTGCCTCGATGCATGGCATGCAAGCTCTTTGTTCCCTGACCAGGGATGGAACCCGTCCCCCTGCAGTGGAAATGCGGAGCTTATTTAACTTATATGCAGAGTACATCATGAGAAACGCTGGACTGCAAGAAACACAAGCTGGAATCAAGATTGCCCGGAGAAATATCAATCACCTCAGATATGCAGATGACACTACCCTTATGGCAGAAAGTGAAGAGGAGCTAAAAAGCCTCTTGATGAAAGTGAAAGAGGAGAGTGAAAAAGTTGGCTTAAAGCTCAACATTCAGAAAACGAAGATCATGGCATCCGGTCCCATCACTTCATGGGAAATAGATGGGGAAACAGTGGAAACAGTGTCAGACTTTATTTTGGGGGGCTCCAAAATCACTGCAGATGGTGACTGCAGCCATGAAATTAAAAGACGCTTACTCCTTGGAAGAAAAGTTATGACCAACCTAGATAGTATATTCAAAAGCAGAGACATTACTTTGCCACTAAGGTCCGTCTAGTCAAGGCTATGGTTTTTCCAGTAGTCATGTATGGATGTGAGAGCTGGACTGTGAAGAAGGCTGAGCGCCGAAGAATTGATGCTTTTGAACTGTGGTGTTGGAGAAGACTCTTGAGGGTCCCTTGGACTGCAAGGAGATCCAACCAGTCCATACTGAGGGAGATCAACCCTGGGATTTCCTTGGAAGGAATGATGCTAAAGCTTGAAGCTCCAGTACTTTGGCCACCTCATGCGAAGAGTTGACTCATTGGAAAAGACTGTGATGCTGGGAGGGATTGGAGGCAGGAGGAGAAGGGGACGACTGAGGATGAGATGGCTGGATGGCATCACTGACTCGATGGATGTGAGTCTGAGTGAGCTCCGGGAGATGGTGATGGACAGGGAGGCTTGGCATGCTGAGATTCATGGGGTCGCGAGGAGTTGGACACGACTGAGCGACTGAACTGAACTGAACCACTGCACTGCCGGAGAATTCCCTGAACTGCTGTGACTTTTACATGCTGGCTTCCTCCAGGTGGGATGGCCTGTCCCCACCATTCCCACCTAGATTCCTTCTCTGTATCTCTCCACACTTAAATCTAATGCCACCTCATCTGAGAAACTTACCCCAGTTCTTTACACTTGAGTTTGGTGCTTGCTTTTTTGTCTTCCCGTGCCACTCTGGACATACACCTGTCGTGACACACCTGTGATATTATGATTGCTGACTGAGGTTCTTTTCCACTAGAACTTTGAGTTCTTTGCATGACAAGTCTGACTTTGAATGAAGAGTCTTTTATCTCTGCATCCTTAGCTTCCAGCACTGTGCCTGCTGTGAATAAATGATTGGACTCAGCTTCCTATCAGCTATGCAGATTAGCACTTGCTCACATGCTATCTTTGAATGAAAGTCAGGTAGCAGGTCTAAAAGAAATTTCATAAATATAGGCTCTTTCTCCTTTCCATTAGCTATTCATGGAAATTTGTTTCTGAGGGCTGCTTTGAGTAGGTAATTTCTCAGGCAGTTGCACACAATCTCCTGTTGATGATTTTAGAAAGTGATGGGCTGAGTTAGGAGTAAACAGTAAGTGGGTGGCGGGGGCGGGGGCGGGGGGGCGGTGCTAAGAATTAGGGGGAATAAAAATTTTACAAAATGCTGCAAGTATGTGTGGTCTTCCGTATCCAGAAGAGTGAGTTTCCCAGAAAGAGACTCACAGAAAACAAACTGATGGTTGCTGGGGGGAAGGGGTACTTAGAGAATTTGGGAAGGTCATGTACACACTGCTGCTGCTGCTGCTAAGTTGGTTCAGTCGTGTCCGACTCTTTGCGACCCCATAGACGGCAGCCCACCAGGCTACCCCGTCTCTGGGATTTTCCAGGCAAGAACACTGGAGTGGGTTGCCATTTCCTTCTCCGATGTATGAAAGTGAAAAATGAAAGTGAAGTCGCTCAGTTGTGTCCGACTCTTAGTGACCCCATGGACTGCAGCCCACCAGGCTCCTCCATCCATGGGATTTTCCAGGCAATAGTACTGGAGTGGGGTACCACTGCCTTCTCCCATGTACACACTGCTACGTTCAAAATGGATAACCAGCAAGGACCCACTGTAAAGCACAGGGAACCCTGCTCAACGTTATGCGCCAACGTGGGTGGGAGGAGGGATTTGGGGGAGAATGGATACATGTATTATATGTATGGCTGAGTCCTTTCATTCTTCACCTGAAACTACCACACCATCGTTAATCAGCTATACCCTAATAGAAGATAAAAGTTTAATGTTTGAAAAAAAGAAGAGTGAGTTTCCAAGACTACTGTTCTGTCGAGTTTTGAAGTATGAAAGAAGGAAATGGGCATCTTGTGTGCGTGCTAAGTCGCTGCAGTCACGTCTGACTGCATCCGACCCTAGGGACTGTAGCCCTCTGGGCTCCTCTGTCCATGAGGATTCTCCAGGCAAGAATACTGGAGTGGATTGCCATGCCTTCCTCCAGAAATGGGCATCTTACTTTGGTGCTATTGGATGGAAATTCAGAAAAAAGACATTGGAATGAGTCAAGATAGTAGGCAGGGCTTAAGGGCACAGCAATTGCTTTTTTCCCTTCTGTTCAGTTTTTACTCTCAAGAACCGGAAAATAGATAGGGACAGTTCTTAAAAGACAGCCACTACCGATTCTGTTCTGGAGCCCTGAACTTTTCATGGTAGTAGTTCAGTGTTTCACTTCTGTTTATAACCTCACCCTGATGTGGAATTCTGACTGACAGAAGGAGAGGGACAGAGGCTCTAAAATTCTTAGAGTAAAACTTAGATATGTGGGTCTATCATCCATGCACTTTTATTGCACTTCCTTTTGCTTTAAATTGAGTGGAGTAAAATCCTAAGCATATCATTTAAAATCCTGTTCAGCCAGCTGCTTGGCTAGAAAGGTCAATCTTCATCACTCCATTTACATTGAACAAACATATTTGTGGCAGCAAGAGAGGAGATCTGAATCAAGAAAAATGTAGTCCAGTAAAGTGATTCAATTGTCTAATCAGGCATCTGACTTGAACATAATTTGAAGGGTCCTTGAAGCTTCTTTTTTTAAAGGCTTGAAATTAGAAATTCGCAGTTGACACATGAGTCATGCAGATCTGATTGAGTTTCCTGCATTTCCTTTTTCTTTCAACTCTTGAATTATACTCTCATTTTCTTTCCTGTTTGGTGTCTAGCGGAAAAAGGAAGTGAGAATAAAGTGAAATTAGATGGTACATTTTCATATTGTAGAACTAGTGGTATTGCAGATTTATGGTTTATGATACAATGACTTAGCAGTAGCACTTCACACCAAGTGCTGTGATTATTAATGTCACCTTAAAGTGTTCTGGCTTTTTGGCCACTTGGGTCATCATATATGGATTATGAACTAGCCATAGGTCTATGTGGTATAAATATTCAATATAAAATACCATAAATATATGCTGAAACAGAATGACACGATTCACAGCACAGACCAGCATTTACTGAAGTGGCTATACATGTTCTGTGTAACCGTTTGTTGGAAACTTTCTGGGTAAATGATTGGTCACACTTTCTTGGCATTGTCAAGTATTGTGCTTTTGTATACCGTTTCTTTTTCCCTCACTTTTTAAAAATAAACTTTTAAACCAAAATATAGTATTTTTATGGCCACATATTTATAAAGGAAAATGCAGATAATATATGTGTAACTAGAAGAGTTATCACAAAGTAAACATGTCCATGTAACTAGCACCCAGATCAAGAAATAAAACTTAACACCCCAGCAGCCTCCCTCATGACTAACCCTTCTCCTGATTACTACCTCTTTTCCTGCCAAAAGGTAATCACTGTCCTAATAGTGACACGTTGCTTTTGCCCATTTTAAATTACTTTATTATATGTTCTTTTGTATCTGTTTTTTCCTCAACATATTATTAATCCAATTTATCTGTGCTGCTGTATATGTTGGTAGTTTATCTTAATTACCGTTATATTCCAGTGTATAAATATACCATAGTTTATAATGAACTTTTGTTCTCAGTTTCAAACTATTAAAATAATTCTGCTATGGACGTTCTTATGCATGTTTTTTTATGTATGTATGCATGGTATATATATATCTAGGAATAGAATTGCCAGGACAGACAGTATATTTATATTCAACTTTAATAGATCCTACCAAATAGCTTTCGTATGTGGCTTTACCACTTAAATGTTTTTCAGTAGAATATGTCTGCTGTACTACAGTCTCACCAACACATGATATTATCCATCTTTTATTTTAGTTCTGTCAAGTCTGTGGTGGTGTCTCATTTTGGTGTTAATTTTGTATTTCTCTGATACCTACTAAGTTTGGGCACCTTTTCCATGTGTTTATGGATGGTTTTTTGGATGTCCTTTTAGTGAAGTATCTGTTCAAATACTTTTTTTTCTTTTTACATGTAGCTTTCCTGAGGCATAATTCACATACTATACTAGTCACACATTTAAAGGGTACAATTCAGTGGCTTTTAGTATATTCACAGAATTGTGCATTCTTCACCACATCAATTTTAGAATTTTTCTTTGTGCCTGAAAGAAACCTTGCACTCCTTAGCTGTCACTTCCAACCCTTCCTTCTCAGCACCCTCCTCCCTGCCCGTCCTGGACCCATGGCAACCACCAATCTGCTTTCTGTCTCTCTAGATTTGCCTGTTGGACATTTCCTATAAGTGGAGTCAGACAGTATGAAGTCCTCTGTGATGGGCTTCTTTCACGCCGCATAAGGATTTTGAGGTTCATCTATATTTCATCATGTATCAGTACTTTTTAATTGCTGAATAATATTCTGTTTTATGGATATACTGTCTTCTTTTTTTAAAACATTGATGGGCATTTGGGTTGTTTTCGCTTTTTGGCTATTATGAATTATGCTGCTATGAGCATCAGTCTATAAGTTTCTGTGTGCCAGAACAGGTTTTGTTTCTCATGGGTTGTGCATTATTTCTTAAAAGATTTCCATTCAGCAATCACTCTGTAAAGGTATTCACTCTTTTGATTAGATATATATTTAAAATAAAACTTAAACACTGCTAACGCCTATCATGTTGAACACACATTCTTGTGGCATACCGTTGTTTCAAGGAACAGTTTGAGGAAGATTTCTAAGTGGTCATGCTCTTCAGTATAATGGGATGTGAAGACAAGAAAGATGAGAACCAAGAATCAGTGAGTGATAAGTGCTAAGCATTGGATTCTCATTTCACAGAATATATTTCAGTTTGAATTTCATTGTTGAAGGAACCATAGTCAATACTGAGTGGTGTTATCTCTTGGAATGGGATTGAGGGTAAATAAGGATTTTCTAGAAGCCAAAAGATCTAAGAAACAATTAGCAAAGAACTGTGATTTCTGTAATTTTTCTGTGAGATATTTAGGGCTCTTCATCTTGTAAAGCTGTCATAACTTTATAGAATTTGCTTGATACAGGCCCTTTTTTATAATGTATCAGAGTATGAATTATCAGGACAGATAGAAAAGACATTATATATTGGTTGCGATAAAGGCTTTATCCATAAAGTGTTGCCTGTTTTGCAGTGAAAACAGTTCCCTAAAACTTAATTAGCAGTATATACCAAGCCATTTTCACTCAGAAGCCTCTTATAAATGTGCTCTGATTATAAATCATAAATACTCTTTTATACTATTGAGTAGGACTGAAACCTGAATTAATCTCAAAGAAAAAGCTTTTGGTTCCCTAAGTAACCAACATGTAAACAGATAAAGAAGTAACGTGGTAATTAGGGAAAACCAAAAATTTGGGTACTGAATTGGTTGGTCTGTTCTTGACACCCATTTTCTAAGTCATATTAAAAGACAAAATTATTTCAAGTTAAGTTTGCATCAAAGTGATAATTCGATTCCATTCTCATTATGAAAAATCATAATGTATTAATTTTCTACATGGTAATAGAGCATTAAATTTTAAGTTGCCATTTCCATATGGTGAACTCCTTTAGTATGATATACATTTTTTTCTAATAAAGATGATTAAAATGAAAGACAAGAGGCCACTTATATTAGTGGCCAAATGTGTTCACTACATTACATGTATTAAATCTTGAACTTTCCCGTTCAGTTTGGCAGAATTATCCTTGGTAACCATGTGTCCCTGCTGCTTATTAAACATCATTGGACCGCTAGCGGATGATCAGAACTGGAACTGAGCAACATGCTGACGAATCCCAGACTCTCAGTAGTGACGTCTAGGGTTGGGTTTCTTAGAACTGGAGTCCTGTTCAGATAAATGTTCACTGAAATGAATTTCACTCCCAGATTTTCTGTTTGGTAGCGTACATTTCCACTTACCTTGTCCTGACAAACCTTATTCTAAACTCTTACCAGCAACTAAGCCCTGGTAGGTTTAGTGGTATAAGAAAACTCCATCTATGAAACTTTTGCTCAAACAAATACAGTATGAAGTGTTAGTCGCTCAGTCGTGTCTCACTCTATGTGACCACGTGGGCTGTAGACTGCCAGCCTCGTCTGTTCATGAAATTCTCCAGGCAAGAATACTGGAGTGGGAAGCCATTCCCTTCTCCAGGGGATCTTCCCGACCCAGGTCTCCTGCCTTCCAGGCAGATGCTTTACCAGCCCAACCTTTATGAAACTTTCATTCAAGTTCAAGCAACTACCATCGTGAGAAGTAATATACTAACTGAAACAATGATTTTAAAGAGATGTTAGATTTGAGAGAGTTAAGTGTTAATGGGCACAAAAGGTGATGGTGACATAACAGATGATTGTTTCTCGTTCCCACCTTAGCCTGTGGGGAGTAGCTGGTGCATTCGGTTCTGTACAGCCTTGCTATCTGCCAGCTCTCTGCTGGCCTGGGGCATTAGGGCTGCAGGACAGATGTTTGCAGGAGGACGGGTAGGTCTGTCAACCAGAGTCAGTGACGCGGCAGTAACAGAGAAGGGAACTGCTGTGGCTTATATAACCTCATGGGAGTCTACACCAGACATTTTTGTTGTAAATCTTAGTAAACTGAAAAGAGTAAGAGCTTTCTGCTTCCAGAACAACTTACCAGGATAAATTCATAAGTCTGTGATGCTGTGACTCTGGTCAGGTTTCAGCTAGAACTCTTTCCTCTCTTGTCTTCCACCAAACACCAACTTTCTTTGCAGCCTGGCACAATAAGGGAGGGCTTCCCAGGTGGCACAGTAATGAAGAACCTGCCCGCCAGTGCAGGAGACGCAAGAGCTGTGAGTTTGATCCCTGAGTCAGGAAGATCCCCCGGAGGGGGAGATGGCAACCCACTCCAGTATTCTTGCCTAGAGAATTTCATGGACAGAGGAGCCTGGCCGGCTATAGTCCAGATGGTCGCAGAGTTGGACACACTCACACACACACACACGTGTAAGGGAACAGCATGGGCTTCCTCAGTCTTCTCAGAGTTTAGAAGGCTTAGATGTCATATGAACTTGATGCACTACGTTGCAAGTTCTCCCTTCTAGAAGGATTTTGTTTGGAGAAAACGAATGAAATGTCTTAAATATAGCTGTCGAATATTTATGAATTATGCAAGCATTCAAATGTCAAGCTGCTTATGGGAAGATGTGTTTGAAATAGATTTGTGCTAAAAGGTGGTTACATTTTCAAGCTAATCCACGGAAACCATTTAGCTCAGGATGTACCTGCGAAGAGAAGTTGTTATCATCCAGAATCCTTTCGGGTGCCTGAACCACCAAGTCCTCTGGGTCCAAGACACTTGATAGTTTAGTTTTGCATCACACGAAGTCCCCTGAGTGAAGCAGTAGAGACTCCTAAGCACGTTCTTGCCTCTGCTCACTGATTCATTGCCAGACTTTTGTCTCTCCCATGTGTCAGCACTGCCCACTGTCCACGTCTAGCTGGATAAGAGGCAGTGAGCAGTCAGCCCAAAGGCTGATAGAATCAGAGGCTGAGTGGGCCTTGTTTGTTTATTTACAAGCTCCTTTTCCAGAAGGGTTTTACTTTTTTTATTAAAAAGAGATATTTATAAAAACAATACTACTTTCTATATATCCTCAACATACAGAGCTCTTGTTCTTAAGCAGAAGCTATGTTTTTTTGTGTTTTGTTTTGCTGGGTTTTTTTTTTTTCTTTCTTTTTTTAACGGAAAGCAAAGAGAAGAGAAGCCCTGCAATGAGGTGTGAAGAACACTGACCTGGGAATCAGTACAGTTAGTTTTTAATTCTGATTTTGTGTTCCACATTGGGAGCCTGTACCAACCCCTTAAACTCTGTTTGTTTATGTGTAAGAGGCAGAGAGATGGAGGGACAATCTACAGATTCCTCTAGTTCCCAGATACTATGACCATAGAGCCCAGTGTACTCTGCACCTTCCTAGAGCTGTAACGGTTTGTGAAATGTCATTGCATTGTCTGATGATGGCCAGTGAAGCTTGAGAAGATGAAAAAGAATGAGTCCTACGAAAAGAGTGAGACCCTGGAAAACCAAGACTGTGCTTCTGACAGTGGAGCCTCGTGACCTGGGTTCTGGCTCCAGTTCTGTTATGAAGTAATCATGAGACTTCGGGCTCTCAAATTCTTTGGGTCTTTTGTTTCCTCTTTAAAGTTTAGTTGGTTACATTAGGCGGCTTCTAGATTATCCTTCTGTTCTCAGATTCTACTGATATCTCTAAGAAACTAAGTGTTGTGTGGTAATCATGACATCTAAATGATTCAGTCTTCCTTGTTTAGCTTCTGGTATCAAAGAAATTGCTGCACAGTTCAGTTCAGTCACTCAGTCATGTTGTGACCGCATGGACTGCAGCACACCAGGCTTCCCTGTCCATCACCAACTCCCAGAGCTTGCTCAAACTCATGTCCATCGAGTCAGTGATGCCATCCAGCCATCTCATCCTCTGTCATCCCCTTCTCCTCCTGCCTTCAATCTTTTCAGGGTCTTTTCCAATGAGTCAGCTCTTATCAACAGGTGGCCAAAGTATTGGAGCTTCAGCATCAGACCTTCCAATGAGTATTCAGGACTGATTTCCTTTATGGACTGGTTGGATCTCCCTGCAGTCCAAGGGACTCTCAAGAGTCTTCTCCAGCACCACAGTTCAAAAGCATCAATTCTTTAGCAGTCAGCTTTCTTTATGGTCCAACTTTCACATCCACACATGACTAGTGGAAAAATCATAGTTTTGACTAGACTGACCTTTGTCAGCAAAGTAATGTCTCTGCTTTTTAATACACTGTGTAGGTTGGTCATAGCTTTTCTTCCAAGGAGCAAGCGTCTTTTAATTTCGTAGCTGCAGTCACCATCTGCAGTGATTTTGCTTAGCTCCTGGTGGAAAGGAACTGGCTGCACAGAAGCAAACAAAGTACAACACTATGAATGCCTGTGGCATCAGACACTAGCAGGCTCTGGGAGACTTCCATAATTATGCATGAAGTGAAGTGAAGTCGCTCAGTCGTCTCTGACTCTGTGCAACCCCATGGACTGTAGCTTACTACGCTCCTCCGTCAGTGGGATTTTCCAGGCAAGAGTACTGGAGTGCGTTACCATTTAGTAACTGGCTATTGTGGTTAGCTTTAGGGCTTCTCTATTTCCATTTCACAATCAAGATTGTGATTCATTCACAATCAAGAAAAAGAGCTTTATGCAAAGGTAACACGGTCTCCAATCCAGTATTGTACTAGATCCCTCTGGTATAGTTTGTTGGGAAATCCTTATTTCTTTGTCTCCAGAATTGTTTTTTTCAGTTAATAATTCCCTAACAATATCTTGATTAACAATATCTTGCTTGTCCTCTAATAATTCTCTGATAACATCTTGATTATTAATGGAGCCCCTGAGAAGGTGCTTTAAGTAACAAAATATTTATTTTAACTAATTTATTCTAACTCACTTTATGGAAAGTGAAAACTTTTGATTGTGTGTCCCTCTCTATATACACAGTATCTTTATAGACAACTGATTTCTCAGTCCCAGAGTGGACAAGTCTATTTGGAGATGCCCAGAAAGCTACCTGGAAGTAAATCTCTTAAGTGCTCATGTGTGAACTCAACAGGAAGATCAAATGAGAAGTGGTTTAAAGTTGGGGGATGTATGAGGATGGCAGAGTATTTTCTGATCTCCAGTTTCAGTGTTTGGGGTGCAGTATGAGTGACGCTTTCTCTGTGGTCAGGCAGGGCATTTGCTGTTATCTTGGAGCTGAGTTTTCTAGCTCTTTCTGGATTGGGACACATCATTTACCCTCCACGTAGGAAGAAGTACAGAATTTGCCCAGTCGTATCTAGTGTACCGTCTCCTAATTTAAATAGTCAAAGTAATTCTTAATTATCTTTTTATTTTACTTATTTGTATTGTTGTCGTGCTGAGTCTTGGTTGCTGTGCATGCGCTTATAGTTATGGCAAGCAGAGGCCACTCTTTGTTGCAGTGCATGAGCTTCCCATTATGGTGGCTTCTCTTGCTGTGGAGCACGGGCTCGAGGCTGACCGGCTTCAGTAGTTGCAGCTCGTGGGGTCTGGAGTGCTGGCTCCGTAGTGTGGCACACAGGTTTAATTGCTCTGCAGCATGTGAAATCTTCCTGGACCAGGGATCGAACGCACGTCCCCTGCACTGGCTGGCGGATTCTCACCCGGTGTACCGCCAAGGAAGTCCACTAGTTACCCTTTTATATTATCACACTCGCCATACTCTTCCTACTCCTCACGGCTCCATTTCTTAGAGTTGCTAGTTTAAAGTTATCATTATGTGATTCTGGCCTGTACATTTGGCGAGATACATCATGTCTTCCATGGGCTTCCCTGGTGGCTCAGAGGTTAAAGCGTCTGCCTGGAATGCAGGAGACCTAGGTTCAATCCCTGGGTCAGGAAGATCCCCTGGAGAAGGAAATGGCAACCAACTCCAGTTTTCTTGCCTGGAAAATCCCATGGATGGAGGAGCCTGGTGGGCTACAGTCCACGGGTCGCAGAGTCGGACACGACTGAGCGACTTCACTTTATTATGTCTTCCACAGAGATTATGGTCGGAGAAGGCAATGGCACCCCACTCCAGTACTCTTGCCTGGAAAATCCCATGGATGGAGGAGCCTGGTAGGCTGCAGTCCATGGGGTCACTAAGAGTCGGGCATGACTGAGCGACTTCACTTTCACTTTTCACTTTCATGCATTGGAGAACGAAATGGCAACCCCCTCCAGTATTCTTGTCCAGAGAATTCCATGGGCGGAGGAGCCTGGTGGACTTCAGTCCACTGGTCGCAAAGAGTCGGACACAACTGAGCGACTTCACTTTATTATGTCTTCCATAGAGATTATGGTAACTATGTTATAACACTGTGGAGTCCTCATAATTTGGTCTTTTGTAATTTATGCTAATTTCTAATGAATATGCTTATGAAATTCTTAATAAATTATGAGCATCTGAGAGAAGCAGTACAAGTTATTTGATGCTACTATGGTTCACCAAAACCAAGTTATGTCAGAATTCATGTTACTTTTCAGAAAGGTTTAGTAGGTTGAAAGATCATGGATTTGTAAAGTAATTAGTCTCCAACTAAAATAAATAAAAAAGAAAGATCATGGCAATGCAGTAAGAACAGTTTCTGTAAAACTCAGTAGAACATGTACCCACATGTCATAATGTTTTTAAGGCGAGATAGAAAAATACAGACTGCTAATGTAAATAGGCGGATTAGTATTAATGAGTCAATGGAGGAAATTTTCTGTTATCATACCTATAGGGTTCTCTGTTTAGAACTTCTTGATCACCATTTTTATTAGTTCTTTGGATGAAACCATCCTTAAAAGGCATGCTTGTAGATTTTTATGGATGACAGTATGGAAAAGGGTAATGAATGCATTGGATGACATAGGAAGATATAGAAAAGGTCACCACAGACAAAGACAACTGAATTAATGATAGCATTAAATAGATTTAAGAATAAAGCCTTGCATGTGGAAGAAACAAAAAACCCTATGCAAATGAACCCCCGGTGGAGCAATTTGCTTAAGTGTAGCAGGCATGAAAATGATTTAGAAGTTTAATATTGACAGATGGCACGTACAGCCTCCATCAGTCCTATACTGTAGTAACCAAGTAAAGCTTGTGTGGTCTTAGGTAGGCTGTGTTACCAGCAGTCTAGTAACAAACAGGACTGGGAAAGTGATGCTCCATCCCTACAGCTTCCAAATTACAAGGAGAATTCAGTGTGAGCACAGAGTGCCCTCGAGGGGAGCAACTAGGACTGTTGAGAGTTTAGAAACGGAATCAGGAGAGACAGTCAAAGGACCCGCAATGCTGTAACTCCTTTTGGAAGTTCTCTGGTTCTGCTTTTCACATTTAATTTTTTTTTCTTTCCATCAGTTTTACTTGGCTGTATGGTAGGGATCTAATTTGACATTAATTGCCAGTTAGTCCAGCACCTTTTATTGAATAATCTATTTCCCCCCTCAATTTGGAATGTCATCACTGTCCAATATCGTTTCAGTGTACACACTTGAGCATCTTTCTGTTGGTTTGCCTGTCTGTCCTTGGGCTAGTATCTCATGATTTTGATTATTTGACAGTTTTCTTCAAAATTGTCTTGGCTATCGTTGGCTTTCCTTCTAACATGTGAATTTTAGATGAGCTTATTAAGTTCTTTAAAAATTCCCTATTAGAATTTTTGCTGGAATTGTGTTGATTTTTAAAAATGGAGTAATTTGAGAATTGATAACGATTCCTTCAGGTATTCCTGTTTATGTACATTGTATATTTCTTTATTTAGTTCCACGTTTGAGTCTTTAATACAGTTTTATGCTTTGTCAGATTCATACACATAGTTTGTTGAATTTATTTCCAATTGCCTTATAGTGTTTATTGCTGTTATACTTGATTTTTCAAAATTACATTTTTAATTAGTTACTACTGGTATTTAAGAACACCATCAGTTTTTTAATGAGCTAAGTTTTGGTTGCACTGGGTCTTCATTGTTGCATGAGGGCTTTCTCTAGTTGCAGAGGCCGGGGCTACTCTTCATTGCGATGCACAGGCTTCTTATTTCGGTGGCTTCTCTTGTTTCAGAGTTCAGAATCTAGACACATGGGCTTCAGTTGTTGGAACATGCAGGCTCAGCAATTGTGGCTCAGGGGCTTAGTTACTCCATGGCATGTGGAATCTTCTCGGACCAAGGATCGAACTCATGTCCCCATGATTGGCAGGTGGATTGCTATCTCCTGTGCCACAGGGGAAAGCCAGAACAGTCAATTTTTGGAAGTTGATTACATACTCAGCAACCTTACTGAATTCTCTGTTAATTCTGATTACTAATTCGCTTGGATTGTTTTTTATGAGAGTGGTGATAACATGCAAATAATGACAGCTTTGACATTTCCTTTTAAATTCTCTTATCTTGTATTTTTTCTTCATTACTGTCTGGGATCTTCAAAACAATGTTGGCTAGAAGTGGTGGTAACAGACATTGTCATTCTCGATTCTCTCTCTTTACTCCTTTAGCTGCATTTTTACAAAGTTTGATATGGACTACTTTCATTATTGTTCAGTTCTAGTATTTCATAATTTCTATTTTGATTTCATCCCTATGAGTCCATTTTATTTATGGGTATAATTTATTTCTGAGCACATTTAAAATTTTCTAAACAGATGATTGTTCTTTATTTACTGTTTGTGTTTTTGATTATCCATATTGTACTTGAGGAATGTGATTAGTATGAGATTTATTCTTAGAAATTAGTTGATGCTACCTTTGAAACCTAATTCATAGACCAATATTAAATGTCTTATGCATGTGTTTATTCTTTTTCTGTTTGGTGTTTGGTTGTGTGTATGTGTGTCTATATAACATCAAACGTTGTTGTTTAGTTGCTAAGTCATGTCTGACTCTTTTGTGACCCCATGGACTGTAGCCCACCAGGCTTCTCTGTCCATGGGATTTCCCAGGAAAGAATACTGGAGTAGATTGACATTTCCTTTTCCAGGGGATCTTCCCAACCCAGGGATCGAACCCACGTCTCCTGCATTGGCAGGTGGGTTCTTTCCCACTGAGCCACCAGGAGCCCTAGTATCAAACTTCGTATTGTGTTCTATTTGTTATATCGTTAGGGAATTTTTGTCTGCTTGGCTTGTCATTTTCTGATAGTGGAATGTTAATCTCACAATTGTAGTTTTGTTACTTTATCCTTGTTAACTGAATATGTTTTCATTTCCTGTACATTTGAAGAGACTGTATAATTAACTGTACAAGTCCATTTTATCTTTGTAGAATATCTTTTATCATTATATAAGCTCTTTTGTTCTTATTTTTGTTTTATATTTTAAGTTCTATTTTGTCTGTTAAGGTTGTTTTGCCAGCTTTCCTTTCTTTAATATTTACCTGATAAATTTTTTCACCATCTATCTTCAAATTTTTCTGGGTCATTTTGCTTTAGATATGTCATTAGTTGGATTTGTTAAGTAGTCTGATAGACTGTCTTTTAATAGATGAGCATGTGTGTAGAGAGAATTGAACTCCTTTTGCTATTTTTATTTTCTCTTTTATTTTCTTAATTTCTTTTGTACTACTCTTGAAATTTAGATTTATAAAATTGTCAGTATCTTTTTTTTGGTTCCCCCACTGATTTTAGAAGCCGTAGGTGGGATTTCTGTTTTTGTATGATCATTCCTAAGTTGTTTTTTTTTTTTTTAATTTTTAAATTGAAGGATAATTGTTTTACAATGTTGGGTTGGTTTCTGCCAAACATCAGCATGAATCAGCCATAGATATACATCTGTCCCCTCCCTCTTGAACCTCCCTCCCACCTCCCTAGGTTGTTACAGAGCCCCAGTTTGAGTTCCCTGTGTCATACAGCAAATTCCCATTGACTATCTATTTTACATAGGTAGTGTATGTTTCCATGTTGCTCTCTCCATGCACCCCACCGTCTCCTTTCTCCTGCCCCACGCTGGCCCCCACCATGTCCGTAAGTCTGTTCTCTGTGTCTCCATTGCTCCTCTGCAAATAGTTTTCATCAGTACCGTCTTTCTAGATTCCATATATATGCATTAGTATACGATATTTCTTTTTCTCTTTCTGACTTACTTCACTCTGTATAACAGGCTCTAGGTCCATCTGCCTCATTAGAACTCACTCAAATGCGTTCCTTTTTGTGGCTGAGTAATATTCCATTGTGTGTATGTACCACAGCTTCTTTATCCATTCATCTGTCGATGGACATCTAGGTTGCTTCCATGCTCTAGCTATTGTAAATAGTGCTAAATGAATATTGGGATATGTGGGTCTTTTTCAGTTTTGGTTTCCTCAGGTTATATGCCTAGTAGTGTGATTGCTGGGTCATATGGTGGTTTTATTCCTAGTTTTTTAAGGAAATCTACATGCTGTCTTCCATAGTGGCTATCTCAATTTACATTCCCACCAACAGTGCAAGAGGGTTCCCTTTTCTCCACACCCTTTCCAGCATTCATTGTTTATAGACTTTTTGATGATGGCCATTCTGACTGGTGTGAGGTGATATCTCATTGTAGTTTTGATATGCATTTCTCTAATAATGAGCGATGTTGAGCATCCTTTAATATTCACACGTAAGTACAGAATTTTATATCAGAGTTTAAAAGGATCTTGGTATACTTGAACATCTCCTCCTTTTCTAGTTCCACTTGTAAAAACTGCTTAAGGTATAATTTGCATATCTTCCAATTCATACATTTAAATGTACAATTCAGTGTTTTTTTAGTTTATTCATAGGGTTGTTCAGCCTTCTCCATGATCTAATTTTATAACACTTCTGTCCCCCTTAAGAGAAATTCTGTTCCCTAGCCTACTCTCCATTCCCTCTTCTGTCCTCCCAATCCAGGCAACGGCTAATTTACTTTCTCTTTAGATATACCTATTCTGAACATTTCATATAATTGGAATTATATAATACATGATTTTGTTTCTTACTGGCTTCTTTTATATAGCCTATTTTCAAAGGTTCATTCACATTAGCACTTTTTTAATCATGAAAAAATAGTTATTTTGTTTATAATCTATAATTAGATACATTTGATGAAGCATTTTATCAGTTTGTGGGACCATCAGCATATCTTGCTTCCTTCTTTGAGCTCTTCTTTCTGACGTACATCCTAAAATCTATCAATTCCTTACTGAGAATCTGTTAGTGGAAAACTCAGAGTCTCAAAATGTCTTTATTTTGCCCTCATTCTTATGAACATTACCGGGGCATTGGAGTCTAGCTTGAGTGTTCTTTTAACACTTTGAACATATAATTCCATTTTCTTCAAGGCATCTATTATTGCTGATAAAGTATCTGCTATCAGTCTAATTGTTATTTTTGAGTAGGTAATATTTTTTATGGCACCTTGATGTTCTGCGGTTTCATGATGATATGTCTCAGTGTGGATTTATTTGTGTTTATCCTAATTGGTACTGAGACTACACTTTGAATGTTTGTGTTTTATGGCTGTTTTTCCTACCTTATCTCTTTGAGGATCCTGATATTTTAAGGTCATTTCAGATTGTTCTATTATTTTCATTTTGTCCTGAGTGAATTAATTTCTCAATAGTTGATTTTGTTGGTAATTGCAATGTCAGTTTTCTTCATGTATTTTGAAATTTTGCTTTGAGATCTTAACTTGAGTCAGTATTATTATCCATCTTCACCTTACTGAGTCCAACCTACTGCTTTTGTGGATACCTCCATCTGGTCCCACTACGTAACTCTGGATTCCTGATCTTCATAATAACGGTGATAATGTACAACAGCCACCGAGCAAGCAGGTGGCTGGCTTGGATCCTGCCTCTCTTGGTGTAGAGTTTTACATAAACTGCTTTATTCCCTTCAGTCTCATTTCTGGAGTTCTGCCCACTCCCTAGTTTTAAGCAATGAGCCTGGCTCCACTTCCATGCCTTAAGTGAGGCACTTTTAATTCTCATTAACCTACAGAAGCTGAATTCCTGGCCCTCTTTCCTTGCTTCTGGACCGGGAGCTCATTAGACCTCACTTACTGCTTTGTGTTTCTGTTCCATTTATAGTCCCTGGAAATATTTGTGTATTCATTTTTTACTTTTTGGCTGTGCCGTGCAACACGTAGGATCTTAGTTCACCAACCAGAGATTGAACCCATGCCCTCTGCAGTGGAAGCACTGAGTCCCAACTGCTGAATCTCAAGGGAAATCCCTGAAAATATTTATTTTAACTAATGTATTACAATAGACCATAAAGAAAGCTGAGCACTGAAGAACTGATGCTTTTGGACTGTGGTGTTGGAGAAGACTCTGGAGAGTCCCTTGGACAGCAAGGAGATCAAACCAGTCAACAACTGAACAACAGCAACAATTACAATAGAATTTAATAAGATTTACTGTCATATCCCTAGGCATGGCTTTGGCATGTCTTCAGTTCAGTCACTCAGTTGTGTCTGACTCTTTGCGACCCCATGGACTGCAGCACAGCAGGCTTCCCTGTCCATCACCAACTCCCAGAGCTTGCTCAAACTCATGTCCATCAAGTCAGTGATGCCATCCTCCAACCATCTCATCCTCTGTTGTCCCGTTCTCCTCCTGCTTTCAATCTTTCCCAGCATCAGGGTCTTTTCCAATCAGATTGCCAAAGTACTGAAGTTTCAGCTTCAGCATTAGTCCTTGAATTAATATTTAGGACTGATTTCCTTGAGGATGAACTGGTTGGATCTCCTTTCATTCCAAGGAACTCTCAACAGTCTTCTCCAATACCACAGTCCAAAAGCATCAATTCTTCGGTGCTCAGCTTTCTTTATAGTCCAACTCTCACATCCATACATGACTACTGGAAAAGCCACCGCTTTGACTAGATGGACCTTTGTTGGCAAAGTGGTCTCTGCTTTTTAATAAGCTGTCTATGTTCAGTTCAGTTCAGTCGCTCAGTCCCGTCCGGCTCTTTGCGACGCCATGAATTGCAGCACGCCAGGCCTCCCTGTCCATCATCATCTCCCAGAGTTCACTCAGACTCAAGTCCATCGAGTCCGTGATGCCATCCAGCCATCTCATCCTCTGTCGTCCCCTTCTCCTCCTGCCCCCAATCCCTCCCAGCATCAGAGTCTTTTCCAGTGAGTCAACTCTTTGCATCAGGTGGCCAAAGTACTGGAGCTTCAGCTTTAGCATCATTCCTTCAAGGAAATCCCAGGGTTGATCTCCTTCAGAATGGACTGGTTGGATCTCCTTGCAGTCCAAGGGACTCTGAAGAGTCTTCTCCAATACCACAGTTCAAAAGCATCAATTCTTCGGTGCTCAGCCTTCGTCACAGTCCAACTCTCACATCCATACATGACCACAGGAAAAACCATAGCCTTGACTAGATGGACCTTAGTTGGCAAAGTAATGTCTCTGCTTTTGAATAAGCTATCTAGGTTGGTCATAACTTTTCTTCCAAGGAGTAAGCGTCTTTTAATTTCATGGCTGCAATCACCATCTGCAGTGATTTTGGAGCCCCCAAAGATAAAGTCAGCCACTCTTTCCACTGTTTCCCCATCTATTTGCCATGAAGTGATGGGACCAGATGCCATGATGTTAGTTTTCTGAATGTTGAGCTTCAAGCCAACTTTTTCACTCTCCTCATTCACTTTCATCAAGAGGCTTTTTAGCTCCTCTTCACTTTCTGCCATAAGGGTGGTGTCATCTGCATATCTGAGGTGATTGACATTTCTCCTGGCAATCTTGATTCCAGCTTGTGTTTCTTCCAGTCCAGCGTTTCTCATGATGTACTCTGCATAGAAGTTAAATAAGCAGGGTAATAATATACAGCCTTGACATACTCCTTTTCCTATTTGGAACCAGTCTGTTGTTCCATGTCCAGTTCTAACTGTTGCTTCTTGACCTGCGTACAGATTTCTCGAGAAGCAGGTCAGGTGGTCTGGTATTCCCATCTCTCTCAGAATTTTCCACAGTTTATTGTGATCCACACAGTCAAAGGCTTTGGCATAGTCAATAAAGCAGAAATAGATGTTTTTCTGGAACTCTCTTGCTTTTTCCACGATCCATCGGATGTTGGCAATTTGATCTCTGGTTCCACTGCCTTTTCTAAAACCAGCTTGAACATCAGGGAGTTCCAGAAAAACATCTATTTCTGCTTTATTGACTATGCAAAGCCTTTGACTGTGTGGATCACAATAAACTGTGGAAAATTCTGAACTGAGCTGAGAGAGATGGGAATACCAGACCACCTGACCTGGAGAAATCTGTAACAGGTCAGAAGCAACAGTTAGAACTGGACATGGAACAACAGACTGGTTCCAAATAGGAAAAGGAGTATGTCAAGGCTGTATATTATTACCTGCTTATTTAACTTCTATGCAGAGTACATCATGAGAAACGCTGGACTGGAAGAAACACAAGCTGGAATCAAGATTGCCGGGAGAAATATCAATAACCTCAGATATGCAGATGACACCACTCTTATGGCAGAAAGTGAAGAGGAGCTAAAAAGCCTCTTGATGAAAGTGAATGAGGGAGAGTGAAAAAAGTTGGCTTGAAGCTCAACATTCAGAAAACTAACATCATGGCATCTGTCCCATCACTTCATGGCAAATAGATGGGGAAACAGTGGAAAGAGTGGCTGACTTTTATCTTTGGGGGCTCCAAAATCACTGGCAGATGGTGATTGCAGCCCATGAAATTAAAAGACGCTTACTCCTTGGAAGAAAAGCTTTATGACCAACCTAGATAGCTTATTCAAAAGCAGAGACATTACTTTGGCCAACTAAGGTCCATCTAGTCCAAGGCTATGGTTTTTCCTGTGGTCATGTATGGATGTGAGAGTTGGACTGTGAAGAAGGCTGAGCACCGAAGAATTGATGCTTTTGAACTGTTGGTATTGGAGGAAGACTCTTCAGAGTCCCTTGGACTGCAAGGAGATCCAACCAGTCCATTCTGAAGGAGATCAACCCTGGGATTTCCTTTGAAGGAATGATGCTAAAGCTGAAGCTCCAGTACTTTGGCCACCTGATGCAAAGAGTTGACTCACTGGAAAAGACTCTGATGCTGGGAGCGGATTGGGGGCAGGAGGAGAAGGGGACGACAGAGGGATGAGATGGCTGGATGGCATCACGGACTCGATGGACGTGAGTCTGAGTGAACTCTGGGAGATGATGATGGACAGGGAGGCCTGGCGTGCTGCAATTCATGGCGTCGCCAAAGAGCCGGACGGGACTGAGCGACTGAACTGAAACTGAACATAGACAGCTTATTAAAAAGCCAGAGACCACTTTGCCAACAAAAGGTCCATCTAGTCAAAGCGGTGGCTTTTCCAGTAGTCATGTATGGATGTGAGAGAGTTGGACTATAAAGAAAGCTGAGCACCAGAAGAATTGATGCTTTTTGGACTGTGGTATTTGGAGAAGACTGTTGAGAGTTCCTTGGAATGAAAGGAGATACCAACCAGTTCATCCTCAAGGAAATCAGTCCTAAAATATTAATTCAAGGACTAATGCTGAAGCTGAAACCTTCAGTACTTTGGCAATCTGATTGGAAAAGACCCTGATGCTGGGAAAGATTGAAAGCAGGAGGAAGAACGGGACAACAGAGGATGAGATGGTTGGAGGATGGCATCACTGACTTGATGGACATGAGTTTGAGCAAGCTCTGGGAGTTGGTGATGGACAGGGAAGCCTGCTGTGCTGCAGTCCATGGGGCCGCAAAGAGTCAGACACAACTGAGTGACTGAACTGAAGACATGCCAAAGCCATGCCTAGGGATATGACAGTAAATCTTATTAAATTCTATTGTAATTGTTGCTGTTGTTCCAGTTGTTGACTGGTTTGATCTCCTTGCTGTCCAAGGGACTCTCCCAGAGTCTTCTCCAACACGCACAGTCCAAAAGCATCAGTTCTTCAGTGCTCAGCTTTCTTTATGGTCTATTGTAATACATTAGTTAAAATAAATATTTTCAGGGATTTCCCTTGAGATTCAGCAGTTGGGACTCAGTGCTTCCACTGCAGAGGGCAATGGGTTCAATCTCTGGTTGGTGAACTAAGATTCCTACGTGTTGCACGGCACAAGCCAAAAAGTAAAAAATGAATACACAAAATATTTCCAGGGACTATAAATGGAACAGAAACACAAAGCAGTAAGTGAGGTCTAATGAGCTCACCGGTCCAGAAGCAATGGAAAGAGGGCCAAGAATTCAGCTTCTGTAGGTTAATGAGAATTAAAAGTGCCTCACTTAAGGCATGGAAGTGGAGCCAGGCTCATTGCTTAAAACTAGGGAGTGGGCAGAACTCCAGAAATGAGACTGAAGGGAATAAAGCAGTTTATGTAAAACTCTACACCAAGAGAGGCAGGATCCAAGCCAGCCACTTGCTTGCTCGGTGGCTGTTGTACATTATCACCGTTATTATGAAGATCAGGAATCCAGAGTTACGTAGTGGGACCAGATGGAGGTATCCACAAAAGCAGTAGGTTGGACTCAGTAAGGTGAAGATGGATAATAATACTGACTCAAGTTAAGATCTCAAAGCAAAATTTCAAAATACATGAAGAAAACTGACATTGCAATTACCAACAAAATCAACTATTGAGAAATTAATTCACTCAGGACAAAATGAAAATAATAAAACAATCTGAAATGACCTTAAAATATCAGGATCCTCAAAGAGATAAGGTAGGAAAAACAGCCATAAAACACAAACATTCAAAGTGTAGTCTCAGTACCAATCAGGACAAACACAAATAAATCCACACTGAGACATATCATCATGAAACCGCAGAACATCAAGGTGCCATAAAAAATATTACCTACTCAAAAATAACAATTAGACTGATAGCAGATACTTTATCAGCAATAATAGATGCCTTTGAAGAAAATGGAATTATATGTTCAAAGTGTTAAAAGAACACTCAAGCTAGACTCCAATGCCCCGGTAATGTTCATAAGAATGAGGGCAAAATAAAGACATTTTGAGACTCTGAGTTTTCCACTAACAGATTCTCAGTAAGCAATTGATAGATTTTAGGATGTACGTCAGAAAGAAGAGCTCAAAGAAGGAAGCAAGATATGCTGATGGTCCCACAAACTGATAAAATGCTTCATCAAATGTATCTAATTATAGATTATAAACAAAATAACTATTTTTTCATGATTAAAAAAGTGCTAATGTGAATGAACCTTTGAAAATAGGCTATATAAAAGAAGCCAGTAAGAAACAAAATCATGTATTATATAATTCCAATTATATGAAATGTTCAGAATAGGTATATCTAAAGAGAAAGTAAATTAGCCGTTGCCTGGATTGGGAGGACAGAAGAGGGAATGGAGAGTAGGCTAGGGAACAGAATTTCTCTTAAGGGGGACAGAAGTGTTATAAAATTAGATCATGGAGAAGGCTGAACAACCCTATGAATAAACTAAAAAAACACTGAATTGTACATTTAAATGTATGAATTGGAAGATATGCAAATTATACCTTAAGCAGTTTTTACAAGTGGAACTAGAAAAGGAGGAGATGTTCAAGTATACCAAGATCCTTTTAAACTCTGATATAAAATTCTGTACTTACGTGTGAATATTAAAGGATGCTCAACATCGCTCATTATTAGAGAATGCATATCAAAACTACAATGAGATATCACCTCACACCAGTCAGAATGGCCATCATCAAAAAGTCTATAAACAATGAATGCTGGAAAGGGTGTGGAGAAAAGGGAACCCTCTTGCACTGTTGGTGGGAATGTAAATTGAGATAGCCACTATGGAAGA
Source organism: Capra hircus (assembly GCF_001704415.2). Classification (NCBI taxonomy): domain Eukaryota; kingdom Metazoa; phylum Chordata; class Mammalia; order Artiodactyla; family Bovidae; genus Capra; species Capra hircus. The sequence continues at coordinate 55,261,280 of NC_030828.1, read as the reverse complement.
CAGCATGTAGATTTCCTTAAAAAACTAGGAATAAAACCACCATATGACCCAGCAATCACACTACTAGGCATATAACCTGAGGAAACCAAAACTGAAAAAGACCCACATATCCCAATATTCATTTAGCACTATTTACAATAGCTAGAGCATGGAAGCAACCTAGATGTCCATCGACAGATGAATGGATAAAGAAGCTGTGGTACATACACACAATGGAATATTACTCAGCCACAAAAAGGAACGCATTTGAGTGAGTTCTAATGAGGCAGATGGACCTAGAGCCTGTTATACAGAGTGAAGTAAGTCAGAAAGAGAAAAAGAAATATCGTATACTAATGCATATATATGGAATCTAGAAAGACGGTACTGATGAAAACTATTTGCAGAGGAGCAATGGAGACACAGAGAACAGACTTACGGACATGGTGGGGGCCAGCGTGGGGCAGGAGAAAGGAGACGGTGGGGTGCATGGAGAGAGCAACATGGAAACATACACTACCTATGTAAAATAGTCAATGGGAATTTGCTGTATGACACAGGGAACTCAAACTGGGGCTCTGTAACAACCTAGAGGGGTGGGAGGGAGGTGGGAGGGAGGTTCAAGAGGGAGGGGACAGATGTATATCTATGGCTGATTCATGTTGATGTTTGGCAGAAACCAACCCAACATTGTAAAACAATTATCCTTCAATTTAAAAATTAAAAAAAAAAAAAAAACTTAGGAATGATCATACAAAAACAGAAATCCACCTACGCTTCTAAAATCAGTGGGGGAACCAAAAAAAAGATACTGACAATTTTATAAATTTAAATTTCAAGAGTAGTACAAAAAGAAATTAAGAAAAAAAGAGAAAATAAAAAATAGCAAAAGGAGTTCAATTCTCTCTACACACATGCTCATCTATTAAAAGACAGTCTATCAGACTACTTAACAAATCCAACTAATGACATATCTAAAGCAAAATGACCCAGAAAAATTTGAAGATAGATGGTGAAAAAATTTATCAGGTAAATATTAAAGAAAGGAAAGCTGGCAAAACAACCTTAACAGACAAAATAGAACTTAAAAATAATAAAAACAAAATAAGAACAAAAGAGCTTATATAATGATAAAAGATATTCTACAAAGATAAAATGGACTTGTACAGTTAATTATACAGTCTCTTCAAAATGTACAGGAAATGAAAACATATTCAGTTAACAAGGATAAAGTAACAAAACTACAATTGTGAGATTAACATTCCACTATCAGAAAATGACAAACCAAGCAGACAAAAATTCCTAACGATATAACAAATAGAACACAATACGAAGTTTGATACTAGGGCTCCTGTGGCTCAGTGGGAAAAAGAACCCACCTGCCAATGCAGGAGACGTGGGTTCGATCCCTGGTTGGGGAAGATCCCCTGGAAAAGGAAATGTCAATCTACTCCAGTATTCTTGCCTGGGAAATCCCATGGACAGAGAAGCCTGGTGGGCTACAGTCCATGGGTCACAAAAGAGTCAGACATGACTTAGCAACTAAACAACAACGTTTGATGTTATATAGACACACATTTGGCTGCAGGAGGGGCGATCATACTAATTATCTAGCAAGGCCCAAGCCATCCCATCAGCTTCATGGGGAAGGGCAGGATTTGTGTGGGAGAGAGCACCCACGCCCTAGGACACTGACATTGAGAATCCTTCGTTGAGCTCCCCAAGCTGGGTTCCTCAAGGAACATCTATTATAGAAGTTTGCTGAGTCATTTATGTTATCCATGGCTCATTTGTTCCCTTGCCAGAAGGATCCTAGACCCTCACGTGGGGAAATGCTGCAAGTCAGAGCTTCTAGACTGACCTTCCTGCTGCAGGAAGAGCAGTGCTGGGAAAATCGGAGAGGAAAAGGTTCTGGGCTCTAGTTAGGTCTATTTTTGTGGTGTGGACTGTTGTGAGGAGCTTTATCCTTTAAGCTTATCCTGCAGAATCTCTTGATGTCCTTGGAAATGACTTTAAGCTGTCTCTCCTTGTTTGGAGCTAATGTGGGATATCGAGGAGGAAATTGAGTTATATTGTCATCTGGGGACTGCAGGCAATCTCTAAGGATTACTTTCACTTTTTGTTTATTTTAAATAAATAAAAAAAATGCCTTTGAGGTATGGATGGCAGGATAAAGACACAATTACAGGAATTGCTGTCACTCCTCACTGGATTCTTTAGTCACAGCCCAGAGTTGTTGCTAAAGTTCCATAGCCCTAGGGATAATGTCTGTGATTCCTTTGCTTATTACATTTTTGGGACAATGATTCTTGCACTTGTAGAGTTTGACTTCTGGTAAATCAAAATGTTTAGGTTCCAAGCTTATGAAGTGGTTATTAAAGTGTACAAAAATTGGAGTTTTTACTTTAGACACAAAATTGCTTTTTACTAGATGGAGTTTCTTGAATTGATTTTTTTTAAAGTCTTTTTAATTGGAGGATAATTGCTTTACAATGTTGTGTTGGTTTCGGCAGTACAACAATGTGAATTAGCCGTAAGTATATATATATATACACCCTCCCTCTTGGGCCTCTCTCCCTTGAATTGACTTTTTATTTTTTTTTAATTTATTTATTTTAATTGGAGGCCGATTACTTTACAGTATTGTAGTGGGTTTTGCCATACATTGGCATGAATCAGCCACGGGTGTGCATGTGTTCCCCATCCTGAACTCCACTCCCACCTCCCTCCCCATCCCATCCCTCAGGGTCATCTCAGTGGACCAGCCCTGACTTTTTAAAATGGCATGTAAGTAGGCATCTGTTTGTTCATTTTAGATTGCACATTTTTCCAGTATAATTGACCTTGATCCTTCAGGACTATTTGGATTAGTGTTAGCCTGTAGTCTCATTTGTGTTATCTTTCTCAAAACAAAACTTGTTTGAGATTTTTTTATAATGTAGAAATGTTTTATGCCCAATACTGTTGACGTTTATCTCTGTAAGAGTGTTAGAGCTTGACTAACATTCTACTTCTATGTCTTAGTTTTATAATCCTGTTCTTTTTTTCAATGGTACTTCTTTGTGAAAATTAATTTCTTAATTCTTTAGTACTAAATAGTTATTAAAAATAGCTGTCCATCTTGGGCAATTTGGGATGATTACCCTTTTTTTCCCTCAGGGGAATCATTAAAATATGACTGCAATGATTCCATCTGTACATTGGGGGTGAAATTACCTTTTCTTGTACCTTGGCACAGCTGCTGAAGAAATTAATTAAAAGTTGAAGTGTAATTAAAAATGGAGGCAGAGTGGGAAAGCCAGATTCCTCCAGCTGCCTCCTTCATAGTCGTAAAGTTCTCTTAAAATGATAATAACATCTGGTGGGTTATTTTTATTAATGGGTCTCATTTAAGGGAAAAAAGAGCCAACAGTGAGGTTGGGAGCATTCAGTAGTCATGGAAATGGGAGGTGGTGATGGTTAGGCAGTGCTTTTCAGTTTTGGGAATGATCACTGAACACACCAGATTGGGATTTGGATATTTCGCTCTTATGACTTCCATAATAAAAAAGCATTTATTAAATGACTGTATGTGAACATGTTGTGTTTTGTGCTATATGGAGAGTGCTCCTTTCTGGGTGTTTGTGTTTTAAAGTGAGCAATCACGGCATGAACACTCATTAGGATCAAACATCATATAGCTACTTAAAGTGTTTATAATGCATGAATGCAGTCGTCCCCAGTGACTGGTCTGAGGGAATTTTATTAGTTTAACAGTCTAGCAGCTGGCTGTTTCCTTCACTCCTTGTTACTTGGACACATTTTTGTAAAGAAGACTGATTTCCACAGTGATTTAAGTGATGGCTGGTTGAAGGGTTGGTCAGCTCAGAGTAGGAGGGCCATAGTGTGTGAGACAGCCAAGAGACAGGATAAAATGATGGACTGGTGAAGAAGGTGAGGTTTAAATACATTTTAACAAGGAAAAGAGTCTATAGGAGAGTGAGAAGAGATGAGGGTCCTTGAAGTACAGTGACAGGAATGTGAAACCCAGATGAAGGAGTTGGTTCCTGGTCAATAGGATAATATGATGCTCCTGCAAAAGTATATGAAAGGATCTCACCAGTGTAGAGGAAAAAGAAGCTGTGTGTGTGTTATTATTTTTTTTTGACTTCCACATTTTATTAGGAGCTATATGACACTTCCTTGAATACATTATAGTCTCTAAAATTGTGACATACAGTCTCAGATGGCATGCTACGATACCATCACAGACAGACTTAGGTTATTTCAAGGATTTATTGTATTAATTTATGCATTTTAGTTTTTATCACAGTGTTTAAAGTGTTTATTATAGTAAAGAAGAAGGAGAAATCCAAATTTGTAGAAAGTAAAACCCATCATAAGGAAATACTGTTATCTTTAACACTCAGCCTGGTTTTCAGAGCTGTCAGTTGGAGCCATATTTCTTGAAATACTTTTTTTGAACTGACCAAGCTGGATTGTATCATTTTAACACAGTAACATATATCTCAGGTAAAAGGACAAAGTGATCCTGGTACTGATTATCGCTGGGAAGCAGGTTAAGAGAGGTGAACTTTTAATGAGACTTTGGTGTCCTTATGATACACAAAATCATTGCAGTAGCTGACCTGACTTATATTGGTTTTTTGATAGCATCTGATTACAACTCTGTGGGAATTTCTTCAAGTGAAAGGTAATTTATGGAACTTACTGATAAGACCACTTATATTTTAAAAAGCTTCCTGTTGCTTTTAGATACACACAGGAAAAGCCAGGATGTCCAGGGCTCCACTGTTACTGTGCTTACCCTGTAGTCAGTGGTGGCAGTGTAGCAGTGAGTCAGTTCTAAATGAAAGCAAAACTAGAATCTCTATGGCACGATTGGCGGCCAGCGCTTTATCCGGTGATCACTGACACACGAAAGAGGTCACAAAGATGATGGTGGGATTTTGAAGCTTGATGAGAAAGAGTGAGATTTTATCATCTTCGTACTCTTTTACTTTCTTTAGAAGAAAAGAGCTTTTATTTCATCTGAATGTCAAATCGAAAGTAGTTAGTATTCATCAGACCACCCTTCTCCCTTTTCATGTCTGAGAATTTTAAGATCTCAGAAGTTAATAGCTGCAGCTTCATCCTCAGTTCCAAAGGCCTCGAAGGAAAGTGGAGGAATTTTAAAAAGTCAGCTTAACCTCAGCATTTAGAAAGAAACTGAACAAATCGTCTGTCACTTACAAGAACACAATCATCAAAATGACTGAAAAATCAGTCATGTCAGATCCATTTCCTGCTCTATAACAGGACGCAAGACCCGTAGACACAGATGAAGTAGTCTGTCTCATGGATTCTATCTCACACCAGAACCCGTCGATGCTCAACTGCTTTGTATGAAATGGCATAGTACAGTTGTGTGGTTGACCCTCCATGTCTGTGAGTTCTGCGTTTGCACGTCTTGAGAGCCAACTGTATTTTCTTTATTCTTCCTTTCTTCCTGCTCTCATTTCTTCCTCCCTTCTTTCTTTTTTTAGGGTACTGAATATTTCTTTACATTCTTTATATTGCCACCTGGAATTATTGGATCATAAAATGTGAACCATTTTATAATTCTTACTGATTACCTGTTACTGATTATTTTCAGAAAGATGGAGCTAACAAATGATGCCACTAAGTCTGAAACAATTTATTCAGCATCAGACTTCTATAATTTCTATTTTGTTAGTAAAGCAGTAGTATTTACAGCCTATTTTAATGAGCATTTCTTTAATTTCTGTCGATGTATTTTCCCACATGATTACTTTCCCATTTGTATTTTCCTTTTCAAAAATTTTTTTCTTTGACCGCTTGTGGTTTCTGTTTTGCCCTTATTGTATATTTCATCTACATTTATGGACAAGAAATGTTTACTACTTTTTCTTAATTTGTATTCCTTTCTGTATCTCACTGTTATAGTTTAGTAAAGTGATGTGTTTTAAAAAATTTTTTTTCTTTGAGATGTGTTCTTAATCACCACAAAAGATTTTCTGGTTTATTTTATTATTAAAAAAAATATTCATACAAATATACCAATATACTAGGCAAGATGTGTCTCCAAATTTTTTGTACTAATTGTATTAATATTCAGTTATTCCAACATTTAAGTGGTGATTTCTTTTCCCAAATGATGAGTTGCTGTTGATTTCTCACTTGTTCTATATTAAATAAATAATATCAAATGAATCTGCCCCATTTTGTGGATCACTTACTAAGTCTGTTTCATATCCTTTTGATTAATGTTTACTTCATTGTATCCATAATTTTTTTTCCCATAAATACTTCTTGCCATCTTATTTCCATGCCATGAAAACACAAAAATATTTTAACTGGTATTAAACTTAACTTTAAAAAAAAATAAATTTATTTATTTTAATCGGAGGTTAATTACAATATTGTATTTGTTTTGCCATATATCAACATGAATCCGCCACAGGTATACACGTGTTCCCCATCCTGAACCCCTCTCCCTCCTCCCTCCCCGTACCATTCCTCTGGGTCGTCTCAGTGCACCAGCCCCAAGCATCCAGTATCATGCATCAAACCTGGAATGGCGACTCATTTCATATATGATATTATACATGTTTCAGTGCCATTCTCCCAAATCATCCCACCCTCTCCCTCTCCCACAGAGTCCAAAAGATTATTCTATACATCTGTGTCTCTTTTGCTGTCTCACATACAGGGTTATTGTTACCATCTTTCTAAATTCCATATATATGCGTTAGTATACTGTACTGGTATTTTTCTTTCTGGCTTACTTCACTCTGTATAATAGGCTCCAGTTTCATCCACCTCATAAACTTATTTTTAATTTAGGAGCTTTATTATCTTTGCAATGCTTATTAGCCTTATCAGCTTGAAGTATAACTTTTTACTAATTAATGTCTTGTATTCTGCCATAAACAATCTCTTTCCTTAAATATCTTAAATTTTGTTAAATGTTTTTACCTTTTGTTAATGAATTTTTATTTTTCTCTACATCTTTTAGTTACATGTTACTATAAATCAGAAATGTAATTTGAATACATTTATTTTATATCTTATAATGAAAAGTATGTTATTGTCTAGACTATTTTAACCATCATATAAAGAATATTTTTTAAGAATCTTCTCCCATGAAGCCTGGAGACATTCAGGGAAGATACAGTAAGTTATAGAATTTAACCAGAAAAGGGTCTGGCAGAAGGCAAAGAGGGCAGGGAACAAGAAGTTAAGAAACAAGCCTTAGAGACTTGGTGGTTGGACTCTTGTCCACCTATTGGAGACTCCTAGACTTAGTCCTACTACATTTAGACCAACGATTATTGGCTTGAAGGTTGAAACCAGATTGATATTTCAACACTAGTGTGGCAATAACTGTTTTAGTGGCCTTTCCCACTTTGTGAAAGTGCTTTTCTCCCTCTAATAGTTGTTTGTTGTTCTTTCTTCCATAGCCAATTTGAAAAATGCCACCTTCTTTTGTTGTTTTTACTTCTTTGGCATTTATTCACTTCACACCCACTGACATCTGGCTTTTGCCCCCACTCTCCATAAAAGCCCGAGTTAATGTCACCAGTGATCTTCTAACTACTGGATGCTGAAGATACTTTCCAACCCTTATCCTAATTGGCCTTTTTGCAACATGTGACACAGCTAACTATTTCTTCTTTGATGCTTTTCCCTAAATCAGTCTAAACATTTCTCTTTTTCTGTTCATCCTTTTCCTCTTCTCTGAGTTGTTGTTTTTTTTTTTTTTTTTTTTTTGCAAGTTCTTTTTACTTTCTACATGTTGGAAATTCACAGAGGTCTGTACTTGAATTTCTGTTTCTCAGTCTTTATTTTCTTTCTGGGTAACCTTCCCCTTGGCCTCAGTTTCCACTACCACTTAAGACACTGATGACTACCTGACCTGTAAGTTGATTGAGTTCAGGTTGTGTTCCTAAGCACAAGACATGTACACTTGAACTCCGCACGTCCAAATTGAACTCATCATGCCTTCAAGATCTGCTGCACTGACATAATCACTGTTTTGAGAGAATGTCTTTATTGTCTATCTAGTTACCTAAGCCAAATGTATAACTTATCCTATAATCTTTCTGTCTCACTTAGGCATCAACCTGTTACCACATTCTGTGTTTCTTCTTCAAATCTCTCTTAAACTTGGCCCACCCACCCTACCCTCCTTGCTGCTGTTTTATTTCAGGTCTTCATCATTCATGCCTGAAGTTCAGTAGCCTCTTACCTCGGCTGCTTGCCTCTAGACAGGTGTTTCCTAATTAACCTATACAGGGATTCCAGAGAGGTCTTCCTAAAACTCAGTATGCTAATGTCATTCTTCTTCTTGGTAGTCCTTTAATGGTTTTATTATTGTCAGAATAAAGCACAGACTCCTTAGCATGATCCATAGGTCCCTTAATGATTGGAGTCTTCCATACCTGTCCACATTGTCTCCTGGCCTTCCCTGGCAGGTCTTCTGTGCTCCAGCCATATTGAATTATCTGTACATCTCTTGACTATTCCTACTTTGCGTCTGCACATTCTGTTCCCTGGAGATATGCTTCCTCCTCTTTACTTACTCACATCCTTGGAGAAGCTCTTTCATTCATTCAGTATTTTTTACTGCCTGTTGTGTGCTAGGCATGTTTCAGATGTCAGAGATAGTAATGAATAAAACAGACCAGAATCTCTGCCCTCATGGAGCTTCACATTCTGGTAGAACTAGAACTGCGTTAGGTGCTTTTGTCCTTTTGCAATGTCTTATCCTTTAAAAAAAAAAAAAGAAAGAAACCAACTTTTTCTTAAATTCAGTTTGAAGTAGAGGAAGTTAGCCTCCGTGATTCTGACATATCTATCCAGGGCCTTTCTTCTCATATCCTCCCCAGGAGACAGCATCACTGCTAATGCGTAAATTGCCCTCTCTCTCATCCATTATCAAAACCTGTTCTCATGAAAGGAACGGAAACGTACTCCTTTTATAGAGGGTAAAAATGAGAGTTTAAGTACCATCCCTCCCAGGAATATTCCATTCCAAAAAGGCCAGAGAAACCTTATACTTGCATCAAATTGCTTAAAATCAAGTTTAAATTTGGGGGCAATCTGCATTTTTCAGTACTGTTAAAACTGAAAAAATGAAAAAAGAAAACGGCATCCTGAAATAGAACCAGTTAGGTTAAGATGTAATCACTCTGAATCTGAAGTCAGTGGCCTTCAGTTTTTAACATCGTGACTTATTTCGTGAGAACCTTGAGCCCATTCATACTGCTTCTTTATTCCTAGTGGTCAACTAGGGACAAAAATACTGTTTACTTTCTTTTCTTGAATCTTGGGAAGGTTGGTAAGCCATTGGGTAGTAAACGTGCCATATAAATCTAATAAATGATAAATCAACAATAATATTTTAGAACTATTTTTAGAGGACAGGCTCTGTACACAGTTCTCTGTAACACCTTTATGTATCCCATTGGGTATCTGATTGATTCTGAGCTTGTGACTGCCTAGTTTATGAAGATTTTCTGCTTGGGGTTTGGGTTTGAATTCGATTTTGAATAAGAGAAATAAATAAGCTGATTAATGGAGGTAAGAGTTCAGTAAAGTGAAAAAAGGGTAGAAAAGGAAGAAAAGAGAGGTTTTTGGGAAAGTTAGTATGGGGAGCGGCAAGAAGGTGATTGAATATGAAGATAAGATATTGCAGAAATGGTAAATGAACCACCTATGATAAAATAATAAAGAATATTAAGCAAAGTTGGCCTTGCAGTGGTCAGAGGAGGAGACCATCAAAATGTTTTGGATTTTTCGGAGCTTCAGAAAGACATGTCCCTCTGCCTTAGAGTATAATTTCCGTTTACTAGGCCATTCTTTTAAACGTGTTTGGCCTTGGGCAATGCAAATATATATAGAAAGGAAAAAACTTAGGCTCTTTGTTGACTAACTTGGTCTACCTTGAAATCTGGCTTAGGGTAGACCTTGCTCTGGAGTTATGTACTGTTAATAATATGGAATTACCTGGGACCTATTAAAGAAGTTTTCATAATTGTTTCTTTAATTTCTTCCTCATAGTTTTATTCTAAATCACAAGCGGAGAACTACTAGAATATATGAAGCCTCCTCAATCACTAACCCTAGCAAGTTTCATTAATCTTTGAGATATTTGTTTCTGCAAAGAACAGTGACAAAAAAAATTGAAATGGAATCCATTATTGATTCCTTCTCTAATTCCTCGAAGCAGACCGTTTAAGCTGTGAGCGCATTGGAAGAAGAAGGTAGAAAACATATTAGTGATTGAAACTGCTGCTACATTTAGAAATGCCTTTTAATTTTAATGTTTGCAACATAAGTATCTTGGGCAAGAAGTACAAATAGCTGCTAGAACTCCTGACTGTACCTACATCATTTTCCTTTGCATCTGTCCTGGCCACGCCAAGTCCCTCCTCTTCATGAAATAGGCACTGCTGGACCATCTCTGCAGAGTTGCATACATGGAAGCACAGTCCAGCAACCAGGAGGAATTAAAAAGCGATCTCAGTCTTGTCTTGCTTCTCTCAAAGAATATGAAATAAAAATCTAGTTCTGTTTCTCGCAGTCCTGTCAATTCTTTTCTCCAGATCTTTCACCTCAGGGCTGCTTGGACAGCCCTCCCTTACTAAAAGACTGAGCTGTTTCTCAACCTGATTCTTTTTGTTATCAGGGAGTCTCTACACTCTTTATTAGATAGGCAGACTTAGTCTTTCTAGCTTCTTTAATTATTTTTCTCCATTCCTTGTCCAATATGTTACATTCTCTACATTGTCCACAAAAAAGATAAATCCAGAAACTAACAGAATAGGCAGAAATGGTTCTCTTATTTCCTCTCCAGTTCTGCCCTTCTCTGTTCATTCTTGTGATTCTGAATCACTATAAGTCCTGGCAAAGTGGGCAGTACAAAACAGAGCTTTCCTTAGGTGGTTGTGAAAGGGGTGAGGGTTGAATGGATGGAGACAAAATGCATTTTGTCGTGTCCTCCTTCTCTGAGGAGTGCGTTCGCACTTTAATAAATCTTGTCGTGGTTATATAAGTTGCTTTGAGGATCCAGGAATTCTATTTTCTGAGTCCAAGGGAGGAAGGATGCAGACAGAAGAGAGCAGTAACCAGCAGCAGGGGAACTGGGAGCATACAGCAGCTAATGCTAGCTTGTTGTCCCTTTCTCCCACCCTATTCAGTTGCTAGGAACAGGTTCCTTCTTTAACCCTTGAGCTGGTTAACAGAAGTCTATTATGCTGGCAGAGTCACATCTAACTGACACATTCAGATCCTCTGGCTGTTAAGCCTCATAGTCAGGGTGCAGGCTCTGCCAGTTAAGAAAAAATAAACATATATCGAAATATTCTTTCATATTCCCAAATAAATCATCTTTCCTTCTCTTCTTTATCCCCACCACTTCCCCTGGGCAGCACATATATATTACGTCACACATTGAAGAAGGCAGATGCAAGTGATGGGAGAGGACCTGAACTGGCGACAAGCAATAGCTGAGACTTCAATGATCATAATAGCTGCTCTGATCAGTCATCTTATTAGCATAATCCAGAGAAGGAAAGACCTTGTCTTACTGTACCTGGTGTACTTTTTCATCATGATGATTGCCTCCGACCTCTATCTGCTCCTTATTCAGTTGACTCTTAAGTTTGAAGCCCCCTGAAACTGCACCTACCTTCACAGCAGGTTTTTTTTTTTTCTTTTTTTTTCCTGCAAGTGTTTAGAACTCAGCTTTCCTCTGATCTTGTTTCTCTGATCTGAGTCCACCTGCTTCCTATCCTTTAAGAAAGCCTCCAAATTTGTGATCTGCTTAGCACTCTTCCTTGCTTTCACTGGAATTCTGAATTCATTCTTTTAAAGTATTTTCTTTCATCTCATTGGCTTTCGAATAGAAAGGGGTTTAGTTTTGATGTGTGGTAAGGTCTGTTATCTCACTCCAGTCTTAGTTTTTATTATTTTACATACATTTCCATGGCTTTGCTTAATGTTACCCTCTATGTGTGATTGACTGAAAACATTATTAAAAATCTGAACATTATTTATAGTTTTCTTTGCTGGAAAGGAACACATTTCCAGCTCAAGTATATTAAAATGTATGGAATATGTTAAGTTGATTTTGTAAGCCAGTCCTAGATTTAAAAGAATAAAGTGCAGCGTGACATAAATGTCTACTGTATAAGCCAAATTATACAAATGAAATGTATTCTTCCCATAAACAGATCTATCCTTCATGGAATATAAATCAGGAAAAGGGCTTCCCTGGTGGCTCAGTGGTGGAGAGTAGAGCAAATGACTACTGTTTTCATGGAGATAAAAGTTGATGTTGATAACAAAGTGTCTTCCTGATTTAAAGATTTTACAAATTTATTTATATTTGGCTGTGCTGAGTCTTTGTTACTGTGCGGGCTTTTTCTCTAGTTGTGGCTTTTAGGGGCTACTCTCAAGTTGCAGCTAGCAGGGACTGCTATCTAGTTGCAGCGTGCAGGATTCTCATTGCCCTGGATTCTCTTGCTGCCAGTCATGGGCACTAGGGCACTTGGGCTCCCATAGTTGTATCTTCCGGGCTCGAGAGCACAGGAGTGGTGCACGGGCTTAGTTGCCCCGTGGCACGTGGAATCTTCCTGGATCAGGGATCAGACCTGCATCTCTTGCATTGGCCGGTGGACTCTCCACCACTGAGCCTCCAGGGAGGCCCTTTTCCTGATTTATAGTCCATGTGACACATGGACAGTGTTAGGATAGATCTGTTTATGGGAAGAATACATTTCACTTGTGTAATTTGGCTTATGTTCTAGCATTTTGTGCTTTTAAACATTATAACACAAGCATTTTTCCAAGTTGCAGGGCAGGGTTCAAAGTGGCAGACTCCAGGCCAAATCTAGGTTGTACTTATGTTTGTTTGGCTCTCATTTATTGGCTCACTCAATGTTTTGTGTGTGTGTGGTTTTTTTTTTTTTTTTTAGATTGAATTAATTGTCAGTGTGTGAATGTCAAAATATTTCAAAGAGATTTTGACTTCCAAGATTTGGCAGCATTGGATCCTCCTTCCCCCATGACAGTGAATGAGTGGCAGTGGTGGCTGCTTGTTAGCTAGGAGTTCACCACAGTCTTCATCATTCTCTGTTGTCTCTTAATCAATCTGCTTCTATTTTTATCTTTTCTTTCCTGGTCCTGTGGGCATTTGAGTTTGTGACCCCTGCTCTATGTAGTCTTTGTAACCATTGTTTTAAATTATTATGAAATATCTGTAGAGTAAGTATACTATAATTATCAGTTTCCTTTCTTTTTTTTAAGTGTATATAATTCTATGATTTTCAACTTAGTAAATGTATTTTTTCCATGTTGGCATTATACCCTAGAAGCAAAAGTATGGATCCAGAAAAATGAAAACAGTTATATAGCTCTTGATAAATACATAAGGATCTCCTGAACAAAGTTAGCCAATGTTGAAATTAGAAAGAGGAGCCAACAGAGAAGTCAGGAGAAAGGCTGGCTTCTCACCCACCATGTCCTGGTGGGCATCACATCAGTTTAATTCCGGTTTCTACTTTTATTGATCCAGTTAGTAACCAAAAGATAGCTTGGTGAACATAGAATCAGAATAAAGGACTGCAAGTAGTTTTTTTAAATTTATTTAATTTTTATTTTATATGGGATTATATAGTTGACTAACAATGTTTTGTTAGTTACAGATGTACAGCAAAGTGGTTCATTTATACATACACATATATCCATTCTTTTTCAGATTCTTTTCCCATGTGTGTTATTACAGAATATTCAGTAGAATTCCCCGTACTTTGCTGTAGGACCTTTTATCTGTTTATGTATAATAATGTGTATTTGTTAATCCTAAACTCCTAACTTATCACCCTCTTCACCTTTCTTTCCCCTTTGGTAACCAATAAGTTTGTTTTGAAAGTATGTGAGTCTCCAAGTAGTCTTGAAAGCACATTACATTATATTTCAGTGGAAACTGACATGTTAAAATTGCTTTATAATATAGAACATCTGTCCCACAATCATAATGCCTGCTGAGTCACTGTCCATTTCCCTTAGTCAAGGCAGGGTAAGTACTGCCATACTCTTCTTCGTAACACCTCCCTCACCTTTCTAGAAAATCCACTTATACTGCCATCGTCTTTTTTAAAAAATTTATTTATTTGGTCCTAGTTGTACCATGGCTTCTCAGGTGGCTCATGATAAAGAAAAAGAATCTGCCTGCCAAGCTGGAGATGTGGGTTCGATCCCTGGGTCGGGAAGATCCTTTGGAGAAGGAAATGGCAACCCACTGTGGTATTTCCTGCCTGGAAAATCCCAAAGTCAGAGGAGACTGGCAGGCTATAGTCCATGGGGTCATAAAGGGTCAGACACCACTTAGCAACTAAACAACGACAAGAGCAGTTGTGGAATGTGGGATCTTTAGCTGCGGCCTGGGGAATCTAGGTTCCTAACCAGGGATCAAACTCGAGGCTCCTGTCCTGGAAGCACAGAGTCCTAGCCACTGGACCACGAAGAAAGTCCCTGCCGTCTTCTTTTAACACATTCTTTCTTCATACAGATTTCAATAACATTAGGTTACAACTTTATTTTAAATAAATCATTTTTGCTGAGCTTCCTAATCATCTTATTGGACTTGGAGTAAAGGGGCCCAAATGGCGTTTTTATGATGGATCGCTTCTACACAGGACTAATGCCGTCCATTTATGTTTACCCTTTCTAGATTTGTGTTCAGTTTTCATCTTCCAAGCTCTGTGTAGATTTGTTCTTATGTGCTGATTAAACCAGCATTATTATTTTATCCTTTTCAGTCCCTGTGTCAGTCCTCAGAGTATGATGATCCCCATTTTTGAAAATGAAGAAGTTGATGATCAGAACATGTAAGTGACTTGCTTAAGGTCAAAAAACTAGTATGCAGTGGCTTTGGGAATTATACCATGATTATACAGTCCATGGAATTCTCCAGCCAGAATACTGGAGTGGGTAGCCATTCCTTTCTCCAGGAGATCTTTCCAGCCCAGGGATTGAACCCAGGTCTCCCGCATTGTAGGCGGATTCTTTACCAGCTGAGCCACCAGGGAGACCCAAGAAGACTGGAGTGGGTAGCCTATCCTTTCTCCAGCAGATCTTTCTGACCCAGAAATCGAACTAGGGTCTCCTGAATTGCAGGCAGATTCTTTACCAGCTGAGCCACCAGGGAAGCCCCACACCATGATTATCTCATTTCAAGTCCTTGTTTCCTAAAGGAGTCCAGAAGATCAAGTAGAATCAGACAGTGACCTCAGTGATTCAGAAACTATAAGGAGCTGTGACCCTAAAGTGCAGATTGTTAATTTGTAGGTCTTTTGTGCTCCCGTGGTGACAGCAGGCTTCTCTGGATTGAATATAAGTGGTAAGAACACTACACAAGGGGTTCTCAGGGAGGTAGCTGCAATCTGTTGGTGAGAGTCTTGCATATTAGGTACCTCTGGTCCTATCAGAGCAGCTGCAGGACGAAAGCTGAAGAGAGATTTTTTTACAGAATCATTTCTGCAAAGACCCTCTTTTCTGGCTAGACACAAAGATAGTCACTAGTAAAGCGTCACTTGTCCCTGAAGCACTTTTACTTTAAAAGATGATTTAGAGATAAGACAGAAGGGACGAATCAAAAAGGATGGGATGGTAGATGGGGGATTCTTTACTCATTAAAAATTTTTTTCAAGATACTGAGAAGATTGAGTTATGAATTTTAAAATAATGAACAATAAGCCTAGTATAAGAATGCCTATATTCCCTTTAGGCTTTTTATTCTCTTAACATTATTTCTAAAATTATAGAAAGATTTTTGTATAAAACTAATTTTATTATGAATTCATTCTAATTCCTGTACACTTAAGATAGTCATTATAGCAAAACCTTTAAATATAAAAATGATATATATTTCTGTCTCCAGGGACCTCTGGCATTTTTCTGTGAAAAGGGAGGAAGAAGTATTCAACAAATCATTTTTATGGCATATGGATTTCCAAGTTGGTGAATATATTTCCTAGTTTTTTATTACACCCTAAATGACTAAGAATGGAGGGAGCACTGAAGTAGCATCTATTTCTTTTGTAGAGATTAGAAACAAGATGCTTGTTTTACTTTTTCAACATGTTAGAATGAGTGATTAAGAATCACTAAATATTTTATTAGAGTTGAAATAAAGTTGGAGTCTAGCTCCTGTAGGCCTAGTGACCTTGAGATTGAGAAGCTTAAACTGTATGTCTTTATTGATTGGTATGTATTTGAAATCTTTGAAATGTATAGCTGAATTAGTTCATTTCCAGCACGTATATATAAATCAGAATTACAAGTCTACTAATCTCTACTGCAGCAAGATCGTCATTCTAATCTTGGTGGCTGAA
Source organism: Capra hircus (assembly GCF_001704415.2). Taxonomy (NCBI): domain Eukaryota; kingdom Metazoa; phylum Chordata; class Mammalia; order Artiodactyla; family Bovidae; genus Capra; species Capra hircus. Next base: position 55,244,898 of record NC_030828.1, on the reverse strand, counting down.
ACCTTTGTAGGGATGGAAAATTTGTTGTCCATGAAGTCTGAAATGATTACTAGCTTTGTATATACTTTAGCTTTAGTAAAAATTTGAGACTACCTTCAAACTTGTGGAACTTTTTGACATGCAAGTTATTTTAAGGGGAAAAACCTTCAAATAATCTGCAAATGTTACCAAATGCATTTCCAGATGATACTAGGACAAATAGACATGTCTTCATAAATAAGCAGTGTCCTATGGACATTAAAAATGCTTTATATTTTTAGATCTAGAGATCTTATTTTTAATAGTCTTTTAGTCTTGGGATTACCGTCATGAAAGAATACACACTCAGTATCTCAAGGATACTGCTAGCTGCTGGATCAAAATATTCATAGGGACTTTGTTTATAGATAAGATGAAATCTGAAGATCAAGAGAAAAAAAACTGATCAAGCCCTTGCAGGAACAATTTATCACTCTGCAATACCTTTGGCAATTTCTGAAAATGCATGCTGGCAGGAAGTTTTTTAATTACCAAAACCATCAGATCATTTGCTTGGTTCTTTTAGAGTCAGTGAAATATATGAGTGGGTAATGGAGTCTGTCCAAGAAAAAATGAGCTAAGCACTGAGCCTGGCACTGTCTTTGATGCAGATGGAAGGCCAGATGAGCAGGGACACTCAGTTGCCAATCATCAGGCTCATATATAGAAACACATGTATGTGCTACATATATATGTGTGTGTGTGTGTATATATATATATATATATATATGTATATGTTTGCATGCATGCTCAGTCATGTCCGATTCTTTGTGACCCCACAGACTGTAGCCTTCCAGTCTCCTCTGCCTGTGGTATTTCCCAGACAAGAATATTGGAGTGGGTTGCCATTTCCTTTTCCAGGAGATCTTCCCAACCCAGGGCTTGAACCTGCATCTCCTGCATTGGCAGGCAGACTGTCTACCACTGAGCCACCGGGGAAGCCCATATATGAGAGTTAAGAAAGAAAAAATATTATGTAGTGTGTAAGAAGACCTTATATTTGCAGTGGGTTGCATTCCTGGAAAAGACATTTTAAGTGGAAATGATTTTTTATTTTAATTTAGTTTTCTTTTTACAGTAACATTATTATAAGGGTTATATGCTTGACTAGAGGAGACATGCCTGAGTCTTTATACAATTGGCTATAACTGTAATACTTAATCAGCTATTAATGATAGAAAACTATAATAATGATGGCCAGTCACTTTTCAAAGATAACACATTTTCTCATTTAATTTCTCACATTGTTATCTTCATTTTGCAAATGAGCAGACTGAAGTTTGGAGAGGTTCAATAATCTGAGGAAGACCATAGGGCCAGGAAGCACTACAGCATGGTTTCATTAAAGGGATTAGGAAATGCTTACTCCTTGAGAGTTTCAGAGAGAGGTGTAAGGAGCAATGAAAAAAACTGAGGCTAGATGGATTATAATGGAAAAGGAGAAATGGTCTGTGCTTGTGCTGGTTTGAAAGCAATAATGGGATGTCTTTCCCAGGGGGTTGTATAAGTGATTTACTTAGCAGAATGGCAGTAAATTGAGGACTGTCTGTACTAGTTGTGAAATATATGAAATTGTTAGAAACATAAGTAACATGAAAGATTTTGCTTTGCCTGGATAGTAATAGTAGCAACTTAAAAAATAGCTTGGGGCATCATAATGAATAAATACCTGCTTATTATTGCAATAGGATGTGTACTCCATGGTACAGATTTGCTCTTGGTGCACAATGACATTCAGTATATCTGTAAAATAGAAGAGCGAAGGTAATTATAAATGTCTATGAGCTGTTCATAACTAGAGTATTCAGGAATAAGATGGGACAGACATGTAGATGGGTCTAGTATGTAGAAAACTAGAAAGAGTGTTGCTCTCATACCACCAACCAAAAGTCAGATAATATACAAAACCACAACTTTTCTTGAACCTATTAGAGAGCTGAGGTTGTGAGCAATCAACTAGTCTTAAATCTAGGGATATACAGGTACCTCCAAGGAGGGACAGGATGCCAGCACTGGCTTACCTGTGGCAGAGCATGGAAAGAGGATAGGACCACCACAGGAGGGAATAAGAACTCAGCTATAAATTTTGACAAATTTGAAGGTGGAGTGTGGGCTAGGATGAGCATATAGAACACCTAAAAGTTGCAGACACAAAGGGTGTTTGTGCCTACTTACAGTTCACATCAGGATCTTCTTTTGTATATTCTTTGGAAAGTTTGGGAGCAGGGGTGGCAGACCAGAGAAATATTGCCTCAGATCTGCAGGACTGGGGAGGGAAGCAGCTGCTGCTGCGAAAAAGATGCAAAACTCGACTCATACCCTTCTCTAAGAAGAAAAAAAAAAAAAGGCCTTCATCTGTTTGTCCCAGTGGACAGGTAGAAACCCCTGTGGTTGGGGAGAAAGCAAATAAAATATCTTGTAACTATGAGGGAAAAAGAGATAAGGGGGAATCTGGGACCCAGACCATTAAAAGTCTTCTACATGATATATTCAATACAAAAAATTATGAAATACACAAAAAGGCAAGAAAAATAAAAAACAGCCCACTTTCAAGAGACAAAGCAATCAACAGAACAAGACTTAGAAATGACCTAGATGTTTTATTAATTATACAGGGAATTTAAAATAACTGTGATTGATAGGTTAAAGGATCTTATGGAAAAGATGGACAACATACATGAGTAAGTCAGGAGTTTCATCACAGAGATGGAAGCTCTAAGAAAGAATCAAAGGGCAATAGTAAACATTAAAAACACAGTCACAGTAATGAACGTCTTCACGATCTCTCAGTAGACTTTCCACAGCTGAGGAAAGAATCAGTGAACTTGAAGATAATCAACAGAAATTACTCAAAAACAGAAAGAGAAAAAAGAATGGGGAAGAAACACCCCAAAACAGAACAGAGCGTGCAAGAGCGCAAGGACAATGTCAGATGGTCTAACATTTAAATTTGCCACATACTTGGAATCCCAGAAGAAAAAGACAGAGAATGGGCAGAAGAAATATTAGAAGACATACGGTTGAGTGTTTCCCAAAAATAATGAAATGGAGGACGTTAAACCATGGCTCCAAAAAGCTCAAAGAATCCCAAGTCGGATAAATGCCAAATAGAATACACACATCCTAGCCAGACGTATCATATTCAAATTTCTGAAAACCAAAGATGAAGTGAAAATCTTGAAGGCAGCCAAAGAAAAAAGGCACATTATATGCAGAAGCAGAGATATTAATTAGAGCAGACTTCTAGTCAGAAACTTGGCAAGCCAGAGGACGATGAATGACATCTTTAAAATGCTGAGAGAAAAAAAAAAAAAACTGATACAAGAAACAAAAAGGATATTAAATAATAAAGGGTCAGGCCTCTAGGAAGAAAGAAAAATTGTTTACACACCTAACGTCAGGACACCTAAATATGTAAAGCAAACATTGACAGAACTGAAGAGAGAAATAGACAACAATATAATAACAGCGGAGGACGTCAGTATTCTGCTTTCAATAATGGATAGAATATTCAGATAGAAAATCAGTAAGGAAACATTAGATTTGGATTGCAATGGAAATAAGGTCATATACAGAACATTCCATCCAACAGAAGCAGAATATTCATTCTTCTCAAGGGCATGCAGAACTTTCTTCAGGATAGATAGCATATTAGGTTATAAATCAAGTCTTCAAATAGTTAAGACTGAAATCAACCAAGTATTTATTCTAATCAAATGGAATGAAACTGGAATTCAGTAGCAGAATGAAAACTTGAAAATTCACAAATCTGTGTAAATTAAATAACATACTCTTGAACAACTAGTGGGTGAAGAAAAAAAGAAAATTAGAAAATACCCAGCATAAATGAAAGCAAAACACAACATAGCAATAGCAAAAGCAGTACTGAGAAGGAAGTTTGTGATACATGCCTACATTAAAAAAAGAAAATCTCAAACAACACAACTTTATACTTTTTAGAGGTAGAAAGATTCTTAGACTCCTTAGTCTTTAGGACAGACTGAACTCAAAGTTAGCAGAAGGAAGAAAATGACACAGGTTAGAGCAGAAACAAATAAAATAGAAAACAGACAATAGAAAAAAAAATCAATGAAACCAAGAGTTGGTTTAAAAAAAGTTGACAAACTCTCAGCTAGACTAGCTAAGAAAAATGCAGAGAACAGTCAATAATGTCCAAAATGAAAGAAGAGGCATGACAATTATGCCACAGAAATAAAAAGGATAAGAGATTACTATGAACAATTACATGGCAAAAAAACTAGATAACTTATAACAATTGGATGACTTCCTAGAAACATGCAACCTATCAAGACTAAGCATGAAGAAATAGAAAGTCTGAACAAACCTACAACTACTGTGGAGATTGAATCAAGAATCCAGAACCTCCCAACAAAGAGAAGCACAGGATCAGATGCCTTCACTGGTGAATTCTACCAAATATTTATTTATTTATTTTCCTTTTTATTTTTATTTTTTAGTTTTTTTTTTTTTTAATTTTAAAATCTTTAATTCTTACATGCGTTCCCAAACATGAACCCCCCTCCCACCTCCCTCCCCATAACATCTCTCTGGGTCATCCCCATGCACCAGCCCCAAGCATGCTGTATCCTGCGTCAGACATAGACTGGCGATTCAATTCTTACATGATAGTATACATGTTAGAATGCCATTCTCCCAAATCATCCCACCCTCTCCCTCTCCCTCTGAGTCCAAAAGTCCGGTATACACATCTGTGTCTTTTTTCCTGTCTTGCATACAGGGTCGTCATTGCCATCTTCCTAAATTCCATATATATGTGTTAGTATACCGTATTGGTGTTTTTCTTTCTGGCTTACTTCACTCTGTATAATCGGCTCCAGTTTCATCCATCTCATCAGAACTGATTCAAATGAATTCTTTTTCATGGCTGAGTAATACTCCATTGTGTATATGTACCACAGCTTTCTTATCCATTCATCTGCTGATGGACATCTAGGTTGTTTCCATGTCCTGGCTATTATAAACAGTGCTGTGATGAACATTGGGGTACATGTGTCTCTTTCAATTCTGGTTTCCTCAGTGTGTATGCCCAGCAGTGGGATTTCTGGGTCATAAGGTAGTTCTATTTGCAATTTTTTAAGGAATCTCCACACTGTTCTCCATAGTGGCTGTACTAGTTTGCACTCCCACCAACAGTGTAGGAGGGTTCCCTTTTCTCCACACCCTCTCCAGCATTTATTGCTTGCAGACTTTTGGATCGCAGCCATTCTGACTGGTGTGAAGTGGTACCTCATTGTGGTTTTGATTTGCATTTCTCTGATAATGAGTGATGTTGAGCATCTTTTCATGTGTTTGTTAGCCATCCGTATGTCTTCTTTGGAGAAATGTCTATTTAGTTCTTTGGCCCATTTTTTGATTGGGTCGTTTATTTTTCTGGAATTGAGCTGCAGGAGTTGCTTGTATATTTTTGAGATTAGTTGTTTGTCAGTTGCTTCATTTGCTATTATTTTCTCCCATTCAGAAGGCTGTCTTTTCACCTTGCTTATATTTTCCTTTGTTGTGCAGAAGCTTTTAATTTTAATTAGATCCCATTTGTTTATTTTTGCTTTTATTTCCAGAATTCTGGGAGGTGGATCATAGAGGATCCTGCTGTGATTTATGTCTGAGAGTGTTTTGCCTATGTTCTCCTCTAGGAGTTTTATAGTTTCTGATCTTACATTTAGATCTTTAATCCATTTTGAGTTTATTTTTGTGTGTGGTGTTAGAAAGTGATCTAGTTTCATTCTTTTACAAGTGGCTGACCAGTTTTCCCAGCACCACTTGTTAAAGAGATTGTCTTTACTCCATTGTATATTCTTGCCTCCTTTGTCAAAGATAAGGTGTCCATATGTGTGTGGATTTATCTCTGGGCTTTCTATTTTGTTCCACTGATCTATATGTCTGTCTTTGTGCCAGTACCATACTGTCTTGATGACTGTGGCTTTGTAGTAGAGCCTGAAGTCAGGCAAGTTGATTCCTCCAGTTCCATTCTTCTTTCTCAAGATTGCTTTGGCTATTCGAGGTTTTTTGTATTTCCATACAAATCTTGAAATTATTTGTTCTAGTTCTGTGAAAAATGTGGCTGGTAGCTTGATAGGGATTGCATTGAATTTGTAAATTGCTTTGGGTAGTATACTCATTTTCACTATTTTGATTCTTCCGATCCATGAACATGGTATATTTCTCCATCTATTAGTGAATTCTACCAAATATTTAAAGAAGAATAGTTTCCAACTCGTCTTGGAAATAAGGTCATATACAGAACATTCCATCCAATGGCAGAAGAATATACATTTTTCTCAAGAGCACATAGAACTTTCTCCAGGGCAGATCACATGTTAGGTTACAACCGTAAGGAAAGAAAACCAAAAGCCAACATCCCTGATGAATACTGGTGAAAAAGTCTTCAACAAAATAGCAGCAAACTAGATCCAACAGTATGTTAAAAGGATCACATAGCATGAACAAATGGGATTCATCCCTGCAATGTGAAGATGATTCAACATGCAAAAATCAGTTAATGTAATGCAATATATTAACAGAATACAGGATAAAAACCGTATGATCATCTCAATAGATGCAGGAAAATTGAATAAAATTCAACACCCTTATGCAGATGCAACACAAAATGGATTAAAGTCTTAAACTTAAGACCTGAAACTATAAATAAACTCTTGGAAGAAAAACATAGGAGAAGAGTTTCATGAGGTTGGTCTCAGCAATGATTTCATGGCTATGACACCAAGAGGACAGATAGCAAAAACAAAAATAAACAAATGGAACTATATCAAACTAAAAAAAAACGCTTCTACACAGCAAAAGAAGCAACATAGTGAAAAGGAAACCTATGGAATGGCAGGAAATATTTGCAAATCATATATCTAATAAGAGTTTAATTTCCAAAATATGTAAGAAACTCCAACAACTCAATAGCAGGAAAAAAAGACACCTAATAACCCAATTAAAAATTAGTTAAGGATTTAAATAGACATTGCTCCGAAGAAGACATGCACATGGCTAATAGATACATTTAAAAAAATGTAAACCATCACTAATTGTCAGAGAGATGCAAATCAAAACCGTAATAAGATGTCAGGATGGCTATTATAAAAAGAGCAGCAAAAGACAACAAGCGTTGATGAGACTGTGAAGAATTTGGAACCCTTGTGCAGTGTTGGTAGGAATGCAAAATGGTGCAATCACTATGGAAAACAGTATGGAGAGTCTTTGAAAAATTAAAAATAGAGCTACTATATGATTCAACAGTCCCACTTCTGGGTATTTACTCATAAGAATTGAAATCAGGATCTCAAAGAGATGCTGGCACTCTTGTGTTCATTACAGCACTATTTCCAGTAGCTGTGACTTGGAAATAATCTAACTACCCATCAACAGATAAATGTTAATAGTTAAAGAAAATGTGTTATATACATCCAGTGGATTACTGTGTGTGTATGTGCTGAGTCTCTCAGCAGTGTCCAGCTGTTTTTGATCCCATGGACTGTAACCTGCCAGGCTCCTCTGTCCATAGAATTTTCCAGGCAAGAACACTGTCGTGAGTTGCCGTTTCCTACCCTAGAGGATCTTCCCAACCCAGGGATTGAACCCGCTGTCTCTTGCGTCTCCTGTATTGGCTGGTGAGTTCTTTGTCACTGAGCCACTTGGGAAGACCATAATGGATTATTATTCATACTTTAAAAAGAAGGAAATTCTGCAATATTAACAACATGGATGAATCTTAAGGACATTATGTTGAGTAAAATAAGCTGCAAGAGATAAATACCGCATGATTCCGCTAAAATGATATATCTGAAATAGTAAAATTCGTAGAAACAAAAAGTGAAACAGTGGGTGCCAGAGGCTAGGGGAAAGGAGACATGGGGAGTTACTAATCAATGGATATATAGTCTTGCATAAGCAAGATTAGTAAATTCTAGAGATCTTCTGGACAACATTGTACCTATGATCAGTACTATATCGTGCACTTAAAAATTTAAGAAGGTAGATCTCATGTTGAGTGTTCTTATCACAATTAAAATTTAAAGGAAAAATTGGTAATTTTTTACATGTATATTTTACCACAGTTTAAGAAAAAAAGAGAAATCAACATTTTTCAAGAATAGGCAGAATGAAAAGAATGAAAAAAATTAGTGACAGCAATACTTCATGGTTCATGTGATTAAATAAGGTTCAAGCCATGTTTTCAGTATTGAGAAGTTAAAATTACTCAAGGAGCATACTTATTAAAGATAATAAATTACAGGAATAACAACATCAAAACTAAGAAGAATAGTGAAAATTAAAGTGTTAGTCGCTCAGTCATGTCCGACTCTTTGTGACCCCATGGACCGTAGCCCACCGGGTTCCTCTAGTAACTAACATTTATTTAGCGTGTGTTATGAACCAGACACTGTGAAGAATGCATTCACAAACTTTTTTGTAGTGGACGGAAAATAGTTTTGGCTTTGCAGGTCACATGCAATTTCTTTTGCATATTACTCTTTGGTTTTTGTTTGTTTGAGTTTGTTTTGTTTTTGCATACTTTTTAAAATGTGAAAACTATTCTTAGCCTGAGGACTACACAAAAACAGTCTGCAGGCTGAATTTGGCCTGGGTCTGTATTTGGCCTGTATCTGGTCTTGACCTTGAGTGTTTGACCTCTGCACATAAGACTGCTTAACAAAATTCAGACCAGTTGTATATCCCTGAAAAGTTTGTATAAAAGACGAAAAGCAAAATGTTAAGTTGAAAACTAATTGTCCTACTTCCACGGCTTTTGTTGCTGTAGAAAGGATAATATCACAACGTTAATGAAAAAGCAGCATAACCAAGTCCGTATTACTTTCCAGTCCTGGCCTTCATGTAGCTTATTTTAAGGACACTAATTTTTAATGCGTTTTCAGCATGCAAAAATAACTTCAGCCTTTCTATTTTAAACTCTTACCATTTTTATGATCTAATAGAATGTTAAAAATTTTATCAGTTGGATTCCAATCATGGAGTTTCATCAGAGCTGTCGCACTTTTTCCCCCACCAAGCATATAACATTTGAACAGCATTTTTCAGCCAGTGACTGTGAGGCAAGAGAGAACAGAGTTCCACAGAGAGGAGTCCTGTAAAAGAGAGCACATGAGGATTGAGAATGACAAAGAAGTGAAAATGGGGTGAGATGGAATAGTCAAAATGGTGCATTTCATACCTGAAAGATCCATTTTTATTTAAGCTTTTGTTCAACTTTTGGCCTGCAGCATTGTTCCTGTTTTTGGTTTTGTTTGTGCAGTTACTTATAGCTTCTTTATTATTTCTCCGAAGACTGGTGCTGATGTATTATACTTTATTATTTCTCTTCCTTTTCTTTGCCGCCTTGTCTCCAGTAATTTCCCCCAACTGTGATAAGGTTGTCTCTTCCTTCCCGTCTTAGATCTTTTCATTTGCCCCTCACTCCTCTCAAATACTGTAACTATTATATCAATTAAGATACATTTATAATTTAAGAAAAACTTCACTATACCATATATTATGGTCTGGGCCCTTGGGGATCCTGAGACCCTTTCAGAGAGTCCTGGGAGTCAGTTATTTTCATAGTAATGCTAAGAGTTACTTATGTCTTGAATTAATGTATGTTTTCCAAGTTTATCAGTTTTAACTTCTAATATGGTAGTTATTTATTGGTATTCCATATAAACAAAAGCTTTTAAAATCCTTAATAATTTTTAAGCAGTGTAAATGGCTTTAGAAGTATAAATCTGCTAAGAGAGTAGAACATAAGTGTTCTCTCACAAACATTCAAAAAGTAAGGTGGTAGGCGTGGTGTGTTAATTAGATGGGGCATCCTTTCGTAGTATATGTCTATATCAAATCAGCCCTATGTACACTTTAATTAAACAGCTAATAATTTTATATGTTCATTATACTGATATTTCAGTAAAGCTGAAAAAAAAAAAGAAACTGTCACAGTTTAGTGGAGAAGACAGACTCTTCAAAGAATAAGTATAGTTGGAGGCAGTAAGTACAGATTCATATATCATGAGAATCCAGAGAGGACACGTAGCTAATTGTGATTTTAGTAATGGTAGTAGAAGGGATCAGTGAGAAGTTAGAACCACATCTGCTAAGGCTTCCCAGAGGAGTTGACCACCGAACCACTGATTTTAAAAATCAGAACAAGTTAGCTAGGTGGAGGACATGATCAACATTCTCAAAGAAGCAGCAGAAACCAAAGCATGAAGAGCAGAGTGCAGTGTGTGCAGGCAAACACAGTCAGTCAGTATTACTGTGTGTCAGGTGGGTCTCGAGGAGGATGGAGCCGAGGTTAGAGAGGTGGCAGCTGGAGGCTAAAGAGACCGTAGCCATTTTGGGCCTTTCAGGATGGAAGGATGTCCTAGAAAGAAAAGGACTTTTTAAATTTTTTCAAGCGCATATTCAGTTTTAATGCTTTTTTCTATACTTGAAGAATTTGGTTTATTAAAATAATAAGAGCTAATGAGTGTCAGATTAACTTCTAAATATTTCACACATATCAATACTTTGTAGTCATCCTCATTTTACATATGAGAGAATGAAAGCTCAAAGAGGTTAAGGATGTGTAGCCATCTGGAGGGTGAAATGATTTTTAAGTGCAGGCAGCCCTCCTCCAGAATCAGCACTCTTCACCAGTATGCCATAACACCTCTCATACAAAAGGGAAGGAGAAAGGTCTGAGAGGTGAACGGCTAGTTACAAAACTGTTCTCAAAAATGAAAACTAGCTCTGTGAATGTGCTGGAAAATACTGAAGTGTGCAGTTTGAAGGGGTGACATTTCTGGTTGTGTGAGTTATACCTCATTAAGGAAGATCCTTGTGTTGAGATGCACAGAGCTTTTATAGGTACAACTCAGATAATAAAAGTAAGTCTCTGGCTTATATTCTGACAATAAAGCCCTTCTATTAACATTTGTTGATAGACATTTAACAAATGGGATCTTAATAGGCTTCTGTGAAAATAACCCCTTGGAAGCTTCAGATGTGGGGTAATGAAGATATATGTGTAAACTGGGCCATAACCTTTACTTGGCGTATGTGGCCATTCAAAGATTTCTGCAGTGAATGTGTATGAAATAAGCTTCTTCCATATCGTGACTTTGTCTTTCTGTTCACTTTTCTACCAATGACCGTCTAGTGCATTCTCTGCTTTGTGTTGTCTGTGTGTGGGTTTATATTTTTGTTTTAAAGTCAAGGGCTTAATGTCTTTTAATGTTTGTTCGTACATATTGGTTCCTCATAGGCTCTGTGATACCTTGAAACAATAGGCAGAAAAATAAGCTTTAGGATACAGTTGTTTTACTCCAAATTGAAAAACACTTTTGAAAGTTTGTGGTTTTTCCTTGGAAAGCATTTAACTTTATTTTTCTATGAAATAAATTTAACCACAACTTTAAAAACACAGTGATGAACTTAATAGGAAGGGATCGTGTGGTAGATATTCACCATCCGTTTAGTTCTAATGGGCAGTAATGATGATGTATTTTCTTGTTCAACCTAATGAATGTAAAAGTTATTTCCCATTTTTGAAAGGCTAGATTGAGAACTGCTAGAGCTAAATAGGATATCCAGGAAAGAAAGAGTGATAAGTGACACATAAATAGTGAACAGATGAGCCAATCTTTAAATTCTCAAACTCAGCTCAGCAATAGATGACAGAACATGTTAGCACATCTGTATCTTTTTGTTTTGTTTTGTTTTAGCAGCCATTTAAGTCTAACTCTGACAGTTTCTTACAACTAGCACATTTATTTTTAGGACATTTTGCTTTTCTGAACTTGGAAATAATTTGAGTGATAGGCGGGACTTCCCTGGTGGTCCAGTGGCTAAGACTCCACGATTCCAATGCAGAGGGCCTGGGTTGCATCCCTGGCCAGGGAACTAGATCCCACATACTGCAACGAAGATTTTGTATGTCACAGCTAAGAGTGTGCATGCCACAACTAAAGATCCCATGTGCCACACCTAAGACCTGGCACAGCCAAAATAAATATTTTAAAATATTTTTAAAAATTTGAGTGATAGGCTCTTGACTTCTAATAAGGTACTGTTATGAATGTTTTAGCAACATTATTCATATAGTCAAGTAGAACCAACCTAAATGTCCATCCACTGGGAAACTAGGTGAAGAAAATGTGGCAAATCCATACAATGGAATATTATTTGGCAATAAAAAGAAATATACGTTGCAGCATGGATGAGCGTTGAAAACATCATGCTGAGAGAAGGAAGCCAGTCACAGAAGATTGCATACTTTATGACTCCATTTCTATGAAATGTCCAGAATAGGCAAATCATGGAGATAGGAAGTAGATTCAGGAAGTCAATTACTAGTTATCTGGGGCGGAGGCAGGGTGAAGTTGGGAAATCAGTAGTAATGGTGTGGGGCTTCTTTTGGGATGATAAAAATGTCCTAAAACTGATTGTGGCAAAATTTGCACAATCCTGTATATATACTTAAACTCGTTGAATTATATATGCTTTAAACGAGTGAATTAGTATGAAACTGAAGAGTGTTAGTCACTCATTCGTGTTTGCCTCTTCGTGACATGATGGACTATGGCCCTCGAGGCTCCTCTGTCCTTGAAATTCTCCAGGCAAGAATACTGGAGTGGGTTGCCATTCTCTTCTCCAGTGGATCTTCGTGACCCAGGAAGATCCTGGGTGGGTCTCCTGCATTGTGGGCAGATTCTTAACCATATGAGCCACCAGGGAAGTGTGAGTTATATCTAAATAAAGCGATTTGATCTATCTATCCATCTCTCTCTTCTCTCAACAGTTAGATTGATAATTTGAAGACTGAAGGGTTTGAAAATGCATGTTTTGAAAGCTAAAAACTATATAGTTTGGAGTATGTCTCATCAAAATTATTCCATAAAACTGCTTCGTAATTTGAATAGAAATTTTCCCCATGGAAGGTTAAAAGCCCCTATATTGTGTGGTCATTTTGTTAATATTTAATTCCTGTTTTTTTTGCTCCTTCTGGAGAAACTTTGAACCCTGGCAGGTCTGTATCGATCCACCAAGGTCTCAGAGACTTGCACTGTTGCGGCCATGGACACCTGACCTGGCTTTGCTCCCAAAGCTATATTTAGGTTTGGGCAAATGACATGAGGACAAGGTAGCCAACCTATTGTCCACAAGGAGGTTTTCCTTTGATTGACCATATGTGTCTTCTTGTCCTTGCCAGGTCTCTCTTTCTTGGATAACAGAAGGAAAATCTTCCAACCACATCTGCTGGAATTCTTTTCTATCCCTCTCTAGTCTCCCAGGGTATGAGGGTAGACGTAAGTTTTGTTCTGAAGTCATCATCTCCTTTTGTCCATTTCCCTTCTTCATTCTTTTTAGGGCTCCTAAGCCTTGCACCAAAAGATTGTGACTGGTGAGCTTTTCTGACTCGTTCACTCTTTCAGGCACACACAGTGGACAGCTGGGAACCCAGCCAGGGTGTCTTGTTGCTTGTCTAAGTGATCCCCATCCATTGCCCCCCATCCATTTGATTAGTGGGGTGGGTAGATTGGACTGGAAAACTTTCTGAACTCATACAGGAGTTACCTTGGGATTCTTTTTTGTCTGCAAGACAGAATGGAAGATTGCTTGGGAATTTCTGGCAAGTCTGTTATCTTCAAACAATCAAGCAAATAAATAAAAACTACATTTCATTTCAAGTGAGGTCAATTTCTTCCTTTCCTTTTCCTATCAAAGAGTAGTCTTCATTTTCTTACCCTGATTTATCCATGGCTCTTTCAATTTAGCTTTCATTTCTATTGATTTGCCAGATTTGTTTACTGAAAATAACACTCTTATAAACTGAGGACCTCCTTCAAGCCCAAATCCCCAGTCTGCATTCTACTTAACATTGGTAATAATGCTCCAGACCACTCTCTCCTTCTCAGAACTTGCTCTTCCTTTGACTGGAACTCAACTGATGCTTAGTGAATTCAACCTTTTCTTACACTAAGGCACCAAGGCTTACTTCTTTCAACTGATCCATCTTTGTCTCTTGCAATGAACTCTCATCCCCTAATTAGAGTATTCTCTTAAGGCTCTACGTATGGGTGCATGACCAACTGCCTCTTGTATATATCTAGACCTTGTGGTCCAGGGTACCTATGTCCAACAGGTTGAAGATACCTGCAAATAATGGGTATTGGTATTAAGTTAACCTTAAAAATGCACTCCAGGGACTTCCCTGGCAGTCCAGTGGTTAAGACCATCACTTTCCAGTGCAGGGGCTGAGGGCTTGGTCCCTGGTCAGGGAGCTGTGATCCCACATACCTCCCAGCCGAAAAACCAAAACATAAAACAGGAGCAATATTGTCACAAATTCCGTACAGACTTTAAACATGCACTCCAGTGTATGTAGCTGCTGCTGCTGCTAAGTCGCTTCAGTCGTGTCCGACTCTGTGCGGCCCCATAGACGGCAGCCCACCAGGCTCCCCCGTCCCTGGGATTCTCCAGACAAGAACACTGGAGTGGGTTGCCATTTCCTTCTCCAGTGCATAAAAGTGAAAAGTAAAAGTGAAGTCGCTCAGTTGTGTCCGACTCTTAGCGACCCCATGGACTGCAGCCCACCAGGCTCCTCCATCCATGGGATTTTCCAGGCAAGAGTACTGCAGTGGGGTCCCATTGCCTTCTCCGAGTATACATAGCAAGTGCAAGCAAATACTGTTTGACTCCACTTGTTAGAGGTGTATAGAACAGTCAAATTCACGGAGTCGAAAGTACACTGGTAGATGCTAGGGGCTGGGGGTGGGAGGATGGGGAATGAGGACTTTGTGTTTAACGGGGACAGTTCAGTTTAGGAAAGTGAAAAACTCCGGAGATGAATGATGGTGAGAGTTGCGCAATGATGCGAATGTACTTGGTGCCAGTAAACTGTACGGTTAAATATGGTTGAAATAGTATGTTTTATATTATGTGACTTTTACCACAGTAAAAAAGAAATTTTTTTTTAAGGATAATGGTGCCAAGTGGACTGCTCCTGCCATTGTGTTTCATGTGGCAATCACTATAAAAATCAATTAACAAGGCTTTTCAAATTGTCAGTATTGTAGAGCCGCTCAGCCCTGTAACACCTTAAGTCAGGGCTCTCTAGAGAGTGCAGAGTAACGAAAGGTAATGGTTTAAAATAGAATTCTGGACTCCCTCCAAACCTGCGACTCATGGTCTCTTGAATGGGGCCCATGAATTTGAATTTAAAAAAAAAATCCAAATGATTCTAATGTAGTTGTTCCATTTATCACTCTCAGAGCCAAGAGTATTACAATCCCCTTTTCTTTAGTTATAAACTGGGCTTCCCTTGTGGCTCAGCTAGTAAAGAATCCACCTGCAATGTGGGAGACCTGGATTCGATCCGTGGATTGGGAAGATCCCCTGGAGAAGGGAAAAGGCTACCTACTCCAGAATTCTGGCCTGGAGAATCCCATGGACTGTATAGTCCAGGGGTCGCAAAAAGTCAGACACGACTGAGTGACTTTCACCTCACTTCACTTAGTTATAGGCTACATCCCTAGGGAATAAGGAAAAACTAATGGTAATTTGTAAAATATGGTATAAATTGCCTAGGACCTGGAATGTATCTATTTCTGAAATAACACAGCTTTCATCACCTTGTATTTGTTCATCTTCGCTCTGGGAACAAATATATCCCTTACCATTCTTTATAGTGAAGATCTAACGGAAGCAGGCAGACCAGTTCTATTGGTCTATTTCTGCCCTCACAGGAGTTTCAGAATCATCTGTACAAGGCCTGGAATCCAGAGGCACCCACGGGAATTAGCAGCAAGAAATATATAGTAAGTAGGTTAGTTAATGAGGTTATGGTGTTAGTGTTGTTTCAGATTGTTTAAGATACTCCACTATGCCTGCGTTTGGGGGGAAATGTATATCCTCTAACATTCTGACTTGATTTGGTTTGATTTTGTACACTGCCTGCTATCTGCAAGCTTTCTCTTTGCTCCCCGTTTCTGGGGGAAAGTCCCACAGAGTTATATGAATAGCTGCCGGGTCACAAAGCTGGCTTCTCCAGCGTGGCGCTGCAAAGCCTGAAGGGCTAGCTTATTTATAACCACAAGAGCTAGTTCTCTGGTCTAGACCTTTTAGTCCAACAAGTAGAAAGACTCC
Organism: Capra hircus; assembly: GCF_001704415.2. NCBI lineage: Eukaryota > Metazoa > Chordata > Mammalia > Artiodactyla > Bovidae > Capra > Capra hircus. The sequence goes on along the minus strand of NC_030828.1, from coordinate 55,228,716 downwards.
AGAAAAAATCAGAATTCTTTCTCTATGGCACCTTCTTCGGGAGGCAGAATCTCAAGCTCAAAAGTGAGGCTGCCTGTGGCTCCCATCTGTCTTAGGAGATATCAGCTCCTCATTTGCTGTCTCATTGACATAGTTGTTGCTTTTTTTGGTTACTAGAGGCCTTGGGTGTGGTGTGAGGTCAGTAAAATTAATAATGTAGGTGGTTTTTAGTTCCGAGGAGCAACTTGTCAACAGCTTGTATTTTTAAAAGTTGTACTGGGAGGAAGTATATTGTGTTCATAGGGGCATGTGCTTCATTATTAGTGACTTTCATGCCTCTATGAGTGCTCTGATGTGCCCTAATTATTTCTAGTACTTTGGATTCCACATGCTGCTAGGTGACAATGTGGATGTTTGGGATGCAAAATAGTAATTAAGGAGGCATCAGATACAGTCAGGGTGACTGGGTTTCAGCTCTAGTGAATAAAATGTAAACTTTTCCCCTCAGTCCTCTATCTTTTAAAATGAGACTCTTGTATATCCTCTGATGTTGTGTTCCTACTGTGGCTAGACTCAGAATTTAGGGCAAGTTTCAGAGTATTAAATATGCTTTAAGGCACCAAGAGGCAAAACCAGCAAAAATCGCTTAATCACAATAGTTTGGTTAAACTCACACAAGGTCATCCTTTTAAATGTTGTAGAACTCTGTGGTTCTTTATTGAGAATTCAGGGATGTTTAGATGTGTGTTTAACGCCAGAGATAGTCTTACCGCTGCTTTCCTGGCAAGCCAGAGGCCATCCCAGGGCTAGCCTCTTTGTAGTAGTTGCAAGTAGACGACAAAAGACAGTGCTTTTGTATCTTGGATACTGGTGAGCTTGGGCAACAAACAGTCTCCATCTCTCCTAAGGGAGTCAGGCTGCCCAGCCAATTTTGAGGAAGGAAAATAGGATGACAGTATGAGTCAAAATAGAGCCCGAGATCCCAACTTTGCCTCTTTCTGCTGTTCTCTAGAACTGGACTACACTTTGTTTAGCACGCCTTTTTTTCTTCCGACAGTCACATGATCGAAATTCCTGTGGGCCAGAGAAATTACATTGGTCTCCCAAGAGGGGGCATGGTAGAAGACCTTGGTTTGTCCTCAAAATGTGGTCCACATCCTAGCAGCACTGTCAGCACCGGGGAATTTGAAATGGCAACCCACTCTAGTACTCTTGCCTGGAAAATTCCATGGATGGAGGAGCCTGGTAGGCTACAGTCCATGGGGTCACAATGGGTCAGACACGACTGAGTGACTTCACTTATTCACTTATTCACTTATAATCCCCTTCCCAGACCCACTGAATCAGAATCTGTAGTTTAAAAAGATACTCAGGACTTCCCTGGCAGTTTAGTGGTTAAGCCTCCGAGCTTCCAACGAAAGGGGCATGCATGGGTTCAATTCCTTGGCAGGGAATTAAGATCCCATATGCTGTTTGGTGTGGCAAAAAAAAATGGAAAGAAAAATCTCCCAATGATTTGTATGCATGTTGAAGTTTGAGAAGTACTGACATAGAGAATTATGGCTAGTACTTATTTTATTGATCATGAACATGCTACTTTCCAACCTCTTTTGATCATTGAAGTGTCTGTGATCTTGCCAGAACTTACTGGAACTACAACATATTGATGTGAGGGAAGTGTTTATATGTGGGAGTGGTTGGCTTCCATGCAGAAGCCATGTAACACCCAGCATAAACTGTTGCTGATGATACAGCCCTTAATTTGGGAACCCGAAGGATAATGTCATATTTTGGATATCCTGCTCTACTTTGATATATTGAGAAAGTGGAAAGCAGTTCCCTGTTCTTCATCTGCAAAGCAAGCATCTTTACTTTAGCAAATAGTTGATTTTAGAAACATGAAAGATAATTTTTATATAAGGTCTTGTTCTGCACTAAGTATGTAATTTGTTGGCAAAAGGTGGCTTTTGCCACCTTTAATTATGCCTGATGCATATATCTAAGTACTGTAATATATGATTTCTAAAGGAATTAAATGAGTGTAAAAAAATGTGGGCAGTAAGATAAGGAGTAGGGGCTCACTTTAGGTCACATTCGTGTAGTCCACCAGGCTCCTCTGTCCATATAATTCTCCAGGCCAGAATACTAGACTGGGTTGCCATTTCCTTCTCCAAGGGATCTTCCCAACCCAGGGACTGAACCTGGGTCTCCTGCATTGCAGGCGGATTCTGTACCAACTGAGCCACCAGGGAAGCCCACGGGTGTGATAGGATCTCTTTATGAGGCATCAGAAATATCAGATGACTATGCACATTTGGAAAACTCATCAATGGCCACAGGACTGGAAAAGGTCAGTTTTCATTACAATCCCAAAGAAAGGCAATGCCAAAGAATGCTCAAACTACTGCACAATTGCACTCATCTCACATGCTAGTAAAGTAATGCTCAAAATTCTCCAAGCCAGGCTTCAGCAATACGTGAACCGTGAACTCTCTGATGTTCAAGCTGGTTTTGGAAAAGGCAGAGGAACCAGAGATCAAATTGCCAACATCCGCTGGATCATGGAAAAAGCAAGAGAGTTCCAGAAAAACATCTATTTCTGCTTTATTGACTATGCCAAAGCCTTTGACTGTGTGGTTCACAATACACTGTGGAAAATTCTGAGAGAGATGGGAATACCAGACCACCTGACCTGCCTCTTAAGAAATGTATATGCAGGTCAGGAAGCAATAGTTAGAACTGAACATGGAACAACAGACTGGTTCCAAATAGGAAAAGGAGTACGTCAAGGCTGTATATTGTCACCCTGCTTATTTAACTTCTATGCAGAGTACATCATGAGAAATGCTGGACTGGAAGAAACACAAGCTGGAATCAAGATTGCCAGGAGAAATATCAATCACCTCAGATATGGAGATGACACCACCCTTATGGCAGAAAGTGAAGAGGAGCTAAAAAGCCTCTTGATGAAAGTGAAAGAGGAGGTGAAAAAGTTGTCTTAAAGCTCAACATTCAGAAAACAAAGATCATGGCATCCGGTCCCATCACTTCATGGGAAATAGATGGGGAAACAGTGGAAACAGTATCAAACTTTATTTTTGTGGGCTCCAAAATCACTGCAGGTGGTGACTGCAGCCATGATATTAAAAGACACTTACTCCTTGGAAGAAAAGTTATGTCCAACCTACACAGCATATTCAAAAGCAGACATATTACTTTGCCGACTAAGGTCCGTCTAGTCAAGGCTATGGTTTTTCCAGTAGTCATGTATGGATGTGAGAGTTGGACTGTGAAGAAGGCTGAGCGCCGAAGAATTGATGCTTTTGAACTGTGGTGTTGGAGAAGACTCTTGAGGGTCCCTTGGACTGCAAGGCGATCCAACCAGTCCATTCTGAAGGAGATCAACGCTGGGATTTCTTTGGAAGGAATGATGCTAAAGCTGAAATTCCAGTACTTTGGCCACCTCCTGCGAAGAGTTGACTCATTGTGCCAGGGTCCAGCCCCGGTGGATCCAGGATAATTCGAAGTGGGGACAGCGTGACGAGGAAAAACTTGTTTAGAAATGTAAAAGAAATTAAGAAGAAATAGTATAGTAGGAAAATTTAGTGGAGAAAAGAGGCTGAATAACTTGGTTTACGTGGAAAGCCAATAAAACTTCAGGACGAGAAGTTTGCACCATCTACATTAGGCCACCGGCGTCCGTTTGAATATCGGAGGGTGCCCCGCCTTTGGGCTCCCTCTCTCACGGATCTTGAAGCTGGGGCAAGTAAGTAGACATGGTGAGCCTCCATGCCCCAGATGGGAATTCAGCCAGAAAATAGAGTAAAGACACGGGGGAAACCAGTCCCCCGTGACTGGCCCATCCCCTATTGTCCAGAAAGGCCTTTTATACCTTTTTTTTTTGTACATAGACATCAGTGGATAATATAAAATTATGCAGCGTCAGCGGCCCTGACTCTTATCTAGACCAGGCTTTTCTCTCTGCACACCTAGTTGTATACACAAGTCTTAGGTGATTTACATCATCTTCTGGCCAGAAGGCCAATTAGCATTTTACTGCCCTTTTCTGATAAGGGTTTGTCAACCAGAAGACTTATTTATGTTGTTCTTCCCAAAGTCTGGTGCCACTCTCAGAAAGCACTAAGTAACATTACATTCTTACATAGCAAGGACACAAGAGGAGTGCAGTGATATATAACAAAGAAAAGTAATTAACTCAAAAGTCTAGTGTTGCTAACATCAAAACTACTATATTCCTATTTCTATATCGTAATTACATTGATTAATATCCTTCAGGTGCCTAAAAGATAAAGAATATGGAGGCCTGGCAGCACTCATTGAGTCAACAGTGAAAACCTGTCACCAGTATAATTTTTAGCTCTTTAGAAAAGGTTCTGTATCTTTAAGATGCTTTAAGCTTTGTGCCTCTTGAGGTTGGGGGGCTGTAAGCAATTCACAAGCTGCAAAAAGTCCGGGGGAACCTGTCAGGCAAGTTAGAGAGCCATCAGAGGGGGTTTGAGCTGAAACATTCCTTTCAAATGCAGAAGACTGAAGCCCTAAGTCAACTTTTTCCAGAGAGTGTCAGAAGAGTGGAAAAGCACAGTACAATAAGGCAGGCAGACTCTGGTTTTTGGAGGTAGATGTTCAGGAAAACTCAGGGGGAACCCGTGAAGCCAGATCACGCCTTTGCGTTTTGTCGGGCTTCCTTCCTCATGACCTTTGCTATGGGTGGGATTCCTCACGCTGGCTCCCAGCATCATTGGGAAAGACTCTGATGCTGGGAGGGATTGGGGGCAGGAGAAGGGGATGACAGAGGATGAGATAGCTGGATGGCATCACTGACTCGATGGACATGAGTCTGAGTGAACTCCAGGAGTTGGTGATGGACAGGGAGGCCTGGTGTGCTGTGATTCATGGGGTCGCAAAGAGTCGGACACGACTGAGCAACTGAACTGAATTGATTGGTGGGGAAGTGGTACGTTTACATTTGGGGTTCACAGTCATCCAACCCTGTGAGTGGAAGGAGACCCAAGGCTGGGCAGAAGCTCCCTCCTGTATTGTTTTTCTGTTTTTGTCTCCTTTTATAGAGAGTATGCTTTCTGTTCAGTGGAGGCTCACATGAATTGACACTGAAGCTTAGACTTTTGATTCGGTTTGTTTTTTTTTTTTTTGTTACTCTGAACTTTGGGGAGTATGACATTTCTTTTTTGGCTGCTTTAGGCATCTGGCTTCCACGGATGCGCATCCCACAGGGTCATTCCAGGTCTGGGCTGCTGCTGGGCCTTCCTCCCGTCCTTTAAGAAGATGACCTTTACATCAGGATGCAGGACACATGCCATTCAAAGGCCATTCTGCAGCTCCCAGAACACAGGGACTCACTGAGTTTGCCGTGGTTGCATGCAAATATTTGAAAAGTCAAATGCCTGTCTGAAACAGTGTGTTAGGCTGTTGTTGAAGGAAAACAAGAACAAGCTAAAATCAGTGGTTTGGGGGAAATATTTGGCATGATTTCTCTGAAGTTGGGCAAGCATAATTTGTTCTTATACCCATCTGGACACACATAAGCAGTCCTTCTGTCCACAGAAGGAGTTTGCACTCAGTTGACAAGTTGCTAGTCTGAATCTCCAGGACACACACAGATCATTCCCACAGGTGTATTTGTCTGTATACACACTTGTGTACTATCACTATAGAGCACTGAAGACAGAGCCTCCCTTGGGCTGCCTTGCTTTCTTCAGAGAGCCTCTCTGTAGGTGGCACTGGCAGCAGCTTATATTTCTTCCAAGGTTAGTATCCATGTCAGGCTGCTGGTGCTCTGCTTCTTGCTTGTGTGGCCACATCATTCAGGCTATTGCAATCTGGGCTCAAGTAAGTCTTGCAGCCCAGACTGCCTCCCCAGTGTCCTCCAGACAGCACAGTATCAGAGGAGATTGACACCTTAGGATTTGTCATTAAGCCTGTAGTTCCTGGCCAGGTAAGAACAGCTAGTCCTTTTCTCCCCGTGGATGGTGGTGGTTTAGTCACTAAGCCGTGTCCTACTCTTGTGACCCTGTGGACTGTAGCCTGCTGGGCTCTTCGTCCGTGGGATTTCCCAGCAAAAATAGTGGAGTGGGTTTGCCATTTCCTTCTCTATGGGGGTCTTCCCGACCTAGGAATCAAACCTGGGTCTCCTGCATCGCAGGTGGGTTCTTTACTGACCGCGCCACCAAGGAAGCCTTCTCGCTTGTCAATCCTGCCAAAGTGGATTTTACCATCAGAAATCCCGTCTTAGACAATGGGGCGGTTTTTTGGCCTTCTTGTTCTCTCCCTATCTTTTGTGGAGAGAAAGAAAATCCTGTGCTCCATAAACTAACATGGCATAAAAATTTACATGATTTAACTACCCAGTATCAATGAGTCTGTGAATAAACTTCTCTTGATATCCATCCTCTAATTTTTGGCGGCTGACTCAGCTATCGTGTTTTTTGCACTTTCCAAAGCAGACCCCACAGCTTGTGGTCCGGAGCGCCTAATCAGATGCGACGAGGGTCACTCACTGCCACCCCTCCTTCTCACTGCCTCTCTTCTTGCCTGTATTGTGCCCCAGTGAGTAGTGGACATGTGGAAAACAGTCCTGACTGTTTGCACAGTGACCTTAAGCACATTTGTGGTTTATGAAATGGGCTGACCAAGGAGTGCCCTTTGAAAACTCCTGTCTACAAAATTTATTTCAAAGAAACATACTACTAAATCAGTTCTTCAGTGGTATGCTGGGGAATTTGCTTCAGTCAGTATTTTTAAAGTGTGCAGGAAGAGTGCTGCTTATGTGATCAAATAGATCACTTTGAATGGGAACGACGGACATCGTTTACTCTCACGTGTACGGATGGCATGTTGTGCAGCCTTCCTGGGGTCTGTTTTGCATCAAGGTGGGCTGTCAAGGCCAGGCCATACCCCGTCAGGGCTGCCTTGAGGGCAGCATACAGTCGGAGGGGCTCTGGCAAGAAGGGGAAAGAATAAAGGGGCAGGTCCTTCATTACTGGGTTTTCCAGTCAGGCAGACCAGGAGAAACAAGGTCGCTGAACTCTGGGAAAGCTCCAGAGCCTTGCTGCAGGAGGGTGTGCTTGGAGAGGGGCCAGAGGGTTTAACGAAGGTCAGAAAGCATGAGCTAGAGAGAAGATGAAGTACAGGGGAGTCAGAGCCCGGTTCAGCCACATCTGACAGGGGCTTTCTCTTGGATGTGAAGTCAGGGGTCGTTCTTAAAGTCACACTCAACCATTTGGAGAAACGGAGTCCTCTGGGGATCCTCAGTGTAGCGTCCTCGGCCTGTTCCTCAGAAATTCTGACTCATTGATCTGAGAGCTGCACCTGAAATCTGTGTTTACCAGTTGTCCAGGTGGGTCTTAGGACTGGGTAATTTGGGGAAACACTGCAGCTAGACTGCGTTTATTTTGTTAGATGGCTGGCTTGGCTGGCTCTTCAGGGGTCCAGTGAGTGATGAACAGTGAATCACTGCATCATGGTAATATTAAATCAATAGATGTGATAATTCCTCTGATGCTTTCCAGAGAGGCCAATTCAATGTGTCCCTCAATGAGTTTTCCTAGAACTGTTTATCAGCCCACTTGAAATTTGTTAGATGAACTTGATCTGATTAAAGACAGGAAAGATGACTTCTCTGAACTCATTGCCCCTTCATCTTCCAAAATGTCTTTCAGAATATTCATGTCCCTATATCAGCACCTCTGAGTGAACACTATAAAATGAAACAAGAATCCTAGGCTTTGGGCTAAATAGAATGGAAAATAAATCTCTTAGAGTTCGATACACTGATGGTAGATAACTTACGAGTTGTAGTGGCTTGATCAACAGTGGAGAGTTTCCAACACACTGGTAAGAAGGAATTTTGTGGCTCAGTATGCTGTTTATATCTTAGGAATAGCTGGCTCTAGGTATTTGAAAGAAACTTGAGCAAGTCTTAGCAGAAGGAGGGGTTTGTGATAAGGATATAGGTGTTGGCAGAGCAAAAACAAGAGAGGAGCTGGGCCTTAGAGAGATACCGCAACTAGGGGACAAATAGGAAGCCAGCAGAGACCTCTGGTTCTTGTGCCCCTTCTTCCTATGTTTTGTTTGCACATCTGCTTCTTATCTGTGTATAGATTTGTTTCTCTGCACCACCATCCGCTTGGTACAAAAATAAGTACCCCGATGGTACTTAAGTTACTATGTCAGCCCTGTTACAGTTCCAGCCTCATGGAGACCTTCCTTGACTTTCTTGCGGTTCTTGCTCCACACTCTCAGGAGAGGAAGTCTAATGGGCCTGGCTTGAGTCAGGGTGCCTCCCTGGGCTCATGGTAGATACAGGGCTGCCAGAGTCCATATGTCTCTGGAAATACAGAATGGGAGGTGGAGATGTGATCCCTGAGAAAGGAGGATCCTTGTGAGGTGATCTCCTCATCTCAGAACACAGCTACTGTGATATAAATTGCTGAAGATTTCTGTGACTTTCCTTTTCCCAATGGAACTAAATTGAATTTCTCCATTAAGATATCAGCATGGTGGCAGTGTTTTATCCCCACGGTATAGCTTCTCTGTCCTTTTTCGTATACTAACAGATTTTGTCATTCCTGCCTTTCTTCCTCTGACTGATCCCTGTTCATGTTCCAGATTAAGTGACTCTTCTTAGGAGAAGAACTCATCAGTCAGTTTTCCTTGCTTGTACATATGTCCTTCCTTTCCCTTATCCCTGATGAGATGAAGTATTTTTGGATTGAAGGAGGAAAGGAAAAAGAGTTTAGAAATGTGCATATCCTTGAAAATGAACCCTAGGGTTTATACTTCCTAATTTATACAAATTTGCATGCTGATAAAAGAGCAAGACAGAGCTTGAACAAATGCACAATTACTATTGTTGTCATTTAGTCTCAAAGTCGTGTCTGACTCTTTGCAACCCCATAGATTGTAGCCCACCAGGCTCCTCTGTCCTTGAGATTTCCCAGGCAAGAATACTGAAGAGAGAGGGTTGCCATTTCTTCTCCCGGGAATCTTCCCGACCCAGGGATTGAACCCAGATCTCCTGTTTGGCAGGCAAATTCTTTACTGCTGAGCCACCAAGGAAGCCCAACAATTACTATAATATAAAGCAAAATCGGAGTTCCAGAAGAATGGTATAGGAGACAACATAAGGATATGGGGTCATTGGAAGTCTCTATGAAGGGGATTTTGCTCGAGACAGACCTTGAAATACAAGTTGACTTTCTGGAGGTTGAAGTGGCAACAGAGAGAGGATCCTAGTTACAGAAGTTGGAATAAATAGAAGCATAGATGTATCTGAATTCAAGGTGTGCAAAATTCGTTTCACTAGAACAGAGGGTAAAGGTGCATTTGGAGAATAATCTAGAAAAGGTCACTTAGGGTATCCTTCTTTGGGCAGAGTTGAAATAGGAGGGAAGGGGGCAGGGCACAACCTTTAAAAAAGGACATAGTCATAGGATATGACAAAAACTGGTTAGAGCCAACTAGGGCCAAGATGGCAGAATATTCCACCTCCTGTGGCCCCTGAGTCTCATTATACACTCATTGTGTTGCTTTCACGGTAAAATGACACACCCACTAGCACCGTGACAGTTCTGAGGCTGACCTTAAAAGGTCAAAAAGTGGTCAGTGGCCCAATTCCTGGAAACCCCCACCCCTTCCCTGAAATAGAATAATCCTCCCATTCCTTAGCCTATGAAATTACTCAGCCTATAAAATGACCCACGCTCTGTCTGTGGAATGTTTTTTTTCTATAAATAAATCCACTACTACCTATCACTTTGTCTCTCACTGAATTTTTTCCTCAATGAGACATTAAGAACCTGAGCTTCATTGAATCCTGAGACCAGGTGTGAGATCTCATTGAAAAGACCGTGGGTTCAAGTCCCAATCTGAGTTGCACAGAGTGAGGAAATTACAGTTAATTCCATTGGCAGTAGGGCGCCATTGACAGATTTTGGATAGAAGAAATATATCATTAGAATGTAAGCTCTGTAAGGTCAAAAACCAGCGTGCCCTTTTCTCTGAATTTTTAGTATCTGCCATTGCATCCGATATAAAGAATGTGTGCTTAACAAGTATTCGTAAAAAAAAAAAAAGTATTCGTGACACCATGAATGATCAAAACCATTTTTTAGCAACATTGATATAGCAGCACCAGATAGAGTGAGTTACAGGGGAAGATTGGAAACTCCAAGAGCAATGTGGAGATGAGTACACTAGTTTGGATGAGAACTGATGAAAGCCTCTCAGCTAGAACAGAAAGGATGGAGGCTGCCTGCAAGATATCATGGAGGTAGAATCTGAAGCGCCAGACACACCAGAGGGAAGAGACCTCTTCAGTTAAGGGCCCTGGGTTCCTAAAGAGAGTGAGGACTATTGCAAAACCTGCAAATTATTGCTTTATGAGAGAAAAATAGGAAATACTGTAGTCACCTGACTTTTTAAAAGTTGAGAACATTTAACCTAGATCAACCAAGTGATTTAAAACAAAAAATTTGGCCGTGCTGGGTTCGTAGCTTTGGCCCATGAAATCTTTTTTTTTTTTTTTTTGTGCCGTGCCAGATCTCTTTCCCTGATCAGGGATCAAACCTTGGCCCCTCTGCAATGGGAGTGTAGAATCTTGGCCCCTGGCCCACCAGGGAAATTCCGGAAGCAATTGTTTTAAAATGTATACTTCAAAGTCTGCGTGCCTGTGGTCCTGTGTCGTCATAGAGTAAGTCTCTCCCTCGATGTTCCGTGGAGGATGTCAGGCCCGAACTTTTTCCTAAAATTCTTTCATACATGGGCACTCTCTGTATTTTCCCCTTCTTCTCTTGACTGAGGGGGGGAACAGGAGAAAGGGAAGGAAGGGCTCAGGCAGCGCACTGTTCTAAAGAAAAACAAAAACTGTCAGTTAAAAAAACTTGCTGTATGCAGAAGGAACTTAGGATAAGAGTTGGAACTGGCCTACCACTTCCTTTCTCCAATAACAACAAAAATGTTTGTGGAAAAGATGAGTTTTTAATGAAGCAGCCACCCTTTTTGTAAGGGTATAGATTGTAAATCTCCTAAAGATAACCTTCTGGAACGTAGTATGGTAGGGTGCTCTCAGTCCCCGATTCCCGTTTTTCCCCCTCATGAAGTCTTGCTTACATTCATGTGCTGTGATTTATCTTCTTTCAAAGCCACTTGTGTTTAAGGAGGAGGAGGATAATGACTAAGCAAAGCATTCATTAAGGATTGTAGGGATTGTAGTACCCTCTGCTAGGTACTAGTAATGAGAAGTCAGTTCAGTTTTCTTGCACTTGAGGAATTTATAATTCCGGTTGAGGAAACAGAAAAACATACATATATGAGGTAAATAATATTACAGAGTATATGCTATGTGCCAAATAAGCCTGTTTTCCTAGCATTTGCTTCATAAATGGATCGAAACCACCAGTCAGGTACACCGCACCACTTAAGTGGATTTAATTTATCATTTTCTTCTCCTTAAGGAAAGCACTTAAGGATTTCCTACAGATCTCATTGAGAGAGAAAATCATGTTTGACAAATTAAATAGAATACAATTATTAATAGTTTACAGTTGCTATAAATTGATCTCAGTTGCTTGGTACGTGAATAATGAAACAGGTTCTTTGATTCATGTTGTAACTCCATTGCCAAGTGTTTCCATAGTTACAGCGCCCTTTGTGCAGAGTCCCCGCGCTGGTTGTGGTAGACAGTCTCAAATTGCCTATTTTCTCAGATTGCGTATTTGCCATCTGTAGCAATGGAAAGAATTTAGTAGTTGTGCTAGGGATTCACAGTGCTCTTTTTGAAGATTCAAAACAAGGAAGGTAGAGTGATTAAAATATAGCCTTTTCTTTGGAAATGAGTATAATAAGACTTAATTTAAAGACTCACATCTTCAGGGGAAAATTGCGGTTATTCATCTCTCCGGTAATTCACAGAAGGCTTCCGCTGCATTTTATCTTTAGTAAAAAAGTATCTTGAGCTGGCTAAGCTGGCTGTTGTGGCTAAATATTGTATGTGCTGAAATAGAGTTACACATCAGAATGTAGAATCTGGCTGTAATACACATAATTAGAGTTGGTAACATATGTGGGTGTCTAAAGTGAGAAGTACTCACTAGGTATTTTATTTGTGTGAGCTCAGTAATTTCACAGGTGAGTCTTCTGAAGCTGTAAGAGAGGAGTTAACTTGCTTATATGGCCCTGCAGCTCAGAAGTGCGGTCTAAAGTTGTACCCTGATGTAGCTGACATTGACCAATACCACAGGTTTTTAGATTCCTGCCATCACCGTAGTCTGCCTCTGGCTTTAACTCCAGAATCGCGGAGTTTCACATGGAGATGGAGGCTGGAGTAGGAGTTCCCTAACTCACAAATTTAGTTCAAGTAAAGTGAGTGTGCATTGAGTGTGTGTGTGTGCAAAACACATTCGTGCGTACATTACTGAGGGACAGTGTTGGCAGTCTTTGCTCTCTCTTTAGAGGAGGAAGGGTCGAAGAGAAAACGTTACCAGGCCCTTAGATCTAATCATCTGCTTTCTCATCTCTCCAGCCTTATAATATGCAGTTCTGTTGTCTTGACTTAGCTGGCTGCATGTACTGTGAACATCCTCCAATGAAAGTGTTAAGTTCCTGACCATCACAATTATTTGCTTCTGCTTGCTCTGACTGTTGAGATCTACGCCAATAAAATGCCACCTGTTAGAAGGTGATCAACTTTTTAAAGGACAAACAGGACCATGCTTGTTTATCACCTGGGATCCCTGGTATTGACAAGAAGTGGCAGTTCCACATTATATATATATACTTAAAACCCTTGTAATAGCTTTATGTCGGCTTTCTTCATATTTTACTTAGAAGATTGGACCCACAGAGAAAAATTTCAAAGCCTGTCTGATACTGTGAAGTAGGTTAGCGCTGAGGGCAAAAATAAACCTGGGAAATATAGGTAGATCTGGAGACCAGAGTCACTGCCTTTCTGTCCTTTGTTGATACATTCTTTTTGTTATATCAGCCAGCCAGCTTTTAACTTTCTCTAGAATTCTGAGTTTTTAATGTCAGTATATTAAAAAATAGGATTAATATGAAGGTTTATCTACAGTATCATACTGTACAGAATGGAACGTCTATTAGCAATTAGTGAACCTATAGGACACATCATTGCTATCCAAAGCCCATAGTATGTATTAAGGTTCACTGTTGATACTGGACATTCTGTAGCTTTGGACAGATGTATAAGGATATATTTCCATCATTGAAGTATCAAACATAGTTGTCTCACTGCCCTAAAAATCTGCTGCTGCTGCTAAGTCGCTTCAGTCATGTCTGACTCTGTGCGACCCCATAGACGGCAGGCCCCTGGGCTCCACCATCCCTGGGATTCTCTAGGCAAGAACACTGGAGTGGGTAGCCATTTCCTTCTCCAATGCATGAAAGTGAAAAGGGAAAGTGAAGTCTCTCAGTTGTGCCCAACTCTTAGCAACCCCATGAACTGCAGCCTACCAGGCTCCTTCGTCCATGGGATTTTCCAGGCAAGAGTACTGAAGTGGGTTGCCATTGCCTTCTCCGAAAAATCCTCTGTGTGCCACCTAAAAACCCACACTTTTAACTATTGCATCAAGTTGTTTCTTACATTTCACTTTGCTTATTTCAGAAGAGCTGTCCTGTGTCCTGAGTACTTCCCCCTCTGAATTCATGGTATGTGTCGATTACATGTTCTTAAATTTTATCTTAGGTTATTTTTCATTAGTATATTATTATTTTCTGTGAATCCTGCTTACTAAGTTTGATTTTGAAACCTGTGGGGTGGGGACTAGCACTTTATCTCTGTCTAACCCTGACCCTGTGTGGCCCTTATATTGTCAGTACTGCGAATGCTGATTTTGTACAATGAATGGAAATCCTCTCCAGAGTAGCGCTCTTGGAAGGCCACTATCCCTCTTGTAATACGAATGTTTCTTAAAAGTTATAATCACTGCTTTTTTAATGACACTCCCATCCTCCCTCACCCCTACCAGTTCTCTACCTTTTAAATATCTTTATGGAAGTGTTCCCTCAATAGGCCAGTCCTCCTTTTAAAAAATTGTGGTAAGATACATATAAAATTTACCATTGTGATAATTTTTAAATGTGCAATTAAGTACATTTACAATGTTGTGTAACCACCACCACCACCATCACCACTATGTAGTTGTAGAACATTTTTGTCACCCCAAAAGGATACTCCTTATTAAGCTGTCCCTTCCTGTTCTCTCCTACCCAGGCAACCACTAATCAATTTCCTTTCTGTCTCTGTAGATTCATCCATCTTGGATATTTCATATAATGGAAACATACAATATGTTGCCTTGGGTGTCTGGTATCTTTCACTTTGCATAATGTTTTTAAGATTCATCCACCTTGTGGCTTATATTAGTACATCATTCCTTTTTATAACTGAATGATATGCCCCTGTATGAATATACCACATTTTGTTTATCCATTCATCTGTTGATAGGCACTTGAATTCTTTTCACGTTTTGGCTGTTGTGACTAGAGCTCCTATGAGCATTTGTGTCGAAGTATTTGTTTGAACCTCTTTTTAGTTCATTTGCGTATATGCCTAGATGTGGAATTGCTGTGTCAAATGGTTATTTTATATTTAGTTTATTGAAGAATTTTCAATATCCCTTCTGTAATGTTACATATATGATATTGCTGCTTATAATTAAATACCTTCCTTTCTTTCCTAGAGCTAATTGGTTAGTACGTGAGTACGTGCTAAGTCACTTCAGTTGTGTCCAACTCTGTGCAACCCTATGCACTGCAGCCTACCAGGCTCCTCTGTCCATGGGATTCTCCAGGCAAGAGTACTGGAATGGGTTGCCATTTCCTTCTCCAGGGTATCTTCCCGACCCAGGGATCAAACCCGGGTCTTCCACATTGCAGGCAGACGCTTTACCATCTGAGCCACCAGGGAAGCCCGTTTTTGGGTTTACTGAGCTATAATTTGACAACTATTACTTTGTGTCCTTTTAAAACTCTCTCTGTCTTCCAGACAAAGTTCAGACTCCTTAACTTAATCCAAGACCCTCTTATTTGGTTTCCCCTGTCCTCTGTGGACCCTTATATTTTCATGACCATGTTTATACACCCACAAGCCACAGGGCTTCCTTAGCATCAAGGCATTTGTTTACTCTTCTGGTTTTTTTTAAAAACTTAATGTTTTATTTTGGTCTGTGCGGAATTCGATTATTTCCTTGAAAACTTGGCTATGTATTTAAAAGAATCTTCAGTGTATTTTATTCTGAGTTTCACTGAGATAGTTTCAAGGAAGCTTTTCAGATGCCCTCTATTGTCATAAATAAAAAGTCCTTTTTATAGCTCTCATCACATTTCCTATCTTTTCCCTTTGCCTTCATACAGGACTCCTTTGGGGCTGAAACTGGGGTCAATTCATCTTGATATTCCTATCTGGAACTGTTATATAATATGTTTAGTGAATTAATGAGTATTCTCCAGGCTACAATGTTTATTTGGAAGGCTTGTTCACTTTTAAAAATTCACAACAATCTACTAGCCGTAGTTGTTAAATAACGATCTATATAAATGCCAGCTGCTAAGTGAAGTTTGTGCATATGGGAACATTTCCCAGGGGCCGTATTAGATTTCCGAGGGTAGATGTCTTTGTACTCAGATCACAGGCATTTATGTAGCCTGATCCCTGGATGTGGTTCACATATGATGCTTCCCCAGACTGCGTACTGTAGTCACAATTGTTCAGAATTATAAATATAATTCCCATGTGAGTGATGGCCTCGGAGTTTTATATTCAGGGAGGTACCTTTAGAGTTGCTGTCAGTTACTCGCTAGAGACATAATAATTAAAATAATGTCTTACATTTCCATAGTTCTTTAAAAAAAACTCTATTGAGGTATAACACATATACCATACAATTCATGCATTTAAAGTGTACATTCAGTGTCTCAGATCCACTGAGTTGTACAACCATCCTCCCAATCAGTTTCAGAACATTTTATGCTCCCCTTGTATTTAAGTCATTTCCTGGTTTCCTCTTCCCTCAGCCTGGCCACCACTAATCTACTTCACGTCTGTATGAATTTGCCTGTTGTGGACATTTCATGAAATGAATTTATGCAAAATGTAGTTTGTGTCTGGCTTATTTTACTTAGCATGTTTGAGGGTCATCCATGTTGTATGTGTCAGTTCCTTTTACAGGCTAAATAATATTCCATTGTATGAATATTCCACATGGAGTTTATCCGTTCATCCATTGCTGGCTGCTGTTGTTTCTACTTTTAGCTAATATAAGTAATGCTGCTATGAACATTTGTTTCAATTCAGTTCAGTTCAGTCACTTAGTCGTGTCTGACTCTGCGACCCCATGAATTGCAGCACGCCAGGCCTCCCTGTACATCACCAATTCCCGGAGTCCACCCAAACCCATGTCCATCAAGTCAGTGATGCCATACAACCATCTTATCCTCTGTTGTCCCCTTCTCCTCCTGCCCTCAATCCTTCCCAGCATCAGGGTCTTTTCCAGTGAGTCAGCTCTTTGCACCAGGTGGCCAAAGTATTGGAGTTGTAGCTTCAACATCAGTCCATCCAGTGAACACCCAGGACTGATCTCCTTTAGGATGGACTGTTTGGATCTCCTTGCAGTCCAAGGGACTCTCAAGAGTCTTCTCCAACACCACAGTTCAAAGGCATCAATTCTTCGGTGCTCAGCTTTCTTTATCCATACATACTCTCACATATCCATACTCTCACATCCATACCTGACCACTGGAAAAACCATAGCCTTGACTAGACAGATCTTTGTTGGCAAAGTAATGTCTCTGCTTTTTAATATGCTATCTAAGTTGGTCATAACTTCCCTTTGAAGGAGTAAGCATCTTTTAATTTCATGGCTGCAATCACCATCTGCAGTGATTTTGGAGCCCAGAAAAATAAAGTCAGCCACTATTTCCACTGTTTCCCCATCTATTTGCCATGAAGTGATGGGACCAGATGCCATGATCTTCATTTTCTGAATGTTGAGCTTTAAGCCAACTTTTTCACTCTCCTCTTTCACTTTCATCAAGAGGCTTTTTTAGTTCCTCTTCACTTTCTGCCATAAGGGTGGTGTCATCTGCATATCTGAGGTTATTGATATTTCTCCTGGCAATCTTGATTCCAGCTTGTGTTTCTTCCAGTCCAGCGTTTCTCATGATGTACTCTGCATATAAGTTAAATAAGCAGGGTGACAATATAGAGCCTTGACGTACTCCTTTTCCTATTTGGAACCAGTCTGTTGTTCCATGTACAGTTCTAACTGTTGCCTCCTGACCTGCATACAGGTTTCTCAAGAGGCAGGTCAGGTGGTCTAGTATGCCCATCTTTTTCAGAACTTTTCACAGAACATTTGTATACAAGGGGATTTTTTGATGGATGTATATTTTCATTTCTCTCGTGTATATGCTTGGGTCATATGATACCTCTATGTTTAACCATTTTAGGAGCTGCCAGATTGTTTTTTCATGGTTCTTTTAATTTAAGAAAATAATACTTATATCTACTGGCTTATTTTTATCATGTCTTAGATATTTAGAATTGTTCTCTCCATTTTAGAAATGAGAAAACTGAGGCACAGGAAATTAAACTTGTTTGCCAGTGGTTACACAGCTAATAAAGGTTGTGTCTTCTAACACCTGTAGTGGCCATGAGTCACTGAATAGAGGGGTGGGGGACATAGAGCTGGATAGCAATGCATTAAAAATATTAAAAAGTGTCAGTCTCATAAGTTACATGATCTTAGTTATGTTAACAAAAACATCTAAATAGGTGTTTGAAACAAGGGAAGATATAATGCATTTGTCCTCACTACTTAACTGTCCCATGGCTAAAATACTAGTTTCCATCTAGGATGAGGTACATTAAGACAGACACTGTCAACCTAGAGTTTGTTCAGAAAAGAGCGGCCAATGAAAGGCTTGAACACCATGAAATAGGAATAAAGGTTATATTCTCCAGTGATTGGTCTGGAGAGAAGACTTAGAAGAATGTGGTAGCTTCTTTCGTATTAGAATATCTATCATGTAGATCCTATAGGAAAGAAAGGTTTAGAGATGGGCTGTCTTGTTCCAAAGGGAAGAAGCAGGAAGTTACGAGGAGATGGATGTGTTCCAATATTTATATCTGATTTCATATCAGAATAATTTCTGACAGTTGGAGTTAGTTGAAAATGAATTGGGCCGCCTTGGGAAATCGTATAATTCTCCATCAATAATAGTATCCAAACAGGAGCAAGATGACTGCTAGTAGGGAATTCTATTCAAGTGATTCAGCATCCTGTGAGTTGTACTAGATGATTTTTGAGGTTCCTTTCAACCACAAGAAACTGCTGTTTTGACGTCTGGAGGAAACAAAGGTGGAGGAAGCTAACTTCCGCCTGGAAAGCAGTGGGCGTGTGTAAGGTAAAGATGGGTGCGTGATCATCCTCTTGAAATTTGGTAGCCAAATCATTAAATTTTAGAGTAGTGAGGGACCTCATTAATCACTTTGCCTATGGAAATGGCAACCCACTCCAGTGTTCTTGCCTGGAGAATCCCAGGGACGGGGGAGCCTGGTGGGCTGCCGTCTATGGGGTCGCACAGAGTTGGACACGACTGAAGTGACTTAGCAGCAGTAGCATGCCCCCTTATTATATAGATGGGGATACAGATACAGAGTTTATTCACCTTGCTGCTGCTGCTGCTAAGTCACTTCAGTCATGTCCGACTCTGTTACCCCAGAGACGGCAGCCCACCAGGCTCCCCCGATCCTGGGATTCTCCAGGCAAGAACACTGGAGTGGGTTGCCATTTCCTTCTCCAATGCATGAGAGTGAAGTCGCTCAGTCGTGTCTGAGTCTTCGAGACCCCATGGACTGCAGCCTACCAGGCTCCTCCAGACAAGAGTGCTGGAGTGGGTTGCTGTTGCCTTCTCCTTTATTCACCTTACCCAAGGTCAAATGCTCAGTGACTGGCAGAGTCTGGACTAGGATCCATGCTGTTTTAAAATAAATAAAAGAATTAGTCATGTCAACAGTTAGAGAAAGCACAAATGACTTACTGGATAGAAATACAAATGGATCCAAGGATCTGGTTATGACCAGATCCTTAATGTATTATTAATGAAAGTTAGATATGTTCAGGATGTCTTTCTAACCTTTTGAGGGCAAAATCAAAGAGCGTGAATGACAAGCTTTACCACAAAACTCACCCTGCTGCCGCTGCCAGAAGATATTGAACTGAATGAACCATTGATCTGACATGGTGTGGCCGTCTAAACTGTGCTGTGTCTGTATGTGTTTTTTCTGTCTTTGCCTTCAGCATTGTTTTTGAACGTCCTATTATTTTCATAGTTTGATCCTGTGGATCTTGTTTTATTCTAGGTTCACCTTTATCTGAGTGTCTTAAGTGTTAACACACACAACAAATACACTGAACAGCAAAGGATTCAAAACTTCTAACCCTGATAGCAGGAAAAAACAGTGAAGCATTCAAGAGCAATGAAATAAAAACAGTGGGGGAAACAATCCTGCGCTCAGTGGAAACCCTGCTAGGAGCTAGCCAGCCAGTTGGGAGGCCTGTGCAGGACCACCGAAGTGGTCAGGTCACACTCAGCTGTGCCAGACTGTGAATAGACGGCAGTTCTGCCTCCCCAATTTAGGCACAAAGCCTGAAGATATTGTAACAATTAGGAGCCATGTAAGACTGGCATGAAAAATGAAATCGAATCTTGGTCATTATTTTGAATATTTTAAGAGGAGTTTATCAGATAAGTTTTATCCCTTAAAATGGATGCTGTTTAGGATCTTGAGGACATCTTGATTCCCTCCTGCTCTTTTCTCTGCGACTGCGTATCTTCATCTCCCCCATAGCATCCTAAAGAGAGTATTAGTTTGCATATTTCTAGTTTTCTTTTCACGGTTTTGTTATCATATAAAATACCTTGTGGTACTTAACGTATGTCCCCTGAGGTCCAAAGGTAAAAAGAAAGGCATCTTGATCTCTCCCTTAAAGAGCATGACGAGGGCTTCCCTGGTGGCTCAGTGGTAAAGATACGCCTGCCAATGGAGGTTTGATCCCTGACCGGGAAGATCCCACGTGCCATGGGGCAACTAAGCCCGTAAACCACAACTGCTGAGTCTGTGCCCTGGAGCCCTGGAGCCCCAGCTACTGAGCCCACGTGCCGCAACTTCGAAGCCTGTACACCCGAGAGCCCCTGCTTCATGATAAGAGAAGCCGCCACAGTGAGAAGCCCGCCCAGCACAACTAGAGAGTAGCCCCTGCTTGTGGCAACAGGAGAAAAGCCCAGCACAGCCAAAATAAGTGCTAAAATCATAAAGCAATGCCTAAAAATGCTTTAAGAAAAAGAGTATGATCAGAAAGTGTTTGAGAAGCCTGTCATGAGTTATGAGTGTTTTCAGTAAATTGTTGACAGAGTATCCTCAGCCACAAAATCCTGAGAAATTTTGTTTCATAATTGCATCACACTCCTTTGGTACCATTCGTTGGAGTCAGAATTCACTGGGGAAAACACTAACTTAATTGCCAAACTTTATCTCGCCTCCTTTCAGCACACCTGCAAAGTGCTTATCATAATGGGAATTATGCTTGTTCCAAGGAGAAGCTATCCTTGTGAATTAACCAATTAGCCAGTGTTCCATATCTTATCTTTCATTCCCACGCCTATGAATTTTTTCCCTCCAAGTACGACACTTGTTTGTGAGCTTGTAAATTGAAATGTATGTATTCCTTTGCTTGACATCTCATCACCGCATAATATGACCTTCAGCTGTGCTTTCAGGAAGTGATTATTAATGTCTGGGTAAAAAAAATATTCAGGCTGTATGTGGAAACTGATTTTTTTTTTTTTAATTTTTAAAGAAAACTCCCATCTTAATGTTTCTTGGCGTATGAAACAAGATACTCTTCAACAGAAATAAGATACTGGAATGAGATTTGTACAAACATGTTTCTGAGAAGTCAACACAGTTGACTGTCTGTTACAGAGAAGATCACCAGAGATAAAGCACTGATCCCTCCAGGGAGGAGGACGGGTTGTCACTCGGCAGGAATCCTGGCTGACCCAGCATGGGTCAGACTCTGGGGTGAGGGGAGGGTGGGGCGATCTCACACCAGAAAAGTCACCTGAGAGGACTTTCAAAACAATGCATTTGTTTGGTTTTGCCATTTCAGACTTATTCTACGAGCTAGTGGAGGAAGGGGCCCTTGACTTTGTTTTCCAGAGTTAACATGAGCAAGAAGAAAATTGCATTAAACTTAGATCAGTGTTCAGAATGACCAAAATATGAAAATGAATCGTCTTATTGTCCCCACATTATTCCCATGGAAAAAGCAAGGTTCAGAGTAATTTCAAAGCCTGCTGTGGTTGTGAAAGATCTTAGGATGTTGGTGGTGATGTTCCGGGTTCACTTTCCCTCCTCATTGTCCTCCGAGGCTGTGTATATGCAGCAGATGGACCAGCTTGTGGCACAGCTGACCCATTAATTTTGACCGTGTTCCATATTGGAAACTTTCATTGGTTGTGCTGCAGTTCACAGCAGCCACTAAGATGGCCAAAATAAATGGATTTTTCAACACCTTATAAGCCATTCAGTTATGGCACAAAAACACAGAAATGTCAGTTCAGAGTTTTATTTGAGAAGGGACATAAATCAGCTTGAGCAATAATTTTTAAACACATACTAATAATTTTTTTATTAATCCTCTGAGTTCCTAAGCACAGAGAAGGAATCTCAAAGGATCTTGGTAAATGTGAAATAAATTATGTGCTATGCTTAGTTGCTCAGTTGTGTCCAACCCTTTGCAACCCCATGGACTGTAGCCCACTAGGCTCCTCTATCCATGGGGATTCTCCAGGCAAGAATATTGGAGTGGGTTGCCATGCCATCCTCCAAGGGATCTTCCTAACGCAGGGATCAAAGCCAGGTCTCCTGCATTGCAGGCAGATTCTTTACTGTCTGAGCCACCAGGGAAGCCCATTATATACATTATAAATAAAGAAATGAGCCATGGTTCGTTTTTGTACATGAAAGATTATAACTAGTGACTTCTTCGTGTTTATTATTACTGACTTATTGCTGGTTTCCACCTAACAGTGTCTTTCCTGGAAAGATGATCTCAGATGTCTTAAAGAATCACAATGCGGATTTGCTTTACATTGTGTAGAACAGTGAATTTTGCAGCTACAAATACTTTTCCAGGTTCATAGTGGAGGATTTTAAGCAGTCAGTAAAGGCAGAAAATTAAAGGAGAGAAAATCCAGAGCAAGCTGTTCAAAACCAATCAGTAGGAAATTATGTAAACTTAATTAACTAGGGCATCAAGGGAAGGGCTATGGAGTATAATGAAATATTTTTGAAATGAGGCAAAGCAGCCAAACTAAAACAAGGTTAGTTGAAGTGTTTCCAGAAGGAAGGGAGGGAGTATCCTCTCTGCAGAAGGATATGCTTGACCTTGTGCCTTATTTTTGGCTGTGAAAACCTGTGCCAATATTCTCAAGAAGATATGGACATACAAGGAGAGTCTGGAGCCAAATGAATCCAAAAAGGGAAGGTTCTGGTTTGTACTTTTTACCCAATGATGTTCACGTAGTAAAATGGATTGTGAAATAAGACATTATGGTCCAGGTGTAAACCTCTGACCTTCTATTTACAAATGGCCCAGAATGATTAGCCAGGATCTAGAAGAAATCTGTATATTTCAGGTCTAGGTAGACCAGATGGAGAAAGACTATAGATTCTATCTATTGCTCAGACAAGGTTAAATTCTTTTAAATATTTATTGAACCCCTTTTCTGGTGATGTGCTAATGCTGCCTGGGACAAAGAGCTAAGCAAGGTGTTCGTTCCATTGCCCTTTAAGAGTTTCCAGTGTATTACGTGGAGAAGGAAATGGCAGCCCACTCCAGTACTCTTGCCTGGAAAATCCCATGGATGGAGGAACCTGGTAGGCTACAGTCCATGGGGTCGTGAAGAGTCAGACACGACTGAGCGACTTTACTTTCACTTTTCACTCTCATGCATTGGAAAAGGAAATGGCGACCCACTCCAGTGTTCTTGCCTGGAGAATCCCAGGGATGGGGGAGCCTGGTGGGCTGCTGTCTATGGGGTTGTACAGGGTTGGACACAACTAAAGCGACTTAGCAGCAGCAGCAGCAGCAATTATGGAGGCTGAGACAAGTGCACAATATACCAGGCAGAGGTACAAAATGATACTCCAGTGACAAAGTGAAAGTGAAGTCGCTCAGTCGTGTCCGACTCTTTGCGACCCTGTGGACTGTACCCTACCAGGCTTCTCCATCCATGGGATCCTCCAGGCAAGAATACTGGAGTGGGCTACCGTTTCCTCCTCCAGGGGATCTTCCCTACCCAGGGATCGAACCCAGGTTTCCTGCATTGGAGGCAGACGCTTTAACCTCTGAGCCACCAGGGAAGCCCTGTGACAAAAGACTCCTACATACTTGTCTCTAGTCTTGTCTTCGTTCTTGAGCCCCAGATCGGAAGGGTCCACTGCCTTTTGGACTTCTCCCTTCAGCTTTTCCTCCAGTTTTTAAAATTACGGTAAAATATGTGCAACTTAAAACTTACCATCTTAGCCATTTTCAAATGTACAGTTTAGTGGTATTAAATACATTGGTACTATGGTACAACCATCACCACCATCCATCTCCATTACCTGCTTAACAATAACTTCCTACTTTTTCCTCCTGCCACCCTGGCAACTGCCATTCTACTTTCTGTCTCTATGAATTTGACTATTCTAAATACCTCATGTAAGTGGAATCATACAGTATTTCCCTTTTTGTGACTGGCTTCTTTCACTTATCATAATGTCATCAAGATTCACCCATGTTCATAGCATGTGTCAGAATTTCCTTCCCTATTAAGACTGAATAATATTCAAGCCAGACTTCAACAGTATGTGAACCGTGAACTTCCAGATGTTTAAGTTGGATTTAGAAAAGGCAGAGGGACCAGAGATCCAATTGCCAACATCCTCTGGATCATGAAAAAAGCAAGAGAGTTCCAGAAAACCATCTACTTTTGCTTTATTGACTACACCAAAGCCTTTGACTGTGTGGATCACAAGAAACTGTGGAAAATTCTGAAAGAGATGGGAATATCAGACCACCTAACCTGCCTCCTGGAAATCTGTATGCAGGTCAAGAAGCAACAGTTAGAACTGGACATGGAACAACAGACTGGTTCCAAATAGGGAAAGGAGTATGTCAAGGCTGTATATTGTCACCCTGCTTTTTTAACGTATATGCAGAGTACATCATGCAAAATGCTGGACTGGATAAAGCACAAGCTGAAATCAAGATTGCTGGGAGAAATAACCTCAGATATGCAGATGAAACCTCTCTTATGGCAGAAAGCAAAGAAGAACTAAAGAGCCTCTTGATGAAAGTGAAAGAGGAGAATGAAAAAGTTGGATTAAAGCTCAACATTCAGAAAACTAAGATCGTGACATCCAGTCTCATCCCTTCATGGCAAATAGATGGGGAAACAATGGAAACAGTGAGAGACTTTATTTTGGGGGCTCCAAAATCACTGCAGATGGTGACTGCAGCCATGAAATTAAAAGACGCTTACTCCTTGGAAGAAAAAGCTATGACCAACCTAGATAGCATATTAAAAAGCAGAGACATTACTTTGCCAACAAAGTAATCTAGTCAAAGTCTGTCTAATCAAAGCTGTGGTTTTTCCAGTAGTCATGTGTGGATATGAGAGTTGGACTACAAAGAAAGCTGAGCCCTGAAGAACTGATGCTTTTGAACTGTGGTGCTGGAGAAGACTCTTGAAAGTCCCTTGGACTGCAAGGAGATCCAACCAGTCCATCCTAAAGGAGTTCAATCCTGAGTGTTCATTGGAAGGACTGATGTTGAAGCTGAAACTCCAATACTTTCGCCACCTGATGCGGAGAACCGACTCATTTGAAAAGACCCTGATGCTGGGAAAGATTGAAGATGGGAGGAGAAGGAGATGACAAAAGATGAGATGGTTGGATGGCATCACCAATATGATGGACATGAGTTTGAGTAGGCTCCAGGAGTTGGTGATGGACAGGGAAGCCTGGCGTGCTGCAGTCCAGGGGGTCACAAAGAGCCAGACAAAACTGAAGTGAACTGAATATTCTGCTGTATATATATACCATGTTTACTTAGCCATTCATCTGTGGATGCCATTAACTTTTGAGCAGGGAAAGAAATGTAAACTTTTATTTTCTGGTTACATCAGAGGTAGTTAGAAACCTAGAAAAACACACACACAAGCGGTTTGTTTCCTCAAAGCTCTTGTTTATTTGGGTAGTAAATATAGAATTTAAAACTTTTGGGAATCCATGGGAAATTATATTTATTAAATATACATATGGGCTTCCCTGATGGCTCAGATGGTAGACCCAGGTTTGATTCCTGGGTTAGGAAGATCCCCTGGAGTACAGATATGAGAGTTTTACCATAAATAGGGCTAAGCACCAAAGAATTT
This sequence comes from Capra hircus, assembly GCF_001704415.2. Taxonomy (NCBI): domain Eukaryota; kingdom Metazoa; phylum Chordata; class Mammalia; order Artiodactyla; family Bovidae; genus Capra; species Capra hircus. Next base: position 55,203,192 of record NC_030828.1, on the reverse strand, counting down.
ACGCTTCAAATTGTGGTACTTGAGAAGACTCTTAAGAGTCCCTTGAACAGCAAAGAGACCAAACCAGTCAATCCTAAAGGAAATCAACCTTGAATATTCATTGTAAAGACCGATGCTGAAGCTCCAGTACTTTGGCCACCTGATGCAAAGGTCTTTCTCATTGGAAAAGACCCAGATGCTGGGAAAGATTGAGGGCAGGAAAAGAAGGGGTCAACAGAGGATGAGATGGTTGGACAGCATCATTGACTCAATGGACATGAGTTTGAGCAAACTCCAGGAAATAATGGCTTCCCTAATAGCTCAGATGGTAAGGCATCCGCCTGCAATGCAGGAGACCCAGGTTTGTTCCCTGGGTCTGGAAAATTCCCTGGAGAAGTAAATGGCAACCTACTCCAGTATTCCTGCCTGGGGAATTCCACGGACAGAGGAAGCTGGTGGGCTACAGTTCATGGGGTCGCAAAGAGTCAGGCACGACTGAGTGACTAACACACACCAGAAGATAGTGAAGGAAAGGGAAGCATGGCGTGCTGCAGTTCATGGGGTCGCAAGGAGTTGGACACAACTTAGTGACTAAACATCAACAAATATACTTACATAATCTCCTATACACACAAATCCTTAATGAAAAGGACAGACTCTTTAAAATACTCTCAAGTTTGGAAAGATAAACAGTGCATATATGAACTCTTAATTTAAAAGTTATGTTTGGAATTACATACAAAATTTTATAAATAAAAGATTTACAAAATTTTGTTTGCTTGTGATCTCAGAGACATGCTATTATAGACTGAAGGTTTGTGTCCTTCCCAAATTCTTACGTTGAAACCCAATCCCCAGTGTGAGAGTATAGGGCCTTTGGGAGATGATTACGTCATGAGAGTGAAGTCTTCGTGAGTGAGATTAGTGCCTTTATAAAAGATACCCTTGGGAGCTCCCTTGCCCCTTCTGTCATGTGAGGACACAGAAGACAGTAGTCTGTGAACCAGAAATTAGGCCCTCACCAGAAACCAGATCTGCTGGCGTCTTGATCTGGAAATACCTAGCCTCCAAAACTGTGAGAAATAAATTTATATTGTTTATAAGCTACTCAGTTAATGGTATCTTTTTACAGCGGTCCAAACATACTAAGACACACGCTTTGCATTTTTTAAACTGTGGTAAAACACACATGCCATTTTAATTACTTAGGGGTGTAGCTAAGTTCCACTAAGTACATTCACAATATTATGACAACATCACCACTGTCCATCTTGAGAACTTTTTCACCTTCCCAAACTGAAACTCTGTACCTATTAAATAATTCTCCATTCTGTCTTCTCTTGAGAGTCCCTTGGACTGCAAGGAGATCCAACCAGTCCATTCTGAAGGAGATCAACACTGGGATTTCTTTGGAAGGAATGATGCTAAAGCTGAAACTCCAGTACTTTGGCCACCTCATGCGAAGAGTTGACTCACTGGAAAAGACTCTGATGCTGGGAGGGATTGGGGGCAGGAGGAGAAGGGGACGACAGAGGATGAGATGGCTGGATGGCATCACTGACTCGATGGACATGAGTCTGAGTGAACTCCGGGAATTGATGATGGACAGGGAGGCTTGGCGTGCTGCGATTCATGGGGTCGCAAAGAGTCGGACACGACTGAGCGACTGAACTGAACTGAACTGATTCTGTCTTCTGTCTCTCTGAATTTGATTCCTCCAAGTACCCCATATAAGTAGAATCATATAGTATTTTTTCTTTTGTGATTGGCTTATTTCACTTAGCATAATGTCTTAAAGTTTCTTCTGTGTTGCAGCATGTGTCAGAATGATATTCCCTTGTATGTAAATACCACATTTTGTTTACCCATTCATCTATTTATGGACATTTGGTTTGCTTCCAGCTTTTGGCTATTTTGAATAATGAGTATACAAATATCTGTTCAAGTCCCTGGTTTTTTAATTCCTTTGGGTATATATCTAGAAATAGAATTGCTGGATCGCATCATAATTCTGTGTTTGTTTAGGAAAAAACCGTATTTTTTTCAGAGTGACTGCCCATCTTGCATTGCCATGACCAATGAAAAGGGCTCCAATTTCTCCATGTTCTTGCCTCTGCTTTTTATTTCCTGATGTTTGGCTAATAGCCATTCTAATAGGTGTGAAGTGCTAGCTCACTGTGGTTTTTTAAGTATAATTTATGTATTTTTGGTTGCAGTGAGTCTTTGTTGCTGTGCATGGGCTTTCTCTCGTTGCAGCGAGTGAGGGCTTACTTCACTGCGTAGGGCTGGCTTCTCGGTGCAGAGCACAGACCCTGGGTGCGTGGGCTTCAGCGGTTGTCGCACATGGCTCAGTGGCTGTGGCTTGTGGGCTTAGCTGCTCTGGGGCATGTGGAATCTTCCCAGACCAGGTAAGAACCTGTGTCCCTTGCACTGGCAGGCAGATTCTTATCCACTGCGCCACCAGGGAAGTCATCTCATTGTGGTTTTGATTTGCATTTCCCTAGTGATAAGTGTCCGGAGAAGGAAATGGCAACCCGCTCGAGTACTCTTGCCTGGAGAATCCCATGGATGGAGGAGCCTGGTAGGCTACAGTCCATGGGGTCGCAGAGTCGGACACAACTGAGTGACTTCCCTTTCAGTGATAAGTGTTGCTGAGCCGTCTGTTTTGTTTTGTTTTTTGCAGAAATGTCTACTCAAGTCTTGTTCCCATTTTTAAATTGGATTATTTTTTGTTGTTGAGTTGTTGGAGTTCTCTATATATTCTGGATATTAATCCTTTCTTAGATATGACTTGCAAATATTTTCTCCCATTTTGTGGGTTACCTTTTCAATCCATTTATAGTGTTTTTTGATGCACAAAAGTTTTACGTTTTGATGAAGTCAAATTTATCTATTTTTGCTTTTGTTGCCTGAACTTTTGATTGTTCTAACCAAGAAATTATTGCCAAATCCAATGTCATAAGCTTTTCCCCCATGTTTTTTTCTTAGACTTTTATAGTTTTATCTCTCATACTTAGGTCTTTGATCTATTTTGAATTGTCTTTTGTGTATGGTGTAAGATAAGGGTCCGATGTCATTCTTTTACCCACAAATATCTCGGCATCATTTGTTTATCCATTTCCCACTGAACAGTCTTGGCACCTTTGTTGTAAATTATTTTACCATATATGCCAGGGTTCATTTTTGGGCTCTTTATTGTGTTCCATTGGTCTGTTCCTTACGCAAATACCACACTGTTTTGATCTTGTACTGTCGCTATCAGTTCAGTTCAGTTCAGTCACTCAGTCGTGTCTGACTCTTTGCGACCCCATGGACTGCAGCACTGTCTATCGCCAACTCCCAGATTTTGCTCAAACTCATGTCCATTGAGTCGGTGATGCCATCCAACCATCTCATCCTCTGTTGTCCTCTTCTCCTCCTGTCTTCAATCTTTCCCAATCAAGATCCTTTCAAATGAGTCAGTTCTTCGCATCAGGTGGCCAAAATATTGGAGTTTCAGCTTCAGCATCAGTCCTTCCAATGAATATTTAGGACTGATTTCCTTTAGGATGGACTGATTGGATCTCCTTGCAGTTCAAGAGATTCTTAAGAGTCTTCTCCAACACCACAGTTCAAAGGAATCAATTCTTTGGCACTCAGCTTTCTTTATAGTCCAACTCTCACATCCATACATGACTATAGGAGAACATAGCTTTGACTAGATGGACGTTTGTTGACAAAGTAATGTCTCTGCTTTTTAATATGTAGTCTAGGTTGGTCATCACTTTTCTTCTAAGGAACAAGTGTCTTTTAAATTCATGGCTGCAATCACCATCTGCAGTGATTTTGGAGCCTCCAAAAATAAAGTCTTCACTGTTTCCATTGTTTCCCCATCTATTTGCCATGAAGTGATGGGACCAAATGCCATCATCTTAAAGTTTTCTGAATGTTGAGCTTTAAGCCAACTTTTCACTGTCCTCTTTCACTTTCATCAAGACGCTCTTTAGTTCTTCTTCACTTTCTGTCATTAGGGTGGTGTCATCTGCACATCTGAGGTTATTGATATTTCTCCCAGCGATCTTGATTCCAGCTTGTGCTTCATCCAGCCCAGCGTTTCTCATGATGTCCTCTGCATATAAGTTAAATAAGCAAGGTGACAATATATAGCCTTGATGTACTCCTTTCCCGATTTGGAACCAGTTTGTTGTTCCATGTCCAGTTCTAACTGTTGCTTCCTGATCTGCATGTAGCGTATAGCTACACGTGCATGCTAGGCTGTGTCCAATTCTTTGCAACCTTAAGGACTGTTGCCTGCCAGTCTCCTCTGTCCATGGCAAGAATACTGGAGTGGGTTGCCTTGCTCTTCTCTAGGGGATCTTCCTGACCCAGGGATTGAACCTGCATGTCCTTTGTCTTCTGCATTGGCAGGCAGATTCTACCACTAGCGCCACCCATAGTAAGTTTTAAATTTGGAAATGTGGAGCCTTTATTCTTTTTCCGGATTGTTTTAGTTATTCCAGTTTCCTTGAGCTTCCATATGAATTTTAAGATTGTGACGTGCTTTTCCTTATGGTCTTTGAAATATTTTATAGAAAGTCTTCTTTGACATTTTTATATAAATTTCCTTTTGAGGTAATCCTCTCCTGCTTATCTGAGTTTAAAGTATGGCAAGGTTTGATGACTTAAGCCAATATAGGGCTGTATGGTATTCTTTAAGCCCTTAGAAGAAAAGGGTTACAGGATATAGGATTTGGAAAATATCTTTCCTTTCTAGAGAAAAACACATTGAAGAAGAGGTTAACATGTCTTTGGTGACTTAAAAAAGAAAAACAGCTCTAGTTAGAAAATACTTAGCATTTGCCCTGAGAGGAAAATTTAGATCTGTTCCCCTCCCTCTACCCTGTTTTCTCAGTAATCTTATTTTTTACTTCTCAAATGGGTGAGATTGGGAGATTTTTCTATAACAGTCTATAACACATGTATGTAATATGCAAGCTATGAAAAATTACCTAAATCTTTAGGGGTTACCTTTTGTTGTTTGAAAGTGAAAGTGAAGTTGCTCAGTCATGCCCAGCTCTTTGCGACCCCATGGACTGTAGCCTACCAGGTTCCTCTGTCCATGGGATTCTCCAGGCAAGAATACTGAGGTGGGTTGCCATTTCCTTCTCCAGGGGATCTTCCCTACCCAGGGATCGGACCCAGATCTCCCGCATTGCAGGCAGACCCTTTAACCCCTGAGTCACCAGGGAAGCTCCTGACAACTTTTGGATAAATTCCTCTCATCTTCATAACCTTCATGAAGTCTACATAGTTATTTTCTAAAACAGGTGTTTGTTAATTGTTTTTCAATGAAATTTAAAAAAATTCACATCTATTTTATCCTGTCCAATAATAGGCAGTGTTTGAAAGAACTTTGCAGACTTAAGTTATTCAATATGTCTAGTTTTCTCTCTTCCCTGTTCAAAGGAAAAGTACTTATTCGTTAGTGATCATGTTTTTGAGTATTCTGGACACTTGTTTAATCACTTTGGTAAAAAGTGAGAAGTTTATATTTCCCTGTCAATTTATTTAAATTGTCAAATTTCTTTTGGCTTTGAACTTCAGCATGCTGCAGGTCTTTTTAAATTTTGTTGTTACTTATCTGATCATTTATAATCATTATCTGATCATAATACATGTAAGACGTTCTTTGCATCCTCTTCAGCAGGTAGTGTAAGACCAGATCTATGCTGGGGAAATCTGGAGTGTCTCTACCCATTTTACTGGTATCTTCTCTACCATTCAGGTCATGGTGTCCTCTTTTTGGAATAAGCCTGACCATCCATTTACCTCACTCACAATTAGAGATTGTGGAGATCTTGCCAGCTTTCAAAATACTGAGGAATTTAGTTTGCTCATTAAAGGTGGCAACCACATCAATTTTACCTAATTAGTTTCCAGTAAGTTCAAAATTTTGTGGGTATTTTAATAGATACTGTGTAATTTGCATATTTAAGACAGGTTGTTATCTATGAGTCCAATTTGACCATTTGAATTTTTTCAATTATAATGAGTTATTGCAGAGTAACTGGTCTCACTGCGTGGTTGATCCAGTTTGGCTACAGCAGCAGCGGAAAAAAGACAAACATTAATGGGAAATTATTTGCTTTACTGTGCTATAAAGCTATGATCTGGATACAAGAAACATAAAATACTTCTTTAAATGAAAAGACACATGTTTAAATACATGTGTTTACTTAAGGTTTTTAAAAAAAAAAACATTTAAAAATATTCAGTGAAAAATCAATGTGTAGATTTTTAAAGGTGTGAATGCCTCCTTCAAAATATGTGAAGTGGTCCCTAAAATGTACATTTTAGATGTCTAGGATGGCTCATCCATGTAAAACTGTGGTCTTTCCCCTAAATCAGAGGCCTTAAAAGACCTGCTGAGTGCACACTGACTGGGCTGACACTGCTTGAGGCTTGGTCCAATCTTCTGGATCATGGACATTTTCCAATTTTAGCAAAACCCAAATGAACTGTGGTTTGTGTCGCTGAAATTTCCTTTATCATCATCATCAACAATTTCTATTTATTTACCATCAATAATATGTAAGGCAAGAGAACTAAGCGCATACAGACTGTACTGTAGAGATTCCTGGAGCACTCGTCTGAGTTGCTTGGTGAATTTAGATAGCTAGTTTCATTATTATCATGGGCTTACAAAATTGTCGGCTACCAAAATTTAGCCTATAAAAGGATTCCTTGACCTTTAAAAAATTTTTTTTAATTAAAATTTTAAAATTGCTTTACAGTTTCTGCCATACATCAACGTGAATCAGCCACGAGGGTACATATGTCCCCTCCCTCTTGAACTTCCCCGCAACCTCCCACCCCATCCCATGCTTCTAGGCTGTCCCAGAGCCCCAGTTCGAGTTCCCAGAGCCATACAGCAAATTCCCACTGGCTATATATGGTGGTGAGTATGTTCTCATGCTAGTCTCTCTGAGCCCCACCCTCTCCCTCCCCACCTCGCCGTGTCCATAAGTCTGGTGTCTAAGTCTGCATCTCCATTGCTGTCTTGCAGATATGTTCATCAGTACCATCTTTCTTGATTCCATATATAGCCATTAATGTACGATCCTTGTCCTTTCAGCACAGAGAAATTCCAGAAACTCTTTTATTTTCTATTTTTCTCTTTCTAGTTGAGACTGAGTGTGATAGTTAGTGCTTTTTGGAAAACTTGCTTCCAGGAAAGTTAACTCAGAAATGTGTTGTCCCTTAGTGATTAACGGTAGTCAAGGATACAACTTTGAAGTCAGACCTGTGTTCAAGTCCAAACTCTGCCACTACTGTAGTTTCAAAATGGGAATGCTTATAGTCTCATAAAATTTTGGTGAGAATTAAATGAGATAATTACTGAAAAATGCTTATTTATTCAATCTGGCGCAAAATGAGTATTCAATTAAATTTGACTTTTGTTACTATTGTGATTCATTGTTTCTTCTACATATAAAAGCAGTATGCCTTCTTTTGGAAGTCTTGGAAATCAAGATGAAACTTTAAATTTATAGAATATATCCTTTAAATTTAGAATATATCCTTTAAAAAATAGTTGCATAATATTCTCTCATAGCTATACCACATTTTATTTAGCCAACTCCCTATCCCTATAAAAAATAGAAAGATTTTTCTATTACAGTAATCCTTCAGGTAAACATTTGTATTTATAAGTCTTTATGTATGTATCTAATCATTTCTTTAAAGTAAATGCTCCTAAGTAGAATTACTGAGTCAGCGATAAGTTTTGAAACATATAGCCAAAATGCCCAGTATAAAAGTTGTCCCAAGAACAGTGTTGGCTTTCTAAACTTTGCCAATCCAGTATGTCAAAATGGTCTTTTGCTATTTATTTTTACAGTCTCTTATAGTTACGATTTATTTATTTATTTTTTTTGCTGTATCAGAATTGAACATTTTTCTTCTATATTTAAGAATATTTTAAAGAATATTTAAAATATTCTTTGTATGTAAAAGTATTCTTTGTATTTCCCATTCCTTTGTAATAATTTTTCTCAAGCAAAACCTTAGCTGCTCTAGTAATATCTCCTCTCCCAGAGTGGTACACCATCATTCCTGAGAAGAAAAGGAAAAATAATTGTGTGTGTGTGTTAAGTAGAAGGTGGCTTCTTTGATTTACATAAACGCTAAGCCATGATAGGTAATGACAGTTTACTCTTTACACTGTGTTCAGTTACTGTTGACATGGATGTGCTGCAATCTGTCATGCTTGGCTTACAGAGCTCCCCAGGGGAAACATTCCAGGACAGTGGGCAAAAGAAATGTTTTCTGGGGAAAGAATCAGGGCAAGAGTGTTGTGATTTCAGACGTCACAACTTTTCCCTCCAGCAGTCTATATCCAAGAGCAAATCTCTGCCAGCCAAGCAGATGAAGCCAACATTTCTGAGTATATGTGATGTCTGGAATTGAGATTTCTGCTGACAACCGTGGGCCTCTATCAGAGACCCACATCTGGACATCTCAGACTGGGAGATGACTAGAAGGGGGATTGTTTTACACTCAGAGTCCAGGAACCTTCTATTCTTGTTCATAGAGTTTGTCATTTTTCAGAGCATTTTCCTCTGCCTGTCAGGACTTACATTCTCACAAATTCCTGTCCTCTCACCAGGGAAAGGAATGACTGAATTTAGAGAGTTGGTTTTTTGAATGGGATCATGACTTTCCATATGGAACTTATGTAGAGGAAATGGGTCAAATAGAGGATGTACAGGGGAAGCAACTCTGAGTGCTTACATGGATACATACATGTTTGTTTTCTTTGATACGTTAGAACCTATGTAAAAGGAACATACTGTCTAAAGTAAGAGGATAGCGTTCTATAGTCATATCTTCATTTGAGGATTTGTCCCTGTTTTTCATTATAAGTTTCAGAAAGCATATTGGATCAAAACTCACTTAGGAGGGGAAACGTGTTCTTTTATGATGCTTAAACTCTGTATTTGGAAATAGAGGATTAAGAAACTTCGATCCTTTAATATATGTAGTAAACTCTGACCATTCAAGGGTTGAGCAGCGTCTTGTTGGAAGCAATTTATTTTCCATTAAAATGGATACCACTTAGAATTTGCAATTTGGGGTCTACTTGGCTAAGACCACATTTCCACCCAGCACTTTAAAATTGTTGCTCTCCAAGCCAGGGAAATGACGTTTTCTGGGCCTACATATGATGGCTCTCTACCAAACCATCAATATCTAGGAACATTCCAAGGTCTGTGTCTGTGATTTTTCAGAGATTTATTATGTAGAGGGAAGAAGCAAGCAGGTTCTGTTTTATACTATTTAGGACCTAAGAATCACCCTCTTCCCTCAGGATTCACCTGTACTGAGGCCTAGACACAGAAAAGCTGGCTGGTCGTCATCCTGAACTGCCTCAGTCCTTGCTTAAGTTTAGACTGGAGCCTCATGAGGGACCCCTCAATGCTCCATTTCTTTGTGTTTGAGGTATAAGCTCTAGATTTCTGAAATGTACACCTAGAAATGCCTGGTGAGTGCATGAAAGTTGACATCATTATGAAAAGTGGGCAGGTGTTGTGCATTTTGTGAGAAAGTTGAAATTTTCTTATATCCTAACTACAGTTAAGGGGGAAATCATAAATTAAAATACCACACCACCAACAACCAACTTCCCCATTAACAGATAAATAGACTTTGCATACAGCAGTTGGAAGGCACCTAATAGACTAACTCCTTTATTGGACTGTGACCGTGGACTTCTCAGTGTTAATCCTGTAATACTAGGGCCTAGAGGAAAACCTGGCTCAGGTAAATATACAGTGAATATTGGCTGAAAGAATAATTCAGTGACCTAGCTCTGTGATTTGCATTTTTTTTCTTTGCCAAAGATCTTTTAAATTAACTTTGTTTCCATGGCCTCCAAAATTTAAAAGATATCCTGCCTGCCTTGATTAAGTTATAATTGATTTGTTTTCTGATTTTATTGACCGAAGCCAACCAGAATTTCTAGTCTACATGAGAAAATTATGGTTAGTTAGGACTGTAGTTCTAGCTCAGAAAAAAAGAAATTTGACATTTTATTTAGATGATGTAGCAAATAAACTTTTCAAAATAAAAATATCTTCCAGCCCAGTATTACTTTTTGGAAGTCTCCTGTGAGTCTGAGCATCTAGACTAAAAATTAATGATTTAGTCTAACCTACTTATCTTATAAACTTGCTAAAGTGTAAGGAGTTAGGGTGCAATGATTTATTGGCAAAGTCAGACTAATTGATTCCCATTTCCCAGTGTGAAGCATCTAGTGGGTTTATAGGCTAGGGCTTAGAGAAGATATTCTAGCATGAAGGCTTAAGCTCCTGGTTCTCTTTTCTGAATACTGTTTGGATTGTGCTGATTAGAATAGATTACAAATAAAATCCCATTTTAATACATACTTTATTGTCTCACACTTAGTTGCATGTAATGTAATTGCATATCCCCATGATCTAGCTCATAGTTCATACTAATGTTTCATTGTTATGGATCCAACATTCTATAAGGTTAAAAATAATTCATTTGAATAGGTGTCATAGAGGACCCATTTTGTCTGAGAAGGATGCAGGAACACCCCCTTATGGCTCCAGGAGAGGGACTTGCTTGAGGGAACATGTCATCAACTTGAATGGGATGGTGGCCCCAGCACAGATCGACTCGAGAACTGTGGCGTGGGCCTTTACATAAAGCCTGCAGAGAAAACCAGGAGTGAACCTATACCATGAAGCAATATCAAGGATTTGGAGTGGGTCAAGATTCTAGTGTCTGTGTTGTTTTGCATTTTTACTGTTACATATTCACATGTCAACATATTAATAGATGGTCAGTAAAGCTAGAGTATCAAAAATGTTAATCACAAGTCCCTATTTATGCAGAGAATAGAGAGGAAATCATACAGTGGGGAGACGAATACCAAAATTTACCTGAGAGATGAAATTTTTACAATTTTCATGTTTTAAAATGTTACTGAACTATAATTTATAGACAGTAAAAAGCATAGGTTATCATTTTTTTTGCTAGGAAAAATTGGGGACAGTGTTATCTTTGAAAGAGACAGTATCTAACATCCAGAATCATAGTCCAATTAGTGAACTGAACCTCTTCCAACCTGAGCGTTGTCATTTGGACGTTAGTATGACAAAAAGAAATATAACCTGGCAAATTCTGGAGTCCTACAAAAGCAAACATGGGAGCTTCTCACTGAAAGTTTTTATAATGGATGTTAGCAGTCACCAATTCTAAGCTTTTTCGATCTAGTTAAATTGTCTATGACAGCAAGTTTTCATAATAATTTTTACCTTTCTCACCTCTGAAGGACAAGATGGTCTAGCTTGTTTCAAATTCCTGTATTTAATTAACAAAGGAAAGTCTTGCAGGCAGTGCTGTGACAAGTAGCACAAAGGTGCAAATGTTTGCAAGGTGGGGTGGACTGGGCTCCTTTTCCACCAGGCAGTTCCCACACATTGCGAGCCATGCCCCGCTCTTTGCTCTGACTGTTTTATGTCACACATAGAACTGCTAGGTTTTAGAATCATTAAAAGAGGACTGATGAAGTTAATAAGTCGGAAACATGTTTTCTGACTATTTGTACAGTCAACTCTTAAGAAATATCTTGAAGTTAAAAAGAAAATCCAGCATTTATAGTAAAGATGCAGTTTTTGCATATAAGCACTTGTGTATGTGTAGTGGAATATTAAAAGATTTTTTAAATGTTTCTGATTATTAGGAATATGATTAGTGTACCTTCATTAAGACACAGTGCATGACACAGATTCAAATAAAACTTGATTGGCTGAAATGATGGAACAAAGCTTAAAGAGATGCTTAAACAGATGCTTAAGCAGAAATAAATATAAAATCCTGAACTTAGGTTCCAAAAATCAACTCTATCAAGATGGAGACAATAGCATTTTATGGCTAACCCTTCCCCCAAGAGATTTTAGTTAATTATAACAAGCTCGTTGTAAAGCAAAGTAGTAAGACATTAGCCTCAAATGCTTATATTAAGTTGCATCAAATAGGGAGGAGAGTTTTACAGTACCTCGAGTGTTATCATCAGAACTTTAGTTTTGTGTTCCATTCTGGAGGTTACATTTTAAGGAGGGTGTTGACCAACTGAGGCAGACTGGAAGGATGGTGGCAAGGTAATAAGGGGACTAAAAAGTGCCTGAGAGACTGAATCAGAATAACTGGGCAAAAGCATAAGGAAAATCATGGTTCTTGCCTCTGCGGGAAAAACCCCTCAGTTCAGTCGCTCAGTCGTGTCTGACTCTTTGCGACCCCCTAGAGATTATTTAATCTGGGACTCTTACTTTTGACATGAGGCAGCTGTCCTGGGTCACAGGGACAGACAGGAACAGACTGGTTTCCGAAAGTGCTGCATGATGAGAGCAGGTGCCCGGCACGTGACCTGCTGTGTGGAAGGGCGCCCATGTCTTTCTTGGCTTGAAAAGTCAGAAGCAAGACCAATATTTGGAAGTTGAAGGAAAGATTTGAAATAAAAATAGAAGCAACAACTTCTTAGTGATTGCACCTGCCTAAAATTGAAATAGACTGCCTTGAAGAACAGTGAGCTGTCCATCACTAGATGTGTTCAAGCAAAGGCTGGGAATGTAGAGGTGATTCCTTCTGTGCAGGAAGGGTTGGGTTCCACTAGTTCATCATTGTAGCCACTTTTAATTGTGAATAAGAACTAACATTTATTGAGTGCTTATGAAGTGCTATGCTGAAGTGGCGTATATGTAATACCTCTTTGATTCTTACAATACATGAGGAGGCCAAGACCCAGAGGACCACTTGGTTTTTTTTTTTTGCCTATGGTCATGTGGTTAGTAACTGGTGAGGTGGGATTCAAATCCAGGGCGGTCTGCCTCCAGAGCCAGTTTTTGCTAATTTCTGTGCTGCAGCTGACCCTTAACTGCAGTTCTCTAACTCACATAAATATGTATTAGATCCATTTAAGTCCTTTCTTTCATGACTTAGAACATTTTTGAACAGAAGGAATCTTGCAGTGAGAGGGCCGAGCTTGCATTTGAGGGTCTGGTTTCTTGTGGGATTTAGGTGTCATGAATGTGCCCTGCAAGCCTTGTGTGCATTCATGGTCCTTGACAATAAATCCTCTGGAAATGGACAGCCATATGCAATTTCTGAGCCATTTCAGGAATGGTCAACGTGATATTAAACTACCTGTTTATCATTAAGAGAACTCTTATTCCAGAATCTACTCACTTTATATGTATTTTAAAAAAATTCTCCTTAGTAGGTGTTCTAATCCCTGTATTATAAGTGTGAAAATTGTATATAAATTTTGATCAAAACTGAACAAACTGAACAATTTTTTAATTCAACTTTTTATTTTGACACAGTTGTAGATTCATAGGCAGTTTTAAAAAATAATAAGAGATGTCCAATGTACTCTCTACTTATAACACAGTATCACAAGGAGGGTATTGGCAGGGATATAGTCAAGATACAGAACGTTTCCGTTACCTCAGGGATCCCTCTTATTAAGCCCTTTTTATTGTACTGTCCTCTTTCACCCTCCTATCCCTTGCTCTGACAACCACTAATCTATTCTTCACTTCTATACTTTTTGTTACTTTAAGAATCTCATGTAAGTGAAATCATACCGTATATAACCTTTTGGCATTATTTCCCTTCACTCCGCATAAATTCCTTGGAGATTCATCCAGGTTGTTGTAGATTAACAGTAGTTTTCTTTTTATTAAGGAGGAGGAAATGGCAATCCACTCCAGTACTGTTGCCTGGAAATATCCATGGTATAACTCAGCTGTTTAACCGTTAACTGATGAAGGACATCTGGGTTGTCTCTAGCTTTCAGTTACTGAATAAGGCTGTTATAAACATTTGAGTAAACTTAAAAAAAAATTTCTCTGAGATAAATGTCTATGAGTGCAATTGCTAGGTTATATGATAGCTTGATATTTTGTTTGATAAGAAACTGCCCAACTGTTTATTACAGTGACTGTACTATTTTATAATCCTATCAACAAAGTATAAATAGCCCTGTTCTTTGCATCCTCGCCAGCATTTGGTGTTGTCATTATCATTTATTTTATTCTAACAGACGTGTAGTGATAGCTCACTGTGGTTTTAATTTACATTTCCCTCGTGGCTAATGACGTTGAAAATCCTTTCATATGCTTATTTGCCACATGTGAATTCTCTTCAGTGAAATGTCTGTTCTTCCCCCTCCTCCATTTCCTGATTAGATTGTTTGCATTTTTACTGTTGGGTTTGGAAGACCCTGAGTTTTTATAGAGATTTCCATTTCAACAATGTGCTCTTCATTCCTTCTGTCAAACCTGCCTTGCCAATTCCCTGCTCAGGGTAACTTCCATGGTCTGGCTTGTGTGACTTTTTAGAGCCTAGAAAAGTCACGAGTCCATTCTGAATAGATGCAGAACAAATTACAGGTCGTCTGTATTTACAGCTGCCTAACAATCTTTTCTCTTAGATACAATTCACATGTCATAAAATTCACTTGTTTAAATTGTACAAATCATTGATTTCTAGTATATCCCCAAAGTTGTACAAACATTACGCCGTGTAATTCCAGGATATTTTCATCACTGCAAGAAAGGAACCTTGTTCCTATTACAGTCTCTCTGAATTCCCCTATTCTCCCATTCCTCCAGTTCCTGGAAACCACTAATCTTCCTATCTGTCCCTGTGGATTGACCTATTCTGAACGTTTAATATAAATCAGTCAGACAGTATGTGCGCTCTGTGTCCAGCCTCTCAATTAGCATAACATGGGGAGGGGGAAATGGCAATCCACTCCAGTGCTGTTGCCTGGAAAATCTATGGACAGAGGAGCCTGGTAGGCTACAATCCATGGGGTCGCAAAGAGTCGGACACGACTGAGCGACTTCCCTTTCCTTTCAAGGTTCGTCCATGTTGTAGCTGATATTAGTGTCATTCCTTTTCATGACATATACTCTGTTATATGGCTATCCCACATTTTGTTTAGCCATTGATCAGTTAATATTTCCACTCTTTGTCTATCATAAAGAAGGCTGCTATGGATATTGTATATAAATTTTTGTGTAGATATATATTTTCACTTCTTTTGAGATATACCTAGGAATGAAATTGCTATGTCATATGGTAATTCTTATGTTTAACTGTTTGAGAAAATGCTAAACTTTCTCAAAATGGCTGAGACCATTGGGCCATTGAGACCATGGACCATTGAGACCATGAGGGCATGACCATTTGACATGCCCTCCAACAGTATATTTCTATTCACTTTCACCAATAACTTGTTATTTTTATTATAGCCATTTAAAATTTTTTTAAATTTATTTATTTTTTCATTAAAGGATAATTGCTTTACAGAATTGTGTTGGTTTCTGCCAAACATCAACATGAATCTATCATTATTCTAATGGGTGTGAGATGGTACCATTGTGATTTGCATTTCCAAAGACTCTGATGCTGGGGGAGATTGGGGGCAGGAGGAAAAGGGGATGACAGAGGATGAGATGGCTGGATGGCATCACCGACTCCATGGACGTGAGTTTGAGTGAACTCCAGGAGATGGTGATGGACAGGGAGGCCTGGCGTGCTGTGATTCATGGGGTCGCAAAGAGTCGGACACGACTGAGTGATTGAACTGAACTGAACTGAATGACTAATGATGTTGAATATTTTTCATGTGCTTATTGGATATTTGTATTACTTTGGAGAAATGTTTATTCATATCCTTTGACCATTTTTAACTTGTTGAATTGTAAAAGTTTTATATTTATATTCCGGATGCTAGATCTTTATCAAATAGAGGATTTACAAATATTTTCTCCCATTCTGTAGCTTGTATTTTCACTTTCTTACTGATGTTCCTTGGAATCGCAAAGGTTGTTAATTTTTAATAAGGTCATTTTAACTATTTCTCCTTTGGTTGCTTTTGCATCTTAAGCAGTTTTTGAACAGTGTTCTTTTACTCTATTATGCCCACTTTGATCTTTTCCAGGTGCCCCCCATTCACAGTAAATACTTAGTCTCCCCCTGGTTCCTTTAGTCGATGCAGATGAACTTGCCTCCTACTTTCTGAGAAGGCTGTGATTACCTGCCATAAATTCCCCAGCTTCCTTGGTCCCAACTTCTTAAGTTTCTACTTTTCGTTTTCCCTCCTCTTGTCACATCCTCTTTTGGAGAGAAAAGTTTTGCTTTTCCTTGTTAAGATGAACACCTCCATCTGGGCTATTTATTTCATCCCCTTTTCTTAGACTTGGATTCAATGACTGGCCTTTCTTTCCCTTCTAGCATCAATAATCTCTCCTCTACTCTTCTTTCTTTCCTCCCTTCATATAGCCTCAGCTCCCTGTTTCCCCTTTAAAGAAAAATAGGGAGGGGAACATGCGCAAGTTTTATTTTTCCTTAAACCTAACAACCTCTTTGGCTTTTCCTTTTCACCTTGAAGGAGCTGTCTCACCTCATTTGAAATATTGCAATAACCTTTTCAGCGGTCTCCAAGTCCCTAGTCTCCGACTCTGACTCGTTGTACACACTTTACATCAAATAAATCTTCCCCAAATGAAGTTCGTCTCACCTAACTCTCCAGTCTAAAAACTTTTGATGACTCATTTAATACCGAGTTATCCCCAGGACTCCTCAGACTAATTTAATTCAGAGTCTTTGTAATATCCTCTCACCCCTGCCCTGAACATAGCCCTTTAGTTTCCTGTCTCATGTCTGCTCTGCAGAATGCCTGTTTTCCTTACTCTCTTCCTATGAAAATTCTGTCTTTACTTGAGTGCCTTTTTTCAACATCTCCTCCCCCTTCCACCAGAGGGCACTCTCTAATCTTTAAACCCTACCGCATTGCAAAGTTCTGTGTGGCCCTTATTACCTACTGTATAGCACATGAAACTCTGCTCAATGTTATGTAACAGCCTGGATGGGAGGGGGATTTGAGGGAGAATAGATACATGTAAATGTATGGCTGAGTCCATTCGCTGTTCACTTGAAACTATCACAACGTCGTTAATCGGCTATACCCCCATACAAAATAAAAAATGTTTTTAAAAATGGATTGTAAGCAGAGACCAGTAGCTTGTCTATCTCTGGATCTCCTCTAGTAACCAGACAGAGCTTTTGAGCTAGTAGGTACTCAGTAAGTATCTCTTGCACTGATGAAATTTGAGTTGGAAACAAGAACCAGGGCCATCCACATCCTTGGAGAAAAACCTGGAAAAGCTAAGGCAGAAGACACCAGGTAGACTGGTGAAGCTGAGCGGGTAATTTATGCTTTAGCTCTGCAGCGAATCAGAATACAAACTCAGAACCGCATTTTTCTGAGTGTCGGGTTTAAAACTAATTGTTGCTTAGTGGATGTATTCTTTATTTTCAAAACCCCAAGGGTAGAACACCCACACACACACACCCACACACACACACCCACACACACACACACACCCACCCACCCACACACACACACACACACCACCACCCACCCACCCACCACACACACACACACACCCACCCACACACACCCACACACACCCACACACACCCACACACCCACACACACCCACACACACCCACACCCACACCACACCCACACACACCCACACACACCCACACACACCCACACCCACACCCACACACCCCAGAACCAACTGAGTAGAGAATGATGTAGTCACCTTATGTGACAAGTTGAATCATCTGTTCAGAATCATGGCCCTGGATTGTTATGAAGGATGTCACGGTCACTTCTCGATTATGGAGAAAGGAAGTAGTGAATTGCAGGAACTTTGTAACCTATAAAGTAATATATATATAAATTTACCTTTAAATGTTTAAAAGTATTTCCTACAAAGTGTGGGTCAGTTTTATATGCTACTAAGTTGGTGGGTAGTGGTGGTCTCTCAACTGCCTTTTGAAGCAACTCTTAATGAATTTGTGGGTCATGAAATCAATATGATCAAAATCAGTGTGTACTCAAGGATAAACCTAATTTCAAATTTTTATACTGAAAAACTTTTAGGTCAACCCATACACTAGAATGTATTCACACCTCTTTTATATGCAGAATATTAGCTTTCTAATAGTATCTATTAGGTATTCCAATAAGGTAAATTGATTAAATATTTACCTCTTTGGATAGGATAACTGAGAGGTGATTTTGTTTACATTTTTAGGGCTAAATAGGAATGTGATACTTTTCTTACTGTATCTTTTTGAAATATTCCAATTTGTTTCTAAATTGTAAGCTATTGAAATCCAGGAAACTGTTTCATTCTTTTTTTTTTTTTTTGCTAACCTTTTCCCTAACAGAACTCCTTTGGTATTGCCATTATTCAATAATACTAATCATGACAATCCCTATTATCTATTGAGTGCTTGCTAAGGACACTTTCCTAAACAATGTGTACTTATTATCCCTTTTAATTCTCGTAGCAAGTTTGTGAGATACTTTCTTCTTTTTTCAAAGGAGAAGATGATGCTTCAGTAGTTTGCTCAAGGTCACATGTTACAAAGGTGGCTGAGCCAAGACTGGAACCCAGGCAGTCTGACTCCAGGGTCTGTGCTTGCAACCACCGCACCATTTTCTGCAATAAGTATGTGTTCGCAGTGATGCTAATTAGAACCACGCTGTGCACACGGCATATGTGCAGTGACATCCTGTCTATGTTTTTATTGTGTAATGTACCCAGGATACTGTGAGCCCACAGCTGGTGTCCATTAATGATAATGGTGTGGGAATTCAGAAATAATTTCCAGAGCATCCTGGGTACAAGGCATTACATAATTTTCATTATTCAGTGATCTTTAAATTCTGGGGCTTAAAATATATTTGTTATTTGAAGACCCAAAATAGTTCTTTTTTTAAAAGTTGGATTTGAAATGAAAGTAATGGTATAGTATGCTATTTCGGTTTGATTTCGTCTCAGTTGCTTATCTACTTATGGCTCTCTAAAGGGAGGGGTAGAGGCAATTTTCAGATTTTCTTTATATCAAACTTATATAGGACGGGAGAAAAATAAATGTAATTTTAAAGACTCTTAAGCTTTGCTTTATCTTCAGGTAAAAGTGCTATCCAATTTTCTACCACTAGTTTTAAATACATTATAAGTATCTGTATAGGAAATAATAAGTAGCAATTAAAAAGAATGGGCTAAATAGATATGTTCTCACAAGGAAGGATGTCCAGAATGCAGTTTACTAGTGTAAAAAGAGCAAGTCCCAGCAATATGTTAATTATTCTTTCCTTTTACTCCATGGACCACAGCCTCCCAGGCTCCTCTGCCCATGGGATTTTCCAGGCAAGAGTACTGGAGTGGGTTGCCATTGCCTTCTCCCCTATTAATATATAGAAAGTATATTTGTAACTGTATAGAAAATTATTTGGAAAAATATACACCAAGCTCTCAACTACAGTTAACTCTAGCAAAAAGACTGAGATGGGGGAAGGAATGAAGTAGAACTTTTAAATTCTATATATTTCTATTCTATCTGAAATTATATGTGCTTTTAATTCTGTTTTGGTTGCAGTGGGTTTGTTTTTCTTAAAAAATAACTGTCTGAATACAAAAAAAATACAAACATAATAAAACATACTCCCATATACCATTAATCCAAAATAAAGAAATATGCATTTTTTCCTCATACTTTAGAAATTTTAAAAAACTAAAATTATATAGTTGAAGTCACCTGTGTTCTCTTCCCAATTCTATTACTTTGTTTTCCTCCCTGAGGTTAACAACTGGCATCAGTACCTGGCCATGCCAATATCTTCAGGTCTAGTTAAAACATTTTTAGTACTGCGGTGGGCCCTCCATTTCTGTGGGTTTCATATCTGCTTATCCTACCAGCTACAGATCAAAAACATTTTGGGAAAACAATTTTCTAGAAAGTTTCAGCAAGTACAACTTGAATTTGCCTTGCTCTTACAACTATTTGCATACCTTTTACTTTGTATATACAGCTCTTTTTTTTTTAATCATTTACATTGTATTAGGTATTACAAGTAATCTAGAGATGATTCAAAGTGTACGAGAGGGTATGTGTAGATTATGTGCAAAGATTATGTCATTTTGTACAAGGGAAATGAACTTCCACAGATTTTGGTATCCTTGTGGTCCTGGAATCAATCGCCCACAGATACTGAGGGAGGAATATATATTGTATCCAGTAATGTGAATATATCACAATTTATGTCACCTTCCACAATTAGATGCTCCCCTCATTTTTTCATCTCCTATGGATGGTTCTTCAGTGGACATCCTTTATGTACCCATCTCTTTATGTACCCATGTGAGAGGTTTTCTAGGTCAGGGCTTCCCAAACGTTTTGTCTGTCACGTCAAAGAGAATTTTTGCATGGCAGAGAGGTAAATGGCAGGGTCTCTGGCTAAGCCCAAGCGCCATCCCAATGGCTGAAGGAGTCATTATTTAAGCACACCAGGACCATCTTGCCACATCACACTGTTTGAGAAATTCTGCTTTGGGGCCTTATCTCTCAAACTTACTTTATTTTTAAGTTTTTACTGGAGTATAGTTGATTTGCACTGTGTTTCTGCTGTATAGCAAAGTGAATCAGTTACACACATACATATAGCCACTCTTTTTTTTAGATTCTTTTTGCATATAGGATATACTCATTTTCAACTTTGCTAGATACAGTTGACCCTTGAACAACTTGGGTTTTGAGCCATGGGTCCACTTATGTGTGGGGTTTTTTCAATAATGAGAAATTCCCTGCTGGTCCAGTGGGCCTACATTCAATACCTGGTCAGGGAACTAAGATCCTGCAAGCCATGTGGCACAACCAAAAAGAAAATAAATAATAAAACCAAAAAGATACTGCAGTACTACACCATCCTCAGAATGGTAGAACCTTGGATATAGAGGAACAGGGAAGTCTATACGTTTGTCACTGTGCAGTGGGTCAGGGACCTTAACCTCCATATTATTCAAGGGTCAGCTATATTGCCAAATTACTCTTCAAAATGATTATGCTAGTTTATTCTTCCACCAAGCATATACAGAGATTCCTTTTATTTCTATTTTTTTTTACCTGCAATTAAAAATTGTCAAGCTTTTTTAACATTTGCCAGTCTGGTATGGTGGATTTAATTTGCAGTTCTCTAATTACGAATGAGGCTGATCATCTTTTCATGTTTACTGGCCACATGAGTTCCATCTTCCATGAATAACTTAATTTTCTTGTTGATTTGTGGTAGTTCATCACAAAGTCTGGATATTAATTCTTTGTTATATATCTTGCAAATGATTTCTCCCAGTTTATTCCTTATCTTTCTTTCTTTTTTTCATTGAGGTATAGTAAATTGTTTCAAGTGCACAACAAGGTGATTCAGTTATATGTGTGTAGAAATTATACACACACACATATTCTTTTGCAGACTCTTTTCCATTATAGGTTGTTGCAAGATATTGAGTTTAGTTCCCTGAACTGTATAGTAGGTCCTTGTTTATATTGCTTATCTTTTTAACTTCATTTTTGATGTAAATTGGTTGTATAAAAATTTATACATTTAATATGATCAACGTTATAAACCTTTTAAAATATGCCTTATTTAAGAAATCCATTTAAGGAGTCAATTCTGAGTAAAGATTTTCCTATACTAGTCTGAAAGTTTTATACCTCAAATTTAGGCCCTTCTACCTATTTGGTATTTATTTTTGTGTAGAATATAGGGTAGGGCTCTAATTATAACACATATAACTTTGTGTGTGAGTTTGCAAATGAAAAGCCTGTTATGGCATCCATATCTCAACAATTCATCCTTTCTCTGACTCTTTGAAGTCTTCCCTCTGTCATATGCCAAGGACCATACCTGTTTGTTTATGTTGCGCTTTTTTTTTTTTAGGATTGTTGAAGATGATTATCAAGATCACTAAGGTGATAGAAAAAGCTTAGAAAGTCATCCTGATACTGATTTTGAGGCAGTGGGTTATGCCTACATTGACAATATAATTTATCATCCTAATTCATTTTTGAGAATGAAAATGGATTCTTAAGATAATTAAAGTTACATAATTTTCAAAATACTTACTTCTTGACTGAAAATTGGTTTTATTACATTGGACTGTAAGATAACCTGTTCAAAAACCATTTTCCCAAAATATTTTTTTCTAAAACGTATAATACGTATACAGTAAAATAAATTTTTAAAGCTATGTGCTGATTATCTGAACTTGCAGAAGTAAGAATCAAAGCAGTTATTCTTGGCAAACCTACTCTAATAACTTTAACTCTATCTGTATCTACTAGCATGTCGTTGGTCTTTTTCTGAAGAATATATTTTAAATGACATTATTGTTTCTAGTGTTTTTACAAAATTGCTCATGATTGTTTTTGCAGTTGCATTGTATGGCTCATAAATGTAACATTATTGACTCTTCTATATAAACCACAATATTATTAACTGAAAAAAATACTTCCTCAAAGGTGCTGAGGTACTTGATAAACTCAAAACAAATTCTGTTAAATGGGAACTATTTTTGGTTTTGGTTTTGTCTTCAAGTGTATAAGTACATGAAGAAATTCTTGCCACTGAGTTTGACAACGTAAATGAGATGGCAGATTTCTTGAGACATCCAGGAAGAAATAACTGAAGTAGCCTCACATCTTTTAAAGAAATTCAACTGATGGTTAAAAATCTTGAAACCAGAAAAAAAAAAAGAAAAAGAAAATCTAGTCCTAGATAGATATAGTGATAAATTTTACAGTTGTATACAAACTCTTCCTGGGTGGCTTTTTAAAAAATGAAACTGACAAACTGATGCTAAAAGTTGTTTGGAAATGCAAAGAGCCAGGAATAGCCAAAACGATTTTGAGAAGGAACAATGGAGACGGAGGTCTTATACTACTTGATTTTAAGACTTAACATAAAGCTACAGTTAATCAAGATGATATGCTTTAGACTTCAGGATAAATATCAATATATACATCAATGATACAGAGTCCAGAGTCTAGAATGGACCCACACAAAACAATCATTTGATTTTCAACAAAGGTACCGTGAAACAATTGGATATCTAATTACAACCTTATCACACTCCTTATACAGAATTACTTCAAAATGGATCATAGACCTAAACGTAAGAGCTAAAATTTGTGGAAGAGAATATAGGAGAAAATCTTCATGATGATGGGTTAGGCAGAGAATTCTTTGAAAGGACATAAAAGGCACACATCATAAAAGGAAAAAAATTAATAAATTGAACTCAATTAAAATGGTAACTTTTGCGCTTTGAAATACACTGTTTAGAAAATGAAAAGACAAGCCACAGGCAGAGGAAACTTTATAAAACATATGTCTGATAATGGACTTATGTCCAGAATATATCGATAGCACAAATCAGTAAGACTGTAAGCTCAGTTTTTCAAAGACACAGAAAATTTAAACACTTTACCAGTGGAGATACACAAATGGCCAGTACCCACTTGAAAAGATCTTCAGTGTTGTTAGTCATCAGGCAGATGCACATTAAAACCAAATGATACAGCAATACACACCCACTAGAATGACTATGATTAAAGATTTATAATATCGAATGTTGTTGATAATCTGGAGCAAGTACAGTTATCATATGCTGCTGGCAGGAGGGCGGTATGATACACCGTCTTTGGAAAGCAGTTTGGCCATTTCTTATAAAGGTAAACATACTCTTGAGATATGACTTTGCAGTCTCTGCTGCTAATGTATGTCTCTATAAAGATTTATATTTAAATGGGCATCAGTTCTGTTCAGTGCAAAGCAGCTTTATTCGTGATAGCCCCAAAATGGAAATAGCCCAAATGTTTTTCAGCAGGTAAACTGCAGTAAATTCATATAGTAGAATACTACTCAGCAGTTACTAAGGCAGAAACTCCTGATAAAGGCTACAGCATGGATGAATTGCAAAAGCATTATGACAAAAGAAGCCAGAAACAAAGGATCGTATACTGTACTATCCAATTACTATGAAATTCTAGAAAAGGCAAAACCATAAGGACATGGAACACAGTAGCGGTTGCCAGGGACTGGAGATTGGTGAGAGGATTGACTCAAAGGATACAAGAGAACTTTCTGGAGTGTTGTGAAGGCTGTATATCTTAATTGTGATGATTGTTACATGACTGTATACAGTGAGTCACAACTCATTGAATGTATACATCAATATTATTGAGGTGTGAAATATTATTTTAAATAAACTACACCTATAGAACTTTAAAAGTAGAAATATTTCAGCCCAAATATTTTCATAAACATTGTCTTTTTGTCTCCATTCAGAACCCCTTCTTAGACAAATGTTATTACAAAAATAAATAAGCTGTATCTATGATTCTTTTTAATGTTTAATTTAGATGCTGTGAAACTATATACTTTTTCAATTTTATTCTGTTCTAGTGCAGAACATAAATTGATCCAATTAAAATTAGGGGTACCAGCGAAAGATTCTTCCCACAAGTTGAGATTTTTCAACACACTTGAGAACAAACTTCCATTATTGGAATTAACTGATTTTCTGTCCAGAACTGAAGTGAATAAAAATAATTTCACTATTCAAAATGAGCAAAATTAATTTAGAATAGTCATTGATCTAACTGAAAAATCATGCATCACAGAATATTATGTATCTTATATATCTTCTGCAGCTGCACTAATTTTTTTCAGGCACAAGTTTTTTTTTCTTTGTTTGTTTTAACAGTGGCTGCTAACTTGTTGGCTAGTAGCTGGTGGCTTGTCTTCCCTGGTGACTCAGATGGTAAAGAATATTTCTTCAATGCAGGAAACCTGGGTTTGATCCCTGAGTTGGGAACAACTCAGGTGATTTTGGGCTCCAAAATCACTACAGATGGTGACTGCAGCCATGAAATTAAAAGACACTTGCTCCTTGAAAGAAAAACTATGACCAACCTAGACATCATATTAAAAAGCAGAGACGTTACTTTGCCAATAAAGGTCTATCTAGTCAAAGCTATGGTTTTTCCAGTAGTCATGTATTGATGTGAGAATTGGACTATAGAGAAAGCTGAGCACTGAAAATTGATGCTTTTGAACTGGGGTGTTGGAGAAGACTCTTGAGAGTCCCTTGAACTGCAAGGAGATCCAGCCAGTCTGTCCTAAAGGAAATCAGTCCTGAATATTCATTGGAATGACTGATGCTGAGGCTGAAACTCACCTTATGCAAAGAACTGACCAATTGGAAAAGACCCTGATGCTGGGAAGAATTGAAGGCAGGAGGAGATGGGGACGACAGAGGGTAAGATGGTTGGATGGCCTCACCAACTCGATGGACTTGAGTTTGAGTCAGCTCCAGGAGCTGGTGATGGACACGGAAGGCTGGCGTGTTGCAGTCCGTAGAGTTGCAAAGAGTCAGACATGACTGAGCGACTGAACTGAATGTACAGAGTGGTGACTGATTAACAATGCTATATTATATACTTTAAAGTTGTTAAAGATAACTAATTGCATGCACATGTAATTGTGTGAGGGAATGGATGTGTTAACTAACTTCATTATGGTAATCAGTTAACTGTGCATATATATATATATATATACCGGAGAAGGCAATGGCACCCCACTCCAGTACACACACATATATATGTATATATATTTTAGAAATCTTCACAGTGTATGCCCTAAACTGATAAATGTTCTACGTCAGTAATATCTCAGTAAAGCTGGGGAGGGGGAAGACCACCCAGAAATGAAATGTTCTTATTAAATAACTTAAAGGTGTATACATGCTATCAGCATGATATAAAACTAGTCACCTGCCCCCTCCCTGTCTGCCAGCCCGCCCCCCACCCCCCACCCCAGTCTACCACTACTATTTGTCGTGCTTCTTTGGAACCAAGTCACTCACTAAGTCCAGCTCACACTCAAGAGGGAGGAGTGAAGAATGAAGCTGTACCTCCTGCAGTGGACGGGGTTGGGCGGGGGCTGGGGGGGGGGGAGGTCAGTATCTCTGTAAATTATTTAGAGTTCTTTTGTAAGGAAGACTTATCTTCCCTCTCTCATTTATTTATTTATTCATCTATTTGTGTCAGTATCGACTCAGGCCTATTTATATTCTACTTTGTGTTGGAAACCAAACTGTGTTATTTATTGCTCAGATTGTTTCAACTGTAGTCATTCTTTCAGGTTGGCTCCAAATTCCTTTGACGTGCCCCTGTCCTTTTGTTTTGTTAAGTACTTCCTTACCTTATGGTACTACTATTTGCTCTGGGCTTATCTTGCATTTTTGCCCCAGCCTTAGACTCATTTATTTAACCAAGGAACTCTGGTTTCTTTTATCACAGAATGGTATTTAAAAACCAAGATCTGGGCACTAGGTGTGCCTACTGTAGTAGGGTGTGACTGCTCCTAGGATCTCTCAGCAAACAGAGCTGCTGCTGCTGCTGCTGCTAAGTCACTTCAGTCGTGTCCGACTCTGTGCGACCCCATAGACGGCAGCCCACTAGGCTCCTCTGTCCCTGGGATTCTCCAGGCAAGAATACTGGAGTGGGTTGCCATTTCCTTCTCCAATGCATGAAAGTGAAAAGTGAAAGTGAAAAGTGAAAGGGAAGTCGCTCAATCGTGCCCGACTCTTACTTAGCGACCCCATGGACTGCAGCCCACCAGGCTCCTCCATCCATGGGATTTTCCAGGCAAGCGTACTGGAGTGAGGTGCCATTGCCTTCTCCAAACAGAGCTAGGAAATGTCTAAGACATATCTATTATTATTCTGTATCTATCTTCATATATATTTAGCTGAACATGAGTTTACACTCATGTCTTTGACTCTGATAATATTTATAATATTTTCACCTCTGACTTAGTACTACATGGCTTACTTTGGCCTGCCTCCCTTGCTTCCTTTCTAATAATAGGAAACCTGGATCCCACCATCCACCATTCATTTACTTATTCACTCGACTCCTCTGTATGTGTGGCTACTAACTTTTGAGATAAATGCCAATAGTTCTTCATAAAGATTATATCTTCTAGTTTTAGTTTGGGCAGTGATATCTCTATCCCCCACCTCTGGTAGATGGAAGATGTCAACAAATATTTTTGTTAGGGTGCCTGCTCATAATCCACTTACTTGAGAAAGCAACTTGGGACTTAAGCATGCACATTTTAAAAGCTCATTGCTGCTGAAAGGGCTTATTGCAAAATGAAAGAGCACCCCCAAACAGTAAAATACAGTCTTTGTTTACTCCAGGAAAATTAACGGTGACATAAGCACTGTAGAAGGAATGCTCTACTGTTTAAATACTTTACAATGGGACTTAGACTGTGTTTTCTTCACGTATATCTAGCCTGTGACTTATTGTATTTCCCACTGACTCTGGAAGCCTAGCAACTTTGTGTATCTCATAACACATGGATGGCATGGGTTACAGCATGATTGGCTGGTATACCAGGTGGATGGCAGAGGGCAGCAGCATCAAATACTTCTCCTGTGACCATCAAGACAGGAAAGGATGAGTTGTGCCTAGCCGCTGTGTTCCTGCACATTTCATTTTACCAGCAGGTACCTTGCATGATGTCTCTGAAAGGGCAAAGTTAGTTGTTTGTATCAGGAAAGGATGGTGCAAAATGATTTCTGATCGCCTTGCAGGTTAAACAACATACAGAAAATGTATCTTACCCCTTGACAAGACCATGGAAGAGGCTGCAGAGTTCAAAACAAAGAGCCTACTACACCTGTCGCAGCCTATCCAAGCTTAGTTTATTGTGGTGAAAAAATAATACTTTTTGAAAAGCAGATTCTCTAATTCAAATATCAGACTCTCTGGAATTCCCTGATGGCAGGTATAAACTGGGGTGGGGGACAGCCGGGATGAATGATCACACATTTATGACCTGGCAGAGGTCTTAGACAATTCAGAGTACGGGGGATAATACTCTACAAAGGGTGAGACTGATAGTGGCAGACGCTTGACTGCTTTTTAGCTTGGTGAAGCCTGGGATTACCCCACAACTTCTCTTTAGGACTGAGCCTCTGGGAGTATCCAGGGGCATGACAGTTTGCCTTCTTAGATCCAGACTGATACCACAAACTCTCTCAAATGGCTTGAAACCTGTCCCCAACATCTGCCCCTAGATTTTGACTGCGGAGGAGTCAGAGTTAAGTCACTGTGATGTTGAGAGAAGCTGGCATGTTTGGGAGTTGCGAGAAAAGAGCACTATGATAAAATCACATTTGTAAAGTGCATGGAGGAGAGAGGTGAGAGATGTGGGATTTCCCCATTGATGTATCTTTGAGTCAAGAGCTGACAATGTGGGAGGATACTGTTGTACTCTTCTGAGCTAATCAAAAGCAGTAGCTAGTACATAGTGAAAGCTTCAGTTGTTAAATGCAGGGAAGAGTGTTGCAGTTTGGAAAGTTATATTACATGCAAGACGGTATGTCCAAGAACTATGGACGACAGAGAGAAACACCAGATAGTTCCTTCCTTTACTGAGCTTATGTTTTTAAAGGGATGTAAAATGTTTTCACAAAGGAGCCTGTCTCATCTTCTGTAGAGCACAGGCTGTTAAACCAAATCTGAGATTCAGATTTGGAGAATAAGTTAGTATTCCAGGGATTTTTTTTTTTTTCATATTTTGTGTAGTTACATGTCTTCCAACTGTGGCTTTTTTAAGATCGGCCTCATAGAATACATGCATGTTAAGCCGCTTCAGTCGTTTTCTCCTCTTTGCGACCCTATGGGCTGCAGCCTGCCGGGCTCCTCTGTCCATGGAATTTTCCAGGCAGAAATACTGGAGTCGGTTCCCATTTCCTGCTTCTTTTCCTCCTCCTCACAGAATGATCATTTCTTTCTTCTTATTCTGTTATGGAATGAAATTTCCATTGTGCCAGGTCATTAGGGAATAAGCAGTTCGGGGCCTAAAAAAAATAAGTTTGCTCTATAGTTGAGGATTTGATGATTTATGTTCCCAGTTTTTTACTTGAATTTCGAATGAAATTATTTCTAAGAGGTGCCTTTTTAAACAAAGAGGTCTTTTTGGCCAAAAGTTATGTGAGATCTTAGTTCCCTGGCCAGGAAGCACAGAGTTTTAATCACTGGACCACCAGGGAGGTCCCTAAACAGAAAGTGTTTATCCTGACTTGATCTCTTCTTGACTCAGGGTCACGTTTAGGAGTGTCAGTGTTTTGTGCTGTGCATATCTATGGGGCATGGAGCTGATTGATTTAATTTGCAGCTACCAAGCTCTGCGGGCTTCCCAGGTGGACCTTAGTGGTAAAGAATCCACCTGCCAAGCAGGAGACGTGGGTTCGACCCCTGGGTTGGGAAGATCCCCTGGCAACCCACTCTCGTATTCTTGCCTGAGAAATCCCACGGACAGAGGAACCCAGCGGACTACAGTCCATGGGGTCACAAAAGAGTCAGACGCGACTTAGCAACTTAACAACAGAGCTCTGCCCGTGAACAGCCCCTTTTCCCCAGGGCCCCTTGAACTGCCTTGGTTGACAGGCTTCTGGATGGATGTGCGTGTGCTTTCTCTTTCTCCCCTGCCTTCCCGGGCTGTTGGTGAGCTGGTAACTCTTTGTTGGCTTAGACTGAAGAATGAATTCCGTTTGTGCCTCTTTCTGTAACTGGCTTTCTTCTGTGCCAGTGCCTGCCACTTGCAGCCCTGCCGCCTAACCTGTCATTGTTTGCCATCTCTGCTTCTGCTTCCAGTCCCTGTAGCTGTCTGACAGCTCTTTCCCCTTCACTTCTTATCTTTTCCGATCCTTTCTCTTCTCCTTTGTGCTCATGACATTGTCAGTAAATCAGAGAAAGGCTTTTCCTACAAATAGCCATCTGATCAGCCTGCAGCTCTTTAGCACTTTGGCCTGTTTTTGTAGCCAAGTTTTTGTAGCCTCTGAACATTAAATACGTTAAGAAAAAAAGATGCTTCTGAACTTGAAGCCACGGACTTATCAAGAGACTTGTCTCCATAGAAATGAAATTTTACTCTATGTCTTGCGAAGTGTGGTCATCCTAGAGTGTATCTTTTGTTTTAACAAGGTAGACTAATTTGGTGTTTATGTTTCTTAACCCTTGAATGGATTCCATTATTTGTTTAGTTTTTCAAAGTATGGCAGCATATTGGATTGATATTCTCAAATGTTTGAGGCCCAGTGAAAAGACCCAGCTCTTCCGTGGAGTCTTGCTAAACTTTCCTAGTGTCTGTTCAGACTCTATCACAGCATTTAGTCACCTGGCTTCACAGTATGCCTGTTGTCTCTTACCATGTTAGGGGCTCTTTGAAGAGGAAAGAATGGGTATCTGCTGGTGTCATTTTTTAATTTACTACTGCTCTTAAAACAGTGCCTTGTATCTAATAGCTGTCCCCAAACTGTTCTGTTGAAGTGAATAACCCACTCTGCCTCCCAGGTGCCTTTTGTAGTTTGAGCCTGATGCTAGCTGAGGGCCTCTCCCATCTGTGTCATTTCTCACTTGCTCACACTGAATCTCCTCTGCCAGTTGCCCAAATTCCTAAATTCTTCCTACACTCTTATCTCCAAAGAGTCTGGCTGTCTTGCTGCTTAGGGGAACTTAGTGTCAAATAGAAACCAGATAAAGCTACTCTGTATGTCCTCTTCTACGGCCTTTTTAAAGATATAAATAAGTTCTTTACAGATCTCTGTCCTTATGGATAAATGCTCATTTGTTCTTCACACAATTTTTTTTTTTGTCTCTGAGCCAGTGCACTCCCCACAGTAAAACAGGCCCACTACTTTTTAAATAGCCTTATTGAGGTATAGTTCACATGCTACACAGTTCACACATTTAAAGTAAATAATTCCTTGTTTTTTATTATATTCACAGACTTGTGCAACCATCCCCATAAACTAATTTTAGGATATTTTCATCATCTCCAAAAGAATTCCCATGCCCATTGTCAGTCATTCTTCATTTCCCCAGCTTCCAGCTCAAGGTGATCTAGAATCTATTTTCTGTCTCTGTAGACGTGCCTATGCAGACATCCCATGTAAATGGAATCATACTATATGTGGTCTTTTGCGACTGACTTTTTTCTCTTGATACTACTGATTTTTAAAAAGACTCTTGTATTTATAACTTTCCACAAAACAGATGTGGTCTTATAACACTCATAACTCCTTCTGTGGCCTACTTTTATTGGATTTGTGATATTTGGTTAAGTTGCAAAATATACTGTCACACATCAAATAACACTGACTGCTGATGGTATTGAAGATGGCCCTGTTTCAGAGCCAAGAGAATCTTGCCCAAGATTCAGTTAAAGTTATATTTCATCAGTCTGCTTCACACTATTGCTGTGATCAAATGAATTGGGATACAATAGGACTCAGTGGTTTTCACACTGACCCATGTTCTAATGGGCTATTTGAGGCTTTGGACTGTGTAATCCTAAGGAGCATAAAGCGCTGGAGCTGGAAGTGACCCAGCGGTCACTTGGTTTAATCTCTCTTTCTCTGACTCCTATCCCATTTCACAGGTCTCAGAATGTTAACAGATCTCAGAAGGTCAACTAGTTAATTAATAGAGCCAGTTATAGCAAGATTAGAACCTGTGTATCTCAGTTACTAATCCAAGGTTCTTTCTTTTACTTCTTTTTGGCCTGACTGCTGTTTTAGCCTGGGTTCTCTAGAAGCCAGAGCCTGAGGTCAGGAATTAAATGAAGATTTATTTGGAGGTACAATCCCAGAGCAGTGAGAGTAAGGGAAAAGCAATGAGAAGGGAGAAGCTTTGAGAAACACAGGAAAGTGATTGGATTGCGCTGTGTCCTGATGGCCTTAAAGGGATTACACTGGTTGTTCAGCAAGCGCATATGCTCAACCTTACGTGGTGTCTCCAGACAGGGTAGATGGACAGTTCGTGGGAGCAGGGAGGGAGAGGGTGTGTATCTGCCTGGACCCTTTCTGCTGTTGTTTCTGACTATCAGAGGTCGCCTTGTGGTGAGTTAATTCATGGTTCTGAGTTGTGTCATCCTGCCTCACTGATAATCACTTGGAAAGCCAGATTCCATGCCCTCACGTAGAATTTTATCCAACTTCGGAAGTGGTAGGAGAATCTAGAAACTTGGAGCACATGGCTAGTTAGCAGTCAATGTGGAGGATCTTCCGTCCCCGACAGTGTCCCTGGTTGGCTTCAGGGACAATGAGCCAGTGGTCTGGAGGAGAATTGAGGAGGTGCAGAAGCCAGTGGCTCAATTGGTAAAGAATCTGCCTGCAATGCAGGAGACCTGGGTTTGATCCCTGGGTCAGAAAGATCCCCTGGAGAAAAGAATGGCAACCCAGTCCAGTATTCTTGCCTGAAGAATCCCATGGACAGAGGAGCCTGGCGGGCTGCAGTCCATGGGATCGCAAAGAGTCTTAGACATGACTCAGCAACTAACACAACACACAACAGAAGTTATCTTTTATATCTTGGCAAGATAATATCCTTCCTAGCTTAGGCTCCTGAAGTCATTCATGAGCTAATACATCTGAAGGATTTATTTAGATTGACAATGACCATCTTTGTTCTAACAAGATGTTTTTTCATGTTGCTGTGGTTGAGACTCTTCAGAGTATTGAATATTTAGAAACCTGTAACAAAAACCTTTAGTTAGGAAACTTGTACTATTGACCACCTCTCTTCTCTACAGTACAGAAATACCTGGAAAGGCTTCTCATAATTATAATTGCTCAGTACCTAGGTTTCTATATAGGTTGTTCCACACGGAGAGATTTCCTCTGCCAGTTAAATTCTTATTCTTCTCCAACCTATACTGAGATTTCTTCTGCTCTGCCCTCTTAAAATTTGCTTTCACTATATTTACCCTGCTTTCTCTCATTTATATATCACTTCAGATTTATTCTCTCCTAGTTTGATTCTATGCTAATTTTCACCCTAAATGTCATTTGCTTTTTATAAATTCTCCTGCTGCCTAGAGTTAAAAATGCTTGTTGACTGTCTAAACATGGGTTGGAATACTAGGTTTGGGCTAAATTGTCCAGCAGAATCTTGACAGTGGACAAAGCGATGATTAAATCTTTCAGCTTTTCAGTGAAAAATAGCTAATGAAAAATTTAAAGTGAGCTTGGAAAGGTTTGGAGAGGAGAGGATCATACATTAATTAATGAATAAAAGAGGAGGTTATTTCAGTGTGGGAACAAATGGTAAGAAATACCTTGACAAGGAGGCCAAAAACAGTGGTTAAATGATGACTGTGGTATAGAAAATGAAGATCACAAAGAAAAGGAGATTTTTGTAACAATAACACTTGCAGAATTAGAGAATTTCAGAGCTGGAGGAGGCTTTAGAAATAATTTAGTTCAATCCACCTTATGCAAGTGAAGAAAATGAGGCTGAAAGAGGTTGAGTGACTTAAGACCGAACAACAGGCTCAGAGCCAAGGTTTGAAATCAGTTCTCAGGCTGATGGTTGTTCCACAGCTGCTTTGTACCACAAAGTACCGCATCTCCTCTTAAGAATGTTGCACACTTCTTTTCCTAAAAACTTCTACAAAGGAATTTTTACTCTTCGGTGGTTTTGTTTTCTTTGTACCACTGTACTTGGTAACATTGAAGGCATTTGACTTTTTACTTACTTTCATTTATTGTAACATTTTGTTTGTGTGTTTTGGCGGGGGTGGATCTTGGCTGTGGTGTGGGCTTCCCTGTAGTTGTGGTATGCGGTCTTCTCACTGTGGCGGCTCGTCTTGTGGCGGAGCGTGTGCTCTGGGCACATGGGCTTCAGTGGCTGCAGTGCGTGGGCTCGAGCACAGGCTCAGTAGTTCGTGGCACATGGGTTAGTTGCTCCACATCATGTGGGAATCTTCCTGGACCAGGGATGGAACCTGTGTCTCCGGCATTGGCAGGAGGATTCTTTACCACTGAGCCACCAGGGAAGCCCTTTATTTACTTTTAATGTCTCCAAATACATTTGGGCATGAAAGCTTAGAATTTGTATAACGACTTCATACTAACAGTGTAGTATCAATGGAAAGGCTTCCTCAAGAAAATCAAGCCAACTTCATAGCTTAATAGTTTAACAAAGCCAACTTCATAGCTTAATAGTTTAATAAAAGAATTTTAATGGTTGTTTTTCTCATAAGCTTCTATTTAAGACCATATGTAAACCCAGATCTGATCTTAAAGATACTTGTCTGGAGTTCAAGCAGCTGCTCTTGTATGATCCTTCTGCAATGCTTCTATAGCGTGTTGGTGTCAATGGCATCAATTCTGGGCCAAACAAAATAAAATGCCTCTCCTGCTCTCTTCCCACAACACACACCCTATCTTTATTCAAGCTATCCTAGCCCTTCCCTGGTCACAAGACTTTATGAGAGGAACATGGGCTGAATTTCAGACCCCCATCACCAGGTGCCTTGGGCAATTCACAAACTGTGGAGTCTTGGGAGACAGCTCAGTGTTTTTGGAGGCAGCTCAACATTTTTGTGTACCCTTAACCTTTGTGAGGAGAAGGCAATGGCACCCCACTCCAGTACTCTTGCCTGGAAAATCCCATGGATGGAGGAGCCTGGTGGGCTGCAGTCCAAGGGGTCGCTAAGAATCGGACACGACTGAGCGACTTCACTTTCACTTTTCACTTTCATGCATTGGAGAAGGAAATGGCAACCCACTCCAGTGTTCTTGCCTGGAGAATCCCAGGGACAGGGGAACCTGGTGGGCTTCCGTCTATGGAGTCGGACACGACTGAAGCGACTTAGCAGTACCAGCAACCTTTGTGATTCTGGGATTATCTTTATGAAACATGTTAAAATTGTATCCTAAAGAGTTTGCATCTCATTAAATATGGGTAGAATCCAATTTTTAAAACTATGTCCAGTTCTCTATAATTCTTTGTACTAAATGTTTTCTCATTCATTCAAATCAGTTTCTATAAAGAAGATGTTACTTGGTCACTTATGTTTAGTTAGTTAATATGTATTTGAATAGAATTTAGGTAAAATCTGGCAATCTTTCCAAGTTGCAGAGTTTCAGATTTTTGTGGTTTCAAATGTCTCTGGAGAGCAGACAATTGTAGGGAAGAGAATATGGAGCCTGGGATGTGGGCTGTTCCTGCACCTTAATTCTTTCTTCCCTCAATGCCTCATTTTCTAACTATAAGTCAGTAAGTAGGAAAACGAGATGACATTAAACCAATATTATTCTTAATATCATTAATAGCTGTTAGTCCTTTACCATAACTACCAGAGGTTTTGTGTTTTTCAAGTAATGAGTAATGGTATACACTTTATGTCTTGTTAAGGCACAAGGAGGTAAACACCAGTACACGTATCCCATTGGAGTGTTTTATATGAAACACAGAATATTAATAGTAATAACTAGCATAGTTGGGGCTTATGGTTTGCCATTTGCTTTTACATAAGCGATGCCATTTAATCCTGACTGCAAGACTGTGAAACAGGAATTATTATTAATCTCCTTTTGTAACTTGAGTTGCCCAGTGCTGCTTCTCTCCCATACAGTATCCTTTGCTACGCTATTTTGTCTGTGTTCACGGCTTTAGTTATCACCCAACTGTATCAATTTTATATCACTAACCCTGAGCTCTAGATTTTTTTTAATCCAGTGATATTTTTGGCCTCTCTACTTGGATGTCTCATAAATACCTCACGTTCAACAAATCCAAAACTGAACTCATGGCCTCCCTGTCAAACCTGCTCCTCTTCCAATATTTTCCTTATTAGTGAATGACAGCATCCACCATCCAATTGTGCAAAACCAGAAACTCAGTTCTTGCCCTGGAACTGTTCTTTCTCTTGCCTCATACCCAGAATGTCACAGTTCTTTCAATGTTGCTTCCTATGCAGTCCTCAAGTATGCCCACTTCCCTGGGTTTCCACTGTCATTCCTCCGGTCCAAGCTCGCCAGCATTATTTCTTCATCCTGCTCCAGCAGCTTCATAATTGTTCACCTCATACTAGAGCTTCTTGCCCACCCGTAATATATTCTCCACACAACATCCAGAATGATCTTTATAAAACACAAATCTCAAAATGTCACTACCTACCTCCTCCCTGCTTAAAACCCTAATGAGTTCTAGTTCAGGAAGTTCTCTTTCCTCTTCAAATAGAGACCAAACCTTTATCTGGTAAGGGCTTGTGATCTAGTCCCTGCTTCCCTTCCGTCCTCCTCTTTTGCCAGGTTCCTGAGCGCTCTTCTCTGGGCTTTTTCATAGACCACATTCCCCCCCGCCACTGACCAGTGTCCATGCTTTCCCTTTGGATTTGTCTTCTTGCTGCCTGTCACCTAGTCACCTGCTACTCTACCTGGTTTTAGTACCGTGAATCCTAAATTCCCAGCAGATCCAGACTCCCTACAATACCTTCTCATACTATCTTCTTTCTCTTCCCATGTACCTGACTACATGGGCTTCGCAGATGGTGCTAGTGGTAAAAAAAAAAAAAAAAAAAAAAAAAAAAGTACCTGCCTGCCAATGCAGGAGACATAAGAGACTCGATTCCCAGGTCAAGAAGATCCCCTGGAGGAGGGCATGGCAACCCGCTCCTGTATTCTTGCGTGGAGAATCCCACGGACAGAAGAGCCTGGAAGGTTACAGTCCATAAGCTCACAAAGAATTGGACATGACTGAAGTGACTTAGCATGCACGCATGTACCTAGCACAGTTGCAGTTCTATACTTGTGTGATATTTTTAAATTAATATTCATCATTCTCACCAGACCATGAGCTTCATATCACAGACTGTATCTGGTTTTGTGTACTGTTATATCAGCACATCTAGGATTGTGCCCAGCACATAGTAGGTCCTTCATATGTATTTGTAAATGAGTGACCTAGGGAATTTGATACATCCTTTCTAAAGCCTTTTCTGGTCCTTACATCCTAGGATTCTGTAAGAGGCAGAGAAGTATGCTGCTAGGTAAGTATTGCTGAAGTCTAATTGTTCACCCTTTGTAAGAAATGGTAACAGTATCTTTTGTTGAGATGGAAACTGATCTATGGGAGTGAGGCTTCCTAGAGATCAGAGGAGAAGGCGTATTGGTCTCTAACATCATTCCTAGACTCTATCACAGGGTGCCCTGAACATTCTGATTCTGAAAATGGAGAGAAATGTATAAAAAGAAGTGACTGTAGAAACAAGGACACTAAGGAGCAACAAGTGTGACTAGCACACAGTTTTTGGAGGCTAATCCTTTCTCCAGCACCAAAGATCCTTGGAGAAATGGCTGATTCCAGGACTGGTGCAGGAAATTTACAAGATGAGCCTGGAGCATCTTTTCGTGCTGGAGAATAAGAAAGTGCTCGAGAGAAACTCATCGGTGATATCGATTAAAGGGACACAGTAGCCAATGCAATGAGTTCCTAATGGTCAGCTTGAGCAGCAAAGTAAAGTAGTATTGGATCGTAACCCAAGGTATGAAATAAATATACATGAGTCTAGTGATGGACAGGGAGGCCTGGTGTGCTGCGATTCATGGGGTCGCAAAGAGTTGGACACGACTGAGAGACTGAACTGAACTGAACTGATACTGATACAAATAAATGAATACCTCAACAAATGGGAGAAAATAGAAAAATCTGTAATAAATAAATGATGATGAAATGACAAATCTCCCATTCAGGAGAGCCCAAGTAATTTATGTATCTCCTTTGCTGTCAAGGAGATGGAGCAAAAATCCCCACTCCCACACTTACTTAGGGTGTGTTGTTTATAGTGATTTCCTTCCAAAGGGTACAGCACAGAATGGGAGGGAGGGAAAGAGTAACTTTATTAGTATGGAACCTTGACAAACACCACCTTTGCCAGGTGATAAAGATTAGAATCAACAGTGACCGGTAGTGTTCATAATATGCACTTTGGTAGATGTGATGTGATGTGGTGTGATGAGAATGGCACTGTCTCTGTGGTTTTCCTCCCCCACATCTGTAACCCCAGGGTGATCATGAGGAAGACTTTAGACAAATCCCAATTGCTAGAGACATTCTGCAAAATACCTGGCCAATATTCCTACAAATAGGAAGATCATAGAAAACAAGGAAAATCTTAAAAAAATTGTTGCAGCCAAGAGGCACTTAAGGAGACATGACTACAAAATGTAGAATGGTTCCTTGGATGGGGTTCTGGAACAGAAAAAAGGACATTAGGTTAAAACTAGGAAAATATGAATAGAATGTAGATTTTTGGTTAAAAATAATATATCTATATTTGTTCGTTAATCGTGATAAATGTGCTGTACTAATGTAGAATGGTTTAATGGGAGAAGAAACTGGGTACAGGATAAACGCACTGTTTTTGCAAATTTCTGTAGCTCTAAAACTGTTCTAAAAATGTTTTAAATTATTTAAGTGTTCTTTTTTAAATGTAGCTGAATATATAAACTAATTAGGAGATGAAAGATGGGGAAGAGTTAGAGAACACTGAATTTCAGGGTCAATAAGAAATCATCAGTTTAGGATCTAATTGTTTGCTTTGTAGGTTTGTCTGTGGCCCACTTGGGGTAGATTTGGGGAAAGTTTTTCTTAAAGGAAAATACTCTTTATTCATCAGATATCCTTCAAGTATAACTCACCCATAATTTTCTGTTTCTAGCGTTTTGAGTTTTTTTCACATGAGCTGAAAAAGTCTAAAAATGTAACCACCCCCTTTTTGGCACTCTGCTGAAGTTGAGAAGAAACCATTTATATGGAAACTAGAATAGCTGGTATTTCAGACTAAGGTAATAAGCTTCAGCATTAACAATTCATGGATGTAATTTTTTGTGAAAATGTGGTTTATATTAATCTTCTACTGGTGTTTCTAAATTTGATATTTTAAAAACTCCATTCACTCAACTAAAGTTGATTGTGTGTTCATATACAGGGTGATATGGTGGTCAGGAATGTGACTTATACACAGATCCTGCTCACAAAGAGTTTTATCATTTAGTGCTGGAGACAAGATATGCTTATCAGCAACTATATTCTTGAGTAGAAGTTTGTAACTTTCCAATAAAGGTGTAGATAAAGTGCTGTCCAAGATAATTAGTGAAAGAGAGGTTCCTCCAAATAGGACTCATGAAAGAAATAGTAGTTTGACTTGGTCTTAAATAATTGCAGACTCCACTAAAGCAGAGGTTATGTATTATTAATTTGTGTACATCTTGCACATAGTAGGTATTCAATAACATTTGTTGGATGACTGAAGACTTTGTAAGTGCAGAGATGGGAGGAAGGAAAGACCTTATAGTCCTGCCTGTTGCTTCTAACAAAGTGATAGGAGCCCAGTGTCTCTGTGTATCTTATTTTTTCTTTGCCAAGTTGATTCTTTAGTTAACAAATTAGTTAATTTGATTTTGTCACTTTCCATTCTTGCATCTCAACAAATATATTATTTACAAATACATTATTTGCAAAGGTTTTTATAGTCACAAGGATATGGAGTGGAGGAGCAGAGCCAGTCCTCTATTCAATCAGAGGGTTCTGTTTTTTAGGAGCCCACTGCACAGGCTGAGATTTATTCAGGCTACTTATACTTTTGTTTGCCTTTTGTCTTTGGACTACTTTAAGGCTTGTGGAACTCTCTACCATAGTGGTACAGATTCAGGGAGAAAAATAAAAATCAAATGAGTCATCTGCTTCTAAGTAACTCTGATCAGGGTTCTGGTGAAGGAGATTACAACTACCTAAAGTACACATTGTGTGTCATCTGTGGATTTCAGTTATATGGGTTCTTTCTCTCATTTCTATGGATTTTTAAGAGGTAGCTGATAGCTATCTCAGCCATTTTTAAGAGGTTTTCCATCATTGCACTATTGTAATTTAGTGGGGTTTTTTTAAGTAATCCAAGTTTTTAATCTACAAGTAGTAACAATAATGCATCCTGCCTTTCCCCCAAGAAATACAAAGTACTTTAATGGTAGATTTCTAGGGGTACAGCTATAATAACAACTAGCGTAGATAAAACACCAAAACCAAAAGTTACAAAATAAAAGATAGGTACGTTAGACTTCATTGGGCTTCTTCCCAGGTAGCGCAGTGTTGAAGAACCTGCCTGCCAATGCAGGAGACACAAGAGATGTGGGTTCAATTCCTGGGTCAAGAAGATCCCTTGGAGTGGGAAATGGCAACTCACTCTAGTGTTCTTGCCTGGAAAATTCCATGGACAGAGGAGCCTCTAGGGCTGCAGTCCATGAGGTTACAAAGAGTCAGACACGGCTGAGCACACATGCACTTAGACTTCATTAAGAAACCTTTGTGGTATAAATGATACCATCAAGAAAGTTTTCCAAATAAGACGTACAAATGGCCAGTAAGCACATGAAAAAGTGCTATGTATCATTAGACTTAGGGAAATTAAAATCAAATCAAAACCAGAATGAGATGCTGTTTCACACTCCCTCGGATGGATATAATAATAACAAAGAGAAATAATACAAGCCTTGTGAGGGTGTGGGGTAACTGGAACCCTTCCGTATGATTGGTGAGAATAAAAAAAGGTACAGCCATTTTGGAAAACAGTCTGGCAGTTCCTCAAAAAGTTAAATATCTAGAAAGTTACAATATGATCCAGCTATACAACTCATAAGTACATGCCCAAGTGAAATGAAAGCATATGTCCACACAAAAACTTGTACACAAATGTTCATAGCAACATTATTCATAATAGCCTCAAAGTGGAAACCACCCAAATGTCTATCAGCTGAGAAGTAGTTAAACTGAATGTGGCATAGCCATGTAGTAGAATATTGTCTGTCACTAAAAAGAAAGTACTCATGCATTCTGCAACATGGATGAACCTCAAAAACATAAGTGAAAAGAAGCCAGACCCCCCCCCAAAAGGTCATGTGTTATACGATTCCATTTATATGAAATGTCCAGAATAGGCAACTCCATAGAGATTCAAAGGGGCTGGTAGTTATTGGGAGGAAAGAGAATTAGCTGTTAATGGATATGGGGTTTCTTTTAGGGGAGACAAAAATGTTCTAAAATTAGATCCTGATGGTGGTTGTACAATCTTGTGAATATACTAAATACCACTTAATTATATACTTTATATGGGGAATTAAAGAATCAACCTGCAATACGGGAGACCTGGGTTTTATGAGGAGGGCATGGCAACCCCCTCCAGTGTTCTTGCCTGGAGAATCCCCATGGACTGAAGAGCCTGGCAGGCTACAGTCCATGGAGTCGCAAAGAGTCGGACATGACTGAGCAATGAAGCACGCACAACGTTTGTGAAGCGCGTCTGTCCATAAAGCGGTTGTTCTCAGCATAGAGACAGTACTGGCATGCTGGACACGTACAGCTAACTCTAAATAAATGTTTTCTTTAAAATGCTTGCATCCAGTATTGGTGTGCAAAAGTTACAGGGCAGCCCTTTCTTAGCCTACTACTTCTTGAATTTTAGAATTAAGGAAAATTGAATTTGGCTAACCTTAATACAGCTTTCAAATGTATTAAATTTATACACTGTGTAGTTTCCAAGAATTAGCAAATTCCAAAAAATGTGAAAAGGTTAGGAGCTGCTTAGAAACATTGTAGTGACCATTGCTATTCTTAGAAAAGTAATTATACCAACATTGTATTTCAGTTCCAAAGCCAACAGAAACTATGTCAAGCAACCTTGCAAATGCTAGGAAAGCTGCTAGGAAGGAAAATTAGGAAATTAAATTAATATTAGCCTCTTGAGTCAGTACTTTTGTATGTGGTCCATTGTGCTTTTCTATTTGCCTTGAATTGACTTTGGTAATTAGATGTTGAATTAAGGAAACAGGTGGAAATGCATACTATATTGACAATATCCTTGTAGCAATAAAGCTCATAATACATTTTCCATCATGTGTCTTCAAACATTATTTATGCTGGATGTATGATTTGCCTACTTCCATTTTTAATATAATGTAATAGTACATTTGTAACTATTTGTTATTTTTTCCTCTTTTTATTTTCTTTGACTTCTCTCCTACTTTGGTCTCTATTCAGAGCTAAATTAAACATGCCAAAAGCTTTTCCTTTTGTAGAACATTGAAGAAGAGAACAATGAAACACCTCTCCCTTCTTCAGTGAAAGGAGATCCTCATTCATTCATTCATTCATTCATTCAGGAATTGTTTTTGCATGTCTGCTCTTTGCAAGGCATTAGGCTCAGTCAGTTCAGTTAGATCTCTCAGTCATGTCTGACTCTTTGTGACACCAAGGACTGCAGTACTCCAGGCTTCCCTGTCCATCACCAACTCTTGGAGTTTACTCAAACTCATGTGCATTGAGTCGGTGATGCCATTCAACCATCTCATCCTCTGTCGTCCCCTTCTCCTCCCGCCTTCAATGTTTCCCGGCATCAGGGTCTTTGCCAATGAGTCAGTTCTTTGCATCAGGTGGCCAAAGTACTGGAGTTTCAGCTTCAGCATCAGCCCTTCCAATGAATATTCAGCACTGATTTCCTTTCTGGCTGGATCTCCTTGCAGTTTAAGGGACTCTCAAGAGTCTTCTCCAACACCACAGTTCAAATGCATCAATTCTTTGGTGCTCAGCTTTCTTTATAGTCCAACTCTCACATCCATACATGACTACTGGAAAAACCATGGCTTTGACTAGATGGACGTTTGTCGGCAAAGTAATGTCAGAGCTTTTTAATATGCTGTCTAGGTTGGTCATAACTTTTCTTCCAAGGAGCGTCTTTTAATTTCGTGGCTGCATCACTATCTGCAATGATTTTGGAGCCTCCCCAAAAATGAAGTTTGTTACTATTTCCATTGCTTCCCCATCTATTTGCCATGAAGTGATGAGACCAGATGCCATGATCTTAGTTTTCTGAATGTTGAGCATTAAGCCAACTTTTTCACTCTCCTCTTTCCCTTTCATCAAGAGGCTTTTTAGTTCCTCTTCACTTTTCTGCCATAAGGGTGGTGTCATCTGCATATCTGAGGTGATTGATATTTCTCCCAGCAATCTTGATTCCAGCTTGTGCTTTATCCAGCCCATGTGTTTCTCATGATGTGCTCTACATATAAATTAAATAAGCACGGTGACAATATACAGCCTTGATGTACTCCTTTCCCAATTTGGAACCAATCTGTTGTTCCATGTCCAGTTCTAACTGTTGCTTTCTGACCTGCATACAGGTTTCTAAAGAGGCAGGTCAGGTGGTCTGGTATTCCCATCTCTTTCAGAATTTTCCACAGTTTATTGTGATCCACGCAGTCAAAGGCTTTGGAATAGTCAATAGATCAGAAGTAGCTGTTTTTCTGGAACTCTCTTGCTTTTTTGTTGATCCAGCAGATGTTGGCAATTTGATCTCTGGTTCCTCTGCCTTTTCTAAATCCAGCTTGAACATCTCAAAGTTCACAGTCATGTACTGTTGAAGCCTGGCTTGGAGAATTTTGAGCATTACTTTACTAGTGTGTGAGATTAGTTTCAATTGTGCAGTAGTTTGAACATTCTTTGACATTTCCTTTCTTTGGGATTGAAATGAAAACTGACCTTTTCGAGTCCTGTGGCCACTGCTGAGTTTTCCAAATTTGCTGCCATACTGAGTGCAGCATTTTCACAGCATCATCTTTTAGGATTTGAAATACCTCAAGTGGAATTCCATCACCTCCACTAGCTTTGTTTGTTTATAGTGAGGCTTCCTAAGGCCCACTTGACTTTGCATTCCAGGATGTCTGGCTCTAGGTGAGTGATCATACCATTGTGGTTATCTGGATCATGAAGATCTTTTTTATATAGTTCTTCCGTGTATTCTTACCACCTCTTCTTAATATCTTCTGCTTCTGTTAGGTCCATACCATTTCTGTCCTTTATTGTGCCCATCTTTGCATGAAATGTTCCCTTGAAAAAATCTCTAATTTTCTTGAAGAAATCTATAGTCTTTCCAATTCTGTTATTTTCCTCTGTTTCTTTGCATTGATCTCTGAGGAAGGCTTTCTTGTCTCTCCTT
This sequence comes from Capra hircus, assembly GCF_001704415.2. Taxonomy (NCBI): domain Eukaryota; kingdom Metazoa; phylum Chordata; class Mammalia; order Artiodactyla; family Bovidae; genus Capra; species Capra hircus. The sequence continues at coordinate 55,159,355 of NC_030828.1, read as the reverse complement.
GATGTTCTTTGGCACTCTGCATTCAAATGGGTACATCTTTCCTTTTCTCGTTTTCCTTTCACTTCTCTTCTTTTCTCAGTTTTTGTAAGGCTTCCTCAGACAACCATTTGGCCTTTTTGTATTTCTTTTCCTTGGGAATGGTCTTGATCCCTGCCTCCTGTACAATGTCATGAACCTCCATCCGTAGTTCTTGAGGCACTCTATCAGATCTAATCCCTTAAATCTATTTCTCACTTCCACGGAGGAGATACCCCACATCCAAGGGCAGAGAAGCCCAGCAAGATGGTAGGCACTGGAGCATACACCACGTCCAAAAACAAAGGGGAAGCCCCAGGAAGATGGTACAAGGGGTGAAATCATGTTTAGAATCAAACCCCATACCTGCCAGATACGCTCAGAGGGCTCAAACAAACCTTGTGTGCACCAGAACCCAGAGACCCCACAGAGACTGAGATAGAACTGTGTTTGAGTGTCTCCTGCAGAGGTCCAGGTCAACAGTGGACTGTCGCAGGGACAGGGGCTCTGGGTGCAGCAAACTTGGGTACGGTATAAGCCCTCTTGGAGGAAGTCATCATTAACTCCACTATAGAGCTACCAGAACTTACACAGGACTGGGAAAACTGACTCTTGGAGGACACAAACAGAACCTTGTGCGCACCTGGACCCAAGAGAAAGGAGCAGTGACCCCACAAGAGACTGACTCAGACTTGCCCGTGAGTGTCCAGGAGTCTCCGGCGGAGGTGTGGGTTGGCAGTGGCCTGCTGCAGGGTTAGGGGCACTGAGTGTAGCAGTGCCTGCATCGGACCTTTTGAAGGAGGTTGCCATTATCTTCATTACCTCCACCATAGTTTGGCCCCAGGCAAATAACAGAGAGGGAACACAGCCCCACCCATCAACAGAAAATTGGGTTGAAGATTTACTGAGCATGACCCTATCACTTCATGGCAAACAGATGGGGCAACAGTGGAAACAGTGACAGACTTTATTCTTGGGGGCTCCAAAATCACTGCAGATGGTGACTGCAGCCATGAAATTAAAAGACGCTTACTCCTTGGAAGAAAGTTATGACCAACCTAGACAGCATATTAAAAAGCAGAGACATTACTTTGCAGACAGAGGTCCATCTAGTCAAAGCTATGGTTTTTCAGTAGTCATGTGTGGATGTGAGAGTTGGACTATAAAGAAAGCTGAGTGCCAAAGAACTGATGCTTTTGACCTGTGGTGTTGGAGAAGACTCTTGAGAGTCCCCTGGAGTGCAAGGAGATCCAACCAGTCCATCCTAAAGGAATCAGTCCTGAATATTCACTGAAAGGACTGAAGCTGAAACTCCAATACTTTGGCCACCTGATGCAAAGAATTGACTCTTTTGAAAAGACCCTGATGCTGGGAAAGATTGAAGGCAGGAGAAGGGGATGACAGAGGATGAGACGGTTGGATGGCATCATGACTCGATGAGTTTGAGTGGACTCCGGGATTTGGGGATGGACAGGGAGGCCTGGTGTGCTGCAGTCCAGGGGGTCACAAAGAGTCAGACATGACTGAGCAATTGAACTGAGCATGGCCCCACCCATCAGAACAAGACCCAGTTTCCCCCTCAGTCAGTCTCCCCCATTAGGAAGCTTCCGTAAGCCTCTTATTCTTCTCCATCAGGGGGCAGACAGACTGAAAACCACAATCACAGAAAACTAACCAATCTGATCACATGGACCACAGCTTTGTCTAACTCAGTGAAACTATGAGCCGTACCATGTAGGGCCACCCACGATGGACAGGTCATGATGGAGAGTTCTGACAAAATGTGGTCCATTGAAGAAGGGAATGGTGAACCACTTCAGTATTCTTGCCTTGAGAACTCCATGAACAGTTTGAAAAGGCAAAAAGATAGGACACTGAAAGATGAACTCCCTAGGTCTGTAGGTGCCCAATATACTACTGGAGACCAGTGGAGAAATAACTCCAGAAAGAGTAAAGAAATGGAGCCAAGGCAAAACCAACACCCAACTGTGGATGTGACTGGTGATGGAAGTAAAAAGCAATATTGCATAAGAACCTGAAATGTTAGGTTCATGAATCAAGGCAAATTGGAAGTGTGCAAAACAGGAGATGGCAAGAGTGAACATCGACATTTTAGCAATCAGTGAACTAAAATGAACTGGAATGGGTGAATTTAACTCAGATGACCATTGTATCTACTACTGTGGGCAAGAATCCCTTAGAAGAAATGGAGTAGCCATCATAGTCAACAAAAGAGTCCAAAATGCAGTACTTGGATGCACTCTCAAAAACGACAGAATGATCTCTGTTGGTTTCCTAGGCAAACCATTCAATATCACAGTAATCCAAGTCTATGCCCTGACCAGTAATGCTGAAGAAGCTGAAGTTGAACGGTTCTATGAAGACCTACAAGACCTTTTAGAACTAACACCCAAAAAAGATGTCTTTTTCATTATAGGGGACTGGAATGCAAAAGTAGGAAGTCAAGAAACACCTGGAGTAACAGGCAAATTTGGCCTTGGAGTACAGAATGAAGCAGGGCAAAAGCTAATAGAGTTTTGCCAAGAGAACGCGCTGGTCATAGCAAATGTCTTCTTCCAACAACACAAGAGAAGACTCTACACATGGACATTACCAGATGGTCAACACCGAAATCAGATTGATTATATTCTTTGCAGCCAAAGATGGAGAAGCTCTATACAGTCAGCAAAATCAAGACTGGGAGCTGACTGTGGCTCAGATCTGCTGCTGCTGCTGTTGCTAAGTCGCTTCAGTCGTGTCCGACTCTGTGTGACCCCATAGACGGCAGCCCACCAGGCTTCCCCGTCCTTGGGATTCTCCAGGCAAGAACACTGGAGTGGGTTGCCATTTCCTTCTCCAATGCATGAAAGTGAAACGTGAAAGTGAAGTTGCTCAGTCATGTCCGACTCCTAGCGACCCCATGGACTGCAGCCCACCAGGCTCCTCCATCCATGGGATTTTCCAGGCAAGAGTACTGGAGTGGGGTGCCATTGCCTTCTCCGGTGGCTCAGATCATGAACTCCTTATTGCCAAATTGAGACTGAATTTGAAGAAAGTAGGGAGAACCACTAGACCATTCAGGCATTAGGCTAGGCTGCAGGTTTTTCTAACAATAGGCAAGGAGATTACTACAAAGCTGAACTCTGCAACGTGGTTTAATGTAACATCACAGTGCTGTGAATGATGGTAGCAGCAAAGAGACAAGGCTGTTGTAGGTGAGAGAAATAGATAATTCCATTGAACTCTCTGTGACAGAGTGACAAATGGCCGCAGACCCTGCTCAGGCCCCAATCATGAGCTGAAGAAAGACTGCATTTCCCAGGGGTGAGATAGTGCTTTGCCCTGGTGTTAAAGCCAGCTGTTCTCCTAGCCAGGATATAACAGCGTTGTATTCATATATCAAAGAGAGTGGATGACAAACCCTGTATTTCTCCTTTCTGCTCTTCTCCTTCTGCCCTCTTCTTATCCTCTAAACGTCCTTTCTGACCTTTCCTATCTTGACTTCATTTCCCCTCCTACCTATATACTGTCTATTGAAGAATAGTCTATATTACTAGCTTTATTATCACTGATATTTCTGAAGAAATTGTCTGGTTTTCTGTGTTGAGCTTAAAGGACATGTAGATAAATATGTACATAAACATAATCCACTTTTTTTTTTCTATTTTCCCATTCTCTTTTACCATTTTAAATTGTTTTAACTACTGTTGATGTGGGTTGAGCAGTCTTTTGGTATGAATCATTTAAGCATAGTCAGAATACAAGATATACACCAGAGGGGGGAGTGAATCTGTCATAACGTGTTAGCCATCTCTCTTCTGCTAGAAAAGATGCGTGACAGGAGAATGAGTCCTTGCCGTCAATGCCATTCCTAAAAATCTAAGGTTAAATTGAGAAATATCTAGGAAAAAATGATGAGGTTTGCTAATTACGCAGTAATGCCACTTCTAATCCTCCTGGGGAAGAACAGTTGCCTTCCTGGACACATCAGTCTAATCCTAGAGAGACTGAATTCTAACTACCTGGGGAGTGAGTGAAAGTCACTCAGTCATGTCCGACTCTTTGTGATCCCATGGACTACACAGTCCATGGAATTCTCCAGGCCAGAATGCTGGAGTGGGTAGCCATTCCTTTCTCCAGGGGATCTTCCCAACCCAGGGATTGAACCAGGTCTTCCGCATTGCAGACGGATTCTTTACCAGCTGAGCCACAGTGGAAGCCCAAGGTGAGGGCCTGCCCTCTCCGAGGTATAGGATTTTATAAATTGTAAGACTGCGAACTGAATTGGATAGTTCAACTAATTTTTCCCACTAACCAGTGAGTGTAGGCTTGGAAGGAAAGTCAGATTAGTTCTAAGCAAAATAAAGGAATTTTGTTTTTCTTTCCAAATCTGAGTTGCACTTTGAGCTGCTGTGTGTTGTAGGTTATGTTTAAGCAACAGTCAGAGGAAGTGTAGTCATCAGAGGAGTTTGAGACAGAATATTCAGAAGTAGAAGATGAACGCAGGGCATGTGTTCATGGGAAGTAAAGGAAGCAAGAGTTTAAAAAGAAAAAAAGCTGTAGTCATCAATGTTGCATGATACTTAACAGGGAACATGATGATTGAAATGTGCCTGTTGGATTTAACAGCAAGGAGGATGTTGATGGCCTTCGTCAGAACCTTTTAGTAACCTCGTGGGGCAGGGGTCCTCATTAAAACACAGGAGTGAGGAGAAGAGTTAGTATCTGAGGATTCTGAACAGCACTGCTTCTCCTCGCTGGAAGCCCATGAATAAAGCAAAAACAGAAAAGTGTAAGGCTTAGAAAGAAGCCAAAATAACATTGGTACAGACGATGCCATTTTTCTTTTTTCTACTGGAAAAATCCAAGAGACTCTACCAACTACTGAGTACAAGAATATATAAAAATCAGAGTTTGATTTTCCTTCCACGTCCTTGGCATGTATTTATCTTGTTCATTCCTCTTAGTAACTACACTGAAGTACAGTGATCATCCCTATTCTATTGATAAGGTAGTGGTGTTACAGAGGTTAAGTAACTAGCACAGTCACCCAGCCACATGGGTAAGAGGACTTGAGTCCAGGCTTGTCCAGCTGCAGGACCCAAACTCTGAATCACTGCTCCCCACTGTCCTCAAAGACAAGGGACAGAGGAGTTAGAAGAGACCCAGGATATAAGGAGTTTTTCTGAGTTTTTTTCTTTTATTTTTTTTAAGAGATAGGTGAATGTTGAGTGAGCGTGTGAGTGATGGGGATGAGAGAGCCCGATTAATGAAACTTAGGTCTGAAGGAGACAGAAAAAAAATGAGATTTTTTTTTAAAAAAGAAGAACCTCAGGTCACATTCGACCTTGGTGGGGAGAAAGGATGTATCCTCCGTTGACACTCGGTCAAGAGTGGTGCTGTCTGAGCAAACTGTGGAGTCTGGAGGAAGGCGCTTCTGGTGGTGCCCTACCCCGCTGACGAGCGCTCTCTGACCGGCTATGAAGGGCAGTGCTGTGTTAGGAGCTTTGCCTGTAATTTTTGTGACGTGTGACTCAGCTGCTCTCGCCAGCGGCTTCTCTCAGGTCAGCACACATTTCTCACTTAGTTCAGCCAAGCAGCGCCTTCAGAGAGGGTTTACTATGGGGAAGGTCCGTCAGGGACACCCATGTGACATTTTTGAGTCATTCTGTTTAGATGGCTCTAGGACAGAGTAAGAGCCTCTCGGCCGATGAATAAGAAATACCAGACTGACCTCAACTTCCTGAGATGGCACCAGAGCTTCTCAGGTTTGCGATACATAGACAGGAAATAGATCTTTCGACTTAGGCTCAGCCTTGTTCAATTGGCAGCTGGGTCGAAGGAAAATAGAGTAAGGCACCAGGCTCTAACGAGGGAAGCAGCCGCACAATTGCACATCACTGGTGGTGTAGATGGCAAGGAGTCTCCAAATCCGGCTACTTCTGTGGGCTAACAACACTAGTAGGCAGATAATAATCAACAGACCTTCTTTGGATGAGAAAGTAAAATATCCTTCAGGAGACACAACACATTTTGACACCTCCAAGCAAACGCCAGAAGAATTTGGCAGAAGACATTCCAGCAAATGCCAGCATCTCAGTCAGCCAGGAGGTTGTGTGCTTGGCTCACAGCCAGGCAGGCACATGTACAGACTAAGGGGTCCTCCTTGACACCACCGGGGTGGCAGTGAGGACCGCATTCCAGGTGTAGTACGCATTCAAGCTTGAACTCAGACCAAGCCTTGGTGGTGTACAACCTGTTCCAGGGATGATGTCATTGCTTAGTGATTATAAAAGTCTCTGTGGCCTTCTGTCAGCTTGCCATGGCAAGACAACAACAAAAAAATATAAACTGTGGGTTTATGGAGCGCGTCCTCTGGGGATGGGCACTGTATCTTGTAACTCAGCCAGTTACAAGAAGAGCCTCCGGTGGCAGCATGGCTGCCGGCTCCTCGGGGCATGGAATGGAGTCTGGAACCTGTTGCGTGTGCTGGGAGGAATTCGGCCCTTCTAGAGGTAGGTCAGGTCTTTGGCAAAAATGGACAGGGGCGAAGAGGAGGATTCGAGCAAGTGGCATCAGGATAAAGCAGTGGCTATGGGGACTCTTGGAGTAAGCAAGCATCATTCAGTGTTTCAGGGAGTCATCTTCAGGGCCAGAAATCACCAAAAGAGGGGATAGGTGCACAGGCGGATGAGGGGGAGATAGGCTCTGTAACTTGGGTTCAGGGAAAATGGACGCCTGATTACAGGCAGCCACCTGCTAGGTTAGAGCTCGACTGAGCCTGATAACAGAACGTTAGTATTGAACCAGGGCTGCTTTTTATTATGATGATGATTGGAATATAATTGCTTTACAGTGTTAGTTTCTGCTGTACGATAATGTGGGTCAGCTATATGTGTACATATATCCCCTCCCTCCTGAGCCTCCCTTCCACCCCACCCCCCATGGCATCGCGGAGCACCGAGCTGAGCCCTTTGCGCTGCAGGCGGCTGTGCATACACGAGCTGTCTGTTGCATGCATGGTAGTGTGTATATCAGTGCTACTCTCGATTCGTCCTCCCCCCCCCCCACACCATATCCACTCGCCTGTTCTCTCCCTCTGCACTTCCATTCCTGCCCTTTGAATAGGGCTTCTTAAATCTCTTGCCTCTCAGCTCCCAAATTTCAGACTGTCCCAAACCCTGGAGAAAGAGCTAGATTTGAGATAGCTGATGTTTCTGAGGATTTGGTGTGGAGATTGAGGCCAGGGTGGAAGGACATGGAAGTAGGCAAGCCCTGTATCTCCCTACCCCAAACAGTGCTAACTAAGGGGAAAATACTTTCTCTGAGATAGACACACACATAAGCCCATTAACACCCAAAGGAGTAAGAAAGGGAATACGGCTTTCTCTCTCTAATTCCTTACTGTGAAATTGATGCCGAAACAGGTGCTCAGGCAGGTGGTACATGAGGGCAACACGTCTCCATTTACCTGTCTATAGAAGTTTGTGAACTTGAGCATAGGCCAGCGGGCCTCCAAGGAAAATACAGACATTACTTGGTCAGGCTAACAAAGCATTTAAGTCACTAGTCTGATCATTCTAACTGGAAGACCTGAGAACCTAAATTACTTGGCTGGAGAAGGAGGGTTGAATGAACAGTAGTCTTCCCTGCATGACCTTTAAGATCCTATTGTGACAAATTCTATCACTGTTCTTTTCAAGTAAACCAGATTCAATTAGACACCTGCCTGAAAAGTATATTTTCATTGACTTTTGATTATCAAAATTGGAATCTTTTTCACACCCAGACTATTGCCAAGGAAGCAAGAGCAGAGACTTTGACTCTGCAGCCTGGCTAAATTCCAGAATCCTGTGTGACCAGGCATACTCCTGAAATCGTTCTAACCACCAACTTCAGATACGCTGTATCTGTGGCCTTCTGTGTTTTCCTGTATGTTGTGAATGCTGCAGGGAAAATTTATACTCTAGATCGAGCAGGTGCAAATGAACCAAAATCACCATTTACTGAACATTTACTCGATATGGGATACTGTGTTAAGCCCCGAACATGAATGATCTTGTTTAATTTTTTAAAATCTTTAGGGACAAACCATTTTCCCTATGTTATAGAGAAAGCTAGACTTAGATCAAATAACTTGCCCAAAGTCACCAAGTTAGTAAAAGAACCAAAATCTGAACTCAAGGAGGTTGACAGCAGTGCCTGTGATTTTAATCATTGTATTCCATTGCCTTTCATCTCTCTACTTCTGAAATTAAGTCAGAACTAAAACCATTTTTTAAATATTGGAAATGTTTAGCTATGTAGTTTACTGAGGGGGAAAAGAAAAATCTCACAAAGCGAAAGGAAATAATGGGATAAATGAAAACCTCTATTGAATATACACAGTGCAAATTATAACACATGAAAATATTAAGCATAGAGCTCACTAATGCAGTATCAAAAAAGAGGCTTGTGTGAAAACTATCATTTGTGGTATATTTGTTGAGACACTTAGAAGAGAATTTGTCCTTTATTGTCAGTTTGAGAAGCTTTAATAGTCTATTTTCTGGCCTGCTGGAATATTTTAAAAGCTTCTCAAGTGACTGACCTGGTTAGTATACAGCCTGCTTCTGGCCATATTATCTGTAGAACAGGAGCAGAGTCATCAGTTGAGAAAAACAAAAGAAGACGTCCCTGTCTTTAGTTTCTCTAATGTCTTTGAAACATTCAGGTAATCTTAAAGTTAATACGGAAGAAGGTGTACAGTGGTTGAGGAAGACCACAGATACAGCCGCCAAATACTGGCGTACACGAAAAAGAACAAAAGAGCACTGACGTTACTGATTTTGTTTCTGTATTTTCATGGGAAATAATGGAATAGCTGTCATATCCACAGTTTGTGTTCCTGAGGACGAGGGGCCCCAGGCAGTCTTCCATTCTTGCTTATTTCAAGGAATTCAAAGACAGCCTTCACGTGCACTGCCTTGCGTAATTGCTTTTGTCAGCTAGGGTAGGTAGCCGCGTGTGCCACCAGGCAGGCAGGGCCCAGAGCACGTGGGGGTCTAATCACTCTGCCAGGCCTTCTGATTAGGACACTCAGTCAAACTAACAGCCCACCTGCACGCTCAGGGCTTCTCCTTTCCTCCCCTTTTGGAAAAAACTTGTAGTCAGAAAGCTCCTGTTGTATTGGCCGAGAATAGATTTCTCCTCCCGCTTCAGTTCCAAGCCTTTCTTCTCTCGCTGGCCTGCCTCAGACTTCACCTTCTTTTGTTCGGCATCCCTCATCCCTTCCGTGTAAGCTCAGTGTGACAGACTGCAGAGCCGCCCTCAGACTTTCCCCCGGGTCACACCGTGCCAGCCTCTCCTCAGCCTCCTCCTTCACCTCCTCCTTTTGGGGGGGACAGAGTGGGATCCGTGGTGTGGCTGAGCTTTGCTAACAGGCAGCAATGCCTGTGATTTAGCATCTAACTAGGAAGGCTTAGAAAGTGAAACGTACTGCTTTTTCCCAGCATAGGCTTCTGTTACCACAAAGCTTGAGCATAAAGCAACAAGGAGCTCAAAACTGCAGTGAGCCCATCTGGGTTTGCTTCACTCATCCAGGGCTCTGGAGTCATTAACACATCAAACATTTCTAAAAGCACTGGTCCTTATATCGTAAATCATATCAGTAACACCAGGTATTTTCAACTGTACCTTACACTGCTGTCCCAGGGGAAGTAAATAGAAAAATAAACAAATGATAGAATGAGGCAGCTTTGTGATTCTACTCTGTCATACCCCAGTGTAGGACTGCGTTATGCAAATCTTATCAAAACACCAATTTCCTTGGTTCCCCTCCCTTAACCCTGCAAGTTAAACAAAAATTCATTTCATTTAATTTTTTTAAAATTACTGTTGTAATGAGCACATGTGTGTGTGTTCGTGTCCGACTATCTGTGAGAATGAAACATGATCACATATGCTCATCCTCATTTAGTCTATCTAATATTCTGCTAGGAATTCTGTTAGGAAGTATATACAGTATATATCTGCTATCAATTTTTTTATTTGTTTCCCATGTTCAGAATTGCCTGAGAGATCAGGTTACCAAGGCAGAGTATCTGTGACTCATTCATCCATTTATTCATTCATTACAAGACACATTGGAGGTTAGCACACAAAAAAATAAGACATAGTCCATACGCACAAAGAATTTATAATCCCAAGGAGCTTTTTCATTCATTCATAAATGCAGTCCTTGCATTCATAAATGCAGTCCTTGCTGATCATGTTCTCAGGCGTTCTCACTTGCAGAACACTCTGGTCAGAATGACCTGTAGGGCTTTTAAAAATTAGTATTGCTCAGGCCCCACCCTACATAGTCAGAACTGCCAGGCCTCTGTTTGATTTTTAAGCTTCACAGGTGATTCTGGTGTGCAGCTACAATCCTGAGAAGCAGAGTTCGTTGTGGTAGTTGATTGTTTTGGTCAACACACATCCCCACCTCAATCCTGTGTAACCTTGGATTTTATTTACCATGTTTTCTCTGTTATTCCTTGTGATGTTCTGCGTGTGAATCCTAGCCACGATGGTGTCTACAGGCTCAGTAGCTCCAGCACTGAAATTATCTTCGGGCAGGTAAAATCAAGTTGCCACGAAATGTCAAAGTCAGTTTCTTGGTTCAGACATCACCCATTCAGGTTCCATAACACTCATTGCTCTCCTGTTGTGACTTCGAGGTTGAATCCTACATAGCTATTCATGTTTTGTTTTGTTTTGTTTTTCCCTTGAGGCAAAAGGTGCAGCAGTTATCCATAGGGCTTTGAAACAGGGAAGCAGATGTAAGTTAAATATGGTGGTAGGAGCCATGTCATAAAGATTTATAAGCTTGTTTCAGGAATGAAGTGGCGGGGGGGGGGGGGGTTGCATTGGCTTGATGCCAAGAAGAAACTGGCATTGTCTTCTTAATTCAGTCTGCCTGGCTGACAGCGTTACCTGTTAATCCATTTCCTCTCATGTGTGGCCTCTCATTCCTTCATTCAGTGAATATTTATTGAATCCTTACATCGGGCACTGTGTTAGGGCTGTGGATGTAACAGTGGACAGAGTAGAAGTTGTTCAGCTTATTTCTTTGAGCCTTCCCGGGAGAAAAAAGTAGCTTCATTATTTTGTCAGTATCACGATGTCCATCCTTCTGAGCTTCTACCGCTGATTGGCAGGGAAGACAAACCACCTACATATCCAGTCCACTTTAAAGCTTCAGCTTTGACACAATGATTCCAACAGTCCCTTGAGGTTGTGTCACACAGATGACAAGCCTGTCGGTCTCTGGGACCTGGGAGCACCTTGCCTTATCCCCTTCAGTGCTGCCTGCTCTGCGGGCATCGTGGCTGGCAGTGTGGCTGGCGGCTGCCTGCTCAGAACCCTGCCCAGCTCACTCCGGCTAGCTGGGCTTCACCTGGATTTCTACTGGTTGCATACCCCTGAGTCTTCCTCCTCTTGTCATCTCTCAGGCTCTGAGCCTCAGGGGACTTATGGGATCTCAGGACACCTAAGCATCAGGCTCTTCTCTGCCAGCCCTGCTGTGACACTGACTTGCCGGGTCTGTGCCCCATGTGGTAGTGGAGGCCACCTGAGCATTGATCTTGTCCTAGAGTCTCAAACAGGAAGAGAGCAGGCACTCAGCCACTGGTTTCCTCCTCACTTAACAGGCCCTGCAGGATAGGGAAATCAGAGCTGCCTTGAGGCCCTTCCCCAAATCTCCCAGGCTCTGCAAGGACAGGGCTTTCTCTGACATTATATCCTCCTCCCTCCATAGACCTACTGTGGCTGAAGAGCTGGATGGGATATCTTCTCTACATTCTCTTTTCCAGTAGGCTTGTTGGTTAATAAAGCAAACCGAGAGGTAAAGGATTTTGGAAAATCCTCTTGCAAGCCAGCTGGGCTTGCAAGGCTGCCGTCTTGAGGCATGTTGTCCATTCTGTTGTTGTGTGCCATTGTTCATCCTCTGCTCCTGTTGCCATGTGACTGGCAGCACCTCCTATGAGAGGAGTACATAGCCTTGCCCCATTGATGTGGGGCGGAGACAAGTGCTTTCACTGGTCAATGGCATGTGAGCGGATATAATAGGCGCCACATCTGAGCAGAAGCCTTGAGAGTCCCTGCACGTTTCCACCAGCCCCCTTGTTCTGTTCCTTCTTCCGTGAGGGTGGCACCCTCAAAACACGAGCTTCTTCGTCAGCCTGGGTCACAGAACAGGCTGACCCTGGCCTATGGCCAGGCTCTAATGCAAGTAGGAAAGAAAATTTTGTTGCTTTCAGCCCCTGAGATTTGGGGTTGTTGCTATATAGCAAAGCTGACTAATATACTCCATAAAGTTTTGCATATCAAAAGCCAAATGTCACTTCCTTCTTTCTATTTATATTCCTTCTCTAATAAATTGTTATCTCTCCCCAAGCAGATGGACGCCTTGAGCTAGAAAGGGTGAAGGTTAGTTATGCATTCAGAAAGGCAAAAGAATAAACCATCTGAATTCTTTTCAAAATATTGCCAGGTTACATAAAGAGAGAAACTTCATATGGAAAACAAACTGTGATATTTTGGGTTTTGTTTGTTTTGATTTTGTGTGTGTTCTGCTTTGGGGGTTGTTTGCTCCGAAAGAAAGACGTAATCACCACTGTGTGTATATATATATATATATACATACACACACCATACATACATGATGGTATATTCTGTGCTTACAGCGCATGCAGGCAACAATTAGAAAGTGGTTATAAAAAGATAGAAAATAACATTTTGAGGTTATGATATTGTTACAGAGTAGTAATATGTAGAAGAGGGTGTTAACCTCATACAGTGTGCACATGCTCAGCTGTGTCTGACTTTGTGATTCCATGGGCTATAGCCTGCCAGGCTCCTCTGCCCGTGGAATTTTCCAGGCAAGAATACTGGAGTGGGCTGCCATTTCCTTCTCCAAACCTCATACAGTGGCAGGTAACTTCTGGGCTATGGTCTTAGAGTTATAGTCCACGGTTTGTGACGAACCACAGGATCCTTCTGTCTTTATTGTTTGATTGAGCTCAGATTCCAACAAACAGCAAGGATTCTTCTTGCCATTTTTCATTCTATTGTATTTTAGGGATTTGCAAGCAGGTAGGACTAACTTAGTGGTGAACACACCTGCTGTTTGTTTACTTATGGTAGAGACAGACAGACGAACTGGGAGACAATGAGGAAAGAACTGTTGGTCCCACAGTGATTATTTTGGCTGCATCTGTGCACACGCAGTAATCACCTCGAGCAGACAAATTTTGGAAAAGGGAGAAAAACGTAGTAGCTTTTTCCTTTAGAAATGCATAGGGTTCTGCTGGGTTTGAGTGATCAGAAGATTTCCCTGCTGCTGTGGTTCATTTCTGGCTTTGCATACAGAACTGCCCACCATTTTTTGTTTGAGGAAAATAATTTCTCCATGTTCAAACCTGGGATTTGATAAGAACAGAAAAAAGGGGGAAACTGACTGGGGCCCTCCTGGATACCAAAACCCCTCTGTGTTCCCTGTTTCTTGTTTGTAGGAAAAAAAAAATGTTTTTAAGACCCTCTTTTAGGCCTTCGGTGAGTTCCAGAGAGCAGACTCAACCATTGACAAGATAGCAAAGTCACTGGACCCCTAGTTCCTCCTGAAGGGATATAGATCGCAATCTGATGAATATCTCTGAGTTATTCTGTGGAAACTAAGACCCCCACCCAGGTGGAGAACGGTGATTGCATGCTGACCACAAGCACGCAGACCCCAGAGAGGCTGGAACTAGAAGGTTAGGATTCTGGAGACTCCACCCTGTTACCTCACCATCAGCCAGTCAGAAGAAAGTCACATCCTTGCAGCCCCCACCCCAAATATTGCCTTTTAAAACTCTTTCCTGAAAACAGTCAGGGAGTTCGGGTCTTCTGAACCTGAGCCACCCATGGTCCTTGCTGGGTTCTTGCAATAAACCTTTCTCTGCTCCAAACTCCAACATTTCTATCTGTGTGGTCCCACTATGCATCAGGCACACAAACTTAGGTTCGACAACAAAAATAACAGTCCTAATATTTTTGAGGTCCAACTTCAGATACTTTGTTGTGCTGGACAAAGTTTACAGCTGGATCTGATAACTGACCTACAAATCTTATGAGTAACTAAATTATAAACTTAAGAAAAGAATAAAGTAAGGCCTAATCGTTTCTAAAATAATTGATCATGTGCTATGAATTTGGAAAGAAAAAAACTATCTCTTGAGAAATATAGTAATAGATATTCTGGTATATTCCAGTATAGTCAAATGCTGTTTTAAATTATAAGTAGATAAAAGTATAAGTGGAGCACATTTTATTCAAAGCAAAACATACTTAATGAAATTTGTGTCATTAAAAAAAAATTAGACTGGGAATGATCGCCTGGGCCTATATAAGCAAAGGCCATGGGAAAAGGCTGTATTTTTTCTGGGTCAAATTTCAGAACGTACCTAGTTTAACAAAGAAAATCATACCTTGCTGATCCCCAGAAAGTCAGCAAGTGAGCAGCCACCAAACCTGGCACTCTAGACCAGCGGTCCCCTTGCCTGTCACTCATTTGCCATCTGCATCTGTTTGCTGCCTCTGTACCCGTCAGATGCTCTGTCTCCTAGTCTCCTAACCCACCTTTCTCTGAGTAATTCTTCCACTGAGTCTTGTGTACCATATTTTATTCCAAAGCCAACAGTATTCCATGTTTATACTCAGAAATATACCTAAGCCATGAATTACCTTTTAGTGCATAGAATACTCTGATAACCAGAAAAGTGAATGCTCACTTCCTGAGTCAGTTGTCCCTATATCTTGGCAGACTGGAGACAGATGTTTCTAATTTCCACGCCTCTGCTTTGTTTGCTGGCATGTCCTTCTCTTTCATTTCTGTCTTCCTCCAAGGCCTGTTCACACACCATTTCTCTGTGGAGCCTTTGTCACTTCTTCTGAACCCCAGCTGGATGTTATCACTCTTATCTCTGCATTCTGCTAGCACTGAGTCACTGTTTTTCTCATAGAAATGTTAGTGATATTTGGCTCTATATTACAGTTATCTGCGTTCATTGTGTATCTCTCCTCATAGTGTTGATGGTGATAGCAGCTCCCATATGCTGACACCTTTCTCTTTGCCAGCCCCTGGGCTAACACTTTATATAACGGGTGTGTTTAGTCATGTCTGACTCTGCGATCCCATGAACAAGAGCCTGCCAGATTCCTCTGCCCATGGAATTTTCCAGGCAAGAATATCGGAGTGAGTTGCCGTTTCCTGCTCCATGGAATCTTCCTGACCCAGGGATTGAGCCTGTGTCTCCTGCGTCTCCTGCGTTAGCAGGCAAATTCTTTACCACTCTGCCACCCAGGAAGCCCTTAGACCTCACAATAACTCTGTGAGTTAAGTATATTATCATCTCACTTTTACAGATGAGGAAATTAAGCCTAAAAGAGCTTAAGTAAGGTGGGCCAAGATCATAGAGCTAAATATAGGAAAGTCTCTTCAACTCCAGAATCAGTGCTTATAATCACTCCTCTGTTACTAAGCTATGAGCTTCTTAAGATTGGGAGCTGAGAGAGAATAGAGGAAACTCAGCTTTTACTAAATATTTAATCTGTACCTGATGCTTAAGTCGGAGCTCTCAGGTACGTTATCATATGAGGTCATGTTATCTTCTCCATTTGTAGATGATTATAGTTCACAATGAACAAAGCTAAAAAGTCAGGGAATAGACTTTGAAAGATATTTATGGTACGTGTAACTGGGAAAGAATTGAGAGCCAGAATATAATCAGTAAGGAAAAGACCAACTTCCTAGTTAAAAAGAGGAACAGGAACTTTACTGAAGGAGAACCCTATAACAGACAAAAACACAGGAAATGATATTCAACCTCTTTAATAATTAGGGAAATGTAAGTTAAAGCAATGAGATACTACTTCATACCCATAGTACTGGCAAATATTAAAACGCCTGACATCTAGTGTTGGTGAATGAAAATGCTCCTATAATGTTGGATGCAGAAGAGGATAATCTGTCAATCTGGAGAGCAGTTTGTGGTAGGAAGATGATCATACCCTGTGACCAGCAATTCTACCTTCAGATCTATCCCCTAGAGAGTTTCTCCTAGGAGGCATGTTCAGTGCCAGTATTATTTGGGGAATTGGATAAATTGTAGTATTGTCATAAAGTTGAAAATCATAGGGAGTGAAAACAAATGGTGTGCCAGATATCTGGAGGGTTCTTCTTTCTTTTTTTTTTTTTCCCTATGATTGAAATATTTTATAACAGAATAAAAGATGAAACAAAACTTAGATTTTAGGCCAAGTTTTGTATATTGTAACACCTAATAATTGTTTTTTGCATTAAACGTGTGTGCACGGGGTTAACAGCAGTCACAGTATACTGAATGCTTGCTTATTCCTAGGTGCTATATATACTTCACACTCTGTTTTTCCAACAACCCTACAATGCAGGCATTGTTAGACCAGCTAGTAAATGAGGCCAGGGAAGAAAAATATGTCTTCTTTTTTGATCATGCTGATTCTCAGAAATGCACTAAGTATTACCTTTGTATATTGAAAGCATTAATGTTCCATATTTTTTTAATCAGCAAATAACTTGATCTCTCAGAAGAGCCTAGTTTAATATTAGTAAAAAGTGAAATTCAAATGCTGCCAATGTTATATTCTCAAAGACTTTCATATTTGTTAATCCCCCTTATAACTTCATTTTCCTTTTATCCTTCCTTGGAAGGATCACTGCTTTGTTGGGAGTGTGTGGACCATAAATAAGTCCAACTTCCTTTAAAGAGGGTTTTCAAAATTCAGTCTACAGTTTTTTAAGTCTAGATGTAAACAAATGTTGAGAGAGGGACTTATTTCCTACAGAAAATAGATGAAAAAATGTGCTAAAACAACCTCTTTCTCACAAGAAGACATCTTCTTCAGCACAAGGTTCAGAGTGCTTTGCAGTGGTCTGCCTGTTGCTATCTCCCTGTTCTGGCAAAGCTATTTTCTATCCAACGCCCTTGGCTTTCTTGTTCTTGCCTCTGAGCCTTTGTACATACCGTTTTCTCTGAACAGAATGTTTTTTCTCAACATCATCGCATCAGGCTATCACTGGTAATGCCTCATTTGCAGCATTTCCTAAGACACCCTCCAGATAGGAGGTACTGGGGGGCCTGAGGACATTTAGGATGTCTTGATATCCTTGGTAGTAGCTACATTGACAAGGCAGGGACATCTCTCAGAAAATCCTTGATCAGAAAATCCTAGGAGTGTACATAATTGGTGAAGACCGAAGAAAGGGGCTTTTTAAAAAAATTGAAGTTTAGTTGATTAATAATATTGTGTTAGTTTCAGGTGTACGGCATAGTGATTCAGTATTTTTGCGGACTATACTCCATTATTAGTTATTAAAAGATAATAAGTGTAGCTCCTTGTGCTATGCAGTAAACCCGTGTTGCTTATCTATTTTATATATAGTAGTTTGTACCTGTCATTTTACTACCCCTAATTTGTCTCTCCCCCCGCTTCCTTCTCCCCTCTGGTAACCACAAGTAATTAAAATCACAAGTTTGTTTTCTATATCTGTGAGTCTACATTTTTGCATGTATATTCATTTGTATTATATTTAGAGCCCACATGTAAGTGATATCATACAGTATTTGTCTTTCTCCAACTTATTTCACTTAGCATAATATTCTTTGGATCCATCCACACTGCTACATATGGCAGTATTTGATCTTTTATGGTTGAATAATATCCAGAGTGTGTGTGTGTGTGTGTGTGTGAGAGAGAGAGAGACAGAGACAGACAGAGACGTCTTCTAAATGAACTCCTGTCAAGGCATATTTGGGTTGCTTCCATAGTATATAGTGGGCTTCCCCGGTAGCTCAGTTGGTAAAGAATTTGCCTTCAATGCAGGAAAACCCAGTTCAATGGGTCAGTACGATCCGCTGGAGAAGGGATAGGCTACCCACTCCAGTATTCTTGGGCTTCCCTTGTGGCTCAGCTGGTGAAGAATCCACCTGCAATGCAGGAGGCCTGGGTTCGATCCCTGGGTTGGGAAAATCCCCTGGAAAAGGGAAAGGCTACCCACTCCAGTATTCTGGCCTGGAGAATTCCATGGACTGTATAGTCCATGGGATCGCAAAGAGTCAGACATGACTAAACGACTTTCACTTTCATAGTATATAGTACAATGAACATTGGGGTACATATTTCTTTTAAAATTAGTGTTTTTTTTTTTTTCCTAGATATATACCCTGCAATGGAATTGCTAGGTCATGTGGTAGTTATATGTTTAGTTTTTAAAGAAGCCTCCAGACTGTTTTCCACAGTGGCTGCATCAATTACATCCCCGCCAGCAGTGTACAAGGGCACCCTACTCTTAACACCATCTCCAGTGTTTGTTATTTGTAGACTTTTGATGATAGCCATTCTGACAGGTCTGAGGTGATTTCTCATTGTAGTTTTGATTTGCATTTCCCTAATAAATAGTGATGTTGAGCATCTTTTCATTAGCCATCTGTAAGTCTCTTAGCCATCTGTCTGTCTGTTTTGGAAAAATATTCAGATTTTCTGCCCATTTTTTAATTGGTTTTTTTTTAAATTGGAGTCTATCTGATTTGCAATGGTGTGTAAGTTTCAGATGTACAGCAAAGTGATTCAATTATACATATATTCATTCTTTTTTTAGACCCTTTTCTCATGTAGGTTGTCACAGAATATTGAATGGGGTTCCCTGTGGTACATAGTACGTCTTTGTTGGTTATCTTATCTTATATACAGTAGTGTGTGAAGGTTCATCCCCTTTGGTAACCATTAGTTTGTTTCCAATATCTGTAAGTCTGTTTCTGTTTTTTGAATAAGTTCACTTATATCACTTTAAAAAAAAATTTACATTCCACATATGAGTGATACCATGTGGCATTTGTCTTTGTCTGACTTGACTTCACTTAATATAATAATCTGTAGGTCCATCCATGTTGCTGGAAATGGCATTATTTGATTCTTTTTTATGGTTGAATAATATTACGTTGTAAATATGTACCACATTTTCTTTCTTCATTCCTCTGTCGATGGACATTTAGGTTGCGTTCATGTCTTGGTCGTTGTAAATAGTGTTGCATTGAACATTGAGGTGCACATATTTTTGGAATTACAGTTTTGTCTACATAGATGTCCAGGAGTGGGATTGCTGGGTCATATGGTAACTTGATTATATTTTTAGTTTCTGAAGAAACCTCCATACTGTTCTCCATTGTGACTGTACCAGTTTACATACCTACCAACAGTGTAAGAGGGTTCCCTTTTCTCCACACCCTCTCTAGCATTTATTGTTTATAGATTTTTTAATGATGGCCATTCTGATGGGGTGAGGTATTATATCATTACAGTTTTCATTTGCATTCCTCTGATAATTAGTGATGTTGAGTGTCTTTTCGTGTGCTTTTTGGCCATCTGTATGTCTTTTTTTTAATTTTTATTTTATATTGGAATATAATTGATTAACAATGTTGTGTTAGTTACAGTTTACAGCAGAGTGATACAGTTATATCTATATAGGTATCCATTCTTTTTAAAATTCTTTTCCCATTTAGGTTATTGTAGAATATTGAGACAAGGGCTATACAGTAGATCCTTCTTGGTTATCTGTTTTAAATATAGTAATATGGGGGATTTCCTGGTGGTCCAGTGGTTAGGACTCTATGCTTCTTCTGCAGAGAGCACAGGTTCGATCCCTGACCGGGGAACTAAGATCCCACATGCTGTGCAGTGTGGCCAAAAAATTAATTAGATAAAGTAGTGTGTATATGTCAGTCCCAAGCTCCCAATCTATACCCCCCACACCCTTTCTCCCTGGTAACCATAAGTTCATTCTCTACGTCTGTATTTCTGTTTTGTAAATAAGTTCATTTGCATCACTTTTTAAAAATTAGATTCCACATATGAGGGATAGCACATATTTGTCTTTCTCCATGTGA
The DNA here is from genome assembly GCF_001704415.2 of Capra hircus. Classification (NCBI taxonomy): domain Eukaryota; kingdom Metazoa; phylum Chordata; class Mammalia; order Artiodactyla; family Bovidae; genus Capra; species Capra hircus. Next base: position 55,139,355 of record NC_030828.1, on the reverse strand, counting down.
CTCCCTTCACTTAGTGTGATAATCTCCAGGTCCATCCACATTGCTCCTCTTGAATCACGGCACAGGGGTTCTCTGGTTGTGGTGCATGGTCTTAGTTCTTCAACAAGGGATCGAACCCGTGCCCCCTCCATTGGAAGGCGATTCTTGACCACTGGACCGCCAGGGAAGTCCCTTTCCCATTCTTTAGGTTGTCTTTTTGTTTTGTTGATGGTTTCCTTGGCTGTGCTATAATTTTTTTTTCCTTTTGAGTTAATCAGAACCCATTTAGAAGGGGGCTCCTTCCTTCTCCCCACTGCAACATTCCTGCATATCTGCAAATCGAGCAGCTACTAGACCTACTGACTCCTTCTGGTCTACTCTCCCATCTTTATTCTCTCCAGAACTTGCTGCATCCTCTTTCCCAAATTCACCATCTTTACCTTTGAGGCATTTTTTTCTGATCTCCATGCAGCCATTCTAAAACAGATATACCTTGGAACTTTCTGATACTAATCTGATAGTTACTTGCTTATATGGAAAACAGTATGTTGTTGTTCAGTCACTGAGTTGTGTTGGACTCTTTCGACCTCAGGGACTGCAAGGCACCGGACTCCCCTGTCCTTCACTATCTCCTGCAGTTTGCTCAGATTCATGTCCACTGAGTGGGTGATGCTATCTAACCATCTCATCCTCTGCCACCCTCTTTTCTTTTGCCTTCGATCTTTCCTGGCATTAGGGTCTTTTGCTACTGTAGAAATAGGGCTAGACCACTGAAGGATCTAGAGTTGGACTGGATCTTCAATTTCATGTATGACCCTGAGCCAGTCTCTTTTACGCCTCCCTATCAGAAGGAAGGCAAGCTCATTGGTATGCTGGCACCAGCCTGTCCTGGCCCACAAAATCTGATTGTTAAATTTTCAGTAACATTGTCAGCTGTTGCTTTTTTTTTTTTAATTATTCAGACATCAGAATATTCCTTATTTTATTTCTTGTTCTTTTTAAAATTGTGTTGAACTTTATATATATATAATACATAAAATTTTTTATTTTAATAATTTTTAAGTCTGTGACATTAAGTATATTCACATTATTGAACAACCATTACCACTTTCCAGCTCCAGAGACTTTTCATTATCTTGAACTGAAACTCTGTATTCATTGAACAATAATTCCCCTTCTCCCTTCCCCTGAGCCCCTGGTAACATTTATGCTACTTTCTTTTTTAAAAAATCAGTTTATTTTTAATTGGATGATAATTGCTTTACAATTATAATTAATAATTAATAATGCTGTGTTCATTTCTGCCATACATAACCATGAATCAACTATAGGTATATACATGCCCCTCCCTCTTGAACCTCCCTCCCCACCTTCCACCCCATCCCGCCCCTCCAGGTTTCCACTTTTCAGTTCAGTTCACTGGCTCAGTCATGTCTGACTCTTTGTGACCCCATAGACTACAGCACACCAGGCTTCCCTGTCCATCACCAACTCCCAGAGTTTACTCAAACTCACGTTCATCGAGTTGGTGATGCCGTCTAACCATCTTATCCTCTGTCGTCCCCTTCTTCTCCTGCCTTCAATCTTTCTCAGCATCAGGGTCTTTTCAAATGAGTCAGTTCTTCGCATCAGGTGGCCAAAGTAATGGAGCTTCAGCATCAGTCCTTCCAGTGAATATTCAGGACTGATTTCTTTTAGGACTGACTGGTTTGATCTCCATGCAGTCCAGGGGACTCTCAAGGGCCTTCTCCAACCACAGTTCAAAAGCATCAGTTCTTCAGTGCTCAGCTTCCTTTATAGTCCAACTCTCACATCCATGGAGAAGGCAATGGCACCCCACTCCAGTACTCTTGCCTGGAAAATCCCATGGATGGAGGAGCCTGGCTGGCTACAGTCCCTGGGGTCGTTGAGTCGGATACGACTGAGTGACTTCACTTTCACTTTTCACTTTCATGCACTGGAGAAGGAAATGGCAACCCACTCCAATGTTCTTGCCTGGAGAATCCCAGGGACGGGGAACCCTGGTGGGCTGCTGTCTGTGAGGTCGCACAGAGTCAGACACGACTGAAGCGACTTAGCAGCAGCAACAGCAGCACATCCATACATGACTACTAGAAAAACCATAGCTTAGGCTAGATGGACCTTTGTTGACAAAGTAGTGTCTCTGCTTTTTAATGTGCTGTCTAGGTTGGTCATAACTCTTCTTCCAAGGAGCAAGCGTCTTTTAATTTTGTGGCTGAGGTCACCATCTGCAGTGATTTTGGAGCCCCCCAAAATGAACTTTCTCACCGTTTCCATTGTTTCCCCATTGTTCCACTTTTTGAGTACTGCAAATACTGCTCCCAAGAACGCTGGTTCAAATATTGTTCAGTTCTCTTGGGTATATGGCTAGAAGTGGAATTGCTAGGTCATATGACAGTTCTTTGTTTAACTTTTGGAGGACCACCATACTGTTCTCCATTACAGTTAAACCATTTTACACTGCTGTTTACACTGTGTGAGAGTTGCAGTTTCTCTGTACCCTTGCCAGCGCTTGTTATTTCTGGTTGTTTCTGTTTTGAGTTTTTTGTGTACCAAGAGTTATCCTAGTGGATGTGACGTGATGTCTCCACGTGGGTCTGACCTGCATTTCCCTGATGGTCAGTGATAGTGGGCACCCTCTCATGTGCCCAGTGGCCATGTGTGTATCTTCTTTGGAGAAATCTCTATTCAGACCCCTTGTCCATTATTTACTAGGATTGTTTGCTTTTTTGTTGTTGAGTTTTAGGAGTTCTTTACATATTCTAGATATTAACCCCTTATCTGATATGTGATTTGCCGATGTTTTCTCCTGTGCATTGCCTTTTTACAAAAAAACAAAAACAAAACACCACCACTACCACCATGGAAGCTATTACAAATTAAATTATATAAGCTTAAAATTAACATATTTTAAAAATAGAAAATGCTCAAAACTTACCATTTTCTGGTTCTCTGTGCTCTTGCGTGTGCTTACATCTACTGTATCTGAGTGGTGAAAGTTCTTTACAGTGGAGTGCTCTTGTGCTTTTTTTCCCAACTCTGAGTTCAGTGACTTTGTTACTGATAGCATAAAATTGGTCCTGATATTGAAAAGCAGAGACATTACTTTGCCGTCTAGTCAAGGCTATGGTTTTTCCTGTGGTCATGTATGGATGTGAGAGTTGGACTGTGAAGAAGGCTGAGCGCCGAAGAATTGATGCTTTTGACCTGTGGTGTTGGAGAAGACTCTTGAGAGTCCCTTGGACTGCAAAGAGATCCAACCAGTCCATTCTGAAGGAGATCAACCCTGGGATTTCTTTGGAAGGAATGATGCTAAAGCTGCAACTCCAGTACTTTGGCCACCTCATGTGAAGAGTTGACTCATTGGAAAAGACTCTGATGCTGGGAGGGATTGGGGGCAGGAGGAGAAGGGGACAACCGAGGATGAGATGGCTGGATGGCATCACTGACTCGATGGACGCGAGTCTGAATGAACTCCGGGAGTTGGTGATGGACAGGGAGGCCTGGCGTGCTGCAATTCATGCGGTCGCAAAGAGTCGGACATGACTGAGCGACTGAACTGAACTGATTCTTCTAACATTTGAAAACTATTAATTTAGCAAAGAAGTCACTCCGATTATTGAGACATTCCAACATGGGACTTTGCTATTTCAATGTTGTCATATTCATGAAAGTGGAGGAAAATGTTAAATGGTACCTTCATGGTGAACTTACACTCAAAGAGCTGGCTGTTCCTTATTGACAGACACCACTGAGTAGGCTCCATAAGAGCAGGAACTCTGTCCTGCTCATCACTATAAACAGGGAACCTAGAAAATACCTGACTTGTTGAACAAATGAAGACCTTTAACTTCTCAGTGTCTCAGTTTCTCACCTGTAAATGAAGGACAATGTTCCTAAGCTACTGTCACACGGGGGTGAGGGAAAAGCCAAGGTGATAATACAGAGGAAAGTGCTCTATAAACAAGCAGCAGTAAACAAATGGAAAGAAGTGTTATTAAGATACGATGTGATATGATAATACACGTTGAGCGTATATTTTCTTTCTGTGTTGGTTAAAGGACTCTTTAATGAAATAAGGATTTTTATACAGATCATTTGTTTCAACCAAAGAAAACACGTGTTACTCACTTTATTTCTCTGAATACTTGGCAACTTTTTCTTTTGCCTGGTTCAGCTCTAGGTGCTCTAGAAAATACCGGAGAAATATATTCCTTGCCCTGAATGGGTATATAATCTGCTTATAATGATAATTTACATTAACTAACCTGGAGAACAGAAAAAAATTAAGTAATAAATGTTTGGTATTAGGCACTCTGCCAAGGATTTTAATGTGTATTCTTTTTTCTTTTTCCCTTAATAAGATGCTAAAGATACTGTGGATAGTATAATTTTTCTGGTTATAAAAGCTCTTTGCAATACCTCTGAAGTAGCATAGGCTTTCTTGTCCAGAGCATCTTGAATGCTGGTGTTTGGTTATCACCAGTAAGCAGTTAATAGGTGATCACTGTGTGCTCTCACTGTGCTAATGAGAATGTCAATGTTATGATTTACAGAGTTGGGTGAAATACAGTCTGTTAGAGAATAAAAATAGACAGCAGAGAAGCATTAGAAATATATATCCACACATACTATTAGCCACCTCTCTGCCTCTTAACAGTCTGTCTGTCTTACTCTACCAAAAATTATTTCCCTGGAATAAGTTATCTGTGTCAGGAGGACCAAAACGTGGGGGGCCAAGGGATGTACAGGGCGAAAAGCTCTGTATTTTCTATATGAGAAAATAAAATGGAAAAGAAGAGGATTAGGGTTGAGGAAGCTAGGACTCTGTCCTCCACCCCTGTATACTTTGTCTCACCCCTTAAAATCAGACTATAACTCTTAAGGGTACAGTCCCTGGCTGGTGGTTGTGGTCTTGGTATTAAACAAGTGCATAATTTGAGAAGTTAAGTGACAGGACATTTTTAATGATATGCCCCAAACTTGTATTCTTTCTTTTCAAGGTTCCATATGCACAGACCTCAGTCAGATTTTCCTGCTAAGGGTTATTTACCCACATGCCTGACCTTAATCAAATTATCCCTCATCACTTTATACAGACAGGTAGTAAGAGTAGCTCCACGTTAAAGGAGTTGGCCCTCCCCTTTTTAAAAATCTAAATCCGAGACATGGAACAAACAGATTTGTGTTTACTGCTTAACTGTTTCTTTGAGACAGAAATGATATTTTATATTTATATATTCTATTTATATTAACTTTTGTGAAAAGGTCTTTTGAAGTTTATTTCCATTAATCCTCAAAGTCTAATCCCTTGATCTAAACCACATTAAATACTTTGATGGCAGCCTGTGCTTTGAACAAATATTTCAAGTAGATAACATTAACCTAAATAATCCTGTTGTCTAATATATTCTCAGATAAAATATTGATTTAAATGCTAATATAGATATACAAGGTTCTATTTGCTTATTGCTCTTTCCTTCTACACAAAAAAGGATGAACATGTAGCCTTTCTAGACAGTGGGACTTGCTCTGCAGCCTGCAGCAGGATTTGAGAGCTGTATTTAACTTCCCAAAAAAGGCTTCATGCTATTAGATCAATGACTTGCCAAAATCAGTACTTGATACCTATGTTGCCTGATTTACAGTATACCCTGTGATCCATACTGATTAATATAGTAAGTAAGCAGGCAAATATAATCATGATAATAAAGAACTGGATCTGAAAGGTCTTAACAGTTTAGAGAGTACTTGCACATACATGATCCTGTTTGAGCCCCTCCAAAATCCTGTGAAGTCAATACAGCAGGTATGATTATCATCCCGTTTTATCCAAGGCCCCCCTGTTTCTAATGAGCTACACTTGAACCCAAGTCATCACACTCCAGGGCCTGTGCAGTTTCCATAATGCCATGCTGTGTCGGTATTACCTCAGTCAATTCAGCCACTCAGTCGTGTCCAGCTCTTTGTGACCCTATGGACTGCAATATGCCAGGCTTGCCTGTCCATCACCAACCCCTAGAGCTTGCTAAAACTCATGTCCATCAAGTTGGTGATGCCATTCAATCATCTCATCCTCTGTTGTCCCTTTCTGCTCCCACCTTCAATCTTTCCCAGCATCAGAGTCTTTTCAAATGAGTCAGTTCTTCACCTCAGGTGGCCAAAATATTGGAACTTCAGCTTCCGCATCAGTCCTTCCAATGAATATTTAGGACTGATTTCTTTTAGGATTGACTGGTTTGATCTCCTTGCAGTCCAAGAGACTCTCAAGAGTCTTCTCAAACACCACAGTTCAAAAGCATCAATTCTTCGACTCTCAGCTTTCTTTATAGTCCAACTCTCACATCCATGCATGACTACTGGAAAAACCATAGCCTTGACTAGATGGATCTTTGTTGGCAAAGTAATGTCTCTGCTTTTCAATATGCTGTCTAGGTTGGTCACAGCTTTTCTTCAAAGAAGCAAGCATTGGAATATCACCTATTTCAGTGTATATTGAAGAAATACAGTATTTGCATATAAAAACATTAACTGTCTTATATAAAGACTATAATGATTTCTTGGTAAAACACTTCATTAGCATAACAAATTCCTGTTTCACAGCTCAGTACTTGTTGGTCTGTGTTCTAAGCCATTTTAGTGGTTGTTAGTATTTTCCCCTCTCTGATCAGGTCTGCCACGTTTTGTCATCACTTTGGGTTTGCAGATGATGTTGTTTAATGCAGTTGCTCTGTAGAGAATGAGATAGTGGTGAGGACTGCTAGCATAGCTGAAAAGCAGAGAGCACGGCTGCTTTGGGTCCTGTGAGCTGGCTCGTCTCTTCTGTCAGACTCTCAACAAGGAATTTCTTCACATCTCGTCGCTTCCTAGACCCGAATGTTGCATTCTAAACCTTTTTCTGTTCTCTGGCAAGATAATAAGGGTAACGCACATATGAATCAACCTTTCATTTACTTAAAAGGATAATCCTGCAGTAAAGGAGGAAATTACATCTACTCTGATCTTCGAATACCGGGCGAAAGGAAACCATTCCTAAGCACACAGTCCTTCGATATGATGTAACCTTTTTCATCTAACAAACATTTTCCCCTAGTAACTCTTTGTGCTGGCACACCATGAAAGGAAGCATGTAGACTTGGCAGTTGAACCCTGAAGTTTGTGTCTAAAAAATTATTGCAGTTTATGTGCCAGGGGTTTAAGTGACATTTGTCATTTGCCTGGGCAAAGACATTTCCAAAATTAAAAAGGATGACCTTATTTCACTTAGTGAAATGAAAGGAACTCTTTAATGGAGCCCATTTGGAGTAGTTGTTCATAGTGTAATGCTGTCAAAAAAAATGAGAGTGAGAGTTGTATTTTATATTTTTTGTTATCAGAAGAAAATACACTCCTAAAATAGTCTCAGTAGGACTTGCTTGGTTCTCACTGAGAACCTCATAATGCCATTTTTTTTTTTAGTTTTTTATTTTTTAAATTTTAAAATCTTTAATTCTTACATGCGTTCCCAAACATGAACCCCCCTCCCACCTCCCTCCCCATAACATCTCTCTGGGTCATCCCCATGCACCAGCCCCAAGCATGCTGTATCCTGCGTCAGACATAGACTGGCGATTCAATTCTTACATGATAGTATACATGTTAGAATGCCATTCTCCCAAATCATCCCACCCTCTCCCTCTCCCTCTGAGTCCAAAAGTCCATTATACACATCTGTGTCTTTTTTCCTGTCTTGCATACAGGGTCGTCATTGCCATCTTCCTGAATTCCATATATATGTGTTAGTATACTGTATTGGTGTTTAGGTGAAAATTTGGCACAGATTTTTTTTTTTTTTTTTTGAGTTGAAAACAGTGGTCACAGCACAATTGGTTATTTATGAGAGAAGCACTGATAAACTCTGGGAATATACCTTTTTCATAATTTAGATATTTCCAGTAATGATAGTTTTAACTTCTGGTATTTGAGAAAAATTTAAAAGTTAGAAATGCAAACTGCAAAATATTGACTTTCAGAAATCAATGTGTGCTTTCATTGGGGAACAAACTGTTACAAAATCTCTGAGGTGGGGAATGAGGCAGGAAGAGGGCAGGGCACAACTGTTTAAAGAATGATGTAGCCCAGGAGGACACAACACAAGCTAGTTAAAACGGACCAGCTAGGTCTAATGGTGGACAAGTTGACTTCCACTAAACCTGAGTCTCATTATATGCTCATTGCAATATATTAGCTAAATGACACACCCACAGGCGCTATGACAGTTCCAAGGCAGACCACAAAAGGCCCAAAAGTGGGTGGTGGCCCAATTTCAGAAAATGCCCTGCTTCCCCCAAATAGTTGAAATAATCTTCCCACTTATTAACCTATGAAATTACCCACTCCTATAAAAACTGACAGCCTGTACCCGGGGACCTCTCACCTTTGCCCACACTCTGTCTCCGGAGTAGTATTTTAGGTAAACCCCAAAGATGATCATGTTAAACCTGGGTTAATTTATCTCCCCGGCCAGTGTCATCCTATTAATTGAGATCAGTGAATGACACTAGTGGCATGTACTGTGATTCTTTCCCCCAACGCTTCTTAACATCATATCTTTTCAGCGCAGATGTTTGGGAAATTGGTCACTGAATTTGAAAGAGGTGTATCTGTGTTATGTTTTTCTTACATCTATAAATAGGATGGCTAGGCATGTTTAATTTGGTAGGGAAGCTTTATCATTTCATACCATTTTCTGTGACAGACTTGAAACGATTAAATACACTTAAATTCTAAGATGGTTCCTCACTAAATGTAATTAAAAGTGTGTAACTTTGCAAAACCTAAAGGTGTCCAAAGAACGATGCTCTCTGCAATCTTGAGGGAGATTTAGAGTCTGTGCAATACCCAGGAAGACTGTGGAAATTTGCACTCACGCGATCATTAATTCACTTGTGCACACATGCATGCTTATTGTGGCATTGATCTCTGCCTTTCCTAGCACCCGTGATGCGCCCTCTTATCCAAAAGGCTCAAAATCCAGATTTACTGCTTCATGAAGAGGAAGTCCAGTCTGGAATGAGTCTTTTGCTTCCAATCCTGGCTGGCGTTCAAAAAAGCATTTAATCCTCTGGAGCCTGGCATGAGCATCAGACTTTAGTCTGCCTGCCTGACTCCACCAAGTGAGGCTGCTCTCCCTCCCGGGTCTTTCTGCCCACCTCCGCATAGACTTGCGTGGACCTCCCAACAATAGCCACCAAACACCAAGAACTGTGGTACTAAGATCTTAACAGGCTCCATCCTGCCGTAACCAGTTTCATGTCTGATTACTCCTCATCACTTACCTTCCATGTACAGGAAGCTGGTCATAAGTGACCCCAGTCCCTGCTCAGGCATTTCTGCTTTAACGCGTTCACCCATCCTCTGGACTACTTTCTCTGTCTGTCTCTTTCTTTCTCATGTTCTCTCTCTCCATAGCCTATCAAAAGCATCCCACCTCTGTTTTGAATTTCCGGTGATCTCCACCTCACCCTCATTTTCTATTTCACTTATAGACATTACCACACTTATCAGGTGGTGTTCCTGTGTTTTCTATTCTGTGTCAACCTTGAGTCATCTAATGAGATCATAAACCCCTGTGAGGCCAGAAAGGATTTCAAATGCTTCTTTTGTGTTCCTTATTGTCTCTATCAATAATAAATACTTATTCAGTAAGTAGCCCTTAGTAATACCCAGGGACATAATAGTGATAGAATTTATTGAGCCCTTACTCTGTATTAGGCACCATGTACATTATCCTGTTCAGTCCTCCCATCAACTCCATGAAATGAGAACTCTGATGACATCCTTGTTTTTCACTTGACACTCAGTGAAATTACACAGGTAGTAAGTGGTAGGGCTGCAAAGATTTAAATCCAGACCTGTTTGACTCACAGCCCGTGAAAATAAACAACTACATTTCCTTTGTCTTCGGTGTTTCTTTGCCTGGGGGGACAAAAGTCTAGATAAGCAATAACCTTCTAGGAGCCTGGGGATTCCCAGAGGGACTTATTCATTCATTTTGTCAATGTTTGTCAGTATCTATTGAATGCTTAATAGGAAGAGGCTTTAGAAACTTGCACATAACTGTGGAGGTGGACAGATGGTGAGTTCAGGGAGGGAAAACAAGAGGCAAGCAGTAAAGACAGATGGATACTCACAAATATGAATTGAACAACTCATTTGTTCCCTCTTTAAAAAAAAAAATTATTGGAGGATAGCTGATTTACAGTGCTGTGTTTCAGATGTACTGCAAAGTGATTCATTTCTGCATATACGAATATTCAGTCTTTTTCGAATTCTTTACCCGTATAGGTTATTACAGAATATCGGTTCCCTGTGCTATACAGTAGGTCCACTCCTATGTAGAATCTAGTTATAAAAATGATACAGCTTACTTACAAAACACAGACTCACAGATTTAGAGAACAAATATGTGGTTACCAGAGGGGAAATGTGGGGGAAGGGGGATAAATTAGGAGTTTGGGATTCACGTACGTACACTCCTGTATAGAAACTAGGTAGCCATCATTCCCTCTTTAACCCTTGGAGTTGAAACCTGACTTGTGACCCTACCCCACGTCCAGGGAAACTGCTCCTCGCCGGCCCACCAGCATTTCCCCAAGTCCTGTCCTCTCGTCCCGCTGTGCCCTTCCGGTTGTGACCTCCCACTGCTTCCCGAGCCTCTTGCCTCGGTTATTTCCTGTGACAGTCTGCTGAGTCTCCAATTATTGTCCTGAAGACTGCTCTTTTTGTTTCCTCCTCCGGCCCTTGTTCTCATCCTGTATGCAGGCATCCCCTCAGGTTCTGCCCTTGACCCTCGTCTCTCCTCCTTGTAAACTCTCTCCCTGGTAGCTCTCATCCGTTTTCATGATGTCAGCTCCCGTTTGTATGCAGGATGCGCTCTCATCTGTAGCTTCAGCAATCCAGACCTCTCCCCAGGGCTTTAGTCCCACGTTTCCAACAGCCTGTCAGGTAGCTTCAGTCAGTTCAGTTCAGTCACTCAGTTGTGTCCGACTTTGTGACTAGCACTTCAGTATATCCAAAACCACACATCATCTGTTCTCTCAAGCCTCCTGTTTCTCTCCTGGGGACCCTATTCTTGAAAGACATCAGCATTCTCCAAGTGACCTTTGACTCGTCTCTCTTGCGCATCCCGACAGTAGTCAGCAGTCTGGACCTGTTGACTGTATGTCCTAAATAGCCATTGCCTCTGTCACTTAATTTCCATTCCCACAAACTTCATTATGACCGGGTTAATCTCTCCAGAGAGTAGCTCTGAGCATCATTAACTCTCTAGTCAAAACTTTAAAGGACATAAAGTATTAAGAAGAAGGAAATGAAGGGAGGGAGGAAAGAAAGAAAGGAGACGAGGCCTCCTTAACTGAGCACCCAAGACCCCAGCCTTCCTTCCTTCCTTGGTCCACCAGGCACAAGCAACAGACCTCTGCTGCCACTGGCCACACACTCTCATGACCTCTCTGAACACATGTGTGTCTGGGTATCTCTCACTTGCATTTCAGTTATTAGCATTTGTGTTTCTCCCTACTATGAGAGATCATGGGCTCTCATCTTGTTCACCCAGTGCCCCCACTGTACCCAGCACTGTGCTTTAACGCCTAGTAGATACTCACGGCCAAAGTCTTTTCCAGTGAACTGAACTGAACTGAACTGATACTCACCGAAGTGTTGAGTAAAGAAGTGTGACCTTGCCTGCACCTGCCCCCGTTACTGCTCTTTTGCTCAGCATAAAGGGTAAATGGAAGATTTCGCCATTGTATGTGGCTTAGGTTTACGTCTGTTGCCTCTTTCTTTGCCTCTGTCAGGAAGATGGTTTGTGGGGTCTGATGCTGGGGGGCAGGTTCTTGCACAGCTTCCTCTATGAGGTTAGGCATCACTGAAGCCAAGTAGCGCCTCTGTCATGATTATTTCCAGGCAACCCACCGTGTTCTGCAGCCACTTTGGTCTATTGCTGAGTGTAAAGTGGGAACAGAAGGCGACTTGCTGCCCTCTGGAGTATTTTGGGTAATTCATAGCCAAGCCATCCATGGCAGAAAGTTCCCTTGGCAGAACAGATGCAGCCAATTCCAGAGATTGAATCTGATCAATCTTCATGGATAGCTCTCTTATAAATAGAAATGAACCCTTGTGGCCAACATGGTGCATAAATTGTATAATAAATATTTCAAAGTCCCTTCGAAGTTCAGGGTATGCTATTAGAGGAATAGCCTGTTTACCATGACTAATATATTCAGGTTCTAAAACAATGCATCATAAATCCAGTGTTTATTCCTGGACAGGGTTCTTATTTGAATTTCTGCCTTCTTTCCTATCCCGATGAATGACTTAGAAAGGAACGTAAACATATTATCTATCACCTTTTCCCCTTAAACCTAAAACCTGAAACAAGTCCTTGCAAACTATACTCTGGGTCTTAGTACCTCGAGGTCCCTAGGAGGCCATTGCCCGCCCCCCAAAAAAACACATAACTTTAAAGAGCTACAGAGAGATAAATGTCTCTCCCATCTTTGTGATTTCTTTTCAACTGCTATGAAGGTTGCCCACTCAAACTTGGTGATAACTTCTGGGGCTAGTTCTTACTCTTGCTAACATTATCACTTAGATGTCCTTGATGTGCTGCTACGGTTCGTCTCCTCAGAAACCTGGAGAAAGGAGAGAGAGTGGGAGCCGAGGCGGCCCTGACTCATTCACTTATTCTTTACTTATTCACTCCTTTTTGTTCAACAAGCATGTTATTTACTATTTGCTAGGCACTGAGGTCGGAGAAGGCAATGGCACCCCACTCCAGCACTCTTGCCTGGAAAATCCCATGCACGGAGGAGCCTGGTGGGCTGCAGTCCATGGGGTCGCTAAAAGTCGGACACGACTGAGCGACTTCACTTTCACTTTTCACTTTCATGCATTGGAGATGGAAATGGCAACCCACTCCAGTGTTCTTGCCTGGAGAATCCCAGGGACGGGGGAGCCTGGTGGGCTGCCATCTCTGGGGTCACACAGAGTCGGACACGACTGAAGTGACTTAGCAGCAGCAGCAGCAGCAGGCACTGAGGTCTGAGGATGGGAAAGACATGGTTCCTGCCCTCAGAAAACTTACTGTTAGTGGAAGAGGGCCACTAAATAGTCAAAGGTAACGTTTCTGAACTTTTTTTAGGTCAGAGACTCCTGTGAGAATGTTTAAAATATTTGTCTGTTTATTTGGCTGCATTGGATCACAATATCTTCACTGTGTCATGTAGGATCTTTCATTGCAATGCATGGACTCTCTAGGTGCGACATGCAGACTTCATTGTTCTGCAGTATGTGGGATCTTAGTTCCCTGACCAGGGATTGAACCCATGTCCCCTGTATTACAAGGCAGCTTCTCAACCACTGGACCACCAGGGAAAACCCCTCCTTTGAGAATTTAATGAGATTATGAGCTTCTCCTTCCACCACTGAAAATAGATACATACAAAATTTTGACTACAAAAACCACTGATGTACCCCATGTGAAAAATATCTGGCCTTCCTTACCATATGTAAAATAGCTAGCTAGTGGGGAGTTGCTGTATAGCACAGGGAACACAGGCTGGCGTTCTCTGACAACTTAGAGAAGTGGGGTGGGGGTGGGGTGGAGAGGAGGTTCAGGAGGGAGGGAATGTACTTCTGGCCGATTCATGTTGTATGGCAGAAACCAACACAATATTGTAAAACAATTATCCCCCAATTAAAAATGAATTTAAAAAAAAATCTGGTCTTATAGGTGCTCGGAAATGCAGCGTGTTAGGATGTTACTCTCCAATTTCATCAGCAGACAGAGAACCGGAAGGTATTTTAAATAGTGCTCTCAAGAGGAGAAAATGCATCAAATGTGTACATTAACTCCAAATGAAATTCTAGGCCCTCACACTATCATAGAAATTAAAAGCAGAAAGCCTCATATGTAGATTCACACAAGTTATATAAAAGTGATCCAGTTTTCTCTGGAACTCTTATTTGGTGTTTATTTGAAGCCCCTTGAACCACTGGTATGGGTATATTACGTACTAAATTCCTGGTGAGAACACCTTCCTTCTTGGGGGAGAATATTAGTTTGAAGTGTGGATTTGAGAATCATTGACCCAAACTGCTGTTATGCATTAAAAATCAAATTGTGGCTTACAGAAAATCTATAATCAAGCTATACTGCCAGAATAGGAGACGAAGTAATTCCTGGGCCTGGAACCTCACTAATTTATTCATTCAGCATCACCAAATGTTTGTTGAATGTCCACTGCATGCTAGGCATCATGCTGGACATGTGGAGTACATCAGTGAACAAAACAGACAAGAATTCATGCTCTCAGGGAGCTAAAATTCCGGCTGACAGCCAGGAGTGGATGATAAATAATTAACATAATGAATGAATAAATTATATGATATGTGAGAAGGTGCCTGTTGTTAGAGAAGAAAAAACCTTAGGGCAGCATAAGGAGGATAGCCCTGGTGGGTGAGGTGTAGTCTCAAACCCAGGAGTCAGTGTGGGCCTCATTGAGAAAGTGAGATCCAGCACTTGAAGAAAATGAGGAATTGTTTTTTGCAGAGCAGAGGCCTTAAATGGGAGTGTATGACAGACAGCAAAGAGTCTAGCATGTCTGGACTAAGATGATTGAGACGAAAGTGAGAAATGAAGGCTGTTAGATCATGTAGGGCCATTTGAAGCCGTTGACTTTGGCTTTTACTCCGGGTAAAATAGGTAGCTAGCCATTACAGGGTTTTAGCAGAAGAGTGATTTACATTTTATTTTCTTTAAAAAAGAAACTTTATTAGAGTTGATTTACAATGTTGTGCTAGCTTCTGCTGTGCAGCAAAGTGTGTCAGTTATGTATGTATGTACACGTATCCACTATTTCTTAGCTTCTTTTCCCATGTAGGTCATCACACAGTATTGAGAGTTCCCTGTGCTAAGAATAGGTCCTTATTAGTTATGAGTGAAGTAAGTCAGATAAAAAAAAGACAATTATCATATTATATTGCTTGTATGTGAAATCTAAAAAAAAAAAGGTCAATTTATTTACAAAACAGAAATAGAGTCACAGATGCATAAAACAAATTTATGGTTACCAGGGGAGAAAGTGGGGAGGGATAAGTTGGAAGACTGGGATTGACAAGTACTGCTACTGCTAAGTCACTTCAGTCGTGTCCGACTCTGTGCGACCCCATAGACGACAGCCCACCAGGCTCCCCCGTCCCTGGGATTCTCCAGGCAAGAACACTGGAGTGGGTTGACTTACATTTTAAAAGGACAACTCTCGCTCCTGTGTTGACATAAGACTAAGAAGCGAGGAGGGCAAGTGGGAGAAGTCTAAGCCCAGGATAGTGGTGGGGGCTTGGATCAGCATGGCTGGTAAAAGTGGAGGTGTAGGGAAGGAGTAGATTCTGAATGTATTTTGAAGGCAGAAGTGACGAGGTTTCCTGTCATATTCGATACAGGGTGTAATGTCAGGCTGGATGAAGCACAGGCTGGAATCAGGACTGCCAGGAGAAAATATCAATAACCTCCGATACACAGATGACACCACCCTTATGGCAGAAAGTGAAGGAGAACTAAAGAGCCTCTTGAAGAAAGTGAAAGAGGAGAGTGAAAAAGCTGACTTAAAACTCAGCATTCAGAAAACTATGATCATGGCATCCAGTCCCATCACTTCATGGCACATAGATGGGGAAACAATGGAAACAGTGACAGACTTTATTTTGGGGGGCTCCATAATCACTGCGATGGTGATTGCAGCCATGAAATTAAAAGACGCTTACTCCTTAGAAGAAAAGCTATGAACAACCTAGATAGCATATTAAAAAGCAGAGACATTACTTTGCCAACAAAGGTCCCATCTAGTCAAAGTTATGGTTTATCCAGTGGTCATGCATGGATGTGAGAGTTGGACTATCAAGAAATCTGAGCACTGAAGAATTGATGCTTTTGAATTGTGGTATTGGAGAAGACTCTTGAGAGTCCCTTGGACTGCAAGGAGATCCAACCAGTCCATCCTAAAGTAAATCAGTGCTGAATATTCATTGCATGGACTGATGCTGAGGCTGAAACTCCAATACTTTAGCCACCTGATGCAAAGAACTGACTCCTTGGAAAAGACCCTGATGCTGGAAAAGATTGAAGGCTGGAGGAGAAGGGGATGACAGAGGATGAGATGGTTAGATGACATCACCAACTTGACAGACATGAGTTTGAGTAAGCTCCAGGAATTGGTGATAGACAGGGAAGCCTGGTGTGCTGCAGTCCATGAGATCACAAAGAGCTGGACATGACTAAGCCACTGAATTGAACTGAACTGATGTGAGAGAGAGAGAGAGAGGAAGAGTCAGGGATGAATACAAGATTTTGTCCTGAGCTACTAGAAGGATAGAGTTGCCATCAACTGAAATGGAAAAGGTTGTGGGTGGAGCCCATTTGGAATGAAAGAGCTAGAGTTTAATTTCCCAGTGTTACATCACTTGGGAATTCTCAAACTACTTTTGTTGCATCTGGGATTAAGCTCATAAGTAAAGGTGAGACTAATAGGAGCCAGGTCTCTCCCTGTCAGAAAACGGAGTTACAAGTGTGGAAAGAGGGAAGACTGGAATGGACCATGTGATGTTGGATTAGAATTGTAATTATCGGTATGAACTCACTGTTTTTAATATATAGATACATAGGTATAGAAATGGATATAAATACACACTCTCAAACATATTTTCTTAACTCCATCATTGAAAAGACTGGAAAGGAATAGCATTCCACAAACAATGAGCACACAACACCTACATGTAGGTTTTTAAATATCATTCTCCACTAGAGAAATCCGGTACTCTGGAGAAATAGCTAATTCCAGACTGGGTCATAGAAAGGGTAGATGAGCCCAGGACATCTTACTGTGCCAGGAAGTAAGAAAGCACTCATAATAATAATACAGGCATGTTGAGAAGACACAGGAACAAACTTGAAAGGATTCCACTGGCCAAATCTGGGACTATAGCATTAGCTTAAATATGAATAAGACGTGTAGATAAGATAATATTATTGTATCAATGTTACTTTCCTGATTTGGATAATTGCACTGTGGTTATGTTGAAGAATGTCCTGGTTCTTAGGAAACATCACAAGCATTGGGGGAGTAACGAGCCATCATGTCTGCAACTTACTCTCGAATGGCTCAGAAAATAACACTGATATATATCACCACATATATGGGTAGAGAAAGAATGCTTAAGTAAATATGGAAAAATGTCAACAGGGAATCTTGGTGAAGGGGATAGAGGATTTCTTAATATTATTCTTGCAAGTTTTCTGTAAATCTGAAATCATTTCAAAACAAAAAATTACAAAGAGAAGTTCGGTGTTGGACATACGGAGTTAGAGTAGTAGACATCCAAATGGAGATGTCACACAGACAGTACCATATCCTGGAGTTTGAGATAAAGGTTTGGGCTGAAGATGAACAATTGAGGGGTCTCCATTATAAATGGAGTTTAATGCTAAAGGAGTATGTCAAGGCTGTATATTGTCACCCTGCTTATTTAACTTATATGCAGAGTACATCATGAGAAATGCTGGGCTGGATGAAGCACAAGCTGAAATCAAGATTGCTGGGAGAAATATCAGTAACCTCAGATACGCAGATGATACCACCCTTCTGGCAGAAAGTGAAGAAGAACTAAAGATCCTCTTGATAAAAGTGAAAGAGAGTGAAAAAGTTGGTTTAAAACTCAACATTCAGAAAACTAAGATCATGGCATCTGGTCCCATCATTTCATGGCAAATAGATGGGGAAACAGTGGAAACAGTAGCTGACTTTATTTTTCTGGGCTCCAAAATCACTGCAGATGGTGACTGCAGCCATGAAATTAAAAGACGCTTACTCCTTGGAAGGAAAGTTATGCCCAACCTAGACAGCATATTAAAAGCAGAGACATTACTTTGCCAGCAAATGTCTGTCTAGTCGAGGCTATGGTTTTTCAATGGTCATGTATGGATGTGAGAGTTGGACTATCAAGAAAGCTGAGTGCCAAAGAATTGATATTTTTGAACTGTGGTGTTGGAGAAGACTCTTGAGAGTCCCTTGGACTGCAAGGAGATCCAACCAGTCCATCCTAAAGGAGATCAGTCCTGGGTGTTCATTGGAAGAGCTGATGTTGAAGCTGAAATGCAAATACTTTGGCCACCTGATGCAGAGAGCTGACTCATTTGAAAAGACCCTGATGCTGGGAAGGATTGAGGGCAGGAGGAGAAGGGGACGATGGAGGATGAGATGGTTGGATGGCATCACCGACACAGTGGACATGGGTTTAGGTGGACTCTGGGAGTTGATGATGGACAGGGAGGCCTGGCGTGCTGCATTTCATGGGGTCGCAAAGAGTCAGACACGACTGAGTAACTGAACTGAAGGCTATGAGAATTAACAAGACTACCAAGGGATTAAGTTGAGGTAGACCAGAACCAAGGACTGAGTCCTGGAACAATTAAATAATTTATATTTCCCTCCAATAATGCTCTTTACTTCACTTTTAGTTCGTTGTCAGAGATGAAGAACTTGGGATTTGTCTAAAAGGCAGTTGTAAACCTGAAAGGAACACTGTTAACAGCTGCAGAATGGAATTACTGTGTGTTTCCTTCCTATCTGCAGTATTCAGTGACCCCCAGCTCAGTTTTTTCTGCAGATGTTTTGGTGCCTGATTACCAGCAGGTTGTCCACAGAGATTATCTGTGTTCTAGAAAACAGTGTCATCTTGCATGGTGAATGGCAGCTGGGTAGCAACAGGCCTGCCTGTCTCACAGCAGGGCAGAACTTGGGGATGCAAACAGTCTTCCATTCAGAAATCACAGGCAAACTTTGGGATGCTGAAATCAGCCCTCCTCACACAAGTTCCTCTCGTCAGTTTCCCGGTAGAAAGCGGCTGTGCCGCAGCAGATAGAAACCAGCAGCTGGCCATGATTAGATCTGAAAGAGCACCCCCTTGTTTCCGCTTTAGTGTGCAAACCTCAGTGTCTGCCGCTGTGAATGGCAGTGGAATTTGGGGGGCTGTACTTAAAGTGAGTGAACCAGTGACCCTAACAGTCCTGACAGATATCCTTCCCGCCCACTGCTGGGTCACGTATACACTGTCTCTGATCGGTATGCTTGTTTGAAACTAATGTCAAAGGCAATGTGTAGTGTTGGCACTAATTTTTGACAAGAAACTAGAAATAAACCCTTTGTTCACCAGCCCAAAGATTTTCCATCAGAGGAACCTCTGTCTCTCCTTTGATACCTTTACTGTGCCCTGGAAAATGTTTCTGTGCTTATCTTCCAGGAAACATCATTCTTTCCACCCAATCAATCATAAGCATAAATCTCATACAGCACTTGGTAACTTACAAGCCCTTGTACATCCATTGTCTCATCTAATCTTGACAACAGAACTAGAGAGAGCCTTATCCCCATTTTATAGAGAAAGAAACATAGCTAAGATCCTATACCATCAGTAAGCAGCTGTGACTCTTTTCCCTGGTGGATTGGTATAGAATGTATCTGAGTTTCCACATGGAACCAGTTGAGGAAATACAGTTTTATTAATCGCATTATCTAATAAAGTCTCTCCAGTGTGATGGAGGAAATATCTCATACAGAACATATAGGGGAGAGCGACATACACACATTATTGAGACTATGTATGAAATAGATCACTGATGAGAACCTACTGTATCACTCAGGGAACTCAGTGCTCTGTGGTGACCTAAATGGGAAGGAAATCTAAGAAAGGGGATATATGTGTACGTGCCGTGATTTGTTTTGTGGTACAGTAGTTACAATGGCACCCCACTCCAGTACACTTGCCTGGAAAATCCCATGGACGGAGGAGCCTGGTGGGCTGCAGTCCATGGGGTCGCTAAGAGTCAGACACGAATGAGCGACTTCACTTTTCACTTTCATGCACTGCACAAGGGTATGGCAACCCACTCCCATGTTCTTGCCTGGAGAATCCCAGGGACAGGGGAGCCTGTTGGGCTGCTGTCCATGGGGTCACACAGATTCGGACATGACTGAAACGACTTAGCAGCAGCAGCAGCAGCAGATACTACTACAGCTATACTCCCTATCACAAAGTTGTAAAGCAGGTATACTCCAACAAAAATTAATTTTCTAAAACAGCAACATCGAGGAGAAAAAGCTTTTAAAGACCTACTGGAGACGGATGGAACTTCTCAGTCTTGTGAAACTTGAGAAATGTATCTTTTGTTGTTGTTTGGAGGCAACAGAATCATATGAACTGAAATGATTGTTGTGTGTGTTGTATATGACCATCCTGATTTTTCCTGAAAGAATGGAGATGTTTTCTTGTCTTGTTGGCAAGTATCCTCTAAATTATAGGGAGAATACTATCATTGTTAGACTTCAGCATTATAAAGACTTATCACTGGAGCTCAAGCCCAGGGAATATAGTCATTCACTTGGGCAGCAGAGCTGTATCAAGAAAGTGCAGGGGAAGGGAGACTGTAGGCAAGAAGAGAATTTCTTATATGGAGAAAGACTAGGTTGCATCAGCGGTTCTGGCATCCTGGGTTGTTGCTAATAGACACGCTGAAGGGGATGTGATGAACGATACAAGAGAATGCATTGGTAAGAATATATCCTTTACAGCCTTACTGTAAAGAATGAGGAATTTCAACTGTGATCCATTCTGCTTTCCTAGAGCCAGAAATATGTTTTCTTGAGAAATGTCAAGAGTACTCTTTGAGTGTGGTTTGGGGAGAGGAGCAAACACCTGGGCAAATGATGTAGAGATGTAGAGCAAAGATGCTGTGAAATACACCATTTTTGGTGAAAACCAGATAAAACTTGAGAGACCCTGTCCCGGCCTTTATCATCACAAAGATCATTTTTCTTTGTTGTAGCCATGCGTTCTGGGAAACAAACTCACTCAGAAGGACAATGCAGATAGTGGAGTGCAGTTTATTACACCGGCGGGCCCAAGGCAGAGTCTCCTCTTAGCCAAGGACCCCAACCAGTTTTTGTGAAAACCTTATATACCCTAAGTGTACTTGCTCAAACCCATCTCCCCAAATTCCTTGAAACTAGTCTGGACAAGGTAAAAGAGAGGTACAGTCAGCGTTAACCCATGATTCATGTGTCACAAGACTAGATAAACAGTGGATATTTATCAATAGGCATGTGGTCATATCCTGATAAACATAATGGAGTTTACCACTTTGTTCTGTTACAGAGATAATTCAGTGGATTCAGTTCAGTCGCTCAGTTGTGTCTGACTCTTTGCAACCCCATGAATCGCAGCACGCCAGGCCTCCCTGTCCATCACCAACTCCCAGAGTTCTCGGTGATGCCATCCAGCCATCCCATCCTTGGTCGTCCCCTTCTCCTCCTGCCCCCAATCCCTCCCAGCATCAGGGTCTTTTCCAATGAGTCAACTCTTCGCATGAGGTGGCCAAAGTACTGGAGCTTCAGCTTTAGCATCATTCCTTCCAAAGAAATCCCAGGGCTGATCTCCTTCAGAATGGACTGGTTGGATCTCCTTGCAGTCCAAGGGACTCTCAAGAGTCTTCTCCAACACCACAGTTCAAAAGCATCAGTTCTTCGGCGCTCAGCCTTCTTCACAGTCCAACTCTTACATCCATACATGACTACTGGAAAAACCATAGCCTTGACTAGATGGACCTTAGTCGGCAAAGTAATGTCTCTGTTTTTGAATAAGCTATCTAGGTTGGTCGTAACTTTTCTTCCAAGGAGTAAGCATCTTTTAATTTCATGGCTGCAATCACCATCTGCAGTGATTTTGGAGCCCCCCAAAATAAAGTCTGCCACTGTTTCCCCATCAATTTCCCATGAAGTGATGGGACCGGATGTCATGATCTTCATTTTCTGAATGTTGAGCTTTAGGCCAGCTTTTTCACTTTCCATTTTTACTTTCATCAAGAGGCTTTTTAGTTCCTCTTCACTTTCTGCCATAAGGGTGGTGTCATCTGCATATCAGAGATTATTGATATCAGAGATAATTAGCATATTGTTTTAGGCAACAAAGAGTCCAAGTACAAGGGCTGAGGCTCTTTTATTGGTGGGGTAGGGGGGTGTCTGGTTTTCCATTGGTTTGCCGTTTCTATAGACACCAGGCACAAAGTTCAGAGTCCACTGGGAGGGTGACCATGTGTGTAGCCTAATGTTCGCAGCCTGGCCTAACTTGGAGTCCAGCTCTGTCTGTTTGCTCCTTCGCCTTCTGGTACCAGCAACATTCTTCTCATAAGATAGGTCCCCTGTGTTTCACCCCTTGAAAGTGGGGTCTCAACCTTCTCTCTTTTCCTTGGACCCACCCTGACCAGAGTATACCCAAGCAGTTCTTATCTGTGTTTGTGCTTTCTAGCACAGTGTCTCTCACTTTAACTCCACACTGAAATCATTGGGAGCTTTAAAGAAATACTGATGTATGTATTATTTTTTAAAGAGCTCTCCACATGATCCTAATGTGTAGCCAAAGTGAAGAATTCTGTTCAAGAGCAGTGATTCTCAAGCTTTGATGTGCAAGCGAGTCATCTAGGGATCTTGTTAAACGGAAGTTTCTGGTTTCAGTAGATCCAGCCTAGAGCCTGAGCTTCTGCATTTTTAACAAGCTACCAGGTGTTACAGAACACTTTGAGTAGCAATATTCTGCAACAGGGATTCTCAAATTCTGGTCACAAGAATTTGACAAGTAACAAGTAACAAGATCACCTGGAGAGACTTCTAGTATCCTGTCCTGAAAGTTTAAAAAAAAAAAAGCCTGAATAGTCTGAAAATGTAATCACTCTTCTTGGATCCAAAAGAGAAGAGAGGATACAGGGCAAATCAGTGCCCCCACCCCAAGACTGGAGAGACCAGTGAATATAGGGAGTCACAACTTAGCAAAGCAGAAACTGCCAAAGGGACCAGTGTCCTAGTAGAAAAATCTGAACTATAATTGACAAATTGCAGAAAGTTGAGTATGGACAACTATGAGAGTTAAACTCTAGGGGACCAATACATAAGGTTTCCCACAACACTGTGAGATTAGCCACTTGGAGCTGCTCCAGGCTCACACAATAAATATCAGAGAAAAATTCCCTCATGTTTCCTGCAGGCGGGCCCGAGGGGTAAAAGTGGGATGAGAAAAGGGACCATTTTTACATATACCAGAGCACTCTATTCTTCTTAATAAAGCTGACCCTAAGAGAAGCTAATTAACCAGAGCAACACCCTCAGATGGAGCTTCCTTGGTGCCTCAGTGGTAAAGAACCCCCACCTGCCACTGCTGGAGACACAGGTTCGATCCCTGGGTCGGGAAGATCCCCTGGAATAGGAAATGGCAACCCACTCCAGGATTCTTGTCTGGGAAATCCCATGGACAGAGGAGCCTGGTGGGCTGCAGTCCATGGGGTCCAAAGAGTCGGCCACGACTGAATGAGGGAGCACTCACGCGTGCATCCTACTCAGATATTATCAGAGCCTAACTGACCTAGGGAAAGAAGATATCCAGCTGCAACCCACTCTAGCCATCCTATCCCACCTAAACAGGGGGAGGAAAAAGCTGAGAAATACTTCCGAAGTTCACAGTCCAGAGGCACAGGGTCACAAATAGATTGAGATCTAGTATAGGAATTTAGTATGCTTCCCCTCACACGTGCCTTATCATATTACTAAAAACTTATTTAACAGTTCCCTGTACCCAGTACCTCATGTCTAGAATCAATTAAAAAAGAAAATACAAGGCATTCTGAAAGACAAATAACACAATTTTAAGAGAGAGAGCAAGCTTCAGAACCAGACATAGTAGTTGTTGGAATTATCATACTGGAAATTTAAAACAACTGATTATTTTGCTAAGGGCTCTAATGGATAAAACAGACCCATGCAAGAATGGATGGGCATTGAAAGCAAAGCAAAAGAAATCCTAAGAGCCAAAAAGGAATACTAGAGATAAAAACCACTATAGCATAAATGAAGAATGCCTTTGAAGGGTTTATTAGCAGACTAGACATGGCTAAGGAAAGATTCTCTGAACTTGAGGATTTCTCAATAGAAACCTCCAAAACTGAAAAGCAAAGAGGAAAAAAAAAGTGTATCTAAGGACTTTCGGACAGCTACAAAAGGTGCTACACACACAATGGTAGTAACAAGTGGAAAAAGAAAAAGGAATAAAGGAAATATTTGAAATGATAATGACTGAAAATTTGTCCCAAATTAATGCCAAAACAAAGATCAAGGAAGCTTAGGGAACACCAAGCAAGACAAATGCAGAAAAGACTACACTTAGTCATCATTTTCACATTACAGAAAAAGAGAAACAATCCTGGATTCTGTAAACTATAGGTCTGGGGTGATTATGATGTATCAGCATAAGTTCATCAATTGTAATTGTGTGCCAGTCTGCTGGGGGATATTGATAATGGGAGAGTCTGTGCTTACTGGAGAGCAGGAGGAATATGGGAAATTTCTACATATTAGTCTTAATTCTTCTATGAATCTAAAACTGCTGTAAAAATTTATAAAATCATCTGGTGAATTTAGAAAACAGACCAATAATGGTCCCTACTCAGACTTATGAAGTCAGAATCAATAGGAGATAGCGTCTATCAAGCATGGATATTTTTTAGGCTCCCCTAGTGATTCCACCACTCTGTAACTAAATATGGGAACCTTCTGATTCCACTCTATAACTCAATATGGGACCCTTCATTCTAAATCTGCATTGTGTCATTGTTTGGGCACCAAGTCATGCCTGACACTTCTGCAACTCCATGGATTATAGCCTGCCAGGATCCTCTGTCCATGGGATTTCCCAGGAAGGAAGACTGGAGTGGGTTGCCATTTCCTATTCCAGGGGATCTTCCTGAGCCAAAGATCAAACCCACATCTCCTGCAGTGGCAGGTGGGTTCTTTACCACTGCGCCACCAGGGAAGGCCCAAATGTGCGTTGATACCAGCCACTAACCACTAACCACTTGTGGGTATTTAAATTAAAATTAACTTAGACAAAAAATTCAGTTTCTCAGTTCCATTAGCCACATTTCAAGTTGCATCAAGCCACAAAGTGGTTAGTGGTTTAGATAGTGCAGATGTAAAACATTTCCATTAACGCAGAACTGAAAACTCTAAAGCAGCTCTATACAACAAATAGTCTGAAAATAGAAGTGCTCTTATTTCTAAAACTGTTGCATTCTGTTTTCTTCATTTTAATAAGATCAAATTTCATCCAAAAAGAGGCCAGATAAACTTTTCTAGTTTATAATAGTCGTTTTCAGACAACCCTTTTCTCCCATCTCCTAGTAGAATGTTCTGTGAGCTTGTAAAAAATACATTGGTTGATCAGTGCTGTCCAGTCTTTATAAATAGAGATACCTGTGTTAGAAGTTGAAGCAAGGTTTGTACACGTGTGATAGGATGTGGCTAAAACATCTGTCTGTTAAACTCTAAGTGTTTGGTGCCATGTCAACATTAAATTTAAAAGAAAAAGTAATTTTATAATTTAAAATTTTTTCTTTTACGAATTTACAACGTTCTCTTCAAATAGCCAATCAGTCATACTCAGGTCATGTCCAGCCAAAATTGGATTGTTTCTGCTGTGGGGACTATCCTCAAGTCCAGCGGTCCTCAGCCTCCAGGATTCAATGCCTGATGACCTGAGGAGGAGCTGATAATAATAATAGAAATAAAGTACACAATAAATGTAATGCACTTGAATCATCCTGAAACCATCCACTACCCCCCAGTCTGTAGAAGAATTGTTCTCCATGAAACCTGTCCTTGGTGCCAAAAAGGTTGGGGACCACTGCTCAAGTCTGAAACTACGCATCAAATTAAACAAAAGCAAACTCAGAAAAACCTCCCTTTAGAAGTCTGCTGAAAGAGCAATTTCAATTCTGGTGTGAGACTCCAGAATGAAGAATATTTATAGTATTTCTGAATCAAAATTTATAACAGAAAGCAAGTATTCTACTTCCAATTATAAATATATTTTTAAATCAAAGACACTTTATTTTCAAGTAGCTCATGATTAATGAAGTTCTGTGTCTCTCATACTTCATCTTGTTGGGAGCTATGGGCAGTCAGAGTTTGGATTTTGTCTATCACTTGTTTTCCCCCTGGAAATCCAGTAATTGGAAGAAAGTTGCACGGCTAGAACATTACACTGTATTAGAGATTTTATTATCGAGCCATCTCCTGAAGCATACTGGAGTAGATCTCAAGTTTTAGCAGAGCTGACCTTTAAATGGAGATCAGAGAATGGGACAATGAAGAACAACTCAGTGTCCTGTTTAAAAATACCAAGTCTTCCCTCACCTGGTAGGCCTGATCACTCTTAGAGGGGAAGAGATTGTGTTTCTTGTGGCAACAGTTGTCTGGGTTATAGTTCAAGAATTGTCAGAACTGAAGAGAGCGCAAAAGGTCTGCTTTTGTCTTGACTGTGAATGCTTTGTCCCAGGAGGGCGTTTATAAGCCTGCCTTGGGAATCGGTTTTTGTGAATGTCTGTGCTTCAAACCCATCCCAGGGCTCTGAAGCAGTGCTGGATTGAGCGCACAGAATGCAGCGGGAAGGACCTGTCCCAGGCACTCAGGGCTCATTTGTATGGATGCTCTGGGAGCTGCATACATCAAAGCTACTGCAGTCCCCATCATAGAGCCTCGTGGAAACAGGATTGTTCTGCAGCTTTGCTTTCCCATCAGAGTCCCACCTCATAACCTAGCACCCTTTAACCAGAGAGGATCTGGGAGAAAGAGCCCTGGATGTACAGAGCACAGAACAATTTAAGTACAGTGCTCAGAAATAATTGGCCACTTAGGGTAAGATAAAGTCCCATAATGGTAAAAATCATAGCATCTTAGCTCTGGCAGAGACCTTGAAAGGTCATACAGACCATCTTCCATTTGCCTGTCTTCAAAACTTAAACCATTCTAGATGGATAAGAACCGATTGTGCAATGTAGGCCCTCCAGGAAGAAAATGACACAGCTCCCTGTGGAAAATGTTCTGATACGTAGTACGTTTCTCACAGTTTGTAAGTTCATTCTTCAGTGAATCCAGATCAGTCCTGTTGCAGTTAAAACTGGTTTTTATTGGTTCGTTCTTTCCTGCAGATGTATAATGACTAGTCAGGATCCCTTATGACAAAGTCCCTAAAGATCAGCCACAGGTAAATTAGCACTTCAATCTTCTTTTCAGGCAGAAATCTCGATTTCTTTACATATTTTCTGACGGCCTTTTAGCCTCTTACTAATTATTGTTTTCATCTTCTCCTTCAAGTTCTCCTTGTCAGTCTTTGGTTGTAATGTCTGAACTGAATCCAGTGCGTAGAAATATCTGACAAGTACATAGTATATTAAGAAACTCACCTCCAGTTCCTAAATACCAGAGATTATTGCTTTGCACAGTAGTGTGAGACAGTAAGAATGACCACGCAGTTTGAGACTGGATAGTGTGGTTTTAATAACTGGTGGGAAAATTGATACATAAATGTGTGTTGAAACCTTTAAAAAAAATAAACTGTTGCTGTTGGTTATATATGTACAGAGAAATTAAAAAACCGTGGTCTAACTAGTAGTAAGACGCTGCTGCTGCTGCTGCTGGTAAGTCGCTTCAGGCGTATCTGACTCTGCGACATCATAGACGGCAGCCCATAAGGCTCTGCCATCCCTGGGATTCTCCAGGCAAGAATACTGGAGCGGGTTGCTGTTTCCTTCTCCGAGTATTAAGATACTGTAATTTAACACATTAAAAATTCAAGTGTTTCACTTCTATGTGAAAGACTTTTCCTGGGACTTCCCCGGCAGTTCGGTGGTTAAGACTCCGCACTTCCCCTGAAGGGGGTGCGAGTTTGATCCTTGGTTGCGGAACTAAGATCCCACATTCTGAGCGGCGAGGCCAAAATTTTTTTTAAATTCAAATAAATAAATAGGGCCAAGATGAAAAAATCCTGGAAGAGGCAAAACCAAACAAACCCCAAAAAACATATCCAGAGTAGTTTGAATAGTGCTTGCCGCCTTGTCGTATGGCTTACACACTGGGCACACATCCTTTGCATGCTTTGGCAATTTGTTACCCTCCTTCCTAAGTTTGGATCAACTTCCAACATTTGTTTTCCTATGTGCTCTCAGTGTCATGAAATAGCTCCAAGAGCTGTTTTAATGTGAAGTTTTTTGCCAGCTTCGCTTCCTCCGGGACATCTTCTACTTCTCATCACAGCCACTTTGCTCACTTACGTTGATTGGTTTGCCTCCCCTCAGTTCCTGTGGTGCGTGTCTCTAGTATCTCATGCAGCAGTGTCAACAGCTCCCACTTAGCTCCCTCTTCTATAACTCCGGTTACATTCCAGCATTATCACTTTTCTCGTCTTTATTTTTAACGTGCATTTGTTTATTTATTTTGGCTGTACCAGAGCTTACCTGTGGCATGTGAACTCTTAGTTGCCACATGTGGGATCTGATTCCCCGACCAAGGACCGAACCCAGGCCCCCCGCAGAGGAAGTGCTGAGTCTCAGGCACTGGGCTACCAGGGAAGTCACCACTTTTTTTATTCTTCGCTACACGTTCATCTTTGTTGACCAGTTCTGTTTTTCCATTGTCGAGTTCATCACTGGGAGGCAAGGAGACAGCCCATGAGACACTCTGTTGTTTGTGAGTGAAAGACCCACAGTGACCAGTCACCAACAGACTTTGGAAGAAGAGAAGTGATTTGTCACCAATCATGACACATATTCGTTGCTTATGTTGTGATACGTGAACTGAAGAGCAAGCGGTGAAATTTGTTACCTTCTCAAGTCCAGCTACTGTCCCTTGGCCACTGACATTTGAACCCTGTTCTTGGAGGACTTGTGTTATTTAGCTAAACTACTGTAACTGAAATTCTGGCATTTTAGAACCACACAAAATAAGAATGGCCTTATTCAGTTCCTACATGTACCCCAGGTCGGTGCTGATGTTCTGGTTCCCGGTGTTTGTTATCCATGCTGACACTTAAGGTCTTTTTCTGACATACAACCCTGCCAACTTCATCATAGTGACGTTTCCTTTTCTCACCAGGGATATTCCATTAGGTCTTTCCGCTTTGATTTCATACTTTTGTTTCCACTAGGGAGCACTCCTTCTGTCTCTGAAGTTTTTTGGAATTGATTCCCCTCCCAAGATTCCTAGCATTTGCAAATTAGACGTTTCCCCACTCATTAACGTGAGCACTAACAACCCTCACAGAATGTCAGCTCCTTATTACCTCCCCAGATTGACTCGGCCAGCTCAGTTATCCTTTTGGTCATGCGGTTCAGTCAGTTCTCTGAGCTCAAGGCCAGTGGTTCCCGGTTATCGTTCTGCAATAGGATCTTCCAAGGAATTTTACAAACAGCTCCCCAAGCCCTTTGAGGGTCTGGGGAAGGATCTGGGAGTCTGTGTGCTCCCGTGTAATTAGGTAGGTTTGGTCTATAGTATAAAGCATGTCTTCCTAGTTCTTAGTAACCTTATCATAAACTAATAGAATTGACACACACACATTAGAGATCATTTTGTCAGACCTACTCATTTTAGAAGTGAGAAAAGTAGGAAACAGAGACGCCAGATGCCTTGGCCACGGTCTCGTAGTTATAGACTGAGTGGGGCCTGCAACCCATGTTTCCAGACTCTGAATTCAGTACTTTCTCCCTGATTTCCATCAGGGGGGTCACAATCAGAATCATTGGCTATCATCTTCAAGCTCTGCTGTGGTAATTTTTTTTTTCTTGGTATGAGTGAGTCTCTGTATTAGCTTCTGAGGAGAGGTGCTTAACTAAGGTTCTCTGTTATGGATGGGCGGGGTGGAGGTCGGGATTTTTCGCTCACGGGTGCTGGGGCCCCTGGAGAAGCTCTGGGGGCCTCGGTTCCGTCAGGCTCTGGGGCTTGTACCCTGTCTGCCGTGTGCCTGCCCGCTGGCGCCCAGCCTTCTGCCTCGGATGTGCTTAGATATCTGCTTGAGTTGTGCACAGCGTTTGTTTCCAGAGGCTGTTTGTGTAACTACCGACACCGCCTGACAGGAGAGGAGCAACGCGGGGTGAGGTGGGGATGTCCCACTCTGTGAAGCTTCTTCTATTTCCACGCGACATTCTTACAGCTAAACTAAGACTCCAGCCTTCAGGTTTGCTGACAGAGGAAATTGAGTCTGTCTGTTCATTCTGAGAGAACTAAGGAGTCAAGCATATATCCCTTTGATAGGTTTTATGAGTTCATGAAAAATGAATGGGGATTGCTGAAGAGAGTGTAGGAACAGTTAATGTTTACATTCTAAGCCTGGGATGGAAAAAAAACAAAAACAAAAACATTTGTCTACCTCCTAATCTCCCTGAGCTCCCCTGTCAGAGGCAACAGCGTTTGAAATGTTAATGTGTCTGGTAGCCATTTTAAAGAAGCAGTTGCTGCTTATCCCTGTGAAGCTGAAATCCAGGGCCTTGCTTCTACTTTTTCTTACCTTCTCTCAAGCATATGCTGCCCCCACCCCAGCTTCCCGCTAGACCCCAGAGGATAAAAGACAGTATTTCATTGAACCATGGCACTTTAGAGCTGGAAGAGGCATTGTGTTTCAATTCCAGATTCTTAGTTTTCTCTCCCGAGAGGCCAAGGGGTCAACCGACTTGGCCACAACCACGTGACGTTTGGAGCTGGACCTGACTAGCATCTGGTGCAGGGCTCCCAACTCCCAGGCCAGTGTGGTTTTGACTGCATCGTATTGTACATAATAAGACACATTTTTCAGGCTTCTTTAAATACAGAATCCTAGTGATTTGGCAGTTGTGAGTTTTGGTCTCTATGACAGACTTTTAGAGGAGATGGGACTGCATTCCTACAGCTGGAGAAACCAGATCAGTACTTTTCTACTGAATAGAAGATGGAATTTGGAAAGTGTCCTATGTGACTAGACATGAGGCCCCTGCTGTCTGGGAGATGGACCTGGGCTCCTTGCCTAAAGCCAGGGGCCAGAAGGGACTGTCCAGTTTCTGGTAAGGGTCCCTTCACTCGGGGTGGGGCCCAGAGTTAGGCTACTTGTAAAGCACAGAAGCCCCAAGCCAAGGAAACTAATATGCAAACTCGTCCAAAGACGAAAGGAGGAAACAAAAAACAGCCATGGCCCCAGCCTCTCCACTGAGATGACTTTTCAACTCAGGGCACCAGAAGGATTCTTTCCCAAGGCAGCTCTCCCTGGAGATGAGCTCACAGAAAAAACAACACCCATCTGCAGACAAAACCAGGAACCGACCCAAGAACCGACAGATGACAGAACAATATGAAAGGAACTTGAGGATAAGTCCGCTTAGAACGTTCAAGAGGCAAAGCAGGAAGCTTAGGAACGGGACATTAGGAATAATGTTCTTCAGTATCCAACTGATTCTAGGTGGAGGTATTTACCCAAAATGTAATGTTTCTGGGATTGGTTTTGCAAGCAAATCAGGTTTGAATTCATTGAGTATTCCTTGGTGATGGTGATTTTCCCCCTTTTAAATTGTTTTTGTCTTTCCCTATCTCCTCCTGAACTGATGTATAAACACCATTCAGCTTCTAAAAGCATGCCCAGCTTCCCTGAGGGTGGGTTCCCTGTACAGACTGCCATTGCCCTTGCTTGGTTCTTGGGAGAATTAGTTCTGGAATGTCATCTCCTCCCCGTCCCTGGTGTGTTCCACCTCTGACTTATTCTGACATTACCAGCTCAGATAGTATTGCAGGCTGAAACTATTAAGGTGGCAGACTCTACCCTCCACATTCTTTTATGTGACTCAGCTTTTTCCAGAAAGTTCTTGGAACCATAAGGAATTATCCATGAGTACCTTTCACAGTAACGCACGTGTGTGTGCGCACATGTATGTGTGTGTGCTCAGTCACTCAGTTGTATCTGACTACTTGTGACCCCATGGACTATAGCCTGCCAGGTTCCTCTGTCCATGGGATTTCCCAGGGAAGAATACAGGAGTGGATTGCCGTTTCCTTCTGTAGGGATCTTCCCACCCCAGGGATCAAACCCACATCTCCTGCATTGACAGATGGATTCTTTACCACGAGCCCCCTCTGGGAAGCCCCCTTCATAATAGCATACTCTTTTAAAAATATTCACAGGCCCTACTGAGAAGTTGTAGAAAAGATTCCACTACTTATTTAAGTTACAGCTCACCCTGAAGACAGACCAAAATATACAGAAACATCTATTTTGATTATATGTAGATGCATCCAATCCTGGGATGATGAGAAGGAAACATCTTAAAAAGCTAGAAGATTTGAAAAAGAAACCTAGGGAAATTTAATTTTGCAAGTGAATGCTCAGTTTTCTCTTTCCCAGTAAAGGTTAGCATCAACTAATAAATATTTTTAACATGAAGTCATATACCCTCATAAACAAAGAAACATTACCTTCTGTTCTTTGGGAATCATACCAGCAGTTGATTCTAGGTAATAATTTTCTTTTCTATTTTCTTTCAAAGCTTTTCAGTGTAATTTGTGAGTAGTCACAGTGTTCTTTGGGGTTTCCCTGGTGGCTCAGTGGTAGACATTCCACCTGCCAGCACAGGAGACATAGGTTTGCTCCCTGGTCCAAGAAGATCCCTTGCAGAAGGAAACGGCTACCCAGTCCATATTATTGCCTTGGAAATCCCATGCAGCCTGGCTTGCTACAGTCCATGGGGTCACAAAAGAGTGGGACATGACTTCGTGACTCAACAACAATAAAGTGTTCTGGATGGCATCACTCACTCGATGGACGTGAGTCTGAGTGAACTCCGGGAGTTGGTGATGGACAGGGAGGCCTGGTGTGCTGCGATTCATGGGGTCGCAAAGAGTTGGACACGACTGAGCGACTGAACTGAACTGAACTGAAGAGCTTCTAGTCAGATTCCTGAAGCGCCATTTCTTTCCCAGTGAAGTATGAAAACTCTAAACAGAAAGCAAAATATATAGCATATACTTTGAGAGAGAGAGAGTCTATACTGTATATAGAACCAGGTATTTTCACCCCGTTCTATGAATGCTGTCTAGTTCTCAGCAGTCCTGCCATGTCTGTGCTATATTTAGACAGCTGAAGTTTTCTGTATCTTTCTAGTCCCTGACTTTGCAGCAGTGGAGACCAATCCAGTCTGTTTGGTATTTTTAGCTGATCACTAGTTCAAGAGTTACAAAACTTAGCATGCTAAGTCATGCGTGCATGACTAAGTCACTTCAGTCGTGTGTGACTTTTTCCAACTCTGTGGGCTATAGCCCACCAAGCTCCTCTGTCCATGGGATTTTCTGGAGTGAGTTGCCATGCCCTCCTCCTCTAGGGAAGCTTCCTGACCCAGACATCGAACCCATGTCTCACATCTCCTCCATTGGTAGGCGGGTTCTTTACCACTAGCACCACCTGGGAAGCCTGGGATTTTCCTGGAAGCGATGTCTCCAGAGAAGCTTTAAAGTAAGATACCTTTATAGGTCTTCCAGTGCGTCTTTAAAATTTTCTCCAAAGAAAAATGATCATGGGAAAAAAAAAAAAAAGATTAAAAGCTGTAGTGTCCTGGCTTCATCCTACATAAAAGCATTTAATTTTTCTACAAGTAAGCCCTTTTCTTCTCTACTTTAAAATTCTTGTTTATCCATGCTTTGAAATCCATGCTTTCTTTAATGCAGTAGATTATATGGCATTTTATAAAGTTCTCTGACATGCTTATCAGATAATTTTTCTACTACTGTGAGATATTTTTCTGTTTCTTCTCTGGAATACAAGATGGTTCTAGGAACTCACCCAATGTAGAATATAGATATTTATTAAGGCTTGTTGTATAAGTTTTATAGAATGAAGTTGTACTTTCCCCCGTCTCGATAGAAGTATCCTGAGGCAAGCTCTATCTCAATAAATGGACCTTCCATCTCCCCATCTCCTCTCATGATCCTTCCATCACCAAGTCCTATCCATTTTAGTTCCTAAAGAACTGTCAAATCTGCCTACTTCTCACCTTTTGCCAGAGCCGTTGAATAGATGGATGGCGTGCATGCTTAGTCGTGTCTGACTCTTGCAATCCCATAGACTGTCCTCCACCACGCTCCTCTGTCCATGGAATTTTCCAAGCAAGAACACCATAGTGGGTTACCATTTCCTACTCCAAGGGATCTTCCTGACCCAGGAGTTGAACCTAAATCTCTTGCATCTCCTGCTCTGGGAGGCAGATTCTTTACCTCTGCACCACCTAAAAGAGCCTCCTAACTAGACTCCATAATCTTGTTCCTTTGTGATCACTCATAGTCTGAACCTATCAACTCCTTTACTTAAAAACTCTTCAGGGCTTTCTTTTGTTCTTAGGGTAGTAACTCAGATCCTTAACATTGTCTCCAAGGCTCTGGAGCACCTGACCTCTATCTCTCCTTCCACATCTGCCCCACTCAGGGCTCAACCATCCTCTCTTCCATCTCCTTGAATGTACCTCATTGTTTTTCTATTCAAACTCTTTGCACATCTGTTCTTTATGCCTGGAGCGCTCTTCTCACCATTCTCCTTTCTCTGGGGTATCTTCCATACATCCTTCACATTAAAGCTTTTCCTCAAAGACTTCCCTAAACCTCAGACCAAGTCAGGTCTCCCTCATTACTTCTCTTCTGTTGTCCCTGTAGTTTTCCAGCATGAAACTTTCGTAGTAGATTTGAGGATCTGTAGACCTGTGCATTATTACTGTAATAACAGTTACACCAGAGGTTACACCATTTTGCTTATTATTCTGTTTGCAGCCACAAGCACAGTACCTGTCAGGATAGGTGCTGAATCAATGTTTTTGAATAAATAAATGCCTTTTACATATAGTATATATATGATGAATACATGAAATGAGCACCCACGGCATCTGGCCAGGGTCAGCTCCAATCTTAACCTTAACACAACCCTTTCATTCACTGAAAGTGAAGGTGTTAGCCACTCAATCATGTCTGACTCTTTTTGACTCCATGGACTGATTGTAGGCTACCAGGCTCCTCTGCCCATGGGATTTCCAAGGCAAAAATACTGGAGTGAGTTGCCATTTCCTTCTCCAGGGGATCTTCCCAACCCAGGGATCAAACCCAGGTCTCCTGCACTGCAGGCAGATTCTTTACCTTCTGAGCCACCAGGGAAACCCCTTTCCTTCATTAAAATAACATATATCTTCAGTTTCCTAGAGTGCCTGCAACTGAGAGCCAATCTTATATTTTTTATTAATTTATTTGGCTGTACTGAGTCTTAGTTGCAGTAGGCAGGATCTTTAATTGTGGCATACGAACTCAGTTGCAGCCTGTGGGATCTAGTTGCCTGACCAGGGATCAAACCTGGGTCCCTGCATTGGAAGCACCGAGTCTTAACCACTGGACAATCAGGGAAGTCCCGGGAACCAGTCTTAAGATGAAGAAGACTCTGATTTCTGATACATGGTTTGGATGTTTGGGTGTTTATATGTTTACATGATTACTTTGTTTCACATGTAAGAGGGAAACAAGTCAAAAGATTAGAGAGGTGTCAGAGTGGAACACCATAAACCGGGAGCATTGAGAGAGAGCTAGGGAAGGTGGTTTTTTTAAAAAACAGTTTTGTTTATTTATGGCTGTGCTGGGTTTCCATTGCTGCATGGGCTTTTCTCTAGTTGCAGCAAGCGGAGGCCACTCTCTAGTTGCAGTGTACAGGCTTCTTGTTGCCGCGGCTTCTCTTGTTGCAAAGTGCTCTAGGCCACTCAGTGGTTACAGCACTTACGACTCCCAGGCTCCAGAGCACATGCTCGACAGTTGTGGTGCATGGGCTTAGCTGCACCACGGCATGGGGTGGGGGGGCGCTTTCCGAATCAGGAATTGAATACATGCCTCCTGTACTGGAAGGCAGACTCTTTACCACTGAGCCACCAGGAAGGCTGCCAGGGCAGGTTCTAATTGAGTGCTTTCTTGACTCTGATTTTAAGGGACCAAAACAACTTCAGTGGTAACAGAAGAGACATTAGGAGGTGACTAGGGAAATGGTAAAGACTTATGGAGGATACTGTGGTAAAGAATAGGTTATTTTCACTTACAGTAGGTCTTCCTAAAGAGGGGCACAATTGCTTTTCTAATGCCAATAATCTAAAGATTGAATCTCTTATACCCAAACAGTACTGTCTATTTTCTGAAGGACTTCTGCACAAGTGGAAGGCAGAACGTTCTGTTACAGGAGCTGAGACCATTGAGTCCTAGTTACACTTAATCAGTTCAGTTCACTTTGGTCACTCAGTCATGTCCGACTCTTTGAGACCCCCATGGACTGCAGCACACCAGGCCTCCCTGTCCATCACCAACTCCCAGAGTTTACTCAAACTCATGTCCATTGCGTCAGTGATGCCATCCAACCATCTCATCCTCTGTCGTCCCCTTCACCTCCTGCCTTCAATCTGTCCTAGCATCAGGGTCTTTTCCAGTAAGTGAGTTCTTCACATCAGATGGCCAAAGTATTGGAGTTTCAGCTTCAGCATCAGTCCTTCCAATGAATATTTAGGACTGATTTCCTTTAGGATGGACTGGTTAGATATTCTTACAGTCCAAGGGACTCTTAAGAGTCCTCTCCAACACCACAGTTCAAAAGCATCAATTCTTTGCTACTTAGCTTTCTTTATAGTCCAACTCTCATATCCATACAAGACTACCGGAAAAACCATAGCTTTGACTAGATGGACCTTTGTTGGCAAAGTAATGTCTCTCCTTTTTAATATGCTGTCTAGGTTGCTCATAGCTTTTCTTCCAAGGAGCAAGCGTCTTTTAATTTCATGGCTGCAGTCACCATCTGCAGTGATTTGGGAGCCCCCAAAAATAAAGTCTGTCACTGTTTCCTCTGTTTCCCCATCTATTTCCCAAGAAGTGATGGGTCCAGATGCCATGATCTTCGTTTTCTGAATGCTGAGTTTTAAGCCAACTTTTTCGGTCTTCTCTTTCATCAAGAGGCTTTTTAGTTCTTTGCTTTCTGCCTTAAGGGTGGTGTCATCTGCATATCTGAGGTTATTGATACTTCTCCTGGAAATCTTGATTCCAGCTTGTGCTTCATCCAGCCTGGCATTTCTCATGATGTACTCTGCATATAAGTTAAATAAGCAGGGTGACAGTATACAGCCTTGACATACTTCTTTTCCTATTTGGAAGCAGTCTGTTGTTCCATGTCCAGTTCTAACTGTTGCTTCTTGACCTGCATACAGGTTTCTCAGAGGCACGTCAGGTGGTCTGGTATTCCCATCTCTTAAAGAATTTTCCACAGTTTGTTGTGATCCACACAGTCAAAGGCTTTGGCATAGTCAATAGAGCAGACATAGATGTTTTTCTGGAACTCTCTTGCTTTTTCCATGATCCAGCAGATGTTGGCAATTTGGTCACTGGTCCTCTGCCTTTTCTAAATCCAGCTTGAACATCTGAAAGTTCACAGTTCACGTACTGCTGAAGCCTGGCTTGGAGAATTTTGAGCATTATTTTGTTAGCCTGTGAGATGTAAAGGTATTACTTTGCTAAATATAATGCTACATAAAAGGAATAAACAAGTATCTTGGGAAATCATGCTAATAATCAATTAAATTTATAGACTACTATTTCCAAGTGGCAACTGGAGGAATTCAAATGGAACATCTGAGATTCTGAGCACTGAAATGGACTTTGAATTCAACCATAAGCTGATATTTCCCGGTCCCCTTATCCTAAATACTCTGTCCTCCAGTTGGAGGTTAGTGTTGTTTCTCAGTCTTGGTTTTTACATCATTGCCCAATTCTTATGTTGTTGGATAAGAAATATTCTGCCTTATCTCACTATTTTATCATTCTGGGATATTTTCCAGACTTACCTAACATTTGTGAAGAACAGTGGGTAAATATAAGCAGAGATCACTGCATAAATTCTTAATGAAACAGGAAATATGCAAAATACTCACAGCACCTCCGCTAATGCCTCATGACAATCCGTTTGGACCTTGGGGACCAAGAGAACAAAGCCACCCGCAGTTTTGTGTGTCACTGTCTAGGTTTCTTTCTGGTCGGTAGTGGTGGTGATGTTTGCAGGTTTGCTGTCCCTCCCCTGACCGCTGCCCCAACCCATGTGGAATAAACTATTTTGAATCCAGAAGGAGGTTACCTCTTTTCAGCCATGAAAGGCTGAGTTTAATTCCCAGTTCCTTGACTCTAGTGTCTGTCCCTTCTCCTGGGAATAGAATCCAAGTCATTATGGGTCAGGATATGTCTATAAAAGCCCAGGATTATAAAGCAAACCCTGGGAGATAGTGAAGGACAGAGAAGCCTGGTGTGCTGCACTCCAGGGGTCACAAAGAGTCGGACATGACTTAGCGACTGAACAAGAGCAGCAACAAGGATTATAGAAGCTGCATGAACATGCCATGGGAAATAAATTGAACCCTTTGTGGAAGCAGTTTCTACAGTGTCAGAAATAGTGTGTGTTGCCCTCGAAAGCACAGGCTTATTTATTGGCAGTTCAGGGAACAGTACTTTGATATTCCTTTAAGCAAACTTCATATGTGAAAACTATGCTTATTCAATAGTGAAGGTTAAAGACCTTTTTGTTTTAAAGTTAGCAAAGGTTTCATCTAAAAATAAAATTTCCTGGTATAGTCTTTAAAACTCTTTTATTATAAAATAAAACAGACATGGAAGGCCATGTGAACCAAATGTATAGCGTAATAAATTATTATAAGGTGAACACCACCACTTTAGACTGAATGTTTATCCTCCCCCAAATCCATAGATTGAAGCTCCCATCCCCTATATGATGGTATTTGGAGTGGGGCCCTTGGGAGATAATCAGGCCATGAGGGGAAGGTCCTCATGAATGGGACTGGGACCCTTATAAGAAGAGACACAGAAAAATGGCCTGGCTCTGCCATGTAGGGACACAGAAAGGAGACACCCATCTATAAACCAGTGAGCTCTCGCCACTTCCTAGCCACCCTGGTACCCTGACCTTGGGTTTCCCAGCCTCCAGAACTGTGAGCAATAAAACGTCTGTTGTGTAGGCCAGAACTTTACTACAGCAGCCTGAGCTGGCCAAAACAACCATCCAGGTCACCCAGTCCATGTCCCCATCCGTATGCCCTCACTCAATCATAGCCCTTTCCTTTCCTGATAAGTATCACTTTCCCTTGCATTTTTATCATCTTTTCACCCCAGTGTGCATTCCTAGACACTATATTTGAGCCGTGTCCATTTTTTTGTTGTTTTCTTTTTATGATTTTCTTTTTTAAATTTGAATTTATTTTTAATGGGAGGATAATTGCCTTACAATGTTGTCTTGGTTTCTGCCACACATGAACAAGAATTAGCCATAGGTATCCCTTTGTCCCCTTGCTCTTGAACCTCCCACCCCATCCCACCCCTCTAGGTTGTCACAGAGCAGCAGATTTGAGCTCCCTACATCATAGCAGCAAATTCCCACTGGCTGCCTGATATTACGTGTGGTGACATGTATGTTTCCGTGCTCCTCTCTCAGTTCATCCCACTCTCTTCTTTCCCTACTGTGTCCACAAGTCTGCTCTCCCTGCCTGTGTCTCCGCTGCTGCCTGCAGATAGGTTCATCATTACCATCTTTCCAGATTCCATATATATATGTTAATATATGATACTTGTTTTTCTCTTTCTGGCTTCACTCTGTGTAATAGGCTGTGGGTTCATGCACCTTGTTAGAACTATGAATCGTGTCCGTTTTTCTCGGTGCATTTTAAATTATTCAGTTAATTTCTGATTAACTTAAAATTCTTTCAGGAAAATGTTATATAAAAGAGGGCACACCTTAAGTCCACTTATCTTTCCCATTTGTAGAGTGAGACATGTTGCCGTTACTCTTGAAATTCATGGAAAATAGCCTAAGCCATTTGCTTGCTTTGTTTATATGGGCGTGTGAAGGGCACCCCCCAATAGGTATGAATGACTGTCTCCAAAAAGGAAAAGAAGAGAAGGAAAAATCTAAAGAAGAAAGTCTTAAGCGACACAGAAACACATCTTCATTTATATATTAGTTAGTGTGGCTACGTGAGGGTAAAAGGAGAGAGAAAGGAAAGGAGATGGTGTCACATCCAACCACATCTCAGTTTGCTTAGCCTCTGAATTCTAGAAAGTGTAAATCTTAGAGAAGGAGTAAACGGTAGATGAAAGATAGGATTAGGAATCAGAATGTGGTCATTGCAAACATTCCCATACCCCAGCTCAAAGGTGGATTATCAGTATAAATTATAGAGGAGACATAAATATCATCAAATAAGTAGTTTGGATAGGGCTAATTATATAAAGGATAGTCCCTGAAACTTTCAGTTGGGATCATATAAAAGTTTTTAAATGAAATTAGATATAATAATAAATACTATCATTTTCTACAGCCTATGAAAGAACAGGGACTTCCCCCATTTACACATAGGGTGTATTCCAAAACTTTATTCTAAATTGGTTCATATTATAGAAACCTAGATTATTCCAAAGATGTAATATTGTAAATGGTTATGGGGTTTTTAGGTTAGCCCACAAAATATCATTGAACTCATAGGATGACTAATGAACAGTATTTTTTGTAATGAAAACCAGCAGAAATGCAAGTAGTTACAGGACAGTTTGTTAAAAAAAAAAAAAAATGAAATCCAGTATTGAATAATACAGGTTTTTAAAGTTTTGAATGTGGTGCTTAGTGAAAATCACATTATCAGAGGCTAATATGGAAGTTGATGGAAAGTCTTACAGTGATTTTGAAGTAGCCTTTTGGACATTTTCAGAGGCTGTATACACGACTCACCAACATTTCATTTATCCTTTCTTCAAATTATGTCACTTCCATGTTTACTGAAACCAGCATATAACTAGATCTTATTCTTACAGCTGTAATTTGGATCATCTTTGTGTTTACAAGCTGAGTGAAGAGTAAGAGGAGAAAGGAAAAGACGAAAATGTTTTAAGTTGGAAAAATTGTATGATAAGATAAATTGTGGGAATTGTGGACAGGTTTTTCTTTTCTTTATTAATCCTTTAGCAGTAAATGTGTTTTACTTTTATGATGAAAAAATTTTTAATTTCTTTTTGAAGAATGTATAGAATGAGGAAAACGCTGCTGAGATGGTATTAATTAAATTGGAGTTCAGGGGCGTCTCTTTACAGGGGCAGCTGAAGCTACAGAAGTGGATGGGAGGGAATTCCCTGGCAGTCCAGTGGGTTAGGACTCGACTCCCATTGCCAAGGCCCAGGTTCAATCCCTGGTCGGGAACTCAGATCCCACAAGCCGCACAGTGGGACCAAAATGAAAAGAAGTGGATGGGAAATCTCTGACTTCAGAGAATAAGGAAAGAGAAAGAGATTAGAAGAAGAAACCATGGACAGCAGCAACCTTTAAGGGGTGAAAAAGAGAAAGAGCCTGAAATAAGGAAACACGCAGGAAACACACCAGCCAGAATACTATCCTAGAAGTCGACATGGAAGAATGCTTTAAGAAAGCAGTAATTGTCCATTGTCCACAGAGATGAGGAGAGGCTGGGGGTGCTCACAGCCATGGCTAAAAGAACAGTACCATTCCTTGTACACTCCCAGGACAATCTCAGTTGATTGCTGGTAAGGAAAAGGCTCTCCCTGCTGACTGGCAGGATTACGGGCACCAACAAGAATGACAATCTCTGTTCATCAACCTTATCATTACAGGCCCACAGCACTGTACAAACCAATCACAGATTTCATCTAGTAAAACTAATTGTGTATTTAATGTGGGGAGAATAATTTTCTCCCACCTCCACAAGGCTGAAGTCATAATTAGCTTTCTCCCTCCAAAGGTGGTTTAGAAAGAGTGTGATGAACAAACAATGTATGAATCAGGAGGATGCAAGCTGAAAGCAACCTAGGAAAAATGTGTGGGTCTATTTCTGGGCTCTTTGTTCTGCTGTGTTTGTTTTTGTCAGAACCACACTGTCCTGATTAATATAGCTTTATAATACATTTTGGAATCAGGTAGTATTAGTCTTCCAAATTTGTTCTTCGTATGCAAAACTATTTTAGGTCCTTTGTATTGCCACATGAATTTTAGAATTGGTTTGTTATTCTTCAGAAAGCCTGCTGAGATTTTGATAGCAATCACACTGAATCTTTGCACACCGAATCTTTGGATCTATCTGGAGAGAATTGATATCCTAACAATACTGAGACTTAAAGCCCAGGTAACACATCCCTGCATTTTTTCAGACCTTGTTAATTTCTCTCAGTGAAGTTTTGTTGGTTTCGGTGTAATTGTTAGAGTTTTTAATATTGCTAATCACTTGCATGTGAAATGTTATCTCATTTAGGTTTTAGTGGAGGTCCCTGATCGCCACTGGGATCAAGCATCTTTTGAGTGGTTATTGGCCCTTCAGGTTTCCTCTTTGGATTGCTTTCATGTTGACCCTACATGGTATTTAGCAAGAATATCTCCATTTGGGTATTTTTAGAGTCTCCTGTTTTTCAACTATTTTTTTGTTTTTATTGATAGTTTAATTTTTTGTTATTGTTGTTTAGCTCTCAATTCTGATACAGTAATTTAGGCTTAGGTTGCAAATACCTCTTGACATCTTTTCATTCCTTATTAATTTTATCCTCTCCTACTTTCTGCCAGTTCAGTCTTTCTCCTGTGTCCTAGATGTTCTAGCTCAGATAACTTTTGAGAACTCTGATTTGAAAGCAAAGCAGGAGGTCACTTCACTTGTCAGCGTCCCTTGGGCGATGCCTAGTTTATCTCTTTGCTCAGCTAATCTGTTCATTCCTCATGGTTCACTGCTCGGGACAGTCTGTGTTCCAACTGAGCACGTTAAAAGACAGAGACAATTGTGGGCAGAACTTGGGTAGCCTGGGGTTCTCACCTTTGAGGCAACAGGCACCTTGGCAGCTTGCTCAGCGACTCTGGGTGATGATTGTCGGAAGGCACAAGAGCCTCAGTCATTGTTCTGTGAACATGCTTTTAGCAGCGGAAGGGATCTGCCCTTACTAATTAGTCAAGAAAAATTTGTTGATTGATTTTTTAAATTTATTTTTTAATTGAAGGATAATTGCTTTACAGAATTATAAATTGCCCAACATTGGTTGATTGATTTTGATTTAAAAGTTTGGTTTCCGTAGGCTATAAAAGAGGCATTCTGTGATTTCTAAATCAGTGCTACCTGGATCTGGTGGTGTCTTACAGAATATTCTTTATGTGAATTACAGCTTATAAATCGGTAAGTTTTGCTTTTCAATACGTCAAACATTTGTTGAGCACTTAGTGTGTGCCAAGCAGTGTGTCAGGGACCTGCGCTATCAGGATGAAGACAGGATGGTCCTTCTAGCTTACTGATGCCAGAATGTAGGCAGAAATTAACTCTAGTGCTTTCTCAGAGGAAGAAAAGGGAAGGTAAAGGGAGGGGTAGTGCCATTCTAAGACACAAAAAGCAAGCAGTTTTTACTTATAGAAACTTGGTCGGAAAGAATAGCTCTAGGGAGTCAGATGAATACCTGCAACATGTGGTTTCTGGACAACTGGACTGGAGACCAAAAAGGAGACGTTGAAAGAAGCTGGCAGTCAGATTTCTGTGCTCCCAGACACACTTGCTCACACTCTTTTCTTCCTAGAAGGTTTTCTGTGACCCTTTCCGTTTGGCCAACTCCCACCCCTCCTTAAGGACTCATCTGAGATTTTCTTTCCTTTGGGAAGGCTTTCCTGCTTACTTCCCACCTCAGCTAGGGGACTCTCTTCTGTGCTTTCATAGCCCCCTACCATATGCCCTCCCTGTTCCATTTACCACGCTCCATCAAAGGGGCCTCTTATTTGCGTGTCTCCTCCCAGCAGACCACACACACGCCTTGCTCACCGTCGTATTGTACCGTGCTGTGCCTAGCGCTGCGTAAGGCCTGTGGCAGGCACTCATTAGATCTCTGATGAAGACATGAAAAAACAGTGAACTATGTGATAAGTACTTGGATAATGATGAACAGATGAAGGGTGGTGAAGGAGAGTGTTTAGCCCAAAGAAAGAAAAAGGCTAAAGACAACAATAAGGCTGAGGGGACTGAAACTAGGGGGACAGATACCATTAGGGAGCATCGGTAAGTGCAGGAGGATCTCATTTTCTCTTTGCTTCTGATTGGTATTGGTCCCCGTCTCCTCCACAGTCCAGGTTAAAGACTTGGCAAGAGTTATCAAAAATTGATTCTGTGCACTAATACTATTATATAAATCAAATATTCTTCAATTAAGAAAAGACAGAGCCGATTATGTGCCTGGTTCTGTCCTACATGTCCTGGGAATTACGGTCTCTCCTGGAGAGTAGGCTGGTGCCTTCTGTCGTTACCTAAGTGAAGGGACTACTGGAAGAGATGGGATTAAAACATAGAGCTCCTCTCTAGATCTACTTGCTC
The DNA here is from genome assembly GCF_001704415.2 of Capra hircus. Taxonomy (NCBI): domain Eukaryota; kingdom Metazoa; phylum Chordata; class Mammalia; order Artiodactyla; family Bovidae; genus Capra; species Capra hircus. Next base: position 55,094,990 of record NC_030828.1, on the reverse strand, counting down.
TATTAAGCAGCACCTTTTAGAAAATCATTGTTCAAATGGCTATAAATCAAACTCACGTGAGAGATGACTCTCTATCTTGGTGACATGCTTTGTTCAAAGCCTGATTCACCATAGCTATGACCTTTCTGTGGCTGAGCTGTGGAGTGACTTCCCAAAAAAAGTTAATTTGATATGTTTCAACAGAATCCTAATATACTGAAACAGTAGGCTAACATCCACGTAAAGAAGTGTACTAGGCATAATAAGCCCCATATTTAGTTCTAGCAATTAACTGCACAAATCACAGATTGGGAGTGTCTGGCTTACTAAAGGAATGCTTGAAACGGGGTTCTTAGTTCAGTTCAGTCGCTCAGTCATGTCCGACTCTTTGCGACCCCATGAATCGCAGCACACCAGGCCTCCCTGTCCATCACCAACTCCTGGAGTTCACTCAGACTCACGTCCATCGAGTCAGTGATGCTATCCAGCCATCTCATCCTCTGTCGTCCCTTTCTCCTCCTGCCCCCTATCCCTCCCAACATCAAAGTTTTTTCCAATGAGTCAACTCTTCGCATGAGGTGGCCAAAGTACTGGAGTTTCAGCTTTAGCATCATTCCTTCCAAAGAAATCCCGGGACTGATCTCCTTCAGAATGGACTCGTTGGATCTCCTTGCAGTCCAAGGAACTCTCAAGAGTCTTCTCCAACACCACAGTTCAAAAGCATCAATTCTTTGGCGCTCAGCTTTCTTCACAGTCCAACTCTCACATCCATACATGACCACAGGAAAAACCATAGCCTTGACTAGACGGACCTTAGTCGGCAAAGTAATGTCTCTGCTTTTGAATAAGCTATCTAGGTTGGTCATAACTTTTCTTCCAAGGAGTAAGCGTCTTTTAATTTCATGGCTGCAGTCACCATCTGCAGTGATTTTGGAGCCCCCACTGTTTCTCCATCTATTTCCCATGAAGTGATGGGACCAGATGCCCTGATCTTCGTTTTCTGAATGTTGAGCTTTAAGCCAACTTTTTCACTCTCCTCTTTCACTTTCATCAAGAGGCTTTTTAGTTCCTCTTCACTTTCTGCCATAAGGATGGTGTCATCTGTATATCTGAGGTTATTGATATTTCTCCCGGCCATCTTGCTTCCAGCTTGTGTTTCTTCCAGTCCAGTGTTTCTCATGATGTACTCTGCATATAAGTTAAATAAGCAGGGTGACAATATACAGCCTTGATGTACTCCTTTTCCTATTTGGAACCAGTCTGTTGTTCCATGTCCAGTTCTAACTGCTGCTTCCTGACCTGCATACAGATTTCTCAAGAGGCAGGTCAGGTGGTCTGGTATTCCCATCTCTTTCAGAATTTTCCACAGTTTATTGTGATCCACACAGTCAAAGGCTTTGGCATAGTCACTAAAGCAGAAGTAGATGTTTTTCTGGAACTCTCTTGCTTTTTCCATGATCCAGCGGATGTTGGCAATTTGATCTCTGGTTCCTCTGCCTTTTCTAAAACCAGCTTGAACATCAGGGAGTTGACGGTTCACGTATTGCTGAAGCCTGGCTTGGAGAATTTTGAGCATTACTTTACTAGCATGTGAGATGAGTGCAACTGTGCGGTAGTTTGAGCATTCTTTGGCATTGCCTTTCTTTGGAATTGGAATGAAAACTGACCTTTTCCAGTCCTGTGGCCACTGCTGAGTTTTCCAAATTTGCTGGCATATTGAGTGCAGCACTTTCACAGCATCATCTTTCAGGATTTGAAATAGCTCCCCTGGAATTCCATCACCTCCACTAGCTTTGTTTGTAGTGATGCTTTCTAAGGCCCACTTGACTTCACACTCCAAGATGTTTGGCTCTAGATGAGTGATCACACCATCGTGATTATCCGCGTCGTGAAGATCCTTTTTGTACAGTTCTTCTGTGTATTCTTGCCACCTCTTCTTAATATCTTCTGCTTCTGTTAGGTCCATACCATTTCTGTCCTTTATCGAGCCCATCTTTGCATGAAATGTTCCCTTGGTATCTCTAATTTTCTTGAAGAGATCTCTAGTCTTTCCCATTCTGTTCTTTTCTTCTATTTCTTTGCATTGATAGCTGAAGAAGGCTTTCTTATCTCTTCTTGCTACTCTTTGGAACTCTGCATTCAGATGCTTATATCTTTCCTTTTCTCCTTGGCTTTTCGCTTCTCTTCTGTTCACAGCTATTTGTAAGGCTTCCCCAGACAGCCATTTTGCTTTTTTGCATTTCTTTTCCATGGGGATGGTCTTGATCCCTGTCTCCTGTACAATGTATTAGAAAGTTGTTAATATTCTTGGAGTATCATGTTCAGTATGATCTTCTTAGTTGAAGAACATGAGCAAACTAGAAAATAACATGGGATATTCACCAAGACCTAGAAATAAGTCCTGTGAAGATCCAGTTACAAGAATTAGGTATTCAGCCTGGGGAAGGGAAGACGTGCTATAGTATAGTATCTGAAGGGCAATCTTGTAGAAGCCTGAGTAGAGCATATTTCTATACCTTTAGAAGCAGTACTAGGATCGGTGGATAGAACTTACAAGAAAGCATTTCTTCTCATTGTCAAGAACTTGCCACAGTCAACACTGTTCAGAGATGCAGTGGACTAGTATGTGAGGTGATGATTTCTCTGTCTCCCAGGAGAGACTGGAAAGCACCCTGAGAGCCGAGCTGTACGGTCGTGCAGGTTGGTTAGTGCACAGGACAGCTGGCCAAGGGGGCAGCTAAGGCTGACATCCAGGCAGTGTTGCAGTGGTTACATCATGTGTCCTGGCCTCGGTCCCCTAGAGGAAGAGGCATCTTTATATAGTTCATCAAAAGATACTCCACATCTAGCAGATACGGAAAGATTTCCTCATCGGGTAAGAGAACAGATTGCTGCTGCTGCTAAGTTGCTTCAGTCGTGTCCGACTCTGTGCGACCCCATAGACGGCAGCCCACCAGGCTCCGCCGTCCCTGGGATTCTCCAGGCAAGAACACTGGAGTGGGTTGCCATTTCCTTCTCCAATGCATGAAAGTGAACAGTGAAAGTGAAGTTGACCAGTCATGTTCAACTCTTCACAACCCCATGGACTGCAGCCTTCCAGGCTCCTCCATCCATGGGATTTTCCAGGCAAGAGGACTGGAGTGGGGTGCCATTAGTAACTGCTAACTCTTTGATAACTTTTACTTTTAAGAAAAAGTTAAAAAAAAGAAAAGCAAAGTTTTCATTTAACCCCAAAGAGCATAATTTAATTATACTTTTCAAATGTTGATTCATTCGAAGGTCTCCTTGACTCTCTCCCCATGAGCATCTTTGGTGTGCTGTGCAGGAGGGGATGAGAAGGATGGAGCTGGATGGTTGGCCATGCTTAGTAAGTGCTCCCAATAACAAGGTGTGAGCTCTGCTATGTTTGAGGCATACCCAGTGCCAGGTCATGTCTTTCTTTGGAGATGAAGCACCATTCAAATGTTCCCTGCTAAAAATTCTTATATTTAAGTGTAAACTTTTAAAAGCAGGATATAAAATTGTACATATAATATCACTTCAACTCTGTTGCATAGAAATTTTCTTGAACCAAAACAACAAAATAGTAACAGAGATCTACTCTCTGCAGGATGGAATAATGGGTGAGATTTATGTATTTTGTAAACAAAAAACAAATACTTTGAAACAATTTTTCTTTCACTTTGAAAACTATACACTGAAACATTTCATTTCACCCTGTGTCTCCACATATGATATTTAAAGAGAAAAAATGTTCTCTTTTTCAACTTTCCATGACCCACCCAAACTTTTCCGTTATACTGAGTTGGTGGATTGGGTTGGTTGGAATGTCTAGACTGATCGTTGAATTATAGTTAAATTATCTCACTAGCACATCAGAATTTGATTTTGGTTTCACCCGCCCACCCTGTGAGAAGATTACTCACCAATGGGATTCACACCTTCTACATTCTCATTTCTTTGATTGCGTTACTACCGCATACTACCAAAAGGAAGTGCAATTAAAATCTTTGAGAGAAAAAGACACCTCATCGACTGAGGAAATGCTCCTGAAAATGAGCTTCAGAAACAGACGGGGTAAAATGGTACATCCAAGAAGAGTGAGTTTCCCTAGACACCATACATGTTGAAGCAGGAGAAGGCGTAAGCTGAAAACAAACATTCGTTGCAGTGCTTTGGACTCCTAAGCTGTGTTCCGTCTCCAGTCCAGCGCGGGAAGAGGAGCATTTCAAAGACAAAGAAGGGAAGCATGAAGCAGTTTAGCGAGAGTGAATTGTCAGAAGTGCTGGCAGCAGATAGGGCAGGAGCATCAGGCTAGCAACCCGGGTTGTCTGTGATGTTTCTGGGAATAGAGGTTTATCTTAAATCTCCTTCTAGTTCCCATTTTAATTTTAGAACTCTCTTTATCTGGTTCATCAATCACGTTACAGTGGAGTAATTGTAGAAAATTTAAGCATAGAATCCAATTTCCCCCTTTTCTCTTACTCTCCCTTTTATGATTTGCATTTTGTCAAATGCAGTTTGTGTGTCAGTCAGGACACTCTTGTGACTCTGTGTGTGTGCAGCAGTCTGCTTTGACTTCATTCTTGTGTGTGATCCAGGGGCCTCGCCAGCTACAGGGATTGTTCCAGTAGCTGACACACTGCCAAGACAGAGATTTTGCCACAAGTTCCTACTGATTCCCACTGAAAAAGGACCCTCACTGTGGGGAAGGGACAGAAAAGCTGGCAATAATTAAAGCCAGTTGGCAGGTTTCATGATGAAAGGCCCCATCTGAGAGAGGAGGTAGTGCTGTTAGAAAGCAGAAGAAATGAAATTACCTTGCTCCAACAAAAACCTATCTGTAACCATTATAGCTCTTACCTCCAGAAAATCTTAGCAGAGAGCGTTAGTGTCATTCATCTTTTCTTAACCAGGGAAACATCCAGTTAACTAGTATAGGCCCTTCCTATTCCCAGAGTCACAGGCTTATCAGTGGCATACGTTCCATCTGGAAAGTCTTATGGATTTGGTTACAGGCCACATACAATCCTCTCAGTCCTAGTTACAGTGATTTATTGGCTAAGACATTTGAAATGAGCCCCTTTAAAGAAGGCCTTTCAGTGTTTTTGAATATACGAGACAGTTTGTATTTGTAGATTGCAATCAAAAGATTGCAATATGTATTTGTAGAAATTCCACTAATTTATATGGAGAAATGCCACCTAGGGGGAAGGACCATATCTGTCTTGTTCTTTATCTGTATCCTCAGAATCTCATACAGAACCTGGGCCCAGTAGATGTGGATTGAATGAATGAATGAATCTGCAAGGCTATCAAATTCCAAATAAAGAATCAAAGCAATTTAAACCTCTTTTTTGGGGTGTCTTTAACAAAGTATATCCTTCCCTCTAAATCTGTATTAAGGCCTCTGGATAAAATTGATTAGTTCTTATTCACCCACAGTCCTGTCTTACCCCTGGTAGCATAAAGTAATGTTACTTTAGGTACCGATTCAGAATAAAAAGACAACTAACAGGATTTGGGATGAAAGCAAAGATTTTTCAGTGTCATTCAGTTATTAACTTTAAAATTCTAAATAGGATTTTTCCTGAGCAATGTAAGAATAAATGATTATGAAGTTATTATGCCCTCAGCAAAGGAAATCTTTTTGCAATTTTAGGAAAAACTTGTTAAACATAGAAATATATTTTTCACTCAGAGTACAGAAAGAAAAACAGCTTCCTTTAGTCCCTAAGATTACCCTGCATCTTCCATATCCATTCACAGTAGAATAATGTGGATGGATCCAAGGCATTCTATTAAAACCACCTTTAGGAAAGCTGCAAGCGCTTTATGTATAGTAAATGGATTGTCATCATTCCAGCTTGGAATGAGAAACATACAGAGTAGAATGGGAGTCAGGAGAACAAAAGAAATAAATTTCATGTACCAGAGGCTTGGAAAAAAATGAAATTCCCAGGAAATTCCTCTGAGAAAGGGGTCAATTGCTTTGCTCCTCACTTTCTCACATCTCGGTAAGAAAAGTGCTCTGCAAGACAGCATACATCCTCCTCAGTTTTTCAGTTAAAGATAGAAAATATTCCACTGTAAGGAATACAACCAATTTTGAGTTCTTCCTTAAAACATCAGCTGGGCCTTAAACATAAAAGAATCACAATGTGATTTGAAGGATTTGCTGCAAATCATCAGGAATGGGAGACTGTAGATGAGACTAGAATGGTTGTGAGTTTATTATTGATGAAGCTGGGTGATACGCATATAGGAGTTAATTGTACTAGTCTCTCTACTTTTGTATATGTTTGAAATTTTGCATTAAAAAACCTAAACATTAATCCTCCAAAATAAAAAAAAAAATTGTTGAGATTAGCATGGTAAATAGCAGGTACCTGGAATATGGAATCAGAAGCCCAGTACTTCTTTTGCAGTTATCAGCCCCAAAGTGTATCAATACTAACAGTGTGACCTTGGGTTTGTTACTTCAGGTCTCCAAACCATGGTTTCAACATCTGAAAAACTTACCTAGCTCATGGGGTGTCATAAGGATAAATGAATGAATATTTCTAAAAATACTATGTAACTTGCAAATTTATCCAAAACTGTAAAGTTAAATAATTCTTAATAGAACTATAAACCCATCCAAAGTTATTTGTGCATTACTTTCCCCAAATTTAGATTTAATTAAACCAGTTCCATCCAGAACCAAGCTCAAGTTTTTCTACATCTAGAGCAGCAGAACAAAACTGAAGTCTCTTCTTTCCCTCTGTTTCTGTCAGAGATCTGAACTGTTGTTCTGCATGCATGCCTGCTGAGTCGCTTCAGTTGTGTCCAACTCTTTGTGATGCTATGGACCATAGCCCACCAGGCTCCTCTCTCAGTGGGATTCTCCAGGCAAGAATAATGGAGTGGGGTGCCATGCCTTCCTTCAAGGGATCTTCCCGACCCAGGGATCCCATCTGTGTCTCTTAAATCGCCTGCATTGGCAAGCAGGTTCTTTACCACTCCCACCCCCTGGGAAGCTCCTGAGTTGTTGCTCTAGCCAACTCCTAACTGATCTTCCTGCTTTCCTTCTGCCCCTCTGCAATCTTCCTGAGATCTACTGGCAGAGAAGTCCTCCTAGAACACCACTTAGATCATGTGATTTCCTTGCTCAGAAATATTCCTGGATCCCCACTGCCCCTTAGGATTAAATCCAGTTTACCTAACCACCCTCTCAAAGTTTCCAGCATTTGGACTCTAACTTCCCTTTCCAGCTGCCTCACATTGCTCATGTTCTCTTAACCTTCAGCTCCAAGCAACAGGCTTTCTCTGTGGTATTTCTGTTCCTCATTTCTCTTCTTGGAATGCAGTACCCTTTTCCTCACTGTTGGCCCAGATTTTTTTTTCCTTTGGATGCATTAATCTTCTCTTTACTTTCTTTATAATTAAATGTATTTATTTTTAATTGAAGGATAATTGCTTTACAGTATTGGGTTGGTTTCTGCCAGACATCAACATGAATCAGCCATAGGTTTACCTATATCCCCTCCCTCTTGAACCTCCCTCCCCCATCCCACCATTGTAGATTGTTGCAGAGCCCCGGTGGAGTTACCTGAATCACACAGCAAATTCCCATTGGCTATCTATTTTACAAATGGTAATGCATATGTTTCCATGTTACTCTCTCCATACATCCCACCCTCTCCTTCCTCCCCAGCCTACTGTGTCTGTAAGTCTGTTCTCTATGTCTGCTGCCCTGCAAATAAGTTCATCAGTACCATCTTTCTAGATTCCGTATATATGCATTAATATATGATCTTAATTTTTCTTTTTCTGACTTACTCTGTATAACAGGCTTTAGGTTCATCCACCTCATTAGAACTGACTCAAATGCATTCCTTTTCATGGTTGAATAATATTCCATTATATATATGTACTACAGCTTCTTTATCCATTCATCTGTCAGTGGACATCTAGGTTGCTTCCATATCCTAGCTGTTATAAATAGTGCTGCAATGAACATTGAGGTATATGTGTCTTTTATTTTGGTTTCCTCAAGGTATATGCCTAGTAGTGGAATTTCTGGGTTACATGGTGGTTTTATTCCTAGCTTTTTAAGAAATCTCCATACCGTCTTCCAGATTGGTATATCAATTTACATTCCCACCAACAGTGCAAGGGAGTTCCCTTTTCTCCACACCCTCTCCAGCATTTATTGTTTGTAGATTTTTTGATAATGGCCATTCTGACTGGTGATATTTCATTGTAGTTTTGATTTGCATTTCTCTAACAATGAGTGATGTTAAGCATCTTTTCACGTGTTTATTAGCCATCTATATGTCTTCTTTGGAGAAATGTCTGTTCAGGTCTTTTGTCCATTTTTTGATTGGGTTGTTTGTTTTTCTGGTATTGAGTTGTATGAGCTGCTTATATATTTTTGAAATTATTCCTTTGTCATTTATTTCATTTGCTATTATTTTCTCCCATCTTTTCATCTTGTTTATAGTTTCCTTTGCTGTGCAGAAGCTTTTAAGTTTAATTAGGTCCCTCTTGTTTTTGTTTTTATTTCCATTACTCTAGGAGGTGGGTCCGGAGAAGGCAATGGCACCCCACTCCAGTACTCTTGCCTGAAAAATCCCACGGATGGAGGAGCCTGGTGGGCTGCAGTCCATGGGGTCGCTAAGAGTCGGACATGACTGAGCGACTTCACTTTCACTTTTCACTTTCATGCATTGGAGAAGGAAATGGCAGCCCACTCCAGTGTCCTTGCCTGGAGAATCCCAGGGACGGGGGAGCCTGGTGGGCTGCCGTCTATGGGGTCGCACAGTCGGACACGACTGAAGCGACTTAGCAGCAGCAGCAGCAGCAGGAGGTGGGTTGTAGGAGATCTTGCTGTGATTATGTTGTAGACTGTTTCGCCTATGTTTTCCTCCAAGAGTTTTATAGTTTCTGGTCTTACATTTAGGTCTTTAATCCATTTTGAGTTTATGTTTGTGTATTCCGCCCAGATTTTATCAAATCCGTAAGAGTCAGCCTAAATCCTTCTTCCTCCAGGAGGTCTTCCTAAACCTTTTGAGACCATGTGATTTCTCCTTTTTCACAGTCTAAAATATGTTTGCTTTGGCAATTAATTGTGTATTCTTTCATGATATCACTTTCATTGTTATATTAAATAGTTATACCTGCTGTTATTTAACTTTCTTCCTAGCCTGTTCAGTTAGATTACAAACTCATAGAAGGCAAGAATTAAGACTTTTGTGTCTGCGTCAAGACCGTGTGCTTTCCATGTAGCAGGTACTTTGTTTAACAGTTTTAAATATCACTTGAACTAAAGTAGAATTGTATAGTCCCTGGTGTGGCCAGTAGTTAGCGTATTAATACTGCCCTCATTTGTATTTTTTTTTGGATCTTAAAAATGACCTCAATTTAAAAAAAATTGTGTTCTACCTTATAGAGTAGAGTTGTAGCGGAAAGTTCAGTCTTACGTGTTCCACAGATCTAAATTCAAGTCCAACCTAGACACATTAGCTATGTGAAATCCCGGCAACTTACAAGACCTTTTTATTCCTTATCTTCCTCAGTCATAAAGTGGAAACAATAGCAATACTTTCTTTGCACAATTGAGCACAATAAGTGTACAGTGCCTGGCCAGTAAAAGACAGATAATATCTTAGTGTACATCATCTGGTTTTGATAGATTGTCAAAGTGAAAGATCATGGTTGTATCTAACTCTTGTGGGTTAGGATGCAGCAAATATAGAACAGAGTCAGAAAAAGCCTCCACCCACTTCTCCAAGCCTTGCCTCCATGCTCTCTGTTTGCACTTGCGCATCCTCAGCCCTAAGGATTATGGGCTAAATATAGCTGGAATCCCTAATTGTCAATTTAAAAAGTCCTAGGTCCCCAGACCATTTTTCATCCCATTCTGTAGCAGGTGAGTTCCCTTAGTGCTTATTTGGAGGCACCCCCTCAACCCAAACCATAGCTCAGTTATACCCTCTTTTTTTTGCTTGCTCTTGTATTTCATAGCAACCACAATCATACTTAGTTTTCATGCATTCTTCTACCTGCAGTTATATTAGGTTTGCCAGCTCTCAGTCTGAACCATGGGCTGTAAATCATCATGTTTTCATTTATTTAGTGATCCAGGGTTGCTTCTTCTAGACAAGACCCGCAACAATGATATAGACAGTCTTCAGCCATAAAGCACAATATTGTCTATACTTGTGGATATAAAACTAGCAGAATACAAGGTCAAGAGAGAATTAGCATAATCTGAAATTGGCCATGCTCTCTCCTTTGAGAGCATACTTCTGGATACGTGCTTGCTTACACATATGAAAAAGCATCAGTATGTGGAAAAGGCCAAAATCTAATATGCCATAATTGAAAAACCTTGTGAATATCAGGATTCTGTTATTATGGAAAATTTAAAAAACATGTAATACTATATTATTTTCATGCTTGGAAACAAACAAACCAAAAAAAAAAAAGTTTAGGAAAAATGGCCATAGACACATTAGTTATCAAAGAAATGAACAGGGAAAATCGAATCATAAGAGGATCATGTTATGATACATAAGGGCTTTTGATTGTTGAGTCCCACCCATTGTGTGGAGTGCATTTCTGAGATGGATCCCTTGTGGCTAATCTATTTAAAATTGATCTATAACCAGCAAGTGGTCATCTTATTTAATCTATGGTTATAACAGAAGTTGCATTCACAAATGCTTTTAAAAGGGCAGTTTTAAAAATAGGTTGCATTTTTGTCAGATACAAGATTAGCCTTTAATTTGTCCACTTTGGCTACTTAGTCTTGAGTCATAAAAAGGGACTCAGATTCTAAGTTATGTTGTTTTTCTACTGCTCATTATCACTGATCATTTTTTACTCATCTTTTATTGATTGTAAGACAGAGCAAAGGAAAACTGTTGTTTTCCATTATATGGACCTCATTTTTAAAAAATAATCATCTTATTGGAGAATTTTAGTGAGTGTGGATAGAAATAACTTGCTCTTTCATTAGTACCAAGTAATGGGTCTTGCCAACTAGAACCCATTCAAAGAGAAGAGAAATATTGAACTTAAGTTCCATTCACTGTATTTTGCTGGTCTTTTAACAAGCAAAAAGGTCCAGAAAAAAATTTTAGAGGATTGCCAGGAATCTCAACACACAGTATTACTATCAGTGAGGTCCCCTGGGAAGCCAAAAGGCAGCCGTATGTCTATGGATCTAAACACACCCCTAGAATGATGGAGTGTTAGTCCTGGTAGGGACTTTGGTCATCGTCTGGTTTAGACATAAACTAGTTGGTGTCCCAGCCAGAGTTAAGAACCCTTGGGTCTCCTATCCCAGCTCACCCTGCATCCATCCCACTGCTCTATTTGCAAAGCTTTCCGTTCCAACAATTAAGTAAGTCCATTGCAATTATTTTCAGGCACATAATGGCAGTTTTGCTAACACTACCTCAATATCAATTGATTTCTTTGGAACTGCCAGGACTGTATTTGGTTTATTTTTAAAGCCAAGCAGTTTTTTAAACCTTAAAATACTTCGTTTTCAAAACCTAAAATGCTCTTTATTTAGTCCATGATGAATATTTGAATAGTGTTAAATTTATCATCCTGGCAGTACTCACATTGTACTTGTCATTAATTGTGACTCATCAAAGAATGTTTTGATGTTGAGTCCTTGGCTAACAGATGGCTCCGTTGAGAGGAACTGAGGTAGTGCGCTATGAGGTCCAAGGAGAGAGACTTCTTACATAATTAGTCACTAGAAGTTGTTTGAATTTGTAAGAAAGCAGTCTTCTGTGATGGTGGGGAGTGGACTGTGTACTAGGGTAAAGAAGGCCTCCTCATCTCCACTCTGTTCAGAGAATGGATGGAAGGGTTGACAGCAGTGTTGCTGGCATGCCCAGTGTGACTTGGATTAACATGAGTGGCAAGCAGAGAGACACAAAGTCCAGCAACTAGGATATTCTGTGTCTACTGAGTCTGCTGCTGCTAAGTCACTTCAGTCATGTCCGACTCTGTGTGACCCCATAGACGGCAGCCCACCAGGCTCCCCCGTCCCTGGGACTCGCCAGGCAAGAACACTGGAGTGGGTTGCCATTTCCTTCTCCAATGCATGCAAGTGAAAAGTGAAAGTGAAGTCGCTCAGCCGTGTCCGACTCTTAGCAACCCCATGGGCTGCAGCCCACCAGGCTCCTCCATCCATGGGATTTTCCAGGCAAGAGTACTGGAGTGGGGTGCCATCGCCTTCTCCAGTCTGCTGAGTCTGTCATTCGGCAAATCCTTAGGCACAGAGACCACCACACAGGAAAGAACAGGCCCTCAAGCAACAGTGGTGTCAATAAGAACTCGGTAATAGTGTGAACCGACAAAACCTGCTTTTAGAAAGCATCACGTCAGAGGCAACAGAAACGTGCAGAACCTCTCCCCTGCTTCCTCTTGCTTTTGCCTTTTCCTCTTTTTTTGCCTTCCAAGATTACTTTTCCTTACCTTCTTACTTAGGTACATCAGTGGTACTCAAGCATGAGCAGCACTCAGTACATTATTCAGCATCTGTGTGCCAGCCTTGATTAACATGAGTCTGGCTAATTGAATATCCCTCTAATAGTCTGAATCTAGTGTGTGCACAAGTGAGTCATTCTTTGGAGTGGCATTTGGTGCTTGTTTAATTTATCTAAGGAAAAAAGGAACATACATTGTGTCATAAATGGAGTGACGAAAACTCAGATAAAAATTTCCAATCCTCTTAGACATATTCTAGAAATGATCACAAATAGCCTTAGTTTCTTCACCTATAAAATAGGATAATACTATATACCCCATGGAGTTACACAAGAATGTTTTAAGCACAGTGTCTCGCTCACAGTAAGGATTCAGTAAATCTTTCCTGTGTTTAGAAAGAAAAGTAAAGTAAGCGGGTGGTGATGTCTACTTGCTCGCTAGCACAGGAAACATGGGGAAAATGATAAGGAATCAAGGCAGACTGGTAGTGGTATTAATAATCAGTGTGAAGAGGCTATTTTTAAAGGATGTTTGGCAAGAACGTGGCATTCGGCATCAGGTGGTCATGCTGTGACTGTACATCACTGGGGTGTTAGTTCGGTTTGGAGCTACAAGCCTTTAAAGCCCTGAGTGAACTAAATCAAGTTATACAAATGCCTGTGCGGCTTCTGGAAGGTCCATAAGGCACAGTGGAGAGAATCAGAGACTTGGCATAGAAATCCTGGATGTGAACGCCTGCTCGGCACTCTCTAGGCACTTGAGGTGGCTCAGGGGTAATCTGGATTCCTACAATGCAAGAAATGTGGGTTCAGTCCCTAAGTTGGGAAGCTCCTCTGGAGAAGGAAATGGCAACCCACTCCAGTATTCTTGCCTAGGAAATCCCACGGACAGAGGAACCTGGTGGGCTACAGTCCATGGGGTTGCAAAAGAATCAGACATGACTCACCAACTAAACAACAGCAGCAAACTAGAAATTATCACAAATGCTTTAATAGGCAACACACAATCTCACTTAATTTTCATATCTATAAAGATTAAGGATAATTTTTAGATCTCTGATAATTTCTATAAATATGCACTTTGTAAATTGCAAAGCACTATATGAATCACTTTTTAAGGAGATAATGGGGGAAGATATTTACTCTCCCCCAGAAAGGCTGACTAAACTCCTTCCTGATATTACAGGTAAAAGAACAGATAAGGAGTAGATGATGGCAGTTCTTGTTTTCATAGAGGGGAGTGTGAAAGAAATGAATGGATAATAGTATAGTTAGTGTTGAAGATACAAAAGAGAAAAGGCCTAAATATAAAGTTATACAAACAGTGGACAGTGATGAATGAGTTTTGCTTGTACCTCTCGTAAAATTCATAGATTCATAATTTCTAGCTTTTGGGGAAGGAGACAAACACACACAAGTGCTATATAGCATCTTTAACAAATGAAAATGATTTCAAATTCATTTTATCTGATGCTTTGGAATGTTGCAAAGTTCAGGTTCAGAGACCATAAGATAGGCAGTTATATTTGGGAATGTTTTAGTTGACATGTGACCCAGGAATGGTATCATAGATTGAATGGCTTCTTGAGATTCCTTCGTTCCATCTATTTTTCTTAGTTGAGCAGATGTTTCTAAGTAACTGAGATGCTGAAAACTTAGGAGCAGAAAATGTCATCTCACATCATGTGTATTTTAATTGGTTTGATTTCATTTAATTTTTTTTTTTTACACAAAACAGCTGAATTTAAAAGAACTAAAAATGAGGAGGAAAATTCTGATTTCCCTTCTGATGAGCTCTTTGTATAAGAGCTGATTCAGTCCCTTCAAGTATTAAGGGGGAAAAAATGTGTCTGGATTAAAACATTAAAAATAGAAACATAAATTCCAAAACTTAAGTCTCTTGAGTTATTTGACATTTGAAGTAATTTCCCCAAAGTAATTTCCTTTGTAAAGGTTTATAAATTTATGAGAGAAAATACCTTACCCTAGCTAGAGATTATTGTGTCAAATAAGAATAAACAGGGGTTAGAGAAAACCAAGCATTAGTTTGGAAATAGATCTGCCCTAAGTGTGATGGGATCATATTCAAATTATTAAATGAAATAGTGAGTGTGTGCCCTCTGTTCTTATCTAAAACTTGAGTGAGTGTAGCTGCAAGTGACTTTGTGAAGACTCGTTGTTTGCATGTACCAGTTACTTTTCCTTATATCTTTGGTTTCTTTGTCGAGAACTTACCCCCAAAATACACAAACTCCAAATGAACCTCAAGTTATCCATCTGAAATTCTGAAAACATTTGGATTCTCTCATATATCCAAGACCTCAGGAAAACAGTCTTTGAAGTTGCCACCTTATTCTTGGTTATAACCAGAGTAGATACAGCCCATTGGAAAACAAGCAACATATAGAACAGAAAAATAATATGTTCCTTTACTGGAAACTAATATATTTTTCCTAGAGATTGATTGCTTGCAAAATATATTAAGAAATTGTATGCTGAGCAAGACAAACCTCACTTAAGCTTCATGGTTTGCTGATCTACGCACAAAAACAGCCCCTTTTGCAGAGCAGGTCCCTTCAGCAATTTTTCCATATCGCTCTATGTACATACATATGTTATGTACATACGTACAAAAATAGAAATCAGACTTTCAGCCAGTCACTGAAAGCTCATAAGATCAACAGAAAATCCCTCCTGATAACTGAATCTCATTGGCTTTCTCTGCTTGGTCAAATGCCTGGCATTTTTGGTTGCGATGATAACTTTATTTTAAGCCTGAGAGAGCAGTTGACTTGCCCTTCATCTAATGATACTGAGCAGCTGCCAAAGCCTGTTTTATATCCACGGGAGAAGACTGTCCCCTGAGAGGGGACGCATAACCATGCACGTCTCTTTCAAGATGTCTCTTTGGGACCATGTCAGGAAGTAACTTTCCAAGAGGAGGGAAGGCTCTGTGTTTGGGTTTGTTGTTTTTTTTTTTTTTTTTTTTTTACGCCTCTGTGCGCAAAGGAGAGACCGAGTTAAAAATTTGAGATTTTAAGAAAATTCTTATTACTTATTTTGCATTTACAGTGCACCTAAAGCTTGGGATAAAATTTTGGATTTTTTTATTTTTAAGCAAAATATACCAAAGACAAAGAAGTGGATTCTCATATACAATAAAATGACATTTTTTTTCTTCTCAGTTCCAGAATCAACAGGGACATGATTTGCAGCAGGAGATGCAGGAGGAGGAGGCATAATCCCCTTGCTGCTGCTGCTGCTGCTACTAAATTCACTTCAGTCGTGTCCAACTCTGTGCACCCCCAGAGATGGCAGCCCACCAGGCTCCCCCGTCCCTGGGACACTCCAGGCAAGAACACTGGAGTGGGTTGCCATTTCCTTCTCCAATGCGTGAAAGTGAAAAGTGAAAGTGAAGTCGCTCAGTTGTGTCCAACTCCTAGCGACCCCATGGACTGCAGCCCACCAGGCTCGTCCATCCATGGGATTTGCCAGGCAAGAGTACTGGAGTGGGGTGCCATTGTCCCCTTAGCTGAAAACAATTATAGCTTCAATTTTCTGATGATTTCTCATGTAAAATGCTTAGCAAGCTACCTAATACATATAAGATTCTCAATTAATGTCTGTTAAATGAATGAGTGCTAGGTGCTATGCTAAGTACTTTATATAATTTGTCACATTTAATTTCACATGAAGATGCATATATATCTTCATGATAAACATAAAAGACACTGAAACTTCATTTAGACAGTTTACCCACTGTCACACAGCTACTGAGCATGGCAGCCAGAATTCCACACTGATCTGACTCCAAAACCTATACTTAATGTATCACATCTACCTACCTACCTACACGTGTGCATTCACACACAGACACACACACACACAGAGTGTCTGAGTTCACTATCTTTTCAGATTGTCGTGTTTCAGACTGTCTTGTTGCCTTTCCTGTACTCTCCTTGTCAGATTTACTCAACACTATTTTGTAAGCATTTAATCTCATTTCAAGACATTCCCTGAACCAGACCCTGTTGTACGAGAAACTCCCCCCTTCTTCTGGGAATTGTTCTTCCCATTATTTGTGGAGCATCTTAAATTGTGTTATCCCAGAACATCTTTCCTGAGTTGTATTTTCCCTGAGCCTACAACATACTGAACTGTTACTATTAGTCACTCACTTGTGTCCGACTCTTTGCAACCCCATGAACTGTAGCCTGCCAGACTACTCTGTGTGTGGGATTTCCCAGGCAAGAATACTGGAGCGGGTTGCCCTTTCCTTCTCCAAGGGATCTTCCAGACCCAAGGATTGAACCCGGGTCTCCTGCATTGCACGCAGATTCTTTTTTTTTAATTTTTATTTTTACTTTATTTTGCTTTACAATACTATATTGGTTTTGCCATACATTGACATGAATCAGCCATGGGTGTACATGAGTTCCCAATCCTGAACCCCCCTCCCACCTCCCACTCCATATCATCTCTCTGGATCATCCCCATGCACCAGCCCCAAGCATCCTGTATCCTGTATCAAACATAGACTGGCGATTCATTTCTTACATGATAGTATACATGTTTCAATGCCATTCTCCCAAATCATCCCACCCTCTCCCTCTCCCACAGAGTCCAAAAGTCCATTCTAAACATCTGTGTCTCTTTTGCTGTCTCGCATACAGGGTTATCATTACCATCTTTCTAAATTTCATATATATGTGTTAGTATACTGTATTGGTGTTTTTCTTTTTGGCTTACTTCACTCTGTATAATAGGCTCCAGTTTCATCCACCTCATTAGAACTGATTCAAATGTATTCTTTTTAATGGCTGAGTAATACTCCATTGTGTATATGTACCACAGCTTTCTTATCCATTCATCTGCTGATGGACATCTAGGGTGCTTCCATGTCCTGGCTATTAGAAACAGTTGCCCGCAGATTCTTTACTGTCTGACCCTCCAGGGAAGCCCTACAACATACACAACTCCTTTTTCATTTATGCATTATTTCGATATTTATTATCCCCCCTCTGCATTCACTGAGCTCCTGTTTTCATTTAGCCAACATTTTAGATTTATTGTTTCATCACTAGAAGGAGCTTCAGCAGTCATCTACTCCTGACTCCTGACGAGTGTGTCCAGCTCTGCTTACACCATGCCCCTGAGACGGGAGCACTCTGCATCTGCTTACTCACTGCCGTACAGCTGAGCTCAGTGTGGTCGAGACTGCCTGGGAGGATAGCGGCGGAATGCTGAGAGAGGGTCCAGCGTGGATGAGATAAAATTAACCCGTGTCTCTTGCACAGCATTCACAGAGCACTCGCCATGGTCAGGGCTTACTTCCAGGCCTTAGGGTGGGCAAACAGTGAGTGGGACACAGTCCCCACCCCCAAGACACATAATTTAATGATTATTCCTTGTGGGGTAATGAGCCTACCGCATGAATGTCTGTCCAAAAAATATATATATATACGTGAGTTTAGAGACAAATGTTTTGAGCCTTTAAAGGAAGGAAATATGATTGATAATTGGAAGGAATTTGAAAAGACTTCATGAAGAAGGGTAAATTCATGTTAGGCCTAGCAAGATGGTAGGAACAGTCTTGTTAACAGGACCCTGCTAGACAAGCCTATTTCATCTAGCCAAGGGAAGGCGGATGTGGCCGGTGCCAAGCTCAATAGAAAAGAGGTGCTCCAGAAATACAAAGTAAAATGTCATAGTTGTTGTTCAGATATGGCAAGCCAGGATGAGTCACCTCCCCTTCCCCACACACAGTGTCACCCAGCACATATTTTGGGATGGCGTCGGGGTGGGTAAAAAGCAGCACTGTGTACCTTTGGGAATCATTCTTTGGCCTACCCTTTAATATTACTCATCTTACTTTGGCCCCCAGATTCTCTCTTCGTCCTCTTGCTCAGCCCCTGTGTTTGGGATAAGGAATCACATGGGGCAGCTGAATAATTTGGGGTCTGTAAGGCAACCATTGAGTCACTGTCTCCCACGGTGCTTGAGTAAGCCAGGGGCCATGCCGTTTATGTTGGTGATCTTGCTCATCTGCCTTGGGCTTCAGCCCCCAGCAGACCTCCATCTCCTCAGCAGTGGACAGACAGAGGTGTCTCTGTCCCAGAAGAAGGCCCTGGATCACCGTCTGTGTGGTTCTGTGCCCATCCCCATTGTCATGAGCAGGAAGGGATAAGAAGTGAACAAGCTGAATAGTCCTCTTCCTGGTGAAATTTAATTGAATCTGGGCACTAAGCAGGCTTGGCTGAGGAGCTTTCTTCGCATCGCGAGCCGCTGAGCTGTGCCAGATTGCTTCTGTAACGATCTTTCCACTGAGGTAGCACGAAACTTTTTCAGAGAACGCGTCCTTGGGTGAGGATCAAGAAACCTGGAAACCGATTTCAATCATGTCACAAACTGTAGAAAGTAATAGTTGCTTGGTTGTGTCTGACGGTTTGTGACCCCATGGACTGTAGCCTGCCAGTTTCCTCTGTCCATGGAATTCTCCAGACAAGAATACTAGAGTGGGTAGCCATTCCCTTCTCCATGGGGTCTTCCTGGCCCAGGGATCAAACCCAGGTCTCCTGCATTGCAGGCAGACCCTTTACCACCTGAGCCCAAGTCACTTAATTTCTGTCAATTACATTTTCTTCATTTATAAATTAGGAAGAATGCCCACCTTGCCAGTCGCCATGAATTTTTCCATGAGACTGTAAAACCACATAATAGCTGAGAATGCCCTTTGAAAGGTTAAATATGTGCTGAATATTACTGTTACTGGAGTCTTACTGTTAACACACCTAAGTGCGAATAATACCACCCATGCAGGTAACAAATGAAAGGTACAATGTGGAAACTTGCTAAGCTGTCTTTCTGTTTACACAGGAGTGTAAATTGTAACTAAGGTGTGAGGTTCTTGTTGTTATTGGCAGGGAAAGTTGAAGATGAAATGGGAGGGAAATGGGTGTGAAGAGCAGGGGCGTAGGAAGCAAAGAAGGATCTACAAGGCTTAGTGAGCAGCGTGGTCTGTGGTGTTGATGAGGGACGTCAATCGCGTAGAGCAGAGTGTCTGCACTGTAGACCAAAGAAGTAGAGATTCTCCTTTTGTGGTTCCCTGTTGCTCTCTGACCAAGCCTTCTCACTGCTGCTCTTTAGGTTGTGGCGTAGAAGCGGCACTTGCTTCCTAGGTGTGCTTGCCTCTGCCACCAAGGACTGGGTCTTACTTGGATGGGGGTCGGGGCGATGCTACCAGAGAGAAGCAGAAAAGCCCAGAAAAGCAGGAGCGAGGACTTTTGTAGGGAGTAGGGGTGCTTTGCTGGGTCTTTGTTTTGGCACGAGGGCCCTCTGTTGCAGCACACGGGTTCTCTAGTTGCACCACAGCACGTGGGATCTTAGTCCCCAGGCCAGGGATCGAACCTGTGTCCCCTGCATCGGAAGGCGGATTCTTAACTGCTGGACCACAAGGGAAGGCACGGAGCGAGGGCTTTTAATGCCGCCGTCCCACCCCTTCTCCCTTACTCAACCTCGGCAGGGTCCGGAGCTGTGCTTCGCTGGGAATGCTCCGAGAATGCTTTAGCAGAAACCGAGACCGGGCTCTGCCTCGTGGCCCAGAGCAGAACAGCAGTAGAGAAGAAAGTCATTCCTGAGACCACAGGCCAGAGGCTCCATGGAACTTCTCAGGGTCTAGCCCCTGGCTTCCGGGGTTCCGCAGCAGCGGCAGGCAGAGACCCATCTTCCTGATCTAGGTGACTTCCCAAGACCAGATTTAACATGCTTCTCAGCGGCCCTTTCTTTCTTCATTCTGCTTTCTACTGACCTCCAGTTTTCCTCAAGGAGGCAAATAAACTCTTTTTCAACTCCATCCACTTCCGGTCACCCCCCCTTCCCTGATGGATTGTCCAGGTTCCAGCTGCCTGCAGCAGCCTCCAGCTGAGGTGCACCCTGCCCCATGTGTCCCTTTGACCATCCTGATGAAAGAGGACCCAGCTCAGAGGTTGCAGCCTCCCTTTATTTGCATAGAACATTTTCCTGAGGCATTTCAGGAAAGTGCAGTCCTCATCCCTGAAAGCTTTTCTGTAGTGCTGAAGCCTGGGTCACCAGGCGTTCCCTCTGCATGATGGCTGCACTCCCAGACCATCCGAAATGCAGCAGTACACAGAGAGAGACAGTCTGCTGAGGTGGTTTTAGTTTGCCATACCCGGATAAGGAGATTTCATTCCCTCCTTGCTGGCCAAGTTATATAGAGTCATTACATAAGTACTGCTGTGGTACTGGGTGCAGTCTCATTTAAAAAAAAAAAAAAAAGCCGTATAAAGAACAATTGAGTTGTGGTGGGGAATATTCGTTTTATTCCAGTTGACTCTGATCCATGTAATAGAGCATTAGCCTGAGCACGGATGCCGATGTTTCTCTGGCTTCCTGATGAAATGTCTTTGGAATATATATTTAGTGCAGCTCATGCCTATGTGGGGCATGAGAGAGAGTCAGATTTTCCCACCTGGGGAGGAAGTCACTCGCTGTGCTGAGCAGATTGTTGCTTGATCCTCCTCCTCCCCTTGGAGCCGCTCGGCCAGCTGGGATGGGACGACCACGCAGCGGCTCTGAACCATTCACACGCACGGACGGATGCCCTGACGGACTTGGGCCTGGATGAGTGTGCCGCCGTCGCAGTTCAGCCTTCCCTCTAGGATGGGGGAGAGGCCTGGCCAGGAGAGAATCCGTCACAGGTTAGTGTTGATTTTCAAAGAGGTATAGTGGGCAGGCTCTTTTGTAGTACAAGGGCAACCCAAGACGAGCATGTCACGGTGGAGAGGTCTGACAGAATGTGGTCCACTGGAGAAGGGAATGGCAAACCACTTCAGTATTCTTGACCTGAGAACCCCATGAACAGTATGAAAAGGCAAAATGATAGGATACTGAAAGAGGAACTCCCCAGGTCAGTAGGTGCCCAATATACTACTGGAGATCAGTGGAGAAATAACTCCAGAAAGAAGGAAGGGATGGAGCCAAAGCAAAAACGATACCCAGCTGTGGATGTGACTGGTGATAGAAGCAAGGTCCGATGCTGTAAAGAGCAATACTGCATAGGAACCTGGAATGTCAGGTCCATGAATCAAGGCAAATTGGAAGTGGTCAAACAGGAGATGGCAAGAGTGAACGTCGACATTCTAAGAATGAGCGAACTAAAATGGACTGGAATGGGTGAATTTAACTCAGATGACCATTATATCTACTACTGCAGGCAGGAATCCCTCAGAAGAAAGGAAGTAGCCATCATGGTCAACAAAAGAGTCCAAAATGCAGTACTTGGATGCAATCTCAAAAACGACAGAATGATCTCTGTTCGTTTCCAAGGCAAACCATTCAATATCACAGTAATCCAAGACTATGCCCCAACCAGTAACACTGAAGAAGCTGAAGTTGAACGGTTTTATGAAGACCTACAAGACCTTTTAGAACTAACACCCCCAAAAGATGTCCTTTTCATTATAGGGGACTGGAATGCAAAAGTAGGAAGTCAAGAAACACCTGGAGTAACAGGCAAATTTGGCCTTGGAATGCGGAATGAAGCAGGGCAAAAACTAATAGAGTTTTGCCAAGAAAATGCACTGGTCATAGCAAACACCCTCTTCCAACAACACAAGAGAAGACTCTACACATGGACATCACCAGATGGTCAACACTGAAATCAGATTGATTATATTCTTTGCAGCCAAAGATGGAGAAGCTCTATACAGTCAACAAAAACAAGACCAGGAGCTGACTGTGGCTCAGATCATGAACTCCTTATTACCAAATTCAGACTCAAATTGAAGAAAGTAGGGAAAACCGCTAGACCATTCAGGTATGTCCTAAATCAAATCCCTTATGATTAAACAGTGGAAGTGAGAAATAGATTTAAGGGCCTAGATCTGATAGATAGAGTGCCTGATGAACTATGGAATGAGGTTCATGACATTGTACAGGAGACAGGAATCAAGACCATCCCCATGGAAAAGAAATGCAAAAAAGCAAAATGGCTGTCTGGGAGGCCTTACAAATAGCTGTGAAAAGAAGAGAAGCGAAAAGCCAAGGAGAAAAGGAAAGATATAAGCATCTGAATGCAGAGTTCCAAAGAATAGCAAAAAGAGATAAGAAAGCCTTCTTCAGCTATCAATGCAAAGAAATAGAGGGAAAGAACAGAATGGGAAAGACTAGAGATCTCTTCAAGAAAATTAGAGATACCAAGGGAACATTTCATGCAAAGATGGGCTTGATAAAGGACAGAAATGATATGGACCTAACAGAAGCAGAAGATATTAAGAAGAGGTGGCAAGAATACACAGAAGAACTGTACAAAAAAGATCTTCATGACCCAGATAATCACAATGGTGTGATCACTCATCTAGAGCCAGACATCCTGGAATGTGAAGTCAGGTGGGCCTTAGAAAGCATCACTACAAACAAAGCTAGTGGAGGTGATGGAATTCCAGTGGAGCTATTTCAAATCCTGAAAGATGATGCTGTGAAAGTACTGCAAATTTGGAAAACTCAGCAGTGGCCACAGGACTGGAAAAGGTCAGTTTTCATTCCAATTCCAAAGAAAGGCAATGCCAAAGAATGCTCAAACTACTGCACAGTTGCACTCATCTCACATGCTAGTAAAGTAATGCTCAAAATTCTCCAAGCCAGGCTTCAGCAATACATGAACCGTGAACTTCTTGATGTTCAAGCTGGTTTTAGAAAAGGCAGAGGAACCAGAGATCAAATTGCCAACATCCACTGGGTCATGGAAAAGGCAAGAAAGTTCCAGAAAAACATCTATTTCTGCTTTATTGACTATGCCAAAGCCTTTGACTGTGTGGATCACAATAAACTGTGAAAAATCCTGAAAGAGATGGGAATACCAGACCACCTGACCTGCCTCTTGAGAAATATGTATGCAGGCCAGCAAGCAACAGTTAGAACTGGACATGGAACAACAGACTGGTTTCAAATAGGAAAAGGAGTACGTCAAGGCTGTATATTGTCACCCTGCTTATTTAACTTCTGTGCAGAGTACATCATGAGAAACGCTGGACTGGAAGAAACACAAGCTGGAATCAAGATTGCTGGGAGAAATATCAATAACCTCAGATATGCAGATGGCACCATCCTTATGGCAGAAAGTGAAGAGGAACTAAAAAGCCTCTTGATGAAAGTGAAAGAGGAGAGTGAAAAAGTTGGCTTAAAGCTCAACATTTAGAAAACGAAGATCATGGCATCTGGTCCGATCACTTCATGGGAAATAGATGGGGAAACAGTGAGAGACTTTATTTTGGGGGCTCCAAAATCACTGCAGATGGTGACTGCAGCCATGAAATTAAGAGACGCTTACTCCTTGGAAGAAAAGTTATGACCAACCTAGACAGCATATTCAAAAGCAGAGACATTACTTTGCCGACTAAGGTCCATCTAGTCAAGGCTATGGTTTTTCCTGTGGTCATGTATGGATGTGAGAGTTGGACTGTGAAGAAGGCTGAGCGCCAAAGAACTGATGCTTTTGAACTGTGGTGTTGGAGAAGACTCTTGAGAGTCCCTTGGACTGCAAGGAGATCAACCCTGGGTGTTCTTTGGAAGGAATGATGCTAAAGCTGAAACTCCAGTACTTTGGCCACCTCATGTGAAGAGTTGACTCATTGGAAAAGACTTTGATGCTGGGAGGCATTGGGGGTAGGAGGAGAAGGGGACGACAGAGGATGAGATGGCTGGATGGCATCACCTACTCGATGGGCATGAGTCTGAGTGAACTCCGGGAGTTGGTGATGGACAGGGAGGCCTGGTGTGCTGCGATTCATGGGGTTGCAAAGAGTCGGACGTGACTGAGCAACTGAACTAAACTGATTCTTGGTTGATGGCCTGTGAATTACCCCTACTGAATACCACTCACCATAACAAACAAGAGCGGTTCTAGGACCTCCCTGGTGATCCAGTGGTTAGGAATCCACCTGCTGATGCAGGGGACATGGGTTCGATCACAACTAGAGAAAGCCCGTGTGCAGCAACAAAGACCCAACACAGCCCCAGATAAATTTTTTTCATTTAATTAATTAATTTTACTTTACAGTATTGTATTGGTTTTGCCATACATTGACTTGAATCAACCATGAGTGTAAAAAGAGCTATTCTAAAGAGTTTTCTGATACAGCAGCCTAATACTCGAAAGCAGTGAGGAGCAACAATATCCGATACATTTGTACCCCCTCCTGTGTGTGACATGCTTTAAGAATTGAGTCACCTGTGTTTAATTATCCAGGGCCCCAAACCATCTAATACCTGAAGTCTGAGAGCACTATGAATTCTTTTACTTTAAATATTTTTCATCACACAAAAAGTCAACCTCATGGAACATTTAGAAATTATAAGGAAAGCTCTCAACCTCAACATCATAAAATACTGATATAATTTGCTCTTATTTCCTTCTAGTCTGTTTTCATCTTCGTTCTTGTTCATGTAATCATAATCAAACTGCTCTATGTTGTTAAGTGCGTTTCCCCTGCACAGGTCGCCAGATGGCCCCACTTGAATTTTATCTGGTCACATGCCATGTTTAAAGGAAAGAAACTAAGGTTACTCAGTCTCTGTTTATATGAAGAGTATTATATCATAGCATGTATATCCCTCTTGTTCAAAATCAGTGTCGCTTGGTCCCTAATCAAAGTACCAAAAAGGCAGTTAGGGGAGCACTCGGTTAAGCACCCAGCTCCCCTCTCTGGTTATGAAAATAATGGAGCAAGGCAACTGGAGAGAACCATCGAGAATCTGGCGTTGGCTGTCGCTGGCATGGATGCCCCAGCTGTGCCTGTTGGTCAAGATCTCTTCATCATCTCAGGATGCCAGATTCCAAGCTGAGCTCCCTCAGATGGCGGGGAGGGGGCGGGACTCAGCTCCATCATATGGAAATGCTTGGCCTCTGCTTCTGTCATTTAGGAGCTGCAGGTGAAACTGAGGCTAAGAAAGAAGCACAGTTGATGCCTCTCTTACTGTGACCCTGCCAAGAGGGGGGTGTGTGTGTGAGCGCGCGCACGCGCCTGCACATGTCTGTCCCCAGGCATGCTTGAGACAGCTGAGAGAGAGGGCACAGATCCATCACCAGGGACCTGTCGTCAGCTTCTGTCCTGGTGTAGTTCAGGCATAGCTGTTCATCTGCACGGATGCATCTTTTAAAGGGTGAAGCCAATGTCTGTCCCCAGACTAAGAAGACCTGCTTTCCTTTTTCTTGAGAACAGGAGTGGGTGTAGGAACTCATTCAAGGAGGATGTGCTCCTCTGGTCACGTGCTCCTCCTGCCCTCACCCCTCCAGCCTCCCTGTCCTGCAGAAGGTTCTGGACCCTGTGTGCTCATGGAGATCTGAGGGGGTTTCTGCAGGGGCTGCATCAGCTGCTGCTACCTCTGCAGGAAGAGTTGAGACCCCTGAGCTGTGGGGGTGTTGGTCATCAGAACCTGCAGTGTAAGATGACCTGCTAGCCCTCTTCACACCAGAGGGGAAGAAGGAAGCGGTTAGAGACATCCTCACGTGGAGCAGCTCATCGTCACAATGGCCAATACAAGTTCCAGAGCGCCTGGGCCTCCCTGCCAAGCTGTGGTCTCCATGCAGCATGCAGCTGTATTCTTTCTTTTCTCATCCTTGTTTTTCTTACAAGTAAGCAGAGCTCCCTGAAGTGCACTCACTTTCCAAACATGTACACATCAGGATGTGAGCGATCACTTGTCTGTAATGGATCCTTATGTCCAAGCTATTTTCCTTGTGTATCACGTATTTAATTTAGGACTCCTAATGCATGATTCACGTATGTTTAAACAGTCATTGCCTAATCGGACTGTTTCACCTTTGGGACACGAGTGAGTATTCAAAACAGACGTACAGAAGACGCCATCAGCGTGTGCAGAGTAATCCCGCACCTCCAGCCTTGTACCAGGATTGAGCATCCTGAAACTCAAATGATGCCCATCCAGAGCTATGATTTCCACTGAGCTGCAGTGTCTTCTCAGTTTGCAGAACCATTTGTTTAATTCAGTATTTACTGAACATCCACTGGACAAGGCCCCACGAGTTGTAGAAAGGGGATGGATGTGGGCCCTTCTAAAGGGAGCTTACAGTCTAGTGGGACATGGAATATGTTTATGAATAGTTTCAGCACTGGGTAGAAGGTGAGAAGGAGGACCTTAAGACTGATTTAGAAGAAAGAGGGAAAGGCCATTGTGAAGGGGCCTCACGTGGACCATGAGTGTGTGGATGGGCCTGAAGGGAAGAAGGCAGGGAGTAAGGAGCTTGCAGCTACCGGGAGCAAGCAAGTTACACAGAGTTTGTCAGAAGCCCTGTGGGGGCTGTGCGGGGCCTGAGTCACCCACACAAGCATGAGGAGGTGAGCTCACTCGGGCCGGCGGCGCCCCATCTGTGAGCCTCCTGGAGTTCTTGCCCTGCAGGCTTTGCTCCCAGCGCTGCAGCCCTGCAGCTGCTTGCTGCTGCTCTGGGCCTGTAAGGCTGTGAAGCCAGAGGAGGGTCCCCAAATTCTAGATACTTATTTACAAAAATGTGATTTGAACCTAATGATCTGTGGGCAGATGGCAATAGGAAGGAAACTAAGGTCGCTGACTCTGAACATTTCAGTCATTTTCATTTCATCTCATTTGCAGCCCGTCCAGAGCCTTTAGAGGATATGCATGTGACTCATCACAGAGTCCGAACCCTTCAAATGGGTCATGCCTGAAGAATGGATGAGGACTCTCGCTCTAAGGGATGTTAGTGAAGGGACAGTGTCGGGCCTGTCCTTTGCTGAGAATTCTTAGAACTGCTTGCACATAAATAGAACCTGAAGAAACGGAAACTTGGCTTGAAGATGTCTTATAGGGAGAAAGTATTGGTATGTGTGTGTATTTATGCATACTTCAAAAAAAAATGATACCCTCTTTCTGGAAATTGCTTTAGAAGTTAGGCTTATAATTGCTACATGATTCAACCACCAAACCCTCAAGGAGTATTTGACATTTTGTAGAAATTTTAATGGACTGAAGTGAATATGTCAAAAATTCAAACATTTTAAATTCTTTCACTTATTCATACTTGACTTTAGAAGGAAGAAGAGCTTCCAGTAGACTTCTATTTTTTTTTCCTTGACTTAAAAATAATGGTGGGGGTCAGAGACTCACCTCCAGGAGGACTCAGGACTTCTACCATGATGTCCTAACAGATTTCCCAGGTGGCAGCCAGGTGTTAAAGTACCACACATTCTCAGTCCCTTTTTAGCCTGTCAACCAATTTTTGGTTATTTTAGAAAATGCCATATGGCACGGTGATTATGTATTTGGGTTCTATAGTTAAACTGCCTGATTGCAGCTACCAGCTCAGTTACTGACTGTGTACTAATTATCACATTACCAACCTTCCCTGTGCCTTAGCTTTTCCGTCTGTTCAATGGGCTTGATAATAATGCCTGTCTCTTACGGTTGCCATGACGATGAAGCAGTACTTGTGAAATGCTTAATGCGGGGCCTGACACATAGCGCTCGGTCCGAGCTGGCTTTGTGCTTCCCTCCCCGCCTCTCTTACGTATCCACCTGCAGGAGGATAAAAACGAGATGGCGGCTATTTGAAGAGCATCAGCCTGGCTGCTTTTTCGCTTTTGCTGACAGCTGGGGTCAAGGGCTTTGAAATGTGGTTCGGGTTTGAGTTGTCTCTTAGTTTTCAACTATCCCAGCTGCCTCTGCCTCATCAACAGGAGAATTTAATTTATCAAGAACTTCAACTTTCCCAGGACGACTCTCTCTCTCTGGCACAACGTGCCACTGAGCTTTCTCCCTGGATCTGAGGTCTGTGCTGGCCCTGCCTTTCTGAATCGCTCTGTAACTGATTCAGCTCACCAGTTCCCTTGACTCCATCTCCATCATCCTTCATCATTTGTTTATTCTTCTTCCTCTTTTTCATGCCTTCTTCATTCCTTGAAACCTCCTTAAAACCAGAGATCATAAAAACCATCGTTTTAAAATCAGAGTTTTAAATTTCGAATGGATTTTCTTTTGTAAATTGCTTCTGAGCATGCAACACCTAAACTCTATGGGAAAGCAGTTCCGACTGTCATATTTTGCCCAACTTGAAGTTGTCAGCATGAAATCGAGATGACAGCTTTTAAATATGTGGAGCTTGGAACACGGTATAAATGGAAATTTTTGTAGCCATGCGTGGCTTTTTGTAATCTACCAGTAGTATATTTCCAAGCTAATATTTTTCACACATATGCTCAGATCCAAGATAAATATCTAGCAGCCATCCCTGTGGAAGGCTTGCTAAAAATGAATCATTCAAGACATTTATGCCAGGAAATTTAGATTTTAAAGGATATCATACAATAAAACAGAAGTCACTTAAGTACCAGTGTTCATTAAATTCTACTCAAGTGATACATTTAAAAGCAGTCACTTCTATAGATAGTTTTTGTTTTCTTTTGGACTTGTTCACCCCAAATTGACAAGATGCTTAGAAATCTAAAAACTTGTCCTCTTTAGCACATGGTGAACCAGGAGAAGTAGTTTAACTACCATTTGAAATGGTGTCTTTCAGTATTTGAAAGACCGAAATTTCCTATGAGACTTCCAAAGTATCTACTTTAATTAGCTTTAGTGCGTAAATTAATCAAGTCACCATCCAGAGTACCTCTGTCTTTAAAAACGAGCTGGGAGAGAGTTTGAGGCACAGAGAGGAGGCTGTGTGACCACCCTGTGGGCACGAAGGGGAGCGAGGAGAACAGGATGAACCCAAGAGCCCCGTCAGCCCCTCCGCCCCTGCCTCATGGAGCAGGACTCTCCCTTTAAAAACCCTCTTCCCTCTGCTGCCCCAGCCCCTAGACATCCTTCGGAGCCCAGGACAACCCAGCCTCTCCTCCGTTTCCCCTTCCCACCAGCTCCCACACGAACCTTTCACGTTTTCTTTTGCATCTTACATTAACACATTAGTGACATTGGAGAGGCTGTGGGCTAGGACAAAGGAGAACGAACAGGGGCTCTGAGCCTGCAGTTCCTCATCTGAAAGATGGAGAGGATTAGAAACGGTGTGTGCGTACAGTGCCTGGCACACGGTTAGCTCAGACTCTGTCGCCCTAAAATGCTCCCCTTTCCCTCCTGTTCTTTCCACATGTCTTTGAATATGCAGCTGTGCCAGGAGAAAGCTATGAAATGATAACTGTTTACAGTCATGCTACACGCCCACACATAGACACACCCCACCACACCATGAGGAAGAGCACCCTGCCATTGCAAAGCTCGACTGCACTGTCTTTGTTGTGATGAGTAGAGAACTGGATAGAGCTGCAGATCTGAAGCAGTTGAGAGCTTTATCCCTGAAAGAGAGAGAAGGGAAAGGGGGCTGGATGGGACCTGGAAGAGGGAGATGTGAGAGGGGAGGATTTGAGTTAGCTGCCTGTGTAAGTGAGACTTGGGAGAAGACTTGGGGAAAGCTTTACTCTCTGTCGTGCTGTATAGCCCCTACTCCACTCCCTAAGAAATGTTCACAAGGGGGCTGTGTTACCCTCCAGGATGTTTGGAGCTGGGTGCCTGTAGTTGACGCTGAAGGTATTTTTGGTATCGGTGTCCTCACGGTGGGCACAAAACAGCAGCGGGAGGCATCAAAGGCTCAGGTTTCAGCAGCCTCTTCCCTTCCTACTGATATTTATTGTTATAGGAAAATCTAAGTTCATATTTTTTAAAACATTGAGTCATCAGTCTCAATTTAAATTTAAATCAGTTCCCCTCTGCTTGCAAGTGGCAATGGCTTTGGCTTTTGTATCGCACTCTTTCTTATTCTTTGGGTTCAGAAGCAACATATATTTTTTGCTTTTGTGCTGGGTCTTCATCGCTGCACGGGCTTTCCTCTGGGTGTGGCAAGCGGGGCTCCTCTCTCGTTGTGGACTTCTCGTTGCAGTGGCTTCTCGTTGCGGGGCACATGCTTCCGTAGCTGTGGTTCCCAGGCTCCAGAGCACAGGCTCAGTGGTTGTGGCGCACGAGCCCAGTTGCTCCGGGGCATGTGGGATCTTCCCAGACCAGGAATTGAACCCGTGCCTCCTGCATTGGCAGGCAGATTCTTTAGTACTGAGCCACCAGGCACGCCCTTCAGGAAAATTTTTTATTAAAAAAAAAAAAAAAAGCATCAACATTTTTAGGAAAAGTTTCTGCCTCCTTTAATGGCCAAGTACTTCCTGTTGGACTAACTCACCACAAATAACAACTATAGATGCTGGACAAAGTATAAAACATAACCACTTCAAGCCACCAGGGCATGATTGGAAAGCAGCAGGAACTCAAGGAGGGTCTACTTTGGTGGGGAGGAAACAGCAGTGGGGGATCTTCCCATTATTTTACGGCTTTTAGCTTGAGGGTTATGTCCCATTTGCTGTCATGTAAGGCAGAAAAAACTCACAGAAACCCACGGTTTCTATCAAACCCACAGAGGTCATAGTTTGGGATAACCACAGCAGCTGGAAAGTGGAGAAGAAAATTCTAGTAAGGAGAGACAACAGATAAGGGAACCCCAGATTCTGTGCACAAATTCTCCCCAAATCTCTGGCTGACCCTTGACTATGCATGCCTGGGACAGACTCCCAGGAGCCCATCTAAGCCTTAAAAACTCAGAAGTTTATATCTTCTCTAGGTAGCATCTCCTTTTTTAAATGATGCAAGTAAATTCTTGGTTTATTGAGCTCTTGGTTTGGTGTGCAGCTGTGTGCTGGGCCAAGTTAAGTATGGTTGAAATTTGACTTTGAGACCGTCATTTCAGATATTAGTGAAATTCCATACACCCATGAAACCATAACAAGGATGTATATGTGAAAACATGAAACAACACAGGCCACATTCAGGGCCAAAGGTCTGTCATGCACAAAGTGGGACTTTGCCCTGAAAGAGTGGTATTCGTTTCCGAGGACTGCTATAACAAATAATCCCAGACTGAGTGTCTGGAAACAACAGAAGTTTACTTTCTCACAGTTCTAGAGACTGGAAGTTTGAAATTAAGGTGTCAGCTGGGTCTTGCTCCCTCTGAAGTCTCAGAAGAATCCTTCCTTTCCTATTCCTAGCTTCTAGCGGTTACTAGCAGCCCTGCCTCCATCTTCAGCTAGCTCTCCTGTCTACGCATCTGTCTCCACGTGGCCTTCTTACAAGGACACAATCCATTGAATTCAGGGCGCACCCTAATCCAGGATGACATCATCTTAACTAGTTGCAAAGACCTGCTTTCCAGATAAGGTCACATTCTGAGGTTCTTGGTGGTAGTGGTTGGTCACTAAGTCATATCCGACTCTTTGCAACCCCATGGACTGTAGCCCACCTGGCTCCTCATTTCATGGGATTCTCCAGGTGAGAATACTGGAGTGGGTAGCCGTTTCCTCCTCTAGGGGTTCTTCCTGACCCTGGGATTGAACCCGTGTCTACTGCTTGGCAGGCAGATTCTTCACCAGTGAGCCACCTGAGAAACCCTCTGAGGTTCTTAATTAGACATAAGTTTTTTAGGGGGTAAGAGGACACTTTTCTACTCAGTACAGAGGTGAATAAAAAGTATTATGAAATATCCAGAACTTTAAGTTCTGGGTCTAAATAATCCTTAAATATTGAAGTACTCTCTCTATCTCATGAAATTCTGTTTTTCAGGAAAGTGTATTTATTGTGTGTTATGATGATGAATACCTAATTACTCATGACTCATCTATATTTTAACTTTTATATATGTTGTCATTAGAAGTAAAAACAGTTTAATTTTATCATTAACATTTAAAATTGAGACTCTGCTAAGTAATTCTGGCCTTCTCCTGGCTATTTCTCTCTTCCATCGTTCCAAATGAGTAAAGTTAAATGAATTTGGGGGAGAATAGGGTTATAAAGCCCTTGACATCATCTGTTCTCTAAAGCAAAGCTATTCCATTAAGGAGACCTAAATTTAGGCTGTCAAAGCCCCATAGACTGAAAAGTTAGTTGTTAAAACTTATAATGAGTTTCAGTGTTGCTGCATTTGGAAATGCCTGCATCTCAGTGGTGGCCCTTGTACTAGATCGCACTAGATTGCTCCCGGAGAGGGAGGGGGCAGTGAGGGACTCTTGTCTTTGAGGCTATCATTTCAGAGATTAGTTGGAATTCCATGTTTTTGACCTTCACAGATTCTTAAATTGTAAATTCATAGCAGCTGTAATGGCATCACCAACTTGATGGACGTGAGTTTGAGTGAACTCTGGGAGATGGTGATGGACAGGGAGGCCTGGCGTGCTGCGATTCATGGGGTTGCAAAGAGTCAGACACGACTGAGCAACTGAACTGAATTGGGGGAAAAAAAAGTATATGGACAAGTGACCTAATGACAGGTCAGAGATGACTGATTTAAAATATTTAAATCAATTTAGAAGAACCAAGGAGGAAATATCCTCTGTCACCCCCACCCCCCGCCCCGGTCCACCCCTATGCCAGCCACCCTGGCATTTTCTTAACAATATCCCTGAGTCAGAGAAAATGCAAATGAAGCTTTTGAGATTCAACTGAAAGTGAAAACATTTTGCAGTTGTCATGGCTAATTCGACGATAAATATAAGCACCAGCCATTCTCTTAATATATTTCTTGAATAAGAATCTTAGTGACGAGAAAAACATGGCCTCCAGAGTGCCTGCCGATGGGCTAAATCGTGAGATGTGTTTTTGTATCTTCCTGCGCCTGAAATCGGCTCTCCTTGGTGTGAAAGTGATCACTGACATAACACTTGAAATTGGTGCTGAGTCTCAGCTGCTGGCGCAAGAGGAGCATCCCCACAGGATTTTGTGCACAATTAGTCTCAGTTCTGCTGAGGCCAGTCTAAGGAAAAGGCACTCTTAATGGGATTTGTTAGATATACTTTACTACTTTTAGTTTTTACAGCTTTTATTCAGTCAAGATTTCTTTTCTTGAGTGCCTGCTGTGTTTCAAGAATTAGGCATGCCAAAGGAATAAGACAAGGTCCCTGTCCCCCCACCCTGCCTCCATGACAAATTAGTAGATCATTACAACATCTTGAGAGGGGTAGTATGTCCCCAATACTATGGAAGATCACAGGAGAGCATCTAAAGCTAACTTTAAAGAAGTGTACAAAGCTTTGTTCATACAAACATGACTTCTATGCCTTAATAATTGAATTCAACAGTGTTACCTGTAAGGAGGAAATGTATTCTAGTAAACTTTTTTTTTTTTTTAAATAAGATTTGCCAAAACCACTGTGCTCTAAAAATAAATCAATGTAATGGCTGATCTGGGAAATCTTAATTATTTCCTTAATTAATTCAGTAGTCGGGTCTTGGAAGAATTAATGACCCACTCACCAAAGTCACTGTGATAATGCTCAATTTAAAGATAACTTTCAACCTCTTCTCCCAGCCTCCTTACTGACCTGAAATTGTGGACCTTGTCTTCCAGTTCTGCTTCTCAGTCACGCCTACCTCTCTTCGGATTTGTCACTGAAACACTGTGTATTCTGCCACCTAAATATTTCTTTGATCTATCCCATTTTTATCCTCGTCATCATTGTCTTAGTCTGTGTGTCCATCAGAGCTCATCTGGGGACTTCCCTGGCCATCCAGTAGCTAGGACTCTGTGATTCCACTGCAGGGGGCATGGGTTTGATCCCTGCATGGGGAGCTAAGATCTTACATGCTGGGCAGCACAGCCCACAAAAACTTGGAAATAATTTAAGAAAAAAAAAAAAAAGCTCATGTGGATTGTCACAGTGACTTTCTATCTGATCTTCCCTTTCGAAACATGGAGTCATGTTCTTGTTTTTAAATGAATTTTTGTTGGAGTGTAGATGCTTTACAATATTGTTCGTTTCTACTGTACAGCAAAGTAAATCAGCTATACATATACATATATCCCCTCTTTTTTTGGATTTCCTTCTCATTTGGGTCACCACAGAGCACTGAGTTGAGTTCCCTGAATTATACAGACGGTTCTCATTAGTTACGTTTTATACATAGTATCAATAGTGTATACAGGTCAATCCCAATCTCCCGATTCCTCCCACCCCAACCCCTTCCCTCTTTGGTGTCCTTACACTTGTTCTCTGTGTCTCTATTGCTGTTTTGTAAATAAGATAATCTATACCATTTTTTACATTCTATATTAAGCTTTAATATACAATATTCATTTTTCTCTTTCTGACTTACTTCACTCCCTTAGAGTCTTACCATCTTCTAATCCTC
Organism: Capra hircus; assembly: GCF_001704415.2. Classification (NCBI taxonomy): domain Eukaryota; kingdom Metazoa; phylum Chordata; class Mammalia; order Artiodactyla; family Bovidae; genus Capra; species Capra hircus. The sequence continues at coordinate 55,060,311 of NC_030828.1, read as the reverse complement.
CACCAACATGAAACCCGCTTACATCTTATTCCCACTTAAAATCTTGGCTCCCCTTGCCATCACTGACAGAATAAAGCCCTTAGCATAGTATATGCAGCCATTCAGCACCTGACCCTTATGTGCCTCTCTGTATTTCACCTTGATCTCCTGCAACAGACCTTGGCCTTGGCAGGTGGTAAAATTCCTAGAACATGCGCTGCTCTGGACATGTCGTTCCCTGTGCATTTCTCCCACTCGTGGGCTGGCAAGCTCTGTGCGTCCTACAGGACTCGCCGTGTCACTCCCTTCCTTGTGAGATCTTTCTGGTAGTCTCATTCCGTCCCACTTTCCCTGCACATACCTCTGTTATGAAATTGATCTGCTCACTATAATGTGTGAGAAACTCTTCCCCTCGCCAAAATAAGGTTCACCTCTGCTGCTGCTGCTGCTGCTAAGTCGCTTCAGTCGTGTCCGACTCTGTGCGACCCCACAGATGGCAGCCCACCAGGCTCCCCCATCCCTGGGATTCTCTAGGCAAGAATACTGGACTGGGTTGCCATTTCCTTCTCCAAAGGTTCACCCCTAGTGAAAGGAAAATGGAGAGGATCACCCCTTCACTCTTCATCTCTGGAGTCCTCCTGGGCAGGGAGGTGAGGTATCAAACATACAGCTTCAAAAGAATTCTTACATGAGGTGCAGGAAGGACTTGAACACACAGAGAGGCTGCTTAGACCCCATTCCATTGGCTCTGTCCTCTTCCAGTCTGATGTCACATGCTTTCCTAGGTAGGCACCGTTGATAAGTTAAAAAGAACACCTTGGAGAACAACATTAGATGCTCTACCTGAGGAGAAAGACCCACAGAGCCCAATAAACTTGCCATTGATGCATCATTTTTCTGGGGCAGCAACATGTCTTGTCATGAGCTGAAAACTTCCTCTGACCTATACTTGTATTAAAGATTAAGGCTATCTGGAGTGTACAGAGGAATACCAGGATTGATAACAGCCTTTAGGGGGATGGAAAGAGCGCGTGTGACCTCTCGTGTGACACCCAGCCCCTGGCTCAGCTCCCCCATCTAGGGGATTCAGGGTTCATTACCAGCCGATCTCTAACCTCCTGTGTATAAAGATTTGAAAATGTTCTGATCCCCTCAAAAAAAAAAAAAATCTAAAAGAAAAAAACATAAGAAATCTGGCTTTAAATGCTACTTATTTCTTATTCATCATTTTCAAACATTGTTGACTAAGTTATTGGTTTCCTGTTAGGTTTTGAAGGGTTTCCCCCCTTTGCTTAGCCTCACGGAAAAGCCTGGCATCGCTTTTTCCAACAGGAATGGCTTTCTCTTTTTTTGTAATTTTGGTTGCACTGGGTCTTCGTTGTGGCACACAGTCTTAGTTTCCCCACAGCATGTGGGATCTTAGTTCCCCGACCAGGGCTCAAACCCATGTCCCCTGCATTGGAAACTGGATTCTTAACTACGGGGCCATCAGGGCAGGTCTCAGGAGTGGTTTTCTGCTTGAAGCAGGCCAATAGTGCCCAGGTCTGAGAGTCATAAAAAATTTCAAGCAGTGGGCTTTAGCTATGCATTTGGACATAAAGTCCAAGAATTATAAATCCCACCCCAAAGTGCATGGAAGGATGGAGCCATAGGTTCCTTCCACAGGGACCACATGAGAAAAATCGATAGACGGGAGTCCAGCGTAATGGAAGCATGTGAACTCTGGGGCAAGGCAGGCCTGAATTTGAGCCCCGTATACTAGTTGTATGGTCCTAGATATGTCATTTAACTCATTAGGCCTTGGTTTCCTCTCTTGTAAAATAAGATTAATAGAACCCTTTCAAACGGGATTGTTAACATTAGAGAGAATGTTTGTAGAATGTTTTGCACATTTCTCTTAAGAAACAGTAGTTATGATTTTGGTTTTGTGTTGAGAGTGACATAATGGATTCTGATGTCCCACCCAATCCCCCAGGGGGTGCTGCCATTGGCAGCAGTCCATATCCCACGGTTGCCCAGGGACGGGTATACAAGGCCTGGCTGTTTTGGTTCTGAAGGACCATTCTAGCTCCAGAACTCAATGTGGTTCAGCCAGGTTGACACCAGGCCTGCATCACACTTTGCCTTCTCCCTCTGCCTAGTCCAGCTTTCTTGCCATGAGTGTCAATTTCACGAGCACTCCTTAAAACATCCTGTGTGCTAAACCCTATTCCAGAGCCACTTCCTGTGTAACCTGTGACAACTGATCAGGCAGGTATCCAATCCTGTGTTATTTATCACCTGTTGATCTGAAGCCCAAAGATCCTGGGCATCTTGGCCAGGTGTCAGGAAGTGTTTCAGAAAGACAGGCAGAGCATCAGAAAAACTGTGAGAGAAAGAAGAAACACCTAGAAACGTGAAAGTTGCCCATAGGAAGATGTCTGATAATTTCCAGAAATTAAAAACATCCTAATCCTATTCCCCGTGATCCTAGGAGCAGGGCAGTGTTTTCCAACATCAGCTCCCTGAAAGGAACTTGGCTCTGAGATTCACATCAATATAATTACGCAGATGTAATGATTAGTCTTTTCCAGTATTGAACTTTTAATTCCTTTTCCAATGGCAGGGACCCAGCTAGATACCTTCCTGGAAGCAGAGCTGTGTTTCCCTTTCCCTGGAAGGGTCTACGAGGACTTTTCCGTAGTTCACAGCGGAATGTAAAATGACCAGACTCATTGTGTTCTAACAGTTTGACGTAAATGGTCTTCACTGTCTCAGACCTGCTAGAGGCAGTTTCCAGAATTGAATGAATTCTGTTTAGTTACTCTTCCCATTTACTTTGAGCAATGGCCCTGAGTTTTTTAAAATTAATTACACTAGCGATAAATGTCTTAATAAACATTACTTTGTAAAATTACTGGATTTACCCTTTTTTTCCCACTTTCTTTTTTAATCCTCACTTAAGGCAAACCTGGAGTGTGATAACTCTGGTCAACTGAAAAGAGAATCAAAGACTCTGGGCCACAAGGGGACATGAAATCATTTAGACAGAAACTGAGACTCAGAGAGAGAGATGACTTGCCCAAGAGATGGCGCTCAGGATTCGCCTTTCCTTACTCCCCCATCCCCCAGCTCCCTGCTCAAAGCTGGACACAGAAGACTTGCCTCCCTGGCTTGGAACCCATCTCATACCCATCCACTTGCCCATCCCTTGATAGAGGTGCATCTGTATCCTCGCCCAGCAAAGAGGAAGGAGAAGACCGATTGGTCACGACAGCCCAGACAGAGGGCGGGACTGAGAAGCTGGAGGAGCACAGATCCGGGCAGCGGCGGGTGCAGGCAGAGGTCTGGGGCGGCTCCCAGCCCACCTCCTAGACAAGAGATCCTGGAGGCCAGCAGAGAAATGTTCTGCAACAGACTTTGGCCACTGGCAGAACTGAGGCAAGAAGGCAGCTTTCTCAGAATTGGGTTTGATGCTACCTGCCAGCTTTATTTTCTGATGATTTAGTTCATGGCAAAAGGGCAGTGAATTTTGTGCTACTTAGCCATTGAAAGTAGATGGTAATTGGGGACTTGAACTCTGCAGCCAGAATTGGGCAGCTGCCCGCTGGAGTGAAAGGCAGAATTGGGAAACCTGGCGGGGAGAGACAGAGCTCCTCTGTAGTATTGAATTCCCAAGCCAAGGGCACTGAAGTTGGTACTCTTGGTATAAGAGAACGTGAAAGATAAATAAAAGTGAGAATTGTACCAACAGAGCTGGATTGTCTTGGAGTTCAAATACCTACTTTCTCTCCCCCATACTCCTGCAGGCTTTGCCCTGTAAGCTGCTGGTGACCCACAGGTGCTGGAGAAGGGTGGATCTAGTCCTGTGAGGCCGTCAGCTTTGGCATCGCTGGATCTCATTAGGCCCCCTCCAGACCCACAGAACCAGATAGTCCAGAAGAGTCTAAAACAGCATTCTGTTTTAACAACTTTCCAGGTGATTCCAGTGCAGGCTCCAGTTGGCAGCAGTGGTCCAGAGCATGGTATGGTGCTGAATTTATTAAGGAAACTCAGTTTTCAAGAGAGCGAGCCGTTGCCTCCGACCTCACCTCTCCTCTCCACCCTGCTGCACCACTGACGTAGCTGCTGTTGGGAGATTTGGGGTTTGCCCTATTGCTTCCCCAGGCCTCAGCACTTGCACAGTAAACCATCTTCCCATCTGCTTGTCTTCTGGCCCCAGCTGTCTCACTCCTCTCCTGGGACTTCAGTTTTGTTGTTGCAATGAGGTTGTCTCCACTTAGTGCTGGGAAAGGGCGTAGGGCATCCATCAGTGGGACCATAGGGCAAGAGCTGGCCCTGGAGCCCGCCCTCAGAGTCCTGTCTGCTCTGAGGAGAGACTTTTCAAGGGAGGCCCTGGCTGTCCTACTCAGGAGAAGCAGTGAGAATGACCAGTCTGGTCCTAGCTAAGGACGCCAGCAGCTGTGAGTGACCGGGTGAGCTCTGGGGAACTTGGGCATCCAAACTGGGAGCCATAAGCTCTACTTGTCCCTTCTTCGCCCTTCACCTGCCATGAGGATGGGCAGTCATCTGCGGACTCCAGGAGGAAGTCCACTGGATTCTTTTCCCGTGTAGGTTATTAGAGAGTATAGAGTGGAATTCCCTATGCCGTACAGAAGGTCCTTCTTAGTTGTCTGTTTCATATATAGTAACGTGTATATATCAGTCCCAATCTCCCAGTTTATCCCTTTCCCCCCAGATAACCATAAGTTAGTTTTCCACGTCTGTGACTCAGTTTCTGTTTTGTAAATCAGTTCATCTGTACCATTGTTTTTTAGATTCCACATATAAGCAATACCACATGATATTTGTCTTTCTCTGTCTGACTGGCTTCACTCAGTATGAGAATCTCGAGGTCCATCCGTGTTGCTGCAGATGGCATTATTTTGTTCTTCTTTGTGGCTGAGTACTACTCTGCTGTATACATGTACCACACCTCCTTTATCCACGCCTCTGTCAGTGGACACGTAGGTCGCTTCTATGTCCTGGCTGCTGAAAGCAGTGCTGCAGTGAACACTGGGGTGCATTATCTTCTGAAACTATGGTTTTCTCTGGATATATGCTCAGGAGTAGGATTGTGATCATATGGCAGTTCTATATTTGGTTTTCTAAGGAACCTCCATACTGTTCTCCATAATGGTTGTATCCATTTACATTCCCACAAACGGTGTAGGAGGGTTCCCTCTTCTCTACACCCTCTCCAGCATTTATTGTTTGTAGGTTTCTTTGCCATTCTGACCGGTATGAGTCAGAATGGCAAAGTTATAGTAGTTTTGATTTGCATTTCTCTAATAATTAGCGATTATTGAGCATTTCTCATGTGTTTTTGGCCATCTGAGTGTCTTTGGAGAAATATCTGTTTAGATCTTCTGCCTGCTTCGTTGTTGTTCAGTCACTGAGTCATGTCTGACTCTTTGCGACCCCATGGACTGCAGCACGCCAGGCTTCCCTGTCCTTCACAATCTCCCAGAGTTTGCTCCAACTCATATCCACTAATTCAGTGAGGCCATCCAACCATCTCATCCTCTGTTGCTCCCTTCTCCTTCTTTCCTCAATCTTTCCCAGAATCAGGGTCTTGATCAATGAATCAGCTCTTCACTTCAGGTGGCCAAAGTATTGGGAGCTTCAGCTTCTGTATCAGTTCTTCCAGTGAATAATTTAGGATTGACTGGTTTGATCTCCTTGCTGTCCAAGGCTCTCTCAAGAGTTTTCTCCAGCACCATCGTTAGAAAGCATCAGTTCTTTAGTGCTTAGCCTTCTTTGTGGTCTAAATCTCATATCCATATGTGAATACTGAAAAAATCATAGCTGTGACTATATGGACCTTTGTTGGCAAAGTAACATCTCTGCTTTTTAATCTGCTGTCTAGGTTGGTCATAGCTTTTCTTCAAGGAGCAAGTGTCTTAATTTCATGGCAGCAGTCACCATCTGCAGTGATTTTGGAGCCCAAGAAAATAAAATCTGCCCTTGTTTCCATTTTTTTCCCCATCTATTTTCCATGAAGTGATGGGACCATATGCCATGAGCCTAGATTTTTTAATACTGAGTTTTAAGCCACCGTTTTCACTCTCCTCTTTCACCTTCATCAGAGATTTTTGCTTGAGTTGTTTGTTTTTTTTGATATTGAGCTGCATGAGCTGTTTGTATATTTTGGATATTAATCCCTTGTTGGTCACTTCCTTTGCAAATATTTCTCCCCTTCTATGGGTTGTCTTTTCATTTTGATTATGGCTTTCTTTGCTGTGCAAAAAATTTTAAGTTTAATTAGGTCCCATGTGTTTATTTTTGTCTTTATTTTCATTAGGCAGTGGATCAAAAAAAGATACTGCTGAAAAAAAAAAAAAGATACTGCTGCAAAATTGTGTCAGAGAATGTTCTGCCTATGTTTTCCTTTAAGAGTTTTATAGTGTCTGGCCTTACATTTAGGTCTTTAATCCATTTTGAATTTTTTGTTTGCATGGAGTTACAGTGTTCTAATTTTCCTTTTTTACATATTTTTTATAATTTTCTTTTTTTTACAGTGTTTTTGCAATTTTTTTTTACAATTTTTCCCAGCACCACTTATTGAAGAGACTGTATATTCTTGCCTCCTTTGTCATAGATTAGTTGACCATAGGTATGTGGGCTTATCTCTGGACTGTCTATCCTGTTCCATTGGTCTATATTTCTGTTTTTATGCCAGTACCAAACTGCTCTGATCACTGTAGTTTTATAGTATAGTCTGAAGTCAGGGAGCCTGATTCCTCCAGCTTCATTTTTTTCTTTCTTAAGATTGCTTTGGCTGTTTGGAGTCTTTCGTGTTTCCATACAAATTGTAAAATGTTCTAATTCTGTGAAAAATGCCACTGGTAATTTGATAGATAATACATTGAATCTGTGTGTTGCTTTGGGTAGTGCAGTCATTTTGGCAATATTGATTCTTCCAATTCTAAAGCAAGGTATAGCTCTCCATCTGTTTGTATCATCTTTGATTTCTTTCATCAGCATCTTAGTTTCTGCATACAGGTCTTTTGCTTCCTTGGGCTTATTTCTAGGTGTTTTATTCTTTTTGATGCACTGTTAAATGGAATTGTTTCCTTGATTTCTCTCTCTGATCTTTCACTGTTAGTGTATAGGAATGTCAGAGATTTCTGTGTGTTAATTCTGTATCCGCAACTTTACTGAATTCATTGAGTTCTAGTAGTTTTCTGGTCGTGTCTTTAGGATTTTCTATGTACAGTGTCATGTCATCTGCAAATAGTTAATAGTTTTACTTATTTTCCTATTTGGATTCCTTTTCTTTCTTTTTGTTTTCTTAATCTGACTGCCATGGCTAGGGCTTTCAAAACTATGTTGAATAAAAGTGGTGAGAATGAGCACCCTTGTCTTATTCCTAAACTTAGAGGAAATGCTTTCAGTTTTTCACTGTTGAAAATGTTAGCTGTCAGTTTGTTGTATGTGGCTTTTATTATGTTGTGGTAGATTTATGGAGAAACCTCTACACCCACTTTCTGGGGAGTTTTTAACATAAATGGATGCTGAATTTTATCAGAAGCTTTTTCTGCATCTATTGAGATGATCATATTTATTCTTCAGTTTTTATTCTTCAGTTGGTTAATGCAGTATATCTCATTGATTGATTTGCATATATTAAAGAGTCCTTATGGACATGAGTTTGGATAAACTCCGGGAGTTGGTGATGGACAGGGAGGCCTGGCGTGCTGCGGTTCCTGGGGTCACAAAGAGTCGGACGTGACTGAGCGACTGAACTGAACTGAAAGAGTCCTTGCATCCTTCGAATAAATCCCACTTGATCATGGTTTATGATCCTTTAAATCTGTTGTTGGATTTGGTTTGATAGTATTTTGTTAAAGATTTTTATGTCTGTTTTCATTAGTGATATTGCCTTATAATTTTCTTTTTTGTGATATCTTTTGTTTTGGTATCAGGGTAATGGTGCCTTGAAGAATGAGCTTGGAAGTGTTACTTCCTTAGTAATTTTTTGGAAGACCTTCATAAGGATGGATGTTAACTCTTCTTTAAGGTTCACTGAGGATAAGTTTGCTAGAACTCACCTGTGAAGCCATCTGGTCCTAGACTTTTGTTTTTTGAGGGAGTTTTTAAATTACAGTTTCAATTTTAGTGCTTGTGATTGGAATGTTCATATTTGCTATTTCTTCCTGCTTTCGTCTTGAAAGTTTGTACCTTCCTAAGAATTTGTGCATTTCTTCGAGGTTTTCCATTTTATTGGCCTGTAGTTGCTTGTAGTAATCTCTCTCTCATGATCTTTCGTATTTCTGTGCTTCCCCTGTACCTTTTTTGTTTCTAATTTTCTTGATTTGAGACCTCTCTCTCTCTTTTTTTCTTGAGGAGTCTGGTTAGTTTTATCAATTTTGTTTATCTTTTTTAAGAACCAGATTTTCGTTTCATTGATCCATTCTGTTGTTTTCTTCATCTCTACTTTCTTTCTATTCTGATCTTCATGATTTCTTTCCTTCTACCAACTGTGAGTTTTATTTGTTCTGCCAAGCCTCTGAAGGGTTTGGGTTAATTGCAGATATTTGATATTTTCTACTTCTGACCTTGTCTGGGAAAAATAACTTTGGGATAAGGAGAAGATGCAAATCTGTGCCTTGAAGGCCCCATGGAGAACATTTCCAAAGTGGTGGTCATCCCCACCAGCTCAGGGGTGCTGCAAAGGTGGGCATGTAGCCAGGCTCCACCTGAGTGTTCTTGTCCAGGGAGAACACAGCCTGGTCACTAAGGCCTTGTCATGTACAAGTCCATTCAGCCTAAAGGAAGAAGAGGTTACAGGAGGCAGAGGAAGTTAGTTGGAAAAATGCACAGGGTCCTTATGCCCGTTATGTCTCTGGTTTTGATCCTCATAGTAATCCTTTGAGAGATGTAGTGTTAACCTTGGTTTGTAGCTAAAGAAACAGAAGCTCAGATAGATTAAGGGACAGGTCCAAGGTCACAAGCTGAGGACTGCCAGAGCAGAGCTTTGGCTCCAAGCCCAGGGCTTATCCTCAGTGAACCTTCCCAGGGCCCTTCCCCTCTCTGCTCTCTTTGCCTCCACCTCAACTCCAAGGGAATACAAGTGACCTGATAGGATAATTGAAAAGGAGATTGTACCAGGACTCAGAAATCCTGGCCTCTTTCATCACGGGATGTGTCCCACTCAGAATTCACCACGTTTGTTGGTAGTGGCCAATAAACAGTTTCCCACTGAGGGTCAGAGAGGCTGAGGGAAAGGCGGCAGGATTATGAGAACCAGTGAGGATGCTGAGCTTGACACAGCGCTCCTGACCCTGGCCACACAGGCCACTCCCCTTAACCCCAGAAATTCCTGGGCTTGACAAAGAGCATGTGCATTTGTCCTTTGGGGAAAAAAAGACAATAAAATGTATTGTCAGTTTACTATCTTTAGGGTTGGGTGCAAGGGGATGTCTGTTTTTTTTTAAAGTAATTTGTTGTTTTAATTTGTTTTCTTGAAGTATAGTTGATTTGCAATGTTGTGCTAATTTCTACTGTATAGCATAGTGATTCAGTTATGCACATATACATTCTAATCATATTATTTTCCATTATGGTTTATCACAAGATATTGAATATAGTTCCCTGTGCTATACAGTAGGACCTGGTGTTTATCCATCCTGTATATAATAGTTTGCATCTGCTAATGCCAAGCTCCCAATCCATTCCCCCTCCTCCCTCACCCTTGGCAACCACAAGTCTGTTCTGTCTGTGAGTTTGTTTCTGTTTCATAGATAAGTTCATTTATGCCATGTTTTAGATTTCACATGAAAGTGATATTGTATGGTATTTGTCTTTCTCTGACTCCACTTAATATGATCATCTCTAGATCCATCCATGCAGCTGAAGTGGCAGAATCTCCTCCTTTTATGCTTGAGTAGCGTTCCATTGTGTATATGTAGCATGTCCTCTTTACCCATTCATGGGTCAGCAGACATTTAGGTTTCCATGTCTTGACTGTTGTGAATAGTGCTGCTGTGAGTGTTGGGGTGCGTGTTATCTTCTTGAATTATGTGTGCCTAGTCGCTCAGTCATGTCCAACTCTGCGACCCCAGGGACTATAGCCCACCAGGTCCCTCTGTCCATGGGGATTCTCCTCCAGGGAAGAATACTGGAGTGGGTTTCCATGCCCTCCTCCAGGAGATCTTCCCAACCCAGGGATCAAACTCAGATCTCCAGCATTGCAGGCAGATTCTTTACCGTCTTTTAAGTTGTAGTTTTGTACGGATATATGCCCAGGAGTGGGATTGCTAGATCACATGGCAACTCTACTTTTAGGTTTTTCGGTGTTTTACATTAATTTATGTATTTGGCTGTGTTGGTCTTAGTTGCAGCGTGCAGGGTCTTTCACTGCTGTGTGCAGACTCCAGTTACGGCGCATGGGCTTCAGCAGCTGCGGCATGAGGGCTAAGTTTCTCAAACCCATGTCCCCTGCATTGCAAGGTGAATTCTTAACCGCTGGACCAACAAAGAAGACCCTATTTTTAGTTTTTTGAAGAACTTCCGTACTCTTTTCTGTAGTGGCTGTACCAGTTTACGTTCCAAGGGAGTGTTTGTTTGCCCCCCCAAATGCTGGGCTTTCCTTACAAATTATCTGACATCTGACGTCATGTTGTAGAGAAGGCATAGTTTTATGAGAGAGAGTGTGTGTGTGTGTGTATAAGAAAGAGAGAATATGAGCTTCACACATAATGCTGAGTTGTTGTTTTCTTCCCCCCAACAAGCTTGGCTGAGTTTTCGTAATTCCATAACTGTGACATGACTAGTCCACTGAGATATTCAATACTGGCTGGAAAAATACAACTGAAACTTATTCAATCAGCAGCAAGAAACAATGACACTTTACTATAAAGGTGGCCTCACTGTAGGAAAGATGGACGCGCTTGTTCTTCTTCAGGCTCAGCTCAGTTTTGTTTTTTTTTCTTTCTGGTAACTTCCCCAAGTACAAGGAATCTGCACAGGAGCAGGGGCGCCTTGGCTGTGGAAACATCATCACTGATAACTCAATAAGTCTAGCCCTCTCCTTAGCCCTGCTCTTACGAGCTGACAGCCGCTTTGAGGGGTCTGCTCAGAGGATCTCAGTCGCCCCTGTGGAGTCTGGCTTGGGCCATCTGTGCTGACAGAACATGTAGCCCTCCCTCCCGTGATGCTGACTTGGGCACGGTGACCTCCGTGTTGCAGGTGGAATGTGTTTGCCCTGCCCGGTGTGCAAGTCTTCTGCCCACCACACCATGTGGCACCAAGCTCGGCCAGTTCTCGGACCTGAGTGAGGACTGCCAGTGGGGCTCCCTGAGGCTCCACGCCTGGCATCGGAACCTCAGATAGCTCTTCGCATCATGGAAAGCACCCCGACTCTCTCAGTCCTGCCTGTTGAGTGGGGAGGGGCAGGCTATTGGTTCGAGAAGGTGCTGCGTTTATTAAGGACTAGCCGGGCAGGTGGCTGCAGGAGTCCAGGTGCGTGCCATTCCTTCTCCATCTGAACTCCGAGTTCCCTCCTTAGGCCCCGGTCTCTCCCCCCAGGAGCCACATAGCCACTGGTGCCAGTGCAGTGCTGAGACCTCCTGGTGCTGCAGTCTAGATACCAAGTGCCTGCATGGGCCCCAGCCTTGCTGCCAAGCCCTGGAGTCTGTCTCCGCTGAGAGTCAGGAGCGAGGGCTCCTCTCCGGCCCTGTGCTGAGCTGCCCGGCATTTCTCCATGGAGTTGAACATCTGCCCCCACCCCCATCTCCTCCTGGAGGGAGCCGGATGCTTGTCTAGCTGCAGCCTCAGCAGTTCCTGGACAGATTTTGTTGGTTTACAGCTAAGCAAGAAAAGTGGGCTCCTGGGCCCAGAGCTTGGCAGGAGTTCGGGCCCTTCAAAGAAAATGGAGAGTGCAGCGGTGAAGAAATCCAGTGCCCTGCTGGTCGCATCTGTGCCCCAGAAGGCCCGGCCACTGTAGTGTGCGAACAGCAGGGCAGGACGGCGCCCCGGGAGCTGATTCACACTTCCCGCCCCACGTGCTCGTGCCCCGGCCCTGAGAAGATGAGCTAACGTGGCTGTCCCCCTGTGACATTAAAGTGCTTTCTCTCAGCATCTGCTCCTGAACCTGGCAGCTGGCGGCGCCTGCATGCCCTTGGAGGACACAGATGAGAAAGCCAGTCTTGGGCCCACAAGAAGTGTAAAGTTAGGCCAGGACAGAGGCAGGGGTTTCGTCCCACCCCTCTTGCCTCATCCCTCTGAGACCCCCAAGGACAACTCATTCCACTCTTGTTCCCTCCATCCTGGCATGACCTTTCCACACCCCTGGACTCTTGTGTTTTGGGGACGGGGGAGCTGGTGCCACCTTCTGCAACCCTCCATCTCCCCTCTGCCTCCTCGAAGGGCCATGAAGCCATGGCAGCTCCCCTTAGCTGCCTGGGACCCAGGATCTGAGGAGGTTGTGGTGTCTCTTGCCCTCTTCATGACTCAGGTAGTTGGCACTTACAGTCTGCCTGCCTTCCAGGTAAGTGGCATTGCACATGGTGAGGCCCAGTGAGTAGGGGGCTTTCTACATGTTAGCCCCTCTGATCAGGGTGCACCAGGCCAGAGTCCCTGGGATCAACCCTGTGATGAGTTTAAAAAAAAAAAAAAATGCTGTTCTCCTGCCCCGGGGTATTGATTGTGAGGCAGAAAATGTGATGAACCTTGAACAGGTTAGGTCACTGGCCCAAGCCTGCCTCCTGCCTCAATGCCTTCACTGAGAATGGACAAACTGCGGAGAGCCAGACCAGGTGCTCCAGGAAGGCGCGTGAATTCTCCAGACCTCAGAGCTGCAGAGCGGTTCTGAGGGGCTCATGCATCATTCTGGGCACCGTCTAGACAGAATTAAGAGGTTGCCTGTCTATGCACTACCATTTTTAAATATGTGTGTAGGTACTACTATGGTTCATAAAATGTAAATTTATGTTTTAGATGGGTGCTTCATACGCTGTTTTGCCCTTACTCATGTCCTTGTGAGGAGAATAACCTCCGAGATTTAGCTGGATTCAGGTGCTCTGCCTCGGCTCGCTTGTCCCGAAGATAAACGGCCTTGGGCTTGGAGCCCCGACTCTGTGACTAAACAGTAATCACCTGTCAGCGTGAGCGCCTGTTTCCCCAGTGTAATCAATGGCACAACATCCAGCTCAGAGCACCCGGGTGAGAGGAGCGCCAGGGCGACTGCGGCCAAGGGGAAAGGAGGTGGGCTCACTGGGCTTTGCCGTCCCACCAGAGGAGAAGGCTGGCTGCCAGAGAGTAGTCCAGAAAGCCCCAGCTTAAGGCGGGGAGACCGCAGAGAGGGACTCCTAGGACACGGCGGGCATCTGTCGGTGCAAGCCAGGAAGTTTTCAATCTCCAAACGCTAGGCCCTGCCGGAGGCCTGTTGTGGGAGCCCACCACGAGCTCCACCTGAATGTGACTTCCCCCAAAGGCCGCCTGGGGCCCGGCCACCAGCCACAGGCCCGTGCTCCAAGGGAGGGGTGACTGCAGGCCTGCGTGGCAGGTGCCCCAGTGCTGCCTTTGTGTCTCTGCTGGGAATTTAAACTCCGTGGGGTTCTGCTCTGAGGAGGAGCTCTGCCCACGCCTCCCTTCCCCTCTCCCCTCCAGCCTTGGAGACGCAGCAAGGGAGATGCTTGTCTTCATTAGTCTGCACGAGTAGCTCAAAGCCATGCGTCCACCACAGGTAGGGTAGGCAGGAACCTGCGAGAATGCTCACTTCATGGTGGGGAGCAGGCTTTTCACCAGATGCTGGGAAATAGAAAAAGACCCTTTGGTACTGATACAAAGGATGTACTTGTGCGGCTGTTGTTGTTGTTGTTTGTGACTCCCTGGAGAAAAGCCAGTGCCTCCTTTTTCTTCCTGTGAAGTGGAACAACTCCGAGGTTGGATCTACTGAACTTAACGTTCTTACCAGCTAAGAGCCACCCAAGTGTATCTCAGCCATCAACTCATGAGAGTAAGTTGTTTTTACGGCGGACATGTTTCTTATTTAAAAGTCCATGTGATTTCTATCACAGAAGCACGATTTCCCCATGGCTGCCTCGGGCTCCTGCTAATATGGTTGTTGTGTGCAAGACAGCCAACTTCTTCAGCTATTAGAACTCCCCCCGGGGCACTTCCTGGTGGGCCAGGGAGTTAAGAATCCGCCTGCCAGTGCAGAAGACACAGGTTCCATCCCTGGTCCAGGAAGATGCCACACGCCGAGGGCCAGCTAAACCTGTCTGCCATGACTGCTGAGCGCACGCACCCTAGAGCCCAGCTCCACAACAAGAGAAGCCACCACAATGAGAAACCTGCAGCTAGAGAAAGCCCAAGCGCAGCAGTGAAGACCCAGCCCAGCCAAAATAAATAATAAATCTAAAAAACTCACCCCAGGATAGACAGATTAGGGGTGTGGGATTAATAGACGACTGTAGGGCTTTCCTCATAGCTCAGTTGGTAAAGAATCCGCCTGCAACGCAGGAGACCCTGGTTCGATTCCTAGGTCAGGAAGATCCCCTGGAGAAGGAAATAGCAACCCACTCCGGTATTCTGGCCTGGAGAATTCCCATGGACAGCAGAGTCTGGCAGGCTACAGTCCACGGGGTTGCAAGACTCAGACATGACTTAGCGACTAGACCACCACCGTATATAAAATAGGTAAGCAACAGGGATATATTATATCATGCAGAGAATTATACCCATTACCTTGTAATAACCTATCATGAAGTATAACCTGCCAAAATGCTGAATCACTCTGCTGTTCACCTGAAACTAACATAATCTTATAAATCAACTATACTTTGATTTAAAAAGAAAAGAAACTTCACCCCCAGCTGATCACAGTGTAGTAGCCAGCTTGGTACAAAGGAAAATTGGTAGAGAAAAATGTTCATCATATGCACTGTCTCTTAGTATTCCATTTCAGTTGCTTTGAGAGAGAGAATAAGAACAGGACGTGCTGCTTGAGATAGGGTTAAGCCTATTTCCTCCGTTTAAAAATGAGTTTAAGCTCTTCTCACCGTCAGGTGGATCAGTAAGAGTTGACAGCCCTGCCCACAGTGACCATTGTTCTTAGTCCTTTGAAAGACCTGGTTTTACGGCCCGTCTCGCTGAAGTTCCAGGGTGATTCACGACAAGGCTCTGTTGTGAGAGTAGCTTTTTCTGGTGGGAGACCCAAGGGTATAAGAATGGGGACCGCTGCCTCAGGGCTGTGTCGTGGGAGGGAGCACGAGGCCCGCAGAAGAGGTGGGAGAGGTGCCCACGTGATACCACCTTCCTTAGCTGAGCTGTCCCCTCACTCATCCTTCCAGTCCTGCAAGGATAAGCTTCTTAATATACACGCTGAGAGATTTGTTATCCTGCCCTAGTTATTTTTGACAAGTATTGGGTGAGCTGGCAGAAGGGAAATAGTGAGGGGTAGACCGTTTTCCTTTATATTTTTAAAATGTATTTTTATTTATTTGGCTGTGCTGGGTCTTAGATGCAGCATGTGGAGTCTAGTTCCCCGTCTAGGGATCGAACCTGGTCCCCATGCATTGGGAGCATGGAGTCTTAGCCATGGGACGATCAGGGAAGTCCCTGAGGGGTAAATCTTCTGAAGAGGTCTTGAATGCCCATTCTTGGAGCAGGGCCAGGCCCTCCCATAACGCCCCATGGCCTTGGGCCTTGTCCCAGGTGAGATGGTTCAGATCTTACAAGACCACCTTGATTTCGATGCAGCACTAAACACAGATCCACCAGAGATCCACAGATCCATCTTGGCTGAGCTGCGGAGACCACTGGGGAGAGGCCCGGAGACACTGACTTGCAGAGCTCCCGCTGTCCTGACACTCACCTGCAAGCCATTCTCCTCCCAGCTCATTCCAGGCAGGTCCCTGAAGAAGAAAGTTATGGGTTTAGAAGCGAGGGATCTAATTTCCTGACAGTCTGTAAAACCTTCTGGCCACCCCTCCACCTGCTATTCATTGATTCAGCAAATAAGCATTGAGGACGTCCCTGCCATATGCCAAGCCCTGTGCTGGATTCTGGGGGATGGCTTCTGCCCTCATGGAAACTGTAGTCTAGAAAGGGAGCAGATGATAAATCAGTAAACAAATAATGAACAATACACTGACAGGCTGGTCAGTACCATGAAGGAAATAAACAGGATAAACAAAGGACCTATAAAGAGACGAGGAGGGGGCATTCTTTAGGGGAAAGACTTCTCTGCACCAGAGACATCTGAGCTGAGACCTCGGAGATGAGGAGTGGAGGGAGGGCATCCCAGGCACAGAGGACGCAAAGATGCAGAAGAGCCTCAGCTCAAGAGCAGAGAGACTGTAGCCAGAGAGGAGGGAGAATGGTTTGGGGGAGTTCAGAAAGGAGGCCGGAACCAGGTTATGCAGGGCCTTGAGGCCACGGTCAGTTTGGATTTTCTTCTGAGAGCAAGACAGGCCCCTTGCTGACAGCGTTATGCAGGAGCGATAATGTAATTAAAGATCACAGTGTCCTCACTGCAGTTCAAAACTGTGAGGCTTATGTATATGTGCTGCTATAGGAAGAGTCATAAGAGACCCTACGTGGGGAAAAATCCCAAGAAACAGAACATAGTATAAAATATGCCGCTGATGTTTTTTTAAAAGAGAAGATGTATATGTATATATAGGCTTGTCTGGGTATAAAATATAACTACATTAAGGATACAAAAGAAAAGAAGAAAGAGGATCCAAGTTTGAGATGAACTTTTGGGACGAGAACTTCTAACATAGTGTATTTCAAATTGTAGGTCACAACTCAGGAGAGGTTCTGAAATTACCTAAGTGAAGTCACAGACAGCACTTAAAATATCAACCTACATCTTGCATAGTAAGGAGAGCATTTTGTGCAAGTTGTTTTAATTATTTATGTGTGTAGATACATAACGCATGTACATGCATATAAATGACATGTACACACATTCATGTACATATGCGTACATGTGTTGGCTTGCAGTATAAAATGTTTTAAACTAAGTGTTACAGTTGAGAATGTTTGAGAAATATATCTTAAGGATTTTCATGGTGGAAAAGTTAAGAAACGTGACTTAGTGATTTTTCACTAAGTTTTCTTTACTTCTGTCTTAGTTTCCTCATCAGGCTTCTCTTCCAGATAATGCTCTTCAAATTAAAAAGAAAAAAGTCAAAACCAAAAAAAAAAAAAAGATACCCAAGAAGCTGGTGAGGGGTTGCTCCTGGGGTGGGGAACCGTAGCACAGTGTGAGTGAGGTCCAAGGGAGACTTCCTCTTCGGAGTATATGCTTTTGTGTGGTTGAATATCTTACTATGTGCCTGCATTACTTATTCAGCTAAAAAAAAAAAAATGTTTGTCTAAATGGTGGTCACCCTGGCCACCATGTGGAGCGAGGGCGAGCCCAGAAACAGAGGACCAGCTAGAAGGCTCTGGCCGGGGCTGCGGTGAGAGATGGTGGTGGCTTCACCTGTGGCCTTGGTGATGGAGATGGATACAAGCTAGACTCAGCACGTTCCGCCCAACAGTCGCAAGGAAAACTGTGTGCATTAGAGGTGGGCACTGGGCCTGCCTGACTCTATCTGCCTTATCTTTGTGGAAGGAAGGGTTCTTGGGCTCCTTCCAGGTGTTAAAAGCTTCAAAATTCCCAAGAATGTTGAATCCATCACAACGTGGAGGACACGGTTATGGACATGTATCCCTTTCATATCCTCACGCAACTGTCACAAGTGACCTTTAATGACCATCAAAACACAGTTACACTCCGTTTCTCAGTGGAGCTTGCTTTCTTTGCAGAGAGATGCCAAAGGCCAATACCTGTTTGACCTTCTCTGCCACCACCTGAATCTACTGGAGAAAGACTATTTTGGGATCCGCTTTGTGGACCCTGATAAGCAGCGGGTAAGTCTGTATTCAAAGCACGGACTGGGGAGAGGGTCGGTCGGTAAGCCTGAGGCACTGTCATTCATGTTCAGAGCTTAGTCTCAGGAGTCAGGGAGCCAACTGGACCCTGCAGTTGGACATCATCTCTTCGGCTCATATTGTGAGACCTGGAACACCCTGCAACAAAGCTCACCTGGTATGGTCCATCGATTGCTAGACACTGAAATGGCAACCTGGAGAGCTGAAGTTGTTGTTGTTGTTCAATTGCTCAGTCGTGTCCGACTCTTTGCGACCCCTTGGACTGCAGCACACCAGGCTTCCCTGTTCTTCACTATCTCCCGGAGTTTGCTCAAACTCACGTCCATTGAGTCAGTGATCATCCAACCATCTTGTCCTCTGTTGACCCTTCTCCTCTTGCCCTCAGTCTTTCCCAGCATCAGGGTCTTTTCCAGTGAGTCAGCACTTTGCATCAGGGGGCCAAAGTATTGAAGCTTCAGCTTTAGCATCAGTCCTCCCAGGGAATATTCAGGGTTCATTTCCTTTAGGATTGACTGGTTTGATCTCCTTGCTGTCCAAGGGACTCTCAGAAGTCTTCTCCAGCACCGCAGTTTGAAAGCATCAATTCTTTGGTGTTCAGCCTTCTTTATGGTCCAGCTCTCACATCCATACACAACAAATGGAAAAACCATAGCTTTGACTATACAGACTTTTGTCAGCAAAATGATATCTCTGCTTTTTAATATGCATGAGAGCTGAAGAGATTTGCCCAAAGCTGCCCAGTTAGAGGGAGAGAGGCTGGGCTGATGTGGTGGCCCCAGAGCCCAGGTCACAGGCTGAGACTGTCCTGCCCCTTCCCTGGTAAATGGGCATGCTTGCCTTGGTCTGGTTAGGAGGGGCCTCGCCTGAGTGCCACAGCAACCCTCTCCGGGCAGGACAGAGGTGGAGCCCCACTGACACAGGCTTTTTGGCCCTTGCAAATCTTGCAGTTCTTCTTCACCTTCCAAAGACAGTGGCGTGTGACGAAAAAAGGGTAAAACATATCCTGTTCAAGGGTGAAGTGTGTCCTGTCCATTGTTTTTCACTTAGAATGTGTTTGAGGAGAATAAGAGAGTATGTTGAGATTGCTGCTGCTACTAAGTCACTTCAGTCGTGTCCGACTCTCTGCGACCCCATGGACGGCAGCCCACCAGGCTCCTCCATCCCTGGGATTCTCCAGGCAAGAACACTGGGCTGGGTTGCCATTTCCTTCTCCAATGCATGAAAGTGAAAAGTGAAAGTGAAGTCGCTCAGTCATGTCTGACTCTTCACAACCCCATGGACTGCAGCCTACCAGGCTCCTCCGTCCATGGGATTTTCTAGGCAAGCGTACTGGAGTGGGGTGCCATCGCCTTCTCTGATGTTGAGATTACAGAGATTTAAAGCCAAAGGAAACAGAGGAAAATAAGGAAAAGGAGAAGTAAACTTTGATGGAGTGGCTGCCGTGTGCCAGGCTCCACGCTGGGCACACACCTAGACCTTTGAGCCGATGGATGTTGAGTGCTGAGGTGTTATCATGCATGAAGCTGAGAGCTTCACATAAGTTATTGGATCCTTCCCATGAATGAGATGCGTACCAGCAGTTGACCATCCACTCTCCAGACGAGTGAACAGTCCTCCCGACAGGTTACCTAACTGGCCCAAGGCAAGTGACAAAGCCGGTCTCCTGCTCAGACCTGCCTGATGCCAGAGCCTGTGTGGTTTCTGGGGTTCCATGCTGAATTCCCGCCCTATGGCCTCTAAAGTGACCTGATTCCATGCCTTTGTTGAGGGTTTAAGCCGGGCAGGGAGGCTTGCAAGGGTCCTTGAGCATTGTGAGGAAATGGACCAGTAGAGAATTGTCCTTCTATATCTACTGATCACAGTAGAGATGGAGGAGGTGAGCTCCCCGGCTCCCCCTAGACCTCTTCCCCTGAGCACCAGGGAGGCAGAACCTGGCACTCACACCCATGCCATCCCTGCCCACTCTTCAGGGGTCTCTGTAGGGTCTGGGATTCCTCTAAGCCACTCTTGGACGATCTGCCCTCACTCCCCATCCCCTTTTGCGCCTCAGGCCCTGGGCTCATCCTGACCTCAGCCTGTCCTTCAAGCCTCCCGAATCTGAAGACTGCACCACACCGGTCCACTCACCCAAATACAGGTGGAAGCTCCCATGTCTGAACCTTCTTTTTACTCTTCTTCTAACCCCACGTCCCCAAGCCAGTGTTATCAATTTGCTAGTGATTCTGGACCTGGATTTAGCCAGACAGCTGCAAAAGGTCACCCTGGCCCTCACCATATTTGGGAGGATGCTCTCAAGATTTTTCTGCCAGACCCTTGAAGTGTCTTAGACAAGCTTTCCACTGCCTGCCCACCCCTCTGAGTCTCCTCCAGCCTCACTTCTTTCAGGAGTCTCACTCCAGTACAAACTCCTCTCCACTATTGCCAAGAGGGATACAGCCTTTTGCATTCAGCCTCCCTGCCTTCTGCTGCTAGGGGAGCTGTCGCTGCACTTAGCTGTGTCGTCGCTGTTGTGTCAGCCGCTCAGTCGTGTCCGACTCTGTGACCCCATGGACTGTAGTCCACCAGGCTCCTCTGCCCATGGAATTCTCCAGGCAAGAATACTGGAGTGGATTGCCATGCCCTCCTCCAGGGGATTTTTCCAACACAGGGATCGAACACAGGACTCCTGCATTGCAGGGAGATTCTTTACCATCTGGGCCACCGGGGCAGCCCACTGCCCAGTCTGTCTCCCTTTGTTCATTTTAATCTATGGGTCCAGTACCCCAGGGCGTTCTGTCTTCTGAGCCTCAGACATGTGCTGTGTTCATCTTACCGTCCACAATCCCGGTGTGCTCTGCACAGGCCAGCCTCCTCCGCCTTCCCAGGTACAGCCTGGAACCCCAGTCATTTCCGTGCAATTTCATCCCTTGCCTTTCCTTCCCTGGGAAGCCACACCGCGGTGGGCCGTGTAATGTGAGAAGGACCTCTTAACCACATTGAGTGGCTATAATGAGTTGCCAGCCTCGTGGGAACTCAGATCAGAGGGAAGCAAGAGAGCAGAGTGTCAGCTCAGATTATCCGTGTGGAGCTGATGGGTGAACTGGCTCTTAGTGGGTCCATTAACTGCACGAACCGTGGCCCAGCCCAGAAGGTGAGAGCTGAGCACCGAGGGAGGCCAGGATGTGTCTGCACGGCCCCGGCTGCTCTCCTGCCAGAGAGAGGACTCTGCCAAGAAGCTCCACTGTACTGAGCAAAAGTCGCCAGAAAAGAGGGAAGTGAGGACTAGCTCCTCCATCCGTCTTACAGCTGAACCTTGAATGCTGAGCTGGTCACCAGGGACACAGTGGGAAACAGGCAGAATCTCCTGCCCTCCCAGAGCTTATGGTCAGTGCTTTTAAGCTGCTTCCCGATAACCAAGCCCCAGATATCAGCTATTCTAGCTCTCTGCAAATTGTCAAGTTTCCTGATTAGCACAAAAGCAGCAAACATCAATAATGCATTTTATAAGACATCCATGTAGAAGTGGGAAAATGATAGAGAACCATCTCCTTCCTTCCTTACCCAAACATAAGTACCGTGGGGGGCTGGTGGAGGGGGGAATGTGTTGCTTCTGTGCCCACCCTCTGTGAAAATCCAGGGAAAACAGGATACTACATTAGTTGTGGTTGAGTATCTTACAAGACGTAAATTTTAAACATCCCTGGATGCCAAGGAATTCTGAGTATGTATTCCCTTACACAAGGGCTGGCAATGGGTTGCTCAAACAAAAATGAAACATACACCAGCCATCCCTGCCTTCTCACCATTCATGAAATTCCACCTGCCAGTGCTTTCGAGAGCTGCTCCCAATAGCCTCTGTGTCATCATGTCCTCACGACCCCACCACATCACACAGACACACACAACCCATTAAAGGGAGCCATTCGCCACTCAAGCCAAGCGGAGTTCTGTCCCCAGCACACATCCGTGTATTCACTCCTGCCCATCAGTACACCAGAAACATGGCTCAGAACTCTGGCACCCCATCTTGGAAGGCAACATTGCCAGAGAGCCCCAGAAATGGCATCTGAAGCTGGAACTCTTCCCCCCTTCACAGCTGGTTCCATGGGGAGCTTATTTCAGAAAATCCTATCACTGTCTACTCTCCAAACTTACATATCACAGGCTTCTGAGCCGCGTTCACCCTGGGCTACAGTCTGTCTAGCTATTTAAGTCGAATACAGCTAGATATATTTGACACTGCTTCTCATTAGGGTTTTCTTGGTCTGTGTTCTCTGTTTCAGCATTGGTTGGAGTTTACAAAGTCTGTGGTGAAGCAATTGAGATGTAAGTACTGTCCATGAAAAGATAGAAGCCTCAGCCCTGGGGAGGGCGGGAGGAAACCTCACCCTTGTAGTGTGTCTTAGGAACCTTCCATTGTTCTGAACGGAAGTTGGCCCTTAACATGAGAGGATTTTCTGATGGTTCAGAGTCCTGAGCATCCAGTGGGGCAGGGAGTCCCGTCGTCTTCCGGGGAGGGTCTTTGCTGATGGACACCTCTTTTTCTGTGCAGCCCAGCCTCCGTTCACCATGTGTTTCCGTGTGAAGTTTTATCCTGCAGACCCTGCGGCCCTGAAAGAAGAAATAACCAGGTAAGGCTGGTTATTACATCCCTCAGCCTCCAAGACCTGCTGGGAAGGATAGGAAAGAGGGGCCGTAACTTCTTAGGTCCTCTGTTTGGAAAGCTGCTAACTCAGCTAGGCAAAAATTCTTCCTAAATATAGCCTTACTTCTGCGTTTCACTTCCGCATGCTCTCTTTGCTCATCTCAGTAGAACTGCAACAGAGTGAGGTTCTTCCCTTCAAGAAGTGTGAATACTTCACCTTAATCTGAGCATCTGCAAATGTGGCTGGAGTAGAGTTACTCAAAAGCATTTTGTTCTTTCACCAGTGATGTGGCCACCAGGGATGTTTTGGGAGAGGGCTGTGTTGCTGCTTATTGGGGGGCTTGAAATAGACTCCAGCAACCTAAATGGCAAAGCAGGAAACTGGAAAACAAGCCGGGAAACACTGAAGATTTTGAATTCAAGTGGGTGACCTCCAGGGTGCTGATGGCCCAGGCTCGTGATAAACTCTTCATTGTGGGGATCATGTTGCAGGGAAGGCAGGCAGCTGCATGGCATGAACCGCGTCTCATCCAGCACCACTTGAGGATGAGAAAAAGCCTCTGTGCCCACGCCATGCTACAAGAGGCTCAGTGAACAGGAGAGGCACCACTTCCTCGAGGGCTTGGTACATGTGAGCCGAATTCACTCTGAAAGTCTTACCTCAAAGGTTAAGGCACTCTCTGAACTAGGACTCTTAATTTTTATATTAGAAAGATCTGATTTTGACATTAGCAAAACCTTGACATTTCCCTGTGAAGGGTGGAGCCCTTGGTAAAGATGTGATGCCAGGAAGTCCTAGAGTGGAGGAGGAGATGGCTCCGCCAGCTCCCAACCCCTTCCCTAAAGTCTTAGAGACAACAGGGACTTCCCAAGTGGTCCCCTGCAGGAGGCATGGGTTCAATCCCCAGTCGGGGAACTAAGATCCCACATACAGAGTGGTGCAGCGAAAAACAAAGCCAAAAAACCTTAGAGACAGCCAAGACTGGACGAGGCCATTGCCAGTGCAGAGACTGCTTGTCCTCTAAGGCCTTGAGACCTGTTTCTAAACCCTGAACCCGCCCAGCCTGAAGCGCTGAGGACAGTGCCCTGTGCAGTTAGAACCAAATCTCGTGCTCCAGAACTGGGCGCCTGCAAAGTGCAGGCCCTGCTCATCCACACGGAAGTGGGCGTGGCTCCCACTTGGCTTTTGAAAACCAAGCTCATCCATGTTCAGGAGCAAGCCTGTAGCTTCAGACAGGAGAGTAAGGGGAGAACCACGATGTTTAACCACTTAAGCAGGGAAGAGTTTGGGCAAAGCACTGGCCTGCCCTGCTCAGGGGGCACTAGTGATAAAGAACCTGCCTGCCAAGGCAGGGGACGCAAGAGACACAGGTTCGATCCCTGAATTGGGAAGATCCCTCTGGAGAAGGGAATGGCAACCACTCCAGTATTCTTGCCTGGAGAATCCTGTGGGCAGAGTGGCCTGGCGGGCTACAGCTGAAGTGACTGAGCGCGCCCTGCTTGTGACTTCCCAGAGTTTGCCGTAGCCCTGCCCCTCCCTCCCCCTTCTCCCCCTACCCACTTCCCTCTCCTCCCTCCCTCCCCATTCTCTCTGGAAAGAGGTGAGGAGGCCAGGGCCAACCCTGAAGACGAGGCTCCTGTCCACGTGTCAGAAACATTTAACACATCTTTGTTGAGAGCCTGACTCCCCGCCTTCTAACACCCAGCATTAGGATCACCTTGTCCACACCTCCCCGGATTAACAGAGAGGATGAGAAGGATTGGTCTAACAACCCAGAGGGCTGCCTGCGAGAGCACGGCAGACACATGGCCTTCTGATTTGATTGAAGGACAAAAATACACGGCTCTCTCGGCCGTTAGGAGGAGGTCTTAACCATAGACTCTTCTAAAGCACATGTCACTGCATAATATAATGTGCCCCCGCCCACTAAAGGCAGCAGAGACCTGGGGGCTCAGGTCCTGTTCTGTTACTTCTGCGTGGCCTTGAGCATAAAATCCTTGACTTCTCTGACCTTCAGGTTCCTTATTTATAAAATGAGGATGGTAATAGTACCTCACGGCTTTGTCGGGAGGATTAACCACTACACAGGGTCTTGTACTTCTTAATGCACCCCCAGGGAGCATTGAGCCAGGCTCAAGATCATTGCCAGGTCAATCACATGGCCTGTGGACCCCAGCGGCTCTGCAGAGGGCACAGTCCACTTGGTTCTGGCTTTGCTCCCTTGTTGATGTCATAACCCCCACTCCTCTTCTGTCCCAGCTAGCGTCCTGACACTTAAGCAGCTGAGGCCTGAGAAAGCCAAGGTCAGGCTTCTCTCCAAGTCAGCAGACTTTAAAGACACTGGCAAGAGTGTGAGCTCCACCCCTGTCTGCACACATCCACGCCCACCGTCCTCCACAGGGGCCCCCAGCCTCCAGGATCTGATGCCTGATGATCTGAGGTGGAGCTCAGGTAATAATACCAGAAGTAAGGTGCATAAGAAAGGTGATAGCTTGAATCATCCAGAAACCATCACCCCCCACCCTCCCTGGTCTATGGAAAAATCGTCTTTCATGAAACCAGCTCCTGCTGCCAAAAAGGCCGGGGCCCGCCGCTCTGCTGTTCTCCCCCTGCTCTCTGCCTCAGCAGCCCTCCTTCCCTCGGGCACATTTTTTCCAGGTGTTGCCAGGAGCGTGGCTGTCAGGGTGCCTGGGTCTGCTTTGGAGTCTGTGTCCCCGCTCCCTGAGGCATTCTGGGGAGGCCTGGGCTTAGCTGCATCTAAGTGGGTGCCTGCCCTCGCCTCACTCAATGCCCACAGTTCACTCCTGGCTTTGAGCCCTGCACCCCACCTTCCTGCCAGACTAATTTAGCCGTCAGTGTGATTTTTCCGGGCATTATTGGTCCTAAATTTCACCGCCGCTCGGCTGTCCCCATAAAGCCAAGAGGAGGGATGAAGTGGGGAGTAAAGAACTGTGCTTCAGTTTATCTCTTGGATTCTTCCCAGATGATAAATTTAGTTGCCAAATCCTGATTAATCTCTTTTGTCATTTTTTAAAGTAATAAATAGATTTTCTTGTCTGAGCTAGAGACAAGGCAGAGAAAATGGGGATTAGGCACCAGATTTAGCCTTTAACAACGGCTGCAGGTGTTCGAACTGGTTGAAAGATCAAGTGATAGAAGGAGATTCAGTGCAAATGGGGCCCCACCTTCCCAGGAAGCAAACAGCCTGACACATGTTTGAACAGGTGCTCAAAAAATGTTAATAGATTTTTTTAGGCCATTTAAAAAAAAATGTTAATAAAGCATATAGGTAATTTATTCCAACAGTGAGTATCACTTGAGCTTAGCTTAGGCTAAGATGGGTTGGCAAACTTTTTCCGGAAAAGGCCAGATAGTGAGTATTTTAGGCTTTGTGGGCCATAGGGTCGCCGTCGCAACTACCCTGTTCTGCCATTATAATGCAAAGCCAGCCGTAGACAGCACATATGTGAATGAGCATGGCTGTGTTCCAATCAAAAGTTATTTTATCTCACTGGGGACTCTGGTGGCAGGCTTAGTTTGCCAGTCCTGGGCGAAGGAATCAAGAAGACCTGAGTTCAAATCCCAGATCGTTCTTTAGCTGGATATGTGACAAAGCAAGCAACACTGCCTCTGATCATTCCCTCTCCTCGCGTATGAGACAGGGATGAAACCAGTAGTCACCTTACAGAGCTGCTGTGAGGATTAAATGAAAGAGTGCATGTTGAACGGCACGCAGCCTATCCGAAAGACGACAGGAAAACCTGAGTAAATCACTGGAATGTCAGCTCCATAGAAGGAGGACTCTGGTTGGTTCTCTGCTGTATTCCCAGCCGCTGTGGCAGTGCCTGGCACACGCGTGTGCTCAGAGCTGGATGGGTGGGTGGGAGGGAGGGAAGGTGAAGAGACACAGGATGTATAAGCTCTCCGAAAGTGAAAGTGAAGTCGCTCAGCCGTGTCGACTCTTTGTGACCCCATGGACTGTAGCCCACCAGGCTCCTCTGTCCACGGGATTTTCCAGGCAAGAATACTGGAGAGGGTTGCCATTTCCTTCTCCAGGGGATCTTCCCAACCCAGGTCCCCACATTGCAGGCAGACGCCTTACGGTCTGAGCCACCAGGGAAGTCATAGGCTCTCTAGAAGAATATTAAAGGTAATGAAACATGAATCTCTAATTCCAAGGAGCCCACAATCTAGTACTGGGGAGGAAGATGTACTAAACTTGATCACAGTCAGGGAAAAGAAGGGCAGAAAATAGAGGAAGCCAGGGGCAGAGAGGAAGACAGGGCCAAAGGGTCTTCTGGAAGAAACTCTTCAGGGGCCACCAGTGCTTTCCAGAGTTCAGAACCTCTAACTGTGGGAATACTCTGGATTCATCCTTACCCTCCGATGTCAGAAATCACAGTGCCAACGCCAGTACCTTGGATGTGCGCGTTCCAGAAACGCTCGGGTTCTCCTCCGTCATCGCTTAGGCTCTTGCACATTCTGCCTTTGCATGGTCCTCCGTCCGTTTAGGACAGCTTGGCATCTAAACGAAATTGACATGAGGCAAAGCCTCTTTGAAGCAAAACAGGAGAGAGGCAGAGTTCAGCCAAAAACGGGTGGTAAAGAGCAAGCCTTTCTGTCTTAAATCTGATCTAAAGCTGATTTCTCTTTTTTCCAGTGAGAATTTCTCTCTGATGACAAGGAGTTCCCCTGACTTCATTTAGGACCTTTCTCTCCCTAACCATAGCTCACTGGATTACCGCAAGGGTAGAAAAAGTATCAGGTAGAAAAAAGTTCTGTTTCCTCAGCTATACAATGTGGGAATTAGGCTCTGTGACCCCTCCTATGAGATTCTGAGCCTGGGTACCCCAACCTGCCTGCTCGTCATGAACAGCTGGTCTTGGCAGCCCAGCAGGCTGACCCCTTGCCTGGCAGCACAGCGGCCCTGGTGGCAGTGCCCCCGGCAACGAGACAGTCTTCCTTAGGCCCTTGTGTGGCAGGGGAGAACGTGTCACAGCATCTTGGGGATAGGTGTAAGGATGCTATGAGTCATGTGGGATGGATTTCATGACCGACAACACTGAGTCACTGGTTACCTTCTCAAATGAACAAAACACAAAGCTTGATGGAAGCCGCTGGGGCAGAAAAGGAAGGGGGGCACCCCTGTGGAACTCCGTTCCCTGGAGCCATCATTTGGTTCTTTCATGAGCCTGTCTCTCCTTGTCCTATGAAGGCTGCAGTGTGCTGCTTTAGGATGTTGACTCGACCCTGCCGTCCTGTGATCATGCCATCACCAGACCATGTTCCCACAGCCTTCCCCTTGAGCTCCCTGTAGCTGTTCTACCTTCAGAGGCTGAAGCCCGCCCAGCAGTGGAAAGCCATGTTTCCGCTCCAGCTCACCCGAGGTCCCTGTCATGCATCGATCGTGGTTCTCGCTGTGAGGAGGGTCGTGTCCCCCTTGGGGAGCAAATCAGAAGCTCTGGAGAAGCCTTTTCAAACCCAGGACCACTCATACGCAAACTCTCTCTCGCATGCTCCCCACTCCCCCGGGGGATGTTCTCCGCACCACCACATTGAGGATCGCTGCCCAGAGCCTCTGGAACCTCTCCTTCAGTCCAGTATGTGCTGTCCCTGAATGCTGGACCCAGACAAGCAGAGGAGGGTGGGCAGAGTGATGCGTGAGATCAGGTCCAGGAAGTGATCCGGGAGCAGGAGGCCAAAGGCTTGCTATCACGTCCTCCCAAAGCCTGTGGCAGGTGGGGCCGGAGGGGCGAGAGGAAGGGAAGGGCTCAGCCCCTCCCTTCCACACATCTTGTGACATTCCACCATGGGAAGCAGGGTGTAGACAAACTGGATTTGGTGGTGGTGGTTGTTCACTTGCTCACTCATGTCTGACTCTTTGCGACCCCGTGGACTGGAGCATGCCAGGCTTCCTGTCCTTCAGTATCTCCCAGAGTTTGCTCAGACTCGCATCCATTGAGTCAGTGATGCCATCCAACCATCTCATCCTCCGTCACCCCCTTCTCCTACCTTCAATCTTTCCCAGCATCAGGGTCTTTTGCAGTGAGTCGGCTCTTTACATCAGGTGGCCAAAGTATTGGAGCTTCAGCATCACTCTTTGCAATGAATATTCTGGGTTGATTTGCTAGATTCAGTTGAAAAAATTACTATTCACTGCATGATGTGATGTAATTTTCCTTTGGTTTTCCTTGGCAAATATTGGGTCGATTGGGGGTATGGTAGGTGGGAAAAGGAGGGGAATTCTTACTACTTTCCACACTACAGCAGTCACATTCCCTTTGGTTTGAAGAGGGTGGTCCACCCTAATGTGGTTAGAAGAATGCTTTTGAATTTCTTAGGGACAGTGCTTCATAGATTTTAATATATGTCCAGATCACCTGCGGATCTTGTTACAGTAATTCATTAGGTCTCACATGGGCTTGATCCTCCATTTCCACCAAGCTCCCACCTGCTGCTGATACCTCTGTAAGGTGGGCTACACTTCGGGTAGCAGGGCTTAGAAGAGAATGAAGATTACTCTGTTTCTATTTAATTACTTGAATCACCAAGCCCCGGGCTCTGAGCCACCTGCTGGTGACCCTCCTCACCCTAGAAGTTGTGCCGTCACTGGTCTGCTTTCTTTTGAGCATTTTCACATGATCCGGTGGGCATGGACTCCTCGGTGTTATTCTTCAGCCTGAAAACAGAAGCAATGAAAACCTCGAGTTGTCCAGGAAGAGCTGGATTTCTTTTGGTTCAAGCTGATGGAATTTAAGGGAATTTTACTATATTCCCAGGGCTTCCCTTGTGGCTCAGCTGGTCTCTGGGTTGGAAAGATCCCCTGGAGAAGGGAAGGGCTACCCACTCCAGTATTCTGGCCTGGAGAATTCCATGGACTGGATAGTCCATGGGGTTGCAAAGGGTCGGACATGACTAACTTTCACTTTCCTTTTCACTATATTCCTGTTACTCCTGTAGGGATGCTGTAGTTATCTATGACTGTTTAAAATCACCAGTATTTCTCATCTCTGAGTGTCTGTGGGTCAGGAATTCAGGAGCAGTTTAGCTAGGTGGCTCCAGCTCAGGGTCTCTCTTGGGGTTGAAGCCAAGAGGTGTGCTGGGCCTGTGGTCATCTGAAGTCTTGACTGATTCACTTCCACCATGGTGTACTCACGTGGCAGAAAGCTTCAGTTCACTTCTAGCTGTTGGCAGAAGGCCTCAGTTCCTCACCACATGGACCTTTCTGTAGGACTGCTTAAGTGTCCTCGAGCAGAATGAGTGATCCGAGAGAGAGAGAGAATGAGGAGGAAGCTGTAGGGATGTTATGACCTGGTCTCAGATGTCAGACATTACCACTTCTGCTTTATTCTGCTTGTTTGAAGCAAGCCACGGAGTCCAGCCCACACTCAGATGGAGCAAATTAAGCTCTACCTCTGGAAATGCGGAGTATCAGGGAATTTCTTGACTTTTTTGTGTGTTTTGCCTCACCGCATGGCTTGTGGGATCTTAGTTCCCCAACCAGGGGTTGAACCCGCCCCCTTAGCAGTAAAAGCATTGAGTCCTAACCACTGGACCACCAGGGAATTCCCTGTGGACATGTTTTGAAACCACCACAGATGCCCCCCGGCCAAAGAACTGCTGTGGTGGCTGACTCACGTAAGGGATTGATAGCCCTGGCTTCCGCTCTTCTCAGGGGATCTGTGATGCAGTGTACATCAGAGACTCCACTCCTTGAAAAGATCTTTCAAACTGGAGCCTCAATAATTCTGTGGTCACAGGGTCCACCCAACTACTTGTGAGAATATGAAGCAGCCGTAGCACAGCGCCGAGAGGGAGGAATAACGTGGTGATGAAGAGCCGACCTCCGTCTTGAACTTGAATCCTGGCTCTGCCATCTTCCAGTTATATGCCCGTGAGAAAATTGCTGAAGCCTCAGTTTATCTTATAAAAAGGGGACAGTAACAGTATCTGTTCTCAGAGTGGTGTGTGCAAATTAGCTGAGAGGCTGCAGTAAACTCTACAATCCCTGGAATGGCAGATGGTAAGTGCTCAATACACATCAGCTGCTATGAGTTGTTCTTGAGAGTCAGCCTGCTTCCACCTGAGGTGAGAGCTCCCTGTGGTTGAAGAAATACTTGCCACAGTTTTCTGTCCATCCCTCACCAGTGCCTCTTCTTACACCTTATTCAAATTCTGAGAGATCTGGTTGACCTCTGCCCATAACGAGGGCTGTTTCACATAAGGACAGGTCCACTGGCAAACAGAGGCAGATCCCTCCCACGGGCTCATTCCTTCCCCACATTTCTGCTTATTTGTTCATTGGTTACTTACTTACCTGTCTACCTACCTGCACTGGGTCTTAGTTGCAGCATGCAGGATCTTCAGTGTTTGTTATGACATATGGGACCTTTAGTTGCGGCACATGGGATCTGGTGCCCGACCAGGGATCGAACCTGGGCCTCCTACATGAGGAGCACCAAGTCTTAGCCACTGAATCACTAGGGAAGCCCCTTGCTTCTTAAGAGACAACAGCGAGAGTCCGAGGAAGAGGGCGGCTCTGTCAGCCCCTCTCTTACGACACAGGTTGCTTTGTAGGTGCTGAGACTGGAGTTGGCTCCTTCCAGAGCCCAGCTCTGGGCACAGTGCTTTTAACCGGGAGATACCATTTCTGTTTTGAGCTGCAGGAGGAAACTCACAGGTTGTTTGGAATTGAACCTCAAAATCAGTTCAGGGCAAAGTGCTTGAAAGAGTCTAGTCCTCAGGGATATGAAAAATGTATTTGTTCTGGGACATGTTTTGAGATTTTTGTTTTAATGTAGTAAAAGTGTCCTGACAGATTTTGATAGGCTGATATTACATATTTATGTCTTTAAAGCAATCAAAGAAATCCTTTATAGTTCATTCTCTGTTTTCTCTCCAGGTATTTAGTCTTCCTGCAGATCAAAAGGGATCTCTACCACGGCCGCCTCCTCTGTAAAACATCAGATGCTGCCTTGTTAGCAGCTTATATCCTTCAAGGTAATGACTTTTGACAGGATAAATTTGCGTTTCATGCTAAGTACTGATTACATTATTTCAGTTACCACAGATGACTACTTCTTGGATATAAACAGTATCTAACTTGAAACAGAGTCCAAGTTAAAGGACTTTGCCTGGACTCCCTTGATCCAAGAAGCTCAGACCACTCAGCCTCAAGTTGTCTGTACCTCAGGTCTTTCTGGAAGCCCCTTCAAGTCATTCAGACTCTGTTTGGGTGGCGGGGATGGGGCGGTAGGGAGTGTTTCCCTGCACCCTTGGTTGATAAAGTTACTAAGCCTCTGGAGAGTAATCCGAATCTGTTTGTTTTGGTCTTTTTCTGCCCTTTTGTGCAAATCTCAATGATGTGAAGCGCCTTGGGATTCTGGTGTCAGTTTCAGAGACTTTCCCATTCCAATTGCTCAAAGTTGAAAATGTTTCCAAGTTACAAACCCATTTTCTACACACAAATAAGAGTTGGGGCTGTACCCAGCCAATACCCAGACTGGCTTTTTGGTTTTCTGCAAAACAGAGGGAAAGGTTTGCACTCCTTATATGTCATCCCTTCTCCTTTCGTGAGATGCAGGAGACTCCTAAGTGCCACTTCCTGGACTTCTCTTAGTCCTTCAGCCTGACACTGTCACTGGGTTATTTTGGGCCACAGCGCTAACATCGTGAAGTTTCTCCCAAAGAAACTGAACTTGTAATCGGAAATCTGTGCACTCCAGGAAGCTACTTTGTGAATAGAACCTAAAAAAAAAAAAAAAAAAATGCTTGCCAATAAGAAACTAAAGTTCTTCCGGCAAGAAAAATGTCACAGCTGCGTTATGAATGTAGAAGTCATTCTATTGCAACTTTGACTTCTGAGACTCCTGTTTTAAAAAAACACCCAAGTAGGAAGTCTAGAAGGTGCTTGCTAGCTTTAAGGGACCCACAGAGATCCCTTTCATTTTTAAAGGAAAACCTGGTCCCATCTAAGTGAAATTTTAAACTCTGGTCTTTTCTTTAGTTTTACCCTGACGGCTATATTGAAATTTGTTTGTTTGTTTTAAAAGAAGTCACTGATATCCAACACTGATGTTTCCCACTGGGAGCTTTCTAAGTAAAATTATAATAAATGACCCCATGGCACAAGGATATTTCAGACATTAAGCCCCAGGAAACCTTTAGTCTCTTTCTGCTGCTGCTAAGTCGCTTCAGTTGTGTCCGACTCTGTGTGACCCCATAGACGGCAGCCCATGAGGCTCCCCTGTCCCTGGGATTCTCCAGGCAAGAACACTGGAGTGGGTTGCCATTTCCTTCTCCAGTGCATGAAAGTGAAACGTGAAAGTGAAGTCGCTCAGTCGTGTCCAACTCTTAGCGACCCCATGGACTGCAGCCTACCAGGCTCCTTCGTCCATGGGATTTTCCAGGCAAGAGGGCTGGAGTTGGGTGCCATAGTCTCTTTCTAAATGGTAGAAATTCCCAAGTAATTTGGAAGATAGTATCAGGAGACTGGTGCCACAGAACAATACTCAGTTGTGAAAAAAGGGCACATTTTTTTCCTTAATATTTACTCCTCACTCAAGACTTCTCACCTGCACTGGCTGTGGGTCTCACTAGGGAAGGAGAAGAGACAAGCACACAGCGGCTGAACTGCTCAACACCCTTCCTCCTAACGCACACACAGCGTTCCCTGTGGAATGCTCCGTGTGGAGAAGGCTGGGTTCTGACCTGGAGACACACTGTGAGGAGTAGTGTGGGCCCAGTGACCCCGTGAAGTTCACTGATCTGAGGTCTCAGCAGTTAGGGGATGGACTCTAAATTTTCAGGGGGAGAAAGCCCAGCCCCACCCCCACAGGGAACGGAGAAGTCAGCCTTGGGACCCGATGCCCCTGAACTCCGTGGCACTCTCTGGTTACAGCCAGTCTTCCCGCTCTGCAGGCTTCTCCAAGGGGCCTGGCACCTGGTCAGCCCTCAGTGAGTAGTTACTCAAATATGTTCACTTGATCTGATTTGGACCCAGAGCTGAGTTCTGAGTGTGGGTCGTGACTCAGTCATCATCGGGCTGTGTCCCTGCTAAAATCCTCAGAATGAGACTTAAATTTCAGATGTGGCCGAGGCCCAGAAGGCTCTGATCTCCTGATCCAGCTCACAGTTTCCTTCGCTCCCAGGCTCTCTCCTCGTGGCTGAATGGATGTGGGCATGGGGCAGGGGCTGCTCTTTCACAGTAGGTTTACCTGTGGTGGTCTCAGGACACAGGCTCAGCTCCACTCTCTCCACGTGGTCTTGAAACCAACACAGCCAATGGACACAGGAGGGGAAACAAAGCCGGGCCTGCTCCTGAGTCCTGCCCTCCGCCCCGCCCACAGTCGTGCTCAGGACCCACTGTTCGTGGCAAATGTGGTGCAGACTTTGCCTTCTGCTCTGCGTGTTAGTCTCCTGTTGTGTTGCCAGTGATGATTTACCTGTCTCCACAATTGTTTCCTCTGCTTTCCTTTTGCAAGCGGAGATTGGGGATTATGACCCAGGAAAACACCCCGAAGGCTACAGCTCCAAGTTCCAGTTTTTCCCTAAACATTCAGAGAAGCTGGAAAGGAAGATTGCTGAGATTCACAGGACAGAGCTCAGGTGCGTGTCCCGCGGTTCAGGCCAGGCCACTGTCTCCCCCACGGCCCAAGCACACGTTGTCTGCTCCGGTAGACCGAGCCCTCCTCACTCCAGGATGTAACCATGTTCCAATCTCGGTGATCCACTGCCCGTACAACCCTAAGGCTCCCTCTTCAAGAACAGTGGTGTAGGCTGAGGCTTAAAGGCAAGAGAGATGCTATATTGTAAGGAAAACAGAGAAGGATTTGCCTCTGAAAGGTATTTGCTTCACTAAGATAAACGGAGAGAGACCGGGATCGGACCGGGTTGGGGGGGAGGTCGGGGGAGGGCAGTAGAGGGATGTGGAGCAGAAGCATGAACTGGGGAAAAGGAAAACAAAAGAAATAGCAAAAGAGAACGGAGAGGAGGGGTTAGGAAGATGGGCACACCTCCACCCCTGGTCTGTGACTTCTAGGTCAGCAGATAGGACTGAGCAGGGCCAGATGCTCTGGGCGCAGGGAGATTCCTGGTTCAGGGGATGTGACTTTCACATTGCCTCCCTCGACCCCACACCGCTGTACCCAGGGAAGAAGGGGAGATGCAGCCAGAAGCAGGAGGTAACTGCCCTCCTCAGATTGTCCTAGTTCACCCAGATATACCCAAGTCCATAAAAATAGTATCAATGCATCCTTTCACCCATATGAAATAGGGTTTTCTACAAAGGTTGATTTTTTTATTTAAAAAAAAACAAAACAAAGGGGTATTTAGGCTCTACTTTGTATGGCATGCTGGAGCAGACACTCAACTGCTCAACTGTAGAAAAAATTTACATACAATACAGCATATTAATACAGTACAATTTTTTTAAATCTTTTAACATATTTTTGTAACTTACCTTTCTGGGGTAGGACAGTGCTCGGGGGAGGGGGGGGAAAATATTCCTAATGATAATATTAAGCTTAAACTAGTTCCTAACTGATGCCCTTCCCCCCCCAAAAAAAAAAAAAAATCCTGCACCTTCACTCAAAAATTTTACCAAGAAATATGTCCGCAAAGCCTCCTTACTTTTATAAACAGACCTCCTGGCCGCTGTGTGTGGCCATATTGGACCCCACCCCGCCTAGAGGAATGGAGACCCCCGTCAGAGGTGGAATCCCAGCCCCTCCCACGGCTCCTCCCATCACTCTTGGCGAATAGCGGCCCCTTGTGGTAAAAGTCAAAATAGACACAGATCATGAGGGCGCGTGGCTCATTCAGAGACCCGGGGTGTGCTGGGGCTCCCTGGAGGCGCTGCCAGAAAGGTTTTAAGAGACGTCAGAGCAGTGGGGACAGTCCTCCAGAAACCTAACAGAAGTCAGGGGGATCCCCCAGGAAACGATGCCCACTTGGAGGACTCCAGAGGGTTGGGCTGACTCCAGGGGTGAATGGAGCCCAGGGAAGCCGGGCAGCCTCCGGCCAGGGAGCAGCGCCTCTGGCGCCTGGCTTTCTGCCTGCTGTGCTGGCGTTTTCCCAACGCCTTCCCCGTGTCTCGGGTGCACTGGTGGAGGTACGCACAGAACCCTCACTGCTCACACAGGCTCAGCCTCATCTTCATCACGCAAAACTGGTCTGCATTTCCTCTTTCCGGCTCTGAGATCCTTGAGGGCCCCGGCTGTGCATTACATTCTATGGTGTGTTTCACACCTGGCCGCCCAAAGGCTGCTGGGGTGTTGATGGATTGCTGCCTCTCCACAGACACGGGCTGGAATCTGGGGCTGCTCCTCCTTGGGCGGGCTTGTCTTCCTGCCCTGCCATAGGACTTGAGGCAGATGATGAACTTAGAGAGTTGCAGTCCTGTCCAGCAGCTGTCTGAGTTGTTGGCTGCACAAACTACCCCCCCCTCCTGTCCCTGAAGCCCTCCCCCACGTCAGAGAAGGACATCAGCTTGCCAGGGTGCTGGACACTGAGACCCCGTGTGACCCTGCCTGCCCTGGTCCTATTCGGAGCTTGTCCACACCTCTTCCTGCTGAGGAGCCAGCAGGAAGGGGACGATGCTCAAGGCTCCTCCTTCAGAGGGCTTGGTGCCAGCACTGGTTTCTTTTTCTGTTTGTTTCCTCTTCATAGTCATCACCTTGTGGGCAGACAGAGCTATTGCGGAGTCTGGGGAGCTCAGCAGCGGCTCTCACTGCGTCTCTTTTCCCCAGTCCCATGTGCCCTTCTGGTAAAGGAAGAGGGTTAGGCAACAAGATACACAGGTCCTGTCTTAGTGTCTCAGTCCAGATCAGATGGCCTGCAGCCAGCCTACAGATGTATTTTTTCCTGCCCCCATCATATTTAAAACTGAGAAATGCCACATAAAAATCAGTGTGTCTGAATTCTCTTTAAAAATCACACCTAGCAATGCTGGGCCCTGCTTTCCAACACTACCATCTTGGAGCTGGAGAGCAGCTTCCTTCTTTAGATGGGGCGGCATGCCCAGTTTGCCATAGTCCCCACCACTCCCTATGGTGTTACACTCAGCCCATGTCATTCATCACACTGCCTGCCTCACTCTGAAGACATCTGAGGGTTTGACCCTAGAAAAGGGTCTGTGAAGTCAGTCCTAGGACAGAGCCGGGAGCACACCCCATGAAAAAATAGGAGCGTGAGAGACCCTGGGCACTTCTTAATTGAGTTCATCTCAGGGAAACCTATAGAAACAGGAAATCCTGAATCGCTTCATTTTCTTTATTCCAGTGGTCAAACACCAGCAACTTCAGAGCTGAACTTTTTAAGGAAAGCGCAGACATTGGAGACGTACGGAGTGGACCCCCACCCATGTAAGGTAAGGCACCCCTGTGGCTGGAGACTACACCAATTTTGCCCCCCGCCCACCAGAGGATGACAGGCAGGGAGGGACCTCATGCCTGCACCCCGCCCCCCCCACCGCCACCCTGCCCTTCAGTACTGAGATGACTGACTTCATTAGTGACAGAGGGCAGAGAAAACGTCTCATTGTGAAAACTCCTCTGGATTCCATGCTGCGGAATCTTGTGCCGCGTCAGAGCTGAAGCATACAGGCACAGTCTAAATAACAAATCTGAAACCAGGGCCCCCCTTTGGGAGCCGTGGGTAATTCGGTGGAACTGAGGAGAGGCGGAATGTGGGAGCCCCGCCCCTCCCAGGGAATGATCAGAGGCAGCTCAGCGCACGGCCCACCCTTCCCTGACCCGTAATCTAGTTTCTGTCCAGGAGTGGGTTTTATTGACTGTAGAGCAGCAGTGGAGTCGCACTTAATTCCATTATGCGCCTGTGAGCGGGACAGGGACCAACCAGCCCGCGAGGCTCTGTCCAGAGAAACCCTCTGTAATTACTCACATGCGTCTGGCACTTGGGAGATGAGCTTGGGCAGCTGCGGACACTGAGGAGAGAGGTGGAGACCGTGGCCCTCTCTCCCTGTCTCTCTGTGGCTGGATCCCCGCACGTCATCTCATTCCAGCTCTGACGCTTCTGGTCTCTGCCTCAGTCCTCCAGATCTGTGCCTCTTTCTCTCCACTACCGGAGAAACCCCAGTAAAACTGACCCTGAATGTTGACCTCTCATTCCTAAAAAGTGAGGGGCAGTGTAGGCTTCCAACAAGAAAGAACAGAACAGAAACCAAAGAAGCCAGAATTACCTTTCTCGTGGCCCCTTGGTGAGGAGATGCTCTTGCATAGGATTAAATGCCAAACTTCAGTTAACTTTGAGAACATTCTGGCACTCAGAAACCTGGCCACCCTCCCAGCTCGACGGTTCCCTGTCCACCAGCACAGCCTGCTGACAGATAACCCGTGTTCTTGAGGGCCAACACTGTCAGAAAACACATTCATGCCAGTTTATACCCCCCAAAAAAATGACATACGGGTATGTGCAAATGAATTAGCAAAGCTTCCTGAATAATGCCTTCTGCACCACCAGCACAGTTTAACTTGCATCGATTGCTTGGATACCAATGGCAGAGGGCTACAGAGAACCAAAGAGAGCTTTGGGGTCAACCGGCCTTGGCTTTAGTGCTGGGCCCTCCTTACTGGGGCCTTCAGAGGCTTCTCTGAGCTTCCCTTGCCTTGTCGGTGTGAAAGCCCTCAGTAGATACCCCTGAGTCACTTCAAGACCTTAGGAGACACCGCTGCCTTCTTTTCTTCTCCGCCACCCTGTGCATGGCTGAATTTGCTCCACGTCTTCTCACAAGACTTTCAGGATGGAGCGATTTGCTCGCCAAGAAGCAAAAGCAGAATCGTCCCGTTTTCCAATGGATTCAAATGAAAAATGGTAATAAAATCAGGTACAACTTCAGGAGAAGACACTGGAGAAGCACCAAGCTGGGTCTTTCAGAATCTCGCATGTGAAGCGGCACACATTAGGCTGTGTCAAGGTCACTTGCATCTTATCATTATCACTTTGCGAGCACATACTGTCTGACCTGCTGGGTATGTTTTATTGGCAAAATGATTTTTCTTTCTGTCAAGTGTTTCTGCACTAGTGCTTCTGGCTTAGTAATAAACACGTGAGGCCTTTTGTTGGGGGGAAAAAAAGACCTAGCTGCCTAAAGATGAATAAGGTCAACCAAAGATGCCAGGTCACCTCTGCATGTGACCCATCTGTTTGGTCCCTTTGAGGAGAGGAGGGTCCCTGGGTAGGGCCGTCACCAGGTGGCGTGTAACCTGAGCATGACAACTGAGTGGGATGGGTGAAGGTCTCTCCTGTTGTCTCCGGAGATCTGGAAGCCAAGGAGCAGCCCGCTTGGTGTGCAGCCCAAATCCACATGCACCCTGGGACTGGGGGGCTTCTGGTCAGCCCTGTCTTTGAGCCTGTCCACCATCAGACAGAGGTGAAGGAACCAGCGTTCATACCAGGCACTGCACAAGGCCCAGTCCCATGTATCACATCATTTCACCCCCGCGGCATCAACTCCAAGAAGCAGGGAGGGAGGAGAGGCTTGTGGCATGCCTTCCCGGGCAGGCCCGCTGGAACGCTTTCACATTATTTTCTCATTTAATCCTCATGCCAGCACTGGGGTGTGGATATTATTCTTCCTGATTTATAGACAAAGAGCTGAAGGTTCCGGCAGGCCACAGTGCGCAAGGCTCTGAGTGGCAGAGCAGGAATATGAACTAAGGTCCCTTCTTGTTGTGCATATCTCAGGAGCAGAAGCGCCCAGACTTCCTTGTGAAGTAGGTGGGAGCAGTCACCTCGCTGGGCTTCCACTCCCGTGTTCCTGGGCTCCATACTTCTTGCTGGTGCAGGGCCCTGCTGCAGGCCCCACAGCTCATCTCCTTGGGCTCCAGCTCAGGATCTCCTCAGCCCTCCTGGGCAAGGAGAACAGTCTGGGAGCCTTTTACTCTTGCCACTAAGTAGAGTCACTTTGGTGATAGGCTACCAAGCACTCGCCTTGACGTTGCTACAAGGGGAGCCAAAAGAAGCTGGAGCGCTCAGTGTAATAAATACTGATGATTTCTATTAACAGAGAGGCAATTACTGGGCCCTGGGAATCTGGGGCACGCAGCCCTAGGGAGGACAGAAGAAGAAGAATCGTTTCGATAATTAAATGAGAGCAGAACAAGGCTTCGGCTGGGCTCTGTTCTCCTGGACTGATTAAGAAGCTGCTGTTCTTCCTGTCCATGCTGATGGTTTCTTTCTGACCAGGATGTCCTTGCCTGGCCCTGGGACTAGGAAGAGGAGATCCTACCAACTCTGGGTGGAACAGCCAGAGGGCTCCTCTCTAGCTAGCTGTCTTACACTAATACACGAACCCTGAATTCGCAAAAGCTATCCTGAGCTCTCTGCCATTCCCCTGGCCCCCAGCTCCCGGCAGAAGCCCCCAGCAGACCAAGCCTACAGCTGCTGGAGGAGAAAAATGGAGCAAACCACTGATGGCCCAGCCTTGTGCCTGGCCCCCATCCTGACATCTCTCCAACATCAGGGGACACCATCTTGCTCCTTTCAGGGAGCCTGAGCCTGGTGCTCTGCCCT
The DNA here is from genome assembly GCF_001704415.2 of Capra hircus. Lineage (NCBI taxonomy): Eukaryota > Metazoa > Chordata > Mammalia > Artiodactyla > Bovidae > Capra > Capra hircus. The sequence goes on along the minus strand of NC_030828.1, from coordinate 55,020,262 downwards.
GGTCTCCAGACTGTGGCCCCCTGCCCTGCTGAGGTTCATGGGCTGGCCGAACCCATCACATGAGCCCCTTCTTATCATGAGTCTTGAAGGGACCATTGATTGAGAGCCGGCACATGCCAGGCACGTACACACAGTATCTCATTTCATCTTTACAACTCTGCTAAGAAGACATTCTTGTCTTCTCTTTAATATAAGAACACTGAGCTTTGAGGAACTAACATGTCCAGGGTTACTGGCAAGGACGGTACTGGGACGTGAAGCTTCGATGTCTCTGTGTTGTCCTCTTTCAGTGGTCGTTCATGGTCTTCCACCTTGGAGAGATGGCATTTATTTAGGAACAAAGCGGGTCTCACAGCCACCTCTGATCAAGAGAGGACAAAAAGGCCTATGAGACTTTTGAAATCATCGTAGAAAAATGTAACAGAAATTGATGAGGTGGCTTTATGCCTGTTCTGTACAGACCAAGAAAAAAGTTGACTTCAGCAGGATCTAGATTAGATCAACCACACAAATGCAAGGTTGTGCCGTTTCCTTGCTCTTAAAGTGGGATCTTTTACTTTCATAATCCAGCTGCGTAGGCTCCTCTCTAAGTAAAGCCACCCCGCATCTTGACACATCGCTCCCCTACCTCAGAGAAGCAGAACAAGAGGGATCAGTGCTGACTCGCCTCGCCCTCAGGTTGGCCCCTCTTGGCTGCCATGCAGGGAATGTTAGGTTTCCTGCCCAAATGGAAGGCTTGACCGAAGTCACTTCAGTGGCAGGTTCCTGCCAAGGTGTGCATTTCTGAGCTCTCACGGCTGCATGCCAGGCCTCTTGGAGGGGGCTGCCTGCTCTCCTTATCGCCACTGTACATTCTTGTGGCCGTGTTTTTTGTTTGTTTGTTCAGACTTCTCTTTTTGGGGGGACATGCCTCATGGCTTGGAGGACCTTAGTCCTCCAACCAGGACTCAAACCCATACCTCCTGCAGTGGAGTGTAGTCTTAACCACTGAACCAGCAGGAAAGTACCATGACTGTGTTTAAGTATGTTGAAACTGGCTGACTCTCATGACTGGCTTAGTGTGAAGGTCCCCCAGCTCTAAGCTCTTTCAGGAATGGGCATCACTGTCTGGAAGAGCATATGCAATCCTCTTTCCTAAGGTTTTTTCTGTTTCTTTGTTTTTTTAAGAATAATAGAGGCTTCATCCACCCAGACTGAATTAGTTTCGGTCAGGTCCAGAGGAAGAACTGTGTGACCTTAAGCGGCATTAACAACTGAGAATGCTGTGGTCCTGACCCAGTCACCCCCAGGATGTCCTCGGCGGGCGGGGGGTGGGGGGGGGTGCGGGGCGGGTGGCAGACAGAGCCTATTTCACTGTATTCAGAGGTGGGTCTGAGCAAAGGTGGCCCAGTGTCCCGATTTCCAAGAACCTGTCAGGACTGATTTCCAAAAATTCTTTCTGGGCAGAGTGATCATCTCAGGGTGAACAGCTGATGACTGATGGATGCAGGTTAGGTCTCATGGTGGGTTCCATATGAACACGTGAATGACTCTGCAAATCCATCCCCTCCCCAAAACACCGTTGGCCTTGTCCTGGCAGTACGTCATTTAGGCCATCTTCCTAAAATCATACAGAAATATTTCTTTTTTCCTTTTTTAATGATTTTTTAAATTATTTGGCTGTGCTGGGTCTTAGTTGCGGCACATGGGATCTTTAATCTTCGCTGTAGTGTGCAAGATCTTTAGTTACGGCGTGTGAACTCTCAGTTACAGCGTGTGAACTCTCAGTTACAGCCTGTGGGCTCTAGTTCCCTGACCAGGGATGGAACCTGGGCCTTTGCATTGGGAGCGAGGAGTCTTAGGCACTAGGCCACCAGGGAAGTCCTGAAAGTAGTATTTCTTCAAGTCTGTATGGTAGTCCTCATCTGTAAGATGAGGAAACTGAGGCCCAGAGGAGCAAGGAGGTTACGGAGCAAATTAAGCATCGCTGGTGTCCTGAACCAGGACTGAAGCTCCTTCCACAGGGCTGAGGAGCAGGATGGCTGTAGAGCAGGGCTGGTGGTAACTGCTGTGTGGCTGGCAAGACCTGGGTGTTTACTCCACTTCCCAGGTCACTAATGGCGCAGTCCCAGGGGTGCTGATTGCGCCACCATGGAGGGGACAGGCAGGAAAGATGGCTGAGATGGGAGCCTGGGAGACAGGGTGTGGCCGCCTGTCACTTCTCTCCCTGTCCTCATCGCCTTCTCTTGTCAGTAACTTGTCCTTTCACATAGAAACCCCAGGGGTAGACTCACAAGGAGAACGGCTCATTAGAGGAAGGAAACCAGGAAGCTTCCAGAGACGGTGTCGGTGTGGCCGCCTGTGTGTTTTCACGCTGGTCCAGGTGTGAGGTTTCATGCTCTAATCCAGTCCCACTCCTCACGTGCAGAGACAAGTAGCAAACCTCCCAGCTGCCTGGCCCCTGCCCAGTGGGTGCCAGGTGCCAGGGCCTTGCAGCAGCTTTGTCTGCAGCTGTTGCATCAGAAGCAGTCTGGATAATTGCTCTCTTCAAATGAGAGGATGAATGGGGATATAGCACAGGTGCTTTATTATTTATTGGAATAAGTAATATTTACCGGCGTTTAATTGGGGTTTCTTAGCATGTTTGCTCCCTGTTCCTAGTCAGCCAGTCTGGTCAGGAGAGACTAAATCCAACACATCCTTCACTCGGAGGCCAGCCCTGGGGTATCTGGATGGTGCAGTGACCAGTGCCAACCAAGGAACCCAGTTCATGGGAGGACCTGCCCTTCCCTTCACTGTCACCACAGTGATCCTCACAGAGGTCTGACTCCTCCAGCCCGCCCAGTTAGTGCTGGGCCCCCTGGCACACTCTGCATTGCGTGCAGTGCTGACGTTCAGCCGTTTGCTCCCACCACCAAGCCCTGGTGACAGGCAGGGGGAGGCCCAGCCCCATGGCCTCCCAGTATCTCCATTCAGGTTATTTTTAAAACAGCTTTTTGCTGTGCCCATGGGTTGAACGATGCTGTGTTTGCAGCCAGGTGTTGGGTTCACAACAGACCAAGAGAAAAGGACAGTAGCAGCTGTGCACTCATTCAAATGTTTGCAAAATGTACTCTTGGTTTATTCCCTGGATCCATTGTTCACGCCTGTAACCCTGGCTTGAAAAGACAGTTTTAGGGCAAAACTGTACTTTTTTCTTGAGGCAAGGCCCATGAGGCCCTGCAGAGCCCCCACTGTTCTCAGGACTGATCAGGCTGAAGGTCTGCACCAGTGAGGCAAAGCTGGGAGGTGGGAGCAGCTAGGAGAGTCCCGCAGCCACAGCCCCTATTTGCACGCTTCACACCAGGGACCCGACTCCAACCCTGTGGCACCATCTGAGTTGTGTCTCAGATGAGTGTCCTGCAGTCCCATTCAGTCAGCATCCAGGCATGATTTCTGGGCCCCTGCATGCCCTCAACCCCCAGCAGGACAGATGCTCACCTGTGGCCATTATTAGGAAGGAAGCACCTCTGAGAGGATGTACCCCAGCATCCAGCGTTCTGGGTCCCGTCCCAGCCTCGAAAAGGCCTGGGCCTTCTGGAGTCCGCTTCCCACAGGAGGGAACCAGGACCTACAGCTTCTGCCGCACCTTCTCCCCTTTCTGCCCAGCAGAGCCTCAAGCCTCCTGTTTACCAGCTCAGAGTGACAGGTGATCTCTTTGTGGGTTCAGGCGACACAGGGCTGGTGGTAGCTGTTCCACTTGGCTGGTTGCTTTTTATATTTTCTTCAGCTAAACTTTCCTGAGGGAGTCCAGTGTGTTAGGCCGTCATGATACTGATTACTGCTATTCTCACTCACTCAGAGCTGCTTTCTCAAAATATAATTCACACATCAAAACAATCCATCCTATTCAAAGCATGCAGTTCGATGGTTTTTAGCCCGTTAACAGTTGTGAAACCATCACAATGATTGAATTTTAGGGCATTTCCGTCATCCAAAGAAACCCTGTACCTCTTAGCTGTCATTCCCCATCCCCATTTCCCTGCAGCCTCTGGCAACCGGAAACACACTTTTTGTCCGTGGATTTGCCTGGACATGTCATATAAATGTAAGCATATGCCGTGTGCTCTTGGATTACTGGCTTCTTTCACTTAGCACAGCATTTCCAAGCTTCATCTGTTGTTCATTCCTTTTTGCTGCCAAATAATATTCCATTGTACGGACGTGCCACGTTTTGTTTATTCATCTGTCAGCTGATGGACACTGAGGTTATTTCCACTTTGCAGCTGCTATGAATAATCCTGCTCTGAATGTTCATGCACAAGTTTCTGTGTGAACGTATGTTTTCGGTTCTCTTGGGTACATAACCTAGGAGTGGAATTGCTTGGTCATACGGTAACTCTACATTTAACAATCTGAAAGAACGCCCAAACTGCTTTCCAAAGTGACTGGACCATTTTACAGTCCCCCCCAGCAATGTGTTCTCTGGATATTTGTGACAGCTTTCTAAGACTGGTATTATAATCTACAACTTAAATTAAGGCCACTGAGGCTCAGGAAAGGTAAGAAACTTGCCTGTTACTTGCAAATGCCAAGCTCTTCCCTCTGTGACCAGTTGCCAAGTATTAACCTTGTATCCTCAGAGGACAGCTGTGCTCTTCACCCTTTACCTCTATGCCTGCACCACCCTGATGGGAAATCTTTATGTTACAGGACGTGTCAGGAAATGCTGCGTTTCTGGCCTTCACTCCTTTTGGGTTTGTTGTTCTGCAAGGAAACAAGAGAGTCCACTTCATTAAATGGTGAGTATCTTCATTTCCAAAACAGGCTTTTTACCCCTCACCAGCTGGGGAGGGCTGTGGTTCCCATGTCCTTTGTCTGTGAGTGGGCGAGTTCTGGTTCTGAACCCTCTCCTAAGCCTTGCGTCCATGATGGTAACTGGTGAAGGTAGTGGTCTCTTCTAGGGATCCTATTCTTCCAAAGGGGTGTTCCTGAGAGCCATCAGCCTCTCCAGAGAAAGGGTGTGGATACTTGGTTCCTGTGTAGGATGAGAGGTCTAGAGCTGGAGCCAGTGTCAGGGAAGCAAAGTTCCCATGAGAACCGAGTCCTTGGGACTGACCTCCACTGGGGGCCATAGCATCTCAGGGAGGGTCACTTCTTACCCACTCTCCTAACAAAGGAGGGCTTGCAGTGACCCCTGGGGCAGACAGAAGTTACCCTGGTGCTCTGCAAAACACCCTCCTCAGACTGAACCCCTCAGTGGGCACTGCCTGTGGGAACAGATGGTGCTGTATCCCATCCCCTTTCAGGGCTTAGGGGTCCTCGGCCTCTAGAAGTCACATGCCTACCCTTTGTCCCCTCCCACTCCTGTCTCCAGCAGGCAGGAGCCCCCACTGCAGCTGCACTGACCGCTCCCTCCCTGCCCATCTGCCGGGGTCTGTTCTGCAGCAGGGCTCTGTGAGCTGAAGCCGCAGACTCTAGTTTGTTGATGGACATGTGGCTCTCCAAGAGACTTTTTCAGGCACATGCAGACATCGTGCAGCCTCATCAGACTGTGCTGCACATTCTCCTTGGCCCCTGCGACCCCTGAACCTCCCTTTAGGCTGAGAGGTCTAAGCTGGTCTGCTCCTCAGGGGCTTGGACAAGCAGCTTTCCTTGGCCCAGCAGGGCTAGCCACGGAATCCCACTCCTGGCTCATCCCCTTGGCCTTCTCCAGAAGAGCTGGTGGGAAACCCAAGCGCAGAGCTCTCCCTGGCGAGCTTTCTGCCAGGGGTGCTGCAGGCCAGACACCCCCTTTCCAACCCTCATGACTTTCATGAAGCTTGGAGACACAGTCATCATGAGAGTGCTCGCGAAACTGCTCCCCAGATGTGCCCGACCAGGCCACATTCCCCAGAAAACCCCTTCCCAGGGTGGGCCTGCTGCACTGCACTAACTGGGGTGCACCCCAACACTCCCGTTTCCCGACCTTCCCAAGTTGGCCTCACTCACTCACTGCACTCTCTAGGTGAAGATGGTGAGGGTTCAGGGTCTTCTGTCCAACCAGATCTTTTCAGACATTGAGCAGAGTCAGGCAGTGCTCTCCTCGTGAGGGGCACTTGCCGCGTGGAGCCTCTGGGTGGTCTGATGTTCCCAGAGCACCCGCATCCTGGCCACACTCCAACCAGGCCAGCTGTCACATGAGGCAACTGGTAGGGGACATTTTAGCTAAAACCATGGAGGACTCGCCTGTTACCGGGGCCGGTGGTCCCTAAAGGACCCTCACCCTCCAGAAGCTCGACTGCAGCTCTCCAGGATGCCCCAGACCCTCTTCCTTCTCTGGCTTCTCTCACAGCCCACTTCTTCAGGAAGGCTCTTCATCTCTCTCAATGTCAGAGTAACAGATGTCAACTTCAATCTGACTCCCAACAGAAAATTTTCTACTTTCCTACCTTGCTTGTTGAAGCTGAGATGATCCATGTGCTTATGTTATCAGTCGATTGATAAGTACGGTATTCTGTACGTGTGTGAGAGGTGGATTGCCTGGGAGGGAGCCTTACAGAGAAGGAACCCCATGTGGCTCATATGAGCTCGGAACTGGTGGCCAGAGGTGCGAGCTCTCATCCTGACCCGGCCGTGGCTTCCAGGGAACAAGTGGCCTTCCTCTGCCCCACGAGTTTTGTCCAGGAGTAAGCCGGGTACACTGTTCTCACCACCTTTCTGCTGCCTTTCTAGGATGTTGAGGAGAGCTCCCTAGAAATCGCAGAGGAAGAAGCCAAGTGGAGGCAGATATGCATGGTCAGACCTCCCTGCGGGGGGAGAGGGTAGAAAAATACAGACTCTGCCCCAGTGAGGTAGGAGGGGGCCTTCGGGCTCCACAGGGAAGCTGTCAGGCAGATCAGCGGAAGGGAAGTTGAGGCCTTGGTCGACGCGGAGGCCTGGTCCTCTGGCTCTCAGGGACAACCACCTAAGCTAAGACCCCGGTCCGTTTTTCCACTTTGTAAATGTCACCAAGGCTGAGAGCAGGATGTGGAGGTGAGGTCGAAGCCGTGCCATGTACAGTAACCATGTCACTTCTTCTGATTTGTGTCTGTCCTGCGGGCGATGTACCCCAGTATCCTGTTTGCCTCTTTTACTGCAGCCATTCACTGGGCTGGTGGCTTCAAGGATTTTTCTACACAAACCCCTAAGCCCCTTTCCTGGTCAGTACGCTGCATGACTGTTCCATGTAATCTGTCCTCTCTCTGGTATGTTGCCCTGCCCCCTCCCCGAGATCGTCTGACATTTGTCTGCATTAGACTGCATTCTCCATCCAGTGGCACCGTCACCTGAAAGACTCAGCTCCCTCAGAACCCGGTTGCATTGTTTCTCATTATTTGCTGTTATCTTGAACTTTGGCCTCATCAGCTACCTGTGGCATCTTACATTTGACAGTCCCACCTAGATAATGCACCTGTGTTATGAACCAAATCCTGAAATGGCCCAGGACCACTCTACCTAGACTCACTGCCCGTGCAGACATTTCCCTTTTACAGCCACTGTTGATGAGCCCGAAATCCTCCTATCACCCTATTATGATAGAGTGATTGACCAGAAAACTGTGGATTGAACTGTTTCAGCAACTGTTCTCTAAGGCCCCTGCGCTGCTGTCTTGTTTCGGTTCTAGTTTTGGCTAAAACTGTGTCTGTGCCTGGAGCCCCTTCCAGTCGGGGTGGGCTGTGCATCTACAAGACTTAGCTGTGAACAGGCAGCCCACAGCGAGCTGACGGGCACTCTCTTTGTGCTTCTAGGAATGAGGTGACCAAGCTGAAATTTGAAGGAAAGACCTTTTATTTATACGTAAGTCAGAAAGAGGTGAGTGCTTGTTTCCTTCTCTTCAGGGAGGGCTGGGGCTGAACCAAGGTGGTCCACCAAGGTAGAGCTAAGCCCCCTGCAGGCTAAGTCAGGAGCAAGGGCAAGATATGGAGGTGAGGAGTGGAGGTGGCTAGGCCCTGGAGCACAGGTACTTCATCAGGGATGCTGGTGACCCCTAAGGTTCCATACCTAAGTAAGATTCTTTTGATTCCATGTGAAAATTCCAGGAAGATAATAAATACCCCCCAAAAGAGGAAAATTCCAGATGAGACTGCCACTTTCTCTGGGGAGGGCTCGTCTCGTTCACGCTAGGCCAGCGGAGACTCACTCGGATGGGACCCGACTGCCAGGTGTGCCCTTGCACACTGACCTGAGCTCTGCCCGCGGGTGCTGAGGCTTCTCTCCCCACCTGAAGCCGGTCCCTGGGAGCGGTAGGGAACCCTCAGACAGCCCGAGGGTCAGTGTCCTGGCCCACTTCGCCCTTCGCGTCTCCATCCACACTCAGCTGTTCCTATGTGGGATTTTTTGTAGGAAAAGAAAATTATTCTCACATATTTTGCTCCAACTCCAGAAGCCTGCAAGCACCTCTGGAAATGTGGAATTGAGAACCAAGCCTTCTACAAGTGAGTGGATACCTGGGGTGGGGACTGCCTTGATCAGGGCGAGTCAGAGAATCAACTTTTAGAGCAGTGATGGGCAGGAAACCAAGAAACTGACAAAGGCGAACACGAGATGACAAAGCTGGGCTTCCTTATAAAACCCAGAGTCCTTTCCAGGTGACTGTACCGGCTGGAGGGTCAAAGCTGAGATCTGGGAAAGTGCCTCAGCAGAGCTGCCCAAGTGATGTCCTTGGACAGCCGCCCGCCCCCCAATCCCCCGTGGCAGAGCACTTCTGTGCCTTCCTAGGGGAAGGCTTGGGCCAGAGAAAGCCCATGGGTATCTGACTGTAAGCTAGCCCTGTGGAGCCATTCAGAGGCCTGGGCGGCCCAGAATACAAGAGCTCCATGAAGGAGCAGTCACAACCCAGAACAGTTTCCTAAGTCTTGGAGAGACTCTGGGGCCCACTCCCCAGTGGGTGGCCTGCTGCTGAGCTAGAGCTGATGCCCAGCCCTTCCTGGTGTGTCACTGACAGAGATGTTGCCAGTGACAGGCCAAGTACCCAGGAGCCCGGCGTTGGGGTAGCTGGAGGGAGCAAGGACTTGTCTGTTACTGAGATACCAGCTTTGGGTCAAAGGCAAGAACACAGCTTACCAAATTATTTTGTCAAGTTATACTGAGGCTTTCGTGCCCAGTTTTAAGAAAGTGGTTATAAAAGCATCAGGAAGCAAAGAAATAGCCCATCAAGAAACTGAGATGATGCCAGAAAAAGTATGTTTCGCTAAAACTCTTGATCTTGTTTTTAAAACTGAATGTAATGATTTATCCCTTAATAAGCTGCATCTTGATCAGAACAATAAAGACAGAATGTGTAGTATTTACCTCCTGACAGGCCACAGTTCTCCCTGTCAGGGGAAGGGGGCTGGAGGGGGTCGGGGGCCCCATCCCCGCCACTCCAAGAACTCTGCTGCCTGCTGTGGGATGTCTCCTCCCTGTTACCGGGGCCCGAGGCTGTTCCTTGGGCAGGTTTTCTGAGCTGCGTAATAACATCTGTGCATTTGATAGCAGAATTGGGGGGAGGAACTGAGTTGGCAGCCTGAACTCTCACCTGAGTGGGCTTCTTTCTTCTCATGGAGAAGGCACGCGGATTTTCATGTGGTCCCGTTTCCCTCCTATTCAATCCCTGGCTGTCCAAGGAAAGCCAGGAGAACGTCTCAGCATCATTTTTGGAGGCCTGCCTTTGCTTTTCCCTCTGTGCCATGGTCTGAACCTGTGACCAAACTCAAGTTTCTGAGTCTTTCGTGAATTGATCTCCACACCCTGACAGCATCCACAGTGGAAACCAGGCCTGCTTGCCACTGTTTTCCACTGACTACAGACTAAGTATTAGAAGCCTGCATCCTGGGTCCGATCCCCATTTGTGCCCAGTCTCTAGCTCTGGCTTCACTCAGCATCTGCCATGCGCTCAGATCCCTGCCTTGCGTCTGGCCTAGGGTTTTACAAGGCGCTGGGTCAGACTCAAGAACATGTTCAGATAAAAATATAACTACGTATCTGACACGTATTAAATATTTTGAAGCAAAAAAAAAAAAAAGAATGTGCTTATGCAGGAGGGCAGGTAGGCTCAGGCTCGTGGAGCCCTGACACAGGTGGGGATGGTGTGCCCAGGAACTGCTGTTCCTGGATATAGGGACGCCTCCCTAAATGTTCACTGACCACTCAGGACAGACTTTGGACCAGATGGGTTCCCAGCTGGGTTAGTACGACATGCACCCAGGGCATGTTGTGGGTGGAGTTGGGTCTTAGGAGATTCAGTCTGGGGAGCTCTGCCCAAGCTTCCTTGTCTAAGTGTGAGAGGACTAAAGAGGTCACTCAAGAGGATAGATAGGCTGTCCAGAGTCTCCGCCTCCACTGTCCACAGCCTCGGCAGCAGTGTTAATAGGTATTCTGAGAGAGGGCGAATGGGTCCAAGTTCAAATAAATGGTGGAACTTGTACTAAAGTTCAGCTAGTTTCTTCATTTCAGGGCTTTTCAGAGTCTCTAAAGTGATACCACACTGTAGGTTCTCTCCGAGGAGGAGACAGAATAGGAAGGCAGACTCTCCTCTCTTCTCCACCCAGTTACCCAGATATCCACATGGACTCTCAGATGCTGGGTCTGGAAGGGACTCCTGAGGTCAAGCAGTCCCAGCTCCACTCTTTTATAGAGAAGAATGGGAGAGGAAAGAGACACCTGCCCGGGGCACACTGCTAACCAGAGACCTGGCTGAGATTCAGCGAGTGGCATTCTCTTACTCGGCCAGCCCCTGGCCCTAATGTTTATTCTCTTGGTCCCCCTGGGGAGCCCGTACACTCCTGATATGGAAGCAGGTTGCAGCCTGCCCGCCCCCAGCACTGAGGCCCAGAGTGTGGCCCTAAGGGGCCAACGGAGAGTCAGAGACAAGCGGGGCTGTGAAGGGCCTTTTCCCAAAGGGTTTCCTCAAGTAGGCTTTGGAAGGAGCTGGGGGTGCGCTGCCTTAGGCTGTAAGGCCTTGCAGGCCATCTGTCACACTGGACTTTGCCTTGCTGCAGGCTGGAGAAGTCAAGCCAAGTGCGCACAGTGTCCAGCAGCAATTTATTCTTTAAAGGGAGCCGGTTCCGATACAGGTAAATAGTGACAGTAAGTAACCACTACGGACCTATTTTCAGACCCTTCCCTGGAGCACAGTGGCTCGGTGGTCCTTACCCTTGAGAACAGAGATGCTGGGAACCTCCAGAAAAGCCTGTGGTTTCCATCTGGTTCTCCTATCTCCTAACCCTTTGACTATTTCCTTCTCTGCAGCTGTTTTGCCTGTAGGGCTTGACAATATGTATCTTCTTCTCCTGCTCTTATAAAAGCAGCAAAATAAGAACAGTGGTGCCTCTCATTTTTGCCTAAAGATCTTTTTTTGAGGCAATATTTTTGGAACATGCTGGACAATGAAGAATCATTCTTAAATGAGAACGGAAGATCCCAAAGACTCCAGATAGAGAGCTGTCAGGATGCCTTAGGGCTCTTTACCCCCACAAGCAAGCCCTTCTTAGTGGCCTGAACATTGGGATGGGGTAGGCCAAAGAGGCTACTTCCCAGTGCAGCCAGAGTTATCTGAGATCGTAGAGAGAAGCGTGCCCTGGAACACTGTCTCACTTCCTGCCGCATGTTTTATTTTACTACTTACAGCGGCCGAGTTGCAAAAGAAGTAATGGAGTCCAGTGCCAAGATCAAGCGGGAGCCGCCAGAAATACACAGGTAGGCTGCCAGGGGCTTACCCCCAGCCAGGTCCCAGGTCAGATCTCAGGAGGTCGAGCGCTATGAAGATTCTGGCCATGACAGCTCCCAAACCAGGCAGGAAGCGGAAGAGACCAGTCTCAGCCAAAGGCCTGGGGAACAGGCTGACCCTGGTTCCCTGAGCCCTGATGGAGAATGCGGGCAAGTGGCTGAATGCAGCCCAGACAATAGATGGGACCCAGGGGCCGCCTTCCTGGGTAATTCTCTATGTGATCCCAAGTCCTCAAATTAGTCACAGACCTCAGAGGACACGCCCAAGCAGCAAGATTTCATGGGTTCTGTAAATAATCCATGAAAGGACGTCAGTCACACTAGGTCTGAACGAGTTTCAGGATCCGTGCTTTATGTGTAGGTGTAAATCAGGCATGTCCAGGAGTGTATCTCCTAGACCCTGACGAGACCCGGGGAGAAGACGATTGGCCAAGGGGGCTGGGCTGCCGCCAGCCTGACCTCTGCGAATGGGAGAGGTCATTACTCCTGTCTTCACACGGAGCCACAGCCACCAGCAGCCCCTGTGGGAAGTCAGGAGGCGCTGCAGAATCGGTCTTCGGCACATTTTTAGGAGTGCCGCATATCCTGGGCTCTACCTCCCCGACAGCCCTGCCCAGGGACTGGTGGCACTGTTGCCACACTAAAGAAGGGTTCTGGTGGGTCTGGGATGTTAGGAGGTTGACAGGCTTGAAGTAGTATCTCTGACTGGGATCCAGGAACTAAAGGCAATAATGATTTTAAAAAACAAAACTTAACACAGCCAGGCAATTCTATGTAACTAGAATACAACTAGTCAACTCTACATCTGTCTGTGCACTGAGTCAAGAGTTGTCTTTTTCTTTAACCTCAGAGCGGGGATGGTCCCCAGCCGCAGCTGTCCCTCCATAACCCATGGCCCAAGGCTGAGCAGTGTCCCCAGGACCCGCAGGAGAGCTGTTCACATCTCCATCATGGAAGGTGAGCCCGAGCTCTGGAGGTGACCCAGGGTCCCTCCACATCGCAGACTTTCACTTATGTTCCAGATCTGATACCTGGTCTCTACAGCCTAAAGGATCAAGGTGGGTGAGGCAGTTCACCAGGAAATGAAAACCCATTTGCTTGGTCCTGAAGCATTCCAGTAGCTGCCACCACCTTCTCCTTTTGTAGAAATCTGTCCTCTTGGTGGAGGCAGGAAGACAAAGTCTACGTATCTTCACCAAACCAGACACCCCAGTAGCTGAGGCCAATACCCCTCCAGTCTCTGGACTGTTAGTACCATGAGGAAACTCTAGGACTCTTGCTCTCAGCAGTGGTTACTGACCCGGGTTGCCCCACAGGCCTGATACGGGTATGAAGCCGAGTGCTTTCCTTCCTGAAGATGACGTTTTGTAGGCCTCAGAAGGTCTTAAGGACCAGGACACAGAATATGACTGCTTCATACCTCTCTGTCCTGGAGGCTGGGGAGGGAAGGCCCTCTGCCCTTTCTGCGGGAATGCTGTTTGTTAATGAAAATGGAGAATCCCTTAGGTTAGGAGGGACATTGTTCTGCTGCTCCTCTGGGAGGATCCCTGGCTTGTGCTTAAAATCTAATGATGTGTCAGTGACTGCATCACCGAGTATGGCACAGAACTACAAATAGGCTAGGGGTAAGAACCCTGGCTGGGCAACCACCGTCAACTGCCTTAATTACGGGAGTACATAGTGCTCCATTTATAAAACTCCATGGGGCTGTGAAGAAGCTGGTGTATGTGCAAGTACTTTATTATTTTATGATTTTTGGTGGCACCAGGTCTTTCTTGTTGCGTGAGGGCTTTCTCCAGTTGTGGCAGTGCTCGAGCACCTCCGTGTGGTGGTCTCCTGTTGTGGAGCCCAGGTTTAGTTGCTCTGACGAGCGAACCCATGGCCCCTGCATTGGCAGGCGGATTCTCAAGCACTGGACCACCAGGGAAGCCCCTGTGCAAGTACTTTGAAGAGATGAAAGCACTGACTGGGCAGCAGCAAGCACAGTGCAAAGAGCCCTGGTCCGGAGATAAAGATGAGGTCAGCACGGGAGCTCTGCCGTGCATGTTCTGGGGCAGCTTGCTAACCTCTCTGAGGCTGTCGACCCCACTGTAGAGGGGGGACGGGTGTCGAGGGTGGGGTGGCCTTGTAAACTGCCGAGCATAACTGTGATGCAAGGTATGGACTGCTGAGTTCTGGCTGTCATCGGACACTGCCCCCGGGTTTTCCCTCCTATCTGCCTCTTTAGTGGAGAACTGAGCCTGGCTCTCTTATTCTGGGATGTGCATCTCAGGAAAGTGGAATGTCCTCTCATCTTTTGAGGATACATATCTTCCTCCCCTCTGAGGCCCTTCTTGCCATCAGGTCCATCCCAGGACTCCTGCAGGAAGTCGGGACAGCTGTCCTCCCACAGAGAAGGGCACCCCCAGGGGGAGCTGGCACTAATACAGGTATCACAGAGCAGCCTCGGGCATTACTGCTCCCCAGTATAGGGAAGAATATGAAGAAAACCAGCAGTCCCAGAAGAGGGAAGACTGGGGCCATCCAGGTGGAGACGGAAGTCAGCAGGAGTAGCTGCAAGCAGGGTTAGCAACACCCCAGGGGTGGGGACACTGTTCTCAAGCTTCCCCAAGACGAGCAATGGGGCTCCTCGGCTCCCAGCCAGCACTGGATCTGCCTTCAGCCTCCTCCCATCATAGCAGCAGCTCCTCAACATCCAAAAGTCACCTGCGCTTGCAAAATGGCCGAGGAGGATGCAGAGGGCCGTTAGAGCAGAGAACCCCCTCGCCCCGCAGGGCCAGGGCCTGGCCTCAAAAGCTCAGCCTCAGAACTTGACACCTGGCCGATGATAGCCCAGCAGGCCTCCATCCCAGTGCTTCTCCCCAAGCCACCCTGCTCCTCACACCTCGGGGCCCATTTAGACCCAGGAGGGAGTAGGCAGCTCAGAACTGCCCCAGCGGGAATAAACTCACAGGCAGAATGAAAGTCAGGGTGAGAAGAGGCCTTGGAAAAAAGACAAGACCTGAGCAGTTAAGTGGCTCTTACCAGTGCGTGCTTAGTTGCTTCAGTCGTGTCCGACTCTCTGCGACCCTATGGACCATGGCCTGCCAGGCTCCTCTGTCCATGGGGTTCTCCAGGCAAGAATACTGGAGTGGGTTGCCATTTCCTTCTCCAGAGGATCCTCCTGACCCAGGGATCAAACCCACGTCTCTCATGTCTCCTTCATTGGCACTGGTTCTTTACCACCTGGGAAGCCCAGAAAGTAAATGGCTCCTTAAACAGAGTCGAAGAGAGGTATGTGCCATGTGCTTAGTAACGCAGTGACATCTGACTCTTTGCAACCCCATGGGCTAGTGCCCGACCCAGGGATCGAACCCACATCTCATGTTTCCTGCACTGGCAGGCAGATTCTTCACCACTGTGCCGCCTAGGAAGTACAGGGGTCAGGAAGCCTAGTGAAATACAGAGTGGATCGTTTCAGGAGGAGAGAGTTCAGCTGCATCATCTCTGAGGGGAGGTTTTGCCTTTAAAGCACCTAACATGGCTGATCCCCACTGTCCACCCAACCAGGCAGGGAAGGGCGGGAGGGATGTGATGGGGGCCTCAGAGGAAGGGCACAAACCATCACAACTCCCAGGAAGTTATGGGCATTTGAAATGGGTTCATGCTCCGTCAGGGGTCGTCCTTTCCTGCAGTCCATACACCATAGAAATTGTTATCACAGAAACCTGCCTTTTCCAGGGGAAAGCTTTGTTTTTCTCCAAAAATGGGGGTAAACTGCAAAAACGTTAACATTACAGTTTGAATGAAACCATGTAATCTCACTGAGCTTTAAACAGAAGCCTGCACTGGTTGGCCCTGCCCTCTGCTCTCAGGGATGCCCGTTCCCATCACTCACTGTACCCCCGGGGGCACCAGTCAGCAACCAGACTGCACAGAGCCCACCGGAGGAGAGGGCCCATTTCCAGCCGCAGAGCCCCTCCTCCCCCATCAGAGCCTCACACCACAAGGCCCCCTGCCTCTGCGGCTTCACATCCTGGGTTTTCTGGGGCAGTCCCGCTTCCCCTCCCCTCTGAGAGGCCTGGGGCCCTGATAACAGGCCTCAGGGAACCAGCTCTACAGGCTGGGAAAACATTACTTTTTATGGGTCTAAGTGCTTCTAACTGAATCCAGGGCCCTGATAAGCTTGGCCTCTCAGAGCCGCTCTGCTGTCTCCAGCACGGGAGGCACTGTGAAGGGGCTGCCGTGGCGTGTGACCAGTGAAAAAGCCTGCGTCCCTGGTTGGGTTTCCATCTGTGCCCCCTGCACCTTCTCTTCCTGGCCGGTCCCATGAGGAGACCAGCTGGTTTCCACTGAAGACGTGCCTGCCTTCCTGGGCCACCATGGGGAAGAGCCTGATTAAGATTCACACGCGAGTCCGAGTTCAGCTCCGGCTGACTAATCACTGCCTCCGGCCCCTGAGCGTACGCATCCTGAGGCTGGGGCCCCGGCTTCAGGGGAGGCTCCTGACCGCTGTGCCCCCCAGCCCACCGGGAGCCAACTCCAGGCAAGGCGATCAACTGGAGCGCCTCCAAGGTAAAGAGACACCCTCTATCTTGCTGTGTCGCCCACCTGAGCCATCCCAGAACTACAGGTTTGAGGCGAGTGATGATCTTTACTGAAACCTGCAGCTCTGTACAGGACTACCGTGGCACAGGAGTGGTGATTTAAGATCACCTTACAGGTGGGTCTGAGAGTGGGTGGCCATTCCCTTCTCCAGGGAGCGAACCTGGGCCTCCTGCATTGCAGGTGGAATCTTTACCATCTGAGCCACCAGGGAAGCCTGCTGTTGGGGGAATAGAAGACTAATATTTACTGAATAACTCTGTCTGTCGGACGCTGTCCTTAGGGGAAAAACGCATGTGTAGCCAGTATCTTGCTTACTGAGAGCACCAACAACTCACGATGATGTGGCTTCTGCAGTCCCTCCGATTGTGCTTTCTCCTGTCATGGCCTTTGCCTCTCACCTTCCTCAGCAAGCTCAGAGCTGAACTGTAGGCCAAGCTGAGATTGCAGTGAAGTGGCTTCTGGCAGCTAATCTGGTCATATGCTGGAAAGTCTGCCATCAAAGCTGTCCTTGTGAGGTGCAGGCCCCAGAGAACAGAGAGCCACAGAGGGTTTGGGAAGGAGCTGAGCCAGCACCATGCGCAGTCAGGGCCTGAAGAGGCTTCTGTTCATCAGGAGCCCACTTCACACTCGCAGGCACATGTTTCTCCTGTTACATGTGCAGCGGGGGTAGAAGGGAGGAACCGAGAGCAGAGGAGCATCGAAGGCGCTGCAACAAGGGACAGGCGCTTAATTTTACCTTCTTTCATGACGGTTTCTTGGGCAACTTAAAACTAAGGCAGGTGCAGGCTGTTCACTTAATTCATCCTGGCCCGCTGTTCCACTCCCCGGAATCCAGCTGGATGGTCGTCAGCACCGGGGAGTGAAAGATGCTAGGACGCTACCATCGCCTTTGCCAGTAACAACCAACCACATGACTCTGGCAAGTTCTGTAAACACTTGCCCTCTCTACTTCATGAATGCTGAAAGATGAAAGTGCTTTGAAATGTTTAAAACATTATAAAGATTTAAGAGTCTAGAGCGTAGGGACAAGAAATACAGC
Organism: Capra hircus; assembly: GCF_001704415.2. NCBI lineage: Eukaryota > Metazoa > Chordata > Mammalia > Artiodactyla > Bovidae > Capra > Capra hircus. Next base: position 55,002,951 of record NC_030828.1, on the reverse strand, counting down.
CAGGACCATGAAGCTTCTGAAAGCAGGAGCTGAGAGCTGTGGCAAGTACACTAATGGTGATGTGATGGGGAGCAGAGGCGGAGAACGGGGGGCTGCCATCTCCCCCACCCACTCGTTTGTTCCTCTGGAGAACCTGTAACTGTGGATATGCTGAGAACGGCTAAAGCAGCCTGGGCAGGCAGGCGGCCTGGCTGCAACTGGCTACCCTACAAGGAAGCTAACGAAGATGAGACACACTACTTCTGAAAGGTGACTGGCACCTTTTAAAAGAAGCTAACCCTGAGCCAGAAAACTCCCTAAGCAGCCCTGGTTAGGTCAGATCTTTACTACCTGGGAATCTGGTTCAGTCTCGGGCAGTCAAGGTCAATTTCAGAGCAACAGAAAGGGACAAGGTTCTCAATGTGGACCACAAAAGTAGGGAGAGCCACTCCGGCACCACCAGTATGTACAGGAGTGGGAAATGCAGACACTGAATCTGAAACAAGGAGCCTTTTTCTTGGGAGCACGGTGACAGGGGCCACACTCGGCCAGTCTGAGTCCACATCCTCAGGCCTGGGTGGCGGCTGTTTGGTTGAGGGAAGTAACCAGATCCTGTTTTTCCCTACCAGAGCTTGAGCTCTGGAAAGACAGAAATGTTCTAACAGAATAATGAGCGGTTTTAGGGCCAGAAGACCCTCCTCCTAACAAACGTTAAGAGAATTTCCCACTGGTCCTCTTCTCGGAGACCACTCTGTACTCCGGGCTGACAGCTCCCCTGGTTTTACCTATTCTGAACCCGGCTCAATCGAAGGTGAAAAGAGAGGGCGAGCACTTAGGAAGAGCAGGTTGGGTTTTCACCCCACTCTAGGTCAGTACAGCTAAAAGTGGAGGCTGAAGAGACTGACAGCAACTGCAGAAGTCCAAAAGATGAGCTCACGAGTTCAAGGAGCAGGGTGTTCGGGTGTCAGGAGGAAACTCAGCTCCAGACTAGGTAATTGATGAGGCCCCGTTGGGCAAAACAGTCTCCTCTTCATTCCTGCCTCTCAAGATCCTCAGCTCCCTGAACCAAGACCCCACCTCTGGGTCAGAGATACTTTGCAATTCTCTTTCAGGTTGGGCTGAGCCAGGACACCAAAGGCAGGAAAGGCAGAATCTGTAATGAATATGGCCAAAACTCTAAGCAAAGAAAGAAAAAAAACAAAACAGAAACTTACAACCAGTGACACCCTGATTCCTGCTGCTTCTCTGGTCCTATTCTTGATGCGCAGGGTTGGCAGCGGCTGGTCACGTGGGGCTGCAGAGGGCCTTCCTAAGACTTCAGCGACCAAACAGAACAGGGCTGCCTCCACCAGACAAAGTGTGCGCCGGTACACAGAAGCCTGCTCACTTCCCCTTTGTCTTTCCAGGCCTGGAGTCCCTGCGGGACAGTGCCCACTCCACTCCGGTACGTGCCTCCTCCCACGGGGACACGTTCCTGCCTCACGTGAGAAGCAGCCGGGCAGACAGCAACGAGCGAGTCGCCGTGATTGCAGACGAGGCTTACAGCCCTGCGGACAGCGTGCTGCCCACCCCCGTGGCCGAGCACAGCCTGGAGCTGATGCTGCTCTCCCGGCAGATCAACGGGGCGACCTGCAGCATCGAGGAGGAGAAGGAGTCTGAGGCCAGCACCCCGACTGCCACTGAGCTGGAGGCCCTCGGGGGCGAGCTGAGGGCCCTGTGTCAGGGGCACAGCAGGCCGGAGGAGGAACAGGTGAATAAGTTTGTTTTAAGTGTCCTCCGTTTGCTCCTTGTGACCATGGGACTCCTCTTTGTTTTGCTCCTCCTCCTGATCATCCTTACTGAGTCTGACCTTGACATTGCCTTTTTCCGCGATATCCGCCAGACCCCCGAGTTTGAACAATTCCACTATCAATACTTTTGTCCCCTCAGGCGATGGTTTGCCTGCAAAATCCGCTCAGTGGTGAGCCTGCTCATTGACACCTGAGAAGGCATGAATCCTCCCAATAACTAGCCAGGTGGACCAAGGAGCCCGGCTACCCATTCCCAGCAATGGGGCCCATCGCGGAACCATCGGCACATGTTCCAAGTCCTCCTCTCATGACTCAGAAAGTCTACAGCCTAGGAGGGTCGTTTCCTAGAAGAAGAAAGGGGATAGGCACACGCCTTGTCTAAACTAACTGGGAAAACTCATTTCCTTCAGAGGTTCTCTCAAGAAAGGCTCAGCAACTCCGTTTCTCATCCTCCCAATTTGCAGGATAATTTTTGGTTCTGGATTTTGATTTTTCATAGATGTGTATTATTTTGAAGATATCAAAAATAATTTATTTTGTTATTACTGATTCTCACAGTAGTGTCACCCAGCAGACAAGACACTAGTTGAAGACTAGAGGGCTGTCGTCTTCTGTTTACTGCAGGAGCTTCCCTGCGGGGGGCCTGGCAGACACATCACTGCAGCCTCAGCGGGGCAGGTCAGGGGCCTGGACAATGGGGGCTGTCTAGGTTTTCTTCCCAGACAGAGCTTTTAAAAAAAAAAGTAAACATCCATGTAGAATGATTAAATGGAAAGTTGCTTCTTATGACGGTCTGAGTTGGATTTTCTTTTCATTTCTTTCAAATCTGAGCAGAGTGGGCATCTGAAACGACCACTGCTACAGCAGCAGCAGCAGCAGCAGGGGTAGGGTAAGTCTGTCCCCTTAGACTAGATCCTAGGGAGCATCACCATGAGTTCTGTATCATGAACTTAGACTCCTGTGACTTTTTTCTAAGGACCTCAAGACTTTTACAGTGCTCCAGAAGCAATAGGTAAATTCAGTGGTGCCAGGGGTAGACAGCACTGTCAGACGTTGGACTAAGTACAGTTAACAGAAACCAGAGCTAAGGTACCGGAGAGACTGTTGAGATCACACAGCAGTACTTATTTTGTACACCCCTCTCCCTCTAGAAAAGACTATTTCAATTTATATTTTAACAAACAAAATATTATTTTCTTATCAATTCACCTTTTGTTTTTACTTTATGGAGTAAGAAAAATAGAGCCTGATGAACTTAAAAGATGCAAGAAAGAAACTGATCCTGAGAATGAAAAGCTTCAGAAAATAGAATTCCAAGATCAACCAAAACAGCCTTGGAAGGGACCAGGAAAAGAATCTCTTTAAATAAGAGTTCTAACAGATGCCTCCAAAAGAAGGTGAACGTGGCAGAGACCAACACTTAGCTGTAGAAACACTGCCCCCTAGGGTCATCCTCTGCACCAGGAAGATGAAAGCTGTAGGAAAACGCTGGCTGTCCTGGCTGAGAGCCGTGGAAGCAGGCGGAAGCGTGAAGGGTGAGTGTGGGGTCCACGGCCCAAGCTCCGCAACACTTACAGCCGCTCACACACAAGAACTTGTTTTCATCTCAGGGAGAGATTTCCAAGTCATGTGGGGCTGGAGGACGTGGGTAGGATGGTCCGTGGACAGATTCCTGGGGCGCGCAGGGCAGAGAGAGTCGTGTGCAGGTCTGCCTTGCCCTAGTGTGTCCTCTGAGGTGGCAGAACCATATCCACGTACAGAATACAACAGCCATGGAATAGACAGTTCCTTTTTAAGGTGGGCATTGCGAAATTTTAAACGCCCTTTTATCTAGATCAAGGGTCGGCAAACTTCTTCTGTGAAGTGCCAAGTAGTAAATATTTTTAAATTTTAGGTTTTGAAGGCCGTACTCTGTGGCAACTACTCCACTCTGCTGTCTGAGTTCAAAAACAGCCACAGGTAATGTATTGGAACAGAGCCTTGCTCCTTTATGCAGTTTTTATTTATAAAAACAGATGGTGAGCTGAATTTGACCCACAGGCCAGAATTTGCCAACCTCAATCTAGACAACAGAACTGTTTCTTACCAGTGTGTGAGCAGGAGGGCCAGCTCTGCTGTGATTCCTGACAGGTAAAGATCCAGGATCATTTCCTAGTAGAGGCGCTGGGCTGGCTTGTTTAAAGGGTGCTCAAACAACCAACCAGCAAAGAGATACCTGATGCCACGATGAGCAAGATCAAGTACCGTAATGCTAATACGCAGCCAGAATCGAAGCCTAGAAGAGGAGGGGCTGTCTGATCATTTCCATACCAGCAACAATTTGGGCAGAATTACAAACATCTGTTTTCCAAGTGACAAGACAAAACCTGAGGGAGATCCTAGTCAAGATTAGGGATCACTCAGAACCAGACAGCCACTGCCACTTGTCATCTACACAGGAAAGGCTTTACTAGCAGAGGACTTCAGTGAAAAGCAGACTCAAAGAGGACAAGGCTGTCAGGAGACTCGGGGCTGTTTTACCCTGGATATCTACTGTCTTATGCAACATAGCAGATTACCTTTTAGTGTAGTGTTCCTACCTCAGTCTGTAGAATATGGTGTTTCTATGCAGTGAGAGCCTGAACTCTGACCTTTCATATTCACATTAACGAAAGATGCAGTATTCCATATCTTGGTATGTTACTTGTATCTAGAGTTCCAACAGTACAATAGTCCACACGACTTCCAACAGCGGGATCTGCTCTCTGAACAGAAACTTGTGGGTTATTTTTTTTCCAGAGCTTATCCTACCTACAAAATACAGATAGATAGAAGAGTCTCCTTCAATTTGCTTTTCACATAATGCTTGAATAACAAACCTCCTCTGTTGGTGACTAGTCTTTTTTGCTATCTCCCCCATCATTAAAAGTTGTTCACGTTTTTTAACCTAGTTTTACTGTGTTCCACTATGTCTATTTTCTCTCAAAATTAGTTTGATCTCATTGTAGAAAAAGCAATGGTTTCCATAGCTTCATCTATCAGAGGAAATAAAACTCTTACTGAAGAATAGTGTACTGCATCTTTAAGCAGTAGAAGGTAAACTACCTGCAAATGTGAATTTCTTAGTTTCATTAAAATATATATATATATATATAGTTGTTAACCTTTCGTGTGCCAAAAATTCTAAGTTACATTTTCCTTCAAAGCAATGTACTTTTTTCTACATATGCAGTATGTAGTTAGCATAAAATCGCTGGTGCCATGAAAATTATTTTTAAACTTAAATAAATATTTAAATATCATAGAAGAGAGTGGACTCTTTCTTTTTTTCTTTTTAACTGGCAGCCGGTCTCACTTTCTCCTCCTTAAAGTTAACAGCCCATAGATAAAAGGACACCAGTGGGGTTTACACAGCTGACTGCTGTCTGTGAATGAAATTATTTAAAAGAATCACTTTGCTTAGAGTCACCTATTATCTTTACTTCTCCCCTCCCCCCACACCCGATAAATACTATTAAGAACTTAGGGACAAATGTATACCCATGGCTGATTCATGTTGAGGTTTGATAGAAAGCAACAAAATTCTGTACCAGCGATTATCCTTCAATTAAAAAATAAATTTAAAAAAAAAAGAAGCTATAAGTGTGGAATGATTTTTAAATATGAATTGGACCTCGTTTTTCTGATGAGGAAAAAACAAATTATTTCCCCAAGGTTACACAGTCTTAGCACCCAGAGGAGAACCTAGATGGTCCAACTTCTGAACTGGTATTAAGCCTGGAGTAAGAAACAGTGTCAGACTTTATTTTGGGGGGCTCCAAAATCACTGCAGATGGTGACTGCAGCCATGAAATTAAAAGACGCTTACTCCTTGGAAGGAAAGTTGTGACCAACCTAGATAACATATTTAAAAGCAGAGACATTACTTTGCCAATAAAGGTCCGTCTAGTCAAGGCTATGATTTTTCCAGTAGTCATGTATGGATGTGAAAGTTGGACTGTGAAGAAAGCTGAGCGCCGAAGAATTAATGCTTTTGAACTGTGGTGTTGGAGAAGACTCTTGAGAGTCCCTTGGACTGCAAGGAGATCCAACCAGTCCATTCTAAAGGAGATCAGTCTTGAGTGTTCTTTGGAAGGAATGATGCTAAAGCTGAAACTCCAGTACTTTGGCCACCTCATGAGAAGAGCTGACTCATTGGAAAAGACTGATGCTGGGAGGGATTGGGGGCAGGGGGAGAAGGGGATGACAGAGGATGAGATGGCTGGATGGCATCAATGACTCGATGGACATGAGTTTGGGTGAACTCTGGGAGTTGGTGATGGATGGGGAGGCCTGGCGTGCTGCGATTCATGGGGTTGCAAAGAGTCAAGACTCGACTGAGCGACTCAACTGAACTGAAGAAAAAGAACAGAAAACACCTCCTATAGAGGGAACAGGATGACCTCACCACCACAGTGACAAACCTCGTGCTCACAAGTACTTTCAGCATCCATTCCTTTAACACTATCTCATCTCATTCTGTAACCACTCTATGACTACAGGCTTGGTAACGGTCTTCTAAATTCCATGAGCATAAAAGGTGAAACTAAGGTCCACTGTGCTACTTATTACCCAATCTTGTTTTCAATTCTACCTGTCCTCCAACCCTCCATTCTGCCACCAGATAATCTTCCGAAAGCAGTTACCTCCACATTTTAAGAGAGTCCTATTAGCTTTAAAATGATATCCAGTGTTCTGTCCCCAGTAAAGTTTTTTTTTTTTCCTAATCAACAAAAATCTTTGCTTAAAGTGAGCTGAAGAGGAAAAAGCATGAGAACCACTGGATGAGAGTGGTTTCCCATGACGCTACAGATTCACAGCTGCCGCCCTTCTTGGATAACTGACGAGGACTCAACTGTGTGCACATCCTTTCTATTTTTTCCTTCAAGTCTGATACAGAAGGCGCTTCTCTGCCCTCCTCCTCGTCCCCTGTACACTGGCTGAAAATACTTAAATCTTTGAACCACAGCCCTAAAGCTCTCTGCTTTCCTGGAGAAGTGCCTTTGCAAAGTCTTCTCTGTGGAAAGGTAACTCAAAAGCCAGAATACTAAAACAGGTCTTAAGCAAGTAAGATTCTATCAGTCCCTAATCATTTGCAGTTTCTCTTAGTCTGACCAAGTCTCCATCCACCCCAAACGAGATCATCTTCTTCCTCCTTAATGTCACATTAAAAAAAAAAAAAGGCATCTCAAAGAAAATAACACCAGTAGAATTCAGAGCTTACATGGTTATGAGATATTATAAAGGCCAACTAACACAAAAAGTTTATCCAGGAAGGAGAGAGTGCAAACATAACACACACATAATTACAGAAGCCACATGGCTTTAAGCAAGTCTCTGGGAAAAGTGCCTTTCACAACAGAGTACAGTTTAAGGATGTCGTAAGGGAGACAATTGTCCTTTATGTGCTTTCTAGATTTAAACAACTGTTTCACTGTAGAGCTTACCATGAAGAAACAAGCCCCCTACTCACTCTCCCTCCTATACTGCCTCAAGAAGAGAGAACTCTTGAATGGACATAAATAGCACAGCTTATGAAGCTACAATGGCAAGAGACCACAAAAGTGAGACACATCAAGAATGTTCTAACATAGCAGAAGCCAGGCAATTACCACGAAGTATTCAAGGCTTAAATGACAGTACTAATTTGATTAAGAGTAGTTTTACAACATGTTAAGAAAAATAACAGTTCCCACAGAACCGGCCACGACTAGAACCGATAAAATTAAGTGGTGTGGAAAAGGGAGCCTAAAGTCTTCCTTTAACTATTTCCAGAACAGTTTATAACATACCTCGACCTCACACAGGGCTTCCCAGGGGGCGCCAATGCGGGAGACATAAGAGGTGCGAGTTCTAGTTCGATCCCTGGGTCAGGAAGATCCGCTGGAGGAGAAAATGGCAACCCACTCCAGTATTCTTGCTGAGAGAATCCCATGGACAGAGGAGCCTGGCAGGCTACAGTCCACGGGATCACAAAGAGTCGGACAGAACTGAGCAGTTAAGCACGTGCACCTGTACAACTTCACATAGCCTTATTTTGTATTTCATAAATTCGTATTTCCACCTTGCTTATCAATTCCTGTATTCCAGCACCAAGAAAACAAGAGAAACCCTATTCCTTATAAATACCCACAACCTTTTAATAAGCTTCAATATTTGTTTAGTCTTTAATTACAGAGAAGGAAATTATTTAAGCAAAATGTTGGAGGAACTTCCCTGGTGGTCCAGTGGTTAAGACACTGTGCTCTCAATGCAGGGGTCCAGGTTCAATCCCTGGTCAGGGAACTGGATCCCACATACTGCAGCTAAAATCCTGCATACTGCAACAAAGACTGAGGATCCTGCATGCCACAACTAAGACATGGCCCAGCCAAATGAATAAATTTTAAAAAAGAAAAAAATGTTATTCAAGGAAATTATATATATCACTTTATTTCTGTGACATACCATTCTGGAAAAATCATATTTCCTCTTAGAAATCAGGCATATTGCTGAAACTATTTAGAACAGTCTTTCAGTAGTCATTTGGCAATGAACAACAGAAAAAGTTGAATCAATAATAACACACAGTAATCTCAGTTGCTGATTTAGTAGGGTCCAACAACAGACACATTCAAGTTGCCACAGCTTCTGAAAACAAGTATTTTTAATGAATAAACGCCAGAAATGGAATTCCATAACACTTTCCCAGGCTACTAAATCTCCTCTGGAGAGTTTAAAAGACAAGGACACATAAAGCTGGCTGGGACCTTCTAGGGTAGGAGCTCCTACTTCTTTAACCATGACCACAGTGATAAAGAAATACATTTTACATCATAAAATACATATGCATGTATACCTACAGCTATGTATGCATGGAACTAAGTTTCACAAAAGAATATTTGTTCTAATTTTGTTTGCTATTCTTTACTATTTGTCTCCTTTTCATTTTTTTAGACACTGGTCATGGTCACTTAAGTCACGTCAATAGCTGCAACCCAGTCTGGGAAACAGTGGTCTAAAAGTAATCTCACACTGGGTGGCAGGGATTAGTATATTCCAACCCTGTGCCTACAAGCCCTGGGACTCCCTGGCTGTGTCTCAGGAGCCATGGAGAGGAGTGAGGAGAAGGTCAACACAAGGACCCAGGCCTTGCCCAAGTGAACCACAGCCTCTCAGCAATTATCTTGGGATTTCATATAAGATTTAATTTAGAGGCAAGGGGGAAAAAGTGCTCAGTTAAAAAAATTAAAAGTTTCAAAATCACTCAGATGAGATAACCTTTCAGGATCCCTTCCAGTGTATTTAAGTCTAGAAATAAATATGTATTTCAAACTGTAAAGTAAACCACAAATCTATATATGACTATAGAATCAAGGCGACAAAAACAACCAAAACACTGATCACTCAAAGCTTTGTAATTTATAATGCTGGAATTTCTCCACATTCTGCCTGGTTAAAAGTGCTGAAAGCATCACAGTCTCCCCTCCAATGCCCTCCACATCCTACAGAAACAACTTCCAAGGCCTCTCTCTTCCTAAAAGTACATTCTGCTCATAATTCTTATTTACAAAGCAAATTTATATTCGCTAAATAGTACATATTACCAAGTAAACAGACTAAGCCACACGAATTACTAGGCTCCTTAGACAGATTAATTTGAACAAATTGGTGTTTCCAAACCCAAAAGTCCACAACTTTCTTAGTTCATAAAAACATGTACCCTCCCACTGGAATTACCTCCAGCCAAAATATACCGAGTTGGGTGCATAGCATTGATGGAACACACAGAGGCAAGGCATTCTCCACCCAGAAAAGAGTGCACCCACTTTCCTGTCTCATGGAAGATCTCCACTCGCCGTGGCTGGGCCATGCTGCCAACTATGACACAGTCTTCCTGCTTAGGGTCCCACACGGCCTGGAACCTGGTCAGCCATCGCCCGGTGATGGTGTTGTGCCTAATGAAACAATTTTTTGAAAGACAGTAAGTGTTAAATAACTCAAAATAGCATGGGCAGAGGGTAAAGATGGCACTGCTCCTAAATGCTGGTTTTCTCTGCCAAGTTTCAAGTTACTGAGTCATCAACGACCTAATCTTATCCTTCCTACAAGACTGAAACCCAGGAGAGAGATGATGTCTGCATTTTTGAATCTCCAGTGCTGAGTACAGTGGTTTGTGCTCAGTGCATGGTCACTGAACATACTGAAATGGCAACATTTTTGTTTGGCTTCCTAACTCAATACACTCCCCTCCTTTTTTTTAGCACATGCAAACACAAGACCTAGAATAAAGACATACACAATCTAAGTTACTGCTGTTTAACAGAATCTATTTCCCATATTTGTATTCCCCTAATAACCAAACCCTGAAATCATTTTATATAACCTATACAACCATAGGTAAAAAGTACTTTGGGGGCTCAAAGAAAAAAAATCACAAGGGAAATTAGAAGATATCTGTACACAAATAAAAATACAACTACCAAAATCTATGGGATGCTATGAAAGCAATACTAAGAGGGAAATTTTTAACAATAAACATCAAAAAAGAAGAAAGATATCAAAATCAACAATCTAACTACATCTCAAGGAACTAGAAAAAGAAGAATAATCAAAACCAAAAGTTAGCAGAAGGAAATAAAGATTAGAGATAAAAGAATTAGAGAATACAAAAACAATAGGAAAAATTAACTAAGAGCTGGTTTTTTTAAGAGAACAAAACCGGCAAGCTAGATTAAGAAAACAGAAAGTGCAGATAACTAAAATAAGAAATGAAACTGGGACAACTTATGTTACAGAAATAAAAAGGATTATAATACTATGAACAACCATACACCAATAAACTGGACAATCCAGAAGAAATGAATACATTCCCAAACACATAAAATTTACCAAGACTGAATCAAAAAGAAATAGAAAATCTAACCAGAACTGTAACTAGTAAGGGGATTAAAACAATAACCAAAAACTTCCCATCAAAGAAAGCCCCGGACCAGATGGCTTCACTAAAGATTTCTACGTAACATTTAAGTAAGAATTAACACCAAATGCTCCTCAAACTCTTCCAAACAGCTGAAGAGGAATTCATTCTATGAGGCAAACACCTCTAATACCAAAGCCAGACAAAGACCCTATTGGGAGAAAAAAAGCAAAAAGCCCTACAGACGAATATTCCTGATGAATATTGGTATAAAATTCTCAACAAAATACCAGCAAAAAAATTCAAACAGCACATTAAAAGGGTTATACACCATGACCAAGTTGAATTTATACCTGGAATGCAAGGAAGGTTCAAAACACAAAACCCAACTAATTGACATACCACCTAAACAGAATGAAGGACAAAAATCATAAGATCCTCTCAACTGGTACTGAAAAACCATCTGACAAAATTCAATACCCTTTCATGACAAACACTCAACAAACCAGGAACAGACAGAAACGATCTCAACATAATAAACTAGGGGTCATATATTAAAGGCCCACAGCTAACATTATACTCAATGATGAAAGACTAAAAGCTTTTCCTGTAAGATCTGGTAAAAGGCAAGGATGCCTTTCTTGCCATCTATTCAACATATTTAACACTGGAAATTTGGTAGAATTAGAAAACTGGGTAGGATTAAAGACTACACACACACAGTTATAAATGAAATCTCAGCAAATTTGCAGGATATAATCAACACACAAAAATCAGCTGCATTTCTACACACTAACAATGACCAATCCAGAAAGGAAAATAAGAAAACAACCCCAGGACTTCCCTGGTGGTCCAGTGGTTAGAAGCCACCTGCCAATGCGGGGGACATGGGCTCGATTCCTGGTCTGGGAAGATGACACATGCCACGGGGCAACAGAGAATGTGCACCACAGCTGCTGGGCTTGTGCTCTAGAACCCATGCTCCTCAACTAGAGAGGCTGCCACAATAAGAAGCCCACGCACCCCAATGAAGGGTAGCTCCGCTTACCACAGCTGGAGAAAGCCTGACACACAGCAACAGAAACCCAGCAGAGTCAAAAACAAATAAATATATTTCTTTAAATCCCATTTGTAATAACATCAACAAGAATAAAATATTTTGGAATAAATTTAACCAAAGATATGAAAGATTTGTACACTGAAAACTACAAAGCATTACTGAAACTAACAAAAGACACAAATAAGACACAAACAAATAAAGACACAAATAAATTGCCTGTGGATTAGAAAACTCAATATTGTTAAAATGTCTGTACTACCCAAAGTGATCTATAGAATTCAACCAATGCAATCAATCCCAAGGGCACGTTTTACAGAAATAGAAAAAAAACATCCTAAAATTAATACGAAAGCTCAAGGGATTTTACAAACAGCCAAAATAATCTTTAAAAAGAAGAACAAAGTTGGGGGCCTCATATATCCTGATTTCAAAATATACTACACAAAGCAACAGAAACCATGACAGCGCGGTACTGGTATAGAGACAGACGCTATGGACCAGCGGGACAGAACAGAGCCCATAAGGAAACGCCCACGCTCCCGGTCAAATGACACTCAACAAGGGTGCCAAGGCCACAAAACGGGGAAAGGAGAGTCCCTTCAAAAAATGCTTCTGGCAAAACCGGATATCCGCATGCAAAAGAATAATATTGGACAGTAACCCTGATGGCTCAGTGGTGAAGAATCTGCCTGCGATGTAGGAGATGGGGGTTTTTCATCCCTGGGTCGGAAAGATCCCCTGGAGGAGCAAATGGCAACCCACTCCAATATTCTTGCCTGAAAATCCCATGGACAGAGAAGCCTGACGGGCTACAGTCCACAGGGTCGCAAGAGTCATAGGTGATGTAGTGACTAAACCACCATAACCTCATACTATATACTAAAATCAACTCAAAGTTGATTAAAGACCTATACCTAAGACTTGGAACTCTTAATAAAACACAGAAGAAAACACAGGGGAAAGTTTCAGTACACTGGATTTAGCAATGATTTTCTGGATATGACACCAAAAGTACAGGCAACAAAAGCAAAAATAGACAAATCTACATCATACTTATAAACTGTGCAAAGGAAACAATCAACAGACTGAGAAGGCAACCCACAAAATGGTAGAAAACATTTGAAAATCATATATTTGATAATGCAGAATATGTAAGGAATTTCTATAACTCAATAACAAACATGATGCAATTCAAAACAAAAGACCTAAACAGACAATTCTCTAAAGAAGATAGACAAATGGTCAATAAGCATATGAAAAGATGTTTAGCATCACTGATCATTAGAGAAATGCAAATCAGAATCACAATGATATATTACCTCACAATCATCAGGATAAGTATTGATACATATATAAAAAGAGAAATTAGAACTCTGGTGCACTCCTGGAATGTAAAACGGTTTGGCAGCTATGGAAAAACAGTATAGAGGTTCCTCAAAAATTTGAAAATAAAATTATCAGATGATCCATTAAAATCTCCTTTCTGGGTATTATCCAAAAGAATTCAAAACAGGATCTTGAAGAGATACCTTTACACCCATTTGTTCACTGTAGGCTTTTTCACAATAGTCAAGAGGTAGAAACAACCCAAATGTCGATCAAGAGGTGAACGGATAAAGAAAATATGGCACATACATGCAATGGAATTATTATGCAGCCTTTAAAAAGGGAGAAGATCCTGTTACATGCTAGAACATGGATGAACATCAAGGACATTATGCTAAGTGAAATAAACCCATCACAAAAAAACAAATGCTCTATGATTTCACTCATATGAAATACGTAAAGTAGTAAAAATCATAGAAACGCAAACTAGACAGATGGCTGCCACAATCTGGAAAAGAGAGAGGAATTAATGTCTCATGGGCCAGGTTCAGTTTTGCAAGATAGAAAATTCTAGAACTGTTGCACAACGTGATCACACCTAACACTACTGAACTGTATAAATAGTTAAGGTGGCTGACTTACTGTTATGTGTTTACAATCACAACTAAAAATAAGGTAAAAAACAATTTAAATATATGTGGGGCTCTTCACTGCTCTCCAAAGCAAAGAACAAAAGCACTGCCCTTGTATTCTCTACATTGCAACACCACCAACAGCCCTTTCTTATTAAAGAAGGATGAACAATGGAGAACCACATTTCTCACTGCCATTCAATGACCTTATCTCTACTGACCCCAGAATCATCACCCTAGATAATTTTTTAAAAATACACACTAGAAGTCAACAAACTAACTACAGTTAATAAAGTTTGAAAAAGGAAATGAAGAGGGGAAATTCTGTGAAAAAGAAAATAAGCATATTAAATATAGCCTCTATAGACTATAAAACTCATGAAGCAACAGTTAACATATATTGCATGCCCTGTCCCCAACTTAATAAACGCTGATAAAAAAGTATGTGTAGGAAGTAGACACTGAGTAAAGTTTGATGTAAAATACATATATTAAAGGTAGCAGATGCAAAAAGAGGATAACCAAACAAAGAAATAGGAGATGGGGAAGCTAAGCCCAGAAGAAACAGGCGCAAATAAAGAGTGCTTCAGCTAGCCTCTCAAGCAAGTCAGCCTCAATATGATAGCATGACTAATTTAGTTTTTGAAAAGTCATTCACCTTAACCAAAATATAACCACTCAGAAGCAGGGAATAGCTACAGACTAAAAGAAACAGAACCTCTTTGTAGACACCGGCAACCTGGAAACAAGAACTCTTCTGGATGGGACAGGAACAAGTAACCAGGAACACTGTAATATAAAATCAGACCTATACATCTCTTTGATAATCAGATGTCTAACGTATGCAGTCCAACAAAGAGCTCATTGTAATCCAGGGTCCACATTATTTGGCATATGGGCACTGACCTGATGGTGGTAAGAAGAGGAATCTTCGAGGATATACAGCTGCTGTCAAAGATTCTGCAAAATAAACAGCAAGAATAAAGAAGCACACTCTTTTTATTGTTTGAGATTTTTCTGAAATATCATCAGGGTATTTAACAAGTTTTTCACTGGTTCATGATAATGAAATGGTTGTTGTTTTAAAATATATAGGATCAGGTTCTAACAAACCTCAGCTAGCTAATATATTTATAAAAGTTACAAAGAATATCGTAAAATTCAGTTCTTAGGGTTTAGTTTGGAAACTAAACACTATTATTCCAAACTTAAATGTACATTCTACAGTGATAATCCAGACTCTATAATCAGATCCACAGTAATACAGGTCATACATAACGGATGTCGTCTGAAAATGCACAAATAACCTAAAGTGCAGGCATGTATCAAGAGCAAGTTCCCCATGAGACCTATCGATTGAAGGCGTCATACTGTCACTTCCAGGCTCTGGCAAGACTGGCTGGCCAGTAATTAAGGGGAGGAACTGTGTGGGGCAACTGCAGGAGCTCAGAAGCCTCCACCAGGCACCCTGGCAGAAAGTAGCCATGTCATCACCACCTCGCCCTTCTCCTTGTGCCTAGCTATCCCACCGCCATTTCTTGGCACTAGAACTCTAATTAGATTACCAGAAAGCCAAATCACAAGAGTAAAGTCTGCAGTGCAAATGAACAGGAATGGGACAAGTGGTCCTTAACACAAAGAAAACTGCATGGGTGGAAAGGGGACACTGGGCTGTGATTGCCCAGTGATGAAATCTCTTAATGTACTACCTGGCAATGCTCACAGACTTTACAAGGAATTAACAGGGCACCTCTCACACACATATAAACCATGTTCTTCCTAATATATGGGTCTAAACATAAATTAGGTGATTTTCTAGAGCCCAGCCCATAGTATACATTCAACAGATACTTGTTGAGTGAATAATGAACACATTCCAAAATCATTTAAGGTAAAAGTCTCATAAATTGAGAATTGCAATGTTAAGCAAAACTGTGGCTTTTAAATGAGAATAAAATTATTTCCTTCATTGTTGCATTAACATTCTCCACATTTTTAAAAATTGGCATTATTTTCTATTTTTGTTCAACTGGCTTATATTACATTTTAAAATCCATTTTTAGGTAGTAGCTATAGAACAATACCAAAGCTAAAATCATAAAATTTTATACAATAGTTTGTACAGAGACCCAGTTTTTGCTATCTTTTCTGCCTGCCCATGGCCAAGGGCTCTGCAACTTCAATTCGGCACTTGACTTGTGGGAGGGATCCCACTATCCCCAGAGTAAGAGCTTCTTCCTATGCTAAAATTATCTTCTGCCCAAGATGTCACACAGAAGGGCTTCCCTGGCAGCTCAGGTGGTAAAGAATCCACCTGCAATGCGGGAGACCACGGTTCGATGCTGGGTCGGGAAGATCTACTGGAGGAGGGATAGGTTACCCATTCCAGTGTTCTTAGGCTTCCCTGGTGGCTCAGATGGTGAGGAATCCACCTGCAATGCGGGAGACCTGGGTTCAGTCCCTGGGTTGGGAAGATCCCCTGAACGGCTACCCACTCCAGTATTGTGGCCTGGAGAATTCCACAGACAGAGGAGCCTGACAGGTTACAATCCATGGGGTCACAGGGCTGGACACAACTGAGCGACTTTCACACAAGATATCACAAGCCTGATTTCATCAGATTTCAGGGCTAAAAGGAAAGCCTGACATCATTCCCCAGGGTAGTTACAGACCTTCCTTGCCAATCTCAAGAAAATTTACAGATTCCAAAACTGCTGAAATGATATTAAGTACAAGTCATTGATCTTTGGGAACCTAGACATGGCTACAAAACAAGTAACGCTAGTGATTTAATAAGAAGTAATAGTAAACAAAGCTACTGGTTAACGAACACAGTAATTACAGACTCTTAACAATGTATTTCCGTCTTCCCAATTTACCTCAGCTTACAATCAGCACATGTGGTTACTACTCTGTTACCAGTAAGAGGTGAAAAATAGGCTGAAGCGATGCTCTTTGTGTGTTCAGTTAAAGAAATCAAAGGCTGATTTCTACTGGGCTTCAGGCATCTTGCATCATAAATATGAATGTCCCTGTAACAGGAGGAATGATTCTCAGTGTTATCACAGTACACAGAGTAAGCCTCTACAATAGCACGGAACATAAATTAGACACTCAAATACACACTACATTGAAGAACAGTTAAGACAGGCCCCTCTGATCTCCTGTATTAATTTTAAAAACACTGGTATAGATTAAAAATTAGAAAAATTCCAAAATTATAGCATATATATGTAACCAGGTGGGTACAGAGAGACAAGATTCTAGCTGGCTTTCTCATCGCCTCAAGAAAAAAGTTAACACAGACTAAGAAATTTTAGGTCCCATTTAACTTGTATTTTTTACAGATTTTCTCAAAAGACTGAAGTAAATGCACAAGACCAGGGAAAACAAAAATGTATATTTGTTTCAATATTTTCACTATGTATTAAATCTCATTTTAAAGAATCACAAAAAAACTAAAAAAAAAAAAAAAAGAAAGAAAGAAAGAAAAACACCCTTAAATTAGCCTAGAAAGGAAAATTATTTGGTCTGTGGGTATCACAAAAAAGTCTTTGTCAATCAAACTAAAACATTATTCCTAATGTTAAAACATCTGTATCATAAAATTTTATGAAGAACATACCTTAATCCTGCAGTGATAAAATACTGTCTATGCACTGGGTGCACATGAACAGTTCTTATTTTGCTCAAAGATGATTTGATAAGTTTCTCACAAGACGTTCCAGGAGTCCGCCTATCCACTAGTGACATACTTCCATCCCAGTGACCTACTATTAAAGTGGAGGCATCTTCTGTCAAGAAGTCAAAGGAGGAAAAGCTTCTTGTTTCATCTCTATATACCTAAGGATATAAGGAACAATCAACTTAAGTAATGCTCTTCTTTTAAAAAAAAAGCCAATGCATAAATTCTTTGTTAAAAAAGTAATATAACACTTTACCCCAAATACCTCATTTATCCTCCCATCATCCCCACAAGAAGCACAGGACAAAATGGTCATCCTCTTTTGCAGAGATGGAATCGAAAGCACTGACTGATCAACCCCAAGACTTGCCTGCAATCAAACAGCCCATCCATCCATGCTGGGGCTACATCCCAAATCTCGTAAATCCAATAAACCTCAGTTGCAGATCTACCCTGAAACTTAACTGGAAATAGATTGAATCTGAATTCTACTCAATTGAAATACAAATTGAAACTCAAAAAGCTATATGCACCCCAATGTTCACAGCAGCACTATTTACAATAGCCGAGACATGGAGGCAACCTAAAGGGTGCATCCACAGTGGAGTGGTGCACATGTACGATGGGATACTCAGTTTCAGTAAAAGCCGCTCAGTCATGTCCCCATGGGCTACAGAGTCCATGGAATTCTCCAGGCCAGAATACTGGAGTGGGTAGCCATTCCCTTCTCCAGGGGTTCTTCCCAACCCAGGAATTGAACCCAGGTCTCCCACACTGCAGGCAGATTTTTTACCATCTAAGCCACCAGGAACACCCTGATGGAATGTCAGCCACAAAAAATAACAAACTAATGCTATTTGCAGAAACATGCATGGACCTAGAGATTGTCATTCTGAGTGAAGTAAATCAGATACAGATAAATATCATATATTGCTTACATGTGGAACCTGAAAAAAGGGTACAAATAACAAAACAGAAGTCGAGTCACAAATGTAGAAAATAAACTGTGTTTACCAGAAGATGGGGGAGGGGTGGATAAACTGGGACTGACATATACACACTAATATATATAAAATAGATAACTAATAAGAACCTGCTATATAGTACACAGAACTGTCCTCAATACTCTGTAAAGGTCTATATGGGAAAAGAATCTTGTGGATAATATGTGTAACTGATTCACTGTGCTGTACACTTGAAACATAACACTGTAAATCCACTATACTCCAATAAAAATTTTTTTAATTATATGGGCAGTAATCACATCACTGGTTTCCAGGGGCTTGGGAAGGAGGAGAGGACTAACTGCAGGGGGTCATGAGGTAATTTTTTTCAGGTGATGGAAACTTTCTATATCTTGATTGCAGTGGTGGTTACATAAGTTTGCCAAGATTCATAAAACTGCACACCTAAAATAGGTAAGTTTTATAGTATGTATTGTATACCTCAATAAGCCTGACTTTTAAAAAAATAAATAAGTGGAGAACTTTGACAACTCAATACTAAAAATACAGATAACCCCAGTAAAAATAGGCAAAGATCCCAAGAGACATTTCTTTAAATAATTACAATAATTACTAACAAGCAAATCCCCATCATGAACAACAGCCTTGTCAAGGCAAAGGGGCTTGTTTAACTCAATGACACTATGAGTGATGCTGTGCAGGGCCACCCAAGACAGGTCACACTGAAGAGTTCTGACAAAATATGGTCCACTGGAGAAGGAAATGGCAACCCATGCTAGTATTCTTGTCAGGAAAACCTCATGAACAGTATAAAAAGGCAAAAAGATAGAACACCAGAAGATGCACACCGACCTCCTCCAAATCGGAAAGGGTCCGACATGCTATGAGGGAAGAGCAGAGAGCAATTACTAATAGCTCCAAAAAGAATGGAGCAGCTGGGCCAAAGCAGAAATGATGCTTAGTTTTGGATGTGTCTGGTGGTGAAAGTAAAGTCCAACGCTATAAAGAACAGTAGTGCATAGGAACCTGGAATGCTAGGCCATGAATCAAGGTAAATTGGACACACTCAAGCAGGAGATGGCAAGACTGAGCTACAGATCGAGAATCCCAAAAATGATGTTATTTATCCTCAACACCATTTTGCTAGACCACAAACCAGGAGCCTAAAGCTTTAGTTATTGACACCTCTACCTCAGCTTCAAGGCGTCTAACAGCTATCTGTTGACAGAATCGAGTCTGCACGTGGGTTTGGTTTGGTTCACTATTTCTTTTTTCCCCTTCTTAATTTCTTTTTACAGTTTTACTGAGATGTAGTATTTCCTATACCATAAACTTCACTCTCACCATGTTTTTTAAACTATGACTTAATTCACAACACTGACATTTAAAAAAAATCATCTTAGGACAACTTAGGAATCAATGAACTAAAATGGACAGGAATGGGCAAATTTAATTCAGATGACCACTGTATCTACTACTGTGGGCAAGAATCCCTTAGAAGAAAAGAAGTAGCCCTCATAGTCAACAAGAGAGTCCAAAATGCAGTACTTGGGTACAATCTCAAAAATGAAAGAATAATCTTGGTTCATTTCCAAGGCAAACCAGCTGAGTTATTTAAAATCCTAAATGATGGTGTAAAGTGCTGCACTCAATATGTCAGCAAATTTGGAAAATATGTCAGCACAATAATCTGAGTCTATGCCCCAACCACTTATGCCAAAGAAGCAGAACAGTTCTATGAAAACGTACAAGAACTTATAGATTTGACACCGAAAAAAAAAAGATGTCTTTTTCATCACAGAGGACTGGAATGCAAAAGTAGGAAGTCAAGAGATACCTAAAGTAACAAGCAAGTTTGGCCTTGGAGTACAAAATGAAGCAGTGCAAGGCCAATAGAGTTTTGCCAAGAGAATGCACTGGTCATAGCAAACACCCTCTTCCAACAATACAATAGACCATTCTACACATGGACATCACCAGGTAGTCAATACTGCAATCAGACTGATTATATTCTTTGCAGACAAAGATGGAGAAGCTCTATATAGTCAGCAAAAACAAGACCTGGAGCTGACTGTGGCTCAGATCATC
Organism: Capra hircus; assembly: GCF_001704415.2. Lineage (NCBI taxonomy): Eukaryota > Metazoa > Chordata > Mammalia > Artiodactyla > Bovidae > Capra > Capra hircus. The sequence goes on along the minus strand of NC_030828.1, from coordinate 54,982,509 downwards.
AGTTCCTTATTGCAAAATTCAGACTTAAATTGAAGAAAGTAGGGAAAACCACTAGACCATTCAGGTATGACCTAAATAAATCCCGTATGATTATACAGGGGAGGTGAAGGATAGATTCAAGGTATTCCATCTGGCAGACAGAGTGCCACAGTTCTTCAAATTATGGACAGAGGTTTGTAACACTGTACAGGAGACAGTTACCAAAACCATCCAAAAGAAAAAGAAATGCAAAAAGGCAAAATTGTTGTCTGAGGAGGCTTTACATATAGCTGAGGAAAGAAGAGAAGCAAAAACCAAGGGAGAAAGGGAAAGATATACCCAAGTGAATACAGAGTTCCAGAGAACAGCAAGGAGAGATAAAAAGGCCTTTTTAAATGAACAATGCAAAGAAGTAGAGGAAGCCAACAGAATAGGAAAGACTAAAGATCTCTTCAAGAAAACTGAAGATATCAAGGGAACATTTCATTCAAGGATGGGCACAATAAAGGACGGAAGCAATACAGACCTAACGGAAGCAGAGGAGATTAAGAAGAGGTGGTAAGAATACACAGAAGAACTGTACAAAAAAAAAGTCTTAATGACCCAGGTAACCAAAATGGTACGGTCACTCACCTAGAGCCAGACATCCTAGTATGTGAAGTCAAGCGGCCTTAGAAAGCATTACTTACAAGCTAGTGGAGGTGACAGAATTCCAGCTGAGTTATTTAAAATCCTAAATGATGGTGTTAAAGTGCTGCGCTCAATATGTCAGCAAAGTTGGAAAATATGTCAGCAGTGACCACAGGACTGCAAAAGGTTAGTTTTCATTCCAATCCCAAAGAAGGGCAATGACAAAGAATGTTCAGACTACTGTACAACTGCACTCATTTCACATGCTAGTAAAGTTATGCTCAAAATCCTTCAAGCTAGGCTTCAGCAGTATATGAATAGAGAACTTTCAGATGTACAAGCTGGGTTTAGAAAAGGCAGAGGAATCAGAGATCAAATTGCCAACATTTGCTGGATCATAGAGAAAGCAAGAGAATTTCCAAAAAACAACTACTTCTGTTTTACTGACCACAGTGAAGTCTTTGACTGTTTGGATCACAACAAACTATGGAAAATTCTTAAAGAGATGGTTTCTCTCCTGAGAAACCTGTATGAGAGTCAAGAAGCCATCAGTAAGAACCAGACATGGAACAACTTACTGGTTCTAAATTAGGAAAGGAGGATGACAAGGCTTATACTGTTACCCTACTTATTTGACTTATATGCACAGTATATCATGCAAAATGCCAGACTGGATAAGGCACAAGCTGGAATCAAGATTGCCAGGAGAGGTATCAACAACCTCAGACATGCAGATAATACCACTCTAATGGCAGAAAGTAAAAAGGAACTAATGAGCCTCTTGATGAGGCTGCAAGAGGAGAGTGAAAAAGCTGGCCTGAAACTCAACATCCAAAACTAAAATCATGGCATCCGGTCCCATCACTTCATGGCAAGCAGAAGGGGAAAAAGTGGAAGTAGTGACAGATTTTATTTACTTGCCCTCCAAAATCACTGTAGACGATGACAGCGGCCATGAATTTAAAAGACGCTTGCTCCTTGGAAGAAAAGCTATGACAAACCTAGACAGTACATTAAAAAGCAGAGACATCACTTGGCCGACAAAGATCTGTATAGTCAAAGATATGGTTTTTCCAGTAATCATGTACAAATGTGAGAGCTGGACCATAAAGAAGGCTGAGTACTGAAGAACTGATGCTTTCAAACTGTGGTACTGGAGAAGACTTTTGGGAATCCCTTAGACTGCAAGGAGATCAAATCAGTGAATCCAAAAGGAAATTAACCCTGTATATATTCATTGGAAGAACTGATGCTGAAGCAGAAGCTCCAATACTTTGGCTATCTGATGCAAAGAGATGACTCACTGGAAAAGATCCTGATTCTGGGAAAGGCTGAAGGCTGGACAGGGTGGACTGCAAAGAGATCAAACCAGTCCATTCTAAAGGAAATCAATCCTGAATATTCATTGGAAGGACTGATGCTGAAGCTCCAATACTTTGGCCACCTGATGTGAAGAACAGACTCATTGGAAAAGACCCTGATGCTAGGAAAGATCAAAGGCAGGAGGAGAAGGGGACGACAGAAGATGAGATGGTTGGATGGCATCACTGACTCAATGGACATGAGTTTGAGTAAGTTCCAGGAGTTGGTGGGATGGACAGGGAAACCTGGTGTGCTGCAGTCCATGGGGTCACAAAGAGCTGGACACAAGTGAGCAACTGAACTGAACTATTACTCACTTAATACCATTGTATCATGCTTATCAACAGAAAAATAATAGAATTCTCTATCACCAAAGCTACTATTTAATAAGAAAACCTATAATCACTTTTAAAAATCCAGATGCATATCAGAATTACAAATGCCTAGGTACTGCTTTTTTTGTCCAAAGCTCCAGATATGTTTCTAATGAGCAGCCATGTTTAAAACCAACTGGACTATATGATGATCTTTTACTTTCATCTAGTTTGTTTCATTTTTTCTTCATACTCAGTGCTCCATTTCATTCAGTTTAGGTTTTCCAATTTCTCCATCTATGTTTTTTATGTTCTCTCTCAAGCCTTTACCAAGCATAGCAGAAACACTTTTGTATATATATATATGTTATGCATAATATATGTATTTTAGAAAACTTATGAATTTTCACCTAACTAAAAAATTTATGACATTTTGATTCCACTTGTTTGACTTAGTATGAAGAGAATGGTAGATTTCTAATTTAAAAAAATAGATGCAACAAGTAGCAAAGGTTTACAGAGACCTATAGTCAATATTTTTTAATAACCTATAATGGAAAATAATCTGAAAAATAATATGTATAACTGAATCACCTTTCTGTGCACCTCAAACATTGTAAGTCAACTATACTTCAATAAATACATGTATTAAGAAAAACTCCTATAAGTAATTATAAATAATCTGTACACAGAATATTAGAATAATTACAAAGACATCAAAATGTGTTAATTTTGAGTACTGGTTTACATAAAAAATTAAGGCATACATAAAATTAGATCAATTAAATTAGTATTTATGACAATAAATCATAAGTGATGATATCATGTTTTCTTCATTGTTTCACACATAAAATTGCCCTTATACTGAGGATGTCTAAAAACTTCAAAATTTCATTCAAAATAAGTTAAAGGGTAGAAACCTACATCTAAACCATCCTGAACTTCATAAAGATTAAAATTCACATTGAAAAAGGGTTTAATTTATAAGAACTCTCTTAATGAGGAAATCTAATATGGTTAATAAGCAAATGTGAAAGCTCACCTGAAATGACATGTTTGTTGTAAGCATTAAGTAGCAGATATTTAAGTAGGAGACCAAATGTAATCACTGGGATCATATATTGTGAGGATTCCTCAGGCCTTTGGAAGCTTCTGGTCTACCCAACCAGATATCAAATGGATTAGAAAACCTTCAAGGGGTAAAGGCTATTTATCTTAGCAGAGTATCTTTCGGCAGATGGATAGTCACAAGTATGAGCCTAACATCTTTCAACTATTCTTAAACAGACTTCAACTTAATCTGACCTCATAGGGGCTAGATTAGCCCAGGAAAAGACCTTATCCTCAACAGGTGGTTACGAATAAACCTGGCCTAAGATGTTCTGAATGAAATCGCCTGGGTGTCCATTTCTTGCCAGAGTACAATTTTATCACATCCAATTGCAGTATTTCATTCTAACTTCACCAGATAAAAATAGCTGAGCTAATCTATTATCAGATATATATATATGGCATGTAAGACATGATAAATCTTAGCTAGAAGACAAAAAAACAAATTTTATAGTTTCTGTGATACATTAAGTGAGTTAATGTAGACTGGCCATATGTTTTAGATACAATGTGCTATAGTACTATTTGTTATGTGATGAATTTCTCTATAGTCTTTTCTATCACATCTAAGAATCAACCTCACAAAATTCATATCTGTAAAGGCTAGAAATAATAAACAAAAATATAATATTCTAATATTTTTCCTGAATAAAAGACAAGTTTTAAGCCTTAAAACAGAATAGGTTATTGTCTTTAAAAAATTTTGCAAAAGTTTTAAGTACTGTATCTACATTAACTCATCTAATCCTCGTGACAACCCTGTAAGGTAAATATTATTACTGTTTCATTTCAAAACTAAGGAAACTGAGACACAAAGAGGTAAAGGAACTTGTCAAGGTCACACAAATAGTGCCAGACGGGATATGAATTTAGGCAGAATAGTTCTAAAGTCCCTGTTCCATACCATCTCATCCAGTCTGACTGTATAATAATCATTCATGTGGCATTTCACAAAGAATCTAGAATATCATCTAAGGTCAATATGTAAACACACTAACATTTACCTCTTCAAAAACAGCCCTGGGAAAATCCCCACAGCGTAATGTGCCATCATAGCTCAGTGACAGTAGGTGAGCCGGATTGGCCGGTGAGAAGTAAAGACAGCTGACCGGTTGACTGTGGGGCTGAAAAAGATAAACTCCATCCTCTTTAGGTTGGTGAGTCTGGAAGAGAGTTAGGGGTAGGGAGAGAGACAAAAACTGGTGAGAAGTAGTAATATATTCTATGTCATTAAGTCATTAAAATATTTTTGTCTGTATTATATTCAGTCTTTTCTCAGTCTACTATTATACGCAACCTCCCAATTAGAAAGTCAGAACTAGAAACTTAACACTCTCACGACATTATTTTCCTAATTTTCAATCCAACAGAACTAAGTCTCATTTATTTTAACAGTTTCCAGTTTTTTCCCACTAGACAACTAGTTTTTCATAATGCAGAGGGGAAATAACTACTGCTTATTCTGACTTCATTTCATGAAATCCTCAGGAAATGTGAGATTTACTTTTTATTGCACATACAGGATAATTCCTTCCTACTAAAATACATCAGTGTTACTTCTACTTTGCTTGCTAAGTATGCTTCTCTATGGTATATCATCCTGAGCACAATTTTCCTAAGTTGTTTGATTCTGACACAAAATGATAGTTTTTAAAATATTTTATCCCCTAAATACTCTGGCCACCTGATGCGAAGAGCTGGCTCGTTGGACAAGACCCTGATACTGGAAAAGATTGAGGGCAAGAGGAGAAGGGGGCGGCAGAGTGAGGACAAAGAGGAGAAGGGGACGGCAGAGGATGAGATGGTTAGATAGCGTCACTGACTCAACAGACGTGAGTTTGAGCAAACTCCAGGAGATACTGAAGGACAGGGATGCCTGGCATGTTGCAGTCTGTGGAATCACAGAGTCAGACACGACTTAGCAACTGAAAAAAAACCAAATTCCCTAAATACCCCATGAAAAATGCATGTATTTGAATTTCTGTAGTAATATTACTGCTTCTAAAGACTATCCTTTCACTACTGGATTATCAACTCTGAAATCATCGTGTTTCGAATTTCCATGCTATATTCCTATACCACATGTTATACTATGAACCAACAACTATCATCTCCAAATCTAGCTTAGTCTGCTCTGAAATACTCAAGCATTGTTTTTGTCTTTTTTAAGTTTTTAAAGACAAAAAAATTTTAAAGGAAAGAAAGAAAAATTTCTTTTAAAAAAAGGAAAAAAATTACAATCACACAAACTCCTTCTCTTACCCAGAGTTAACCACTGTTAACACTTTGGCATCTTTGTCCATAGCATATATTTTTTTTAGAAAAACAATACTCTCCAGACAAAACTTCTGAAAAATCATTCAAAATCCAAAGTTGACCAAAATTATCACTGAAATATTAAGCAATCATTATAGATGTCTTTACATGTAGTTACTTATATAGATAGAAGGACAGAGAAGAAATTTGGGGGGGTGGGATGGGGAAGGCCACTTTTAATAGTATTAAATTTAACTATACTTTAAAATAATAAAAGAAAAGCAAGCTGAAGGAATTTTTGAATTTCAAGTGATTCTTTACAAGGGTTATCTAGTTATCTAAGAAGGAAAAAGTATAAAGCATAAAGCCCTTACAGTCATTAAGCTTTATTTTTAAATTTAACTATGAATGTCTCAATTTTAAATTTCTATTGATTGAGGACACTATTTCCTATCCCGCTCCCAATCTCCCCTTTTTCCATCTCTATATTTATTTTTATTTTGTCCAGGTTAACAACATTCATATTTAATTCTGTAACCATAATTCATATTGCCGTTTAATATTAGTTCTTCATTTAAATGGATTCAATACTCATCGATTCTTCTGTCAAGCTTCTTCACTTGTGAATTCTTAATTTTGACTTACTTTTAACTGGCTGAGATTTTCTATCAAGCAGTTTTTCCAGATGAACTCACAGGTCTTGAATTTCTTGAATTTTTTCACATGTGAAAATACCTACCCTGCTGCCTTTACATAAGAATAATATCTTGGGCTACCTATGTATTCCAGGTCACACTTCCTTCCCTCAGAACTTTGTAGACATTACACGAAATGTTGTAGAAAACTGAGGCAAGCCTGGCTTCTCCCCTTGAACCTAATTTGTTTTTCCTACCTGAAGAATTCTTTGTCCTTTAAGCTCTAAAGTTTCTGAGAGCATGGCATACATTTTCAAATGTGCCAATCCAATTCTGGCTTTTCCCTTAAAACTTTTTTCATCTGTGTTTAAGATAACCTTAAATCTTTCCTTTAATATCAGTAATTTTATTTTCAGCAATGTCTATTCTGTTCCTTCTAATTTATTAGTTTCACTGATTTGTTTCCTTAGTTTTGCTGTCTCCTTCATTACGTTGTTTGTTATCTTATCTGAGCCTCATTTTACCAAAATTAATGCTGTTATTAACTTGCTCCACAGCATCACTGTCCAAAAGAACTTACTGAAATGACAAAAATGAAATATGCATGCACTGTCCAATATGGACTCCACTATTCATGTGTGGCTATTAAGCACTTGAAACGTGCCTGGTAGAACTGAAGAACTGAATTTTCTATTTTAATTACTTTAAAAATAAACACAGGTAACCTTGCTTTTCAAAAGCTTGCTTTTTGCTTTATACCACTTCGCTCTTACAAAACACCTATGTTAACATCTATTTTCGCTAACTGAAGGGAATCCAAAAGGATTTTCGTTTTTAGGAGAAAAGGTGAAAAATGAAAATAGTATTCAGCATTTGTTTTGCAGGAAGCTGTTACAGAGGCAGCGCACCCCAAGCAGCAAGAGTGGCACCACCAAGCTCTGTCCCAGGGAACTTACATTCAGTATCTCGGCATGAAGCCACTCTTAGCTCTGAACTGTGTCTGACAGCATCTGTACTTTATCTTGATTTATTCTGTGCATTTATTAGCAAGACACCTTAAGGTAATTGCTTCTTGCATTACACCATTTGAGCTTACAAACGGTTTCACAGTAATACTCTACTGTTGGATAAGGTGGAGAAGGAAATGGCAACCCACTCCAGTATTCTTGCCTGGAAAATCCCACGGAAGGAGGAACCTGGTAGGCTACAGTCCGTGGGGCCACAAAGAGTCAGACACGACTGAGTGACTTCACTTTCACTCTGGATAAGGAAGGAAACCTGTAGTCCAAATCCCATTTCAGTCCGAAAATACCAAGTTAAGTGTGCATCTAACGACCAAAATGAGTCCAGGACCAGTTTGTTTTGAGCCTAGAAATGACTGCTGTACACAATGGATTGGAATATGAAAACTGCAAGTACAAGCACCAGTAAAGACAATTACAGTGATCCCAAAAAAGAAAATGGAGCCCTCACTAGTCTGCTGTTAGCCAGGAGAGGAAAGAGAGGGCAAAATCATTACAGGACTTTACTACACACAAGGAATGAAGGGACAACCTAACTCTTCCATGGCTTCCTCTTGCTTTTAGGATAAAAAGCAAAGTTCTCAACAAAATTTATCAAGATATACATCTGACCTCTTCCCACCTCTATATTTCCCCCCTACTCCTCTCATCCCTTCCATCTCTGCCTTTGTTGTCCATGCTCCAGCCACACAGGCATTTTTTTCAGGTCTTTGAATGTATCAAGCCAGCATCCTACTGCCTAAGGTCCTTGACATGCTGTTCCTCTTGCCTGAAATGCTCTTTTCCCTTTCTTTGCTTGGTTTATTCCTACTTAGCTTTCAAATCTCAACTCAATTCTCCCTTCTTCAGGGAAGTCTTCCCTGATCCTCCAAATCAGGCCAGTCTACCTATTACGTGATAATACCACCCTTCCTTCACTCCATTAATCAGAGCATATAATTCACTCCATTTATCAAATTGTATAATTTATATAATTACTTCATTCATGCTGCTTTTGCCACTAAATTCCAAACCCTATGAGAACATGAACAGTCTTTCCTCACAAATATGGCTGGGGTATCATTAGAAGAGTACTTAACACAAAACACTCAGTAAGTGTGGACTGAATGAATGGGTACATGGGTGACCAAATGAATGACAATGCAACTTTTGACCCTAGGAGAGACTAGGAATCTTACCAAAAGTTAAGTGGAAAACTGAGGGCATACCAAGGCAATTCAATGCGGCAACGGAGTCTTTTCAAAAGACAGTGCTGGGACAACTGGATATACACATATGAAAAGACAAACCGGGGCCCTTACCTCAGAGCACATACAGAAACAATTCAAAGATTGTAATACTAATACTAACTCAAGGTCGATCAGTGAACTAAATGCAAAAGCTTAAACTATAAAAATATTTAGAAAAATACATAGGAGAAAAACTTTCTGACTTTGGGCTACACGGAAGATTTCTTAGATGACACCAAAAACACAATCCACTAAAAATTTGATAAATTGGACCTCATCAAAACTCAAAACTTTTGCACTTCCATAGCATTAAGAAAATGAAAAGGAGAAATACTTGTAAATCAAGTATCTGATAAGGATGCGCATCTAGAGTATACAAGGAACTCTTACAACTCAGCAAGAAAACAATCCAATAGAAAAACTGACAAAAGATCTGAATAGACATTTCACCAAAGACATCCAAATGGCAGGATAAGAGCCTCAACATCATTATTCACTGCTGCTAAGTCACTTCAGCCGTGTCCGACTCTGTGCGACCCCATAGACGGCAGCCCACCAGGCTCCCCTGTCCCTGGGATTCTCCAGGCAAGAACACTGGAGTGGGTTGCCATATCCTTCTCCAATGCATGAAAGTGAAAAGTCAAAGTGAAGTCGCTCAGCTGTGTCCAACTCTTAGCGACCCCATGGACTGCAGCCTACCATGCTCCTCTGTCCATGGGATTTTCCAGGCAAGAGTGCTGGAGTGGGGTGCTATCGCCTTCTCCACCTTATTCACTAGACAAATGCAAATCAAAACCACAGGGAGATAAAACTTCACTAGGAAGATACACCTTCACTAGGAAAATACAGCCACTTGAAAGACTATAATCAGACAGACAGACAATAATAAATGTTGGTGAGCACGGAGGAAAACTGGAACCTTCATATATTGCTGATGGGAATAGAAGATGGTGCAAACCCTTTGGAAAGCAGTTTGGCAGCTCCTCAAATGTTAACTAGTTTCCATATGACCTAGCAATTCTATTCCCAGGTACCCACTCAAAAGAAATGACAACACATTTCCACACAAAAATGTGTATACAAATATTTAAAATCGAATTATTCACAACAGCCAGGAAGTGGAAACAACCCAAATGTCTACCAAGTGATAAATGCATAAACAAAATGTATAATCAAACAAGGAAATACTGTTCAACAATAAGAGAGGTGCTGACAGATTAGCATCTACTAGCATGTTATAATAACACAGATACACGTTAAAACCATACTCAAAGAAAAACACCAACATAAAAGACCATGTATTCTGTGATTCTATTTATACGAAATGTATCTAAAAAATGCAAATTTGTAGAGATTTGCCTGGAGATAAGGGTAGAAACAGGGATTAAACATAAATAGCCATGAGGAATCTTACAGGAATGATGAAAATGTTCTAAAACTGAATCATGATAGTTATACAACTCAATAAACTTACTAAAAATTACTAAATTGTACACTTTAAATGTGTGGATTTTATAAAATATGCATTAGACCTCAACAAAACTAATTTAAAAAAAAAAAAAAACTAGGGGAGGACTCGCCTGGCTGTCCAGTGCAGGGATGCTCGGGTTTGTTCCCTGGTCAGGAAACCAGATTCCACAGGGCAAAACTAAGAGTTCACATGTTTCAACGAAAGATCCCGCGTTCCACAGCTGACATCAAAGACTCAGCACAGTTAAATAATAAAAATAAATATTAAAAAAAAAAAATTAGGAAGTTGGGGAGTGAGAACAGGATAGCTAAGACACTGGCTTTAGACTTGCTCAGTCTGTTGAGATAACCAGGTGTCCTGAAAAGCTAGAAAGTTGATAAAAACACTGGACTGCAGACTTCCAGTAAAAAAGGTTTTTGGAGTCATCAGAAAAGACATGACAAATGGACTGTTCCACATGTCTTCAACTCTGCTATGTATCAACATCCACCCTGAAAAGATACTCACTCGACTATGCTAATTCTCTATTATTCCTTTTCTAAGTTCTTCAACAAACAGTCTATCCACTGTTTTCATTTCCTCCTCTACTTCATACTTTCTAAAAATTTTTGTTTTCTTTACTTTTGGCTGCACTGGGTCTTCACTGCTGCATGTGGGCGTCTCTAGTGCACTGAGTGGGGGATACTCTTGATCAGGATGCTCAAGCTTCTTCTCACCGTGGCTTTTCTTGTTGCAGAGCACAAGCTCTAGGTACTCAGGCTTCAGTAGTTCTGGCTCACAGCCTTAGTTACTCCACAGCATGTGGACTCTTCCTGGAACAGGGATCGAACCCATGTTCCCTGCATTGGCACGCAGATTCTCATCCACTGCACCACCTGGGAAGTCCCCGACCCCATACTTTTTTAATCTCCTAAAAGGCTCCGTTCCTTCCTTACCTTATCGTTGAAGCTATTCTCTCAACTCACTAACCATACCCTATGTCAAAACTAACACCCCTTTTTTCTGTTCCCATTCTTTTTGGTGGTCGTTTAGTCACTAAGTCATGTCCAACTCTTGTGACCCCATGGACGATAGCCCTCCAGGCTCCTCTGTACATGGGATTCTCCACGCAAGAATACTGGAGTGGGTTGCCATTTCCTTCTCCAGGGGATCTTTCCAACCCAGGAATCAAACCCAGGTCTCCTACACTGCAGGTGGATTCTTTACCAACGGATCTACAAGGGAAGCTGCCCATTCTTCATAACTCCTCTTAAAAAAAAGCCCTGTCAGGCTCCCATGCTTGAAATTCATCTCTTAGCTTATACAACCTTATACTATTTCTGGTCCTCTTCCCACTTCCCTGCTTCTGTTTTCTTTACCAAATCCTTTCGCCTCCTACCCCTACTAACATCTTATCAAAATAAGCAAGAACCTATGCACTCAAAGGAGAACTTGGTTTTTATTTCTTTTCTTCTCACAAAAATCATTTATTAACCCCAACCCTCGACAAGTCACAATGGCTTCTCCATCTCCATTAATCGTCCTTTAGGCATTTTTCATGTCTTTGTTCTACTTTCCCAATTAGAAAATAAATTCAGGGCTTCCCTGGTGGCTCAGCGGTCTGCCAATGCAGGAGACATGGGTTCGATCTCTGATCTGGGAAGATCCCATATGCTGCAGAGCAACTAAGCCAGTGTACCGCAACTGCTCAGCCTGTGCTCTAGAGCTCTAGTAGCTACAGCTACTGAGCCATGTGCCACAGATACTGAAACCTGAGCGCCCTGGAGCCCATGCTCTGCAACAAGGCAAGCCACCGAAATAGGAAACCTGAGCACCGCAACTACAGAGTCGCCCCTGCTCACCGAGACTGGAGAAAAGTCCGAATAGCAACAAAGACCCAGCAAAGCCAAAAATAAATAAATTCAGAGAATATTAACTTGGCTTTCTTCAATTTTGTAACCACTAAAAGCAATCAATGTATTATTATATATGCAATGAATGAAATTTAATATCAGTTTCTGACTCATCAAAAAATGACTAGGATCATCGTAAGAAGATCCTTGGGAAGACATTTTGATCCAGTTTGAAAATTGTATTTCAAACATAATTAGAAAACTAAGAACTTGCTGTGATCTTTTCATATATACATTTAAAGCTGTAATAAAGTTTCCTGGCAGGAATTTATGCCCAGATGACTAATGATATTCAAGCTAAAAATGTTAGAAGTTTTATAAAGTAAATTTAAATTCCTGTAAGTTTCTAAAATTTGAAATCACAAAGCACAAAACTATGTATCTCAAGTAACATCTAGAAACACATGGATTTAGGCATTCTTTCACAGACTATTTCCTTTAATCGAATTTCAGTAGCTTCAAAAAATTAATAATAACTTACCAAATCCCAAAGTCCAACTTGCCCAGATTTGGCACCAGCTGCCACCAAAGTTCTCATTTCCGATGGGTGGATGGCCATTGAGGAAACTGAGCCTCTGGTAACTTTACAGACAGTATCTTCACTAATGACCATGCCATTTAAATTGACTTTGTAGCTGAGAACATTAAAAAGTTAAACTTTTAGAAGTAAAACCAAATTCAACGGTCAAAACAATAAAAGGTGATTCAAAAAAGAAAAGTCACAATAAATGGGGAAAAATATTCAACTTCCTGGCAACCAAAGATATCAAATTAAACAACAGGGTACGATTTTTCACTCGTAAAAGTCAGTAGGCTATAGTTAAACATTCATATATACTAACAGCAGAGTAAATTCATATACAATTTTCAGAAATTAAAAAAAAAAGATTTTGGAAAACAATTTGGCATGTCCTAAAGGGGAACCCAGATAACCACGATGGTGTGATCACTCACCTAGAGTCAGACATCCTGGAATATGAAGTCAAGCGGGCCTTAGGAAGCATCACTACAAAGTTAGTGGAGGTGATGGAATTCCAGTTGAGCTATTTCAAATCCTAAATGATGATGCTGTGAAAAGTGCTACACTCAATGCCAGCATATATGGGAAACTCAGCAGTGGCCACAGGACTGGAAAAGGTCAGTTTTCATTCCAATCCCAAAGAAAGGAAATGCCAAAGAATGCTCAAACTACCACACAATTGCATTCATCTCACATACTAGCAAATTAATGCTCAAATTTTTCCAAGCCAGACTTCAGCAATACATGAACCATGAACTTCCAGATGTTGAAGCTGGTTTTAGAAAAGGCAGAGGAACCAGAGATCAAATTGCCAACATCCGCTGGATCATCGAAAAAGCAAGAGAGTTCCAGAAAAACATTTATTTCTGCTTTAGTGACTATGCCAAAGCCTTTGACTGTGTGGATCACAATAAACTGTGGAAAATTCTGAAAGAGATGGGAACACCAGACCACCTGACCTGCCTCTTGAGAAACCTGTATGCAGGTCAGGAAGCAACAGTTAGAACTGGACATGGAACAACAGACTGGCTCCAAATAGGAAAAGGAGTACGTCAAGGCTGTATATTGTCACCCTGCTTATTTAACTTCTATGCAGAGCACATCATGCACAATGCTGCGTTGGAGGAAGCACAAGCTGGAATCAAGATTGCCGGGAGAAATATCAATAACCTCAGATATGCAGATGACATACCACCCTTATGGCAGAAAGTGAAGAGGAACTAAAGAGTCTCTTGATTAAAGTGAAAGAGGAGAGTAAAAAGGTTGGCTTAAAGCTCAACATTCAAAAAACTAAGATCATGGCATCCGGTCCCATCACTTCATGGGAAATAGATGGGGAAACAATGGAAACAGCGTCAGACTTTATTTTAGGGGGCTCCAAAATCACTGCAGATGGTGACTGCAGCCATGAAATTAAAAGACACTTACTCCTTGGAAGGAAAGTTATGACCAATCTAGACAGCATATTAAAAAGCAGAGACATTACTTTGCCAGCAAAGGTCCATCTAGTCAAGGCTATGGTTTTTCCAGTAGTCATGTATGGATGTGAGAGTTGGACTGTGAAGAAAGCTGAGCGCCAAAGAATTGATGCTTTTGAACTGTGGAGTTGGAGAAGACTCTTGAGAGTCCCCTGGACTGAAAGGAGATCCAACCAGTCCATCCTAAAGGAGATCAATGCTGAGTGTTCATTGGAAGGACTGATGTTGAAGCTGAAACTCCAATACTTTGGTCACCTGATGCAAAGAGGCTGACTTGTTTGAAAAGACCCTGATGCTGGGAAAGATTGAAGGCAGGAGGAGAAGGGGACAGCAGAAGATGAGATGGTTGGATGGCATCACTGACTCAATGGACATGAGTTTGGGTAAACTCCGGGAGTTGGTGAAGGACAGGGAGGTCTGGTGTGCTGTGATCCATGGGGTCACAAAGAGTCGGACACAACTGAGTGACTGAACTGAAAGGCTATAAAAACATCCATAATATTTGACCTCACTTCTGGAATCTATTCTAAGAAAATAATCCATTATTACAATATAAACTAACAGATACACATACACAAACGCTGTAAACAGAAAACAACTCTAAATACCAAGAGGTTAAGCAAATTTCATCTACTGAATGAAATATTACTCAATTATTCCATAAATTTAAAGACTCTAGTAACATCCAACCACAATGTTAACAGAAAAGCATAATGCAAAACTGTACATATATTAAAACATAATGAAGCAAAAATGTATGTAATTATACTCATTTATTAAACACTGCTGCTAAGTCACTTCAGTCATGGCCAACTCTGTGTGACCCATAGACGGCAGCCCACCAGGCTCCCCCACCCCTGGGATTCTCCAGGCAAGAACACTGGAGTGGGTTGCCATTTCCTTCTCCAATGCATGAAAGTGAAAAGTGAAAGGGAAGTCGCTCAGTCGTGTCCGACCCTTAGCGACCCCATGGACTGGAGCCTACCAGGCTCCTCTGTCCATGGGATTTTCCAGGCAAGAGTACTGGAGTGGGGTGCCACTGCCTTCTCCGTATTAAACACTGAACAAATGTATATTATGCACCATGCACTTTTCTGGTTATTGAGATAAAATTCATGCATTCATGAAGCTTGTTGTCCCAGTGGTTTTGTATACAGCAATATTTGAAAGGAAATACACAAAATCAACAGCTGTTAGGGTAGAAACATGATGGATAATTCTTTTCACCTCATTTTCAAATTTCTGCCAATAGTATATAGTCTTTATAATTTAAAGATCTCAGGAAATGTAAAACAAAGGCAAGGGATTTTAACTCACCTTTTAATGTTAGATAATTCTTTCTTAGTGTTTTTACTTCTTGTCTGAAACAACGGGAGAAACCAAAGTACCAAATTAACATACGTACTGAAATTTGCTTAAAAGCTTGGATTTACCCTCCCAAGTGATACCTTGCTCATTTCTGCCCAAGCCTGCAAAAATCCTTTGAATAGTTCATTGTCATCATCTCGATTTTCAGGAGTCATTTCTAAAGGCCCAGGAGGTATCAAAGGCTGTTATAAAAAATAAGAAAAGAAAAAAAAACTTGGTTGTCACTCTGCCTTAGAATTCAAGCTTGAGGTTTCTCTTTACTTTCAATATCCACTAAGGGGTGACATATAGTTAGCAATCAAAAACAGTTGTTCAGTGAATGAATGCCAAATATCCTGTAAAGTAAAAACATGTATTATCTCATTTAATTCCCTTAACAATCCAGTGAATGAGATATCACATTTCAAAGACAGTGGAATGAAACAGAGAAGTTAATTTGTCCAAAGTTACACTGCCCATAAATAGAGTTGCTTGGAATTGATTCAAATCAGTTCAATTTCATTACTCAAGTTATTACTCTGTATCATTTTTTATATCAGGGATATGTTATAACCAACAGTGTGCTTTATTGAATGAGAAAAGAATAGACCAGAAAATACAAAAGTACATCATATGTAGTAAGGGTTAAGTATCATTTCACAAAAGGTTTGTTTCAGTTTTGTGTGTGTGTGTGCGCGCGCGCATACGTGCACACAGAGTGGATTCAATGTAAGTTATTTCTTATCATGGATGCATAAAGGCTTCAAAAAATGAGCTACTCTCTCCGTAGCAACTTAATTTCCAATTAGCTCTCAAAGCACCAGGCTAATGAGTACTATCTTCCAAGTTATAATTAAGCACTTAGATATAAAGTATTTAAAAAGTAGATGCTCCTGAATAAAAAATAATCTTACTCAGACAATAAATTTGGTAAATAAAACTCTTTCCAGTCACTGACAGCATAAATTAAACCACAACATAGGACCTCCATCATTATTATCACATATTATTAATATTACCATTTATTGCTTAGTAAGTAATATAATACATTCAATATAATGTAAGAACCTTTATCCCTCATACTACCCCTTGTGAGAGGTTTCTGTTATTGTTGCTATTTTAAAAATAGGGAAACTGGGGCTCAGAATGGCTAAGCCATTTACCCACAATCCGACATAGGTAAGTCTGCAGAAGTATATAATCTGGTCTTTCATGAGTTTGAAATCTTACTCATTAAACCATATTAGTTAGTTAGTTCAGTCACTCAGTCGTGTCCGACTCTTTGTGACCCCATGAACTGCAGCACGCCAGGCCTCCCTGTCCATCACCAACTCCTGGAGTCCACCCAAACCCATGTCCATTGAGTTGGTGATGCCATCCAACCATGTTAAACCATATAACAGTCAAGTATTAATGAAGTACAAATTAAACATACTTTACTGACTTTTTACTCTATTTTCAAACACTTCAAATTTTTCAGTATTTTATTGATTTAATATATTATATTTGCACTCTTTCTTACATTTTCATCTACTTCTAATTCGGTCTGGGTTGGGGCTGCTGGCAATGGGACTCCTGAAGGATCAACTTTTAGTAATCGCATTGACCTTCTACATCCAGTTCCATTTTCTTTTTTCTTGGGTTTCTTCCTAAGGAGTGGAAGGAAAACCATGTTATACTCATAAATGAGTTATATGTATTTATTACTACCAAGGAAAAAACTTCTAGTAGTGTATCTCACACATATAGTCAAACACTGCAAAGATATATATACATACCTACACTAATTTTAATTTAAAGTTTGGAAACACGTAACTATTCACTATGAGGAGGTAAGGGATATTAAATTAAGACATACATATTTAGTCAACTATTAAGCAGCCATAAAAAAGAATGAAATAGATCTCTATGTGCGACGACATGAACCCTAAGATATAAGATGCAAAAGAGAAGGTACAGTGTATGTTGAATATGGTTACATTTGCTTTTTCACAAAATACATACATGTACATTTGTAACTGGTGAGATTACCAATGGAAGAATATCCATGAAAATATTAACAGTGGATTACTCTAGGAAGAAGGGTGGAGAACTAAGGTCCAAACTTACAAAAAAAAAAAAAAAAAGACAACTATTTCATTGCATTTGCTTCCATACAGTTTACCTTGTAAAATCATAGATACCCTACTTTTTATTATTTTTTCATTTAAAAAAGTAGTTCAGAGGCTTCCATGGTTGACTCAGTGGTGGGGAATACACATGCCAATGCAGGGACGGAGGTTCAATCCCTGGTTTGGGAAGATTCCACCTGCTATGCAACAACCAAGCCTGTGTCCTGCAACTATTAAAGCTCACAGCCTAGAGCCTGTTAATTGCAATTACTGAACTCATGAACCAAGACAACTGAACTCACGTACTCCAAAATACATGCTCTGTAACAAGAGAAAAAAAAAAACCTGTGCACAACAAAGACCCAGCACGGCCAATAAATGAATAAATAAATAAAATTAAAATTAAGCAATTATGAAATAAAAACAATGTGCTTTTGGACTTCCCTAGAGGTACAGTGGGTAAGAATTCCTCCTGACAACACAGGGTATACGGGTTGGATCCCTGCTCAAGGGAGATTTCACGCCGCAGAGAAAGAAACTAAGCCTGTGTGCCACAACTACTGAGCCCACGTGCCGCAACTACTGGAGCCTGCTTGCCAAAAGTCTAGGCTCCACAAGAGAAGCCACCACAAACAGACGCACACACACCACAGCAAAGAACAGACCCTACTCACAGCAACTGGAAAAAAGCCTGCCCAGCAACAAAGACCCAGCACAGCCAGAAGTAAATAGACTAAATAAAACTATGAAAAAATAAGTATCACCAGCCAAAGTTAATTTTTAAAAACAGTTCAGAACTACCCTGGTGCCTTTTTGTCCGACATCTTAGCAAGGCAGCAGTGGTTGCAGCTGCTCTCCGGGCTTCGCTATGCCACCCAAGGACGACAAGAAGAAAGATGCCGGAAAGTCGGCCAAGAAAGACAAAGATCCAGTGAACAAAGCTGGGGGCAAGGCCAAAAAGAAGTGATCCAAAGGCTAAGTTCAGGACAAGCTCAATAACCTAGTCTTGTTTGACAAAGCAACATATGACAAACTCTGTAAAGAAGTTCCCAACTATAAGCTTGTAACTCCAGGTGTGGTCTCTGAGAGACTGAAGATTCGTGGTTCCCTGGCCAGAGTGGCCCTTCAGGAACTCCTTAGTAAAGGACTTATTCAACTGGTTTCAAAGCACAGAGCTCAAGTGATTTACACCAGAAACACCAAGGGTGGAGATGCCCCAGCTGCTGGTGAAGATGCATGAACAGGTCCCACCAGCTGTACATTTTGAAAAATAAAGCTTTGTTAAATTAAAAAAAAAAAAAAAAAGAACTACTCTGGTGATACACTGGTTAAGAATCCATCTGCCAAACAAGGGCACACGGGTTCCATCCCTGGTCTGGGAAGAGTCAACATGCCACGGAACAAGTAAGCCCACGTGCTGTCACTCCTGAAGCTCTCGCTCTAGAGCCGGAGTTCCAACAACTAAGCCCACGTGCCACAGCTCCTGAGCCAGCGTGACCAACAGCCCAAATTCTGCAACAACAGAAGCCAATGCAATGATAAGATCACGCACCACAACTAGAGAGTAGCCCCCGCTCTCAGAAACTAGACCCAAAAAAGCCAGGGCAAAGAAACAAACATCCAGCAGAGTCATAAGTAAATAATAAATAAAATAAATAGACAACATGCTGCAATCATGAAATAAAAACAATGTGCTTTTGGACGTCCCTTGTGGTTCAGCAGATAAGAATGTTCCTCCCAATGCAGGGAACATGGGTTCAATCCCGACTCCAGGAAGACTCCAGAGCAACTAAGCCTGTGAGCCACAACTACTGAGCCCCCTTGCCGCAACTACTGAAGCCCACTTATCAAGAGCCCACATGCCTAAACTACTAAGAGTTACAAATTCCAGTTCCAAGGCTAAGACTCCACGCTCCCAATATATGGGGCCAAGGTTCAGTCCCTGGTCAGGGAATGAGAATCCACACACCACAACTAAAAGATCCCACATGGACAACTAAGATCCAGTGCAGCCAATTAAATAATAAAAATAAAATAAGTATTTTTAAAAACCAAAAGACAAACTCCGGGGAAAACTAGACAGCTACAGATAAAATTATGAAATTAGAACATTTTGTCATAACCATATACAAAAATAGACTCAAAATGGATTAAAGACTTTAATATAAGACCTGAAACCATAAAACTCCTAGATGAAAACATAGGTAGTACACTCTTTGACAGTGGTCTTGGAAATATTTTTTAGATATGTCTCCTCAGGCAAGGGCAGCAAAAGCAAAAAATAAAATGCAACCTAATGAAACTTAAAAGCTTTTACACAGCAAAGGAAACCAACAAAATGAAAATGCAACCGACTGAAGGAAAGATTTTTGAAAATGATATAAACGGTTAATATGTGGGGACTTCCCTAGCAGTCCAGTAGTTGGTTAAGACTCCAAGCTTCCATTGCAAGGGACATAGGTTCAATCCCTTGGGGAACTAAGATCCTGCATGCCATAGGGCACAGTCAAATAAAAAGGTTAATTTCCAAAATATATGAACAGCTTACACAATTTAATATATTTTAAAAAATCTGATTAAACAATAGGCAGAGGATCTGAACAGGCATTTTTCCAAGGGAGAAATACAGATGGTCAACAAGCATAAATTAAAAGATCAGAACTACCATATGATCCAGCAATTCCACTTCTAGGTACTTATGCAAAGAAAACAAAAACACTAGTTCAAAAAGATACATGCACCCCAACATTCATAGTAGCATTTTTTATAACAGCCCAGTTATGAAAGCAACCTAAAGGTCCATCAACAGATGAGTGGATACACACACACACACACACACACGAATACTACTTAGCCATGAAAAAGAACAAAGTTTTGCCATTTGCAACATGACTGAATCTGGAGGGTAGTATGCTTGATGAAATAAATCAGACAGAAAAAGACAAATACTGTGTGTTATCACTTACACATGGAATTTAAAACATAAAATGAATGAATATAACAAAACAGAAACACACTGACAGATACAGAGAACAAATTACTGGTTACTGGTAAGGAGAAGGAAGAGAGGAGGAGGAATATAAGGGTACGGGAGTAAGAGGTAGAAACGACTTTGTAAAAATTAAGCTGTAAGCATATATTTATAGCACAGGAAATAGAGCCAATATTTTATAATAACTATAAAAGGAGTATAATCTATAAGAATTTTAAATGACTATGTTGTACACCTGAAACTAATACTGTAAATAAACTATACCTCTATTTTTTAATTAAAAATAAAAATAATTTTAAAAAAGATATGCCACAGAACAAACAAAAACAAACCAGGGTGGTCCACACAAAAACCTACACATATGTTTATAGGAGCTTTGCTCACAACTTGCCAGACTGGGAAGCAACCAAGATATCCTTCAACAGACCAATGGACAAATAAACTGGGGTATTTCCAGACAACAGAAAATTCAGTTCAGTCAGTCAGTGTCCAACTCTTTGCGACCCCACTGACTGTAGCACACCAGGCTTCCCTGTCCATCACCAACTCCCGGAGCTTGCTCAAACTCACGTCCATCAACTCAGTGATGCCATTCACCTATCTCATCCTCTGTTGTCCCCTTCTCCTACTGCCTTCAATCTTTCCCAGCATCAGGATCTTTTCCAGTGAGTCAGTTCTTCGCATCAGGTGGCCAAAGCATTGGAATTTCAGCACCAGTCCTTCCAATGAATATCTAGGGTCGATGTCCTTTAGGATTGACTGCTTTAATCTCCTTGCTGTCCAAGGGACTCTCAAGAATCTTCTCCAATATCACATTTCAAAAGCATCAATTCTTCGTCGCTCAGCTTTCTTCACAGTCCAACTCTCACACCTATACATGACTACTGGAAAAACATAGCCTTGACTAGACGAAACTTTGTTGGCAAAGTAATGTCTCTGCTTTTGAATATGTAGTCTAGGTTGGTCATAACTTTTCTTCCAAGAAGCAAGCATCTTTTAATTTCATAGCTGCAGTCACCATCTGCAGTGATTTTGGAGCCCCAAAAAATAGTCTCTTACTGTTTCCATTGTTTCCCCATCTATTTGCCGTGAAGTGATGAGACCAGATGCCATGATCTTCATTTTTTGAATGTTGAGTTTTAAGCCAGCTTTTTCACTCTCCTTTTTCACTTTCATCAAGAGGCTCTTTAATTCTTCTTCACATTCTGCCATAAGGGTGGTGTCATCTGCGTATGTGAGGTTATTGATATTTCTCCTGGCAATCTTGATTCCAGCTTGTGCTTCATTCAGCCCAGCATTTTGCATTACGTACTCTGCATATAAGTTATATAAGCAAGATGACAATACACAGCCTTTCCGTTCAGTTGCTCAGTCGTGTCCAACTCGTTGCGACACCATGAATCGCAGCAGGCCAGGCCTCCCTGTCCATCACCAACTCCCAGAGTTCACTCAGACTCACGTCCATGGAGTCAGTGATGCCATCCAGCCATCTCATCCTCTGTCGTCCCCTTCTCCTCCTGCCCCCAATCGCTCCCAGCATCAGTCTTTTCCAATAAGTCAACTCTTCGCATGAGGTGGCCAAAGTACTAGAGTTTCAGCTTTAGCATCATTCCTTCCAAAGAATTCCCAGGGCTGACCTCCTTCAGAATGGACTGGCTGGATCTCCTTGCAGTCCAAGGGACTCTCAAGAGTCTTCTCCAACACCACAGTTCAAAAGCATCAATTCTTCGGCACTCAGCCTTCTTCACAGTCCAACTCTTACATCCATACATGACCACAGGAAAAACCATAGCCTTGACTAGACAGACCTTAGTCAGCAATGTCTTTGCTTTTGAATATACTATCTAGGTTGGTCATAACTTTTCTTCCAAGGAGGAAGCATCTTTTAATTTCATGGCTGCAATCACGATCTGCAGTGATTTTGGAGCCCCCTAAAATAAAGTCTGACACTGTTTCCATTGTTTCCCCATCTATTTCCCATGAAGTGATGGGACCAGATGCCATGAGCTTAGTTTTCTGAATGTTGAGCTTTAGGCCAACTTTTTCACTCTCCTCTTTCACTTTCACCAAGAGGCTTTTTAGTTCCTCTTCACTTTCTGTCATAAGGGTGGTATCATCTGCATATCTGAGGTGATTGATATTTCTCCTGGCAATCTTGATTCCAGCTTGTGTTTCTTCCAGTCCAGCGTTTCTCATGATCTACTCTGCATAGAAGTTAAATAAGCAGGGTGACAATATACAGCCTTGACGTACTCCTTGTCCTATTTGGAACCAGTCTGTTGTTCCATGTCCAGTTCTAACTGTTGCTTCCTGACCTGCATACAGATTTCTCAAGAGGTAGGTCAGGTGGTCTGGTATTCCCATCTCTTTCAGAATTTTCCACAGTTTATTGTGATCCACACAGTCAAAGGCTTTGGCATAGTCACTAAAGCAGAAATAAATGTTTTTCTGGAACTCTCTTGCTTTTTCCATGATCCAGCGGATGTTGGCAATTTGATATCTGGTTCCTCTGCCTTTTCTAAAACCAGCTTGAACATCTGGAACTTCACGGTTCATGTATTGCTGAAGCCTGGCTTGGAGAATTTTGAGCATTACTTTACTAGCATGTGAGATGAGTGCAATTGTGCAGTAGTTTGAGCATTCTCTGGCATTGCCTTTCTTTGGGATTGGAATGAAAACTGACCTTTTACAGTCCTGTGGCCACTGCTGAGTTTTCCAAATTTGCTGGCACATTGAGTGCAGCACTTTAACAGCATCATCTTTCAGGAACTGAAACAGCTCAACTGAAATTCCATCACCTCCACTAGCTTTGTTCGTAGGGATGCTTTCCAAGGCCCACTTGACTTCACATTCCAATGTCTGGCTCTAGATGAGTGATCACATCGTCATGATTATCTGGGTCGTGAAGATCTTTTTTGTACAGTTCTTCTGTGTATTCTTGCCACCTCTTCTTAATATCTTCTGCTTCTGTTAGGTCCAGACCATTTCTGTCCTTTATCGAGCTACCCCACGTCCGAGGCCAGGGGCGGCGGCTGAGAGAAGCTACCCCACATCTGAGGTCAGTGGCGGCTGGGAGGAGACACCCCAACTCCAAGGTCAGGGGCGGCAGCCGAGAGGAGCTACCCTACGTCTGAGGCCAGGGGAGGCGGCCAAGAGGAGCTACCCTGCGTCCGAGGTCAGGGGTGGCCGGGTAGAAGCCACCTCGCGCCGGAGGCCAGGGGCGGTGGCCCTGAAGAGCCACCCCGTGCCCAAGGCCAGGGGCAGCGGCCAGGAGGAGCCACCCCGAAGCTGGAGGCCAGTGGCAGCGCCTGAGGCCAAGGGCGGTGGCCGGCGCAGGAGGGCCTAGAGGAGCTATCCCACATTGAAGGTCAGGAAGGGCAATGGTAAGGAGATACCCCTCGTCCAAGGTAAGGAGCAGTGGCTGTGCTTTGCTGGAGCAGCCGTGAAGAGATACCCCATGCCCAAGGTAAGAGAAACGTCAACTTTACAGATAAGGAAAGAAAGATTATATAAACTGTCCAAAGTTAATACCACAGTTATAAGTTGCTAAATTGAAACTTGAAATCAAGTTTGCCAAATTTCAAAAGTTATGCTCTTTTTTCTATGTAACTGCTGCTCTAGCTGCTGGATACTACTCTTTATACAACTACTAAGTGCTGGAACTTTGTGACTTAGGTGATTTAGGGAAAAAAAATCACTCATCTTTGCTTATAAAATAATATACAAAGGGAAGTCAGATCCCACATGCCACAGTGAGCAGCAGCCAAAAATATACAGATGTATGCAAATATAAAGCTAATGATCAACTGACAACAGCACAGCTGCTATTATCTTTCAGTGTCAAACACTTGTTTGTTCCTCTTGTAACAATTTTTCACACTTGCAAATACCTGGTCATAATTAAAGGTTCAGGTTTTCTCAAGCTAGTTGACCTATACCAGAATCAAATCAATTAAATGATGTTACATTAGCATCTAGTACTAAAACAATGATTTAATGATGCCAAGATTTTCAGTTTCTTCATTTATACATAAGTATTAAAATGCAGAGAAGAGAACCTAAGGCACCGTGGAGGTCAAATCCTGAAGCTTCCACTTCAAAGCTGATTTTTTTTTAACCTTTTTATTTTTTGGCCACGCCACATGGGATGTGGGCTATTAGTTCCCCAATCAGGGATCGAACCAGCACCCCCCGCATTGGAAATGGGGAGGTTCTTAACCACTGGACTGCTGGGGAAGTCTTTAAGAGCTACTCTGACCTTGAGCAAATGACTTTACCTCTTTGAGTCTGTTTTATATCTCACAAAATTTTTGCCAGATTTAAATGAGATAATATAGGATGTTAGGTCCTATAGATAATATAGGACCTAAAAAAATTTTAGGTCACTGCATTGTATTTCAGAGAAGGAAATGGCAACCCACTTCAGTATTCTTGCCTGGAGACTCCCAGACAGCAAAGCCTGTGTCCCTGGGGTCGCAAAGACTGGGGCACGACTGAAGCGACTTAGCATGCATGCATGGTATTTCACAGATGTGCAACAAATGTTCATTTCCTTCCTATATTCTAGGAATGGGAAAGAAAAAAACAAAAAAATAAAGTAGAGGAATCTTTAAAAACAGTTTTTTTAGGGAAAAATAACAACAATTTAGTGGTAAAAAAAGATTTATCTCAGAGTTCCCTGGTGGTACAGTGGATAAGAATCCACCTGCCAACGCAGGGGACATGGGTTCGATCCCTGGTCCAAGAAGATTCCGCATGCCATGGAGTAACCAAAGCCCGGGCGCCACAACTACTGAAGCCTGTGTGCCTGGTACCCATGTTCTGCAACAAGAGACGCCACTGCAATGAAACACTCATGCACTGCACCTAGGGAATAGCCCGTGCTTGCCACAATTAGAGAAAGCCCACGTGGCAATGAAGACCCAGTACAACCCAAAAATATTATAACTATTTTTAAAAAAAGATTTCCCTCCATTAGCAGCGTAATAAATATAAATAAAATTCAGTCCTCAAGATTTTATTTCCTCTACAGTCCTTTGATGACGATGAGAACTTTAGAGTTATTAAAAGGTAGTATTCCCTCAGAGATATAAACGATTAAACCAAACTACTGTTTCTGATCTGCTACTTATTGTACTATGTAGAACCATTTTTTCAAATTATAAAACAACTCAGCAATAATATCATGGTATAGGAAATGTAAACCCCATCTTTTACCTTTTGGATTCAGGAGGCTGTCTCTTCTTTATCATTTCTCGGAGCCTTGCAGCTGACTATAAAATACACAAAACATAATACATGTAAAAATACTATCATATAAAAAAAAATACTGTAACTACATAGCTTACCTTCTAAAACATTTGAGTATCTGCTACTATATGCACACTAAGCCAAGATCTATACAGGAAGTAAAGAACCTTGAGATGTGACAACTGCTCCTGGCAGTAGACATGAGACAAATACACTATCAATAATAAAGAGAAGTATATAATACTATCTAAAGTACTGACATTCTGATTCCTGGGCCCAGGCTACTAACAAGTTTACATAAGTAAACATTTATTAAATATACTATTACAAATTTCCAAGTTTAACTTCTACTTCAGGCAACCCTTTGTGGGTGTTTTCCAGAAAAGTTACAGGTTATACTTCCATAAATCAATAGTAATTTCTGTTAACTAAAGTCAAAATCAGAGATACTTTTGTCTCCATTTCTGATGAATTTTCAACTGTTAGTGAGTGACTCAGCAATTTAGTGCCTTATATTAACTCACCCTCCCTCCTCAAGATGCAAATACACACTGAATATTTAGGAATCCGGTATGCCCAGAAACTATTTAGTAAAGCCAAGGGTTTAATGTATTTTGGGGGGAAACATCACACACCCTCCTGTACAGCTCTTCGCACACACACAGAAGCTTGACCGCAGTGTGAAGACCTCCAATGTAAATTATACCTTTAGTAATAATGATTAGAAAACATTAGCATACTTATGGCCATTAACCCTTAAAGCTTCCAATACTAACCATATTCTCTATTCTTTTTTTCAATTTTGGCCTGGCCTCGAGGAGTGTGGGGTCTTAGCTCCCTGACCAGGGATAGAAAGGAGTGAGGGGAAGCTTCCAATTACAGCTTTAATACAACAGTTTAAAAAAAAAAAAAAAAGTCTTTGGAATCAATAAAATACAGCAAACTGTATTAAGTGTAAATCTTGCTAATTTTACCCACCCTCATTTGACACTATGAAACTTGATACTATGAGTATTTTATTGACCTACTAGCAAGAGGAATAGTATCTCAGTTCAGATTAGAAACTTCAAACAAACCTCAGACAACTGAAGAGAAGCAAAAAAGTTTGCATTTTCTGATATGTTCTTCAGTCTCTTCCTTTCGTACGGTGACAGTTCTGAAAAATCATCCTATAAAATCACACCAAAAAGATTCTGTTATTTACATAATCCACAGCAGAAATACCTCACAAAACTAGTTGTTGTATTCTCCACCTGTATATGTTCCTTCAAATTGCACCTACTATGGTTATTTTATGTTACCTTACCGAACAGCATATAAACTTTGCCGCATTGGATACTGATACAAAGAGTTTGGGTTTGGGATAATTGCAGGATATATGCACTGCTTCCCAATTAAATAACAAGCGATCTGATATCAGAAGTCAAGTAGGATAGCCCAATAGCACATTACTTTCTACAGGCCCTTAACTGTATTGTTTCACAAAGTGACCTTTTTATTAAACAAAACAAGAAAGAACTCAAAACCAGAAATTTTAAAATTCACTGAGATGATTAAAGAAATTCAATAAAAAAGAGAATCACATGAGCAGAAAAGACAGTTTTAAACTAGAGAAGCTTAGAGGTCCAATATCCAACTAAAATAGTTACTGTGGGCGGGGGGAGGGGAAGGAACAGAGAAAATGGAGGAGAGAAAATCATTAGAGAAATAACACAAGAAAGCTTCTCAAAATGGAAGAAATGAGCTTCCAGATTAAAAGGGCCCAACGTGTATACAACACAATGAATGAAAACAAGACTCAAGCCCAGGCATATCATCACAAAATTTGTCAATACCTGAAGATGAGTGAAATAAAGAGAAGATCCCAAAAGTTTGCAGAGGGAAAAACAGACCACAAAGAACCAAGAATGATAACGTCACAATATCCAGGAAGCTAGAAGACAAAGGAAGAATATGTTAAAAATGTTAAGGAAAAATTATTTTCAACTTACAATTCTAAATCCAATAATGCCAACAATCAAATGTAAAGCATACAGACTTTTTCAGACATGCAAACAATCTGTCGGGCTGCCCAGGTGGTGCGAGTGTTGAAAAATCCACCTGCCAATGCAGCAGATGCAAGAGACCCAGGTTCAATCCTTGGGCTGGGAAGATCACCTGGAGAAGGAAAAGGCAACCCACTCCAGTATCCTTACCTGAAAAAATCCCATGGACAGAGGAGCCTGGCAGGCTACAGTCCATGCGGTCACAAAGAGCTGGACATGACACCGCAACTCAACAACCACCACATATGGAATTACCTTTGTGTGAAACTAAGGTCATGGCATCCAGTCCCAACACTTCATGGCAAACAGATGGTGAAAAAAGTGGAAACAGTGACAGATTCTATTTTCTTGGTCTCTAAAATCACTGTGGATGGTGACTATAACCATGAAATTAAAAGACTCTTGCTCCTTGGAAGAAAAGCTATGACAAACCTAGACATCGTATTAAAAAGCAGAGACATTACTTTGCCGACAAAGGTCCATATAGTAAAAGCTATGGTTTTTCCAGTAGTCATGTACAGATGTAAGAGTAGGACCATAAAGAAGGCTGAGCACTGAAAACTTGATGCTTTCAAACTGCGGTGCTGGAGAAGACTCTTGAGAGTCCTTTGGACTGCAAGGAGATCAATCTAGTCCATCCTAAAGGAAATCAACTCTGAATAGTCACTGGAAGGACTGATGCTGAAGCTCCAATACTTTGGCCACCTGATGCAAAGAGCTGACTCACTGGAAAAGACCCTGATTCTGGGAAAGACTGAAGGCAGGAGGAGAAGCAGGCAGCAGAGAATGAGATGGTTAAATAGCACATCACTGACTCAACGGACATGAGTCTGAGCAAACTTCAGGAGACAGTTAAGGACAGAGAATCCTAGCATGCTGCAGTTCATGGGGTTGCAAAGAGCCGGACATGAACAACTGAACAACAACAAATATATATACACACATACAGAATTATGACTTACTATGACCAAAATGAAGATTTTTATCACACACATAATAGTGACAGCAAAGGTGAATGGTTATTTTGTCATTGCCTTGAACAATGCCTCTCAGATGAAAACATTACCACCATCGTCATCAGGGACTTCCTAAGAATCTATCTTAAAATGCTGCATTTGGAGATCAAAGGAACAAAATTTAAATGATTCTTATTACCACAGGAAAAAATAAGAAAATTTATTAAGAAAAATCAGACTTTCTTCGAGGTATGCATCATTCCAACTATTCTCACCCATTACCTGTCCCTCCAGAACTTGCAACATCAAAGACCAAGCAAAGAATATCAAAGCAGACTCTCAAAGTAAATATATTATAGAAAACAGAAATGTTTTTAATCCCATTAATGTTTTATCTTCAGAGACACTTGAGCAGTTACTGCCTATATAAAATAAGAGGGAAAATGCTACCTTTAGAAAACAAAAGAAGAAAAATAACTTGAATTAAAAATGTGCTGATGCCAAAAATTTACCAGCTGTATGAACACATATATAATGTTATCCAAATGATAAAAGTGTAGAGATGGAAAACAAATCAGTGGTTGCCAGGGGTTAAGGCTTGTGGGAAGGAGGGCCATGGACTTAATTATAATGGGGTAGTCTAAAGGAGATCTTCGCAGAGATGGAACAGTTCTGTATCACAATTGTGCTGGTGGTTACATGGATCTACACAGGTGATAAAATGATATAGAACGGGACACACACCTAGTACCAATATGAATTTCCAGGTTTTGACACTGCAATGCAGTTATTTAGGATGTACTCACGGGGGGAAATTTCCTGGTTGCCTAGTGGTTAGGACTCTGCACTGTCACTGCACTGGTTCAATTCATGGCCAGGGAACTAAGATGAGACAAGCTGTGCAGCACAGCCAAAAAAGTTAATTAATTGATAAAAAATAAAATAAGATGTACTCATTGGGGAAAAACTGGGTGAAGGGTAAATGAGACCACTCTGTACTATTTTTGCAAATTCCTATGAATCTGTTAAGCACTTTGAAATAAAAATCTTAAGAAATATACGTTTCTCAGCTAACATCATACTTAACAGTGAAAGACTGAAAGCTTTTCCCCTAAACTCAGGAACAAGATAAATACGTCTGCTCTCACCACTTCTATTCAACACTGTACTGGAAGTTCTAGCCAGGGCAATTAAGCAAAAAAGGAAATAAAAAGACATCCAGATTGGAAAGGAAGAAATATAACAATCTTTACTGCCAATGACGTGATCTTATATGTAGAAAATCTTAAAGAATCCACACACAAAAAAAATGAGAGTAAATAATCTCAGCAAAGTTGTAAGATACAAGATCAATATACAAAAATAAGTTGCGTTTCTGGACATTAACAATGAACAATCAGAAAATGAAATTAAGAAAAAAATACCATAATAGTATCAAAAAGAATAATATATTTTGGGGACTTCCCTGGTGGTCCAGTGATTGGGTGTCTGCCTGCCAAACGGATGTGGGTTCCACCCCTCATCCAGGAAGATCCCACAGGCTGCAGAGCAACTAAGCCCTCAAGATATAACAAAGGAAGCCACTGCAATGGGAAGCCCATACACCACAACTATACACAGCCAACAAAGTCCCAGTGCAGCCACAAATATATATAAAACATTTTTTAAAAAGAATATACTTTGACACAAATTTAACCAAAGAAGTGAAAGACCTGTGCACAGAAAATTATAAAACATTGAAAGAAATTAAAGAAAATCTAAATAAGTTGAAAGACAGTTCATACACTGAAATACTTAATATTTTTTAAATGGCAATATTCCCCAAACTGATCTATAGATTCAGTACAATCTCTGTCAAAATTTTAAATGTCATTTTTGCAGATATGGATAAGCTGATCCTAAAATTCATACGTAAATGAAAGGAACCCATAATAGCCAAACCATCTTGAAAAGAATCAAGTTACAAGACACTTCCTGATTTCAAAACTTAGTACAAAGCTACAGTACTTTGGCCACCTGATGCAAAGAACTGACTCATTGGAAAAGACCCTGATGCTGGGAAAGATTGAGGGCAAGAGGAGAAGGGGGTGATAGAGGATGAGAAGTTGGATGGCATCACTGACTCAATGGACATGAGTCTGAGCAAACTCTGGAAGAAAGTGTTGGATGGAAAAGCCTGGTGTGCTGCAGTTCATGGGGTCGCAAAGAGTTGGACACGACTTAGCAACTAAAGAACATTAACAGTATTTAAAAGAGTGTGGTACTGGCATTCAGATAGGCAGATAGATCAACTGAATAAATCTGAGTCTAGAAATAAATCTATACACCTATGGTGAATTAATTTTCATTAAGGAAGTCCAGACCATTCAATGGGAAAGAAGAGTTCTGACAACAAATTGCTCTAGGACAAATGTATATCCACATGCAAAAGTATGAGTTTGGATCCCTATCTCATGTCATATATAAAAATTAACTCAAAATGGATCAAAGACTTAAATTTAAAAGCCAGAACTACAAAACTCTCAGAAGAAAATATATGTATAAATCTCCATCAACCTGGATTTGGCAGTGGTTTCTTAGATATGACATCAAAGCATCAGCAACAAAAGAAAAAATAAACTGGACTCAGATTAAAACTACTGATAACATTTCTAACAATTAAATTTAAGGACTTCCCTGGTGGTCCAGGGGTTGGGAGTCTGTCTGTCAGTACAGGGGACATGGGTTCGATCCCTAGTTCAAGAGGATCCCCCAGGCCATGGAGCAACCAGATCCATGCAACACAACTACGGAAGCCTGTGTGCCTAGAGCCGACGCCCCACAAGAGAAACCACAATGAGAAGCCCATACACAACCAAGAGTAGTCGCCATCTGCCACAACCAGAGAAAGCCCACGCACAGCAACGAAGACCAAAAACGCATAGAGCAGCCAAAAATAAAAATAAATTTTTAAAAATTTAAATTAAAATTCAAAGCGTTTGTACAAAGGACACTGTCAAGAAAGGGAAAACAAAGTCCCAGAATGGGAGAAAATATTTGCAAATAATATATCTAGTAAAGATCCAGTGTCCAGAATATATAAAGAACTCTTACAATTCAACAATAAAAAGACAAAAAAAAAAAAGGACAACTTAATTCTTTTTTAATTTTTTAACTGAAGAATAATTGCTTTACAGAATTTTGTGGTTTCCTGCCATACATCAACAATAATCAGCCATAGGTACATCCACGTCCCCTCCCTCTTGAACTTGCCTCCTACCTCCCTCCCATCCCACCCTTCAGCCTGTCACAGAGTCCATCTGCCTTCCCTGAGTCACACAGCAAAGTCCCATTGACTATCTTTTTTACGTATGGTATTGTAAATTTCCATGTAGCTCTTTCCATACATCTCACCTTCTCCCTCCTCCCGTCCCCCAATATCCATAGGTCTGTTTTCTCTGTCTGTTCCTCCATTGCCACCCTGAAAATAAATTCATCAGTGCCATCTTGCTAGATTCCATATATAGGCGTCAGTATACAATATTTGTATTTCTGACTTACTTCACTCTATAATAGGTTCTAGGTTCATCCACCTCTTTAGAACTGACTCAAATGCGCATGACCTAATTTTTTAAATCGACAAAGGACTTAAATAGACATTTTTCCAAAGTACAAATTGCAAGTATGCACATGTAAAGATGTTCAACATCATTAGTCATTAGAAAAATGCAGATCAAAACCACAATGAGCTGCCACTTCACATCCACTAGTAAGGCTATAACCAAAATAGTTAAGGACATTACGTTAAGTGAAATTAACGGTCACAAAAAGACAAACACTGTATGATTCCACTTATATATGGTACCTATAGTAGTCAAATCCATAGAGACAGAAAGAAGACTGGTTAGGGGCTGAAGAGGTGGGGAATGAGGAGTCTTTTAATGGGTATGGGCACGTGTGCTAAGTCGCTTCAGTCGTGTCCGACTCTCTGCGACATTATGGACTGTAGCCCACCAGGCGCCTCTGTCCCTGGGGATTCCCCAGGCAAGAGTACTGGAATGGGTTGCCACGCTCTTCTCCAGGGGATCTTCCCAGCCCAGGGATCAAACCTGCGTTTCTTACGTCTCCTGCACTGGCAGGCAGGTTCTTCACCACTAGTGGCACCTGGGAAACCCTTATGAGTGAAGTTTCAGTTCTGCAAGATGAAGAGAGTTCTGGTTTTACAGCTATGTACATTTACATAACACTACTGAACTGTACACTTAAAAATGGCAAAGAGGTAAATTCTACATTGTGCATTTTACTTCAATTAAAAATTTTAAATGTTACAAAAGACATAAGTATTGCTGAAGGTATACAGAGATTGGATTTTTTTTATATATACATTGCTATTGGTTATGTAAAAATGGGGCAGTCACTTTGGAAAACAATTTGACAATGCCGCAAAAAGCTAAACACAGTTACCCTATTTCGCTCCAAGGTGTGTGTATGTACCCAATAGAATGGAAAACATCATGTAAAATCTCACAAGTAAATGCTCATGGCAGCATTATTGTTAACAGCAAAAAAAAAAAAAAAAAAAAGTGAAAACAACTCAAATGTCCATCAACTGATGAATGCATAAACAAAATGTGGTATATCCATCCAATGGAATAGTATTTAGCCATGAAAGGAAATGAAGTACCAATACATGCTACATGAATGAACCCTGAAAACATGCTAAATGAAAGAAGCCAGACCAAAAAAGCCATATATTGTATAATTCTACTTATAGGAAATGTCCAGAATAGGCAAATATATAGAGATAGAAAGTAGATAAGTGGTTTTCCAAGGCTGAGAGAGGGGTAAGTGTTTATAGTCACTACTGACAGGTATATAGTTTCTTTTTGGAGTGATAAAAATTTATGAAAATGGATAGTGATGATGGCTACACAGCTTCATGTATATATACAAAAAACACTGAATTATACACTTTAGTATATGTTATGTGAATTGTCTTAATAAATAAATATATGCTTGATGACAGAAACCAGATATTTACATAGTCTCAAAGTATCTTCCTCAAAGCATTCAGTAATTACCAAGGGAAAAATACTAAGTTTACACGGGAATATCCTGGCAGACACCACTGTAGCTAAATGATGAAGGTCAACATCACCAGTAAAATATCAACAACATCATGTACACTCTGATATGAAACACTGAGGAGGGCACCTTCTCTTCTGTGGTATCCTTCCCCAAAATGCAAAATCTTAATCTGATCATGAGAAAATAGCAGATAAACCCAAACTGAGGGCTTCCCAGGTGGCTAAGTGGTAAAGAATCCACTGCCAAAGGAGAAGACTTGGGTTCAATCCCTGGGTCAGGAAGATCCCCTGGAAAAGGTAATGGCAACCCACTCCAGTAATTCTTGCCTGGGAAATCCCATGGACAGAAGAGGCTGACAGGCTACAGTCCATGGGGTCACAAAGGGTCAGACACAACCTACTGACTTAACAACAAAATAAACTGAGGGACATTATATGTCATTGTATGTCTTTGATGTGACAAAAGCCATCCTTCATTTAGAAAGAAATAAGCTTATAAACTAAATACTGTTCCTAAAGCATGGTACCATAATTTTTTACCCCCAAACGATAATTAATGAAAGGGAAGAGAAAAAGAGAATGAAATGTTCTAAAAAAGATGTGAGATCTTTCAGCTTGTCGTAAGAAAATATGCTGAGCACTTAGGACTCTGTTTGACTATCTCCAGTATTCACTATCTCATGTTCTAATTTCTGACCCTGTTTGTTGCTGTTGTTTAGTTGCTAAACCGTGTCTGACTCTTTCGAGACCCCATGAACTGTAGCCTGCCAGGCTTCTCTGTCCAAGGGATTTTCCAGGCAAGAATACTGAAGTGGATTGCCATTTCCTTCTCCAGGGGATCTTCCCGACCCAGGTATTGAACCCGAGTGTCCTGCATTGGCAAGCAGATTCTCTACCGCTGAGCCGTAGGGAGAAGCCCTATTTATTTTACATCAAAACAAAATCTGCTTTATATTAAGCCTCAAATACTCAGAATCTTAGAGTCTAAGAGGCAAAACAGACAATCCAGTCCACTGGCTCTCAAAGTACAGTCCTGGACCAGTCTCTAGGAAGCTATTCTAGACATTCAAATTCAACACTCACTCAAAACTTCTGAATCAGAAACAGGTGGTGAAGCCCTGCAATAGGGTTTTAACAAGCCCCCCAGGTAATTCTAATACAGGCTAAAGTTTGAGACCTACCAATCTTATCTAATTCCCTCATCACAGAAGTGACTTGCTTAAAGGTACAAGGTTTCTTAGGAGTGGCCATGCCTAAAACCTAGGCTTCCAACCCCCAGCCCAATGCATTTCTGACTTAGCCCACACTGTCCCACCACAGGTCCTAGTTCATTACAACACTGCCTCAATTATCCTATCTCCCTTTCCCTACCATCATTTTCTGTTCCAGTTCCATCTACTTCTTACCATGTGACAGGGTCATAAAACTTGTCACTTTAAATGAGGTACAACATTCCTGGTAGGCAATAAGAGCTAAAAGAATTAGATGCTTAATTCCTTAAGCTGACTCGAACTATCATTTCAAACAGAATTAGTGTTTTTCATGTATCTTCTCTACTCGACCATTTGTCTCCTTTAAGTAATTAAGGGAATTATTCAGCACATCAAAGCAGTAAATTAATGGTGATTTTCCCACCTTAACATCAAGAGTTACTCAAGTACCATATGTCCTTTACAAGTCAACTTCTTCTGGTATACTATGCATAAACATGTAAAGGCAAGCAAGACACCATTAAGTAGGAGTAAGCTCAAAAATAAGAGCAGCAAACTGAGAAAGAAAGAGAAGCAAAGTCAATCCTCTCCTTCATAAATCAAAACCAAGAGCCCCCAGCAAAAAAAAAAAAAGACAAATAAAACCAAGGAAATTATCTGTTGTACATTTAAAAAATAAAATTTCACTTAAATATAAATTAGATAATAAAATAATTTAAGCTACAGAGGCCCTTGATAACCGTAGCTTAACAAAACTCCAAATTTTTAAACATGAAAATTTGAATAAGCTAGTAATTAGATCCTTACCAGGCCTGGTGTGGTGTCTTCATCGCTGTCTCCTTCCTGGCTGCTTTCTGTATCAGGACTGAGAACCACTGTATCTGAAGGGCTCTTGAACTGCCACTTGCTTTCAGCATGAACATCCAAGGATGATTTTTGCAGAGTGGATTCTTCCTTGGAAGATGTGGCTTCCATCTTTGGAGTTAAAATCCTTCTGCAAGTTTTCTTTATTTCAGCTTTCTTAGATTTCTTACATGTCACTTCATTGTTAGAATTCTTATCTAATAGAGATTTGGGGCACTTAAGTTGGCCTGTATTGTAGTTACTGAGTGTAAAGGGGACAAGATACACCTTAGCTGTTTTTCCTAAAACTGTAGTCTGTACCGGTCTCAGAGATATATCAGCGATGTTTTGGTTTTCCTTATATTCATTCACCTATTCAGGTCAATAAAGAAAAAGAGAATTAAAATTCCAGGTCCTTAGCCTTTTCTTACTCTTTACAACCCCATAGACTACAGCCCACTGGGTTCCTCAATCCATGGGTTTCTCCAGGCAAGACCACTGGAGTGGGTTGCCATGCCCTCCTCCAGGGTTATCTTCCCAACCCAGGGATTGAACCCACTTCTGTCTCCCGCATTCTCAGGCAGGTTCTTTAGCACTAGCACCACCTGTGAAGTCCCACAGATCTGCGTAAATAAATCTAATTCCTATTTCATAATAACAACATAAATCCCAGCTGACAGCCTGTAAGGAAACTTTTTTCCCTCCAAAATCTAAATACCTAATTCATTACATTAATTATTATACTGGGCACTGACCCATGAGTCTGCCAGACCAATAATAAAAACGACTACAATTTGTTATTGAGGAAACTGAGTAACTGGAATTGTTCCAAAGCGTGGGAAACTGACCAAAATGACCGCAAAAACAAACACAGACTTCCTGATCCCAGCCTGACACTATTTCTGGGGTTACTGACAGGCATCTTCCTTGGGGCTAAGGGCCCAGTTTCCATAGAGGAAAACCAGGACAGGCATCCCCGCTTATCTTTTGAAGCAACACCCGGAAAAACCCAAAACCCGTTACACTGAGAGATGCCCCAAAGAGTAGGAAATAGTTTTGCAGCGAGACGGTGCCGGTTGGCAAGTCCTCCCCGGCCTATGCCAGGCATATCCCTCACGAAGAATGAGGGAGCAACACACCCGAAAGGGACAAGCCGTTTCTCACATTCACCTGAAGTCGCTGTCTGGAGCCCCCCTTCTGCTCAGCCTCCGCGCGGGACCCAGACATCTTTCCGCAGCGCGGCCGCTGGCGTCTTCCCGCCAAGACTGCGGCGAGAGGCGGGGAAGAGTGGAGATGGGAGGGGCGAGGGGGAGCCCTGCGCCCGGGAGGCTCCGGCTCCGCCAGCGAAGGCGGGCGCCGATCCCAGCCGACGGGAGGGGGAAGGGGCACGGGGCGTTACATTCTCGCCTAGGTAGCAAGCTTGCTAGCCTCACCCCAAACTCAAATTCTTTAGGGAAGCGAAGGGACCGAATCGCCATTTTTACCTTGGATCCCGGTGGTTTTTGACGCTGCTGATGCTTGTATCTTACTTTGAAAAACACTTACGCTTCTCCTAAAGAAAAACCACCTCGCCTAGCAATGTGAGCCTGGAAAAGATTTAGGGGCATTTAGTTGCCAGATGAACTAGAGAAGAAATGAAATCAACCTGCAGGCTTTACCTCGACCCGATGGTTCCTTATGATTCCCCGCCCCCGCCACCAGAAAATTATGCCCTATGGCTGTCGTATTCTCCTAGGAAGGGAAGTATTTTGATTCCCCGCCCCCCCCAAGAGCTGATAAGGTGGTTTAAACTTCACCCACCAGTTAACTAAGATTCTAGTGATGGCCTTAAAAAATCCAAGGACAGGAGGACAGTTTTAAATAACTTTTGTATCACAAATCATCATAAATAAGATTTTAGGACAATGTATTTCTTATAGTCATTGCCATATTAAAAGCTGTTTTGTTGTGGTTGTTTTCTATTTTCTGGGTTGCCAAGAGCAGAAAGAATTGCCTTCCCGTCAGATTTACTCCCTCGGGATAGCACAGTTTTGGAGCTGATAAATTTACAATACAAATTTCTATCAACTCTATTTTTACAGTCCTTCGTAGCTCAAAACTTGCGTCCTGCACTGTTCTTTGATTGAGACTTGCCCAATTTTATTTCTTCTCCCAGCTGAGGCCCAATTGTAGAACAGGTGAAACCATTTGAGAAGTAATGCTACTAACAGTACCTTCAGGAAAGTTCCCTTCAGCAATTTTCACTCCTGGACTCAAAAATTACTGATAAAATCACTTTTCACAGCGCCTGATATGTGCCATATTTCTGGACTTCAAGACTTTGCTCACACTGTCCCTTCTCTCCGTACACAGCAGTTATAAAATCTTTTCTACAGTGTTCTACCAACTAGCCTGTTTTTTGTTTTTGTTTTTAAACACGATCCACCTAGAAAATTGGGGCTATTTGTTCCTATTCTATTATAAACCTTTTCGGTTCAGTTCAGTCGCTCAGTCCTGTCCGACTGTTTGCGACCCCATAAATTGCAGCACGCCAGGCCTCCCATTGCTGCTGCTGTTGCTAAGTCACTTCAGTCGTGTCCGACTCTGCGACCCCATGGACTGCAGCCTACCAGGCTTCTCCATCCATGGGATTTTCCAGGCAAAGAGTACTGGAGTGGGGTGCCATTGCCTTCTCCGGGCCTCCCATTAAGACTTACTAAATAAAATTCAAGTTCCTGGAGGACACGAGCCTTTTAACAATATTCCATACTCCTAAAAGAGATCTAAGTGATGTAAACACCAGTGCTTAATAATTACTTACGGACTCATATACAAACATTCCAGCCAGGAATGTTATAATAGGCAGTCTCCAGAAATGGACAGAACTGGAACGCTTAATAGTGTTCGGATTTCAGACACTATTCTAAGCTGCTTGGGGGATTTTTTTTTTTCTTGCCACTGGCCTAAATTACCACCACTTGCCCTCAAGTGACCAAAAAATACCTCACCACAATCCGCTCAGCCTCATCAACTGAGCTAATCAAGTGCTGTTAACGGGATTTCTATTCCGATTAAACTCTAAGCTTTCAAATTTGACAATCTTTACAAACTGCAGTTCATTATCTCCTGAGTTTCATTAATCATCACTACCCTGTAATAGTTGGGTTTAGACCAACCTAACGAACAAAACCTTTACTTGAGACTTCCCTCGTCGCAGGGTCTTAACAGCAAATCCCAGTGGAACCAACTTCCCGCGGGGAAGACGCGTACAAACACTGCGAGACTGAGAACGCCGGGGCAGCCTATGGACATGCGCAGTAACAGACTCCACCTTCTAGTCGTAGGCGTCTAGAAGTCCTCCACAATCCCACAATCCTCTGGTCGTATACTTCCGGTTTTTCTAGCTCAGTCGAAGGTGGTGTTTCTATCAGTCGCGCAGCAGTTTCCAGTGGTCCTAG
The DNA here is from genome assembly GCF_001704415.2 of Capra hircus. Lineage (NCBI taxonomy): Eukaryota > Metazoa > Chordata > Mammalia > Artiodactyla > Bovidae > Capra > Capra hircus. Next base: position 54,943,353 of record NC_030828.1, on the reverse strand, counting down.
GAGAAGAGGGTTTTATCTGTTCCTTGACGTTGTAGCTGTTCACTTTGAAATCAGTCGAGTTTCGGGAGTCACCGCCGCTGTCGTCAACATGTCGGTCCCAAGCTCACTCATGAAACAACCGCCCATTCAGTCAACGGCTGGGGCCGTCCCGGTTCGCAATGAGAAAGGTACTGTGTTGAGCGGTTTTCCAGTCGGATCTTACCTCTTTCGTCAGGATATTCCAAACTTACCCCGGGTCCACCACCTTATCCCCAGCGATCCTTAAGACCCTGCCCCTATTTCTTCGACTTTCCCCGTCAAACTCGGATCCGATCGCGTTGCTACTTAGAACTCATCTCCTTAGTAGAACCTGTGTGCTCTCTCCTCCACCAATAAGTTAAGCTAATATAGTGAATGCCTGCTATTTGCATGGCGTTGTGTGGCATACATTTTGTTGTCCATTGTCTGTTTATGGTGCTTTTATAACTCGTATCATTGTAATTACGTGTCCACCTCCGTCTACTACATCGTAAATCAATAACCTATTTGAGGCAAGAACTCTATCTTAAAACTTTTTATCCCTTTCAGCCATCGTAGTGACTGTATTTGTTAAATTGAATACAAAATGGTGTAAAACAGTGGTGTAAGGAACTCATAGTCTGTAGATGTGAGACATGCAAAAAGAGGCACATTCTGAACAAGTTTATGGTCTTTCCCACCTATAAAACCTGTCACATAGGTGATATAAACGAAATGCTTTGGGAGGACAGAGAAGGAATAATCTCTTCAGATTGGAATATTTAACTTGATCTTTAAAGGATGGGTAGGATTCTAATGAGTGCAGATGGATGAAGGAAAACTGTACTTGTTTGGGGTGTCAGACTGAAAGTCCGAGTTTTTTCAGTAAAGTATTTGGAAAGTAATGTCAGTTCTTTTTATCTTTTAAATATACAGTATCTATCTTTGTGCATTCTGCCTTTTGCTGTTGTTTTTTCCTTAAGTCAGCATGACTTTGGAGAAGTGTCCTTTGGATACCTGAAGATCTTACTCTTTCACTTTAACTGCTTGTTTAGTCGATAAGTCCTGTCTGACTCTGGGACTCCATGGGACTGTAACCCACCAGGTTCCTCTGTCCTTGGGATTTCCCAGGCAAGATTACTGGAGTGGGTTGCCATTTCCTTCTCCAGGGGATCTTCCCTACCCAGGGATAGAACTGGTGTCTCCTTCATTGGCAGGTGGATTCTTAACCTCGGAGCCACCAGAGAAGCCCCTTTACCTGCTTATAAGTTCCATTGTATAATTAAACCACAGTTTGATCCCTGTTGAGGGACATTTAGTTGTCATTTTGTTACTTTTTTCCCTTTTACAAATAGTGCTTAAATATGTCTCTTTAGTGCACTTGTGTAAAAATTTCTACTAGGGTAGTGTGAATCTATGTTGACACATCATTTATCATTCAGTCGGTAGTTTGCATTAAGATTCACTCTGATGTACATTCTATGGATTTGGACAAATGTATCGGGATATATATCCATCATTATGGTATCACACAGTATTTTCACTTAGTAATATGCATTTTAAGTTTCCTGCATGTATTTTCATGGCTTGATAGCTCTTTTTGTTTTGTTGTTGCTGAGTAATATTCCATCATCTGGATGTACCATAGTTTACTTATCCATTCACCTCGTGAAGGACAGCTTGGTTGTTTACAAGTTTTGGCAATTATGAACAAAGCTACAATAGATATCCATGTGCGGGTTTTTGTGTTTTGCTCCTTTGTATAAATACCAAAGAGCAGAAATGAGATCATATGGTAAGAGTATGCTTAGTTTTGTATGAAACCACCAAACTATCTTCCAAAGTGGTTGTGCCATTTTGCATTCCCACCAACAATAAATCAGAGTTCCTGTTGCTCCACATTCTTACCAGCATTTGGTATTGTCAGAGCTCTAGATTTTGGCCATTCTGTGTGTAGCAACATCTCATTGTTGTTTTTTTTTTTAATTTGCATTCCCTGAAGACATATAAGGGCTTCCCAGGTGGCTCAGTGGTTTAAAAAAAATACTGCCAATGAAGAAAACAAAGGTTTGATCCCTTGGTGAGGAAGAGGCCCTGGAGGAGGAAATGGCAGCTCACTCCAGTATTCTTGCCTGGAGAATCCCCATGGACGGAGGAGCCTGGCGGGCTACAGTCCATGGGGTCGCAGAGTCGGACACGACTAAGCCACAGAGCATGCACGAAGACACAAAATGTGGACCATCTTTTCACATACTTATTTGCCATCTGTTTATCTTCTTTGGCAAGGTGTCTGTTAAGGTCTTTTACCTCACCTTGTTCTTCAGAATTGTCTTGGCTCTTTTTGACCTCCTGTTCTTCCATATGATTTTAGAATCAGCCTGGGAACAGCTTTTAATGAAATTACATTAAAATTATAGAGCACAGGTCAGTTCAGTCGCTCAGTCGTGTCCGACTCTTTGCGACCCCATGAATCGCAGCACGCCAGGCTTCCCTGTCCATCACCATCTCCTGGCGTTCACTCAGACTCATGTCCATCAAGTCCGTGATGCCATCCAGCCATCTCATCCTCTGTCGTCCCCTTCTCCTCCTGCCCCCAATCCCTCCCAGCATCAGAGTCTTTTCCAATGAGTCAACTCTTCACATGAGGTGGCCAAAGTACTGGAGCTTCAGCTTTAGCATCATTCCTTCCAAAGAAATCCCAGGGCTGATCTCCTTCAGAATGGACTGGTTGGATCTCCTTGCAGTCCAACAGACTCTCATTTATTGATTTACTCGGGCACAGTTGCCCTCTTCTCATCTTTGAACATGGTACATTTCTTCATTTATTTTGATCTTTTATATCTTTAAAACAATTATATTTTATATTTTTCCTCCTGTAGCCTCACACATCACTTGTTGAATTTATTCCTTAGTATCTTATAGATTAGTTGCTATTGTAAATAGAATTTTCTGTATTTTCTAATTATAGGTAGCCAATGTACAGGTACATTTATTTTTATCTAGCATTTATACACCTTTCTACTTGAATTTTTTAAGCTTCTCTGGTTATCTTGTATTTTCGACATAAGTAATCGTATTGGTTGCAAATTGTAGCAGTTTCTTTCTTTTTAATTCTTACCTTTTATCTCTTTCTTTTCTTATTGCCCTGAAACCATAATACAATGTTGATCAGAAGGTATGATAGGGACAGCCTAACGATGCCTACTGTTTTTTAAAGGAGTGCTTCTAATATTTTATCATTAAATATAATGTTTGCTGGATCTGTTGTTAAGATTGTGTGACTGTAATTATGTAAACTTTAAAAAGTACATTACTTTTCCCCCTGTTAATTTTCTAAGGTTAAGCCATCCTTGTAGTCCTGGGCTAAATTTTAATTATGTCCCTATAGCTTAGAGGGGCTTCTTGGTTAGTTTTTATGTTGCCTGTATCTATGTTTGTAAATGAAGTCCACCTAAAGTTTTCCCTTGAACTGTCCAGCTTGGTTATCCAAGTTGTATTCATCTTAGAAAATGTTTTGCTTAGTTTTCACTGTTTTTCTGTTCATTGGAACTGTTGTAAAAGACGGATAATCTACTCTTGCAGGTTTGGTAGCACATAAGCTAAAAGAAAAGGTAGAAAGAAAGATTAGAAGATGGAGTTATGTGGTAATAGATTATATAAAGACTGCCAGAGAAATATCTTGAGGAACTAAAAGAATGAACACTATTTTAATTTTATATTCCCACTTAAGTCACCCTTACTGTGTGCTGGGCACTGTTACAAATAATTCACTTAAGCATATAGTTAAGGTGGATGTAGTCTCCCTATTAGGAAGGACTTTGTATTGTTTCACTGCCCACCCTTCCTCCACTCATTGTACCCAAGCTAAACTTCATTATCATTAGTTCTGGTGTTCACAGGAATGCCTTCTCATGACTTGGCCTTTGTAGGAAAAAGATGTAGTTGAATAGATGGTTGGGTCAGGGCTCCTTCCCCTGCTTGGACCTGGTTTGCCAGGAATACAGGGCTTTTTTACCTGGAAAGGCCAAGGGTTGAAGGACACTGGGAAAGAGGTTACTGAAACGTAAGTTCTGTTTCTTACCCAGGTGAAATTTCGATGGAAAAAGTGAAGGTGAAACGTTATGTGTCAGGAAAGAGGCCAGACTATGCCCCTATGGAGTCCTCAGATGAGGAGGATGAAGAGTTTCAGTTCATTAAGAAAGCCAAAGAACAAGAAGCAGAGCCCGAGGAACAGGAGGAGGATTCATCTAGTGACCCTCGGCTGCGGCGTTTGCAGAACCGTATTAGTGAAGATGTGGAAGAGAGGTAATGACGAGGGTTATGTTATCCTGGGCGTGAACCCAGCAATAACTGCTAATACTTGAGTCGCACTGCTGTGCACCAGGCACTGTTCCTGGTATATTACTTTAACTAATTGTTGTAATCCACATAATGACTTTATGAGGCTATGATTATCCCCATTTTTACAAGCCAGGAAACTAAAGCAGAGTGGGGTTTGGAAAATGACTCAAGGGGATTGAAAGCACAGATCGCTGGTTGGTTTGTTGTCGGGTCTTTGTCGCACAGAGATGTTTGAGAAATTGATCTTTTCCAGGTAGTTATTCTAAAAGCTAATGAGGAGAAATGATACTGATAAAATAGGAGAAAAGGACTGATGAGTGGTCTCATGTCAGAAAGGGACTCCTTCCAACGAAGGATTTTGTGTATTTTGTATTGACTGAGACATTACCTTACAGAGTAGCCAGAGGTTCCCAACTTTCACAGTTCATGTTCTCAGGAGTTCTTTCACAGAGCCTCTGGGCCCAAACAATTCTCTTTATTTTATTAAGTAGTTAGAGCCAAATGATTTAATAAATATTTATGTCCTAGCAACTTAGGAACTTAAAAACTTTAATACCTATAAAAGAAAAACCATTTTTATTTCATGTTTGCATAACCACAATTACTTAGCTTTGGGGTTTGTGTGCCTCTTGGGCACTACCAACTTCTCAAACCTTGGAGTCACCTTGGCACAGTCACTCATTTCCTGTTCTGTACTGACTTTCATGCAGAACTTGCTTTTTATCACAGCAGCCCAAAAAAAGGTTTATAAAGTCACGATGCCATTGAAAGGAAACATAATGTGATCTGCTGTTAAAACTCAACTACGTTGAGCTTTACAGTATATCCCAGTGCACCCATCTAAGCTTGGCACAGTGCCCCAGCGTGCCTCAGCATACATGTAATGGTTTAGGTCCAACTTGACTATTTCTTCTGACACTTGGAGTTAGTTTCTCTAATCTGCACCTCAGTTTCCTCACCTCAAGGCTTCAGCGCTAGTAAAAGGAAACATCATGTCCTGGCGCTCTGTGACTGAGGAAATGTCCTTTTGGTGAGGCTGGTTTTACAGTCAGACACTGTCTTTCAGATTGGCTCGACATCGGAAAATAGTGGAACCGGAAGTGGTTGGAGAAAGTGACTCCGAAGTAGAAGGGGATCCTTGGCGCATGGAACGAGAAGATAGCAGTGAGGAAGAGGAAGAAGAGATTGATGAAGAGGTATGGTTAAGGAAAGTGGAAAGTTCTTTTGGGGTGGAAGAAGAAATTAGGGCCAGTGCTCCTTTGTTGAGGCCTTAGAAGCACAAGATATCTGCTTTTGGCAGAAGTCTGATCCAGTGCTCCCTGCTTGTTTTGGATAGGATTGAAATAGAGTGGTACTAAGTTGCACATACTCAACCAGAATTTGTTGAGCTTGATGAGGTAAGAATAAAAAGCCACTGCAGTGCACAGGCCATTTGGCTGACTGGCCTGGACATGTAACTTGATAGGAAATAGAACGGCGTCGTGGCATGATGCGCCAAAGAGCACAGGAGAGAAAAAATGAAGAGCTGGAGGTCATGGAGGTGGAAGACGAGGGACGTTCTGGGGAGGAGTCTGAATCAGAGTCTGAGTATGAGGAGTACACAGACAGTGAGGATGAGATGGAGCCTCGCCTTAAGCCAGTCTTCATTCGGAAGTAAGTATGTCACATACCAGGCCTGAATCCACATAATTACTGCTTTCTGGGTCTGAAGACGGAAGCCTCTTTTCTCACTCATGCCCTTCTGAAATGTAGGCACTAAGTAAAAGTCTTCTGTCCAGTGCCCCAGCTCAGCAGACTGTTTGCTGAGGAGTATCTTGGTATTGGGCTTCCCAAGTGGCTCAGCGGGTGAAGAACCCACCTGCCATTGCAGGAGCCATGGGTTTGATCCCTGGATTGGGAAGATCCCCTGGAGGAGGGGATGGCGACCCACTCCAGTATCCTTGCTGAAGAATCCCATGGACAGAGGCGCCTGGCAGGTTACAGTCCATGGGGTCGCAAGGAGTCAGACACAAGTGAAGCGACAGAGCACGCACACACGCATCTTGGTGGCAGTCTGAGTTAGTGTTCACATCTCCTTTCCCACTTAAAGAAAACACACCTGCCAAGGTCTTATATTATTTTAAATACAAAATCAAACTTAAGAGCAAATTCCTATTCCTTTCCTAATGGCTAGAAATCCTACAGTCCAGCAGGTTTCTTGATATTCAGGCAGTTCAAAGATGATGGAATTTTGATGTTCTAAAGACCGGAAATGATTCCCACTTTTAGCTCTTTGCAAATAATAGAGCCAGAGACCATTTGGCTTTGTCTGGTTTGAATGAGACTTGATTTAGGGAACAAGGAGCACTACTCTCAGGACTTTGGGCAATTAACAGGACCTCTGTGCTGCAGGAAGGACCGGGTGACGGTTCAAGAACGTGAGGCTGAAGCATTGAAACAGAAGGAGCTGGAGCAGGAGGCCAAACACATGGCTGAGGAGAGACGCAAGTACACACTCAAGGTGCTGGGCGTGGCTGTGAGGATTGAGTGTGAGGAGTTGTGTGTTTCGGTCTGTCTGAGGGAGAATGAGGAAGTCCAACAGTTGAATTGTTCTCCCTATCCAGATTGTAGAGGAGGAAACCAAGAAAGAGCTGGAGGAGAACAAGCGGTCTCTGGCTGCCCTGGATGCACTCAATACTGATGATGAAAATGATGAGGAGGAATATGAGGCCTGGAAAGTTCGGGAGTTAAAGAGAATCAAGAGGGACAGAGAAGACAGAGAAGCGTGAGTAATGGGATGAGCTTAGAGCTTAACACCACTGGGTGGTCATATTCCTAGTAGGGTAGCTCTTGGGCTCCGCACCTACTGTGAGTTCCATTCTAGCTTTCTTTAGGGTTCCTAGGCTCGGTGTGTTCCCCATAAGTGGAATGTGGCTTATTGTAATAGAATCAAGGAAGAGAAACACATTTTGTCAGTGTTTCTCGCACTAAGAGTGCAGCTGATACTCCCTCTAGTAGTTTCCTAGTAGACACAAACTGGTTACTTGCTGTAATCAGTTTTCTGTTGTTGCGTAACAACCCAACCCAAAAGTAAGTGACTTAAAACAATTATTTATTTCTCACAATTTTGGAGGTTGCTATGCAGTTCCTCTACCACACTCAGTTAGACCAAAATCATCTTGGAGCTGTACCACCCATTCCTAAAAACTACTAGGAATGCCTTTTTTTTTTTTTGAAGAAAAGGGACCTATGACTCTCCACCCCTAAAAAAGGTTGAAACTGCTGCAGTCTAGTTAATGATGGTGACCCTTGGTTTGTGGTATGTAAGCACATTATTTAAAAAATACCAGTCAAGTCTTATACAGAATTAAATTGATTTTTTTTTAAACAAAGAAGGCTCTTCAGGGAAGGGAAATTCGTAATGTTATAAAATCAAGCAGTAGTAGTATGTCTGAACCTCAAAAAAACCAGAATCAACTTTCAGAAGTTTGCAGTACCTGGTCTTGTGAGCGTAATGAAGACTACCTGACCTTTTTATTTATTAAACTTCTGATCTTAATTCCTAACAGATAGTAACTAGAATCTATGAAGATAAATAATGCTTAAAAGGAGGTGGGACTGTGTCATATTCAGATAACTGGGTCTTTATGAAACTAAAATGAAACTAATAAATAGTTTTCATTCTCTGAACAGACTTGAGAAGGAGAAAGCAGAAATTGAACGAATGAGAAACCTAACTGAGGAAGAGAGGCGAGCTGAGCTTCGGGCAAATGGCAAAGTCATTACCAACAAAGCTGTTAAGGGCAAATATAAGTTCCTACAGAAGTATTATCACCGGGGTGCCTTCTTCATGGTAAGAAGTGAAAAGAGACTGGAATAACCTCCCATTTTCCTAGTCCTGGAATGTTACTTCTACTTACCAATGGTCAGCTTTCTCATTTGCTTTTTCCCTGTGAAGAATATAAAACCAAATAGAGGAAAGCATTCAGAGAAGGTGATGGCACCCCACTCCAGTACTCTGGCCTGGAAAATCCCATGGACGGAGGAGCCTGGTGGGCTGCAGTCCATGGGGTCACTAAGAGTAGGACATGACTGAGCAACTTCACTTTCACTTTTCACTTTCATGCATTGGAGAAGGAAATGGCAACCCACTCCAGTGTTCTTGCCTGAGAATCCCAGAGACGGGGGAGCTTGGTGGGCTGCCGTCTATAGAGTTGCACAGAGTCAGACACAACTGAAGTGACTTAGCAGCAGCAGCAGAGGAAAGCATTGGCAACAGGATTTCAGAAATGGCAGCAACTGTTCCCTTTTGGCCTCAGCTCCCAGGAGGAAATGATGTAACAGCAGAATTGAGGAACTGAAAGAGAGAGTGATCTATACTAGACTAGACTATTTAGGTCCCTCAAATCACTTAGATATAATTTTTCATAGCTGAGAGATTTTGTTTATGAGAAAACCAAGCTCTGCAAAGAGCTTTACATTAACTCATGTTTGGCTGATTTAAGTTTAATTCACTTCCTTCTCAGCGGACAGAAAGTGACTAAATCTGACCCAAAAGATGCTAATTATCTAACCATTATTTGTAATGCCATGATCTTTGTTCTTTATATAAAAACCAAAGTCAAAACAGCTGTCTGTTAACCCTGTATAAAATGAAAAGGACTGCTTCCAAATTATTTGGATTAGCACTAGTGATAATTCCTTAATAGAGAGATAGCAGGAAAGGAAATGGGGGAATTGATGACATTTATTACTCCAATGACATGTGGTATGTTAAATTATTTCCTGATATTAAAGAAGTTTGTATCAAAAAGTAATCTAGCTTTTTCAGATGCTGTTTAGCAAACCTTAAGTATCTCCACTGCAGGTAAATTCCTGCCTTTTGCTGTTTAGTTTAGTGAAGTCGCTCAGTCGTGTCCGACTCTTTGCGACCCCATGGATTGTAGCCTACCAGGCTCCTCTGTCCGTGGGATTTTCCAGGCAATAGTACTGGAGTGTATTGCCATTTCCTTCTCCAGAGGATCTTACCAACCCAGGGATCGAACCCAGGTCTCCCGCATTGTAGAGAGACGCTTTACCGTCTGAGCCACCAAGGAAGTAGATACCAGTAAAATTCTAAAACTTTAAAAAATTTTTTAAATAAGGATTCCTTATTCTTCTCCCACCAAAATCAGTCTATCTAGTCAGCAGGAAATATTTGCTTATTATGTAGTTTTCCAGCCCATGTAGCTTTCTAGATAGGAGTCAATGGAGATTATTAATTACTTCCTAGATTGCTTCAAAGTCATAAAATATCATTGCTTTAGCATTTCAACAGTTTTAATAATCAAGCTCCTTAGAAAACCAGTGCATTCCTAAGATACATAAGGAAAGGTTCATGTGAAAGTCTTTTGGTGCAATACTAAAATATCAACTCTTCTCATCTGGACAAGGAGGGTGAAGTAGAAATGGCTTTGAGATTAAATGAGGTACTTTCAGGCTCTAACAAGGAGAAAAGTTGGGTCTCATGAAAGGCCTACCTTTAAATTGGGCCTTTCAAGAGCTGATGGGAAGAGTGTATCCCAAAACTGTTATTTAGCTCTTCCGTGAAACTTTCCTTAAGATGGTGCTGTTTTAATTCTTTCAGTACATATGTTTATGGTCTGTATCATACACATTATAGTCGTATTTATATGTTGGTTTGAAACTATTCTGTATAGTTTTATACAGTTCATTAAGTAAACCTTTTGAGCATTTAGTGTATGAAGGGTAGTACTAATTAACACAGCCATGGCTCCTTGCCCTCAGAAGGCTTACAATCTAATAATAAAGCTAAGGGTCACAGAGAGTCAGACACGACTGAAGTGACTTAGCAGCAGCAGCAGTACACAGAGGAATTATGCTTATTTAATAAAAGAGAGAACCTCTCAAAGTTTTTGAGCACGACAAAGTTATAATGAGGGTTGTGTTTTAGGAAACACATTAATCTAAAGAAATGTGTAAGGTTGATTGCACAGAAAAACTGTAATAACCAAAGTAATAAGAATCTAGAGAGAATCTTGGTCCTATTACAGGAGTTAAGTCAGGAAGAGGCTGATTTGGAAAATTTCAGGGATCTGGTTTTCACTTTAGTTTTGAGTTTGAAATCCCAACAATACCTAAGATATATATTGGGCAGTAGAAGAATCAGGATTAGAGATTTGAGAGGCCTGTATGAAGTTGAAATCATGAGTGAATGAATATATTGAGTGAAAAGAATATAGCCAACCTTTAGGAAATAGCTACATTTAAGAGAAAAAGACAACACAAAGGAAAAAAAGGAGTATCATCTCCTCAGCTTGATGTAAGCTTTTGGTTCAGTAGGTTCAATGCCCTCTGGTTTCTTTTTATCCTTTATTGTAAATTTTAATGAATTTGTAGTTTGAGGGACTTCCCTGATGGTCCAGTGGTTACAACTCTGCACTTAAACTGCAGGGTGGGGTGTGGGTTTGATCCCTGTTCAGGGAACTAAGCTCCCATATGCTGCCCAAATAAATAAAAAAAATAATTTTAAATGGTTTAAAAAATGAGAGATACATGAGAAATAAAACTACAAGATTGATAAGACTCTTTTTTACAGGATGAGGATGAAGAAGTATACAAGAGAGATTTCAGCGCGCCTACCCTGGAGGATCATTTCAACAAAACCATTCTTCCCAAAGTCATGCAGGTATGGGCAACCTTAATGACATGAGAGAAAAGTAACGTATTGAGGCTGGACCATGATAAATCTGGTGGTATAACTCATCATCTATCCATACAGGTCAAGAACTTTGGACGCTCTGGTCGTACCAAATACACCCACCTTGTGGATCAAGACACCACCTCCTTTGACTCAGCATGGGGCCAAGAGAGTGCCCAGAATACCAAGTTCTTTAAACAAAAGGCAGCCGGAGTACGAGATGTATTTGAACGGCCATCTGCCAAAAAGCGGAAAACTACTTAGAGTTCAACTACTTATTCTTGCAGCTGTGGGACACAAGGGGAAATCTCAGCATCTGGTCCTTCATTTGTTTTTACTGCTATTCACATGGCCCCTGTATCCAGCCTGCTGAACCTACTGCCATACCTGTGGCACTGGGCAAACCCAGTCACTGAAAGTGCTTTGTGAGGTTTGGACTCATGCTGAGAAGCCTGCAAAAAAAGCACTGTCCAGGTAGGATTAGAGGCTCCCACTTAGGACTATTTCTGAGAAATCTTGAATGTCATTACTGTTCCGGCTTCCCATATTCACGTGGGACTGTTCCAGGTTTCTTTTACCAGCTCTGAGCTTGGGTTAGAAACATGGATGGGCATGTAAGTGGACAATGTAGTATTTCTGCCTTACAGGAAATCTAAAGTCATTGAAAACCTGTTTTGCTTTTTTGGGTAAATTTTTCTAGGCAAACATACTTTTTGATCCATTTATGTGCAAGTGTCAAGAAATAAAAAAATCATACACCAAGAGGTTTTTTAGCATATCAGAAATAAAATGTGCAAGCTGATAAATATCTATTAACTAGGATAAAAGACAGCAGGCAATTGTCAGGCAAAGGATGTTTCACATTTTAATCATACCCTTTCACCTCAGGAACAAGCACAGATGCTAGATAAGCTATATTGTAAGTGGCACCTAGATTTATTCTGTGAGCAAATATGTGATTGTCATTGCTGTCTAAATTGTAGCTGTATATAGATCAAAACAGGACACACAAAACACGGAATCCAAGCAGCACACCAGTACCCGCTTGCCCAGCTCATATACCGAGGAGGGCACAGTGCTCTTGAGCTGCAATGTAGTGACATCATGCTGGCTATCACTGGCAGAGTTAAGTTTTTCATTTAATATGTACTACATAACCACCCTGCATATGGGAGAATATTAGGAGCCCTAGGGGTTATAAAGAATGACATTTAACCAGTGGGAAGACTTAGTTCTATATTGCATTTAAAAATGAGAAGGGCAAGGTCTTTTCACAATCTTTAAATGCCCCACTAGGAGAATCATTCATAAATCCCTAAATGTCCTAGGATAAAAATATGAGTGCAAATAATTACTATGAAGTAATAAATACAAAGATGTACGTAAGTCACTGTTGTATGTGCCAGGAGACACAATCGAAGAATTATCCTAGAGTCAAAATGCAAGTCAGAGCTACTCACCTGCTTGTCACTTCTTAAAACAATCTATCAGATATGTATCGTTTTACAGCTGAGGAGACAGAAGCTTAGCAAGGGTGACTTGGCCAAACTTCATCAACTTCTAAACTGCTTTCTCTCTATGTTAGAAAATGGAATCTTAAGGTGTAAGTGCTGTGGTTCAGAATTAATTAAAATCTTTTCAGAAATTAATTCTAAGACATAACCTTTGATAATTTCTTATTGAAAGTTACCATGTTCCCACCTCAATACCTAAACTGTAACTCACAGTGGCTTATGAACTGGATTGGTGACATATCTGTATACAGTGGCTCCTAGACAGGTGTTGGCCTTTCAGCTATTGGTGAGCTACCCTAGAGATACATGCCATGGGGTATTAGTGCACCTTGAATATTGCTGAGAATTAGTCATATGAATGAGCCTGGTCTGCTACCTAACATCTGAACATGAGGTACTCTTCTACACTGATCCTCAACATAGGTTCATTAAGGGTCTCCAAGATGTAAACTGCCCACAGTAAAATAAAATATACTTGGTCCAAAATGATAAAACTGCAACTTAAAAGACATCTTTATTGAAATAAGTTAATCCAATGGATCTGAGAAAACCCAAATCAGTTGGTTAAGGCAATAAGAGCTTCCACCACGTTGCCCATGTGTTCCCTCAAGCTCCGTTCTGCTGCTGCTCGGGAGATCTCCATCTCTGTCATCTGCAGGGAAAGGATCAATGATTTTACCGAAGCCGCCTGGTCAATAAGGTGCCAGCAAAACCTGAAGACTCCACTTGTTCCAGGAAACAAAAGACATATTCCCCACCCACAGAGTAGTTAGGCATTACTACTCACTATCAGCTCCAGATCTTCCTTCTTGATGGTGACTTTTGCCAGTTCCTTCTCCCTGAAAATATTCAGGTACATTAGTCCTCACTTTCTACCTCCACTATAAACTCCCAGAAAGGATCATTCCCAGTTGTGCCTTACAAATAAATGACTTGATAAACACTGCTGACTGATAACACAAAAGGACTCCCCCTTGCCTAACATCCCATCCCACCCCATCCCCTGGAATATTTATAGCAGGCAGGTGTTACCAGGAGGTCTTTCCTTCCACCAACAAAACAGCAAAGTTGTAAATCTTAGGTCTGCAGAAATTGGTGATAGAGCTGAACAGTACGAAGTACAAAAGCCTAACAATGGCTTTTTTCTGTCTGGGGTAAGGAGTAGGGCAGGTAGGTAAGACTTACCGCTCCTGTTTGGCTTTCTGCTCCCTGGACCGTCTATCTCCAATCACGGACATGGCCTATGGGAAAGACAGATCAAGTTGCTGCTCTGCTACTCACAATTCCTAACAATCTAAAATACCAGTAACAAGCGAGTGAGGTGTGGATTCACAATGACGAGCGTACCAAGAACCCGGGCCTACGTTTAGTTCAATTCTGTGCACTTGAGACCCATTTTAAACCCTATCTCCATCAAGCGGAGGGGCCCAGTGACGGTTCAGTTTCCCTCTCGCTGCCTCCCACCAGCGGGATGGGGGCCCCTCCTGGAACCAGGCTTGCCGTTTCGGCCTCCGAGCCCCGTCTGCTCTCATCCCGCCCAGACACGCTGCCCGGCCAACCTCACCGTCTCCAGATTGGAACTCTGGATCTCCTTCTCTTCCGCATAGTCAGTGACTCGCTCCAGGTCCGCCGCACCACTGTCATGCTTCCGTGGCTTCTCCGGAGGCCGCTCCGGACCGCTCGTCTCTGTCTCCAACTCCAGCTCTACGTCTCCCTCTGTCGCCATATCGATCCCACACGCTGCCCCACAGGCCCGGCCCCGCCTTAGAAGGACTTCCGGCAACTGCCTCACAACTTCCGCCGGGATGGAATGGAGGCGGGGATGGGGGGAGGCGGGGCTGGCCCTGGGCCACACCTTCTTTAGTGCGCTGGTTCTAGAAGCTTCAGCAAGCAAAGCAGTTCGGCTCTCAGACTTCCTTTCGGGCTTGTACAGTGTTTTCTGCCAGGCCGTGTCCCAGACCTAACCCGTCACCACTGCAGACCATCCCAACCTTTCTTAAACTAGGTCCAGCCCACACACCAAAGGAACTCTGTTCAAGATGAATGACGTGTAATCCTAAACCAATTAAGAATGCTAATCTACAGACCAGATAGGCAAACTGCTCCCTAATCTGGGGAGAACAGCCTGAGTAGCCCAAGGGCCCTGGGAAGAAAGTAGTTTCACAGGGATATCTGCATTTTCCACGACCCGGGGGGTGTTCTTTTCCTGGTATCCCTCCTCATTCTGCCTTAAACTGGGTGAACAGCCCGGGATTGCAGGAGTCCAATGGGCTGAGGACGAAAGAAAGCTTCTACTTTCTCATCTGCCTTCCATCTGGTGGACCTGGGCTTAATCCCTGGGATAAGGATGGTGGGTGCAAAAGCGGTCACAAGTCCCCACACCTCCCTCCGCCTGGCACCGCAACGCAGGGGAGTCAGCAGTGTCATAGTGAGTCCTCCCTTCTATCAGGTGAGAGGGTACGTGGGCAGAGAACTCCCCAGAGCAAGAGCTGGCTGAAAAGGGGAAGGGAATGGTGGCTGAAGCTGTGGAGGAAAACCCCGGGAGCTGGTAAACATGGCAGATCTGCTATTTACTGCTGAGGCCCTTCTGCTTCTTTGAGTCTAAACCTCTCCTCCCATGTTCCTGGTACCAGATATTTAGGTCTTGGGAAAGATTAAGAGGCCAGATGTGGCAGGCTCTTAGGAAGTTCTGCCAGTTATGTTAAGCTCTTATGATGAAAGCTCTACCTGACATCAATGGAAAGCAATCCTAAATAGCTTGGAACCAGACAGTCTGAGAATTCCTAAATGAGAAGAGAGGGGAGGGGGAAATTTTGGAATTCAGCCTCATGGGTTCACCTCACAAATATATTGATGTAAGCATATCCTCAGCAAGTCTCTCCCTTGCTGCCCTGCATCTGCTCTACCCTCAGGTGTCTTGCTGTGGGCCTGTTCCCTGTACCTGCTGCTCCCCTTCGAGGTGGCCCCCTCTCACAGAGCCTCCCTGTAGCCGCCTGTTCTACATCCTCCTCCACGTGGGGACCTCAGCAGTCTGCTGCCTCCTGCTGTCAAGGACAGTGGTGGAAAGAGTCTGGGGCAAGGCACATGGGGTACGTGGGAAGAGGCTGGGCTGCAGTGGGAAAGGATAACAGGAGAAAGTCTGAGGTAAATGAGATTTGGACTGAGGGTAGGGGACAGATGAGTGGACGTACCCACGGGTAGGTACTCCTCTGTGCATAACAACTTGTCCAGCCATTTCTCACATGTACCTTCCCTTCAGATCCAGATGCCCTCAGGGCTGTGTACCCATCTGTTTGGCCACTCTCACTGCCCAGTGCTGAGCGGCTCTGGGGCTGTATACCGCATATGTGCAGGAACTGCCACCTTCCACCTGCTGCAGGCTGTGCTGCTGATCGACCTCCACTCCCGCAACAGCCTAAGAGCACAGCTACATAATAGGTCTGTGTGTACTCTTTGGGTGGGGAGAGGACAGGGAGGGAAGTAGACACAAGCTGAGTAAAGGAAATTTCCAGATGAAGTCATAGCACTGTAAAAAGACAGAGAACAGGTTTAAGTCCCTGCTTCCACTATACTTGCTGTGTAACCACAAGCCACACACCTACCCTCTTTGATCTTCTAGTTTCCTGAAATGGAGGTAACAGTGGAGTTACTATATGCAAACCCTCCGTCAACTCTAGAACACTGTCCAGATGTCATTTAGGTATCAGGGTCAGAATTTGGAATAGGCTGTGATCAGCTGCCGGTTCCTCCCTTCCTCTATTTAGTCTCTTTTCTCCCCTTTCCTATAGTTCTGCTTTCTCCTTTGCCTATTTTTCTGAGACATTTTCTTTCCCTCTTAACCAGTTTCTGGCTCCTCAAGCTGCTATTCTTGCTAGGTCTCTGTGCTGTTGCCTTCTGCATCCCTGATGAGCATCTCTTTCCAGGTACGTTCTGTTTCATCCTGATCAGTTAAAAGATTTCATCCTAAGTTAAAAGATGTTCTAAGAAAAAATCTTCCCTGCCAGTCCAAATGCTTCCAATGCAAGGGATGCGCATTTGATCCCTGTTTGGGGAACTAAGAACCCACAAGCCTTGCAGCACAACCAAAAAAAAAAAGGCAGGAAGAGGACGAGGAGTAATGATACGATCAGTTACATTTTCCTACTGGTGCCTCACTTGCAGCCTGGCATTACATTGGAATATGTGGCGGCTTCACGTTCATCCTGCTGCAGTTGGTGCTTATTACTGCCTTTGCTCATTCCTGGAACAAGAACTGGTAAGGAGCACATAACCCTGAAGGCTTCCTGGGAAATCTGACATTACTAGACCCATTCAGGTTGGGCAAAGGACATGACAGGTTGATGATCCGAAAACTTCCAGTTAAGCAGTATGGAAAAACTCAGGAGTATGATGGCTGTAGGCCAGGTGGGATAGGCAAGTCTCACCAGTCTTCTGAGGGGAAATAGCTGATAATGGGTAAAAACAAGAGTTGGAGCCCCAAGCCACTGCCCACTTCCCACCTTTAGGCAAACAGGTGCAGCCCAAGACTGCCGCTGGTTCCTGGCTGTGCTGCTGACCACCCTGGGATTCTACAGCATGGCGGGGGCAGCAGCCGCACTCCTGTTCCGCCACTACACGCACCCAGCTGGCTGCCTGCTCAACAAAATGCTGCTTAGCCTGCACCTTTGTTTCTGCGGCCTCCTCTCCTTCCTCTCCATCGCTCCCTGCATCCGCCTCAGTGGGTACATGCCTTACAGCATTCAAGATTTGGGGGGCCTTTAGAATAGCAAATTCCACCATCCTCAGTCACTTCAGTCATCTCTCTCTACAACCCCTTTGCAACTCTATGGACCACAGCCCACCAGGCTCCTCTGTCCATGAGATTTTCCCATGGCAGACTTACCATGGAGCCACTGGGGAAACCCAAATAGCAAATTTCATTTGCTTCCCTAATCTCAACCGTTCTCTGCTTCCTCCAAAGGGGGGGGAGACAGCAGCACAGATTAGGGTAGGAGTTGAGGAAACTAGTACCCAGTAGGCTAAAGTAATGATTTCTGTTCTCCCCAGAGCAACCTCGCTCTGGCCTTCTACAAGCCTCTATCATCAGCTGCTATATCATGTACCTGACATTCTCTGCACTATCCAGCCGTCCTCCAGAGAGGGGTAAGGAAAGGACCTGGATTCTTAATAAGGTTTACCCCGGCTAAAACCTTTTTCGCTCCTGCCAAATACCTAGCTCTTTGTTCTCATCATCTTTCTCTTCTGTTGCCTTGCCCTTTCTCAGTAATCCTTCAAGGACAGAATCACACTCTGTGCCTGCCTGGCCCGAGTAAAATGGAATCCCATACACCAGATACTTCTCTGGCAATGATGAGTGCTGGCATCATGTATGCTTGCGTGCTTTTTGCTTGGTGCGTAAAAGTGTCAAGGGAAAGGTGTGAGAAGGGAGGATGCTCACAAGGACAGGGATGGTTAGGAGATAGTCTGGGGCCATGGTTTATTTAAACTTTAAAGGTAAGAGAAAAGCTCCCCATGAGCAAAAACAATTTCTAAGAATAGCACCCGTCAGATGATCTGTATGAGACGAAGTGGACAGGGGAAATGACTTGAGAAACTAAAACCACAAAAGATTTCAGGGCCCTCACATGAAAAAATTTCAAAATTTTTTGGGGAAAGGGGCTTTGGGAGATCACTACCCTCCTGAGTTACTAATATGGATCCTCTGGCAGTAAATGCCATCAGGTAATCTTCCTGCTATTTAACTGTATCAACTTGAGAACTCTCTCTTCTCAGCAATGAGGCTTCTTACCTGGCTGAGGTATTTGGGCCCTTGTGGATCGTCAAGGTTTACAGCTATGAGTTCCAGGTGAGGATGGATAGCTCAATATCCCCAATACCCCAACCCCCTTCACACACAGCAACACACACACACATCCTATCAACCTCTACCCAAAATGCTCAGATTCTAGCTGCGGTTACCTTTTATTGAGTACCCACAATACGCTAGGCACTGTGCTAGATACTTTACATACACAATCTCATTTAATTTAATCCTCACAACAACCCTGTGAGGTAGGTGTTTGCTCCATTTTACAAATGGAGAAATTGAGGCACAGAAGGTTAAACATCTTACCAAAGTTCCCATAGCCAGTCATATACTGGAGCTAGAATTTGAACCCAGGTGTGCCTCCACTTGTCACACCACACCCATCTTTTTAAAGAGTTTCCTGTACTATTTCCCAGACATTCTTTTTCCAAAACATGCTGCCTTTCATCTTACAGAAGCCCTCACTCTGCTTCTGCTGCCCTGAAACAGTGGCACCAGAGGAAGGCGAGTGTCAAGTGAGGATCCGTAAGTGTAGATTTCTGCAGAATGCCAAAGGGTGCAAATGCCTTCATGAAAGAGGCTGGGGAAGGGAAGAGGTGTTTCAGCAGCTCTGCTACCAGCAGTTCTTTTCTCTCTCCAGGGCCAAGAGGTGTGGCTGTGAGACCAGCTGACCAAGAGACCTCTCCAGCTCCTCCAATGCAAGTCCAGCAGCTTTCCTACAGCTATTCTGCTTTCCACTTCGTCTTCTTCCTTGCATCACTTTATGTCATGGTTACCCTCACCAACTGGTTCAGGTAGGATGGAGGGGGGCCTGGGATACTCTTCCGAAAACCTAGTTGTTTTAGGGAAAAGAGCACTTCAAGGCCAGTCCTGAGTTCTCCCGAGACACACGAGTCTACCGTATTCTTTGGTGGGGCAGTAGGATAGCTCTAAGCTCTGAGTCACGGCCCTGCAGACTCTCTAACCAGAGACTTTGGTTCCACAGCTATGAGGGAGCAGAGCTGGAAAAGACCTTCATCACAGGTAGCTGGGCTACCTTCTGGGTCAAGGCTGCCTCATGCTGGGCCTGTGTACTCCTCTATCTGGGGCTGCTACTAGCACCATTCTGTCAGTCCCCCACCCCGGACCCCCAGCATCCTCTCTTCAGGCGACACTGTCATCGTGTCAGTATTGCCAAATGACAAGTATCCAATCTAGGTACTTTAAACAAACTGGAGTTCCCTTGAATATGTATCCCTAGTCTTAACTCACAGGAGCTGTCCAGCCCAACAGATTCCTCAAAGACACAATGGGAAGTTACCTCCCTTTAAGTTGAAGTCAGTAGTATGTCTGACTGAAAAAAGTGGCCACACACACCCTAATTCCCTGGGCAGAGTATCTGACTCACTGGAGCTACCATTACTTCTTCAACCCAGCTCAAGAGCCTGATTCCAAGTCAGCAGCTCAGGAATCACTGCTAATCCAGCAGACAGGGTGGCACCAGCTCATTCCTGGCTCTCATGGTAGAGAGGGGGGCAGGGAAAGACCAAAGGGGACCAAAGACTTACTTGGCACTGCCTTTGGCAACAAAAAGGAAAACAGGAGTCCACCCCTGGGTACAGGGATGTAAGAAGCCCAGAACCCTAGAACAAACCAGGGCATGGGAAGAAAGGCGCACAGAGACTACCATAAGTTTTAATCCTGATGTTGAGGTCAAACGCAATGGGAAGAGAACATCTACTCTCATTCCATGAGGAATGACAGAAGAGAATGTGAACACTTGAGAGCAGCTAACCACGGGAACTCTGTCAGCAGCAGGGTCTGGGCCAACTTTCAAGCCTAGGCACAAACTGAGGAAGAATGAGGAAGAGGGAGCATAAATCTAGGTCTTGCAGCCTTCCTTCTCAGGGCCTCAGCTCCTTCCTCAGGATGATGTTCCAGGTCTGAATGGGGGACAAAAACCACAAAAAAGAAGTCCCTATAGCTCTTAGAGGATTTCTCTACCACATACCCAATACCTGTCTGTTGCAGTACAATAAAGAATTTTTCTGTGATGTTTAAACTTAACCTACATATTCACAACCTTTCAGAGTATGAAATTCCCTTCCCTTTTGGTGGGAAAGGGCAGCCATTCCTCCATCCCCTTCCCCCCAAATCCCCAGTCAAACCAGGCGCTCAAGGAATTACAAAGCTACTTTTAATACTTTGGGGTGAGCCCCACAGGAATAAAAAACACTGGGAAAGGGTAACCCCCTCACCCCCAGGAGTGGCCCAGGGGGAGAGAGGCTACCTGAGGGGTAGGAAGCACAAAAGGGACCCGCTGCAGACTCAGGGCAAAGGGAATGCCATCGGTGCTGGGACCTGTGAGCACTACAGGAGAAAACGCGAGCGTGATGGGACTGGCTCCAGGCACACAGGCGAAGGGCAAGAGGGTTGGACACGAAGCCACAAAGCTACTTGGGTTCCTCCTTCTTCTCGTTTGCCTTTTTCTGCTTCTGCTGCATGATCTCCGAGTCCCTAGGGGTAGAGATGATGGGGCACTGGGAGGTACCAGAGGGCAAAAAGGACAAGATGCAGGGGTATGAAGGGCACAAAGGATAAGATGGAAGTGGATGGGACAAAATTCAGCATATGGCTGCTGTATTCCCACCCTAGGAGAACAAGAGGAAGAGAGCTGAGGCTCAAAAGGCAATCAGTCTCTATCTGGCTGTTGCCCAAGGGGTCAGAAGTCTGGCCACACAGGCCCAAGGCTATTCTGTGCCGAGTACCACACCCCGCCACACCAGTGAGAAGGTTGGGAGAAGGGAGGGCAAATGAACAGCAAGGAGGGCCAAAAGTACGGGGCTGTCATAACCACTACTGCATTTGAAATGTGAAACTCCCTGCCCTTGCCCTTAAGGTCAGACCCGGGGGCACTCAGAAACCAGACCGAGGGCAGCACCCGTCCCAGTCCCTTCCTGTATCGCTGTGAACTAACAATTTAGAGGGTGAGAGGAATAAAACCCTAGAGGAAACGATGCACTCTGCCCCTCACTGCTAGTCCAGATATAAGCTCAGAGCTAACTTTTCCAGGTACAACCCTCGGTCTAAATCCAGGTCTCACCCCACCCTCCCCTCCCCTCCCCTCCCTGGGGCTACCTCTGCTTGCGGGCGGCAGCAGAAAGCCCGTCATCTCGGCGCTTTCCTTTAACCGAGTCGCTCTGCTTTTTCATATTCTTCTGGCGGGCGAGCTCGCGCTGGTTACCGCCTAGAGAAAAAAAATTAAAGGTGAGACGCGAGGGCCTTTCCGGCCGCACACCGGCGACCCTCTCCCCTCACCAGACACCAGTAGGCTCCCACACTTCATTCCCGGGGCGCCGACACCGGCCCGTTTCGGGGCCTGGGCTGCAGATTCGGCGGGGGAAGTGAGGGGGGGGAGCTGCCACGGGGCAGGTCAAACTGGAGAGTGGGCAGAGGACGGTTCGGAGGAGCCTGCTGGAGGCGTGTTTCGAATTTCGGCGCAGCATGAGGACCCAGACAGGTAGTGGCGGTGTCTGCAGACGGTCTGGGTCTCTGTGGGGGATGGGCAGGGATCCGGAGGAGGGGGCCCTGGGTCTATCACAGGCGCGCAACCCTTCCCACACCGCGGAGAATCGAGGAGGGCCTCTGCCTGCCGAGGAGCGGGGGGGTTGGAGGGAAGGTTCTCAAGAAGTGGCGGTGGGCAAAGGGTCGATTTCCGGGCTCCGAGTGTGAGGGTGGCTAAAAAGCGCTCCCAGAGAAAGGTCTCCCTGGGGAAGCCAAGAGGAGGTCAATGCCGAGGTTCGGCAGTCGTGCTCAGGGTAAACGGGGAGAAAAGGGCAAGGAGAGAAGGGGTCTCAATGCTCACGGGTCATGGCGACGGCAACGGCTCCGGCCTGCCTCCGTTGCGTCCCCTCGTTCAGTACGACGTTACAGGCCCCGCCCCTTTCTCGCGGCGTAACGAAGTCGTCTTTTCCTCCCCGCCCCTTCCCGCCCGGGAGCCGATTCCTATTGGTCAGGAAGAAACACATGTGCCCGCGGGCCACGCTGGAACTCCGGCGGACGAGAAGGGGAGGTTTGCAGGCCGAGCGCGCTGCGTGGGGCGGGGCTTTCCGAGCAAGTCGTTAGGTCGGGTGGAGAGAAAGTAGGCCAGGTCACGTGATCCGGGTCGGGGGATGGAGGGGTGCGGCTGGCGATGTGGCACTCCCGCGGGCTTGGGCACGTGACCTGGCAGAGTGACCTCATACGGGGACGGTTTGGGACACAAACTCACCCAGAGGGAACGCTGGGGGAACAGTGGGGAGGCTTCCCGGGGACTGAGATGGTCCGACTGGTGCTGTTACCAAGACTAGAACAAAACGCCGGTATTACTTAGGATCCTTCCCAACTAACCACCTATTTGAACACTTGAGTGCACAAAATCATGTACGAGAACAACTTAACAAACTCCCTTCCAACATATTGTTCGCCCATCCCAAACTCCAATATAGAAACTCGCCGCCACACCCAGTATGTACAAAAATCATGGCCCTGCTCATTTGCCCACAGAAGCTCTGAATATGTAGCTTGGAAGTATTTGAGGACCCCAAAGCCACAGACTGTGGCCTTGTATCCGGGACTCAGAGACTGGGAGATGCACATACTATGTTCATTTCTCCTTTGCCATTTGCCCCCACTGTACTTTATCTACCAGCAACACCTGGTTTTAATTGGCAGTTGAATAGGGCGGGAAACTTAGATTTCTCCCTCTCATTCCCAGATTCACTAATATGTCTACAAGACTCCCCACCAGTCGTGAGGAATTCACTGGATAAAGGAGAAGTGTGTTAGTTGTTCAGTCATTTCTCGCTCTGCAACCCCACGGACTGGAGCAAGCAGGCTCTCTGTCCGTGGGGTTCTCCAAGCGAGAGTACTGGAGTGGGTTGTCATTTCCTTCTCTGGATAAAGGAGAAACGCTTAGGAAATCTCACAGGAGAGGATTAGTTGTAAATTTCAACTTATCCTCTCCAGTTAGTGCCCGCAGTAAAACCAAGATGAGGCTAAAACTACAAACTGTCTTCTCTCTCAACATAAAACTGGGCTGGGGAGGGGGGCAGTAAACCTCATTCAGTACTATCCACACAATTTTTGCCATCCCCAGGTATCACCTGAACTACTACTATTTATTACTTGAAACTTTTGTATTTGGAGGGCAGATTGTGCTGCCCTGCAGGGCTTGTGGACGTTTTAGTTCCCTGACCAGGGATTGAACCTGGGCTGAAAGCACCAAATCCTACCACAAGACCACCAGGGAACTCCCCATATCAGTTTCAAATGCAGGATAGAATGCAAAATTCATATTTCTTTAGTAAATTTTAAAAAAAAAAGGGCATCTGGTGATTCATCACTTCTGATGTTAAAAAAACACAGTGACTTTTGCTTTTCCTCTCTCTCTTGGATCACTGGCTCATGGAGAGCCAGCTGCTATGTCAGGAGGAGAGGCCCATGGGGTGAAGAACTATGGTCACTGGCCAACAGTCAGAGGGCAGAGAAAGTATTTCCACTTTAATTCAGGATGGGAGTTGGAGTTGAGAGTTAGGGACTAAACTAGAGAAAATGGAGATCCAAGGCTCTGAAGCAGAGAAGGAGGTGAGGTGGGATTTAAGGATCCCACATATACAGTGAGTAAATGAGGAAACTGGACTTCAAAGATAGGGACAGCATCACAGACCTAGAGCCACAGACTGACCATGGTTCACAAAAAGAATTTGGATGCTCTGGTTTCCTAGCCCCAGGTTCCCACGGTCCCTGTGCATTTAGAGAGACTACAGAACCAGCCCCATGGAGAAAGCCTAGCTAGCCAAGGATGAGTGAAATAGTGCAGGATGAGGAAGCAATTTCTCTCTTGGCACGTGCTACCTCTTTATCAGCTCCAGAAGAGAGAGAGAGTAGAACAACCCTGTGACCAGTCTCCTCTTATTTAACTCACCCAACACTATCCCCTTGTTCAAGAGTCTATTTCCAATCCTAACAAAACCTAGGCTGATTGCCACAACTCCTTCCAATCTAACTTTTCCTGGAATTGCCAAAGAAGTCACTCATTCTTTGGACAAATATTCATTGTGTTAAGCACCAAGGATGTACCATCTATTGTATTCAGTTCAGTTCAGTTGCTCAGTCGTGTCCGACTCTTTGCGACCCCATGAATTGCAGCACGCGAAGCAGAAGATATTAAGAAGAGGTGGCAAGAATCAGAGAAGAACTGTACAAAAAAGATCTTCACAACCAAGATAGTCACGATGGTGTGATCACTCACCTTAGAGCCAGACATCCTGGAATGTGAAGTCAAGTGGGCCTTCGCTACGAACAAAGCTAGTGGAGGTGATGGAATTCCAGTTGAGCTATTTCAAATCCTAAAAGATGATGCTGTGAAAGTGCTGCACTCAATATGCCAGCAAATTTGGAAAACTCAGCAGTGGCCACAGGACTGGAAAAGGTCAGTTTTCATTCCAATCCCAAAGAAAGGCAATGCCAAAGAATGCTCAAACTACTGCACAGTTGCACTCATCTCACACACTAGTAAAGTAATGCTCAAAATTCTCCAAGCCAGGCTTCAGCAATATGTGAACCATGAACTTCCAGATGTTCAAGCTGGTTTTAGAAAAGGCAGAGGAACCAGAGATCTATTGTATTAGTCACTAGGTTTACAGTAATGAACAAAACATATGTATCACCAGACTCATGGAACATATAGTATAAAGAAGAAGATCTCTCTCTATATATAATACATATATAAGTATGCATGTGTGCATGCTAAGTTGCTTCAGTTGTGTTCAATTCTTTGTGACCCTGTGGACCATAACCCATAAGGCTTCTTTGTCCATGGGATTCTCCAGACAAGAATACTGGATCAGGTTGCATGCCAACCCAGGAATCGAACCTGTGTAAACCCAATGTCTCCTGCATTGGAAGGTGGGTTCTTTACTACTAATGCCACCTGGGTTAGTCCATAGGTAATAGATAGTATAGACAAGTAATAGACAAGCCAACTGATGCCCGGTGAGCATGGTATGAAACTAGGTCAGGAAGTAGTCAGGGGAGTTATACGATCTGTCACTACTGCTAATACCACTAATAGCTAACATTAAGTGAGTGCTTATTAAGTATATTAAGTATACTTTTCTTATTTGGACCTTACAATGACCTTTTGAGGTGTCATGATCCCCTTTCTACTGATTTAGAAATTTTGGCACAGTCAGGTTAAATAAATTTCCCAAGGAAGCACAGATAGTAAAAGGTGCGGCTGAGAGTTTAACCCAGCCCCTGATATTCATCAGGGTGTAATTTTCTTGTTTGTTTTTGAAGAGATCACTCTGTGGGAGAAAAGTGGATTAGAACAGATAAATGGAAATGGGAAGACCAGTCAGGAGACTCTCACAGACATCCAGGATGCTAGGCCTAATTCGGTAACAGATCATTGAAATGAAGGGGAATTTGTTGGTTTATATAACCAAACTAGGCCATGGGCTGCAATGTGAATGATTGTCAGTCAGTCAGTCAGTCAGTTCAGTCTCTCAGTCGTGTCCGACTCTGCGACCCCATGAATCGCAGCACACCAGGCCTCCCTGTCCATCACCAACTCCCAGAGTTTACTCAAACTCATGTCCATCAAGTCGGTGATGCCATCCAGCCATCTCATCCTCTGTTCTCTCCTTCTCCTCCTGCCCCCAATCCCTCCCAGCATCAGAGTCTTTTCCAATGAGTCAACTCTTCACATGAGGTGGCCAAAGTACTGGAGTTTCAGCTTTAACATCAGTCCTTCCAAAGAACACCCAGGACTGATCTCCTTCAGAATAGACTGGTTGGTCTCCTTGCAGTCCATGGGACTCTCAAGAGTCTTCTCCAACACCACAGTTCAAAAGCATCAATTCTTCGGCGCTCAGCCTTCTTCACAGTCCAACTCTCACATCCATACATGACCACTGGAAAAACCATAGCCTTGACTAGATGGACCTTTGTTGGCAAAGTAATGTCTCTGCTTTTGAATATGCTGTCTGGGTTGCTTATAACTTTCCTTCCAAGGAGTAAGCGTCTTTTGATTTCATGGCTGCAACCACCATCTGCAGTGATTTTGGAGCCCAAAAAAATAAAGTCTGACACTGTTTCCACTATTTCCCCATCTATTTCCCATGAAGTGATGGGACCAGATGCCATGATCTTAGTTTTCTGAATGTTGAGCTTTAAGCCAACTTTTTCACTCTCCTCTTTCACTTTCATCAAGAGGCTTTTTAGTTCTTCTTCACTTTCTGCCATAAGGGTGGTGTCATCTGCATATCTGAGGTTATTGATATTTCTCCCGACAATCTTGATTCCAGCTTGTGCTTCTTCCAGCCCAGCGTTTCTCATGATCTACTCTGCATAGAAGTTAAATAAGCAGGGTGACAATATACAGCCTTGACATACTCCTTTTCCTATTTGGAACCAGTCTGTTGTTCCATGTCCAGTTCTAACTGTTGCTTCCTGACCTGCATATAGGTTTCTCAAGAGGCAAGTCAGGTGGTCTGGTATTCCCATCTCTTTCAGAATTTTCCACAGTTTATTGTGATCCACACAGTCAAAGGCTTTGGCATAGTCAGTAAAACAGAAATAGATGTTTTTCTGGAACTCTCTTGCTTTTTCAATGATCCAGCGAATGTTGGCAATTTGATCTCTGGTTCCTCTGCCTATTCTAAAACCAGCTTGAACATCTGGAAGTTCACGGTTCATGTATTGCTGAAGCCTGGCTTGGAGAATTTTGAGCATTACTTTACTAGCATGTGAGATGAGTGCAATTGTGCAGTAGTTTGAGCATTCTTTGGTGTTGCCTTTCTTTGGAGAATTTTTAGCATTACTTTACTAGCGTGTGAGATGAGTGCAATTGTGCGGTAGTTTCAGCATTTTTTGGCATTGCCTTTCTTTGGGACTGGAATGAAAACTGACCTTTTCCAGTCCTGTGGCCACTGCTGAGTTTTCCAAATTTGCTGGGATATTGAGTGCAGCACTTTCACAGCATCACCTTTCAGGATTTGGAATAGCTCAACTGGAATCCCATGAATGATTGTAGCGGAAACTAAAACCAATAACGGGGGATGCCTCCCTGTCTCTTATTTTTCCTCTGTTTTCTCAGGTCCAGATCCCTTGACATGATAGCAAATGGCTACAAATGGTCCCTACCCTCAAATTTCACACCATGTCCAAGAGAGAAGTCCTGAGTCTCTTCCTTAAATTCAGTGTTTAAAACCCGAGTCAGAGCTCTGATGGTTTAGGTACCCACCTTTGTGGTGGGGAGGTGGTTGTGAAGCAGAATATAATGAGAGCAGCCCCCAGCAGAACCATTTGGTTCTGCTAATCATTTGGTTAGTATGGGGAAGGAACAGGTTTATCAAAGAAAGAGAATTTCCTCCCCAGAAAAGGAGGATGCTAGACAGATAAAAAAGATGTCTATTACCTCAGGGCACAGGAGATAGTCACTTGGGCTGAAATGGTGTCAGCAGAAATGGCAAGAGTGTGCAGCTTCAGAATATATTTTTGGAGAAATTGCCCTGGTGATCCAAGAGGCTAAGACTCTGAACTCACCACCTAGATCCTACATGCCACAACTAAGAGTTTGCGTGACATACCTGAAGATCCCACGTGCCACAATGAAGATTGAGGATCCTATGTGCCACAACTAAGACCCGTTGGAGCCAAATGAATAAATAAAAGGAAATATTTATATATATATATATTTGGAGATTCAGTTAGAGAGGAAGATACTATCGATTCCTGGGTTCATTCATATTCTTCATGGAATTCTCCAAGCAAGAATACTGGAGTGGGTAGCCATTTCCCTTCTCTAGGTCTTCCCGACTCAGGGATCAAATGCAGGTCTCCTGCATTGCAGGCAGGTTCTTTACCGTCTGAGCCAGCAGGGTAGCCCAACACTTTAGTGGAGAAGACTTAACAGTTTACAAGTAGCCAAACCAAAGAATATGAAATTATAGCTTACTTTAGGTGTTAAAAGAGAAACAAAAGTGTAAGGATGAAGAATAATGGGAAAAACCCACTTCTGTGTTGACGTTTTGTTTTGTTTTGTTTTGTTTTGGCTGTGCCACGCAGCTTATGACATCTTAGTTTCCCAACCAGGGATCAAACCTGGGGCCTCTGCAGTTAGAGCATGGAGTCCTAACCACTGAACCACCAAGGAATTCCCTGTGGTCACTTTTAAACTGAGGCCTGGAGCCAGTTGTAGGGAAAGTAGAAGAGGGTTCCAGCCATGCAGCTGAATCCCTAACATTTCTAACACATCCCCTTTAACAAGGAAGAGCAATAGTTTTAGGAACTTCTTTCCTTCCTCCCTAATTTCCAAGGATGGAACTGAATCACTAGGTCAATCAAAGTAAATTCATCACTCTTAGCTTTGATTAGCTCAGGAATCCCTCCCTAAACCCCACATGGTATTCATCTGCTGACAGTTATTGGTTCAGGAGTTAGCATGTTACCTAAATAGGTCTGATCAGAGTGAAGTGATCTGCTAGGTTTAGCAGAGCCCTCTGGGGTTCCCAAAGATGGAAGCCTTTCTGTTCCCCATTCCTTGTAGGCAAGACTCCAGCCTCCGTGTTTGGAACACTTGATAATTGAGGGAGGAGAAGCCAAGAAACCAGGAGATTGAGGGGCTTCCCTGGTAGCTCAGTGTTAAAAGAACGCACATGCCGATGCAGGAGACACAGGTTCAATCCCTGATCCAGGAAGATCCCACATGCCTCGGAGCAACTAGTTCACCACAACTATTGAGCCTGTGCTCCAGAGCCTGGGAGTTGCAACTATTGAGTCCACCTGCTGAAACTAGCCCCTAGAGCTGCCTCACTAGAGAAAAGCCCACCCAGTAATGAAGACCCAGCACAGTCAACAATAAATAAGATGTTTTTAAAAAGATTAGGAGATCAACCACCTGAGAGGATATTAAAGGCGTGCAAGCCCTGCTCACACCCTAATCTTGTCAGACCCCAACTTCTCTGGGGTGGAGACAGTTTTTCAAGAGAGAAGCCCAGTGTATCAATAAGGCTATCCTTTTCTGCTTCATCCAAAACTCTGTGTCCTGTTAAAGGGACTTATATAGTCAAGAAATACAAGAGAAGAAAAAAAAGATCTACAAAATCAACCCCAAAACTCTGTCTCCAAGATTTGTTTTTGTTGTTCTTGCTGTTTTTTAAGTCACTAAGTCATGTGTGACTCTTTTGCAACCCCTTGTAGCCTGCCAGGCTCCTCTGCCCATAGGATTTCCCAGGCAAGATTACTGGAGTGGGTTGCCATTTCTTTCTGCAAAGGATCTTCCTGACCTAGCATCTCCTGCATTGCTGAGGAATTTTTTACCACTGAACCATAAGGGAAACCCTGTTTAAAGGATCTGATTTGCCACCAGCGTACAGAGAGGCCTAGGTTTTGGTAACAAGACCAAAGGGAGGGACTTTTTTTCCACTGTGGAGCTCTTTCTCATTGACTTGAATAAGGGTTCATTCACATAGGCCTTAACTGCTTTTGGCTTCTTTGACTTTGAAGCACAATCCTTAAGTTGAAGCAAAGTGAGTGGCAGAAGGAAATTGGGTCCTTGATGATGCTCTTGGGCCACTGAATAAATCAACTGTAACATTTGTTCTCTCTCTGAGCTTCCTGCTATGAAAACCACCGTATTTGTTTTTTGAGTAAAGTGTCTTGAGTCGGATTTCTGTTACTTCCTCCAAATACTTTTTAAGCAATATACAAACAATAGAAATAGCATATGCCAAGGCCCTGAGATGGGGAAAAGCTTGAATAACTAAATTAATTGGAGGGATCACATAATGAAATGATCCAGTAAATTTATTGTAAAGTGCAGCCAGTCCTCTCCATGCATACTAAACTTCTAGTTAGATTTTAGTGCCTTGGAGAGATGAGAATCAGCAAGCACTAAAGAAAAAACACTCAACATAAAAATAGGTCAAAGCAAAACAGAAACAGAAAGTAAACTCTCAGAGGATTAAAAACAATTCCAGGAACAAAAAAAAAGGGGTGGGGGGAGGGGACTATAATTAGTATCCTTAGAAGTGAAAAGGATATTGAACAAAAACAGGGGAGCTAGGAAGGAAAAAAAAAAAACATGAAGAGAATAAACAGCTCTTGGAAATTAAAAATATGAAGAAGAGTTGGAAGATAAAAGTTGAAGAAATAGTCCAGAAAATTAGGCAAAAAAGCAGTCTGGTGAAGTTTAAGGATCCCTTCTAAAAAAAGGTTTAAAATACACCAATGGGGGACTTTCATGGTGGTCCAGTGGTTAAGAATCCACCTGCCAATGGTGGGGACATGGGTTCAATACCTGCTCCAAGAAGATTCCACATGCTGTGGAGCAACTAAAGCTGTGCTCCTCAACTACTGAGCACCCTAGAGCCTGTGATCTGCAACAAGAAGAGCCATCCCAACCAGAAGCCCACGCACAACTAAAGAGAAGCCCCCACTCTTCACAACTAGAGGAAGCCCAAGGGCAGCAATGAAGATGCAGCACAGCCAAAAATAAAATAAATATTTTTAAAAATACACCCAAGGTATCGGTACATCCATATTCATAGCAGCATTATTCACAATAGCCAAACAATAAGAAGCAACCCAGATGTCTACTGACAGATTAATGGTCATAGAAAATATAGGATATACATACAATGGAATCATATTCAGCCTTAAAAAGGAAGGAAATCCTGACAGATGCTACAATATGGATGAGCCTCGAAGACAGTATGCAAAGTGAAATAAGCCAGTCACAAAAAGACAAATACTATATGACTGCACTTATGAGGTATCTAGAGTAGTCACATTCAGTGAAACAGGAAGGAGAAGGGACTTTCTGTTGGTGGGAACTGGGAGGAGGGGGAAATGAAGAGTTCTTATTTAACAAGTACAGAGTTTCAGTTTTACAAGGTGAAAAGAGTTCTGAAGATTGGTTGCACAGCAATGTGCAAGCTCTGTACAACTAACACGGTGTGTGTGCTCAGTTGCTAAGTCATGTCCAGCTCTTTGCAACCTCATGGACCGTATACCTTGCCAGGCTCCTCTGTCCATAGGATACTCCAGTCAAAAATACTGGAGTGGGTTGCCATTTCCTCCTCCAGGGGATCTTCCTGACCCAGGGATCAAACCTGTGTCTCCAGGGTCTCCTGTATTGACATGTAGTTTCTGTACCACTGAGCCACTTAGGAACCCCTACTACTAACACTACTGTACTATTAACACTACTGAGCTGTACATTTAAAAATGGGGAAGATGGTAAATTTTATTATGTGTATTTTGCCACAATTAAAATAAAAAATGAAGACTACATGGGATCATAAATATTATAATTGATTATATTCATATATAGTTATCAAAATATTAACATGCTTCTGGTATAGTAACTGCATTTTTATCAATGCATAATATAAAAGATCGAGGCAATAAGAATTGTAATGGTAATAACAATTGTAATTATAAAGTGGTGATGAGCACAAATGGGGTTTAGATATCACTCCAACAAATGTGATATGAAATGAAAATACTTCTCATTTCTCTTTGTGAGAACATCATTACTGCCAGTACAAGTGGTTTGAGCCTACATTCATAACTGACAGAAATGTTACATTTTATTAGGGTTGCTGCTGCTGCTAAGTCACTTCAGTCATGTCCGACTCTGTGTGACCCCAGAGACAGCAGCCCATCAGGCTTTCCCGTCCCTGGGATTCTCCAGGCAAGAACACTGGAGTGGGTTGCCATTTCCTTCTCCAATGCATGAAAGTGAAAAGTGAAAGTGAAGTCGCTCAGAGCAACCCCATGGACTGCAGCCTACCAGGCTCCTCTGTCCGTGGGATTTTCCAGGCAGGAGTACTGGAGTGGGGTGCCATTGCCTTAGTGAAAATAAAGGGTGTAATTGTCCCCTTTCCAAGTTCACAGAATTCCTAAGTTCTGTGGTCTGCAGACACAGTTTTAGAACCTCTGCTCCATGACCCTGGGTAAGCGTCTCTAAACTTCAGTTTTCTTTTCAGTCCTTAGTATTGGGCACATTCCTAACTCACTCACCCTTCTAGGCAATTATTTCACACCCTTTTTATCCCTCAACTTCTATTGCTTCATCCTCATACTCTTTCTCAGTTGCTTCCTGCTTCATAGAGAAGACGGAAGCAATCAGAAGAGCACTCCCCTAGACTTTCTCCACACCCACCAGTCTTTTTTGTTTATAATTTTATTTATTATTTTAATATTTGCCTGCACTGGGTCTTAGTTGCTTTGCACAGGCTTTCTCTAATTGCAGTGAGCAGGGGCTACTCTTCGTGGTGGTGCTTGGGCCTCTCATTGCAGTGGCTTCTCTTGTTGCAAGAGCACAGGCTCTAGGAACTTGAGCTTCAATAGTTGTAGCACACAGGCTCAGTAGTTACCCCATGGGACATGAAATCTTCCCAGACCAGGGACTGAACCCATGTTCCCTGCCTTGGCAGGCAGATTTTTATCCACTGTGCCACCAGGGAAATCCAGACCTCTACCAATCTTTTGCACCTGCACCTACCTTCTCTGTCCATGTGGCCCTCTCCTATAGATGACCCATCCATGCTCCTTTGGAAAGCCAATCCTGAATAGATCCCACCACCTCTATTCTACTCAAGAACCCCACTTCAGCAACCCTCTTCTCTTTCCTACATCTTCAAAGTTTGGGGAATATTCCCCAAATAATTCCCACCAGCATAAAAATATGCACTCTCTCCCACCATAAACCTTTCTCTTGATCCTATTTCCCCTAACAATTGACTCCCTATTTCTTTGCTCTGTATCTAGCAAAGCTTAAGTTCCTTATATCCTCTGTAAATGCCTTATCTACCATTCTCTTTAAACCTTCTCCAATCAGGCTTTCACCTTACCACTTCACCAGAACTGCTCTTATGAAGTTTACCAATGAATCCACATTGTTAAACCCAGTGATCAATTCTTTTTTTCTTCTGTAATGGTTGAAATATAATTCACATATCATACAGTTAACCCATTTGAAGTGTACGTGCAATTTTATGGGTTTTAGTATAATCCACAGATGTGTGCACCCACCACTACTGTCAGTTTTAAAATATTTTCATCACAATGGTCATTTCTTAATCTTCATTTTACTTGGCCTGTCTGTAGCATTCTAAAAAATTTATTTCTTATTTATTTGGCCACACCAGGTCTTAGTTGTAGCACTTGGGCTCTTTAGTTATGGCATGTAGGATCTAGTTCCCTGGCCAGGGATCAACCCGGGGCCCCTTGCACTGGGAATTCGGAGTCTTAGCCGCTGGACCACCAGGGAAGTCCCTATTTATGGCATTTGACACAGTTCTCTTTTCTTTGAAACATGGTTTTCCCTTGGCTTTCAGAACATCACACTCTCTTTTCCCTCCTTTCTCCCTGCCTTTCTATCGCCTTGACTTTTCTTCCCCCTGGCTTATTTCTAGAGATTGGAGTACCCTAGGGTGTTGTCCTTTAGTCTCATCTGTCTTCTTGGATGAGTAATCCTGTCCTATGGTTTTAAATATTAGGTTGGTGAAAATGTAATTGTGGTTTTCAATTGTGAATTTTAAATCATTGTAACTAGGCTCCAAACACATCTTTGTTAATCAAAATAGGAACCATTACAATCAACACATTTTTGCCAATGAAAAATAAGTTGGTTTATCCCTGTAGCATAAAGATATGTGCTTCAGGATTTGAGGAACTTTAGGAAAGCATTTTCTGCCTCCTTGCTGGTTGTGGAAACATTTTCCCTGCAAAAAAGTTGTGGTAGTTGGTTGGCAAGAGGTCAGTTGAATATGGCGGATGAGGCAAAACT
This sequence comes from Capra hircus, assembly GCF_001704415.2. Lineage (NCBI taxonomy): Eukaryota > Metazoa > Chordata > Mammalia > Artiodactyla > Bovidae > Capra > Capra hircus. The sequence goes on along the minus strand of NC_030828.1, from coordinate 54,909,193 downwards.
TTGAACCCCAATTTGTTCAGCTTTGGAAGCGTGTGAGCCATGTGGTCTGGCATTGCTGTGGAGGAGAACTGGGCCCTTTCTGTTGACCAATGCCAGCTGCAGTGTGTGGCAGTTTTTGGTGCATCTCATCGATTTGCTGAACATACTTTACAGATTCGCTGGGATTCAGAAAGCTCTAGTGGATCAGACTGGCAGCAGACCACTAAACAATGACCATGACCTTTTTTTGGTGCCAGTTTGGCTTTGGGAAGTGCTTTGGAGCTGCTTCTAGGTCCGACCACTGAGTTGGCCATTGCCAGTTGTTGTTTGTCATATACAATCCATTTTTCGTTGCACATCACAATCCAATCAAGAAATGGTTCGTTGTTGTTGAATAGAATAAGAGAAGATGACACTTCAAAATGATGATCATGTCGACTTTCATTTGTTCATGCAATGACTGTAGAATGGTCGACAGTGAGTTCTTGAGCGACTTCTCGTGTAGTTGTAAGAGGATCAGCTTCAGTGAGTCTCTCAATTGGTGGTTCCAGTGTCAAATGGTGAAGTTCAACAATGCAAAACTGCAATTACTTTTACACCAACCTAACCACCTCATGCGAAGAGTTGACTCATTGGAAAAGACTTCGATGCTGGGAGGGATTGGGGGCAGGAGAAGAAGGGGACGACAGAGGATGAGATGGCTGGATAGCATCACTGACTCGATGGACGCTAGTCTGAGTGAACTCCGGGAGTTGTGATGGACAGGGAGGCCTGGTGTGCTGCGATTCATGGGGTCGCAAAGAGTCGGACACGACTGAGCAACTGAACTGAACTGAACTGAATAGCATTTATCTGTTTAATGCTACCAAGTTTACATTTCTAGCCCAGTCATTCCTCACCATCTCCAAACTTATCTATACAACTTCATGCTCCACACCCCCATGTGGATTCTAACAAACTCAAAGTGTTCAGAACTAACCCTATTCCACCAGCAATGTTTCCTACCTCAGTTGATGACAATTTCATCCTTCTAGTTGTTCTAGCCCAAAATCCCAGTTATTCTTGATGCCATTTCTCTATCACATGCATCACATTCAATCCATCAGGGAATCCTGTCAGCTCTACCCTCAATATGTCCAGAACCCTATCCCTTCTCCCACCTCTGGTCCTGGTGCAATTTGCCACCATCTCTAGCTTGGATTACTTCAATAGTCTCCTAACAGGTCATACTGCTTTCGTCCTTGTCCCCTACAGTCTATTCTTAACAGCAGCCACAGTGAGCCTTTAAAAATAGAAGTGACTTCATGTGATTCCTCTGCTCAAAACCCTACTTTGACTCCTCATTTCACTCCAAGTAAAAGCCAAAGTCCTTACAGTGGCCCACAAGGACCTACCCCTGCTTCTTACCTTCCTGACTTCATCTCTCACTACTGTCTTCCTCAGTTACCTTGTTCCTGTTACACTGGCCTCGGCTATTCCTCACAGTATCCACGCATACTCCTGACTTACAGAGTTTGCACAGGCTAGTTAGTTCCTATGCCTAGAAAACAGTTCCTCCAACTGTGTAGCTTGGCCAGTCCCCTCACTTCCTTTAAGACATTGCTCCCACTAGAAAAAAAGGTGCCTGTGTAGGGGGTGAATTCCTTAGTGATCCAGTGGTTAGGACTCAGTGGTTTCACTGCTGAGGGCCTGGGTTCAAAACCTGGTTGCGGAACTAAGATTCTGCAAGCCACGCAGCATGGCCATTAAAAAAAAAAAAAAAAAGACATTGCTCAAATTTCCTTTTCTCCAGAAGGCCTTCTTGAATCATCTTACTTAATATACAGTCAGCCCTCTCCACCCTCCTCTTCTTCCTCCTCCATTTCTAAACCTACTACCTTTTACCTTGCTCTCTCTCTTTCTCTTTTCTTTCTTTTTTTTTTTTACTATAGCTATTACCTTTTAACATATACTATATTTTTTTTGTTTTTACTTAAAAATTAAAAAAAATTTTCTTTATCTTTTTTTCTAATATTCACCTTATTTCTTATGTTTATTTCTTTGATGCATATCTAGTGTCTCCTTCCCTTCTAGGATATAAGCTCTCCCAAAACAAGAATCTGTTCATTGATGTATCCCAAGGATCTAGTACAGCATCAGGGACAGAGTAAGTGCTCAGTAAATATTTGTTGAATGAATAAACGAAAAATGTGGATAATGATACTCACTCTAAAAAGTTACTGTAGGGATTAAGTAACATACAGAGATCCTGACACACTGTTAGATCCCCACCTCCCTTCTCTCTTCCTCAAATGTCTTCCCTAGTTGCCTCTTACAGCATTGCTTCTTCTCTCCTCTTTGGACATTTTAACCATTATAATCACTCCTTTGAGTTTAAATCTAGGAAAATCCAACGAAAGGCCACAGATATCATCTGAGAATAAAAAGGACCCTGGGAAACCAGCTCTATCCACTGCCACAACTGTTTATCAAATTAGGAAATTGTTACCCAGAGAAGCAGACAGCCTGAGGAGAGGGCTAGGTCAATGTTTTGTTGTTGGAAGTTAGATTCAAAAATCAACTTTAGGGAGTTCCCTGGTAGTCACCACTCTGAGCTTTCACTTAGAAAAAAGAAAGAAAGAAAGAAACTTTATTGAGGTATATTTACTGACATTAAAAGATACATTTTAAGTGTACAATTTGATGAGTTTTCACAAATGTAAGGGCATTAAGGTCATCAGGGATTTAGCAGAGGTATCCTGGCCAGGAAAGAGAACACCACCAGGGCTTTTGGGAAACAGGGCCAAGTGGAAACATAAAGGGCCGACAGGAGATTATTGGTCCTGAGGTTTCACTGAAGCAGGACCTGCACCTCTGGGATGTCTGGTAACTTCGCGGCACTTCTTGGTCCTCCCGAGGGAGTGAGCCAGCTCTCTTTCACAGCAGTCTCCACCAATCTCCCATGTACAGACCACGAGGGAGACCTGGGACTGAGTTCTGTCTCTTGCCTGTCTTGCGACTCCCCTGCCATCAACCACTGCCCGCATCTCTGCGGATCGATGGGGAGCGCTCCAGCTTGAGAAGTCAAGCTTCTCTCCTGCCGCCACACCCACCTGGCCCGATTTCCTCTTCATTCTTAGTTAGAAGCCGGTTTCGGGTCAGCAGCAGTACCGCTGGCTGGGAAAAGCCAAAGGGCTACGCCAGGTGCTGGCCTCCGGAATCGCCCCTCGGGTCTGCCCTCCTCCGGTTCCTTGGGGCTCTTGGCGTGATGAGCTGGCCCCGCCCAGCAACCAGTAGCTATCTCTCGCCCTTCTGCACGTAAAACCCTCTAGGGGGTTGCAGGTTCAGCTTCACTTAGAGACCGCAGCTCTTGAGTTCAGGTTAGGTAGAAAAACTCAGGCAGGAATGGGGACTCGGGTGAGGCGTCTGAAGTTGGCCGCAGACTTTCTCTCCGGAATTGGGAGAGCCTCTTCCGAAAGCCCTAAGAGCTGCCCGCCCATGCAAGAAAAAACCGCTGGGGTTGGTGCTGCTAACATCTGGGGAAGAGCGAGGTGCCGCCCCCGGCGACTGGGAAATCCCTGGGGTGGCGCCGGCTGTGGGTGGGGCCGGGGTGGGGTCCCGGCGGAGGGCGGGGCCTACCTGGGCGCCAGGGTGTGCCAGCCTAGCCCTGCACAGCCGAGGTGGTAGTGGCCCGGGTCTGTGGCTCGCGCTCTACCTGCCCCTGAACCTCGCAGCTATGGAGGGACCCCAGGAGCTTCTGAGTGGGAAGCTCCAGCTCTGCTTCACCCCGGCTGCCCGGACCAGCCTCCTACTGCTCAGGCTCAACGATGCAGCGCTGCGAGCGCTGCAAGAGTGTCATCAGCAACAGGTACGGCTGGCCCGGGCCCCCTCCTCTCTATCCCCTGCCTGTCCGGAGGTCGGGTCTCAGCCGGCGACCCCGGCGAAGGAACCTGGGGATGGAGAGCAGCGTCCTCGGGCTCTGGCCTCCCCAACTCTCCAAGTGAAGCCGGCTAGGCAAGTCCCCCCACCCCGGGCTCCCGACGCCGGATCCTGGGGACGCCGTTTCTGCTGCTCTTGGCTCAAGTCTGTGCTCTGCCCGCAGGTTCGGCCAGTGATTGCTTTCCAAGGCAACCGAGGGGTAAGCGCGGGTCTGGGGTGTGCGGAGGTGAAGTGCAGGGAGAACAGACATGGGCTTCACGAAGGGATCGTCAGGGCGGGAGGCTGAGAGCAGTCACGGTCTGATGAAGTTTCGAGAACTGAACCCAAAATGGGGGAAATCGGGGCTGCTGGGGTTGGTCCCAAGAGGCTGCAGTTAAAGAGACTGCGGCGACTTAACCTCCTGAGGAACTCAGGCCCAGCTGCACCTCGTGTGCTAACGAGCCCCATGGGACCCATCTTCAGTCTTCGGCTGGCTCAGGGAGGAACAGCACTGGTTGGGAGGAGGAACTGACTTTCATGGGGTTTACTGTCTCCTTTCACCCACAGTACCTGAGGCTCCCAGGTCCCCACTGGTCCTGCCTCTTTTCCTTCATAGTGTCTCAGTGTGGCCAGGAGGGCCCTGGTGGTCCAGGCTTGGACCTTGTGTGCCAGCGCCTAGGCAGGTAAGGAAAATGGGTAGCAGGTAAGAATTTGTGGTAGGTCAGGAAAGGGGATGTCCACAGTTCCTTAAAAGTTCTCCACCCTCCTGTTTTATGTGTTGTTTTTTTTTAACCACCTTTTCCCAGGTCTGGTCCTAACCGCCTCCACTGCCTGGGTCCACTCAGGGGGCGCCTCACGATTTGGGCAGCTATGGATTCTATCCCAGCTCCATCTGCAGTTCAGAGACACAACTGGACTGAAGATGCCAGGGATCGTAAGAGCTGGCAGAATGTGGGAGACTATCCTGAAGGAAACACAATTTCACAGTCACAGATGGCACTAGAAGAGGTGAGGCCAGAAAGTGCAGGGAGTTAGGATAAAGTGGGGCAAAGCCTGAAGCCATGTGCCCCTGCCACTTTCCCTGCCAGGTGCCAGACCCACTGGCAAGCAGCCAAGGACAGTCACTCCCAGGATCCTCGAGGGAACACGTGGCACAGTGGGAAGTGAGGTACTTGGGGCAGGGTGGGACTAACCCAGGAGGCTCCGGAATTCTCTAATTGCCACTCTAACTGCTGTGATAAGAGATGGAGCCCTACTTTCTACCCTGGGCTTGATCTCTCCTATTCCCTCTCCTAGGAACCAGACCCTTCTTCCAAACAGAGATCCTGATCAGGCACTGCCTCCCTCTGCTAGCCAGAAACACGTGGACAAGGTAAGTTGTAATAGCAAGGGTTTTTCTAAGAGTTGTGTCCCATGAGGCTAACATTTTAAAACTGAGAGCTTATCATTTTCATGCTCCCAGAGCTCATTATATGGAAGTAAGTTTTGAGAGAAGGGTAGAATAGGAGGCTTCTGGATTACTGTTTATGTTCCTGAGATATGTTCCCAACAGAAACGTTCAGCGCCTGCAGCTACGGTAGAATTAAAACAAAAGAGGCTCAGAACTCTAGCTCCAAGTCCCCTACAAGGACTGCCCAGTCAGGACTTACAGGAGGAAGATTGGGAGCAAGAAGATAAAGATGAAGACATGGGTCCCAGGCTGGAACACAGTCCCTCAGTTCAAGCAGGTGAGTTAAAGAGAGGGTGAAACTGCCATAGTGGGGAGGGAAAAAAAAAAAAAGCGTTATCATCACCTTCATGTCTTGTTTCCTTTCTAGATTCTGAATCCCCAAGCCCTGAAGAAGTACCAGATTACCTCCTGTGAGTCCCTTGCCATTTCCAATTTTATCAAGCCTTGTGCATTCCTGGGAGCTGGAAGCTTTGGGGGTCAATGATACTGATAGTGACAACACTCTGCTCCTGGCAGGCAATACAGGGCCATCCACAGTGCAGAACAGCAACATGCCTATGAGCAGGACTTTGAAACAGATTATGCCGAATACCGCATCCTGCATGCTCGTGTTGGGGCTGCAAGCCAAAGGTTCATAGAGCTGGCAGCTGAGATGAACAATGTTCAGCGAGGAACTCCTGAACACAAGGTAAGGACTGGATGAACCCAGGCTGGCTTTCAAGTTCTGCTGGCCATAAACTCCCTGCTAATTGCCCATAAGTGTGTTTGTTCAATGACCAAAGTGAGAAGCAAGTCTGTTTTGAGAGAAAAATTAGTCTGCCTAATTTGGTATAATGAGAAGTTACTTTAGTCCCTAAGAGAGCTGGAGATTTTTTTCTCTAGATTAAACTTGGTGCTAACATTTTCTGTTTCAGGTGCTGGAAGAAAAGATAGTCCAGGAATATAAAAAGTTCAGGAAGGTAAGACTGGGCCTGGGAATGGTAGCAAGAAGGCAGAATTGACTTTTTTTTTTGACATGGGTGCTTTTTCTCTGCAGCGGTACCCAGGTTACAGGGAAGAGAAGCGCCGCTGTGAGTACTTGCATCAGAAACTGTCCCACATCAAAGGTCTCATCTTGGAGTTTGAGGAAAAGAACAGGGGCAGCTGAAGCTGACACATGGCTCTTTACCCTAGTGTGATATGAAAGAAAAAAGCAGCTATTAACTGAGAGGACAGTTGTCTGCTCTTCGTCTTGCTGAGTCCATAATGGCAAGTAGGAGAGCTGCTCTAGGTTCTTGAGGTTTGGTTCTCATTATTACCATATTTAAATTTTTAGGGCATTGGCACAGTGCCAAGACTCCACAGCTGTGCCAGGAGTTATCCCGTAACTGAAAACTAGGCAAAGTAGCAGAGGCTTGGCTTCTCCACCTTTAGTTCAGCCAAGTCATTTTCAAATCCTGAGAAATGACACCATTTCCAAGATATCTTGAGAACATTAGAATTTACCTGGTAGCTTCCCTGAAAAAACCTTTGGTAACAGAACTAAAGGAACTTGTAATACAACAGGACATAATGGGAAAGGGCTTGGGTGTTACCCATGTACTCGAAGTGAATTCTTTTACAAACATGGCTAAAAAAATTAAAACTGAATGCTTCTATGTCAATGTTTTATGTTTTCCTTAAATCCTCCAAGGTAGTGGTTCTCACCCTCGCTTGTGTATATGAACCACTTCTGGGGCTCTCTAAAAAATTAGATCCTTAGATCCCACCCCAGGTCTTTTTTTAAAAATATGTTTTTTATTATTTTATTTGGCTGTGCCAAGTCTTGGTTGTGGCATGTGAACTCTCAGTTGCAGCATGTGGGACCTAGTTCCCTGAACAGGGAGATCAAACCTGGGCCCTCTGCATTAGGAATGTTAGTAAACCCTCTTTCTCCAAACATGGAGAATGAGGATCACCTACAACTAGGGGTCCTATCTAGAATTATCCAATAACTCAAAACTATAACTGTAGATAGGATTTGGATTTACCCAAAAAAAGGAAGAGGGAAATGGTTCAATTCTTTTGCCAGTCCTATCCTTTTTGTTCCTCACTGCTGCATAAGAAAGTGGGTATTTCACTCACAACCAAGAAGGACACTGCCTTTCCCGTTTCCCCTGGAGAAGGAAGTTAACAACCACACCCTGGGCTTTGGGGGAGAGAGCTGTACCCAGCAGTGTCAGCAATTCCTGAAACAGCTTGAATGAACCCCAACCTGGTGCCACACCCACACAGGGCATTTCTGGGCAGAGAATAGCCCCTGGGAGGTATAAACATGCTCAGCTGCATGGCAAGGATAAATAGCAACCCAACCTTAGGGCATGGGAGGCCAGCAACAGCCCAACAAGAAAGGTCCTTCACCTGTTCTAGTCATCAGGCTAGGGTCCTGTGCAATAAACACATAAGAATAGAAGGAGATGAAATTTGGAAATGATTTGCAGGTGATTATGGACCCAGTGCAGACAGCTGTATGGACCATCATGGTAGTTACTCGCCCTACACATAACTATTTAATGAAAATCTAAAATATGGTTCTAGCTACATTTCAAATGCTCAACAGCAATAGGTATTAGGCAATGAAGATTATAGAACATTTCTATCATAGCATAAAGTTCTACTGGACAGTGCTGGTCTAGAGAACCTTTGGTTCTTCCCCAACTCATGGAGAAAAGACAGTATAAAGGGGGCGCATTTATTGTCACTGTTCCAAATGTACAAAAAAAATTAGAAAATAACCCCCCAACTCAATTCCCCCCACCCCCACAACATTCCCCTCAACACAAATAATTTTTCCCAAAACCACAAACATAAACTGGTTCTGGTATTTTCATAAACAGTGCAGCTAAGAAACAGTTTAGAGAAAATTTAACAGGACTCAGATTATAACCATTCTGCCCTCTCAGCCCTGAGAGGCAGTAATTCCATACGGGTCCCAGTCCTCCCCATTGGTTTTCCCATCTCTGGTGGAAAAGTCCTTTGACAGAGTGGTATGATGTTTGGCTGCTGCTTTAGAGATCCTCCTGTGCCTTCTTCTTCTTCTTGGGTTTTTCTTCTTGAATTACAGGGGGGTTTGTAGCCTCTCGCTTTAGATAGCTAATAAAATCACTTAATTCACGGCCACCCTGAAAACAGAAAGATAACTCTGAAAATTTAACCTTTTAAAAAACTGTGGATTTTCTCCCCCCTCAATAGGAAGCCTTTGGTATTTTAAAAAGTACATTAGCAACCATATTGACCATTAGAGTTGAGTTTCCACTTATATAAATTCAGTTAAAGAACTGGATCTGTATGTGTGTGTCTATTTGTGGGGAGATGAGACAATGCACTTACTTCATATTTCTTTGGATTCTGCTTCTTGTTGGCTGGAGAGAAGTAGATGGTAGGAAAACTGGGAAAAGAAGAAAGAGTTGATGAAATTTCAGAGTACCTCTAATGTACACTTCCCTAATAACTGTTTCTAGGAATAACTTTTCTTCATGATTTCTAATCTGACAAGATACTATTGTCCTTCAGTGACGAGGTTACATCCTATTAGAACACAGGAATATGAAAGCTCACAAGGTCTGGGGCAGTCATGAGGGCCCAGGCTGCAGAAACTTGAAGCCAGGAAGGCACTGGTGGTTCTGTGTTCAATTGGGATATGAGGACTCTCCAAACCACGCCCAATATAAAAATGATTTACAAGCTCATTTTTTCCTATCAATTGCCTAGACACTTTTACTAGCTTTTAATCTACTTACCCTCTGACTTCATATGGAGAAGGCACATCGTTGGCTGTAGCATCCATCTTGGCTATGACAATATTTGGATCTTTTCTGAGCTGTTAATAAAAAGGTTAGGTCTTTAAGTTTCAAGTTTTCAGTGAAGAGGGACACAGTCAATTTAGGACGTAAAAACATTAACAGCTGGATAGGTCTTTTTGCTGAGCCGGAAAGAGTAGTGATACTTTCAGAAGTATCAAACTTCCCATAAACTTCCCTTTTCTCTCTTGGTTCCTACATATTAAGACTATATACAGACACCTGCAAAATTACCTGGCCTAAGGAAGACATCAGCTAAGACAAGTGATTTAAGATGGAGGAATATAATGAATTCATATAAGCCATTACCAAATTCAGAAGCCAAGGTACTTTTAATCATAATCTAGATGGAGTCTGAGGAGTGGAAAGTTAAAGCAGGTATCTAAGGCACTGAGTAGGCTCAGAGTGCAGTCAGGAGACAGTACACAGGAGACAGCTGAAAGAAAATCCACCAATGCCTAAGTTCTGAACTAATTAGGGTAACTATTAATCAATAGCCAATGCTAACTTCCAACTCAAATTCAATTTATAATATACTTCACACTTACCTTCTCTCCCAGTTCTTTATACTTAGGCTCCAGATTCTTACAGTGACCACACCAAGGAGCATAAAACTCAATCAGCACATCTTTATCTTCATTATTCACTATTTCATCAAAATTCTCTGCTACCACTACCTGGAAAACACAGAAGATTCTCTAGTTGGTAAGGCCAGTTGAATACACTCATGAGCTGTATTTGTTCCTGGACTCAGTCCCTCTCAAATTGGTTGTGTTGCTACTGGAAATACATTATTGACACCCAACTTGCATTTTCAGGCTTTATTAAGATATTACCACCCCCCAGAAAGCAACTCACTCCCATGTCTGTCACCTGTCAGACTGAGTTCAAGAAGTCACAGGAAACAAGTGCTACCCAACTCTTCCTTAAAATAATCTTACAGCAACAATCTTACAACTACTCTTAAGGGTTAGCTTGTTCTGTCCCAAAGAGTCACTGAGCCCTAATACAAATATCATAAAATCCCCCTATTAAGCATTATGAGCTCTGCCAATGCTTAATTTATGATGAGAGAGGTAAGGACAAACAAAAACAGAAACTCAATAGCCAACCTTGTCTTCACTGAGACCCAGCATTTTGGGAATAAAGAAATGAGGAGAGGCAGCTGTGTAGGGGTTCGAGGTCCCTGTGAGCACCTCACCTTTACAGGCCCATCATTGCTCTCTGGGATAGGCTCAGACTTCAGGTATCTCTTCAGGTTGCCATCAAAGTAATCCTCCAGGAATCTCTCGAGAGCCTTGCCATCACGCCTGATATTAGAAAGACAAAGATGAGCTTGTTAACATACTCCCACCAATAAGAGAACTAAAGGTAATTTTTAGAGAAGTTTCCACTTTAGCTTAACTGTTTCTGTTTTAGCTTAAGTTTCAACCCTAGGAAGTAACTGGAAGTTTAAAAAAAAAAAAAGCTGGGGGGGAGGGGGGGAGTCCTCATTTCTCAATATGCAGAACTACAGACTGAATGAGAAACCACCACCTTCTTGTACCTCTAGTGTTCTTTGTGGATTAGAAAGGTCAGAGAAAGAAGAACACGTTGGTCCTTCTGGAAATTCAATTCTGCCAAAGAACCAGGTCTTACTTTGTTGCTCTGGAGAACAGTGCCTATTTATGGTATCTTGTTCTACTGGCTTCACTCACAGGAAAATTTTCTCCTGTTTTAATCTCCCAAAGTCTCAGAAGGTGATGGTCAAAACTGTCTGGTTTTGTCTTAAGATGTCTCCAATTTCCTGAGTTTACTTTAGGCCAATGTGGTATTCTAAGAACAAAGACATTCTGTAGGGATGGGAGGGGACTGGTGTAGTCTGAAATTACATCAGTCTCAAAGAGGCTATCTAGTGTTCTCTATTTACTATATTTAATGGCAGGGTGGAAATAGTCATGTAAGAATTCCAAGCTGCCATCTTTTTTGCTTTTCAAAATTTATTAAGAATCATGATCCTTAAAATATCTATAACTAATTAATTCAGAAAAATGACAGTCATGGGTCTTAACCTAGCTTCACATTCCAGTGTTCTTCTTTATACATCCTCAGTAGTGTCAAAGGCTTTAACGGCGTCTTTGCAGAATCAAATCCCAAACCCACGCTAACTTGTAACTCACGAGAACTCCTCCTGCATGACAAACTTCTCTCCTTTTGCGGTTCTGACAGCAACAACAGGAATCTCTCCAGTAGTGCTTTCCAAGCCAAAATCTGAAAGTTCATGGCTAAAGGTTTTGCGGCTAGCTACAGCAAAATGGAGTTTCTTTCCAGCATCCAGGAATTTCTTTGCCACCATCATCACTCTGTGGGAAACAAGGGAGATTTATGCCAAGAGTACACCAGGATGGTAAATCACTTCTGAAACCAAGAAGCAAGAAAGTAGAAAGCAACATTTAAGAGTCCCTGCAGCCCTCTGGAATCAGTCTGAACTTGTATTCTTGTGCACTGACATAGGATTATGGTGTACCCCAATGTCCTACTGAACTTCACTGCCAAACCAGTGATATTCAGGCAAACAGTCCATTCCCACTGAATGCTGCCATATTATATACTACAAAATACTGCAGGCATTAATAACTAACCCAGAATGAAAATCTCTAAGGATAAAGTGCACTGAGGGTCTCAATGGGCAACAAGGCACAACGTGTTAAAGGACATTTTAGATGGCATTTGCACCTTTTCTGGGAGGGCAGGAATCAGCTGTGTCATAAGGCAAAGGAACACCTGTGGAAGATATGCCCAGTAGTTTTTGGAAATAGTTTATTTGTCCTTGATCACACATGGCAACAGGATAGTTAGAAGAAACTGTTTACGTACTGTGGAAACTTGTCTACAAAGGGGAGAAGTTATTCTTATTACCTGTTTCTCCAGTAGTTGGAACCTTTAGCGTTCTTTTCGTAGTCCACATCATAGTAAGCGATAAGTAAATCCTTGCCCTGTAGTAAATCTTTATTGTCTTCTGTCATGTGAGGGCAGATACCAAAACTGAAATGACAAAATCCATTATCAAATTTGGAAGGTTTTATCTATATTATGAAATTAACATTAAGTAACTGATAGTATGCTTAATAACTAGGATTAAAAAAACTAAAATGAAGCCAAGAAATGCCAAAAAAAGTATAAAGATGTACTCACATGTTTTCCTGAATAAATCTTTTAATCTTCCCACTGGTCATTTTCTGTTCTGTATATGACACAGTCCTGTCTTCAAACTTGTTCGTCAGATGGGAAGGACGAAACAAGGTGATACCCCTTAAAAAAAAAAATTTAGTAGGTTGACAGCAGAAGAACTATCTCCCATCTTTTATTATTTAAAGCTCAAACTATCTACAACATGATCCTCTCATCAACGCTAAGGAGCTTACCACTTTAATCTCAAGTGCAATGATTGGTTTTAATAAACCTAGGTTGGAAAGTTAGGAGACCTTAGTTCTAATTCTTGTTCTACCAACTAACTTCAAAGATCTTCAGCCAGCTATCAGTTTAATTCTTCAGTGCTTCAGCTTTTACATCAGTACGAAAGGGGGTTAGAGTAGACAATTTCCAAACCTTTAAAAACAACAGAAAAAAGTACCCAACATACCCCAAAGCCCCAATATGTACAAGTAAGAGAAAGTAGAACTTGCTCTTATTGGAAGCTACCTTGCCCTGACACTCTCCTTGAAAATTCAACTTTCCCATACAGTAAGAAAATTACTTCAACAGAGAAAATATAGTTAAGATCCCTTCCAGTTATAGAAATTCTATATGATTATAGATAATGTTTAGGTTCAGTTCATTAGAAATTTTTTGATTCTATATTTTTCTATCCCAGTAAACCCAGTTTACATAACTTTCCCTTGCTGGTAATACTTTGCCTCTCTCCCTAAGCCAAGTTTTCCTCATTCCACTGAACATTTGAAGGAAATTCCTTTTTACTTTCTAGCCTTTTATTTAGCTAACACTGAACCCCAATTTGGTTCTGAGTCACTGATTTGTATCTAATACAAACATTCCCAGAAAATATCACTGTTCTAACCATTAGTATCTTGCCTCTTGCTTTTACTTCTCCTTCATTCATTCCTCCTCTCCATACTATACACACCCATATACAGTTATATCACTTGTTTGGGGCTAGGTGTCAGCATCTTCAAGTCCTTATAGCCCCCTCTCAACTCTTCCAACATTAACTATGAACTTTATGTCAATTTTAAAACACAGGTATTTTCATAGCATACAGGGAAACTACATAGCGAAAAAGGACCTAATACAAACATGCTGGGCAACCAAGAATCTAAATCTAAGACTTTTACTTTTTAAAGCAGCATTGGCCTCTTGATGAAAGTGAAAGAGGAAATTGAAAAAGTTGGCTTAAAGCTCAACATTCAGAAAACTAAGATCACGGCATCTGGTCCCATCACTCTGTGGGAAATAGATGGGGAAACAGTGGAAACAGTGTCAGACTTTTTTTGGAGCCCAAAATCACTGCAGATGGTGGTTGCAGCCATGAAATCAAAAGACGCTTACTCCTTGGAAGGAAACTTATGACCAACCTAGGTAGCATATTCAAAAGCAGAGACATTACTTTGCCAACAAAGGTCCGTCTAGTCAAGGCTATGGTTTCTCCAGTGGTCATGTATGGATTTGAGAGTTGGACTGTGAAGAAAGCTGAGTGCCAAAGAATTGATGCTTTTGAACTGTGGTGTTGGAGAAGACTCTTGAGAGTCCCATGGACTGCAAGGAGATTCAACCAGTCCATTCTAAAGGAGATCAGTCCTGGGTGTTCTTTGGAAGGACTGATGCTGAAGCTGAAGCCCCAATCCTTTGGCCACCTCATGCAAAGAGTTGACTCACTGGAAAAGACTCTGATGCTGGGAGGGATTGGGGGCAAGAGGAAAAGGGGACGATGGAGGATGAGATGGCTGGATGGCATCACCGACTCAATGGACATGAGTTCGGGTGAATTCCGGGAGTTGGTGATGGACAGGGAGGCCTGGTGTGCTGCAATTCATGGGGTCACAAAGAGTTGGACATGACTGAGCTACTGAACTGACTGACTGACCAAGTTTCAGAGCAGCTGCTGTCAAAAAATTGAAATCAGTTCCAGATGTGATCTTTAATGATGATATGGCATTGGGGTACACAAGAAGGCCTTAGGACACCCTTCTTACAAGGTCTCCTAAATAAGACTTCTGATCAGAGGCTGATTGCCGCCTTTAATGGCAAGTGTGAGAGGCGGACACAGTGAACAAATCTAAGGTTAACAGGCTGATATGTGGTGTGCTTAATGAGCATAGGGCCTCATGGCAAAGCCCAACAACTTTGCAGCCAGATCGTCTAGCAGCACAGGTTCTATCCTAGTTCTGCCACGTATAGCGACTAAAGCTTAACCTGCTTGTGTGCCACCCTGAGACTCTCCTGACCGCTTTGCCATCCCTCCCCTTTCAAACCTCCACTATATGAGTGCCACTGACTTTTCCTCTGAAACACAAAATTCATCACATTACTCTCTAGCTCAAAGTCTTTCAATGGCTCTCAAATGTCTAAATGATAAAATCTACATTTTTCTGTATGGCACTTAGGTCTTCTCTAGTTTGGTCTCTGCTGACCTCTCCAACCTTACCTTTCACGATGACCTCATCTATGAACAATACTTCAGCAGTAATACAGGTTCCAACACACCTAGGTTATTTCACATCTCAAGGCCTTCCCTCCTGCTGTTCTACATGGAATAATCTTTATCCCCTACCATAACCTGCCCAGAAAAATTTATCTTTCAAGATACACCTCAAGAGTCACTTTCTCTATGAATTTTTTTTCCCCCTGATACTACTCCTGATCCCTCCTATGTACTTCTGGTACTCTGCCTAATTTCTATCAGAATACCTGTAATGCTCACTGACACTTGTATTTTTAAATATATTTACTATCTCCTGCTAACTAGATGCCCCTCAAGGGCAGCAACAGTTTCCAGAACTTAGCTTACTGCCTAATACGTGCTCAGTAAAGCTTTTGGAAAAATTAGGCTTAAAAACCACCAGTTCAGTCCAGTCCAGTGGTTAGGATTCCACCTTCCAATGCAGGGGGCTGGGTTTGATCCCTGATTGGGAAACTAAGATCCCATATGCCACGAGGCGTGGCCAAAAGATTTTTTTAAATCTTAAAAAAAAAAAAGAAAGAAAAGAAACACAACACCAGTTCACACAATAGTACTCGGTCAAGGTGCATATCTACAAGGGCATTCAACTCAGTTACTTACTCTCCATCATCATCGTATTTGTTCACCAGAGATTCAATATTGGTGTGTGCAAACCGGTAGTTATCCCTCAAGTTGCTGGCTGCTTTTAGAAACTCAGAGTGAGCTTCACTGAATAAATCCTTGAAAAAACCTATACAGAAAACGTCAAACACAAGAAAGAAACAGTAAGTGCTGAGACATATTCAAAACTTTAAAACTCCTCTATTCTACAAAGCCTTCATTATGGATAAGCAAAGCAAGATAGGGAGGATCAGTTCTGCTTCGCCATGACTACTGAGGATATTCAACAAAATATTTAGGATAACAATTCTTTCTCTACCCTTAAAAAAAAATGTTCTTGAGGAAGCTGAGGGAGATAATTTGTCAGGGTTCAAGTCTTAATTCTAGTTTTTCACAGTTGAAAAATTTGAGCATATTGCTTAACTCCTTAGAGCTTCAGGGACTATTTTAGGTGTCAGAGGAGTTAATAAGGCAGCATGTCAAAATAAAATGTAAATTAATTCACCATATTTTTTCTATGTCTTATATCTTTAGAACTTCAAATCTAGTAAAGTGTTTATTAAATGTCTACTTATGGTTAACTCCTTGTAAAAAATACAGACTCAGGGCTTCCCAGGTGGCAAAGAGGTAAAGAATCCACGTACAATGCAGGGGACACGGGTTCGATCCTTAGGCCAGGAAGATCCCACATGCCGCAGAGCAGCTAGTCCTGCACACCACAATTACTGAGCCTGAACTTTGGAGCCTGAGAACTGTAATTACTAAAGCTCGAGTGCCCTAGACCCCTTGCTCTGCAATAAGAGAAGACACTGCAATGAGAAGTCCTTGCACCATAACCAGAGAGTAGCCCCTGCAACTAGAGAAGAGTCTGCATAGCAACACAGACGGAGAACAGCCTATATAAATAAAACACACATACATACACAGAATGAGTAAAATCCGGATAAGAAGTGACTTTTAGTCAAACTTAAATGATAGACCATCCTCTACTGCCAGAAAGTCAGTTTTATTACAATAACAAGGAGATTAAGAGAAGCACAAGGCTGTATGTTTAAATTTAAGTCAAATGTATTATACAACACATTTAAAGCAAAACAAAGAACACTCAAGATGTAGAATGTGTTTAACTGGTGAAGTTATTTTAAAAATAATGAGATATGATAACATCTGAAAAAGCAAAGACTGCTGTAAAAATACACACAAAGCCAGCAATTCAATCTTAAATTGTAAATTCTTCTACAACTGTGAAAGTAGCAGCTACAGAGGTTTATCACTTACCTATACCCTCCCCCTTTAAAATCCCATTTTCAGTCTTATTATCTGAGTTAAATCTCAGGAGTTTAAGAAGTAACAGGAAAAACTAAAGCTATTCCTATTTTAGTTCTTTGACATTAAATCTTTACATGTGTAAGAATACCAAGCCACTCAACTAAAAACCACTTTTCCCCCATATTACATTAATAGTAACACTGACCTAGTTTTGCGAGTTGTCTTTTAACTGCCCAGAAGGCTTCCTAAACAGTTTTAACCGGATTGTTTACTCAGAGGACTTTTGAAACCATGTTGACGATTTGGTGGCACAATCAAACTTGCTACTTACCCACCACAGAAGCATCTTTATCATTAATGAACTTTTCAAATTCTTCCTCAGACTTGAGAGGAACTGAAGCTGGTCCAGCCTGTTTCTTCAGGTGGCTGACAATTCCATCTTAAAAGACAAAAGATTATAGCAACACAAATTTATAATTTTTGAAAAGTAACCAACCATTCACATGTTTTAAGTTGGAAAAGTTAAACATATACAATGACGTTTTCTTCCTGTCCCTAGTTACCCAGTTTCCTCCTCATAGGATAACACGTCAGTTTTTTATATATCCCTCCAGACATACTTTCTTTTCTTTGCTCCTCTAAAGGTAGCATACACATACGCTGTTCTGTATTTTGTTTTTGCCATTTAATAAAATTTAGAGATAATTACATCAGTAAACATACAGAGTTATCTCAATCTTTATTGCCACATAGTATTTCACTGTATGGATGTAACATAATTTAACCAGCCACAATTGATGAACGTTTGTTTCCAATTTCTTGCTGCTATGATACTGCCATAAACAACCTTGTACTAATGTCCTTTTACACATGATTGAGTCTATCTGTAGGGTAACTTCCTAAAAGTGGACTCACTGGGTCAAAAAGAGGACATGCATTTATCACTGTTAACTGGCTCCCAAAGAGACAGTACTTATTTATCGCCCTACCAGTTATATAGTGAAGTGTTTACGGCCACATAAATGATGCCCTTGAGCACGCTGCTCTCTGCCTCAGTCTTTCCGATAACCACCTGGCTTCCTTCCTCACTTCCTCCTTTAGGTCTTCACTCAAAATGTCATCTTCTGGTGGCAGAGTAGGTGAGAATCCACCTGCTGATGCAGGGGACACGGGCTTGGTTCCTTGTCCGGGAAGATCCCACATGCTGAGGAGCAAGTCAGCCCATGCACCACAACTACTAATAAAGCCTGCATGCTTGAGGGCCAAGAGCCCAGCTACTGAGCCCCTGTGTGTAGGCCCCGCGCTCACGTGCCGAGAGGCCCATGTGCCACAGCTAGAGAGGCACCCCAGCGCTGGGCAGAAAAAGCCTGTGTGCAGCAACCAGAAGGTAAAGGAATGCGTTCTAAAAATAGGTACATTGAATCAGGTAACAAATCTTTGGCCTGCAAGGGGACAGTAATTACTATATCACCATATAAATTATTATAAAGAACTTTACCTCAGGGGTATGATGAACAGTGTTACTTTTTTCCCTGAGTATTTAAAATTCTCTGAGAGGTATACCAGGAGTGCTGAGCAACCAGTTTATTACTGATCTCCTGGAGCTTACAATACAAGTAAATCTCCAACTAAATCCCCAAATAAGTAAGCAATTTAAAATATCAGATAGTGGGACTTTCCTGGTAGTGCAGTGGGTAAGACTCCGGCTCTCAATGCAGGGAGTTCGATCCCTGGTTGGGGAACCAGATCCTGCATGCATCCTGCAACTCAGAAGTCCACGAGTTGCAACTAAGATCCAGCACAGCTAACAAATTAATTAAATAAAGAATATTAAAATATATATTATCAGATAGTAACCAGTGCTATGCAGAGAATGAAGAGGCTGTTAAGTGTATGACTGGCTGGCTACCTCAGGTTTGGTAATCTGTTAGAAAGAGAATTTGGTTGGGGCATGGCATACTACCCAGTTTGTGAAATCTTAGTTCCCCGACCAGGGATTAAACCCAGGTCCCAGCAGTGAAAGCACCAGTGTACCACCAGGCAATTCCCTGGGAAGTGAAATTTAAGCCAGGATCTGAATGACAAAAAGCAGCCATGCAAACATGGGGGAAGGTTATCTCAGACTGTGAAGACAATCAGGACAAAGGTCCTAAAGTGAAACAGTCTTGAGGTGACATTCGAGTTAGGCAGGGGCCATGTTATATAGAGCTTTGTGTATAAGTAACAATCACACACGCTGAAAAAATTCCACGTCACCTAAAATGCCCAAACTGAGTGAACCTTCCTCTTAGCTGTTAAAATATGCCCAGTTAATTGTTAAGACTCAAGACAAAACTGTCCAAAATATATTTTCTCATCCATTATGGGCCCTACCAACCAGGGCCAGACCACTTACCTCCCAAACCTCTCCTGTCATCCTTGCTAATTATATTCCAGCCACAAGGTCCTTCTGTCCCTTGAACACATCAAGCTCAGTGATGTCTTAGGGTCTTTTTCCACCTGTTTTCCCTCTGCCTGGAAAACTCTGATCCACATATTCTCATGGCTAGCTGCTTCTGAGCATTCAGCTCAAAGGTTACCTCCCTAACCACCATTTTAATAATGTGGTACTGCCACCCCCAATCACTATCACATCATACAGTTTTATTTTTCTCCTCTTTAATGCTCTTATAACTAACTGAATTTATCTTATCCACATAGATTATTGATGTGTATAATAATAGAGCATACACACTACTACTCAAGGAATCTCATACAAGTGGAATGACATAGTATTTGTCTTTTAGTGACTGGCTTATCTCACTTGGCATGTTTTCAAGGTTCACCATTTCACAGCACATCAGAACTAACTTTTTAAGACTGAGTAATATTCCACTGTATTAAATACAATTTATATATAATTCTTCTAGACTCTGCTTTTAATTCTTTTAGGTATATACTCAGAAGTGGAACTGGTGGATCATACAGTAATTGTATTTTTATCTTTTTTGGAACTGCTGTGCTGTTTTCCATAGTGGCTGCATGCACTATTTTATGTCAAATTCACATCAACATTGCACAAGAGTTCTAATTTCGCCACATCCTTGCCAACACCTGTTCTTTTCTTTTTTAGTAGTAGTTATCCTGATGGATGTGATGTGGTTATCTATGTATGATATTTTTAAACCTGTGTGCTGCCTTCACTGCCCAG
Organism: Capra hircus; assembly: GCF_001704415.2. NCBI lineage: Eukaryota > Metazoa > Chordata > Mammalia > Artiodactyla > Bovidae > Capra > Capra hircus. The sequence continues at coordinate 54,889,313 of NC_030828.1, read as the reverse complement.
AATATAACCATCATAAGAGTGAGAACCATGGCTGCTTTATTCATCAATAAATTCTGGGCACCATACTATAGTATCTGGCACAGAGTCAGTACTCAATAAATATCTGTCAAATAAAAAAATGCCTGGTAAACCTTATAAATCAACCTTAAGTATTTTCTATATTACTTACATAATCTGTTCAGTTAGCAAAGTCTTTTGTCAAGTGTCCAAAATTGACCTCTTAGATGAGGAATTTTTAAGTATGTTGTATAGAAAATGTCATGTTTCCACTACAAAGAACAGAGGACCCAAAGAGTTCCAATTTCCAAAATGTAATTCAGGTTCCTTACCGGCAGTCCTAGGCCCATCATAGGCACCTGATTCTTCACCATCTCTAAATATCTTCAGGGTTGGATACCCACTCACTCCATACTTATTACAGGTGTTCGTGTTGGCAGTACAATCCACCTAAAGATGAAAATGCACGAACCATTTGTTATCCAAAAATCTGCTGCAGGCTTTTCCCACATTCCCAAAACATGAAGAGCGGTCAAATCAAAATATCAAGCAATTCTTGACACACATCCCACAGATACTAGCTTTTAAAGGCAGACTGGTGTTGGTCTAGCTACATCAGAACCACCTAACAGGAACTCTAAAATTTAGATTCCAGGGCCTCATATAAAATGCACAAATGACTATTTAAATTCTACCCTGGGAGTCTCTATTGTCTAAAGTAATTATTCCACCCTTTCCCCATCCCTCAGAATATGCGAGAGATAAATCACTTAAATTAGTAATAGTGGATTACTTTGATAATGATTATCATCAATGGGATGTATGGATTGATATATCACCATCAGGTGGGGTATAATTTGATTTAGCAAGTCACAAATGGTTATTAGCAAAGGTACTGATATTTAAACAAGCTCCCTGAGCTAGTCTGAATCTGGGCTAAACTATAACGTGACAGATAGATCTAGTGAGACCTACCAGGAAGACAAAAAGCAATTTTCCATTTATTTAACCACTTCTTCCAAGCAAGGTAATGCAGCCAGCACTTTGCATGTATTACCTCATTTAATCTACACAAGATTCTGAGGAATGATCCCAATGCCTTAACATAAACTGAAATTCAGAATAGTAATGTATCTATAGTAACATAGGTGACAGCTACATGAGGCAGGAACAAAATCATGACAGAAACTTTTTCTTTTTAAGATTAATTTATTTTTTATTGAAAGATAACTGCTTTACAGAATTTTGCTGTTTTCTGTCAAACCTCAACATGAATCAGCCATAGGTATACATGTATCCCCTCCTTTTTGAAACTCCCTCCCATCTCCCTCCCCATCCCACCTCTCTAGGTTGATACAGAGCCCCCGTTTGAGTTTCCTGAGCCATAGAGCAAATTCCTGTTGGCTATCCATTTTACATATGGTAATGTAAACAAATAGGGAACGCTTCATGAATCTGGGCATCATCCTTGCACAGGGGCCATGCTAATCTTCTCTGTATCGTTCCAATTTTAGTATATGTACTGCTGAAGCGAGCACCAAACTCTTTTCTATGGCAAATTGCCATAGAACATCAGGATTAAAAGTAGCTTTCAGGAATTCCTCGGTCGTCCAGCAGCTAAGAGTCCATGCTCCCAATGCTGGGGGCCTGGGTTCAATCCCTTGTCAGGGAACTAGATCCAACATGCTGCAGCTAAAACCCAGTGCAGCCAAAGTAATAAATTTTTTAAAAAAAATCAGTTTTCAAAAACAGCCCCATATAGGTAGGTATGAATTATTTACTTGAGGCTGGTAAGATATGAACTTTTAGACTGGAGCAACTAGGAGTTTGCGACACAACAATGACAAATTCTGGAAACATTATTTGACTGTAAAAGCAAATACTAAGTTTACAGTTGACCAGTTACTCACTTAACATCCTCTTGTCATCTTCCTATTCCCATCACTGTGACTAGCATATAGTAATTTAGGGAACTCATTTATTCTATGATAATTTTTCTCTAACCTTGTCTCTAACCTTGTTTACTTTCCATATTTGCCCCTTCTTATTTACTATATATCTTTTTTCTTACGCCAGTATTTCCCTTAGTTTTACCACTTTTAATCTTTCAAACCCATAATCAACAGTCAGTTGTGTATCTGCCCAGAACCTCTCTTTCTCTCTTCTTAGCAATTATGAACAAAGAAAATCAATGTTAATTGTTAACCAATTACTATTTAAAATACTTTGTTTCCTTTAATGAAGAACTTGCCTATACTCACCTTTGCTAATGGGACTATTCCTTTTAATCTGGTAGCTGCAGCTTCATACTCTGGGGCAAGCTTTTTGCAGTGTCCACACCTATGTAAATATGTTAAAGAAAAAGATTATATATCCTATAAGTTTGTTAACTTTGTTTCTCTAGGAAGGACTTCAAATTATACTACTACTTTTGACTAACAGCTGCTTCCAAAAGAAAACACATCACCTGAACAACCTCCAGCACTGATAAGGTTAATCAGATCTCTGAGAAGTAAAGGTACTATTATCTCAAGCCTGTGATCTACGCTATAGGACTGACTCAGTGAAAAACAGCATCTATCTTCTCAATTAAAAGTGCAGTGGGGGTGGGGGGATAAACTGGGCATCTGGAATTAACATATACACAATACTGTATGGTAAATAAGGGCTTACTGTATGGCACAGGGAACTATATTCAACATCTTGTAATAACCTATAATGGGAAAGAATCTAAAAGCTGTACCTAAGAAGCAAGCCTGCTTTTTATGGCTACACAGTTCCCCTGACTAAAGCAGCTCATGAGGAGAAAGTAAAAGTGAAAGTGAAGTCACTCAGCCGTGTCCGACTCTTTGCGACCCGTGGACTGTAGCCCACCAAGCTCCTCCATCCAGGGGATTCTCCAGGCAAGAATACTGGAGTGGGTTGCCATTTCCTTCTCCAGGGGATCTTCCCAACCCAGGGATCAAACCCAGGTCTCCCACATTGCAGGCAGACACTTTAACCTTTGTACCACCAGCAAAGCCCTACACAGTTCACCTGACTATAACAACTCATGAGGATAAAGCATTATGTCAATTAGGGTATTTTCCCAGAGGGCCATCATAACACCTGCTCCTCTGCCCAGAAGCCCTATCAGTCCCTTAGGCGCACTGTACTTGCAACATGGGGAACAGTATATCAGTACACAGCTAGCATCACTATATATCATCTCTTCAAAAACCAACAGGTTGCAGAGGGATCCCTTAGAGAAGGTGCATAGTTCTTCGACCTCTCCACAGACAGCAAAAATAGAATTAGAAAACATACGGAAGGAAACAAGGAAGAAATTTGAGCTGACATATTTCATAGCCAAAAGTCACACATTTTATTTAGTAATGGATGAATAAGTAACTCTGAAACACTTTGCCCCCCAAAACTTGTTTAAACCAAAATAAAGAATTTATATTCTTCAAGGTCCGTAGAAGTCCTACTCAAAAATAATCATCAGAAAGCTGACACCGAAAAAGAGTAATATTAAAAAAAACTATAACATTAGATGTTGCTTAGGGTCGCTAACAGAGAAGGCAGTGGCAACCCACTCCAGTACTCTGGCCTGGACAATCCCATGGACGTAGGAGCCTGGTGGGCTGCAGTCCATGGGGTCGCTAAGAGTTGGACACGACTGAGCGACTTCACTTTTACACATTGGAGAAGGAAATGGCAAGCCACTCCAGTGTTCTTGCCTGGAGAATCCCAGGGACAGGGGAGCCTGGTTGCCTGCCGTCTATGGGGACACACACAGAGTTGGACATGACTTAAGTGACTCAGCAGCAGCAGGATCGCTGAATAATTGATGCTTTTGAATTGTGGTGTTGGAGAAGGCTCTTGGAGAATCCCTTTGACTGCAAGATCAAACCAGTCAATCCTAAAGGACATCAACCCTGAATATTCATTGGAATAACTGATGCTGAAGCTGAAGCTCCAATACTTTGACGACCTGATGAGAAGAACTGACTCACTGGAAAAGACCCTGATGCTGGGAAAGATTGAAGGCAGGAAAAGGGACAACAGAGGATGAGATGGTTGGATAGCATCACCAAATCAATGGACATGAGTTTGAGGAAGCTCCGGGAGTTGGTGAAGGACAGGGAAGCCTGGCGTACTGCAGTCCATGGGGTTGCAAAGAGTCAGACATGACCGAGTGACTGAACAGAACTAGGGTCACAGATATATTTACTAAAAGTATAGAAAAACCAAATGATAAAAACCGAATTCAGGACAAGGGAGTGTGTAACATGGGGAAAGGGCACACAGAAGACTTCAACTGTACTCGCTTTATTTTTTAGACTGGGCAGGTAGTGAATTAATGGTATTCCTTATAGTGTATTTCACAGATGCACATTTTACTGCATTAGAACATCAAAAACTGGGATATGGCTTGCAATCACATCATGGTTTCAGTGGTAGCATTTCTCACTTTGTGAGACATAAAATATGGTATTACTCATTATATCCTCTGTATTCCATAATATATTAAAAAATTCATGCACGTGGGTTGTAACAAAAATACACAAATCCCAACCGATTTAATAAAATAACCAAATTAGCTGAGAAATCTAGGCTTCTGGGAACATAATATGGGTGCAAAGGTTAAAAATGAATATGTGTTAAGGAACTGATCTGGGTCTTAGATTTGAGGCTTCATATAAGACAGGATAGGGTATTTTACAGAAGGGAATAGTAGAGCAAAAATAAAATTACCAGTAAGAATGATTCATTCAAGAGAACTATGAAGGGCTTTTTCTTTTTGATAAGAGACAATAAATGTGTTATATGTATTAAGAGATTTCTGTTGAATACATATGTAGTAACTGTCCAAAAATAATGAGGCAACAGATTTATGAATAGTTTTACTTCAGCTACCTTTAAACATCTGAAGAGAATAGTATAAAATAATTAGCCCAGATGAGTGGGTCTCACAGAGAAGGCAATGGCACCCCACTCTAGTACTCTTGCCTGGAAAATCCCATGGACAGATGAGCCTAGTAGGCTGCAGTCCATGGGGTCGCTAAGAGTTGGACATGACTGAGCGACTTCAATTTCACTTTTTACTTTCATGTACTAGAGAAGGAAATGGCAACCCACTCCAGTGTTCTTGCCTGGAGAATCCCAGGGACGGGGGAGCCTGGTGGGCTGCCATCTATGCGGTCGCACAGAGTCGGACACGACTGAAGCGACTTAGCAGCAGCAGCGGAGGGAGCAACCAGTTAGTGGTCCAGAGAAGTTAACTACTGAGCTAAATCTTATTGAAAAGACCAAGTTGGGGTGGGAGAGGGGGAAGCAATTCCAAGGAAAGAAATCAGTATAAGAAAAATATTAACTATTCCACTTTATACTATCCATGTAGTCTTTTTCTATATCTATAAGAATAGCATTAAGTGTCATTAATTAATACTATTGCCCCAGAGGACAGGGCACAAACCTACAACACACGCAGATGCTGAAGACTTAAAACTTCACACTGACCAGTAATTTTCAGAAATGATCACGTTTAGATAGTTCTATTTATTCCCAAAGAAATTCAGATACTCCCATTCTTCCAAATTACATAGATGATGACTCCATAATGGAAATATTAGGCTACAGAATCAGCTGCAAAGAAATCTGTCACTTTCACTTGTAAAACGAAAGTGGAAAAAATACCCTAAGACAAATGAGAGAAACAACTTGCTCAAAACAGGTCCATTTTACTCTTAACAAGGATTCTTTAACTGTTCCTATCTCACGTGTAACAAGAGTACAAAGGAATAATAGCAGCTGGAAAACATTTTCAGCTAAAATATTAATAAATAAAAATAGCTGAATGTGAAGAAATAAGGACATCATCAACAGACTTCCTTGATTCCAAATTACTCATTCAGCAAACTGATCCTTCCTGCAGGCATTATGGAGGGTGACTCTCTACCTTCCAGACCAGTTAAAAGGTGACACCACAGCAGAGGTCCACCCAGCTTTAGGGACAGTTTAGTGCACAATGGGCTGTGCAGTTCTTAGGGAAGCACATGCAACAATTTAAAGTAGCACGTGCATGCGTGCTGAGTCTCTTCAGTCGTGTCCCACTCTGTGCAACCCCATGGACCATAGTCCGCCAGGCTCCTCTGTCCAAAGGATTCTCCAGGCAAGAATACTGGAGTGGGTTGCCATGCCCTCCTCCTGGGAATCTTCCTGACCCAAGGATCGAACCCGAGTCTCTCCTATCTCCTGCACTGCCAGACCAGCTCTTTACCACTAGCACCCCCAGGGAAGCCCTTAAAGTAACACAGAACACCTCAATTGTAAAAATAAAAATCTCCTTTAAACTAACAGTCTGATAGCCCACAATTCTCCAGCAATTCACTTCATATTGACCCCTGTAGTCACAGAGGCACCTCCCAGTTTTGACACAGCGGTTCTAATTACAGGAACACCCCCTCAAAGTCAACAGCATTGTTATTTGATTGAGACCAGTTGTTTCTGAGAGAATGTGAGTTCTAGAGATTTATAAAGACCACCTGTGATGTGTAACCAGTACTGCTAGTTAGTGGTGGGAACACCCTAGATGCAAAGTCTATCAGAAGTTGAAAATGTGTTGCTAAGCACACCCTTCTGGTTCAGGTGGTCTTCATTACAGGATTTCTAGTGTACCCTCAAGTCGGCTGAGCCCCTGTAGAGTGAAGACCAGAGTTACTGACAGAAGTAAATGCAAGTTAGCCACTAACTTTCTTTTACTTAGACTTCTGAATACAAATAGTTTTTTTAATTAAGGGTCACTGTGGCAGGAGAAAAATTAAGTACTGTAATTAGCATGGTTATATTGAGCCGTCCCCAGAGTTAAGATAATCACTGTTTGCTATGATAAATATCTTGTGGTTAAAAAAAAAAAAAGCCAACATTCAGGTTTCCTGGGCCAGAAATTCTATTTGCTCTCTCCCCACCCCCACCCCCAGTCAGCTGTATCCTAAGGAACTTACACCCTAGTTAAGTCACCCTTAAGTGGAGTATTTCTCCAACACTGCTTACTTTCTCACTGGGGTCTTCTTTGGCATTTTCCAGAAATCCTAATTGAAACTGACCATTTAGACAGCTTCTGGTGGAATTCCTCTGTTCATCTACTCTTTCTAACTGAATTCTGCTGGTGCCGAGAAGCATCAGTTGAACGAAGAAAGTGTGCACCAGGCGATGGACAAAATAACTGCCTGCCTTAAGAAAGCACAAATGACCATTCTGCAGCCACTTGAGTGACCTTGGCTAGAAACCAACGGCTGCCTGGGGCAAGAAGAAAGGAAGTACCCTGGGGGCGCAGGGTCTCTGCATTTGGTGAAACGTTAGGTTCCAATTTAAGGCTTCGCAAAGCCTAGTCTGTAGAATGGAAAACAGTAGCACTGACTCACGCAGAAACTCTAAAGGCACCATCGAAGCTGGCGGGGGGAGGGGGTGGTTAAACCCTCTGCAAATAGGAAGTGCTGCAGGAGCACCGAGGTAAGGATGTGGCCCTGCGCGAGAGGGGCCTTCGCTTTCTCCTTCTCAGCTCTCGCTTCCAGGAGGATCAGCACCGACTTCTCCGCTCTCGGCTAGGCAGCTCGGGTCTCCGTGGGCGGAAAAACCTGCCGGCCGCAGCCCGGCTCTCCGGAATGATGGAGGGCGCCGACGCTGCGTAGGCCCAACCGTTCCCGCGCCTTCGCCCCCTGCCCACCCGGCCGCCCCTCTCCCGCCCCGGCTGAGTGGCCTCACCAGGGGGCGAAGAACTCGACGAGCATGAGGCCAGAAGAGCCGGTGTCGGTGATGCGACTCTCGAAGTTGTCGTCCGTGAGTTCCAGCACATCGGAGGCAGCAGCGAGGCGGGCCGCGGCGAGGAGCAGCGCCAGGCCCGGGAACAGCGCTAGGCGGCGGAGGCGCATGGCGACGAGGTAAGGCGTGGGGGGCGGGGGGCGGCCAGGAGGGTCGGGGCTCGGCAGGGACTGCGGAGACAGGCCGGCAACCACGCACCCTCAGCCTGCGATCGCGCGTCTGGCCCAGGCGGACCTGCAGCCGGAGGTCCCAACCCCCCAGCCCGGCTCGGGCCGCAGTGTGGCAGCCGCCGATTGGCTGTGCGGCGCCCGCGTCGGGCGGGCGGGACCAGCTGGTAACCGCCGAGTGGCCGGAGCGCGGGGCGGGGCCGAGGCGGCGAGCGCCGGGGCGACCGGGGCAGCGAAGCGGGGCCTGGGTCGCTGCTTGCTGCTGGGGGTGGGTCCGGGGACCAGCCGGAACCCGGGACCGGGCGGGAGCCGGACGTGTGGCGCTGCGGAGCTGGGAGCCGACCCTGAATTCGTCCCTCCTGCGGAGAGCCGAGCTCAGGGGGCGCCAGAACTGGAGGCGGAGGAGTTGAAGTCAGGGCTGAGTGGGCGGAGAGAGCCTGGGCTGAGATGAGGCCCAGGAGCGGGAATTGAGAGAAGGAGCTGGCACCCGAGGGAGCGCGTTGGAGTGGTCACGCTTGGGATCGGACACATTTTCAAAATGTCAGGCCGTTGCCTTTTATCCAGTTCCTCGTGGAACTGGGCTTTTCTTTTCGGGGGCAGTTCCTGAGCCCTCCCTCTGTCCCACCTCATTGCATTACCTGACTCCCTCAGGTCCAGGTGGTGCTTGAATTCCTCTTTGTCCAACCCGGGACTCCTACCTTTTGTGGCTGCTGCATTTAACTAGATGCGCCTGGCCGCTTAGTCAACTACGCAGATTCCTTAGTGACTCCCGTCTCCTTTTGTTTCAAAAGGCCTTGAGTCCGAGTACAATGTATTTGTCCTCTTAAGGGCGAAGACCTTGGGAGAAAGGGAAGAGAATCTGTAAGCCTTGGTGCAACTCCAAAAATGAAATGACACTTTTGTTTTCTTAACAGACATGGCCACTTATCACCCATCAGGACACATGCAACTACCCCGGGCTGATGCCATTCGTTCCCGGCTCATTGATACTTTCTCTCTCATCGAGCATCTGCAAGGCTTGAGCCAAGCTGTGCCACGGCACACCATCCGAGAGATACTTGGTCAGCAGCCTGTTTCTTCACTAAGATGTATTTAAGGCTCCCATCCCCACCCTTCCCAGGTGGCACAGTGGTAAAGAATCCGCCTGCCAATGCAGGAGATGCGGGTTTCATCCCTGGGTGGGGAAGATCTCCTGGAGGAGGAAATGGCAACCTTCTCCAGTATTCTTGCTTGGAAAATCCCATGGACAGAGGAGCCCGGGGCGGGGGGTGGGGGTGGGGGGGTGGGGGTGGGCGCCAGGGGCGGGGGTGATGGCTGGGGGGGGAGGGGAGGGGAGAGGTGGGGGAGGGGGAGGGGTGGGGGGAGATGCAGTCCATGGGGTTGCAGAGTGGGACACAGCTGAGTGACTGAACACACACACATATGTAACCACACTCTCCAAAGAGTAGGAAGCAGAGAAAATTTTAAGGGTGGAAAATTCAGGGGAGATTGGTTTGGTTGCAGCTTTAAAAAGTTACACCAAACTTGATAAAGACTTAATAAATAAAGCTCTGAATCCAGGAGATAGAACTATGTCACTCGTTTTTAGGCCTCGGATAGCTAGTAGCCCTGGCTGGCCTGGATGTTTCTACCAAAGACACTTAAAACTTTAAGGGTTGAACCTGTAACTTATCTTGGGCATGAACAGTATTGGTTATAAGCAATAGGTTAGCTCTTACTTCAAACTAGTATTAGTTGCTGTGTGAAGGAACAGCAAGGTAAGCCCTCGAGGGTGTGTGGGGGTCCATTACTTAACAAGTGTTCCTGCCCCCCAACCCTACCTGCTCTTGATACTCCCAAAGATTTCTTTTTATGTTTATCCACTGTCCCTTTTTTATTTTTGATGTAGATTCTTCCTGTCAGAAGAAGCTTATGTTGGGAGATCAACACCAGCTTGTACGCTTCTCCATAAAACCTCGTCATGTAGAACGGATTACACATGCCCAGAGGCTAATGAGCACCCTTCGAGTGAGATGCAGCGAGAGGCCACCTCTTTCCTTATGGGCTGGATGGGTCCTTGAGCGTATCCTTTCATGCCATTTTTTTTTTTTTAAGTTTTATTTTTTATTGGATTATGGCCAGTTGACAGTGTTGTGATAGCAGACAGCAAAGGGACTCAGCCATGCATATACATATATCCATTCTCTCCCAAGCTCCTCTCCCATCCAGGCTACCACAAAACTCTGCGCAGAGTTCCCTGTGCTATGCAATAGGTCCCTGTTGGTTGTCCATTTTAAATATAACATTGTATACATGTCATTTTCCATGATGATAAAAAAAAAAACATTGTATACATGTCGATCCCAAACTCCTTAACTATCCCTTCCTCCCATTCTCCCCACCCCCAACAAGAGTTTTGTTTTGTTTTGTTTTGTTTTAATTTTTGGTTATACCCCATGGCATGTGGGACCTTAGTTCTCGGACCAGGGATTAAACCCACACCCCTTGCATTAGAAGGCAGAATCTTAACCACTGGGCCACCGGGGAGGTTCCTCTTGCCACTCATTTTTATCCCATTTTACTCACTCTTGCCTCATCATCTGCCTAAGGACTTATTTTTTCCTTCCCATACTCCATTTTCTTCTCATTAGGGTTCTATTGCCCTAATTGTGTTGCCTGCATAAATTAGAACTTCATTCTGTATGTTTTCTTAAGAGAAGACAGGTCCTATCTTCAGAAACTTTATCATCTTCCTCATCTTCTTGAATACAATTGTACTGATGGTTGAAATAGGTGAGAACTCATTGAATGAAGGGATGGGAGTCATTGTTCCTTAAAGTTGATCATTTTACACTTGTGAATGTTATTTGAATTGTGATAGTGACAATTATATTAAGTTTCCTGGATTTGTGCAACTGCTAAGACCTAGAAACATTGGGAGGGCTCTCAAAAGTAGTCTAAGGTAGTGCAGACACTTAGAGGTAGGGGTAGCAGACTCCTAAGGAATCGGAGATGGGAGAACCAGCTGTATTTCTTGTGTTGCTGCTGCTAAGTCACTTCAGTCGTGTCTGACTCCGTGCGACCCCTTCTCCAATGCATGAAAGTGAAAAGTGAAAGGGAAGTTATCGCTCAGTCGTGTCCAACTCTTAGCGACCCCTTGGACTTATGAATACACTCTCGGAATGACTTGTTCATATGTAGGGGACTTACTGTATTAGACTAAATTTCTTGTGTTAGTTTAGTCTAATACAGTAAGTCCCCTACATATGAACGAGTCATTCCGAGAGTGTATTCATAAGTCCAGCAAAGTTAGTCAAGGTACGCAACTAACACCATCTGCTCTATAGTGCTACCATACTGTAATAGGCTTATAATACTTTTCACACAAATAATATGTAAAGAAAAAACAAATAAGGGCTTCCCTAATGGCGCAGTGGTAAAGAATCCATCTGCCAACGCGTGAGACACAGGTTCGATCCCTGGTCCAAGAGGCTACCACGTGCCATGGAGCAATAATCCTGTGTGCCACCACTACTGAGCCTGTGCTCTGGAGCCTGTGTTCCCTAGAGCCTGTGCTTTGCAGGAGCAAAGAGAAGCAAGAGAAGCCACCACAGCGAGAAGCCTGTACACCTCAACTAGAAAGTGTCACTGTTTGTCACAATTAGAGAAAGCCCATGCAACAACAAAGACCCAGCACAGCCAAAAATAAATTTTAAAAATTTAAAAACTGAAAAAAAAAAAACATTTTAAATCTCACAGTACAGTACCCTGAAAGGTACACTACAAGATTTGGCACACAGCAGTTGGCATCGAGTGAACAAGCAAGAAGAGGTACTGACTGGAGGAGGGAGAGGAGGTGGGAGATGATGGCAGAGCTAAAGCATCATTAACCATAGGAGATGGAGGGCAAGCTGCAGTTTCATTCATGCCTGATGTTGATGGCAGGTGTTGAACAGGTTCTGGTTCCTTGCTGAATTCAATTCTATCTATGCTCATGAAAGAAACCAGTGATGTCTGGGTCGTAGCTCTTTTTTTTTTTTTTTTCTTATCCTAAATGACACGGGGGCACTGGATTGTGTTCTAAACGGCTGCTGCAACCTTTGTGTACTGTTCTATGTTTGGGTTCTGAGCCTCAAAAGCTAATAGTATCTCAAATAAAGAAAATCCCCTCGCCATTTCCTGCGTTGTGACTCTCTCTGGTTCTCCAGTTACTTCTTTCTCTTGTCTCTTCTCATTCCTTTCTCTGGACTTCCAATTTCTGGTGCCTTTTAGCAATACCAGCTACATCACCACTGTTTTTACACTTGCTTCTGGACATCCTGGTCTTGAAATAAAGATACTGTACTCTGTGTGGTACTGTACAGTAAAGTACACAAAAGCACTTGTAGAGGGTGCACACACGTGACCATGTACACCAGACACATGAGCTAACTTATGTGATTGGATGTGTGAACGCACATTGGCATCTTTGAAAGTTTGCAACATGAAGGTTCATGTGTAGGGGACATACTGGTGTTTTGTTTTTGTTTTTGTTTTTATATAATGAATCTCCCAATAGAGATACTGAGTGCCTATCAGCAGGTGATCCAACATTTACATTTTTACAAATAGATTTAGAAAGATTATTTAAGTACAAATAAGAAAGCTCAAAAAAAAAAAAAAAAGAAAGCTCACAATGTATGTAAAGGTACAACTAAGATGTTAGATGAGCCAGAAGAATGACTTAAAAAGCAAATGACTCTAAAACCAGTCATAAATTTTATGAAATGTATTAAAAGCAAAAGAATGTTTGGAAAATCAATGAACTCATTTGATTACCTCTCAAACCACTCAGAAAGAGTAGAAGTACTCACTTCCTTGTTTCATCACTATTTCGGGGAAGTTTCCCACCTTAACAGTAGTCTTTTAATGCAGTCAGGTCAAAAGTATTTTAAGACACAACAGTAATTGATGTCATTGACCAACTCCAGTATACTATATGCTTTGCACTCTTTTATTTCCTCCCCACAGTGGTGAGGATTTTACCCACATTTCCTATTTGTTGTTAATCATGATAATTGGCAAGTGTTTACCTTGTAGGATTAGGGATATAGACTTAAGCCTTAGAATAAAGTAAATATATGCGATTCCCTGGATCTAATGAGCAGTAAATATATGGAATTCCTTGGATCTAATGGGCAAATCGAAATAGAACAACACTAACCATTCTTTTTGGTAAAATAGCTGAATATGAAGTATGATTATTATGCCAGAGGAAGGGTGGACTGCCTGTGTGGCAACCACCTGGCAAGAACATTAAATACCTCCTCATGGAAAGAACCCGCCTGCCAATGCAGGAGACATAAGAGATGAGGGTTTAATCCCTGAGTTGGGAGGATCCCCTGAAGGAGGGCATGGCAACCTACTTCAATATCCTTGCCTGGAGAATCTCATGGACAGAGGAGCCTGGCAGGCTATAGTCCACAGAGTTGCAAAGAGTTGGATAGGACTGAAGCAACTTAGCATGCACGCATGATAGAAAGGCAGGAGGGATTTTGCAGAGGAAAATAATTTGTGACTAACAGTCTTTTTGAATAGACTAATTCGTGTGATAAACATTAAGACTTTGTTAGATTTTTAAAAGCAGTTTTCCAGATCATAAATATTACTGTTGGAGATAGGGGGAAAAATAGTAATGTAAGTAACAGTTCTCTAGATCAAAGCTCCCCAATCTTTGCTGTCCTATGACTTTGTTTCCCAGGAAAACATATATAACTTTAAAAGCCTTCTCAGTAATTATCCTTCTATTTTATTACGTTTTTTTCTGTGATATGGAGAAGTAAATTGAAGTAAAAATATTTTACAGTAAAGTTACTATGTTATTTTAGTGTTATATAATTTTAATAATAAAATGAGTAAATTTATACTTTTTCCATTTTATAAATGATCATGCTTTTTTAAAAGCATATTATTTGTCTAGAAATGAATTTTTATGTGGCATTATATATTGAGTCAACAAAGCTAGTGGAGGTGATGGAATTCCAATTAAGCTATTTAAGATCCTAAAAGATGATGCTGTTAAAGTGATGCACTCAATATTTCCGCAAATTTGGAAAACTCAGCAGTGGCCTCAGAGCTGGGAAAGGTCAATTTTATTCCAATCCCAAAGAAGGGCAATGCCAAAAAATGTTAAACTACAGTGCAGTTGCACTCATTTCACACACTAGGAAGGTTATACTCAAAATCCTTCAAGCTAGGTTTCAGTAGTACATGAACCAAGAACTTCCAGATGTACAAGCTGGGTTTAGAAAAGGCAGAGGAATCAGAGATCAAATTGCCAACATTTGTTGGATCACAGAGAAAGCAAAGGAATTACAGAAAAACATCTGCTTCATTGACTATGCTAAAATCTTTGACTGTGTATATCACAACAAACAGGTAACTTCCTTGCCTCTCTCCATAGAAATCTGTATGCCAGCAAAGAAGCAACAGTTAGAACCCAACAACTGACAGGTTCCAAATTGGGAAAGGAATACAAGGCTGTATATTGTCACTCTGATTATAAATCTATATGCAGAGTACATCATGCGAAATGCTCAGCTGGATGAATCACAAACTGGAATCAAGACTGCTGGGAGAAATATCAACAACCTCAGATTTGTAGATGATATCACTCTAGTGGCAGAAAGTGAACAAGAACTAAAGCCTCTTGATGAGGGTGAAAGAGAAGAGTGAAAAAGCTGGCTTAAAACTCAACATTCAAAAACACTAAGATCACTACAAAGTACAAAATTAAAACAACAACAAAATACATAAAAAACTAAGATCGTGGCATCTGGACCCATCACTTAAGGGCAAATAGAAGGGGAAAAAGTGGAAGCAGTGACTGAGTTTGTTTTCTTGGGCTCCAGAATCACTGCAGACAGTGACTGTAGCCATGAAATTAAGAGACGCTTGCTCCTATACTTCCTTGATAGCTCAGTTAGTAAAGAATCCACCTGCAATGCAGGAGATCCTGGTTCAATTCCTGGAACAGGAAGATCCCCTGAAGAAGGGAAAGGCTACCCACTCCAGTATTCTGGCATAGAGAATTCCATGGACTATACAGTCCATGGGGTCACAAAGAGTCTGAGCGACTTTCACTGCTCCTTGGAGGGAAGGCTATGACAAAACTAGACAGTGTATTAAAAATCAAAGACGTCACTTTGCCAACAAAGGTCCATATAATCAAAGCTATGGTTTTTCCAGTGGTCATGTATGGATGTAACAGTTGGGTCATAAAGAAGCTGAGCAACAAAGAATTGATGCTTTTGAACTGTAGTGTTGGAGAAGACTCTTGAGAATCCCTTGGACAGCAAGGAGATCAAACCAATCAATCCTAAAGGATGTCAACCCTGAATATTCATTGGAAGGACTGATGCTGAAGCTGAAGCTCCAATACTTTGGCCATCTGATGTGAAGAGCTGACTCATTGGAAAAGACCCTGATACTGGGAAAGATCGAAGGCAAAAGAGAAGGAGGAGGCAGAGGATGGGATGGTTGGATGGTATCACCAACTCAATGAACATGAGTTTGAGCAAACTTCGGGAGATAGTAAAGGACAGGGGAGCCTGGCTTGGGGTCACAAAGAGTTAGACATGACTTAGCAACTGAAGAACAACAACATATATTAAGTTTGGTTTGGGTAGCAGATATATTTACTTTATTGTTTTTTTATTGTTGTTGTTGTTTTTTTTTTGCTGTGTTGGATGGCTAACAAGATCTTTGTTCTCTGACCAGGGATCAAACCCTGGCCCATGGCAGTGAAAGTGCCTCCTAACCACTGGACTCTGGGTCACCAAGGAATTCCCTATGTGTTATATTTGTATAGTTTTTGTTTCTTTCAAAAAATTTAGATATATACTAGTTTTAGGTTTACAACATTGTGTATTATATGTTAAATACATGTTATTGATGTTAAAGTGTAGGTGAAAATTTAATTCTGTGTTCGGGCATAAAAAAAATAGGAACTAATCTCCTTCTAGAATGATATTGGTAATTCTTTGCACTTCAGACACCAATTGGCTTATTTTTATACTTTTCATATTTTGCTTCTAAATGGTGAGAGTGAGAAAAGAAAGATTTGGCTTATTTGCAAGCCCTTCTCTGAAAATAACACATCATGAGTGTGAATAGTCCTTATTTCCAACAAAAAGAAAACTTGAGTATAACATAATTTTAACCATGATTTTTGAGGTTCTAGAGATATCTTTATGTGCTAAATAAAAATTTTCTATCAGATAAACTCAATTTATAAAATCTGATGAAGATTGTCTTAAAATAAACTTGCAGAATTATTCTTTTGCTCTCCATGAAGTTGTATTTCTATGTCAGTGTTCCTTACTTCATAATAGATGTAATTAGCCAAAACATTGCTAAAAACAATAACAATTTAAAACTGAGTATGTATCAAAATTACACAGCAGTTTTTGTCTTTCAGGGTGATTGATTATTCTCTTTTTGTCTCTATTAACTGCCAGGCTTATCAGTCATAATGCCTTTGGAGGTTCTCAGGTTATTCTGTTTCAAAGAGAAACAAATTATTATTTAGCTTTTAAACCTATTTTGATCTTAATTTTTTTTCTACAGCATGATATACATCTATTAAATGTATAGAAGAGGTGAAGAGGGTTGAAAGATGAGTTAAGAAATCAAAGTTAGCAAATAGATAGGTTCTATAGAGGGTTCAATTTGGATTCAGTTTGCGGAATAAAATCAATTTTAGACAAAATAGAAAGGGAAAGTTTTAAAACTAACAAAAGGACTTTCCTAGTGATCCAGTAGGTTAAGGATCTGCCTTCTAATACAGGGAACATAGGTTCAGTCCCTGGTCTGAGCCTAAGATCCCACATGCTGAGAGGCAGGTAAACTCACCTGCAAGACCAAACCCACCCACGCACCACAACCAGAGAGAAGCCCCTGTGCTGGGAAGCCTGTGTGCTGCCCACATGCCCCAATGAAGACTCAAGACAGCCAAAGAAATAAAAATAACAACCAGGTAATTTCTTGTTATAGCCTAATACATCCCATGAATTTGGTTTCTTGTTCCTAGATATTTTATAAAACACTTTCCATAGCATGGCCCTACATTTGCATTCTTTTCTGAAGGCCCGTTGCTGCTCTGTGAAGTTTGGTGTTCCGGTAACACCAAACAATAGACAGCAGACAGCATTGGCGGTCATTAAGCAATTCCTTGGTGACTTTCTGACCCCAGAGTGAAAAGGCAGTAACTTGTAGCTGTTAACACGTACCAGTACCAACAGGAGATGACTCGAAGCTATTTTTCATGTTCAGTTCTGTTTCATAGGTTGAATCAACAACAGTATTAAGGAGAGAAACTCCTTAATTTTCCAAAAGAAAAATGGCATAGCAGTGGGCACAACTGTGCCTTTTTAGCAGTTGCTAATCATTCAACTTCCCTCTTCTTTAAGCTCTATTCATCCTTTGCTCTATTCTCACAGAATTGCTTGAATCTGCAAATACCCGATTGGAGCCACTGAAGCTGACTCTGGAGGTGGCAGCTTGGTTCATCTTGCTTGTCTTCATCTTGGAGATCCTTCTTATGTGGCTATCCAGCTTTTTCCTCTTCTGGAAGAATGCCTGGAACGTCTTTGACTTTGTGGTCACAGTATTGGTAAGGATAGATAGATATCCTGAAGATTAATTTACTGGACTGAGAAATGTGCCTAGGTGAATAAAAGACAAATGAAGTTAAGATAATTATTGTATGCTGCTGCTGCTGCTGCTGCTAAGTCACTTCAGTAGTGTCCGACTCTGTATGACCTCATAGACGGCAGCCCACCAGACTTCCCCACCCCTGGGATTCTCCAGGCAAGAACACTGGAGTGGGTTGCCATTTCCTTCTCCAGTGCATGAAAGTGAAAAGTGAAAGTGAAGTCGCTTGGTCTTGCCCGACTCTTAGCAACCCCGTGGACTGCAGCCTACCAGGCTCCTCTGTCCATGGGATTTTCCAGGCAAGAGTACTGGAGTGGGGTGCCATTGCCTTCTCCGAATTACAGTATAGGAAGAAACAAATAGAAATGTACCCAACTTCCTTATTTTGGTTGTTTTTTCTCTAATAAAACTAAAAGTCAGGCATTGCAGGAGTTGTTATTAGAAGCAAGGAAGAATCTAATCACATTAACCTCAGCAATAACTTCTGTCAGTTACTAGGCACTTGTTAAATGTCAGGAACTATCCTGTTTTACTTGCTTTTTTTTTTTCATTTGAGCTCCACAGTAATCCAGTGAGACAAGCACTGCATTTATCCCCTTTTTACATCTGAATAAGTTGAAATGCAGAGTTTAAGTAAATTTTTTATGGGAAGACAGAATAGGAAACAGTCCCCAGAAAATGCTATTCAAAGGATAATGACCAAAGAACTATGAAAAAGAAGAGATAAAAAAGGGGCAGCTGTACTGGGTGCTTTGAGAGGTATATTTAACTCACGATCTGTGTTTCCTACAGTCCCTGATTCCTGAGATTGTGGTGCTGGCAGGGGTAACAAGCAAACCTGTATGGCTCCAGTTGCTGAGGATCTGCCGGGTACTCAGGTCTCTTAAACTCTTTGCACGATTCCGTCAAGTTCGAGTCATCATTTTGGCCCTGGTCAGGGCCCTCAAGGTAATTTGACTATTGCAGCTCTATCAAGTGGGCAAAGTGGAAAAACATGGGGGTATAACATGAAACAGTCTGGGTGGGTGAAAGAAGGCAATAAGAGACCCTGTGAAATGTTGTCCATGAAAAAGGGCTAGGGACAAGCCACTGTGCTCTAGAGATGACTGGGCTCAGGCTAGAAGTGAGGGTCTGGTGGGGGATTTCCAGGGTGGGCCTGACTGGGCTGTAGGTGGAAATCAGCCTAGTCTGGCCCAGCTCTGACTCAAGGTCATGGCCTTTAGAGCATGACCTTCCTCTTGATGTTGCTGCTCATCTTCTTCTACATTTTTGCTGTGGCTGGTGTCTACTTCTTCGAGAATTACACCCGTTCAACTCGCCAGGACCTGGATTATCATGAGTTCTTCTCGTAGGCAGGACCACGGGGAACCTGGGGGGGTGGGGGAGAGAATCTGGACATGAGACTGGGAAGCAAATCCAAAGTGCAGTAATACAAGTACAGTCTATTGTAAGAAATGGGACCAGAACCCAGTAGGGAGAGGGAAGGAGAAAGCAAAGAATAGTGAGTGGTATTAGCTCCAGTTTTGAGAATAGGGCAGCTAGTTCCTGGTTTGCTCTGGGTTTTACAAATTCAAACTTATCCTTATCAACTATCTTTAAAAAGCAGTATACTCTAGTGGTTAAGCCCTGGTTTCTATGCTTCAGTTACCTCTTTTGAAAAATGGGATTAAAAGTAGCATAACTTCATGAGTATAGGGATAAATGATGTAATTTATTTAAGCACTTACACAGCATTTCACACATTTCACGCACATCAGTAAATGTTACCATGACTCTCAAGCTTGGTCACTGGTTTTACTGCAATCTCTCAGTGTAGAAATTACACACTTACATTCTTTCAAAAGTAAAATCCTAGTAATCTCTGTCTAGAGAACTCTTTCTACTAGTAACCTAGTAGAAAGTCTATTTGAATTTAGAGGATACAAAGTTATTTATGAATTGGAATCCAATCTTATCAGCACTTCTCAGGTCTCTATCTTAGACTAACAGGTGGTTTTATAAGAGTATTGATTTAGGGAAGTCATAGAATTCATTCTATTCAGGCTCTGATGTTTTTAATAATTTGTATATGGAGGGATAAGAGGGAAAATTTAGATATCTTCTGAGATCTTTTGTGATATATTCATCACCATTCATTATTTGGAATCACATGTTTATGCCACATGTCCGTCCACTTACTTGGCTATCAATTCATGCAGCAAACCAAGTAGGCATGATGTTTGCTAAATTTGTGACTCTACCAGGTGAAGTCCGCAGGACAGTGTAGAATGAACTTGCAAAAATAATGTGTAGTTGGTGATTCAATTTTTTTAAATTTATTTATTTTAATTGGAGGCTAATTACTTTACAATATTGTGGTGGTTTTTGCCATACATTCACATGAATCAGCCATGAGTGTATGTGTGTTCCCCATCCTGAAACCCCCTCCCTGGTGATTCAGTTTTTAAACATTCAGTTAATATCTATGTATTGAGCACCTACTGTGCCCCAGGCACTGATGGAATACTGAGAGATATTCATAGATTATTCATAACAAAGGAAAAGCAAGTAAAACAATCTCAAACTGAAGATTAGGTTAAAAAAAAAAAAAAAAAAAACAGTATGGTAGAAAGGAGCCAAAATCAGAGCAAACTGCAAAGTGCTCTTATGTTGCTGTGAGAGTATGAGTGATAGTGTTTCTTAGAGAATTAGCTCCCTCTGTGCACACATCTCCTTTTTCTTTAGGGACCTACTGAATTCCATAGTAACCGTGTTCATTCTCTTCACCCTGGATCACTGGTATGCACTGCTTCAGGACACCTGGAAGGTGCCTGAGGTCAGTCGCGCCTTCAGCAGCATCTATGTCATCCTCTGGTTGTTACTTGGTTCCATCATCTTTCGAAATATCATAGTAGCCATGATGGGTAAGCATAGCAGAGGTGCAACTTGGTGGGAGGGGGTGCTGGGAAGAAGCTAGAGTGAAAGCCAGGTTCGCTAGATTACAGAGGGAGAGAATCTGATGTAACAGGAAAGTGTGGGCCCTGGAATGGGTATTTCACTTGGTTTCTCGCCACCCAAGCGGTCTCCCCAGGTCTAGTCACCGCCGCCTTCCGACTGCTAATGGCCCTTTGGGGCAGTAACTAACTTCCAGAACATCAGGAATGAGCTGAACAAGGAGATGACACAACTGGAGGTCCAGCACAAAGCCGACATATTCAAGCGGCAGATTATCCAGAGGTCGCTGCCAGATCTTCACACACACCTTCAGTTCTCGAGGGCTTCCCGATCCCACCCTCTGTTTCTGCTCCTTGGCCTTCATCCCGTTTCCCGCTGTGTGACAGATTTGCCTCAGAGTTAGAATTCCCCAGCTCTGAATTATTGCCCGGACCTTTATCCACTTTCAGGGCTCCTCTACTCCCTAACCCTAACCCTAATCCCTAACCCCTAACCCTAACCCTAACCCTAACTCCTAACCCTAACCCTAACCCTAACCCTAACCCTAACCCTTTACTACAGCTTGTTCTCCTCATCCAGTTTACTTCACTTAATGATCAGAATTTTTTTATTTTTTCCTTACTACCCTCCTGCTTCAGCATAACTCTCTTCACTGTTTTGCTTTTTTTTTTTTTTTCTTTGCAGGAGACAAAACCTACTCCCTGAGGCACAGAGGTCAAGCATTAGCAAACTGGACACCAGGTTAGGAGTGTATATGTGAAGTGGGATGCACACACGGGAAAGAGGTAGAAAACCAAAGGTGAAGACTGGCTTTGAGAGAGGATTCTATTCCTTCAATAACTACTTATTGTATCGGGTTGAACAGTGGCCTCCGAGAAGATATGTCCATGTCCTAACCCCCGGAACCTGTGAACATGACTTTATTTGGAAAAAGGGTCTTTGCAGATGCAAATAAATTACGGATCTTGAGGTGTGATCACCCTGGGTTATCCAGGTGGGCCATAAGTCCAGTGACTAGGAGCCTCATAAGATATGGGAGAGAAGACATAGACATGGAATAGGAGAAGCTGTCAAGACAGAGACACAGATTGGAGTGAAGCAACCACAAGCCAAAGGAAGCCAGTGGGTGCCAGGCAGCTACCGGAAGCTGGAAGAAGCGAGGAGCCTTCTGTCTTTGAGCTCCCAAAGGGAGCACGGCCCTGTTGACATGTCAGTTTCAGATTTCCAGCTTCCAGAATTGTGAGAGAATAAATTTCTGTTGTTTTAGGCTACCAAGTTTGTGGTAATTTGTT
The DNA here is from genome assembly GCF_001704415.2 of Capra hircus. Lineage (NCBI taxonomy): Eukaryota > Metazoa > Chordata > Mammalia > Artiodactyla > Bovidae > Capra > Capra hircus. Next base: position 54,867,445 of record NC_030828.1, on the reverse strand, counting down.
ATCCCAACCATAGGAAACTAGTAAAAGTACCTTCCATGCAACAGATGCTATTCAAAGCCATGAGTGTTCAGCAGTAGACAAGAGAGCAGAAAAAAAGAGAAGAAATGCATCAACTAATAATTATTGAATACTTATTAGTTGCTTGGAACATATCAGTGAACAAAATAGACAATAATCCCGGTTCTCATAGAGCTTATATAAAGTAGGAGGAGGAAAGAGAATAAACAATGAACATATTAAAAAGAAAATTAATATGTTAAAATATCATAAGCATTTAATATACAAAGTATATATGTGTATAATTGAGTCACTGCTGTTCAGCAGAAATTAACCCAACATTGCAAATCAACTATACTTCAATTAAAAAATTTAAAAATATGATAAGCATTATGAAAAAGTAAAATGTAGAACACGTTAAGGGGGATTGGAGTATAGGGTGGGGATTCATTATAGGTTTTAATTTTAAACAGAGTGGCCTTATTGAGAAGGTGACATTTGAGCAAAGACTTGGAGGACGTGAGGGCATTACTACATGGATATCTATGGGAGGAGTGTTATCGGCAGAGGGAACAGCTAGTACAAAAGTCCTAAACAAGAAGCATGCCTGGTGGTGTTTGAGACATGGCAAGGACACTATTGTGACTGAAGCAGAGTGAGCAGTGGGGAGAGTGATAGGAGATGAGGTCAGAAAGACAACGGGGACCTGATCCTGTAGGGCTGGGGGGACCGCTGTAAGGACTTAGGCTTTGATTTTGGGTGAAAAGGGGAACATAGCAGAGTAACGACATGTAATGACTTATGTTTAAGAAGGATTAGTCTGGGGACTTCCCTGGTGGTCCAGTGGTTAGGAATATACCTTGCAATGCAGAAAACGCAGGTTTGATACCTGCTCTGGGAAGTAAGATCCCACATGTTTTGGGACAACTAAGCTCACACACTGCAATTCAGACCCAGTGCAGCCAAATAAATAAATATTTTTCAAGAGAGAAGGATTTGGTGTGGTTGCTGTGTTGCTGATGGACTATAAGAAGAACAAGAAGAGAAGCGTAGAGATGAGTTAGGCTATGCTGCTATCCAAACAAGAGATGTTGATGGTTCAGGCCAGAGTGGCACCAATACTAATGAGAAAAGATATATTTTGAAGGTAGAGTCAACAGGATTTCTTGGTGGGTTGGATGTAGGTTGTGAGAGAAGAATTAAGGATGAGAGTCTGACCTGAGCAGGAAGGGTCAGTTAGCTGAGATGGGGAAGACTGTGAATGGAAGATTGGTGGGGAAAGAATTTAGTTTTGATTGGATTTAAGATGTCCATTGGACATTCAAGCTTTCTACATGAGTAAAAGTTATATATACAAGTTTGGTTTAAGGAGTGAGATGTGGGCAAGGGGCTTAAATTTGCACCTGAAGTGAAAGTGTTAGTCACTCAGTCATGTCTGATGTGACCCCATGGACTGTAGCCTACCAGGCTCCTCTGTCCATGGAATTCTCCAGGTGAGGATACTGGAGTGGGTAGCCATTCCCTTCTCCAGGGGATCTTTCTGACCCAGGGATCAAACACAGGTCTCCTGCACTGCGTGTCGATTCTTTGTCATCTGAGCCACCAGGGCTCTCGGAGGCATTTAAACTCAGGAGATGAGATCCCTAAAGGAGCAACCGTAAATGGCGAAGACATACAGACCTGAGCCCACTGTCCCTCTAATAATGAGATGGAATCGAGGGTGCAGGGGGCATAGTTGTGGTGTAATAGACATAGGGCCAAGGGCTGTGGGTGGGGCTAAAACTCTGCAAGATAAGGTGGAGTGTGGAACGTGAAAGCCTGGGTAAGACTGAGCACAGAGGTTACACAGTGAAGGGAACTAATAGGAGTGCATCCCATTGGTTACGTTAGGTTGGATATGCTTAAACTCAGATCTTGGCAGCAGTGTTTTAGGTGTGAGGTAGACATTCAGAGGCTGAGATGCCACAACAGAGATGCCTCATTGCTTTAAGTTCTACTTTTAGGCCAGGGCCAGGACTAGAATAGTGATAGAACTAGTCATATCGTGTGGATGTGTTTGAAGCAATGAAATTTCCCTTTTCACTTACAGAGATGCCAGTCAACAAGGGAGAGCTTCAGACTTAACAGAAACTTCTCAACAAGAGTCTAAACAGAGTGCCACTAAAAAGGGTTCAAAAGCATCCAAGTCAAGAACAAAGTCCTTGTCCAAAAGGAGAAAGTCTACATCTTCCTTCTCTTCTTCCTCCTCTTCATTTTCCTCCTGCTCGTCTGCTTCTAGCTCCAGATGTTATGACCCTATCGGTAAGCAGAAGGTTTCTTCCAGTTGCATTCAGACCCCTCTTTTCCATGAGACATCCCAAAATCTTAACAGGAGTTCTCCCACTGTGTATATTTCCCCATTTTCTCCACCAGTCCGATGTTCTGGCCTTGATTACTTTCTTCACACCTCTGTGATTCTGCTGCAGTTTTTAAAAGTATGGTTGTGGCTTTCTTTGTTTACTGTAAAAGTGGTTTCTTGGTGCTACACATTTTTTCCTTCTCTCCTTCCCGCATCCTCTTTCATCCCTGCTTTCTCCACCTCCACCCCCATAGAATTTATCAGCTTTTATCCAACCTCCATGAATCTCAATATATTTTTAAGAAGCTTTCCTCCTTCCAGGTCAGCTGGACTGGGAGACTCACGTGCACCAGAATCTGCCTGGGCTAATGGACATGGATCAGGATGAACGTGTTGTCTGGCCTAGAGATTCACTCTTCCGGTATTTTGAGTTGCTAGAAAAGCTTCAGTATAACCTGGAGGAGCGTAAGCAGTTACAAGAATTTGCAGGTATGCCATAGATGCTAGTAGTTAAGTTCATCAGAGCAGCATATATAACTGGGGAGAACAGAGTATGTTCACTGTTGTGGCATCTCAGCCTCTGTTTCTACCCCACACCTAAAAAAGGCAAATTCAGCATTTGGCATATCACTTTCTGGGCGTATGTCCTGATTTCTTCTAACCTAGTGAGGACCTGGCAACTCTGCTTCTCTGGTTGTTGTCGTTTAGTCGCTAAGTCGTACGAGACTCTTTGTGACCCCATGGACCCTAGCCCATCAGGCTCCTCTGTCCATGGGATTCCCCAGGCAAGAATACTGGAGTGGATTGCCGTTCCCTTCTCCAGGGGATCTTCCCGACCCAAGGGTCAAACCCGTGTCTCTTGCGCCTCCTGCATTGGCAGGCAGGTTCTTTTCCACTGTGCCACGTGGGAATCTCCCTGGTAGGGGACACAAATCCTGTGATGTCTGAGAGCTGATTTCCCAAGAGAAAAGTATCCAGTTCCAGCTGTTGGGAATTAGGATAGTAAGGTGGGCTTTTGCTATGTTTGGGCAGCCCACCCCCTTTTGAAATGCATGTTTCCTCTCTCTCTTTGAAGGTCACCTTTCAGACCCAGGCAGTAAGGGCCTCAGGCTCAAGTTTGATAGCTGTGAGGATTGGATAGTTGGCAGAAAGCTCTCAAGAGCCCACTGTCCTAAACAGATTTATGAATTCTCTTCCTTTCAGTCCTTTCTAGAGTCAACTGATGCAGAGACAATATGTGATTGAAATAGCAGAGTTTGATTTAAGCTGAGAACTACCTACTCAAAATTATCTTTCCTAAATTTCTCACTTGAGATTTCACTACCTGGAGATTAATTTGGATCAATGAATTTTTCCTCTAAAAATAAAAAAACTAGAAGAGTTAGGGGCACTTTTATTAGTGTTATCCTCCTAATACCTGACCTCCTTTTATTAGCATTTTATTAGTGTTATCCCCCTAATACCTGGCTAAAATCAACCCAAAGTGAAAATATCAATGGGGGAAGAGGAATGTGCCCCCCAGAGGTGGGCACAGTTTGTAGCACTGAAACATGGAATTGAGAGCAGGATGTCAGACAGGTTTTGCCTACTTCAAAATGGTGCATTTTTTCCAGTTGTCCTGGCCCTGCCTCCCCATGTGTTCTGGGGAGAACAGGGTGAAAGGGAGGTAGAGGTAGCAAGGTGGTTTCTTTAAATACTGATTAATTCATCTGTGGCAAAGAGGACAGACTCATACAGCTTAATTTAGAGTAAAGATTAGTAAAGATGTGAACCTAGAACCCAGAGAAGCAGGATCTTCACCAAACACTTGTATGTTCCGAATGTTCTTAGGTCTCCAGCCTCACAGTCTGTTTCTTTACAGTGCAGGCACTGATGAACTTTGAAGACAAGTAAAGCTGACACTGGATGGCTTCACTGTTTTTGGCTAACATAAATGAAGGAAATAGCTGGAAATGTAGAATTCAAAGTCTAATAAATCCTGTTGATAATTGTGCAGTGATCTGTCTTGGAGACAGAGGGGATACTGAAAGATAACAAGATCAGGTGAAAGTTGGTTCAGATGCCACTGGGGGCCTCGGTCCTTGGCTTTCTACCCTTTCCACAGCTCCTGAGTCTCACTTTTCCCTTGGCCTTGTCACTATAGCCCCTATCTTTTCTGAAGCATCTACTTCCTGCTAGAGTCCTAATTTACCTCACTAGTGAGTACAGGTCCCTGGGGGCTGGGGGTGGGAAGACCCCAGAAGATGTGAGTGTAACTAATTGAGAACTCTTGTTGCCATTACTTTGGCCACCTGATTCGAAGAGCCAACTCACTGGAAAAAGACTCTGATGCTGGGCAAGACTGAAGGCAAAAGAAGGGGGCGACAGAGGATGAGATGGTTAGATAGCATCACTGACTCAAAGGACATGAATTTGAGCAAACTGGGAGACAGTGGACAGGGAAGCCTGGTGTGCTGCAGTCCATGGGGTCGAAAAGAGCTGGACATAGCAACTGAACGGCAACGACAGTTCCCATTGCTACTCTAAGAACATTGCTTCTCCTGTGCACCGTTAACTTTAATCAAGGTTTTAATCAAAGTGCTTTCACCTGTTTCTGGGCCAAAACTGCATCCCTTTTTTCCATCGCTATTTCTGAGGGCATTGAGTCCACTCTGTAGGGGGCGGGGCAAATCAGTATGTCCCACAGATTTTTAGTGTTAGAAGGGACCTCAGAGTTAATCTGTCTCCCGTCAAAGTAGCAACACTTTACAGAACATCACTGAAAGGGGGTTATCCAATGTTTGATGTTTCTAGTTACTGATAACATTATCTAGAGAGGATCCTGTTGGATGACTCAAATCTTTAGAAATGTTTATTATTAAAAATTCTATCACTTGTTGAGTGTTAACAAGTATGAACATATGTATGTATGAGGAATACTTGAAACACTAAATTATATACTCTAAAATGGTAAACTTTATATTATATGAATTCTCAAATTTTAAAATAAAGTAAGTAAAGATTATCTAAAACGAAGAACTAACATTATGTTTCAAGGAAAAACATTGCAGTCATTTCCCATAAAATATGGAAGAAAACACAAATGTTTGAAAAATACACGTCAGTGTTGTATTTAAAATCTTGTAATAGTGGACTTCCCTGGTGGCTCGGTGGTAAAGAATCCACCTGCCAGTGCGGAAGACATGGGTTCAGCCCTTGGTCTGGGACAATCCCACTTGTCACAGAGCAGCTAGGCCCATGCACCGCAACTATTGAGCCCATGTTCTGCTACAAGAGAAGTCACCACAGTGAGAAGCCTGAGCACCTCCACTGGAGAGCGGCCCCCACTCACCACAACTAGAGAAAAGCCCAAGCAGCAGTGAAGGGCCAGCACAACCAAAAGCACCTAAAGAAAAGTATAAAATCGTACAGTAAGAAACATGGTGTCAATATTTGGAACCAAGAGCTACAGATGCAACACCTAGCAACCTCAAAGGGATCAACCAGAATCAGAGATAACAAAAGATTTCCATTTAGTGCAAACGGAAGAAACGTGGGTCAGAAGCCTGGGAAACAGGAACGTTTGAAGGATAGGAGGAGAAAGAGGAGCCAGGAAGAAGTCTGGGAGGGAGACTTCCCTGGTGGTCCAGTGGCTAAGACTCCACACTCCCAATGCAGGGAGCCCAGGTTTGAGCTCTGGTCAGGGACGTAGATCCCACATGCCACAACTAAGAGATTCCACATGCTGCAACTAAGGCCTGGTGCAGCCAAATACATAAATAAATTATATATATAGACACTTATATATAAAAGAAGGAGTTAGAAAAATGAGGTAGTAAGCACAGGCCATTCATTTAAGAAGGTTAGGTATAAAAAGCCAGAAGGGGAATCAGTCATCATATAGCTATAATGTGCTTTTGGAATTTTAATGTGTGTACATAACACCTGATTCAATAGTCCCAGAGGATGGGACCTGAGATTCTGTACTTTATAACACGTCAACAAGTGAAGCCAGTTCTGCTGGTCCTCAGACCCTACTCTGAGAAAAACTACTCAGAGATGCTGCTCAGGGAATTCCCTGGAAGTTCAGTGCCCAGGACTCCACACACTCACTGCTGAGGGCCCAGGTTCAATCCCTGGGTGCGGAACTAAGATCCTACATTCCACAAGCCCCACAGGCACGACCAAAAAAAATTTTTCTGACGAAATAAAAATATTTCAGGGTCTAAGGATCAAGCCCCACTGGCAATGAGTCCATTACTCCTCCAGCTCCCTTTTTATCCTTGCCCTGACCTGGTATCCCTGCCATTAGTGAGTAAAAGTCGCTCAGTCGTGTCGGACTCTTTGTGACCCCATGGACAATACAGTCCATGGAATTCTCTAGGCCAGAATACTGGAGTGGATAGCCTTTCCCTTCTCCAGGGGATCTTCCCAACCCAGGGAATGAACCCTGGTCTCCCACATTGCAGGCGGATTCTTTACCAGCTGAGCCACAAGGGAAGTCCATCTATAACTATCCTTGAGTCAAGGAAGAGATTCAAACTCTATGCCAGGTAACTATGATGGTTCCTTAAGAGCATTTTGGAAGAGAAATTAGGATTTAGATACTGTTGTGATGTAATTAAAATTTTTTTTGCATATGGTTTGTAATAAGCTTTAATTTTAGACCATAGTTTCCCCATTTGATCTCCAATTATCCCTCACATTTTCAAATATCAATGGATGGATACATAGCTTTGTTTCATCTATGGTGTTTTTATTTTAAACTTTATTTTATATTGGAGTTATAGCTGATTAGTAACGTTGTGACAGTTCCAGGTGGACATCACAGGGGCTCAGCCATACATATACATGTATCCATTCTCCCCCAGACTCCCCTTCCCTCCTGTAAGATGTTTTTTGTAAGATGTTTCTGTTTAAAGACACCTTGCTTAATCATAATATGTTGTTGATTCAGTAGCATTGGCCTCTTTCCACAGTACTATAACTCAGGCTTGAATGATGTTTATCATATACACGTTTTCTTGAAAGGTGCATCACAGCCTTCCTGTGCTTAGGAGCATGAAGCTGGGAAACCATTTTAAACAGTGAAATTACTAACAAAAAGCACAAAAATACTAAAATCGTGGCACTAGATAGATGGTGAAAAGGACATTACAGTGTGAGAAGAAGGTAGAGTATTGCCTTGTTTCCGTCCAAGTGCCAAGCAGGCCCGGCCCTGCTTAGCTCCCGAGATCAGACGAGATGAGGCACATTCAGGGTAGTGTGGGCACCGGCGAGTACTGCCTTGTTTGACCTCAGCTAGGGATGTACACATCAAGCGACTCAGATTTTTCACCACTCTGCACATGTCTGTGAATGACTGTGAGACTGCCACGGATACTGATTTTGGGGTCACAAATACACTTTAGTGAGCAGAGGAATCCGCAAAGACAGAATTCACAGATAAGAATTGACTCTAAATGCTGCGTGATAAATCGGGGCTAATTGGCCTTATGACACTGCTGTCTCAACGTGTGGTTTCCAGGTTACCTCAACAGCATCACTCACTCACTCTTAAGCTCTTTGGTCATTTACTATCCATTAGCCAAGACTAATCACCTGACTCCACCTAACTGCAAGAGATCTGGGGGTTGCTTGGGTCCTTAGTGAGTAGTATGTATCTATATTTCAGTTATAAAAGGCAAACTGGAAAGGGAGGAAAATGGGACTTCCCTGCAGTCCAGTGGCTAAGAGGCCGAGCTTCCACTGGTGGGGACACAGGCTCAATCCCGGGTCGGTCGGGGAACTAAGATCCCAAATGCTTTACAAAGGGAAGCCTGTGTTCTAATCAGAAAGCGCCCTGTGGTTGGTTTGGGGAATTGAGGATGTTTCAGATCTCTCAGCTCCCTTGGCTTCTCCCAAGTATCTCCATTCCAGTTGCCAGATCACAGAGCATAGTCATCACCACACCAATTTAACCCATTTAAGCAAAACACATGATTAATTACCTGCTCTGGACCCCTGTCACTTCAGTCTGTTGGTTCTGGATTGCTCTTACCATTTGCTTATCCATGGATTGGAACTTGTCTTGCTTTTGTTGAACTTTTACCAGACTATAAGCAGTAACTTGCTTATATTGAATAAGGCTGACATATTTGCTATACACCCTAAGCACTTCACCCTCAGTTGGCACATAGTCTGAATCCTTGGCAGCAACAGGACTGTTATTCGGCTTCATCGTCTGGGGGACTGCCAAGAATTTCCCCTTCTGGTTTGAGGAAGTCCTCATTGTTCCCTTCTCTGCTTGACTCAGCTAGTTCCATACTTGTTCTAAAGGTCTTTCACTCAAGACACTACCTCTTGGTAACAATTTCTGTATTAATTATGACTCTGTAGCTTCAGATAAAAGAATCACATTGAGCTAGACTAATAATAATAGTCACATTTAGTGAATGTTTATTCTGTACAGTGCCTGGCACATGATAGGTAGTTATTATTATTATTTTTTAATGAATGCCAGGCACTGTGCTGAATACTTTAAATGTCTTTTCAAATTTAATACTCATGACAACTCCATGCTAGTATTTCTTATTTTGGCAGAAAAGAACACCGACACAGAGAAGTTTAGAAACTGCCCAGGACACACTGCCAGTATCTGTGGGAGCCAGGATTTGAATCCAGTCAAGTCATATTTTGCTACCTTATCAGCAAAAGGGAGAATTTCTTTTAAGAGGGTTGTTACAGAATGAAGGGCAGAAATTTAAGTGGATTGCAGGATGGGTTGGAACCAGGAGTAGAAAACTGTTGGGAACCCAGGCCGTATGCTTCCCCTGATTCTTCTGTTTTTCAGACTAGATGTGGTAACTTTGATGAGCAAAGAGAAAATATTGGCACAGTGAGGCAATAGACCATTTCACTGGTTCTAACTTTTTGACTCATTTTGGAAAATCCCAGCACCGCCCTCACCTCCTTTGATTGCCGTGGGCCAAGTTATTCTGTTTCTTTGGGCCTCCATTTCCTCATCCATAAGATGAGAAGTTTTTACCAGAGGATTCCTCAAGTCTTTTTCGGTTCTAAAATTCTATGATCTCAAGTGAAACTTCTAGGACAGAGGTGCAGTAGTAATGGATTTGAACATAAGGGTTTGGGTGATACAATAAAGAAGAGTTCTAAGGAAAGAAGAAGATAATATGGTTTGAGTGAAGCCTTGGTGTTGAATTACTCTTTAGAGCTGGTGTCAAATGAAGGCCTTGGGGATATATAAACGGAGGGCAGACAAACCTTCTCACCCTGACCAGATCAGAGAGATGGATCTCTCTGATCTAAGAGCAGTGTCTCTTTTCCCCTCTCTCTGTGTGCATACACATGTGTGTGTGAGGAGTAGCCCCTTTGCGTAGTAATTGAACCTGGTTTCTTTCTTTCTTATCTCACCTCAGAATTTTCTAAGGGCTTTCACCTGGGCCACCAGAAGAAGGCCAGAGGACAAATCCAAACCCTGGAGTGACCGAATGGGCAAGTCACTCCTCTCTGGGTCTGTTTTCTTATCCATGGCATGAGAGATTTGGTCTGTGTGATCTCTGAAGTCCTGCCCAACTCTTAACATTTTGTGGCTCTGGGTACTGAATCAAAAGCCCCTCTCTTCCCAAGCATTCCATCCTTGGACCAGAACTTTGTCTTCCTTCCTCTTCTCTGTATGCACCTGAGTGCTCAGGTCCTTTCTCCTGGCCCCCTTTCTTCCTCAATTCCCTTGAATTCTACTTGCTTTTTAGCTCCCTTGGGCCCTTCCCCCCCCCTTATATTTCTGATATTATTGTTTATTTAATGCTATTTATGTATATTTCTACAGACCCTTCTAGATTACATTCCTGATCTCCAGAACTGCTCCATCTCTGTCTGCCTCCTCTTATCTGCACCCTGGCTCCTAACTGGAGCTATATCCTCGGATTCTTCCCAGGGTCCCCTGGGATCCGCTATCACTGGTCCCTCGGACAGGGGCACTCCTTCTCCGAAGCCGAAGGATCAGGTAGTCAGTGGCTCAGGTGACAAATCTGCTGTCAGGTTACAGATATTGTTTCCTGAAAGGCCGCACTACGGTGTCAGCGGAGCTCGGGCTGCCTGCCGTGTCCTGTCCTCACCTGGCTCTCCCACACAAGGTAAGAATAACCAGAACTCACCTCTAGTACCTGCACTCTTCTGGAAACATGGCTCTGAGCCTCCGGCCCCTGCTGCTGCTGTCCTGTGCAGGTGAGGGGGACAGTGAGCTGGGCTGGGCATGATGGGGATGGTTGCTGGAAAGAGACTTAAGAATGCAGAGATTAACTGGTTAGAGAAAAAAATAAACGAAGGTTAAGAAACCAGGCCAAGACTTAATGTGAGTTGTTGAAAGGGACTCAGCTCACCATCTTTTGCAACGCATCCAGGCAGGGACTGGGCTCCAGGCCAGGGCTGAATTTGGGTCCCAGGCCTTTCCCCCCATGGTGATTTCCGGTTTTTTTCCTTACAGTGACTCTGGTCCCTACTGGGTCTCAGTCCCTGGACTCAGGTCTCTCCCTCCTGAAGTCAGCGCTTTCTGCTCTGGACCAGGCTCCCCAGGGCTCCCTCAGCCGCTCACGGTTCTCTGCCTTCTTGGCCAACATTTCTTCTTCCTTTGAGCCTGGGAGAATGGGGGAGGGACCGGTGGGAGAGCCCCCACCTCTCCAGCCCCCTGCCCTCCGGCTCCACGATTTCTTAGTGACGCTGAGGGGCAGCCCAGACTGGGAGCCAATGCTAGGGCTGCTAGGGGACGTGCTGGCCCTGCTGGGACAGGAGCAGACCCCCCGGGACTTCCTGGGGCACCAGGCAGGTGTGCTGAGTGGACTTGCAGAGGTGCTGCTGGGAGCCTTAGTTCCCGGGGGACCCCCTACCCCAACCCGGCCCCCCTGCACCCGTGATGGGCCCTCTGACTGCGTTCTGGTGGCTGACTGGTTGCCTTCTCTGCTGCTGCTATTAGAGGGCACGCGCTGGCAGGCCCTGGTGCGGGTACAGCCCAGCATGGACCCCGCCAATGCCACGGGCCTCAATGGGAGGGAGCCAGCCCCCCACCTCTTGCAGGGTCTGCTGGGTTTGCTCATCCCAGTGGGGGAGCTGGGCTCTGAGGAGGCTCTTTGGGGGGGTCTGCTGCGCACAGTGGGGGCCCCCCTTTATGCTACTTTCCAGGAGGGACTGCTGCGCATCACTGACTCCCTGCAGGATGAGGTCTTTTCCATTCTGGGGCAGCCAGAGCCTGATGCCAATGGGCAGTGCCAGGGAGGTGAGTGCCACCAGGTCCAGGGCTGGGCTGTGGCAGGGCCAGCAAGGTTGAGACTGGGTTAGTCCTCTTCCTTTCTGTTTCCCTCCTAGGCAACCTTCAGCAGCTGCTCTTGTGGTGAGTAAGGAGAGAGGAGTTCTGAGGGGCAGGGCCTGGGAATGTGGTTTCGTGGTTTGGGAGGGTGACTGTTGGTGGTTGGTGCCCCAGCTTCACCTCCTCCTAGCCATGTGACCTTGGGCAGGTTAGAGTATCATTCTATGCCTCAGTTTCCTCGCTCAAGAACTGTGGGTAATATTAACTGCCTCGGAGTTTTCGCAAGGGATTAAATGAGTTGATACTGTATATGTCAACCACCTAGAAGAAGTGCGTGCATGCCAAGGTGCTTCAGTCACGTCTGACTCTTGGTGACCCTATGGACCGTAGCCTGCCAGGCTCCTCTGTCCATGGGATTCTCCAGGCAAGGATACTGGAGTGGGTTACCATGCCCTCCTCCGGGGATCTTCCCAACACAGGGATCGAACCGCGTCTCTTACGTCTCCTGCATTGGCAGGCGAGTTCTTTACCATTAGCGCCACCTGTGAAGCCCGTGCCTGGCACATAGTGCTTGATAAATGTTAACTAATAAAGATAGAGTATGAGAAGAGAGGGCAAGGTTTGATTCCTCCACCCCTTACTGTTTGGGTACAGCAGTACCAGAGCACAGGGGCCATATTCAGTCGCTGGGCACATGCCCTGATCTGAGGCCAGCCAAAGGTTTTATTTAAGCTACCTAAAAGGGTGTGCAGAAAGGAGAAAGAAGAGGGGCTCTGCCTGGGTAACTCCAGGTGACTTTGTGCCTTGGCGGGACAGATCTCTCTCCCCTCCCCCATCCCAACATTTAAACCAGTAGCACTGTCACTCCCAGGGACCTCACTTTTGGAAAAGCCTATGCTTGTCACCCTCCCTGCAGGGCTCTGGGCCAGGGCCAGAAACCTTAAGTGGAGGAAATGCAAACTGACCAGCTGCTTGCCTGCTTCTCCCTCTGCTCCCAGGGGCATCCGGCACAACCTCTCCTGGGATGTCCGGGCACTGGGCTTTCTGTCTGGATCGCCACCCCCGCCCCCTGCCCTCCTCCACTGCCTGAGCACAGGGGTGCCTCTGCCTAGGACTTCCCAGCCCTCAGCCCACATCAGCCCTCGCCAGCGGCGGGCCATCTCTGTGGAGGCCCTCTGTGAGAACCTCTCAGGCCCGGCACCACCCTACAGCATCTCCAACTTCTCCATCCATTTGCTCTGCCAGCACGCCAAGCCTGTCACCCCGCAGCCCCCTCCCAGCACCGCTGCCATCTGCCAGACAGCTGTGTGGTATGCAGTCTCATGGGCGCCGGGTGCCCAAGGCTGGCTCCAGGCCTGCCACGACCAGTTTCCTGAGCAGTTCCTAGACGCCATCTGTGGCAACCTCTCCTTTTCCACCCTCTCGGGCCCCAACCGCCGCCTGGTAAAGCGGCTCTGTGCCGGCCTGCTCCCACCCCCCACCAGCTGCCCTGAAGGCCTGCCCCCCGTCCCTCTGACCCCAGAGATCTTCTGGGGCTGCTTCTTGGAGAATGAGACTCTGTGGGCCGAGCGGCTCTGTGGGGAGGCGAGTCTGCAGGCTGTGCCCCCCAGCAACCAGGCTTGGGTTCAGCACGTGTGCCAGGGCCCCACCCCGGATGTCACAGCCTTCCCCCCTTGCTACATCGGACCGTGTGGGGAACGCTGCCCAGATGGGGGCAGCTTCCTGCTGATGGTCTGTGCCAATGACACCATGTACGAGGCCCTGGTGCCCTCCTGGCCTTGGCTAGCCGGCCAGTGCCGGATAAGTCGTGGGGGAAATGACACCTGCTTCCTGGAGGGGTTACTGGGCCCTCTTCTGCCCTCTCTGCCACCACTGGGACCGTCCCCACTCTGCCTGGCCCCGGGCCCCTTCCTGCTTGGCATGCTGTCCCAGCTGCCACGCTGTCAGTCCTCCGTGCCAGCCCTTGCCCACCCCACACGCCTACACTATCTCTTGCGCCTGCTGACCTTCCTCCTGGGGCCGGGGGCCGGAGGGAACGAGGCCCAGGGAATGCTGGGTCAGGCCCTGATGCTCTCCAGTCTCCCAGACAACTGCTCCTTCTGGGATGCCTTCCGCCCAGAGGGCCGGCGCAGTGTGCTGCGGACGGTCGGGGAGTTCCTGGAACAGGAGGAGCAGCCAACCCCAGGCTTTGACCCCACTGACAGCTCCAGCCCCGCTTTAAGCAAGATGGAGCTTCTGGCCTGCTTCAGCGTGAGTGATTCGCCAAGGTGAAAGTTCCCGGAGCAGAGGGAAGGGTCTCCATGGGAATTCTCTACAATCTCACTGAGAGACAGCAGTGCAGTGGTTAAGCTCACAGCTCTGAGTCATCCAAGCTTGGGTTCACATCTTAGTTCTGTGATCAACCCTGGACAAGTTTTCAGCCTCTCTGAACAATACTTTTGTCATTTATAAATGAATGGTGGAGGTATTTTACTGACCGTCCAGTGGTTAAGACTCCACACTTCCATTCCAAGGGCACCGGCTCAACCTCTTGTTGGGAAACTAAGATCCCACATTCGTGTGGCACAGCCAAAAAAAAAAGTCTCAGAAAAAAAAAAAAGAAAAAACAAACGGTGGAAAATAATGGTGCCACTCTTTTTAGGGTGGCTATAAGGGTTACATCAGATGACACCGGCCGTAGGCTTAGTGCTAGTATATGATATACAAACAATATATAATAAATGTTATCTCATTATTCTTCCTGACTCTTTGATTTACCTCCTTTCTGCTTCAGAAAGGAAAGGGATCAAGTTAGAGGGCTCTAATTCTGTCCCTAGAGAGTGAGAATTGGAAACTGGCAAAATAAAGGCAGAAATGAGAAAAATTCAGGGTGACTACAGATCAGAAGTTTTAGGTTTGACTATAACACAGGCGTGGTCATAAGCCAATTTACTTTGATTTTCCTGGGCTTTGTTTTTTCTCTGTAGAGTGAAGGGGCTGGAATATGTGAATACCATAGTTCATTCATTGACTTCCTGTTATATGTAAAGCACTTTGCTAGATGCTGTGGGGAATGTAAAGAATCCTTACTCCATGGTAGGGCCCACCTTTCTCAATTCCTGGGACCAGTGAAATGTAATAATTTGGTTCATGTGCGTGCGTGGTAAGTCGCTTCAGTCCTGTCTGGCTCTTTTCGACTCTATGGACTGTAGCCCTCCAGGCTCCTCTGTCCATAGGATTCTCCAGGTAAGAATCCTGGAGTGGGTTGCCATGCCCTCCTCCAAATTTGGTTCATATCTCCAAATATTTACTGAGCCAGCTATGGCAAAGGCTATAGAAGAAGTTAGAGAATGTGGTCCCTGACCTAAAGGAGACACACACACAGCTTCAGAAAAAGAACAAGCATCCTAGTGAGTGGACCTGGGGAAGCTGCGGGAGGGACAGAGGGGACAACTCTCCTGGCATCTTGTCTGTCTCCCCACCAGCCCGTGCTGTGGGATCTGCTGCAGAGAGAGAAGAGTGTTTGGGCCCTGCAGATTCTAGTGCAGGTAATAGATGGGGGCAGGGTGTGTGGGCGGGCTGGGTGATCCGTGCCCACTGAGGCCATAACCACCATGACCTCCCGTGCCCAGGCATACCTGAACATGCCGCCAGAAAACCTCCAGCAGCTGGTGCTTTCAGCAGAGAGGGAGGCTGCTCAGGGCTTCCTGACACTCATGCACCGCTCCTGGGCTCAGCTGCAGGTGGGCATGGAGGGAGAGGGGGACAAGGGTGGCGGGGGAGGTCTGGGCATCAAGAGCACCTGGAACCAGGCAGGCAGCAGGCTTGCTCCAGCGGAAGGAGGGATGCAAGAGGAGCCGGGGCCAGGAGAGTGGGCATCTCCAGAGCTGGCATCTGTTCCCATGCCCCCACAGGTGCCACCATCTGAGGAGCAGGCCCTGGGTCGCCTGACAGCCTTGCTGTTGCAGCGGTACCCACGCCTCACCTCCCAGCTCTTCATTGACCTCTCACCACTCATCCCCTTTCTGGCTGTCTCTGACCTGATGCGCTTCCCACCATCCCTGTTGGCCAACGACAGTGTGTAAGGACTCTGTACTACTCCTCCCGATCATGACAGGGTCAACCCCACCCACCCAGAGCTGTGCTATGCTGGGTCACTCAGTCATGTCCAAGTTTTTGCAACCCCATGGACTTTAAGCCCACAAGGCTCCTCTATCCGTGGGGATTCTCCAGGCAAGAATACTGGAGTGGGTTGCCATTCCCTTCTCCAGGAGACCTTCCCAACCCAGAGACTGACCCCAGGTCTCCTGCATTGCAGGCAGATTCTTTATCAGCTGAGCCACCCGGGAAGCCCACGCACCCAGAACAGTACTTTCTATTAAAACTAGGGAGTCCTTCTTGTCCATGACAGCAGGGCTACACAGAGCCAGGGGACAGGGCGAAGGGGTGAGACCCACTCTCTCCCCAGCCTGGCTGCCATCCGGGATTACAGCCCTGGAATGAGGCCTGAACAGAAAGAGGCTCTAGCAAGGAGACTGCTGGCCCCTGAGCTGTTTGGGGAAGTGCCCGCCTGGCCCCAGGAACTGCTCTGGGCAGCACTGCCCCTGCTACCCCATCTCCCTCTGGAGAACTTTCTGCAGCTCAGTCCTCACCAGGTATGAGAACGATTCATTTATTTGACTAGCAAGCTTTCGGCCAGGTGGGATGGCATCAGTGACCTGTCTCCTAGTTAGCCCCTCCCCACAAGTGTCCCACAGTGATCCCAACATGAGCTGACCTTCCCCACCCGAGATCCAGGCCCTGGAGGACAGCTGGCCAGCGGCAGGTCTTGGGCCAGGACACGCCCGACATGTGTTGCGCAGCCTGGTGAACCAGAGTGTCCAGGATGGAGAGGAGCAGGTGCGCAGGTGAGTGCCTGTGGGGTCAGAGCGGCCGAGAGGCAGGTGCAGGCAGGCTGGGTCCAGGAGGGAAGGGCCCAGAGGAGCATGGCCTGGGCATCACAGGGCCCTGCGAGAGAGGCCTGTTTGTGGCACCCACGTTTCCTAGTTTAGCGGTCAGAGTGCTGCTCCCTGTACCCACACAGTCCCTGCCTCAGTAGCAGCCTCAGTGACCACGTGAAGGCCAGCTTCGTGCCCTCCTCAGGCTGGGGCCCCTCGCCTGTTTCCTGACCCCCGAGGAGCTGCAGAGCCTGGTTCCCCTGAATGATCCAATGGGGCCGGTAGAACGGGGGCTGCTGGAATGTGCAGCCAATGGGACCCTCAGCCCACAAGGACGGGTGAGCCCCCTGGCCCGGGCCCTCAAGAACTCCAGGCTTCCCGTGGGGGGTGGTCTGTGTGGAGGATGTGCCCGGTCACCTCAGCCAAGCTGGAGCACAGTTGGAGCCAGCCCTCATCCCACCGCATGCAGCTTCGTTCTTAATCTCCTTACTCCTTAGCCACCCATACCTGTTAGCACCTCTTCCTGACTCTACTCCATCTGGTCCACGACATCTCCAGCATTTCCTTTGCTGACTTGAGCCCAATCTGCTTCTGTCCTATCCTTGGTTCCAAGCCGCAGCCCAGGCCCTGGAATATCCAGATGTGGGATTAGAGAGGAGGCTTTAGGTTCGCCTGTCTTTTCTTTTCAGACCCAAACCTTCTTTGGTTACAGGTAGCCTATGAACTTCTGGGGGTACTGCGCTCATCCGGAGGAGCGGTGCTGAGCCCCCGGGAGCTCCGGGTCTGGGCTCCTCTCTTCCCTCAGCTGGGGCTCCGCTTCCTGCAGGAGCTGTCAGAGCCGCAGCTGAGGGCCATGCTTCCCGCCCTGCGAGGAGCCCGGGTCACCCCTGCCCAGGTGGGCCTATCCCACTCCCTGGCTTCCGTCTTCCATCCCCGGCACCTCAGTCAAGACAATTACATTCAAGGATGCTGTTACCTGATCCCACCCCACCCCCCCAAGCCTCCTTTTCCTCTGTCCCAAGAACGCCCTCATCCCTCTTCCTCAGATGAGGAAGAGCCCAGAGCCAGGCTGGTGGAGCGGGAGCTGGGAGTCTGGGAGGTCGGGCCCTAGGGACCTGTTCAGGACCCGGCTGCCAGGGCCTCAGCGCTGTTTTTTCCTGTCCCCTCCCGCCTTAGGCTGTCCTGCTGCTTGGACGGCTCCTCCCGAGGCATGATGTGAGTGGCAGCAATTCTTCTGCACGGCCCGAGCTCTTCATCCCCCTCCTCCCTCGCTCCCTCTCACCCCTGCTGCCTCTCTCCACAGTGATTGTCCCCTTCCCTGCAATCTGGCCTGTCTTCTTCAGGCCTCTTGTCTCTCTCGCCCCCCAGCTGTCCTTGGAGGAACTCTGCTCCTTGCACCCTCTGCTTCCAGGCCTCAGCTCCCAGACGCTCCAGGCCATCCCGAGGCGAGTTCTGCTGAGGGCCTGCTCTTGCCTGGCCCCTGAACTGGCGCGCCTCTCAGCCTGCCAGACCGCGGCCCTGCTGCAGACCTTCCGCGTACGAGAGCAGCAGGGAGACGCCGACCAGAAGGAGGGCTCTGGTTGGGAGGGGTCACCTTCCCTATGGCCAGGGAAGGACCCCCAAACCTCCCCACTTTTTACATGCACATACACAGCCAATTCTCACGCAGGTGAAAGATGGTGTTAAAAATACGGGTGCAGCAGGAGCCGGTGCAGCTGTGTGCATCCCCGGACAGGTGCGTGTGTGTGAGTGTGTGTGTGTGGTTTCTGCCAACTAAGCTCCTCTCCCCATCCCAGGGCTGTCTCACACAGCTGGCACTGCCTCACGTTCTCCCCCTGCAAATGGCCCGAGTGTCTACATTAGCTCTGTGTCCCCTAAGACCTTAGCAGCTCTCCCAGTCCCAACGCAGGGTGGCATAATGTCCTAGAACGTCAAAGCCCCGAGGGTCTGAGGAATCCTCCAGGGCAGTCACCCTGCTTTCAGACAAAGAGACCGAGGCTCAGAGCGACTAAGGGAGTTTAGTCCGTCAGGTGCCTAGACGGCAGGGACCCTTGGCCTCAGCCGCGAGGGCTCTAGAGTGTGCCCTGCTAGTCTGGCACCTGCCACTCCACCCTTCTCCTAGTTTCCGGTCCCTTCCTGCCGTCGTAGATCCCCTTCTTCCCTGAGGCCTGAGTCCAGACTGTCTCACCTATCACCACACTGCTGCACTTTACCCCTCCGGCAGCCTATCCCCACCATCTGGCCAGACTGCCTGCTGCCCCTGCTCCCACTAAAGCTGCTACAGCTGGACTCTGCTGCTCTGCTGGCAGACCGAAGGCGCTATCGGGAGCTGCCCTGGTCTGAGCAGCAGGTGATTCTTCCCACTAGCCTAGAACTCCCTTCTCTCAACATTTTCCACCTCCTTTACCCATCCCTCAGCCCCAGATTGGGCACCTTACTCCCAGCAGCCCTTAGGATGCTTTTCCCTCCTCCCCTTTCCCCCCATTTGTCTCTCTTTCCCAGGGAGTGGGCACTGGG
This sequence comes from Capra hircus, assembly GCF_001704415.2. Taxonomy (NCBI): domain Eukaryota; kingdom Metazoa; phylum Chordata; class Mammalia; order Artiodactyla; family Bovidae; genus Capra; species Capra hircus. Next base: position 54,848,397 of record NC_030828.1, on the reverse strand, counting down.
GATAGTAGGAGGCTGATGGGACCCACAGGGTGAAGTGGCAGCCCTGGGTCCAAGGCATCCTAGGTTCCTGGGCAATATCTCTGCTGGGAAGCGGCTCTTCTTTCTTTCTCTTGTAGGCACAGTTTCTCTGGGAGAAGATGCAAGTGCCCACAAACCTGACCCTCAGGAATCTGCAGTGAGTAACTTGTAATGAGCTGTGAGTTTAATTCAACTAACATTTTTTTGAGCGCTTACGGTGTGCCAGGCACCATGTGATATCCGGGGGTGGGGGTGGGAGGTGTATGAGGATCAGTGACCTGTAGGTCAGCCTGTGGGTCTTCTCCTGGTTCCTCTTCTCCTGACCCTCCTGCCCTTCTAGAGCACAGCATCCATCCTGAGTGGATCTCAGGGATTTTGAGAAGACTCAGATTCAGGTCCTAGCCCTGTCTCCTCTTCGTGATCTTGAGCAAGACGTTCAACCTCTCTAAGCCTCATTTTCCCCTTCTTTAGAATAAGTATTGAAATGGTACCTACCTCATAAGTAGTTGTAAAGATTAAACAAGATAAGGCATATAAGGTACCTAACACAGTGCCTGGCCCAGTGTAAGCTTCTGATAGATATTTGCTGATTAACCCCTCAGAGCCACTGACCAAGCAGGAATTAACAGGAACAAGGATCACCTTACCTCCACCCCCCAGCTAAAAACCCATGGGCTTCTGAAGATGTGGTTCTAGCCTCAGTTGACCACATTTCTAGTAGGATGATATTAGACTGTCACTCGATAAACAATAATGGTGTCGGAGACCAATGAGAATATCTATGGGAAAGATATTTCTCAAACTGCAAATTACCATAAATGAGCATCTGTCCTTGTGTTGAGAATGTTGATATAAGGAGCAGACAGGCTGTGGCATGTGTTGAATGAGCATGTGCCTACTCACACACCTCCAGGGCTCTGGGTACGCTGGCAGGGGGCATGTCCTGTGAGTTTCTGCAGCAGATCAACTGGATGGCAGACTTCCTTGAAGTGGTACACATGATCTATCAACTGCCCACTGGGGTCCGAGGGAGCCTGGTGAGACGGGTGCTTGGGCATTAGTGGGAGCAGGGAGGCAGGAACCCCGGGTAGAGAACCGAGGCTCGCTGTTCACCTCTGTCCTGAACCTGCCTCCCTACTCTGCCCCACAGAGGACCTGTATCTGGGCAGAGCTACAGCGGAGGATGGCAATGCCAGAGCCAGAGCTGGCAACCCTGGGGCCAGAGCTGAGTGGGCTGGACACCAAGCTCCTCCTGGACTTACCGTAAGGCTACAACTGGAGATACTGGATTCTCAGAAGGCTCAGCCTGGGGTGGAAGATCTGCCCTTAGGAAACGCCACAGAGGTGGTGCTTTTCTGTCTGGTTGTTCCCATCAGTTACAGCCTAAAGTGAAGGATGCTATTCAAAGTTGCTCTAGGTGTTGACTGGCTCCCCCAACAAGACCCCCAAAATGGGGCAGCAGAAGGTGGCAATATTGTGACGTGACCTGCCAAGCAGTCTTAATATAACCTAGGCCCTATTAATAGTGGTAGAATATGTAAAATGAGGGAAGTGAGAGTTCCCTGGTGGCTTAGCGGTTAGGATTCTGGGCTTCTATTGCCGTGGCCTGGGTTCAGTCCTTGGTTGGGGAAATGAGATCCCACAAGCTGTGTGGGGTAGCCCAAAAAAGTCATTAAAATTAAATATATAAAATGAGGGAAGTAATGGTTCAATCTTGCCCCCACAGGACTGTGGTCTCCTTAGGGCACTGTGTTCTCAGTATGTTCAGAGGAGTAGATAAAGGGAAAATGAATGAAGCGTGTGAGAAAAAGTGAAAGTGAAAGTGAAGTCGCTCAGTCGTGTCTGACTCTGTGGCTCCATGGACTGTAGCCTACAGGCTCCTCTGAAACATGTGATAAATGTGTTCAAATACCCCAGGAGCCATCAAATAGAAAACAGATCGGCATGTTTCTGAATGACCCCATTGGGCAGGACTAGCACCAGTGAATGAAAATCAGAGTTTTGCACAATATGAGGAAGATTGTGGTGGTGAGTTCTTGTCATTGAGCTAGTCAAGCCTAGTCTGGATGGCCCCACAGCAAGAAGGTTACAGAGCAGATTGAAGTATGGGTGAGGAGAGAGATGACTGATGAACCCAAAGTGAAAGTGAAAGTGAAGTCGCTCAGTCGTGTCCGACTCTTTGCTACCCCTGGACTGTAGCCCACCAAACTCCTCCGTCCATGGGATTCTCCAGGCAAGAATACTGGAGTGGGTTGCCATTTCCTTCTCCATGGCTCCTCCTAAACTAGAGACTTGGAGTTTATGAGTATCTAACTCACAGGCTTTTTTTCCCCCATATCATCTCCATCCCCACCCCATTGCCAACTGAACTGTAAATCAGAGAAGGAAAAGGCTGACTCCAGTCAGTCTTTCTGGGAAGAAGCTGACTCTATCCTTACATTTTTAAAGGTCTTTCCACAGATTTGGGCTTTTGTATTACTTGGCCCAGTTCCAGACTTGGCAACCTTAGGTAGAGTATAGAGTACCACTCTGATTTTTCTGCAAAAAGTCTTTTTAAAAATGCCATTCAAATCTGTCTATGAAAGAGAGATGAGGCAATTACCTCTTAGTGGTGATGGTGGTTTAGTCAGTAAGTCATGTCCGACTCTTGTGACCCCATGGACAGTATAGCCTGCCAGGCTCCTTTGTCCATTGAATTCTCCAGGCAAGAGTACTGGAGTGGGTTGCCATTTCCTTCTCTAAAATACCTCTTACCCCCAGGTTTTGCTGTGAAAATCAAATGAGATAACACTAAAAGAACTTTGGTGCATGAGTGCTAAGCCACTTCAGTCATGTCTGACTCTTTGCAACCCTGTGGGCTGTAGCCTGCTAGACTCCTCTGTCCATGAAATTCTCCAGGCAAGAATGCTGAAATGGGTTGCCATGCCCTCCTCCCGGGTCAATTGTATAGTACTATACAAATCAGAGGGGACCTTCTCACAATAAATAGAGGAAGGGTGGTCCTGTGGGAAATAGGAATTGAGAGCAAGACCCCTCTCTGTGAATCTGTTTTAATTTTTTATTTTATTTATTTATTTTAAATTAAAGAAAATTTTTTTTCACTGTGCTGGGTCCTCATTTCAGCTCGTGGCCTGTGCGATCTTAGTTCCCTGACCAGGGATTGAACCCCTGTGTTGGAAGGTGGATTCTTCTTTTCTAATTAATTAATTAATTTGGCTGTGTCGGTTCTTAGTTGCAGCACTCAAGATCTTCACTGGGTCGAGTGGAATCTTCCTTTGTGGTGCACGGACTCTCTAGTTGTGACTCTCAGGCTCCAGAGCACACGAGCTCAGTAGTTGCCCTGTGGCATTATCTTAGTTCCTCAATCAGAGATCACACTCACGTCCCCTGCGTCACAAAGTGGATTCTTAACCACTGGACCACGAGGAAAGTCCATATGAACATATTTTTTAATCCATAAAATGGGGGAGGGGATTTAATGATATTTAACATCTGGGCTTTTTTATTCTATTAGATCAGGTAGGATTGTTCGTCATTCTTCTCAAGAAGACTGGAAATAGGTCTCTCCCGTTGTTCTCTCCCTATAAGTACTGAGGTGGAAATTGGATCTGGGTCTGTTAAATATCAGTTCCTATCCAGGGCCACAGGGTTTGGTCTGGTGTTACCTCTTGTCTGGGGAATGGGGCATTCTGTGGTTCCCTTCTCAACTTGGCTCAGTTCCAAGTCCTCCTGTTGTCAAATTCCTACAGAGTCAAGTTGATGGATAGACTGTCCAATGAATCCATCATGTTAGTGGTGGAACTGGTACGAGGCGCTCCAGAGCAGCTGCTGGCCCTGACCCCACTCCACCGGGCAGCCCTGGCAGAGCGGGCACTACAAAACCTGGTAAGGGTCCCCCCACCAGACTCAGAACAGTGGCCTGGGCCTTTGTCACCACTCAGACAATGCTCTGTCTTCTAGGCCCAGACTCAAATGTTTGCTGCAGGGCCCTAGGTCTGCCTTTGGGTTCCATTCATTGATGGTCTGCTTCATGTTTCTTGTCCACATCCCTTGGAGTATTAAAAATTCCTTAGTCCACCTCCCAATCTTTCCACCCGCTCCTGTTTGGGCTCATAGTTTAGAGAAGTGGACAGTGGCAATAAGCTTCATAGGATCTTGGATCAGGGGCTAGAGGGAGACCACGTCTTTGTGTCTTGATCAAAGAGACTGGTCCTCTGAGTCAGAGGTGTGTCGTCCCAAGGTCTGATCCCCCTCCAGGCCCCAAAGGAGACAACAGTGTCAAGGGAAGTGCTGGAGACCTTGGGGCCCCTGGTTGGATTCCTGGGCATAGAGAGCACACGGCGGATCCCCCTGCAGATCCTGCTGGCCCACCTCAGTCAGCTGCAAGTCTTCTGCCTCGGAGGGCCGTTTGCCACAGAGCTGGGACGGCTGCTGCTGCAGGAGCCTGTTCTTGGGTATGGGCCTCCGGGAAGTCCAAATTCTAACTCATCCTCACCCACCCTCTCAACCACCCTCCTCAGTGGCAGCCCATTCAGTATGCCAGAAGCCCTTGGAGCCCTGAGTCCCCTCTCTCAGCGTGTCTTTCCTCTTCCTCACAGCCCATTCAGCATCCTGATCTTCTTTCTGTCCCTCAGGAAACCAGAGTTATGGAGCCAGGATGAAGTTGAGCAAGCAGGACGCCTAGTATTCACTCTGTCTCCTGAGGCTATTTCCTTGATCCCCAGGGTGAGGTGAAGGAGCACAGGAGGGAGTGAGAGCAGAGAGGGGACTGGGGAGCTAGTTCAGAGGGGCGCTAAGGCCAAGGAAGTTGAAGGCAAAGGATGTGAAGCCCAAATCTGGGGGAGGAAGCTGAAAAGAGACAGGATTTCGGAATTACAGCTGTAGCAGCTGCTCCTGATGTGCTTGGAGCTGCCCACCCTCCCTCCACCTTCTCTTCCAGGAGGCCTTGGGCCCAGAGACCCTGGAGCGACTCCTCGAGAAGCAGCAGAGCTGGGATCAGAGCAGAGCTGGACAGCTGTGTGCGGGGCCACAGCTCGCTCCCAAGAAAGCAGCGCTGGTAGCTGGGCTTGTGCGGCCTGCTGCAGAGAACCTCCCAGGTGAGACGGCCCAGATGCCCATACTTCCAGCAAGGGGTACAGGAAGAAGTATTCAACCACGCAAGGGGTACAGGAAGTATTCAACCACGCAATCAGACTGTTTTTAGCAGATTTGTACAGCGTCACTCCAGGCTGGGGTTTTCTAATCTATAAAGCCCAGAGCAGTGAGGGATGATCTTCAAGGACTCTTCCAGTTGTAGGGTTCTATACCTCTGTGAATTTATCACTCATTAAGTTTTTAGCCCAGGACTCCCCTTTCCCTGCTCTCTTAGCACTGTTAACAGCTGACTCAACTCTAGGCTTGGATAAGTGTGGTGCTCTCTGCTGGAACGATGCTTAGGATGGAGGAAGGTGACACTGTGGGGCTAGGAACCTGGGTTTCAACCTAGATCAGCCACTCAGTCCCTGGGCAAGCCCTTCCATCTATACAATGAGGGGCTCTTCCTCCCCAGTCACCCGTTCTAATATCTTTGAGTCCTACGAATCTCACACTACAGTAATCCCTTGAGCCATACTGCCCATATTGGCCTGTCCTTTAAAGGTTGGATGGGTCGTTCCATCTACAGATATCTCTCTGGGATTTTTTTTTTTTTTTTGAGAGGAGGCACCCACCCATCATGGCCCCCACCCTTCATGCCCCTGGCCCTGACCACTGGCGTGCTTTAGTACTGCACTGACCGCCTGACCCTGCCTTCCTCCTTCAGAACCGGTGCCAAACTGTGCAGATGTACGAGGGACATTCCCATCAGCCTGGTCTGCAACCCAGATCGCAGAGATGGAGCTCTTGGACTTTGAGGACTGCCTCGCACTATTTGCAGGAGACCCAGGACTTGGGCCTGAGGAACTCCGGGCAGCAATGGGCAAGGCAAAACAGGTTAGTGATGGAGAGTCCAGTCAGGGTTGGAGATTGAACGTAGGAAGCTGGTTGGGTGTCGTATGGGACACATGGAAACGGATAGCTGCATGAGAGAGAGGGGACATAGGACATAAAAGAATGAAAAGTTTTGGATCCTGAGTAGGAAGTCAGAGGGGATGGATACTGAGGACAGGAAGCTAGTGAAATGGTTAGAGGGACTAGAAGTTACCAACATTAGCAGGTATCAAAATCATCTGGGGAAAAAAGTATTTAAAAAAGAATCATCTGGGGAGCAGGTGTTTGAAATGCTTGAGGATCCCGTTGTAGACTTACTGAAGAAAGGTTCTCTGAGGATCAGGTCTGGGCATCTATATCTTGCCCCTGCTACCCCCACCCCATGTCTGGTGCACATTGGAACTCATAGACTAGAATCTGCTATTCTTTCCTACTGAGACTCTAGAGTCTTTCAATAACACCTTAGTCAGAGGAACCTTCACCCTATCCTCTCATTTTATGGTTGAAGAAACTAAAGACCCAGAGAATGCAAGGGATTTGCTTCGAGTTACACAGTTCAGGTCGGAGGCAAGACTGACCCTCGGCATTCTGACTCCTAATTCCGTGCTTTTCCCAATCACACCATTCCTCTCTTTCTCCAGTTGTGGGGTCCCCCCCGGGAATTCCGTCCTGAGCAGATCCTGCAGCTGGGTCGGCTTTTAATAGGTCTAGGAGAACGGGAACTCCAGGAGCTGAGCCTGGTGGACTGGGGCGTGCTGAGCACCCTGGGGCAGATAGATGGCTGGAGCTCCAGCCAGGTAACATCTCCCTCCTCTCTACCACCTTCCGAATGCCTCCAGGCCATCTAAAGCCCAAGGAATTTCTGTCTCGTGACCATACCTGGCCATGCTTTCTATCTTTTCTTAATACTCCATGCTAGTAGGAAGTTAGAGCAGTGATTTATTCACTGAGGCCCTGGACACATAATACTTCCTCCTGCCTCCTTTCCCTTTGGCCTCCTATTTTCCTGTCCTCTTTTTTTGATCCTCAAACTTCCCCATGGTTGTTGGCTCTCTGGGCTACCCTGGTGGCTCAGATGGTGAAGAATCTGCTTGCAGTGCAGGAGACCTGGGTTCAATCCCTGGGTTGGGAAGATCCCCTGGAGAAGGAAATGGCAACCCACTCCAGTATTCTCGCCTGGAGAATCCCATGGACAGAGAAGCCTGGAGGGCTACAGTCTGTGGGGTTGCAGAGTCAGACACGAATGGGTGACTAAGCACAGCACAGCGCTGGCTCTTCAGGTCTTACTAATAGAAAAACCCAGTAGCGCTTGTCCTTTCCCTAAGCAGCTAGTTCCCCATCCATGAATTCCTCATGACTTTTCTCCTTATCCTGTGATCTCCACCCCGACTCCAGCTCCGGGTGGTGGTCTCCAGTTTCCTGCGGCAGAGTGGTCGACACGTGAGCCACCTGGATTTCCTCCACCTGACTGCACTGGGCTACACAGTCTGTGGACTTCGGCCTGAGGAGCTGCAGCATATCAGCAGTTGGGAGTTTAGGTCACACGTAGAGGAGGGTGTGGGCTGTGGTCCTGTGGGGAAGGTGGGCTCACTGGGGAAGGATCATGCAGGAGTGACCCCGTGGAAGAAGCAATCTTGCTTAAAGTCATCGCTACCGCCAACTCATGACCACGGACCCTGTCACTGGGGCTGAATCCTCCTCCCTTCTCTTCCCACTCTTCCACAGCCAAGCAGCTCTCTTCCTGGGCCACCTGCGTCTCCCATGTTCTGAAGAGCAACTGGAGGTTCTGGCCCAGCTCCTGGTGCTGCCTGGTGGCTTTGGCCCAGTCAGTAACTGGGGGCCCGAGATCTTCACTGAAATTGGCACAATAGCAGGTATAGGGAGACTGGGCCACTGCTGGGGCTGGGTGTCAGGGGCCAGTTTCCACATTGTGAATTGACTGGGTGGAGGACTTCTCTGAAATCTTAAGGTGGGAGTCTAAGGCACCTAGATAAGAGGTTAGAGACATGCTGGGGAAGGTCTGAGGAAGAGTATTTTGGGAGTAGTTAGAGAAGGCCAGGGTAGGATAACATCTGGAGGCCCATCCCACTTGCCTTGACAGCTGGAATCCCAGACCTGGCTCTCTCCGCACTGCTGCGAGGACAGATCCAGGGCCTTACCCCTCTGGCCATTTCTGTCATCCCTGCTCCTAAATTTGCTGTAAGCACTGATGGGATGGGGTCTGAGTGACCACAGAAGAGGGCCAGAATGGATGCCCTGATGCCTGCTCCCATCCCCAGGTGGTGTTCAGCCCCACCCAGCTCTCTAGTCTCACCAGTGTTCAGGCCGTGGCTGTCACTCCCGAGCAGATGGCCTTTCTGAGTCCCGAGCAGCGACGAGCAGTTGCATGGGCCCAGTATGAGGGGATGGAGAGCCTGGAGCAGGAAGGTGAGTCCCTAACTGCACAAACTGACTCCCGAACTCCTGGCCCGGAATCAGAGCCCTAACTCAGGGAGATCTGAGAGTGAAGGACTCTAGAGGCAAATAGTCTCCAAGTATCAGTGGCTCCTGGGGAACAGAGTTGTGATATTCCTTCCATTCTCTGTCTCATTACAGGTCGAAGCACAGCCTGGGGTCTCCAGGACTGGTCACAGCCCTCCTGGGCCCTGGCATTGACCATCTGCTTCCTTGGCAATCTGCTATGAGCCTGTCTCTGCAGTTAAGAGATTTGTTGGGAAAAACATTTGAAGTAAAATGAATAAAGTACAAATGGAAGTGCAATTTAATTATCCTAGGAAGCTGATGGAATATGGGTAGAATGTTAATGCTTTCCACCCACCTGAGAATCAGTGTTCCTGGCATGCCATATCTGGAGTCTCTTTTCATCATAAATAATCCCATTGCCTTTTTTTTTTTTTCTCCTAGTTCCTCCCCATCCCAGCATTAGAAATAACACAGACAACTGAAGCATAGCATGGAGCCTTTACTAGGACAGGGGGGTGTGGGTTGATGGTGGCACCCAGGGCAAGGAGAAGGGGCTGCCACTGGAACGGCAGAGGTCCTGGGAGCCATCCGCTGGGGACGGGAGTTAATGCTTGTTGGGGAGAGGTGGAGGGATGCGGATATCCTGGCCTCTCTCCAGACGCCGTTCACAGTCAATCAGGTAGTTTACTCCATCGATGACCAGCTGCACCAGCTCCACCTGGATGATACTGACCCTTGATCTCTGCTTCCCACAACCTGACTCTCTTTAGCACTGATTTGCCTGCTCTGGGAACTCATTGCCAGTTTTCCCTTAGTCAACCTGAGTTTCATTTCAGATTCTGTTACATTCTCGAGGCTCACTCCTTGTCAAATCACCCCCCCCCCCACAGACCTATCCATAATCCCTGAGAATCTCACCTCTGACTTGCCCAGTCGGTCCAAATTAGAGATGTCAAAGACACTGCCTGTGGCAGCTGTGTCTACTCCTCCAGTTCCACGTTTTTGGAGTCTGAGGTTCTCGAGGATCTTTGGGAAGCGGCTATCCTAGAGGGGAGATAGAGATTTGGGGGCAGGGTCAATAGAGGCTGAGATTGGTCCTCCTGGAAAGAGCCCTGAAGCTGCCCAGAGCTCTTTCCCTTGACTCTTGAGCTACAATGCCTGCTCCTTCCCAAAGCACACACTCCCTCTCCCACCCCACATGGCCACTTCCTCCCTCACACTCCTCTCTAGCCCCACAACTCCTTTACTTTGCTCAGCAGGGGCAGTTTGATGTGCACTCCTGCACGAAGTCCAGTGCCCAGGTTAGACGGACAGGTCAAGATGTATCCCAGACGCTCATTCCACATGAACTCCCAGCCACGCTCCTGGATCAGCCGCTCCACCTGCGTGCACAAAGCCGTTAGTGACACGTTAGAGCTGTGCAAACCCTCCCTTAGCTGGAGCCATAGGAGCTCTAGAAATATGTCTAAAACCAAAGATTTGGGATGTGAAAGAATGACACTGCTTTTTTTTTTTTTTTTGGTGGAAATGGCTCATTATTATCATGCATAAAAGATATTTTTGATGTTGCAAGCCCATCATGATGAGATTGTGCAAAAATATCCTGTGTGGAAGAAGAGAAACTTCAGGGAATGATGTGCTAAGGATGATCTGGGGAGATGAACGGAGGTGGTAAACTGAACTGAGAAAGGATTGATTATTCAGGGAGTTCTGCATGCATTGACATCTTTACTTTGCTAATGAGCTAGAGCTTGGAAGAATTCTTTCAGCCAGAAAATGAGGGTGTAGGCTTTGCAACAGGAAGAGGCAAGAGAGCCTGTTAGCTGTGGAAAAAGAGAAAGCAGAAAGGTGAAAATGGAGAAGAGCTGGACTCATACTTGTGGAGGGTGGGGGAGGAGTGTGGGAAGCGTGTTCTTGTTCCACTTAAACATCCCAATCATGAAGATGACTACTAGAGTTGAAGAGACTGGAGACCTGCCAGGGTAATGTTCGTGAAGACCACTACATAACCTAAGGGGGACCCTGTTCATAGTTCAGAAAGAACCATGGCATGGGGGATATTATAATGCTGAACAAGAGGAAATCCTTCCATCTAGAATAACAACAGCTAACACTTGTGAACTTTTACTACGGGCCACACGCTTTATATGCGTTATCTCACTTAATTCCCACCACTTAAATGTAGGAAGTTTTCTTACCCCAGTTTTACAGATGAGAATACTAAGATGTGTAGAAAGTACTTCCCTACCCACTTCAGTGGGTCAAAGATATGTTACTAAAGTCAAGATATGTTACCCATTACCTGCTAAAAATAATAGGAAACTCCCAGCAAAGATTCTAAAGGAAGGAGAATTCTTTCCCTTTACAAGTCCAAAACAGAACTGTATATATGAGGCCATACAATAAGGATTGGATTCATGGAAATTTCCAATCTAGACTCAAATGTGGAGACCGAATTCCTATAGGACTGAGGATTCAGTTCAACCCCTTATGTAGAGTCACCCAGTCTGGAACTTAAACCATTCCATCTTCCACCTTCTGTTTTCCCTCCCATTCAGCTTAAAATCTAGACACGCTACTTTAGAAAGAACGACAGAATCTAGAGTAAAGGCCTACCTTGGCTCAGAAATGGGTGGTTACATGAGAATCATGAACATACCAACCCCTCACTCCCTATATCTGTCCAAGCTTAAACCTTCCCCTTATATCTGCACATTCCACAACATAGCCCCCAGGCACTGACTCACTGTCTCAATTCCTTCTTTGCATTATTTGGCAACTGCTTTATTTACTTCCTTAGATTCCTGACATTCTCTCTTCCTATTCTTAGGATGACCATATACCCAGGTTTATGTATACCTGGTCCGTATATACCAGGACCATATACCCTGGACAGTTCTGACTTATACCTATTGTCCTACTAGAGTGATTGGTGGTAATCTCTTTCACTATGAAAAGTGTCCTGGGTTGGTTGATAAATTATATCCTCCATCTACATATTCTAGTTTCTTCCTTAAGTCCTCCCACCTAGTTCCCTTATACATTCTTCTCCAACCTCTTTGAGGCCTCGGCAGAATCTTTCAAACACTTTCTTCATGTTGCCACCCTTCTCCATGGAGATGACCCGTGTATGATCCTCCTCATTCACCCAGATCAAGAAGCTCTTTTCATTGTTGTGCCTGAAGGCAGGAGAGAGGCAGGGACTGGAATTAAGAGGCAGAGCAAGGGAGAGATAGAGAAAAAAGGGGCATTTATAGGAGCCTGGGGTACGCTAAGCCTCATACCAGATTCCACGCGCATCCGGCCAGTCTCGAGCCATTCCTGCTGCGGTCAATAATGGGGATACAGGCTTATCAAACAGGAAGTGGTCCTGAGGAGGGTTAAAGGGACTAGGGTTAAGAATCAATGCAGTAGCCCCCGGGCTTCTCAGAGCCCATCTACCTCATCTGGCCCAGCCTCCTTTGATTCTCTTGTCTTTCCATCTGCCCCTCCTGCCCAGCTCCCTCTCAAAGCCTCTCACATCAATTAGCTGCTGCTGCTCAGCCTCTGTCATCTCACTGAGCCGATAGTAGCGTCCAGCCAGGTCACCCTTCAGGCCACTTAGTGCATCCACGACGACACGTTCCACTTCTCGTCGCTCTGCCCGAGTACAGGCTGGAGGCAGGCTGAGTCCCCGGATACTTCGACCAGTTCTGACTCTCGAGGACAATACATACCTCTCATCAAAGTAGCCAGAACGGATCTGGGGAATAGTAGAAATTAAGGTAAGTCACAGAAACAAGGTGGAGGGGAGCTGAGGGCCTTAGGAAGGAGAGACCATAAGGACTAGAGGAGTCTTCATTGCCTGCACTGGAAGGACAGCCCATTGGGCAAGCACACCAACTGAAGGGGCATTCATTATGAACCCTCCCCCACACTGCCCATCTTGGGGTGTGGCTGTTCTCAACGCCCGCTCCTCTCCACAGCGGCTGCTCCTTAACATACAAATCTTTCCCCACACTGAGACTTGAAAGCTCAGCAGTATAATGACTATGAGTCAGGGAATAATTATGGTTGAAGGGACCAGAAAAAACAGTATGTTGTACAAAAGGCAATGCAAATCAGAAGTGGGATATTTGACCTACCTTGCTGGCATCCAGGTCGGTGGTATGTTTCATCGTTCGGGGGTCATACCCATTGTGTCGCTCTTGGATCACAGGGTCAAACAGCTCAGCAAATACCTGCGGGGGAGTTGAGAGGGAGAAGGTGGTTAAGGAGAGAGAACTCCTTCCCAGGCTTTCATTGTGGATTGATTTCACCGGGTCGGAAACCACGAGTATGGATGGTCCAGTCTTAAGGGAAAGTGAGGGGCTTCGGGGGAAGGAACTGGGATTGCTGGGAATATGAACAGGATTTTACCGGGAAACTCTGGGGCCCCCTACCTCATAGGTCTCCTCATCACCAGCTACCATGCCCACAGTCTTGATGAAGGGGTGGCCAGGGTTGTCCACGCCAGTCTGGATACACTGATCTAGCGTCCAGCCAGTGGGTGTGGTCTTGTCGCAGAGCCGGGCATAGACTGCTGGGGTCAGGTGACTGGCCATGCAGTTGTTGTGCTTTCGGAGGTCTGGGTACTCAGCACTAGGGAGGGGGTACCCAGTAACCATGGAGGGAGGGCACAGGGGGCCTGGACCCAGTGCACTCAGCTAGGAGCATGCTTGGCTTTGCTCCTTGGGAGGAGGGGAGGCTAGAGCGGGACTAAACCTTGGTAATCTCATTAGGGACTTTCAGGATCTATTCTTTCCCAAGAGTTCTAGCTTCCTCTGGCTGGAGGCTCAGTTCTCCCATATCTGCTCGGTTCTTTTCTCCCATGGAAGCAGCATTAGGAATGGGGGAGGGGAAAGACTAAGGAGGGGAATTCAGGAAACCGGAGAGAACAGCAGGAAAGGGAGATGGAGGAGAACGGAAAGGATAGTTCCTGGTCTCTCAATTAGGAATTTGAGCAGAGTAGGTGCAGCCAGAACTCGCAGAGCCAGAGCTGGCCTTGGGGGCGGGAACTGCGGATTCCAAGTTCCCAGGAATGCTTTCACCTAATGCTTTTGTCCTCCCCCCACCGCCACCCCAGTGAGGTTTCCAGACTGCACAGCGCCCCACTCCAGAACCTTTCGTGATTATACCCCTTCTCTATTGCCCAGATTCTCATCTCCACCCCTATCACCACCTGCCTGACCTTCCCCACTCCCCCCGTCCCCCGGAGCGCCTGAGACACTGATACCTCGGGGGATACAGCCTCCTTCGTTCACTGGCGGCTCGAACAGGTTCCGATCGGAGCAGAAACCCAGCGGCGAGAGACCCAGCTCCAGCCAAAGCCAGGAGCCTGAGCCCGGGGCGGGCAGACAGCAGACGAGAGAAGGGACCAGCCATGGCTTGAGGGTCTGCCTACGGAATCTCAGGGCAGGAGCTGCTGGCTCAGGGCAGGAGCCGCGAGGAGGGGGGCGATGCAGACAGGCTGAGAGCCGGAGCTGAGTGCGAGGCTGGAGCCGAAATGGGAGCTGGAGTGGAGGCTGGAGCGGGAGTGAAAGCCGGTGCCGATCAGACTGCAGGAGAGGCGCAATGAGCTAGCGGCAGGCGGGCGCAGGAGAAGGCAGCGCTGCAGTCTCCAGGGGTGGGGCTCGTGCAGGCCCCGCCTTCCCGCCTGCCACCGCGCTAGGTGTGCGGGGGCAGAGGTAGGCACCACCCCCGACTCCTGCAGGTAGATTAGGGAGACTGGCGATTTGCAGCCTTAGGCCCGGGAATGGGCCCACCTGAGGTGAGGCCGCCCAGATTTCAGCACCAAGTGGAGGACAGCACCCAAGGGGACCGGCGAAACCCAAACACCCTTCCCCTAAGCCTCTCGGTTTCATCGGAACCCTCCATTCGTCGCCCCGTTGGGTGGAAGAGGGGGACATTGCCCAACCTGCTCTCGTTTTTTTTCGGCCTGCCCCTGCAACCTGTCTCCCCAGGGGAGGTGGCCTCGGGGAACCCGTGGCATAAACAGATACCAGGGGAAGACACACAGAGAAAGCACAACGGCAGATACTGAGAAAGACAGTCTGCTGGCTCAAGGTCACCCCTTCCTGAGAACCAGGAAGAGCACCAAGGCGCCTCCCTGTCACACCTGTGCCAGTCTCCTTACAAGGTTATGGAAAGATTCCCTGAGAGACATCAGGGAAACACCAGCTCTTACTCCATCTGTGCTGCTTTCCCCGCCCCCACCCCACCTTGCCCCCAAGTCTGAAGCCCTGCTGTGTCCTTCCTCCACGTCTCAGGATCTCCCACCTTTCCCCCCTCCTCCATCCTCCTCTCCATCTCTTACTTCACCTTTGATCTCTTCTCAGAGAATTTTCCAGGCTGGGACCTATTTGCTGATCACAGGACTCCCTCTGAGTATTCTCCGCAGGCTTGCCTACCTCCTGTTTGTGCTGGGCGTGGGGCTGGAGTTGGGCAGGGAATTTTGTTTCCTCTTCCTCCTTCTCCCCTCCTCTCTGTAGCTCCCAGTTCCTGAACTGAAGGGGAGTGTAAGGAGAGGTGAAGGGTGTGGTGAGATGACGGGGTGTAGGAAGGGAACAGGCAGGAACAGGTCTCTAACCACCACATGTGTTTCCTCTCTTGGCTCCCTAATGCTGTTTAATCCAGAGTGTAAGGAGGAGGGGTGTCCAAGGGCAAAGGGTCACCAAGGACTCTCTGCCTTCCTCCTGGTCCCTTCTCCTCCTCTCTCCTCACATGGTGCATATTCAGATTTGAGAGGGTTTTGTTCTTTATCTCCAAGTATGACTTGGGTGTGACTTGACTTTTGTCCTGGCAGGAGAATGAATGCTTGGAACTGAAATAGAAGTGTGAGCTTCAGTATGGAGGCTCAGTTAAGGTGGGGTAGGCATGGGGGCATTAGTCCAGTCTTTCAGCTATCTTGATGTACCCATAAGACAGTAAGAAATTTGTTCATCTTAAGAGTTTTTGAGAAAAAGAAATCCCCTTCACCTTGTCCTCTGGCCTCACTGATGAGACCCCATTCCATCCTTTTACTCTCATTTCATTCATTCCTCTCAGGCTTCCCTAGTGCTCCTTTTCCTGCCTTCCTCGTCTGTGGGTATCCTTAGAAGCTAATCGCCTCTGTTCTCGGTCCATCAATTCCTTCTCCTGCTAAGAGAGTAATTATCAGGACGAGATGGAGTTCTGCAGTTGTGTTACCTAGCACTGGGTTCACCTTTTGGTGGGTATCAAGCCATTAGACACAACCAAGGTAAAAAACAGAAGAAGGAAGGACTTATTATTACTTGCTGCAAGTAAGTGGAACCCTGGGTATCTCTCCCAAAGCAGTGTCTCCCCAAACGGCAAAGTTGGTGAATTTTTAAGCTATGGATACTTGTATACTCATAAAGAGGTGAGACCAAGCAGGACCCGAGGTAGGGGTCCTGGGCATGGAAGTCTTACTGTGTCCCCCTTTTCTTGATTGTTGTAAACAGGCTTCAGCCCCCAAGAAATTCCCTGGGTTCCAAAGGGTAGATCCAAATAGTTGCTAGTCAAGGAATGGAGGGGAAGCAGAAACAAAGGAGGAACAATAAAAAAAAACTATAGTGCAGGTGAAACAGTTTACCTCAGATTGTACCAGGACTCAAATGTAGCCAAAAGCCAGTCTGGGACTTGAACCCACATGGCCGGGATCCAAACACAGCCAAAATCCATGGTCTTCCGACTGAAGTCACAGAACTGGTTTCAGCACTTAATGAGGCTCAGATTCTTGATGTCTTATCACAGAAAGAATTCAGGGAGAAACAAAGTGATAAGAAGTGGATTTATTCAGAGAGAAACACAGTCCATTGAGTGTGGGCCTTCGGAAGAGGGCGAGTGAAGCCTCAAAATGTAGTGTCATTAGCTTTTAAGTGTTAGTCGCTCAGTTGTGTCGACTCTTTGCGACCCCTTGGACTGCAGCCTGCCAGGATCCTCTGTCCATGGAATTTTCCAGGCAAGAGTACTGGAGTGGGTAGCCATTTCCTTCTCCAGAGGATCTTCCCAACCCAGGGATCGAACCCAAGTCTCCCACACTGCAGGCCGATTCTTTACCATCTGAGCCACCAGGGGAGCACCCCCCTGGTTAGCTTTTATGGGCTGGGTAATTTCAAAGGCTAATGAATGAGAGGATTATTCCAACTATTTCGGGGGAGGGGGTGGAGATTTCCAGTCACTGGGCTGCCACCCACTTTTGATCTTTGATGGTTGACCTTGCAACTGTCATGGCACCTCTGGGTGTGTCATTTAGCTTGCTGATGTGTTACAATGAGGGAGTGTATACTGAGGATCAAGGTCCAGGTCTCAGAGCAGGCAGTCCAGGTCTCAGTCCCGGTCTTAGGCAGTTGATTCTAATCAGTTTATGTTATGACCTCAGGCTCTGTCATTCTTTAAAGGTTGTGCCCTGCCTCCTTCCCTTCTGTTTCGCAGGGGCTTCCCTGGTGGCTCAGTGGCAAAGCATCTGCCTGCAAATGCAGGAGACATGGGTGGAAGGTCCCATCCGCCAGGTGGAAGATCCCTGATCTGTGAAGATTCCACATGCTGCGGGACAGCTAAGCCCAGGAGCTGCAGCTACTGAAGCCCAGATGCTTTAGAGCCTGTGCTCACAGCAAGAGGTGGTAGGGGTGGGGGTTTAGTCGCTAAGTCATAACTGACCCTTAGGTACAACCCCATGTAACTTGTAACCTGTCAGGCTCCTTTGTCCATGGGATTTCCCAGGAAAGAATATTGGAGTGGGTTGCCATTTCCTCCTCTAGGGCATCTTCCCGACCCAGGGATTAAACCCTCATTGGATTCTTTACTGCTGAGCCACCATTCCCTGGTGACCCCACAAGAGAGGCCACTACAATGAGAAGCCTGCACACCACAACTAGAGAAAAATCCACATAGCAACGATGACCCAGCACAGCCAAATAAAATTTTTTAAAATTATATATATATAAACTATAGTGCAGTTAAAGTAGGATCCTGGTTCTTCCTTAAGGAATATACATAACAATATGCTTAGTTCTACAGGAACAAAGCCTCCTCCCTTGCCGGTTACCTAGTGGCAAGTTGATTACACTGGACTCAATGAATCTGCCTGCCAATGCTGGAGACATGGGTTTGATCTTCCCTGGTTGGGAAGATCTCCTGGAGGAGGAAATGGCAACCCACTCCAGTATTCGTGCCAGGAAAATCCCATGGACAGAGCAGCCTGGTGGGCTACAGTCCATGGGGTTGCAAAGAATTGGACACAACTGAGTGACCGAGTACACACACAAGCCACCTCCCAACCCCGCCCCCAGGTGGAAGATGGTAACTTCAGGCTGAATAACAGATTCCTGGAGCACTGTCCTATTACCTCACCACACCAATCAGAGGAAAGTAGCATGTCTGCAGCCCTCACCCGGAATTTTGCCTATAAAACCTTTTCCCCCAAAAAACCTTCGAAGCGTTTGGGGTTTGGGGGCACATGTCACCTGTTCTCTTTGCTTGGCCTTGCAATAAACCTTGGAGAAGGCAATGGCACCCCACTCCAGTACTCTTGCCTGGAAAATCCCATGGATGGAGGAGCCTGGTAGGCTGCAGTCCACGGGGTCGCTAAGAGTCGGACACGACTGAGCGACTTCACTTTGACTTTTCAGTTTCATGCATTGGAGAAGGAAATGGCAACCCACTCCAGTATTCCTGCCTGGAGAATCCCAGGGATGGGGGATCCTGGTGAGCTGCCGTCTATGGGGTTGCACAGAGTTGGACATGACTGAAGCAACGCAGCAGCAGCAGCAGCAGCAGCAATAAACCTTTCTCTGTTCCAATCTCTGGCCTTTCAGTTTGGCCTCACAGAGCTTCCAGCACACAAACTTGCTTTGTAAAGGAACTTGGAATTGTCTTGACCAGGGAAACCTGAGTGAGGATGCAAAGATAACAATACAAACACATGCAAAAGGCTTTCATATAATCAGTACCCTGTGCGTTAGAGTTTCCAGTCCTACTCTCTCACAAGTGAGAAAAGAAAGGCTGAGGGAAATTCAGTGACTTGTCCAAGGCTGTACAGCTACCAAAGGCAAGAGAGCAAGCAATGTGTGGAGATAGGAGTTGACTTGTTCAGACTTCCAAGTCTGTCCATTTTATTGTCTCCTTCATAAGTAAGTCTCTTGTCCATCTCTCAAATTTCTGATTTGTTTCTGTTTCTGTTTTTGTCTCCAGAACCATTTTGACTCTTCTGTTAATATTTGCAATGTACATTTATTGGATCCCTAGTGTGTTGAAAATCAGAGACATTCCTTTGCTGACAAAAGTCCGTATAGTTAAGGCTATGGTCTTCCCAGTGGTCACATATGATTGTGACAGCTGGACCATAAAGAAGGCAGAATGCCAAAGAATTGATGCCTTTGAACTGTGGTGCTGGAGGACTCCTGAAAGTCCCTTGGACAGTAAGGAGAGCAAACCAGTCAATCTTAAGGGAGATCAACGCTCAATATTCACTGGAAGGACTGACACTGAAGCTGAAGCTCCAGTATTTTGGTCATCTGATGCTAACAGACAATTCACTGAAAAAGCCCCTGATGTTGGGGAAAACTGAAGGCAGAAGGAGAAGAGGGCGGGCATCACCGATGCAATGGACATGAACTTGGGCAAACTCCAGGAGATGGTGAGGGGCAGGGAGACCTGGCATGCTGCAGTCCTTGGGGGCACAAAGAACTGGACACGACTGGGCGTGAACAACAACCACCACTACATCTAACAGAAGACCTGGTTTTGTCCTCAAGGAGGTGCAATGGCAACAGACTGCCTTTTTCTCTGCATCTTGCTTCTCCCCGCTCCCCCTACCCCCCCACCCCCCACTTCGTCTCACTGGAAAGTCTCTGTCTAGACCAAGCATATGGACGGTGGCGACGCAGTTAGAAATCGGAGAAAGAACGTCAGGTTGCACTTCCTCCCTAGGGCCACTAGAGGCCACCCGCCTCCGCGCAGAAGCGCCGGCCAACGCAGCCTGACTCCGCAGCCGGTGCGCGCCCTCCGCTGATTGGTGGCGCCGAAGAGAAGTTGCGCTTTGATTGGGCCGCTGTCAGGTGTCGCTGCCGGCAGGTTCGGCTGCGCGAGCGCAGGGAGGCGGGTGAGTGAGGGCCCGGGGCGGTGGGGGAGTGGCTGGGGGCTGGGGGCGGTATCTGAGGGGGTGGGCTGGGTGGAGTGGGCTCCGTTGGTGCTGAGGGCCCTGGTTGGTAGTGGCCGGGGGGCCGCTCTGGGAAGGGAGGCATCGCAGAGGCCTCAATGTCAGCGAAGGGAGAGTGAGGCGGGGAAGGCGGGGGCGGGCAAAGGCTAGAGGAGTCAGGATGGGCGGTGGTAATCGGGACAGGGAGCCGAGTGAGGAGAGCGCAGAGGAGGGGGGTCCGCGAGAGAAGAGATGGGCGCGTGAGGTCTGCGTGAGGAAGAGGGGTCCTGCCGAGCCAGGGCGTCTGCAGGGGAGAGGGTCAGACTGGGCAGGTCCGCATGGGGCGAGGTGGGAGTGGAGTCGGACGGGAGAGTCGGCTGGAGGAAGGGGGTTTTGGGAGAGAGGTGAGCCTGGAGGGAGGGCGCGTGGGGAGAGTGGCCCACAGACAGCCTGTGGGGGTGGGGGGTGGAAAGCGCTGAGGGTTCCAAGTAAATTTGTTACCAAGAGCGGTGACTCATCGGGGTCTGAACCACTACCTAAGGCTGGGGAGACAGTGAGGGAGAGGATTAGTCGGATTGTTCATTGGATCAGTTGATCAGTGAGGGAGGAGAGCGCGGTAGTTCAGGGAGTCAAGGAAGAGTCATTTTAGCAAGTAGGGAAAAGAAAGCGAAATGAGGGAGTTGATACGGAGAACAAGTCAACACATTTCATCGGTGGCAGAAAAAGGGTATGTATGAATCATTCAAGTCTGCATCCAAAAACAACAACAACAACAACAACCAAACAACAACAAAAAACACTGCATCAAGTAAGAACTAAGGGGTCCACTGTTGAAGGAGACAATGTTGATGGTCTGAGGAGTTTTAACTGTGTTGGAAATATTTCTGCCTGGACTCTGTACTGACTTTTCTCTTTCACCACTAATGGGGCCCTACAGCAAGTGCGTGGTGGTTAAAGAAATTAGGGGACTAGGCAAGCAGCCCTAAATTCTAAGGGAGAAAGAAATTAACACAGTTTACCCTCCCTCAGTCGGTAAAGAATCTGCTCACAATTCAGGAGACCTGGGTTTGATTCCTGGGTCAGGAAGATCCCTGGCAGAAGGAAATGGCAACCCACTCCAGTATTCTTGGCTGGGAAATCCCATGGACAGAGGAGCCTGGCAGGCTACAGTCCATGGAGTCACAAAGAGTTGGACATGACTTGGCGACTAAACCACTTACCCTCCCTTCTGGGCTTCCCTGGTAGCTCAGCTGGTAAAGAATCTGCCTGCAACGCAGGAAGATTCCCCTGGAGAAGGGATAGAGTATCCCCTCCAGTATTCTTGCCTGGAGAATTCCACGGATGGAGGAGCCTGGCAGGCTACAGTCCATAGGGTCACAAAGAGTCAGAAGCGACTAAGCATAGCACAGCACCCTCCCTTCTATCCCTTCTCTTAAAACCTGGGTCTTCTGTGTTGCAGGCAGATTCTTCAACATCTGAGCCTCCAGGGAAACCACATCCCTTCTCTAGATCCAGTTTAACATAGATGTTCCTGAGGAGATTGTGCCCCTGCCCCTCCCTCTCCTTACCTTCTGTCTCCCTCCCTCCCTTGCTCCCTTCCACTTTGCCCTAGTAAGGCTTGCCCTTTAGGCAACTGCAGAATCTGAAGTTTTCTTTTGCAACAAAGTATTAGGAAAGAGAGAGGAGGAGGGGGAGAAGAGCAGGGAAACCAGTGGTGGCTGTTGGAACACCAAGTTAAAGCCCAGCTTCTCCCAGAGGTACATCTAAATAAATCCCGGCTTATTTCATAGCTATTTCTGTCAGGGTTCTATTTTTGCTTTGTTAACTATGAATTTAGACCTTTCATGTTCCTTCAGCTCCACATTTGTGAACACATTTTCCTTTGCTATTCTATTACCATCTCTTGTTATAAAGTTAAAATAGAATTTCAAGAATGTGATAGTGTACATTCAGTAGCAAACCAGGAAGGGCTTGGTGGCAGGAAGTGTGAAGGGTTAGGAATCTTAGACACAGAAAAAGCTGTGCTTCAGAGAAAGGATAAAGCCTGCCACAAACTTTGGCTTGCTTAAACTGTACAGGGACCTTGAGAATGTCACAAGTCATGGAAACTGGGTCAGGTCACTAGAACGGAATTCAAAGAAATAGCCTGTAATCAGGAGGGGTGTGTATGTGTAAGACCAGTGGTGCACAACTGAAAATGTTAAGTCTAAGGAGAGCATTGTCTGGTGGTGGAACAACAGAAAAAAGCAGGTGGTGAAGACTAGAAAGGTCAGGATCTGTATAAAGATTAGCTGTGACTTTCTAATCAAAGCTTCAGAGTTCACTTGAAGTGTAAGGATTTAAAATAAAAATACAGAAAGGAGTTATTGAAGACTACTGTACAAGTCTATAAGTCATTCCGTTTACTTACGGAGTTTGTGGCTTTCACTAGATCCATTGGTCAGTATTTCTGAGAGCTTTTGCAGAATGTAGAAAATTGCTGATATGACTCAATTTCATTTTGGGAGAAAAGAATAACAGGTACTTGTATTCCCACGATTTAGTGCTAACAGATGTGTCTAATTATGTATGCAGTCATAAACATTTGTAGCATTTTTATTTGTACAAGTAAAATTGTCCTTCATGTATATTTCTGCAGTTTGCATTTGGAAGTTATTCATGTTTTATATAGCTTTGATTCATTTTTAAAAACTTGAAGGATAGTTCATTGACAATGTTGTGTTAGGTTCAGGTGTACAGCAAAATGATCCAGATATATATATACACACATACACACACACACATATATACTTTTTTCAGATTCTTTGCCATTATAGGTTTTTTAATTTGTTTCTTTTTTGGCTGCACCAGGTCTTAGTTGCAGCACTCGGAATCTTTAGTTGTGGGATCTAGTTCCCTGACCAGGGATCAGTCCTGGGCTACTTGCATTGCAAGCACAGGGTCTTAGGCACTGACCCACCAGGAAAGTCCCTTCATTATAGCTTATTACAAGATATTGAGTATAGTTCCCTGTACTACGCAGTTGGTCCTTGTTGTTTAGTTATTTAATATATAGTAGTGTGTATGGAGAAGGCAATGGCACCCCACTCCAGTACTCTTGCTTGGAAAATCCCATGGACGGAGGAGCCTGGAAGGCTGCAGTCCATGGGGTCACTAGGAGTTGGACATGACTGAGCGACTTCACTTTTCACTTTCATGCATTGGAGAAGGAAATGGCAACCCATTCCAGTGTTCTTGCTTGGAGAATCCCAGGGACGGCGGAGCCTGGTGGGCTGCCTTCTATGGGGTTGCACAGAGTCGGACACAACTGAAGTGACTTAGCAGCGAAGCAGCAGTAGTGTGTATATCTTAATCTTAAAGCTCCTAATTTATCCCCCAATTTTCTCTTTTTTTGTGGGGAGGCAGGGCTGGGTTTTCTTTGCTTTTCTCTAGTTGTGGAGAGTGGGAGCTTGTCTCTGGTTGCAGTGTGATGGCTTCTCTTGTTGCAGAGCACGGGTTCTACAGCACACGGGCTTCCACAGTTGTGGCCCATGGGCTCGGTAGTTGCGGTTCCCAGACTCTAGAGCACGGGCTCAATAGTTGTGGCCCACAGGCTCAGCTGCTCTGAGTCACGTGGGATCTTCCTGGATTAGGGATTGAACCCAAGTCTCCTGCTTTGGCAGATGGATTCTTAACCACTAGACCACCATAGAACCCTGCCCCTGATTCATTTTTAATAATTGCTATTAGTCAACCATTTGTATATACTACCTTATATTTATCATTCTTTAACTTGTGACGTCTGAATTGTTCTTAGGTTTTACCCTTACCAACAGTAGGTCATGAATATTCTTGCACGTGTCTTCTTACGTGGGAAAATTTCTCTACAGGGGGTTTCTCAGCCTCGGCACCACTCACATTTTGGACTGGACAATTCTTTGTTGTGGAGGTATATGCTATGCCCTTTAGAATGTCTGGCAGCATCCTTGGCCTCTACTCAGTAGATGCCAATAGCACCTGCCGAGTTGTGATAACCAAAAGTGTCTCCTGACAATTGTTTCTTGCACAGTATAATCACAGTTAGTTAAGAACCACTACTTCTATATGTGTACAAAAGTGGAACTTCCAGGTTGTTCTAATTCAATTTTAACTCTTAAGATATTACCAGAGCTTCCCAGGTGGCTCAGTGGCAAAGAATCTGCCTGCCAATGCAGGAGACACGGGTTCGATCCCTGATCTGGGAAGATCCCACATGCCACGGAGCGACAAAGCCCGCCCGTCACAACTGACCTTGTGCTCTAGAGCCCAGGAGCTGCACCTGCAGAGCCCACATGCTGCAGCTACTGAAACCCTTGTGCCGTAGAGCCCATGCTCCATGACAAGAAACACCTCTGCATTGAGAAGCTTGAACTGCAACTAGAGAGTAGCCCCCACTTGGCGCAGCTAGAGAAAAGCCCTCTCAGCAAGGAAGACCCAACACAGCCAAAAACAGATAAATAAAATTATTAAAAAAAAAATATTCTCACTGATAATGGCTCTAGGTAGGTTTTTTTTTTTTCCTCATTGTAACTTCTGTTACGAAGGACCTTGGCCTAGACCAGCCTTGTGTCTGTGTACCCTGTGACAGCAGAGAGAAAACTGAAATTTCAGTTTGAGAATAGGTTGGGGCCTGTTGTAGGGATGCCTGTATCCTCAATTTCCAAACTAGCACTAGCCCTTTTTTCTTGAACAGATTTTCCGGAATTGGGTGTCTTTCTTTTAAGGTAAGTAGATGAAGGAGAGTCAGGGCAAAGGGATTTTAATGTTCTTATACAATGCTTAGAACATATGGTGCCCCCAATCAATCAATCAATCAGAAGATAGAGGTGAAGAGCAAAAGCAACTGAGCTCTCTCATTCCTCTGCTCTTGAACTGTTGTTGTTCAGTTGCTAAGTCATTTCCAACTCTTTGTGACCCCCCTGGACTGAAGCATGCCAGGCTTCCCTGTCCTTCACTATCTCCCGGAGATTGCACAAAATCATATCCAATGAGTTGGTGATGCCATGCAACCATCTCATCCTCTGTTACCTACTTCTCCTCCTGCCCTCAGTCTTTCCCAGCATCAGGGTCTTTTCCAGCGAGTCAGCTCTTCGCATCAGGTAGCCAAGGTATTGGAGCTTAGTTTCAGCATGCTTCAGCTTTAGCATCAGTCCTTCCAATGAATGTTGATTTCCTTTAGGATTGACTATTTTGATCTCCTTGCAGTCCAAGGGACTCCCAAGAGTCTTCTCCAGCACCACAATTCAAAAGCATCAATTCTTTGATGCTCAGCTTTCTTTATGGTCCAACTCTCACGTCCATATATGACTCCTGGAAAAACCATAGCTTTGATTTGACCGATCTTTGTCAGCAAACCGATGTCTCTGCTTTTTGCCATTGGGAGGTAGAGGAAGGCTGGGAAGATTTCGAATGAATCCGAAGTTGAAATGCCATTCTAACCTTCTTTTCTGGTAGGAATCAACAGTGGCCCTCCATGAAGAACTGCCTTTCCCATTTGCTGCTGGAGTTAATGATTTTTCCTGCTGGAGTTAATGATTTTTCCTGCAGAATCAGGGACATGCCAGCACGGTAAGGGTTAATCCAGTAATTCTCATCCTAGGCTCATGGTTGGGGGTGGAGTGAGCAGGGAGGAAAAGGGAAACCTTGATTTTCTCTCGGGGATCTTTATAGTCATTGCCAGTCACAGCCCACGTGCCTCCTTCCCTGTTGATCACTGTAGCTTTGTTTCCTGTTTCCCCTTGTAGTTCCCTCTTATTTTCTCATCCCCTACCCCCCACCCCCACCCACTACTGTGGGACTTGGGTTCTGAGCTAACGGGGATCCCCTCCATTTCAGGGCGGGATGAGTGGGTGCCCCGGCGGGGATGTGGTCACTGCCGGCCAGTGAGGGCGAGAGTGCCACAGCCCACTTCTTCCTCGGAGCTGGAGATGAGGGGCTGGGCACCCGTGGACTCGGCATGAGGCCGGAAGAGAGTGACAGCGAGCTCCTTGAGGATGAGGAGGATGAAGTGGTAAGACGGGGACATGATGTCACTTGGTGCTGGGACCCCCGCCATAGTGGAGATTCCATAGGATTGAGACACCTCCTCCCAGTCTTCCCAAAGGCTTAGACTCCCGGTCACAAACAGGCCCTCTTGATGCAAGGGAAGGGCGGTGAAGACTGGTTAGACTGCCTCTCCTTAAAGGCCCTCTGCTTGTGCCCGCCTCCTGTTGGCTCATGATTATTGCTTCTCTGACTCTTCTGCCTGAGTACACATATCCCACTGTGGCAGGAGGAGTTCCTGCAGGAACCCCAGTCTAGGCCTGAGTTAGGAGACAGCCTGAACCCCCAAGTCCAAAGTCCTGACAAGAAACTCTGCCCTAAGGAGATGATGAGGCAGTGTTCCCTGATAAAGGTGGTTCAGGTGAGAAGTTCCTGACGGCACTTCCTCCTGGTAGCCTCCTGAACCTCAGATCATTGTTGGCATCTGTGCTATGACCAAGAAATCCAAGTCCAAGCCAATGACCCAGATCCTAGAGCGACTCTGCAGGTTTGACTACCTGACTGTTATCATCCTGGGAGAAGACGTGATCCTCAATGAACCTGTGGAAAACTGGCCATCCTGCCACTGCCTCATCTCCTTCCACTCCAAAGGTTGGTGTCTGTGAAGAAAAATGGGAAGGAGTGGTGTTGGGAATGCTGGACTGGGAAATAAGGCTCTCACTGTCAAATAAGACAAATAAGTCGTCCTCTCTTCCCGATGCTAGAGAACAGTGCAAAGGGATTTGCTTTTCCTACATCTTGGAGAAGTTGCTGGGGTTAGTTTAAAGCCCATATTCAAACCTCAGGACAGCTCTAAGGTTCTTCGGATCTCTGACACAATTGGTCTCTGGAAGGACCCTACAAGTAGTTTCTGTTTGGCTTTTTTCCTGATGAATTTTCTAGACTTGCGAAGTTGGGCAGGAGGATGAGTGCTGGGTTGGACGGGTTGTGGAGCTCAGTGGCAACGAATAGCTTTAACACGTTTCTCTGTTTCTCTCGCTGTTTTCTCACTGTTTCTCTCTTTCTTTCTTTCACCTCTCTATTTCCTCTCTCCATCCCAGGCTTTCCCCTGGACAAAGCTGTTGCTTACTCCAAGCTTCGAAACCCTTTTCTTATCAATGACCTGGCTATGCAGTATTACATCCAGGATAGGTACAGCTTTCTGTTGACTGGGGGGATGGGTGGCCCCGAGATCACGCCTGTTTTAGAGAACCCACTCTGGGAGGGGCAGAGTCAAACAAACATGCCGAATTGTTGTACCAAACCCTCTTGAGTTCTGTACACGGGTGTCTCCCAATTCCTGTGTGAATGAAATCCCTAGCCTCTCCCCTCATCACCTGCCCCCACCTCTCCCAGCTAATTTATTCGGGGGTAACAGGAGGGAGGTGTACCGGATCCTGCAGGAGGAGGGTATTGACCTGCCTCGATACGCTGTGCTCAACCGTGACCCTGCCCGGCCTGAGGGTGAGTACCTGGCCTCGTCCACTCCTGCCCTGCCCTGCTTTCTGTGACTGAGCCCAGTTCTCCATTCTCTAGACAGCTATGTGCCGCCTGTCTCTGTGAGGCGTTGGTTACTGGACTATGGGTAGAGCTAGAGCTGTGGGTCTTTGGACAGAATCTGAGACCTCTTATATAGATGTTAGTTACCATATCTATTATTAAAGTATGGTCATAGAAATTTGAGGGTGATGGAGATTAAAACTCAGAGAAGTTGGGAGTTGGAAGCATTCTTGGGCCCTAGGAATGACCACACACCTACCTTTCAGAGTGCAACCTGATAGAGGGTGAAGACCAGGTGGAGGTAAATGGAGCCGTCTTTCCCAAGCCCTTTGTGGAGAAGCCTGTGAGTGCAGAGGACCACAACGTTTACATCTACTACCCCAGCTCAGCTGGAGGAGGAAGCCAGCGCCTCTTCCGTAAGGTGTGAGAGACATCTGGGGAGGCAGAGAAGTAGACGAGCAAGAATGAAGTTGTGGGAAGGGAAGCTGGGAGACTTGGGGACAAGTTAGAGGCAACCTTTTTTTTCTCCCCCTTCCTTTTTCTCCTGAAGATTGGCAGCCGAAGCAGTGTTTACTCTCCAGAGAGCAGCGTCCGAAAGACAGGCTCATACATCTATGAGGAGTTTATGCCCACAGATGGCACAGATGTCAAGGTTATGGTGGATACGGGGATTTAAGAGGTTATAAATGTCTGAGTGGGGTGGGGTGCTTGTGAAGCAAGTAGAAGTGTAGGGAAGCAGGTATAGAAAATAAAGTGTGAGTGGGATTGGCTTTCATATGCAGGTGAAGATAAGGATTGGGGAAGTAGGTATTTATATTGTCACTATCAGAGTGAGAGCAAGGGTAATGTGGAAAATGGAATAATGTTGGTAAGTTATTTCTTAGTAAGGACTAGATGATAGTTTTAGAGTCCCATGGAGAAACTTTCATAATGATACTGAAGTTCCATCTCAGTAAAAAAAAAAAAAAAAAAGTCAGTCTTCTTGTTCTTAATACTCAGGGGATTTGTTTGTTTTCTTTATGTTTACTGGGAAACTAGCCTACAGACATGACGCTCATATTGCCTTCTCATACACAGGGTGAGCTGTGGGCATACTCAGTGATGCTATGTACCTGCAGGTGTACACAGTGGGGCCAGACTATGCCCATGCTGAAGCCAGAAAATCTCCAGCTTTGGATGGGAAGGTTGAACGAGACAGTGAGGGGAAAGAGATTCGATATCCAGTCATGCTGACCGCCATGGAAAAGCTGGTGGCCAGGAAAGTCTGCGTAGCTTTTAAGGTGAAGGGAGGCCCCTTGGTAGGGAGGTTGTGCAGGAGCAGGAGCGGTGCAGGGGAGGGGCTGTGGCATGAGGGAGAGGTTGGCAGGTGAAGCTGAGGAGGAAGCGTGTTCTCATCTTCCCTTCTCTCTTGTTCTCATCTTCCCTTCTTCCCCTTGCAGCAAACAGTTTGTGGTTTTGATCTTCTCCGTGCCAATGGTCACTCCTTTGTGTGTGATGTCAATGGCTTCAGTTTTGTCAAGAATTCGATGAAATACTATGATGATTGTGCCAAGATTCTAGGGTAAGGGACACAGTGGTCTGGGCTGGGGAAAATGGGCTTAAAGAGGAGAATAGCAAAGTTTTTACTTTAAAGACACCTTGTTTTGTTGAACTTTGCAGGTATTGTGTTTTTTCACATTTTGAAGGTTTGTGGCAACCTT
This sequence comes from Capra hircus, assembly GCF_001704415.2. NCBI lineage: Eukaryota > Metazoa > Chordata > Mammalia > Artiodactyla > Bovidae > Capra > Capra hircus. The sequence continues at coordinate 54,819,552 of NC_030828.1, read as the reverse complement.
TGAGCAAGTCTATTTTCACCATTTTTCCAACAGCATTTCCTAACTTCATGTCTCTGTGTGACATTTTGGTAATTCTCACAGTATTTCCGGCTTTTTCATTGTTATTATGCTTGTCATAATGATCTGTGATCAGTGATCTTTGATGTTACTGTTGCAAAAAGATTAGAACTTGCTGAAGGCTCAGATAATGGTTAGCACTTTTTAGCAGTAAAGTATATTTTAATTAAGGTATGTATATTGTCTTTTTAGACATAACACTATTGCACGCTTACTAGACTACGGTAACTTTCATATGCACTGCCGAACAAGAAAACTCCTGTGACTCACTTTATAGAGATATTCACTATATTGCAATGGTCTAGACCTGAACTCTCAATGTCCCTGAGGTCTGCCTGTACTTTAAATGCTGTAAAAATGATTTAAAAGTGAAAAAGAAAAGTAGAGAAAGGGCTCCTCAACTCTCTTGCCTTCCCAACATGGCTCTCCCCAGAGGGAATTACTGTTAACTGTTTTAGACATAACAATATGTCTTTTTTTCTGTATATAAACAGACTATTTATTGTACTAAATGTGATCATACCATAACACTGTCTTTCAACTTGACTTTTTAGTATGTAAAACATTCAAAAATGTTTAAGGAATGATGGCTATGGTGAGTATTGGTATATTCACCATTGAGCTTAAGAAATAAATTATTAAGAATATAGTTGAGGGAATTCCCTGGCAGCCCAGGGGTTAGGACTTGGCGCTTTCACTGCGGAGGGCTCAGGTTCAATACCTGGTCACAGAACTAAAATCTTACAAGCTGTGTGGTGCAACCAAAAAAAAAAAAAGCAAGCACATAGAACTGAAGCCTCTACATAACCCTTACTAATAACATCCCCTCTCCTCCCACCCAGAGGTAAACACAGTCTTTATTACAAATACAGGGATTTTTTTGCATGTCTTTGGACTTTATATTAACATATCGTTAGTTTTTTTGAACTTCATTCAGATGGGTAGTTCTGGTTCATTCATGTTCATGTGGGTTCTTCATGTTTCTCCTTCTAGGAACACCATAATGCGGGAGCTTGCCCCGCAGTTCCAGATCCCGTGGTCCATCCCCATGGAGGCTGAGGACATTCCCATTGTCCCTACCACTTCCGGCACTATGTGAGCAAAAGTAAAAGTTAACAATCTGGAGTAACCACTTAAGATATCTTAGACCGGTGGTCACTTCCTGCCCCTGTGCCGTCTGACCGGTGGAGCCTACCTGTATTCCTCATCTCAGATAGTCTTTCCTGTGTTCTTTCACATGGCGAGTAGGATGAAATGGGTGGCGGTGTGGGGTGGGATGGGGAAGCGGCTCTAACAGGATTCCCTATCTTAGGATGGAACTTCGTTGTGTCATCGCAATCATTCGTCATGGGGATCGTACACCCAAGCAGAAGATGAAGATGGAGGTGACACACCCAAGGTAAAAAGCCGAGTGTTCTAATCTAGACAAATACGTTTTTGTGAGGGAAATGGGGAGGGGCATCTCCCAGAGGTTTTTGCCTTTCTCAACCCATACTGAAGCTTCTCTTCCTTTCTTCAGATTTTTTAGTCTATTCGAAAAACATGGTGGCTACAAGACAGGGAAATTAAAACTGAAGCGGCCAGAGCAGCTACAGGTAAGATGATGAATCTGGCTGGCAGGAGCAGTGCTATGAAAAGACAGAGGCCAGGATGAAAGCCTAGCCAGCCAGGACTTGGCCTCCTGCGTGGACACACTATTATTTCCTCCAGGAGGTGCTGGACATCACACGGCTGCTATTGGCTGAACTGGAGAAAGAACCAGGTGGTGAGATCGAGGAGAAGACGGGGAAATTGGAGCAGTTAAAATCCGTGCTGGAGATGTGAGAAAGGGAATAGGAAAAAGGGTGTCAATAGCCATAAGAATTGGGTGCTGGGGTAGAAAGCAAACTGCGAGTTTATCCTGCAGGTACGGTCACTTCTCAGGCATCAACCGGAAGGTGCAGCTGACTTACTACCCTCATGGAGTAAAAGCTTCTAATGAGGGGCAAGGTGAGACATAACACTTCTTTCCTTTACCACTCACATCTTTTATTCTTGAACCCTTAGATGACCTCTCTCCCAAATTACCTTCCTGGGCTCCTCAGAAGATACAACATTTAGATGTCCCCACTGTTTTCCTTGTGCTTCCCCACTTTCTCAACAGTAAAGAATCTGCCTGCAATGCAGGAGATGCCGGTTCGATCCCTGGGTTGGGAAGATCCCCTGGAGGAGGAAATGGGAGCCCACTCCAGTATTCTTGCCTGGGAAATCCCATGGACAGAGGAGCCTAGTGGGCTGCAGCGCATGGGGTTGTAAGAGTCAGACACCACTGAGCGACTAAGCACACACTGTTTTCCTTAGGTCTAGACCTGTTCACTCCCTCTTATTCCTGCAGATACACAGCGGGAGGCTCTGGCCCCATCCCTCTTGCTGGTACTGAAGTGGGGTGGAGAACTGACCCCGGCTGGCCGTGTTCAGGCTGAGGAGCTGGGGCGAGCTTTCCGCTGCATGTACCCTGGAGGACAGGGTGAGTGTTTGGGGGCGGGGTGGGGAGGTGTCACATAGCAGGGCTGAGATAAGATGATTAGAGAGTAAGTTGAGGAAACAAAGGGACAGAGGTGTTGGGGAGGTTAAAGGGGAAATGAGCATTCTTGGATGTGTATAGCCGTCCATTTCTGGTCTTCCCCTTTGGCCCCAGGTGACTATGCTGGCTTTCCCGGCTGTGGGCTGCTTCGTCTCCATAGCACTTTCCGCCACGATCTCAAGATTTATGCCTCTGATGAGGGCCGTGTCCAGATGACTGCCGCAGCCTTTGCTAAGGTGCTCACTCTGGTTCTCCCACAGTTCCAGCTTCCATTAGGTAGAGAAGCAGAGTTTGGAGAACTAGTCAGGAAATTTCAGAGGATTTGTGTGCCAACTCAGAGGAGTTTCTGCTTGTGTATGACTACATCCTGTGCTACTGAGAATAATTAATGGGGTGGGCCCCTTGATCTGCACCCCAGCTCTCCCAAGCCGGCTCTCATTTGATCTCTGGGACTGTCAAAGCCTAGGGGAAGTGGAGTAGAAGGAGAACTTGATAGACTTCGTGCTTTCCCTCCAGGGCCTTCTGGCTCTAGAAGGGGAGTTGACACCCATTTTGGTACAAATGGTGAAGAGTGCCAACATGAACGGGCTCTTGGACAGCGATGGGGATTCCCTGAGCAGCTGCCAGCGCCGTGTGAAGGCTCGGCTACATCACATTCTGCAGCAGGATGCGCCCTTTGGCCCTGAGGATTACGATCAGGTCAGGCTGTCCCTATCTTTGTGCCCAATACACCCCACTCCCAAATTCCTAGAATTTTAAATAGTAGCAATCAGTAATGGTGCTTACGATGTGCCAGGCACTGTTTCACATGCTTTCCATACATTCAGCCATTTAATCCTTACCCACCCTTTGAGGTAAGTATGGGTCCACAATCTGTCATCTAGAATTTTGAAAGTCAAAAAAGATTTTTATAACCTTGCCACCGAGATTCATTTGGCAGGGAAGCCTGGTGGTCCAGTGGTTAAGAATCCGCCTGCCAATGCAGGGGACACAGATTCAGTCTCTGATCCAGGAAGATCCCATAAGCCTCAGAGCTGCTAAATCCATGTGTCACTACTGCTGAGCCCATGCTCTAGAGTCAGGGAACTGCAACTCCTGAGCCTGAGTGCCGCGGCTGTTAAAGCCTGCATGCCCTCGAGCCTGTGCTCTGAAACTTAGAAGCCACTGCAGTGAGAAGCCCGTGCATCACAGCCAGAGAGTAGACCCCACTCACTACAACTAGAGAAAGCCCAGCAACAGAGACCCAGAACAGCCAAAAGGAAATAAAAACGAAGAGATTCCTTTGGCAGTAAAACCCAACATGATAAGACTCTTTCTAATCCCTAAAATAGGATTATTTCTGGCTCAGAGGTTAAAGCGTCTGCCTCCAATGCGGGAGACCCGGGTTTGATCCCTGGGTCAGGAAGATCCCCTGGAGAAGGAAATGGCAATCCACTCCAGTATTCTTGCCTGGAGAATCCCATGGACGGAGAAGCCTAGTAGGTTACAGTCTACGGGGTCGCAAAGAGTCGGACACGACTGAGCGACTTCACCTCACCTCACCTGTGTAAAATAGTCATATACATTTTGCTACAGAAATAGAGCAGTGTTTGGTTATGCCCTAGGCCCTGCTGGAGGTATTATCTAACATATGGTATATGCTCTGTATTAACTTCTTTTTTTTTTTTTAATATTTATTTATTTGGCTCTAGCTGCGGCATGCAAACTCTTGGTTGCAGTATGTGGGATCTAGTTCCCCGACCAAGGCTCAAACCTGGGCCCTCTGCACTGGGAGCTCAGAATCTTAACCATTGGACCACCAGGGAAGTCCCATGTATTAACTTCTTAAAGTCCAAAAAATTCTCAGTTCCAAAACACAGCTGATCCCAAGGATTTTCAATAAAAGAATTTTTTAATTTGTCTACTGCTGTATTAAAAACCACCCCAAACTCAGTAACTTAAGACAAAAACCATTTTTATCTTCTCACTCACCATTCTAGGCTCAACTGGTCTTGCTTAGGGTCTTTCTTTAAGTTGCCCAGATGCTTAGCGTCTATTTTAGAGCATAGCATTTTCTGTGTTCTTCTCTGAGCAGGCCTCAATAAAGGGCCAGGACCTTACTACCTTAATTTTCCAAGTCATTGCTCAATGTCAAATCAAAAAATGCTAAGGCATCTTTTCCTTTTTCCCTTGCTACCCTTGGCCAGCAAGAATGGAACCTGTGAGGAGCGAGGTAGAATGAGTGCATTCCACCTGCGGTCTCCTCTCCCCCACCCCGTTCTTCACTGACTGGGACCATCCTACATGCTTGAGTTGGACTTAGTTCTGAGGCGGCACCTCTGCTCTAGGTTCAAGCTAGCATCTTGTTTAGAGGAATAACATAATGTCATTTCTATTATCCACTCATGAAAACATTCTGTGGGGATTTGGGTTGAATCTTTATTCCCCAGCATTTTCTCTGAGTATTTTAGACCCCCCAAGAAGACCTAGATCTGTTTTATTTCCTCTGGACTTCAAAACTTTTAAGATGACCCATTCTCAGGTAGCCTTGTGCTAGGCCAGTCCCCTCACTGGAACTGCTAGTGTTCCCAGAAGCCTGAGAATGGTTGTGGGAGCGAGCCGACAGACAGAGCCGGTTTGCTGGCAGTCTCTGTGACGAGCACACAGGAGCCTGGGCAGTTGGCACTGAGTTTGTCTTGCTCTCCATCTCTCCATTCTCCACAGCTGGCTCCCACTGGAAGCACTTCCCTCCTCAGCTCCATGGCTGTTATCCAGAATCCTGTGAAGGTCTGTGACCAGGTATTTGACCTGATTGAAAACCTCACTCATCAGATCCGGGAACGGATGCAGGACCCCAAGTCTGTAGGTGGGTTCGAACACTACTGTCTTCTTTTCAGGGTTTTGGGTGTGGATGGGTTCTCAGGCCACTGCGTGCCCTCTCCTACGTGTCTGAGACAAGTCATCCTCATCTCTCTGGCTCTGCTTCAGATGTGCCAGGGCCTTCGGTTAGAGGTAAAGCCTCTGGTTCTCTCTGACTGTCTGTCTGCCTTCCAGACCTGCAGCTCTACCACAGCGAGACACTAGAGCTGATGCTGCAGCGTTGGAGCAAGCTGGAGCGTGACTTCCGGCAGAAGAGTGGGCGCTATGACATCAGTAAGATCCCTGACATCTACGACTGTGTCAAGTATGATGTACAGCACAATGGGAGTCTGGGACTTCAAGGCACGGCAGAGCTGCTCCGTCTCTCTAAGGCGTTGGCCGATGTAGTCATTCCCCAGGTGTGTCTCATGGAAGGGATCGAGTCTGGGGCCAGGGGTGCTGGGCAGGAAGGAGAGAAAAGGCAGAAATGAAGCATGCTATGGGAACCAGGGGAAGGAAGCTAGAGAAGGAATTAGTTGAGTTGCTATAATCCTGGCTCTGAGGAAGCTGAAGAGGCTAACTGGGGAGAAACCTAGGGAGGAAGAATGTGGCTAACTGGGAAGAAACCCAAGATCTGAGTTGAAGACAAGCATGACCTTGGGCCTGGGAGTATGAGGCGAGAGGAAAAAGAGATTTGTCGAGGTGCTTATTCCTGGCCTGTGGCCCCTAGGAATACGGGATCAGCCGGGAGGAGAAACTGGAAATTGCCGTGGGCTTCTGTCTCCCACTGTTGCGGAAGATACTGCTTGACCTGCAGAGAACCCACGAGGATGAGTCTGTCAACAAGCTGCATCCCCTGTGAGGGAGGGCTGGGCGGCGTGCTGGATGGAGGGAGGGGTCGTGTCAGGGAACTCTGGGGGAAGCCAGGCCGGGACTGCTTGGGGAACCAAGAATGGAAGGGGGTTCTGGGATGGAAAGGAGAGAGGCTTTGAGGCGGGAGGAGGGAGTTTGTGGTGGGCCGGGAGGACAATGGGCTGACAGCGTGAGTGACCCGGCTGTTGTCTCAGGTACTCCCGAGGGGTGCTCTCTCCAGGCCGCCACGTTCGAACCCGTCTCTACTTTACCAGTGAAAGCCATGTGCACTCCCTACTGAGTGTCTTCCGCTATGGGGGACTTCTGGATGTAAGGATCTTCCTTCTTCCCTCAGCCCATGAGCTTCCTGTCCCAGCGTTCTTTTACTCTCCTCCTCGTTCTTCTTTTCACTGCAAGCTTCCTCTAGTCTCCATGTCTCCCTGCCTATTTGCTGACGCCCTCATCCTTGGGCACTGGCCCACCTCTTCTCGCATTTGGCAGGAAACCAAGGATACACAGTGGCAGCGAGCTTTGGCTTATCTCAGTGCCATCTCAGAGCTCAACTACATGACCCAGATTGTCATCATGCTCTATGAGGACAACACCCAGGTGAGGAGCTAAAAGGGCAGGACGAGGAGAGGGCCCCTTCTTTCTCCTCCAACCCCTTTTAGGGAAAAACTTTCTTATCCTTAGAATCTGTGGAATCCAGTTATGTGTGGTATCTAAGTGCAGCACGCAGAGCGTGTCCAGGAGGTTCCCCCTAGAATGAAAGACATGATCTGGGTTGATGCTAAGTCAGAGAGATACCAGAGAACAGAGCTCTGACATTAGGGAGAGCATGGAAATTGAATGGTGTTATAATGAGAAAAATAATGTTTCTCCTCTCAAATACTGTTACACATATACCTTCTTCATCTGGCTCCCCAAAGATACCTTTAAATGTGCTGCTGTGGGTACTTTAGCAAAGCTGAATTCCTGCAGGAGATGGTTGGGGGGGTTCCCCATTCTACTTCCATTGTAGAACTGGAAGTTGGAAAGTCACGTGAGGACCTGAGGATCCCATGAGACTAGACTGTGGGGAGCTGCTACTGTAGAGGAGGGTGAGACACTGAAACCTCAGCCCTCCCTGGGAGGATGTGACCTCTTGAGTTTCTCCATCATCCCTGCCTGGTCTTCCACCACCATACTCAGCTTCACCAACTTCCCCTTCCTCTGGTGATGCCCTGTAGGATCCCTTGTCGGAGGAGCGGTTCCACGTGGAATTGCACTTCAGCCCTGGAGTGAAAGGCGTCGAGGAAGAAGGCAGTGCCCCGACTGGCTGTGGATTCCGTCCAGCCTCTTCTGAGGTGGGTCAGAGCGCTGGGATTTGGGAAAGGAGGATTTAGGAACCAAGTGGTGGGAAACTCAGAAACAGTACAGGGAAGTTGAAAGGATTGGAGAGACTGGAGTAGGAGGCTGGAGGCCGTTAACACCTCTCCCTTCTGTGCCTGCTGTTGGGTAGAATGAGGAGAGGAAAGCAGACCAAGGCAGCGTGGAGGACCTGTGCCCTGGGAAGGCATCAGATGAGCCAGACCGAGCATTGCAGACCTCGCCCCTGCCCTCTGAGGGCCCCGGCCTCCCAAAGAGATCACCCCTCATTCGTAACCGCAAAGCCGGCTCCATGGAGGTAATGGGAGGGGCCTGGGAGAAGGAAGTGGTAGACATGCTCATAGGACAATATCTGTGAATCTCTGAATCCCTTCAGTGGAATTCTCAGGACCTTAAGCAGAGTCCTCCTGCCCCTGATGTATATGTAACCCATAATGTCACTTTCACAGCTGGTCTCCCCATAAAGCTCCTTTAAGCTGGAGGCTCCTTCTGAGATGCTGGTGAGGGCCATCTGAGAGACAAGGGCTTCAAGAGATGAGATTGAGGAGGAGGACTCTGGATGCATTTGAAAAGGCTCAGATGGTAAAGCATCTGTCTGCAATGCAGGAGACCAGGGTTCAATCCCTGGGTTGGGAAGATCCCCTGGAGAAGGAAATGGCAGCCCACTCCAGTATTCTTGCCTGGAAAATCCCATGGACTGCAGAGCCTGGTAGGTTACCATCCATGGGGTCGCAAAGAGTCGGACACGACTAAGCGACTTCACTTGAAAGAAAATGAAGAGAATGTAATAGAAACAGCATGAACTCTGGGCTTAAATCTCGTTTGATAGATGCTGTGTGACCTCGGACAGGCAGCTTCTCCAAGCCTCAATTTTTTTCATCTAATATATGAATACAAGTAATACTCATCATATAGATGCTCAGTAAACAGTTGGCAATGAGGACAATACAGTTCATTAAAGGCCAAGCCCTCTCTATCTTCTTGTTGTCTTGGGCAAATATTATGGTTCTAATAGTAGTAAATATCACTTTACTAAAAATGGCACTTTCATTTAACCCCTTTAGAGTTATCTATACTCTGATTCCAGAAAGGGAATCAAGCCTGGAGGTCTGTCTGTCTCCCCTTTGTTCGGATGAGGTTTATCAACGTGGGCCTGTGTTCTGCTGTGCTTGGAGTTTGTGTCTAGCCCTGGTTCTAGCCTAGAAGAAAGGATTTTTGTAAATCTTACATTTTATCCTGGGGTAAAAACCAGAATTCTGGTCTTTTCTTCCTGGAGAGATCCTTTCCTTCTTTGGCTCATTGACACTCATTGACCCCATGATTTAGCCCTGTCTCAGGACCATGATTGGTGTGGGTCCTGCTTTGACAGATGAATCTGTTCACTTGGTTTGGTACAAGTTCTCTGTCTTAGAGGAACTGGTCTTTCCATTTTGAAGTATGTCAGAAGAATCTGTGATTAGCTTACGTAGGTTCAGCCAAAGGTTCATGGTTCAGATTTTGGAGAAGACAAACTACAGCCTCTGTTCTAGACTCATCTTTTTCTTCCTGATTACGTTAAGGTGGATTTGAGGTCATGAATACTCAGAGTTTCTTTAGATGGGGTATGTATCATTCACTCTTTAAGATATAAGTTAGCTTAGTATCTACAGTACATTAGAACCCTGCCTACTCATGTGGGTAGACCACGTGGACAGAATGACATGTAATTGTCCAGTAATAGACTTCTCCTCCATATCCAGTGTCTTCTCCATTCACATCAGCCTCTCTGGCACTGTTGTGCTGGACCCCCTTTTCTTCTGATTTAAGCAGTCAAGAGACATAGGCAAAGCAGAGCTCCCAGTGTATTATCTTCCCGACTTGATGAGATTGATTTCTTTCTTTCAGGCTTACAGGAAGCTTTCTCTTGTCATCAGATTTCTATCTCTCAGTTACTGGTACTGCTTGTACCATGGCTCTGCAGGCCGATGGTTGCCCAAGATATGCTCCTCAGCTTTGCAAGAAAATCTTCTCTCTGTTGCTTGTTCATGCAGCCTTTTCATATTAATAGTTCCTCTCCTTATTTTATAAATATAGGCATCAGTAGTCTTATTCTTATCAACTACGACCCTTCTCTCCATGCCTTCTTTTCTTATGTGTTTGGACTGGTTTAGAATTTAAAAACCTGTGACCTTTGCAGCCATGCCCTAGGTGATCATCCTCTCCGGCCCTACAACTGCCTCTACCCAGTGGGCATTAGGGCTTTGGAGAGCTTGGGGTGTGAGGAGCCATGACCGGTTTTCCACCCAGCCTGATTGCAGGTCATGAACATTCAGTGCACGGGAGCCTGGACCTAATCCCCTTGAGGGGAGGGCACCACCAGAGGTCAGGGGACCTCCCCTGGACTTCCCCCACCATCAGCCTACAGCCCTGGGCTGTGTCCACCTTGCACCTGGCTCCCTGCACACAGGTGTCCCCATGTACTTCGTCTTCCTTGATTGCCTTTGTCTTTGCCTTCTGGGACTTAGGGACTCAGAACGCTGCTGAGGAGGGTGTGTGTTGGGGGTTGTGTGACTGAGCCCTTGTAGGCTTTTTGGAAATTCATTTCATGTCTCTAGGAGTGGAAGCGAGGGCTTCTGGTTCAGATAAGAAACTCAGTATGGGGACTTCTGATGGTCCAGTGGCTAAGACTCCATGCTCCCAGTGCAGGGGGCTAGAGTTCAATCCCTGGTCACAGAAGTAGATCCCACATGCTGCAATGAAGATTGAAGACCTAGCATGATGCAACTAAGATGCAGTGAAACCAAATAAGTAATTTTTTTTTTAAAGGAAGAAATTAAGTATCGTTGCTGTAACCACAACTGTCCTGTGGAAAGGAGTGGGCATGGCCGGGCTTTACTTCTTACTGTGGCTGAGCTATTGTGATTGGCTTTCTGAGTTCTGTGGAGGGATATAAAGATGAAGGAACCGTGCTCTGCTGAGAACTGAGAATGGTTGACTAATGATTTCTCATATTTGGGATTGGAGGGCTGCAGGGACAGACATCTTGGAAACAGAAGTACTTTCTAGTATAGAAGGGTTCCCTGGGCAGTTTCCTCTGTAAAATGCATTCTTAGACTTTGTATTCTTCTTTCCCATAAAAGTACTCTGGTTCTTAAACTTTATGACATTGCGTGGTTTCACAAGGGCAGGAATTCAGGACCTGGGTTTTAGACTTCTCCACTGAAGAGTCTCAGTGGTCATACAGAGTCTTCTTTCCCCAGGTGCTTTCTGAGACTTCCTCCTCAAGGCCTGGTGGGTACCGACTCTTTTCATCTTCACGGCCACCGACAGAGATGAAGCAGAGCGGCCTAGGTATGGCTTTCCAGCATCTCTGACCATTGTTGGGAAGGGGTGTCTGTCTGTTCTTTAGAGTTTTATTGTGGGAAACCGTAGTCATGGGGGTTGGGGTCATCTAGTTGGTGGAGTTGTTGGATGGGGCTGGGGAGGATGTAGTGGGAGAAACTATATTCAGATGTGAACTTTGACCCCAGATGATTGTCTCCATTCCAGGATGGTGTTTGTGTTTTGGTTTTCTACACTGACCCCCATTTCTTTGACTGAGGGCATTTTTCTGGCTTCACTTCTTATTCCTTATCTGTCCCTTCAGTCTAGCCCAGACATGAAGGGTCCATAGAGACAGTGACGGTTCAGAGTCATCAGAGACAAAGCTATAAACAGATGTACTTGTGAGCCCCCTCCCCCAACCCCCACCTCCACAGGGGTCATGTGCCTCATTTGGAAAACTTGCGCTATGTCTTCCTTTGAGACCTGTGTTTATTACATCCCTGCTCTGGCCCCTCCTACCTCCACGCCCTCCCCTTCATCCTCTCCTAATCCTGTAATTTTTTTTCCTTCCTTCCTGAAAATTGAGGGACAAATCTGAGACTGGTGTAGTGGCAGAGGCTTCTCTCAGGACTTTGAGGGAATGTCTTGATTTTTTTGATTCCTGGAGAGGGGTGGAGAACATCATTCAACCTTTCCTAAGAACACAGACTACAGGAAGGACCAAGCCTAAGAGGGTATTGTATTCTTCGGGGGTGGGGAGTGGTCCTTGGGAGGGGCTATCTTTGGACAGTGCCCGTGAGCCAGTACCCAGACCTGGCAGTTAGACACATGTTGTGGGGTCTAGACTCTGTTTTTTCCTATCTTGTCCCATTATGCTGCTTTCATTTTTCTGTTACTTTTCTCTTTGGCACCTAATTTCCTGGCCCCCAAACGGCCAGCATTTGGACCAGCAAGGAGAAAGAAGGGTTTGGGGGAGCTTTCCAGGCTAATTATACGGGAGTAGATTGTCTTCTGGAGCCCTAGAAAGAGGTAGATGGTTTGGTGCATGAAAAATAAATGACTAGTGTCTAGATCTGTGCTATGGAATTCTTTCCCCCAGAAGTCCCAGAAAAGACTGGGTTTCAGGTAGGCTGGGAAAGAGGATGGGTATGTCTGGCCCAGTTAAGGGGCAGTGCTGTCAAGAACAAGGCAGAGATCTGAGTGTGGTGGACAGATGGTGGCGGTCAGGTAAAGACTACCCACAGAGACGGTCCAACATTGAGCAGTACAGCACTGGGAGGACTACACCAGAAAAATCCCCAGTGGAGGAAGCGAATGTAGAACAAAGCCTGGGGGTGGTCTGGGCTAGAGCCAGCCAGTTTCAGCTTCTCTGAAGAAGAGCAGACATTTGGCAGTCTTTGTCTCTCTCTTGAGCTCTGTCCTGGAGGTGGTTGGCACATGAATGTAGGAGATGACACATACAGGTGCTCGGTTCCAGGGTAGAAGTTACTAGCCATCTGAACTTGTTGATATCTGTGATGACCCCGAAGTGTTGGGGCCCCTGAGAGCAAATCCGTTCTCTATGGGCTCAAAGGAAACTGACCTCCTCTCCCTCTGTCCATTTCCCATATGAATGTCAAGTTCCCACACCGAACCTGGGGTCTTGGCTAAGATGGATCTAGACGTGGAGGAGAAGATCCCACAAACTGCGATGTTAATCTTGTTTCCTCCTGCCCGTTGTCTCTTTGGGGGCTGTAGTAAGTAGGAGAGGGGACCATGGAGGGGCCCAACCCTACTCTTGATTTGAGACATGACTCACTTGATTTACTTGCTTCAGGGGTTTTTCTAGTTTTATTTACTCCTCTTATTGGCAAGAGGTCTCTTTGCTTTCTTTGAACTTACATTGTGAGCATCTGGCATTGAGCATAGGACTTACAAGACAGCAAACTTTCAAGAGCAGAAAAAACATGTGATTCTTGCTGTTTTTCTGCTCATCAGGTTTTCCTGAGTAGGGTGCTCAGCGGTTAGTAGGCATGTCCTACATAAATCACCTGAGCCCTCACATGCCTTTCAATCTGTGTCTATTTTCACTTCAGAAACAATGCTCTGTTTCTTCCCAGTGAAAAAAATTATTTCCTTTCTAACAACACAGTTGATCCTAAGAATTAGGAGACCTGGATTCTAGTCCAGCTTAGCTCTGAACAAACTGTATGACCTTGAGCAAATGACATCCTTTTTGCATCTCAGTTTCCTCATCTCTAAAATCAAGAGGTTGAACTGAACAATCTTTAAATCCATGCCAGCTTTAAAAATTTAGTGAGTCTCATACTTTCTTGGGAAAGGTAAAAAGGCTAAAGGAGAACAGAAGGGAGGGAATGTTGGATGAAAAACAGGGGAATTGGAACTTATGAGAACTTGGTATTTGAGTTGACTACTCGAAACTTGGTCTCTAGTTCCAATCAAAGTTCTTTCCTTTCACACATATAAGGGACTCGATCTCTGGGTTCTTCTAACCCTATTTCGAGCATAAGGAGCACTGAATTATGTCTAGGGAGAGCAAGAGGAGTCCACCTGTTCTTCAAACATTTCTGGGAGCCACCTAGTGAGCACAGTTTATCCCTCTGAGTAGCTCTTTGACTCCCCTAATATGACTAACCCTGTATTCGTAGTGGCCTCTTGTATCCGCCAAGCAGACTTTCGGGAGACTCCTCACTGCTTGCCCAGAGTGGCTGTGGACCATAGTGATAGCTGCCTGTGGTTGTGTGAGGTGGCCTCTGGGTGGTTGCTCTGAATGATTATGTGTATGTGTGTCCTGATGTTGTCATGTGAAGTCGTGTGTACTTCTGTGCGGTAATTGCAGCTTTGTGTGGCTACTAACACACTCCCGGCCTTGCAGGCTCACAGTGCACGGGGCTGTTCAGCACCACAGTGCTGGGTGGCTCCTCCAGCGCCCCGAATCTTCAGGACTACGCCCGCAGCCAAGGCAAAAAGCTACCACCCGCCAGTCTGAAGCACCGAGATGGTATGTGGGTGGGTTTGGGGGGGGCAACACTTTTCTTCGTGCGTCCGCCAGCAAAGACACAGCTCAAGAGCAATTCATGCTTAAATGGCACTGACACTGGCCTTATGACAAGTTTCCTGCATCAGTTACCGAGGGGAGAAAGAACCAGGACCCCCACCACCCCTCCATTCGCATTCCCTCTCGCCATACGAATACTACTTAGTTATGCTTATCCCTTCATAATCTCCCACATACAGCCCTGCCGCATCGGTTTACTCCACCTTTGTATTCTTTCCTGGATTCTGGCCTGTAGGGGTAAGGACCAAAGAGGGCGACCCATGGTCAGGAAGAATGCAGTGGTACCTTGAAAATCTAGGAGGTCAGGGATGGGGAAGTTGTTTAGCCAAGGCAGGAAAAACAATCTGGGAAGAGATCGGGGGAAGGGATGAGAGTTTCTGCAGAGGTTTTTATTTCTGAATGACCAAAAAGAGGATGTGGTGGTGAGGTTAGGGCTGTTTGTGGGGCCTTATTGTGGTAGAGATGACACACGGATTCCTGAGAGGAGATTAACCAAAGGAAAAGATTGAAATACAGTAGACAGGGACCTACAGGGTGGGGGTGGGAGCAGATTGTTACTAACAGTAAGGAGTATGTTGTGAACAAATTCCAGAGCAGAGGGCGGGGACCGCGGTGGGTATAATCCCCGTGATGTCTTTTCTCCCCAGAGCTCTTGTTTGTCCCGGCCGTAAAACGATTTTCTGTGTCGTTTGCAAAGCATCCGACTAACGGTACGTTTGCTTCTGACTCAACGTCATTCCTCCTCACCATGTCACCACCAGACACTTAACCTCCGAGTTCTGACACTGACTTCCCTCTCCCTGCACTGTGTTGACACCCTGCTGTCTCTGAATGAACCACTCACTAATTGTCCCTTCTGGGGTACATCCCTTGTTGCGACAGACCTTAGCCTCAGCCACAGCCTGGCTGCCCGATCCCTGGGGCAACTTGAGGTCTTATTTCTGTGGTCACCTTCATCACCACTGTGTCTCTTTTTTTCAGCATTGTCACCAAAACGAGTTACGCCTCTTCCTTTCCCATCACATGACTGCCAGGCTTTGTACAAACATGATACTGGTTTCCCTTAGGAAGAGAGTAGTATCTCCTATATCATCCCCATTTCTTTTCTCTTTTTTCCCCCAACTCCTGCGCTTATATAATTTTGACCTTCCTATTTTTTTCACCAGTCCTTTTGTTGGAGTGGACGACTAATTTGCTTGTGGAACAATGCTGTGGTTCCCAGTTCCCAAGCCTACTCATAAAGGGCATTAGTCTTGAGCATATTGTGTTCCATCTCTGTATTCTTGTCTCCCGCCATTGTGTGTATTTTGTGTGGCTCTTGTGCTCCTGACATCTGCTTTATGTTACTACTAACCTAGGGCCTGGGCCTACAAAATAGGAGCCCAGATTGCTTTGGGATAAAACCGAGAAAGAGAGGAGTAGGAGGTGGTAGGTTCAGGAAAAAGAATTGTGCCTTGAGGGTTTACACGTGGTTTCCATGTAGCCCCAGCCTCTCTGTAGCACTGTGGCCTCATAGAAGGGGAGGTAAAGAATAGAGATGTCTACTGGGGATTCTGGAGGGAGCTTAGGAATAAGTCGTATTTCAAAAATACTGAAGAACAGGGTCTGCCCACTCTAAGGTGGGAGAGTTTAGAGATCTGTGTAAACCCAGACTGAAGGGCTGTGGTCTCATTTGTAGGGTGTGGTGAGGAGCCCAGGACTTCCCCTTTGTTTTATCCTTTGTATCCTTAGTTTCTCTCTGCTATTGTATCTTATCTTCAAGGTAAATCCAATTTTGTTTGATATGATTTTCTTCTGTTCAAGAGCTAAGACTCTCTGAGGGAGGTGAAAGTTAGCCTGGCCTCCTGGCTAGAAGAAACTCCAGGTGCTGATCACCTGCTCCGTAGCCAGTGGCAGCTGCTGGATCTCAGCCAGTTCAGGCCATGCCTCTCCACTCGGCACTGCTGGGGTCTCCCTATTCTGATAGTCTGTACATTTTCAATTTACACCCTACCCCCGTCCCCCGCTCCCATTTGTGCCTGTGACAGGATCTTCCCATTCTGAGTGGCCTGACTGTGTGGTTGACCTCAAGCTCTTCTGGCCTTCTTGCCGCAGTCATCTCCAGAATATAACCTCATGCACCAACACTACAGCCTGGGATTTGGACTTGGAGGCTTGTTACTTAGGGAGGTACAGAAGATAGTACTAGGAACTTGGGCCCCTGACCTCAGAGCTAAATCACAATTCTCCTAAGTCATTTGTGAGAAAAGATCCAAATTCCCCAAATAGATCCTTAAGCTTCTGTATGTATCTCTAGTTTCCTGAAGCCTTGGTTAGCAGCTTTACCAATTGAAGAAAAGAATTAATTCTACCAAAAGGAGGAGAGGAAGAAAGACCTGGACAATTACCATGCAGGAGAGTAATTTCAAGATCCCCTCCAATACCCTGCATGCATCCTCAGGGTTCTGCTGGCCTTTGTTCTTGCACTTGAGCTTGAAGGCTAAAGTGCCTGAGAAACCAGAATCTGGGATCTAGGAGAAATAGACTTGAAGTTCTTATGTCTCTTGCTGGAGATTATCTAGATTTAATTTGGCCCTGAAGACAAATGGGGCTAGAGGGCTCTACCCCATGGCCAAATGTGACTGGACCGACCCAGCAATTACAGAGTGGATGCTCTGTCTGCAGTGGCTTGCAGCAGCTTAGTGCACAACAGTGTGCCAACCTAGTGCCCATCATTACCATCTCTTTGCCATGACACGTGGCTTTGAAATAGCAGCTGGAGAAACTGGACCTGGCTTTGAGAAGGAGGCCAGGCACTGCTCTTCCTTGCTTTGTTAGGAGACATCCCTCTGCCCATCCCTGCCTGTATTCCTGGTAAGCTGCCGTCACATCCTCTGCCTGCCTCAAGTATGGAAGTATGGCCCCTTACTAAACTGCACGTTGAACTTACCAAGGTGAACTAATATAGTCGGAAAGAGACTGTGGCTCTCCTTCATCCAGAGCGTCAGTGTGCCCACCAGATCTGCCCAGCTCTTTCTCTTCTAGGGACCCAGACAGTTGTGTGACCATGGATACAGAAATCTCTTGACGTCCAAACTAGGGTCTTTGGGAAGCATAGTCACATGGGTCACCCTGTGGAACCCACCCCTGGCCTGGGAGTTGTGAGCAGTCGTTCTCAGCATCCTTGATCCTACTTTCTCTAGATCTTGTCATCAGTTTATAAGACCCTGTACCTCTTTAAAGGCTGTGTATTTGAACAAGAGTGAAGGATGATTAATCAGTATCGGCCTTTTCACATATTGATTCCATTTTTTTACATGCTGTTTTAAAGGTTACCTGGTTTGCTGCTCATTGCTGCTCATCTGTGTCAGCTGCCTAACACCAGCCTTGTCTGTGGCTGGCTTAGAGTCTGGTCCAGAGGACCCGGTCTGAGTCTTCAGGAGCCTTTTAGCTTCAGGCTTTATCTCGATCACCTATGCCATTCTTGACCCTCTTCTCCCAGTGACTTTGAATCTTTTCATCTCTATCCCAACCTTGCCAATACATTCATCTGAGAAGCGAGCCCTAACTAGGGTTTGTCCAAGAGCGATCAGGGACACTGGAGTTCCCAGCTACAGAATGGCCAGCTCACCCGGTCCAGAAAGATGTGACTGCAGTCTGTAAGCACTGAGGGAACTCTGCACAGCCAGACACGGGGGCGGGACTGCTGCATGAGGGGGTCTCACTGACCAATTCTTTGAGACTCGCTCGCCTCTTCCAGACTTCTCTTAGCATGATGCCAGTGCTCTTCCCGCCGCGAGGGCTGCCCCGTGGCTCTGGCCGTGGCCCTGGTGCCTCTGCCCCACTCTTGGCTCACCTTGGAGCTGAATGGCCCTGCCTCCCCGGAGTGCCTCTGCCATCCGGCGCCCCGCTCACTGTCTCTCCCTCTTCTCTCTCTGTCTCCGTGCGTCCCGCTGGGGCCCCCAGCCCCTCCAGAGCTGCTGGATGACCAGCACCCTGTGGTCCGGCTGCTGCGCAGTGTCTCCTCCGACTGCACGGGGGGCCGGCCGGTGTCGCTGGACGCCGCGCTGGCGCATCACCTGCACCAGTGCTCCTACCACCTGCGCCTCTTCCGGAACTGGCTGCGCTCAGGCCGGGATGACCCCGAGTGCCTCTACGGTACCCCTGCCGCCAGGCGGGCTGCCGCACTGCCCTGGCTGGGCCTGACTGCTTTGCTTCTTGCACTTCTGGCGGGAGCGCCCACCTGCCCCCGTCTCCTCTCTGCCCTGAGGTTATGCGACTTGCATTTAGTTGCTTGGATGGGGTCGGGGCCAGGCTGCCTGGTGGCTGGAGTGCTGGCTGCTCATCCTGTTCCCACTCTCCTTCCTCACTGCCTCCTAATGTTTCCTATTCCCGGTGCTATTCGGTTCCAGAGCAGTCTCTTGCCCTGGAATCTATTCTTATCTCTGTGACCACCTTCTTCAAATCCAGATGTTTCTCTAGCTGCCCTGAGCAGCTGGGGACTGTACCTCTCCTGCCCTTCTGCCACTGATGGAGGCACAGAGGTCTCAGCTGCATCCTTGAATCGACCAAGGACCCAAGGTTAGAAGATGGTCAGGTATAATCCTTTTGAGTTATGTAGGTTTCAGTCATTGTCAGACTCTAGACTATGTCTTGCATAAATGTTGCGGTCCTGCCTACCCTTAGTCCCTCTAAAGAGCTATAAAGGAAACATAGGAAAGATGAGGGACTGAAAAAGTGGTTGAGATGTATGCTTCTTGATTCTCTAATGGGGATATTTTTTCCCATCAGCAGACCCTGAGATTGGAGTTGGTTTACCCTTCACCCTACAATGTAGATCTACATTGGAATTGTTGGGTTCAGAGCAGAGAATCAGTATTTATTCTTTTTTCTAGGGGGTTTGCCTCATTTTCCTGAAGGAATAGAGAAATCCTAGCAAGTCTGGGGTCTGCAGTGAGAGCAGAGGAAAGAAGCTTTGATGTGATGGAAATAACCAAGAAAGAACTTCCATCCCCCAACCTGTTCATGCATGTGGTTTTCCTGAGCTGAGCTTCACGTGTATTGCATGCCCTCCAGTTTCCAAATATCCTAGCCTTTCTACCCACATCCGAAATCTGCATGAACCCCTCCTCAGATTCCAAACCCTTCTCCTTAATCTGGTTCTCTAGTATGTGATCCCTGAAATCTGCTGTTTCTTCCCAGCTTCATGACTCCCTACATCTCATTCAGACCTACGATTGCACCCCTTCCCTCTGGACCTTTGTTCTGTTCCCCATCCACATCCCCCTCTGCCCCCCAAAGTATAAGAAGAGTATGGGTGCTTAAATTATTGGGATTGTGTTGATTTTTCCATGGGACATTGCAGGCTTTCCATAGGTAGGGTGAGAGGTGATTTCACTCACCCAGAGTTGGGAAATTTTTAGGAAATCTGGAGGGGCTCTAGAGTTCCCTCTCCTGAGACTCTTGGATATCCCACACTCCAAAAGTAACAGACACTCCTGATGGTTCTCAGGGACTCTCCATGCTTCCTTGGCCAGTTGGAGTATATCCAGCAGGAATAATGCTGACTTTGCCCATCTCTTTTCTAACAGGATTTGAGGGGTGCTCCATGGTGCCTACTATTTACCCCCTGGAAACACTGCATAATGCCCTTTCCTTGCGTCAAGTGAGTGAATTCTTGAGTAGAGTCTGCCAGCGCCACACTGAGGCCCAAGCACAGGCGTCTGCAGGTATAGAGAATCCTCTTATCTTGAACCACTATCTCTGCCCTCACTCCCATGCTCCCCAGAGCTTGAGTGGTAAGTTAAAAAGATAGGCACTCTGAAAAAGTAGACTTGAAAAAAATGTTTAATTGCATAGGTCAACTCAAAAGCATAGAACTATCACTCCTTCCAAAGTTAATTTATAAATTTAATATGATCTCAACAAAAATACTATTGTTTTTCTAACGTCAGACAAACTGAATTTGAAGTGCTCATAAAACAAACAAATAAGAATAGCCAAGGAAATCTTGAACAGAAGAGCAATGAAGGCATGTTGGCCTTACCAGATTTTAAAACATTTTATAAAACGTCTATAGTGAAAATAGAGTGGTATCAGTACATGAATGGACAGAGACCAAGCAAAGAAATAGTAAGTCCAGAAATAGTTGAAGTTAGCATTTCAAAATACTAGAGGAAAGATAGAATTTAAGGAATAGAGTTGGGACAATTGAATAGTCATTTGACAAAAATTAAAACTGAATACATACTTCATGTTATATACCAGGATAAACTCCATAGGGATCAGAGATCTGCAAGTAAAAATTAAACCATGCAAACTTCTCTGGTGGTTCAGTGGTTAAGAATCCTCCTGCCAATGCAGGGGACACAGGTTCAATCCTTGGTCCAGGAAGATCCCACATGTCATGGGGCAGCTAAGCCCATGGGCCACAACTAATGAGCCCATGCACTCTAGAGCCCGTGCTCTCCAACAAGAGAAGCCACTGCAATGGGAAGCCCATGCACTGCAACTAGAGTATAACCCCTGGTCACTGCAACTAGAGAAAGCTTGCATGTAGCAATGAAGACCCACCACAGCCAAAAGTAATAAGTAAATAAAAATGGGGGAAAAAAAGGAAGTGAAAAGACAGCCTCTAGAAAAGGAGAAAATACTTGCAAATCACATATCTGATAAAGATCCAGAATATAACACTTCAACAACAAAAAGACAAGCAGAGACTTCCCTGGTGGCACAGTAGATAAGAATCTGCCTGCCAAAGTAGGAGACGCAGATTCAGTCCTTGGTCTGGGAAGATTCCACGTGCTGCGTGGAATAAAGCCCATGCACCACAGCTACTGAACCCATGCTCTAGAGCCCATGCTCCACAACCAGAGAAGTCATCACAACGAGAAGCCTGCATACCTCGATGGAGGGTAGCCCCCACTCACCACAACACGAAAGCCTGTGCAGCAATGAAGGCCCAACACAGCCAAAAATTAGTTAATTAAAAAGACAACCCAACTTAAAAGTGGGCAAAGGACTCAAGTAGACACTTCTTCAGAAAAGATATACAAATAGCCAAGAAACACATGAAATACTGCTCACCCTCAGTAATCATTAGGGATATGCAGATCAAAGTCACACCCACTAGGATAGCTATAATTTTAAAAACGAGAGAAATAGAATAAAAGCAAGCAGAAAATAAATGTCGATAATGGCATGAACAAATTAGAATTTTTGTACATTGCTGGTGGAAATGTAAAAGGGTGCAACCTCTGTGGAAAACAGTTTCACAGTTCCTCAAAAACCTAAATATAGTATTACTGTTTGACTCAGAAGTTCCCCTCCCACATTCAAAAGAACTGAAAACAGGTACTGTAACAAACATTTACACACGAAAGTTTATGGTAACACTATTTGTAATAGTCAAAAGGTGGAAACGACTGAAGTGTACATGAATGGATAAACAAAATGTGGTATACGCATATAATCTCATAGTACTGAACCATAAGAAGGAGTGAAGTACTGATACATGTTGCCATATGGATGAACCTCAAAAACATGCCAAGTGAAAGAAACCAGACAGAAGAAGTCACATATTGTATGATTCCATTTATATGAAAGATCCAGAACAGAGACAGAGAGCAAATTGGTGGTTTCCAGGGATTGAAAGTAGGGTAGAATGAGGAGTGACTTCTTAATAGATATGGGTTTTCTGTTTTTTTGCGGGGAGGGATGATGAAATTGTTGTGGAACTGTGATGAAAATGTTTTGGAACTAGATACAGGTAGCAATTGCACATTGTGGATGTGCTAAAACCTTTATGTTATGTGGCCTTCACTTCAATAATAATAGAAATAAATCATGCAAGTACTAAAAGTAAGCAAGGGTGATGGTGGTAGATTCCTTTATCACTGGAAAATAAAGAGAGCCTAATTGTGACTCAAACTCAAATTTGGGAAACAGTAGGAAAAGATTAATAAGTCATATAAACTTATGATGTTGAAGTCATATAAACATTTTTTTAAATGTTGCAAGCCAGTAGCAGCATCATAAGCAAAGAAGAAATTTTTTCTGCAGTTTATATCACATTTAGGCTTAATCATCCTAAAATACAGAGAACTCTTATATGTCAGAAGGAAAAGTCCAAAAGTGTGATTTTTTTTTAAAGGATAGTTTATAAGGAAAGAAATGCAAGTGGCCATTACATTTATGAAATGATGCTTAACCTTGGTCATAAGAAATGTGCAAACTAAAACTACACTGAGATATCATATCTCACCTATTAATTTGGAAAAAAATCCCAAAGTTTAATAACACAATCTCTTGACAAGTCTGTTGCAAGAGAGGCAGTTCCATACACTGTTGGTGGGAGTGCAAAATGGTACAACCCCTATGAAGGTATTTTGTAATATCTCAGAGAATTATAGATACAGTTACTTCCTTTTCTAATAATACAATTTTAGGAATTTATTCTGAAGGTATTGTTCACAAAGTTTAAATAACATTTATATAGAGTCATTGGGACATTATTTATGCTGTTTATTATTATTTTTGGAAACAATGCAAAGGTTCTTCAGTGCAAGAATGGTTGAATAAACAGTGGCGTGTCCACTCAAATGAGTGCTGTGCCTCTGTTAAAACTAATGAGGAAGGTTTGTTTTTTGGGGGAGGTATATGTGTCTTGATATGAAGTAATCTCCAGGATATATTGTTAACTTAAAAAAAAAGTGTAGAGGAGTGTTGATAGTACATTACCTATTTTATAAGGAGGGAAAGTAAAGGGAAAATATACATATTTGCAAAAAGAAATTCTAAAAGTAAATACCAGAAACTAATAAAAATGTTTACCACTGGAGAGCAACAGAAATGGAACAGAAGGCATGAAGAAAAAGCAACTTCCTCTGAGTATGCCTTTTTATAAATCTTTGACTTGTGAACCTGTAAATGTTTTTCAGAATGTAAAACTAAATCAAAAGAAGCAAATCCTAAAACTGAAAAAGAAAAAGAAAGAATTTACCCTAACTGTATATCAAAATAGTAATATAATCACATAGGGAAAATCACTTTTCAAATAAGTTTGAAGTACTGTGCTTTGACTATAAATCTTTTAGTGGAAAAAAAATGAGGATTATAAAATAATTATAATCCTCATTCAGTGGTTTGTTAGTGAGGTTGATACCATTTTGTAGCATATATGTCATATGCACACACACACATATAATAGAGTAATGCAAATAAGTAATTATGTTCCTATTAGGAATAAGAATTTTCAAAGTTAGATAAATAAGATACAAGTAAAAATTCAAAGATATTTTTAAAGTACTAGAATATTAAATTTGAATTGATAATATCAATATAAATTCTGTTTTTTAATGCTTTTTGTAACTTAATGCATTACAAACAGTATCAGTGAGCTCTCTTAGTGCCTAGATTTTGGTTTCCACATATCATCCCCCACTAGAAGCAACCAGGATTCCATGGTTGTATTCTTGGTCTAGGTCCATGTTTTTTAACCTTTTCTTTTTTTTTTTTAAATCAAATCCTATCCTATAGAGTATTTTTAGACTTTTTCCCTCCAATCACTCCCTACCACATGAAATTTTAATAGTACAGATTACTTTATATCTGTTAATGTAATGTCGCCATGTGAGGGATTACAAACCAATGAAATATCTAAGTTTTTTCACTTTCACCAAGAACCAGTTTTATTGAGGATGCATTATCTAGGGCACGGAAAGCTCAAGGTGATCCTGAGGCACGCTGTAACAAAAACAAAGTAGCACTCAAGCCTGAAGAGGCTCCCACTGACCAGAACTGGATTATTTTAGCATTAAAAAGAATAATTTACTATAATCAATTAAAGTGCACTAAACATGTGAACATCCACAAGCTCATAATGAATCTTACAAGAAAGAGAACAAAAATAATAATCATCTGCCACTGTTGGTGAATACCTTTTACCAACTCTTTCTTCTGAAAACTAATTAAAGGGAAATAAACCCTTATCCTACCTGTTCAGTAAGAACTGCAGTTTTAATGTAATCAAATGGTGCCAGTTGAAGAGAGAAAATATGCCAGTTAATAAATATAGAATACTTGATAGAATTAGAAAATCACCACTTGACACTCCTAATAAAATAATTAAGGATCATCAGTGGATACTAACACAAAGAAATGTCAATCAGGTTCCACAGTGCCAAAGGATCATCTATAATCAGAAGGGGAAACCTTTTCAATGGTGAGATCTTGTGAGCCCTATTTAAACCTCATTAGTAAACTTAGCCTCACCTACCGATTTTAGGAGATACAGGAGACACTGTTTTGACCCCTGGGTTGGGAAGATCCCCTGGAGAAGGAAATGGCAACCCACTCCAGCATTCTTGCCTGGAAAATCCCATGGACAGAGGAGCCTGGCAGGCTACAATCTATGGGGTTGCAAAGCGTTGGACATGATTGAGCATGCACGCACGCCAACTTAGTAGTAACGTAGTGGGATAATGAGACATTATGTGCCTCCAAGATGATGGACATATTCAAGAATATTCTTTGAGTATTCTTGCCAAGGGGCTTCCCTGGTGGTTCAGAAGGTAAAGAATCTGCCTGCAATGTCAGAGTGCCAATCTTCAAAGTCTACAAATAATAAATGCTGGGGAGAGTGTGGAGAAAAGGGAGGCCTCCTTCACTGTTGGTAGGAATGCAAATTGGTGCAGCCACTCTGGAGAACAGTATGGAGGCTCCTTAAGAAACTAGGAATAAAACTACCATATGATCCAGAAATCCCACTTTTGGGCATATATCCAGAGAAAACCATAATTCGAAAAGATACATGCACCCCAGGATTCATGGCAGCACTATTTGCAGTAGCCAAGATATGGAAGCAACTAAATGTTCATCAGATAAATGGATGAAGAATATGTGGTGCACATATATATATATATATATATATGAATATTACTCAGTCATAAAAAGGATAAATAATGCCATTTGCAGCAACATGGATGGACCTAGAGATTATCATACTAAGTGAAGTAAGTCAAAGATAAATATCATATGCTGTCGCTTATATGTGGAATCTAAAGCATGATACAGGTGAACTTACTTATAAAACAGGAATAGACTCATAGATGTAGAAAACAAACTTATGGTTACCAAAGGGGAAAGGGGGAAGAGGGATAAATTAGAAATTTGTTATTAACGTATACATACTACAATATATGAAGTAGATAACCAACAGGGACCTACTGTATAGCACAGGGAATTATATTCAAAATCTTGTAATATTGAATTACAGTACATCCACAGTGGAAGTACAAATATCCACTTCTACTTCCAGTGGAAATGAATCTGAAAAAGAATATATATTTATATTCTGTGACTGAATCACTTTGCTGTATACCTTTATTGTATATAACATTATAAGTGAACTATGCTTCAATTTTTAAAAAAATTATCAAAACCTAAAAAAACATTTAAAATGTAAGCATTCATTTTTATACTACAGAAAAGAAAAGCACCTGAATCATGGAATCAAGCCTTTTATATCTGACCTCCAGTTTATAGGGATAGTGAAACAAGTTAAATGATTCTATGAGGAAGCAATCAGACAAATCCAGAGAGTGGACTATGACATTCTATGAGACAGCTGGCTTGTTCTTTTCAAAAGTCACTGTGAAAAAAATAAATAGGGGAAAGCTGTATTCTAGATTAAAAGAGACTTTGAAGACATAATAAAATGGAATGCATGGTCCATGTTTGGATCTTACTATGAAAGACATTTTGGGAATAATTGGGGGAAATTTGAATATAGATTGGGTATTTAGACGATATTAGGGTATTTTTAAAGTTTATCTGGTATATGGCTATATAGGAAAAATGTCTAATACTTTAGAAATGAATACTGAAGTATTACAGGTGAAATGTTTCATAATGTTTGTCATTTATTTTAAAAAACTTAAGCATGAAGAAATAGATGAAACAAATATGGCAAAATGTTAACATGTTAAATAAAGAAGATGAATACATAGGTATTGACTGTACTAGTCTTTCAAGTATTTTTTTAAATGTTTGAAAATATTCATAACATACAGTTTAAAATATTAAAAATGGTTTGTATGAAGGATCCCTAGGAGATGCTACTTCTCAGCCTAAGGAAGTGTAAGTCAGATTTGACTTATATTTAGAACCTGTGGCTGTTGAATTCTTCTTCATGGGCTTTTTTTTCCTTCCCTTTCTCTCCCTCACCTGTCCAGCCCTCTTTGACTCTATGCACAGCAACCAAGCCTCTGACAGCCCGTTTTCTCCACCTCGCACTCTTCACTCACCTACCCTACAACTCCAACAGCGCTCTGAAAAGCCCCCTTGGTGTAAGTAATTCTCTTGGAACTGCGTAGACAAGGCTGAGAGGGAATGGGGGGAGTGGAGGGATCAGCGAATGAGAGGCTCACCCCAGGAGGGAAACAGAGGTGAGGGCTGAAAGACCAGGACTAATCAGGCAAGAAGGCAGTCACACTCGCTGCTTCCAGGATGAAGGGCACATCTGTTTCCTCTCTCTCGTCCATCACCTCTGTCCTCCACATCCCCTCTGTTTTACTGGGAAGAGAGTGAAAGCGTTAGTTGCTCAGTCGTGTCTGACTCTTTGCAACCTATGGACTGTTGCCTGCCAGGCTCCTCTGTCTGTGGAATTCACCAGGCAAGAATACTGGGGTGGGTAGTCATTTCCCTTCTCCAGGAGATCTTCCCAACCCAGGAGCTGAACCCAGGTCTCCTGCATTGCAGGTGGATTCTTTATCTCACTGGAGGGGCTCCTAAATGATAGTGGCCGAGGGGGTCCTTTGGGGAAGAAAAGATGAAGGCTGCGTTCTCCTTAGATCCCCATTTGGTTGTCCATAGCCTTCTCAAGTAAAAGTGACTTGGGAGGGACCCTGGATATATAGAAAATCTGGGAGAAAGAAACTAGAATCAGTTACTGCTCTCTACATGTCCTTCCTTTCCAGTTGTCTGTTTTCATTTGTTAGTTCAAGTTCAGGTGCTGCTTTTTCCCATCTCTTCTTCATAATCTCAGCCTATCACTATTTATCCTTGGTAACAGGGTGAACAGTGGAACCACAAGGAATTCTTAGGGTAATTGTAGGTAGGGAGATCAGTGGTGATCTCTGGGCGATTATGGGCAGGGACACTGGCAGTGGAAGAGTCCTCCAGGGACTATCTAAAATCAAACATGGCTTTTATTATTTTACTTGGATAGAACTGAAGCAAAGATTCGTATTTTAGCATTGGAGTAAGCTTGTAGAATTGTACGCTTCTGACACCCTTTATGCAGAAGAAACTTTCCTTCCTGACACCAAGAATTCTTCCCCTGAATTTCAGATTATTCTATACTCACCTTGCCATTGAGGCTTTTTCTCTGTCCAGTAGTGAGTGTTTATAGGTCCTGTGCCCTAGAAATCCTACCTTTCTTCAACTTCTGTTTTCTGTCTGAATTCTTTGATTTGTCTGAATCAAACTACTAGCTGAATATTAAGGCTACTGTTTCATCATCTTTGGGTGAACTCAGCTTACATCTTTTTTCTTCTTTTTCTAAAATCTCAGTATCAGATGTGTAGTTCACTTATAAACATTTCCTTTGGGGTCTGTCTGCCCTCAATAGGCCTTGTTGATCCCAAACCACATTCATCTCTTTTTTTCTGCTTGAAGCATGCCTCCTATGATCCTTTCCAGAAAAGAGATAGCTGGCATTCCTTAAACTCAAAGATTAATGAATCATTGAGTTTTCAGACTCAGGCTTACAAACTCTCCCAGTTCTCCTGATGGCAATATATTCAGGCATCCTTTATTTCCAAAATCTATCATTGTTGATATTAGAGTGGTTTAAATATAAAGCTATAGTACCATCAATAAATACAATATTTACAAAAGGAAAGGTAAATTAGTTCCCTGTAAGGATCAATGAAGAAGTAGAGGTTGGGGTAGGAGTTGTCCCACAGTGTAATTAAAGACTTAAGTCTTTCATTTTACTACTGTCAGAATCTAGGAAATTCATTTTTATATTTTATATTATATAATATCCATAAACCTGGAACACTGTGTGTCCCAAAACTTAGAGGGTCCTAACCTGGATCTGTGGATGGATTTCAGGGTAAAGTCTACAAACTCTAGGAATTATATGTAAACATTAGCGAGGATATCCATATGCACATTTTTCTGGGAAGATAGTCCATGATTTTCATTAGAATTTCAAAGGGGTCAGTGACCTCCAGAAAGGTTAATTAAGAACTGCTGCTGTTCTATGGCAGTCTGCCATCTTTGAGTAAATCACTTTCCTTCCTAATGCTCTGATTCACAAAGTTTTTCTACGTTTTCCTGCTTACTTGTTCCTTGGGTAGTAAACAATGATTACCTCTGCCCCAGAAATAAGCTTTAAAGAAACAATTCTTAATGAAAGATGTATGTCAGATTTAACTGGGAGTGTTTTAACATCCCACACCTTTGTGTCTGTCTACAGAATTAGGATTTCTGAAGATAGAACCTGGAAATATGTATTTTTTAAAAATTTCCCATAATTTTGGTATGTAACCCTAATTATGAACCACTGATATGAAGTGTTCATATGCTTCCAAAGTAGGAATGAGGTTATCATGGGAATTTGGAGTTGGAATGGGTGTACATTTATGAAAGAACTGGATGAAGTGGGCCTCAGTACTCACTCTGAAATCTTAGCTGTCCCTTAGTGTTACTCCAGTAGTACACATTAGGCCAGAGCAACAGTTCCTGGGCTAGGCTAACTTAGGAGTCTCTGCATAACTTAGGAAGAATTCAGACCCTCATTCCCCAAGACATGAGTAATAAAGACCATCTGTTCTGGCATTTGAACTACACAGAGTAGAGCCAGTACTTCCAGCTTGTCTGACTTGGTCTCCTGGCTTTGCTTTGCAGACAGCAGCGGCCCTTCCAGCACTGTGTCCAGTGCTGGTCCTTCCTCTCCTACTGCAGTGGATGGTAACTGCCCTTTTGGCTTCAGTGATCAGCCCTCCGTAAGCTCACATGTGACTGAAGAATATCAAGGCTTTGGGCTGCTCCAGGAGGCCCCTGGGAGTGGCACACGAGAGCCCCCTTTAGAAGGGCAGCAAGAGCCTTTTGAACAAAACCAGTCCCCACAGGAACCACCTGTGGAAACCAACCAGCCATGCCAGGCAGTTGCTGAGGAGGTCAGCCAACCATGCCAGGACATCCCTGAAGAGGTCAACCAGCCATGCCAGCAGGTCCCTGACATCTGCCAGCCATGTGAGGAGAACCATGATGATGTTAACCAGACGTGCCAGGAGGTCCCTCAAATCAGCCAGCCATGCCAGGATGCCAGCCAGCTGTACCAGAAAGTCTCCAGGGAAGCTTGTGAACTTTGCCAGAACTCTGAGGAGGTCAACCAGCCATGCCAGGGGGTCCCTGTAGAGATTGGCAGGCTGGTCCATGGGTTCCCTGTAGGGGTTGGTGGCCTGGCCCAGAAAGTCCTTGGGGAAGTTGGCAGGCCCACCCAAAAGATCCCTGAAGAGCTCAGCCAATCATGCCAGGAATTCTCTGTGGACATTGGCAGGCTGGCCCAAGAGGCTTCTGCAATCAATTTGTTGTCTCGGGACACACCTGAGATTGATAACCCTCCCCTAGAATTCCCTGGGGAGGGTGCTCTGCAGGCCCAGGAGGTCTCAGAGTGGGTGAATCAGCAGCAGTCCTATGTGGTCCCTGAGCTGATTGACCAGCTGTCCGGAGAGGAAGTTCCCCAAGTCCAGTGTCCACCTAGCAATGCAAACCCTCAGAGCGAGTCTCTAGCCCCTGACCAGAACACCCCCCTTCCACCAGCAACATATGAGTCATCATTTTCTTATTAGTGGTGTCACACTATACCAGCCATTTGAGCTAGCAACTTGTTCTGTTGCCTAACTCACCTGCCAGCATTAAGGCCTTGAATCTCACCAGAGGTGTCTGAGGAAGCAGTCCTCTTGGCATTGAAGCACATCTGTGCCAGGGCTGGGCTTGGGGAGGAGCCAATTTCATGTTCAAAGCAGCCATTGACTTCTCATCCAGCCATCAGACTTGAATACGATTTCCTTCAAGGGTTAGACGGGTCTATCATTACCTAACATCCTCTGATCATCCCAGGAAATCCAAGACTGGTAAAGGAAATACCACTTAACTGCTGAAGACACCATCTACGGGTACAAAAGGGACTCCAAGGTCTCCACTTTTCTGGGAAGTATTTACAACTTTTCAAGGTACCCTTAGACTATATGTGCATTTGGGGGACACTTGTCTTTGTTAGCATCCTCAGGTGGGCCCAGGATGGTTGTCTGAAACGTCTGGGAAAAAAAGAGAGCTCCTTTCCCCAGCAAACATCCATCATGACCACTAATTTTTAGATTGGGCTTATGGGTGTTTCCTTATCATCCCCAAGCACCCTCTCGGCCCTAGTACTATTCCTCTGGGCAGTAGCTCTAGGGAAAAACAGGTATTAGATTGCTGTGAAAATTTCAGAGTAACCTACTTAAAATGCAGTGGGGTTCTTGGCTAATCTGTAAAGCTGGGCCTCCTTTTGTTGAGAGGCTATATGGCTTAGGAAATGTTTTAGTAGAGAAAATCAGGTTCTATTTTAAGCAATCAGCAGAGATCAATATTGTACAGACATGAGCAAAGATTATATATATATATATATTTCTGTAGTCGCGCCAGGGACAGACTGGCCAAAGACCAAATACTCCAGGGTCCCCAAGAGATTTGTCCTTATATTATGTCTTTAGGGCCAGGTGTGATTATGAAGCTTTTCCCAAAGACCTGGGGTTGGGAATGGAGATGAGTAAGAGAGGTTGGAGGGGAGGGCTGGAACATTATGAGTGCTCAATAAATAAGAAATAATAAGAATCATAGTGGTGGTGATGATGTCCTTGTGAATTCAAGAATGATTATGAATGTAGATCAAGCATGTCTGTTGACTGAATTAATCTGAACCAGTCAGAAGCTATTGTAGTTGAGCAGGAATGGGCAATAAAAATATGGAGATCAGGCATCCCAGGAAGTCCTTATGACTGTCAGCCCACTGTCCCAACATTTCTTAAATAAGTCATGTTACCAGGAAGAGAGGTTCTCTCTGTGAAGCGCCAAAGGTACAGTGCCTTCTCGCCAGATTGTTGGAATCATTCTCATTTTAACTCTGATGCTTGGGAGTGTCAGGAGGTGTTGATACATAGGGGTTATGCTCTTTCTTTACCCCCTTGACGTCTTTACACTGGGAGAGCCGGGAACACTAGGAAGACTGGGATATCCCCCTCCCCATGTATTCACACTTATAATGTGGCCTCTCCTGACATACCCAGGACTATAAAGGGTTTCACTGCAGGGGAAAATCCAACAGTTTACTTGCTGGAAATCCTGAAAGCTGTTTATAATCTCAATAGGCTCTGGATCTCATAGAGCCCCCTCAACTCCTTGCCTCTTTGATGTTCTCCTGTGCAAGGTTCTGGGGCTTCCCTGGTGGCTCAGAGGGTGAAGCATCTGCCTGCAAATGTGGGAGACCCGGGTTCAATCCCTGGGTCAGGAAGGTCCCCTGGAGAAGGAAATGGCAACCCACTCCAGTATTCTTGCCTGGAGATTCCCACGGATGGAGGAGCCTGGAAGGCTACAGTCCACAGAGTCGGATTCAGACACTACTGAGCGACTTCACCTTGTGCAAGGTGTCTGATGCTGATTTTTCGGCCCTAAGCTCTTGACCCCATGGTACGCAGTTCCCCTTCTTCAGAGACACTGCCCCCACCCCCTCCGGCTTCTCTCCCCTCCCCCAAACCAAACGTGTGTCCCTACGCTCAGTTCCTATTCCCCATCCTTGGGCACTCTCACCGGTTTTTAGAGTGCTGGCTCCCCGTAACTTTTTCGCCCTCCACTCACCCTGTATTCTTAGGCCTGCCTGGGTCTTGGAACTGCCTCCAGTCATCAAAGGCACTGAGGTAAATGACAATACTGGTAGAAGCAGACAGGCAGAAGCCAGGGCCCAGCAACTGAGCAATGTGTAGTCAGAAAAAGCCTAAGCCTCACTGGAACATCTGTAATGAACTGGATTTATTGTTAGAGTTGGAGGCTGCTCCGTTACAGCAGCTGGGAACTAGAGCAGGGAAGAGTGGGGAGGAGCAGAGCACAGCAGCACGGGAGAGTGGGAGCTGGAAGAACACAGGCGGGCTCGATCTGGTTTCCACACAGTCATTTGGCAGAGAAGCCGAGTCCTGACAAGAGCGTCTGGATTTCTCAGTCCCGCAGCAGTCTGGCAGAGCTCTTATTGGCTTGCTTGGGGTGAGGTCCTCTCCTGGGGTGGTATTTTCAGCCTGTTTTCATCTCCCTCAGTCAGAGTTCAGCCTTAGCTCAGCTTCCTCTCCCTCTTGCCTTCCTCCCTCTCCTTATCCCCAAGTCCTCTGGCATGGCCTCCGCCTCCCAGATCCTCTGTCCCAGGGTGTGGAGCTGGAAAGGCAGCCAGCGTCCCCATTTCAGCTGCAGGATGGCAGAATGGAATGTTGGGGGAGTCACACATTGCTGGGGTGTCAAGTGTTGGGATGTCAGGCAGTGGCTTTTAACCCATTACACACCAGGCCACAGCAGGTGACCACATGCAGATAAGCCAAGCAAGTATGAGAAGGGATCAGGAGAGTTGGAATGGGTGGGTGAAAATCTCCGAAGGTCAGGGAGCTTGGAAAGATTCCGTAAGTGATGCCGGGCTCTCCTTGCTCCTTTGTGCTGCCCAGCAGGCCTGGTCTGGGCATGGCTCTGGGATGTGAATGGTATGAAGCAGGGGCTAGGAGGATAAGCTCCTTTCTTCTCACCTATCTGTTGGTCAAAAAAGAGCTTCAGGTTTTGGATTGAGACATTCAGACACGGAGGCAAGCAGTGGGACAG
Source organism: Capra hircus (assembly GCF_001704415.2). Classification (NCBI taxonomy): domain Eukaryota; kingdom Metazoa; phylum Chordata; class Mammalia; order Artiodactyla; family Bovidae; genus Capra; species Capra hircus. The sequence continues at coordinate 54,786,628 of NC_030828.1, read as the reverse complement.
TGTAGCAGTGGCGTACCCCCAGATCCCTGCCAGAACCCAGACTCTGACGGGGAAGGGAATGGGAGATGGACCGAAGGGCGCAGCTCTGAACACCTCACTGACAGTATCCTGCCCCCAGGTCACATAAATTACTACTGGAAGTCCTTCTGTGGGATGCTAAATTATATAGATGAAGAGGTCCCTGGGGCTGGGGATATGACCTCCCTCCATGAGGGAGGAGGCTGCTCGCTGAGGCCCATCCTCACTCTCCACTCCATCACCAGCATTGGGCAGTGCTAAGAGAGGGTGTCACTCCAGGGTCCTCAAGCATCAGATGATCTTGTGTCCTAATTTTGCATTCTCTCCCTATCCTAATCCTGGTTACCTTTGGTTTGGAGACTCCTTTCAGACGTGGATGAGGGGGAAGGATGACCCCTCCTGTTAAGCCCAGCCTAAGTTCCCACGAGACATCCTGTCCACCCCACCCCCTCCTCCAACTCCCATGTCCCTCAACCCCAAAGGACTCAGCAGTAGCCATCGTCTAGGGGAGCTGGGGGAGCGGATCCTCAGGGAAGGGAGAGTGGCTCTTTCAGAACTCAATCTTGCAGGCAGGGAAGGACTCGTCCTGCATGACCACGGTGCTGCTGCTGGCCAGGACTAGAACGTTCAGCTGCTGCTGCTGCTCATGGGTCTGCTGGTACCACTCACGCGTCACCTCTGTGTCATGAGTAGGGATCAGAGTCACCTGGGTAGGAGACAAGACAGCCTGAGGTGAGAATGCGGAGGGAAGGGAAGTTGGGAGATGGGCACCTGATGGTTCAGGAAGGACCAGAGCAAAGGCTCCATCCTCCTTTCATGAACAGAGACTGTGTTCACTGTTGCTCTGAGCAAACTCTGACCAGACCTCCTCCCTGGTGTTCCTTGCCACTCACCTGAAGATTCTCCCCCCACTGGGCCTTGCCCTCCAGCAGGGCATCCAGCACAGCCCTGCTCGGCTCGCCATTGGCAGGGTCGTTCCCACTGACCACATAGTAGGATGCACGCACTCGTCGGAAGAAGTCAAGGTCAGCAGTCTTGCCGCTGCAGTGATTTGGGATGTAAGCGAGATCCACATAGACAGGGGCACCAGAGCCGCCCTTGGAACCCAAGGCTGCTGTAGAGACAACACAGGACTCATTGTAGAGGGAGAGGAGAATTCTTGTGGCAACCGTCTTCCTTCCTCCCACTGGAGCCCCTAACCAGCCCACACCCAGACCCAAACCAGTCTCCCACTCTCCACGTTATACTTACTTGGTCCTGCCTTGAGTCCATTGACTAAGCCTTTGGACATGGGGCTGTGTCCATCCTTTTCCTCTGCTGGGGTGACCTGGCTTGCAGTGCTGCGTGGTCGGGGTGGGACCCGGGAGGCTCGATCTGCAGTCCCTTTACCAGGGGTGGGTGAGCGTTTTCCCCGAAGATCCAGACGGCGGGCAGGAGACGCTGGCTTAGCCCTACCCGGGGCCCTGCGGCCAACTCTCCCCTGTGCCTTTTCCTTCTCCCGTAGCCTCTCTACCCTTCCAGACTCTGAGCTGAGCCCCTCGGGGTCAGCCATGCACACGTCAGGACGGGGAGGGGCTGGCCGAGGGTCTGGCTGGGGGAGCGGGGGCGGGTCATGGCCGGGCCTGGGATGGTGAGTCCCACTGACCCCACCAGCTTTGTCCACAGGCAGGAAGTCCCCATCTTCATCCGAGTCGAGGGCTGCCTCAGCTGTGATGGATGGACACTCCTCAGTTTCTGGAGGAACGTCAGAATCTGACTGTGAGGAGCCTGAGTCACTGGCTGACGTTGGGGGTGTCTCATCTGCCACGGGGCATGGGCCCCCTGTGGCCCCTGGGGCTCCTGCCCGGCGCCGCCCCCCTCTCCCTACTAGCCGAGCCTCCTCAGTTGAGGGGTCACTGTCATCCGTGGACCGAGGGAGAGGAGGGTTCAGGAAGGAGGGGGAGAGCTCCCCGCGGTGGGGCCGGGGTTCAGTGGCACATCCCTGGGGCCCAGCCTCCGTCTCGGGGGAGCCGCTTCTAGGCTGGTCTCCAGGGGCTGCTTCAGGGCACAGCGGCTGCTCAGGGGAGAGCAGTGTGTCAGGCCGGGGGCTCCTCTCGGCTCCCTCAGGCCAGGCCCCACGCTCCCAGGCAGGGCAGGCCTCAGCCTCGGCTGGAGCAGGGCCCGGGGGCTTGGGGCTGGTTTCAGTTGGACCATTGGTGGCACCATCTCGGGAGGGACCCTGGGAGGGGCTCGGCTTCTTGGCAGCCGCTCCTGAGCACTCCAGGCGACAGGGCAGGGTGCCTTCATCCATGTCCCTGGGCAGGCTCGGAGCCGGAGCTGGGGCCAAGTCCAGAGACGCTGGAGGTGCTGGGCTCACAGAAGCGAGGTCCCAGAGGCCGTGGGCAGTGGCTTCCATTCCTGGGACCAGCTCTATGGACCCTGGTTCTGCAGCTCCCAGACCCGGAGGGAAGCCCTCAGCCACACTTGAAATCACAGGGGTGGTGGCCTCTGAGGAGGAGCCTTCAGACAGCACGGGAGAGGCGGGCCTCGGCAGACTGGAGAGGAGAGGGGCGCCGGGAGATCCAGGTGATGGGAGCTGGGGCAGCGACGAGTCCAGGCTGGGGGCCTTGGTCACTTCAAGGTACTCATCATGCCGGGCTCTGGCGGGGGGCCCTGGAGCCAGAGCCAAAGCCCGGTCCCCAGAGAAGGCAAGTGACCCACAGGGTGCTGAGCGGGGTTCTGCTGGGGAGGGCAGCTGTGGAGGCGCCGGCTGCAGTGAGGAGAAGCCAAAGGCTGATGCAGGGAAGTCCAGGCTGGGTCGGGCAGGACCCAGGTGTGAGTCCAAGGAAGGGCTGGTATGTGCCTCGCTTTCGGGCCACAAGGCAGAGGGGCCAGCAGGCGTGGGATACGGGGGACTTGGGGACTGGGCCTCTTTTTCGGGTTGCTCCCGAGCCCCCTTTTCCAGCTCCGAGTCACTGGGGCTGTCATCCCAGGGACCTCGTCCTGGTTCCTTGGGGGAGGGGGTTCTCCGATCTGGACTGCAGCTCAGGATGTGACCATTCAGTGGCGGGCTTGGGCCTTGGCTCTGGGGGATAGGAGCACGGGGGGGTACCGCAGGTGGGGTGAGGCTGGGGTCCATGCCTAGCCCTGGCTCAGGCTCCTGCCTGGGGGGCACAGCGGGTCCTGCCAGAGCTGCATAGCTGAAGGCCGGAGTGTCGAATTGGAGACGATGGGGTGAGACAGGAGATGAAAGCTCCTTCTCTGCAGGTGTGTCTCGGCCAGCAGCTTCCTCCTTGGTTGAGATGTGGGGGGGCCAGTCCCCAGCAGCTCCAAGCGGAGGCTCTCTAGTGGGGCAGGCAGGACCCAGCCCTGTGAGCATCATCTGCTCGTAGATGTCTGCGTACTGGAAGCTCCGCTCATCCGGATAGGGAGTGGGCTCTCTCTGCTCTGGCTCGGTCTGCTCAGGCTCCTCAGAGGCATGGCTTTCACTGGCCTTGGGGACCTGTGAGCTCTGGGGGCTGTGGTCAGGAACCCCCACTTCTTCTTCCCTTTCCTCTTCGGCCTTGCGGTAGTCCTTCCCTAGTGGGGAGTATGGCCCGCCTTCCAGCTCAGCTGCCCCCTCCTGCACTGCAGCCACCACACCATCATCCTCAGCTGTGTCCCAGGAGAAGGGTGCACGAGTGTGTGGCTCTGGGGCAGGCGTCGGGGGAGCAGGAGCTGGGGAGAGGGGTGCAGGGGGCAGGGGTCTGTCCTTGGGCACCCATGGTGGGATGTCAGCCAGCCAGGAGCGGGTAGTGGGTTCATCCCTCATGGGTGGCAGGAGCTTAGGATCTGGGATGGGGCTCTCTTGCTCCAGGGCCGGCAGAACCCTCTGTGCAGCCATCTCAGGCGGGGAGGCCGGAGGAGAGATGATCTCAAAGGGGGAGCGGGTCAGCTTGTCCTCTTCCTCTGGTGGCAGCCCAACTGGTGACTCCGCAAGCCAGCGCTCCACCTCCAGCCCCTTCTGTGGTGCGGGCTCCTGAAAGCCCTTGAAGTCTGAGGCCCAGGGACTCTGGGGTGTGTGCTCCAAGGGGGGCACTTCCTGCTCATCGTCCGGCGCCTCATCGAGGAAGGTGCTCTCCCGCTCTTCTGTGTACCGTGGCCGGGCCCCCGGGCCCCCCAGCTCATGAGGGAACCAGACCTTCCGCTCGCAGCTCAGCTCCTGCCAGTAAGTGTCCTGCTCTAGGACCACATCCTCTCTGCCCCTCCAGTACGTGTCTTCCTGCTCAGATGTGTCCTCCCACGTCCGGGCAGGCTCTTTCTGATCTCCAGCCGGTTCTCTGCTGCTTGGAGGTGTTTCTCGCCACTCCTGGACCACATCCTGCTCCTTCTGGTACTTCTCCTGCTCCCAGGCCTTGTCCTCCTGCACTGGGCTCTCTTCCAGCCCCAGAGTTTTCCTCTTCTCCAGCACAGCTTCTTTCTGTTCCACAGCCTTGACTTTTTCTGGAGATTTTTCCTCTAGGATCTTCTCCTTCGGTGCCATGATTTTATCCTCCTGCACAGGGCTCTCCTGCTCCTGAGTTTTGTCCTTCTCTTCCAGAAATTTATCTTTTTGTTCAGTGGCCTTAATCGTTTGTTCAAGTGCTTCAGCCTTTTGTTCGAGAGCCCAGTATTTTTGAGCTAAGGCCTGGTCCTTCTGTTCTGGGGCCTGGTCCTTCTGGGCCTTGTCCTTCTCTTCTGGGGCCTTGTCCTGTTCAGAGGCTTCATCTTTCTGTTCTAAGGCCTTGCCCTTCAGTTCAGGGACCGTGTCTTCTGGAACAGTGTCTTTATGTTCCAAGTCTCTGATTTTTTGTTCTAAGATTTTATCTTTCTCTTCTGGGACCTTGTCCTCCTGTTCTAGGGCCTTGTCTTTTGCTTCTAAGCCTCTGTCTTTAGGTTCTAAGTCTTTATCTTTTCCTTCCGGGGCCTGGGCCTTCTGATCTGGGACTGTGTCCTTGTGTTCTAAGCCTCTGTCTTTAGGTCCTAAGTCTTTATCTTTTCCTTCCGGGGCCTGGGCCTTCTGATCCGGGGCTGTGTCCCTATGTTCTAAGCCTCTGTCTTTAGGTTCTAAGTCTTTGTCTTTTCCTTCCGGGGCCTGGGCCTTCTGATCCGGGGCTGTGTCCTTGTGTTCTAAGCCTCTGTCTTTAGGTTCTAAGTCTTTGTCTTTTCCTTCCGGGGCCTGGGCCTTCTGATCCGGGACTGTGTCCTTGTGTTCTGAGTCTCTGCCTTTTTGTTCCACAGCCTGATCCTGTGGCTCCCCAGCCTTGTCCTTCTCCTCCAGAACCTCATCTTTCCGACAGATGGCTGTGTCCCTCTGCTCCATGACAGTGTCCCTCTGTTCCAGGGTTTGGCTCTGCTGCTGAAGGGCTTCATCCGTGGGCTCAGGTCCCTTCTCCTTCTGCTCTGGGGGTCTGTCTTTCAACTTTGGAACTTTGCCTTCCCACTCCATGACAATATCCTCCATGGCAGGGCTTGGCAAGGACTCAGGGCTCTTGGTGAGGGAGCTATCAGGTGTGAGAATGTGTTCACCCAAGCTTGTGATCACTCCGGGTGAGCGCCTCCCATCGCCTAGCAGCGCAGTGGGAGAGAAGGAACTGGCGGGTAATTTTCCATCAGGGCTCTCATCTGTGATGTCTGCCCGTGCGGAGTATCCACTGGTCCCATCTGTGGGAGGTGACGCTGTGGCTGCCTGGGCTTCTGGAATAGACACAGGGGCTAGGTGGAGAGCGGTGTCCTCAGCCTGTATCAGGGGCCCCTTTTCTTCCTTTCCAAGGCTTAGTTCCCCAAACTGGAGGGTGCCAAGGCTTTCTGGAGACAGCTGCTTGGAAGAGATGTCCAGCGAGGTCTCCTTGCTGGGACTCTCCTCTGAGAAAGACAGTGACCGGGTGTCTTCTGGCGATCCCTGCGGCCACAGGTCTGTGTGGAGGCGCTGCTCCGTCAGGCCACAGGGAGACCTCGGGGTGGCATCTTGCTTTTTGGCAGCATCTGGGGAGACCACGCTGAGGACAGAGAGGGACTCTGCCTCTTCAGGGGAGAGGCCTCGGTCAGGAATTCGGAGCACCTCCTCTTTCTGAGGTTCCCCAAGTTCTTGGAGTGAGGTTCTCAAGTCTTCGGGTAGGGCTTCTGTTTCTTGAACTGGGCCTGCGGGCTCTCCCACCTCCATAGTCTCGAGGACGATGGCTTTGTCCTGTTCTGGCAGCAGCTGGATGGTGCGGCCGGCCTGTCCCCCAGCTATGCTGATGGGTACCTCCTGGGCCTGGGGGCTCCTGGGAGGAGGCGCCTTCTCTTCCTCCTCCAGTGCGCCCTTGTCAGGCCCTGGCTTGGCGGTCTCTTCTGCAGCAACTTCCTTGCCCACACCTGGGATACTCTTGGTATCTCCCCAGGAGTCTGCTTCCTGAAAGTCTTGGGGCTCAGACTTTTCCTCCACTGGGGACTGATGAAAGGGCGTGTGGGTGGCACTGGGTGGGCCAGATGGTGGCGGAGAGGCCATCTTCACTGTGCTGTCATCTGGGCTGAGGCAGCGCTCCTCCGCCTCTCCAAGGGCTGGTTCCCCTGGGTGGAGGGCGTGCCCGGGGGCGGCAAACATCGGGGGTCCATACTGACCATGCAGTTTCTCTGACATCTGTACATTGGCAGTCTCCTCTTTCTCTTCCTCCTCCAGGGCCCTCTCTCCAGATAAGCCTCTCCCTACCATCTCTCCTCTCTTCTCTGACTCCCCAGTCACAGAGAAGTCCTCATAGGGTGGTGACTTGAAGCCTTTGTCTTCTTCCAGTGAGGAGGTGGGTGAGATGGTGCCGGCCGATGGCACGTAGTCCAGGCCCTGAGTGGCTTCGGTGCGGGATGAGGGGATGCTCGTGACCGTGTCAAGCAGCAGGGAGCTCTTGCCCGTCTCCTCTGTCTGTGGGGCCGTGAGTGAAGCCACGGACTGGTCCTCGGCCACGGACGTGGCAAAGGAAGAGAGCTTGTCACACTCAGTGATCGAGGTGGCCGAGGACACGTGCTCCTCTTCTGCCAGAGGGGCGGCCACCATGTTGGGGGGGTAGGTGAGTTCCGTCTCTGGTGCTCCGTAGGCCTTGCTGGCGGTGGCGGGAACAGCGGTGTCAGCAGGCTGGCTGGCCTCAAAGGGGCCGGGACCTTCAGGCCCAGGGAGGTCATAGGTTCCTGTCGGAAACCTAGGTGGGGCCGCGCGCTCCTCAGGCTCGTCATGGATCTCTTCATCCGAGATGGTCTGCTCGGTCTCGGAGTAGCCAGGGATCGTCTCGTCCTGGATGTAAGACACGTGCTCAGTGGCTCCTGCTGGGGTGGCCAGGCTGCTTAGGAATGACGAGGTCTCCTTCTCCGGGGCCTTGCCTTGGAGTCCCGGTTCCCGGCCGCCGAGAGCCTCTTTGCCCCTTGGCGTCACCTTCAAGGCTTCTTGCATGTGCTTTTGGTAAAAACCCTCTGCCTTTGTCTCCTCTTCTTCCTCCTCATCAGAAGGGGGCAGCTCCTCCATCTCCTCTAACTCGGCCTTCTCTATCACATCTTCCTTTACCTCAGGTTCACTTTCCTCTCGGGCTTCTGTTCTGTCAGGGAGCCCCTCGGCTTCCTTTGGCTTCTTTTCCTCCCAGGTATCTTTCTCTTCCTCTGTTTCTGCCCCAGAGTCTGGGCCTCTGTCCTTGCTGCCTCGTTCCTCAGGGACGTCTGGGACAACCTCTTTCTCCTCCATCACAGGCACTTCTGCTTCCAGCCCGGGGACAGAGGGTGGTGCCACCTGAGCCGCTGTGCTCGGGAGTCCCTCCTCGGCAGTGTCCGGGGGGAGCGGTTGCTCGCCTAGTCTTGCGTCCCTTTGTTCGGTCAGCAACTCCCTCTCCTCACGTTTCAACTCCTCAAAGTCCTGTGTAAGGTCTTCTGGTGAAGACAAGGCCAGCTCCCTTGCTGGGAGGGGTGCGGACCCCTTCTGGGCCGGGGGTGTGCGGGGCTCGGAGGACAGCTCCTTCTCCCCACGGGTAGCCCGGCTCTTGTCCACTTTGACTCTGCCGGGGGCCTTGGCTTTGTAGAGGGTCTTCCGCACCTCAGGTGTAAAGGGCTTCAGGTCTGGCTTGGAAATCTTCTTGCCCTCAGGTTTGGTGTCTTTCTTCTTCTCCTCCTTCTTGGCATCCTTCTTTTCCTCCTTCCTTCCTTCATCCTTCTTGAGCTCCTTCCTCTCCTTCTTGATCTCTTTTTTCTCTTTGTCTTTTTTCTCTTCCAGCTTTGATATCTTTTCTTTCAGGTGCTTCTTCCCCACTTTGTCTTTGATCAGCTTTCGCTTCTCTGCCTTCAGTGCCTCGCTCGACTCTGTCTTCACCCTCTCGGGCTTGGCGGGCTTCTCTGGGGGCTTCTCAGACGACTCTTTTGCTTTCTTTTCGGTCTTGGCTAACTCTTTGGCCAGTTCTGAGCGAGCCTCCTTGGCTCCCTCTTCGGCCACCTCCTCCCGTTTGGCCAGCTTGCCCACGGGTGTCTTGGTCGTGGCCTTGAGGCTCTCTCTGCTGTCAGCTCGCTGTTTGATTTTGCTGGGTTTGAGGTTGGCAGGCACAGCCCCAGTGGCCAGGTCCTTCTGTGTGGCCACAGGGTAGCGCAGGAAGTCCAGGTGTCGAAGCTTTTCCAGGCCCTCCAAGATCTTGTTCTGGGGGGCATTCCCTGGGAAAAGGACGCGCACGATCTTCTCAGTGGGGTTGGCTGGCAACCAGACCACCAGAGCGGTGATGGAGGTCAGGTAGGGCACCGAGATCTCAGCCTCCTTCCCATTAGCCAGCACGATGCCCGTCTTGGCTTTACTGTTGCCCGCCCACTTCTGCATGAGGAACTGCATCTCCTTGCTGTCCTTGACAGGGTTGAGGACGTACATGTCCAGGCGGCCCACACCCATCTTGTGGAAGAGGGTGAGAGGTTCTATGGTGTTGCTGACCACGCGGTACAGGGGCTCAGCCTGGATGCCCAGGCGGTTTAAGTGCTGCAGAGTGAGGCAGGCCTCCTCAATGCTGCGCTTGGCCTTGCGCGAGGCATCCGGCAGCCGCAGCTTATCGGGCACGTTGAAGAAGACAACCCCCAGCTCGGGGGAGATGAGGTTCTTCACCCAGTCGCTGTAGCTGCTGGAGCCCTGGGACTGCTCCTCTTCCAGTTCTGCCACTTTGCGCTGCAGAAGCCCGTTGATGCCTGGCAGGTTGTCGGCCCCGATGTGGGTGAGCAGCACCGAGTCGATGCGGTCCAGATGCCGCACTAGCTTCCAGAAGCAGGACTTGCGGTCAGAGCCACCGTCCACCAGGATGTTGAAACCATTAACGGCAAAGAGGGCCGAGTCCCCGCGGCCGCCAGGGAAGATGTAGCAGCAAGGCTTGGAGAGCTTGAGGAAGCCGCCTGAGGTGGGGGGCTCCAGCAGGTCGAAGGGGGACGGCACATCCACAGTCTCAGAGACGTACTCGGAAAATTCAGCCACGCCGTCCATGGTGGGCAGCGTGGGCTCAGGGTTTAGTCGGAGGTGCAGGGTCTCTTGGGAACTGGATAGTCCCAGGTGGCTCCAGTCGCCCTCCCCTAAGCAGGACACGGTGAGGAAAGCCTGGATCCCAGGGTCTCTGTTGCTGAGTAGTTGGGCAATCTGGAGGAATGGGAGACAAAAGGCCTGATCAGGTCTCTGGGGTTGTCTCAACCCGACTCAGATTTAACCTGCTAGTCTCCATCTCTCTCTGAGGTGATCTCCTACCATTCTGCCAGCATCCCCGGTGGTCAAGGGCCATAGGATTTTCCCTTCCTTGGATCCCTCCCCACAGCTCTAGGCACACCCCATGTTCTATTCCTCCTAGACACTGGGACATAGGACTCACCTCTGGGTTGTGAAGGACCTGGGCAAAATTTTGATAGGAATAGGTGCCACTCTGTAGGATGAGGTCTCCCCCAGGCTCTAAACTCTGCCCACTCAAGATCAGCAGTTTGTGAGCTGATGGGCTGCTGAGGAGGTGGTGAACCTACAGCAGAAACAGAGGATTGGTCACGATGGAGGAAGCCCAGGAAAGGGCACTGAAGGTTCCAGGTCCCCCTCAGCACGGCAAGGACACGCTCCCCACTGGGAGCCCCACAGCACCTCCAGGTGGGGCTGGAATTGTGAGGCAGCTTAGATGGCAGAGAGGGCGTGGTTCAAAGCCAAGCCTGGGGATTCTTGGCACTGGCTGGGGTGGGTTATGGCACTTTCAGCAGGCCCTTGAGGCCAGTGTGGCTTCAGGCCCTGGCCTTACCTCAGAGCTGATGCTGTCGGCACTGGGGTTTACGAGGATGACAGTCTCTAGGATCTCACTCTGGTGGCAGAGGGTCCTCTGGCCTGAGGGAGAGATGCAGGAATTTGTATTGAGGGAAGTGGGTAGAGACTAAAGTGGAGAGGCACTGTGTAGGGCAGGAGAGGAAAAACTGCACTATCAGAAAATGAGGCTGGGGGAAAGAGGAGCCTGGCTCTCCTTGATCCTGCCACTTTGGGACCTGCTGAGTAAGGTCTGGGGACTGGCTCCGGCTGCCGTCCTTCCCTTCCAGGGTTTCCTCCTTTTGCACTGGCTGTCTGCTCCCTCCCCTCATCTAACACCCCCTCTGCCTGGAACTCCCGCCTCAGGCTGCCCTGCTGACAAGAACCTTTTGTCCCTCTCTGTCGCTCTGGAGCACTAAGCTCCTGGTGCTGCCTGGGGATGGGGGGGCTCAGCTGGAGGAGGGGCTTCTGCGACGTTGATCCTCACTCAGCTTTCTGCTCACTAGCTTGCCTCTGCCCAGGGCTTTCTTGCCAGAGTGCCTGGAAATAAGGAAACGGCAGTGGGTACGTCCGAGGCCCAACATCCCATTCCAAAGGTCTCAGAGCAGTCTGAGCTATCTAAACCCTAGGGAGTTACAATGCAGAGGAGAAATAGGACCTCTTAATCTGTTTTCTGGTTCCTCAGAGGCCAAGCCTGCACTCACAAACACAGTCATCCTGTTCCCACCACTAAAGGTTTCCGTCTCCCACCTCAGCTCCACGTCCCCAAGGCTCCTGGTTCACTCCCCACAACCTGACCTCTCCGAGAGAACAACAGTTTCTCCTCTCACTCCTGTGCCTCTCCTATGGGCCTTCTGTCATAGGGAGGGGAGTCTGGGGTGCACAAACAAGAAACAGTTAAGATAGGAGAGGTTCAGCTCGTTCCCCAGGCTACGGGGGTGGGGTGGGGGACAGAATACACACCAAGCAATGCAGGAAAGAAAGTGCTAGGTTAGAGAGGAGATCCCGAAGAAGGGTGCTGCCAGCCCTGGCTCCTCTCGCCCTTACCGACTGAATAGGTGGTCGGTGTGGAAGTGGGCTGTCTGGAGGATACTGGTGGGAGGACTCATAACCTGTCCCCCAGACCCTCTTCTGTGACCCAGCGCTCTCTCCTCTCTCTGGGGCTCAGACAAGAGGACCCCGGGGCCAGGGCCTTTGTTAAGCGGAAGAGCGATGGTGCCAGGATCTGGCAGATCTGGCAGCTGCAGGGAAATGAACTGCCCATGGTGTCGGAAGACCAAGGCCCACGCAGGGTGGGCGGGGCCCATGCGGAGTTCAAGGGTTCTCTTCTGTTAACTTGGGAACTGAGGGACCCTTTGAGGTCAGTTCAGAGGATGAGAACCACCTCGGAGTCAGCAGGGGGCAGGGCTTGGGCAGGTGAGGGATGAGGGACTTCAAGGATTCAGGGAGCAGCCAGCCCAAGGCGGGCTCTAAGTAGTTTAGATTTGGAAGGGCAGCTCCACCACCTCCTGCAACCCCAGCACAAATGCCCAAGGTCAACACACTTGAGCTAGGAGGATCAGAAAAGGAAACATCTGTGATACAGTCCAATTTGCTTTCTCTCCACTGCCTCTGTTCCCCCCCAGTCTGCCATCACCCCCAACCCAGGCCCCCTAGACTGGTTTGTAACCACCAATTCCGGTCTTGGCGTAAGACCCTATGGCTCACCCTGGGCGCTCTGGCTGTGACTGGCCACTACTCCATGGTTTGTATCCCACGCCCCTCCTTTTCGGGGCCGGGAGGAAGCCCTCTGCCTCTCTTCAGCTCCCCTCGCAATCCCACTGAAGGCCACGGACTTGTTTTGCCGCTTTCTTCGGAGAGGACTGCTTTGAGTCAGGGGCACATCCCCAGGCCAGGGATGGGGTTAGTGGGGGCGGGGGTGGCTGCGGGTGCGGAGCCGGGAGGGCAGGTGTCTCCGCAGTGAGGCGGGCGGGAGGGGGCCGGGCAGCTGCAGTGTGCCGCAGTGTGTGAGTGTGCGCGCTGAGCTCCGGCTCCGGCTCCGCCCCCGCCCCCACCCCAGCATGACAAGTCATTTTCTTGGCTGCCTCTGCATGGGGGGTGGGGAGGGAAAGGGGGGGACGCCGAGAGGAGAAGAAACCGGCTCCTCTCTTCGGAGCCCCCATCTTGGGAAGAGAAGCGGCGATGGGGGTGGGGCCGTGACTGGGAGCCAGCCGGGTTGACAGCCCTGGGAATGCGGGGCAGCTGCTGGGGAGCAAGCGCTCCCCGTCTCCGAGACGGCCTCTCCATCCCCGGAGGCAGCCAGAAAGAGGGGGCTTCGAGTCCAAGTTTCAAGCTCGAAGGTTGCCGGGAATGGGTGTGGGGAGCACACCGCACACCGGCTGGTCTGTGAAGAGGCTCGTGCCACGTCTTAACGACCCTTTCCTCCCTTCTTTTCCAAAGTGTCCCCCACCTTCCCTTACTTGGCAAAAACTCGCGGTCCCATTCACCCCCCTGCATCGGAGCAGCTGAGCAATCCAGCAGCTGACACACAGAGACTCTCCCATTCGGTGCATTCCCACAACATTCGCCTTTCCCTCTAATTCTTCTGTCTCTGCCAAAGACACAGCCCGTCTCTAACTCCGTCTGAGCCCCAGGCCGCTGGGCAGAGCCGGTGACACCACCCTCTGCGGCTGCCCCTGGGCGGCTGCACCCAGCTCAGCCCAGCTCAGCCCAGCTCGCGCGGTGGCCTGTCACAGTGCTGGCCCCACTGGCCTCCGCCTGGTTCTGGGTCCAGGCTGGCCCCACAGTCAGTTCATCTTCTCGGCTCCCCACCCTGCCCACCCCCGCCAGGCTAGTTCCAGACACAGCAGATTATGTTATCAACTCCCTTTCCTATTACCCGCATCCCACCTCCTCATCACAGCATCCCCCACGGCCGCATGCCAAGTCCTTTGGCCCGGTTAGGTTCTTACCCGGGATGTTGGGGGGAGACCCTCATGGAGGCTGCTGCTCCGGCCTCAGCCGGCAGCTTCAGAGAAGAGTCTGCGGCACTGGGGTGGGAGTTGGGTGGGGGGGGAGGGGGGCGCTTGATGGTGAGGGCGGCGCCAGGGCGGGGAAGAGGGGCTGGTCCATGACGAGGCTCTAGAGACTTAACTGTTTCTTTGCCTTCACAGTGTCAGCGCTCTAGTGCTTCTGCTTGGTTGGTGGCTGAGGAGTCGTCTAGCAGCTCAAAGAGTCAGGGTGGTCTCTAGTGGCCTACGGGGCGGGGGTCCTTCTCCCCCAACCCTGCTTAGTTAAGATACATTCTTTTAGTGTTAGCCAAAGACCCAAACTCTGTGCTACACGTTGCCGGGGATATAGGAGGTTGGGCCCTCCCCTTTCTCTCAGGAACCATCTGCTGCCTCTCCCCTCAGACTGGGGGAATGACCTTCAGTCCCTGGAGGAGCAGGAGACAAAGAGGCTGGGGGTCTAAAAGCTTAGGGTAGGAGTGAAGGGACTACTTGAGAAGGCTAGGGATGACAGAAAAGAGGCAGTTGCGCTGAGCTCTGCTGTCTTCCAAGCCACAGCTGTAGACATTCAGGGAGGGAATGGGGCAGAAAGAAGTCATTTTAGGTTGGGGGGTAGTTTGAAATTCTGGAGTGGACACACAGTCCCTAGTCCATCTCTAGCCCGTCTGGGGTGGGGCACAGGGGCCCTAAGACTGCCTACAATTCTGTGCCAGTGCAGCACAGCACAGCAACCACACAGGCACTGATACTTGGAATTCTTGTTCTTTGAGTATGAAGAGGCATTTTCTGAAGTTTGAGGGCACATTCTACCTTTCAGTGAAATAGTTAAAGGGATGAAGGAAGATCAGCAGGGCCCCAGGCCTATAAGAGTTTCTTTCTATAGACCAATTATTAAATGTCACATAAAGTACACTTTGGACTAAAAAGATCTTATAATGACTTTGTAGGGTGTTGGGTCCCTGTTCTTGTCTCTGTACTTTGCTATGTCTCTCTGATGTCTTCATTTTATAGGGTCTTAATCCTTTTAACATTGGTCCTGTTTCCCTTAGCCTCTTCTGTCTCAGATTTGGTGACATGCTCTAGGACTCAAAGAGAGGACCCAGGGAGCTCTAGCACTGAGTTCCAACCGGTGATGCTTCAAGTTCCTACAGGGTCCTTCCCTGCCCTCTTCCCTCCCATCAACCCTCCCCAGTCCTGGGCAATTCCTCCTGCTTCCTCCCAGTGACATCCACTCACTCTTCCCTAGCACCGGCTCCACCCTTGCCCCTGGCTGCCAAGAGCTGCTTTTGAAGGTCAGAGAAGCCAAAATAGTCTCTGCTCTCAGTATCCCCATCCCCCGTAAACTGGAGAGGAGAGGAGGAGCTGAGTCACCAGTGGGGAGGGGGGGGGACTAAAGAGGGGGAGGAATCTTTGCTCAGATCCGGGGATGCAAAGCAGTAACATGGCAACGGCCCCATTTGGATAGAGGAGGCCATCTGCAGAGACGTACAACACAAACCAGGCTGAGTTCCGAGCATCACAAAGGGGAGACACTTCCTTTCTGCAACTTCATAGTTCTTATTTTCTCCCACCTCGAACCTTCTCTCTCCTCCCTGCTTTCTAGAGCTCTCTGGAGTGTACTAAGAGGGAAACTTGAGTAGACATGTGGCTTGAGAACAAAATAACATTTCCCAGACCATTGCAGAGCCCACCCTTATTCTCAGCTATCACCCCCAAGGGCCACACCCTGGGCAAGGTTCCAACTCACAATGGAGTTTTCCTTCAGCCCTCACCATCTGAACAGCCTACCCACCACAACCACACCTCCATCCGCTGTGTTCCTTGGCTCTGCTGCAATGCAATGGTGAGATGCCAAGGAAGAGAGGCCCGAGCTCAGACACAAAGTGAGATCAGAAGTCCTGGATCTGAGATCTGACTCTGCCATTTTACTAATCATGTTTTTAAACAAGCCACTTAAGGTTTCTGAAAGATGACTTCCTGAATTCCAAAATGAGTATAATATTAGTACCACCCTCCAATAGCGCCACAAGGAGTAAATGACATAAAAGATGAAAAAGTGCTTCATTCCTAGAACCTTAAACCCATAATGCACAAATGCCACTGGAAGTCTGTCTCCCTCTTGTGGAAGATTTATGAGAGGTCACCTAGGTGATCAGGAACTCCTAAACCAGAATATCTCAACCCTAGATTAATTTAGCTCCCAGCTAAAGCCATGACTCAAAGTGCCTGTCAGAAGGGACTTCACGTACTCTTCATGTCCCTCCTTTCCCATTTCTGACATCGGTGCGAACCCCAGTTCTAGGGGCCAATGAGCTGCTATATCAGTTCAGAATAGGCTTCATGTTTGCAGAAGGAACAGAACTAACACTTCCTGAGCACATCAGTGGTGATGCAGCATCAGAAAGAAGGCTTCCAAACTGGCCCTTGAGCCTGTGTCTGTTTTAGTCCCAGAATATCAATCATGAATTATAAATTACGAAACCCTCTTCCTTCCTATATGTGCTCAATAGTAGAAGCAGTATCACAGTGTTCTAATTGTTTTGGGGTTTGTTTTAAAATGCTTGGAAACTCCAGAGTTTTTTTTTTTTTTGCAGGAGTTAGAAAGGAAGCTTCCAAGTCACCACTGGAGACCAAAGTGGTACAAAATTCACCTTGGAAAGCCTTTACCACATTTGACCACTAGAAGGAGCTGGGCCACTGACTCTCCATCAAAGGGTCCCCTTCCTTTCTGTGTGTGTGTGTGACTCTCCATCAAAAGATCTCCTTCCTTTCTGTGTGTGTGTGTATGTGTATGTGTAAAGGGTGGTGGAAGGAATGATTGTACTCTCCCTATGTGTGTGTGTGTGGTGTGTGTGTGTGTGTGTAAAGGGTGGTAGCAGGAATGATTGTACTCTATCATTACAAGATACATTTTTGTCCCCCCTTTTCAGCATTTTGACCTAGGGCTCGAGGAGAGGTGAGAGAGATGGTGGCCCAGCCTGTGGGGTGGGCAGAACAGATAAAATAGTAAGCTACTAGCTTATGCCATGGAGCTCATCCCAGCAGACTGGTTCCCTTGGCCTCCCCACTAATGGAAGCTGAAGGGAGGGGCAGTGTCTGCAGCTGCTCTGGGCTGACTGTTGTTTGTGGGGACAGCTGAATGAGGAGCCAGCAGGGGTGGGGCTGTGGCTGTCTTGAGCCATGTAGGTTTTTCCAGGAAATTATCCACTATTCTCCAGCGACAGAGACAGGCCACCATGAAAAATGTCCAAACCTAAAAAAATTCAGAAGTAAGCCTTGATATTGGGTATAATTTCCCTAAGCTCCTTGAGGACACCATGCTAAAACTCTTCCATTGAAAAGATCTGGTAGGTCTTTGTATATCAGTCTGAGAGGTCCCTGAGAGTAACTATGCATCTCCCTGTAAGTATTTTCCCAAGCATCCCCAAATCTTCATCTGAAGAATGGCTAAGTTTTTTGCTTCAAGTTCTTTTCATTCTTACATCATTCCAGAAGCATTCTTCTCTCACATCCATGTCCAAAAAGACAAGGTTTGAAAATTCAGCGTGAATTAATAACAATCAGCAGATACTTCCCAAACTTCAATTGAGTCATTAATTTCATCTGCTGTCATCCCTTTCTCCAGCCTTGCACCAAAGCTCCTAGGATTAATAAAGTGGTAAAACTGTCGATTTTCACATTGTTAGAGCTAATGGAGGAAGCCATGGCATACGTATACTAAACAGAAGGAAGTCTCAAAACAGTGACTGGTTAGCTTCATAGGAAGCCAGTCACATCAAGAAGATGCCAGCCTCTAGAAGGAGCTGGGCCACAGCATTTTCAAAATGCTGCACATAGTTCTAAGATAATATAGCATTAGTCACATTAAACTTATCTTCTCTCTCCAGGAGCAGCTCTAGAGGGATAGGTGATCAGGGCAATGACCAACGATGTGGCAGTTAGCAGGAGGAGCAGAACAAGAAGGGGAAGTGACTGTCTAATATAATGGATAATTGAGAATCATCTGCATAAGATACGAATTCAGTCATTTGATGGTAAGGACTGTTGAACTGGGTGGATTTATATTCCATAGAGACACTGGTGTATGAATTGGTTTGCCGACATTTACCAGTAACATGACCAGATGCCCAAGCATTTTTATAATGCGATGTAGAGCTTTCTGTAAGTCTTCCCATAGGTACTGTCATGGAATAATAGCTTCTAAAATGTTACTTTTCTCAAATTCCTGACCATTTCTCCCACACAGCAGAATGGGAAACTGCATCCTGCAAACTTTGATCTCAGAGCCAAATCTCAAAGTATGGCTAGCTCTTGCAGCAGTGAACCCAGGAAACCCTGCTTCCACTTTGCATTTGATGGTGCTCATCAGCCTTTGGGTCAAGGTTTCTGCTCTGTTCTGAACATCTGCTGACTGAGCCAAAGGAGGAACCAGAAACCCTAGAGGCTGGAGGATAGGCTGTGCAGCCTGAGGGAAAGTGCTAAGCAAGGATCTGGAAAGGTGAGTGGGGGAGTTCAAGGGTCCCTGTAAAGGGAAGCAAGGAGCCCAGGGTATACAGAAAGGGGAACACAAAAAAGAGAGTGAACTTTTACATAGGAGATGATTAATCACTCAAGAGGTACCTCATTCCCTTAGTGCATGTTGGCTGTCCATAAACCACCCCTTATCAGGTAGAAATTACATTCTCCAGGCTTCCTCCACCATCATACCATTTGTCTGTGAAGTGACCTGGGTATGTGGAGATCGCTATAGAGCTCTACAGCATTCCCCTCAGGAACCCCTCCCTTCTCCCCAACCCAAACTTCCCACAAGGTCAGTTCTGCCAGAGAGACTGGACCTCTGCTCTTCTGTGACCATCCCTCACCCATAGCACCGAGACAAATGACACTAGTCCTAACCTTTGACCTCTGATGAGAAGTGAGCTAGATGCCGGGTAATGAAGAGTCTCAATTGTTGGTTCAAGTCAATGGATGATAAATCAATGTTCCAGGAGAGAATGCCTGTGAGAGAAAAAGAAACAGAGACCCAGGTAAGGTCAGAGGGACTGGACTTCAGGGAGCATTTCCAAGCTCACAGAAGGGGTAAGGAGAGGGAGGGGATAAGGATGGTTGTCATGATCAGCCTCACTAATGTATTTAAGAAAGGTGGCCAGTCCTATGTCTAGCTCCTGTCCTGTACCATTCTTGGACTTTGCTTGAGCTAGGGGAAGGAGGGCAGTTTAGGCTAAATTTGGTCATTGGTGAATTTGTATGTAGGAATTTTCTTACAGAGTTGCCCAGTTGTGATAGAAGTGACACCCAAGGGCCCATTTCCAGATACTAGGGGCTGCCTTCCCAATACAGCTAAGTAGGATCCTGGACTTTCCTCCTGTGGCCCCCTCCTTGCCTCCACTCCTCCGTGGCTTGCTTCCACCCGCAGGTGGCTCCGCAGCATTGCGCCACAGGCAGTGGAGGGCTGAAGAGCTTGTGGCCACGAAGGTCACTCTTTCAGATTGGCCGCTAGCACTGGGATATTTGAGATCTGTCTGCAGCATTCAGAAAGCACACTGTGCCTGTTCAGGAACTCTAAAGAAGAAACTAAGGTAGGGACATGGACTCTGCATGGGATGGTGAGGACTTTCAGGACCTCTGGCCCAAGACACTGCGGGAGAGAGGGGTATAACCGAGGGCATCCCCACCCAGGCAGTGCCAGCTCCCCCACCCCTACCCCCACCCCTGCCTCAGGGAGATTGCGGAACGCCGTGGGGCGTGAGGCGAGGATGGGGTTGTGAGATGCTGGCAGTTTGGGAGGATACGAACGCGTGACATAGAAGATGCAGGTGACAGGGGCTGACGATTCAGATTAACAGGGCGCGCAGATCTCAGGAAATGCACACTAGGGATAGAGGATGCAGACGGCAGAGAAGCACGGGATGGAGGATGTCCCGGGCCCAGCCAGGACAGCAGCTCACCTTGTTCAAGGTGGGCCCGAACGGCCCTCAGCTGACTCTCTGTAGCGATATCTCCGATCACGATGAGCAAAGAGTGCTTCCGCAGGTCCCAGCGTGCCGCCGCCACCACGGCTCCGGCCTCACGCAGCGGCTCCGCGGGGTTCTGAGCCGGCGGAGAGCCGGGGCTGCGGAGCCCTAGCCCGGGACTTGTCTCCATGGCAACGCCGCGAGGCCGCCCGGGCCCAGCCTCGGTCTCCATGGAAACTCCGTTGGCGCGCTAGGCCAGCCGCGTCCGCTGCGGGGAGAGTGCGCGCGGTTCTTAAAGGCCGGCAGCAGAAGTCGTTCATTGGCTGCTGCCTGTCAGGGGGCGGAGCACTGGCGCCGCAGGGGCGGGGCTGCGGCCGCGACGCTCCGGCTCTGCGGTGTCGCTGGGCGTGGGGGGCGGGTACCGAGGTGGGGGGATTGGCTTTCCCCCTCCGTCGTCACTCATTTTCCAGGGGGAGCTGGTACTCGGACTAGAGTAGGGGTGGGGGCTCTGCGGGCCGGGTGGAGGGGCGAGTCTTTTGCCTCCGCGCCAGAAGAAGCTTCTAGGT
The DNA here is from genome assembly GCF_001704415.2 of Capra hircus. Lineage (NCBI taxonomy): Eukaryota > Metazoa > Chordata > Mammalia > Artiodactyla > Bovidae > Capra > Capra hircus. Next base: position 54,766,863 of record NC_030828.1, on the reverse strand, counting down.
AGTCTGTTTCCCGAATAAGTGCTGTCTGGCAGTTCCGCAGCCTCGACAGTACTGAGGGGAGCCATCTTGTCCCTCTCTGCTTGAGTTTGGTGTATCCTTCAGTCGGTGTGTCTGTATTATCGTGGTTTGGAGGTGTTTTTTTTTTTTTTTTCCCTTCCCTCCTGTCACTGCCTGCCAGGGTCCTAGATTCCGTCCTCGGTTTTTCTGTCCTCATTGCCCCAGGCCCTGGGTGTGCTCTGGAAGGCTGTGCAGTATCAGGACGGACAGAATGACCTTCCGGCCCTGAGTCCCTGGTGAGTTGTTATTCCGAACATAGTGGTTGGCTTGTCTCCATCTCTACTGAGTGCAATGAGCTCAGACTGCAGCAAGGGGGATTTGAGTAAAACCCAGAAAAGTCCTTCCCAACTACTTGTGACACAGTGAGTTGGGTAACCTTGGGAGACAATGGTATTAGTTCTCCCAGGGAATTCTCAAAACTGAAGGGACAGTGTTTGAACAAGGGAAGAGATTGGCCCTTCCAAAAAAAAAAAAAAAAGAGCCAAAACCAGAGGATGTGAAAGAGGACTAAGGAGGCTGGCACTGTTTTATGATTGCCTGGAACATCCTTGTGAAAATGGTGTGGTGCTAAAAGCCTAATCCACACCCCCTCCTCCTTTCCTCAGCCTGTCCCCACCACCTACTCTGCACTCCTGTGTCTTCTTTTACCCAGGATACTGAGTCATTCTGTATGTGTATCACACAGAGCAGAGCTTGCCTTCCGCCCTAGGACTCCAGCAGTACTTTTGTGGGTTCCCTGTGCCATACACTTTCCGGATGGTACAGGGAAAAAAGGAGCACAGTGCTTGATTCAGCACGGCTGTGAGCCACCTTCTGATTCACCTCCTCTCTGGAGGCCTTGACGAGGGTTGGACAGTGTCTGCATTTTAAGTACCTCACAGAAGCCCTGGTTCTTATCATGAAGCATTTGTTACTAGCAAAACATCCATTCTGCAATTTGGATATGGCCCTATCTGAAACTAACATAGTGTTATATGTCAGTTACACCTCAAATTAAAAAAAAACAACCATGGACAGGGCCCTGAAAATCCTTTGTGTAACAGAAATAGTACCAGTGGAATATAAAATGGTGGGGATGCCTCACCCTATTTGACACATGAGACAGTGCTCTTCTCTACCCACCCGCCCCCCATTTGCAGATCTCAGTCTGGCAAAGAGCACAAATGGATGTGCAAGCCTCCCCGTTTCTGCAGTCGGAAAAGAGTGCCACGTGGAAGCAGAGCCAGAATAGGTTGTAGAGAGAGGAAGGGGACAGTTACCATAGCAACTGTAAAGATGGGCCTTTAACTAGCACAGGGCCTCAGTATAACGGTCATCTGCAGTTAAGCACAGGCTCTGCTTTCATCAGTTTTGACAAAGAGATTAGACAATAGATCTGAATTCTGTAAGGAAGGACCGCACACTGATCAGATGGTAGGGGCAGCAATTCAGGCCTGTGATGTCAGACCCTGCTAGAATTGGCTTTTTTTATTAATTAGAGCTGCAAATACAGACTGGTAAAGGAAAGTGAAACTGTTAGTTGCTCAGTTGTGTCCTGACCCCATAGACTATAGCCTGCCAGGCTCCTCTGACCATAGGATTTTCCAGGCAAGAATACTGGAGTGGGTTGCCATGCCCTTCTCCAGGGGATCTTTCCGACCCAGGGATTGAACTTGAGTCTCCTTCATTGTAGGTGGATTCTTTACTGTCTGAACCACCAGGGAAGTCCCTAAATACAGACTGTGATGGGACTAAAAATAACCTGGAATGTTAGTATCTGTGTGCCAGAATGTTGCAACTGCAGACAGAAAACAGATTGCATATATGTACAAGGCATAGAAAGCTGGATAAAGATTTTAAAGAAATACATTTATATATGAATTGCAAAGTATTTAAAACCCTATTTTGTGTTTAGGAATAGTTTGCTGTGGCAGGAGCATTCAAAGACCCATCCAACTGAGAACCTAAGATATACGTGATTGTGAAGCATGTTCAGTAGTGTGTGATGGTGATAGAGCCTGCTGTAATGTTTCATTTAACTGTTTACCCCTCAAACTGACCAGGTATGATCTTTTGGAAATTCTGCTCTTCTATAGTTTCTTCCACATTCTTGTCCTATAGCATTGGCAAATATAGTGGTTACAATCTGCTTTCCAAACTATTTTGTGATGAAGGACCCTTGAATTGTGAAAGGGGTCTCTAAGGATCTATCACTGAAAAAGGAAGTTAGCGTAGATTTCAAAGGAAGACACTATTACAGGCTCTTTGCTTGGGTATGCATGGGAGTGGGCACAAGGCAAAAGATATTACAGATCGTAAATGGTTTGAAAGGTAATTGTAGCCTTAGCTAAGTTTAAGCCACTTAAGGGATTCTCAGCACCCAGACCTTTGTCAGTTCATAATGTATAGTGATAAATATGCAACAGGTAAATTATACAGATACTTAACAAAGTAGGAGGGGCATTTCTATGTTTTTTTTTGAAATAATGTCATTTTTGTTATTTATATTATTAAAGTTATCCTCATGAGAAAATGAGAAATTTATTGGAATGAACTACTTTCATCTAGAATTGTGTATGTGTGAGAGAGGAAGGCGCCATCATCCTTTGAATACTTAGGGTCTCCATAGGACTTAGGCTAGCTCTGATAATTCGTAAAGAAAATGTACTGGCTCCTCCCCGCTAGTCCAATGAATGTCAGTTTTATGGGGATCTCAGCTCATTTGGCAGAATTCCAGCTGGCTGTGCTGGATTGCATGGTCTTATCAACCAAGATATACAAAAGGAGCTGTATGCAGCTCACATTCCTACCCTGTACTCAGTTGTGCCTATTAAAGCATTCTTTACAAAGAGAGAGGTGTGTTGAATTACAGGATTGCTGTGTCAGAAGCTTATCCTTGGCTTTTGGGGAGAATACTAGGATCATAATACACACCAGCAACCATAAGGTCACCTCTTTGCATGGTTTATCTGCAAAGGCATGGTTTATCTGCATGGTTTATCTGAGTGAAATAACCTCTAATGAGGCACTGAATAAAAGTAATCTCTAAAAAGTTTGAGATGGGGAAGAAGTCTGCATTTATTACTACTCTATCTTCCACACAGAAGAAGCCCACAATAAACATTTGTTGCATAATTGTCCTAATTATTATTTATTCACTAAGTAATGGGAGGATCAGGGCACTGGGTTTCCCCTCCCTGTGCAGAGCATTGAAACGGACAATAAAGAAACTTTTTCTTCCCTCGCTATCCACACTCTTCTCTTAAAGTCATTTCCAAAAGTAAAAAAGAAACATTTATGGATATTATTTTCTCTTTTCTGTTTGATTAGTGTCTGAAATGAAAGTCAGTGTTTGGCTGTGGTCTCTGATAACCACCTTTTCGTTTAGTCTAAACGAAGTTGCTCTTACTATAGGAATCTCTAAGGATTTTCATGTGATGATGAAGAGGATGGTGGTAAAGAGGCACAAAATGTATTACTTAGTTTTGAGGCCATGCCTATGTGTGAGTTAAATTTTGCATCATTTTTTTCAAGATTTCATATCATAGAGTCACTTTCCTTCAAGGAGTATTTACTTGGGTTGCAGAAATATTGTTACCTTTACAACATTCAGTTCAGTACAGTTCAGTTGCTCAGTTGTGTCCGACTCTGCGACCCCATAGACTGCAGCACACCAGGCCTCCGTGTCCATCACCAACTCCCAGAGTTTACTCAAAACTCATGTCCATTGAGTCGGTCATGCCATCCAACCATCTCATCCTCTGTCGTCCCCTTCTTTTCCCACCTTCAGTCTTTCCCAGCATCGGGGTCTTTTCAAATGAGTCAGTTCTTCACATCAGATGGCCAAAGTATTGGAGTTTCAGCTTCAGCATCATTCCTTCCAATGAATGTTCAGGACTGATTTCCTTTAGGATCAAGAGTCTTCTCCAACACCACAGTTCAAAAGCATCAATTCTTCAGTGCTCAGCTTTCTTTATAGTTCAACTCTCATATCCATACATGACTACTAGAAAAACTGTAGCTTTGACTAGATGGACCTTTGTTGGCAAAGTAATGTCTCTGCTTGTTAATATGCTGCCTAGATTGGTCACTTTCACTAGATTGGTCATAAATTTTCTTCGAAGGAGCAAGTGTCTTTTAATTTCATAGCTGCAGTCACCATGTGCAGTGATTTTGGAGCCCCCCAAAATAAAGTCTTTCACTGTTTCCACTGTTTCCCCATCTATTTGCCATGAAGTGATGGGACCAGATGCCATGATCTTAGTTTTCTGGATGTTGAGTTTTAAGCCAACTTTTTCACTCTCCTCTTCCACTTTCATCAAGAGGTTCTTTAGTTCTTCTCTTTCTGCCATGAGGGTGGTATCATCTGCATATCTGAGGTTATTGATATTTCTCCTGGCAATCTTCATGCCAGCTTGTGCTTCACCCAGCCCAGCTTTTCTCATGATGTACTTTGCATATAAATTAACTCAGAAATAGTTTGTCTTCTCATCAGTTCTCTTTCCTTTTGATTTTGGTTGTACTGGGTCTTTGTTGTTGCACTTGGGCTTTCTCTAGTTGGTGTGAACAGGGGCTACTCTTCATTGCAGTGGGTGGGCTTCTCACTGCGGTGGCTTCAGTAGTTGCGGCTCACGGCCTCTAGGCCTGTGAGCTCAGTAGTTGTGCAACACAGGCTTAGTTGCCCTGTGGCATGTGGTATCTTCCCAGACCAGGGATTTAACCCATGTCCTTTGCACTGGGAGGCAGATTCTTAACGTATAGGCCATCAGGGAATTCCTTATCACTTCTTGATCCTTCATCATATGTCTTAACTTCCTTTTCTAACAATACTTCCTCCAAATATCTTGCATTAACCCCTTCATTTAGTCAGTCTGAACCACTTGCCTTTCCCTCAGTCATTCTTACACTTTCTCTTCAGGTTGTCTCTTTCCCCCTCAGAATGCCCAGAATTCATTTTTAAGTCATTCATTCAGTGATGTGTATTAAGCACTTACTGTGTGCCAGCAAATGAAACAGAGGTCCCTGCTCTTGTGGAGCTTATGTTCTAGTGGGGAGGAACAGATAATAAATAATAATGTGGAAAATTCTGAAAGAGATGGGAATACCAGACCACCTAACCTGCCTCTTGAGAAATCTGTGCTCAGGTCAGGAAGCAACAGTTAGAACTGGACATGGAACAACAGACTGGTTCCAAATAGGAAAAGGGGTACGTCGAGGCTGTATATTGTCACCCTGCTTGTTTAACTTATATGCAGAGTACATCATGAGAAATGCTGGTCTGGAAGAAGCACAAGCTGGAATCAAAATTGCCGGGAGAAATATCAATAACCTCGGATATGCAGATGACACCACCCTTATGGCAGAAAGTGAAGAGGAACTAAAAAGCCTCTTGGTGAAAGTGAAAGTGGAGAGTGAAAAAGTTGGCTTAAAGCTCAACTGAAGGGTTAATAGGGTAGCAGAGATGTGCCTGCAAACAGGCCTCTCTGCTAGGGCTGGACGTCCTTGCAAACGAGGCATTCTGCCAAAGAGTATGGACACAGCCTTGAGTTTAATGGTCCCTTGCAAACGAGGAAGCATTCCCTTCTTGTGATAAAGAAGGAACAGAGGGCTTTGTATAGACTCTGCAGTAGACTAGGATTTTACTCCCCTTTGCTATATGATAACATGTATGCACCTACGCTGTGCTGAAAAGGCTTATTCATGCAGTCTGGAATTCTGCCTAGGGGGCTTTTATAATAAATGGCAATTAGTTTTTTGCCCAGTTCTGTTCCTCCAGCTGGAGTGTGCATGTTGTCTGTCTCTTGTGTGTCTTGTTCTGTGTCATTTCACTCGTAATCTCCAACACTCAACATTCAGAAAATGAAGATCATGGCATCCGGTCCCATCACTCCATGGGAAATAGATGGGGAAACAGTGGAAACAGTGTCAGACTTTATTTGGGGGGGCTCCAAAATCACTGCAGATGGTGACTGCAGCCATGAAATTAAAAGACGCTTACTCCTTGGAAGAAAAGTTATGACCAACCTAGATAGCATATTCAAAAGCAGAGACATTACTTTGCCGACTAAGGTCCGTCTAGTCAAGGCTATGGTTTTTCCAGTGGTCATGTATGGATGTGAGAGTTGGACTGTGAAGAAGGCTGAGTGCCGAAGAATTGATGCTTTTGAACTGTGGTGTTGGAGAAGACTCTTGAGAGTCCCTTGGACTGCAAGGAGATCCAACCAGTCCATTCTGAAGGAGATCAGCCCTGGGATTTCTTTGGAAGGAATGATGCTAAAGCTGAAACTCCAGTACTTTGGCCACCTCATGCGAAGAGTTGACTCATTGGAAAAGACTCTGATTCTGGGAGGGATTGGGGGCAGGAGGAGAAGGGGACGACAGAGGATGAGATGGCTGGATGGCATCACTGACTCAATGGACGTCAGTCTGAGTGAACTCCGGGAGATGGTGATGGACAGGGAGGCCTGGCGTGCTGCGATTCATGGGGTCGCAAAGAGTTGGACATGACTGAGCGACTGAACTGAACTGAACTGAATGTCAGAAAGTGATTAGTACTGTGGCAAAAAAGAAAACATCATGATAAGGGTGACTGAGAATGCTGGAGCAGGGTGTGGTGATGGGGAAGAATGGTGAAGTGGCAGGAAAGGTTGCAATTTGAAAGGGGCTGGTTAGAGTGGGCCTTATTAAGATGAGACTAGAGCAGACTTAAAGGAAGCAAGGGGGTTTGGTCATTTGGCTATGTGGTAGAGAGTCTTGTAGGCTGAGAAGATAGCCAATTCAAAGGCCCTAAGTAGCAGTATGCCTGGTACATTCAAGGCATAGCTGGAGCCCACTGTGCCTGGAGCAGAGGAGTGAAAGAGAAATAGGAGATGAGATTGGTAATGATAGAGGCAGATCACGTGGGGCCTTGTTGGCATTGTGAGTTATTGTTAGGTTTTTACTCTGAGTGAAGTAGGAAGCATATGTTGGCTTTTTTTTTTTTTTTTTAAAGCTGTGCTGGGTCTTCGTTGCTGTGCGCTGGCTTTCTCTAGTTGCCACAAGCAATGACTTATGGGGACTCCTCTCTAGTTGTGGCACTTCTCTTGTTGCAGAGCATGGGCTTTGGGCAGAGTAGTTGTGGCACACGGGCTTAACTGCCCGACTGCATGTGGTATCTTCCCAGAGCAGGGGTTGAACCAGTATTCCCTGAATTGGCAGGTAGATTCTTAACCACTGGACCACCAGGGAAGTCCTATATGCAGGCATTTAAACAGAGGAGTGGTATCATTTGACAGATTTTTATAGTATCACTTTGGCTGCTGTACTGAGAATAGACTGTAAAGGTTGTAAGGTTTAAAGTGGGAAACCACTCTCTTCATGACCAGTCCTGGATTTTGATCACCCCAGGACCTTTGACACCTGGGGGTCTGAGGGGCCCTGGTTAAAAATAATAAAGTGGGAAACCAGTCAAGCAACTTGCAGTAACCTAGATGAGCAATGATGTAGCTCAGATCAGAGCAGGGTCAGTGGAGATGGTGGGATGTTAGACACACAGTATTTTAAAGCTAGAGCCAATCTGATTTCCTGCCTTATCAAATGGGAAGTGAGAGAGAAAAGGTAAATAGTGACTCCAAAGATAAACCAAAAACTAAAAAATTACCTCTAGGAGGAAAGAGAAACAGATAGTAAGGCAGCCAAGGATGGAAGGTAGATTTTTAAAATTTATCTTATTTTGTAAATTTGACATTAGAATCATATGAATGTTTTACATAACTGTAAAACAAAATTAAATCAAAATGACCAATCTGACAAATAACCTATTCCAGAATATATTTTTTAAAAAATCTACAAATCAGCCCAAAAAAGACAAAAGGTCAACCCAGCTATAAAATGGACAAGGAATTTGAATGGATTTTCACAAGAGATGGTATACAAATGACCAATAAATATAGGAAAAACCATTTAACATCATTAGTCCCAAGGAAATGCAAATTAAAACCACAGTGGGCAGTCCCCTTGTGGCCCAGCGGTTAGGTTTCAGGCTTTCCCTGGATTCAATACCTGATTGGGGAACTGAGATCCCACAAGCCTCGTGGCATGACAAAATATATACATACATACATATATGTGTGTATATATATATATATATATATATATATAAAGCTACAGTGTAACATTCAGTTCAGTTCAGTCGCTCAGTCATGTCCGACTCTCTGCCATCCCATGAATCGCAGCACGCCAGGCCTCCCTGTCCATCACCATCTCCCGGAGTTCACTCAGACTCACATCCATCGAGTCCGTGATGCCATCCAGCCATCTCATCCTCTGTCGTCCCCTTCTCCTCCTGCCCCCAATCCCTCCCAGCATCAGAGTCTTTTCCAATGAGTCAACTCTTCGCATGAGGTGGCCAAAGTACTGGAGTTTCAGCTTTAGCATCATTCCTTCCAAAGAAATCCCAGGGCTGATCTCCTTCAGAATGGACTGGTTGGATCTCCTTGCAGTCCAAGGGACTCTCAAGAGTCTTCTCCAACACCACAGTTCAAAAGCATCAATTCTTCGGCACTCAGCCTTCTTCACAGTCCAACTCTCACATCCATACATGACCACTGGAAAAACCATAGCCTTGACTAGACGGACCTTAGTCGGCAAAGTAATGTCTCTGCTTTTGAATATGCTATCTAGGTTGGTCATAACTTTTCTTCCAAGGAGTAAGCGTCTTTTAATTTCATGGCTGCAGTCACCATCTGCAGTGATTTTGGAGCCCCCCCAAATAAAGTCTGACACTGTTTCCACTGTTTCCCCATCTATTTCCCATTAAGTGATGGGACCAGATGCCATGATCTTCATTTTCTGAATGATGAGCTTTAAGCCAACTTTTTCACTCTCCACTTTCACTTTCATCAAGAGGCTTTTTAGATCCTCTTCACTTTCTGCCATAAGGGTGGTGTCATCTGCATATGTGAGGTTATTAATATTTCTCCCGGCAATCTTGATTCCAGCTTGTGTTTCTTCCAGTCCAGCGTTTCTTATGATGTACTCTGCATATAAGTTAAATAAGCAGGGTGACAATACACAGCCTTGACGTACTCCTTTTCCTATTACTTATTCACAAAATGGCAGTAATTAAAAATCCAATAACACCAAATGTTAGAAAGGATGTAGAACTCTCATATGGCTAATAGTAGTGTAAAATGTTATAATTTCTTTATAAAAAATATTTGGAGCTTTATATAAATCTAAACCTTCATAACCTAGAAATTCCACTCCTAAGCATTTACCCCAGAAAAATTAACACCTATATGTTCACGAAGAGATTCATTTTTCATAGCAACTTTATTCATAACAGCCAAAACCTGGAAACAACACAGTCATCAATTCAAAAATGGATAAACAAATTGTGTTACCTTCATGCAATAGAATACTACTCAGCTATAAAAAGAAACTACAACATAGGTGAAAAATAAAAAATACATTATGTTGAAACAAAAGAAAACATAAGAATGTTGAGTTGGTCTCCTGAGAAGTAGATACCAAGATGTGGTTAGTTGTGCAAGAGATTTATTAGGGGAGTATATTGGTTATCTTGTCAGGCAGGAGACACAGGTTCAGTTCTCCAGGGGTTGGGAAGATCCGCTGGAGAAGGAAATGGCAACCTACTCCAGTATTCTTGCCTGGGAAATACCATGGACAGAGGAGCCTAGTGGGCTACAGTCCATGGCATGGCAAAAGAGTTGGACAGGATTGAGTGACTAAACAACAATATTAGTTATCTATTGTTTTGAAACTGATTACTCTAAAATTCAGCAGCCTAAACTAACAAATATGTATTATCTAACATGGTTTTTCTTTTTTTTTTTTAAGATTATTTATTTTTGGCTGCGCTGGGTCTTTGTTGCTGCCTGCGTGTTTTCTCTCTAGTTGCAGTGAGCAGGGGAGAGGTGGGAGCAGTCTACTTTTTATTGCTGTGCCCGGATTTCTGATTGCAGTGATTTCTCTTGTTGCAGAGCACAGGATCTAGAGCACAGGCTCAGTAGTTGTGGCACACGGGCTTAGTTGCTCTGCACATGTGGGATCTTCCGGGACCAGGGATCAAACTTGTGTCCCTTGCATTGGCAGGTGGATTCTTAACCACTAGACCACCAAGGTAGCGCTCACAGAGTCTTTAAGGATCTGAAATTAAGGAGCAAATTAGGTGAGTGGTTTTGGCTTAGGATAGTAGTCCTACAACCATGAGGTTGTAGTCAAGATGTCAATTGGGGTTATAGTAATCTGAAGGCTTGACTGAGACTGGATGATCTGCTTCCAAGATGGCTCATTCAAATGGCTATTTGTAGGAAACCTCAACTCCTCACCATGTAGGACTCTCCATCGGTCTACTTGAGTATCCTTATAACATGGCAAAAGCCAGAAAGCAAGGAGGGAGCTACAGTGCCTTTTAATGACACAGTGTTTGAAGTTAGGTATCATCATTTCTGCTTTCTTTTATTTTATTTATATACAGAAGCAAGTCACTGAGTCTAGTCTACTCTCAAGAGGAAGGAAATTTGACTCTACCTTTTGAAGGATGTGTCAATGAATTTGTGGATATATTTTAAATCACCACATGGAGAGATCAGTGGAAGGCAGAGAGAGCCTCAGACCGAGATATAGTGGAAGGAGAGAGGAAAAGAATGAGGACTGGAAATGAGTTTTGTCCTGTAGCATAGGTTCAAGAAAGGTTTGGTCAGGCTGATGAAGAGTCTTGAAGTCAAAGGACCTGTTGGAAGAATCTTTTTAATCACAGGATTAGGCCTGCCTTTGTAGCCCTGCTCTTCTCTGGCATTGGCTGGGATCAGCCTAAGGAAGTGTGGCTTTGGTGCAAATGTGGGAGTAGATCCAGAGTGGCAGCAGGGGGGTTCATCAACCAAATATACTCTCTGAGAGGTTTCAATAGTGCATAGTCATGGTCACTATGAGTACACACTGCATGAATAAGTTTTTGTGAAGTTCTAGAATGGGCAAAGCTTATCTACAGTGAAAGAAGGCAAATAAGTGTTTCCTGATGCTGGGGAGGGGATGGGAATCAATTGCAAAGGGGCCACAAAGAAACTTTTGGGGTGATGAAAATGTTCTGTACTTGATTATGGTAGTGGTTATGCACGTATATACATTTGTTGAGCTCATCAAACTCTACACTTAAAACAGGTACACTTTGTTGAACATAAGGAAAAAGAATAAATAATATATAAAATTTACTGAAAAACAGAGAGATACCACTTCACATTACCTATACCAAACATTAGTGAGAATGTGCAGCACCTGAAACTCTGATATGTTGTTAGTGGGAGTATAAAATTATACAACCATTTTGGAAAGCTGTTTGTCATTTCTCTCTTAAAAGTTAAAGAAATGCTGTTTGTTTAACTGCAACCGTTCCACTCCTGGATATCAGCCCAAGAGAAATGAAAATGTATGTTCCCAAAAAGACTTATTTATGAGTGTTCACAGGAGCTTTATTTATAATGGTCCAAATGACTCAAAGATCCATCAACAGGCAAATTGATAAATTGTGGAACAGGTATACAGTAGAATACTGCAGAGCGGATTTGTGCAGCAATACGTATGAATCTCAGATATGGTGTATTGATCAAAGAAGATGCATGCAAAAGACCACATGCTGTGTGATTGTTTGATTAGTCTCTCAGTCGTGTCCGACTCTTTGCAACCCCATGGACTGTAGCCTGCTAGGCATCTCCTCTGTCCTTGGGCATTCTCCAAGCAAGAATACTGGAGTGGGTTGCCATGCCCTCCTCCAGGGGATCTTCCCAACCCAGGGATTGAACCCAGGTCTCCCACATTGCAGGTGGATTCTTTACAGTCTGAGCCACCAGGGGAGCCCTTCCCTGTGTGATTACCTTTATGTAAAATTGTTGAGCAGGCGAAACTAATACATAGTGATAGAAATTAGAATATATTTGCCATGAGAAAACTCTCTGGAGTGAGGAAGATATTTTTATATCTTGATTGGTATGTAAGTTTAATAGATATATATGTTTATCAAAACACATCAAATTATACAACTAAGAGCTTTGCAAAAACAGAGCTTTGCATTTCACTGTATTTAAATTTTACCTCATTAAAAAAAATAAAGAAGTCACTAAAAATAAAAATCAAAGTGAAATAAATTAACCTCTGTATTAAATTGGTGGAATTCTTTCAGATGACTTTAAAATATGGTAGTTTAACTGCATGTTTTTTCAAAAATTTTTATTGTGGTAAAATACATGTAGAATTTACTATTTTAATCATTTTAATTGTATAGTTCAGTGATATTAAATATGTTCATAATGTTGTGGAACTATCACCATCATCCATCTCCATAGCCCCACCTTTTTTTAAACCTACAGTAGTCAGTAGTCCCAGGTATTCTCCCATCCATATGTTAACCAGATCCAACCCTGCTTAGCTACTGAATCAGATGAGATCAGGCACACTCAGGAGGGTATGGCCATAGCCTCCATACTTCTTTTTATCTTGTAAAACTGAAACTCAATATACTCATTAAATAATAACTCCCAATTCTCCTCCATACCCCCTCAGTTCACTTCAGTTTGGTTCAGTCACTCAGTCGTGTCCAACTCTTTGTGACCCCATGAATCGCAGCATGCCAGGCCTCCCTGTCCATCACTAACTCCCGGAGTTCAGTCAGAGTCGTGTCCATTGAGTCAGTGATGCCATCCAGCCATCTCATCCTGGATCGTCCCCTTCTCCTGCCCCCAATCCCTCCCAGCATCAGAGTCTTTTCCAATGAGTCAACTCTTCACATGAGGTGGCCAAAGTACTGGAGTTTCAGCTTTAGCATCATTCCTTCCAAAGAAATCCCAGGGTTGATCTCCTTTACAATGGACTGGTTGGATCTCCTTGCAGTCCAAGGGACTCTCAAGAGTCTTCTCCAACACCACAGTTCAAAAGCATCAATTCTTCGGCGCTCAGCCTTCTTCACAGTCCAACTCTCACATCCATACATGACCACAGGAAAAACCATAGCCTTGACTAGACGGACCTTAGTCGGCAAAGTAATGTCTCTGCTTTTGAATATACTATCTAGGTTGCTCGTAACTTTTCTTCCAAGGAGTAAGCGTCTTTTAATTTCATGGCTGCAGTCACCATCTGCAGTGATTTTAGAGCCCCCCAAAATAAAGTCTGACACTGTTTCCACTGTTTCCCCATCTATTTCCCATTAAGTGATGGGACCAGATGCCATGATCTTCGTTTTCTGAATGTTGAGCTTTAAGCCAACTTTTTCACTCTCCTCTTTCACTTTCATCAAGAGGCTTTTTAGTTCCTCTTCACTTTCTGCCATAAGGGTGGTGTCATCTGCATATGTGAGGTTATTAATATTTCTCCCGGCAATCTTGATTCTGGCTTGTGTTTCTTCCAGTCCAGCGTTTCTCATGATGTACTCTGCATATAAGTTAAATAAGCAGGGTGACAATATATAGCCTTGACGTACTCCTTTTCCTATTTGGAACCAGTCTGTTGTTCCATGTCCAGCTCTAACTGTTGCTTCCTGACCTGCATACAGATTTCTCAAGAGGCAGGTTAGGTGGTCTGGTATTCCCATCTCTTTCAGAATTTACCACAATTGATTGTGATCCACACAGTCAAAGGCTTTGGCATAGTCAATAAAGCAGAAATAGATGTTTTTCTGGAACTCTCTTGCTTTTTCCATGATCCAGCGGATGTTGGCAATTTGATCTCTGGTTCCTCTGCCTTTTCTAAAACCAGCTTGAACATCTGGAAGTTCATGGTTCACATACTGCTGAAGCCTGGCTTGGAGAATTTTGAGCATTACTTTACTAGCACGTGAGATGAGTGCAATTGTGCGGTAGTTTGAGCATCCTTTGGCATTTCCTTTCTTTGGGACTGGAATGAAAGCTGACCTTTTCCAGTCCTGTGGCCACTGCTGAGTTTTCCAAATTTGCTGGCATTTTGAGTGCAGCACTTTCACAGCATCATCTTTCAGGATTTGAAATAGCTCCCCTGGAATTCCATCACCTCCACTAGCTTTGTTTGCAGTGATGCTTTCTAAGGCCCACTTGACTTCACATTCCAGGATGTCTGGCTCTAGATGAGTGATCACACCATCGTGATTATCTGGGTCATGAAGATCCTTTTTGTACAGTTCTTCTGTGTATTCTTGCCACCTCTTCTTAATATCTTCTGCTTGTTAGGTCCATATCATTTCTGTCCTTTATCGAGCCCATCTTTGCATGAAATGTTCCCTTGGTATCTCTAATTTTCTTGAAGAGATCTCTAATCTTTCCCATTCTGTTGTTTTCCTCTATTTCTTTGCATTGATTGCTGAAGAAGGTTTTCTTATCTCTTCTTGCTATTCTTTGAAACTCTGCATTCAGATGCTTATATCTTTCCTTTTCTCCTTGGCTTTTCGCTTCTCTTCTTTTCACAGCTATTTGTAAGGCTTCCCCAGACAGCTATTTTGCTTTTTTGCATTTCTTTTCCATGGGAATGGTCTTGATCCCTGTCTCCTGTACAATGTCACAAACCTCATTCCATAGTTCATCAGGCACTCTATCAGATCTATTAAATCTATTTCTCACTTCCACTGTATAACCACCGTTTGACTTTCTGTGTCTCTGATTTTGACTATTCTAAATGCCTTGTATAAGTGGAATCACACAGTATTTTGTTTTTTTGTGACTGTCTTATGTCACTTAGCATAATGTCCTCAGGATTCATCCATGTTGTAGCATATATCTTAAGTATACATTTTTATGGGATATACCCTAAGGAAAGAAATACACTGCAAAAATGTTAAACTGTTTTTATTAGTCATCTTATTAGTAATAATATTGGGAGTTTTTTGGAAACAGTTTTATATATGTAATGGAATAAAATAAATTGTGCTAATGTGGGAAATTCTTCAAGAGATGGGAATACCAGAACACCTGACCTGCCTCTTGGGAAACCGACATGCAGGTCAGGAAGCAACAGTTAGAACTGGACATAGAACAACAGACTGGTTCCAAATAGGAAAAGGAGTATGTCAAGGCTGTATATTGTCACCCTGCTTATTTAACTTATATGCAGAGTACATCATGAGAAACACTGGGCTGGAAGAAGCACAAGCTGGAATCAAGATTGCCAGGGGAAATATCAGTAACCTCAGATATGCAGATGGCACCACCCTTATGGCAGAAAGTGAAGAGGAACTAAAAAGCCTCCTGATGAAAGTGAAAGTGGAGAGTGAGAAAGTTGGCTTAAAGCTCAACATTCAGAAAACGAAGATCATGGCATCTGGTCCCATCACTTAATGGGAAATAGATGGGGAAACAGTGGAAACAGTGTCAGACTTTATTTTTTTGGGCTCCAAAATCACTGCAGATGGTGATTGCAGCCATGAAATTAAAAGACGCTTACTCTTTGGAAGGAAAGGTATGGCCAACCTAGATACCATATTGAAAAGCAGAGACATTTAGATACCATATTGAAAAGCAGAGACATTACTTTGGCAAAAAAGGTCTGTCTCGTCAAGGCTATGGTTTTTCCAGTGGTCATGTATGGATGTGAGAGTTGGACTGTGAAGAAAGCGGAGCACCAAAGAATTGATGCTTTTGAACTATGGTGTTGGAGAAGACTCTTGAGAGTTCCTTGGACTGCAAGGAGATCCAACCAGTCCATTCTGAAGGAGATAAACTCTGGGATTTCTTTGGAAGGAATGATGCTAAAGCTGAAACTCCAGTACTTTGGCCACCTCATGTGAAGAGTTGACTCATTGGAAAAGACTCTGATGCTGGGAGGGACTGGGGGCAGGAGGAGAAGGGGACAACCGAGGATGAGATGGCTGGATCGCATCACCGACTCAAAGAAAGTAAGTTTGAGTGAACTCTGGGAGTTAGTGATGGACAGGGAGGCCTGGCGTGCTGCGATTCATGGGGTCACAAAGAGTCGGATCCAACTGAGCGACTGAACTGAACTGAACTGAATGTTATTAGTAATCAAGTTGTTGATTATGCTAAAAAGAGATACAGATATAGAATCAAAAGAGTTGATAAAATCCCTGAAACCCTAAGATTTAGTTAGATAAAGCCAAACAATGATCAACTCAGTAGCAGTAAGTATTCCAACTATCCAAATTGTAGTCTTTAAATACCATTTACTAAATGATCCAAGGCTTCTTAGAGAAACATCTGATTCTAGATTTGTGGCAGGAAATAAACAAGGTGAACCTGGAACATCTTGTTATACCAGAAAGCAACAAAGCCATCCAAGAGTACTGAAATCGTGTCAAAAGAACTTCGGAGCTAATCTGAGAGGACTTACATGGTCCATAGATGGGACAGTATGCATTTCAAAATGAACAATAATTGCAGTGGTTTGAAGCACACCAAATGTGTTAAAACCCACAGTTCATAGTGATACTAAAAACAAAACTCTGAAGTAATCTGTGGGGTATGCTGGAGAACCCCATTATTTAGAGAACTATTCTGTGTTATATGAAGAATCTCAACTTACTATTTAGTAAATCAAAGGAAAGAAACATTTGTCCTGCCTTTCCCTGAAGTGAAGTGAGTCGCTCAGTCATGTCCGACTCTTTGTGACCCCATGGACTGTAGTCCATGGAATTCTCCAGGCCAAAATACTAGAGTAGGTAGCCTTTCCCTTCTCCGGGGTATCTTCCCAACCCAGGGATCAAACTCAGGTCTCCCACGTTGTGGGCAGATTCTTTACCAGCTGAGCCACAAGAGAAGCCTAAGAATACTGGAGCAGGTATCCTATCCCTTTTCCAGGGAATCTTCCTGATTCAGGAATCAAACCGGGGTCTCCTGCATTGCAGGCAGATTCTTTATCAACTGAGCTATGAGGGAAGCCCTGCCTTTCCCTCACTAATCAAATACTTGACTATTGTAAATGTTCAAATACTTGACTATTCTATAAGTTCTTATTATAGAAGAATTCCAGCTAATAAATGAAGGTAGTATGTTAATATTAGAATATCACTTTTTTACAGCCCCTAGTGAAATAATTCACCTTGGTTATAATTATCAATGACTGTTAAACTATCCTAAAAAGGTGGTAATATTTGAACCTGATGGTCAATTGTAACAGAACAAAAATACATTAAACCAAATGTTATTAATATATACTTCTTGATGAGATGCAATAGGAAGTTTATAATACCAGTTATTCTTGCCAAAAAAGGAACATAAATATGAACAGGCATACCTCTCTGCCCATTTATAAAAAAGAAAAAAGACTGTAAATGACATCACAGGGATTAAGAAAAATCCACAAAGTTGGAAAGTTTATAGAACAAATGATATGGTTTCATCAACAAATAAATTGCAGGAAATAAGAAAGAGAAAAACATACAGATTAAAAGAGGCCTAAGGTAGTGTCATCCAAATGCAATGTACAAATCTTGCTTGGAATTGTAAAAAAAAGATTATGAGACAATTGGAGAAACTTAAACACTATATATTTGATAACATTAAAAAATTACTGTTAATTTTCTTTGGGTATGTTAATTATGTTGTTATGTTTAAAAGATTCTCTGTAACACACATACAAATATTTATGCATGAAATTTTGGGGCATAAGTGGGTGGGGATATAGTTGAAAAGATTGAGCATTTATTGCTGGAGAGGGCGTGGAGAAAAGGGAACCCTCCTACACTGTTGGTGGAAATATAAAGTGTGGAAGCCACTATGAAAAACAGTATGGAGTTTCCTCAAAAAACTAAAAGTAGAGTTGCCATATGATCCTGCAGTCTCACTCCTGGGCATATATCTGCACAAAACTATAATTCAAAAAGACACATGAACCTCAATGTTCACTGCTGCACTATGTACAATAGTAAAGACATGGAAGCAACCCAAATGTCATCAACGATGAATTCAGTTTTAAGCATGTCGAGTTTAAGCATTCAGTTTAAGCATGTAGAGTCAATTGGAATCTAAATGGAGATATTGACTAGGCTGTTAGGTGTAGGTTCAGGATTTGGGAAAGAGGTCTGGGCTGGAGATATAAACTTGAGAGTCATTGGTATATAAATGGTAGTTACACTATGAGACTGGATGAAATAAAGCAAGGAGTGAGAATAAACAGAGCTTGTGTGTGTGTGCTGTCGCTTCATTTGTGTCTGACTCTTTGCAACCCCATGGACCATAGCCTGCCAGGCTCCTAGAATACAGTAAATGCTCACTAAATCTTCATTATAACCAAATGACTAAAATTCTTTCTTTTGATTTCTCCTTCCTATGCCTTCCTATGGCACTTTTATTGTGTCTTATAGTTATTGATGGGCTTCCCTGGTAGTTCAGAGGTTAAAGCGTCTGCCTGCAATGCTGGAGACCCGGGTTCGATCCCTGGGTTGGGAAGATCCCCTGGAGAAGGAAATGGCAACCCACTCCAGTATTCTTGCCTGGAGAATCCCATGGATGGAGGAGCCTGGTGGGCTACAGTCCACGGGGTCGCAAAGAGTCAGACACGACTGAGCGACTTCACTTCACTTCACCATAGTTATTGAGCTCTTTAGGATAAGACAACATTTAGCATTCTGCCATTTTGGGGCTTCGGTTTTTGCTGTAGTAACTTGCTTTTGAAAATAGTTAATTTGGGCTTCCCTGGTGGCTCAGATGGTAAAGAATCTGCATGCAGTGTGAAAGACCTGGGTTCAATCCCTGGGTTGGAAAGATCCCCTGGAGGAGGGCATGGCAACCCACTCCAGTATTCTTGTCTGGGAAATCCCATGAACAGAGACTATTTCCTGGGCTCCTCTGTCCATGGCGATTCTCCAGGCAAGAATACTGAAGTGGGTTGCCATGGCCTCCTCCAAGGGGATCTTCCCAACCCAGGGATCAAACACAGGTCTCCTGCACTGCAGGCAGATTCTTCACTGTCTGAGCCACCAGGGAAGCTAGTTTCCATCTATCATTATAGAGATGACCCTCTTAGCCACTCTGTCTTCACCCAATCCCTTCCCCTGTGGTGACCACTATTCTGTTCTCTGTATTTACGTGTTTGTTTGATTTGTTAATTTGTTCACTTATTTTTTATTTATCCCACATATGACTAAAATCATATGGTATTTGTCTTTCTTCATCTGACTTACTTCACTTATCATAATACCCTCAAGGTCTATCCTTGTAGTCTTAAATGGCAAGATTGCATCTTTTCTTCAGTGGCTGAGTAGTACTCCATTCTCTCTCTCTGTCTACCTCACTTTTTTTTTAAAATTATCCATCCATCCATTGTTAGTTTGCATTTAGGTTGTTTACAGGATGAGAATTTTAAAGAGGAGGGAATCAGCAACACCATCAAACATGATAGAGACCAAAGCTAATGAGGTGACTTGACAAGAAAATTTCAGAATCAGTTATTCACAGTTTTAGAGTAACTGCTTTGTTCCAGGCACTAGATCTGTGGGGATTAAACCCAGATTGTAAAGGATTATGGAGTCATAAGTATGGTGAAAGTGGAATTTGGAGGGAAAGGAGAGAAGAAAAGTCTGGAGCTTGATAGAAGAGTAGAGGGGAGGTGCTTCCAGGATGTGGTGATTTGAATACTTCTATAAGGAGAGGGAATAGGCCAGAGAAGGGAGCATGGCAAGCCCTGTCAGTGTTCAAGTAGGCGAGGATTCCATTTTGTTCCCCCCTCATCCCACAGCTTCCTGTTTCCCACAGCTACCTCTCTGTTTCCAGGTAAGCAGCTTCTGGTGGAATTAGGCATTTTGGGTTAAACATTTGAAAAGGTGGAAGGGAGGAAATTGCAGCTAATTCTGAAGTCACAAGTGTGCTTAATATTGTGTGTTTGAGAGATTCAGGCCAGTACGAGCGCCTACAGCTAACTGGTCAGCGGGAAAATTAAGCAACCTGGAAGAGGTGGCTGCCTTGGTGAGAGTCTGCTAATGTGCCTTCAGGGCATCATCTGTACTTGGGTGTGGCAAAGTTGGAGTTCTGGAAAAGTTTGAAAAGTGGCTTAAAATGAACAAGGAAGATAAAATGTTATACATACCTACAATGGAATATTATTCAGGCTTAAGAAGGAAGGAAATTCTAACACCTGCTATTAAAATTACAACATGGATATACATTGAGGATATTTTGCTAAGTGAAATAAGACAGAAAAAGACAAATATTGTATGATTCCATTTGTATGAGGTATCTAGAGTAGTCAGATTCATAGAGACAGAAAGTAGAATGGTGGTTGCCAAGGGCTGGAGGGAGAGGGGAAGGGGGAAATAAGTGTTGGATGGATAAGAGTTTCAGTTTGGGAGGCTAAAGAAGTTCTGGAGATGGATGGTGGTGATGGTTGTACATCAGTGTACTTAATGTCACTAAACTGTACCTTTAAAAGTGGTTAAAGTGGTAAATTTCATGCTATGCATATTTTAACAATTAAAAAAATAAATAGGAGCCATGTGGCAAAATATTTACAAAATGTGAATCTAGGTGAAAGGGTTTATGAGAGACCATTATACTGTTATTTTTCAATTATACTCTTTTTGTAACTTTTCTGCTGGTCTAAACTTAAAAAAAAAAAACAAAACCTTCCTTAAAATTAACAGGAGGACTTTCTGTAGAGATGATACAGACCAGTTAAGATTGCTTCCACTGCAGGGGTTGCAGGGCCCTACTAAGCATATCAGCCTGCTGTTAAGAAGTTAATATATCAGAGGCAATTATTGACTACTTTAGGCAATTTGCTTTCACATTTTGATCATCACCTCTTTGTTGACTTAATTTCTTCATAAGGGTGAGGAGTTGACAACTTTTCATTTTTCTCCATATTATTTTTCTCTTCATATTATTTTAATTATTATGAATTTCTAGGACACTAGGGACACCCATATTTAGCACTCAAAAATACATTCTAAAATGAAAAAGTTTTATATCAACTCTTTTGCCATTTCTCTGTTAATTGTTCCTCCTCAATCATGTATATATAAATCAGACATATATAAAATATATATATGTAAATCAGATATATAAAACCTCTGAGGTTAGACTGGGTTCTCACAGATTGTGAGACATCGTGCAAATTATGTTATCTCTCTAATTCTGAGTGTCCTCATCTGTAACCCTCAGAGTTATGAAGCTTTTAGGTGAGATAGTGAATGTAAAACAGAGCACATACCTGACACACAGTAAAAATGTAATACAGTTATTAATTATATCAATATTATTGGTCTATGCCTGGGTATGATTGTATAGGTCCACGTGCAACAGAAGACAGCCTAGAGGTCAGAATCAATTACATGTTAAATGTAAGTTTGTAATAATTTAATATTGCAGCTTAAAAGGGATATGTTTTAGTTTATCATTAAATTTACTCATCTTCAGTAAAGTTCTTTGCTGCTGAGCTTCAGGGAAAACCATGAGGCAAATATAAAGGCTGGTGAATAGTGTCTGTGAGGTAGGATTAAACCATCTAGGGTTCTTTTGCTTAGAGAAGTCTGTGAGGAGACCTCAGGAAAAGACTATCGAGCTCATTATGTAGCATTTATGTTCATTGTTTGATTGATAGAATTATTGGGAGAGCTAAGATGATCCTAGTCTTAGGAGAATTTGTTCGGGTTTTAAAATTACCACTTAAGGACAATATGAGTGAAAATGGCTCCAAGTTCTAGAATAAAGAATTTAGATTGATGATTACAAGAAAAATTTCTGACAATGAGGTTTGTTAAACTTCAAAGTGAGCTAACATGGGGTTTGATGGAATTTTCTTGTCTGGGAGAACTTTAGTAGATTAGATTTCTTGGGGGTAGCTTAGGTAAAGATGTACCTGTAGACAGGCAGATATGCTGATGGTCCTGAGAGTCAATAAAGGCCTTTGGCTCACCTAACTGTGATCAGTCACAGCCTCAGTGGGTAATCATCCTGCCTGCATTTTCTGATCTGTTTGGGCAATTTAATGATTAATTTAATTATCTTCCTGCTTAACAAGGAATTCACAGTTCTCTTTTAAAAAAGCTCTTGTTTTATTTAGTAATGGGAATGGCTCAGGCTCATTTATCTATCTATTTTTAGCCATGTTTGTGCTCAGTTGTGTTAGACTCTTTGCAACCACATGGGGTGTAGCCCAGGAGGCTCCTTGTTCATGGAATTTTATAGGCAAGAATACTGGAGTGGGGTTCCATTTCCTTCTGCAGGGATCACACCCATATCTCTTGCATCTCCTTCATTGGCAGGCAAATTCTTTACCACTGGGTCACCTGAGAAGCCATGCTTATTGAAGTTTAATTTACCCTTTTTAGTACAGTTTTGTAAGTTTTGACAAACACATACAGTTGTTTGTCAAATAATCAAGAAAGTCTACCTATTTAGGTCCTGCTTGGAGATGGAAGATGCAACAGCAGGACAGAAAAGACCCAAAATATAGTGACTATGGAGAATTTTTATGGGAATCACGGTCAAAATTTGCATACAACAGGACATGATTGTTTGTGTCCTCTCAAATCAAGCAGATGAATTCACTTTGTCTATCTAGTGTAGTCAATATTGACCTTACCTGGTTCTTGTAGGACTGCAGTTATTTGGTCACTGGTCTTCTGCTACACTAGGAGTAGGAGGGAAGACAAGAGTCGGTTATAAAGGATTTGAGGATTAAGAAGTGAGATATGTCTCTGTATGCTCCTTTCCATTTTTGTTCCACTAATAAAACATTCTGGGGACCCTAATTATATTATAGTTATAGCAACAGTAGATTCTAGATTTTTCAGGACAGTTTCATTACAAAGAGTCTGTCCTTTTGTTCCCACAAGTAACATATACTCAGATGACATGCTTTGATTTTTGTTTGGAAAATACGATCAATGTAATTTATAACAGCGGGGAGACGATTGGTTGATATGAAGCTCCACTTCAGCTTAGCCTATATCAAGTGTTGGGTATTTTCCAGAATTAGAGAATCATGGTTGGACTGTGCTTAAGTCATTCTGAGTCTGGGGTAGAGAGAGAGAAAACTACTTCCTATTGAATACCTACTATGTATATACCTGGCAGGGTGCTGGGTGCTTTCCCTATTGACAGATGCTCTGGCTAGAATTCCATCTCAGATCCAACCACCTTTTAAATTAAAAACAAAAAACAAAAATACCCTCCCCAAAACAATATATTCCTCATGGGACCTCCTTCAATAATACAAGTCACAGCTGCCACACCCTCTATAAGACCCTGGCACCATAATTAGGATAATAGACTCTCAGGGCTTGGAGGGATCTTTGAGGTCATTTAGTTAAAGGGCAGCAGCTGTTCTCTTCACCACCGACAGTTACTGTGCTCAGTTATCTCAAACGGAGGTGCAAAAAATGTCTGGGGCCATGGTCTGTGTAGGCTGCAATTCCACAAAAGATAGGTCACCGATACGCAACGTGAAGCTTGAACTACGTCCCAGACTGGAAAGGGCAATGGGGGGAAAATATGGCTTACGAGGGCCCTCTGACAATGTAAATAGAAAAAAAAAAAAAATTAAGAACTGGCGGAGACGTATTTAATGTGTGCCCTTGAATTCAAGTAGAGGCCTAAGAAGGGAATCCTGGTTGACCTGGCAAACCCCGAAGAGTCCTCTCTCTCTTCAGTTTCACGAGCTCTGAAATTCTAGCCTTCCTTCTTTGCCCTTTTATTAGAAAGCCAGGAAACCTTTTCCACGGAAGAGGGTGAGAGTAGGGCCTTATGGTACTTGAACAACAAAAAAAATTGTCTGTTATCTTATGTCTGAGCAGTGGTACAGACAACCGTCCTGGAGAGGCAGCGGACTATATTTCATGCCCTCTCAAGGTCCCTTCGGTTCAAGGATACTGTCATTCTCCAGCTATACTAGAGGGAGGGCCTGCAAAGTCCAGGCTGCCATGGAAACACGCCGCCGTGTTCCTTTTTCTTACGTGGGGCGGGGCACTCCGACTCAGTCGCCAGTTACCCACAGCCTTTCTTGAGTGGCGGGCAGCAGCAGCGAATGAGCGAGCCGATGCTGCGTGACGCGATGGGAAAGGGGGAGTTCGCGGCCGGTGGCGGCGGTGGCTACAGCGGCGACCTGGGGATAGAGCTGGAGGGACCTGGGGAGCGTGCGGAAACCTCTAGGACGAGCGCGAGGGACCTCCCGCCGGGATGCCTGGTACCGTGTGGGGAAAAGTGGGGGAGTAGTCGCCTCTGAGGGCTTGGGCTTCGCGTCTGAAGGGGTGGCAAACCGGAGGGGGCGGGGTGGCAAGCATGGCGGCGGTGACGGGGGAAGGGTTGGAGGGCCCCAAGGAGGGGGTGGGGTAGCACTCGCTAGGAAGACCCGGGTGGTCGTGAGGAAGCAGGAACGGCTGTAGGGGTTCAGACGATCAGAGGTTTTCCAAAGGTGCTTTTTGGAGAGCGGTAGAGGCGCCTGAAGGACGTAGGGAGAGTTGTGGGGGATGGAAAAAAGGGGCGGGGAGAGTAGAGGTTAGGAAGGAGGGGAAAGGGTGTCTACGCGAAGGTGATGGAAGGGGAGAGAAGGATAGGCAGGCTGATTGTAAGCAGGAGGAAATCGGGCCGTGGCAGGTATGACAGAAAAGTGCTTAGGTACAGTGTTGTAATAGGAAGAGTCCTACACTCGTCCCCCTTTCCAAGTCTCGTACTTAACTGCCTCATTATTTTCAGCTCAGACTGCGTGAGGAAGGCTAGTAGGTTACACGGAACTGATCTTTTGTTATTCCATTCCAGGGGAGCAGATGGACCCTACAGGAAGTCAGTTGGATTCAGATTTCTCTCAGCAAGACACTCCTTGCCTGATAATTGAAGATTCTCAGCCTGAAAGCCAGGTTCTAGAAGATGATTCTGGTTCTCACTTCAGTGTGCTAGCTCGACACCTGCCTAATCTTCAGACACACAAAGAGAACCCTGTGTTGGTGAGTGAGTGAGTGCTTGGAAATGATTCCCCACCCCACCCCTAATCTAGACCAGCCTGCAAAGGTAAGTACTTAGGAGATCACTATCTTTGAGTAAAGTTGGTTGGAAAATGAAATCTGTATTTTCACAAAAATATATCTCATTTTGGATTATCTCATACATAGTGGGTATATTGTGCATGTATATTTTTTAGGATGTTGAGTCCAATACCGAGCAAACAGCTGAAGAAGAACAAGGAGACAATAATAGTGGCGTCAATGAGCATCGGAAAGAAAACAAAGCCGCAGGTGAGACTCTTTTGCAAGGGTGCTCTTATTGGAGTTGGGTAGATTTAAATATTATGTAATTGTGGTGAGGTATGTAAGGAAGTCTAGCACAATGTCTGGTGTGTAGTAGGTATGCAAAAGGTTGGTTTTCTAATACAGCTGATTAGATTGGTATTGTCCACATTCCTGAATTTGTATTAAAGTTTGATGGTAAATGCCTTTTGTGCTAATATCCAGGTTTTTTTTTCAGACTCTATGGATTCTTCTCATTTGGACACACGTGGTTCCATCAGTCAGGTCATTGAACAGTTACCTCAGCCAAATAGGAAAAGCAGGTATATTAGTGTTCGGAGGAATTTATTTAAATGTATTAATGGATCAGTTCTTTTATCTGTGCCTGTTGTCTTGCCCTAAGGATAAAAGGATTTATTTTTGTGGAGCAGGAAATTTGATGTGAGGATTGTTTTAACTAGCATTCTATTGGTACTTAAGCTGGAATCTCTTTTGTGAAGATAGCAACTTTTTTGCACCCATATTATTTAAATTGTGATCTGTCTTGTGCGTGTGAAACAAAATAAGAATTCCTCATTCTTAGCTTGGATATGACTTATTAATAGGAAAAATAAAAAATATTAAGATACGTTATCAAAAGTTAGGCATGGTTTCTACCTACCAACCAAAGAATCTTCACCAGTTTTAGACCCAGAATGTTTAATTCATACTCTTAACAGTATTCACTTTTTACTTTGTCTCTTGTAAATCTTTAACATTGCCCGTCTGTGAATTTATCTTCTCTGTTAGGTACTAGATCGGTTGTTTGATATATACTGCCATTTAATTTCATCCTTAAAGAAGCTGTATAATGAACACATTACATTACTTCTGTTACTTAGTGCTTTTGTTCTTAGACCCAACCACTTCAATCATTCATGTTACTTAGTAGGGGGGAGTGACAGGCAAAAAAGTTAAAAACCTTACACTAGAATACATTGCTAGCAAGTGGCAGACCTGGGTTTTGAGTCCTTGTAACTCAAGTGCCTCTCTATGATTATTCAGCGCCCAAATTCTTCTAAGATCAAGGAAGAACGCAGGAGTCTTAGAGTGGCGGAATAGAAAAGGGAGGTTGTTAGGAGAATGTTAGTTTGGGGTGAAAGACTATGATTTTTATCTCAAAAATAAATATTTTTTGTGTGTGTATGTGTTCTATTTAATACTCTGTGTTTGCACTCAAAATTTTTCTCTCAAATCATCAATTGGACACTTTAGAACAATCCGCAAATTGGTGGAGTTACTTTGGCCTGCAGGTGGGTTCTAGTTGGCCCATACATGGTTGTTAAAATATATTTGAATTAATTGATAGAATTT
The DNA here is from genome assembly GCF_001704415.2 of Capra hircus. Taxonomy (NCBI): domain Eukaryota; kingdom Metazoa; phylum Chordata; class Mammalia; order Artiodactyla; family Bovidae; genus Capra; species Capra hircus. The sequence continues at coordinate 54,740,345 of NC_030828.1, read as the reverse complement.
AAAAATAGAGACATTTCACATGGAACTTAAGTTTCCTGTTTCTGGGATTACTAGTTAAGAAGTAATGCAACTGCTGTATTATTGGCAACAGTTGGCTAGAGCTGTGAGTAGCAGCCAATCTCTGCTTAGATGGGACATGAGTGCTGTGGTCTGTCATAGTGCCTGTAACTCACTGTTGTACCTGGACACTGAGGCCAGCTGTTCTTTTTTTTTCATTTTCCTAAGGTTTGTGCTTTTGTTCTTAAACCCAACCACTTCAATCATTTATGTTACCTTTCTTTGCTTTTTGTAGGCGTTTAAGTTTTTCTGATACCTCTTTAGGATCCACGTGCCAGGCTTATCTATGTTTTTGTGGCTCAGGACCCGGGTTTGAACCACTGGGGACAGAATGCGTGCGTACCCGTTGTTATAAATGGATGGTACTGTTTTGAGAATTCTCATGCTACTTCTTTTCCCTTTTTGCATGAACATGTTGCTTTTTCTTAAAAAAAAAAAAAACAAAACTTGAATGCTTACATTCAGTAAACGTGCAAGCACTGTGGCGGGTGTTTTAAATCATCTTTGCCATCATAGAGCTTACACTTTAATAGGAGAGACATATGTTGAATAATTACATAAATAGTTATTCAGTGGAAATTGTGATCATTGTAAAGAGGGGAAAAAATAGGATATATGACCTAATCTTGGGGATAAGGGAAAACCTTTTTGAGAAGATGATGTAAATTATAAATACACATTTGTTAGGCATAGTTGAAGGGATGGGGAGAAGTGTGGCATGTGGGAGGAGGAACTTTCCAGACACAGGGAACAGCATGTGAAAAGGCCACGAAACTGCAAAGAATGTGGGGTTGATTACAAAAGAATGAAAACTCTAGAAAACACATGTGTACTGATCTCTTTATGTTGTCTTTATTCGTTACAGCAGACATTTTGAAAAGCTGCTTGTGAGTTTTATACATCATAAAATTCCAAAAGATCTTCCTCTCTTTATCTGTTGTCTTGCTGATGTAAACCTTTGGTCCTAAACATGAAGCGTTGTAAAATATGCCGAATATATTTTTATTTCTGTTAAACGCTTAAAAAATTGAGATGATGATGAATATTTATTTATATTTATTCGGGCACGCTGGGTCTTGGTTGCGTCAGGGCTGTGGCACGCAGGATCTTCGATCTTTGTGGTGGTGTGCGGGATCTTTAGTTGTGGTGTGCAAGCTCTCAGTTGCAGCTTGCGGGACCCAGTTCCCTGACCAAGGAGTGGACCTGGGTCCGCTGCATTGGGAGTGTGGAGTCATAGCCATTGGACCGCCAGAGAATTCCCAGGATGAGTGTAGATTCATGTGCTTTTGTAAGAAATAGTGCAGAGATTTTTTTTTGTATACTTTTCCCAGTTTTCCCCAGTGGTACCATTTTGTAGAACTATAGTATAATTTCACAACCAGAATATCAGCATTGCTAAAATTCAGTGAAATTATCCAGAGTTCTCTAGTTCTACTTGTACTCATGTGTGTATAATTTTTATACTGCTCAATTGTCTGTATAGGTTTATCCACCACTGTGACCAAGATGCTAACAGTTCCAACCCTCCAAGGAGCTCTAGTGTTGCCCTTTTACAACCACATCCATCCCCTTCACCTGCACTTGAACCCCTGGCAACCAGTAATTAGCACCATCCTCGGGATTTCCCTGGTGGTCCAGCGGTTAAAACTCCGTGCTTTCAATCCTGGGGCTACAAGTTTGATCTCTAGTCGGGAAACTGAGATCCTACGTGCTGCAAGGAGCAGCCAAAAAAAATTAAAGACCATCCTCTATTGGTACACTTTCGTCACTTAAAATAAATAAGATCATATACTATATAATCTTTGAAGGTTGGATTTTTTCAAACTACATACTAGAGATCTGTCTGAGTTGTTGCATGTATCAGTGGTTTGTTTTATTGCTGAGTAGTGTTTCATGGTATGGATGTACCACAATTTGTTTAACCATTTACCCATTGAAGGAAATCTGGGTTGATTTTAGTTTTTGGCTAGAATAAATAAAGCTGCTATGAACATTTGCCTACAGGTTTTTATAAGTCTTCATATCTCTAGGATAACTGGCCAGGGGGACAGTTGCTAGGTCACATGGTAGTTGCACGTTTAGTTTGTTTTTGTTTTAAGAAAATGCTGATCTGTTTTCTAGAGTGGTTGTATCATTTTACAGTCCCACTGGCAGTGTATGAGACATCCAGTTTCTGTCCATTCTCACCAGCATTTGGTGTTGTCACTCTTTTAGCCATTCTGATAGTGTGTGGTGATCTCTTATTGTGTGTGTGTTTGTTTTTTTAAACAATTTTATTTATTTACGTATTTTTGGCTGTGCTGGATCTTTGTTGCTGTGCAGGCTTTCTCTAGTTGCGGTGAGTGGGCTTCTCGTTGCAGAGCCTGGACTCTAGGCGCGCAGGCTTCAGTAGTTGTGGTTCCAGAGCTCTAGAGCACAGGCTCAGTAGTTGTGGCACAGGGCATTAGTTGCTCCGAGGCACGTGGGATCTTCCCGGATCAGGGATTGAACTTGGGCTTCCCTGGTGGCTCAGACAGTAAAGCGTCTGCCTGCAATGCAGGAGACCGGGTTCAATTCCTGGGTCGGGAAGATCCCCTGGAGAAGGAAATGGCAATCTACTCCGGCACTCTTGCCTGGAAAATCCCACGGACGGAGGAGCCTGATAGGCTACAGTCCATGGGGTCGCAAAGAGTCGGACCCGACTGAGCAACTTCACTCCTGCATTGGCAGGTGGATTCTTTACCACTGAGCCACCAGGGAAGCCCTCATTGTGGTTTCAGTTTGCGTTTCCGTAGTGGCTAATGATGTTGAACATCTTTTCACATGCTTCTTTGCATCTGTACATCCTCTTCAAGGAAATGTCTACTCATATCTTTTGCCTGTTTTGTAATTGGGTTTTATTTTGTGTTTTGAGAATTCTTATATTCTGTGTACTAGTTCTTGGTAGGATATGTGGTTTGCAAATATTTTTTTCTCTCTGGCTTATCTTTTCGTTAAGAGGTTTTTTTTCATGGAGCATGTTTTTAATTTTGATGAGGTCTGTTAAATGCTTTTAACAGAGAAATATAAATGCATAGATTATTTTAAAAACAACTTATAATAAAAATCAGAGTCCATTCCCACTGTTGGCTCCCTTTCACAGAAGTAATCCTTTCTACCAAAGAGGTAACCCTTTTTAAGTGTCTGTGTTTTTACTTCTCTGGGAGGTTATCTTTTTAGCTTTTAATATTGTTGTAAAACTAAGTAACACTACAGTATTGCCATTTCTTGTTTAATCAGATTAAGACATTTGAGTTCTGTAATGAAAGATGAGGGTTTAACTCACAACAACACTTTTCTAATTTAAAAAAATAAATATTTATTTATGTATGGCTGCGTAGGGCCTTTGTTCTGGTGTGGGCTCTGTAGTTGTGGCGTATGGAATCTTAGTTCCCTGGTGAGGATTGAACGTGCACCCCATGCATTGGGAGGCGGATTCCTAACCGTTGTACCACCAGGGAAATCCCAGCATACTCCTCTAACTTTTGATAATAATTGTGTTAGTTTTTTTATTGGCTAGATTTATATTTCTAAATGGTATATTTAAACATTTGTTTTCTTTTTCCATCAGTTTTGGATAGTGGACAAAATCTGATTTATTTCAGATCTGCTCTGATTCACCTAATCATTCTACAAATATTTATTGCGTATTTCCTATATGCCAATCACTTTTGAGTTTTGGAGATACAGAGTGATCAGAAGAGATAAGAAACTTTACACCTTAATGTAGCTTATGTTCTTTTATGGGATATAGCAGTTATCTGATAAATATGTAAAAATCTATAGTGTCTTACACTCTGATAGGGCCACAGAGAAAAATAAAGTGGAGAATTGGATGGAAAACATCAGTGCAGTTGCAAGTTTAGACAAGGTGACTTAGGGGGTGCTTCCCTGATGTGACATTTGACTAAAAATCTTGAGTAAGTGATCTCTGCTGTTATTTGGATAAATGTAATCTGCACATAGAGAACAGCAAATGCAAAGGCCCTGAGGGAAGAGTATGTTGGAATATTTGAGAAATGATGACAGGGTTAGTGTGGCTGCCTTGGAGTGCTGGAGAGGAGTGGGAAAAGAGGTCAGAGAAGTAAGGGGGGAACCAGAATATATAAGGCCCTTTCCAGAATATATAAGGCCCTTATGGATCATTGTGAGGCATTTGGCTGTTACTTTTAGTGAGATACTGCTACTGCTAAGTCGTTGCAGTCGTGTCCGACTCTGTGCGACCCCATAGATGGCAGCCCACTAGGCTCCCCCATCCCTGGGATTCTCCAGGCAAGAATACTGGAGTGGGGTGCCATTGCCTTCTCCAGTGCATGAAAGTGAAAAGCGAAAGTGAAGTCGCTTAGTCCTGCCGACTCTTGGCGATCCCATGGACTGCAGCCTACCAGGCTCCTCCGTCCATGGGACTTTCCAGGCAAGAATACTGGAGTGGGGTGCCATTGCCTTCTCCTTAGTGAGATAGGAAGGTGTTTAATAGCTTTGATCAGAGGAATGACATGCTGTTACTTAGATTTGAACAGCATCACTCTGGCTGCTGGATCAAGAATAGACTAATACCTGGATAAAGCTGGGAAAAATAAAAATTAAGCTATTCAAGTTAAATTTAAAAATAAAATCTGAAGGGAGAGCAAGGGCAGAGGCAGAAAGACCAACTAGGAGACTCTTGAAATAATTTAGGCGAAATGTGACAGTGGCTGGACCAGTGTAGAAGTAGGATGAGAAGTGTGAGCTTCTGGGTTTTTGAAATTAGGATTCAAAGTCAGATTGGATGTTAAATATGAGGGAAATGAAGGAGGTAATGGTGGTTCCACATTTTTGGTTTGGGAACTAGAAGAATGGAGTTGCTGTTGATTGAGATGGAGAAGATCGAACAGGAAGGTCACTTACAGGCTTGTTAGTTGAGTTGCCTTTTCAGTTGCCAGTTGGAGGCAGTTGATGATGTGAAAGTCTAGAGCTCAGGAGGAAGATCTAAGCTGGAGATTAAAAATTGTGGAGTCATAAGCGTATGGATGGTATTCAAGGCCATGAGTATGGATAAGATCACTAAAGGGATGAGTATAGGTGAAGAAGAGGTTCAAGGACTCATTGTGCCCAGCAGCATTTAGAGGTTAGGGATGTGAAGAAAACCACCAAAAGAGGCTGAAGAAGATCCAGGGTGTGTGATTAGTGCTGTCTTTTTTTTTTTTTCGCTCTTCTACTTTTTTGTCATACACGCTCTTGACTTTCTTTCCCTGTTTCCCATGGTCTTGCATCTGGTCCTCCCAGTTGTGTAGGTAATGTTCTATTTTATTTTGTGAAAGTCTTTACTCAGTCCTTCTTCTTTTCCTTGGATCATGGTTCCCAACTTTGCAAATCCATGTTTTCATCTCTTTCATGCTTCTTAAACTTACGTTTAATGGTCTTCATGTGAAATGTTAAATGGATAGAAAGTTAAAAGGAAACAAAAAATGTCATCTGTAATTCTGCCACCCAGAGGCTAATTCCTGTAAATATTTGGCTTATTTTCTCTCTTTTTGTGTGTGTGCACTTGATTTACATAGTTGAGATGTGGAAGGTGAAAGTTTGTGTTTCTTGACCTTTTTGCTTGTCAACACGAGCAGTTAATTTTCCCTGACAATTAAAGCTTTTACTAACATTTGCCCCATGATTTTTGTTGTAAAAGTTATGCATTTTTTTCTGTGTGTGTATAAAATATACTGTTTTGGGGGGCTGGATTATTTGAAACTAAGTTGCAGAAATCATAGTTCCCCTCAAATACTTTAGAATTCATCCCTTAAGAAAAATACATTATCCTATATAATCATAATACCCTTAGCACACCTAATATCGATTCCATAATACCTAATAATATAGTTTGTGTTCATATTTTCCCAGTTGTCTCAAAGATGTCTTTATTGTATATACATAAATTTTTTGTTTTGTTTGGATTATATGTATCTGTTTTGTCCAGTATCTAGTCCAGATATACAATTTACACATTGTATTTGGTGGTTTTGAACATATTTAGCAGCTGCATAAATTCCATTTTATGGATTATGAAATTAGTTATTTACCTACTGTTGGGCTTACAGTGGGTTATTAGTCACAGTGAACTTTGAAAGTGAGTTTGTACAAGGATCTTTTCATATTTTAAGCTATTTCTTATAATTGAAATTACTAGGTATGAAAATTTTTTAGAGCTCTTGATACATATTTTCTAGTTCTTCAGAAAGTTCTATTTAGTTTATACTCTCATGAAGAGTATGTAATAATGCTAATCTTACTTCAACAGCACTGAATAGTAGGACAATATTTACTTTTTTTTTTTCCTAATTTGATTGGCAACTAATGGTTTCTCTGACTTCTTACATGTTTAAAGATACTTGTATTTCTGTTTTTTTGGTGAGTTGTCTCTTTCGTTGTGCATTTATATCTTAGGCTTCTTATAAATTCCCTGTATTTTATGAAGATGATTCTTTTGTTATATTGTTGCAGATATTTTTTCCTGATTGTTTATGTCTTATACTTTTATTTATCATTTTTTGACCTGTGATGTTAACCTGAATTTTTTCCTCAAACGCTGTGTGGGTCTATGTTATGTCTTGTAAAAATTTTTGCAAAAATGCCTTTGTTAATTGTGTTCTGTTTAACAGCTGTATTTTAGAGCCCCTTCTCTGCACATCTAATGCGCATCTTCTTTGTCATTAATTCTCTTGAGTGTGAGATTTTTCTGTCCCTGCTCATGTTTTTTTCAGAGAAAGATAAAAATGAAGTATGTTTGTTTCCTCCTTCTGACTCATGTTTGTATTAATTCTGTACAGTGTTTTGAGTTGTCAACCTTTTAGGTGCTTTCTGTAGAAAGAAGCAGTAATGGGGTGAGGTTTTTTAACTTTTTCACATTTACTTAAAAAGTGGTATGATGTGTGGGGAGTCACAGAAAAATTCAGAGTTCTTTGAGCAGGGTATCCCATCCTATCTGGGAATACATGATTGTGTCTTTTTGCTGTGTAGTGTTTTGGGAATGTCAGTGGAATCTGCCCCTCCTGTAAGTGAAGAGAAGGAAGAAGAGGTGGAAGAGAAGGAGAAGGAGGAAAAGGAAGAAGATATTCCAGATGATACCACACACTCCCTTAGTGCTGAAGGTAGCTTTATGCCTTTTTCAGAATAGTAGAGTGGTCTAGCCCCTTTAACATGAACATTGCAAATGCCTCAAATTCTCCTTATCAGGCTGTAGATATCTCATCATTAAAGTAAGTATAGTCATTAGGAAATTTGCTAGTAGTCTAAGATATTCCACCTAATTTGTTGTTCAGGAGTTTTTAGCTCATTGTTTGGCTTCCTTTCTGCATATTGCTTCCTCCTCCTTTTGTATTCATTCGTTTTTCAGGTATCTGGGAGCTGTATGCCTGGTAGGGTGGAATCACAGTCTGAACTGCACTGCCGTGTGAGTGTGTGAGTGTGTGAGTGTGTGTGTGTGAGTGTGTGTGTGTGTGTGTGTGGCGCTTACGTATTTCTTTAGAAAGTAGACATAGTCTGCCTTTATTAGGTATTTGTAAGGTTTTATAGTACACAGGTTTTTGCTTCATTATGCATTTCTCCCCTTTGCTTTCAGTGCTTTTATTCTTAGTTTTATTTTGAAAAAACTTGCAGAGGTGGGGCAGGGCTTTGATGTGAAGGACTTAGTATGGGCTTCTTTTGCTGAAGGGTAGCACCTTGCATAGCGCATAATATGGGATGATTCCTGATTTCTTGGGGTTTTCTTCCTAGATCCTGCCTCATCACAGTTGGGCTTTGGGGTTCTGGAACTCTCCCAGAGCCAGGATATTGAAGAACAAACTGTGCCATATGAAATAGACAGAGAGCCTCTACACTCAGTAACCACCAACTCTGGATATAGTCGGCTACCTGATGTGGATGCTAATATTGGTATGTAATGTGTGTTCTGGCATTTAGAATTGTTTATAAGTATTTTCCCCCATGCTAGTTGTGTTTTCCTTGATGTATTTTCTGGCTATCTAAGTTAAGGTAATCTAAGTATAGTAAAGTTGCAGAGTTGTCTGGCAAATACGTGTCAGTTGATGGCTTGCGTGCTAAGGTTTTTGGTAAGTGGGTAAAGGCTGTTTTCCTTTTTGGAATGATATACCTGTCTATATTTTCAGTTTGTATTTCTTTCTTTAAAATCTTTGCCCTTTAAAAAGCATCTGGGACTACTTCTAGTATTTTGAAAAATTAAATATCTCCGTCCTATCTTCTTCTAAAACTTGAAGCAATGAAGCATGAAGAACAGTCTAATGAAGATATCCCCATGGCAGAACAGCCCAGCAAGGATGTCCCTGTGGTGGAAGAGCAAAATTCACCACCTGCAAGGTAAACCAGCTGCTTCCTAGAAAGTGTTTTTGGGCATTTACTATCGAGTTGTACTTATTTCACTTGGCCAGGGGGAAACATTTTTAGAAATTCTTGATTTTCTTTTTTTCCCCCTTTCCCTGGGCATATTTTTGGTTCAGTAGAAACATTTATTGTTTATGAATTTTTATTATGTCCTTATCTTTAGGCAATTAAAAATCCAATTTATTGCTGTTGTAATTGTGAGGATGACCCCTTTATTCTTGGTTGTTACTCCTCTCTGTTCTTTGTCTGCAGAGGCACCATGTCTCTGTGGGATGTCTTTCTAGCGTCTCTATTATAGGAGTAACAGGACTATTGTATTGAAAGTCCACTGTTTTTATACCTGGGGAATACCCAGATTGCTCTGTGTCCTCAGGTATCCTGCATCCTGTAGTTTATGTATAAGATAAATAGGGAAGTGTTCTTTCCGCATGTCCTTTAGTCTCTTAACTTGGTAGGAATGACCAGTTGATCTCTGTTCTGCCTGTGGTGAGTGCTGTATCCCAAACAGCATTATCTCTGGTCAGTAGTTCAGGTTTAGATATGGCAGAGGACAAGTGGGATGTTTCCATTTTGGAGGAGGGAATGAATAAAGATTTAGTATCCTGTTGTTTCTTCCTTCAGTTAGAAACAGTGGGAAATACGGGTTAGGGTTAGGGAAAGTTGAATATAAAGAGAGGTCAGCTTTCTGTGGCAGATTCATGCTGATGTAGGGCAAAACCAATACAATATTGTAAAGTAATTAACCTCCAATTAAAATAAACAGATTTATGTTTAAAAAAAATAAAGAGAGGTCAGCTTTCTAATGCAAAACACCCAGCTAAACTGCAGCTGACTTTTCCCACTCTTCTTTAGGAAATTGCTTTTTAGCTCATTTTGCTATCCTATTTACTCTGGGGAATGGCTGAGTAGGTAAACCTCGTAAGTCTCTGGAAAGGAGCCAGCAGTGAGTGTCTTACACATGTAAGTAGTATTTGTGGTGAGAGTTTTGATTTGGGCCCTAGGTTGAGTAGATCAAATCAAAAAGGTCAGCAGAGGCTTCCTGATGGTCCATTGGCTAAGACTCCATGCTCCCAATGCAGGGGGCCTGGGTTTGATCCCTAGTCAGGGAACTAGATCCTACATGCTGCAGCTAAAGATTCTTCATGACGCAACAAAGGCCTGACACAAGCAAACAAATACTAAAAAAGAGAAAAAGGTCAGCAGAAGATAACGTGTGTGGATGATACAGAGGATAATTTACATTCAGGCCCTTTCTGTGGAATGTTGTTGTTCCTTCTGGCATTGTTGTGCCCTTGATCACACACCTTCATGCACATCTAGCTAACAACACGAGTAGTAGAAATCCCTAAACCACTGATCAGAAATCTTGGACAGCATGCAGCGCTGCAGTGAGCAGCGTGGAGAAAGAGATTTGGCTGTGTGAGAGACTGAGACACACTCTGAAAGAGGCTGAGAGCTTTGCATCATTATAAAGAGTAGCTTATTTCACTTTTAACAGATAGTTTTTGAAGGTTTTGAAATTAATAAAGGAAAACAGAATAGGAAAAGCTTCTTAGTTCAAAGATGAAAGCCTTTGAAATTTCTTCTGGTGATACGATTTCCTAGGTCAGAGGACATGCCTTCTAGTCCCAAAGTGTCTGCTGCTGTGGAAGCAAAAGAACAGACATCTGCTCAAGAACTTCCAGAAGGTGGGATGCAGGTTCAGAAGTCACCGGAGCCTGAGATATTGTCAACTCAGGAAGACTTGTTTGATCAGAGCAATAAAACAGGTACAAAGAATAATTAGTTGCTGTAGCTCTTCTTTTCTGAAGGTCTGAAGTTTTATTTCTGTTCTGAGGCTACTGATTTTAAGTTAGGCACTTTGTAGGTATGCAGACTTGTTTGTGATAACAGAAGGAAAGTATATTTCTAGCTGATTAATGAGAAGGGCTTTTTTGGAAATGATTGCTATTTAACATTTTAGCATAATTTTCTTTCTCTTTTGGAAATGGAGATATTGAATTATAATAATATAGCAGATTTAATGTTACGGACTGAGTAGCTATTTCTGTTATCATAAGTCTTCAAATCTTAATATGATAATTAAGTGAAGATTTTTATATTCACCTGGGTAACAGTCTACTTATTCATCTGTTTATTAGTTCATATACCACAAATAGGAAGTTATGATCTAGCAGAAAGAACATAATACTTTCAGAAGTAGACTGGTATTTGTTTCAGATTTTGTTAACCCCCACCAATGCCCTGTTCTGCAACTTCACAGGGCCAAAAAGCTTTAGTCACAATCAGCAAATTATGATGTATTGGTTGTAAGTAGGAAAGAAGAGAAGGTTATGTTCCTTTACTGTGTTGTGAATGTGTGCAGGACATACAGAGGGTTACCATGAAGCCTTTTCTGGTCTTTCACTAAAGTTACAAGGTTGTGTTTAAGAAATTTCTTTATTTTTGCAATTAAAACAGCAGATACGCAATTTATTGCTAAAGAGAAGGGACCCGCAGGAGACTCTTCATAGTATAAATCACTAATAGCTGCTCATATATCCTTTTACTTAGGCATTAGCATTTTTTCTCTCCTTTGAGGAGCTCAGGTTCTAATCATGAAAATTGCTGCATTCATATTATCAGGTATCATGCGTATTGTTCTGATTTCTCTCATCTGCATCATGGCATGAACTTTACTTCACCTTAGGTAGAACTTGAAATAGAAGACTTGCTTACTGCAATAGAAATGTCACAAGAAAGAGCAGCCAAGGAGAGGTTTAAGGGTTCTGGCTTTTCCTCTTCAAGCTTCGATCATGATGGAAAGGACTAAGGAGTTCTTTTTGTCAATTCTTTTTTAAGGAAATTCATAATTTATTAGGGAGGCGGGTGTTTAATGGTTACTCAAGATTTATGTTAGAATGCCATTCCGTTTTGTCAGTTGCTCAGTTGTGTCTGACTCTGTGGCCCCACGGGCTGTAGCCCACCAGGCTCCTCTGTCCATGGAATTCTCCAGGCAAGAATACCGGAGTTGGTAGCCATTCCCGTCTCCAGGGGAATCTTCGCCACTCAGGGATTGAACCCTGGTCTGCATTGCAGGCAGATTCTTTGCATTCATTAATTGGACTGCAGTTAGAAAATAGTTGTTGCCTTTGTGGCAGCCACCTATCCACATGGGTGGATATATGAATATTACTCTTTTTGTAGTACTGAGTGTTTTTTGTTTTTTGGCAGTTCAGTAATGTCAATATGAGAAGTAAATGCAACTGGATTTTTTTTTCTCAGTGTCTTCTGATGGTTGCTGTGCTCCTTTAAGGGAGGAAGGTGCATGTTCTCTGGCCTCCACACCTGCTACCACTTTGCACCTCCTGCAGCTCTCTGGTCAGAGATCCCTTGTTCAGGAGAGTCTTTCCACGTGAGTAAGCTGAAAATAGTCCTTTCAGGGAAACATGGGCCTTATGGTCGTAAGGCTAAGATTGAAAGAGCTAAAATTGGTAGTCCAGAAGTCTTTTGAAGCAAAGAAGTAAACTCTAGGGTTAAGAATTTGGGTGAATAAGAACTTAGTGGAATTATTGAAGACAGGTAGATCTGCTTTCCCATTTGGAGCCCAAAGGTTTCACCAGGGAAGAAATCGCCCAGTTATTTAGAGACTCTTACATGTCTAAAATAAGCTGCTTGCTGCTCCATTTGACTAACAGTTCTTCCCATTTAATGGAATAGGGGTGTAGAAGGGGTTATGCTAGAGTTGATAATAAGTGGATTTCTTTATCTGTGTGCAGGAGTGAATATTTATCTCACATCTGCAGTTGAATGGTGTTTTTTTTTTTTTTTAGCACTTTCTCATCGTGCTTTTCAGTCATAACGTCCTTGTATCCAATCAGTTACTTTCTTTTGTAATTATATGGCTTTTCCCATAATCTTTTTTTAATTTTTTTAGTCTCAGTTTGGATGTGTCTGGTATGAGAAATAGTTACTGAAGTATTACCCATGGCTCTTTTACCAATCTCAGCTGTTTGAGAGAAATACTAATAAGTATTGTTTGACTGACTTAGATATTTTTGTTATCGAGAAGTAGAAAACAAATGGAAAACTGTGGCTCTGGTGAAATAACCTGTGATTCTCTTTACATAAAGGAATTCCTCAGATCTTGTATCTCCTTCCCCGGATGCTTTCCGATCCACCCCCTTTATCGTCCCTAGCAGTCCGACAGAGCAAGAAGGGAGAAAAGGTGAGCTCTCTTGATCTCTCTGTCGATCTCTGATTAGCAGTGGAGCAGCATCTCTGCCCTGCAGCGTGTGTGTCTTTCTGTGTCAGAACACTGAGACCGGAACTTCACTAGGACTCAAGTCTAACCTTCCACGTTGTGGCCTAGTGGGAAGTGCTCGCCTCAGTTTTTTGCTCTTCTCGCACTGATTTTTTCTGAGTTCTGTATTGACAACTTAATTTTTGAAAAGACCCTTAAGGGAAAATTATTAAAGTTGAACTCAGATGAATTAATATAGTGAAGAATTTTGTTACTATTGGCCTACTGGTTTCCAACAACATGGTCACATGTTCCTAGTCAGAGGGACCCAAAAGTTGTTTCTTTTGTTCCTTATAGGTTATTTTGCTATTATCAAAGCAGTTTTAGCCAGAGTGATTAGGGGCAGGTGGTAGAAATTTTGATTTCATTCCTTTCCTCCTTTGAGGACCTAGTGATTTTATATTACTTTATTGATAGGAGAGATTTCCTTTTTACCTGTGTCATTATCTAAACCTCTTTTGCCCTGTTCTAGTCACTCAAGATATTTCAAATTCCTCCTGCTATACAAAGCCTTTTCCAGTGAATTCCTTGATTTTTTCCCTTCCCCTTCTTTCACATAGCAGTAATAGCACAATAGCTAATATTTACTGAATGCTTACTTTATGCCAGGCACTGTTCTTTGTGTTTCTCTTCAGTTCTAGGTGCTTCTCTTTGTGTTTTTTTTAAAAAATTCTCACAACAGTTCTGAGAAGTAGGTGTTACTTTTATCCCCATTTTATAGATGACAAAATGGAGGCACAGAGAGATTTCACAGCTAAGTCACAGAGGCAGGATTTGAACTTGGGCACCTACCACCAAAGCCTGTGTTAATGGGTTTTAATTTACCTGTGACAAAATTTAATCATAGACTTTTCTTCTGTCAAAGAGTTTGTGTCTGGTTAGTTTCTCTTGAAATCAATGTAGGTGTATCCAAGGGTACTAATACCATTCTAAGTATAATGGGATTAGATCAGTGAAAAATAAAAGTGAATCCATTCTGTTGATGCAAAAAATACTGTTAATGCAAATTAAATTTGGTTTATCCTTGATCTTATTTTTTTCTATCTGTAGTGTGAACACTGAAGATACATAAAAAATATATTAAAAATGCTTTCTCCCTGACTGTAAACATACTACTTACAGTAGAAAGTTTGGAAAGCATATGGGAAAGTAATGAGAAGAGAATAAAAATCACCTGTGATACCACAACCCAGGTGTAATTAGTATTTGATATGCTTATTTCCTTTCAGAGTTTTTCTATACATGAATATAAAGAAGTATGTTTACACAGTTGGGATAATGTTACGTATATGATTCTGTGTTCTTTTTTTTCATGTAACATATTGTATTCTCCCTTGTCAATTATATTTTAGATTTAATGTATTTGCTTAATATGTGAATAATTGTGGGACTGTGTATGCTTTTTGTATTTGTTTTTAATGTCTAGGAATATTAACCTAAAGCCTTTTTATATGTAGCGCTTAAAACAGTCCTTATATAAGTGCTTTGTCATGGTGATAAAGATCAAAAGATACAAAGAAATTGATTAACACAGCTGTGGTAGTGTAATAAAGGTCTATAGCACCCGTTCCCAAACTTGTCTAGATTGGAGTGTGCGTGTGACACCAAGCGAAGCAGCCGGGATAGATAGGCATTGAGGTTGTGGGGAGCTGGTAGCTTGATTATAGGGAAAAACTAAATGGTGTGGGTAGTATGTGAGAGTGGTCTAAAGGGAAGCCTGCTTGGGGGCTTCAAGTTGTAAGGTAGGGGAAAAAGCGTTGATGAATCAAATGCCTAGCTGGCTAGGCTAACTCTGAGGAAGGTCCTGTTAGCCTATAGGTGGATAGAATGCTGTGGGAAGGCAGTATTTGTGTTTCGTTTCCCTCCCTCCTGAGCAGTTTGTCCCAGGCTTAGTGTCCTGTATTTAGTTCTTTGATAAATCATTACTGACTGACATTAATATATTTTTTTTCCCCTCCTTTATTTGTCATAGCATCCACCGCTGCAGTTAACAGTTGTTAATACAAGTAAAATGAGTTCATACCTCTCTCGATGTGTACTTAGAGTGGTGAGCAAGTTCACTGCCTTTCAAGGCCTGTGGTTAAATTAGATGCCATTAATCTGGGTGTTGCTGAGCAAAGTATGAAAACCGAGCTATAATCAGGAAAGGGGCTCAGAAGAACCAAGTTAAGTTGCTCTCATGTAGATGGATGGGTGTCCCTAGATGAACCCTGTTTTAATTTATATCTGAGTATTTTAGGAGTGTGGACTTCCCTCCCTTAGGGGAATAAAGTATTGCTAGATTTCTAGGACCCAGTCTTCTATTAACCTATCAATTTTTCTAAAAATCAAGTCACTGTTTTTTTTTTTTTTTTTTTTAGGAATGAAAATCTCTGAATATGATTAGTGGTATTGGAACATGAATAGTACTGATGAGTGCTTCTTTCTCAATTTGTTTTCCCTATTTTAAACTAGATGAGCCAATGGATATGTCAGTGTTATCTGAAGGAGGAGAGTCTTTTCAGAAGAAACTCCAAGGTGATGAGCCAGCAGAGATGGAAAACCCCCCTCTCCCTGCTGAGCCCAGTATATCACCACAAGCCTCGACACCAGTATCTCAGAGCACACCAGTCTTCACTCCTGGTTCACTTCATATTCCGTCCCAGCCTGAGTTTTCTCATGTGAGTATTGTAGAATAAGTTTTTTCCTCCTAATGTCTTTTTTTTTTTTTAAGCAACTGTATTGAGGTATGGAGAAGGCAATGGCCCCCCACTCCAGTACTCTTGCCTGGAAAATTCCATGGACAGAGGAGCCTGGAAGGCTGCAGTCTATGGGGTCACTAAGAGTCAGACACGACTGAGCGACTTCACTTTCGCTTTTTGCTTTCATGCATTGGAGAAGGAAATGGCAACCCACTCCAGTGTTCTTGCCTGGAGAATCCCAGGGACGGGGGAGCCTGGTGGGCTGCCATCTGTGGGGTCGCACAGAGTCGGACACGACTGAAGCGACTTAGCAGCAGCATTAAGGTATAATTTACAAACCGTAAAACTCACCCATTTTGTGTGCGGTTTAGTGATATTTTAGTAAATTTATATGCTTGTGGAAGGTGGTGAAGGACAGGGAAGCCTGGCATGCTGCAGTGCATGGGGTTGCAGAGTCAGACGCAGCTGAGTGACTGAACAATAGCAGTGGACTTGGGCGCCTGTCATGGTCTGGTTTTAGAACCTGTCCAGAGTCACCTCATGTCTGATGTACTGTTTATGTTTAAATTTTGTACTATGTCTTTAAACTTCTTGAAATGTTACTTTGAAATTGAAAGGCAGCATTAATCATTATTCTACCTTAACGCCACGAACTTCTCACTAAATCAACCCTAGGCTTTCTACCAGTTGTTATTAATGAAAATTTCTTTTCAAGATGTTTAAGGGCCTCAAACTTCTTTTTGGAGAACCCACTTTTGGGAGCCTCCTGATTTCTAATCTGTGCTATTGCCTTCTATTCCCGGTGTAGAATTGTCACCTCCCTTTCACTGTCTGGAGATGGTCCTTACCTGTCTTTGTGTTGGATTCCTCTTGGGCTCCATGTCTTCGTGCTTGATTTATGCCCTCATTTTGGTGGAGGACATTCTTTAGTGGCAGACTTTCTACTCTCATACTTGATTCATAGTTTGTAGGAGTATAGAATTTTATGTTGGAAATAATTTTCCTTTAAACTTCTTGAAAGCATAGCTTCACCATCTTCAAAGTTCCAATGTTGCTGTTGAGAAGTGTGGCCAGTTTGATTTTTTAGTATTTATTGATTTATTTGACTGCATTGGGTCTTAGTTGCACATGGGATCTATATGGTGGCACATGAGTTTAGTTGCCCTGCAGCATATGGCATCTTAGTTCTCCAACCAGGGATTGAACTTGAATCCCCTGCATTACAAGGAAGATTCTTAATCACTCAACCACCAGCCATGTCCCTGTCCTTGATTTTGATCCTTAATATGTGAGCTGTTATTTTTCCTTACTGGAATCTTGTAGAATTTTCTCTTTATCCTCAGTGTTCTGAAACTTCCAGATCCTTGACATAAGTCTGTTTTTATTTTGTATTCGTTGGTTCTCTCAATCTAGAAAGTCAAGTTGTTCAGTTCAGGGACATTCAATTATTTAATTTCTTCCTCTTTGTTCTTCTTTTTTTAATGGAATACCTATTGTTTTGGATATTCAAACTCCTAGAATAGTCTTGTAGTTTTATTTTTATTGTTTTGTGCCCTACTTCCATCTCTCTCTCTCCTCTTGTTTAACTTACTGGATGATTTCCTCAACTTTTTTTTTTTTAATTAAAAAGCTCCACTTTATTGAGGTTTAACTCACGCACCATATTGTTCAGCCTTTTAAAGTGTACGGTCAGGTGGCTTTTAGTATAAATTGTGTAGTTATTCATGACAGTCCAATTTTAGAACATTTTCATCACACACAGCCCCTCCAATCAAAAGACCCCATGCTTATTAACCGACATTTCCATTTCCCCTACTCTCAGCCCTAGTCAATCACTAATCTACCTTGTCTCTTCATGATTTTGCCTGTTCTGGGTATTTCATATACAGTAAGTGGAATTATACAATTTGTGATTGGTTCTTCAGTGGAATGTTTTCACAGCTCATGTATGTTGTGGTATGTATTAGAACTTTATTCCTCTTTATTTTGAATAATACTGTGCGTGTACATATTATATTTTATTTATCCATTTATCGGTTGATGGACATTTGGGTTATTTCCCCCCTTTTTGGTTATTATAAATAATGCTGTGTACATTCATGCACAAGTTTCTCTGTGAATGTGTGTTATATCTATTATATGTAATCATAATTTATTTCTCTCATTATATATAATTAGGAGTGCAATTACTAGGTTTAACCATCTTTTAACCTTTCTCTGAGCTATTAATTTCTACTCTTGGGTTTTAAATTTCTATACTTTTTTTTTCTCAAATGTTCTCCCTTTTAAAAAAAGATCAGCATTTTGTCATTTTATAGGTATACTATCTTCAGTTCAGTTGCTCAGTCGTGTCTGACTCTTTGCGACCCCATGAATTGCAGCAAGCCAGGCCTCCCTGTCCATCACCAACTCCCGGAGTTCACTCAGACTCACGTCCATCGAGTTGGTGATGCCATCCAGCCATCTCATCCTCTGTCGTCCCCTTCTCCTCTTGGCCCCAATCCCTCCCAGCATCAGAGTCTTTTCCAATGAGTCAACTCTTCACATGAGGTGGCCAAAGTATTGGAGTTTCAGGTTTAGTATCAGTCCTTCCAATGAACACCCAGGACTGATCTCTTTTAGGATGGACTGGTTGGATCTCCTTGTAGTCCGGGGGACTCTCAAGAATCTTCTCCAACACCACAGTTCAAAAGCATCAATTCTTTGGTGCTCAGCTTTCTTCACAGTCCACCTCTCACATCCATACATGACCATTGGAAAAACCATAGCCTTGACTAGACGGACCTTAGTTGGCAAAGTAATGTCTCTGCTTTTGAATATACTATCTAGGTTGGTCATAACTTTTCTTCCAAGGAGTAAGTGTCTTTTAATTTCATGGCTGCAGTCACCATCTGCAGTGATTTTAGAGCCCCCCAAAATAAAGTCTGACACTGTTTCCACTGTTTCCCCATCTATTTCCCATGGAGTGATAGGACCGGATGCCATGATCTTAGTTTTCTGAATGTTGAGCTTTAAGCCAACTTTTTCACTCTCCTCTTTCACTTTCATCAAGAGGCTTTTTAGTTCCTCTTCACTTTCTGCCATAAGGGTGGTGTCATCTGCATACCTGAGGTTTTTTATATTTCTTCCGGCAATCTTGATTCCAGCTTGTGCTTCTTCCAGCCCAGCGTGTCTCATGTAAGTTAAATAAGCAGGGTGACAATATACAGCCTTGACGTACTCCTTTTCCTATTTGGAACCAGTCTGTTGTTCCATGTCCAGTTCTAACTGTTGCATCCTGAACTGCATATAGGTTTCTCAAGAGGTAGGTCAGGTGGTCAGTTTATTGTGATCCACACAGACAAAGGTTTTGGCATAGTCAGTAAAGCAGAAATTCTTTTTCTGGAACTCTCTTGCTTTTTTGATGATCCAGTGGATGTTGGCAATTTGATCTCTGGTTCCTTTGCCTTTTCTAAAACCAGCTTGAACATCTGGAAGTTCATGATTCACGTATTGCTGAAGCCTGGCTTGGAGAATTTTGAGCATTACTTTACTAGCGTGTGAGATGAGTGCAGTTGTGCGGTAGTTTAAGCATTCTTTGGCATTGCCTTTCTTTGGGATTGGAATGGAGACTGATCTTTTCCAGTCCTGTGGCCACTGCTGAGTTTTCCAAATACTATCTTATGTCCCTAATAATATTAATATTAGTTTTTGAGAACGTTTTCTCCCTGTAATGGTCAGTATTTCTTCAAATACGTTTTAGTTTTGTTAGTTGTGTGTTTCACTTTTGAATTAGAGGCTTTCCTCTAATTTAAGAGTGTGATGGTAAATCCTTGATTGCCTGCCTCCTTTAAGAGGAGAAATCCTAGAAAACAGATTAGAAGTTCTGAATTAGTGGTTGGTGCTTCTTGTTTCTGGTATTTACTGTGATATGATATGTAGGGCCATTCCTGGGGTCTCCTAATGTCAGTATCTTGATTTATCTCATCTTGTTCAGGTTCCCTCTTGTCTGCCATTACTTTAGAAATCTATGCTGAAAGAGGACTGTGGGTGTTGAGAGACAGGGGCAGGTTCTATTCAATGTAAATGTTCATTTAATCTCCCTATTTCCAATATGGTACTTTCTGGTAACTGTGCCCCCTGTCCTCCAGTTCAGGGATGTTATGTTTTACTCTCTCCAGGGAGGACGGAGGGTCAGGGAGAGAGGATCTGGGGATTAAACTGCTTCTGAAATAGATTTCCAGCCAGTCAATCCTCCTGATTTTAACTCTGCCCTCATCACCACTTCCGGAGTTACCTGGGCTGCTGCCAAGTCCTGAATCTTTTTTGGGGCATGGTGATTCTGAGGTGTAATTTGGGTTACATCTTGGCTTTCTCCACTGCTGTCTTAGGAATTCAGTTTTCACTAGTCTGCTGAATAGATGACCACTCTTCTGAAATTTTATTGTGGTTATCTTTTCTTTGTGTTCTTTTTCTTGAAAATTCACTTTTTGTTTTAATTGCTGTACCATTCCTTAGTGGGATTTTGGAAAAAAGTTAAAGTAAATGTGTCTATTAAATCTGTTGTTTTTATTTGGAATCTCCATACTTTTTCATTGTGTAACAAACTCCTTATGTTATTCTTAATGGCTCACCTTTGTACATCTGTGTGTTTTTTTTTTTTTTTTCTTTACATTGGTTACGGGAGTCCAAGTCAACCTAATTTTGATGTTGTGAGATCTGTTTATTTATAATAAAATCATTACTAATCAAGAGAAAACTAAGATAAAGGTAACTTCATGTATTTCTTTCTTTTTTTCCCTAATATATTTGTTAATTGCATAGCCTTTTTGATCCTTCACCAGGGTGTGAGGGCTGAGGAGAGGATTAGTAGAAAATAGTTTGATATTTAAAACTTTCTCATTCTTGATACACATATAGATGATTTTATTAGTGGCTTTTAAACTGTGTGTGAGACCAGTTTTTGACTCCTTGAATACTATGGATTTAGGTCTGTATTGAGTCTAGACTGGTTGACTCATTGATGGAAGTCCTGATAATTCTTCATTAGTCTTTATCCAGAGCCCTGAGGGTTTTTTTTTTCCCCCACTTAACTTTATTATTCTGACTAAGCCTTCAGAGATTATTAGGGGCCAGATACTAGAGCCAGGAAGCCTTTTAAGAAATAAAGTTTATTGTTAGGCTGGTTAGCCCCTGAAATTTTATTTTGCTGACAGAAATTATATATATATTGAAAAAATTCTGTAAAAAATCATATAAATATTTACCTTGATAACTCTTACAGCATATTCAGAATGGGGCAACTGCTTAATGGGTATGAGATTTCCTTTTGGAGTAATGAAGATGTTTTCAGAGTAGATAGAGGTGGTGGTTGCACATTGTAAATGCTCACTTTGAGGTGGTTATTTTTATATGAGTTTGACTTTAAAAAACAACTGTTACTTATAATTTTATTAGCAATGTCTTATCTATAAGCCTTTGTGAATTGACTTACTTTTTATTAAAAAATACATAATTTCTTATAAAATGTATGTAACATACAAATAAGTGAGACTAAGGTTATCAGTTATCCTATCTCAAATAACTGCTTGTAACTTTGTAATGGTATTTATGTATTATTAATAACTTAAAAAACATGGAAATTTATGTAAAAATGTATAGACCACAATGAAATATATATTCATAAACTTCTTTAACTAGAAAATGTTTATTTAATGCATAGCCTGTTTTTCTATAATTTTTTTAATACTCATGCACAATTATATGTCAGTTATAAAGTCTTCCATTGTGTTAGGTATATCGTAATTTTTAAATGAATCTCCTATCTTTAGATATTTAGGATATATCATATTGTTTCCTTTTCTAAATAGTTTTAGTATTGAACAGCATTGTAGCTAAATCTCAGTGTATTTTCATCAAATAATTTCCTGGAAATGGAATTATTTGACTAAGGAATACATAAGGCTGTTGTGTATTGTCAAATTGCCATTAGAAATGTTGAACCAATTTTATGCAGTCATGCCTGGGAGTATATGAGCAGATAAAATTTATTACTGTTTTTATAATCTGAAAGGGTAAACAGTAAGACCAAACATTGAAATATTAGAAGTTAATGAATGCACAGAATGTTTGGCAACATATTGATTCCTCATTCTCTTAAAAATCATAGGAAATGAATGCCTTACCAGCTATGTCTAGAGCTTTATAGAATTTATGTTGAGCAAAACAACACCCTAAATGTAAATTCTTACATAAAAACATTAAACTTTGAGTTAAATTTTTTTAAGATGTTATTTACATAAAATGAGACTGCCATTTTAAGTGTATAGTTTGATGAATTTTGGTAGTTGTATACAAATGTATAACCATCATCACCATCGAAGTATGGAGCAGTTTCGTCACCCTAAAAAGCTTCTTCATAATCCTTTACAATTGATCCCTCCTCACCTCTCACACCCCCCCACCCCGCCTTCTACCCTGGGCAACCAGTCATCTGCCTTCTGTCACTACAGTTTTATCTTTTCAAGAATTTCTTACAGTTGGAATGATAAGTGTATGATGTTTTGTGTTTGACTATTTTAGCCTAGCTAATTTTTGAGGTTCATTCACATTCTGGCATGTATTAATATTTCAATCCTTTTTATTGTTGAGTACTATTCTGTGATAAGGATACTTATTCACCTCTTGATGAACATTTGGGTTGCTTCTAGTTTTTGGATGTTTGATACTGCTGTGAATATTTGCGTACACATCTTTGTGTGGACTTATGATTTTATTTCTTTTGGGTTAATATCTACAAATACATTTCTGGATCCTATTGTAACACTAATGTATGCTTTGTAAGATAGAACCAGACTGTCTTCCTAAGTGGTGGTAGCTTTTGCATTGCCACCAGCAGTTTATGACAGTTGTAGTTGTTCCACGTCTTTACCAACATGATGTAATCTTCCTACTAAGCCTTCAGCCTTTCATATTGGTGTGTAGTGGTATCTGTTGACTAATGTGATTATCATAAACTTTGAATTTTAACATTTGCTTTGTGAGTGCCAGCACGTTTTGAAATAGTGGAACATGAAATAAGAACAGGCATACCTTATTTCATTGTGTTGTGCAGATAATTTGTTTTTTTTACAGATAGAGTTGTGGCAATCCAGAATTGTCAGTCAATGTTTAGGATTAAAAAAAAAATTTTTTTTTTAATTAAGGTATGTACATCTTTTAAAGACACAGTGCTATTGCACACTTAGACTACATAGTTTAAGCATTTACGTACACTGAGAAACCTAAAAACTTGTGTGACTTGCTTTATTGTGGTGATCTGGAACTGAACCTGCAGTATCTCTGAGTTATGCCTGTATGTGTTCCCACTTTGTGAGAACTGAAGTGGACTGTGTGGGCTTATGTTCATGTGATTCTTGTATAATTGACGGCCCATCATGCAGCGTATGACATGATTTAAGTAGTGATATGCAGTAAATTTAAGTGTTTTTGTACCTACTTGAATACTTAGAGGTTTTTGTTTGGATTGTGCTTATTCTAGATCAGTGATTCACAAGAAAAGCATTAAATATTGACTTGTATTGATGAAAAAAGTGATGGTTATGGCTTGTATTTCTGAGGTTATGGCCCTGGAGTTTTAAAATTCTTGTGTAATTGATTTAGAAATTTTAGAATTGAAGGACTAGATATAAAAGAAATATGATTATGAAGAAATGATTATTTGTCTGTTTTTGTTCTTAAGGATATCTTCATTCCATCTCCAAGTTTGGAAGAACGATCAAATGATGAGAAGAAAGGTAGAGATTTGCATAGTTCATCTTTGACTGTTGAGTGTTCTAAAGCTTCAGAGACTGAACCAAAGAATTCCACTGAGGATCTGGGACTTTCTTTGACAGGGGATTCTTGTAAGTTAATGCTGTCTACAAGTGAGTATAGCCAGTCCCCAAAGATAGAGAGCTTGAGTTCTCACAGGCTTGATGAAGATGGAGAGAACACACAGATTGAGGATACTGAGCCCATGTCTCCTGTTCTCAATTCTAAACTTGTTCCTGCTGAAAATGATAGTATCCTGATTGATCCTGCACAAGAGGGCCAAGTAGAACTGAATCAGAATGATGATAAAGCAAAGGGGGACAACACAGGAACCAGGGATGACATTAGTATTTTATCTGCTGGTTGCAAAGGCAGAGAAGAACCTGTAGCGGAAGACGTTTGTATTGATCTCACTTGTGATTCAGGTAGTCAGGCAGTGCCCTCTCCAGCTACTCGATCTGAGGCACTCTCAAGTGTGTTAGATCAGGAGGAAGCTATAGAAATTAAGGAACATCATCCAGAGGAGGGGTCTTCAGGGTCTGAGGTGGAAGAAATCCCTGAGACTCCTTGTGAAAGTCAAGGAGAGGAGCCCAAAGAAGAAAACCTGGAGAGTGTCACATTGCATCTCTCTCTGACTGAGACTCAGTCGCAAGGGCTGGGTCTTCGGAAGGAAGTCCCCAAACAAGAATGCCAGGAAGCTATGGAAGTGGAAACCAGTGTGATAAGTATTGATTCTCCCCAGAAGCTTCCAGTGCTTGAACAGGAATTGGAACATAAGGATCAGGAAGCATGGGAAGAAGCTACTTCAGAGGACTCGAGTGTTGTCATCGTAGATGTGAAGGAACCATCTCCCAGAGTTGATGTCTCTTCTGAACCTTTAGAGGGAGTGGAGAAATGCTCAGATTCTCAGTCATGGGAGGATGATGCTCCAGAAATAGAACCATGTGCTGAGAATAGAGCAGATATCCAAGAAGAAAAGAGTGCAGAGTGTGAAGGAGATCGGAAATCAGTGACTGCAGAAAAAGAACCTGTAGAGGCAGACTCTCCACAGCCTCCTTTGACCTTAGTGAGAGCAGCTGGTACTCCAGGACCTGAGCAGGAAATGCAGCAGACCCAACCACGAGAGAGAACCGATAGCACATTAAGGGAAGACTCAAAAGTGGCTAATGCAGAGCACGTGGACTCAGGTGTAGAGGCCCAGCAACTGGAGAAAGCCTCTGCCCAGGCTTCACAAAGCTTCTGTGAAAGCTCTAGTGGTAAGTGTGATTGTAAATTGTTCTATGTTTCCAACCAAAGTATGATTTGGAATGGAAGGTAGGGGAGAACTGCATACTTGTTACATCAGGGCTGAAAATGAATTTGGATTTATGTTTGTGAGCAGCCAATAATTAAAATATGGGTTTTTTTCTTCTGTAGCTTTAATTATTTGTGGAATCAGAGCTCATTTGAGGTTTTTATCAGCTTTAGAACTCAGGTGTAACTAGCATGAATTTTCTAAGTATTTAGAAAATTGTACCAATCTGGTATTTTCTACTTAAGTCTCAGCCTTGCTCCGTGTTTTTATATTTGGACAGTGGCCTTGAAGTACAGGGACCTTTTTTGATTACCTTATGCAGTTAAATCATGTTCAAAAAAAGTGTGGTGGTCTCTTCTTATGGAGATTCAGTTTCTACCATTGGTTCAACGTATATACATCTTAAACCTTTAACTGGGAAAGTTTTAGTTTGTGTGCTTTATCTATTTTATTTTTTAAAAGTTTCATTTACTTTTGGCTGTGCTGGGTCTTTGTTGCTTTGCTGGGCTTTCTGTAGTTGTGGTGAGCAGGCTTCTCATTGTGGCGGCTTCTCTTGTTGCAAAGCACTGGCTCTAGGTTACTTGGGTTTCAGTAGTTTTGGCCCGTGGGCTCAATAGTTGTGTTGCATGGGCCTAGTTGCTCCGCAGCATGTGGAATCTTCCCAGACCCGGGATTGAACCCGTGTCCCCTGCATTGCAGGCAGATTCTTAACCGCTGGACCACCAGGGAAGTCCCTTTATCTATTTTATACAGTCTAGAATGAGAATAATAGCTTATTTTTGAAATATTTCTAGAATATCATGTCTGACATTAGCTGAAAAGAATTCAAACTTTCTGAATGCCCGAAGTCAGTATAATTTAAAAACAAAACAAACCAAAAAACCAAAATACAGACTTAAGAAAGCAAGTTTCTAAAGATAATGGAAATGATAAGCAATGTTTAGGTAGCATCATGGCTGCTAGTATGGGTGATGATACCTTTTGATGTTCCTGGTTCTAATTTATACCTCTTGTCTAGGAGTGATTGTTAGTACTTTTTTCATCTCAAAATTGCTCCCTTTTATTAGATTTGATGTTCATTTTTTTTTTTTTTCCATTTTAGAACAAGAAATGAAAAGGAGCTGAAAAGGAGGTTAGGGGGTGTTGGGTTCAGTCTCTTCTTCCTAAAGTCATGTGGTTAGTTAATGATTGAAGTGGGACTAGAACCTCGGTCTCCTGATTCCTAAGTCTGTGCTCTTCCTGTAAAAACCGTATGATAGTTCCTTCGTCGTTCAGTCGTGTCCAACTCTGAGACCCCATGGACTGTAGCCTGCCAGGCTCCTCTTGTCCATGGAGATTCTCCAGGCAAGAATACTGGAGTGGTGCCATTTTCTCCTCTAGAGGAATTTTCCCAACCCAGGGATGGAACCCAGGTCTCCCGCATTGCAGGCAACTTGTTTACCGTCTGAGCCACCAGGGAAGCCTCAAACTGTATGATACCGTTTCTCTAATTCTGCTGAGTTATGGCAAAGAACTGTCTGAAGACCTAGTATTCTACATTATTAAAGACTTTTATAGTTTCCTTTCTAAGTACTGTTATCAATCTAAGTCATGTTTTGTAGGAAGGGTGCTTTAGTTGTTGTACAGAAAGAATTGTGGGTTGGGGAAAGAGGAAGACTTCAGGCAGGCAAAGTAATTGATAGGCTCTTGTAATAATCCAGAAATGAGGCTTTGAAGACCAGATAATGGCACTGCTACCCATATAAGCCAATATCTGTTAGGTTGTAGTGATGCTTTGGATCAGTAGTGCTAAGTTAAGTTTATAAATAATTTTCTGTAATTAATGCTTGCATATTATATTCGCATATTGTGGTTTGTCATGTAGAAGGCTCTACTTAAAAATTTTATACAGATTTTCAAAAAGTCTGAATGGTTGATCATAATGTGAAGGATAGTTCCTGTCAAGAGGGAGATCAGATGGTGGTTCTGGGAATGAAAATTATGTAAAATAGTCTTCAGAGTGTATGACGCTTTGTGAGGTATATTTGTTTTTTAATTTCTATAAGTTCTTTATTAATTTGAAGGACTTACTTTTTAAAGAGTTGCCAGAGAATGAATGCTTACCTACCAGCCCATTTCATTTTGCTGTAACTATGGTGGAATTCTTGGCCAGTTAGATGGGACGTTGAGACTTTCCACTTCTGCTCTTCACAGTTTAGCAGCACATGGGAACTTTCCATCCTTGTGGGAACCTGTGATGCAGAGCTGGTTGCTTAGAAGCCTGGACTGCTGATTGGTGTCTGAAGTGGGGGCAGTCTTGTGGGCCTGAGCCTTTAATTTGTGGGATTTGATGCTATCTCTGTGTTTCCCTGTTGGCTCAGTTGGTAAAGAATTTGCCTGCAATGCAGAAGACCTGGGTTGGATTCCTGGGTCGGGAAGATCCCCTGGAGAAGGGAATGGCTACCCACTCCAGCGTTCTTCCCTGGAGAATTCCATGCGTAGAAGCCTGGTGGGCCATAGTCCATGGGGCTGCAAAGAGTCAGACACAACTGAGTGACTAACACTAACTGGGTAGACAGTGTCAGAATTACCTTTGTACGGCACCCCCTAAATGTCCCCTGGGAATCAGAGAATTGCTTGGTGATGTGGAAAGGACATTAGACAATTTTCATAAGGAATAGTGACTGGGTAAGCCATATTACAGTTATTCTGAGCCATTCCAGGAAACTTAAATACAACTTTTCACATGTCAGATTTAAGAACAGCAGTTTGGCATAATTCTTTTTTTTTCCCCAAACTTAGTCACTTTATGAAAAGAGATAAATAGGAATTCGGAAAATATGATTTTGGCCATTTGCTAATTCTGATTAGAAATTTGGAATGGAGACCTAGTTAAAAAATAAGGTTTTGTTTCTAGACAAATGTTCGTTAATGACCAATATGTCTACGATGGGAATGCTCATATATGTGAGATTTACCATTGCACTGCTGTGGCCTAGAACTGGTCAGTACTGCTGAATTGTGAAACCTGTGTATTTCTTCTAGAACCAATGAGTATTTTGAAGTCCTTTTAGCTCATGAAATCCTTTGTCTGCTCTTAAACTTTAACATAGAGAAATCCTACAGATTGCTAAAGCTTATAAATGAACTCCTTGAGATAACATTACATAAAATTAAGATGTCTAGATTTGAAACTATCCAGCTTACTGCTGTCTTGGGGCTCAGATGTGTCTGTGTTCCTTGTGACCCCATGTTCCTCAGGGCCTCTGAACTTCAGGGCTTCCTCTGTTTGCCTGTTCCCTAGTTGTCTGCTTTGTGCCAGTTCTGTTGATGAGCGAGAGAGAACAGTAGGATGTTGGCTGAGAGGCCTGATGAGGGAGGGGGGTTGGGAATGAGGCAGAATTGGGGAGCAAAGGAAAAGAATAATTGAGATATTTCTTGCAGTTCTCCTCACTTTTGCCTTGTACTTATGTTTTGATTTCCTTTTTGTTTATCATTGGTTTTTTTTTGTTGTTGTTTGTTTGTTTGTTTCTTGCTTTCTCCAGAAACTCCATTTCATTTTACTTTGCCTAAAGAAGGTGATATTATTCCACCATTGACTGGTGCAACTCCACCTCTTATTGGGCACCTAAAATTGGAGCCCAAGAGACACAGTACTCCTATTGGTGAGTGATTAAATGTAATGATGTTTAAAGCAGAATTTCTGAGATACCATTCTGTATGCCAGTGATTCTTTTATATCTGAGGAGTTGGGCCTGCTGATGAGATTGATTTTTGTCTTAAGAAGAATAGGGTTATGGTGTTTGATTCCATGAGATAACTCCCAGGAAATGTGAGCAGTGATGAGAGGAAGGAAAGAAAGGAGACAGTGAAGGAAGGAAGGAAGAATATCTATGAAGATTTTATTCTGTTACTTGCAAGGCCCTAGTACCTGGGTGTTAAACAGTGGTTTAGAGCTGTTATTATAAGGAAGGGAGAGCAGGTAGGGTAGGAGCACTGTTTACTCAGGACCCTGGCTAATCAGTCTGCTGCTGCTTGACAGGGCAAGAAAATTTAGATCCTCCTTCCCTGAAGCAGCTAGTAGTCTTCTACATTAACCTATTTGTTTTCTCCAGTCAGTGCTGGGAGGTAACAGTCATGCCGTCTGGAGTCTCCTGCTACCTATGCCTGATGCTGGCAGATGTGGGTTGGCTGAGGGCTCATGCAGCATCCTTTGTCCAGATGCAGAAGTGGAACTGAATCCTGTTGCTCTTCTTAAGACCAGGTGTCAGTACTAGTGTGTAGTTGTTGATACTTGTGACAGGATCTATCCTAGGAATCCTCTTCAATCCTGCAGAGCTGTGGAGCCAAACAGACAAATTGATGACTTTGAATTGTTATTTTTCATGTTTGTATTTTAGTGTTCTTTCTTCCCCCTGCCTCCCTTCTTTCAGGTATTAGCAACTATCCAGAAAGCACCATAACAACCAGTGATGTCATGTCAGAAAGCATGGTGGAGACCAACGATCCCATACCTGGGAATGAAAAAGGAGATTCTGGGGCTGCCCCAGAAGTGGGTGATCAGTTGTGTCTGAGAATGAAATTGGTCAGTCCTGAGACTGAGGCAAGTGAAGAGTCTTTGCAGTTTAGCCTGGAAAGTAAGTTTTATTTATGTTAATCTTGGGTAACTAGTGGCTCCAGATCTTCTGGAATTATTTATTTTCTTCTGGTTTTAATGATTGAAACTTTTAGAAATGTTATTTGTAAAGTCTTATTCTCATGAATTTTAATTCTTCATTTTTGCTAGTCACTGTCATGTTCCTGAAGATGCTCCATTTTATAATCTCTATGGTGCTGCTTGTATCTCTGTATTAAACTTGTGCCTATATAAAGTAATTGGTTTTCATAGTCAGAAATGTCTGAGTTCAGAAGTGACTAGAAAATGTAGGATTGTGGATTCAGGTTGTAGGTTTAAGTTGACTTTCCCACATTAATTGCAAGTTGTTTGGTATAGCTGGAATACAGAGAAAGTGCAAGGGAATGGCTGCAAAGTCAGGACTGGATTCTGAAAGGCCTTTTACATCATGCTGAAAAGCTGAAGAATTTTAAGCTGGGGAGTGATATGGTCAGATTTGCTTCTTTTAAAGGATCAGTTGATTGATTGAAAAATTTGTGCATCATTCCTTTCCTTGCCCATTTTCTGTTCTGCTGCCTGGCAAATGCAGTCTTTAACCAGGAAGTGGGATCATTAGTAGTGGGACAGAGATGAGGGGATGAATTTGAGAGATGAATAGTGGCATAGAGGGGATCTTGGGACCAGTTAACTATGGAAATAATACAAGAAAAAATATAGAATGACTTTACATCCACATTTTGTTTTCATGATAGCACTCTGTAGTAAATCTTGTTTCCATTTTGTTGATGAGAAAACTGAGACTAAGAGAGGTTTTAAACCTACTGTTAGAGTAATTGGTAAGAGGTGGAGCAGGAGTTTGAATCAGATCCATCTGACTTTGAAGCTTGTAATTCGTCCACTAGTAAGTTTGTAAACGGGGTTTAATGGAGTTAGGAGAGGAAAAAGTTTTATCAAGGAGATTGTAAAGGAATATTCCTCTAGATAAGGAGAATATTCCTTAGGAATATTCCTAGATAAGAAGGCTGCTGCTAAGCTGCTAAGTTGCTTCAGTCCGACTCTGTGCGACCCCATAGATGGCAGCCCACCAGGCTCTCCCGTCCCTGGGATTCTCCAGGCAAGAACACTGGAGTGGGTTGCCATTTCCTTCTCCAATGCAGAAAAGTGAAAAGTGAAAGTGAAGTCGCTCAGTCGTATCTGACTCTTAGCGACCCCATGGACTGCAGCCTACCAGGCTCCTCCGTCCATGGGATTTTCCAGGCAAGAGTACTGGAGTGGGGTGCCATTGCCTTCTCCGAGATAAGAGGGCTAGGAGAGTATAAAGCCATGGAAGCCTGTGAGGAGGAGAGTTAAAAGAAAATGTCACATGCAGAAGTGAGGTCTAGAAAGATGTATCTGGAAATGTACATTAGACTTGGCAGTTAGGATCCATTGGGTGACTCTAGAAAGAACTATTTCAGTACAGTGGTTTGGGTGGGACCTGTACTGATGGTAACTGGGGAGTAAAGGGGAGAAGAGGCAGCAAATGTATTCTACTTTTGAGAAGTTTAGGTAAGAAAGGAAGAGAAAATAACAGGTTAGAGGGGAATATAGAACTGAAGTTTTTTTTTTTTTTTTCCCCAGGCTGAGGGATACCTAAGGAGGTTTAGAGATTAAAAGGAAATCTCCAAAGGGGAAATGGGTTAAAAATGAGATTCTTGAGAAAGAGGGATGAAAGGGGAGTTTTCAAAGACTGCAGATAGAGTGGGTGGAGCTGATAAGAACTCTGATTCTATGAGATTGAAGAAAAGAAATTTCAGCTATGTATTTTGAGTTCTTACTATATGCCACATATATATGCCATACATGTAAAACTCATTAAATCTGATAACAAAACCTGTAAAGTAGATCCAGTTGTTATCCTCGTTTTATAGGTAAGGAAACTGAAGCACAGAAAGGTTGAGCATGTTCCCGAGAGTCACACAGCTAGTAAATGAAGCAGCCTGAATTCAAAGTAGTTCCAAGAGCCAGAAGTCTGGTCAGTTCTGCTTCTCAGTGGTTATTGATTTGAAAATTTAGAACCTCAGTAGAAATAAAGTATAACATATTTTCATCATTATTGTCATCTTCTCTTAGCAAGAGAGTACACGATAGCTTTGAATCTTTAGATTTGAAGTTAAAATTGGGAAGACCTTAAATGGAGCTAAATGTTAAAAGATGACCGTATTACTAAATTTTACTACCTTTCCTGATAATCGGGCACCATACTAATAGTTTTCCCCATTTTGTCCTCACAACAAACCTATGAGGGTTGGTCATGTAGCTTGTGGGATCTTAGTTTCCAGACCATGGGTTGAACCCCAGTCCACAGCAGTGGAAGTGCAGTCTTAACCACTAGACGCCTAGGGAGTCCCTGGGTTGGTTCTATTTTGTCTTTATTTTATAGATGAGGAAACTGACTCAAGATGAAGTTTATCCCCAGCTTGGACCTTTAAGTGCTGGAGCCGGGGCCTCAGCCAGGTTTCTCTGTTTCAGAGCCAGGCCTCTGACCACCAAGCTTCAGCTGCCTCCTTGATGAACTGTTCAAATTACATTGGGTTATGAATGTTTTAGAAATGTTTTAAAGTATTTTTCATTTTTTCTAAGGCTAGAATTAATGGTAAATGAACACATTTTAATCCTGTGGCATTGCTTTGAGAATATGGAATTCTTTTCAGTATGACCTTTAATTTTTTACTACCGGTTCTTTCTTGAAAATGTGTTTTATTTTTCAAATATCTGTCCCAAAAGCTCTTTGGAAAGAATTTGAGTATCTTCTGTGTGTGGGTTCTCGTAACACTATTTAAAATTTGTGCAATTTTCCTGCATAATTACTAAAGTTTTTTCTTTTAAAAAACATTTTATTGAAATAGAGATGAATTACAATGTTGTGTTAGTTTCACATTTATAAACTTTCTCAGAAGTTTCTTTAAATTTGTTTTGAAATTTTTAAATAGAATTTTTTTTTACTACATGATTTTTTTACTTGTATGAGAAGAGGTGAATTGAAATTCAGAAATTTCACTTTCACTTTTAAATTTTCTTAGTAATTCATTATATTGTATTTCTGGAGAAACTGAATAGTCTTCTGTAGGGAGTTTGAAAGAAAATCGGTGGAAGTGAGAAGGACATGTCATTAAATGATAAATCTTTTCATGTTCACTTTTTATTCTTATTTCCTTTTTTATTATTTGTTGCAAATACTAGTAGATCAGGGTTTTATTTTTACATTTTTAAAAATGTCATGGTGAAAAGAGGCCTTCAATAGCTTCAGAAATTCAAGCATTATTTTAGAGTATCATTGGGGCTGAGCAGGTTTTTAAGAGGTCTTAAGGTGTGATACTGAGTTCTGTTTCTCTTTCCTTTCTTTTGTTTTTATTCAGAGCCAGCAACTGGTGAAAGGAAAAATGGATCTACTGCTGTTGCTGAGGCTGTTGCCAGGTAACCAGAGCTGGTTGCTATTTAGAGGAGTTTAATATACAAAGCCACTGGTAATAAGGGGAGGATAATTCATCAAGAAAGGAAAAAAATTTGAAATGAAACTTGAGCAGAAACCGTGTAGCAGTGTGTTGAATCTAACCGTCGGCTTTCTTATTAATACTTTAATAAAGCTTTTGCTGTATTTAGAACTAAGATATTTAATGGTGTTTCCCTTTCTTCCTTTCATTGATGTGAGAGTGCCTTTTTTCTTTGGTGAGGAAACGGAAGTTAACAGAGGTAGCCATGGACCTTATTCTTCCTGAGGTCTGCGCTTGCCAGCCCTAGCCTCAGGCCGTATTCTCTTCTGCTGCCAAATTAGCTACAGTCCTGTTGTTTTTGCTTTGTCACGAATGCTGTCATAGTTTGAATATGACCCCATCCTGAGGCTCTGGTGGTAAGCTTTGCCATCTGGTGGCCATGAGAATAGAATTGTTCATTGGTTTCTTGTGTGAGTCATCCAGTATGAAAATACTAGCAGTGGTTGTTGAAGTATAGGTGAGGATTCTTAAATCAGTCTAGACAGGTGCTATAAATAAGTAAAGCAGTCTAGGTGCAAGAGTGTGAAATGTTGACGACGATGGCCAACTGATCGTGTGTCTCGTTTTAAAGGAGGGTAGCCAGTATTCATTTCCAGCCAGTCATTACCATGCAGACTTACTGTTGCGAAATCTTTAAAATTTTTAAAGAGAAATCTGAATTTTTAAAAATAAAATTTCCTGCTTGGTGGGTCATCTAAAATTGTTGTTGACTAAGTTGTCTTTGGACTAAATTTGATCCTCAGTTGTAAGTGATCCATCTAAATCCTTTGATTTGTGTCAAGCTATGTCTAGAGAAGTTAATTATTTTCTCTTTTTTTACATATTTAATTTGAAAGATAAGTACCTTTGATTCCTTATTAGTTGAAAACTCTTTAATGTTGTGTTGGAGAAAATGGAGTTTATACTTGATCTTTCGGTTTAAACAAAATTGTTAAAATCCAGCACAACCTGTTATCACTTTGTACATGTACTTGTTAAGAGGGAACAGTATATGCTGCTGAAACTTTCTGGACCCTTTGGATGGAATGTAGGGATAGAAAAATAGGGAAAAACCTGAAGCAGAGGGTTGGATTGGAGGATCACAGAATGAGATTCACTGATACTGTTGTGAAACAAATTTTATATAGGAGAATCCAGATTTCAAGAATCTTTGACTTTACCATTGGGTTCACCATAGGTAATCGTTTAAAGTAAGCGCTGTTCAGTTCAGTTCAATCATTCAGTTGTGTCCGACTCTTTGCGACCCCATGGACTGTAGCACGCCAAGCTTCCCTGTCCATCACCAACTCCCAGAGCTTGCTCAAACTCATGTCCGAGTTGGTGATGGACCCTGTTAGAGTAGTTTAAATGCTCTCTCTGTGTTTAGGTGAAGCAGTACCACTGTTTTTAAGTGTTGTCTGTAGCTGGACACTGTTCAGATTACTTGCTTCCGTCTTGTCTCTCTCATACATTTCATTATTGAAGATTTCATGAATATACAAAAGTAAAGAGAATAGTATTGTGAACTGCCATGTATTCATCACCCAGGGTCAAAAATTACCAACTTACAGCTAGTCTTGATTCATTTATAAATGCTGCCCACACTCTCTACTCCACTCAATTTTTTTAAAGCTAATTCTAGTATTGTATCATTTTTATCTTTAAATATTTCAGTGCTATCTCTAAAAGATAAGAATTCTTTAATTTCAACTTAACCACAGTACTATTGACTTCCCTGGTGGCTCAGACAGTAAAGTGTCTGTCTACAATGTGGGAGACCTGGGTTGGGAAGTTCCTTGGAGAAGGAAATGGCAATCCACTTCAGTACTCTTGCCTAGAAAATCCCATGGACGGAGGAGCCTGGGGTCCGTGGGGTCGCAAAGGGTTGGACACGACTGAGTGACTTCACTTTCATAGCTATTACCATGCTTTTAAAATTGGCATTGATTCCTAATGTCATCAAATATTTGGTATTCCGATTTTTCATATTCAGAGAAAGAATGTTATCCTCTCTGTACCTAAAAGGATAATTTTCAGAGGTACTTTTCCTTTCACAATTAACAGTGTATTGCTTTAATTTATTTCTTAGTTCCCAGAAGACCATGTCTGTGTTTAGCTGTGTCTGTGAAGCTGGGCAAGAGGATGAGGCTCGAAGTCAGAATTCTTCCTCTGCACCCATCAGGCGAGCATTATTTTCATAGCATCTTTTGGGCTATATGGATTCACAAAATGATTGGTAACAAAATCTAGAATATACTGTTACTGTTTTGTGAGCTTGAGCTTACTGTTTTATTTGAGGGACTGTGACATATTCTAGGTAGATTTATAAATGAGATGTCATGAGAAGTTTTATTAAATATTTTATAGATTTTTGTCTTTCTCTGCCAGTTCTATCAATTTAAAATGATTCAGTCTTCATAACTTATAAAAATATATCATCCTGAATTTCTAAGATTATTCTCTTTTGCTTAGTTTTGGACATGTTTACTTTTAACAGAATTTTTATTTTCCATTAGTTTCCCATACAGCAAAATGAGATGTTTGACAGCTTAAATTTAAAATTTATCAGACTTGATGCAGGTTAAGTTTTCCAGTAATTTCTTTACTCCGTTATCTCTTAGAACAACTGTGAAGTTTGGAAAAATTTTTTGAGTTACAAAGTATTTCCTCTGTATTAGAAAAGTATCTTGTTTGGAATATGTGATTCTTATATTAGTGTAGGAGAAATAAGTAATGGCAGTGGAATAAGTTTATATCTTCATTAGGAATCTTATATCTCTAGAATTCAGTAATTTGTAATTAGGGAATAGAATAATGTTTTGTCATCAGGTATATTCTTAATAGTGTTATTTGCAACATAATTTTTTTTTTTGGCTGTCTTAACTTGCCGAGGGGTCTCAGTTCTCCAACCAGGGATTGAACCTAGACTCTTGGCACTCGAGTCCTAATACCCTGCAAGATAATTTCTGTGTTCCTTATTGGTAGAAATATTTAACAGAAGCACATCAGTGCTTTTACTAAACATTCTGATGATAGCATGTGAACTTGTTGGTATTCTTGGGAATCAGGTAGTCCAGACCACATCCTTTGTTGTATCAGGAAACCTGTTAGGTGAAGTACCACCTTGTATGTTTTCAAAAGTAGTGTGGTCTTGGCCAAGCAATTAGGAAATTTATTGATTGCATTGTATTGCCTTCCTATTTTATCAGATGGTTTATAATAGACTAGGATGCTGGTGATTTTTGTTTAACCTTAATGGAAGAAGGGCCTGAGAATTCCGGTGATGTTGATTCCAGTTCCCCCTCAGACAGACCTACCTACGCTCAGAACAGAGTGGTTAGACATTTATTAAATATGGAGGTTTATTCTTCCACATTTCACTTTGGATTAATTTTACCCAGGCTTTTTCTGCTAATATTTGCTTTTTTTGGCATGAGTTTCTAAACCTAACGTATAGTGACCAGAGTAGAATTGTGTAGCCTAAACTAATGAAGAAAGGGAAGTATGGTCCTTCTTAAAATTATTGAATTTCTTTTGTCTGTCTCTTTTCTGGTGCTAAAATTTCCTTCTTTATTGCTTTGTGAGAGATTTAATGTACACATCTTTGTGATAGATGTTTCTTGGAGCAAAGTGTGATTTGCATATCCTTTATTTGATGCTAACAGGAGAAAGAGAAGTAGCAAAATTCTGATATTTGACTGGAACTTGCTGAATGTTGCTGCTGTTGCAATGAGATACCTTTGGTCTTTAGAGAGATAGGAATTGTTCTGAAAACAGTTTTGGGGGAAAAGGCAGCCTGTTATTTGTCAAATTAGGAATTAAAAAGTAAAAAATAAAATGAAATTTTGTTTTAAAACTGAAATTCCATTCAGAAGTTATGCCCTAAATAGTTTATGAGGTAAATGGTTTTTCCAGTAGTCTTGTATGGATGTGAGAGTTGGGCTATAAAGAAAGCTGAGCGCCAAAGAATTGATGCTTTTGAACTGTGGTGTTGGAGAGTCCCTTGGACTGCAAGGAGATCCAACCAGTCCATCCTAAAGGAGATCAGTCCTGGGTGTTCATTGTTAGGACTGTTGTTGAAGCTGAAACTCCAATACTTTGGTCACCTGATGCCAAATGCTGGGAAAGATTGAAGGCAGGAGGAGAAGGGGATGACAGAGGATGAGATGGTTGGATGGCATCACCAACTCAATGGACATGGGTTTGGGTGGACTCCGGGAGTTGGTGATGGACAGGGAAGCCTGGTGTGCTGTGGTTCATGGGGTTGCAAAGAGTCAGACGTGACTGAGTGAGTGAACTGAACTGAACTGAGGTAAAATGTCTAGGCTTGTTTAAGGGTGGGAACAATTCTTAAAATGGTAAATCAAATCCTGTCCCTTCTAGCTTTTGTCTCACTTTTATTATTGCTTAGGTGTTGATACGTTAGATTCTTAAAGATTCAAATGTGTATTCAGTCCATGCTTTGTCTTATGCAAGTAATACTGATGGAGCATCTGCTGTGTATCTAGTACTCTGCTAAGTAATTTGTATGTATGATCACTTATAAACCAGGTTGGTGTTCCTCATTAGTCTTCTGGTGATTTTACTCTTACCTGTTCTTTCCTCTTACCTATATCCTCATTGAGTTGAGGTTCCTGACAGATAGGACCCAAGCTCTTAACCATTTGCATTGAATATACCAGGCTCTCTTTGGCCAGAACTCTCTTGTAAACTGTGCTTTAGTCTCCTGTTGTGGTAAGCTGTGCTATACAAGATAGAAACTTCAGAAATGTCTCCTTTTCCCTTCTCCAAGATGCAGAGCAAGCACTAAAGAACTCTTCATACTTCCTTTTTCTGTCTGCCCAGGTCTGTTCAGCTTCTTAGGGTGAGAGCGCCTCCCAAGTTGGAGACAGCTTTTTCTTTCCAAATGGCTAGCTCTGTCTTTCTGTGGCCAAACACTTAGAGCAGCAAGATACATAGTTTCTAGACTGTTTGTCACCCTGAATTTATCTTCTGGGTATATCTCAGTTTATGCTTTGTCAGACATGGCAGCCTGAAACATTCCAGATGTCTTTCCATGATTAGTTCAGAATGGATTCTTTTTGTCTTTGTGCTGGCAGTGGATCTTCCCAACCCAAAGACTGAACCCAGGTCTCCTGCATTGCAAGCAGGTTCTTATTGTCTGAGCCACGAGGAAAGCCCTTAATCTGGTGTATGTGCTCACACGTGTGCGTGTGTGTGTGCGCGTATGGTCCTTGTTGCTGCTCACGGGCTTTCTCTAGGTGCAGTCAGCAGGGGCTGCTCTTACGTGTGGGCTTCTTACTGCAGTGGCTTCTCTAGTTGCGGAGCATGGGGCTCATGGGTTTAGTTGCTGCATGGCATGTGGGATCTTTCTGGACCAGGAATAGAAACTGTGTCCCCTGCATTGGCAGGGGGATTCTTTACCACTGAGCCACCAGGGAAGCCTGTGGTTACTGTATATTGAATGCAATCTAAAAATACATCAGTATGTAGTTTTTCATGGTACAGTAACTCACTGGACTTATGATTTATTATTTTTTGATTTTAAATTTATGTTTTAATTGAAGGATAACTGCTTTACAGAATTGTGTTAGTTTCTGCCTAACATCAACTTGAATCAGCCATAGGTATACATATGTCCCGTCCCTTCCACCTGCCTCCCCACCCCACCCCTCTAGGTTGTCACAGAGCCCCAATTTGAGTTCCCTGAGTCATACAGCAAATTCCACTGGCTATCTATTTTACATGTGGTAACGAAAGTTTCCATGTTGCTGTCTCTGTACATCCCATCCTCTCCTCCCTCCCTGCACCCCGTGTCCATAAGTCTGTTCTCTATGTCTGCATCTCCATTGCTGCCCTGCAAATAATTTCATCAGTACCACCGTTCTGGATTCCATGTATATGCGTTAATATACAATATTTATTTTTCTCTTTCTAACTTAATTCACTCTGTATAATAGGCTCTAGGTTCATCGACCTCATTAGAACTGACTCAAATGTGTTCCTTTTTATGGCTGAGTAATATTCTATTGTACGTATGTACCACAGCCTCTTTAGCCATTCATCTGTCTTTGGGCATCTAGGTTGCTTCCATGTTCTAGCTATTGTAGATAGTGCTGCAGTGAACATTGGGGTACACGTTTCTTTTTTAGTTTTGGCTTCCTCAGGGTGTATGCCTTAGAGGGACTGCTGGGTCCATATGGTAGTTTTATTCCTAATTTTCTAAGGAATCTCCACACTGTTCTCCATAGTGGCTATATCTTTCCCACCAACAGTGCAAAAGAGGGTTCCCATTTCTCCACATCCTCTCCAGCATATATTGTTTGTAGATTTTTTGATGTTGGCCATTCTGACTGGTGTGAGGTGATATCTCATTGTAGTTTTGATTTGCATTTCTCTAGTAATGAGTAATGTTGAGCATCTTTTCAGGTGTTCATTAGCCATCTGTATGTCTTCTTTGGAGAAATGTCTGCTTGGGTCTTTTTCCTACTTTTTGATTGGGTTGTTTGGTTTTCTGATATGAGTTGTATGAGTTGCTTATATATTTTGTAAATCCTTTGTCAGTTGTTTCATTTACTATTATTTTTTCCCATTCTGAAGGTTGTCTTTTTACCTTGTTTATAGTTTTCTTTGCTGTGCAAAAGCTTTTAAGTTTAATTAGGCCCCACTTATTTATTTTTGTTTTCATTTCCATTACTCTAGGAGGTCGATCATAGAGGTTCTTGCTGTTATTTATGTCATAGAGTCTGAACTTAGGATTTATTAAAAAGACATGTACATTTTCTACATGAACACAGTTACATTAAATATAATTAGTTTATTTAGTCTGTAAGTAGATTTTTGCAATTAACTGATTGCAAGAACATTCTTTTGTTGAAAGTGAATTTATTAAGCACTTACTTTACACCTCAGGGCTTCATGGTATCTGGTTTGTAGGAGACATTTATCAAATGCTTGTGGGACACATAAATAAATCACTGATAGCCAAATGGGAAGATTAATGAAAAGGAATACTCTGAAGAACCAAATCATTCTGAAATGGTTTGTTGTAGATACTGCCCATATAGCTAGCAAAACTAGAATCTCACGTACAACTCTTTCCTTCAAAAATTGGGTTTCTTTTCCTAAAATTATTAGTCAAGAGGGTAATGAACAGTATCTAGAATGCTGGGAGTCATTAAAGGAATGTTAGAACCATTAATAAAGCCAAATGAGACGTCTCGACCTAGGTGATCTCTTTTAAAGTAGATCCCTAAATTGCCGTCATTGTCTATGGCTTCAATAATGGTTTACATCTTTTGTTGACCTTATTTTCCTGTCAGGTTTCAGAGTTCATAGCTAATGGAGAGGAGAAGTTTTGTGGCTATTCTACTGTCGTAGTGGACTAATCCTGTGTACCATTATTTTTTCACAGGAAGGAAATTATGATGAGAAATCTTGTAAGGTGATATACCTAGTCACCTTATTTTCACCCTTCCCCACATTTCTCAGATCATCAAATTATGATTTCCCACTTGACACACACATACTTACTTGATAGGTTTTTTTGTGTTTTTTTTTTTTTTTTTAACATGGTTTCTTTATGTGCTTCATTCGCAGGGGAAGCTTGCTCCATTTTCCGAGTACTCAAGACGATGAGGAGAAGGGAAAGTTCGAAGGTGACCAAGGGACCAGGCAGAGTCAACAGCCCATGAAGCCCAGTAGTCCTGTCAAAGAGCCTGCTGCTCCTACCTCCCAGCAGATGGCCACACAGGAGCCATCCAGTCCTCAAGGGGAAGCAATGGAGATAGATATGCCAGAAGGCCAGAAAGGAGAGTGGAGTACCAGTCAGGAGAAACCTAGTAAGGCCTTGATTGAAAGGCCCAGCCAAAATAACGTAGGGATCCAGACCATAGAACATTCCTTGTGGGTCCCAGAAACTGTTTCAGCAGCAACTCAGACTGTACAGAATGTGTGTGAACAAGGGACCAGTACAGTGGACCAGAACTCTGGAAGACAAGATGCCACAGTTCAGACTGAGAAGGGGACTGGTGAGAGAGCAGTCAGTGCTCCTGGGGATGATACAGAGTCGCTCCATAGCCAGGTGAGCGAGCACGTAGGGTACCTCAGGGGCCCTGTTTTCACCTTTCTGGATTCCCAGAGGATTTAAGTTGTGCTGCTTCTACTTAACAGTAATTCTTGACCGTTTTATACAGACCAGTGGTTAAAAGACAAAAACAGTTTATCCAGGATAAGAGACAGGGTGGTGGAAATCCTGAATAGCTATAGCGAAAGGCTGTTTCTACAGTCTTCGGTGCTAAGTTTGTCCAGTAGGTCGTCACTGGATGAGAAAGCCAGGAGTGCGGTTTGGGTCCTGTGGTGCTTTTCTGCATTCAGTCTTCTGCCGCCATTTTTCATTCTCCTTTATAACCATCAGAGCCAATTGCTTCTCCCGCAAGTTGACTTCACTATGGTTCCCAGCAGGAGTAGAAGTGTGAAGGATAGTGTATCACAGCATTGGAAACAGCAGTAACAGGGAGAGTTCCCAGGTAACCAGGGACTGCAGAAAGAGGCCGAGAGTAGATACAGTGGGAAGAAGAGTTTTGGGGCTGATGAATGTGAGGCTGGAAGACCAGGTTTTTAGAAATAGAGTAGGGATGTGTAGGAACTAGTGAAAATTGAGGGGGTAAATGTACATGCTAACAAGAGGAAGTTCATAAAATTTCATTAGTAACCGTGGTTAAATTGCCTTTTCAGTAAAGCATCATCACTTGAAATCTGCCTAGGAAAGCTTTACCTAGTGATGTACCTCTCATTTGAATGGTCCAGGTTGTTTGTTTTATAAAAATAATATAGTTCCTATTTATTGAACACCTACAGTATATCAGCACTGTGCTCAAGACAACCCATGAGGTTGGTATTGTTATTCCCATTTCACAGGTAAAGAAACCAAGCTGAAGAGAGGTTAAGTAACTTGCCCAAGATTTTGCCATCAGTAGGTGGCAGAACTGGAATTTGAACTCAGCATATCTGACTTCAGAATCGGTATTCTTTTCATTATGCTATGTTGCTTTTCTATTTTTTAATCATAGCTTGTGTAGTCTTGTTCTGTTTATCCATGCCTCTCCAAAAATTCTGTTTATATTAGCCTTTTATACTAACACTCTCTGAGACCTAGGACCTTATCAATTCATACAGATTCAAAATAACAGCCTTTTGGATATAGGAGCTGTAGCACATCAGACCCTATTTTGCAGCTGTTTATTTTACTCTTAAAGTGCTTGTATTCTGCCACATAATAATTTGGTTTCTCTGCCTTTATAACAAGGGTTAAAACTTGTATCTTAAAGACAGCAGTCACTTGAATGCCACTAGATTGTGTCTTGCTTTACTCCCTCATATTCTCCCTCTGTCAACTAGGGAAATAATTCCTGCTCCTGTGTCGTGACGATGAGGAGCCAGTGAGTGAGCCAGAATGTTAGTTAAGGCCCAGGCTTTGGAGTCAGACGTCATCTAGATGTCTTGAAAGTTGAATGAGATGAAGTTTGCAAAGCCCTTAGTGCTGGGTGTGACACACAGTAAATGCTCAGTATATACTGGCTGCTGTTGCGACCTATTGATTATTGTTTTAAATGCCACTACTGCAGCTGTTAGCAACACAGCCATCACTTACGCTGCACTACTGCTATGTCATGCAGAGTGAAATAGCACATTTAAAAGCTAGTTCCTCCTGCCAAGGAAAGAAAAGTGCTCAAAAGAGTAAAGAGTGAACGGGCACAGAGTTTCAGTTGGGAAAGATGAAAAGAGCTATAGAGAAGTGAGTACAGTGATGTTTATGAGAGTGTGAATGTACATAATGCTACCAACTGTCTATTTAAAAGTGGTTAAAGTCAGTAATTTTTATGTTAAGTATATTTTACCACAATAAAAAAAATATAAATGATGGGTACTGTAACAGAAATTGGGATTGGTATGCCATCTTTTGAAGAGTGATTAGAAAATGATAAGGCTCTATGGACATCTTCTGAATGTTGGTGCTTTTTTATCTCCTGCAGTCTGGGTAGGACTCAGGTCAGGCTCAGAGAAAAAGCATAGGCAGCCTACCTTTGACATTCCATAAATTTCCATTTGTGTGTCAGGTGGGCCTGGAGCCAGGTTTTCTGTGAAGTGAAAGTGTGGCTTTATTTTCATTTTATCTTCCCTTAATTATAACAAGATCCTCAAGTTACGTATCTTTACAGAAACCTCCTTTCAGAATACTGCTTGAAGAGAGTAAGCCTAACTTTGTTTTTATCTGCCTTCTTTCCCTTCTCTTCTTTCTTACTCTATCAGAGATGTTTATTTAGGTATTTTTTTTGTGATCATTTACCTGGCTGTTGTAATGGAAGACTACAGGGAGGCTTTTGGCTGCATTTTAAGGATATACGTAAAGCACACCAAAAGCTTTTAGACTTCTGTGACTGAGGATCTGATCACCGTGTGTGCAGCTAGCAGGTCCAGGCTGCTGTGGTTCTTAGGCAGGGGCACCCTGGTAACTGGTGTGTGACAGACGAGTACCTTGACCATTCATTAACCAGAGTTGTTTGCATAGACAGAGTTATTGTAAGGAATTGGTTGAATAAGTTTCCATGCACTTTATTTGTATTTATTCACATAATTTTCGTAGATATTTCACCCTAACATGAAGTTGGGCTGGGAATTCTTCAGGTAAATTACTTTAGGTAAATATTGCCACACTGTAATGAAAAACCAGGCTCACCATTATTGCGGTGATACATATAACTCTTCTGAAAGATGCTTGACACTGTCACTGACCTTGACACTGATTGCAGAAAGTAGTATCTGTCTACTGTAGGGGAAATCAGGTGGGAGAAAAAAGCATGCGTTTCCTTTCACAGTTATAGAGCTGTGGGGCAGAAGGGGTGGGGTTGTGGATGTGGATAAATATGATACAGATGTTATGAGAAAACATGTATGTAATAGTTGTCATAAAAATGTAGGGTCTGATTTAAACTATGTAACTGACTATTCTTTATGATACAGCTAGATACAAAATCCTAATTTGCTAATGTCCTCTATTTCTGGACACTAGCTCAACTCTTTAGTTACAGTCTATTATTTGAAATACATTAACTATTTCATATTTAATTCTGG
Source organism: Capra hircus (assembly GCF_001704415.2). Lineage (NCBI taxonomy): Eukaryota > Metazoa > Chordata > Mammalia > Artiodactyla > Bovidae > Capra > Capra hircus. Next base: position 54,696,613 of record NC_030828.1, on the reverse strand, counting down.
GAGAAATCAATGTGTCTTGCTCCAGGAATAAATATACCATAGTTTTCACTTACGAATGCAAGAAAAACAGACTGCACTGAGATTTTCAGATCTTATTCTGTTTTATATAAAGTTCTAAAAAATGCCTTCCTTTTATCTGAAGACCTCTTGCAAGTGTAAATTTTATGCTGATTGATAAGTCAGCAACAGAATCAGAAGAATTATAATCTCTAATGTGCTTTTAGGGGATCAACATTTCACTTAAAAATCCTAGATATAAGTGCTAGATGTTATGATTTTGATTTAGACTGAAATAGGTTTTTAGGTGAAACTGATAAAAACTCCTCTCACTAGACAGCTGGCCCATCTCTAGTGTTACCCATAAGTGAATAGAAACAGCAGCTGGAAAATTCCATCACTCGAGATTCATGGAACCTCTGAACAGTGCTCACCGTGAAGAAGTTGACTTGTGAGTCTGCCAGTTTGCAGGGAGGCTCATGCCTGTGCTCTCTGTTTTCTGTTGTAGGGAGAGGAAGAGTTTGATATGCCTCAGCCCCCGCACGGCCACGTCTTGCATCGCCATATGAGAACGATCCGTGAGGTCCGCACGCTTGTCACTCGTGTCATCACAGATGTGTATTATGTGGACGGGACAGAAGTAGAAAGAAAAGTAACTGAGGTAATACATACTGGGGTCTATGTGGCAGATTTCTTTCCGTAGAAAAATTACCCTGGTTTTCCGCCTCCATCCCTCTTCCCTATGCAGCTAGCTGCTAACGCTTCGTTTTCCTTCCTCCTCCTGTGAGAAAGATTTAAGAACTGGGTTAGAGTTCTGTTTTTCCCAACCATGGGTTTGCTGTCTGACCTTTGGTCAGTTATTTAACCAGTCCCAGAACAGTGGTGAGTCTGTCAGGTATAAAGATTTTATGTGTTATTTTTAATTCTTGGAAACTAATGAAGTTTAGAATCTCCAGCTTAGCAGCATGTATTTTCTCATTGTTTCTTACTGTTTTCTCACATGTTATCATTTTTTACTCATTGATCTTGGTCTCCATCCATGTGTGGTTATGAGCCTATAGTAGGAAGTGTACCTTTATTTTTTAGTAGGATTCACTATGAACTCATTCCCAGTGTCAGTGGAATATTGATGTTTATTGACTGGTACAGTGGACAGTGTTGTATGCTACTTTGTTTAGATCTAACAGTGGCTGCTGCTGCTAAGTCACTTCAGTCGTGTCCGACTCTGTGGGACCCCAGAGACGGCAGCCCACCAGGCTCCCCCATCCCTGGGATTCTCCAGGCAAGAACACTGGAGTGGGTTGCCATTTCCTTCTCCAATGCATGAAAGTGAAAAGTCAAAGTGAAGTCGCTCAGTCGTGTCGACTCTTAGTGACCCCATGGACTGCAGCCCACCAGGCTCCTTCGTCCATGGGATTTTCCAGGCAAGAGTACTGGAGTGGGGTGCCATTGCCTTCTCCAACAGTGGCTGAGGTTAGATTTTCTAGAATTAAAGATCTGGCACTTTTTTTCTTGGTACATATGTTGATATCCGGTACATATGTTAATGTTCTTATTTAATCGCTTACTTATGTCTGACTCTTGTGCAACCCCATGGACTGTAGCCCGCCAGGCTCCTCTATCCATGAAATTTCCCAGGCAAGAATATTGGAGTGGGTTGAAATTTCCTTCCCCAGGGGGTCTTCTTGATCCAGGGATCGAACCCATCTGTGTTGGCAGGTGGATTTTTTTACCACTAAGCTACCAGGGAAGCCCACATATGTTAATATCTTGGTGCATACGCTGATAAAATATTATATTTTACGTTTTCAGTGTTCATTTATGTGATGCACGGGGCCTTTGTTGCTGCTCGTGGGCTTTCTCTGGTTGTGGCATGTGGAGGCTACTCTTAGATGTTGCGGTTTCTCTTACTGCAGAGCATGGGCCCTAGGGCATGTGGGCTTTAGCAGTTGCAGCTTAGGGCTCTACAGTGCGGTCTCAGTTGTGGCTTGCAGGCTTTGTTGCTCTGTAGCATGTGGGATCCTCCAGGATCAGGGTTGGAACCCGGGTCCCCTGCACTGGCAGGTGGATTCTTAACCCCTGAAACACTGGGGAAGTTCCTGCAGGAACCATTTTACTAATTGACAAGAGACATAGCTATTTTATTCCTTAGTCAAGCACTTTTTTAATTCTGGCAGCTGGCCATATAGGCGATTGCGCTCTGGGAGAATTAAACTGGTAAATAGTTTAAGTGGAACATATTATTGCTGCTGTTCATTAATGGGCCATTATGGCCCTCATGTCAGAAAGTATTTAATTTTAGTTTGAGAAATTGTCTTATATTCTTTATTATACACCAGATGACAGAAATATTTCTTTTAAAATGCTGGTTTACCTTCAATTTTTAAAAAATTTATTTTAAATGAAACAAAGATGAATATTTTTAATGATAAAAGGTACAGTTTCACAAAGAAGATAGACATCATAAACCATTAGACACTTTTAATAAGAAAGAAAGATACATAAAGCAAATATCAGAAGAAATATAAGGGAAAAGAAAAAATACATAATCATAGACATATGCAGAAAAAATAAGAGCATCTTTGATGTCAATAATTTAAATATAATTTATATTAAGCATGTCCTACAGAAATATATTTAAAATTTTGTATCTCATGCATTGTTATTTAGATGTCCATAGGACATTTAGAAAAATTGACAAGATAAACATTACTAAATTTCAGAAAGTAGAATTCTTTTTTGTGTGTGTGATTCACTTATACACATTTGTCATTTTTGAAATTATTTTCCGTTATAGGTTATTGCAAGATATTGACTAGGTTCCCTGTGCTATAAAGTAAACCTTTGTTGCTTGTTGTATATCTGTTTTTTAAAATTAGAAATCTAGCATTCTAGTCATGCTAAATCAAACAGGTGGAATCAAAATGTCATAAAGTTTTTAGTTAGGCAAAAATTCATACGTTTTATAAAATATATATATTACATATATGTATACAAAAGCTTTTCTGCTGTGCTTGATAAAGGCTTGAGAAAGAACATCAAAAAATGGAGATGGAGAAATTGGAAAACATAAACTGGATGAAATAAGAGCACGAAATATGAAACAGAAAAAGTGAAACAAACTAGATAAAAGATCCTCATATAGTCCAGTCATTTTTAAATGTGGCTGCCCATTAGAAACATATCTGGACCTCTGGCAAAAAAAAAAAAAAAAGCAATACCTGGATATTTGTAGTTTTCAAAATAGTTCAAGGTAATTCTGATATGCATATGGATCTTAAAAAGTGATTATAGGTTTTTCTATTAAATGGTAGTTTAGGTGATACAGAATTACATAATTTTTCTGTTGACCAATCATGATACAGTGGTATTAGATGAGTAATAGTTACATAATCACAGTAGTAAAAGATGTTTATCATTTTTCATAATCAAAAGATAATTATAAAAAATAAAATATAATTACAGTTGAAAGCCATAATGGTAACATGGCTGCTGCTAAGTCGCTTCAGTCGTGTCCGACTCTGTGCGACTCCATAGACGGCAGCTCACCAGGCTCCCTTGTCCCTGAGATTCTCCAGGCAAGAACACTGGAGTGGGTTGTCATTTCCTTCTCCAATGCAGGAAAGTGAAAAGTGAGAGTTAAGTCTCTCAGTCATGTCTGACTCTTCGTGACCCCATGGACCATGCAGCCTACCAGGCTCCTCTGTCCATGGGATTTTCCAGGCAAGAGTAATGGAGTGGGTTGTCATTGCCTTCTCCAATGGGAACATGAGTAACTGTAAATATAAAATAATTACATACAGTTTGGGGGGGAGGTCAAGCAGAGTGATGTGTAAGTAAGTGGAAATGCATACAGGCACATGTTTTCATCTGCTCAGCCAGTCTGTGTCTTTGGTTGTTGCATTTAATCCATTTACAATTAAGGTAATTATCAATATGTATGATCCTATTACCATTTTCTTAATTGTTTGGGGTTTATTTTCTGTAGGTCTTTTCCTTCTTCTGTGTTTCTTGCCTAGAGAAATTCCTTTAGCATTTGTTATAAAGCTGGTTTGGTGGTGCTGGATTTTCTTAACTTTGCTTGTCTGGAAAGCTTTTGATTTCTCCATCAAATCTGAAAGAGAGTCTTGCTGGGTGGAGTCGTCTTGGTTGTAGGTTTTTCCCCTTCATCACTTTAAATATATCATGCCTTTCCCTTCTGGCTTGTAGAGTTTCTGTTGAGAAACCAGCTGATAGCCTGGTGGGAGTTCCCTTGTATATTGTCATTTTTCTATTGTTGCTTTTAATATTTATCTGTCTTTAATTTTTGTCAGTTTGATTACTGTGTGTCTCAGTGTGTTCCTCCTTGGGTTTATCCTGCCTGGGAGTCTGCTTCTTGGACTTGGTTTGTTTGTTTCCTTTTCCATGTTTGGGAAGTTTTCAGCTATTATTTCTTCAAATATTTTCCTCTGATCCTTTCTCTCTCTTCTCCTTCTGGGATCTGTATAATGAGAATATTGGTGCATTTAATGTTGTCCCAGAGGTCTCTTAGGCTGTCTTCATTTCTTTTCATTCCTTTTTCTGTATTCTGTTCTGTGGCAGTGATTCCCACCTTTCTGTCCTCCAGATCATTTATCTGTTCTTCTGCCTTAGTTATTCTGCTGTCGATTCCTTCTGGTGTATTATTCATCTGTTTGTTTTTTCTTTAGTTCTTCTAGGTCTTTAGGCTTCCCCGGTGGCTCAGATGGTAAAGCGTCTCTGTCTACAATGTGGGAGACCCAGGTTCGATCCCTGGGTCAGGAAGATCCCCTGGAGAAGGAAATGGCAACCCACTCCAGTACTCTTGCCTGGAAAATCCCATGGACGGAGGAGCCTGGTGGGCTGCAGTCCGTGGGGTCGCAAAGAGTCGGACACGACTGAGCGACTTCACTTTGTTTCTTTCTAGGTCTTTGGTAAATGTTTTTTGCATCTCTTCAAGCTTTGCCTCCATTCTTTTTCTGAGATCCTGAATCATATTCACTATCATTATTCTGAGTTCTTTTTCTGGAGCCTTGCCTATCTCCACTTCATTTATTTGTTTTTCTGGGGTTTTATCTTGTCCCTTCATCTGGGACATAACTTTCTGCTTTTTCATGCTGATTAACTTTCTGTAATGTGGTTTTGTTTTACTCACTGTGTGATTGTGGTTATTCTTGCCTTTCTGTCTGTCCTCTGACGGAGGAGGCTAAGAGGCTTGTGTAAGCTTCCTGATGGGAGGGACTGGTGATGGAAACACTTGGGTCTTGCTCTGGTGGGCAGTGCCTTGCTCAGTAAAGCTTTAATCCAGTTATCTGCTGATGGGTGGGGTTGAGTCCTTGATAGGTGTTTGGCCTGAGGTGACCCAGCCTTGGGCTCTATGGTAGTAGGATTAATGGCGACCTCCAAGAGGGTTTATACCAAAGGGGACCTTCCCAGACAGCTGCTGCCAGTCCCCCCTGTCCCTGTGGTGAGCCCCTGCTGACCCACACCTCCACAGGAGACCCTACCACACTAACAGGTAGCTTTGGTTCAGTTTCCTGTGGGCTCACTGCTCCTTTGCTCTGAGCCTTGATGCACAGAAGGGTTTGTTTGTGCTCTCTAAGGCTGGAGTGTCTGTTTCCTCCAGTCCTGTGGAAGTCTTTATAATCAAGTGCCACTGGCCTTCAAGGTCAGATTCCCTGGGGATTCTCAGTCCCTTTGTTGGATCCCCAGGCTGGGAAGCCTGACGTGGGGTTCAGAAATTTCACAACAGTGGGAGAACTTCTCTGGTATTACCATTCTGCAGTCTGTGGGTCACCTACCCGGTGGGTATGAGGTTTGATTTTTTAGTGAGTGTGCCCCTCCTACCGTCTCTTTGCGGCTTCTTCGTTGTCTTTGGACATGGGGTATCTTTTTCTGGTGGGTTCCAGCGTCCTCCTGTCTATGGTTGTTCAACAGCTAGTTGTGATTTTGGTGCTCTTGCAGGAGATGAGTGCATGTTCCTCTACTCCACCATCTTGAACTGGAACACTACCTTCAATTTTATGTTTACAAAATTGTTTTCAATGTTATTACCATTTTGGAGAAATTACTAACTTAGCAGCTTTACAGAAAAACAGTTTGCTTTCATGACAAGGTTTTGTAGCTGTTGTAGTCTACTCTGAAGTCTGTGCCAGGTGCTGTTTTAAGTGTTACACATATTACTTCATTATTTCATTTATGAGGCTTTTTAAAGTATATATCTGGAAACAGTAGGCTTGTTAGATATTCTGAGAGGGAAAAAAATTCCATGGTCGTAAATATTAAGTTTGAGAAAACACCAAGAACTGTAACCATCCCTTCCCCCATTGTGGGAATTCACAATGCATATTACATTAAAGACCTTAAGAAGTCTTACAGTAAAGATACTTATTTTATTGTGTAACCTAGAACTTCCCAAACTTACTTGACCATTGAACACTTTTTACAGTAATGTTTGTTATATCCCTGTGTTACATAGTTTGGGAAACACTGCTGTAATTAAATAAAATAATAATAGCAGCTAACATTTATTGCAGTTGGTGATGGACAGGGAGGCCTGGTATGCTGCAGTCCATGGGGTCACAAAGAATCGGACACGACTGAGTGACTGAACTAACTGAACTGAACATTTATTGGTCACTGGCTATATGCCTGGCACTATTCTAAGGACTTTTAAGTGATTTACCTTAATTTAATTCTCACAACTAAGGTATGAAGTAGATATTATTCTCATTTTACATTCAAGAAACTGAGGCATAGCAAGTTAAACTCACTTGCTTAATGCTATATAGCTAATGAACAGAGGAAGTGGCATTTATTCCCGGCAGTGATTCCAGAGCCTGCCTTCCTGACTGCTGCAATGTGCAGTCTCTTAAGAGTGAAAGGGGCGTGTGTCAAAAAGAAGGTCTGTGTAGGAGTTGAGAAGAGGAAGAAACTCATTTGAAGGGAATTTTGACAAATCCTTTGGGTAAGGACCAGAAAGTAATTTAGTTCAACATTGAAGGTTTTAGATATTGAGAGATTCAGGGAAAAGGACATTCCATTTAAAAAGAAGCCTTGGCGGGCAAAGGCATAGAGGCAGAAAGTAAAGAGAACACAGGTGGGAACAGTCCAGTTGGTAGCCAGGCTAAAGATGTGAAGGTGGACAGGTCGAGGTCAGAGGATTCTGGGAACTTACCCTCATCTCTTGTAGCCTTTGATTATCATCTTTTATTCATTTATTTACCAGCAACTTCTCTGTTGCTGTGTTCCTAGCACTACTATGAAGATTAAAAGACAGGGTCCCTATTCTCTTAGGAGCTTACACTTGGCGTGCAAGCAATCCAGAACTGTGGTCGCTGCAGTAGAGAGGTGGGAAAGCTGTGTTAGAAAGAGGGCGTAGAGCCTGTGAGTGGACCTGAAGGCGGCTGAGAGGCCTCACAGCAGATGTGTGCTCAGGAGTGGGGCAGAGAAGGGGCAGGGGCGGAGGATGCTGCAGGCAGAGTGAAGACGCTTGCCCGTGTTGTAGACTCCGTGGCGTGCTTAATGAGTATTCAGGATGCAGCGAGAACAAAAGGGTGGGGACTGAGGAGAGAGGATGCTCTTAAGGTTGCTCAGGGTCCAGAGCACAAGGCTTTGTATACCATGGTTGTATACCAGAGTTTCGATTTTTATCTTTGATTTTTTTTTTTTTTAAGATTTTTATCTTTTATGTGATGGAGAGCCTTTAAAAAATTTGGGGGAAAGGAATGATATACTCAGATTTGCATCCTGGGAAGGTCTGATTGGAGCAGTGGAACAGTTGATTGGAACAGGAGAGGTTAGAGGCAAAGTTCAGACCAGAGGCAGCGAGTGTCGAATTTGGGCAGTAGCAGCAGGGATTGAGAGGAGTGAAGCAGATGTAAAATACATAAAGAACATACAGAAGGTGAAATTGATGGGCTGCTGAATTCCTGACCGCAGGGATTATGGCAGAGGGAGGGACCATATATGATGCCTGGGCTTTCTGCTAGGGCAGATAGATGTGTGCTCAGTTGCTCAGTCACGTCCTACTCTTTGCAGCCATTTGGACTGTAGCCCACCAGGCTCCTCTGTCCGTGGGATTTTTTTGGCAAGAATACAGGAGTGGGTTGCCATTTCCGCTTCCAGGAACCTGCCTGACCAGGGATCGAACCCACGTCTCCTCTGTCTCCTGCATTGTAGGCAGATTCTTCACCCACTGAACCATTAGGGAAGCCAGATAGATGGTGGTACCATTTACTGCTACTGCTACTGCTAAGTCACTTCAGTCGTGTCCGACTCTGCGACCCCGTAGACGACAGCCCACCAGGCTCCCCTGTCTGTAGGATTCTCCAGGCAAGAACACTGGAGTGGGTTGCCATTTCCTTCTCCAATGCATGAAAGTGAAGTTACTCAGTCGTGTCCAACCCTCAGCAACCCCATGGACCGCAGCTTTCCAGGCTCCGCCGTCCATGGGATTTTCCAGGCAAGAGCACTGGAGTAGGGTGCCATTGCCTTCTCCTGGTACCATTTACTGGGAGAATATAAATAGGACACAGGTTTATGAGAGAAGATCCTTCCTTCAGTAAATATTTATTTAGAGCAACTTTTGTGGCAGGCACTGTGCTATTTGGAGGATAAATCCAGGAAAGAAGATGGTTGCTACTCTGTCTTACTGTGGCCTGTGTATTTAGGAAGAAGGACACATAGGAAAAAGAATAAGCAAATACATTAAAAAGATCTTAACAGGCCAACTTGGAGCCTGGACCCAAGTCATTATAAGAACAAGGCCTGAACTTCTAAATGTAAGGTCGGACCCCGGGGGGTCATGATGGGCCGCCCTTTCTCTCCCCCACCAGGGGTGGGCGGGGGGGAGGTCTCTAACGGAAGGCGCCTCCCAGATCTCGGGGACCAATGACAGCACACTTTGCCAGCTAAAGCCGCCCCACCCCAGCCACGTAGAAGGACCTGTCAGCCCGCGACCTATCCGAACCCCCGTCCATCTAGCCTGACCATCCCTCCAACGAGCATATAAAAGCCACCCACAACACGGTCTGGGCGTGGACTTCCTCGACCTGCCTCGTTCGGGTCCGGGAACCCCACCCGGGATTGCTTCGCCATTAAAAAGCCTGTTAGACACTCTTTTCAGGGTCCTGGTCGTCTTTACCTAACACTAAACAGTTGCAAAAGCAGGTGTAGGTCGCTGCTGCTCTTTGGGTCTCTTTTCCAACTGAGAAGCCACCTGGAGTCCCAGCCCACTGGGCTGGTCTTGCCCCTGCTCGCTTGCTATGTTCACGAGGAGTTGACTTAAGTTCTGGGCTCCCAACACATGCTTTAGTTCAGTGACCTTGGCAGATGATGCTGATTCAGATCTGGCTAGAGTAGGAGATAAATTATAGGAGATGGTGAGTGGAGAGGGGTGAGATTTCTGGAGATGGTGCAGGTTCTGGTAATAACGCTGGTGAATGAAGATGCTGGGGTAGACGAGAGGAAAAGGTTGATGGTGTGATTAGATCGGGAAAGCTTGTTGCTGGATGGGTCATCTGTTGGTGGTTAGCCTCAAAAATGATCATGAAAATAGGGGGAGACAGGGAGGCTGTGAACCAGGTGTAAGGTATTCATGCATGAGAGGGATTGGGAGGGTGTGGGTGAGCTAAGGAGAGAGTTTAATGGAACGACAGATAATGGTTTGTTTGGTAGGAGCAAGAAGTAGGGAGGTAGAAATGATCTGTTAATGGCAATGGGGAGCAAGGAGGCCTCTCATCTCCAAATTCTTTTTTTTTTTGAATATTTATTTCTATTTATCTGTTTAGCTGTGCTGAGTCTTAGTTGCTGCACACAGGATCTTTAGCTGTGGCATGTGAACTCTTAGCTGCGGTGTGTGGGATCCAGTTCCCCAATCAGGGGTTGAGGTTTGGTTAAGGAAAATCAGCCCCTGCTAAAGAGAGCTGCAAGGGATGAGAGAGGCACTGGGGATGTCCAGGATTCATTGAAGGCAAGGAAGTGGAGAGGAGTTTGAGTTTTAGAAGGGTTAAGATACATGTGTCCCTGGTATATCCAAGGGTAAGAGTTCAGTAGGCATTTGTATCTGAGAGCTTAGAGCTGAGTCATCATTGTGTTGTTGGTAGACAGGTCAGAATAAGTCGTGTAAGACTGGCCAAGGAAAACACGAAGAGTGAGGAGAGAAGTGAGAACAGACTCCTGGGAAATACTAATTTAAAATGAATAGGCTGAGGAAGAGGAGCCAAAAACAAGTATAAGTAGAGCTAGCCAAACAGGTAGAATGAAAAGAAGGAAGAGTGACTTTATAGATTTTAGAGAAGAGATTTTCAAGAAAGGAGGAGTCAAACATCATCATTTAATCAGCAGTAGTATTTAAATGTGTGTGCCTGTGCACGTTGAGTACCGTCTCCCAGAGAGAAAGTGCACTCTCTGAGCGGGGGTCTGTCCTCTGCTTGTCTCTCCCATCTTCTCTCTGGCAGCCAGCATGGTCCTGCACGGACAGTCTAGAGAAGGAAGGCAGATGGGCAGCAGCTGCCCTGTAATCTCTCAGTTCTGTGCCCAGAGAGGACACTGCTGGTCAATTCTAGAACCTTTCCTTATTAAGCCTGGGCATTAGCTTCAGAGGGTGCTTCAGACTGAGCTCCAGGCAATCACTACCAGTCCATCAAAGCAGGCACGGGAGTGAGATAGAGTCAGTTTGATATTCCTCTCCTCTGTAGGTATCAGAAATTCAAATATTTTGCTTACTATCTTTTTGGTCTTCATTTTTATAAACAGTAATACCATTATATATCAGTTTTTGCCTGTGATTTTTCATTTCCTTAATCGTGTATTGAAATACCTAATTTCAAACAGCTTGTCAGGCCACCCACTGCTGTAATCAGGTACCCATAGGGCTCCTGTCCACTTTTTCTCCCCCTCTAACCTGCCTGCTTCCCTGCCTTCCTTCACCTAGAGCGTTACCTCTCTTCTCTGTGTTGGAATCCTTGCTGGCATCTCAGCAGCCAAAGGTTGTGAACTTGTCCAGTAAAAAGATAATTTAACTTAGCTCCAGTAATAGAGGTCCCCTCCTCCTGATCTAGTACCACCTTCATTTACTTATTCTGTTGAAGTATATATTCCCTATAGAATGCACAGGTCTTAAATGTTCAGTTCAGTGGTTTTGACAGTGTCACCACTACTGAAAGCAAGATACAGAACATTTCCATTATTCCAGAAAGTTCCTTCCTAATTCCCAACTCTAAACTGAAATTTCTCGCCCTCTAGGACTGTCCAGTCATCACAGTAGCATTATGTTCTTGTGGCGTTTCTAAGCCGTTGTACCCTTTCTTCCTTGCAGGAGACCGAAGAGCCGATCGTAGAGTGTCAGGAGTGTGAGACGGAAGTCTCCCCTTCACAGACTGGCGGCTCCTCGGGTGACCTGGGGGACGTCAGCTCCTTCTCCTCCAAGGCCTCCAGCTTACACCGCACGTCAAGTGGGACGAGCCTGTCTGCCATGCACAGCAGCGGCAGCTCGGGGAGAGGAGCCGGACAACTCAAAGGGAAAACCAGCGGGACAGAACCTGCCGAGTTTGCCTTGCCCAGCTCCCGAGGAGGCCCAGGAAAGCTGAGGTGCAGACAGGGTCTCCAGAGAGAGAGCCACTGCAGGGGCAGGGTTGCTGACGTGTTAATATCACGGGAAAAGGGGAGTCACCGGAAGTCCCCCCCATCCTCCTAGGATCGATCAGCTCCTCTTCCTCCCCTTTTCATTCCTCTCCTGTTTGGGGTTTGCATGGGAGGTAGGGTGGAGCCCTGTGGGAGGTAGACTTCCTGAGCAACTGGAAAACAGGTGAGGGGACCTTGGGAATGCTGGCCCAGGCTCCTGCCCCTCGCCCCCCACTTTCTGCAGCCTGTGGGTGCTTTGGTTGGGAGCACAGGAAGTTCGGGGTAGTGGCCCCAACCTGACACGTTCCCTAGCTTTTTGTTTTCCTCTACAGGTACCCAGAGCCTGAAGTACAAGCGAAGGCAGGGCAGGAGTGGATGTGCTGTCTTTGAGGGCAGCAGTAGGAAGCTTTGTCAGGAGGGTCTAGACTGGCATGTAGAAGGACGCCCTTTACTTGTTGTCCTAACTCCCGCTCCCAGCTCATTTGGTGGTGGGTGTGTGGACCAGCTTCCTGCTGCCCTGGAGGCTCAGCCCTCGGTGGCCTGGCACGTAGTCTGAGGACCAAGGGGAGGCTGTGAAGAAAGGATCCAGTAGCAAGCGCTCTCAGACTAACCTGTCTTCATTCTCTAGTCCTAGAAAAGGGGTCAGTCAGACAGGGACGCCAGTGTGTGAGGAGGATGGTGATGCGGGCCTTGGCATCAGACAGGCAGGGAAGGCTCCAGTCACGCCTCGTGGGCGCGGGCGAAGGGGCCGCCCGCCTTCTCGGACCACTGGAACCAGGTACCCGGGTAGTGTGAGATACACTAGTCTGTGACTTGTTCAGAAAAAAGGGAGTAGCGAGAAGAGAGGGGAGCAGAGAGTATGTGGGGTGTCAGGAGGGAGAAGAGGGGCCCACACTGACTGGGGAGTGGGCCGGGATCAGAGTGAGGCCCCTGAGACACCAGGCTTCTGCCTGCGATGGGGTTAGCAGCGAACGGGCTGGGCACTCATGGCCAGGGGAGTGGGAAGATTGATAGATCTGTACTGCTCTTGGCTCCTTCTCACTGCCTTCGCCTGTCTCTTATCTCACTTTAGGGAAACAGCTGTGCCTGGCCCCTTGGGCATAGAGGACATTTCACCTAGCATGTCACCGGACGATAAATCCTTCACCCGTATCGTGCCTCGAGCGCCAGACTCCAGCAGACGGGCAGACACGGGTGCTGGTGCTTTGCGTCGAAGCGACTCTCCTGAGATTCCATTCCAGACTGCTGCTGGCCCTTCAGATGGCTTAGATGCCTCCTCTCCAGGGAACAGCTTTGTAGGGCTCCGTGTTGTAGCCAAGTGGTCATCCAATGGCTATTTTTACTCTGGAAAAATCACACGAGATGTCGGAGCTGGGAAGTATAAGTTGCTCTTTGACGATGGGTACGAGTGTGACGTATTGGGCAAAGACATCCTGCTGTGTGACCCTATCCCCCTGGACACGGAAGTGACCGCCCTCTCGGAGGATGAGTATTTCAGTGCAGGTACTGGAAGCAGCCAGAGCCCTCCTAGCATCTCCGCGGCCCTCCACCACCAGCAGCACTCCCTCCAGCCTCTGCTCTCCTGTGCCCTCTAGTCAGGAATTTCATTCCCGACACTGTACGCTCTCACCCCTGGCTGCTTTGCTGTTCTTTGTTCCCCTTGTTAATTTTTGAATAAACTTCTTAGTTTGGAAAGAATGTATAGACACACAGCATCTGCAACACGCAGAGTACTGATAGCATAGAGACGGCCCCTGTGCCCCTCAGCCAGCTATTGTCAACATTTTACGTTAGCCTGGGACCTGTGTCAGGATGAGAATCTGCCTTGGCACTTTACCAGTAACTCAGTTCCTGACGTGGATTTCTGCAGCTTTTCCGCGTCCTTTTTCTGTTCCAGGATCCAGTTCAGGATTTCTGTACTGCCTTTAGCCCTCACACGTCTCTTGGTTTCGGATCTGTAACACTCTCTGAACCTTTTCTTGTTTTTCATGACCCTGATGGTTTTGAGGAGTACATACTGGCCAGGTATTTTTTGCCTGTCCTTCAGTTTGGGTTTGTCTCCTGTTTTCTCTTGGCTAGGTTGGCGTTAGTGAGTTTCTGGAAAGCATGCTGCAGCAGTGCAGGCTCCTCTCACGGCACTGTGTGTGGGAGGGGGTAGGCGACGGCCAGGGCACCTCTGGCGATGTCCACCTTCATCGGCGGTGAGGGTGACGTTCGCCAGCTTTCTCCAGTTAGTGTTTTTCCTTTGCCATTTTCTGTTCTTTCAACTCTGACTTGTAAACTTCCTGCCTTTCTTGGTGGGAACCTTAAGTTGGTGAGAGCGGCAGATATATTAAGATCTTTGTGCTTGGGAAAATGTTGTTAGTGCTGCATTTGTATGTCTGCACACTCACCACTTACTCTCTGGTTTGGAAAAATCATGCTTTTTTTTTTAAACTAAACCATCCAGTACCCTGTACTGGTGATGGTGAGAGATTTCTGTCTGTCACGACTGTCTCATGTGTCCATTCTTTGAATGTATTGCCTCTTTTCTGTGAGGTGATTTGGAGATACATGTTTCATTGAGTTCGCCATTTAAAAGCTTCTTTAATGGGGTTTTGGGGAATAGTGATGGGGCACAGTAGGCAAAAATGCATCAGTTGAAGCCTCTTCAGACTTTGTTGTGTTTGGACTCCTCAGTAGTTTGCTGTCTGCCGCTTTATTTATTGTTAAATGAACCACCTCCCCTTCTAGTTCTGGGTAACACTTAGCTTCACTTAGCATCAGTGACACATGGATTGAGATCTTTTATGACCTGTGACTTAGATTGTTTGTGTCAAATGCATTTGTTCCTCTTTCCCTCTTAAGACAGAGCTGGTTTTCTACCCTCCGTGAATTGTGGCATTCAGGGGAAGGGGACTCTGGGTCCCATTTATTGAGGCTGTCTACTGATGTTAGACTAGACCTCTTCATTAGTGTGAAGGGTATTCTTGACCTTGGCCTTCTTTGTGCTCTTGAGGATTTAGTGTGGTGATAGAGATTTAAGCCAGGAGATGAACAAGCAAGGGGAGAGAGAGTGACTCTGGCAGAGATAAAGAGAGAACCAAGGCCTGCTTTCTCCTTTTTTTTTCCCCTTGGTACATGTTCTGGGTTTCTATTAGCCCTTCTTTCAAGCACTGGCCAACAGGAAAGAATACATTGATTTTTCTTTTCATACAAATGAGAAAGTATTCCCATTAGTGCCCTGTTTTTATATTTGTATTTATCTTTACATAGGCATCTTTTTCATAGCATTGGAAACAGGTCTTGCCCACGATTACACAGCTTGGTGGCAACAGAATCCAGCCTAGACTCAGATCTCCTGAATTTTAGCCCAGTGTGCTTTTGTGCCCCACACTGAATTCCTTTTAATCTGGAGGCCTTGTCTTTAGGTCCTGAATCAGAGTGAGATCAGAGAAGCAGATAATACAGAGGGAAGCTTAGCGGGGAGAGGCAGGATTTATTTCCTTCCTTTCTCTGCTCTGTATTTCTGCTTCGCTTTTGCTGCACAGACATGCTTTCTCTTGAAATGATGTCATCTTTCATGTGTGACTTAAGAATTATCATCCAGCCTCCAAACAAACGAAGAAGGGAAGGTTTAGTAAGTTATAATGGGACCATTAAGAAACCACATGCATTTCATTTTGAGAACCATTTGAATTGCTAACAAGCCATAAAGGCTGGCTTTAGGAAGCTTAATTTTATAACTAGAGGGTCCCTGCTGCCGGGAACCTTCATGTTCCAATCCCTGGATGGTGTCTGCATGCATCCTGTGTGGTGGTGGTGTGTGGGCCTGATGGCTAGGAGTTTGCTCAGTCCTAACCTCCGTCCTCTCTTGGACCTCCTATAACTCCCTGATTCAGGCCTGCTCTCAGTAGATGTCGAGCAGCCTAAAGAAGCTGCTTTCATGTGTGTTTTTCCCCACCCAGGAGTGGTAAAAGGGCACAGGAAGGAGTCTGGAGAGCTGTACTACAGCATTGAAAAGGAAGGCCAAAGGAAGTGGTATAAGCGGATGGCTGTCATCCTGTCCTTGGAGCAAGGAAACAGGCTGAGAGAGCAGTATGGCCTGGGCCCGTATGAGGCAGTAACGCCTCTCACCAAGGCAGCAGATATCAGCTTAGGTAAGACCTTGGCTTCCTGAACTACTGCCAGCGGACCCCTGGCCTGCTTGTGGGCAGAGTGGTGCCTTTAGAGTAGTTAGTAAAGCTTCCCTCAGTCTTACTCCTTTGTGGTTTATGAGATGGAAATGAACTCCCATATATCAGGAGCCACTGCATGTCTCTTGTTTTCTTGCCAGGACCCAATAGTAAGTCCTCAGATTTTTCTGGCCTCCCCAGTTGTATAAAGGACCAAACACACTTTAGTCATGGCAGAAGCTGAAACAGAAGATATGGTGGCCTTGGAAGAGGCTTCCTGCCCATGTGGGAAGTGAAGGAGAGGGTGTGGCGGTTTTTAAATCAGGCTGTGATCAGCTTCTTAGAGGCCAGGGCCTCAGACCATGGGAGATGACTTGCCTTTGGCTCATTGTATCGCAGACAATTTGGTGGAAGGGAAACGGAAACGGCGAAGTAACATCAGCTCCCCAGCCACCCCCACCACTTCCAGCAGCAGCAGTACAACCCCGACCCGAAAGGTCACAGAGAGCCCTCGTGCCGCCACGGGGGTCCCCTCGGGTAAAAGAAAGCTTGTCACTTCTGAAGAGGAGCGGTCCCCTGCCAAGCGAGGCCGGAAATCTGCCACTGTGAAACCTGGTGAGTGCTCCCTTTTACCCCCTTCTCCCCCAGACCTCGGCGGAATGCACGGTTAGCTGCTGGAGAGGTGGAGCCTGGCATGAGCGGGGGCTCCTTCCTGATTACTGAGTTGGCGCCCGCACAAGCCCACCTCTCCATCTCCCAGCAGAGCCCAGTCGGGTGCCAGGAAGGAAGGCAGGCTTTGATGGGAAACATCCCTCAATGCCTGTGTCGGTTCTGGGAGGGAGGAAATGTAATGGATTTTAGGCAGACTCACAGAAGGTGCAGTTTTTCTTGGACTTCTTCCTTTATCTGGCACCGTCTTCCTCTGGAAGCTCTGCTGCCCCCTCCCTTGTGCTCAGGACCCCTTGGCTTTCCCACATGTCCTGTTGAAAACTGGTACCTTAGCCTGTATCTCCCCTTTCCATACTGACCCCCAAACAGCCCCTTTCCGGTCCCTCAGGCTGCATGTTTATAGAGGTTCCGTCCATCTGTTGTTTACTGGGTCCATGCTGTGACCCAGCCGCGGCCTCTGTGGATGCCGAAGACACAGGCAGAGTCTTCGCTGTCTGCCCCAGGGCGCTGTCTTAGTCTAGCAAACTGAGGAAGTTGGTTGTCGTCGCATGTCCTGGCACCTGGCACTTTTGTTTCCTGTGTCTTCTCCGTATCTGTTTAATATCTCTGCTGTGTTTCAGGGTATGTAAAGCATGGAATTCAGTGCTTCATACATTTTACCTTATACAGTCTCTGTGAGTTACAGGTGCTAGAATTTGTTTTCTAGTTGAAGAATCTAAGGCAGAATGTTGGTTTACTTCCCAAGGTGACACAGTCATCCAGAAATCAGACTTAGGCATTCTGACTGTGAAGTCCAGGCTTGTGCATGCTACATCAGACTGTTCTCTTGCTGCTGGTTTTATTTTAGGGAGGCATAACCTGACTGTCATCTTAGCCTCCCAATGAGCCAGGATTCAGCTTCTCCATGCCAGGTATTTGCTTTTTTCCTCAAGGACTTACTGGGCCACTCCAAGCATGGGTGTTCTGGGAGTCCTGGACTGGCTGGTTCACTTCCCACTCCCAGGTGTTGGAAACTGGGGCAGGTGAAGCAGGCTGTTTCGATATGGTTCTGTCAACACGTAAAAGCACTTTATTACCAAGGATTCTGTGCACTGTTCTGGTGAGGGTCAGGGACGGGGAAAGTATCTGCTGGGGACATTTCTTGGTGAACCCACTTTTTTAAAGGCTGCCTCAAAATAGCACTAGGCTGGGAATGTGGGCTGAAGGTTTCCAATCATTTTTCACTTTTACTTTGTGTTAGAATCACCTTTTCTTCAGGTGACTTCAGAAATTTTTGATTTGGTTTTATAAAAACAATGCTAGTTGTGAAAACAGTGTATACATTATGACTGTAAAATTTAAATATATAGACTTCCTCTGCACTGTTAAAAAAAATTTTTTTTTTTTTTCTGAGCCAAGTGGCATGGCTTGCGGGATCTTAGTTCCCCAACCAGGGATTGAAACCTGGCTCTTGGCAGTGAAGTCGTGGAGTCCTAACCACTGGACTGCCAGTGGTGGTTGCCCATAGGATGGGTCTTTGGTTAATAGCTCAGAAAAGTTCCGCAGGACATTGCCTGCCCACCCTGTTGTGCCCAGGCCATGGTCTGTACCCTGTGCCTCTGTCCTTCCCAGGTGCGGTGGGCGCAGGAGAGTTTGTGAGCCCCTGTGAGAGTGGCGACAACCTGGGTGAGCCCTCTGCCCTGGAAGAGCAGAGAGGGCCTCTGCCCCTCAACAAGACCTTGTTTCTGGGCTATGCCTTCCTCCTCACCATGGCCACAACAAGCGACAAGTTGGCTAGCCGCTCCAAATTGCCAGATGGTCCTACAGGAAGCAGCGAGGAAGAGGAGGGTAAGGCCCTAAGAAGCCCTGGGGGCTCTCACACCCATGTGCCCTTTCCGTTCACTTTATGAACCATGTCGAGGAGGCAGGGCCTGTGGCAGCTGGAGTCAGGGTCAGGGAGAGCTAGTTCAGCCCTGCTTGCTTTGTGGTTTACAGACTACTCTCACAGAATTTCTGTTAGCATTTCCTCAAAATAGTCCTTGTGAGACAGATGGGAGATAGGTCTTATCCATTTTACAGATGAGAAAACAAGCTAGGAGCGGTCAAATAATTGCTTTTTATCGACAGTAATGGTGGACTTGGGACTTAGAACTCCATTTTGTCCAGTACAGTCAGGTTTCTGAATGCCCTGCCCCGCTTCTCATTGCTGTTCTCTGGGCCCAAGACGACATACGTGGGAATGAAGTTCCTTCTCTTGAGTCTGTGTGTCAGACCAGGAAGGCTGGGCTCAGGGTCCCGGCTGATTTCAGAGAAGCAGCCTCTAGGCCTTTTCACCTCTTGTACGTCTCTTCAACCTTATATATTGCATTTCTGTGTTGTCTCTTAGGGTCTGAGTGAAGGCTGCAGTGGGGAGAGGTAAAAATTATTTAAACTGTCTCAAGAGTATGTGATCTAGGTGAGAAAACTGGGCAGGTACAAACATACCTTGTAATTAAGCCACAGCAGCGCAGTGTCCATGTGTGCCTGCTGAGGCCCACTCCAAGTGGAAGGATGCTCTACAAGTCAGCCCTCTCACTAACGCGGGGCCTCGCAGGAGGGAAATCGAATTGGGGCACATGGTTATCAGAAAACAGCACCAGCAGATCTGGGATTGGCACTTCAGGTGTGTGGCTGATTTTCCTAATTAACCAAAACTGTATCTCACCAGCCACAGCTCTGTGGAGATCTGTATGGGGACATGGGGAGGGTGGTCAGGGAATTGCGGTTGAAGTGTATCCTATTGGAGATACATAAATGGTTATCAATATTGAGGCTTTAAGGTGTGGGAGCAGGTGTTCAGTGGAGGGGTTTCAAGAGTAAGTGTGATCCAGGTCTAGTTTTTCAGAAAGAATTCAGGTATGTGAGGGGTTTCCTAGCCAAGGATGTAGCTTGATTTGGGTCATAAGTGATTGGGTATAAAGGTATCAGAACCATGTTGTGGTCTTAGTTTCTTTTGTTTTCACAATATTGCTGGACTCTAGTCTTCATTCTCCAGTACGCTCCTAGCCCTTTCCTAGACTAGGACTTCACAGTGCAGCTCTCTAGATGTTTTGTTGATACAGAATGCCTAAGAAAACTTGTTTTGGTATGAGATGAGATTGTCAGATTCCTTAAAAATCTGTGAGCCTGTGTGAGAGCTTACAAACCTGAGAATTCCTTCCATCCCCTCTTGCAGATATATCAAATATTTTTAATCTCATTCTTATAAGCATGAGTGAGGGATAGGTTTTGTCTCAAGTGAGGAGGAATTTGGACCTTTTTTTTAGAGGGAGCAGGCCATGTTCATTGTGGCAGATGTAGTTACGATGAATGTCTGCTTTATGTTGCTCCTTCATCCTTGCACGTTGCTCCAGCAGTACCAGAATCTTTGATATTTTTGGTATATAGTATATTTTAGAGGTTCCACGATCTCAGGAAGCAGGGGACATTTGTATTAGAACTGTCCTTTACTAATTAGCTTTTAAGAAACGATGTGATGTCTTGCAGATAGCCAGGAATCTCTTTTATTTGTATCAGGAGCTCAGTAAAATATTTCAATCCATCGTGTGAGACATGTTTAGTAATGAATTAAGAATATGGCATCTGATCTCGTTAGGTGGCACATTATCAGGGGCCCATCAGCCACAGGGATTGACTTCAGAGTTAGGTCCCTTCATCCTTGATTTAAACGATGACTGCATCTGTTCATTTTAGCCTCTGATTGACCAGGGCCACTCATGAAGTCAGAAATGAAATTAAATCCAAACTGAGAAAAGTTAGACATGGACTGCCGAGGTAGGGTAATATTTGATTACACAAATGCAGGAAATATAGATGGGGATTAAAAGCTAAATAGGTCAGGACTAGAAACAGTTCTGGATAAGTAGACATAAAATAGGAGTCTTGAGAAAAATAAAGGACCTTGGGGGTCTTGGCAGTGACTCAGCAGTAGAGTGTTGGTGCCAAAAAGTGTGACATGATTGATAAGGGCCAAGGATGCCAGGGCAAAACTGAGGAACAGTCTTGCTGGATTCTGAGTTTCTTAGGGCCAGTTAGTTTCTAGTTTGAGTTTTCATTCTGAGAAGAATATAGAGAATGCTGAATCAAGAAAAGAGCAATGAAAGCACATAGGCTGATCAGTCAGACCTGAGCAGAGGCTTGGGTTTGGGGCCCCAACATTGTCTAAGCAGCTCCGGCAGGGAGGGCGCCAAACGGTGGGGGCGGCCTTGTGGGGGAGGGTCTGTTCCAGCAGGTTCTCCTTTGGGTATGAGTGAGGGGAGGGAGTGGTCCTGGCACTGAACTTTCTGGGGTTTTTTGTGATAAGTCCATTAGAACTTAATTTCTCCGAACTCTCCTAATTCAGTAAAATCTCTAATGTCTTTTTTCTTTTTTTTAAAAAATGTGTTATTTATATATGAGAGGAGCAGATGACAAGAGACGTCTCAAATTAGATATTGGTCAAAAGAAGCAATTTCTAATTGCCTAGGGTCATTACAGCTTCAGCCTCATCTCTCATAACTTCTGCTTCACCCTCAAGAATGTAGAGCAGTCACTGATGTTCAGTGTCCTGAGCTACTTCACGATCGTCAAAGGTAGATAGTTTGCAGTAAAAGGTTGAGTTAGGGCCTTCTGGCTAACCTCCAGTTAATTATATTTTAGAAACCCCATTTTCTTTGAGCATTTTGGTTTATCAGAGTTTTACTGGATAGGGAGTAAAATGCGGATGAAGGGCACATTTGAAGGCTTTATTAGTGCTAATTGGCCATTCTTCATCTACACAGAAGGCAGAATTAGAGGAATAGGCTTAGTCTGCAAGAGAGATTAGGGCAGATAGAAGGATTAGGGCAGATGGTAAGGGCTACTCAGGCTGGAGGGCTGCAGTTTGGGAAGTGGGTGCGTCAGTCCCCGGGCGCAGGCCCTGGGCACGTTCTCAGTGCAGAAACCTCCGCTGTTCTCGGGCCTAGGATCTGCCTCCATTTCTCATCTTCCCCACCCTTCCTCCTCCTATCCCTTTTTGGGCAGCATTTCATAGGCCTCGTGACAGATCTTTCTGGCCCATGGGGAATACTGTTTTGGGGATACAGTATTTTGGAGATAACTGGGGAGTAGGAAAGAGAACAGTAAGAAGCAGGCATAAAGTGGCAAATGAACCAACTGGTAGTGATTATTAACTTGGTTATGTTTTTTAATAGAATATTTAGAAATTCCTCCTTTCAACAAGCAGTACACAGAATGCCAGCTTCGAGCAGGAGCTGGCTACATTCTTGAAGACTTCAATGAAGCCCAGGTAAGGCGTTCTTTTGTGTAGCTTCCCAGGGGAGGCAGTAATGCAAGTCCACTTGCTGGACCAAGAAACGGCTGGATAGAGTTGGTAGAGATTTTGGGAACTGAGACGCTGCCAAAATGTTGTTGCATAAAATAGAACTTTTACTATGTACAAGGAAGAGAAGTCAGAACCTTGGGTTACATTTAAGAGGATTGGTTCTGTTGCTGGGACAAAAGCAGATTAAAATTTGTGTTTAACGGAAATCTTTTTCACGGTACTGGCTAAATGCATGGGGTGTGGTTGTCCCTTGAGGACTTAGACCCCCAGAAAGCTGCAGGTGAGGCAGGGAGATGATCTAGGGAAGCTGCTTGGGTGAGAGAAGAGGCTTTGGGTAGGACAACGGACTCAGTCACGTTTTGGATAGTATCTGGAGGTGTTCAACTGTTTCCTGTGACTCATTAAGGAAGCTATTAAGCAGCTTTCCATAGTCATCACCAGACCCACTGGTTTTGTGCCTTTTCTTCCAGTGTAACACAGCCTACCAGTGTCTCCTAATTGCGGATCAGCATTGTCGAACCCGGAAATACTTCCTGTGCCTTGCCAGTGGGATTCCTTGTGTGTCTCATGTCTGGGTCCATGACAGCTGCCATGCCAACCAGCTCCAGAATTACCGCAATTACCTGCTGCCAGCTGGGTATAGCCTTGAGGAGCAAAGGATTCTGGATTGGTGAGTAGTTGAGCGCCTGTCTAGAACAGCAGACAGGAAGACAGCAAGCTTCCAGAGGGAAAGAATCTCAGTGGGAGAGTAAGTATTTCTAGAAGCTGGAACAGTCATGGGATACATGACAGAATTTGGGTTTGAGATTATTTTTGCAATTTAGTTTGTTCTCCTAGAGTTACGGACCTATGGTTAGGGACCTTTCTAAAAACGTGTGAGATTTTCATGTAGATTCAATATTCTCAACTTGTCAGGTGAGGGGACTAAGGTTTAAGCAAGACATTTAAAAATATAGACCCAGGAATGTGATTTGACTGATTTGGGGGCTCAGGATAAATCTGGAAATCAGAAGGGGCAGATTAGGAGGTCAGGATCCCAGAGAAGACACCTCATTCAAAGAAAGAGGGAAGGGGGTGATGCCCTCAGCAGTGCTTTTGAAAGCATTCAGATGTACCCGAGTCTCTCTGCAGAAAGGCTGTTGTTGGATATTATTTATCATGCTGTTTTTCTGACTCCTCCGTAGGCAACCCCGTGAAAACCCTTTCCAGAATCTGAAGGTACTTTTGGTATCAGACCAACAGCAGAATTTCCTGGAGCTCTGGTCCGAGATCCTCATGACTGGGGGGGCAGCCTCTGTGAAGCAGCACCATTCAAGTGCCCATAACAAAGGTACCTGGAAAGTGTGTGTGGTGTTACTGAGCCAAGGATGTCCGTAGCTCTTAGGCCTGGCGCTCTAAGTCTCAGGCCTGATAGAAACACACATAAGGTCAGTCTAAGAGAAGAAAAATGGTGCTTTCACAAGGTGAGCCACCATGAGTGAAGTAGTGGGCTGTCTGTGCTTCTCTCGGTGTCCGCTGGGTACTTGCTGAATAGAAGGCCAGCATATAGTGAGCACAGCTTTCCACTTTGCTTGTGATCAGTGGCACTGTGTTTGACTTGAAGGGCTTTAATTTGGGCAGAGTGGGATATACTGGTGAGAAGGCTTACCTGTCTTTTTACTGGAGGGCTAAATGGAGTCTCCTTTCCTCGTCCACCTTCCCCTGCAGATATTGCTTTAGGGGTGTTTGACGTGGTGGTGACGGACCCCTCGTGCCCAGCCTCTGTGCTGAAGTGTGCTGAAGCGTTGCAGCTGCCTGTGGTGTCACAAGAGTGGGTGATCCAGTGCCTCATTGTTGGGGAGAGGATTGGATTCAAGCAGCATCCAAAATATAAACACGATTATGTTTCTCATTAAGGATACTTGGTCTTACCGGTTTTATTCCCTGCTGTTGTGGCGATTGTGTTTTAACCAGGTTTTAAATGTGTCTTGTGTGTAACTGGATTCCTTGCATGGATCTTGTATATAGTTTTATTTGCTGGACTTTTATGATAAAATAAATGTTGAATCTCTTTGGTTGTAGTAACTGGGATTTCTTCATCCATTTCTTTGAGCTTAATCTCAGAACAAATAGCAAGACAAACACAGTAAGTTCTCTGCAGTTTTCAGTGGACTTGGTTGCTGTAGGACAGCGGGGCCAAGGAAAGTAAGACAGTGAATTTTTTATAGTTTTCTGTGGTATCACTGTCAGAAGATTAATCTGGGTTGTCTAAAATTCAGTACTTCGCAAAATCTGATTTTATAATAGGCCCAGATTATAGTTGTCCCAAAAGCTGAGTCGAATTGGGCACATATCTTAGTTTTCTGGCAGTGAAAAACAAATCTCTTTAGAGTTGAACTTACAGCTGACTTGTGGGTGCTATACTCTCAGAGCTAAAAAGGACCAGTTGTTGTGAATGGCTGGTGACTGTAAACTTGATGACTTGCTGCAAGGATAAACATGAGAAACAGTGATAACACTTGAAAATGTTAGCAGCTCTAGTCAGAGGTCAGAATTTTATTACTGTCACAGTCGGAAGCTGTTCCTTTTCTACTCCTAGCATCATCCCTGTTAAATGTCCTCTCATTCTCTAAATCAAGGCTTAAATCTCTAATACCTTCTTTTCCTCCTGCCAAATAGTAAATATTTTAGGCTTTGTGGGCCATTTGGTGTGTCACTACTACTCATCTTTGCTATGATGGCATGAGAGCAACCGTAGACAATAGGTAAGCAAATGAGTGTGGCTGTGTGCCAATAAAACTTTATTTACAAAAACAGGCTGGCCATAGTAATGCTAACCTCTGCTTCAGAGGCAGCAGTGGAAGGGTCATCTTTAGCTAACAATTACAGGGGATAGACGTCTATATGTGGTAGGATGGACAAGGGCCAGATTGAGTGAAGCCAGAATTATCTTTCAGTTTGGAGGCAGTTGTCCAATGCATATTTTATTTTGGCTCATACTGATATGAAGATTGATGGTTATCAGTGATGGCTGGGCATATTACTCCTGTGGTTCATCTAATAAGGGATAATCAGACCTGCATCTTTGAGTATTTGAAATCTTAAGTTTTTTGTTTTTTCCCCCATAAGGACCCTTTTCTCTTTGTTAAAAAGAAAATACATTCTTAACAGTCTGAAATAACTGGAAGTTACTGGTAGAATTCTTCAGTCACAGTTGAAGACCCTTAAGGATGGGAGACTCTCCATTTCAATTTCTGAAAGAGGAAAGGAGGTCTGTGGGCAAACCTAGCTTACCTGGTGTTTTTCTTGCTCAGTGGTAACATCCAGCATTCGACCTGTTTATAATTCCTTTCTCACATGAGCCATATAATGTTCTGAGCTGTGTAACTTACAGCTGTGTCTCTCGAAGCTTGAACAGTACTTAGGCATGTAGTAGGTAACCTCCAACAAATGTTCCCAACGTAACAGACCTTGCCTGGTCGGCGGTGGGCCGAAGCAACAAGTCCTCCGTGGTGAGTTGAGAACTCTGCGGGGGTGGGGCAGAGGCCCCTCCCACACAGGAACCAGGGGAAGGACTTGTACCCGTGGATGTTCAGTAATGGCTTCTGGAGAGAAGTCAGAGCTTTTCCAGTAGCTGCAGATGTACGGAGGCCGGCGAGAGAAAGGGGATGTTTGTTTTGAATCTTCTGTCACAATGCAGTGGGATTATTTCAGGTTGTGGACCAGAAATTCTCACATCCCGAAACTACAGAAAGAAAAAAAGAGCTGGATCAAAATATCATGCATTCCCGAGATTTTCTTCAAAAAAGTACGAATTGGGGCCACCTGTGATCTAGACAATCTCATTAAAACTCTTTTTGCTAAAATCACTTAGGAGGACTCTGCCTGACATTTCAGAGAGCAAAAGAAGAGTAAGTGCTTTTTTGAATGAGACAGACATTGGAGAAGCCACCTACGACTGAATCTATTAGATTTTTTTTAACACTATTAGATTTTTTAAAAGTTTAGAGTGTGAAGCAGTGGTTCCCTCCTTTCAGAAGCAAAAGCTCTGAGGGTCAAGGAGGCTGGGGGTAAGGGGCATTAAGGCTGAGCAGCTGGCTCATGTCAGAACTGGGAACTGAAGCCATGCTGCCTCCCAGCAGAGCAGTGCGCAACTTAGCCAAGAATTTAAAGTCCATCTCGGCGTCAGGAATTTAAGTATTTACTTAAACTTCTACTGGAAAATAATCTTCGCTGATGATCAGACACAGCCTTTTTCTTCTCCAAGCCTTGCTTTCTTTGTTTGGACTAGATGATGGCTAAAGTCTCCTTCCAACTCTGGAATTCTACAATTTGTTAAATAGCCACACACAATCCATTGAACGCCCTAGAGGCGGTTGTTCTTACCTGCCCAGAGTGCCACCAGCCTGGGTGTAATATTTGTTATAATCTAGTCGTAGGAGTAGCTGAGCCAAATCCGAGTTGATCTGATGATTGCGAACACTGGAGAGGATCTTGAATAGGAGGGACGACTGACGGCTAAAGCCCTGCAGAAAGGAGGACTCAGGCTGTGTCATTCCTCTTAGATCTGCCAGCTACCCATGTGGAGGGAAGGGGCAGAGGGGAAAGTCTCCCTGAAAATTCCACAGCACCAACTGGCCTTCCGACAGTCCCATTTCTCCTGACTCCAAAAATGACTTCTTTGTACCGAGTCCACAGAACACAGAATTTCCCATGAAAGTACTCTTATTCTCAGTAGGAATTTAGCAGCCAGCTTTTAATGAGTATATTCTGCTGTGTACTGGGCTGGCGAGAACCTGTGTTTTCAGATAACATAGACCTGCCTGTGTTACAGGCAGATAATTATAATCTCGGTGAAATAGGGGGTTCAGTTCAAGGAAGTTAGGAGGTTGGATGTTAGAAAGCAGGAACAAAGCCAGTGTGTATTTGCTGGCTTAGTAAACCATTTGGGGCTTAACTGCATTTGAACACCAAAGCAGCACATACTTACCTGCTTCAAAAACTGATAAAACATTTTTTACCTTTGTATCTTGTTATTTGTGTGTATGTGTACTGGGGAAAAGACCATGATCCCCCACGTGCAGAACCACCTGTGTCCCTTGGATGGGGCTGCACCCGGCCAGTGGCCAGGCTGACTCACCTTTACCAGGATGCTGAGCTGGGCAGCCCCACGTTCATCCAGTGGGCCCAGGTTCTGACTGACCAGTGAGCAGAAGCCGTGGCAGAGATCTAAGATTTCATTCAGGCAGTGAAACACCTACCCAGGAAACAGTTGGCATTAGGAGAAAAAGGAAGACACATCTGTGAAAGATTCGGGAAAGTAAGAGCTAACCTGTTCCCACCTTGTGGGCAAAGGCCCTGCACAAAACCTCCACCCGCGCCACAATAAACAGTCGTCGTCTCTCGGACCCACCAAGTGCGCCCACGCTGAGCTTCGCTTTCGGTGCTGCTCCCTGTGCCTGGGGCACTTTCCTTGTACCTGTCCCCGCGGTGCCCCCTTCCCCACTGGAGCCTTGAGCAACCCCTTGCCTCCCTCTCTGTATTGTGTGTACTGTTCACTTGGCATTTGTTCAGGCCCTGTGTGGTGGTAATGATCTGTGATGTATGTAAGTCCTGTTTCTCCAACTAGATTGTGAGCTCCTTAAGGGCAGAGCCATGACTTATACCTCTTTGTATCCCCAGTGCCTTGCATACAGTAAGCACTCAATAAATATTTGTTGATGAGCACCTGCTCCGATACTCTGCTTTTCCGCAAGGACGCTCATACCGCGTAAGGACAGTCTCCCTGTCACAGGGGTTCTCGGTGTTTCCAACTCACAGAACCCTCCAGAGTGGCATCTATCTATAGAGCTCACTCTCCTTTAGAAATGGCCCCAAATGCCAGAACAAAAGAGTGTGACTGAGGAGTAACGATTAGCTCCTGTCAGAGATAAGGCATAACTATGCTATCAGAAAGTACTAGGAAAACAACAAAACAAAACACTACCAGGGGTCCTTTTAATCATTTTGCCTTTTTTATCCTTGAACTGGAATCAGTTTGTGCGCTAAGACTGGTGCCAACTGGAGCCTGGGTTCTACTAATGTAAGTGCTCTGGGGCCTAGATTTCTTTTTAAAAGCTCCCAGATGATTCTCATGTGGAGCCAAGGTTGAGAATAACCTCCCTAAAGGAGATATACGATATATGTATGTACACAGGCACACAGACACATACATAGGAGACACGACACTAGCTATCTGAAAACAAGTTCCAAACTGGTCCATCCTGATCCGAAAGATTGCTAAGAAAGTAAACTATGTGCTTTCCATTAGTCTTTCTATGGTATCATAAAAGCTTTTTAAAAATTTCTTTAAATTCTTCTTTCTTGGGACTTCCCTGGCAGGCCAGTGGTTAGGACTTTGCACTTCCACCACAGTGGGGGCACAGGTTTGATCTCTGGTTGGGGAACTAAGATCCCACATGCCACAAGAAACAAAAATCCTTCCTTCTGAGGGGTAAGCATATATTATCTATAGCTGCTCACCAGGTCCTATGGTATAATATTTCAGAAATTCAAAGACATTTTAAGTTCCTTTTTAGTATTCCGTTAGTTTTTGTCCATTGTAGATTGTTAAAAATGTTTAAAGACAGACCGAATAGCTGCTGAACGATAGTTCCCCCTATCCTGGCGAAGTCAGAGTGTCTAAGTGATCAGTCAGGCTAGAAGCAGTCTGAGGAAGCAGCCAGCTCTACTTACAGGTTTCAACAAGATAAAGGACTGGGCCAGCAGATTGCTCAGGAAGTGGTCGTGAGCCAATCGGATGCTTTCAAAGTCTCGGGTTGAATTGATTTGATGAAGCAGCTGTGAGAACTGAGACTCCAGCACATCTACCTTGAGACAGTTACACAAATCATTTTAGTACCTTGCTCAGTCTAGGGACTCAAGGACATTAAGGTGCCTGAGCGATGAAATGGAAATCCTTTGTCCCTACCAACCTCCAGTGTCTTGGCAGATCCCTCCTATCGCTCATTCCTTCCACTGATTGACTTGGTTAAGTCCTGATCCCAGAAGTTACAGCAAACTAGGTTCCATGGGCATGTACAGCATGACTGCTGAGTGGATGAAGGAGAAGGAGGACTCAAGGTCCTTATTTCTACTTTCCTCTAAAATGCTGCCCAAGAAACAGACCTAGTGATATAATCCATGGATTTTCAGACTCCAGTTTTTCACCAACTGCAGGATTCTTCAGTGACTCCTGCCAACCTGGGTTTTTTCCTTACCCCTTCCTTCTCCCGCCACACAGACCTGGAGGTAGTACTGCAGGTTATCCACTAAGAATGCCATGCGGTTTCTGAGGCGCCACTTGACTGCATCGCTCTGGTTGGACTTGAGGTGCTTGCGCTGCATCTGTAGGGCCCAGCAGTGCTGCAGCTCAGCTTGCACCCGGCGCACGCTCAGCAAGTACTTGAAAACAACATTGTACCTGGACAGGGACACCAGACCATTCAAGATAAAACGTCACCCCCCCCACCTCCGCCCACGACAGACCCTAGGACTGTGTGCCACCCACCTGTCCCCTAAAAGGCAGGAAGGACATCAGAATGGCTAGAAATGTGAACAGGTAAGCTGGTTTATTTCTATGATGGAAAATTGCACAGCCATCATGAAAAAAACTTTAGCTGTACAATATTACAAAATGACTCCAAGTGATGTGATCGTGAATAAAAAAGGGAAACTGCAAAGACTACATATAGCCTGATATCTTTTTGGTAATGCTTAAAACAACTAAGTAGAAAAAAGAATACTCTGGGGGAACATATTTAGATGTTATAAAAATGGGATTTAGGATAGTGGTCACTTAGGGCTGAGGGAGGCAAGGGAGCAGGGCTGAGAAGGTTCACACAGGTAGGTAGACATTAGGGTCTAGAAGTGGTTTTATGGTGTGTGTATAAGAAGGAGGGCAGGAGGGCCTTGCATGGACCAATAAGAACATGTTGGGAACCAAGGATTTTGGTTACTGTGATTCTCTCTCCCTGAAGACCAGAGAGAAAATTAAGGGCTCCCTGGGGAGGGGGGAATAAATTAGGAGGTTAGGATTAACAGATACTCACTACTGTATATAAAATAGACAACAAGGTCCTCCTGTATAGTACAGGAGACTACATTCAGTATCTTAAAAACCTATACTGGGAAAGTATGAAAAATATGAATCACTGCTGTACATTTGCAACTAACACAACATTGTAAACCAACCATACTTCAGTTGAAAAAAAAACAAGGCCTCCCCTCACTGAGCTCAAAGTAGCTGCCTGATGTTGAGTCCTGTATTGAGAAGACGCATGGGAAGAGCAGCCAGTTCCTGGTGGAAACAGGCTTATTTACCTATTCTTAGGGAGGCTTGCGTAAGGACCTGATTCCATCTGGCTTTAAAAAAAGTTTATTTCTAATGGAACAATGTACTGAAAATAGTACATACACCTTGTTTGGATTCTGATTTGAACAAATCCAACCATAGATATCTTTTAGGTAATACGGGAAACTTCAATATGGAATATTGTTACTTTTACTGGGTGTAATAATGGCATTGTAGTTGTGTTTAAAAATGTTCCTTTTTCGAATTGCTTAGTGGTGGAGTGAAATGACTGGGATCTGCTTTAGGAGGCTCTGGCCAGAAAGAGGCAATGAACCCAACAGCATGACATGGCTGGTTACTGGAGACGGACGCTGTGTCCCTGGGAGTTGGTTACAGTCCATACTTTTGTTTACATTTGGGAATTTTCATAATAAAATGTTTAAGAAATACTTCTGAGCTTGGTTTCTTCAAGGGTGTTAGGAGCCTATGAAGTGAGGAGAAGAGTGGACTGGGACCTACAGATGCTCTCAGAGTCCGGGCAGCTCACTTAGGTGGGCTGTGGCTCTGTCTTCTCCCTGAACCAGCTCTGTCTTTGCAGTGTATGTCTATAGTGTCTCATACCCTAGGCTGCTCTGCCCCCAAAAGTTGAGGCTTGTGTACAGGGATGGGGAGGAGAGGCCACATACTGACAGCCTGTAAATTGCTCCTTGTGTGCGTGCTCAGTCATGTCTGACTCTTTGTGACCCTGTGGGCTGTTGCCTGCCAGGCTCCTCCGTTCATGGGATTTCCCTGGCAAGAATACCAGAGTGGGCTGCCATTTCCTCATCCAGGGGATCTTCCCAACCCAGGATTGAACCCATGTCTCCTGCTTTGGCAGGTGAATTCTTTTATCACTGCACTACCTGGGAAGCCCAAATTGCTCCTTTGCAATTGAAAAAAAAAAGGTTTTAAGGGTTTGACCCTCCCAGTCATTGCAGCATTCACTGCCGTCTCACACGCACAGCTTCACTTACTAGTGTTGTCTCTGGCCCCTGAAGGCATCCGAGTTCGCAGCCTCTGATTTACAGACTGTTCTGTAAATCAGAAGAGTCTTCTACTCCTGATACTTTCTTCCGTGGAAGTAAGTTGGATAATCATTACCTATGAGAAACTCAGAAATACTCACTTTTCCAGGACAGCAGGGGTGAAGAGAATGTGTAGTGGCCACTGCACTTTGTAGGAAAGACCCAGGGCCGCCCAGCCGGATGCAGGGGCTTCTCGCGGAGAAGTTTCCCGAGAAGGCCCTTCTCTTGCCTGAGTAGCATCTGTTAAGAACAGAGAAGATGACTTTGCTCATCTAGAACCAGGGTTTCAACAAGGTGAGAACAGTCATGAGATGAGCGTTCACTTGAGCCGACAGTGTGAGAAGCAGAAAGGGGACACAAAAGGACTTGGAGGCAAGGAGACGCCCGTGCGGGGTTCTCGCAGATCTGTCAGAGGTTATTTTTTCAGCCGCAAAGAATGGCGGCTATAAATAAACAGACCATTCCAGCAGCATGACGAAAACAAAACCTTGGCCTGGCTGTCTCTTAGCATCTCTTGACCTCCCTTTTGTGTAAAATTAGGGCGCTGGTTTAGGTGATTTCTGAGGTACAAACTTATATGGTTTCTGCAGAAGTAGATGGAAGCAGAAGAGACAGCAACCAGCAGCAGCAGAGAAGACACGTGAAAGCAAGGCAGACCTTTGTGCTCCTTGCCGTGATACTCGATCGTCAGGTGCAGCAGAGGGAGCAGGTTGTCGTCATCCAGCAGCACCTTGTGCGCTGACTGCTGGAAGGCCACGTTCACGTCTGCGGAGGAGGACACACGGGCCGAGTGGAGGCCTGGCTCTGCCACACATCCCAGCTCCTCTGGCTTTTCACCTCTCCCCAGCCCGCCCATCTCCAACAGCAGTTGCTTTTGCCTGACTAGCAAGCATTCCTTCTCGCTAATAAGAGCATCCTGGTTTTCCCTGGAGAATCACCCCGGCCCAGAACAATCCATGTAGTTCCACCAGGGGCTGGTGACCCAGGAGTGATCTACCTTGTTACATTATATTGTTTAGGGATATGAATATGACCCAATCCAGAGGTTCTATTCAGATTCTGAAAGAGGGCAGCTCTTTTCTTTTTTTTTTAGATAAATGGAGTCAGTAAGATGTGAACTTGGTTACAGGCCATCTTGCTACCATACAGGAGGCCTGCTCAGAAGAAAAGGCAGAGGCGAAAGATGGAATGACACCAAGCCCTGAAGGCGTCAGGTGAGCCTTGGAGCAAACTGCCTAGAGCCATCATACCTGTGGCCTTTTCAATTATCTTTTTCCCTTTGCTTAAGTGAATTTGAATTGGAAGTGGATGGGATTTGAATTTAGTTTTCTGACATCTGCAACCTAGAAAGTCCTATGTAAGTACAGTGGACATCTACTGTTTCATAGAGCTAGAAAAATGGTAACTATTTTCTCTCCTACCTCTCCCACACCTTTGTTGACACTCCGCCTTACCTAACTCTCATGTAGTTCGGATGGGAATGGTTATCCTTCCTGTTAGTCAAGGGTGAACACTTAATTGAAGTAGGCATTTTCTTTGGCTGCACCGTGAGCCATGTGGGATTTTAGTTCCCCAGGGATCAAACCAGTAAGCCCTGCAGTGGAAGCTTGGAATCCTAACCACTGGACCGCAGGGAAGTCCCCAAATAAACAGCTCTTCATGTCTGACCTCTTTGATACAGGGACAGGTATACAATCTAGTTGGACTAATCAAAACCCCTTCCCTGGAATCCTTTAACCTGCTACCAGAGAGACCAGGGTTGACTCCCCCAGCAGATGCTGTGAGGTATGTTCCTGGGAGCTGCTGGTGGCCATGTGGCCAAATGGGACTGGACGGCCACCAAAGAACACACAAGAGGCACAGACGATCCTAGCAGTGAGAGAATCCTAGCAGTGAGAGGGTCCCAGCAGTGAGAGGACCCTAGCAGTGAGAGGACCCTAGCAGTGAGAGGACCCTAGCAGTCCCTGGTTCTTAGGCCCAGCTACATCCCCATGGGCTTCCCCATTGGCCTGGCAGTAAAGAATGTGCCTTTCAATGCAGGAGATGCTGGTTTGAGCCCTGGGTCAGATAGATCCCCTGGAGAAGGAAATGGCAACCCACTCCAGTATTCCTGCCTGGAAAATCCCTTGGACAGAGGAACCTGGTGGGCTACAGTTCATGGAGTCTCAAAAGAGACATGACTTAGCAATTAAAACAACAAATATCCCTATCCCACTGGAGTTACAGATACAGTAGCAAATAAATTCCCCCCTTCTACTGAGGTGGTTTTCCATCATTGACAACCTATAGAGTTCTAATACAACAAGGGGCAATAAGTCCCAATATGGAGACTTCCCGGGTGGTTCAGTGGTTAAGACTGTGCATTCCCAGTGAAGGGACCAAGGGGTTCAATCAGTCCTTGGTCAGGGAACTAAGTTTCAGCATGCTGCATGGCTCAGCCAAAACAAAACAAAACGTCCTAATATATCCCTTAAGAGAGATATGGCTACAGGGACTTCCCCAGTGGCCCAGTGGTTAAGACTTTATCTTCCAATGCAGGGGATGCAGGTTTGATCCCCAGTCAGGGAGCTCAGATCCCATATGCCTCCTGGCCAAAAAACTAAAACGTAAACAGAAGCAATATTGTCACAAATTCAATACAGACTTAACGAAATATATGGCTATAATCTGATGAGATAAACAACTCGTTTGAAGGCTTCTACTACCTCTTCCAGGAAGAGTCACAAGCTGAGGCTGTTCCCAGTGACAACACTGTGAGCATACCTGAGCAGCCTTCTGTCTTTGGAAACACTCTAACTAACCAGGCTACTTTAAATGTGGACCAGGTCTAAATGGTTCAGCAGCAGGCCAAGCCATCCCTACAGCCCTGGGACTTCAGTAAGCTGGTTAATTCTCAGGCCCCAGGGTGATTACCATGTTCAGTTACTGCAGTGGGTGGTGTTTTTAACATGTGTTGGGCTGTATCAATGAAGGCCTGAAACAGTTCTCCACGTCCCAGAAGGTAAAAGTCTTTAATGATCTGCAGAAAGAATTTCAATTTTTAATTCAGTAAACCAGCAAGGCCAGGAGCTCTTCACTATCCTAAGAGATTTAGGCATATAATTTCATCTGTTTCAGTCCAGCTTACAAAAGGAAATAGGGTTTTGGCATTTTAAAGGAGCATACTTGGTAATGGGTGACTGGCATGTCTTTGATATTATTTATTCAACAAAAACACAATTATGCCAGAAGAAAGTAAACAGCCAAAGCTTTGTGCTAGAGTAAATCTGTAGTGTTAGATGGAGTTTGCCCACCTGGATGAGGACATAAAAAGCCACTCTAGAAGTCGGGATAGGCAACCAGCGCCCTCAGGAGAGGCTGGAGAGTAAAGGCATTGTCCACCAGCATCATTTTAAGAGGTAAAAGAAGAGGTAAGCTATTACCTTCAGCTGACCCAGTAAATCTGACTCTTCCACCATCAGCTTCCAGAGATGCTGTGAGAAGGACCAACAATACAGGGTCAAAGGTTCATTACAAAGAACGGTTCTGTGAAAATCCAGCAATGTATTGAAAAAGGTATACATGACCACACTGGGTTAATCCCAGGAATAAATGTTTAAAAGGTAAGAAAATACGAGATGGAAATACTCTGGAATTAGACAGTGGTGATGGTTGTACAACACTGTGAACATTAAAAAAAAAAAGTGAACCTGCCTATTTTTAAATGGCTCAAATGTTTAACTTTGATGTGTGTTTTCAATCTCAAAAAAATTTAATATGAATATAACTTATTAAAGTTAATAACTTTAATAACTATATTAAAGATTAAAAAAGAAAAACCATGATTGCCTCAATAGATGCAGAAAAAGCATCTGATAAAACATCTGTTAATGATTCTAGAAAGCAAAGATTAGAAGGAAATCTTTTTATTCTGATAAAGGGTATATACCAAAATCCCACAGCAAACAACCTATTTCACAGCAAAACATTAGAAGAAATTCCTTTAAAGTCATTCAACATTGTACTAAAGACTTGCCAATATGGGGAAAAAAAATAATAATTGCAAAGGAAGAAACAAAACTGTTACTATTGTCAGATAATATCACTACCTGCACAGAAAGTCCAAGAGAACTGACATAAACTATTAGAACTAGCAAGAGAATTTGGCAAGCTTGATGATGAATATAAAAAAATCCACTACATAGCCATTACCGCATCAAAGGATCCTGACTAGGATTTGCCCAGTGAAGTGATCGGTGTTGATTCAGTGTGCCTGGAATCTCTACCTGGGTGTTCCTACTCTCTGCCCTCTCTCAGGAATTGACACAGACTAGGAACTGGCCTTTGGCCCTTCTCCAATACACGATGCTAGACAAAACAGCTGACCTCCCCAGGGGAATGTAAGCACACAGGTCAAAATAATTAGGCATGGGAGGTGTAAAAGAGGTTCAACAGACTAGATATACACGGCCTTCCCAGGTGGCTCAGTTGTAAAGAATCTGCCTGCTAATGCAGAAGACGTGGCTTCAATCCCCGGGTCAGGAGATCCCTTGAACAAAGAAATGGCAACCCACTCCAATATTCTTGCCTGGAGAGTCCCATGGACAGAGGAGACTGGTGGGCTACAGTTCAGAGGGTCACAAAGAGCTGGACACGACTGAGCGACTAAACAGCAGCAGCAGGTAACACTGGGGAAGTTTCAGAACTGCCTCAGGGGGTAGCATAGTTAGCCGCCCAGATCTCCCCAGTAAGACCGAGACATTCCGTACGCCAGCTGTTCAGAGTACTATCTGTTACTGGTGCTTTTGGCTAAAGGGAGCTACTGTGCCCATGGTTCCCTCCTGAGGAACCAATTTCTGATAGATGTGGAGGTACAATGGCCTAGCCCTCTAGTCTCAATTTGGGACATCTCTGGAAGGGCCACTCTAGCTTCAGAACTCTCCATAAGACTGGCCAAGGCTTCTGCTGCCACTGCATCACAGTTTATTTGCTCTGGAATCCTAACCACTAGGTCTCCAGCAACCCTCCTCTTGCTTTTCCCCCAAATTTAAAATACTCTTTATAAATATGTTTAAGAGGCAAGGATAACAGGAATATAAATAAAAATAAATCATAAAAAGAACCAAGATGTTGGATCAACTGAATATCCATACACAAAAATTTAAAACTTGATCTATACCTTGTACCACATACAAAATTAATTAGAAATGATTATGAACCTAATTGAAACTAAAAACTATAAGTTTTCTAAAAGAAAATAGAAAATTTTTGTGACACTGGGTTATGCAAAGTTTTCTCAGTCACACCACCAGAAGCATGAACCACAAAATACACAGAAATTGATAAACTAGACTTAATCAAAATCAACACCTTTTGCTCTTTGAAAGACTCTGTTAAGAAAATGAAAAGACAAGTCACAGGGAAAAAATATTTGTAAGTCACGTATCTGATAAAGGACTTACAAATCCAAAATGACTCAAAACTCAATAGTAAAAAAGTAAAGTTTTTCCAATAAAAAATGGAAAAAAGGTTTGGAGACTTCCAAGAAAATATATGGATGACAAATAGAGAAATGAAAAAAATTTCAGGCTTCCAGTTCAAGATGGTGGAGTAGAAGGATGGGAGCTCATCTCCTGCGAGAGCACCAAAACTGCACCTAGCTGTTGAACAGCGATCCACAGGAGGATGCTGGAGCCCACCAGGAAAAGATACCCCACGTCCAAAGACAAGCCGCAGAGAGACAGTAGGAGGGGCACAGTCACG
This sequence comes from Capra hircus, assembly GCF_001704415.2. Taxonomy (NCBI): domain Eukaryota; kingdom Metazoa; phylum Chordata; class Mammalia; order Artiodactyla; family Bovidae; genus Capra; species Capra hircus. Next base: position 54,659,734 of record NC_030828.1, on the reverse strand, counting down.
ATAAAATCAAACCCCACATCCACTGGGTAGCTGACCCACAAACTGGAGAACAGTGGTATCAAAGAAGTTCTCCCACTGTTGTGAAGTTTATGACGTCAGGCTTCCCAGCCTGGGGATCCAACAAAGGGACTGGGAATCCCCAGGGAATCTGGCCTTGAGGGCCAGGGGGATTTGATTATAGAACTTCCAAAGGACTAGGGGAAACAGACTCCAGTCGTGGAGGGCCTCCTGTGCAGGGTCAGCCGGCAGGGCCTCACCACAGGGACAGGGGCACTGGAAGGTCCCCCTGGGCGAAAATACTCTCGGAGCTCGCCATTGCCCCTACCATAGCGCCTGCAGACCCCAGGGCAGGGCCGCCTCGGGCCACACAACTACCAGGGTACCAGGGAGGGGGTGCGGCCCAGTCAGTCAGCACACAGCTGGGTCAGAGCTTTGCTGAGTGAGGCCCAGCCAACCAGAGCAAGACCCAGGTTTCCCCACCACCAGTCCCTCCCATCAGGAAGACTGTAGAAGCCATTTAGTCTCCTCCGTCAGAGGGCAGACAGAAGAAGCAAGCAGCAGCACAGTCTCACAGTGGCTAAAACAAAAACCACATTACAGAAAGTTAATCACGATGAAAAAACGGAAAGTTACGTCCCAGATGAAGGGACAAGATAAAACCCCAGAAAAACAGCTAGATGAAACGGAGCTAGGCAACCTTCCAGAAAAATGATTCAGAATAATGACAGGGAAGATGATCAAGGATCTCGGAAAAAGAATGGAGGCAAAGACTGAGAAAGATGAAAGAAATGTTTACTAAAGACCTAGAATAACTAAAGAAAAAACAAACATGAATAATACACTCGAAGGAATCAACAGCAGAATAACTGAGGCAGAAGAATGAACAAATGACCTGGAGGGCAGAATAGTGGCAATCACTGCTGCAGAACAGAATATAGAAAAAAGGATGAAAAGAAATGAAGACAGCCTAAGAGACCTCTGGGACAACATTAAACACAACAGTATTTGCATTATACAGGTCCCAGAATGAGAAGAGAGAGAAAGGACAGAGGAAAATACTTGAAGAAATAATAGCTGAAAACTTCCCTAACATGGGAAAGGAAATAGTCAACTACGTCCAGGAAGCAGAGTCCCAGGCAGGATAAAACCAAGAAGGAACACACCAAACACACATAGTAATCAAACTGACAAAAATTAAAGATAGAGATAACATAAAAACAACAAGGGGAATGCCAACATAAAAGGGAACTCCCATCAGGCTGCCAGCTGATTTCTCAACAGAAACTCCAAGCCAGAAGGGAATGCCATGACATATTTAAAGTGATGAGGGGGGGCATCCCTTGGGGTTCAGCTGGTAAAGAATCTGCCTGCAGTGCGGGAGACCTGGGTTCAATCCCTGGGTTGGGAAGATCCCCTGGAGAAGGGAAAGGCTAGCCACTCCAGAATTCTGGCCTGGAGAATTGGGTCACAAAGAGTCAGACGCGACTGAGTGACTTTCACTTTAACTATGATAAAATGATTTAAAAAAATAAAAAATAAAGTGATGAAGGGGGAAAACGTACAATCAAGAATACTCTACCCAGCAAGACTCTCCTTCAGATTTGATGGAGAAATCAAAGGCTTTCCAGACAAGCAAAAGTTAAGAGAATTCAGCACCACCAAACCAGTTTTACAACACATGCTAAAAGAACTATAGGCAAGAAACACAAGAAAAGGAAAAGACCTACAGAAAATAAACCCCGAACAATTAAGAAAATGGTAATAGGATCATAGTGAAGTCGCTCAGTCGTATCCGACTCTTTGCAACCCCATGGACTGTATAGCCTACCAGGCTCCTCTGTCCATGGGATTTTCCAGGGAAGAATACTGGAGTGGGTTGCCATTTCCTTCTCCAGGAGATCTTCCTGACCCAGGGATTGAACCTGGGTTTCCTGCATTGTAGGCAGATGCTTTAGGATCATACATACTGATAATTACCTTAAATGTAAATGGATTAAACGCACCAGAGACACAGACTGGTTGGGTGGATGAAAACATGTATGTCTGCACTTCTACTTACTGCATCACCCTGCTTGACCCCCACAGGTTGTATATAATTATTTTATATTGTTAAATTAATCATGTTTTCATTATGGCTTGAAATTGTAATTATCTTTTATTTTTTCTATGGCTATTGATTGTGAAAATCAATAAACATTTTTACTATGGTGACATCGAAAAACCAAGAAAGTTCCAGAAAAACATCTCCATTATTGACTACACCAAAGCCTTTGACTGTGTGGATCACAACAAACTGTGGAAAATTCTTCAACAGATGGGAATACCAGACCACCCGACCTGCCTCCTGAGAAATCTGTATGCAGGTCAAGAAGCAACACTTAGAACTGGACGTGGAACAACAGACTGGTTCCAAATAGGAAAAGGAGTATGTCAAGGCTGTGTATTGTCACCATGCTTATTTAACTTATATGCAGAGTACATCATGAGAAATGCTGGGCTGGATGAAGCGTAAGCTGGAATCAAGATTGCTGGGAGAAATATCAATAATCTCAGACATGCAGATGACGCCACCCTTATGACAGAAAGCGAAGAAGAACTAAAAAAGCCTCTTGATGAAAGTGAAAGAGGAGAGTGGAAAAGCTGGCTTAAAACTCAACATTCAGAAACCTAAGATCATGGCATCCAGTCCCATCACTTCATGGCAAATAGATGGGAAACAATGGAAACAGTGAGAGACTTTATTTTGCGGGGCTCCAAAATCACTGCAGATGGTGACTGCAGCCATGAAATTAAAAGACAGTTGCTGCTTGGAAGGAAAGCTATGACCAACCTAGACAGCATATTAAAAAGCAGAGACATTACTCTGCCAACAAAGGTCTGTCAAAGGTCTGTCTAGTCAAAGCTATGGTTTTTCCAGTAGTCATGCATGGATGTGAGAGTTGGACTATAAAGAAAGCTGAGCACCAAAGAATTGATGCTTTTGAACTGTAGTGTTGGAGAGGACTCTTGAGAGTCTCTTGGACTGCAAGGAGATCCAACCATTCCATCCTAAAGGAAACCAGTCCTGAATATTCATTGGAAGGACTGATGCTGAAGCTGAAACTCCAAAACTTTGGCCACTTGATGTGAAGAACTGACTCATTGGAAAAGACCCTGATGCTGGGAAAGATTGAAGGTGGGAAGAGAAGGGGATGACAGAGGATGAGATGGTTGCATGGCATCACCAAGTCTATGGACATGAATTTGAGTAAACTCCGGGAGTTGGCAATGGACAGGGAGGCCTGGTGTGCTGCAGTTCATGGGGTTGCAAAGAGTTGGACACAACTGAGTGACTGAACTGAACTGAACTGTTACTCACTTAATACCATTGTATCATGATTGGTAAGAGAAAAATAATAGAACTCTATATCACCAAAACTAGGATCTAATAGAAAAACCTATAATCACTTTTTAAAATCCAGATGCATATCAGAATTATCTTGGAATTTTTGGAAAAAAATTTTTTTTTCTCCAGAGGTCTAGATAGATTTCTAATGAGCAGTCATGTTTAAAAACAAGTGATGATCTTTTACTTTTATCTAGTTGGTTTCACTTTTTATATTTCATACTCAGTGCTCTCATTTCATTCAGTTTATGTACTTAAATTTCTCCATCTCTTTTTTTTTATGTTCTTTCTCAAGCCTTCATCAAGTGTAGTAGAAGCTTTTGTGTACATATATATAAATATGTATGATATATATATATTTTAGAAAACTTATGAATTTTTGCCTAACTAAAAAAATTATGACATTTTGATTCTACTTGACTTAGTATGAATAGAATGCCAGATTTCTAATTAAAAATCAGATTGCAACAAGCAAAAAAGGTTCACTGTATAGCACTGGGACTATAGTCAGTATGTTGTAATTACCTATGGTAGAAAATAATTTCCCAAATACTACATGAATACGTGTGTATTTGTGTAACTGAATAACCTTGCTGTGCACCTGAAATACTGTCAACTCTACCCCAATAAAATACATATATTAAAAATAAAAGGGCCATGTATAACAGACCTACAGCTGGTGTCACACTCAAATGGAGAAAGTCACAAGATAAGGATGCCCACTGACCACTTTTATTTAACATAATTTTGGAAGTCCTAGCTACAGCAATCAAAGAAGAAAAAAAGTAAAGGGAATCCAAATTAGAAAAGAAGTTAAACTGCCACTGTTTGCAGATGACATTACACTATACACTGAAGATCCTAAAGATGTTACCAGAAAACTACTAGAGCTCATAAATGAATTTGGTGAAGTTGCAGGTAACAAAATCAAACACAGAAGTCAGTTGCATTTCTATACGCTAACAACAAACGATTAAAAAAAAAATTCAAGAAGCAATTCCATTTATCACTGCATCAAAAAAGAATAAAATACATAGGAACAAACTTACCTAAGGAGACAAAAGACATGTATTCCTCTTTTGCTATAAGATGCTGATGAAAGAAATCAAAGAAGACATAAACAGATGGAAAGATATACCATGTTTGTGAATCGGAAGAATCAATATTGTCAAAATGACTCTACTACCCAAGGTAATCTACAGATTCAATGTAATCCCTTTCAAATTACCAATGGTATTTTTCACAGAACTAGAACAAAAAATTTTCAAAACTTATATGGAGACACAAAATAGCCAAATATACCCCAAACAGCCAAAACAATTTTGATAAAACCAGAGCTGTAGGAATCAGGCTCCTTGACTTCACACTATACTACAAAGCTACAGTCATCAAAACAGAATGGTAGTGGCACAAAAATAGAAATACAGATCCATAGAACAGATAGAAAACCCCGAAATAAGCCCATGCACCTATAGGCAGTTAATCTATGACAAAGGAGGCAAGACCACGCAATGCTGGAAAGACAGTCTCTTCAGCAAATGGTGCTGGGAAAACTGGACAGCCACATGTTAAAAAAAAAGAAGTTAGACCATTCCTTAATTCCATACATAAGAATAAGCTCAAAATGAATTAAAGACCTAAATGTTAGACTGGACACTATCAAACTCTTACAAGAAAACATATGCAGAACACTCTCTGACATAAATCACAGCAACATCTTTTTTAATCTATCTCCCAGAATTGTGGAAATAAAAGCAAAAAGAAACAAAATGGGACCTACTTAAACTCAAAAAGCGTTTGCACAGCGAAGGAAACAAAAAACAAAAGACAACCCACAGACTGGGAAAAATATTTTTCAAATGATATGACTGATAAAGGATTAGTCTCCAAAATTTCCAAACAGCTTATGACACTTAATAGAATAAAAACAACCCACTCAAAAAATGGGCAGAAGACCAGAAGAGACATCGCGAAGAGGACACACAGGTGGTCAACAGGTCCAGCATGATGAGTTATTAGAGAGACGCAAACCAAAACTATAATTAGATATGACCTCACACCAGTCAGGATGGCAATCCTCAAAAAATCCACAAACAATGAACATTGGAGAGGGAGTAGAGAGACGGGAACGCTCCTGCACTGTTGGTGGGAATGCAAGTCGGTACAGCCACTATGGAGAACAGTATGGCAGTTCCTTAGAACACCAAGAAGAGAGTTGCCATATGACTGTGCAATCCCACTCCTGGGCATATATCCAGAGAAAAGCATGGCCCCCAGAATACACGCACCCCAGTGTTCACTGTGGCACTGTTTACAATAGACAAGACATGGAAGCAACCTAGATGTCTGTCGGCAGGAATGGATACAGATGTGGCACACACACACACGGGACGATTACTCAGCCGTTAAGAAGAGTGAGGTGAGGCCATCCAAAGCAGCATGGATGGGCCCAGAGTGTGTCACACTGAGTGCAGGAGGTCAGAGAAGGAGAAACGCCATATGATATCCATCATATGTGGAGTCTAAAAAGAAATGATACAAATGAACTTACCTACAGAACACCCTCTTTCAAACAAATCACCCTCTTCCAACAACACAAGAGAAGACTCTACACGTGGACATCACCAGATGGTCAATACAGAAATCAGACTGATTATATTCTTTGCAGCCAAAGATGGAGAAGCTCTATACAGTCAGCAAAAACAAGACCAGGACCTGACTGTGGCTCAGATCATGAACTCCTTATTGCCAAATTCAGACTTACATTGAAGAAAGTAGGGAAAAAACCACTAGACCATTCAAATATGACCTAAATCAAATCCCTTACAATTATACAGTAGAAGTGAGAAATAGATTTAAGGGATTAGATCTGATAGACAAAGTGCCTGAAGAACCATGGACGGAGGTTTGTGACATTGTACAGGAGGCAGTGATCAAGGCCATCCCCAAGAAAGAGAAATGCAAAAAGAAAAGTGGTTGTCTGAGGAGGCCTTACAAATAGCTGAGAAAAGAAGAGAAGCTAAAGGCAAAGGAGAAAAGGAAAGATATACCCATTTGAATCTAGAGTTCCAAAGAACAGCAAGAAGAGATAAGAAAGCATTCCTCAGTGATCAATGCAAAGAAACAGGAAAACAATAGAATGGGAAAGACCAGAGATCTCTTCAAGAAAATTAGAGATACCAAGGGAACATTTCATGCAAAGATGGGCACAATAAAGGACAGAAATGGTATAGACCTAACAGAAGACGATATTAAGAAGAGGTGGCAAGAATACACAGAAGAACTATACTAAAAAGATCTTCATGACCCAGATAATCATGATGGTGTGATCACTCACCTACAGCCAGACATCCTAGAATGCGAAGTCAAGTGGGCCTTAGGAAGCATCACTACAAACAAAGCTAGTGGAAGGTGATGAATGCCAGTTGAGCCAGTTCAAATCCTGAAAGATGATGCTGTGAAAGTGCTGCACTCAATATGCCAGCATATTTGGAAGACTCAGCAGTGGCCACAGGACTGGAAAAGGTCAGTTTTCATTGCAATCCCAAAGAAAGGCAATGCCAGAGAATGTTCAAACTACTGCACAATTGCACTCATCTCACATGCTAGCAAAGTAATGCTCAAAATTCTCCAAGCCAGGCTTCAACAGTATGTGAACCATGAACTTCCAGATGTTCAAGCTGGATTTCAAAAGGCAGAGGAACCAGAGATCAAATTGCCAAAATCCACTGGATCATTGAAAAAGCAAGAGAATTCCAAAAAAACATCTACTTCTGCTTTATTGACTACACCAAAGCCTTTCACTGTGTGGATCACAACAAACTGTGGAAAATTCTTCAACAGATGGGAATATCAGACCACCTGACCTGCCTCCTGAGAAATCTGTACACATATCAAGAAGCAAGTTAGAACTGGACATGGAACAACAGACTGATTCCAAATAGGAAAAGGAGTATGTCAAGGCTGTGTATTGTCACCGTGCTTATTTAACTTATATGCAGAGTACATCATGAGAAATGCTGGGCTGGATGAAGCATAAGCTGGAATCAAGATTGCTGGGAGAAATATCAATAATCTCAGACATGCAGATGACGCCACCCTTATGACAGAAAGCAAAGAACTAAAGAGCCTCTTGATGAAAGTGAAAGAGGAGAGTGGAAAAGCTGGCTTAAAACTCAACATTCAGAAACCTAAGATCATGGCATCCAGTCCCATCACTTCATGGCAAATAGATGGGAAACAATGGAAACAGTGAGAGACTTTATTTTGCGGGGCTCCAAAATCACTGCAGATGGTGACTGCAGCCATGAAATTAAAAGACGGTTGCTGCTTGGAAGGAAAGCTGTGACCAACCTAGACAGCATATTAAAAAGCAGAGACAGTACTCTGCCAACAAAGGTTTGTCTAGTCAAAGCTATGGTTTCTCCAATAGTCATGCATGGATGTGAGAGTTGGACTATAAAGAAAGCTGAGCTCCAAAGAATTGATGCTTTTGAACTGTGGTGTTGGAGAAGACTCTCGAGAGTTCCTTGGACTGCAAGGAGATCCAACCAGTACATCCTAAAGGAAATCGGTCCTAAATATTCATTGGAAGGATTCATGCTGAAGCTGAAACTCCAAAACTTTGGCTACTTGATGCGAAGAACTGACTCATTGGAAAAGACCCTGATGCTGGGAAAGATTGAAGGCAGGAGGAGAAGGGGATGACAGAGGATGAGATGGTTCTATGGTGTCACCAATTCAATGGACAGGAGTTTTGAGTAAATTCTAGGAGTTGGTGATGGACAGGGAGGCCTAGCATGCTGCAGCCCATGGGGTTACAAAGAGTCAGACACGACTGAGCGACTGAACTACTGAAATGAAGAAGGTGTAGAGAAAAACAAGCCCTAATGCACTGTTGATGGGAATGTAAATTGATACAGCCACTATGGCGAACACTATGGAGATTCCTTAAAAATCTAGGAATAAAGCTACCACATGACCCAGCAATCCTACTACTGGGCATATACCCTGAGAAAACCATGATTCTAAATGACACAGTTGTCCCAATGTTTATAGAAGCACTATTTACAATTTTCAGGACATGGAAGCAACCTAGATGTCCATCGACAGATGAATGAATAAAGAAGATATAGTACATATATACAATGGAATATTCCTCAGCCATAAAAAGAATGAGTTTGAGTCAGCTGTATTGAAGTGGATGAGCCTAGAGCCCGTTATACAGGTTGAAGTGAGTCAGAAAGAGAAAAATATGTATTAATGCATATATATGGAATCTAGAAAAGCAGCACTGATGAACCTATTTTTAGAGAAGAAATGGAGACCCAGACAGAGAGCATGGACTTGGGGACACAGTGGGGAACGGAGAGGGTAGGACGAAGTGAGGAAGAAGCACCGACGTGCACACAGCACCACGTGTAAAACAGAGCTAGTGGGAAGCTGCCACATGACACAGGGAGCCCAGCCTGGCGCTCTGCCATCGCCTGGCGAGCGGGAGAGGAGGCCGAGAGAGCGGCTCAAGGGGGAAGGGATGTATACAATTATGGCTGATTCTTGCTGTTATAGGACAGAAACTCACACAACATTGTAGAGCAATTATCTTCCAATTAAAAATTTTTTTAAATGCTGGAGTGCAAAAAAAAAAAAGGAATGGAAAAATATTATTTGTTCTGCCTTCCTACGATCGATTATCCTAAGGCTGTTACTAAAATCATAAGTAAGGCACTAAACTTAGTCAGAAACAGTGGGTCCCCTGGAGTCACTGCCAACTACACAATGGACTCAAAAGGCTGTCTATCTGAAATAAACCAAAATCTTCCTTTATTACTAATTAACTGACTAGCTAACAATCAAACTCCTGTCAGGTGGGAAAAGGCTAAGGCAGTTCCGCCTCTATTATTAGAACGGAATGCTTTTATTTTCTACTTCCTGCCCTTCAACTCTCTCAAACACTTCCCTGCAAGTTAAGTTCTAATCACACCAAGAGGAAATAAATCAAGTACTCAATTTCTAGGAAACTAGTCTATTTTCTTCCAAAGAAAATATACTACGAGGGGCCTCCCTGGTGGCCCAGTGGTTAAGAATCTGCCTGCCAATGCAAGGAACGAAGATGCCACTGGCATCGGGGCAACGAAGCCCCTGACTAGCTGTGTGCCCCTAGGTAGCCACAACTATTGAAGCCCAAGAGCCCCAGAGCCTGGGCTCCACAAGAAAGTACTCCCTGCTCACCGCAGCTAGAGAAAGCCCGAGTGCAGCAACGAAGAACTCATGCATCACGACGACGACCGAGTGCAGTCAATTAAATAAATAAAATAAACTATATGTATATTGAGAAAGACGAACCTCAGCCACCGTACTGCGAATACGATCCACCACCTGCTCAAAGTCCACCAGGCTGAAGAGGGGCTGCTGCTTGAGACGATGCAACTCTGCTGCAAAAGTGTCCTCCTGGTTCTTCAGAATGGATCCTGTAGGACAGGAAAGCACTCACGGTCAGCAGGAGACAGGAAACCCGCACAGGCAAGGGGCTCTCTTTCTGGGGCTGCTGGGAACATGAAGGTCCCTAGCCACCCACTCTGCCCAGGCTGACTTTGGGGCCAGCATGATGTCAAATATGCCTTTGAGGATGGGGTTACCCCAGGCAAGGATATTCCTACCTTTTCTGGTCAGGTTTACATTTTGATTTTCGAACATCTGGACAGATTCTCCCACAAAGAGGATTTTTTCAGCAACCCTCACTGGAATGTAGGATGGCAAAATCTCCACTCGCAGAGAAAACTGTTTGAGAGATGGCGCCAGCATGTTCTCCTCCTCTATCAGGCGCTGGGCAAGGAAAAAACCCACATCAGAGATAACGTATGAAGTGAGAAAGGGGAAACAAGGGAATATCCGGCAGCTCTCCCAACCCACGATTTACAGTTTCTGGAAGCAGGGACTTTAAATCTGAACTTGCATAATTATTAAATCACCAGCGCTAGAGAAAGACATTCCATTTTTAGACAGAAAGATAGCACGGTGGAAATAACAGTGGTTTTATTAACATTAGGATTTTCATTCTCACTCTGCCTTGACCACTGTGTAAAAACTTGTGCAGTAGGTCTGGAACTCAGTTTTCTTGTTTGTACCGTGGAATAACCGATCTGTTTTGTTTCCAGGTCTGCATATCTATAATTTACTATCTTGGGCATGTCTGCTCTGCCCAGCTCTTTACAGAGGCCTGAGTCATATTGCCATGTGGTTCTCATAACCTGACTCCTGGGCCAGCACCATTGGCCTCACATGGGAGCTTGTTAGAAATGCAAAATTTCAAGCCTGTCCCCAGAGCTACAGAAAACCTGGGGGGTGAGGTCCAGCAGTCCATGTTTTAATAAGCTCTCCAGGCGATTCTGGGCACTCTACAGTCTGACAACCACTAATCTAGACCGTGAAGCCCCAGATTCTTGCCGTCTAGCCAACCAGGTCCCTGACTTGCTGCTAATTTGACCCTTATCCAGGGTATAGATAAGGAACCCCAAGATTAAAAACTTTCATATGCTGATAACTCCTAAAACTTTTATCTTTAACCCAGACTGCTCTCATCAGCTCCAGGCTCAGCCCACTGGTTATTTCCTACAAGCATCTCAGTGTGTCCAGAGTTAGATACATCTTCTCCCCCCACCCTCTCCCATCAGCAGCCCACATTCCTTATCATCACCATTCGCCTGTCACTAAAGGCAGAGACTTGGGCATCATCCTTGATGCTTCCCTCTGGGCCCTTAGCCAATCAATCACCACGACCTGCCTGTTCCACCTCCTAAATATCACTGAAGCCTCTTTCTTCTTCACCATATTTACTGTTCCCATCCTTGGTGCAGGCCACCATTATTTTTCAGCTAATGTCCCCAAAAGGCTTCACCGATGGCTCAAACAGTAAAGAATCTGCTTGCAATGCAAGAGACGCTGGAGCCTTGGGTTTGATCCCTGGGTCAGGAAACTCCCCTGGAGGAGGAAATGGCAACTCACTCCAGTATTCTTGTCTGGAGAATCCCATGGACAGAGAAGCCTTGCAGGCTACAGTCCATGGGGGTCACAAAGAGTAGGACACGACTGAAGCAACTGAGCATATATAATGTCCCAAATAGTCTCCTAACTATTGTACTTGCGGCTAATCTTAATTTTTTAAAAAACGTTTTCCTGCAGTTTCTAGAGTGATCTATCATAAAGTCATAACATACAGAGGTGTGTTAACCTGTTGCCTAAAATTCTTTGTGGTTCCCAGCTCTTTCCAAGCTCAAGTCCAAATTCCTTCCCATTATTTACAAGGGCTTTCATGATCTTACCTCTGCTCATCTCAAAAGCTTCACTGACTGCCACTTCCCACGTCCCCTCCAGCTGTCCCTTACACTCTATATTTCAGTCTTTACTTACTTGATCATCTCAACTGAATTACTAATGGTTCTCCAAATGATCCATGTCCGTCATGGCCTCTGTACCGTACACAGTCCTTCCCTCTGCCTGGAATTTTTTTTTTTTGGGGGCCGTGTGGCATATGGGATCCAAGCTCCCGGACTAGGGATCAAACCTCCACCCCCTGCATTGGAAGCTCAGTCTTAACAACTGAACCACCAGGAAAGTCATTCTCCCAAACTCTTTGCACTTAAGATATATATTCCACTCTAGTTCATGTCCCCAGAATACCCAGACTCACTGGTCCAGAGCACTTAGTATATTGTAATATGTCTTCCACTAACTGTAAGCTAATTAAGGACAGGGACTACTACCTTTTATTTGTTTATGCATTGTGGCACCTGGAACAGTTGTGCCTGGCATATAACAGGCATTCAATAAAATGTAATAGGATAAATGAATGGATAAGAACAACACAGGACTTTGGGGAGCCTAATCAAAACTAACCTGTAATGTAAAAGCTCTGGGTACCCACAAGACTACCTAAAGGGATAAGACTTATTATTACTCTCCTCAATGCATATACCAGGAAAAGGGGAAACAAAAGGAATCTTACAAATTTATTTCTACTTTAGAGTCTCACTGTTGGGCATTAAGCTTGAGTATTAAGCTAAGCCAACTGTCTACATCTACAGAATTTATGGAACATGCCCAGGCCTTGAGGAGCTGGGGGCAAGTCACCGGAAGGTCGTCTAGATGTCGACTTGCCCAGCTTCTGCCAGGAGTGGGCTAGGCTTCTTGCTGGGCTCTCACCAAGTCCTGGAGTTCTCTCAGTTGTTTTCCTGTCAGTCCCCCAATGCCCAGATCCTCCTCATCCTCTTCTGGCTGGGCGCTGACATTCCCGGAAGATGGACCCTGTTTGATAAAGAACTCTTCGTGCTGATCCAAGAGGAGTCCATGTAACATCCAGGCTGAGAGCTGCTTATACATGACCCCGTGACACACGGCCAGGATCCTGAGTGGAGAGGACAGCAAGAGCCTTAGAAGTTCACTCAGAGGACAACAGCGCAGAGGGTGTGCTTTAAACTGGATAAACAGAGGCCTGAGAGTTTGGTCAGTCAGGAGGGAAAGGCCCAATTAAGGTAAAAATTATTGTGCTATTTTAACTTCAATCTCTGCAGATGAACTAAGTGGTTAGATTTCCAAACCTGTAGTCTGAAATGCTCAGTAAAGGTTCTGATCATCTTTTAGAAGAAGCACACTTCTTCCCTCCTTTTGAGTAAAATAAGTTTCAAACTGGATGATTCCTGTTAAAATTAAATGGACTTATAGGAGTCTCTTTTTGGCTAACACAGTATTAACTTTTTGCTTTTGTTGGAATCACATAAGGAGAGTAGATCCAGTATGTCAGAGGCAGATATACCTGAAAAAGTATTATCCAACAAAATGCAGAAAGGTTGTTGGAGAATGGGATAGTTACACAGTCTCAAGGGATCACACCTCAGAAAACATATCAATGACAAAGTGGAAAATGTTCCTCTAAAACAGATCTGGTGGGAAACACCTAACCCTAGTGACGAACCTTTACACCAGAATGGGACAGACTTGCTCTGTGTGCATTCTGATATGCTCTAACACGAAATAATATGACCTAGGCAGTATCCTTGCCAAAAATGTTCAATCTGAATCTACTCATGAGGAAATAATCAGAAAAATCCAGACTGCAGAGTATTCTCCAAGAAGCCTTTGATCATATTTCACATTTAATAGTTGCAATCATAAGATACATATAATTTTGTGTCCTTTTTTCAGTTAGTATTATAAAAATATTTTTACATGTTTCAGAATTTGTAATTTTAATTGCTTTATAGTCTATCAAGTGAATATATCTTTATTCAGCATTCTATTACTGGTAATTTTCTAAAAATCACCTGATTAACAAGCTCAGGTGTGGTAAATATGGGTTTCCTATGCATATCAAGATGTCTTTATTGCTCTTAATATAGCAGACAACATTGCAATGAATAATGATTGTGTATATGGTTATTTTCTTCTTTTGGATAATTTTGTTACAGTTAAATTCTTAAGAGGATTATAAAGCTACTCAAAATACACATGTTTAGACACAGCTAAGCATAATCTGGAATATTTCATGGAAATTCTCCAAGGATAATGAGATTCAAAAATGAAGGATTGCCTCAAGATCATCTAGGCAGCTAGGTCCTAGCCTGGACGCTCAACACCCTAGAATCCCCTTTTCTGTGGTTTCTGAGTCACTGTAAGGCTGACACGGGCTCCTGTACTCACAGGACAACTGTCCACAGAGGGAAACCCGAGATAACCTAGAAACAGCACGTGGGCCAAGTCAGGCCACTTGGCCACCCCCTCCCCCACTACGCCAGTGAAGCCATGACTTACCTTTCTAGTGCGCTGCGGACAGGAGGCAACCCCCCACAGCTGTGTTTGTATACTGTTTCCAGGACTTGACAACCATGAACCTGTGGAAAATACAGCCTTGTCAAGCTGAATTCCATTTTAATAGTTCAGGTAACACAATCTCATATTCTATATTCAATCCAGAGGGCAAAATCCACAGAGAGTGAGGATAAACTCTTAGGATCTATGCACAGTTCCACTTCTGACTCCAATTCCAGTGTGTGTCGGGGGGTGGTGTGTTCCCCCACACCACCAAGCAACTCTCTGACACCAGCTGGGGGTCCTGCAATCTAACTCAATCCCTGGGTTCCACTAATTTGCTAAAGCAGCTCACAGAACTCAGGAAACCCATTTATCCACTAGATTATCAATTTATTAGGAAGGATACGCCAGGATACGAATCAACACCCAGATGAAAGGATACATACAGCGAGGTCCCAAACAAACGAGCTTCTGCGGGGCACAGTGACACACACAAGCACTCTGATTCACCAATCTGGAAGCTCTCCAAACTCCATCCTTTCGGGTTTCTATGGAGCCTTCCCAGCTCTCTGCCCTCTGCCCACTTTTCTTGCCAAAGGTCAGGTGGGAAACGTGGGACTGCAAGTTCTAACCTTCCAATCACAGGGTTGGTTCCCCTGGCAACCAGCCCATATTTCAGTGTTTTCCCAAAATCACCTGGTTAACAAGCTCAGGTGTGGTAAATAGGGGTTTGCTATGCATATCAAGATGTCTTTATTGCTCTTATTACTTAGGAAATTCTGAGTGTTAGGAGCTCTGCGCCAGAAATGGTACAAAGACCAAATCTATTTTTCTTATTATAAATCACATCATCACAATAGTTGTTCTTAAGTACGGACCCTCCACCTCCCTGTCCTTTCCTAGCCCACACCATCCCCCAGCAGCATCTGCATCATCTGGAAACTTTTAAGAGCTACAAATTCTTGGACCTTGTTCCAGACCTGCTGAATCAGGATCTCTGGGGTGCGGCCCAGCAATCTGTTTTTAACAATCAGCTCCAGGTGATTCTAATGCACAATGAAGTTTGAGAACTACTGCACTATGGAAACCAGAATCATTTCGAAATTCCAAGAAAATAAGTAAAAGAAAGCTCTTTACTTCAGATTAAGGCCTAATTCAGACTACTTATAAGGTACACACTTTTCTAAAAACCTGCTTCCTCTCTCAATGTCCTTTTGCCTCTATTTTTTTTAAACAGCTTTACTGAGGTATACGTTATACACCATAAAATTCATCTAATTTAAGTGTACTTTCAACAACTTTTAGTAAATTTACAGCACTGTGCAACCATCAACATGATCCAGGGCTATAACATTCCCAGCACTCTAAAAGGACCCCCTGTGCCTCTGTGCACTCCCGTTCTCACCCACAGCCTCATTTATTTAGAGCCTCAGCACTCAGCCTCCTACCCCCTCCCCGGCAGGAAGGAAGGTTCGCCCATCTGCAATCCCTCTACTCGTTTTCCACTCTCCTTCCTGGGGCCAGTGGAAGCTCAGGGTCAACTGAGATGTGCAGCCAGGCATGGACTCTTGCGCTAACCCCACTTACCTAGAAGGTCCCCTCTAGCTTTGGGAGACAGTTTAGTAGAGTAGTTAAGAGCACAGCCCTGGGTTTATATCCTAGTTGTATCGTTTATTACCTTCTGTATGATCCTAAGGGGCTTCCCAGGTGGTGCAGAGGTAAAGAATCTGACGGCCAATGTAGGAAAAGCAAGAGACAGGTTTGATCCCTGGGTTGGGAAGGTCCCCTGGTGGAGGAAATGGCAACCCACTCCAGTATTCGTGCCTGGGAAATTTCATGGACAGAGGAGCCTGGCAGGCTACAGTCCATGGGGTTACGAAGAGTTGGACGTGACTGAGCAACTGAGCATGCATGCACGCATGCACGTGTGACTAATTACATTCCTTAGCCTACTTGATTCCTTAGGAGACTGACCTTGATAATACATGTGAAGCACATGTGAAGCACAGTGCCTGGTATACAACAAGTGCACAACAAAGCTTGATGTTATCTGATGAGGGCAACTAGCTTTGCAGGGTCAGAGGGCACCGTCCCCACTGACTTTGCTGCCACAGAATGAATGCAGCAGAGTGTAAGTTTCTAGACGCATACAGCAAAAAAAAAAAAAGAGAAGTAGCAATCTGGCAAACTGACTAGTTAACTAGTTATATTCAAGGCACAAATATACCAGCTTAAAAACAGGAATTAACTAAACATATTTAATCCACTTGTCCTTTCTGATCCAATTATGAACCAGCAGATTCTCTAATGTAAAATCTCAAAGCATCTCAGAATTATTAATACTACTCAGAAAAGACATTCTCTGGACACTGGAGACCCTCTTCTCATGCATATGATAAAAGCTTGTGATAAGAGGCATATTTAACTAATGAACAGCTGGGTTTCACCCAATGACTAAACAATGCTCAGAAAGCTGCCGACACCCTAATAATAAACCTATTACCTTCTTTCTAAGGATTAACTTTCTACATCTCCTCAAGTTCCATATCCAAAAATTCTGAATCCTTAGTGTACAAAACTCTCACTTTCAAGTATCCATAGCTTTATCCTCTACCCAGCAGCATTCTTGGGGACATCTGTTACTATTTCCCCCAGCTTTTGGACCAGGAGGTGCTTAAGGGCAGGGTCATAACTTACTTTTGCTTTGCTGATACTTAGCATGATACCCAAGCAGATATTGCTGAATGAATGAATGAATTAATTAATAAAAACTACTGAAAACTAGGGTCTTCAAAAAGGAATGTAAAGGAAAATGAATTATGATTATGTCCTTGGTGCTCACCCCAGCAAAAGGAATAAGGACTCACCTTTTGACTTTTAATTTGTTCTACTACAACCATCACAGAGGGGAAAAGGAGCTGGAACTACAAAGTAGAGAATGATTAGGATGGTATATATCCAAGCACAAGGAAAAAAAATTAACTCAGGAAATGCCTTTGTTTCTAACCAGTCCCATTTATTATAAAGATGGCAATACCACAGAAGAGCCAAGATCCTAAGGCAATCTGATGTGGGGGTTGGCTGTAGATAGAAAGAGATCGGCAGACACAAGCAGTTTCCATGTCTGAGGCACATAATTGTTAATACTGAGGCCAATGGAGAGCATTAACATCAGACAGTAAGTTTTCATTAAATGTGGAACTCTTCAAACAGTTCTGATCTAGGAAAACATATGAAATAACAAATGCTGGGCTCTGAAACCAGAATGAAAAAAGTTCTCAAAAATAGTATCCTGAGTTAGAGTATTCCAATGATATCAACAGATTCCAAAGCATTTTGTTACCTGATCTAAGGAGTAATTGACATGTGATATGGAGAGATGGGGGTCAGCCAGGAACTGCAACAAAAAACACTGTGATTAGGGCTCCATATATAATATCTTGAGTCTATTTCATCTGTGAAAACTAGAAGGGAATCTGAGAGGAGGCTTAGGGTTCATTTTAGGGTACTGAGAATTGATCATTTACAGAAGATAATTAATTCTGATTTTTCGACGATAACAAAACCAAAGCTAGGGCTCTTCTAAACTCACTCAGGAACCTCGGCCGTGATCCACCTGCCACTCTGACCATGGCTTGGACAGTCACAGAGAGCAAACTTACCCTCCAGCCACGCAGCAAATAGCTCACTCTTAGCGACCTGATCATATCAGAGGGCATTTCAGATCACGAATGTGCCCTCATCTGCAGCCCCAGAGGTGTGGCTTCCCACGTCTCTTCTCACCTCTTGTTCCAAATCAAGTAGAGCTTGGCGGTAAGGCTGCAAAACTGAATCCAGCCCCGTGCAGAAGGCCCTGAGGTAGATTCCATGTGACCCACCTTGGCCCTGCTGAGATGGATGGTGATCCTGAAATCAACAAAGAGAGGTCAGCTTTTCAGCTCACAGCCTGAAACCCGAGGAAGACATTATCCTTTATTAATGGCATTATTTTTGCTTAAATAATTTCCGATCAAAGTAGTGTTTCCATGAGAGGAAAATCTGACTGAAGAGACAGATTTTGAGTCCTGACCTTTTAAAATGTGATAATGTTTTAATTTTCCAAGTGGCTGAGATTTTACAAACTGGGTATTCTTCCACACTGACCCTTAGAGATTTTTCAGTAACTCAGTTCTAACCTTGTAACTTCTGGCTTAAATTCCTTTGGTGGCTTCCTCTTACCCAAGAATAATATCTAAACTCCTCTACACAGCATACAGTGACTTCTGTATTCTGGCCCTTACCCTCTCTCCAAAATTATCTTTCACTGCTTTCAACTTCACATCATCATTTCCAAATTAATCAACATTCCCCGAATGTGCCTTATTTCTATCGCGCACCTCCATGAATCTGAGTGTCTTCTGCTTATAACTGTGTGCCCATGCTTGTGACAAAACCTACTCTTCCTGCGGGACCCAACTCAAGCATCTTTTCCCTGCAAAGCCCTTTCTAACTCTCCCCAGAGAATTAATAGCTCCCCTCTGTTGCTTTTATAACATCTCTATTCAGTGCTGGAATTGAACTTTTGATTATTTGTTCCCTCACTAGACCAACAGCTTCAAGAAGCAAGGGCTCACACTTTGCCCATCTTTGCATTTCATTTCCTAGCACAGTTCTTTGAAGAGAGGGTGACTATTTACTGAATAAATAAAATGACCTCAGTTCTCCTCCTAACAACCCTTCTCCTATCTCACGTGGCAATTCATTAGCAAATCTGATAGTCAACACGGGAAGTTAGAAGATGCTCACCAAGAGGCTATTCACAAATATGGCTTATCTTTCAAGAAAGCTGCAGTTTTTCTATAAAAGCATTCTTCTTCTTTTACATGGGGGAATTGCAACTAACAGCTGACTAGAGGCCATGATGACTAGCCTTTCTGGGTGGTCAGGCTCTGGCAGCAGTAGATACCATAGGAGAATTAAGCAAAAAATGTGGTAGGAAGCTTGGGCTCAGGGGTTATAAGGCACAGTGTAGCCAGAGGATGCCACAAAGGATACTAGCAGTTCCTGGAGATAAATGTTCACAGCTCTAATAAGAACATGGGCATAGGGTGAAACAGACCAGACTGGCTTACAAGCAGGCAGTTGTTTTTTTTTTTCTATCTTGTATCATTCCAGAGAACAGAATGTCTTCATTTATCACAAAATGAAAGAGAAATTGCTTTTTATTTTTCAAAAATAAATAAATAAATAAATAAATGGTACTGCAAATAGCTTTAGCAACTGGAGAAGTAGGAATTCACATATAAAATCCATGCAGTCACATGAATATAGAAGAGGTTAGCTTTTCTTAAAGTGATCTATTGTTGTTGTTAGTCACTAAGTCATGTCTGACTCTTTTGCGACCCCATGGATTGTAGCCTGCAAGGCTCCTCTGTCCATGGGATTTCCCGGGTCAAAAATATTGAAGCAGGCCACCATTTCCTCTCTAGGGGATCTACCCAACCCAGGGATGGAATCTGCGTCTCCTGCATTGTGAGTTGAGTTCAATCACTCAGTCATGTCCAACTCTTTGTAACCCCATGGACTGCAGCATGCCAGGCCTCCCTGTCCATCACCAACGCCTGGAGTTTACTCAAACTCATGCCCCTCCGAGTCGGTGATGCCATCCAACCATCTCATCCTCTGTCATCCCCTTCTCCTCCCACCTTCAATCTTTCCCAGCATCAGGGTCTTTTCAAATGAGTCAGTTCTTTGCATCAGGTGGCCAAAGTGTTGGCGCTTCTGCTTTAGCATCAGTCCTTCCAATGAATATTCAGGACTGATTTCCCTTAGGATGGACAGGTTGGATCTCTTTGCTGTCCAAGGAACTCTCAAGTCTTCTCCAACACCACAGTTCGAAAGCATCAATTCTTTGGTGCTCAGCTTTCTTCACAGTCCAACTCTCACATCCATACATGACCACAGGAAAAACCATAGCCTTGACTAGACAGACCTTTGTTGGCAAAGTAATGTCTCTGCTTTTTAATACGTTATCTAGCTTGGTCATAACGTTTCTTCCAAGGAGCAAGTGTCTTTTAATTTTATGGCTGCAGTCACCATCTTCAGTGATTTTGGAGCCCCCCAAAATAAAGTCTGTCACTGTTTCCATTGTTTCCCCATCTACTTGCCATGAAGTGATGGGACCGGATGCCATGATCTTAGTTTTCTGAATGCTGAGTTTTAAGCCAACTTTTTCACTCTCCTGCATTATAGGCAGATTGTTTATTGCTGAGCCACTACAGAAACCCCAAAGTTACAAACACTTAAAATTAGAGCCCTTTTCATCTATATCAGGATATACACAGGTTTCAAATTTAATTGTTGTCTTATTTTTATTATGTCTTCATAGCAAACTAGCATTGATTAGATTTTGAATTCAAGTTTAGCTTATGTACTTTCTCTCAACAAAATCTCTTTGATAGAACCAGAATCCCTGTCCCAGAAATGAACATTTACAGGCATTATCCTCCAACATCTTTGCCCCATAGAAAACCACCAAGGGCCTGACAAGTGCTTACAGAAGAAGAGGCAGATGGTACTGACTGCATTTGTTTCAGAAAAGCACCCTTCCTTTCCCATTCTAGAAGAGAAGCCGTTCTCTTCGACCAGAATCAATCTTTCCACTGGGAAACAGTCATCACTGAATCAGTCACACAATGCAGCAATCTTGTTACTCATCACTGACAGAACTGCAGACTGTTAAAAATAAGAGAGAACTTTAAAACTTCTCTTAAAGATTATTTGTGGGTCTGCTGTACACTAGGCACTTCACATGAACTACCTTGTTGAATCCCCACAACCCAGTGAGATAGGTACCATCTATTATCCCCATTTTATAGGTGAGGAAACTGAGCCTCAGGTTGCTGCTGAGCAGTCTATGGTCAGTAAGGGATGGAAAGGACATGAATCTTTGGCTTCTACACTATAAAGCATTGACTTCCAATTCATATTAATGAACAATATTTATTAAGTTTCACCACATGCCAAGAACCTTCTCCAGTTTAACTTTATTTACAAATAAAAAAACTGAAGCCTGAAGATTTGAATTGCCTGCCTCGATGTGACTACTGTAGTTAGAAGAAGCAAAGCAACAAAGGAATTGGAAATGATGCTTTGTGTTTTCACCTCTGGAATTGGAACTCTGATCCAATTCAAACTGATTTAATTTAGGTTCCTAAAACTTGGGCAAAGCATACTTTCTCAATCTGCCTAAATTGGTCCCCACGTATATTTTCCCCTTGTTGGCGGTAGAGTCACCTTACCCTTCTCTTGAATAATTCCAGTGGTGAGACATTCATTACTTCTTAACACTTATGTCACATGAATTACCAATGGAAATCACTGAAAGTTTGACTTAGCCCCTGCCCACAGGAGGTGTAGATTCTCAGAAAACAGAAACCTACCTGCTGCTGCACATGGCCCGTGTACTGTTCAATGAACTCGGTGAAGCGAATGTAGTCCGTGCCCAGCCGGCAGAGGCGATTCAAGACACTGGTTTCACTGGGATGAAGAAACGGGAAGTCCTGTGACACCTGGAGGAGGAGAACAATGCTGAGAACGCTGATGCCTGCTACTCACTGCTCGCTGCAACTGCTGTCTCCCTTCACAGATGCCTGTTTAAGAGCGATAAGTTCTGGATAACAAAAGGGGGGTAACGCATGGTGAAGATTTGAACAATACAAAATGGTGTACATGAAAAATAAGTCAATCTCCTCAGAGGCAGCCACTACCACCTATTTCTTTTTTTGCTAATTGAAGTATAAATATTATATTGGTTTCAGATGTACCATGTAGTGATTCAGTATTTTGAAAGACTACACACTGTACAAAGTTATTACAAAAGGCTGACTATATTCCTGTGCTGTACATTACAAGCCTGTGACTTATTTATAATTGGTAGTTTGTACTTAATACCCTTCACCTATCTCATCCCTCACCCTACCCCTCTTCCTTTTGGAAATGGCCTTTTGTTCTCTGTATCTACGCATCTGTTTCTGTCTTGCTATGTTGGTTCATTTTGTTTTCTATATTCCATATGTAAGTGATTTCATACAGTATTTGTCTTTGCCTGATTTCACTACGCATAATACCCCAGGCTCATCCACGCTGTCACAAACGGCAAGATTTCATTCTTTTTCGTGGCTGAGCATGTTACCTATTTCTCATGAAATGTTTCTTCCTGGGATGATCTATAAGGATACTAGGGGTTTTTGACCTGGTTGCAACAAAGTCTCTTGAGCAATACTGCTCTAACTTGGATCTGCACACTCCAGAGGTTTCTCAAACATACTCAGAGGATTTAAAAATTCTCTCTGAAATTTTAAATTTTGTTTTCATTTCAGTAAAAATGTAAAGCTTAAAAGAAAAGAACAAAAAAGGAAAGTTAATGTAGCATATTATAATCTACAAGAGCACCTTAAAACTTGACATATAATTTACAGTCCATATTTTCATTCATATTTTTAATTTAAATCATGGCCAAATGATAACTTAGTATGGTATACAAAGATTTCACAGCAGTTCAAGCAGAAAAATAGTAGTGAGAGAATATATTCATTCAATCAACCTAAAAAGAAATTCATGGCAAAATATGCACAAAAGTTATCAGTTCAGCCATTATCCAGTGTACAGTCTGGTGGCATTACCTGCATTCACACTGTTGGGCAGCCATCACCACCAGCATCTCCAGAACTTTCATCCTTCCAGATGAAAACTCTGTGCCTATGACTCTCCATTGTTCCTTAACCCGCAGACCCTGCCAAGTGCCCTTCCGATTCTGTCTCCATGAATCTGACTGCTTTACAATCTTGATTCTTTTGTGACTAGCTTATTTCACTTAGCATAGTGTTGTCAAGGTTCATCTACGTTGTAGCACATGTTGGAATCTCTCTCCTTTTTAAGCTGGAATCATATTTCACTGTGGGCTTCCCAGGTGGCTCAGTGTTAAAGGATCCGCCTGCCAATGCTGAGATGCAGGTTGCATCCCTGGGCTGGGAAGATTCCCTAGAGGAGGGAATGGCAACCCACTCCAGTATTCTTGCCTGGGAAGTCCCATGGATAGGGGAGCCTGGTGAGCTACAGTCCACGGGGTCGCAAAAAGAGTCAAACACAACTCAGACTAAACAACAACATTCCATTGATATGTGTTGCACTTTGTTTAATCACTTCCTTTGTCTACGGACAAACTGCTTCTACCTTTTGGCTATTGTGAATAATGCTGCTATGTACATGGTGTAGAAATATCTACCAGAGTCTCTGCTTTCACTTCTTTTGGTTATATACCTAGGAATAAAACTGCTGGATCATTTGGTAATTCTCTGTTTAAGTTTTGGGGGAGTTGCCATATCTTTTTCCTCAGGGACCTCACCATTTTACATTTCCACCAGCAATGCACGAAGGTTCTAATTTCTCTACATTCCCACCAACACTTGTTATTTTCTGTTCTTTTGGTAATAACCATCCTAAAGGATATAAAATGATATTGCATTGTGCATTTTCCTAAAGAATCATGCTACTGATCATCTTTTCATTTGTTTATTGGCCATTGAATATTTTCTTTGGAGAATCAACCAACTTTTAGTGACCACCTACTTATCCCAGGCACTGTGCTAACTTTCCATAAATAAGGAGCAAAGTCAGATATATTTACTACTCACAAGGAACTCAGAATATTTCATATTCATAATGTATTATATTTTGTGGAAGCCATTTTTATATGATAGTAAATGTAATAAATAGGCAAAAAAGAACTTTTCTGTTATTGATTCCACAATAATTTGATTAAGAATCCATTTAAAGCAGACTTAATGACACAATGTTAACCATATCTTCAAGTTAATAACTTTAAGAGGCAGCATGACATAGTGCTTAAGAACCTGGTCTCTGGAGTCAGAATGCTTGGGTTTGAATCCCTGAGTCACCTCTTACTTCCTTGAAATCTTAGGCAAGCAATACCCCTCTGTGCCTCATCTTTCATACCTATAAAGTAGAGATAATAATTTTGAGAATTAAATATGTAAATCACATGTGCCAAGCACATAGCCAAGTGCTCAATACATGTCAACAATTTCTTATTATTCATTTCAGTCACTCAGTCGTGTCCAACTCTTTGCGACCCCATGAACCACAGCGCACCAGGCCTCCCTGTCCATCACCAACTCCCAGAGTCCACTCAAACCCATGTCCATTGAGTTGGTGAAGCCATCCATCTATCTCATCCTCTGTCGTCCCCTTCTCCTCCTGCCCTCAATCTTTCCTAGCATCAGGGTCTTTTCAAATGAGTAATATTTTTTATTATTAGGAGAGCTCTATTCAGTTATTAAGTGATATTACTATTAAAATTGGCATTTGTGCAATGTTGCAGGAATTTTAGAAAAGTTCAAGGTCTGGTTATTCTGAAACAGCAAATGATACCTTAAAGTTATTGGTACTGTTTAGTATAACCTACTTATATGAACAGAGTTACTGAAGTCAAAACAGGAAATAGCCAGATCTGCAGCAAAATCATTCTACTATTAAACTCAAGTGTTGACAATTTAGGTTTAGCAAAACAAAAGTATATGCTGCATTAGCTCAATGGTTCTCAATTGGGGCAATTTTGCCCCCGAGGGATAGGGTAATGTCTGGAGGTATTTTTGGTTGTCAGGGGTCCTTATCGGCATCTAGTGAGTACAGATCACAGATGCTGCTGAACATTCTATAATGCACAGGACAGTCCCCACAACAAAGAATTATCCAGTCCAAAATGTCAACAGTGCCAACACTGAGAGGCTGCGTCAGATTGTCAATGTGAATTTATCAATTTGGTAGCATTATTTACTTTGTAAAAATAATTGGGTTTACAGTTATTCAAGAACAATATGCTTGAGTTTATACTTAGCTTAATGTGTGAACATATTCTATATTACAATAAAATTATTTTTATCAACACAGAACATTCATGACAATTTTACCCTTTATCCAAATGTGAAAAACACTGTTCTGAAGAAAGTATGCAATATTTGCTGGTTTGGGTAAATTTTTTTCTTTCGTAAGTGTCTTTTTAATAAAAAAAAAAAATGTATTTGGCTGTGCTGGATCTTAGCTTCGACATGCAAACTCTTAGTTGTGGCATGTGGGATAGAGTTCCCTGACCATGGATTGAACCCAGGCTCCCTGCATGGACCATCAGGGAAGTCCCTCACAAATATCTTAATACCAGTATGTGGCAGAAACTGTTAGGTGCTTCTGCAACATCTGTGAAGACCACTAGGGCCTTTGCCCCCATCGGCAACCTATGTGAGAGAAAGACTATATATGTAGGTAACAACAATCAATCATATGAATTATGATGTCCTCCAAGGGAAATAAGTTGCTGTGATGGAAAATAAAGGCATTAGAAGTATACTTAAAGAGGTGGTTAAAGTTTTTCTTAGACGGTAACTTTAAAACTGAGAACTTAAAGAGGAAAATATCCAAATGAGGCTTTTTTTAAGAAAAACAGGAACACAGCTACTGTTCCCATCTTCTGTTGTCTCTTTCTGCCTCATAGTCGAGCGCACGCAATCGCTTCCTGAGCCTTTTCCTTCTACATGCCTGCACTGTGCTAGTTTTACAGGTGCAAATAAACAATAGAAGGAATCTGTTTGACTTATAAGTTGTAAAAACCAAGAATGTAATTCTTCTGCTCCTCCACAGCTCATACTACCGATTCTCACACAAACAGGCATGACTTTGTGATCAGACAGAGCTAGATTCAAATCTTGCCTTTTTAAGACTAGCCACCATAAAGTCCTCTGAGTTCCAGTTTGCTCTTTTGTAAACTGGGGCCAACAATACATAAGTTACTAAGTTATGGAAATGATTAGATAATATTACTGGAAGCAGAAGTAGAAAAGAGTGGTTCAAACACTGAAGTCAGTCAGACCTGGGTTCAAGATCCTAAACTTATTATTCTCTATTAATCCCTGACACCGGGAATTAATCTCTGATATGAAGATAGGTGGTTGTGAAGATCAAAGCATACAGGTAAACCATATATATAGTGTATACATAACCCCCTTGAACATCCCTGGATACACGAAAGGCCTCCCCTGCTCCAACTTCTCTGAGTGCAGAAAATTTTCCGGCAAGGAATAATAAGGAACACACCCACTTTTTCATTCAACAAAACTGGCTGAATCCTTATTGTAAAGTGAAAATGAAGTCTCAGTCGTGCCCGGCTCTACGACCCCGTGGACTGCAGCCTACCAGTCTCCATCCACGGGATTCTCCAGGCAAGAATACTGGAGTGGGTTGCCATTTCCTTCTCCATATTGTGTATTGCCATGCCTGCGGGGCAACCCAAGACGGGCAGGTCATGGTGGAGAGGTCTGACAGAGCGTGTTCCACTGGAGAAGGGAATGGCAAGCCACTTCAGTATTCCTGCCATGAGAACCCCATGAACAGTATAAAAAGGCAAAATGATAGGATACCAAAAGAGGAACTCCCCAGGTCATTAGGTGCCCAATATGCTACTGGAGATCAGTGGAGAAATAACTCCAGATAGAATGAAGGGATGGAGCGAAAGCAAAAACAATACCCAGTTGTGGATGTGACTGGTGATAGAAGCAAGATCCGATGCTGTAAAGAGCAATATTGCATAGGAACCTGGAATGTCAGGTCCATGAATCAAGGCAAATTGGCCAAGAGATGGCAAGGGTGAACGTCGACATTCTAGGAATCAGCGAACTAAAATGGACTGGAATGGGTGAATTTAACTCAGATGACCATCATATCTACTACTGCAGGCAGGAATCCCTCAGAAGAAATGGAGTAGCCCTCATGGTCAATAAAAGAGTCCGAAATGCAGTACCTGGATGCAATCTCAAAAACGACAGAATGATCTCTGTTCGTCTCCAAGGCAAACCATTCAATATCACAGTTATCCAAGTCTATACCAACCAGCAATGCTAAAGAAGCTGAAGTTGAACGGTTTTATGAAGACCTACAAGACCTTTTAGAACTAACACCCAAAAAAGATATCCTTTTCATTCTAGGAGACTGGAATGCAAAAGTAGGAAGTCAAGAAACACCTGGAGTAACAGGCAAATTTGGCCATGGAATGCGGAATGAAGCAGGGCAAAGACTAATAGAGTTTTGCCAAGAAAATGCACTGGTCATAGCAAACACCCTCTTCCAACAACACAAGAGAAGACTCTACACATGGACATCACCAGATGGTCGACACCGAAATCAGATTGATTATATTCTATGCAGCCAAAGATGGAGAAGCTCTATACAGTCAACAAAAACAAGACCAGGAGCTGACTGTGGCTCAGATCATGAACTCCTTATTGCCAAATTCAGACTTAAATTGAAAGTAGGGAAAACGCAAGACCATTCAGGTATGACCTAAATCAAATCCCTTATGATTATACAGTGGAAATGAGAAATAGATTTAAGGGCCTAGATCTGATAGATAGAGTGCCTGATGAACTATGGAATGAGGTTCGTGACTCTGTACAGGAAACAGGGATCAAGACCATCCCCATGGAAAAGAAATACAAAAAAGCAAAATGGCTGTCTGGGGAGCCCTTACAAATAGCTGTGAAAAGAAGAGAGGCGAAAAGCAAAGGAGAAAAGGAAAGATATAAGCATCTGAATGCAGAGTTCCAAAGAATAGCAAGAAGAGGTAAGAAAGCCTTCTTCAGCGATCAATGCAAAGAAATAGAGGATAACAACAGATTGGGAAAGACTAGAAATCTATTCAAGAAAATTAGAGATACCAAGGGAACATTTCATGCAAGGATGGGCTCGATAAAGGACAGAAATGGTCTGGACCTAACAGAAGCAGAAGATATTAAGAAGAGGTGGCAAGAATACACGGAAGAACTATACAAAAAAGATCTTCACGACCCAGATAATCATGATGATGTGATCACTCATCTAGAGCCAGACATCTTGGAATGTGAAGTCAAGTGGGCCTTAGAAAGCATCACTACAAACAAAGCTAGTGGAGATGATGGAATTCCAGTTGAGCTGTTTCCAATCCTGAAAGATGATGCTGTGAAAGTGCTGCACTCAATATGCCAGCAAATTTGGAAAACTCAGCAGTGGCCACAGGACTGGAAAAGGTCAGTTTTCATTCCAATTCCAAAGAAAGGAAATGCAAAAGAATGCTCAAACTACCACACAATTGCACTCATCTCACATGCTAGTAAAGTAATGCTCAAAATACTCAAAGCCAGGCTTCAGCAATATGTGAACCGTGAACTCCCTGATGTTCAAGCTGGTTTTAGAAAAGTCAGAGGAACCAGAGATCAAATTGCCAACATCCGCTGGATAATGGAAAAAGCAAGAGAGTTCCAGAAAAACATGTTTCTGCTTTATTGACTATGCCAAAGCCTTTGATTGTGTGGATCACAATAAACTGTGGAAAATTCTGAAAGAGATGGGAATACCAGACCACCTAACCTGCCTCTTGAGAAATCTGTATGCAGGTCAGGAAGCAACAGTTAGAACTGGACATGGAACAACAGACTGGTTCCAAACAGGAAAAGGAGTATGTCAAGGCTGTATATTGTCACCCTGCTTATTTAACTTATATGCAGAGTACATCATGACAAACGCTGGGCTGGAAGAAACACAAGCTGGAATCAAGATTGCTGGGAGAAATATCAATAACCTCAGATATGTAGATGACACCACCCTTATGGCAGAAAGTGAAGAGGAGCTAAAAAGCCTCTTGATGAAAGTGAAAGAGGAGAGTGAAAAAGTTGGCTTAAAGCTCAACATTCAGAAAACAAAGATCATGGCATCCGGTCCCATCACTCCATGGGAAATAGATGGGGAAACAGTGGAAAGAGTGTCAGACTTTATCTTTTGGGCTCCAAAATCACTGCGGATGGTGACTGCAGCTATGAAATTAAAAGACGCTTACTCCTTGGAAGAAAAGTTATGAGCAACCTAGAGAGTATATTCAAAAGCAGAGACATTACTTTGCCAACTAAGGTCCGTCTAGTCAAGGCTATGGTTTTTCCTGTGGTCATATATGGATGTGAGAGTTGGACTGTGAAGAAGGCTGAGCGCGGAAGAATTGATGCTTTTGAACTGTGGTGTTGGAGAAGACTCTTGAGAGTCCCTTGGACTGCAAGGAGATCCAACCAGTCCATTCTGAAGATCAACCCTGGGATTTCTTTGGAAGGAATGATGCTCAAGCTGAAACTCCAGTACTTTGGCCACCTCATGCGAAGAGTTGACTCATTGGAAAAGACTCTGATGCTGGGAGGGATTGGGGGCAGGAGGAGAAGGGGACGACCGAGGATGTGATGGCTGGATGGCATCACGGACTCGATGGACGTGAGTCTGAGTGAACTCCGGGAGATGGTGATGAACAGGGTGGCCTGGCGTGGTGCGATTCATGGGATCGCAGAGTCGGACACGACTGAGCGACTGAACTGAACTGATTGTATATTAGGCACTGTGTATTTGGTCTAGCTTTCAAAACTCAGTTTAAAACGTTGTGCAAGCATGAAGATGGGAGAAAGGGTCTCTCTCAGTTTTACAGCTAGTTCTCTAGCAACTCTCGCCCAGACACTTCAACCTTAGGCCTGGTCGGGATTCCCTCCTCCCCTAAGGCAGAACCAATACGGATCCACCCTTCGCTTTCCGCCTAGGCCCAACCCTCTCCAGGTGTCTAAACCATCCCTAAGCCCCTAGGGCACAGCCCTCAGGTTACCCGTCCAGGGATACGCCCCCCCTCCCCGCCTTGGTCCTTGCCAGCCCCGCCTTCTTGCTCCCTCAGACTCCTCCTCCCAAGGGCTGGCTCGGGTCCACCCATTCCGAGCTCGCCAGTTCCCGCGCTCCGAGCCGGACAGTACCTGGAGGCCACTCCGCTTGTTCCAGGTGAAAATGGACCCTGGGTACCCGCTCAGAGCCAAGAGCAGTTCGTGGATCATTCCCACGGCGGACCTCAAGTCCCTATATCCGTCGCGCCCTCCTCCAGGGCCTCAGCTGGCGACCAAGGAGGCGAGCGCTCCCTTCTCTATGCGCGCACAGGTCTCCGGGACGCACTGTTCCTCTTGACTTTACCCGCCGAGACAACTGCAGGGGAGACCGGACGGAAAGCAGCCGGCGCGCCGCGTCCCGGAAGTGCGCCGCGCTCGGCTGGGCCCCCTTGCCGGCTGCAGCCGGTGCCCCGCAAGAGTCGCGGGAGCTGCCCTTGCGCATGCGCCTTTGGCTCCCGAGGCACCCGCTCGGACTTCCGGTTTGGAAGCTGGACTGGGAGGCTGGCGAGCCCGGGCTGGAGCCAGACCCTGACTGGGTGAGGCTGGCCGGTGGGCAGAGATGCGAGCGGGTTGAGCGATAGCCTGAGTGGGAGAAGCTCTCAGGTGTGGGCCACAGGGTGCTCTCAGGGCGCCTTAGTCCGGTCGGAGGCCTCCGGAGGGATTCATGACGGCTCCGAGTGACCTGGCCGGAGGGAACGAAGACAAAGAGGCCGGAACCCCGCACCCGCCGCTCCTAGACCTGAGCTCCGCGCTCGCGAACCTCGCAGGCCTCGGAGCGCCTGCCCACCACCCGAACTCGTCCTCAGGAGACCCATGACTACTGCCCCTTCGGAATTCCTCTCTCCACCAACTCAGTGTGACTCTCCCCAAACCCACTCGGACCTCGCTTCAGGAGCCAAAATCAACTTCTCTCAGTGCGCGAGGTTTCCCGTCAGTAGTTCCCGGATGTTTACTGAGCGCTTACTTCTGCTGTGAGGGAAAACAGAGACCCAGTATTTAGCACTTGATTTTTGTTTGGGGTGGGAATTGGTAGTGGTGGAGTCTCAGGGAGCGGGGCGGGCTGTGAGGGCCTGGGGAAGGACAGTGGAGAGCAGCTTGCTACCCGCTGGACAGAGGCTTTGTTACCTTCAGCAGAATGGTGACCTGCCTTTAGAACCTTCCGAGCTCCAGGTCTCCCAAATGGTTCGAACTCACTGGTTAGGGGAGCTCAATGGGTCAGATTTGGGGGCGGCGGACGAGTAGACAGTACTTTTATCCTTTGCTGCTTCTCCGGGCTGTCCTGGATGTCGGCCAGGGATGCAGCCTTTGAATGGCCTCTCACCTTCACGCTGTTTTGACTTCCTGACCTGAAGCTGGTGCTACCTTAGATGACCACTTGGAGCATATGGGCAGTCAGGCCAGCTCTGGCAAGACCCTAGACATATATTCCTTCTGATAGTGCCATCTCTCTCTGCCCTAGGAGGAGACTGCTTACAGAGACAGACTCATCTGCAGGTGATTCCCCAAGGACGTGGGAAGATGGGCGTA
The DNA here is from genome assembly GCF_001704415.2 of Capra hircus. NCBI lineage: Eukaryota > Metazoa > Chordata > Mammalia > Artiodactyla > Bovidae > Capra > Capra hircus. The sequence continues at coordinate 54,628,252 of NC_030828.1, read as the reverse complement.
AGCCCTGGAACCTAGACCTTTAAGTGAAGGGAAGCTGCTTCCTGCTGTGAACCATGGCCAAACCCACCCTGAGAGGGAATGGCTCTAACTCTGAGGCCTTCCGACAGCGCTTCAGGAAGTTTCATTATCAGGAGGTGGCTGGGCCCCGGGAGGCTTTCAGCCAACTCTGGGAACTCTGCTGTCGTTGGCTAAGGCCAGAGGTGCGCACCAAGGAGCAGATTGTAGAATTGTTGGTGCTAGAGCAGTTCCTGACCGTCTTACCTGGGGAGATCCAGAACTGGGTACAAAAGCAATGTCCAGAAAGTGGAGAGGAGGCAGTGACTCTGGTGGAAGACTTAGAAAGAGAGCCTGGAAGACCTGGACGTTCGGTGAGCAGGGAGGGGGAATTCAGAAGTATGTGACTGGGAAGGGGCAAGATAAAAGGCCAAATTAAGGCACAGTCTCTATTAGCAAAGCTCCTACAAAAGGTAACTTTTTCAGACAGCTTATTGGGAGATGCCACCTGAATGTAACTTTTTGACATAATGAGAGGGGAATTCTTTTTTAGTGTGGAATTGGGTTTACTATTTTGTTCTGGAGTTCCAGCTGCTCTAAGCTAACAGTAATGGAGTAAGAAAGACCCTTGTTCTATTAACCAGCCCCCCACCACCACCCCAACCCTAGCCATGTCCCAAAAGGATGATCTCTTTTGGGATATTAACTAGACTCCTCTGGGAATACCCCTCATTATGACCTTGCAGTGACAATTCATGGGGGTTGTTTCCAGGTCACAGTCTCTGTGAAGGGGCAGGAAGTGCGCTTGGAGAAGATGACACCCCTGAAATCATCACGAGAGTTATTAAGTATTCGGCAGGAGTCAGTGGAACCCCAGCCCAGGGGTGTACCCAAGAAAGAGAGGGCAAGAAGCCCAGACCTGGGACCACAGGAGCAGATGAACCCAAAGGAGAAGCTCAGACCTTTTCAAAGGAGCGGTGAGGAGTAGATTCATCTGGGAAGATAGGATGCCGTTCTAAGTTGGGAAGTAGGGTTGGGAGCAGTGAGTGGGAAAGGGATTTCAGGAATGAGTGGAAATGGAGCATGCAGCTGTTGGGGACCTCCTGAAGGCAAGTAGCTTAGCTCTCTGTTGCAATAAGTATTCTTATACTTCCTCTTTTGATAAGTCTGCCAGAGAATGGCTCTCTATAGTTTTTACCAGGACTTGGAATTTCTTTTCTCCTGGTAATGACACTAAGTTTGAATTTTCTAGATAAAAATTCTTTTCTATACTTGGCTTATCTTCCCTTTAGTCATTTTCTTTCTCCATATTAAACTAGATTTGTTTCTTTAAGCTTTTCCCCAGAAGCTCCATTCTTCAGACCTACTAAGTTTTTGTTACTCTCCTTTGGAAAATTCTTCAAACATCACATTAATTGTGGAGAATTAAATTATATATATTATTCCAGTGAGGGTCTGGCAGGTAGAGGCAGACTAAGAATTTTACTTCAGAATTTCATTATACTTTCTTTCAGTATAACTCAACTAATGATTATCATTCACTTGATACTCCCAGGTCTCTTCCTGATTGTCTTTGTGCCTGGTTCTTAAACTTGGTTTTGTGGGACTTGTTCTTCTTCTTTGTGCTCTGCTGAGCTCCATGTTGTATGTTGTTTTCCTTGAACACTTCTTTAACTTGTTGAGGTGGTTTTGAATTCTGATGTTATCATCCCAGACACCAGCCTTCTCAGCCAGGCTGGTAGTGGTCTCTGTCTAATCATCCAGATGCAGTCCCTCAATCCCACTTGCAAAACTGATCTGTTTTTGAACACCTACCAACATGCTCAACATCATGCAGGGTCCTTGGAACGAGGAACGGTGCCTCTCAAAGAGTCTACAATATGATTGAGAATATTAGAGTTAACATAAATATGTGAATTGAACTGTATTCAAACAGTGCCAAACCATGACTTGTTAGTTGTGTGAGTACAATAGGGGTTGGTAGAGTAGGAGATGAGGGAGGGCTGTATGGAAGGCTTGGGGGGGGCACTAATGGGTTAAATTTGCATAGAAAGGAGGGAGTTAAAGGCAAGGCAAGGCAGAGTGGTGAATGTGTGCTGCGTTCTGGAGAGAGGAGTCTGGTCTGAATGTGCTGTGCCTGTCAGGCACTCAGGTTAAGGTTTGGCAGTACAAATAGCATGTGAGCTGATGAAGCAAGAGCCCGGAGTTAGGTAGAGCAGTGACTGCTGCATAACCCAGGTGAAGGAAAATAAGAGGTCTAGACTTAGATGGTGGCAGTAGGAATAAAGGATATACTGAGGGAAAAGCCTCTAGAAGTTACTGACCAAGTGTGAGAGAAATGAAACAGCTGAAGACAGTCTCTTCCTTGCAATCACTCTTGAGTTTAATTCTCTAGTCCCAAGTAGAGAACCACAGCTGACCCTTGAACAACATAAGTTTGAACTGCACAGGTCCACTTATACACAGCTATCTTTTCATAGTAATTACTACAGTACTGTAGTTGGTTAAGTCTACAGATGTGGAGGAACGTGGATACAGAGGGCCTACTGTGAGCTCTACTCGGATTAACACCCCCCCCTCCCCGCCCCCGTCGTTGAAGAGTCAGCTCTCTAGGAGGCAGGAAGTGACTGTTTTCAGCAGTGCCAGGACCTGCATACAAGTAGTCAGGAGAGCTAAGCAGTAACTTGGAGCAGAATTATCTGCTCTGAACACACAAGAGGATGCTTTCCTCTGTCACCCTGCTCTGGAAAGTATTTCTCATTGTTTGAGGTTTTATGTATTTTCCTCACATTCTTCAACCCACTGATCTTTCTGAAAACATTTTCTTACTTTTCTTTATAAGCTTCTTGGATTAAAAAAAAGCAAGTCTGAACTCAGAGATACTTTTTTATGATGATTCCAAACTATGATATCCTTTGTTTGCTTCCCTGCAAGCAGGATTTCCATGTTCTAAATCCAGCATGGTCTCCAGCTTGGAGCAAGGAGAGCCATGGATCCCAGATCTGGGCTCCAAGGAGAAGGAACTCCCAAGAGGCAGTCACACAGAAGACAGACGAATGCCTGCTGATCTGTTACTGTCCAGAAGAGAGAGAAGCAGCTGGGTGGACCAGGATCACCGGGGCTTTGAAGATGAGAAGGTGGCAGGTGTGCACTGGGGCCATGAAGAGACCAGAACTCTCCTTGCAATTCTCAGTCAGCCTGAGTTTTATGAAGCTCTCCGAAACTGTCATCGGAACAGCCAAGTGTATGGGGCTGTGGCAGAGCGGCTCCGGGAGTTTGGGTTCCTCCGGACCCTGGAGCAGTGTAGGACCAAGTTCAAAGGTCTCCAGAAGAACTATCGAAAAGTCAAGAGTGGCCACCCACCTGAGACCTGTCCCTTTTTTGAAGAGATGGAAGCCCTGATGAGTGCCCAGGTCATTGCCCTGCCCAGTAATGGCCTGGAGGAGGCAGCCTCTCACTCTGGCCTGGGAGGCAGTGATGCTGAGACCGAGGAGCCAGAGCAAGAGGGCTGGCACCATGAAGAGGGAGAGGAGGCCACAGCTGAAGAGTCCGACAGTGACGAAGTGGGCCAAGAGGCCACCCCCCAGGACCCTGACAGCTCCACCACACCTGTCCTTTTCCGTAGCCCAAGTGGTAAGCTTTTCTTCTTGGCATTTTAGGATTAGACTGACAAATTATGAGGTTGGGTGTGGAGTCAGTAAACTTACTGTCACTTGCCAGCTTTGTCACTTAAGAGAACAGAGGCATTTCTCAGTTCTTTATGTATTTCATTCTCTTGTGGGAAAACCAGTGAGTTAATAGTAAGTAAAGAAAGATATTAGATATTATAAAGAAATACACTCAAAATTCAGGTGAGTCCTGGAAAGGAGTACCATTCCGTTTCTTTCTTAAAATATATTTTCCTGATTATAAAATCACTGAAGGCTGAGAAAATCTTGGCAGTATAGTATCTTTAAGGAGAAACAGTTTATCTGTTGAGTGCCTTATATGAACTGGTGTTTTATTTTTACCCTCCAAACTCAGTTTATTATGTGTTCCTTTTTACTTAAAAGAGCATAGTGAAGGACTGCCTCAAGTTGGGAAAACATTTTCTATGTTTCCTCTATGAGATTTGCATCACATATTGGCATTTTAACAGGACCCAGTTTTGCAGCAAGAAATCTTAACACTCCATTGAAATATTATTTGCCTATGGAACCATCTTTAAATATCATGTTATTACTGATGTAATCTATACAACTATGCTGTTATGGGAAAAACACCACATATGAAGCAGGAGGCTTTGTTTCTAATCCTGCCCACTCATCAGCTAGGGAACATTTCTCAGTTTGTGTCTTCAACTGTAAGGTACAGACAGAGCTAACTCCAAAGCTGCAGTTCTACTGGGAACAGTTATCTGTTCTGTCCATGTTTTATTATGTGTTGTTACTTCTGTTCTGGTCTTCTTGTCTTGCACTTTTTCCTTTAAAAAAAAATAATTCTCTTTCCCTTTTTATCACTGAATAAATTTAGGTAAATCACAAACATGGCCCATGTGTTACCTGCTATTACTTTATCTCTGTTCTTTTTGTCTTTTTCCACTGCTTTTTCTCTGTCTTCCAATTATTTCCCTTTTGCTTCCCTGGCAGAGAGTGGAGGATAATGGAAGCAATGTCATCGCCACCTGGCTCTCAAGTGGGAGGAAGGCTCTTGGAATCTCCCTTCCCTTTAGCTTGAGGGACCTTCAGGGAGCAGAGTCTCCAGTCATCCTGATGAAGTTCTGCCCATGTTGGGGACCAGGAGGTGCTTTATGCTCTGCTTCCTTCCTCCTGGCTCTGCCAGTCCTCTGCTACTAAGGAGAAGGTGCATGACCACAGGTTCTTATCTTGTACCCTTCAGGCTTTGCTATTGTTGGGCTGGCTTTTTGAGACTGTGGCCAGGTGAAGAAGGGCCATAAAAGGGAGTGCATTAGGCAGCAGTATGAATCTGAAAGAGACTGTTCCTTGGGATTTTGAGACATTCTTTGGGAGACTTAATTTATAAGGAAGTAGGGCTGGTAGGAAAAGATTGATCAGAGAATGTAAGGATGGCTCCTGGCTGACAGTGACTGACTGTAGGTTTTCTAACCAGTTATTTTCCAGTTAGGATCAGAACTCCAGAACTGCTAGAAGAATGGGGAAATGCCTTCTGTACACTTGCCTCAGTGTGCATAATGATCACGACTGTGATCAGGTGAAAAGGCCTTTTAAATTGAATGTGGGAATCAAGGTCTCTGAAACTGATATGGGTCAGAGAAGCAGAACATCCTGAGAGTCTGCATTGATTTGGAAACATGAGCTGTTCATGCCTTCTCACCTGGAGCTCAAGCTTAGGTGACTTTTCATGATGCAAATGCTAGGACTGAGGGATTGCAGCTATAAAGCCCTGCATTAAGTGCTGTTAAAACTTCTCTTCTGGTGGCAGGTGTGCACTGGGGCTATGAAGAGACAAAGACCTACCTTGCAATTCTTAGTGAGACTCAGTTTTACGAAGCCCTTCGGAACTGTCACCGCAACAGCCAGTTGTATGGAGCTGTGGCTGAACGGTTATGGGAATATGGCTTCCTCAGGACACCGGAGCAGTGTCGGACCAAGTTTAAGAGCCTACAGACCAGCTATCGGAAAGTCAAGAATGGCCAAGCACCAGAGACCTGTCCCTTCTTTGAAGAGATGGACGCTTTGGTGAATGCCCGGGTGGCTGCCCGGCCTAGTAACGGCCAGGAAGAAGAGATAGCCTTATGCCCCATGCAGGAGACCAGTGAGGCTGAAGCTGAAAAGCAAGCCGAGCAGGCAGTCGAGGCCATAGAAGATGATTCTGAAGATGATGAAGAGGATCCCGAGATACCTCCAGAGGCACTGACCCGTGCTCCAGTCTTATTTCAGAGCCCCAGTGGTAAGGTCCTCTTCTTAGGTAGAAATAGCAAAGGGAAGGCAGTGGCATCTAGGAGAAAAATTATCAGATTGAGAACCAGGAGAACTGGCCTGTACACCCAGTACTCAGGGATTCTTCTCTTTTCTCCAGGTTTCCTGTCTGTGTAGGCAGCTTTCCACTTGACTTGCTTCCTCACACTATAGCATCAATCTGAGATGGCTGCAGACTTTGTAAATGTGCCATCATCTGCACGTGAGCTGCTCAGTTACTAGCCCACATACCTAGCAGGGACTCTGAAAGCTAACATTTCCCAAACAGTATGTCATGTACACATGGTACATGAAGTTGGTTTTTTAAAGTTCATTCTCATTTCTGCTGTTTTCTTCTAGTTTCAGCTTATATATTATCTGTATGCCTGCTTTATTCATATATATGAAAACCTGATAATCTTTCTTCAGACACACTTACCCAAAGTCTGAAATTTCTGAGGGAATTGACCCTTTCAATCTTATTTACTGTTTAAGAAAGGGAAAAAAAAAAATCATTATGGCTTCCCTCCTTGCACGAAGAATTCTGTTTTTGGAGTCATACATATATATGTATATGAATATGCACTGTGTTACTAGTTGAGTACCTTAAAGCAAGTTACTTAGCCCTGTAATTTTGCTTATATATTAAGACCGGCCTCACAAGATTGATGTAACTGAAGTACCACAGTGAGGCACCTAGCACACTACTTGGGCATTTGATAAACAGCAGTTTTCTTTTCCAAAATATTCTTTAGATCTGCATTCTCCAAGTGTGCTCCACAGAGCATCAACTCCGTGAAGCTGTTAACACATTCTGCTAGATAACAGCTTCTAGGTTTAGGAAATGCTAAGTACCCCTTTCAGAGGCTCATAATTTATAGTCATATATTTAAGTTTCTGAGATTTCAGTTAATATAATGAACCTCCATTTCATGGGTCTAATCCTAACACGACTTCTGGGTAGATTTAAGGGGTACATGTTCTCAAATTTAGTCCAGGGAGCTGGGATCCAGAGTTTATCTGAAACCTGAAAATTCTACAAATTCAAACTAAATTTGCAAACTGAAACTTTCCAAGTATCTACAAATTCTCATAGCCTAGGCCTGGGAAGCCTGGCATTTGGCTCTTAGAAGAATATTAAAGCTTAGTTTGGGCATTAGAGTAGTGCTTTGGAACATCTAGTGGTTATTTGTCCATGGGCAAAGAAAGTTTGAAAGAGATAGCACCTACCAAAATTTCTCTCAGAAGGCCTTTTGTTCTTTGAAAGACAACAGGAATCTTTCTACCCTGTTTTTATTCTCAACACATGGAATTTGAGAGTGAAAAGGACTCATGTCGTTCTTCCTCAATATAGAAGTTCCCCAGTTTCCCTGGGCATTCCTTTCTTATCCCTTTAGTTACTGGCAAGGAATGTAAACCGTGACAGGCCTGAGATGAGGCTAAAATACAGCATTAGAAAGTGTCTTTCCTGGATAATCATAGTGATGGTTTTATCTTAAATCTGGCAGGTTTTTTCTTGGTATACTGAGAGGATTTTCTGAAGATCCCAGATATCCAGGAAAAAGAGTTAAAAGAACATATTCATCAGATCCCCTGTAGATGAGAAGCATGTGACAGATTACGAAATAGAAGGTTTTAATAGACAGTAGTTATTTAGGATCTAGAGCTCCCTGATTTTTATGTTAAGTCATCTAATGTGATACTTTATACTCACACATAATAACTGAGAAAATGGGTAACTTTTAAATTTCTATTCTTATGTTAGGTTTTGAGGCTGGATTTGAGAATGAAGCAAATCTAAAACGGGATATTTCTGAGGAAGTAAAACTACATAAGACATTACTTGCAAGGTCTGAAAGGAAAATTCCCCAGCATCTTAATCAAAGTAAAGGCAGTGAGAGTGAATGCAGATCTGGAAGACAGTGGGAAAACACCCCGGGTGAGAAAAAAGGAAAACCAACATTCCCTGAAAGGAGTTTAGGTAAAGTTCCAAGTCATCAGAGACCTTACTTGGGAGAGAGACCCTATAAATATCTGAGATACGGCAAAAGCTTTGGTCCAAACTCCCACCCTATGCATCAGCTAGCCCATCAAGTGGAAAATCCATATAAATGTGCTGATTGCGGGAAAAGCTTCAGTCGGAGCGCTCGCCTCATTAGACACCGGAGGATCCACACTGGAGAGAAACCTTACCAATGTCTTGACTGTGGGAAAAGTTTCCGTGACAGCTCAAATTTCATCACCCACAGAAGAATCCACACAGGAGAGAAACCATATGAGTGTGGTGAGTGTGGAAAACGCTTCAATCAGAGCTCAAGCCTTATCATTCACCAGAGAACCCACACAGGAGAAAAGCCCTATCAGTGTGAAGAGTGCGGGAAGAGTTTCAATAACAGCTCTCATTTCAGTGCACATCGGAGGATACACACAGGAGAGAGACCCCACGTGTGTCCCGACTGTGGGAAGAGCTTCAGCAAGAGTTCTGACTTACGTGCACACCACAGAACCCACACTGGAGAGAAGCCCTACGGGTGTCAGGACTGTGGCAAGTGCTTCAGTAAAAGTTCCGCTCTTAATAAGCACCGAGAGATCCACACACGAGAGAAACTTCTGTCACAGCCAGCACCTAAGTAAGCCCTTGAGGATCTATGAGAAAACCAGCCTCATTACATGTATTGAGATTGTTTGGAAATAGTTCTCCAGTAGTGAGATCCATCTTCTAATCTGTGCCCAACTAGTAAAGGAAACAGTCTAGAATTTACCCCACTGCTTGTTCCTGTGTTTCTCTTGGATCTAGAGTAAGAATGAAAGGAAGATTCGTTCCCTCTCCTTGCTTGTGTTGACGGTAACACCCTTTCCTCTCAGAGCCTGTGTTGTTTCCGCTAACAGAGAGGACACAGTAGCAGATCCTGTGAAATTTGATGTGTTCCCTTTACTCATCACATTACTCAGTTGCATTTCAACTAGAAAAACCCACACTGCAGCGTTTCATGGAGAAGTAGTGAGGATTCTCACTGAATGGGTCTAGCTCTTTGTACAGTAATGGAAATGCAAAAAATGATTTTTTTTTCCTGCTCACTTAAGTCTGTGCTCAGAATGATATACTTATCACACACACTCCTTTACCTTAAGGAGCCTTTAAGTGTCCAGTCTGGTTCTGACCTATAAACCATTTTGTCAGGAATCTAGGTGTGCTTATATGGGGGAACAGTGTAAACCTCATATAAACGGTGAGGTGGATTTCTTACTGTCTTCAAAGCCCCAGAAGCTTTGGAATAGAGTAACACTGTATTTACAGCATCTATTGTGATTTTTTTTCTGGTCTGTCTCATCTAAATTTTGTCTGTCCCTTGTCCAGAAGCCCAAAGAGGAAGGCAAGGGGATGCAGTAATACGGAAAGCAGTTAGAACTGCCAGAGGGACTGCCATAATCCACACACCCTAACACCGGGGTGAGTGTCACACACCCTGTGGACACAATACTAACGTGCGATGAGCAGAAGCCACTGGCCATGCTCCCACAGACTGGGAAAACAGACCACTTTGTGCCAGCAACTCTTTACCCTAATGGTAAGGGGACAAACTATCTTTGGTCAGTGGAGCTTACAATACTTACACACACGCACACACATTCAACTGTATACATCTATTTTTAAAAGCAGCTCTTCAAACAAGTGTGATTCTGATATCATAGAGATGGTATTGAATTAACTGCCCACATATTCGCAGTAGTATGAGCCTGTACAGCACAAGTTAAACAGACCCCATCCTTGTCCTTACAACCTACAACAGATGACACTGACATGAACAAATACGTACAGCTACAATGATTTTAGAGAAATTTAGAAAGCTAGGTAGTAACACTAGGCATAAAAGTTAAGGTCTAAAGCATTAGAGTTTGGGGAAAAAATGAGAGGTATTTTCTTCTCTTTAATCATGAAGATTTCATGAAGCAGGAAGTGCTCAGAGGGAAGGTTTACTGGGCAAGATGAACTTTCCAAAACTGTAAAACTGCATGCTGAATGGGTGAGAAATGGGAAAACTGGGGAGCAAGGGAGCAGAGGGCAAAGGACAGACTGTAAGGAAGGTGAGCCAATGCTCAGAGGAGCACAAATTTGAGGGGGCACAGTAAGGCTGTGCAGGGGGCAGAGAGGGACTTGCTTCAGCTGAAACGTGGAGGGCCAGGAACACCACAGACGGGCTTCCATACGCCAGAATATTAGTATATCAGGGCCTGTGCTGCACTTGCTGAGTGGCACTGGGTAAGAAAGATGAGCAGTTTTAGGGGACTAGCTCCTATGGGAGACAAAGGTCGGGAACCAGTATCCTGAGAGAAGATATTTCGAATGGCAGGTCAAAGGAAAGAAGATGCCCAATGGCTAAGGTCTGAGATAAGTAGCCGTGTCACAGTCACATTAATGAGCGCTCAGATAGGAATGAGATCTGGGAGAGAAATGGGGAGATAGGATATTCTAAAATCCACAGCTTACTGTGATAGACAGTAATGATGTCTACCAATGATGAACTGGAGTTCTGGTGCTGAGGGAATTTCCTAAGTCTTAGGAATTAAGGGGAGGTGGTATCTCAGTTATGTTGCCTAAACAGACAGGGAGATAACAAGAAATACCAGTGTAAAGCAATGATAGACAGTAATGATGTCTACCAATGATGAACTGGAGTTCTGGTGCTGAGGGAATTTCCTAAGTCTTAGGAATTAAGGGGAGGTGGTATCTCAGTTATGTTGCCTAAACAGACAGGGAGATAACAAGAAATACCAGTGTAAAGCAATGCCTCAGGATCTGAGATAATTTAGGCAGTGTGCTGTAATGTTTTTAAAACATGAGAGTACTGTGTTCAGTATATCTGTGTATAGTCTTGTGGAAAAAGCACTGGTTGTGGTATCAACAGATATGAATTCTGGTTCCAGATGTCTTACATGTAAGTCACCCTGCCTCCATTTCCCTTTGTGTAAAGCAGAACAATGTTTACACCTTAATTTGCCTCTCAGGGATACCAAGTTAATAAAAATTATAAAGTGCCCAGTGGTTCTTCAAGTGCTTTTTCTTTAAATGTATATATGCAAATTATGATTAAGTCATTCCTGGGAAGAAAAGATAAATCTTTACTTGCTTTTTTTGGCTCCCTGTGTGGGGCTGCTACAAGTATGCCTGTCTAAATCTTTATGTTCCAGGCTGAAAAACAAATCAGAATTGGTAAAAGACCAATCAGAATGAAAATTCTTCCTTAGTATCTGTATCCATATCCTTTAGGACAATCCATTGGGACCCATTATAATTGGGCATGGAGAATGAGTCTATCTTAAAAGACCCAGGACCAGCCCTCCAATCTCCAGATGAAGAAAATGTGCAAAATGAATAAGACAAAAGCAGAATTCTTCCCTGGGAAAACCCAACCGTATCTCAAACTAACTCACAAACCATTGTCTGCCACTCCTGGGGATGGAAGAAGCAAGAAATAATACATAGCCTTCTGACATTCTAAGAGAAGCCAAGCCTGCTGCTGGGGGAGCAAGAGGATCTGTGCACCCCTCCCTTTAATTCCTGTAAGACCTTGAGGACAGACTGGGTGGCACGTGCAGCAGAGAAAGCAAGAATATCTTGGCAGGAGCTGGACAGTCATGTCTGTTCTCATCAGTTGTTTTCCTAATGCTATTCTTTTTTTCTCCCCATGCTCTCCCTTCTTCCCTTTATTGTTTATTCTCTATGGCCAGTGCCATACAACTTAATACACACATATACATAGGTTCCCCGGTGGCTCAGAGGTTAAAGCTTCTGCCTGGAATGAGGGAGACCCGGGTTCGATCCCTGGGTCGGGAAGATCCCCTGGAGAAGGAAATGGCAACCCACTTCAGTACTCTTGCCTGGAGAATCCCATGGAGGGAGGAGCCTGGTAGGCTACCGTCCATGGGGTCGCAAAGAGTCGGACACGACTGAGTGACTTCACTTCATACATAGGTTCATATATATACATATATACATAAATGTGTGTGTATACATACATATATATAGAGAACACTGCCATTTCTCTCTTACTGTAACCCGAGTATATGGCTGTCCTGTCAGCTCTATAAAGAACTATTTTTTATGGTGACAAAGGAAGGAAGGGAAGATGAGATATGAGCACAAAAATGGATCAATTCTCTCGCCATTATTCAACTCAAAATCTAAAATGTATCTTGACTCCAGAAGGATTAATCATGAGAAGGGCAAAGGCAGATCTCAGCAGCTAGCTTGATCTGTCACGAGCGTCACCCAGAGGAGGTTCATCCTGGCTACTGGGATTCACAAAAATACATGGTATGCAGTGCAGCCTGGAGGCCACAGTCCTGGGGAATACTTCAGGGAGTCTGATTAAAGTAGGCACAACAAAACAGAGCTGTCATCACAAGCTAGACAGGTTAAAGGCTTTGGTAACAATCTGTATTCCCTTCTCACCTTATTTAGACTAGCAATTCCAAAACTTTTCCTGATGAGAACCGACTTTGATTTTCTTGCAGTTTCATGATCTCTAGCGAAGAGGGACTGTTAAGGCAAAACCACCGCTAGAATGGGGAGCTCAGTGTGCAGCGGCATTCAGGTCCCTTCCTGAAAGCAGCATGGAGGTAAGCCATGGACGACCTCAGAGCCTTCAGGCGGTTTAAGACAGACTTACTGAGCACCCACCATGGGAAAGGTGCTGCGGTCGGAGTCCGCAGCACTCGGCTGCTATGGTTCCAAGGGAGGAGCGGCTTACTAACCGGGATGTGGCGAGGAGATCTAGGTTGTAATACATACTCAAAAGTAGTTCACCTCGTTACAGCTTAAAAATGGGGCTTCAGATGACTCCACTTCTTCCTCAGGTCAGCCTTGGTGCTGTCAGAAGCAAAGATGTAGTTGATGGACTCATAAGACAGATCCCACACCTGAGACTGGGTCAGATGAAATGTTTCAGCCGCCAGCTGGTACTCTTGAGAAAGGCGTGTTGCAAAAACACCCTTATCATCAGTCTGTCAACGTAAGAAAGTTTCAAAATGAACGAGGAAATGACTGTTTAAAAGAAAATAACAACTCTCAACTTTTGCTGAGAGTATTTTCTTATTTACCATGCTTTTAAGAGTCTAAACGGGGGCCTACAAATATATCCAGGCACATTTGTTACTGAACAGTCTTGTTTATCCTTTTTAAGAACATAAACCACCAGAGTAGTGGCTCTCAACCATGGCTGCACGTGCAAATCACCAAGGGAGCTTTTAAAATGCATCTGTGCCCAGGGCTCAGCCCTGATCAATGAAAGCATTATCTCAAGAGGTGGGTGTTGGGCATCGGTATTGTCGTTCCCCAGGTCCTGTCCAGGACCTTCCCCTCCAGAGCCAAACCACAGTCACACCTTTGCAGCCTCTCACACTCCTCTCCTCTCTCACTCCTCCACTTGGGCACCACCCCTGGTGTGCAACGCAGCCAGCTAGACAGTGAACGTCTGACCTACGGCAACTCTGGGACTAAAAGGGAGCAAAACGCCTTACACAGATCACGGCAGGATGGGCAATGCTGTACCAGAATCCAAAGTGATGTTGGTCGTAAGATGGAACTGTCTGACTTTTGATGTTCGAGGTCAAACAAAGTTCTAGAACGAGGGGGGAAAGGAAGAAGCTTCTAATTAAAAGACCTATTAGTAGATACATGGGAAATCTTTCCAAGCTATGCTCATTTTTAGTAGTTGGCCTTTTCTTACATGCGAAAACTGCCATGTGCTGCGGTTTACAGCAGCGACTGTACCAGGCGGGGAATTAGTGTCCCCTTCACAATCATGTGCTTCCCTCTTTCTTTTACGAAAAAGGAGAGGAAAGAGGAGAATGATAAGCCAGTCACCGTGACAAGCACAGGGAAGCGTGAGAGGGGAGTAGACGGAATCTTCACAGGGCTGCTGCACTTCTTCCACAGGCTGAAGCAAAGCTTAGGAAACAGGAGCAATGCTTGAGGGCTGCATGTTATAAAACTCCAAGAGTGGAAATGGACCTTTTCCATGAAAAGAAGGAAAATGTCTCAACTCCTTCCATTCACTGCCTCCTGCAAAGAAGTCTATCTTAAGAATGACTTCTATGATTACAAAACCCCTGCCTGAGATGCTATGCCCGGCTCTCCAGCCAGAGTGAAATGCTTCGCTGACTTGACTGATGGCATCCGTTCCTCTGAGTGAGGCGGCTGCAAGCCAGGCCACGCAGTCCCAGGAATGGCAAACCCAACCTGCCCCTGCTGACTGCGGAGCCAGGACACCACTCCAAGTAAGACCACTAGGCAAGTGGTTTCCTAGATTCTTTACTTTTGTGGCTGTTTAAACATTTCTTTATTAAAAAGAAAAAAAAATCTCACCCATTATGAATTGCTGAAAAACTCTATAAATTAGTCAAAAAAGCACACCCACAAAAGTGTTACTACAAACTGTTAAATTTGTAAGTTCGGTGAATTCATCATTCAGTAAAAAGGTTTTCAGCCACCCGCTTTTTCCTCTCATCAAAAAGGCCTTCCCCAACCATCCAATCAAAAGTGGTTAGCTTATCACTATTCTACCAGCCTGTTTAATTTTCTGAAAAGAACTTATCACTGATATTTTCTTGTGTATTTGCTTACTGTCTCTCTTACCCATGCTAGAATATAAGTTCCTTGAGAAAGAAACATTGTCTATTTTTTTACTGCTCTATTCCCAGCAATTGGAATAGCGACTGGAAGAGAGTAGGCACTTCATAAATATTTGTTGCTAAATAAAAATAGCTCCTGGTATATATATGTAGACAAGTATGTGATGTTAACAGACATATAAAAGTACACTTGAAATTCTGCAGATGTCTTAATCTCTAAATATATGTTATACATTTTCATAAGTAAACAGGTTAAAGTAATTCCAAAATGATAGATGACCCTATTACTTCAATATAATACTGAGTTCCAGGAACTGGGGAATGCAGCAGTGAGCAAGACAGATGAGGGCCCTGCTCTCATGGAGCTTTTATACTCTAATGGGAGCTATTAATAAACTTTCCTGTTCCTTCAATAAGGTTGAGAAAGCATCACTTCATTTCTAAATGATATCTATGTATTTAGAACAGTGCTTCTCTATATACGGGTGGCAAGCTGCAGGCGGGGAGGAAGGGTCAGACAGTTGCCTGGAGGACCTGACGCCTTACCGAGCGGTATCTGATGTTGCCTCACAAAGTCCACCAGATCCGAGGATCCTTCCTCGGAGGAGCTGAGAAATGTCCCATGCCCGATTCGGTCAGGAAACAGGTTCAGGAGTACTTGTGTTTCTGTTTTTCGGTTTGGAATCTCAAAAAAAAGAAGGGGAGAAGAGGGCATCAATAACCTCCTTCAGTGATTCTTAAAAGTACTTCTTTGCCTTTGATCTTCCCGTTCATTTCCCAATATTCTTCTGGATTCCTTTCAATGATAATAATAACTAGAGAGCCAACAGTTACTGACTTTTCACATACATTCTGCTTTAAACTTCACAAGAATTATACAAAGTATTAAGACAAAGAAATCAAAACTGAAAAAGTAAGTGCTCAATAACAAAATCCCACAACTCTGTATGCATACGTGTCTTCTGTGTTGTGTACATGTCTTCACACATATTAGAAAAAGAACTGGGAAAACATAAATGCAAAACTTAACAGGATCAACTCAGGAGCAGAACTGAAGGGGACCTTCCATTTTTTATTTATTTACTTCTACTTTATACTATTTCTCTACTCTTCCATTTTCTTCAGGTACATAAAACTTTCGTAGCTAAAAATATAAAGCATTTTAAAGAAAAGCTGTCCAAGCTCACAGAGCTAGCATAATCGTAGAGATGAGGGTGAAACCTGGCTCTGTCTGACTCTGGGGCCTAGACTCCACCCACACACAGGGCATTCATGTTCTGTCTTGACAAGGCTGCCTATGAGCATGCCGCAAGCACCACGAAAGCGTGTGTCAGGCTGTGCTCTCCATCTCTTAGACAGACTAAAAGACAAACGACCATAACACGTCGAAATGAAATGTTTCCCACCCCACGGATCAAATAAGAGAACAGAAACTAAAGGGCAGGTTCTTATGCTGTGCAGAGACCAGAGGTAACCGGCCTCACGCTGGCTGTTCTGTTACCCTGCCCGACGGCCTCAGTCTGGCATCGGTTAGGTCAACTAGAGGGTGTCCTGTGTGTGAAGGGTCTTTTGGATCCGAGTGGAAACATAGATCCTAGACCTTAAGTTCTGCTACTAGATGACTGACTCTCTGTTTGTAGACATGAAAAACACTCAGTACTGACAAGAAGCTCCAATTTTTGCCTCAATTTTTATATCATGACCTCATCTAATACTCAAAATAATCATGTGCAGTAAGCAGGTGATATTTCCTGCATTCAAGAAACAATTAAATCCAAATTTATCAAGTTGCATACCTTAATTATTATTTACAGCTTTTCGTATGTTAATAAAAGAAAGCATTAAGGAGGTAGAAGTACTGAGGTAAGACAGCAAATCTATCCATAAAATGGAAAAGTGCAGAAGAGCCCTCGTTTGCCTCTCAGGGACGTGCCGACCAGGGAAGTGACTGTTCTCCAGCTACTTCCATGCATGAACTGCCCTGCGCTCTTGCTGTCAAGTTGGGGCCCACAGGGGCACCCGATCTCCCTCTGGGCCTTATAACACGATGATGAGCTACTTTCTTTCTTGCCAGGGTATGTGATATATTCCGATCCCCTCCCTGCAAGGACAAGAGAGGCAAACTCAGGCTTTTCTCAGTGTTGGTTTGCTGATAACAAGGCTGCTGACTAAAATTCATGCATTTTCTCCAACAAGCTGTTGTCGAACTGTTCTAAGGATACAACTGTGGCGCAAGTCAACAGCCAAGCCCAGGAACTATAACAACATAGAAACCAAAACTCCAGGGCCTATGGCAAGTTATGCCTTTATCATTATAACTTACACAAAAATATTTCCATTTTCTCTCTAAACGTGTTTTCCCAAGCCAGGTTTATCTTTAGCCCTGTACAAGTGCTTATTATTTTCTGTTAATGATTTTCCATGTAATCTACCCTCTCCAGCCTAATTTTACAGTATTATTTACCTCTGAAAGATGAAGTGCCAACTTCAGACCAGATTTTTTAGCTTCTAAAAGAGGTTCTAAGAAGTCTTTTGCTTGTCCTGCCTTGAAGATAAAAGTTAAGATGAGGATATATGAGTCTAGGCAAACTGAAGAACTGAGTACTCTGTCTCAATAACAAAGGAATAATGGCAGGAAATAAAGTGGCAGATGGACTCATTTGTACATTTTGTTTATAAAGCAAAATTAGGGAATTCAAAGCTGGAAAAGCCACTGTCCTTGCCCTCGACAATCTCAAGTATCAGTGAACCTCAGGTGAATCAGCTAAGCTAGATATAACAGTCACCAAATTTTATTTCTAGACGGTTATCTAGGTATCTAGAGCTTTAGGAATAAGTATGACGGGTAAAGAAAGCTTCTATCAAACGGATGATGAAACAAGGCCAGAACAGCCCCGGTTTCATTAAAGCTGTAAAGAACCAGGTTCATAGGACTCTAATTCAATGATTTTCAACAGAGGTGATTCTGCCCCTCAAGGGACATGTGGTGATGTCTACAAACATTTTTGGTTGTTACAACTAACAAGGTGCTGGGATCTATTGGGAAGAGGTCAGGGATGCTGCTAAACATCTTAAAATACACATGACATTCTCCTACAATAAAAATTCTTTGGCCCAAGATGTCAGTAGTGCCACAGCTGAGACACCCTGTTTGAATATGACCTTCAAGAAGCTCTAGGCCAGCCTTTTTCAAATGGGGCTTCTGTGAGATAATTAAGCCCTACCCACAGTTAAGCATTAATTAAGCATTAGACATCAGTTCAGTTCAGTTCAGATCAGTCGCTCAGTCGTGTCCGACTCTTTGCGAGCCCCTGAATCACAGCACGCCAGGCCTCCCTGTCCATCACCATCTCCTGGAGCTTTGATTTGATACGTCTAGTCAAGTCAAAGCATTAGACATGGACTGTAATAAATCAATTCTCTCTATGTATGTGGAATGGTACTAGTTGGGTACCATCTTTAGAAAAATGAAGAAAATAATCATACTGTCATACAAATCTTTTTTTTTTTCTTTTTTTTTTAGAGGGTTTAACTCTTTCACTGAAACCTGGAGAGCAGTTGCTGTGGACATTCTGGTCATCCAGGGCAGAATAGGGCTTTGTACACACAGGGTGTCTGCTGAACCTCTGGAGAACGCAAGGTGCCCCAACCTAATCCTTATCCCACAAACTGATTCTACCTTTTAGAAATAAAACATATTTTGGAAAAATAACTTACTGCAGGGTCTCCACTGAGGTCAAGGCCAAGAACTGTATCCTCTGCAGAAAGGAAGAACTCTTCAGCAAGTTTAACAGCCTCCTTGGCTGCTGAAGGGCCACCTCTTCTGTCAATTGATATCAAATACCTTCAATGCAAGAAGAACACAGTTGAAAACGAATGCAGATTGTAAAGATGAAAAAGACAACTCTGGGGAAGGCCAGAGACGTATGGCAAGCTACTTGCGATGTATCTTACTGCAGAAGTACAGCCTGACTGACTTGACAGCTTACTTTGCCAGAGGGAGGGAAACATAAATTTCTCAACACCACCAGATATCTAGTTACTGCTCAAACTTCTGATTATTTCATGGCTTTATTTTGTTGTTGTTCATGTATTTGGTTTTTAGTCTGTTTGGTTCAGAATCAAACTAAGGTCCACACATTGTTTTGGTCAATGTGTCTCAAGTTGCTTTTAATCTACAGCTACTTCCCGCCCCTCTCTCCCACCCTCTACCTCACACCTCTCCCCAGCCTCTTTTCTTGAATTTATTTGTTGAAGAAACCAGATCATTTGTTCTGTAGAGTTTCCCACAGTTTGATTTTGCTGACTGAATCCCTATGTTGCTAACCTGTTCTCCTGTCTCTTGTATTTCCTACGAATTGGAAACTGGATCCAGTCTAGAGGCTTAGTCACATCAGATTCAATACTGAGGCAAGAGGAATTAATAGGTGGTGGTTCCTTCATCAGAAGGCTTAGATCTGTTATTTCATTAAGGGTTCAGTTCAGTTCAGTCGCTCAGTTGTGTCCGACTCTTTGTGACCCCATGAATCGCAGCACACCAGGCCTCCCTGTCCATCACCAACTCCCGGAGTTCACTCAGACTCATGTCCATCGAGTCAGTGATGCCATCCAGCCATCTCATCCTCTGTCATCCCCTTCTCTTCCTGCCCCCAATCCCTCCCAGCATCAGAGTCTTTTCCAATGAGTCAACTCTTAGCATGAGGTGGCCAAAATACTGGAGTTTCAGCTTTAGCATCATTCCTTCCAAAGAAATCCCAGGGCTGATCTCCTGCAGAATGGACTGGTTGGATCGCCTTGCAGTCCAAGGGACTCTCAAGAGTCTTCTCCAACACCACAGTTCAAAAGCATCAATTCTTCGGCGCTCAGCTTTCTTCACAGTCCAACTCTCACATCCATACATGACCACAGGAAAAACCATAGCCTTGACTAGATGGACCTTAGTTGGCAAAGTAATGTCTCTGCTTTTGAATATACTATCTAGGTTGGTCATAACTTTTCTTCCAAGGAGTAAGCGTCTTTTAATTCTATGGCTGCAATCACCATCTGCAGTGATTTTGGAGCCCCCAAAATAAAGTCTGACACTCTTTCCACTGTTTCCCCATCTATTTCCTATGCAGTGATGGGACCAGATGCCATGATCTTCGTTTTCTGAATGTTGAGCTTTAAGCCAACTTTTTCACTCTCCTCTTTCACTTTCATCAAGAGGCTTTTCAGCTCCTCTTCACTTTCTGCCATAAGGGTGGTGTCATCTGCATATCTGAGGTTACTGATATTTCTCCCAGCAATCTTGATTCCAGCTCGTGTTTCTTCCAGTCCAGCGTTTCTCATGATGTACTCTGCATATAAGTTAAATAAGCAGGGTGACAATATACAGCCTTGACATACTCCTTTTCCTATTTGGAACCAGTCTGTTGTTCCATGTCCAGTTCTAACTGTTGCTTCCTGACCTGCATACAGATTTCTCAAGAGGCAGGTTAGGTGGTCTGGTATTTCCATCTTTTTCAAAATTGTCCACAGTTTATTGTGATCCACACAATCAAAGGCTTTGGCATAGTCAATAAAGCAGAAATAGATGTTTTTCTGGAACTCTCTTGCTTTTTCCATGATCCAGCGGATGTTGGCAATTTGATCTCTGGTTCCTCTGCCTTTTCTAAAACCAGCTTGAACATCAGGGAGTTCATGGTTCACATATTGCTGAAGCCTGGCTTGGAGAATTTGGAGCATTACTTTACTAGCATGTGAGATGAGTGCAATTGTGTGGTAGTTTGATCATTCTTTTGCATTGCCTTTCTTTGGAATTGGAATGAAAACTGACCTTTTCCAGTCCTGTGGCCACTGCTGAGTTTTCCAAATTTGCTGGCATATTGAGTGCAGCACTTTCACAGCATCATCTTTCAGGATTTGAAACAGCTCAACTGGAATGATGTTTTCTAAGGCCCACTTGACTTCACATTCCAAGATGTCTGGCTCTAGATGAGTGATCACATCATCATGATTATCTGGGTCGTGAAGATCTTTTTTGTACAGTTCTTCCATGTATTCTTGCCACCTCTTCTTAATATCTTCTGCTTCTGTTAGGTCCAGACCATTTCTGTCCTTTATCGAGCCCATCCTTGCATGAAATGTTCCCTTGGTATCTCTAATTTTCTTGAAGAGCTCTCTAGTCTTTCCCATTCTGTTGTTTTCCTCTATTTCTCTGCATTGATCGCTGAAGAAGGCTTTCTTACCTCTTCTTGCTATTCTTTGGAACTCTGCATTAAGATACTTATATCTTTCCTTTTCTCCTTTGCTTTTCACCTCTCTTCTTTTCATAGCTATTTGAGGGTTACAAGACTGGTAATATTCTAACATGTACCCAAAGCTGATACAAATTTTATTAACATATTAAAAAATAAACAAAATTATCTGATTATTGACGTTAAACAGTTTTCTATACATTTATTGGCCATTTCTATGTTTTCTCTTCTGAATCCTTGTCTTTTGCCTGTTTTTGTTTTTTAATTAGGGTATCAGTCCAGTTAAGCATAACTGAGAGACGTTATAGACAGATTTTATAGCCAGAAAGCCAGCTAGCTTTCTTTATTTTCCTCCATCAAGGACTTACTGAGCCCTAATTATGTGCCAGCTCTAAGTGCTGAGAATCAAAAGACAACGTCCCTGGCCTCACTGAACTTACACTCTAGTGGGTGAATGTGTATATGTATAAATAAAACAAGAAAATTTCTGATTTTGTTAAGAGGAGTGTCATAAAGGAAATAAATGGAGTAACTAGAAGATGTGGGGAGGCATATTAGATAAGGTGGTCAAGGAAGGCCTCTCTGAGGAAGTGACAGGCACATGAGACCTGAGTAACAAGCAGCCAGCCATGCGAGGATATGGCAGAGTGCTCTAGGCAGAAGCAACAGGAAGCACAAAAGTGCTGACGTGGGACGACAGTCTTGGCCTATTTGAGGAATAGGGGGAAGGTCAGTGCGTGGTGAGTGACCAGTGGAACACACGAGGCTGCTGAAGTGAGAAAGGCCGCACATGTGACCTTGCAGGCCCCAAGAAGAAGTCTGGATTTTTGTTTAAGAGCCATGGGAAGCCACACTTCACTACAGCAACAGGACTCAGAACTTTACTGCCACAGGAAAAAAATATTCAAAACTGTATTCTCAACTTTAAACAATGAAGTTCTTGACCTTTTTTCTATTATAAAATAAAAGTCAGTTATTGGTTGATTTATAAGAATCTGTTATACTCATGCTCAAAAGAGTAAAACTGTCACCTTCTAGTATTTTCAGTGGTGACCACTAAGGCACAATGTTTCTTACCTAACATCAATGTCTACGTTTTCTTCTTTGGACTGTTTTATACCCTCAAGTATAGATTCCACATAAGTCTTTTTAGTCATTCCTGGAAAGGACACAAATAAAACATCTGTAAAGAGATCATCAACAACTTCATCCTTCAACAATCATATTCCTATATGAACAATTACACTTCGCTTTCTGTGTGATAAGTGTATGGTTACAGATGAGTTATGGATGTGTGTGCACACTCAGTCATGTCAGACTCTGCAACCCCATGGACTGCAGCCCGCCACGCTCCTATGTCCATGGGATTCTCTAGGCAAGAATACTGGAGTGGGTGGATTCCTCTTCCAGGGATCTTCCTGACACAGGGGTCGAATCTGTACCTCTTGCATATGCAGGCTTTAGTAAATGCCATTTGTACTTAAGGAGCTTCCCTGGCAGCTCAGACGGTAAGGAATCTGCCTGCAATGCAGGAGACCTGAGTTCGACCCTGGTTCAGGGGAAGGGGGCAAGAGAGGATGAGATAGTTGCATGGCATCACTGACTCAACAGACATGAGTTTGAGCAGACTTCTGGGAGTTGGTGAAAGACAGGGAAGTCTGGTGTGCTGTAGTCCATGGGGTAGCAAAGAGACACAACTGAGCAGCTGAACAACAACAAATTCACACACACACACACAGAGTGATATGACTTGGCGACCGAACAACAACAAAAATACAATTCTGAACAGATGAGATGCTAGGTGTATGTGTATCACAGTCATTCATTTAACACTGTACTCTGAGCATGTCTTCATGTCATTAAAGTGTCTTTGCAAATATTTTTAATGGTTACCAAATATTCCATTAAACTTTAACTATTCCCCTATTCTGCACACTTAAGTTAGCATTTCCCTTTGAATCTCCATTTGAAGGGTCAACTAGCACTAATAATCTACAGATTGCTTTTCTCCTTCCCTTTCACTATCCTCACCAGCATAACTTGGAACTGATCCTAAAGTTTAAAAATGTGAAATGAGAATCTTCTGTTCAGGGGGAGGGATAATTGGGAGATTGGGATTGACACATACACACGATTATATATAAAGTAGATAACTAAAAAGGACCCACTATACAGCAAAGGGAGCTCTTCTCAATACTCTGTAATGACCTGCATGGGAAAGAATCTAAAAAAGGGTGGATATATATGTATAACTGATTCACTTTGCTGTTCAGCAGAACTAACATGACATTGTAAGTCAACTATGTTCTAATAAAAATCAAAAACAAAAAAAGAATCTCCTGCTTATCTCATTTCAACACGTACTTTACTATATGTAGTTTAAAATTTCACCCCCTGAATGATGCTGGCTACACGTTATCCAGGCACAAGATGATCTGGTCACAAAATGCTAAGCAGGACCCAAGCACATCATAGAATACCTCCTGATGCTGCTCTTATCAGCAGAAAGAGGGCCCTAGGAAGCTTCTCCAGACCATATCCAGATCTGCTCATCTCCATCCAGAGAGGTTTAACCACATCACAGCTGGCTCCTGGCCTGACACCATCAGTCCCCGAGAAGAGACTGAATAACTTCATTTCAGTGACTGTCATGAAACGCGATTCCACATCCACTCAGGAGCACTGTGTCACAAGCACTTGATGCAGGGAACATGAACTAATGTCTATTTAAGAACACAGCTATAGGGAACAAGTGTTCTTTTTTCAGAGAAGAGCAAACAAGAATAAATGAAATTTTTGCAGCCCTTTTAATTTCCCTTCAACAGATAATACCTGACCTGGTATTTTAACTTATAAATAATTGACTGACTCATTAATAACATGTCATTAAAGTACATCGGAAGATATGGACCTTTGACCCTACTTTTACAACAGTGTAATGGTAAATGCTGCATAGTCTCAACTTTGCAGGCATATGGATGATCAAAGCACGTGAGGAAAAAGATAGACATATGCTGAGAAGTATCAGGAGTTAGATTTTACCTGTAGTATTTTCTCCTCTGGGTGTGCTCCTTAGTTCCAGATACTTGACACCGTCATCTGCAAATTCTTTAATGACATCTTTCGTCACCTGATAATGAAAGCAATGCTCACAATACTGATAACATTAGTGTAAGGGGCTCCATGAAAATGCCACCTGCTATAGCTCTATTCCACGCGTTAAATGACTCGCAAGGAGTGGGGGAGTCTCCCACATGGTGAAGCGCCCTGCTTTTCACACCCCTAGTGACAGCTGTGACAAAACTACCATGTTTCCAACAGCTCCCCTTACCCCCCTCACTGTCACATTAAATCCAAGTCTGCACAACCCCCCGCCACCTTTTGTTTCTCTTCTTCCCTTTTAACCATTTCTCTATTTCCTAGAGAACAGCAGACTGATAAAACAGAGAAATGAGGCAAAACTAAAACCAGTAAACCATCTATGAGTGTATAGTACTGGAAAGTTACATATAGAAATAAGCAGGTAAAATGATTAGGCAGTACTGATGTACCATTTAATGCCATGGCTTCTCATAGAGGAAAACATCGGCAGAACAGTGTGTGATATAAATCACAGCAAGACCCTCTAAGACCCACCTCCCAGAGTAATGGAAATAAAAACAAAAATAAACACGTGGGACCTAATTAAACTGGAAAGCTTTTGCACACCAAAGGAAACTAGACAAGGTGAAAAGACAACCCTCATAATGGGAGAAAATAATAGCAAATGAAACAACTGATAAAGGACTAATTTCCAAAATATATAAGCAGATCATACAACTCAATATAAGAAAAACAAACAACCCAAACCAAAAGTGAGCAAAAGACCTAAACAGACATTTCTCCAATGAAGACATACAGACGGCTAATAAACCAACAAAAAGATGCTCAACATCACTCATTATTAGAGAAACGTAAATCAAAACTACAATGAGATATTACCTCAAACCAGTCAGAATGGCCATCATCATCAAAAAATCTACCAAACAATAAATGCTGGAGAGGGTGTGGAGAAAAAGGAACCCTCTTGTACTGCTGGTGGGAATGTAAACTGATACAGTCACTATGGAAGACAGTATGGAGAGTCCTTAAAAAACTAGGAAATAAAACTAGCACATGACCCAGCAATCCCACTAGCAGGCATACACCCTGAGGAAACCCAAACTGAAAAAGACACATGCACCCCAATGTTCAATGCAGTGCTATTTACAATAGCCAGGGCATGGAAGCAGCCTATATGTCTGTTGACAGATGAAGGGATAAAGAAGTTGTGGAACATATATACAATGGAATATTACTCAGACATAAAAAGGAATGCATCTGAGTCAGTTCTAATGAGGTGGATGACCCTAGCGCCTATTATACAGAATGAAGTAAGTCTGGAACTAAAACAAATATCATGTATTTATGCATATATGTGGTATCCTGAAAGATGGTACTGATGAACCTATTTGCAGGCCAGCAATGGAGATGCAGACATAAAGAACAAGATTTATGGACACGGGGTGGGGGAGTGGGGAGGAGGAGAGGGTGGGTCGAATGGGGAGAGTAGCAAAGAGACGTATACATTGCCATATATAAAATATACTGCCAATGGGAATTGGCTGTGTGACTCAGGGAACTCAAACCAGAGCTCTGTAACAAGCTAGAGGGGTGGGATGAGGTGGGAGGTGGGAGGGAAGCCCAAGAGGGAGGGGACATATGTATGCTGATGGCTGATTCATGTTTATGTATGGCAGAAACCAAAACAATATTGTAAAGCAACAATCCTTCAATGAAAAATATATATTAAAAAATAGAGTCATGGCTTAAGGTTCTTATTCACGTTATTTAGGGATAAGTTGAACTTTGCAAGAATTTCTTTTGGCAGGTTTAAACTCTCCCCAAATGTACTTAGGAAGATTCTTTTAGGCAAAGAAAATGGGTGATAAATTTGAGTTAGAAAACTGTATTCAATCTAATAGAAAACTCAACAATCCAAACATTACTCAACGACCAAGATAAATGATATCTAAAGGCTGAAGGCATGTTTTCCCTCATTGCCATTACCTAAAATGTAAAAACCTAGGAGGAAAAAGGACCAGGTTAGAAATGCTGTGACAACCAGCCCTAGTTAGTTCTTACAGTTGGTATCCGACTCTTGCATCTGTGTGCTTTGCCCACATGCACATGGGCACACAGATGCAGTGTCCTGGCAGAGAAACAAGGCTGGCTGGCTGTACAGACAGTGCTTAACAGGGAGGCACCACCTTGGTGGATTCACTGCAAGCTAAGGTCTGGGCCTCATCTTTTTTCTTCATACTAAAGCCAAAATGGAACTTATTACAACATGCATATAACAGGTGGCTCAGATTCACCAGGAGGTCTGAAGAATCAGCCTTAGAGATCACATAGCTCAGGATGTTATAGGCAAGACTCAATTTTGACTCCATGCTGGATCTGTTTCTTTGACTTTAACCTTTGCTTTCTGTTGCTTTTATCATTATAAGCGTACAAAATGGCCTGCCTCGGAGAACCCTGCTCCCCTCTGCCTTAATGTCAAACCAAAATGCCTTTGTTCAGGACTTTGTCCACCTGTGGATGGCTACAGGAAGGAAAAAATTAATATATCCTCTTGTGGAGGCTGGCCATTCCAGAAGACATTTGTAAGATTAACAGCATCTTTAACCTTAATCCCTCACCTCTCCCCATCTTTTTTCTGTAAAAGAAACTGGCATCCAGACTCCAATAAGATGGTTATTTTGAGACGTTAGTCTGCCATCTTCTCCATCTGCCAGCTTTCCCAATAAAGTCATATTCCTTGCCTCAACACCTCATCTCTTGAATTTATTGGCCTGCTGTGTGGCAAGCAGAGAGAGGTTGGCCTCAGTAACAAGGATGACACAAAAGCATTCAAAATCACGTGACACCCTTGGACCAAGCAAGACACTATTGCTTCCTCCACCACTAGGCACGAGCCTGCAGCCTCTGTACTATCATCAAAGGCGCTAGACCACCCTGTAGCGCTGGTGTTCCAGAAACCCCACGTTGCTGCCACTGCCATTACCACAGCACAGTCCTTGTCTCTGCAGGTGTGAGGAACTCAGATCTTATCTTCACTCCTTAACTAAGCAGATCCAGAAAGACCGACTCCTCCTACCCCAGCTCACAGGAGACTAATGCAGAAGCCCGCCTATAATGTGTGGACTGACGACGAGGGTGAAGGGAAGGTGTGAAGTGAGCATATCTACTATCCAGGGCATCCCTTTTCCTGGCGGTGAGGCACCTGTGAAACCTAAAGGAACAACAGAAGGTTGCTGGCAAGTACTGATTGAAAGCAGTGGAAGGAAGACTTCCTAGGCCACAGTGAGACCTGTGGAATCATCTCTAGCTCATATCCAAGAACACTTCTCTAGGGAGTGACTTCCCTTCCCGTGTCAACCAGATTCAGTCCTTTCTGCTCCAGGCAGCAACAGGTACTGCAGTCAGCTCCTGGCTCTTTGGGCTTTGTTCTCCTACGCTCTGGACTGAGATAATCGACTCAAGTTCTGTCTTCAGATAAGAGTACCTCACAATTAAGTTCCCGCTTACTCCAGGGATGGTAAGACTGCACATCTCAAATAAGAAAGGACAAGGACTCTGGAATCAGACAAAACGGCCAATTCCGCCACTTTACTCATGGTGAGTGACCTTGAACAAGTTATATTTAACCTCTTTAGGCCTCAGCTTTTTTCATCTGCAAAAAGGGAGCAATAAAAATGACCACTTCAGAAAAGTCATGATGAGCACAGAATCTAGCACATGCAATAGTTAATGTTTTTTTCAGATACATTTCAATCTTGTCTTTTTGAGATTACACTCAGTTACTCTGATGAGACTGTTAAGCGATCCTAATACACTCAGTCCCATATCTATAAACAATCCCTTGACTTATTCCCACACAAGGTTCATTTATTAAAGCTTCTTAGCAACTTTAAAAAAAAAGAAACAATGAGTATGGCATATTATACCCACAGAACTCTCAGAATCTAAAATGTAATCAGTTTTGCTCTGTTCCACTCAACAACAGAAAATGAGACAAAGCCTCCTGTGGTGGATGTCCCTAGCAGGGTTCAACAGGACCTGCTGAGTGGCTGATAAGACAACAAATGCTCCCTAGGGTTCCTAAAAACCCCTGTCCATGTCTCCAACACAGAGCTTACCTCTTGATGTTGGATTTATCCTCTTATGGGTCTGTCTCTCCAACCTGACTATGGATTCCTGAGGGGCAGGGACCATGTCGATCTTTTTATCTCTCGGTCCTAGCAGAGTGCCTGGAACACTGGGGACACTCTGTCAACTTCTGCTAAACTAAACTCTTAAGAGTTAACCTTCCTCCAAAAGGTGATTAATTTACTTAATAATTATCAAGAAGATCAGTCTCAGCCAAGGAGAAAATTCTTTCTTGACCAGTCAAATGTCACCTCTCCAAAAACACATTATACGTCTTACTTTGCACTTTTTCCCTAAGGGTTAAAAACACTGATAGGATTCTGCTTCTCTCCAATTAGAAAGAGAACATTTAAAAATGCCATCCTAATCAGATCAATGATACAAATCTGATATAAAGCCAGTCATCCAGCTAAGGGAACACAGTGGAGTCCTCTAGCCCTTCATCTCCAGAGGGAAGGCAGTTTCCCTAAGGATTAATCATTCAATCTCTAAGCAGCTCTTGAACGTCTTCATTCTCTATACTGTCCACCCAGAAACTTCAAAGTATCCCGAGCAATTCAGGTAAAGCCTGTGGTCAGATATTTCATATGATACGTTTGTATACAGAGTTTATACATATATGAAAAAAGGACAAGCTTTTCTCCTCCGCACTGTCCAATTTTCTACCTAACAGAAGATTTTGATCTTGGTTCTTTCCTCATATAGTTTACAATTAATAGAGTCTATTAGCTGTTAGGCAAATGTCTCAAGATTGTTTTTCAAGTTACCATAAAAAAAGCAAAAAAATAATTTTCATTAGACTCTTGAGTCATGTGCAACAACAGAAGGGCATCAATTACTTACTAATGTTTAAACCAGTCTAAAAATGCTTCATTTCTCACCATTAGAACATCTTCAGGGCTAGTAGTAAGTAGATGAATTATTTGAAACATGTGGAGGCACCTGCAATATGAAAAGTTTTAACATACTTCAGTCATCAAAAACTTCACTAAATTAATTGATTTTAGGCTAGTAGTAATTATATATTTATAAGGAACAACAGAACAGGCTTCTCAAAAATTACACTGATCTGGACAGATCATCAAATGACTGAAAATTAAATGTTACTTTTAAGTGGAAAACAACAGTTTCCCTTCTTCACCTCCACAACCCCTATCTCAAGTGGAAGTAGGAAACAGGGGGAAAAAAAATCAAGAAGTCTATATTTCCAAGTCTAAAGAATATTCCAATATAGTATAATTTCACGAACAATACAAATCACTAAAATTTGTCAACAGTCTGACAGCTGGAAAAAATACTGTTTGCCAAGTTATACTCTCCATACCAGACGGCTACCTTATTCCTTTAACTACAAAAATCTGAATCCTTACATACTATTTACAATTGCAAAATAGAGAAAAAAAAAGAAGTGTGTCCACAAACTCCCCCGAACTCACTCTTCTAAAGTTCTTTTCTTTCCTTTGTCAATCATAGTCATCTGACCGTGGATTTTAAGATCTGGTTTCTTGGCTATTAATTTCTTTATGGTATTGGAACTAATGGATCCATTCAAGTGGGCATGAAGTTCCTAAAATAAGAGAATACAATCAGTAAAAATCTTCTCAAGTCCACGAGAGTCACAGCATTGTAGCAGGTGCTTGATGTTGGTAGACTGCGCTAGGCAAACGGCCTAACAGATGCAGCTATGTAACTTTTAAAATGTACAAAGTTTACAAATTCTACGTATAAAATTTATTTCTCTTTTTATGAAAAGAAACAACACAGAAGTCATTATACTTAGCAACACTCCAGAATTTTGTGGTTGAATTCTTACCACTTTAGGTAATTTTGAGTAAAAGGCTGTCTTCCGGGGCTGTTCTTCTGCCTCCATCATCATTTAGCAGAATAGCAAGGTCTTTCCCCAGCCACTTATTCTCAGCATGAATACTAAAAGCAGTTCAGTCAGTAAGTTTGGTGGCCTTGAATTTCCTTCAGACTGCTTTATTTCCACCCGTTTTGATAAGATTAACAGTATACGTAGTTCTGGGCTCAGTTTCACCTATGTAAACAAATGTGGACATGTTTAGATGTTGACACAAAAGCAAAGAAACAGGTTCTGTTCATTTATTCCTCTAAAGACAAAAGCTCTCCAAAGCTATTAATAATTTAAGTGACCCGACAACCTGAATTAGAAATAAGAAGTCTTCAAGCTGATAAGAGGGAAATTAAAATCTGAAATTTAGTAGGGTGTTTAGGATTAAGGATTACTCACTCAGTCGTGTCCAACTCTTTGTGACCCCATGGACTGTACCCGCCAGGTTCTTCTGTCCAGGGACTCTCCAGCCAAGAATACTGGAGTGGGTTGCCACTTCCTTCTCCAGGGGACCTTCCCGACCCAGGAAGATGTATACCTTTACAAATAGGGTATATACTTTTACCTATTAGCACTTTCTACAAAACTATCTCTAAAACTAGAAATTTATAAGATCTACTTTGGGTTCAAACGTTCACATTTTCAAACTGTTTAAAATATATAAAGTAAGAATAGAGGCAACGGAATCAGATGGACCTAGGATAATCCTTGTACCAGTTCTGCCCTTTAGTAGGTGTGTGGTCCTGAGTCACTTTTTTTTTTTTCTCCTGAGTCACTTTCAACTCCAGGCTTCAGTTTCCTTAACTGTAGAAACGGGATTAAAAAATGGGATAAAAATTCAATAAAAATGCAGAGTAGATGAATCTAGAGCCTGTTACACAGAGTGAAGTCAGTCAGAAAGAGAAGAACAAACATCATGTATTAATGCATATATACGGAATCCAGAAACACAGTACTGATGAACCTATTTACACTGAAGAAATGGAGACACAGATGTAGAGAAAGACCTTGTGGACACAGCTGGGGAAAGGAGAGGCTAGGAGAAGCTGAGAAAGTAGCACTGCCATATATACACTTCAGTTCAGTTCAGTTGCTCTGTCGTGTCTGACTCTTCGCGACCCCATGGAGCACAGCACGCCAGGCCTCCCTGTCCATCAACAACTCCCAGAGCTGACTCATCTCCATTGAGTCAGTGATGCCATCCAACCATCTCATCCTCTGTCGTCCCCTTCTCCCGCCTTCAGTCTTTCCCAGCATCAGGGTCTTTTCAAATGACTCAGCTCTTCACATCAAGTGGCCAAAGATTTGGAGTTTCAGCTTTAACATCAGTCCTTCCAATGAACACTCAGGATATATACACTATCATGTGTGAAATAGATAACCAGCAGGAAGCTGCTCCATAACACAGGGAGCCCAGCCTGGCGCTCTGTGAAGACTTCAAGGGACTAGGATGGTGTTGGGGGAGGGAGGCTCAAGAGGAGAGGAGATATATATACAATTATGACAGATTCACAGTGATGTAAGTCTGAGACCGCCACAACGTTGTAAAGTAATTATCCTTCAAAAAAAAAAAGAAAGAAAGAAAGAAAGCAGAGTAGCTGTGAGGATTAATAAAGTAACTTAAACTCACCTCCTCTATCCTCCTAGAGAACCCAGTGAGCATGTCTAAGTCAGCATTTTATCACACTGTATCTACATCACTGATTTGTCTGTCTCCCTCACCAGAACTACATAAACTTCCTAAAAACAGGGACTATGGCTTATACTACCTCCCCAGCACCTGATAGGGGATATGGTGAGTGCGTGCATGCTCAGTCATGTCTGACTCTTTGCGACCCCATGTTCTGCAGCCCGCCAGGCTCCTCTGTCCATGGGATTTTCCAGGAAGGAATACTGAAGAAGGTTGTCATTTCCTCCTTGAGGGGATCTTCCCGATCCAGGGATCAAACCTGTGTCTCCTGTATCATCGGCATTGGCAGGCGGATTCTTTGCCAGTGCCATCACCTGGGACGCTCCAGGGATAGAGCAGGATAATTAAATAGTTTAAAAATCCCACTGCTAAGTTTCTTCAGTCGTGTCCGACTCTGTGCGACCCCACAGACGGCAGCCCACCAGGCTCCACCGTCGCTGGGATTCTCCAAGCAAGAACACTGGAGTGGGTTGCCATTTCCTTCTCCAATGCATGAAAGTGAAAAGTGAAAGTGAAGTCACTGAGTGGCGTCCAACTCTCAGGGACCCCATGTACTGCAGCCTACCAGGCTCCCCCATCCATGGGATTTTCCAGGCAAGAGTACTGGAGTGGGGTGCCATTGCCTTCTTCAAAAAATCCCACTAGGGGATTATTAAAAACAGAAAGGGAATTTTAAGGGAGTTTGGGAGACTGTTGTAAGCTAAAGACCACTCAAGAAAAGAATCCAGTAACCTGGTAACAATCTACCTTGAAGGAAGACTAGGGGCATCCAAGTGCCGGACACACTCAAGCCAGAGACCCTGACAGTTACAAACACAAGACCATAGACCTGGGGTCTGAATCTTGTTATACAAAGTCAGGCAGTTAATAGTCCTTGGAGAACAGCATTTCTGCACACAGCCAAGACAGAAACATAGGTGAAAGGAGAAACGAACCAGGTGAGAGGAGACATTACACTGAAACCTGAGCTGCATTACCATATTTTAGTATATGTCACCACCCTTCTGCTAATACACATATGATTTAAACACCATGACGGTCCCATTTAGACCATAGAAAACCAAAGGAGAAACTAATGATGTAAGTCTTGACATCTGCCCATGAATGAGGAAGAAGGTGGTCCTGGAGCAGAGCCTTTTCATCCGCCCATTTGCATTTCTCACAAGTGTGAGAAATACACTCATTTTTTGCCTGCCACTCTGCCTCTCGCTGAAATCTTTCTGCAATGAGACAAAAGGACCTGAGCGTCAGTAAATCCTAACACCAGGTAAGCAGCTTACCTGGATCACTACCATATGATCCAGCAATTCCACTACTGGGCATATACCCTGAGAAAATCACAATGCAGACATTCCTTGCGGTCCAGTGGTTCAGAATCCATTTGTGATAATATTTTATCAAATTAGAGCAGAGCCAGAATCAGATCTTCTCTTTTCCCAGGGAATTTTTTTCCTCTCCACCCTCTGTCCTTGCCCCCCAAAGGGAACTCAGGATAAAAACACTCGCTACTATTTAAGCACTCAGTATGAGCCAGATGTTCTGCTAAATGTCTTAATTGGCAGCTGTACTTAATTCTCATTAAATCTATGAGATATTACTGTCCCATTTTACAGAAAAATATACAGATTTTTAAAAAATAACCTGAGGGGGGGAAAAATAACTGGAGGGAATTCTCTGTGCTTTCACTGCAAGGGCATGGGTTCAATCCCTGGCCAGGGAACTAAGATTCCAGGAGACACCTGCGGTGCAGCTGAAACATACACACACACCAGAAAACAACTGTGAGGTACCCAATTCACAAATTCTGCTCCATTCTCTTTCTTCTTAAATCACTTTTTTTGATATGTTCTTCACCAAAAATATAGTATTTCTAATATATCATGCACATTGATTAACTTGTCATATAAAAATTTATTTCTACAGTGCTATACATGTTGTCCAAAGTCCAACATTCCTCTTTTTTTCTCTCAGTCAACCCTGAGACACTTCACATAATGCACTCATTTTAGAAATGAACATCTCAAAGCCCAGCAACCTCAGGGAAGTCCTTCTCCCATTTCCTTCAGGGGCAATTTTAAACTCCTCAAGAGCTAGACCCAGCTGCCTCACACTCAACTTTACAACTCAGTCACTAGCTTTACAGAGACAACAAAAGCCTTTATGCATGAATTTCCTGTATTTCTCTCTGCCCTCCCTCACACTTAATCTTATCTGTATCTATACCCCTTCTTCCTCCATGAGTCAGAGAAAGAGGATTCAGTCTCCTGTTCCCAAGACTAATCTATACCCAATATTCCATTCCTTCTTATCTATTCCAAGTCATTATTTCACTAGTTAATCTTCTCACTTTTCTGCAAGTCAACCTCTCTCCACTTGCTAATTTCTCCTAGGGAACCACCACGCAACTACAGTACTTGCTTCCATCTTAAAAAAACAAAACAAAAAACTTTCTGTTATCCCCCATTCTTCTTTACTGACCCATCTCTTCTTTCCTTCCAAGCTACACTCCTTGAGCTGCCTCCATTTACTTATCTCCCATTCACCGAAACATGGATTCTGCCCTTACGTTTTCAAAGAAATTGCTCTCCCTAAAGTCACTAAGTCTCACACGCTAGTGAAGCAATGCTCAAAATTCTGCAAGCCAGGCTTCAACAATACGTGAACCGTGAACTTCCAGATGTTCAAGCTGGTTTTAGAAAAGGCAGAGGAACCAGAGATCAAATTGCCAATATCCGCTGGATCATGGAAAAAGCAAGAGAGTTCCAGAAAAACATCTATTTCTGCTTTGTTGACTATGCCAAAGCCTTTGACTGTGTGGATCACAATCAACTGTGGAAAATTCTGAGAGATGGGAATACCAGACCACCTGACCTGCCTCTTGAGAAACCTGTATGAAGGCCAGGAAGCAACAGTTAGAACTGGACATGGAACAACAGACTGGTTCCAAATAGGAAAAGGAGTATGTCAAGGCTGTATATTGTCACCCTGCTTATTTAACTTATATGCAGAGTACATCATGAGAAACACTGGGCTGGATGAAGCACAAGCTGGAATCAAGATTGCCAGGAGAAATATCAATAACCTCAGATATGCAGATGACACAATCCTTATGGCAGAAAGTGAAGAAAAACTAAAGAGCCTCTTGATGAAAGTGAAAGAGGAGAGTGAAAAAGTTGGCTTAAAGCTCAACATTCAGAAAACGAAGATCATGGCATCTGGTCCCATCACTTCATGGGAAATAGATGGGGAAACAGTGGAAACAGTGTCAGACTTTATTTTTTTGGGCTCCAAAATCACTGCAGATGGTGACTGCAGCCATGGAATTAAGACGCTTACTTCTTGGGAGAAAAGTTATGACCAACCTAGACAGCATATTAAAAAGCAGAGATGTTACTTTGCCAACAAAGGTCCGTCTAGTCATAGCTATGGTTTTTCCAGTAGTCATGTATGGATGTGAGAGTTGGACTATAAAGAAAGCCGAGCGCTGAAGAATTGATGCTTTTGAACTATGGTGTTGGAGAAGACTCTTGAGAGTCTCTTGGACTACAAGGAGAGCCAACCAGTCCATCCTAAAGAAAATCAATCCTGAATATTCATTGGAAGGACTGATGCTGAAGCTGAAACTCCAATACTTTGGCCACTTGATGGGAAGGGCTGACTCATTTGAAAAGACCCTGATGCTGGGAAAGATTGAAGGTGGGAGAAGAAGGGGACGACAGAGGATGAGATGGCTGGATGGCATCACTGACTCCAAGGACATGAGTCTGAGTCAACTCTGGGAGTTGTTGATGGACAGGGAGGCCTGGCGTGCTGCAGTCCATGAGGTCACAAAGAGTCGGACACTGAGCGACTGAACTGAAGTGAAAGTCACTAAGAGCTCTTTAACACCAAATCTAAATGACACAGTTCCAGTATCCAAATCAGCTGGACTCCAAAACTCATGCCCTTCACCATTATGCCATACTGCTTCAAGGTAACCATACTTAAGAGTCATCCTGATTTCCTTCTCCATCTAGGCTCCCACAGTCACCAAATTCCAATTAATAAGTTACAAATCCAAGTATCTTTGCAAGTGATTTCCTACTGGTGATGACTCCCAAACACTCAAAGCAGAAATTTGATGATTCTTTTAAACTGCCAAGACTCAGAAAGAATAATCACCTCTCTTCTGTGATTCCCTCTTTCGCAGACATATTCAATTCAATCCAAGAAGACAGAACTTTGAACGTGGAGGGGAGTATCACTTTACAGCTGAGAAAGAGGCTGAATGGTTTACTTACTGTAAGCTTAGCACAGAGCCTGGGATACAAGGGAATCAACATTATACATTTGTGGGGAAACACTGACTGAGTGAGTCACAACTTCTGTAAAGGTTTCTTCATTTTGTACCTGGCCTCACTGATTTGTTTTCAGACTTAAATGGGATCTCTTCGTAAGTATTCGTAGTTAGCATCCAAGGAAAGACCGTTCCTTCTCCTTGCCCCCTAAAATTAGTGGTCCTAATCCTGTTTTGTCCCTATCAGACACTCAATGCAGGCGCTGCAGTCCAAGGAGTTCTGGGTTGTCAGTACCCACACACTCACCTCTGAAAGATTTCTGTCAACAGTGAGTCAGCTTATGAAAACTTGAGATAAATTTTCGTTTCAGCCAGGAAGGTTTGTAGAAAAGTGACAATCCGCGCTTCCCCGACACAGTCCACGTGTCCACAAAAAGCCGCAGCCGTCAGTCCTCCCGCGAAACCTCGGTCATAGAAAATCAAAGAAATGTCAATCACAGCCGACTGTCAACGCCAGCTGCAGCCTACTCAAACCTGATTGGCGAGGCGCGCCCTTCCCGGAAGTGACGCCTGCCTATCCGAGGAAGAGATGTAACGAAGCGTAGTTTCCCACCCCCTCCCGCCCCACCCAGTACCGAGTCCGGGAGCTGTACTTGCGGGTACAGGATACTACGGGACCGGAGGGCAGCTCACCACCCCGACGGACCGCCGCTCCTGACTCCCCTGACCATGGGCTCACGCAACCGTGAACGTCGGGCTGAGGCAGTGCAGAGCACCAACGACAGCAGCGCGCTCAGCAAGAGCTCCCTGGCCGCGCGCGGGTACGTGCACGACGCCTTCGCTGCCTTGCTGGTTCCGGGGACGGCGCGCCGTGCGCCGCTCATCCACCGCGGCTACTACGTGCGCGCACGCGCCGTGCGGCACTGCGTGCGCGCCTTCGTAGAGCGGACGTGCGCGGCCCCCGGCACCCCGCCCTCGCAGATTCTGTCGTTGGGCGCCGGCTCAGACTCACTGTATTTTCGCCTCAAAACTGCGGGCCGCCTGGCCGGGGCTGCTGTCTGGGAGGTGGATTTTCCGGACGTGGCCGAGCGCAAAGCGCAGAGGATTCGAGATACGCCGGATCTGTGCGCGTTAACCCGGCCTTTCCAGAGCGGAGACCCCGGGTCCACGCTGTGCTTTGAGAGCTCGGACTACCGCATCCTGGGCCTGGACCTGCGGCAGCTGCAGCAGCTGGACCAGGCCCTTGCCGCCGCGGGTCTTGACGCGGCCGCCCCGACTCTGCTCCTGGCTGAGGCCGTGCTCACCTACCTCGAGCCGGATGATGCCGCGGCCCTCATCTCCTGGGCCGCCCAGCGGTTTTCTAATGCCATTTTCGTCGTCTACGAGCAGATGAGGCCTCAGGACGCCTTTGGCGAGTTCATGCAGCAACATTTTCGGCACCTGAATTCTCCCCTTCATGGCTTGGACCGCTTTCCCGACGCGGAGGCCCAGCAGCAGCGCTTCCTTCAGGCTGGCTGGACTGCCTGTCGCGCCATGGACCTGAATGAATTCTATCGCTGCTTTCTCCCCGCAGAAGAACGCCGACGCATGGAAAATCTTGAACCTTTTGATGAGTTTGAGGAGTGGCATCTGAAGTGTGCCCACTATTTTATTCTAGCCGCTTCTCAGGGAGACAGCTTGTCCCAGACTCTCGTGTTTCCACCCTCAGAGACGTTTCCTCGGATAGATCCTGCTTCCCCTTCAGGAGTCTTCCCTGCCAGTGTAGTCACTGGGGACACCCAGGGCCTGGGCCTTAAGCGATATGGCCACGCCTCTGTCCTTTTGAGCCCAGGCGTTATTCTCAGTGCAGGAGGATTTGGAGAGCAGGAGGGGCGACATTGCCGAGTGAGCAAGTTTCACATGCTGTTAAGATACGGTGACTTTGAATGGAAAGGCAACCAGATAGGCAGTTGGGGAACTGAAGCCCAATGGGATGGACGCCTTTATCACACCATGACAAGACTTTCAGATACTCAGGTTCTGGTTCTAGGAGGGAGACTGTCCCCAGTAACTCCAGCCTTGGGGATACTCCAACTTTCTTATGAAAATGAGGATAATAGCGCTGAGGACCCAAATGTAACAGTCACGAAGTTTGGTCCAGAAGATTCCACCTTGTCACGTTGGCGCCATTCAACAACAGAAGTGTCCTGTGAGAATCAGAAATATTTGGTTGTGTATGGGGGCCGCAGTGTGACAGAACCTGTACTAAGTGACTGGCATTTCCTTCATGTGGGGAAAATGACTTGGGTTACGATCCCAGTGGAGGGAGAAGGACCTGAAGGTCGGCATTCCCACAGTGCCTGCAGCTGGCAAGGGGGAGCCCTCATTGCTGGAGGTCTGGGTGCTTCTGAGGAGCCACTGAGCTCTGTATTCTTTCTGAAACCAATCACTAGTGGATTCCTCTGGGAATCCATAGCCATCCAGCCTCCCATTACCCCAAGGTACTCCCACACAGCTCATGTAGTCAATGGGAAGCTTTTGTTGGTTGGAGGCGTCTGGATTCATTCCGCTGCAGTTCCTGGAGTGACAGTTATTGATTTGTCTACAGGATTGAGCTTTGAGTATCAGATTGACACAACACGTGTGCCATGGCCATTAATGTTACACAATCATACCAGCATCCTCTTCCCTGAAGAGCAACAGCTCCTGCTCCTTGGAGGTGGTGGGAACTGCTTTTCCTTTGGCACCTACTTCAACCCCCATACAGTGGCATTAGACCTTTCTCCTTTAAGTGCTAGACAGTAAAGACTGGTACTTAAAGACTGGACTTCCTATATATTCAGGACCCACTAGAATGGACAGTGAAGCTTTCCAAAATAGGATTTGACTCTGGCTTTGGATAGTACCACTCCCCCTTCCCACTCCTTTATTTGTTTTTGGTTTTTCCTTAGTACTGCTATTCAGTGCAGAAAGTGGAAAAAAAAAATGTTTTTTAAACACACCAAAATTCCAAGGGATAGTACAAAAACAGAGTGGTCATATAGTTCTAGAGTCGAATTTGGGGGCCTTTGGGTCCCTGTATCTTAATTTCTTGGTATTCTTCCCACTTTCTAATCTGAGTTTACCCAGTTACAGAGTTACAATGACCTTTCACCTAAGTAAAGTGAAAAATTTCCCACTCCCAGGGTTTATGATTTTAGATGGGACCTTGGAAAAAGTTTCACATAGATCCTTGCTAAGAACATAAGGTTGAATATAGGTGAAGGGGCATGGTTTTGACCTCATTCTTCATGTACAAAACCTGAAATGAACCCAGTTGCAGTTTGATTAAAGCACTGTAGCACTTAGCTCAGCAGAGAGCTTCAGATAGCTTTAATAAGACATTTATATGACTTTATTGAGACACATGCTTTGTTCAATTTTTTTTGCCACTAGTTCCATACTTATTTATATTTATAAATGATAATAAAACGGTTTATTTCTCAGTTTGTACATGGGTATGAAAATGATTTGCTCCATATCTATGCTTCACTATGTTCTGTGCCCCAGGAGGTCAACCTTTCCGAACTGCATCAATGAGTTTTCTTGTTCTCTGGTTCCTGGAGAGTTCCATCAGTCAGAAGTACCAGAGAAGGATGGTTCGACAGGAAGAGTGAGGGTATTCCCAGTGTTTCCCCTCCCAGGCTGTAAGTTGGCAGCAGCTGCATTCTTCAGTCAAAAGCCACAGCCATAAGTTGACTTGGCATCCCTCCAAAGAATTCAGCATCTTTGTTGCATTAACCACATCCTAAGTGTCCAATAGCCACATGTGACTAATTGTTAGAGAATTCGACTGCAGATGTAGAACATTTCCATCACTGCAGAAAGATCTGGACTCCACTGAGGTACTTCACCATTTTGACTTGGTTTACCTAACCCTGCTCATCCCTTTTTAATTAGTATCTTCATTAAACTCTCCTCAATTTCCTCCTTTAGATGAACCATTTTTCCCGGTGAGCCTTCTGAGATCCGTAGAACATCTTAGGTATTCATTCTTAAAACTTGAGCCTTAGTTTGTCATCAAAATTGTGTATACCTTGTGAATTCATGTCTCAAAAATACCACTTCAGTATTGTTTGTCTTCAATCTTTGAAATCTTAATAATTTAACTTGAGATTCTACAAGTACTATCAATGTTAACATCTTGATGGACTTAGTATGACCTACAATCCTTTTCCCCTAAATATTTCTATTAACAACTTCATATATAAAGTAATCTATGAGAACCAACTAGCAAACACAAGCCTAGTGCACAGAGGGCATTGTCGGCTCTGTTACATGAAGGCTCTCAGGAGAAGACAAGCTGAAGAAAGTGTTATCTTCTAACTTCAGCTTCCCTGAGACTGCAGAGCCCTTTCAGGGGAAGTTACTAGTGAGTCCTGAGAAACAAAGGGCTTACCATGGCTAGGCATCTGACAAGGCTGTCGGTGGACTGGGTACTAGTGTTAATAACTTGGCAGGACTGTGACCAGAAAGGGAAAAGGCTGCTGTGTATTTACTATTTCTAAGTTCGCCACAAGCCTAACTCCAGCTTTCAGAAGCAGGTCAAAGCAGAACATTGATGAAATTGTTCTCAGCTATGTAGCAGTTAGTACCAGAATTTGAAACTAGAAATAACGCCAAAGTCCCAGAAATGCCTTCCATTATGCTGCCTTTTAGATGGTACCAATCAACCATCATTATTACCATCACTTTTGGGCAATACAGAGCTCTGGGGGAGCGGGGAGTGTTGGAGTGGGGGGATGTCAGGAAAACATGGCTGTGTGCCAGACCAAAATTACCAGTGATGCCTAGTCCCTCAAGCGCTACCCAGTATGGCGCATTATGAGTAATTGGGCTTGTTCTCCCCAGAGGAATTATCCACATTTTCTGTGTGATTATCAGATTAAGCATGCCCTCCACCTCTGACCCTATACATGCATCATACTCAGTTAAGGACTTACTCATTTCTCAAGCTCTAGTCATTAGAACACTTAAGAGTTTTGTCAGTAACATTAATTCTGTGCCTTTGGAGCAGCACTCAGTAGTGCTGGATCCTAGTTTCATAAGAGAAATCTGCAGTGGTTAGAGATGTGGGTCAGATTAAGAACTGAAGTTGTGGACTGTACTTTTTGCTTCTCCATTTCACCTTTGAATATTCTGGTATGGAGACACTGGGGTAATTATGAGAGTTAGTAAAAGCCCTTATCCTCATTTAATGATTGCTTCTTTTTAGACCAGAAAAACTAGTTAAAGGAGGAAGGGAATTTCTTATTTTGCATCTCTGCTCTGTCAGGGTCTCAAAAACACTACATACTAGTGAGGATATGAAAATGAGGTTAAGAACAACTCTTGTAAGATATGTTCCTCAAAGGCCAGGACTATCACTTCCTTGTGTTTTCTAGATTTTGCCATGGAATGTCCATTTTCATCATTCTGCAGATTTAAACCTCCTTATTGATATTAGGAAGTTGACATGTAAGAGACGTGTTCCAGTGCCCAGGCACTGCATGTCCTTCTCTTTCAGTGATCTCAGACCTTGAAGTCTTGCTTTATTCTGTATTCATGTTGTGATCCTAAATTCACCCTCCAACAACTCATACCTACTCTAGGACCCATCCTACTAGATATCTTCTGGAAAATACTCCTGTATGTGAGCCCCAGATGTAATCAATCACTGTCTTCCTGT
The DNA here is from genome assembly GCF_001704415.2 of Capra hircus. Classification (NCBI taxonomy): domain Eukaryota; kingdom Metazoa; phylum Chordata; class Mammalia; order Artiodactyla; family Bovidae; genus Capra; species Capra hircus. The sequence goes on along the minus strand of NC_030828.1, from coordinate 54,586,736 downwards.
GAGAGAGGAGCCTGTGCTCTTTGGACAGTATGGTGATTAAGAGAAGAACTAGTTACAGGTAAGTTCTTAATCACAGGGACCATCCAATGATGTCCAGTGTGACATTAAAACTAAGTAAGCTTTTTGACTGCAGTGATGAAGAAAGGGCTATAAAATAGCATTAGGCTGGCAAGTTGAGTTCAGTTGCTCAGTTGTGTCCGACTATTTGTGACCCCATGGACTGCAGCATGCCAGGCCTCCCTGTCCATCACCAACTCCCAGAGTTTACTCAAACTCATGTCCGTTGAGTCGGTGATGCCATCCAACCATCTCATCCTCTGTCGTCCCCTTCTCCTCCCACCTTCAATCTTTCCCAGCATCAGGGTCTTTTCCAATGAGTCAGTTCTTTGCATCAGGTGGCCAAAGTATTGGAGTTTCAGCTTCAGCATCAGTCCTTCCAGTGAATATTCAGGACTAATTTCCTTTAGGATGGAATGGTTGGATCTCTTTGCAGTCCAAGAGACTCTCAAGAGTCTTCTCCAACACCACAGTTCAAAAGCATCAATTCTTTGGTGCTCAGCTTTCCTTATAGTCCAATTCTCACATCCATACATGACTACTGGAAAAACCATAGCTTTGACTAGACAGACCTTTGTTGGTAAAGTAATGTCTCTGCTTTTTAATATGCTGTCTAGGATGTTCATAGCTTTTCTTCCAAGGAGCAAGCGTCTTTTAATTTCATGGCTGCAGTCACCATCTGCAGTGATTTTGGAGGTTATTTATGACCTTACTAATCATATTTGGATTTGATGTTTAAAGAGAGAAAAAGAATATATAGAGCAGAAATTATGAAAATTATAATCAGCTTTAGGGTAGGCTGAGATTTCCTTGGATGTCAATAATTATGTACACAAACAAGTTCTATCATTCCATGGTTTAGTTATAAGTCTTCTCACTTATCTTTCTTGGACAATGATCTTAAGTACCTGGTCCCAAAGTGGGAATTCTTTGACAAAGAGAAAGAATTATGTCTATTTCACTTCTCTATTTCCAACATAGTAGATACTCAATAAATACTTGTTGGTCCAATCTGACACTCATATTTGAATAAATTTTATAAATTTATTGAATATTACCATTGTGCCTACCGTGTACAAGCAGATGTCAGAATTCCTTTAATCACCATGTGTTGTTGGAAGGCATTCAAGTTTTAAACACCCTCTGTTTAAAATTCATCTGCCTTGACCTGGGTAATGGTAGTAGACTTCCTTGTGTTACTCCTAGATTTGCAGAGTACTCTTGAAACTTCTTGACTGAGTTTCCAGCTGATCTTCATCCCTTTTTGCTCAACAATGGACCATGGTAATCTTATTCATTGGAAATGAAATGAGCTCACTTTGCCAAAAGGCTAATCTGAGGGAGTAGGAATGTGCAATTAAATATGCTTGGGAGCGCATAAACACAGGATCTTCCTAGGATGTGCTGATGCTTCACTGGGCATGACTTGGTGTGGAACTCTCTAAGTAAGTTTAATAGAGGGAGAGGAAAGACCTTGCCCTAATATTTATGTGAAAAGTCATTTGTCACCTAATTGGAAGACTAAGATGGAGAAATAAATTGTAATAATAATGATTTTTAGGATATTACACTACATACAGCTTTTCTCATTTCCTGATCTTTGTCCACATTTTTAGGATTTTCCAATGAAAAGAGCCTCAATCTCTGATTCACATTTAAACTTGCTATCTCAGGAAAGTCCCTTTGACTGCAAGGAGATCAAACCAGTCAATTGTAAAGGAAATCAGTCCTGAATATTTATCGGAAGGACTGATGCTGAAGCTGAAACTCCAATACTTTGGCCACCTGATGCAAAGAACTGACTCACTGGAAAAGACCCTGATGCTGGGAAAGATTGAAGGCAGAAGGAGAAGGGGATGACAGAGGATGAGATGGTTGGATGGCATCACTGACTTGACGGACATGAGTTTGAGTAAGCTCTGGGAATTGGTGATGGACAGGGAGGCCTGGCATGCTGCAGTCCACGGGGTCGCAAAGAGTCGGGCACAACTGCGTGACTGAACTAAACTGAACTGGATCTCAGGAAAAGTTAGCAAAACTGTTCTCTCTTATTCCTGGATACATCAGCAACCTAGGGAGGAAAAAAACTTTGCCATCACTTTCTCCATTGTCTTGCTTTTTTCTGATTTTCATTTTTTTCTATTAATATTTATTATACATATGATGTAATTCTTCCATTAGCTGCTTCTTCATACAGCTAGAATCTGACACTGTGTACCTCACAAACTGCACCCCCCCGCCATATCTTCTCTGTCTGTTGACATCCCAGTTATAAAGAAGGTCCACCTGGGTCCACACGCTTCCATTCTGCCACTTACAGCGCTCTTACTGTTCAGACTCTTGGTGCTGCCTCTTTTACCTTCCTCTCAACCTCACTATCCCAGCTTTGTTCATACAACTGCTACATGGCTCAAGGCTTGTCTTTGGAAAGCATTCCCTGGCTCTAATCCCCCCACCCTTTCAGGCTGGAATGTGCTACCTTTCTATATTGCCATAGCACCATGTAACTGTCATCTATATTGTGTTTTTCTAATGTTAATACAGGTTAAATTATTTATCTATTTTTGGCTATGCTGGGTCTTAGCTGCTGCACACAGGCTTTCTCTGGTTGCGAGGAGCAGGGGCTGCTCTCTAGTTGCAGTGCACAGGTTTCTTACTGTGGAGGCTCCTCTTGCTGCAGAACACGGACTCGAGGCATATGGGCTTCAGTAGTTGCGATGCACTGGCTTAGTTGCTCTGCGGCATGTGGAATCCTCCTGGAGAAAGGATTGAACCTGTGTCCCCTGCATGGGCAGGCAGATACTCTACCACTGGACTGCCAGGGAAGTCCCATATTTTGTTATAATCTGTTTTCTCATTTCTCTTCTCACTAGGTATTACCCCTACCCTGGCTCCTTAAGGGTAAGAACAGTATCTTATTCACCATTGTATTCCTAGCACCTGGCACACTATCAGCACTGGAATTGGACAGGGATCGCTCATCGTCAGGGTTTAATGTTTTGGAGCCCAAACATTAGATTTCTCATATCTTTTTTTTTGGCTGCACTAGGTCTTCGTCGTGGTGCACAGGCTTCTCTTCCTGTAGGGCACAGGCTCCAGAGCTTGGGCTTAGTTGCCTTGCAGCATATGGGATCTTAGTTGCCTGACCAGGATCAAACCTCTGTCTGTCTCCTGCACTGGAAGGCGAACTCTTAACCACTGGACCACCAGGGAAGTCCAAGCTTATACCTTAGCACTAGTGAAAATTAATACAATGACACCCTAAATGCTAGCCTGTGATGCAAGCCTGTTCTTTTGGTCATACATGCAGAGAGAAACAGCCAGAACCATTAGAACATAGCTGCGATTATAAATATATGCTTTTGGGAACCTCTCTCTTAGTCCTGCTGCTTCCCCTATCTTCCACGCAGACATCCAGTGGGTAGTGACAGAGATAAGTAACCACAGACAGTGAATTTTTTTCTTATTTTGGTAGAAGACAATCATATTAGCTGCATCTTAACTATGAAGAAGATTTACCCCATAATGACTTGAACCTGAAACTCATCCTCTATCCCAGTTTCCTTTGACTTTTTTCATTCTGGGAAAGACTTGCCTGTGGCCACTTTTGGTTTGAGCTGATGACCTAGACTCACACCAGTTTCAATTCAACTAGAACACACAGCATCAAAGTTTCTATATCTTGTTATGTGTTAGCCAACAGGTCATTTAAAAAACCCTTATTGTTAATGATTTTCAAAAAACCTTATTTACAAAACAGAATCACAGACAGAGAAAACAAACTTATGGTTACCAAACGGGAGTGTGGAGAAGGGATAAATTAGAAGTTTGGGATTAGCAGATACACACTGCTGCTGCTGCTAAGTCACTTCAGTTGTGTCCGACTCTTTGTGACCCTATGGACTGTAGCCCACCAGCCTCCTCTATCAGTAGGATTCTCCAGGCAAGGATCCTGGAGTGGGTTGCCATTTCCTTCTTCAGATACACACTACTATACCTAAAATAGATAACTGAATCACTTTGCTATACATAAAGTGAAACTAACACAACATTGTAAATCAACTATACTCTAAAATAAAAATTAAATTAAAAACTGGAATAAACAACAAGGTCCTTTTGTACATAGCACAGGGAACTATATTCAATATCCTGTAATAAACCATAATGGAAAAGAATACGAAAAAATAACATGCATATACATGTATAACAATCAGTTTGCTGTACACCAGAAACTAACACAACACTGTAAATCAACTATACTTCCATTTTATAAAAGGTTATAGATTTTTTTTTAAAATACCCTTATTGTTGCTATTTATTGTACATATGCTCATTATGGAAATATTTTAAAAAGCAAGATCTGCTACATTTATTTTCTAGGATTTTCTAAACATGATGGAGTCACATTGCATGCTTTTCTGTAAGTTCTGAATAAAATTTTCATAACACAAAGAAAGCTAACTTCAGGGGCATAGAATCAAGTGATGGATAGGTCTTGTGCATGACTCTGGTTCAGCTGGTGTCTGCATGACTGTTCCTCAGATGATTAATGTCCTCTTTGATGGCTGAGAGCCTTCTCCTGCTATATCTGGTAAGAATCACTTCAGGTCCCTTGCTGCTAAGTCACTTTAGTTGTGACCAACTCTGTATGACCCCATAGATGGCAGCCCACCAGGCTCCCCTGTTCCTGGGATTCTCCAGGCAAGAACACTGGAGTGGGTTGCCATTAGGTTACTAAGACCATGAAACTAAGATATATGGTATTATTCATGTTGCTTTTTACAAGATGAGAAATACGGTCTATAAAATCAGCTCTCAGGAGACCTGAGGAAAAAAATGTGCAGGTGAATAAGCAAAGTGCTCTTACCCAAGGCAGAAGAGAGACAAAATATAAACCTGAGGAGCACAGCAAATGTGCATTCATTGGCAGCTTGAATTAATGTCCTCTCATCCTGAAGAACTAACCAGGAAAATAGAGGGAAATCTGGAAGCTGGATAAAATAAGACACCAGTATCAGATGACCAATATATCTACTACTGTGGAAAGAATCCCTTAAAAGAAATGGAGTAGCCCTCATAGTCAACAAAAGAGTCCAAAATGCAGTACTTGGTGGCAATTTAAAAAATGACAGAATGATCTCTGTTCTTTTCCAAGGCAAACCATTCAGCATCACAGTAATCCAAGTCTATTCCCCAACTTATAATGCTGAAGAAGCTAAAGTTAAATGGTTCTATGAAGACCTACAAGACCTTCTAGAACTAACACCAAAATAAAGATGTCCTTTTCACCACAGGGGACTGGAATGCAAAAGTAGGAAGGCAAGAGATACCTGGAATAACAAGCAAGTTTGGCCTTGGAGTACAAAATGAACCTGGGAAAAGTCTAACGGAGTTTTGCCAAGAGAAAGCACTGGTCATAGCAAACACTGTCTTCCAACAACACAACAGATGACTCTACACATGGATGTCACCAGATGTCAGTACTGAAATCAGATAGATTATATTCTTTGTAGCCGAAGATGGAGAAGCTCTATACAGTCAGCAAAAACAAGACCTGGAGCTGACTGTGGCTCAGATAACCAGTTCCTTATTGCAAAATTCCAACTTAAATTGAAGAAAGTAGGGAAAACCACTAGGCCATTCAGTTATGACCTAAATCAAACCCCTTATGATTATATAGTGGAGGTGATGAATAGATTCAAGGGACTAGATCTGGTAGACAGAGTGCCTGAAGAACTATGGACAGAGGTTTATAACATTGTATAGGGGGTGATGATGAAAGCCATCCCCAAGAAAAAGAAATGCAAGAAGAAAAGTGGTTGTCTGAGAAGGCCTTACAAATATCTGAGAAAAGGCCTTACAAATATCTAAAAGAGAAGTGAAAGGCAAAGGAAAGAGAAAGATATACCCAACTGAATGCAGACTTCCAGAGAATAGCAAGGAGTAATAGCACTGGTTTCAAATAGGAAAAAGAGTACATCAAGGCTATATATTGTCACCCTGCTTATTTAACTTATATGCAGAGTACATCATGAGAAACAATGGACTGGAAGATACTGGGGACCAGCCCCGGTTGGATCCAGGGTATCTGAAGCATGGACATTGTGGTAAGAGAGATAGAGAGACAAGGAAAGAATTTTGCAGTTAAGAAAACAGAGGAGAGAAAGAGGCTGATATTCCTTAGTTCACATAGAAAGCCAATAAAGTCCCAAGACAAGGGACTTACGCCATTCACGTAGGCCACAAGCGCCCACTTGAATAGCGGAGGGTGCCCCGCCTTGGGCTCCCTCTTGCGTGGGTCTTAGAAGCCCGGGCAAAGAAGTGAACATGGAAGACCCCTGCACCCCAAGGGATCAGCCTGAAAAAGAGAGTAAGAGAGAAAAAAGAAAGAAAGAGTTGACACAGGGTAACCAGGCTTCGTGGAACTGGTCCGTCACTTTATTTTTCAGGGAAGCTTTTATACCCTGCATAGTCATGCAGGGTCAGTAGCTCTGACTCTTATCGAGACCAGGCTTTCTTTCTGCATACCTATCTGTATACACAGGTCTTAGGTGATTTACATCTTCTTCTGGCCAGGAGGCCTATTAGCATTTTATGACCCTTTTCTGATAACGGTCCGTCAACCAGAAAACTTATTTGCCCTAAAAGTGTTGTTCTTTCCAAAGTCTGGTGCCACTCTCAGAAAGCACTAAATAAAGTTACATTCTTACATAGCAAGGATACAGTGATTTATAACAAAGAAAGAGGAGTACAGTGATTTATAACAAAGAGAAAATTCATTAACTCAAAAGTCTAGTATTGCCAACATCAAAACTACTATATTCCTTTTTCTACATCCCAATTACATTGGTTAATATCCTCCCAGGTGCCTAAAAGATATAGGATATGGAGGCCTGGCGGCAATCATTAATCAACAATGAAACCCTTCACCAATATAATTCTTAGCTCTTTAAAAGGCTCTGTATCTTTAAGGTGTTTTAAGCTTTCCATGCCTCTCGCGGTTGGGAGGCTGTGAACAATCACATGCGGAGTTGTAAAAGTCCTGGTAAACCTGTCAGGCAAGTTAGAGAGGCATCAGAGGGGTTTGAGCTGAGACACTCCTTTTATATGCAGGAGACTATTAACTGGAGCTCTAAGTTAACTTTTTCCAGAGAAAGGTGGTCAGGAATAGCCCCCTGTTAATGTCAGAGGAGTTGGTGAAAGTCATAAAATAGTAAGACAGACAGATTATGGTTTTGGGGTAGATGCTCGAGCAGGTCCAGGGGGTCCCTCGAGTCCTGACTCGCCTTTGCCTGTCAGGCCTCTTCCTCATGACCTTTGTCATGGGTGGGATCTCCCATGCTGGCTCCCAGCGGGGAGAAACACAAGCTGGAATCAAGATTGCCAGGAGAAATATCAATAACCTCAGATATGCAGATGACACCACCCTTATGGCAGAAAGTGAAGAGGAACTAAAAAACCTCTTGATGAAAGTGAAAGAGGAGAGTGAAAAAGTTGGCTTAAAGCTCAACATTCAGAAAAACGAAGATCATGGCATCTGGTCCCATCACTTCATGGGAAATAGATGGGGAAACAGTAGAAACAGTGTCAGACTTTATTTTGGGGGGCTCCAAAATCACTGCGGATGGTGATTGCAGCCATGAAATTAAAAGACGCTTACTCCTTGGAAGAAAAGTTCTGACCAACCTAGATAGCATATTCAAAAGCAGAGACATTACTTTGCCGACTAAGGTCCATCTAGTCAAGGCTATGGTTTTTCCTGTGGTCACGTATGGATGTGAGATTTGGACTGTGAAGAAGGCTGAGTGCTGAAAAATTGATGCTTTTGAACTGTGGTGTTGGAGAAGACTCTTGAGAGTCCCTTGGACTGCAAGGAGATCCAACCAGTCCATTCTGAAGGAGATCAGCCCTGGGATTTCTTTGGAAGGAATGATGCTGAAGCTGAAACTCCAATACTTTGGCCACCTCATGCGAAGAGTTGACTCATTGGAAAAGACTTTGATGCTGGGAGGGATTGGGGGCAGGAGGAGAAGAGGACGACGGAGGATGAGATGGATGGATGGCATCACTGACTCGGTGGACGTGAGTCTGAGTGAACTCTGGGAGTTGGTGATGAACAGGGAGGCCTGGTGTGCTGCGATTCATGGGGTCACAAAGAGTCGGACACAACTGAGTGACTGAACTGAACTGAACTGAATAGGAAAGGCTTCCTAAATGAACAATACAAAGAAAAAGAGGAAAACAATGGAATGGGAAAGACTAGAGATCTGTTTAAGAAAATTGGAGTTACTGAGGGAACATTTCATACAAAGATAGGCACAATAAATGACAAAAATGGCTAGGACCTAAAAGAAGCAGAAGAGATTAAGAAAAGGTGCCAAGAATACACAGAAGAACTGTACGAAAAAGCTCTTAATGACCCATGATGATGTTAACCATGTTAACCACATGGTTAAACACAATGATGTGGTCACTCACCTAGAGCCAGACATCCTAGAGTGTGAAGTCAAGTGGGCCTTAGGAAGCATTACTAAGAACAAAGTTAATGGAGATGATGGAATTCAATTTGAGCTGTTTTAAATCTTAAAAAATGATGTGGTTAAAGTGTTGCACTCTTTATGCCAGCAAATGTGGAAAACTCAGCAGTGGCCACAGGACTGGAAAAGGTCAGTTTTCATTCCAATCCCAAAAAAAAGCAATGCCAAAGAATGTTCAAATTACTGTACAAATGCACCCATTTCACATGCCATCAAGATATTGCTTAAAATCCTTCAAGCTAGGCTTCACCAGTACGTGAACTGAGAACTTCCGGATGTACAAACTGGATTGAGAAAAGGCAGAAGAGCCAGAGAACAAGTTGCCAACATCTGCTGAATTATAGAAAAAGCAAGAGAATTCCCAAAAAACATCTTCTGCTTCATTGACTATGACTGTGCTAAAGCCTTTGACTGTGTGGATCACAACAAACTGTGGAACATTCTTAAAGAGATGGGAATACCAGATGACCTTACCTGTCTCCTGAGAAACCTATATGCAGGAGAAGAAGCAATAGTTAGAACTGGACATGGAACAATAGACTGGTTTAAAATTGAGAAAGGAGTATGTCAAGGCTGTATATTGTCACTCTGCTTATATATGCAGAGTACATTGTACAAAATGCTGGGTTGGATGACTCACAAGCTGGAATCAAGATGGCTGGGAGAAATATCAACAAACTCAGATGTGCAGATGATACCACTTCAATGGAAGAAAGTGAAGAGGAACTAAAGAGCCTCTTGATGAAGCTGAAAGAAGACAGTGGAAAAGCTGGCTTAAAACTGAACATTCATAAAATGAAGATCATGGCATCCAGTCCTATCACTTCATGGCAAATAGACGGGAAAAAGTGAAAACAGGGACAGATTTTATTTTCTTGGGCTCCAAAATCTCTGTGGATGATGACTGCAACCATGGAAGTAAAAAATGGTTTCTTCTTGGAGGAAAAGCTGTGACAAACCCAGATAGTGTATTAAAAAGCAAAAACATCACTTTGCCAACAAAGGTCCATCTAGTTAAAGCTATGGTTTTTCTGGTAGTAATGAATGGATGTGAGAGTTGGACCGTAAAGAAGGCTGAGAGCTGAAGAATTGATGCTTTCGAACTGTGGTCCTGAAGAAGACTCTTGAGAGTCCCTTGGACAGCAAGGAGATCAAACCAGTCAATCCTAAAGGAAATCAACCCTGAGTATTCATTGGAAGGACTGATGCTGAAGCTCTAGTACTTTGGCCACCTGATGTGAAGAGCTGACTCAGTGGAAAAGACCCTGATGCTGGGGAAAATTGAGGGCAAGATAGAATGGGGTGACAGAGGATGGATGGTTGGATGGTATCACTGACTCAGTGGACATGAGTTTGAGCAAACCCAGGGAGATAATGATGGACAGAGAGGCCTGGTGTGCTGCAGGTCATGGGGTCGAAAAGAGTCGGACATGACTAGTGACTGTGCTGCGGCACATTGGTCATGTCTGACTCTTTGTGACCCTATGGACCGTAGCCCACCAGGTTTCTCCGTCTGTGGGATTCTCCAGGCAAGAATACTGAAATGGGTTGCCATTTCCTCCTCCAGGGGGTCTTCCTGACCTAGGGATTGAACCTACATCTCCAATGTCTCCTGCATTGACAGGTTATTTAGCACTAGCACTACCTGGGAAGCCAGGTGACTTAGTGAGTGAACAACAATATGTAACCCAGGCCAAAAATGACAGAGCTTAAAATAGAGCATTTACAATAAAAATAGATGGGAAGGAACACATCCTAGACTATTTGTAATAATAAAATCAGTAGCAGAACTGAATCAAGCACTTGCAATGTGCTGGCACTATGCTGAAAACTATTTATCACAGCAACTCTATGAGGAGTTCATGTTTATTTTTCCTATTTTAAAGATGAGGAAATTGAGGTACAGAGAGGCTAAGGCACAGCTATAGGTGGTAACACATTAAAGCAGGAGTGTCAGAGTCTTATTTATTTATTGGCGGCTCCTGGGCTTAGCTGCAGTATGTGGGATCTTGCGTTGCAGCACAGGGGCCCTGTAATTTGTGGCACACAGGCTCTCTAATTGAGGTGCAGGGGCTCAGTTGCCCCACGGCATGTGGGATCTTAATTCACTGACCAAGGGTCAAACACATGTCCCCTGCATTAGACAGCAGAGTCTTAGCCACTGGACCACCAGGGGAAGTCCCAATCCCAGGATGTAATTTGTTCATGGACACAGGCTAATGGTAGAGATAGATTCAAACACAAGTTTGAGAATCCTGCAGTAATCTGTCTCTGGATAGTTCCAAGGCTTGGACTGAATCCCATACCACTGAACTAATCTGCCTGGTAAGAACCACCACCACCACAACATGCCTTTGATGATTTCCAGATCCAAACTGGAATAATTGCACTGGCGCTTGACAGCAGTGCCTCTGACAATGTGCTGCTGGTTAGACAGGCTGCACAGGCAGCATCAACCCTGCCCCTGAAATGCCAAAACTCCTTTCTTGGCATTGTCAGCCCAGCAACCTGAAACCCATTTCTGTTGACTTTGAGATTTAAACCTTACATAACCCTTCACTGTCTCTACTCCTTTAATAGGCCCATGATTTCACGCCACAGTGAAGTCAAACAACCAAGACATTGGTTTCTGTTGCAGCAGCCGAACACAAGCCATCAAGGGGGAACCAAAGTCCTTTTGTCCAGAACAAATAGCCAAGCGTGACACTATGATGGAAATGCATGGTATTTCCTGGGGCTTATGGACACGGGCAGCTGCCCCAAGTGCCCAGTCTGTATGTCATAACTTGAAGAAAACCACCTGGGATGGCCAAGTTTTAGGACAAGTGCTGGGGAGTGAGTTAGCCTGGAAGTCAATTCTCTCTCATCCAGAAATTTTGGTTCTGTTCCATCAGGTACCTTAGAAACCAGACTCATTTTAGCTCCTCATTTCATATCTATTACCTTATTTGCTACATAGGTCAAAAGTTAGGAGTAGGGGACTTCCTTGGCTGTCCAGTGGCTGGAACTCCATGCTTCCAATGCAAGGGGCATGGGTTCAGCCTTTGTTGGGGAACTAAGGTCCCGCATGTTGTGCAACACAGCCAAAAAATAAAAAATAAATAAAACTAGTTTTAAAAAAATTTAAAGGACTTCCCTAGTGGTCCAGTAGTTAAGAACCCACCTGCCAACACAGGGGACGTGGGTTTGATCCCTGGTCAGGCAAGATCCCACATGCCACAGAGCAACTAAGCTCATATGCCACAATTACTGAGCCCAGGCGCTCTAGAGCCGTGCTCTGGACTAAGACACAACGCGCCTGTGTGCTTAGTCGTGTCTGACTCTTTGCAACCCTTTGGACTGTGGCCTGCCAGTCTCCTCTGTCCATGGGGTTTTCCAAGCAAGAATACTGGAGCGGGTTGCCATTTCCTTCTCCAGGGGCTCTTCCCAAGCCAGGGATCAAACCTACGTCTCCTATGTCTCCTGCATTGCAGGCAGATTCTTTACCCACTGAGACATTGCTGCTGCTGCTGCTAAGTCACTCCAGTTGTGTCCGACTCTGTGCGACCCCATAGACGGCAGCCCACCAGGTTCCGCTGTCCCTGGGATTCTCCAGGCAAGAACACTTGAGTGGGTGAGCCATTAGCAAGCCCCTGGATCAAGAAAAGTCACTGCAGTGAGAAGACCACGCACCACAAGGAAGAGAAGCTCCTGCTCACCACAACTAGAGAAAGCCAATGCACACAACGGAGACCCAGCACAGCCAATCAATCAATCAATAAAACAGGACAAATTTCCTAAGTATAATATTTTTTTAAAAAGTTAAGAGGGAAAACTAACTTGCAGATCCTGGGATAACTACCCATACAGAAAAAAATGATGTCTGTCCTGGTACCAGACCTTTCTGGGAGGCATCTTCCTTACCCCTTCTTGAGATCACAGATAAGTGCCATTTTCAGGCAGGGATCTTTGAGAAGTTCACTGGCTTTAGGTTGAGTAGGAACAGCTGCTGTTTTGAACCTTGGGACTCTAATTCACAGTTACACTCAGCACCTCCCCTGCCCCAGCGCTGAGGGGTTGCCAAAGTCACCAGACACTCCAGACACCTTGTTTCATTCCTGAACACTGTCCAGATGCTCTCTTTCAGGAGAGTTAACAAGGAGATGGGGCTTCCCATTGTCCTCCCTCTAATGAACATCCCGGGTTTCTGCCTTCACAGGAGTTCCATTTTATTGATTTATTTATAGTTATTTACGGGTCATAAATGGTGGTCAGGGAAAAGGTGGAGGATCAACAGATTGAGACCAAGATATCTGTAAAAGCAGTAAAGCTTTTGTCTAACCCCAAGCCAACGCCTCTCAAGAGATGAAGCCATCTCTCATTTAGGGCTCTTGGTGAAAGTGTTGAAACAATGACTTTAGCCATGCAGCGGTGCTTAAATTCTGACCTGGCCTCTTGCCCAGGTGCAAGGTTTTGTCAGCCAAAGTTAGAGAACAGCCACACCTTATCCTAATGATTTTTGCCCAGAGTCTGTCCCAACCAATGAAGATTTCGAACCAGAATAATCATTAACATCACCACAGATTTACACAGAATGATTATAACCTGACTTTCTGCCAGGTACTGAATAAACCTTCCAGCTTCAAGCTTGATGGCCCTTTCTCTGGTTTTAAAAGTGGTTCAAGCAGTTGCTCAAGTTTATTGCACATAGGAGCTGAACCTCACCAGGACAACAGTCAGGGGACTGTCAGACACAGATGGAGTCCTGGACCTAAGACAGGAGTTAGGAGCTATGAAACCGTGGAGGCAAACCAGGGGAGGGTCTCCTATTCCTGTCAAGAGATCAGAGGGGGCTTCTGCCTACGGCCAAAACCTAGTCACAGAAACTGGGTGTGAGATGTACTCAGTCAGCAACCAGAGGAAATAGCAGAGTGCCGTACTCCTGCAAAGAAATAACACACACCCTTTTAGTAGAAGTAAAAAAGGCAAGACCCTTCATGGGTAAATAATATGGGATGTAGAAAGAGAAGACATTTCAGAGCCTGGATTCCCCACTGGGTGACCTGAGGGAAGTCATATAATCTCTCCAGGACAGTTTTCTCATCTGTAAAACAGGTTTGATGATAGTATCCACCTTACAAAGTGCTTATGAGGATCAAATGAAGCAAGTGTGCTGCATGGAGTGTGGCAAGTAGGGCGCATTCAAACACTTAGACGTGGGTGAGTGAGGCTCTCAGAGTGCCCTGCTCTTTGGAGTGCCTTCCTCAAAGCATTTGAAATGCCTCTCCAGTGAAGACTGACACACTGTCCAGCCTAGACCTGGTCCCACAGGTCCCAGAATGATCTGGGACTAATGTGAACTTCAGGGTGCAGAATGTGAGACGGAAGCTAGTGTTTGAATGCGCACCCTCAGTTTGGAATACTACAGATCCAGACACACAGAAGCAGGAGGTAGATGTGCAAGAGACAGAATCGGGAAAGAGGTTCGGTGGACTCTTCTCACTCCCTGATCTTCACTTGAGATTCAGGGTGTGGTCGTCCCGTCTCCTTTCTTTAAAATGATGATCGGTGGCTGTCTGTCCACAGCCTAAATTCACCTCCCCACCACAACTTCCTGCCCATTCAATTTCTTCCACAGGAACGTTTCTTCCATGGCATCAGGATGTCTGTAATTCAGGCCTCTAATTTCTCTCTATCCATCAGCTTCCACCTGCCCTCACCTGTCTCCAAATCTAGTTTAGAATCTATGGTTCATAATTTTAGTCACTCTCTCAAGGCAGTTCTAGATTCTTATTCCTCAGGGCTTTTATTTTATTACTTTTTTTACAATTCATCTGATAAAACTCCAGCCCCTGGTAAAACCAACACCCAGGTTTTTCTCCATGGCCATATCCTGAGATGATCCCCACCAGAGAAGAAAAGCACAAGGCAGAGAAGATCACTGTGCCAGAGATTCCCAACTCCGTGCTCTAAAATGTAAGAGAACTGATATCTAGTTGGAAACACTGCTGCCAGGCATGAAGTATTGTATTTCCCAGCTGTCCTTATATGCAGGTGTGGCCGAGTGTCTACGTTACAGAAAACAAGGGAAAATGTGCGACTGCAGCTGTAAGAGAGCTGATTCAGGGGAAGAGCCGCCCCTTACCACCCAGTGTGGCCCCTGAGGACGTCTTGAACCATAAGGTAAGTTTGAGGATGGAAGCCAAGAGCCAAGCTGCTGAAGCAAAAAGTAGTCATTCTGATCCCTGATGAAGTCATGTGCCAGCCCTCGTCTTACCTCCATCATCTCTCTGTGTGAAAGAAATAAACTTTGATGTTTTTAAAGACGGCATTATTTTGCTGTGTTTTTCTTGTTATATACAGCTGAAGTCAAGCTTAATTAATATAACCACCAACCTCAGAAGGGCTTGAAATACTGCCTAACAAGCCTATCATTTCTTTCCTAGTTCATTCATTTTTGAAATCTCTGTGTCTGTATCAAACTATCCCTACTCTTCCCCAGTATGTGACTTTCCACTTCCCACCACAGAGTCAGCAGATGACTGGGCTTCCTGATTCGCTGGCAAAACTGAAGCCATCAAATCCAAAATCCCTCAGATTCCTGCTGCAAACACCTGCTTGCTTTCACTCCCTTACTACAGTTCCTCCCGTTACCATGGAGACCATTTTCCTCCTCCACCAGAGGCAAATCTCTCCACCAGACATCTGAGTCCCCTTCCTCATTTGTTTTAAGAAGCCTTATCCTCTCAGTGTTAGACTTGGGCCATAAAGAAGGCTGAGCGCCAAAGGATTGATGTTTTCGAACTGTGTGTTGAAGACTCTTGAGAGCCCCCTGGACAGCGAGGAAATCAAACCAGTCAATCCTAAAGGAAATCAACCCTGTATATTCATTGGAAGGACTGATGCTGAAGCTAAAGCTCCAATACTTTGGCCACATGATGCAAAGAGCTGACTCACTGGAAAAGACCCTGATGCTGGGAAAGATGGAGAGCAGGAGGAGAAGCAGGTGACAGAGGATGAGATGGTTAGATGGCATCACTGACTCAATGGACGTGAGTTTGAGCAAACTTAGGGAGATAGTGAAGGACAGGGAAGCCTGGTGTGCTGCAGTCCAGGGGGTCACAGAGAGTCAGACACAACCGAGTGACTGAAGGACAACAATCCTCTCAAACATTCCAGAGGCCATAAAACAATGTTGTGGCCCACAGACATATCTTATGCTTAACCTATATAGGTTTTTTCCTTTTCTTTTTATCTTACTTAAAATGAGGGAAAATGGAGGGTAAAACCTTTCCTTTTTCATCTATAATTCCACAAGTTTTGATCAAGACATACATTTGTATGTATACTGCCATCACCATCAAGAACAGTTCCATCAACCCCTAGGCCACCCCTGTGCCTCAGGCCAGTATTTAGAAGGAGCCTGTGCTCTCCAGAGTCTTGCAGTTTCTGCCACTCTCCATTTCTTACATCCCACTGTATCATTCATTTAGGTCACCTACTGGCCCCTTAGACATTTGAGTCTGAGGCTCCTGGATGATTCCTTCTCTTTCCTCTATCATATAGCCAATGCCTTCCTGCTCATTCTTTCCCATTAGCACCTAGTCATGCTCAATCCTCCAACTTTAGGGGAAATCCTTCCTTTGACCTTTCCAGATGCTATTCTTCGTCACAACCAAACTTCTTAAAAGAGCTGTTATTTGGGGACACTCTTGGTCAAATTGCCCTTTATATATCTGATATTTTCCTGAAAATCATCTTATCTTGGTGAGAAGTTTTCTCTACTTCTTTGGAAAAAAACAAAAAACAAAAGCAAGTTAAACTAAAATTTTCCACATCTATTCAGATGACAGATTCCTCACATTGCCACAAGCAGAATATGTACCATCCCTCCAAAATTCCGGTAAGAAATTTCTATCCAAATCATGCCAACCTGCTCTTTCATGTTAAAATTACAAATAATGCAAGTCTTGCCTATGACAGGTCTCAAATGAGGGAATTAGATGGTATTAGATCCAATGTCATCTATATAAATAATTTCTGTCTCCACTTTCTCTTTGAAGGAATCACCTAGTGTAAGAAATCCTGTGTATTTCTTTTCCCATGAAGTATGGGGTCCACTTGAACATTTGGAAAAGGGAGAAAAAACATGAATTCACATCCACAGAGGACTGAAACAAAGGTGGGTCACATTTAAATATTACTGAATATGGTTTTGAATAGAAAATAAAGGGACAGTGGAAAAAATCCCCTTCAACTGGCCTCTACCTACCCACATACTGAAATTCCTCCTTCACTGATGATTTTTAAAAGAACAAAAGTAAAGCCTGGCAAAAGGAAAGAAAGTCAATTTCAACTTTGCCCACATTCACTTTCTCCATTTCCTCCCCTCTTACACAGTCCTAAACTCTCTCCATTATCTTTTCCTCACCCCCATCATGCTATGAACATCTCTCACTAGGGTATAATAGTCTTTATGTCACAAGCTGATGGATAGTTTTGAGGCTTTGTGTTACTTGGTGACTTGTCAGCACCTCATTCCAGTAAGCACTCTCTGCTTCTTGAAACACTCTTTCTTTGGCTTCTTGGGACAACCACCTCTTGCTTTTCCTGTCCTCACCCTCCACCCTTCACCAGACTCACTAGGTCCTCTTGAAACATGCCTGCACACATGTCCAGTTATTGAGTCGTGTCTGACTCTTCGTGACCTTATGGAGTGCAGTCCAGGCTCCTTTGTCCATGGGATTTTCCAGGCAAGAATACTGGAGTGAGTTGCCATTTCCCTTCTCCGGGGGATCTTCCTGACCCAGGGATTGAACCAGCTTCTCCTCTGACTCTTGCCTTGGCAGGCAGATTCTTTTACCACTGAGCCACCTGGGAAACCCTTGGAAACATTTGATGTTATTCAGCCACTGAGTCATGTCCAACTCTTTGCCACCCATGGACTGTGGCATGCCAGGCTTCCCTGTCCTTCACTATCTCCTGGAGTTTGCTCAAACTCATGTCCATTGAGTAAATGATGACATTCAACCACCCTCTGTTACCCTCTTCTCTTGCCTTCAATCTTTCCCAGCATCAGGGTCTCTTCCAGTGAGTCAGCTCTTCACATCAGGTGGCCAAAGTACTGGAGCTTCAGCATCAGTCCTTCCAATGAATATTCAGGGTTGAGTTCCTTTAGGATTGATTGGTTTGATCTCCTTGCTGTCCAAGGGATTCTCAAGGGTCTTCTCCAGCACCACAGTTTGAAAGCATCAATTCTTTGGCTCTCAGACTTCTTTATGGTCCAGCTCTCACATCCATACATGACTACTGGAAAAACCATAGCTTTAACTACTGGAAAAACCATAGCTTTGACTAGAAGGACTTTTGCTGGCAAAGTGATGTCTCTGCTTTTTAATACATTGTCTAGGTTTGTCGTAGCTTTTCTTCCAAGGAGCAAACATCTTTTAATTTCGTGGCTACAGTCTCTGTCCACAGTGATTTTGGAGCCCAAGAAAATAAAATCTGTCACTGTTTCCACTTTTCCCCTATCTATTTGGCTGGATGCTATGATCTTCATTTTTTGAATGTTGAGTTTTAAGCCAGCTTTTCCACTCTCCTCTTTCAGCTTCATCAAGAGGCTCTTTAGTTCCTCTTCACTTTCTGCCACTGAAGTGGTATCATCTGCATATCTGAGTTTGTTGATATTTCTCCCAGCAGTCTTGATTCCAGCTTGTGCTTCTTCCAGCCCAGCATTTCATATGATGTACTCTGCATACAAGGTAAATAAGCAGGGTGACAATATACAGCCCTGATGTACTGCTTTCCCAATTTTGAACCAGTCCATTGTTCCATGTCCAGTTCTAACTGTTGCTTCTTGTTCTGCATACAGATTTCTCAGAAGACAGATAAAGTGGTCTGGTTTTTCCATCTCTTTAAGAATTTTCCACTGTTTGTTGTGATCATCATAGTCAAAGGCTTTAGCATAGTCAATGAAGCAGAAGTAGATGTCTTTTCGGAATTGGAATTCCCTTGCTTTTTTCTATAATTCAGCAGACGTTGGCAATTTGATCTCTGGTTCCTCTGCCTTTTCTAAATCTAGTTTGTACATCTGGAAGTTCTTGGCTCATGTACTGCTGAAGCCTAGTTTGAAGGATTTTGAGTGTACTCTTTCTAGCATGTGCAATGAGTGCAATTGTACGGTAATTTGAACATTCTTTGGCATTGCCCTTCTTTGGGATTGGAATGAAAACTGACTTTTTCCAGTCTGATGGCCACTGCTGAGTTTTTCAAATTTGCTGGCATATTGAGTGCAGCACTTTAACAGCATCGTTTTAAGGATTTGGAATAGCTCAGCTGGAATTCTATCATCTCCACTAGCTTTGTTTGTAGTAATCCTTCCTGAGGCCCAACTGATTTCAGACTCCAGGATGTCTGGCTTTAGGTGAGTGATCACACCTTTGTGGTTATCTGGGTCATGAAGATCTTTTTTTGTATAGTTCTTCTGTGTGTTCTTGCCACCTCTTCTTAATCTCTTCCGCTTTTTGTTAGGTCCTTGCCTTTTCTATTCTTTATTGTGCCCATCTTTGCATGAAATGTTTGAAACATTACAGGCACTCAATAAATCTTTGTGGAATGAGTAAGTGAAATGCATGTAAATTACATGAACATTTATCAGGGAAGTCATCCAGGAGAAAAGGATGTGTAAGCTGGAGTTCTGAGAAAGAGGAGAAGTTAGGTAGGAGAACAGTCCAGGCAAATGCATGTGAGAAGGCTTTGAGCAGATGTGCCCAAGGAACCAGGGGAGCTCAGAGGGAATCCCAAACTCCTACCCTTAGTTTACAGTGCGATCGGGCCCCTCCTTTTTCTCTGACCCCGGCCAGTGATTCCCCACACCTTTCTTACCTCTGTCACACTGGCTGCCCTTTTCCTCCAACAGTTCGTCACCTCTTCCACCCCCATACTCTCTGCACCCCTGCTTCCAGCCCTAGGGCCTTTGAACTTTCTGTTTCCTGCCCCTATTTTCAAATAACTAGGTTTGTTTCATCACTTAGCTTCAGATCAGTATCTAAAGTAGCATCTTGCCTCCAAATATTCTCTTTCATCCCCTTGTTTATTGTTTTTCTTCAGTTATCCCCACCTGAGTATATTTTGTCTATTTATCCATTCACTTCATTGTTCATTGACTCTAAATTTAAATGTAGTCCCTCCCCCATTAAAATCTAAGTTCCACGAGGGCAATGACATCATCAGTCTCGTTCTCTGTTGTATCCCCAGCACCTGGCACTTAGATGCTTGGCAAAGATTTGTGACAAGAACAATAGCTATGGTAGAGAGAGAGAGAGGAGAAGGAAAACAGAAGTTGGAACAGGCAGGGCCTTGGAGACTGCTTTATATCTTTTGGATCTTACTCCAAGGGGAATATGAAGATAGGGAAGAGTTTAAGCAGGGAATTGATCTGACAATGTTTGCTTTCGGGTGGGAATGAAAAGAAGTGGAGGATGTGCAGCCTGAAGATGTTACAAAATATGATTGTAGCATAATTGATGGGATTAACATATAATAAAGGAATAAAAATATTTTTGGCTGAAAAAACTGATGGGTCTGCTAGGCATAATCTCCAACCCAGTTCTAGCTGTTTAGACAAAATTCCTCCATCATTTTTGAAAGGCAAGAGAAGATCCTGGAAAAAAAGGTACCCAGGGACCAACTATGACTAACTCCCCTTGGATGTTTAGTTGTTATTAAAACAAGTTTGATGGCCAGGGGTGGTCCAGACTGAGATCAGATAGGCAAGTGAGGACAAGACAGGTGCAGCTCATTACCAGGAAGGGGCTGTCTGGATAGAAACCCAGACTCAGCAGCAGGGGTTCAGGAAGTGATCCTGGGTAGGTGTGGCTGATTTCACTAAGCCCTCCTGCCCCACCCTCCCTGCCTTATAACTGAAGTCCTTTGCCATCCTCCAGGTTTATGGAGTTGGTCAAGAACCTCTAGCCTGGCAGAGCCAGCTAACTTATCCTTGAAAAGAGTGAGGCTGAGTTCCTAGTCTTCAAGCAGGCACCAGCTGTCAGGAGAGCAGGAGGATTTCTGGAAAACAGTAAGCAACCCTGGGGATGCTCTAGGACTTATGGGGAGGGGATCCCAGGAATTTCTCGACTTCCTGCTGATTTCATAGGGAAAGGACTGGTGTTTGTTTTAATTTAGATAGCATAGAACATGCTATTTTGTAGAGTGTTTAGTCGGATCAGGTAGGATCATCCGGATGACACACAGAAAGACAGAAAAGTCTAGGGGGAGACGAATTCAGAGTGTGATCAGTGCTGTGAAGAAGAATCCAGGAGGTCCAAGAGAGCAAATGTGGGGCAGCAGCTAGTCAGCAAAAGCTTCTGTGGGGACTGACATTTTTGCTGAGACCTAGAGAGTGGGTAGAAAGCGTGACCAGAGAAGGGTATGGCTTGGAGAAAGACTTCCATTTGGCAATTGGGCCCACCGCCAAAAAAAATCAGGAATCAGAGGTAGAACTGAGGGTGATACAGATGGAGACGTGGTCAGAGTGAAAGTGGCGGCAGAATGTGGGGAGCGATGCAAACCAGTGACAAGTCAGGCAAGGGTATGATCCAGTCAGCTCACTCATCCTTGGTTTCCTCAGTTCCCCTGAGGATGATCTAGCCAGGAGCACTGACAAGACTGAGATTGAGGGGCTGGCCTTGGCTATGACAGTCTCTCTGTGGTCATGAATGTCTCCTTGAGCATCTTAACAACAGATCTTGACACACGGTCTTTCACGCAACATGAATCGCACAATCGGAATGATCATAAATATTACTGTTATCAGTGAAACTGGCTAATGTTTGGAGAGCACTTTAACACTTCCACAAACACTATCCACTTGATTCTCAAAAGAACTCCATGAGCTGAGCACTACTCTCAGCCCCATTTTACGCAAGGCTGAAGCTCTCATCAGTACTTCCTTGATCAAGGTTCAATAAAGCCAAACAATCTCAGAAGCGCTAGAGCAGTATCCTAAACCAGGTTCCCTAATTCAGACACCTCTGTTCTCTCCATTGGTCACAAGACCTTCAAATAGAAGGTTCCAGACAACTAACAAAATTTTGTAATATTTACAAAGATGAGTAAGAAATTATATGAATTTCTGGGGGATGGGTGGGGCTAACGAGTTCAATTTTGAAGATACTGAATCTGAAGTGACTGCAGGATCTTCAAGTGGAGAACCCAGTAAACACATATTAAGGGTGTGGAGCCACGAGAGGATTATAATGTGTCTGTATTTATTTTAGAGTTAAAGATCTCAGAGCTTGCTGTCTTGTAGGACAAATCGAGTGGATTAACCCTAATAGAGGTTAGTCTATTATCAACACAGAAATGATTCTATGTTTCAAGGGCTTTTTTCCCCTTGAAACTAAATGTAAAACTTGACTCTGTTGGGCATTAGTGTTTAACGGGGGGGGGGGGGGGAGACTATAAACAGGATATAATACAGTCAAAGAACATGATTTGCAAAACCATCATGAATATTTTTTAATTGAAGTGTAGTTGATTTATGGTGGTGTGCCAATCTCTGCTGTTCAGTAAAGTGACTCAGTTGTATACCTATACACATTCTTTTTAATACTCTTTTCCATTATGGTTTGTCACAGGAGACTGCGCATAGCTCCCTGTGCTACATTAGGTCCCTACAGAGGACCTCATTGTTTATCCATTCTCCATATGTGATAGTTTGCACTTGCCAACCCCAAACTCCTGCTCCATCCCTCTCCTTCCTCCCTCCTCCTTGGCAACCACAAGTCTGTTCTCTGAGTCTGTTTCTGTTCTGTAGATAAGTTCATTTGTGCCGTGTTTTAGATTCCACATCTAAGTGATATCATGTGATATTGTCTTTCTCCTTCTGACTTACTTCACCTAGTATGACAATCTCTAGTTGCATCCATGTTTCTGCAGATGGCATTAGTTTGTTCTTTTTTATGACTGAGCAGTATTGCCTCGTATATATGTACCATATCTTTCTCCATTCATCTATTGATGGACACTGAGGTTGCTTCCATGTTCTGGCTATTGTGAACAGTGCTGCTATGAAGACAGGGGTGCATGTATCTTTTTGAATTAGTTTTGTCCAGATATATTCACAGGAGTGGTATTGCTGGGCCATAAAAACTGTAATGAACATTGATCATAATGTAATCAATTGATTATAACCTAATTAAAAATTAGTTGCCCAATATAGTTACCTAGCTACATTCCAGGCGGGGTGACAAGCACATATAAGAGGCTGGTGTGGGAACTACATTTAATATCCTGGGATAAAGCATAATGGAAAAGAATAGAAAAAAGAATGTATATGTATGTATGTATAGCAGAGTCACTTTGCTGTGCAGCAGAAATTAACACAACATTGTAAATCAATGATACCTCAATTAAAAAAAAGAATGAAGAAGCTGACAGGTTTATGGAGTTGGTCAAGAATCAAGGTTTAGTGTAATAAAGCTGGGAGTAATCAAGAGCCCAATTTGATGGGGGATGTTAAAGTTTTAAAACTAATCACCAGCATCTATAAAACTCTTAATTTCTAAAGCAGTGAAGGAAAAACAGCATTTATTTATTTATTTATTTTTTACAATTTTGAAACTCCAAGCCTCTGACCCTTTGCTTTTATTCTCTTTGGTCAATGCAGGCAATTCCCATGCCAGTCTCAGAAGAAGCCCTAGCTTTCCCCATTTTCCTCCTTTGTTCAAGCTGTGCCTTTGGCCTGGAAATTCTTTTTCCTACCATCTCTCTGTCTCTCTGTTTTTCTCAAATCCTCTTCATCCTTCATGACCAGTGGCTGCTCACATATCACAAAGCCTTTCCTGAGCTCTTTCCTAAAAGACCCCCATGGTTCTGACCCTGCTACTCAGGGCAGGGTCCTTTGCAGAGAATATTTGTGTGTGTTTTATCTTCACCAATATATTAAACAAGAGGTTAAAGATCAGCTTTTAGTACCTTTGTGTGCCTCAAAACTAACATGATGCCATCGACATCACAGTCATCAATTCTTATAAAAATGAAGGAAGGAGGGAAGGAAAATAGTACTGGAAATTGGGACACTCAGTCTTAATGGGGCCAACAGGATTGACAAAATGGAATTTGTCTGGTTAACCTGGATAAAAATATTATAGTCATTTTAGGAGAACTTCTTTTCTCATTATAAGCCCCCAAATAAAAATTGAAGGGTTTGAATAAATAATAAACAAATAAAATTTAAAAGTATAAAAGCTTATTTTACAAGGCAAAAGTCATTATATTGTTTAAGGCCATATTTTCAAGTAGAATGGCAAACTGTCTTATATGGAAATTATCACTTTAAACAAGTTCTATCTTAAAATACAGGATGGCTGCAACTATGGGAAAAAAACAAACCACCTCAGCATAGATAAAATAACGAGAAAGAAATTTACCAAAATGTATACCGCCCCCCAACACGAGCGAGTTCAGTGTATCCAACTAGGACTATTTCCTTAAATACACTCAACACATTTTAAAAAGGCAAAGGATATGACAGAAAGCTTTCATTATAATAAGCCCAGAAATTTGTGATGAATCACACAGATTAACCCAGGCAATTAGGCGCCTCTTACATACCTTGGACAATGATCAGTAAATATGTAAATATCTTTCTGTTTTCTCTGCAGCACTATTATTTTACCAAACTAAATACTTCCTCCAGGACTGTTGACTGGATGCTTCTGCTTCTCTCTGTAAACCGTCAGTCTGGTTGAATACTCAGGCCCAGATCTCCAGCCATGGTCCTCCTCCTACTTTTCTCACTTTTTCTTAACAAAAAAACCTTTTTTTTTTTTTCCTGGGATGTCCCTGGTGGTCCAGTGGTTAAGATTCTGTGTTTGCACTTCAGCGGACATGGGTTTAATCCCTGGCCAGGAAACTAAGCTCCCACATACGGAAAGGTGCAGCAAAAAAAAAAAAAAATTTGTTTTCCTCCCTTATTAAAACATCTTACCCTTGCACTGTGTGTGCGCATCAGTCACTCATTTGCGTCTGACTTTTTACGACCCCTTGGGCTGTAGCCTGCCAGGCTCCTCTGTCCACGGAATTCTCCAGGCAAGAGTACTGGAGTGGGTAGCCATTCCCTTCTCCAGCGGATCTTTTCAAACCAAGGATCAAACCTGGGTCTCCTGCATTGCAGGCAGATTCTTTACCATTTGAGCCACCAGGGAAGCCCTACCCTTGCACTCTGGATTTGTTTAAATAAGAAAAGTATAAATCAAGAAATCACATTCACAATTTGCTCTCACAAAAGAGCAGTTTATGGTATTTACTTCTGTCTTTTAAAAATGGGTCCACCTGCACAAATAACAGTTTTTACAACATTGGAATAAGCTGCATTGTTTCTATCCTGCTTTTTTCTTCCACTTAGCCTTGTATTATAGGCATTCCCCCTTCTCCTTGGAAAGTTTGTCAGCTTCACTCTTAACCAACAGCACAATAATTCACCATTTTAATATACTCATTAAAGATACAGGATGCAAAGTTCTCTGGTCCTATGGCTCTTCGTGAATAACCTTCCAGAGGGTAGCTCCTTCCTTCCTTATCTCTCTCCTTGACTTAGAGTGAACTGGGTCCCAAGCCCTGAAGTGACAAAGGCAGAAAATGACAGATCCAGACCAAGCCTTGCCTTCCATGTGGAGTCTTCTCAGCTTAAAAAGGAGACCTTAAAAAGGAGACCTCAGAAACAAATCCCTCAGCAATTTTAAAAAAGGCTTTCGACAGAAGCTCGTTTCCTTAAGCTAAGATGCACCTGGAACAACGGGAAACTTGAGAACAGGAGGAGTACTAGGAGGAGGGGGAGGAGGAGGAAACTGTAGCCCCACCCGCCTCAGGATGGAGGGAAAGGTTCTCCTGAGATGACTAAACGCTTAGAGAGGCAATTTGGTCTAGAGTCTTAATGCTGATTAGCTGAAGGGCCTTGGCTGACAGAAGGAGGGAGATGGATGAGGGTGAGTACTGGGAATCTAACTTTTCTGAGGTGCTAAGTCAAGGGAAGGGAGACCTTTGGAGAGGGGAGGAGGAGAACAGCAGAGACAGGAGACCCTGGATTGAGGCTGTTACCTTGTTGCGCATATGCCCCCTTCCTCCCATTTCCTCATCTTTGATCAGACCTTGGCACGATTACAGTCATTCCTTTCCTTCTGAATGGATTCAGCTTAACCTTGAAGCTATGGACAATCTTTTCTTTAACATCCTGGGGCTGGAATGACTTTGGACGGTCTGAGGAGGCCCACAGGGTTCCTTTGGTACTTGGGAGGTCGTTTCCATGGCTGACTCTGGAGCTGAGGGAGGGCCACCTCCAGGACCCTAGACCTCTCCTGGTCCAGCTGCTCCTTAGAGAGCTGTCCTGGCCCCTGAGCTCAGGCCGCCTCAGAGCTGCAGCCACTCTGCTGCTGGGACTGAGAAGAACAGGGCCTGGCAGGCCAGGTCAGCCTGGTGGACAGACACACCGGGCCTGCCAGGCAAGGGGCTAAGGTGGAGTGTGCATTTCTTAAAGCTGTGTCCTAAATCCTATATTATATGAACTATTAGGAATTAGAGGTGCACACGGTATGTTTATACAAGCCAGAGTTCAGTAGAGCCTTCTCCATAGACTTGTTGTTATGCTAGATTCCAGGGTACTTTTGTGCTAAATTCTAGGGTATTTCCCCCCTTGGCTATCCCCAATTACTGTAAGCCTAAGATGTTATATTATCTTTTAAAATATTATGCTTTAACTAAACAAGTAATACACACAAAAAAATATGCTTGTTATAAAAGGTAAAAAGTACATATTTTTGGATAAAAATTCCCAAGTCCCCTTTTATGTATAATGTATTCCCAGTCCTCCTCCTTCCTCATTGGAAAGAACTGTCAACAATTTGGTTAACTGCTTTTAAACAACACTAGGTTATATAAAATTGTTTTATACAATAAGATTATATAATATATATTATTTGATGACTTGCTTTTTAAAAAACTTAATCATATATCTCAGAAATCTTTGCAGGCTGGTACATATTGGTTTATCAATTGGTCTAAATAATTATAGTTTTCCATTCTGGGCATATAAATACAATTTCTTTAATAAATTTATTTATTTGTACTATGCCTTATTCCTGGACATTTAGATTGTTTCTGATATTTTTCTCTTATAAACAATGCTGCAATACATGCCCCTGTCAATATAACTTTGCATATGTATACAAATACTTATGTGAAATATTTCTAAAAAAAGAACTATTAGACCAAGTACAATATCCACTTTAAGTTTTAATGGATATTTGTAGAGGAGGGAAAACTTAACATTTTTCCCTCTCCCAGTTAGGCTTGTTGGCTGGGAACCTATAAATTAGATCAGCAAATGACAGATTAACAGAAAAAAAGAAGTTTATTAACATGTGAACTGCACATGTGCAAAGAAGCATGCTGTGATGAGTAACTCAAAGGGGTGGTGAGAACTTGGGCTCATACATCATGTTAACAAGAGAACATGCATTTTTACAGAAAGGACAAAAGAAAAGGACTTTGAGTTTCTAGGGCAGTAGATTGTTGGGCGGTAAATTATGGGAGGGAACTAATGGAAGGTAAGGGTTAGTTAACACAGTGTTATATAGATCCCTATGGTTTTTCCTGTGGTCATGTATGGATGTGAGAGTTGGACTGTGAAGAAGGCTGAGCGCCGAAGAATTGATGCTTTTGAACTGTGGTGTTGGAGAAGACTCTTGAGAGTCCCTTGGACTGCAAGGAGATCCAACCAGTCCATTCTGAAGGAGATCAGCCCTGGGATTTCTTTGGAAGGAATGATGCTAAAGCTGAAGCTCCAGTACTTTGGCTACCTCATGCGAAGAGTTGACTCATTGGAAAAGACTCTGATGCTGGGAGGGGTTGGGGGCAGGAGGAGAAGGGGACGACAGAGGATGAGATGGCTGGATGGCATCATCGACTCGATGGATGGTGGGTCTGAGTGAACTCCGGGAGTTGGTGATGGACAGGGAGGCCTGGAGTGCTGCGATTCATGGGGTCGCAAAGAGTCAGATACAACTGAACAACTGAACTGAACTGAACTGAACTGGGGCTATCTCTGGATTGATGAGGGTCTAGAACTGTCTCTGGTGATTAACTTCTGTCCTTCCTAGTAGAGAGGGGAGGGGGAGTGTGCGTGCTCAGTCAGTTGCTTCTGATTCTTTTTGACTCCACGGACTATAGCCCACCAGGTTCCCGTCCCTGGAATTTTCCAGGCAAGAATACCAGAATGGATTGCCATTTCCTGCTCCATGGGATCTTTCCAACTCAGAGATCCAACCCGTGTCTCTTGCATCTCCTGTACTGGCAGGCAAATTCTTTACCACTGAGCCACCAGGGAAGCCTGGGGATGGGGGGGGGCACCTTTGCAAATTAAGTCCTGCTTTTAGGCAAATAGGGGAGGTCAGAGAGCTTTTCTTTTATCTGCTGCTTCTCAGTTGCCTTCAGCTCAAAATAATCTTTATCCTGAAGTGGTATATTTGGGGGTGGCATAATTTGCTACCCTTCAGTATCAACAATTTTCTCTAAAAAGTCTGTATGAATTTATCCTCACACCATATATGAAATATAGGAGACAGTCCATTTCCATATACCCTCACAAAATAGACTGTTATTCTTTTAAGCATTTCTGAATGGATCAAAGATGGAATCTCATTATTGTTTTCATTTGCATTTCTCTGATTATAGCAAGACTTCTTAATATTTATGGCAACTTTTATATATAATGGATATTCATCCTTTGTTACATTTGCTGTAAAAGACCTAATAATTTAACTTGTACAGCCAGTCAAGTAATACTTTTGTCCTGCCAGCAGCTATTTGAAAATTGCTGAGTACTGAGTGGAAACAATCAAACAATACAATCATGTAGACACCATTAAATGAAAATAAGGTTTCAAAGAAGCAACATAGTATTACATGATTAACTGACAGACAAGTGGTTCAAAGGCTAAGAAATCGAGGAGCAGGGCAAAAGGCCAGGTGGGTGCTGGAGCTTGTTCTTCCCTGATTTGCTGGCATCGTAGGATGAGGAGGTTAAGAGGGGCTGTGGTTTCCACTGTGTTCTTCAGACCCATAGGGCTCTACAGAGCAGTCAAGGGAACCCCCATCCCAGTTCTTCCACCAGAGTTGCTCCTCTCAGGTATGTTTGTTATGTTTTTATTTGAATAAAGCACAATAGTCATTTATTTGGAAAGTAAAAAAAAAAGTGAAAACCTCCAAACTAACTTAAGAACTAGGTTCTACAAACAAACTGTCTAGGTTTAAATGACAGTTTTGCCACTTACTAGGTAGGTGATCCTGGGCAAGTTACTTAACCTCCCGAATACTCTGTCTGCTCATCCGTAATACAGAATTTGTATTATCTTGTTGGGTAGTTGTAGGGATAGAGGGAGATAATGCATAACACACATAAAGCCTGGCGCTTAATAACACTCAGGAAATGTTAGTGAGTTATGAAACTTGTCACAGATGCTCCCCATCCTAAAATAACAGGGAAGGATTCATAAGGAAGTGGATGCCGAGTTTGCCTGAAGAATGGGTACAATACGGACATACACAGGTTGGGAAGAGGCAGGGCCATCCAGCGGTAAAGCTGGCCACAGTCTACTGGGAGGCCACAATACACACAAGGGAAGTACAGTTGATTTATCGGCTGTTGGGAGGTAAGGCTGGATGCATGTGTTAGGACCCCATCGTGGAGGGCTTTGACTGCTTGGCTACGGAATTTGGACTTGCATCTTTAGGTAGTGAGACATTGTCATCCTTATACAGAAATGCTCAGTAGTAATCTCATCACAAAGAAATCTTTGTAAGCTCTCACACAGAAGTGCCCTTTCATATTTCTTAAAAGGGAAGAGATGAAAAAGAATGAAGTGTTAATCAAAGTCCCAAACTGACAATAACAATGAGAAGTGGAAAAAGAAAAGACATGGAGAAGTGGACTAACTGCAAGGACAAAGGCAGCAGAAGTAAAGGAGCCGAGTCCACCTGACATTCAACGGCAGGTGTCCACGCCCTCTGCTGACTGTACCAGGGCCGTCTTGTCCCCTTCACTCCCTCTGTCTGGAGCTTTCTAGTCCTTTACTGCTTGCCTGGGATGTTGTGGGCAGTGGATTCTTTCAACTTGCCCTAGTCTGCATCCAAATTAGCCGAGGCCTTAGGAAGCCCAAGACGTCAAGTTATTTCACCAGAGGCTTACTAGCTCGCATACACCAGGGTGGCTCCTCCTTTCTTCCTACCCATGCCTTTGCCGAGATCTCATTAGCCTTTGCCTAGATTATTGCAATAGAATTCTTACTGCCCTTCATAGCCTAGTCTTGTTTCCCTCTGGTCTGGATTAATTCTGAAGCACAGCTGTGATCGTGACACTCCTCAAAAACCTCCCTTTAATCCAAGCAACACTTTTCCTTAAATACAAAAGGAATACATATTCAAAGCAAATGCTGGGCTGACAGAAAAAAAAACTCAAAGGAAAGAAAAATTTCCCATAATTTTACCACCTGCAGTTAATCTGTTAACATAATGTTTTTTTTTTAATTTTCTGTGTTGCTTTCTAAAGTTGCATGAATTATTTCCCCATATCCTTTGTCCTTTTGTTGATTACATTAGGATGAGAGGGATAAACATTTACATATTCAATTCTGAAAAAGCTGGCTAAAAATGTAACATTCAAAAAACTAAGATCATGACATCCAGTGCCATCACTTTATGGCAAATAGAAAGGGAAAAAGTGGAAGCCGTGACAGATTTTATGGTGGGGGGCTCCAAAATCACTGTGGACAGTGACAGTGGTCAGGAAATTAAAAGACACTTGCTCCTTGGAAGGAAAGCTATGACAAACTTAGAAAGCATCTTAATAAGAAGAGACATCACTTTGCCAACAAAGTTCCATCTAGTCAAAGCTATGGTTTTTCCAGTAGTCATGAATGGATGTGAGAGTTGGACCATAAAGAAGGCTGAGCGCCAAAGAATTGATACTTTCAAACTGTGGTGCCGGAGAAGATTCTTGAGAGTCCCTTGGACTGCAGGAAGATCAAACCAGTCCATCCTAAGGGAACTCAACCCTGAATATTCATTGGAAAGACTGATGCTGAAGCCATAGCTTCACTACTTTGGCCACCTGATGTGAAGAGCTGACTCACTGGAAAAGACCCTTATGCTGGGAAAGATTGAAGGCAAAAGAAGAGGGTAGCAGAGGATAAAATGGTTAGATGGCATCATCGACTCAATGGACATGAGTTTCAGCAAACTCCAGGAGATAGATCGTGAAGGACAGTGAAGCCTGGCATGCTGCAGTCCATGGGATCATAAAGAGTTGGACACAATTTAGTAACTTGAACAACAACATCCAATCCTTTTTGTAGGATATTTGGGTTGCATTGAATATCCTTATGTTTATACTTTTATACACAAATTATGATTTTTCTTAGGAAAAATTTCTAGAAGAGGAATTTGTGGATCAGAGGAATTTGTGGATCAATGGAATTTGTTTCAAGGCAACCTTTCATTTCATAAGAAATGTTGATAAACTGCCTTCAGAAAGGTGTAACATTTTATCCTCCCATCAGGGAGAGTTAGACACATTACTACTGAGCAAATAGCAGCATCTCAGCCTGGAGTCAAGCCACTCCTCATACTGGCCCTGCTGCCCTCTAAGGCCTCTCTCTCTCCTCCTCTACAGCCTTGCTGTCATCTGCCAGGTTATTCTCTTTGTACTTCACACATATCCATTCACGCAAACATCTCTGAGCACCCACCAGGGAAGGCAGGAGATTGTGGAGGTTAAAGGGGCAGGCTCTAGAGCCAGCCTACGGGGGTTTGAGCCCAGCTCTGTCCTTGCTGCATGGCAGGGACAATATGAACACCTCCATCCCAGAGTGGCTGAGAGAACGAAAATGATTTCAGACACATCAAATGCTTCAGACAGTGCCTAGCATGTTGTAAGTGTTCAGTGAATATCAGCTGTAATTATCAGCAATTAGGAAAATGGTTCATTCTAGGCAATGGGGGAGGGGTCCAGGGGTGAGAAGATGGCCAAGGTTTCTGCTTCCTGAAACTGATTCTAGATGCTATGAAGTGTGCTCTGCAGAAAGTCAAAAGGCTGTTGTGATGGCAGATGATCACAGGGCAGGGGATGGGGCATCATGTTCAGTGGTTAAGGAAAGTCCCTGCCTGTGTGATGGTTACGTCTGAGCCAAGACCTGAGGGGTACATGGGACATCTAAGTGTTTTGATGTCTGAGGTCGGGAGGTTGGCACCTCAGAGCTCATTGCAAGCAGACAGCTGCTCTAAAGTCTCTATTCACTTTAAGGCTCATAGTACTTGGAGATATATTTTGATCCTTTTATATCCTTGTCTTTGTGTTAGTCAAGCACCAGCAGTCATGCAGCCGTGGCTTACTTCTAATCTTACTCGTCATTAACCCCTGTGGGCTGGTGGCCAAGGCAAGACAGCCTTGTGGGCGTTACTATGTTGTTTTTTTACAGTTTTTTTTACTAATTGATTCTGCTTGATTTCCTGTTTTGTTGAACTTCTTGTTGATCCTCTTGGCTTTCTTTGCCTGCTCTCTTGAAGGCCCTCCCTTTTGTTCTCTGAAGTCACTGTCTCCTTGACATGAAAAACACTTCAGTGAGCTAAATGCATAATTATATTAAGTGAATATAATTAATGTAGGATGCATTGTGATATTTTCTATTCTACTCTTTAAAAAAAAATACTGGTCACATTTCTCTAAATTGATTTCACAAACTACTAATAGGTTAGACATGTTTATAAAATGCTGTTTAATTATTCACAGTCATCTGTCTTGGATTGTGCCCTGAATTTTCTGGTTCCAATAATATAACTATTTAAGTGCCTATGTTACATTTAAAAGGCTGGAAAACTGTACTATTTGATCCAGTGACCCATCTTTGAATCTGCCTCAAGGAAAGATTGTTACTAGGAGAGGGGGTCAAGTGAGCATTGTACACGTTTTGTTTTCAGCCAGATATTTGACAAATTTGTGAGAAAGATGCAAAATGAAAGCTGGATTTGACTTTAGACTGTGAAGAAAATTTAAAAACACCTAATCAAAAAAAAAAAAAAAAACCCACCTAATCCAGTTTCCTCACATAGAGAATTAGATGCAGTCACAGCTAGCTGAACAACTCTACTTACAGAGTATTTCCCAATGGCTCAGTGTTCATGTGGAAGGAAGCTCCAACGGTGATACTCCACTGGCCTTGGACTTAACCCTTAATGCTTAAATCAGCGTATGACCGAAGACTTGGACGACAACCTGGAAGACAGTTTAGCCAGTTCCCAGATGGTGAGAGAAAGTGTTTGGGTGAAAGAATTAGGACTCAAAAAAATTCAGCCAGGTAACAAAGACAGGTTAAAACCATCAAAGTGAACTCATTTAGTGAAATTGTAAAGAACTTTTGTGAAAAAAGAGTTCAAATTGCAAATGGAACAAAAACTGGCTGGAGCAAACATGAGTTTTTCCTTTAGGGGGCTGTTTGGCAGCATCCCCAGCAACTATCCACTAGACACCTGTAGCAGTCTCTCCCCAAGTTGTGACAACCAAAAATGTCTCCAGATTTTGCCAAATGTCCTCCAGGGGGCAAAAATTCCCCCGTTTAGAACCACTGAGATAACTGATGTACTACTGGGGGGAAAGGACGGAATGAATTTTTATCACCAGCAAAAACAGTGAAGCAAATTACAACCTGAGGCACCAGTGCTAAGAGCAACTGCTGCTGACTGAGTGCTCACCCTGCACCTGCCACCGTGCTAAGGCCTTTACATGTGAATCCTCACTTACTGCCCACATGAACCCTAGGAGGTGGGCACACCATTGTCACCATTTTTCAGCCGAGGACACTGATGTCCAGGGACCTTAACTGACTTGCTCAAGGTCTCATAGCCAAGATGGTGACATCTTGCACTATTATGCTTTGAGGCTTTTAAGATTATACACTAAGTATACACATTAGGCAGCAGCCAGTGCCTTCATCCACCTGGAATGTGGCTGAGAAGTAAGAAATTAAGTTGTAAATAACCTTGTGGTGCCCACCTGCACCCACATCCTAAAGCAGGGACTTGCCTGTAGCTAAGGTCCCAGCCTCCAGTCACTTCTTTGACTTAGAAAGTGGTAGTCGCTCAGTTGTGTCTGACTCTTTGGGACTCTGTGGACTGTAGCTGCCAGTCTTTGACTTAATTCATACAAAATTCTAGTATGCTCTTTCTTCTATCATCAGGATAATAGAGTAATTTTTAGAAAGCTTGTCAACCAAAGCGATTAAGACCACAAGATGGCACTTCAAGGGTTAAGTTTCAGTTATCTGGAATTGTTGTGTTGTCTAGGACCTCAGTTCTTGAGCTAGGTTCAGAGGTCACTGGAATCACTGTGCTAAATTGCTGAGTCCTGAAACTAGGCAGCAGGGTGCAGAGGTCTAAGATCTGGACAGCAATCATAGCCAAGTTAGAGCCAGGTGCAACAGAAATGTCAGGAAGTGTTGGGGATGCTGAGCCCAGGAAGCCACAGCTGTCCCCTTGCCCCATCTCACCCCCCAGTGGCAGCCTTGGAGCTCAGGTCCGTCGACCTGCAGAGCGCCAAGAACAACCAGGAGCATCACACACAGGAGATGGGCCTCCAGCGGCTCATCGTGCGCCGTAGCCAGTCCTTCACCATCCAGCTGCATTTCAACCGCCCCTTCCACTCGAAGAAGGACTCCATCACCTTTGTGGCTGAGACAGGTAAGCCCACCCCTCCCCAAGGCAAAGTTCATCTGTAGGGCCCCTGCCTCTCCTTTCTGAACCACCCTCTCTCTCTTCTCCTGGGACCCCCAGATGCCTATTAGTGCACTTAAGATCTGGCTGACTCAGCCAACTAAGGTTGTGATAATAACAGACAACTTTTAAATATGCAACAGGCACTGTGCTACAAATTCATGCACGTTATCTTGCACATTATCTCATCTAATCCATGACAAGACTTTCAGGTGGATACTACTATGATCCCATTTTATAGAATAAAAAAAAAAACAAAACTGAGGCCTACATTGGAAAAGGGCTTCCCAGGTGACACTAGCGGTAAAGAACCCACCTGCCAATGCAGCTGCCGATCCCTGGATCGGGAAGATACCCTGGAGGAGGGCATGGCAACACACTCCAGTATTCTTGCCTGGATAATTCCATGGACAGAGGAACCTGGTGGGCTATGGTCCATAGGGTTGCAAAGAGTCAGAAACGACTCAAGTGACTTAGCATGCACGCACTTGATAAAGAATATGCCTGCAATGCAATAGACCTGGGTTTGATCCCTGGGTCGGGAAGATCCCCTGGAGAACAGAATGGCTACCCACTCCAATATTCTTGCCTGGGAAATCCCATGGACAGAGGAGCCTGGTGAGCTACAGTCCATGGGGTTGCAAAGAGTCTGACACGACTATCACTACACAGATGTTAAGTGTTTATCCAAGGACATCTAGTGTCAGTAAAAGGATTAGCAAGTTGTGGGAGGAGGTAAGGGTCCTTCCAGTTCCCCTGCAATCAGGTCACATAGATTTTGAGCCTCACTTCAGGGTCTTTCTCTCCCACGCAGGACCAGCACCCAAGGAGCTTCTGGGAACCCGAGCCACCTTCTTGCTCACCCAAGCCCAACAAGGCAATGGCTGGAGTGCTTCTGACTTCACCGTTCATGCCAACTCGCTCTATGTCTCCCTTTTTACACCACCCAGTGCAGTCATTGGTCCCTACTCTCTGAAGATAGAGATCTCTCAGGACCCAAGTCATAGCACGACCCACCCTCTGGGGACCTTCATCCTACTTTTTAACCCTTGGAGTGCAGGTATAACGTGTTCACAGGTTGTAATGCTAACTGATCCATTGGGAATGATCTGTGAGGGTCTACTTAGAAAGTCCCGAAGATAAACTGCTGGATATCTATGCAATGTGTTACCATGTGTTCACTAAAAATCACCTTAACAGAGAATTTTTAATGGGATGATAAAAAAAGGTCATAGCTTGATGTTAAATGAAATCGATCAGGGAATGGAACACATATGATCTTAATTACACATATGTGCAGAAAAAGAAAGTGCAGATAGGTTACACCAAAATATAACGACGAGTGTCTCAGTAGTGGGAAGGGGTGAGCTTCACGATCCTCTTTCCGTCATCCATATTTTCCAAATCTCTATGACCAGCTGGCTGCTTTTAAAACCAAGAGTAGATAATCTTTTTCTGAAGTGTAGCTTATATTGCTGGCCTTTAGAAAAGCACATAGACTTTTAAGGAGCCCAGTCTTGATGTCTATTGCCATCAACCCATTGCTTCTCTGATTATCCAGGAAGATACTGTCGTTACTGT
This sequence comes from Capra hircus, assembly GCF_001704415.2. NCBI lineage: Eukaryota > Metazoa > Chordata > Mammalia > Artiodactyla > Bovidae > Capra > Capra hircus. Next base: position 54,550,764 of record NC_030828.1, on the reverse strand, counting down.
TTTTTAATTTTGTTACTGTTTATTTTTTGGTGCGGGGCTTTGTCCCCTCTGCTACTCTTATCTGCTCAGAGGACGACGTCTACCTGCCAAGTGAAACGCTGCTGCAGGAGTATATCATGATGGACTATGGCTTTGTTTACAAGGGTCATGAACGATTCATCACCCCCTGGCCCTGGAACTACGGGCAGGTAACACTGTCAGCTGAAGTGGGCCTTAGACAACTCTGTTAGCTTGTGAAGTACCACTAACAGAAGTCAGGGTGTGTAGTGCTGGAGTGAGAGGCGCAAGGAAGGAAGGGGAAATGCTTTTTCTTCTCAGTTTTTAATATTTTGTATGAAAAACTTAAAGCATAATGCAAGTAGACAGGCTACTCTAATGAACCTCCATGAACCTCTCACCTTCAGCAGTGATCAATTTATGGTGAATCTCGTTTCATCTGTATCAAGGATTTACAAACTATAGCCTGTGGCCCACTGCCTGTTTTTGCATGGCCCAAGAGCTTAGAATGGTTTTCATACTTTTCAAACTGCCAAAAAATAAGAATTAAAAAAAAAAAAAAGAACACAGTCGTCCTTCAGTATTTTCAGGGCATTGGTTTCAGGATGCCTCCATAGATACCAGAAACAAGCATGCTCAAGTCCCCTATATAAAATGGCATAGTATAATATTTGCATATAACCTATGCACAACTTCACATGTACTTTTAACTCATCTCTAGATACTTATAATACCTAAAACAATGTAAATGCTATGTAAATAGCTCCTGGAATTGTGCAGCAAGTTCAAGTTTTGCTTTTTTGGAATTTTCCAGGATTTTTTTCCCCTAATATTTTTGATTCTATTGGTTGAATCCATGGATGCGGAACCCACTGATACAGAGGGCTGACTGTATTTTGTGATGTGCAAATTATATGAAGTTCAAACTTCAGTGTCTAATAATACCCTTTTATTGAAACACGGGTATGCCCATTCATTGAGGTAGCATCTGTAGTTACTTTCACGCCACAATAGCAGAATTGCGTGTGGAGACTGAGACCCTATGGCCTGCAAAGGCTAAAATAGTTATTCTTTGGTCCTTTACAGAAAAACTGCTGATCCCTGGTGTATTCTCCCCCATTCCTCCTACCTCATCACTGAATCTTTTGGAAGCAAATTACCACATCATTTAGTTCACTAATACTTCCAACTATAGTTCTAGAAGATGATGACTCTCTGAAAAATTAAACCACAATCCATTATTGTAACTGAAATAAGGAATGCAGTTCTTTAATAACACCAATTATCCAGTTAGAGTACACAGCAGGGGATCACTGACTCTGAGCAACTTTTCTACTCCACCTCCAGCCATGGCTAGGATAGTTTCTTTCCGCCTCCCACTACCATCTCAGCCCTGTCCACACACCCTGGGAGGGAAGAGTGGGGTGGGGGCAGGAAGCAGGGAGCCTTGCTGAGGAAGATCAGTTTCCTGTTCCCTAACAATCTGTATAATTTTTTGAAACTTGGAAAACCACCAGGGCATTTGATAGCCAAAAGGCTTAGGACGCATGTACAAATATATGTTGTATGTCCTGCATCTACACTGTCTTCTGTGCCCACACCATCAATGCTGAACTCTCTCCCTGACTTCAAGGCTCTCCATGCTCTTCTCACTCCTCACATGCCTGGCCTTATATTTATCCATCCGATCGTTTCCTAACCCCACAAGTCCTCCAGAAAGAAAATCTCTGAGCGTTTGTCTCTGGTATCCACTGCACCCAACGACCTCAAGTGAACACCCCTACCTAGAGCTCTTCCTGTCTACTTAGTCCTTCCAAATCCACCGGCTCCAACAGTCTTCTCCTTTCAGTTGACTCTAAATTCCATTTGCATTTTCCATCAGAAACACACAGGTCAGTTCTTCAAATCCTGAATCTGACACATTCCCAACTTGACTTATAAGCTCCTTGAAGGCAGGACCTGGTCTGATATTTAGCACCTACCCCTGCCACATATACACCATCCCTAAAAGTCAGTGCTACCGAGTTGGCTTCAGAATTCTAGACGTTTTTATTCTTCTCTTTGTTCTTCCGTGACTTCCCTGGCAAGTTTGAAGAGGACATCATAGATATCTGCTTTGAGATTCTGAACAAGAGCCTGTACTTCTTAAAGAACCCGTCCAAAGACTACTCACAGCGGAACGACGTGGTGTACATCTGCAGGGTGGTGAGCGCCATGGTAAGACTGGAAGCTTCCCTGGCCCCACCCCAGCGTCCCCAGCTCGGGCGCTACGGAAGCTCAATCTGTCTGTCCTCTTTAGATCAACAGCAACGACGACAGCGGCGTGCTGCAGGGGAACTGGGGAGAGGACTACTCCCGGGGGGTCAGCCCCCTGGAGTGGACGGGCAGCGTGGCCATCCTGCGGCAGTGGGCGGCCAGGGGCGGGCAGCCTGTGAAGTACGGGCAGTGCTGGGTCTTTGCAGCTGTGATGTGTACGGGTGAGTGAGGAGGGCGGGGTGGGAATGCAAACTCGCTTATTGACTCTTTTTTTTTTAATTTTTATTTTTACTTTATTTTACTTTACAATACTGTATTGGTTTTGCCATACATTGACATGAATCCGCCATGGGTGTTGACTCCTTATGATAACCCTCTGAGGTCGGGCTGGGATTGTCTTTACTTCACCTCAGTTAATTGTGGCTTGTCTACAGCCCCACGGCTAAGGAGTTGTGGACATTCAGCTCTTAAACAGCACACTCGCTAGTCTCAGGGAATCCTGCGATATCCAGTGAAGGACTGACCTGCTGCAGTCACTCCACAGACTCCTTGATGGAGCAGTTAGACTATTAGAATGGTCACCTGGATAGAGGAGCTTCTGGTCCCAAAGTGGAGGCAAAAGTGGCTTCTTTCTGCCAGCAGCTCAGCCTCCTCAGCTCAAGATGAGCCTGGGGTCAGGGGCAAGTTGGGGTAAACTTGAGATGCCAGCAGATGATCTGGGGAAACCTCATCTCACCTGTAGGCAGAGCTGCTGGCTCCCAAATACCACTGAGAGATTCTTGAGGAGTTATAATTAAGAGATTTACTACTTTGTTAACTACCCTTAAGGAGCATCCATGTTTTATACATTTATCAGTTACTTATAATTTAGTCCCTGGTCATCAATCATATTACCTGTGGATATGAGGGAAAGGTGGAAAGCACTGTGGTGCCTGTTTATCCTCCCCCAAGAGGCAGGAGTACCTGGCACAGTGCTGCCTGTTCCACTGTGAGGCTCGAGAAATGTTGACTGAACCGATATGTTGACTCTGAGTTGGAGAATGAGGGAGCGCAGAATGGGAAGGGCAGAGACGCAGGCCGAAGTTCTAGACTTTTACGAGAAGGGCAACACAGCTTCGCAGTTATGTACAGGTGCTGCAGACAGCAGAGAGGTTTACATATGAGCGCTGAAATCAAGTGACGTCCTTGTGCTCATTCGTTTTCACTGGAAAATGCTCAGCACAGTGGCCACACTTAGTACAGCCAGATTTGCCTTAGGCTGGGATGTCCCTGATCAGGCAGGGGTTAAGGAGGAGGGTTTAGGCCTTTCGACTCTGCGAAGAGAGGGAGAGGGTCTGGATCTGCATCTTTGCTCCACGTCTGGGCCTCTCCACGGCCAGGACCTAGAATCTACAGCCTTTGCATGAGGGGAGAGGTGCTTCTGCTGTTACCTCTGGCCACTCGCAGCCCTGGTCTGACTCTCACCCCTGCCAAAGATTTGTGAAAAGCCCAGGAGCTGTGCTGGGAGTGGACAGGTGATTGCAGACAGGTGGCATCCTTTGGGGCACTTGAATGAATCGAAACAAAAAGACTGGCCAGTCTTAATAGTCCTCTTACATTTCAAAGCATTGGCATCCCCACAGGGGCCTCAATGGGCACCATTTGCTCCTAAGAAGGATTGTTGTTCAGTCACTAAATCATGTCTGACTCTTCGTGACCCCACGTACTGCATCATGCCAGGCTCCTTAGGGGTGGGATAAACCTCTCTCTAAACTCCTCACTTTGCCCGTAGAGGTGGGGGCCTGGGTTTCAAAGGTCACATCTGGCTCTTGGGTTAATTTCATCTGCCCCTGGTAGGTGTGTCTGATGGCGGCAGTAGGAACGGGTTGCTATTTCCTTCTCCAGGATGACGGTATGTGTGATTCCTAAGAAGCCACAAGAGGGTGCTGCTGTCTTATCGAAGATGGTCATTCTCTCACTGTCCATGCAAGATTCCCTTTGTCGCTGATGTCTTCTGCGTATCTCTATAAATCTATCCTGCTCTTCTATCCATACTCTGATTTCTTTCTTACCTGCTTCAAACCCTTTCATTTGAATTGAGTTACAGATCCAGAATTTCAGAACTGAAAATCATCTGGTCCAACTCCATTTTGTTACATACAAGCTAAGGACTGTCTGCTTAAGGTCACACTGCTTCTCTTCTGAACACAGCACAGGTCTCATTTTTTTTTTTTTTTTCTTTTCTTTCAAATTATCAAATGCTTAGGTTCTCTGTTTTTGGTTTGGAAAGCTGCTGAATGGGAAAAGCCCTCAATGATCAATTGGGTTGTTGTTAATTGTTTTAAGTGACCCTCAAGTGATTTCTTTCTCCTGGTGGAATGGAAACCATGGATAGGACAGGTAGGCCGCAAGGATTCTGGGCCTGGGTGCGGTGCTCTGAGGATAAAGGAGGTATAACCTGCAAGAGGGTTTAACCTGTAAGCACTTTGGCTTTTTTCTCTCCTCCAGCTTAGAAGTGAGAAAGTATGTACGTGAGACCAGTGATTCTGCTTGAAATGGATTTGGTAATTCCCCATGCGTTTCCTCTCTTTAGTAATGAGATGCTTAGGTGTTCCAACACGTGTTGTTTCCAATTTCCGTTCTGCACACAACTCGGATGCAAACTTGACCATCGACACCTACTATGACCAACATGCAGAGATGCTGCCAACTCAGAAGCGAGACAAAATATGGTAAGGGGCACTGTCTCCTGCAGATCTCTGCTCTGTTCCAGGTAGGGCAGGAAAATTCTGATGCTTTCTGATGTGATGCTTTCTGGCCTTAAGGAAATACTGCCCCATACATTGTTGCCAGTGCTCAGCCAGTCCTCAGCCAGAAAGCTGTTCTGGCTAATCAGATCATCACATCAAGCTCATTTCAGACATAGAAGACTACGAGTTAATGTACTCTGAGGTTGGCAACCAAATGAACAGATTGTGAGCCCTCTGAATACGGACCTCATCTTCCTCTTCCTTCATTGAGCCTTTCTGTCTGTCTGCATATTTCTCTGTTTCTCTCTCAGGGCAAAGCCAGGACTAGCTGTCTCTGCATACTTACTCCGGTCTCTCTCGACCTCTCCTCTCCCTGCCCGACTCTCCCTCCTGGCTGGCATCTGTGTGTGTCTCTGTGTGTCCCTTTATTTTTGGACCTCCCGTTGCTTCCCCTGGCTCCTTTCTCCTCTCATCTACCCCAAATCTGATTTCCTGTTTTTGCTTTTCCAGCCAGTTTCCAGGTAAGACCTTTGAATTGTATGAGAATTAGCTGCTCTCCCTAGCACTCCCTCCCTCTCTGAGCTCCTCGAGGGCTGAAACTTCTCTGGCTCAATGAGCAGTAGTTTATCTGGGGAGGACATACAGTCCTGTAGAATTCTGTCTGTGAACACACAGACTGAACCTAATCATGAGGAAACATCAGGCGAGTCCAAAATGAGGGCCACTCTGATAAAAATCAATCAATCAAGACTATGTTCAAAATGTCAATGTGATAAAAACAGAGCCTGCGGAACTCTTCCAGTTCAAAGGACACAAAGGGTATTGCCCAACTAAATGCAATGTGTGATCCTGCACTGGGTGGAAAAAAAATGCCATAAAGGACATAATCAGGTCAACTGACAACACTGAAAAATAGACAATAAGGTAGATAAAGTATAAATATTAAATGTGTGAAGTTGAGAACTGTGTAAGACTATGTAAAGGAAGATCCCTATTCTAGGAAATCTCCATCTGAAAGAAAGCCAGTGCTAAAGCGAATGGAGCAAAACGCTAACAATAGATGAACTGGGTATATGGGTGGTGTTTATCCTAGTCTTGCAACTTTACTGTAAGCTTGAAATTACTTCCAAATGTAAACAACATAGAAGAAACAATGATATAAAACACTCAGTGTAGGGTCTGATACCTGGCAAATCCTCTGAAAATGTGAGCCCTTTTCTCCTTACTGCCTTCTGCAGGAATTTCCATGTCTGGAATGAGTGCTGGATGATCCGGAAAGACCTCCCTCCAGGATACAACGGGTGGCAGGTTCTGGACCCCACTCCCCAGCAAACCAGCAGCGGTGAGTGAAGACCACTGTGGAAGGGCCTTCACTCTGTGGAGAGGCCAATCAAAGTGACTGACCCCGTGAGCAGGAGGCCAAAAGGGAGCGATGCCTGTCCCACTTCGTCCACTTTTCAAAGTCGTAGCAGAGACAACTTCGGGTCCGGGGTCTAACTTTGCCATTGACAGCTGGGTGGGCCAGTGAGTCACCAGACCGCTCAGTCATTTGCTCCCCTGTAAAGGAGGGAAGATGAGGATGATGCTTCCCAGGGTGGCTGTGAGCATCAGATGAATTCGTGGGAACTGGAGAGCACCCTGTGGAGGAGGCTCATTGATGCCACTGCCTCTCCCCATCCCACCTCCCTCCTTTGCCTCCCACGGCCATGCCCCACTTGCTCTAGCCCACCTGTCAGCAGCCGAGTTAGTGGTCCACCACTCCTGTTCCCTGCCCAGGGCTGTTTCGCTGTGGCCCTGCCTCCGTGAAGGCCATCAGGGAAGGGGAGATCCACCTGCCTTACGATACCCCATTTGTGTATGCCGAGGTGAACGCTGATGAAGTCGTTTGGCTATTGAAGGATGGCCAGGCCCAGGAAATCCTGGCCCATAACACCAGTTCCATCGGGAAGGAAATCAGCACCAAGATGGTAGGGTCAGACCAGCGCGAGAACATCACCAGCTCCTACAAGTACCCAGAAGGTGCCTGGGACCCCAGGATTTTCAGGGAGGGGGGCAGCTCTTACCTCCTTTGCTTGCCTGGCAAGGGGTTTGAAGATGACTCTCATGTGTAAACCATCACCACCTAACCCAACCACCTCCTCCTCAAAAGACGACTAAGAACAGCGTCCAGTGCTTATATTCAGGAGCTCATTTAACCCCAATTTTTGGCAACTCTGTGAGGCAAGGAGATACCCCTGGGCTGAATGTGACAGAGTCCTGCACCAAGAGGTGAAGGGACCATGATGGAGCGAGGGTTTGAGCCCAGCGGCCAGCAATACCCATCCCCGTGTTCTCAGCTGTGAGGCTGTATCATCTCTTTCAGCAGCTATTCTTGGGGTTGGGGCTTTGGGAGGGGGTCTGGGAGTTTCTGGGAGCCTTGTTTCCCCAAGAAGGTCATTGTTCCTCCTGAATTCTCCCCACTGATGCCTTTCCTGGCTCTCCTTTCTGTCAGGATCCCCTGAGGAGCGATCTGTGTTTATGAAGGCCTCCCAGAAAATGCTGGGTGTACGGAGGACCTCTTCACCATTCCTAGATCTGTTGGAGTCTGGGGGTGCTGTGGGCCAGCCGGCACAGCTGCAGCTTCACCTGACCAGGAAGCCTGAGTGGGGCCAGGACCTGCTGCTGAAGCTGCATGCCCGGAGGGTGGCAGACAGAGCCCACCCCCAGGGGCCCATCCACCTGGTGGTGGACTTCTGTGCACAGACTCTGCTGCACAACGGTGGTACCCGGAAGCCCCTCTGGAGACAGAAAGTGCACTTGACCCTGGACTTTGGGGAGGGTGAGTATGAGGCAGACCTGGAAAGGCATCTACAGGGAAGGGAGCTTGGGGCCATGAACAAGTCACCCCCAGTACACACACACACACACACACACACACACACACACTCTCTCTCTCTCTCTCACATACATCGGGCAGTGAAGCTGCTGTTGACAGGAGGTTGAATGCCAGGTACTATACCTCTGATGCTGCCACCAGGGAAACACAGCAGTGACCTCGGGGGGCTGGGGTGTAGGGTAAGCACTATCTCTCTCTTTCTCACACACACACACGTAGACGCACACTCATTCTCTCTCACACACATACACATTTTCACTCTCTTTCTGTCTGAGACCCATTCCTGGACTCAAAATGCATTTTGTCTGTGCTTAGATATACAGTGGCCGCTCTCACTACCTTACAACAATTACAGAAACAAGCTGACGGATGAAAAGCTGATCCGTGTGTCTGGCATTGCCAAAGTGGAGGAGACAGGGAGGTCCATGCTAGTTTTAAAAGATATCTCCCTGGAGCCTCCCCACTTATCTATTGAGGTAAGGCATCTGGGCAGAGCAGGGGCTGGGGGGGTGCCCTCTGACTCAGCCAACCCAGCGGCTGGGGGTACAGCAGCTAACAAGACACAGTCCCCGTCCTGGACACCAAATGGATGATTAGAGTGCAGTATGGTGTGATCTCTGTGCTCTGTGCAAATGGAACGCTTCCCAGGGGAGGTGACATTTTATGGAGGATGCACAGGAAGACACTCTAGAGAATAAGGCATTTTAAGGCAAAGAGACAAGAAAGGCAGTGTCTGGAAGACGGAGGAGAGGAGACAGTTTTGAGAGAGACTCAGGACAAATTCCTTGTCACCTGATAAGACAGGGGTGACAAAGAAGAGGGAAAGAAATGAAAGGTGAGCCTCACACCTCCAGTTCAGAGGCCTGAGGGGCTGGCGAGGCCATTGCACAGGGAATGAACACAGGTGGAGGAAGGGTCAGTGGAGGAGGGCAGGGACGATGCCCAGCTCCTGTTACCAGGGTTTTCCTTCCTCTGAAGCCTCCTTCCCCCACTCTCCCCTCTTACCTGAAAGACTCGCCCACTGCCTAATCCTCACCTGCCTGTGCACCTGGAGGATTCGTCAACAGCACTCTCCATCCCGATGGGAATGAGAACTGAGTGGCTCCACGTCATAAACCATCTGGCCACCTGACAGTTTTCTCCTGGGCTGTGAGGTCATCAGGCAGCCTCCCACGGAGTGGGGGGTGTGGGCGGGGGGAACAGTGGGCAGAATCACAAGAGCAGACACGAGCCTGGGGCTGAGATGAGGCCCTGCCCACCACACAGAGCCCTGGTTACAGCAGGATCCACTGCAAACACATCAGATGCCAACTAGGCTATTAACTGGTCCCCGTTGGTAAGAAGGAGATTCCCAGGTGGCTCAGTGTTAAAGAATCTGCCTGCCAATGCAGGAGATGCAGGTTCAATGTCTGGGTTGGGAAGATCTAGAGTAGGAAATGGCAACCCACTCCAGCATTCTCGCTTAGAAAATTCTATAGACCGAGGAACCTGGCAGTCTAAGGTCCATGGGGCTGCAAAGAATTGGGTGTGACTGAGCATATTGCTAAGGAACCATGGAATGATTTGTATGACTCTGCTGGATACCAAAGCTATTTTGATCTTGTTCAACTCTGGCACACTCACTAGAATACAAAGGACTCGTTTCTTTTCTGTGAGTTCCAGGGGAGCCACAGTGTGTTCCTTTTCTGTGATTCTCTGATTGAGCCAGAACACGCTCCCAGTAGGATCTGGGTGGTCGAGTCATTTCCGTTCAAGACTTGTTTACCAGATAGCCATCATGTGGCTGGCAGTGTGCTAGGCACTGGGGCTCAAGAAGTGAGTAGGATGGCACCCCTGCCTCCCACTCACAGACCAAGGCCATGACTGCCCTATGACACAGCCCTCACAGGTGATGCATGGAGCGCACCTGGGGAGACTCAGAGTGGGTCTGCTGATGTACGTGGAGACAGAGCAGAGTGGGAGAAAGACCCTGGCTGGGGTCTGGGACACCTGGGTCAGGTCTGGGCTCTGCCATTAACATTTCTTGGGACCTTGGCCTCAGAATGACATCATTGGTGGCATATGGATGGCATGCATGACACCACTTCCTCATCCCATGCCTGTGTCAGACATTACTAATCAATCACAACTCTCTCACTGACTCTTGATTGTTCTCAAGATCCTTTTTTTTTTTTGTAAATTTATTTATTTTTTAATTGAAGGATAATCTTAAGATCCTTTTTAACACAGTATTCCTATCAGTCACAACTAACAGATTGGAGCTGGCACTTAAGTTGAAATCTAACTGCCATCCTGAGCTAGATGATGGGGAGGGAATAGATTTCACCTTGGTGCCAATTCCCCATTGGCGGTGGCTTCCAGAAGTACTGTGAGCTTATAAGACAGGCCAGGGTATGTGATAACCACGAATACCCTGGGCTTCTGTTCTCTCCCTTGCAGCATCTTAACCCCTAAATAAGCAGTCCCTGGTGGTCAACAGATGGATGGAGTTCGCTGAACCGAGTGCAGGAAGGAGGCCACATCCCCACGATATCCTTGTTTTCTCTCCACACAGGTGTCTGAGAGGGCTGAGGTGGGCAAGGCACTGAGAGTCCACATCTCACTCACCAACACCCTCTCGGTGCCTCTGAGTCACTGCACAATGGTGCTGGAGGGCAGTGGCCTCGTCAGCGGGCAGATATCAAATGAGTAAGTCCTGTGGCCACCCACCTGTCTCCTGCTGGTCTTTGATAAGGGGAATCTTGTGGGCTCATAGGATGGTCCTTAGACTCCTGGAGGATGCCTCCTTGCCCCCACCTTCCCACCTTCCTCCAGAAAAGGTTGAGCTCGGTAGGTGGTGTGGGTGGGGTAGGGTGGGGTGGGAGGTGCTTACTGACCAAGAGCAGAATCCAGAACACTCACCCCAGCAGTTATTCCAGGCTCTAACAGGCCCTTTTTGACCTGCAGCCTTGGGACTCTGGTGGCCGGACACACTATCAAAATTCAAGTGGACCTCTACCCCATCAAAGCCGGATCCCGCCAGCTCCAAGTCCTCGTCAGCAGCAACGAGATCAAAGAGATTAAGGGGTACAAGGACATCTTTGTTGCTGCAGCCAGGGCTCCTTGAGCCTCACGCTCACCTCCTCAGGCCCTCCAGTTGCCCAACTCCTTCCCTGCCCCACCTCCAGATGCCCTTTCAGCCCCCCTATCCACCCCTCAGGCCCACCTTGCCTTCTTCTCCTCCTGGAGGTGTGTTTTATCTTTGTTCCTCTGCTGTCCTCTTCCTGGCCTACCTGGGGGCAAAGGGAAGCTCTGTGCATCTTGGGAAGAGACAATAAAAATACTTTATTTATCACCCGTGTTCTTTTTCTGTGCTAACAAGCTACTTACTGCTTATGGTCCTCTGTGGCTGGGCCCTTCCTGTCTTTTCTCTCCTCCTAGAAGGGCCTCGGCCACAAGAGAATGAACTGTGATTTCCTCTTAATTAGCCTTTCTGGAATGCTGGATCCCAGGTCTCTTCATTTAAATCATCTTAGCAAGTCCGCAAGCAGAGGCTGGAGGGACGTCCGGGGAAGGGGACCTGGGAGGATTCTGGGAGGACAGTGACTGCGGCACTGTGGGGACCAGGCAGAAGCTGCTGCTGGCCTGAGAGCCTGGGGACGGTGAGGCAGGGCCCACTCAGGTCGGTCCCAGGACGACTGGGAAGCACTTCGTAGAGGCTGCCCCCTAAACAGGCCCTCACATTCCCTGGCCCCGTATTTCCCCTTCTTAGGCCCTCACCCGCTCACTGTCCCGAATCTTTTCTTCCTGTTCCGAGTCACACTGACGCCCCTCAGCTTCTCCTCCTTCATTCCTATGGCGTATTTTTGTTATTTTAAGGATAGGGAGCCACTCTTTTGTATTTTGTTCCTGTAGTTCTTCAGATCATGTGTGCTCATCTTAGCTAATTTGGAAAGAACAGAAAAGTGAAAAAGAAACAAAAGAAAAATCACTGATAGCTTCCCCATTCCAAAAGAACTCTCTGTTAACATTTGCCACGTACCTTTCTGGTCTTTCCCCCCCATCATTGTGTCTCTGAAAGTTATCATTATATGTGTGTGTTACTCGCTCAGTTGTGTCCGAGTCTTTGTGATCCTATGGATTGTGGCCCACCAGGCTCTCTGTCCTCGGATGTCCCAGGCCAGAATACTGGAGCGGGTTGCCATTCCCTTCTCCAGGGGATCTTCCTGACCCAGTGATTGAACCCAGATCTCCTGCATTGCAGGCAGATTCTTTACCGTCTGAGCCGCCAGGGAAACCCACCTTAAACTTATACAATATTATATGTCAGTCATATCTCAATAAGAAAATAAAAACTAAGGTTATTATTGCAATTAGACCTAGCTCCATCGCGGGGACACTGAGAAAATCCAGAAGCGCAGGGAAGGCGAGCACCATCCTGTGAGTTCTCAGGGTGAGCCCTTGGACCTGCCGCCCCTCCCTGCTCCTGCTCTGTAGCTCCTCAGATTCACTTGCTTCCTCTCGCCACCCTCCTCCCCTCCCCTCTTCCTCCTCTCTGCTTTTCATTTATTTTGCTTTGGGCAGGTCGGGCAGGAGCCTGCACACCTGCACTCCACCCTGGGTGCCAGCTACACCCGTCGCCATTAAGTGCTTATCTCTGCAGTGTTCCAGGTGGCTTCCCGCCCTCCCCTGGGGCAGGGGACCCGGAACCTGGGCTGGCGCCTGCAGAAATCTGAAACCTTGCTGGTCTGCTGAGTGCCAGTCCTCCTTTGTTTAGTCATTGCCCCTCCTGCCCAGGAAGTCTGGTGGCATAGGGCTCCCTGGCTGGGTCATTTGTGTCACTGGAGGGGGAACAGTAGACTGGCTTCTCCCTGGGTGTCCCGGGGCCTCTCAGGGGGTGGGGATATTAGCCACCTCGGCCTTCCCAGTTGACCTTTCAAATAATTTCCTCTCTCCCCACCTAAAAACTGGCTTAAAAAACATACTCTGTATGTTCTTCTCTTTTCTTGTTTTCACTTGGTGAGCCTGTCTGGCTTCATTTTCCCACCTCGTTTGGACAAGCCTGACAGTCTCAAAGGTCCCATCCCCAAGACATGTGTCTATGCCCACTGCCACCACACACCCTGAGGTTAGGTCCTGAGCAACCCTGCCTCTCTGTCCTCACCCTAATTCCCTGTGGGGCCGGGCGGCTCAGGCACTGGCACCCACAGATAAACTGGCAAAAGAAGTGCTGGGGCTGTGGAACAAAGAGGCACAACCAGACAAGCACCCTGGCTCCTGACTGCTAGTCTTCCTGTGGCCTGAAGCGTCCATGGAAACTGTTGTTCTCAGATCCTTTTGGCAGGGGGTTTTTGGGGTCCATGCTGATTTAAAGCAAAGAACTCTGGGAAGAAGTCCTGGCTCCCTCGGGTGCAAAATGCTAACAACAATAATAGCAGTGCCAGCCCTCCTCCCCTCAGAGGGTTGCTGTGAGGTTCAAATGAGAAAGTGTATCTGTAAGTTGTGAAGCACAATATTAAAGACATCAGATAACAGTGTGAAGATTAAGTGGGATAGTTGAACATGAAAGACCAAAGCAGTTCTTTGAAAGTTATTACTAGTTAGTTCTCCAGGTTTTACTATTAACCACTACCATGGTTAAGCCCTGTATGGTAATAAGACACAGGTCATGCCCTCAAGGGGAACTGGGGGAAAGATAGGTAAATATTTATAATGTCAAGTGGGATTAGACTGATAAAGAATGTAAAAGGAAGCAGCCCTAAGCACCTTGTATGGTAAAGAGAGTGTCAGGAAGCTGGAACTTGGATGCAGAAAGTAGACAAGTGAGGGGTGAAGATTTCAGAGAGAGAAAGAGAGAGAGCACAACGCATGCATGGGAGAACTGGGGGGCCAGAACTGAAGGGGTTTGGCCTCCCTGGACTTCAGGCAAGAGGGGAAAGATCTTGAAGGGCTCTGAAAGTGATATTAAGAAGTTTGGACTTCACTGTCTGTTGGATCTAAAGCAGAGAGCAGCCTGGTTGAATCGGCACTTCAGAAAATTTATTTCGGAAGTTTGGAAGAAGGCTCATTCGGAAGAAGAATGGGTGGGAGACTGGCTAGGAGTTGCTATTCAGGCAAGGGGGTTCAATGAAGGTAGGGCTAAGGGCACAGGGAAGAGGGGCCAGTTTTAGGAGTTAAGTAGGAGAAGGCAATGGCACCCCACTCCGGTACTCTTGCCTGGAGAAGCCCAGGGACAGGGGAGCCTGGTGGGCTGCCGTCTATGGGGTCGCACAGAATTGGACACAACTGAAGTGACTTAGCAGCAGCAGCAGGATTAACCAGGAGTTGGACTGGACAGGGCTTAGCGACTGCTAGGCTAAGAGAGGGCAGGAAGACAGAGAAGGATAAGGAGTCTCCCCTTGAGTGACTGGGTGGACACTGTCCTCACTCACCAAGACCAGAGATGCAGGAGGAAGAGGAGGGGGAGGAGTTCCTTTCTGGACTGAAGGTGGGCGCAGGGGTGTCAGACAGTGAATTGTGTATGTACGTGTATACACACACTATAAGAGCCGACTGGGGACAGAGAGAGCTGACAGAGAGTGGACGGATGCTGGCAAATGAGGTTCCCGAGGAGGGAAATTCAGGGACCCAGAAAGCAAGGGAAGCAGGGGGAAACGTCCCATAGCAGGGAAATGTAGGGCCAATGCGGGAGCAGGGGGCTTCGAGTATCCCACCCACTCCCTATGAGAAGCCCTTCCCTGCTCTTTCCATTTCTCTTCTGCCATCTGTGATTTTCTTCCTCCAAAGACTTGTACTTGTCTTACTAAAATCAAGGCCATCATTGGCATTCTCACTCTCTTACTTATTTCCCAAACTCCTCCATGAATCTTCCCAAGCTTTCTTCTACTGCTTTTATTTGCAATTTACCTTGGACCAGACATGGAGAAGGATATGGCAACCCACTCCAGTATTTTTGCCTGGGAAATCCCATGGACAGAGAAGCCTGACGGGCTACAGTCCATGGGGTCGCAAAGAGTTCGATACGACTGAGAGACTAACACTTTCACTTTGGACCAGACATATCTCACTCAAGACAGTATCTTCACCAGAAAACGAATACCAACAAGTCATACCAAGAGTGGGTTCTGTCTGCACATGATGTCCAGAAAGTGACTCTTCAGGATAAAAGAGAGGGCTCAGGTGCCAAGCAGAGTTCTAGTCTGGAGAGTTCTCTTAGGAGATCTACAGTCTTGGGACTCTGATATTCCTTCCTGCAGGGACACAGGCCTCCTCCCTCCTCCTAGAGGCCCTATTAGCCCACCTCTCCCACCCGGCTTCCCCGTCACAGCACAGTACTCGCCAGGGAATGCCCCATTGCCCAAGAGCTACCAAAGGCCCACATGGCACAAGGCCCTGACAGTTCATTGGCCTCCATATTTCCTCTCAGCCAAGCAACACTGCCAAGAGAAACCTGAGGGCAAGTGAGAAAACCAGTTGTGATCTGCCCAGTAAGCAGGTGGCAGTGCAGCAGCCTCCCCGCCTTCAGTGTCTGCTGGAGTCTTGAAGATGGAAGGGGAAGCAGACACACCAGGACCAGTTTCCTGACACTGCAGGCCGTCCAGCTGTTCTGCGCGGAGCAGCCTGGGAGCCAGAGGCAGCCACCATGGCGGAAGGTACGCAAAGCCCATGGGGCTGCTGGAGCTCAGGGCCGAGGAAGAGAGAGACAGCAGGAGGTCAAGGGAAGGGTGGATTCAGAGGGAGGAATGAGTAAGTCAAGAATGGAGGCAGAAAGAAGAGAAGTTCCAGAAACAGCAGAATTCATCGGTAGCCTGAGAACCAGGAGACCAGGTAGAGGCTGGCAGGTAAACAGCTAAACAGCTGAGCGTCAGCATGCCTGCCTCCACATCCCCGTGGGCCAGGGCAGGGCCAGGGATTAGGGGGTCAGGGTTCCTACCCTCTCTGCCAGAGCTGATCTTGACGCTGAACAAGTCACTTCTCTAGTTCCCAGTCCCCGTGCCAGACCAATGAGGGGACTTGGACCAGATCATCTTAAAATTGTCTTCTAGCTCCAGAATTCTCTGAATCTTCATTCTTCTCTTCTCCTCCACTCCAGAGTGTCTGTGACTCATGTTCTCACCACTACCCTTCTCTCCGTATCACCTCCCTCTCTCTAGAAAAAGCTGCTACAAAGAGTAAATGGTTGGTCAAAAACATGTATAAAAGTGAAAAGTGAAAGTCCCTCAGTTGTGTCTGACTCTTTGTGACCCCATGGACTATACAGTTCATGGAATTCTCCAGGCCAGAATACTGGAGTCAGTAGCCTTTCTCTGCTTCAGGGGATCTTCCCAACCCAGGGATCGAACCCAGTTCTCCCGCTTTGCAGGAGGATTCTTTATCAGCTAAGCTATAAGGGAAACCCAAGAATACTGGAGTGGGTAGCCTATCCCTTCTCCAGGGGAATCTTTCTGACCCAGGAATTGAACCATGGTCTCCTGCATTGCAGGCAGATTCTTTACCAACTGAGCTAATGAGGGAAGCCCCAAAACCATGTGGAAGAATAAGCTAAAACCTCTACAAATGTAATAGCTTCCTCTTCATTTACGATTTTTATGTTTAAAATTTTAGTTTTAAATTTTTATAAATTTTAATTATAAAAGAAATATTGTATAATGAACACACAGTTTGAGTAAAATAAAGCAATAATTACAGATAAACCTATAGTCCCCTGACTACCACTCCAACCTAGCCTCATTTCTAGAGAAACCACTGTTACTAGTCTTCTGTCTATACATTCACATTCATGTAAATATGCTCAAAGTAATGCATAGGATTAGCTTGTATGGCTTCTTCTTCTTCTTCTTCTTGGCATATCCATGGTATCATCATATTGCACATATTTTTCTACAGCTAGATTTTTTTTTACTCACTGAACAGTATCTCTTGGACCTCTATCCACACCTCTGAGTACCAAAAGATTTACGTCAGTATTTTCCACTTTGTATAGTATTTCCATAGTATGGCTGTAAGTAATTTATTTACCAAGTCTTCTATTGGTGGGTATCTAGGTTGTTCCCATTTTTCAATTAGACAAGCAAGGCTGCAGTGTACTTTCTTATCTGTGCTTCTCTGTGCTCCTGTGAGAGTTTTTACTCTAGGATAGATCTTGAGATCAATTACTTTAAAAGTCTTCCCTATAATTTCCCTTCTATCTCCCTGATCATTTCACCCCATTCTCCCCTCCCATCAATGAGAATAAAAATGTCCAGTATTAAATGTACTTCCTATTTGGATATCTGATGTTTGGCCTGAAGAATAATCCCTGTGCTATAGGCAGATATTAACTTAACCCACGACGCATCCGGAGGATGAGCTCTGGCCCCAGTGCTGGCTGTCAGGAAGATGCTGCCACAGCTGTTGAGTGGTTTGGGCCACGTGTCCAACATGAATCAGGGCCAGTTAGCAATCCCTGTATAGGCAATTGGTTTCTAAAAAGGGTGAGCTTCTTTCTTTTCTGGAAAAAAGCTCAGTTGCTTTCCCAGGGGGCAGTGGGTCAGATGTCCTTTCTGAACATGAGTGAAGGCCAGCAGTGGGTGGCAGCTGCTGGGTAATGGTGAGAGCACTGGACGTGGGCCAGTTACCCTAAGTCTGACCTTGGGTAAGATATGTAGCCTACTTACATCTTGGTTTTCTCATCTTCAAGCATGGATGACGCTTCATCCCCTCAATGCCGTGGCGAGTATTCCATGAGGTTACTGGCCTAGAGTGCCTCGAACAGGGCCTAGCACATGTAATCAGGCCCTCAACAGCTGGTAGTTGAATCTGAAATACAAAATAATTTCGGGGGGTTATATAAAAAAACAGAGAACTCTTATTCAACCTAGTAAACACTGGAGTATCTACAATGTGCCAATCTTTACGCTGACATTTCTTTTATAATAACAATAATAAAACAACAACTAGTTTATGAGAAAGGTACACATTAACTGTAATCAAAAGAACTTAAAGAAGTTTAAGAAGAGAAAGTTTATATTCATTAGGGTATTCTGGTACAGTCAATTTGATTCATATTTGTTTTATAATAGCCTTCAGTTCAGTTCAGTTCAGTGGCTCAATTGTGTCCGACTCTTTGCGACCCCATGAATTGCAGCACGCCAGGCCTCCCTGTCCATCACCAACTCCCGGAGTTCACTCAGACTCATGCCCATCGAGTTGGTGATGCCGTAATAGCTTTACTGAGATATAATTCATATACCATTAAGCTCACCATTTAAAGTGGATAATTTATTGGCTTTTTTTTAATACTAAATTCACGAAGGTTTACAAGCATCACCACTAACTAGTTCCAAAACATTTTCATTACCTCAAAAATGAAACCCCATACCTACTAGTAATTATAGTCCATTCTCCCCTACCCCCAGCCCCTAGCAAACTCTAACTTACTTCTGTTTCTATGGATTTGCCTATTCTGCATATTTCCTATAACTTGAATCATACAACATGTGGGCTTTTGTGTGTAGTAGTCTAGCTTCTTTCACTTAGCATAGTATTTCCAACTTTTATCCATGTTATAGATGTTCACCCTTCCTTTTATATGATTGAATAATATTCCATTGTGTGGCTATACACATTTCATTCATTTGTTAAGCAGGTGATGGACATTTGGACTGTTTACAGTTTTGAGCTATTATGAATAAAGCTGCAATCAATATTCAGGTATAGGTTTTATGTGAACTTACATTTTTCATATCTTGGATATATATCTAGGAATTGCCAGGTCATATAATAACTCAACATTTAACATTTTGAGAACTGTTTTCCAAAGTTGAAGCACCATTTTACAATCCTACCAGCAACGTATGAGGGTTTCAATTTCTCCACATCCCCACCACCAACACTGCTTTTCTTATTATTGCTATCCTAATGGATGTGAAGTGCTATCTCATTTGCATTTCTCTAATGATTAATTCTGTTGAGCATCTTCGCACGTGCTTTTTGGCCTTCTGTGTATCTTCTTTAGAGAAATGCTTACACCAGTTGTACATTTTTCATTTGAGTTATTTTTTTTTTAATTGTTGAGTTTTACAAATTCTTTATAGTGAGGGAACATTCTGAGTTGTAGCTCTTGTAGGACCAAAATACACAGACAGGTAGAGCTTTGCTTGGGGACAGACTGGCTGGAGGAGAGGGCCTGTGCTGGGAAGGCTGACAGGTGAGAAGGTAAGCGTAAGTTAAGGCCAGGTCTGCAGGGTCATGAATGTCCCATTAAGAGTGTGTCTTTTGGATGGCAGCCTGGGGGGTATCTCAGGACTTTTAAAGGAAATAGACAACGGAATGAACAAATTGTCTTGAGGGGAGATAATCTGGTGATGTGTTAAGGAGCAGATGATGTGGAAAAGCAGGATGCAGACGTGACGGAGGCTGTTACAGTCACTAGTGGTGAGGTGAGGAGGTTGGAACTGTGGTCATGTGGAAAGGGACAGAAGAACACCACCGATATTTTGAAGGAAGGAGTGAAGGGAGTTACGACACATGAATGGATAGAGACTGAGAAGGTGTCAACTGCGATTTAAGGGCTGTGAACCCAGTGCTTGGGGACTGAGGTAGAAACATGGCCAAACATGCAGGAGTCAGAAGTGGAGCCCTTTGGGGGAGGCACACTTGGAGCACACTGAGGTCTGTCTGTGTTTCAGTGGAAGCTGCTGAAGGCTGGGAGTGGGCCTTTCTGAGACCGTCCTCAGCTCTCAGCTCCCAAGTCACTGGGCACAAAGCGTTAGTGGTAGTCAGAGAGCTAGCAAATTACTTCAAACATAGCAGCTAAGATGGGGCAGCTACAATTAACCTGGGCAGCTACCCCAGGGACTTGCTCTCAGAGCTGGAGACTGGTGCAGGGACAAGGGAAACTGTGAGTCCAAGAGAGTCAATGCAGGAGTGAAGCTGGAGACATCTGACTGAAGGGAGCAGTCAGAGTTGGCCAGGCCTACAAGAGGAGTCAAAGAGGGGCAGAAAACGATGTGCCTCCTTATGGGAGAAAGGGACAGAAGGCCACAGAAGCAGGGAAGGCAGAGAGGAAGGAAGGAAGGGAGAGACACTTGCATGCAAGGAGCCTCATTTAGCAGTAGCTGCTCAGTCGTGTCCGACTCTTTGAGGCTCCTCTGTCCCTGGGATTTTCCAGGCAAGAACACTGGAGTGGGTAGCCATTTCCTTCTCCAGGGGATCTTCCTGATCCAGATTCTTTACTGTCTGAGCCACAAGGGAAGTCCATTTTATCCTAACACAAACCCTGAAAGGCTCTTATCATAGATTCTATTTTACCTACTTGGAAACTGAGCTCAGAGAGGTTCAGTTTCTTTTCCAAGTTTGCACAGCTACTAAGTGGTGGACAAGACTGGACCAGACCCCACATCTCTGCTCTTTTGTTTGCCCTTGCTGTCCCATCACAGGGCTGGAGGTGGCCCTCACTGACCTCCAGAGCTCCTGGAACAACGTGCGGCACCATACAGAAGAGATCAGCTCCAACCGCCTCCTTGTTCGCCGGGGCCAGGCCTTCAACATCACCCTGTACTTCAGGAACCGGGCCTTCCAGCCAGGCCTGGACAACATCATTTTTGTGACTGAGACTGGTGAGGACTCTGGCTGGCTTGCAGGGGTTGCACGCGCGCGTGTGTGTGTATGTGTGTGTGTATCTGTTGGGGGGAATTATCGGGGGTTGGGAGGTCACTGCAGAGTTCCTCAGCTCTGCTTCCTTCTTAGGACCGCTGCCAGATCTGCCCAAGGGGACTCGAGCCGTGTTCAGCCTGGCAGGTCACCGTGGCCCGAGCCCCTGGATCGCCTCACTGCAGACCATCGGGGCCAGTTCCCTGGAGGTGAGCCTGTGTGCCCCTCCTGTGGCAGCTGTGGGTCGGTACCTCTTGAAGGTTCACATCAGATCCCTACAGGGGCCTGTCACAGCCTACCAGCTTGGGGAGTTCATCCTGCTCTTCAATCCCTGGTGCCCAGGTAAGGCGGGATGCTCTCACCTCTGCCCCATGTCAGTACCATAGACAGCAAGGCTCAAGGGTTTCCAGACTCCTTCTCCATAGCCACCGCAAACCTCCCCAATCCCATGCACTCAGCATCCACTCCCAACCGCCAACAAGCAGGGCAGAGAAGCCTTGTTATTTATTTACTTACTCAGAATTTTAAAATAATGAACCAAGTCATCTTTACTTTAAAAGAAAACTTATAATCAACTATTGACCACTATTAACATCTACCTTCATCATACATTCTAAAGTTAACTGGAGCTTTTCCATTATAAGAGTAATAAGTACATTCCATTGAAAATTTGTAAAATGAAGTACAGGGTAAAGTGAAGAAAGGAAGGTAAGTAGGTAGGGAGGGAGGGAGGAGCCCCTAGGCTCCAGTTTGCTCATTTCCATAGAGGATTACTTGAGTGTAGCAGAAAAAGCATGCACTCAATATGGGCTCTGTGTTCACATTTCGCTCTAATTATGTGTGGTTTGGACAAGTTACTTATTACCCTGAGCCTATTTCTTCAACCTTGAAATGGGGCTAGTATGTAAAGGTGCTTTATAAACCAAAAAATTCCACCAAAGGTTATTTTCACTTCTACCTTCTGTTTCTATTGATTCTACGGCTGGTGTTGATGGGTGGTGGGGGTGGGTCTCCCCCTCACTCATGCGCCTCTTGGAGTCACCCAGCCCTCTCCCCAGAGCTCAGGTCCCATGGGCCTGGGCCTTCTGGAGTGGGACTAGAGTGGGAAAGATGATGTGACTTTTCTGCCTTGTGTCTTCCCACTTTGATTCCCAGAGGATGCTGTCTACCTGGAGAGCGAACCCCAGAGGCAGGAATATGTCATGAATGATTATGGCTTCATCTATCAAGGGAACAAGAACTGGATCCGCCCCTGCCCCTGGAATTATGGACAAGTGAGTCTCAACTCTGCTTATGGCCCATTCAGGCCTTGGTCTCTTGGGGAGAGGAGAGCAGGAGTGGGTGGGAGGGTGCCCTTCATGCAAGATTCATCCAGAACTGCTGACAAGTGGGAATTAAATGGCACCAAGAAGATATGTGATGTGATCCCAGGGAGCTAGGGGAGCAGCCGTAGAAAGGTGGTAGGTGTTCTTAGATGATCACATATGATTTGGACAATAAGGCTTAAAGGGGAAGGACAGCTGAAGGCACCCATCCAGGAAGGCTACCGAGAGGGTGCAGATGCAGACAGCAGTGGGAATGGTCTTGCTTGCTCCTGGATGTTTGTTAGCTGTGTTTCCAGTGGGGCCCCAGCTACCACGCTTCCTTCATCCTCATAACCCCAGGTGACAGGCTCTAGGATCCATTTTGTCACACTGGAGAAAATTTGTCCCCTGAACATCTCAGCCAGAAGCAGGGCTGATGAGCAGCAGGGTGTCTTCCTCCCCACTGCTATCACCTCTTCAGTTATTCGTTTTGATCACATACCTTTCTCATTATAAAAGTAGTACAGGGACCTCCCTGGTGGTCCAGTGGTTAGTTAAGACTCCACACTTTCACTGGATAGGGTATGGGTTCAATCTCTGGTCAGGGAAATAAGATCCCACAATGTCATGTGGTACAGTAAAAAAAAAAAAAGCAATATATATTCTTTTCTCTTATAGATTATTATTTTTTTCTTATAGATTATTAAAAAATATTGAGTACAGTCCCCTGTGCTATATAGTAGGTCCTTGTTGGTTATCTATTTTATATATAGTTGTATGTATATTTTAATCTCAAAATCCTAATTTGCAACTGAAAAGAGAAAAGACTGTATATGTGTTTACATACATATATGAATTATTGTGCTATATACCTGAAACTAACACAACATTGCAAATCAACTATGTGGTGATAGTTTAGTCACTAAGTCGTGTCCAGCTCCTTGTGACCCCACTGACTATAGCCTGCCAGGCTCCTCTGTCCATGGGATTCTCCAAGCAAGAATACTGGAGTGGGTTGCCATTTCCTTCTCCAGGGGATCTTCCCGACCCAGGGATTGATCCCAGGGCTCTGCACTGCAGGCAGATTCTTTACCAACTGAGCTATGAGGGAAGCTCAAATCAACCATACTTCAACAAAAAATAAAATTGGTATAAAAAATTTTAAAGTAACATATAATTGCTTAAAAAACTTTATGAAACATTACAAAAATGGGTGTCTAGAATATGAAAGTCTGTCTAGGCACAGTCACCAGCAAGGTGTGTGTTCCTCTACATTTTGTTCTCTACACATATTCTAAAACATGTGATTTTGTTTGTAAAAACAGCACTGTCCTGATTGCAAGGCTCTGTAACGCCTGAGTTACTGAAAGCCTGCCTGCCACTGAAAGCTCAGCCAACAGCAGGTGCTCCAGGAAGCCCAGAGCCAGGTTGAGCCCTTGCACCAGAACACTCTGGGGGTCGGCGGGGAGGGGCCAGCTCTGGCTGCTCAGAAGGGGTGGCGGCTGGAGAATTCTGTTGGGGGCTTGTGGCACTTGAATCAGCTTGATATGGATCCCTGTCCCAGACTTGCTCAAAGAGAACTCTAGCACAGATGGCACCAGGCCCAGCGTTGGCTCCCAGGGTGGCTATGGTCCAGATGAGATATGAAAGCCTCAAATGGTCCCAACTGACATCCCCAACTCCTCACTCAGCATGGGCAGACGGGGATCCCAGAGGGCCCCTGGACAGGAGTTGGCTGTCATCTGTGAGAAACAGAAGTGAGGAGATGTGCTTTCTGAGTCCTGGGTTTTTCCTTTCTGTCTCTCTTCTTCAGTGAATGCATATTGAATATCTGCTCAGTGCCAGGCAAGGGGCTGGATGCTAGAAGCATGAAAATGAATAAAACATTGCCCCTGAGCCCACAATGAAGTGGGGACTCAGTCACATAAGCAGGTCACTGATTATGCAGTGGGATATACAAAGATTGAGTGCCAGGTGCAGGGTATTCTGGGAGCCTTGAAGAAGCGCACTTGATTGGGCATGGGGGTGTTGGGGAAGCTTCCTGGGAGAAGAGATGCTGGAACTGAGTTAGCCAAGTGAAGGGAAAGGGGGAACTATCCCAGGCAGGGGGAAGCATGAGCAGACACAATGGAGAGAAATGATTTGGCCAGCTACAGGCGTTACAAGGAATCTGATGTTGCTGGAGCAAAAACAAACAACCCACACACAGTGGTGAGGGTTATTGAGATATGAGACTGAGAAGGTAGAAGTGGGGCAGATCAGGTAGAAGGGGGGCACACAGGGTCTTATGTGCCTTGAAGAGGTTAGAGCTTTGCTCCTGCAGGCCATAGGACCCGCTGAATGTCTTAAAGCAAAAAAGTCTACCAATCAAACTGTCCCCTGGGGAAGATGGATCAGAGAAGCCTTCTAATTCTGTTTATGTATTCATTTACTCTCATTCAACAAAGACGCACAGCATCCCTACTATGTTCTGGGCACGATGCCAGGTCTAGGGGGTAGAGATGTAAGAAGAACTGGAGGGACACAGCATACAGTCAGGCCAGGAGGACAGACCCTGGCCATCTCGGTGTAACTGAATCTGATGAGTAAGAGATATAGCCAGGGCTATGGAGTGAAACCAGGCTCCAGCTCAGGGAAAGCCTCAGAGGAAGCGGCATTCATTACAAGCCTGAAGGACAAAAAGTCAGCCTGTCTTGGTGAAAAATTTCCATAACTCGTATGCTATTAGTCAATCCAAAACTCCACTGAATCATGGGTGCTGTGACAAGTCCCTGCCATTGTCTCAGCACTAGCTCCCAATGACGAGCTGGGTCAGCAGGTAGAGGTGGAAGATGAGGCAACTTGGCTTTAGCAAGAAACAACCCAGGTGCTCCGGGAGTGTGGATTAAAGGGGCGAAGAAGGAGAAACAGATTTTTTTCAGCCAGTCAGACTCACTGGAAAAAACTCCAGGAATCTGACAGGCAGGAAGTACAAACTAGGCAAGCTGTGACCCCAGAGCTTTGAGACCTTGTAGGGCCGTCCATGGCTGTGCTGCTGGACAGTTTCCTTCCAAATGGGCTTGTATCCCACAAACACACTCCACTGGAGAACTGGGTAGGGTGGGTCATGCATTTCTTTTCATATCCACGTGTGCCTAGCCTGGGCACCTTGCCTCTTTGCGTCTTCTCTTGCAGTTTGAAGAGAATATCATAGACATCTGTCTGGAGCTGCTAGACAAGAGCCTGAACTTCCAGATTGACCCAGCCACAGACTGTGCCCTACGGGGCAGCCCTGTCTACATCAGCAGAGTGGTGTGTGCCATGGTGAGCTTGGGTCCAGGGAGGGAGGAAGCTCTGCAGGGGCGCCCTGCCCACTCATGGTTGCCCACTGCAGCCGGGGAATGAAGAGTCAAGAGGCAGAAGCCCCTGGCAAAGCCATTTTTGATGAGACTGATGGAAGAATCTGGGTAACAGGTTTTCTCAACTGAGATCTGAAATGGCTGGGTATGACCATCACCTCCATTAATTACAAACTGCATTTTGGGGAAGGACTAAATGAAGCTCTGCTTTGGGAAATAATCTTGTGTCTAAATTTCTTTACCTCTGAAGAGTGTTCAAATGCCCTTAGAGCCAAGCTCTGGCTTTGCAGGGATGGAGGGTGGAGGGGTCAAGAGGGTGGGTAGAAACAGAATAATAAAGTAATTAACAGTGGTGCACAAGTCAGAATAGCTGGCTTCCCACCCTCACCCTTTCCCCAGAAGGTCTGGAAGATCCCAGCTAAAATAAGATCAAATCTTCCTGCATCTCAGGCCCAGGAGCCCGGAAGGCAACCCACTTGTGGAGGAAAAGGCTGCTTCTAATGCTTCTACTTATGGCTTCTCTGCAGATCAACAGCAATGATGACAGTGGGGTGCTCAATGGAAACTGGGGCGAGAATTACTCAGATGGCACCAACCCCGCGGAGTGGATGGGCAGCGTGGCCATCCTGAAGCAGTGGCACGCCACGGGCTGCCAGCCAGTGCGCTATGGGCAGTGCTGGGTCTTTGCTGCTGTCACATGCACAGGTAGGGAGTGCAAAGGGCCCGTGGAAGGACAAAGAGGCCACTGGCTCACGTCTCGGCCCTCTGAGCCACTCCTGTCCCAGAAATCTCACACAGCTCCCACCAAGGGACATTTACAAGGAAGCAGAATGTCTCATCACTGACCTCAGGCTTCACATACTTTGGCTCGTCTCATAGGATAGTTCTGGGGTGGACATCATACACTTCTCAGAACGTGGTGCCCTTCCCTTCTGAACTTGGACAACCTAACAGAATCCTCCCTAAAGCCTGGCTGGGAATTGTCCAGGTCCAAAATAGGAAAGAAGGTGAAAGACCAAGTCATTAGAAAACTTATAAATTGATCAGTGTCCTTTCTGAGCACAGAGAATGAGCTTGATGCAGGTGTATACACAGGAGGGAAATGTGCCACTGAGCGTGGGCAGGGGGCACGGGGCCAGAGCAAGATGGCAGCCGAAGTACAATGACCTTGACTCTGGAGATGCCACATGTTCAGTGCACTTGGAGTGCTGACCAAGCCCATAGGGGATGGGGGAACGACAAGAGAGATCAGCTTTTCAGATAGGGAGTGAACATCACATTAGTAGAAGAGAAGTCTAAAAATATGTACTGGGAAAGAAAGCAAATGGAAACTGGTTTGCAGGTGGCGAGAGGAGCAAGCAGAAGGTAGGGGAGGGTGAGTGTTAGGGAGGCAACACCTGGACATGAGTTACACACTGGAGGTGGCAGGAGGCGGCTTTCTGCTTCACCCAGAAAAGGTCCAAACTTGCTTCTGGCCCTCTCACTGCCCCAATGTCTAGGCCAGCTCTCAGCCTCCTGGCAGGCTATCTGTGTACCTAAGTTGAGTCACAATCAGGAGGTTATTCCTGTTGGCTGGGGAAACAGGCCAGGTATGATTTTTATTCACAAGGCTCTCTAGGCCAATCCAAGAAGGCCAGATCTGCCCACAGCTTAGTGTTTATTGAGGGCTCAGGCCTTTTGTGTAGAAATTCCCTGTATGCAAAGGCTGGTGAAATCTGTGAGTGCGTGTGTGGTGTGTGTGTGTGCTGGTCCAGGCTCTTGGAGGAAGCCTACAGAGCCGCAGGCTGCCAAGCCGCAGGCTGTCAGCACACTGTTCACTGGGGCATCAGCCCACAGGGGCATTGGGAAGTTTCTGCCTTCACATGGGTTGGCAAGAGGGGTAGTCCTGAGCTGCTCCTCATCTGCAGCAGCAGAGCTGCATCTGGAACTGGATGCCTTAATGGCCCAGGGTTAGAAGCCAGAAATTTGACAGCTTTGATACCCAGAGTCACAGACATCGGGGTGAACTGGGATGTCTGAGTCATCCAGGGAGCAGGCACAAGACTGAAGGCAGAGAATGGAATAATCTTGTATAAGACAGAGAGGGAGTCTTCCTGGGACTGGAAAGTCTAGAGTCTAATGGGCAAGGTGTGTGTACAGAGGGAGAGGGCCAGGTGTTTGGGTGTGGTTGTCAGGAACTGGGTGGTGGGAGAGTGAATGGAGATGATGCAATGAGAGCAGACCAATTACAATTTTTATGAGAATCATGGCCCTTTAGTGACCCTGAAAGCAAAGGCTGGGGCCAAGTTGGTCAAGCGTGGCTGGCTCACCTGCAGCTCAACACCACCAGCCCTCCCCCACAGGGCCACCATGCTGTATGTTGATAAATACGTCTATCAGTTTGGGAAACTCATCATTCATCCAGCAACACTTCTTGTGTCCTTATCCTATGTTAGGCACTGTGCTTCTAACAATCTTGGTTACAAATATGGGTAACACTCAGCTTCAATCCTCCACTAAATGTCAAGGATTTAGTCAGACTCTTTAACCCAATACAGTTGCCAAAACATGTTGTTAAAAATTAGTATTGTTATTCTTTAACAGTCACAATAGCTAATATTTATTAGAGACTTTCTTGGTGCCAGGCATTGTGCTAAAACCTTGACAGCCTAGAATCATGGTGAAGCTTGAGTTCAAACACTAGTACTACCATTAAGTGACTGAGTGATCTTGGGCAAGTCGTTTAACTTGTGCCTCAGTTTCCTCAGGCATATGATGGGGAAATTAATAGTACCTACCTCATAAGATTATTGGAAGGATTGACTGAGTTCACACATGGAGGGTGCTTAGAAAAATGCCAGGCTACCATGAACAATCAATAAGTTCTTTTTTTTCTTATTGAATGATTTCATTTATATAAAATGTCCAGAAAAGGTACATTTATAGAGTCAGACAGCAGATTAGTGGTTGCCTGGGGTGGGGAATGGAAGTGGGGATTAATGATAAATGGGCATCCCAGGGGTCTTATTGTAGAGATGAAAACGTCCTAAAACTTATTTATGATGATGGCAGTAAGTTCTAACTAGGATCACCTTATTTGAGTCCCCAAATGACCTTCAGAGATAGGTTCTATCATTATCTCCATTTTACAGATGAGGAAATTGAGTGGCAAAGCTAGTCTCACATCCAGGCATGGTGGCTGTAACCCCTAGGCTATACTGCTGCACGAATGATGTCAGCAGCTGCCATGTAACCAGCATCCCCTGTGCTGAAGGCACACGTTGGGCACTTCCTGATGCTCACAGTCACCTGCAGGTGGATATTACTGTCATTTTACAGATGAGAAAGCTGAGGCTTAAGGTGACCACGTAACTCATCTGATTAGATGTGCACGCTCCCCTCTGCAGCTCTGCCTCCCTCCGTTTCCTTTTTTTCTCTTTTGAAACTGGAATCTGTTCAAGAGCCTCTTCTCTCACCTCTGTGTATATATATATATTATTTTTTTCCTGCCAAACGCAGCTTGCGGGATCTTAGTTCCCTGACCAGAGATCAAATCCACACTCCTGGCAGTGGAAACCGCTGGACCACCAAGGAAATCCCATATTGCATTAAAAAAAATAACATCAGAATACTGACTTCAACTTCCTAAAGAAAAATCACACAAAAAAAGAGACTTTGCATGCATCAAAGATATGATTATAATTTTTTGGATAGATGTTTCCTTGACATCAATTTAGTTGGCTGTTACTTTGGGAATTTCAGAGAAATCCCTGACCTTCCCTCCCTCCGGTGCTCGGGGCTGGCTGCTCCACAGCTCTCTGTCTCAGTCATCAGGCGTTTCCTGTCCTGGCTATCCACTCCTTGTGACAAGGCCAGGCCCCTCTGCCCTGAGGTCTGTGAAGTAGCCTGGATGCCTTGCTCTGTAACAAAGAACAGAGGGAACAGTGATGTTCTGTGACCTGAAAATTCTCCCCAAAGCCAGTGTCACCTATTGCATGATTCCAAATATGTGAAATGCCCAGAATAGGCAAGTTTATATAGACAGAGAGTCATTTTGCAGTTGCCTAGGGCTGGAGGGGTGGGAGGATGGGAAGTGACAGCTAGTGGGCACGGAGGGCCTTTCAGAGGTGATGAAATGGTCTCGGATTAGATGTGGAGATTGTTACACACCTGTGGATATACCACACACCACTGAATTGTACACTTTAAAAGGGTGAATTTTGTGGTATGTGGATTATATCTCAGCAAAGTTGTTTACAAAAGAAAAGTCAGGCATCCTGGGGATGTGCCTGATCTGTTCCTGCCCACAGCTGCAGGGCGTGGGGTGGGGGTAGCAAGCCTTGGGCAGACCTATGGACCCTCTGTAAAGGAAGGTCCGGGGCCTGGAGCCACAGAGGAAAGTGGTGGGAAACAGCCTGGGAGATGAGGAGGCTGTGAGCTTAGGGCTGGGCCCTCCTCTCTTCACCCCAAACTACCCCATGTGTCCAACTTTTATATGTTGGATCCCCTCTTATGGTCTGGTTCTCATGTGGAGTCCTCTACTGAAAACAGTTTCAAACATCCTTGGGTTAGAAGTCATCTTATGATTTCTTCTCACTCACTTATATAGTGGCCTCCAAAAAGTGCCTCACTATCTCCATTTCAATACAATAATTCTAATCTCATTGTTTTTACTGAGCCCTTACCTCTCAAGGAGAAGGAATGGCAACCCACTCCAGTATTCTTGCCTGGAGAATCCCATGGACAGAGGAGCCTGGCAGGCTACAGTCTGTGGGGACGCAAGAGGTGGACACGACTTGGCGACTAAGCACACCTCTCAAAGAGGTGGGGCTTCTGGTGGCTCAGACAGTAAAGAATCTGATGCTATATGGGAGACCTGGGTTCAATTCCTTGGTCTGGAAGATCCCCTGGAGAAGAGGATGGCAACCCACTCCAGTATTCTTGTCTGGAGAATTCCATGGACAGAGGAGCCTGGAGGGCTGCAGTCATGGGGTTGCAAAGAGTCAGACACAACTGAGCAACTGCCATTACCTCTCAGAGATGGACCCTTAGTCAATGTCCCTGACTTTCTGACTTATTCCACTTAGTATGATAATCTCTAGGTCTGTCCATGTTGCTACAAATGGCATTTTTCATTTCTTTTTATAGCTGAGTGATATTCCATTATATACACACACCACTCTTTAAAAAATATATATTCATTTACTTATTTGGCTGCACTGGGTCTTGGCTGCAGCCCACAGGATCTTCTATCCTTGTTGTAGCATGCAGGATCTTTAGTTGTGGCATATGAGATTTAGCTCCCTGATAAGGGACAGAACCCTGCATTGGAAGTGGGGAGTCTTAGCCCCTGGACCAGGGAAGTCTCATCTTTTTTCTTTGTTTTTAGTTGAAAACAATTTTTATTATCTTACAGTTTCTGTGGTTCAGGAATCTGGGTACAGCTTAGTAGTCTCATGTCAACACATCTTCTTTATCTGGTCATCTGTCAATGGACATTTAGGTTGCTTCCTATCTTGGCTATTGTAAACAGTGCGGCTATGATCACTGGCCTGATGCTGTTTTAATCCCTGGCTCTTAGGCTCCATAGGTCAAGCTGGGTCTTGTGCAAAAGTCGTTTCTAGCCATCCAGCAGACTTGAGCTCTCCTTTGGCGGTGCTGGGTCTTTGTTGCTGAGTAGGCTTTTCTCTAGACATGACGTGCGGGCTTTTCTCTAGACGTGACGTGAGGGCTTTTCATTGCCGTGGCCTCTCTTGTTGCAGAGCACAGGCTCCAGGGCATGTGGCCTTCAGTAGTTGCGGCTCATGGACGCAGAAGTTGCGGCGCCCGGGCTTAGTTGCTCCGTGGCATGGGATCTTCCCAGTCCAGGAATCAAACCTGTGTCTCCTGCATTAGCAGGCGGATTCTTTAGCACTGAGCCACCAGGGAAGCTCCCTCTTCACCACTATTTTACGTTACTTTCCTCCCCTTTCCCTTGGAGTATTTAGGTTTCAATTAATCATATTCTTCATTTCATGGCATTTATCATAACAGGTCAGCTTCAAATCCCTCTTTTGAAAAAATTATTTACTAACTGATTTCCCCCTTTTATCTCATAACCCATTCTTATTCACCTCCCCCTACAGTAGGGAAACATTTTGATGTGTTTGATATGTAGTATGGTATTTGAATGTGTTCTTACAAAAAATATATTATCTTTATGCAATATTTTTCCAGTACATTTTTTGTATTATATATTATATTTTTCATCTTTAGAAGTTCCACTGGGTCTTTTTCTGGCTTCTATTTCTCTTTTATGTCCTTGTTTTCCTTTGCCTCCTACTGAGTATATTGATAATATTTTTAAATTGGAGTATAGTTGCTTTACACTGCTGTGTCAGTTTCTGCTGTACTTCAAAATGAATCACCATATGTATACGCACGAGTGAAAAGTGAAAGTGCTGGTCTCAGTCGTGTCTGACTCTTTACGACCCCATGAACTGTAGCCTCTGTCCATGGAATTCTCCAGGCAGGAATACTGGAGTGGGCAGCCATTCCTTTCTCTTGGGGTTCTTTTCCACCCAGGAATCAACCCAGGTCTCCCACATTGCAGGCAGATTCTTTACCATCTGAGCCACCAGGGAAGCTCATGTCCCCCACCTTTTTAAAAAAATTTCTTTCCCGTTTAGGTCACTACAGAGCACAGAGCAGAATTCCCTATGCTATACAGTAGGTTCTCAATAGTTATCTATTTTATACATAGTAGCGTATATATGGAGAAGGCAATGGCACCCCACTCCAGTACTCTTGCCTGGAAAATCCTATGGACGGAGGAGCCTGGTGGGCTGCAGTCCATGGGATCGCGAAGAGTTGGACACGACTGAGCGACTTCACTTTCACTTTTCACTTTCATGCACTGGAGAAGGAAATGGCAACCCACTCCAGTGTTCTTGCCTACAGAATCCCAGGGTTTGGGGAGCCTGGAGGGCTGCCATCTATGGGGTCGCACAGAGTTGGACACAACTGAAGTGACTTAGCAGCAGCAGCAGCAGCAGTGTATATACGTCAATTCCAATCTCCCAACTCATCCTACCCCACCTTTCCCCTTGGTATCCATATATTTGCTCTCTATGCCTGTGTCTCTATTTCTGCTTTTCAAGTAAGGTCATCTATACCATTTTTCTAGACTTACTGATAGTATTTAAAATAGCTGCTTTAAGGTCCTTGTCAGCTAATTCCCTTATATGTCATTTGTGGATCTAGTTTGATAGGCACATGTTCTCATTTTGAGTCATACCTTCTTGCTTCTTTACATAAAAAAAAATAGACTATTTTTTAGCGAAGTTTTAGGTTTCATTGTCATTGGAGACAGGAGAGAATTGTTAGATTTTGTGATGGCATATCTGAAAAACCACAGCAATATTACCATCTCGGTTATAAGGGACAGCTAAAGGCATGGGAGGAGGAACAGGAAGTGATGTTTTTACCATGTGGAAGCTTAATGAATTCAGGGTGAAACAAAAATATGCTAAAAGTCATCACACTGAAATGCAATTAATTCTATTACTTGGGGCTCTGACTGTATTCATCAGTATAAGCCACGGAAGTGTGGCAGCAAGGCTGACCAAATG
The DNA here is from genome assembly GCF_001704415.2 of Capra hircus. NCBI lineage: Eukaryota > Metazoa > Chordata > Mammalia > Artiodactyla > Bovidae > Capra > Capra hircus. The sequence goes on along the minus strand of NC_030828.1, from coordinate 54,518,064 downwards.
AATTTTGATAAATTGGGCTTGAACTCTGCACTGATTTCTCTTATAAAATTGGAGCCACATTTCCACATGGGGGTGCAGAGGAGAGAAGAACTGGTGGGAAGCCTTCATGGCCGGTCCTGAAACAGATTCCGTGTTTTAACCACACCATCAGGACAGGGTCCCCAGCTGGTCAGAAGTGAAGCTGTGCTCCTTGAAGGCAGGACTGTCTTACGTCTTTGTGTAAGCATCAGAGCCACTGCCTGGTTTACCACGGGAGCTTTACACTTCTCACTGAATGGGCGCCAAATGGCTAAGTGAAGAGACAGAGTAATTAATACCAGCACTGTTGTGTGAGGTAATATACCTCAGGAACTCTATCGACCTTTCCTGACTCTGAGATATTGTCCATCTTCGTCCAAGCATTGCTGTGTGAATGTGCATGGAGGTGCATGCACGAGCACACACACACCCCACAGTGGTTTTTCTTTTATGAGGGATTCAGCTCCCAATTATCAATGAAAATCTCAGGTACCAAGTCACCTGAGACTCACATCAAATTGTGAGTCATCAGGACTCACAGTCTGCAGAAGTGGGCTAAAGAAAACTCATTTCAACACAAATTTAATGAGCATCTACTCTGGCCAGCACTGTGCTGGGAATGAAGAAATGCAAGAAAAGTATTTGATCTGAGCCCTACTCTAGGGTGATTTGTAATCTAGCTGACAAGATAGGACAAATATATGAGATCACAGAGAGCTTCATGCAGTGATAACATGTGTGGCATTGGTGACTGGAATTAAGTGAAAGCATAGGAAGGAGGATGAGTGGGCATGGAGTAATCAGTGAAAACTTCACAAAGGAAAACACACTGAGAATGACACGTTGCTGGGATGTGTAGTGAAGTTGCAATGGTTAGTGAAGTTGTCGTGAGGGCTTGTGGTTAACACTGGGAGGCTTTGAGATCAGAGATACGGGGGTTTAAATCTTGCCATGGCTTTTCTCTTGCTGCCATGCGATCTCAACCACTCTAAACTTCAGGTTTTTCCTCTTCAAAGGTGGAATAATCACAAGGTTGTGGAGAGGATTAAGTGAGATTATGCCTGGGCAGTGCTTGGCACCATTCCTGGCACCTAAAAGGATGATGATGTCATCAACTGGCAAGGAAGCTAGCCAAGAATGGAAGACCAGCTCAGCTGGGGATGTGCTTAGTAACAGCAAGGTCTCCATGTAGGCTCAAGTTTCAAATTTAGGAGTCATGGGCACAGAGTGAGAGATGAAGCCACAGCAGAAGCCCTTTGTTGGGGGACAAAGAAAGCAGGACAGAGGGGGCAAAACCCCGAGAAACATGTATGTGCATGACTGTGCAGGTCTGAACACTGCTTCCTTCGCATCACACTGAAGCTAAAGACTTGGCCTCCTCCCAGAGTAGAGAACCATTCTTGTCCCTCTGTTGCCTCACTGTGACAGCTATTGTCCCCTATCCCAGTCCTCTCATGAGGCATGATGAGGAAACGGTGAGAATGGATGAGTGCAGACCCATTACCGCTCAAAGCTTATTATCTGTGGAGAGTCAAGCTTGGTATCCACAGCACAGCACACAGTCTTCAGTTGGAAATTGTCAAAATGGACAGAAGAGTCGAGACCTTCATTCACTCTTCCAGCAAAGATGCACCCACGTTTCTGCAGAACAGGCCTGCCTTGTATTGTTAATGGTTGTATAATGATAAAGATGACTATCACACAATCCCTGCCCTCAGGAAGAGAGACTCATAAACAAATCATTACACGCCATATACCATGTGTAGCAGAGAACTCAGAGTGCCATGAGACCACTGACCTGTGCTTGGGTAGGAAAGTGCCTGTCTGGCCATGTCTAGCAGCAGCTGACACCACCACTGACACTTCATGAATTTAGCTACCAGGGTGAAGGATGGAGGCTTGCTCCCTGCTCTCTCTGACCACCCCTCTTTGGCATGTGCTCTTATTACCACAAGTGTTATCCACCCTCCTGACTATAATCTTAGCATTAATGTGCCCACGGTGATGCTCTTGAGTCACGCTCTTGCCTCATATGCTCTTGCCTCACCCCTGTCTCATGTTCCTTCAGTGGCAGCTTTTCCCACTTTCGTCCTACTCTCTGGGGTGGTCCTGTGTCATCTCCACCTACAATTCACTGTCGGCTCTGCTCACTCCCCATGCTTGTTTCTTGGCCCTGTGCAGACCTGCCACTCCAGGGAAGTGCAGGGCTCCCCTTTGGCTTCTCTCCTCCCCTTCCTGGGCTGCATCCAGGGATGCATCCTCACACCAGCCTTTGTGCCAAAGAAGGACCCTAAACTAAAATCTACAAGCAATTAAATGCTTATTATAAATAAGTATCTAAACTAAAAATTCTAAACATTTAAAAATGACAGTGGTATTTTTGAAGAACTATTAGAAATATCTGTATTTTTTGACTCAGTCATTTACCTCTTGGAATCTGTCTCAAGGGGGAAAAACAGAAATTGATCTACAGAGATGTCCATCGCAGCATTAATTACAATAGGGGAAAAAATTAGAAACCAAGCAAATGTCTAAAAATAACTTCTGCTAAAGTTTAAAAAAGTATATGAACCAATAACAATACAGTGGGTTCATATATTTTTTTAACTTTAATGCTGTGATGGACATCTCTGTAGATCAATTTCTATTTTCCCCTCTTGAGACAGATTCCAAGAGGTATAGCAATACTGGTCTTCCCTGGTGGCTCAGATGGTAAAGGATTCGCCTGCAATGCAGGAGCCACAGGAGACTGGGTTCGATCCCTGGGTTGGGAAGATCTGGAGAAGGGAATGGCAACCCACTCCAGTATTCTTGCCTAGAATTCCATGGACAGAGGAGCCTGGCAGGCTATAGTCCATGAGGTCTCAGAGTCAGACATGACTGAGTGACTCACTTTACTTCACTTCATAACAATACCAAAAAAATGGGAGAGGGAGATTGAAGTGCTTTTCTTTATAGAAGAATGCCAGCTAATACATATGGAAAAAATGATACTGTTAGAAGATAATCATTTTGGTACCACCATGGAGAAGAGAATGGCTACCCACTCCAGTATTCTTGCCTGGAGAATACCGTGGACAGAGGAGCCTGGTGGGCTACAGTCCATGGGGTGGCAAAGAGTTGGACACAACTGAAGTGACTTAGCACACAATCAAGGTTGAGCATAGCATTAATTCAGGCAAAGATTATCAGGAATGCTAAAATTGCTTGGTGAAAGATTGTTAGGGAGCAATATATTTCATGCTAGTGATTGTTTATTTAATGACAAGAAAAATCATAAAGATAGCATTCTACCCTCTTTTAAGAATTCCTCCTTTAGCCATAGATTCTCACTTTTCTAGCCTTTGTTACAGCCTCCTTGCCTTCCTGGCTCTATCCGTAAATACTTTCCCTGATGATCTTCCAAAACAGTACAACCCCACAGAAGGGGAAATCCAAGCAGGAGGGCTCTTTGCCTAAGAATCTGATGGTCTTAATCTGTACCACAGGAGGGAAAAAATTTCAGCTATTTGGTTTGAAGATAGAGATTTATGGCCAGGAGGGAAGTGAGACAAGTCAGGCTACTGAGTTTTGCCAAGGGACCAGCCTCTGCCACCTTGCTGGCTAGGGCAGGGAAACCCAAAACTTGCTAGACCTTCTGTTGGCCCTAGGAGAGCTTGTCTGAGGAGGCTCTCACCTTTGTGCGAAGCCTTAGGGAGAGGAAAGTAGGGAGGGAGGTCGGACGTGTCGCCAACCTGGTGCCCCAGACAGCTCCTGCCTGCCAAGTGTATGATTTCCCTGAGTCGAGAGTGCTAAGCCCAGGAATCCATGGCCCACAGGAGATTTCTGTCCTTTCTACAGTGATGAGGTGCCTGGGGATCCCCACTCGAGTGATCACCAACTTCAACTCTGGCCACGACACAGATGGAAACCTGATCATTGATGAGTATTATGACAACACAGGCAGGATTTTGGAGAATAAGAAGAAGGACAGTGTCTGGTAAGAGACATCTCTTTCTGGGGCAAACCTCATGAGCCTGCTACCCTCCCATGCACTCCCCCATTTCACCAGCCCTGAGGCTTGGTATCCCCAACCCTAAGGCTGGGGAGCAGCTAAACACAAATACAACCATCTTCTGAGTTTAATACATCACATCACAAGAGCTCTCTGTCCCGAGAGAGTTTTCCTCTTTTTCACCTCCTTCATTTAATACTCAGCCTGTGGCTTTGATCACAGATGGCCTGAAGTCTCACCTCTGGACACAAAGGTGAGCCCGTGACTGCCTCTGTGAGTGGACAGCAGACACAAGAAAGGGCTACGAGAGTCTTTTGAGAGAGAGTGAAGGGTTTCCGTTGGCTCTGGAACCTTCACTCTTTACAAAGAGAGGAAAGCTCCTTTCTGGGCAAGCTAAGGCTCACCTGCCTCCCACAGAGGTGCGCAGGCCTGCAGCACCCTGACTTTCTATCTAGCTGTCCATCACTCATCGTCCCCTGCCTTACTCCAGAAAGACCTCAAGCACCACCAACTCTCCCTCAGCTTCACCTGACACCCACTCCTCTGGCTTCTGCCTCAGGAATTTCCACGTCTGGAATGAATGCTGGATGGCACGGAACGACCTCCCACCTGGATTCGGAGGCTGGCAGGTGCTGGACGCCACACCTCAGGAGACAAGCAATGGTGAGACTCTTGGGAGGACAGGCAGAGCCCAGTGCCACAGAAACAGCCCCCACCCCCACCCAGCCCTGCAGCCACAGCCCAGCGAGGCCCCTCTGTTCCCCGTCAGGCCTCTACTGCTGCGGCCCTGCCTCCGTCAGAGCCATCAAGGAAGGAGAGGTGGATCTGAACTACGACACAGCCTTCGCCTTTTCCATGGTGAATGCTGACTGTATGGCCTGGCTGGTCTTTGGAGGGAAGGAGCAGAAACTTCACCAGGACACCAATACTGTTGGCAATTTTATTAGCACCAAGAGCATCCAGAGTGATGAGCGGGATGACATCACGGAAAACTACAAGTATGAAGAAGGTATGACCAAGCCAGGCCCCTGCAGAGTCCAAGTCCTGTAGGCACCTTCCCCAAGATCCTAGGGAACCTCTCTGCCAGCTGGGACAGTCCTCTGCAGCAGGGGAGCCGGAACCCAGGCCCATTGTCTCCTCAGCCCTTCAGGTTTAAGGGCCCAGTTGGGGTCCCCACTGCCTCACTTCCTCATGTCCTTCCCCACCTCACTCCCCACAGGCAGTGAGCACCCTCTGAAAGATATTCATGTGGATTGCAGGGCCATCGACAGCCATCATATAGAAATAGTATATGTCCTACTTGCCCCTGCCTTCCTGAAAAATCAAACTGAAGAGGGAAGGAGATTGAGTAAACTCTTTCCTACTAATTAATTTTATTAATTTAATTTAACTTCTTGCCTGGAGGATCCCAGGGACGGCAGAGCCTGGTGGGCTGCCGTCTATGGGATCCCACAGAGTCGGACACGACTGAAGCGACTTAGCAGCAGCAGCAACTTATTGTTTGATTCATGTTTTACTGGGTGTTTGGAGGACAGGCCAGACCACAGCTAGCACCGCAGCCGATATAAGGCCAAACATTCACTCCCACACCCACACCGTGCAGAGGATGGTTCTGAGAAATGGGATCCTTGGCAGGGTCTTCTGACACAAGCCAGTGGGGCAAGGGGCATCTACGTCAGTCAGCTGTGGACTGATTCCTGGAAATTGAGACCAACCACCAGTTTCGAGTACTAGGGAGCCAAGCAAAAACATGCAGTCTAAGAGGGCCAGAAGCAGGGAGAGGGGCAGGATCTGAGCAGGAGCGAATCAGGACTGTGTGGGCTGGTGGCGGAAGCACCTGAGATTCCTGGAAGTCCATGAAGTGCGTGTTTGTGTTTGTCTATGTGGGCCTTTAGGGCCAACACAGAGAAGGCCCAGAGTCCAAGCCTAAGAGACAAGCATTGAACACATCCAGCGTACTGGCAATCCATCCCTCCGCCTCAATTCTCTCTGCGGCTATCTTCACTGGGGATCACTTCAAAGACAAGTGGTTTATCAGTGAGGAGATTTAAAAGCTACAGGAGGGAAGGAGAATGAGCAAGTGAGATGAGGAAGGGGAGCAAGCCAATACTGGGGGCCTTGTCAGGCCTGTTAGCACTGTGGGCGGGGGGCTGGGGCTCACTCTGCTGGGGTCCCTGCCAGGGGGGTGGCTGAGAAAATGTAGGATAAGGAATGTTGTGGTCTCACTGTGGCCAAATCATTTGTTGTTAATCTGAAATTCAAATTAAACTGCCCTGTATTTTTATTTGCTAAATTTGGCAATCCTATCAGAGATTTAGTGTAAAGTGTAGAACAATACTGCAGATTTATCCCACCCAGGGGGCAAGGGGCCTAGGCTATTTATCCACCAACTCTTTACGGTCAGGGGTTGAGGGCTGCTCTTGGGGGCGTAAATTTCCTAGTGCTTTCAGTCTGCTCCATGCACGAGTTGAGTCAGTTGTGGTGGCAGAGAAAGCCTCAGATGGAGAGTCTCACGTGGTGGAATTTGAAATGAGGGCACTGGTGCTGTGCTCTGCCCTCCCAGGTTCTCTGCAGGAGAGGCAGGTGTTTCTGAAGGCTCTTCAGAAGCTGAAGGCTGGAAGGTTCCCAGGCTCCCTCCGAGCAGAATCGCAACCTAGGTCCGTGCCACTGAGTGACAGTCCGCGGAGCCTGGCTACTCCTTCTCTCCAGCCCAGTGATGTTGTCCAGGTCTCCCTGAAATTCCAGCTGCTCGACTCGCCCAACATGGGCCAGGACATAAGGTTTGTCCTGCTGGCCCTCAACATGTCGCCCCAGCTCAAGGACCTCAGAGTGAACCTGAGTGCCCAGTCTCTGCTGCATGATGGCAGCCCCCTGCTCCCATTCTGGCAGGACACAGCCTTCATCACACTCTCTCCTGAAGAAGGTATGGGCTCTGGGTATGGGCATGAACACAGAGTAGCTTACGGAAATGCCATAAGGGGGGTCAAGCCAGCCAAGAGTTTGAGGGCAGATCCCTGTGACAACTGTCTTCCCAGTGTCTCCTCCAGCACATAGTCCTCCTTCCTTCCTTCCCTCTTCCTCCCTTTCCTCTACTCCTTCTGTTTCTTCCCTTTAACCTCCTCCTTCTCCTTCTCCTCAATCCTTCCTTTACTACCTCAAGGAATACGGGCCGGGTTAGTGAGGACAGCCTGAGATTTGAAGTCCTCCAGACCTCGCAGAAGGCAATGGCACCCACTCCAGCACTCTTGCCTGGAAAATCCCATGGACAGAGGAGCCTGGTAGGCTGTAGTCCATGGGGTCTCGAAGAGTTGGACACTACTGAGCGACTTCACTTTTACTTTTCACTTTCATGCATTGGAGAAGGAAATGGTAACCCACTCCAGTGTTCTTGCCTGGAGAATCCCAGGGACGAGGGAGCCTGGTGGGCTGCCGTCTATGGGGTTGCACAGAGTTGGACACGATTGATGTGACTTAGCAGCAGCAGCAGCAGACCTTTGTTAGAGCCTCAGTGCACCCACATACTAGTAGAATAACCCTGGGCAAGCCATTTCACCTCTCAGCCCCTCCAACAGAAAACTGAGTACCTGCTTCACTGGGGGCTCAGTAAGGTTGGCCTCTCCTCTGCATAGTAGGGTCCCAGATCCACCCAGGCCTAGCTGATTTCTCTAGCGAGTCTCACCCATCCTGTGTTCTCTCCCTAGCAAAGACTTATCCCTGCAAAATCACCTATTCCCAGTACAGCCAGTACCTGTCCACAGACAAGCTGATCCGCATCAGTGCCCTGGGTGAAGAGAAGAACAGTCCCGAGAAGATCCTGGTGAACAAGATCATCACCTTAGCCTATCCCAGCATCGTGATTAATGTAGGCAAGAGCCCTGCACATGGCCTGAGGGCTCCTTGGGACTGACTGGGGGTGGGGGATAGAGACCCCTGAGAGCTTGCTCAGGAGAGCAGCCCCTCCCCCTGCCTCTTCTGGTGCCTCCAGGAACCTCCCCACCAGGAGCAGGTTTATCAGAAAACACTGGATGAGGTCTCCATCCTCTTGTACCCTGAGAGGTCTTATGGGTGGCATCTTGAGCAACTGCCATGGGGAGGTTGGGGAAAGACCCCTCTGTTGTATCTCCTCCTGCTGTTGGCCTTCCCCAGGGTCAACATGAGGAAACTTGGGCTCAAATGGGAGGATCCTGAGTCGGGGAAGAACTCTGCCTGAACAAAGGTCAGCTCAGGTTTGATGTGCTACTTCCTGTCTGTGGATCCTTAGACAAGCCCTGGGCTTCTGCATCTTGAACTGTCAATGATGGGCTTAGACTAGATGGCCTCCGAGGACTCCTCTTTCTCTGACATTCTGGTGGGGAGACTCCACAGGGCTCTTCCTGCTGGTGCTGTTTCCCCAAGGCCAAGCAGCCTCCTAGATCCTGCCAAGTGTGCCTGGGGTGCCCCCTGGTAGGGTGCGTCTGGCAAGCCCAGCCACTGGAGTCTATTTTAGGGAGGGTTTCCAAAGATACCTCCAAGTTTCCTGAGGCTACTTCCTTCTCTCTAAGCCCTGAATGATCCACTGGTCTTGACTCACACACTGGTGTGAAAAGAAATTGAGCCAACTACGATAAAAGGGTGAGAAGGGATGGAGTTAGACTGTGAAAAGAAAAAACAAAAACTGTCCCCAAATGATCCTACCCACTCAAATTATCCCTGAGAACCCTTCGGAGCTCTTGTTTATTTCACATTTCAATGAAATCCTTGCAGCAGAGGAAATATTACTGAAGACTCCCAAGTCATCAGAACTTTCCATACAACGGGTCGAGTAGAAATATTTTACACAAATGTCCATACATGTGTAAGTGAAGTAAAAGTTTCACATAACAATATTTTGCGTGATGAACACTGATATTCTATTCTATTTCATTTAAAAAAATTAATTTAATTATTTTAATTGGAGGCTAATTATTTTACAATATTGTGGTGGGTTTTGCCATACATCAACATGAATCAGCCATGGGTGCAAAACTGTCCCCCATCCCAAACCCCCCTCCTCCCTCCCTCCCCATACTATCCCTCTGGGTTGTCCCAGAGCACTGGCTTTGACTGCTCTGCTTCATGCATCAAACTTGCACCTGTCATCTAGTTTACATATGGTAATATACATGTTTCAATGGTATTCTCTCAAATTATCCCACCCTCACCCTATCCCATATAGTCCCAAAGTCTGTTCTTTACATCTGTGTCTCTTTCGCTGTCTTGTATATAGGGTCATCGTTATCGTCTAAATTCTCTCTCTATATAAATATATATATATATATACACACAGACACATTAATATACTGAATTAATGTTTCTCTTTCTGACTTACTTCACTCTGTATAATAGGCTCCAATTTCATCCACCTCATTAGAATTGCTGGGATGTGGGTCATAGAAGATCTTGCTGTGATTTATGTCAGAGTGTTCTGCCTATGTTTCCCTCTAAGAGTACAGTTTCTGGTCTTACATTTAGATCTTTAATCCATTTTGAGTTTATCTTTGTGTATGGTGTTAAAAAGTGTTCTAGTTTCATTTTTTTACAGGTGGTTGACCAGTTTTCCCAGCACCACTTGTTGAAGAGATTATCTTTTCTCCATTGTATATTTTTGCCCCCTTTGCCAAAGATAAGGTGTCCATAGTTGCATGGATTTATCTCTGGGCTATTTTGTTCCATTGATTTATATTTCTGTCTTTGTGCCAGTACCATACTGTACTGATGACTGTAGCTTTGCAATATAGTCTGAACTCAGGAAAGTTGATTCCTCCAGTTCCATTCTTCTTTCTGGCTATTCAAGGTTTTTTGTGTTTCCATACACATTGTGAAATTATTTGTCCTAGTTCTGTGAAAAATACCACTGATAGCTTAATAGGGATTCCATTGAATCTATAGATTGCTTTGGGTAGCATACTCATTTTCATTATATTGAATCAATGAACATGGTATATTTCTCCATCTATTTGTGTCATCTTTGATTTCTTTCATCAGTGTTTTATAGTTTTCTATATATAGGTCTTTTGTTTTTTTAGGTAAATTTATTCCTAAGTATTTCATTCTTTTTGTTGCAATGGTAAATGGGATTGTTTCCTTAATTTCTTTCTGTTTTTTCATTGTTAGTGTATAGAAATGCAAGGGATTTCTGTGTATTCATTTTATATCCTGCAACTTTACTATATTCATTGATTAGCTCCAGTAATTTTCTGGTGGTATCTTTAGGGTTTTCTATGTAGAGGATCATGTCATCTGCAAACTGTGAGAGTTTTATTTCTTCTTTTCCAATCTGGATTCATTTTATTTTTCTTCTCTGATTGCTGTGGCTAGGACTTCCAGAACTATGCTGAATAGTAGTGGTGAGAGTGGGCACCCTTGTCTTGTTCCTGATTTTAGAGTAAATGCTTTCAATGTTTTGCCATTGAGGAAAATGTTTGCTGTGGGTTTGTCATATATGGCTTTTATTATGTTGAGGTATGCTCCTTCTATGCCTGCTTTCTGGAGGGTTTTTATCATAAATGGGTGTTGAATTTTGTCAAAGGCTTTCTCTGCATCTATTGAAATAATCATATGGTTTTTATCTTTCAATTTGTTGACATGGTATATCACATTGATTTGCATATATTGAAGAATCCTTGCATCTCTGTGATAAAGCCCACTTGGTCATGATGTATGATCTTTTTAATATGTTGTTGGATTCTGTTTGCTAGAATTTTGTTGAGGATTTCTGCATCTATGGTCGTCAGTGATACTGGCCTATAGTTTTCTTTTTTGGTGGCATCTTTGTCTGGTTTTGATACTAGGGTGATGTTGGCCTCTTAGAGTGAGTTTGGGAGTTTGCCTTCCTCTGCTATTTTCTGGAAGAGGTTGAGTAGGATAGGTATTAGCTCTTCTCTAAATGTTTGGTAGAATTCACCTGTGAAGCCATCTGGTCCTGGGCTTTTGTTTGTTGGCATATATATATATTTTTTATTACAGTTTCGATCTCCATGCTTGTGATGGGTCTGTTAAGATTTTCTATTTCTTCCTGGTTCAGTTTTTGAAGGTTATACTTTTATAAGAATTTGTCCATTTCTTCCAAGTTGCCAATTTTATTGGCATATAATTGCTCATAGTAGTCTCTTATGATCTTTTGTATTTCTGTGTTGTTTGTTGTGATTTCTCCAGTTTCATTTCTAATTTTATTGATTTGATTCTTCTCCCTTTTTTTCTTGATAAGTCTGGCTAACAGTTTGTCTATTTTATTTAACATCTCAAAGAACCAGCTTTTAGTTTTGTTGATTTTGTTATAGTCTCCTTTGTTTCTTTTTCATTTATTTCTGTTCTGATTTTTATTTCTTTCCTTTTACTAACTTTGGGGTTCTTCTGTTCTTTTTTTTAGTTGCTTTAGGTGTAAAGCCAGGTTGTTTATTTGATGCTTCTCTTGTTTCTTGAGGTAGGCTTGTATGGCTATGAACCTCCCTCTTAGCACTGCTTTTACTGAATCCCATAAGTTTTGGATTGTTGTGCTTTCATTTTCATTTGTTTCTATACACGTTTTGATTTTCTTTTTGATTTCTTCTGTGATCTGTTGGTTATTCAGAAGTGTTTGTTTAGCCTCCATATGTTTGTGTTTTAGTAATTTTTTTCCTGTAGTTGACATCTAATCTTATCACATTGTGATCAGAAAAGATGCTTGAAATGATTTCAATTTTTAAAAATTTACCAAGGCTAGATTTAGGGCCCAGGATGTGATCTATCCTGGAGAATGTTCTCTGTGCACTTAAGAAAAAGGTGAAATCTATTGTTTTGGGGTGAAATTCCCTGTAGATATAAATTAGGTCTAACTGGTTCATTGTATCATTTAAAGCTGGTGTTTCCTTGCTAATTTTCTGTCTGGTTGATCTATTCATAGGAGTGGGGTATTAAAGTCCCCCAGTATTATTATGTTACTGTTAATTTCCCCTTTCATACTTGTTAGCATTTGCCTTATGTATTGAGGTGCTCCTATGTTGGGTACATTTATAATTGTTATATCTTCTTCTTGGATTGATCATTTGATCATTATGTAGTGTCCTTCTTTGTCTCTTATCACGGTCTTTATTTCAAAGTCTATTTTATCTGATATGAGTATTGCTACTCCTGCTTTCTTTTGGTCTCCATTTTCATGAAATATCTTTTTCCAGCCCCTCACTTTCAGTATGTATGTGTCCCTAGGTTTGAGGTGGGTCTCTTGTAGATAGCATATATAGGGGTCTTGTTTTTGCATCCATTCGGCCAGTCTTTATCTTTCGGTTGGAGCATTTAACCCATTTACATTTAAGGTAATTATTGATAAATATGATCCCATTACCATTTAGTTTTTTGTTTGGGGTTCATTTTTATAAACCTTTTCTGTGTTTCCTGTCTAGAGATCTTTAAGCCTTTGTTGAAGAGCTGGTTTGGTGGTGCTGATCTATTTCATTTTTAAAAAAATGTTAATGACAATCCATTAAGTCGTCCATACTTGGAAAAACACAGGCCATGGAAATCTAGTTCTTTAGGAAGCAGATCTAGGGAACAGTGCCCTCCATAAATGTCTGATGAACTGGGGGATGAGACTAATTCTCCTCTCTGGATTTCCCTGTTCAGGTTTTAGGAGCAGCCATTGTGAACCAGCCGCTCTCTATACAAGTGGTATTTTCAAACCCCCTCTCGGAGCAGGTTGAAGACTGTGTGCTGACTGTGGAAGGAAGTGGTCTCTTCAGGAGACAGCAGAGAGTCCTGTGAGTGCTGGCAGTGCCCACTCTCCCTCGCATCTTATCCTCGGGGTGGAACTGTCCTTTGTTCTAGACTTAGGGGAAGGGGAAGTCTGGCTTCTGAGTAGAAAGGGGCTCTGGGGTTATCATGATCCCATGGTTTTCTGACAGTCTGTTTTCTCTGCTGCAGCATTGGAGTCCTCAAACCCCATCACAGAGCCAGTCTCACTCTGGAGACTATCCCCTTCAAGAGTGGCCAAAGGCAAATCCAAGCGAATCTGAGGAGCAACAAATTTAAGGACATCAAGGGTTACAGGAATGTCTATATAAACTTTGGGTTATAAATTCTGGGACAAGGAGCTGGACGTGTAGCTTTAGGCAAAGAGCATGTGTTAGGCTTTAGGCAAACAGCAAGTTCAAATGTAAGCTGTGCCATTCCCCACCCAAACAGAGGCTTCTCTTGGCTCTGACGTGAGCAGCAGAGGAGAAAATGGCAATGGATAGCCCCCTGGGCATTTGCATTGCTCCCCGGGGACTCTGCTCAGGGCCCAGGGATTCCACGGTGTCCTATCCAGAACTGTGAGACTGACCATGCAGTCCAGAATTGCAGGCTTGATTTAATGACCCCCAGATGTCCAGAAAAGAAGAAGACTGGCCGAGCAGCTGTTCCTTTGTCATTGCAATGGCTACTTCCTTAGTACCAATAAACTTCAGCTCTCATTCTCATCTTTGTGTGCCCAGACACCCATCACTTCCCCCACAGCAGCTCCACCTGTGCCCTGGATGCTGGGAGTGAGTGTCCTCCTGTTTTACTACTTGAGCCCACTCACTCATTCAAAACACCTTTACCGAGGAGTTTGGGATGGACGTGTACACACTGCTATATTTAGAATGGGTAACCAACAAGGTCCTGCACAGAACTCTGCTCAGTGTTCTGTGGGAGCCTGGATGGGAGGGGAGTCTGGGGGGAGAATGGATACATGCACATGTACGGCTGAGTTGCTTCACCGTCCACCTGAAACTATCACAACACTGTTAACTGGCTATACCCTAATACACAATAAAAAGTTCAAAAACAAAAAAAAGAGAGAGTAAAGAAACATTTCTGAGTGGTTGGTCTGTGCCAGGCACTGTTCTGAGTGTAGAAGTGCATGCTTGCTCAGTTGCTCAGCTGTGTCCTACTCTCTGTGACTCTGTGGACTGTAGAGGAAGAGGCAGTAAATGAAGCAAAGTCCCTGCCCACTGAAGTCTCCATCCTGGGGGTGGGGAGACAGACAAGCCATATGTCAGTTAAAAAAGAAGGCCTTACAGATGGTCTACCTGTCATGATTGAGTTAGGAAAACAAAAACCTTTGTAGATGTCTCTGCTGCTGCTTAGTTGCTTCAGTTGTGTCTAACGCTGTGTGACCCTGTGACTGCAGCCTGCTAGGCTCCTCTCTTCATGGGATTCTCTCGGCAAGAGTACTAGACTGGGTTGCCATGCCCTCTTCCAAGGGATCTTCCCCAGCCAGAGATCAAACCCGGGTCTCCTGCATTACAGGCAGATTCTATATCACGTAGATGTCTCTACATGCTACTATCTTTATATCTTAGAAAAAAGTCTGGGAGATCTCTCACTTGGGCATCCTTTGAATCCCTTCCCAAATCACATCTAAGAAGTCCCTCAATCTTAACTGTCCCAACCCCTTGGCTAAAAGTCCCCTGGTGCGTTGTGGTACTGGATGGCTGAGTTCTGGAGAGAAAGCTGGCCAAATAATACAGTGAGGTAGATTTTAGGTAGGGAGTGAAGTATCTCAGACTTTTCTATTGGTTGCTGCTGGTGTTTATGGTCCTATTGAGCACAAAGCAACTGTGATCATTGTTTCCCCTGGCATACGCCAGCTTTCTCACAATGCAGAAAGTTCTGTGTGGAGAAAGGCATGATGCACCCGCCCTCTAGGCACTGGCTACGTGACTGAGGCAGCTGCTTGGGGCATATATTAAATGCACGCGTTAAATCAAAAAGTTAAATACTTCTGTTATATATGAACAAAAGGGTAAGTGCAGTTAATCAGAGGGAAAGGAAGGGGTGTGGTGGGAATTGCAGAGTAGGTTGATAGTCCTCTTAAAGATAGGGCTGAGAACCAGGAGGATTCTGGCAGCATGGAGCTGGAGGTAGCCTATAATTATTTCATTCTATAATTATAATCTGACAGTCATGAAAAATGGTTTAAGGAGAACATCATGGAGGGGGGCATCCTACAGAGGCAGTGACCCCTGAAGGACTTGGAGTATTTCTGCTACTGCACTCTCAGACTCTTTCACAAACCTTGATTTTAACACCATATTCACTCTTTTCATCAGCAAGTATCCACTGAATTTCTGATAGGGGCCAGGCCCTGAGTTAGGCACCTAGGACAAAAGAAGGACCAAGAACTGCCCTTGCGGAGCTCAAATTAAGCACGTTGAGAATGAAAAATAAAACATGAGGGGACTTCCCTGGCAGTCCAATGGTCAAGATCTCACCTTCCAATGCAGGGGGTGTGGGTTTGATCCCTGGTCAGGAAGCTAAGGTCCCACATGCCTCAGCCAAAAAAAAAAAAAAAAAAAAAAAAAAAAAAAAAACAAACCCATAAAAAACAGAAGGAATACATAACAAATTCAATGAAGACTTAAAAAAATTTAGTAAGCAGGAGATTATAATACAGTGTGGTAAGAATCACCATCAGGGTGAGGATAGGGTGTCGTGGGAGGATAGGAGGGGCAACTAGTCCAGTCTTAGGACTGTGGATCAAGGAAGACTTCCTGGAGGGAGTGCCATTTAAGCTGAGCACTAAAAGGCCAGGAGCTAGCCAAACAGGGGCTTCCCTGGTAGCTCAGCTGGTAAAGAATCTGCCTGCAATGCAGGAGACCCCAGTTTGATCCCTAGGCTGGGAAGATCCCCTGGAGAAGAGACTGGCTACCCACGCCAGTATTCTTGCCTGGAGAATCCCATGGACAGAGGAGCCTGGCAGGCCCCAGTCCACAGGGTCGCAGAGTCGGACATGACTGAGTGACTTTCATTCATTAGCCAAACAGATTCAGCATTGAAGGGGTGGGACTGGAGTAAAGCAGTCAGGAATTGCATGTCACCGAGATGGCTAGAGATCAGAGCAGGAGGGAGCAAGTTGCAGGAAAAAATGTGGCGATAGCCAGGGAGTCAAAAGTTTCAGGTGGTAGCCTAAGGAATTTGGACCGTGATCATTTTCAGGCATGTTTCCTCTAAACCTCAGTTCATAGTCACTGCCTGTGATGTCAGTGCTAAAAGCAAGCAGACTTCAGGCGATTTGAGAAGCACTTAAAGGGCAAATAGTTCTTCATCCTCATCTGTCATAGGACCTTACAATTTCCTTCACGGTCACTCTTTGGAGTTAAGGCCTTCCTTGAATGTCAAGGTTGTCTTTAATCCATTCATTTAATATTTACTGAGTACCTATGTGTAGAATATTCTAGGTCCAGAGGATAGAGCAGTAAACAAGGCAAATAAAGTCTTCCCTGATCCATTCCCAACTCACAACCCCAGTGGAATTCAGCACAGAAAGACCTCAGAGATATTGCAGGTTTGCTTCCAGACCACTGCAACAAAGCGAATATCACTATAAAGTAAGTCACATCAATTTTGGGGTTTCTCAGTGCATATAAAAGTTATGCTTACAACATACAGTAGTCTACTAAGTGTGCAACAGCACGGCATGTAAAGGAATGATGTTATACACTTTAATTAATACTTTATTGCTAAAAATGCTAACCATTATCTGACAATGCAAGTTGTCACAAAACTTCACTTTGTAAAAAGACACAATGTTTGCAAAGTGCAATAAAATGAGGTATGCCTGTATAAACGTCCAGCCACAGGCACAAAGGAGCCTTGTAAAGACTTGCAGATGCTGGAAATTATGAATCCTTTATGTGCTTCCACAAGGTTGAACCTCACAACACCTATGAGATCAATATTGTTATTATCTCCCAGGTGGCTCAGTGGTAAAGAATCTGCCTGCCAATTCAGGAGACATGGGTTCGATCCCTGGGTCAGGAAGGTACCCTGGAGTAGAAAGTGGCAACCCACTCCAGTGTTCTTGCCTGGAGAATCCCATGGACAGTGGAGCCTGGTGGCCACAGTCCATGGGGCTGCAGATAGTTTCACATGACTGGGCACATAAACATCCCTCATTTTGTAGAAGCAAAAACTAAGTGTCAGAGAAAGTTAACAGATTTGCCTTAGGCCTTGAAGCTTGAAAATGGCAGACCCAAACTCAAATCTAGGCCTTCTAATTCCAAATCTGGGGTCTTTCCGCTCCCCTCCTCGCGCCCCCGGCAGCACTTCCTTGTTTGTAGGTATCGACATAATTAATAATAGCATCTATCATCTATCCAGCTTCCCAGGGGGCACAGTGGTAAAGAATCCGCCTGCCAAAGCAGAGAGACTTAGGTTTGATCCCTGGGTTGGGAAAATCCTCTGGAGAAGGAAATGGCAACCTGCTCCAGTATTCTTACCTGGAAAATTCCATAGACAGAGGAGCCTGGCAGGCTACAGACCATGGGGTCACAAAGAGTTGGACATAACTGAGCACTCCTCACTGTTTCAAATCATCTATCCATCACCTTTCTCTGTACATACCAGTCACATGACCTACATTACATTAACGCATCACTGTCTTGTAAGGTAGATATTATAACTCCCATTTTATACAGGAAAAACCTAAGGCACAAAAGTAAATGGACATTCATTGATTGTTCTCGCCTTTCCATTGGTGATAGCACCCCGGCTTTTTTTGGAGGAACCCCTTTGCTCCTCATGGTAATTTTGATGGGTCTGTCAGCCAAGGCTCCCCGAGTTCCTCTTGCCAAGAGGTGGTCATGTGACACACTGGACCAGTGTAAAGTCTCAGGACTTTGGTTCCAGAGGGGAGAGAAGGCAGAGACTTGGAGCTGACCACCCAGGTAGCAGGGCTCCAGAGAGAGACCACCCAGCAGCTCCTGCTTCCTAGACCCCCTGAGATGCCCTGGATTCCTCCCTTCCCCTGGTTCTGAGCCTTGTCCTCTGTTTTCTATCAGTTTCAGGAGTCCCCTCAATTACTTGCATTCAAAGGACTTTCTCTCATTCAGAGAGAGATTAGACAGCTTGTTTAAGATCACACAGCAGGGACTTCCCTTGTGGCCCAATGGCTAAGACTCCACACTCTCAATGCAGGTGCCCAGGGCTCAAACCATGGTCAGGGAATTATATAGGCCACACAGGCCGCAACTAAGAGTTCACGTGCTGCAACAAGGATCAAACACCCTCAGGGCCACAACTAAGACCCGGTGAAGTCAAATAAATAAATAAGTAAAAATAATTAGAAAGAAAACAATCACAGAGGTAAGTCTCTGTGACTCCAAATTCCCGCTACACCATCGTATCCAGTGCTCCTAGAAGTCTGCCTTTTGGTCCTAGGGGTGCCCTGATTAGTGCCAGAAACTAACCTGAAGTTCAAGGAAGTGGCAGAAATTCTAATTCACCCCAACCTTGTAGATAACAAGAGAGGCTAGGGCTGGCAGTGTGGAAAAAGGGGCAGGTGCCCGCTAGAGCTAGACTTTGTTTCCAGGCCCTGCTCCTCCTCTGGTTTCTGGCCTAACCTTCCAGACCCATTGCCCGGTGTTTCTCCCTCACCATCTGCCCAGTGACTACCAGGGAAACGACCAGTGTGCAGCAAGTACTGCCTCCCTACCTGCCGATCAGACCCAGCTTTGCAGTGTCTGGAAAAGCACCTGGTGCCAGCTTTGGGCCTGCAGCTTTTTTAGAAGGGCAGACACAAAGAATTTGATTGCAAAGTGCTCCCTGCTTGCCTCGGACCCAGAGGATGGGACGTGGCTTCAGACTGTACAAGCACAAGCACGGAGCTTCCTAAAGGGAGGCGGACTGAGTGCTGGGACTAGCAGAGTGGTTCAGGAAACGTTCGAGCTGGGACAATGTAGGAATCCATGGGACTGTGAGAAAGAGCTCTGCCATTCTTTACCAAGCTGGAGGGAAAACAGTAAAGATGACAGACAGGAATGAAAGGCTTTTTTAAAGAAACACATTGCTTATGTTCATTGTATTTGGGGATTTTCCAGTTACCTTTTGGTACTCATTGACAGCCTAGTTCCAATGTGACTGAATTAAATCCTTTGTAATTTGTTGAGCCCTGTGCTGTGGACCAGCATGTGGTTCATTCTGATAGATGTTTCACATGCTCTTGAGTATGTGTTCTGCAGTTCTGTGATACATGTTTTAAATACATGTCCTTTAGGTCAAGTTTGCTAATCATTTGCTCAATTCTATATCCTTATTAATTTTTTTGTTTGTTCTATAAATTATTAAGAGACATGAATCTAAAATCTCCCATTATGATTGAGGATTTATCTATTTCTCCTTTAATTCTTCCTTTAAGTGTGCATATTTTGAGGACGACAGCTGTTTAGAGGTGGGCAGGGGTAGGGAATCACAGTAACTGTAGGGCACTTAGAGCTCGAGGCTTCAAAGAGTGAGAGAAAGGGAAGACTGTTGGAAACAAGAGACAGAAAGAGCTTTGTGAGGAAGGCTGCCTGCCAGAAACTGATGTTTGGTGACACTATAGGGAAGGAACCAGAAGAACTGATACTTCAACCACACTCTCCTCCATCCTCTGATTTGATGCTTGTGCCCTCTGTTAGGCAAAGAACACAGCTGGGGGCCAGAGAGCCAGGAGCCTTTGTGTATCATCCAGCTTTGGGGCACAGGGCAAGATAGAGAGATATATAGAGTATATCTGGGGCAGGGGGTTGGGGGAGAGAAATGAAAAACATCCATTACAGGAAGTAACTAATCCAACCTTCTGACTATAAAGGTACTGAGCCTCAGAGGGGGAATCCTGGCCCGAACACTGTGGGTGAGGAGCATAGCTGGGCCTGGGTACCACTTCACACTCCTCCACTCTCCATGTGATTTAAAAAGTGTTACGCATACCTTGAAATATAATTGATCTTCAGGTTAGCTGGACATGGCCTATTTTTCATTTATGGATGGTGTATTCTACAGCCACTTCTCCATGTACAGTCTGTATTCTCCAGGAACTACTTTGTATACGCCTGCTTAGCTTATTACTGTGTTACATTTGGCAAGAAAGTTGAGGTTCCCACATTTTAAGGGGCTATAGTTCAGAACAAAAAAAAAAGCTTACAGCAGGCATATATATGTAAACACAATGAACTTGCAGAGCACGTTTGAAGTTCTGCAGTGAAGTCTAGCTGCTCACACACTTTGGTGTCCAGCTGGGGCACAGGAAGGATAAAGAAAGTGCCTCCATCTAGAACCCCAGCTCAGCCCCTGACCCTTAATGAGCTGACAGACCACTCTCCCATCCTACTTAAATCAAGAAATAGCCGTGTATTGACTCACAATTTGCTCAGGCCTGGAAAAATCCTGCAGGAAATGTTAAAAGTCAGATGGTCTTTCAAGCCCTTTTAAATTGAACTACAAGAAAAGAGTGACTCATTAAGACTCATTTTGTAGATATTAACTGAGTTATAAACTCAGTATGAAAGATAAGAGATTTGACTCTCAGTTTCCTTACATATTTTTAAACTACCTCTATATGGAATAAGGTGACCTATCCAATTCTTTGGAGAACAGAAGCTTCCATTGATCAGTTTCCTCATTTTTCATTTGTTCATTAAATCCATCAGTCCAAAAATGTTTCTTGAGCCTCTGTGTTTGCTGCTGTGGGCCAACAAAAGATAACAAGGAAAATTTGTTTGCCTGGAAACATATGCTTTCATTTGCTAAAAGATATTTTCTCATTTATATAGTTCTAGGTTATCTAGTTTTTCCTTCAGCATTTTTCAAGCTATTATTTCATTAGTCTTCTGGTTTCTATTGTTTTCATTGAGATATTGTCTATTTATCTTATCTTACCCCTTTGGAAATAATGTTTCTCTCTGGTTACTTAAACATTTTTTTTTTTTTTAAATCCTTGGGGCTGGTGCACTGGGATGACCCAGAGAGATGGTATGGAAAGGGAGGTGGGAGAGGGGTTCAGGATTGGGAACACCTGTGTACACCTGTGGCGGATTCATGTTGATGTATGGCAAAACCAATACAGTATTGCAAAGTAAAATAAAAAAATAAATAAACGGATATTTCCACCATTAAAAAAAAAATCCTAACTAGAGTTCTTAGGACAACATTAATTGGTGGTTTCAGTTTTGGAACATTCTTGGCATTATCTCTTCTAAACATTTCTTCTGCCCTATTCTCTTTCTCTCCTCTTCAATTTCACACTTTTCCCCTCCATGCTTAAATGGACTCTCTTCTATTGATCTGTTTTCTAGTTCACCAATCTTCTCTGAGATTAATCTGTTTTTAAACTCATTTATGATGTTTTTAATTTTAGTTATTGTACTTTTCAATACTATAATCTGTTAGATTATTTTCTACATATTTTAATAACTGACAAAATTATTGTCAGATATCTACAGATTATCATTTATTTTCTTGAATATAATAATCACATTTTTGTCATGAATAACTTTAATATCTGGATCTTCTGTGGGCCTGTTTCTATTGTCTATATTTCTCTTGGTTTTCAATCATTTGGTTTTTTTTTTCCTGTTATGTTGGTAATTTCTTACTGAATGCTAGATATTGTATATAAAAATCATAGAGATAAAGACAGGCTCTGGATAATATTAACATCCTCCAAAGAAATTACCTTCTACTAGGCACTTAAGGTAGGGCAGAGGACCATAATCCAGGCTGACTTAAATAAGGTTTCAGCACAGGCAACAAAAGCAAAAATAGACAAATGAGACTACATCAAACTTTGAAACTATTGTTCATTGAAGGACACAATCAACATAGTGAAAAGGCAACCTATGCTTTATGAGAAAAGACTTACAAATCATAAATCTGGTAAGGAGCTAGTTTCCAGAACATATAAAGAACTCTAACAACTTAACAACAAGAATTAAATAACCAAATTTAAAAATGGGCAAAGGATTTGAATAGACATTTCTTCCAAGTTGATATACAAATCGCCAATAAGCATATGAAAAGATGTTTCATATCACTAACTATGAGAAAAATGCAATGAAAACTGCAGTGAAGGGAGTTCCCTGGTGGTCCAGTGATTAAGACTCTGTGCTTCCAACGCAGGGAGCCTAGGTTCAATCCCTGGTCAGGAAACTAGATCCTGCATGCCAGAACTAAGAGCCTGCATTCCACAAGAAAGATTCTGTTCATGGCAATGAAGATCCCATGTGCCGCAAACTAAAACCTGGTGCAGCCAGATAAATCTTTTAAAAGTGCATTAAAGGGGCCAGAGCAGCCAGTGGCAGTGGCAGCGAGGGGCATCCATTCTACCAGGGCATCTGTCTGCTGGACAACAGGTCTGGGAAGAATGTGCTACAAGTTGAGGTTCTGGGAAATAACATAAATGTCCACTGACAGATGAATGGATAAAGAACATGCAGTACGTATATACAATGGAATACTCAGCCATAAAAAAGAATGAAATAATGCTGTTTTCAGCAATAAGATGGACCTAGAAATTATCGTACTCAATGAAGACAGAAAGACAAATATCATATGATATCACTTATATGTGGAATCTTAAAAACATTATATAAATCAACTTATTTATAAAACAGAAATGGACTCACAGATATAAAAAACAAACTTCTGGCTCATATAATATGTGCAACCTTTAAGATGTTTTAGTACCTTTATCTTTAAAACAAAATAAAGCACTTTACATACATGCCACATAAATGTATACACCCATGTATGTATACATATACAAAGGTGTTGCTGAGTTTTAGTACTTCATTGACTTGGAGGCATAATGTTATCAGTGCAGAGATTAAAAGCTGATAGTGCCTCATGTATATTATAGATTTTAATAAATTTTTAATTTAATGCATACTGTGGATTAAGGCTGATAAACTGGAAAATACTAAAGCAAGTATTAAGACTCTATCATCTAAAACAGATTATCAATATAGTAGAAGTTTTCTCATCCATTTATTCATTCATTCAATAATGTGAGTTGAATTAGTTGAGATTACATATTAAACTTGTATTGTGTACTGAACTGTAATAGGTAATTAGGAATACAAAAGCAGAATGATTTGGATTTGTTGACAGTAGGGAACTGTTGGATGTACCTGATCAGAAAAAGTGACATGATGCAATATATTAGAAAGGTTAATCTGGCAATTCATTTGAGGCAAATAAAAAGAGAAAATACAGCCTAGTGATAATAGCATGGACCTTAGAATTAGAGGGAGTAGGTTCAAATTCCAACTGCATTGAATAGAGAGTCCAAAAATAAAGCCACACCTATGGTCAATTACTCTTTGACAAGGGACGTAAGAATATACAATGGACAAAATACCACTTCTTTTCAGGAAGTGGTATTGGGAAAACTGAACAGCCACATGCAAATCAATGAAGTTAGAACACTCCCTCATACCATATACAAAAATAAACTCAAAATGGCTTAAAGACTGAAACGTAAGACTTGAACGTAAAACTCCTAACAGAGAACGTGGGCAAAATATTCTCTGACATAAATTGTATCAGCATTTTCATAGGTCAGTCTCCCCAGGCAACAGATATAAAAATGAAAATAAACAAATGGGACCTAATCAAACACAAGCTTTTGCACAGCAAAGGAAGCCATAAACAAAATGAAAAGATAACCTACAGACTGGGAGAAAATATTTGCAAATGATGTGACCAACAGAGGCCTAATTTCCACAACATACAAACAGCTCACTCAACAAAAAAACAACCCAAATGAAAAATAGGTAAAAGACCTAAAGGGACATTTCTCCAAAGAAAAAATACAGATGGCCAACAGCCACATGAAAAGATGCTCATTATCACTAATTATTAGAAAAATGCAAATCAAAACTACAATGAGGTATCACCTCACACCAGTCAGAATGACCACCATCAAAAAATCTACAAATAACAAATGCTAGAGAAGGTATACAGAAAAGGGAACCCTTCTACACTGTGGGAATGTAAATTGGTGTAGCCACTATGAAGAAGAGTATGGATATGCCTTAAAAAACTAAAAATAGAGCTACCATATTATCCAGCAATCCCACTTTTGGGCATATATTTGGAGAAAATCATGATTTGAAGATACATGTACCCCAATGTTCTCAGCACAACTACTTACAATAGCCAAGATATGGGAGAAACATAAATGTCTGTTAATAGATGAATGGATAAAGAAGAAGCGGTAAATACACGAAATGGAATATTACTCAGCCATGAAAAATAATAAAATGCCATTTGCGACAATATGGATGGACCTAGAGATTATCATACTAAGTGAAGTCAGAAAGAGAAAGATAAATACCATATAATATCACAAATAGGACACAAATGAACCTATCTACGAAACAGAAATAGTCTCAGACATAGAGAACAGACCTATGGTTGCCAAAGGGGGAAGGAGGGGAAAGATAAACTAGGAGCATGGAATTAACAGACACAAACTACTATGTGTAAATCAGATAACAAGGTCCTATTGTATAGCACAGGGAACTATATTCAATATTCTATAATAATCCACAATGGAAAGGACTATGAAAAAGAATACATACGACAACCTCAGTTCGTGTGAAAAGGCACAACCTAATGGTCTGAGATACTGCTCTTTCTTTCTGACCTCAATCATCCAAATACATTACCATAAGTGATGTGGTGTTGGAGAAGACTCTTGAGAGTCCCTTGGAGAGCAAGGAGATCCAACCAGTCCATCCTAAAGGAGATCAGTCTTTAATATTCATTGGAAGGACTGATGTTGAAGCTGAAACTCTAATACTTTGGCCACCTGATGCAAAGAGCTGACTCATTTGAAAAGACCCTGATGCTGCGAAAGATTGAGGGCAGGTGGAGAAGGGACGACAGAAGATGAGATGGTTGGATGGCATCACCGACTCAATGGACATGGGTTTGGAGGGACTCTGGGAGTTGGTGATGGACAGGGAGGTCTGGTGTCTGTGGTTCATGGAGTTGCAAAGAGTCGGACACGACTGAGCGACTGAACTGAACTGAACCATAAGTGAACCAAGACTAAGATTTATGCATATTGAAAACTGCTTAGCATTTCTGCAATTTCTGGAACAACACATGCCATAATGACGTGCATGCAAACTTCTCTGATTTAGACTCAAGAGAATTACTCGCATCAGGCTTAGGTAAAGTAAGATTCTAACTCATCCACACCTTATTAACTGAAAAGCTCAAAACAAAACAAAACAAAAAATAGTCACTTGTTTTCTTTCTTGTTTCTTTCCAGACAGGGAATGAGAGCAGATAAAAAGGAAAAGGGAATGGGCTGTTAATCTCTCCCTTGAGGAAGATCCTCAGTGGTCTAGATAGAGGCTTATTTTTATGCTTTAAATTCTGCTTTCCCAGGGGCTGAAGGGAAAAGTAAAGAGAATGAGAATTTAAAAAAGCATTTCATCAGAAGATGGAAAAGTTCAGAATTCTTCAGGTTTCCTACCTCTCTTGGTCAAGGTCAGATGAATCAAAGTAATCTTAAATGAGAAAGAGAAGAGAGCTAGTGCTGGAGAAAAGGGAGACAATAATGACAAAACAGAAGACTCTCCAATCGTTCAGCTCCTCTCAAGGCCATGGCACATGCAAAGCCCACTGAGTCAGCAGTGAAGCAACAACCTAGAGTGGCATCTGCAAAGGGGCTCAGGCCCTGACTTGTGACTGAGACACAGAGACATAGGCACCAGGCCTCAGTGCCTCAGCTGCTTTTTTCCCAGTCTATGCTGAGCTGGGCTGATATGTCTTGCTTAAGTATCAGTCCCACTTCATGCCTGCAATAAAAGAAACCATGAAAGTGCAAAAATAAAAATAAACTTCCCAGAATAAACTTCTACAAGACAATCTTTCAGCTATTTAAAGACAGAATCAAGTCCACGTCAGTTTGTCTCCTCCATAGTGTACATTTTTTCATCCCTTCAACTATACCTTGTATGATGTAGTTTTAGCTTTTGATATACTCCTGCTGGTCAAAGTCATTTTCAAAATGTGACATCTAGTTCAGTTCAGTTGCTCAGTCGTGTCCGACTCTTTGCAGCCTCATGAATCACAGCATGCCAGGCCTCCCTGCCCATCACCAACTCCCAGAGTTTACTCAAACTCACGTCCATCAAGTCAGTGATGCCATCCAGCCATCTCATTCTCTGTTGTCCCCTTCTCCTCCTGCCCCCATTCCCTCCCAGAATCAGAGTTGTTTCCAATGAGTCAACTCTTCACATGAGGTGGCCAAAGTATTAGAGTTTCAGCTTTAGCATCAGTCCTTCCAATGAACACCCAGGACTGATCTCCTTTAGAATGGACTGGTTGGATCTCCTTGCAAGTCCAAGGGACTCTCAAGAGTCTTCTCCAACACCACAGTTCAAAAGCATCAATTCTTCGGCGCTCAGCTTTCTTCACAGTCCAACTCTCACATCCATCTATGACCACTGGAAAAACCATAGCCTTGACTAGATAGACCTTTGTTGGCAAAGCAATGTCTCTGCTTTTCAATATGCTATCTACGTTGGTCATAACTTTCCTTCCAAGGAGTAAGCGTCTTTTAATTTCACTGCAGTCACCATCTGCAGTGATTTTGGAGCCCCAAAAAATAAAGTCAGCCACTCTTTCCACTGTTTCCCCATCTGTTTGCCATGAGGTGATGGGACCAGATGCCATGATCTTAGTTTTCTGAATGTTGAGCTTTAAGCCAACTTTTTCACTCTCCTCTTTCACTTTCATCAAGAGGCTTTTTAGCTCCTCTTCACTTTCTGCCATAAGGGTGGTGTCATCTGCATATCTGAGGTTATTGATATTTCTCCCAGCATTCTTGATTCCAGCTTGTGCTTCATCCAGCCCAGCTTTTCTCATGATGTACTCTGCATAGAAGTTAAATAAGCAGGGTGACAACACACAGCCTTGACCTACTCCTTTTCCTATTTGGAACCAGTTTGTTGTTCCATGTCCAGTTCTAACTGTTGCTTCCTGATCTGCAGATAGGTGTCTCAAGAGGCAGGTCAGGTGGTCTGGTATTTCCATCTCTTTCATAATTTTCCACAGTTTATTGTGATCCACACAGTCAAAGGCTTTGGCATAGTCAACAAAGCAGAAATAGATGTTTTTCTGGAACTCTCTTACTTTTTCCATGATCCAGCGGATGTTGGCAATTTGATCTCTGGTTCCTCTGCCTTTTCTAAAGCCAGCTTGAACATCAGGAAGTTCACAGTTCACATATTGCTGAAGCCTGGCTTGGAGAATTTTGAGCATTGCTTTACTAGCGTGTGCTGCCGCTGCTGCTGCTAAGAGATGAGTGCAATTGTGCAGTAGTTTGAGTGTTCTTTGGCATTGCCTTTCTTTGGGATTGGAATGGAAACTGACCTTTTCCAGTCCTGTGGCCACTGCTGAGTTTTCCAAATTTGCTGGCATATTGAGTGCAGCACTTTCACAGCATCATTTTTTAGGTTTTGAAATAGCTCAACTGGAATTCCATCACCTCCACTAGCTTTGTTCATAGTTGTGCTTCATAAGGTCCACTTGACTTCACATTCCAGGATGTCTGGCTCTAGGTGAGTGATCACCCCATCGTGATTATCTTGGTTGTGAAGATCTTTTCTGTACAGTTCTTCCATGTATTCTTGCCACCTCTTCTTAATATCTTCTGCTTCTGTTAGGTTCATACAATTTCTGTCCTTTATCGAGCCCATCGTTGCATGAAATGTTCCCTTGGTATCTCTAATTTTCTCAAAGAGATCGCTAGTCTTTCCCATTCTGTTGTTTTCCCCTATTTCTTTGCATTGATCGCTGAGGAAGGCTTTCTTATCTCTCCTTGCTATTCTTTGGTACTCTGCATTCAGATGCTTATATCTTTCCTTTTCTCCTTTTCTTTTCACTTCTCTTCTTTTCACAGCTATTTGTAAGGCCTCCTCAGACAGCCATTTTTCTTTTTTGCATTTCTTTTCCATGGGGATGGTCTTGATCCCTGTCTCCTATACAATGTCACGAACCTCTGTCCATAGTTCATCAGGCACTCTGTCTATCAGATCTAGACCCTTAAATCTACTTCTCAGTTCCACTGTATAATCATAAGGGATTTGATTTAGGTCGTACCTGAATGGTCTAGTGGTTTTCCCTACTTTCTTCAATTTAAGTCTAAAGTTGGTAATAAGGAGTTCATGATCTGAGCCACAGTCAGCTCCCAGTCTTGTTTTTGCTTACTGTATAGAGCTTCTCCATTTTTGGCTGCAAAGAATATAATCAATCTGATTTTGGTGTTGACCATCTGGTGATGTCCATATGTAGAGTCTTCTCTTGTATTGTTGGAAGAGGTGACATCTAGAACTAAATGCAATCCATTGGATGTGAGAAGTTTATAAGGAGGAAAGGATATCATTTCCTTGTGACAGGACCAATGATTTCATAGTACTTATTTGAGCAAACTCTGGGAAATAGAGGAGGACAAAGGAGCTTGGTGTGCTATAGTCCATGGGGTTGCAAAGAGTAGGAGAAGACTTAGTGACTGAACAACAACAATCTTTGAGAAGGGAACTGTCTTTGGAACTTACTAGTCTCAGGTCAATCCAAGTATCCTTTTCTATAGCAATCTTGACAGACAACCAGCTATCCCTTCTTGCACATGACCAACCAACAGAGAATGTGTCATCTATCCATTACTAAGATAACAGTGAAAAAAAAAAAAACCACCTAAAAATACAGTGACTTAAAACTATAAGTGTTTATTTAGCTCATAATAAACAACTGGGACAGCAATTTAGTCTGGGCTTGCCTGGGCAGTCCTGGACTTAACTCAACTCAGATGTCTGGATGTTAGCTGGCCAATGCAGGAGACATTGCTGCTGGTTTGATGCTGGTTTGATCCCTGTCTTGGGAAGATCCCCTCGAGAAGGAAATGCCAACCTGCTCCACTATTCTTGCCTGGAAAATTCCATGGACAGAGGAGCCAGGCAGGCTACTGTCCATGAGGCTGCAAAGAGTTGGACACGACTGAGCACACACACACACCTTCAAGCCACTTACAAATCCAACCCCTGTGTTTTTAATGTATAATGCCTTAAAAGCATGTTTGCATTTTAGCGTAAAACCTTAAAAAAAAAAAAACTCAGAAGAACAGTAGAAATTAATTACTAATGACAAAGTTATAGAGTTGTAGGAGAAAGTTTTCTACCAGGAGAGTTCTTCTATTTCAGTTGTCTGTCTATTCACAAGCCTGTACTTAGCTAATAGCATCCTTGTCTAGGTTGTTAATCCTTCTTTCCACAATGGTAGTTGAACTGTGCAGAGAATTTATTAAAATTATAGCCTTGAGTGATACTGATCTGGAGGAGATACAACCTAATGATTTTTTCAAACATAAATTCTAATGCACATTATTTCTCATTCTAACATCTGTGATGAGCAGCTTTACATAAAAAAATCCTAAGGGTTCCAGGTAATCATGCCAGCTGTAACAATACAACATTAAAATGATCTCCTTATGTAAAATCCGGAAGAAGTTAGAGCTTTCAGATATTAGGCTTGTTTTTTGGCATACATAGGTTACTATGATCATCTTCTAAGTTTATTTTGTATTCAGCAACTTTATTTCCATTTTTACAACCCTCTTATGTCACTGAATCTTCCCTACAATCTACAACTCTGACTCAGTGAACACCAGGTGAATCACAAGCTCTACTTGTTTTATTTTTAGTGCGAAGCATAATCCTGAGGGAGCTGCAAATGCTCAAAAACAAAAACCTTGTAAGGCCACATAACATTCCTTTACACCATGGAGTGTCTCCCATTGCCTAAATCTTAATACATGTCAACAGAGGGGGCAGCATGATGCTTTCAGGAGAAACTGTGCCCTCTGCACTTTTCTGAGGCTTTTTTCACTGTGACAAAAAGCACAAAGGGCAAAAGAAGAATACCACGTTTAGTCTATCATACAACTTCATTTCTATTACTTACAGGCTGTCTGTGAGATGCATGGGAGAAAAGACAACCAGAGTATCTCCTTTCCAGACAAAACAAACTCTCTTATCAGAGATGAGAAAACTGTGCTAAAATTATGCTAAATTAAAGCATGTCAGGAAACAGGTTCCAAATAGGACTCAAAAGCTATTTTTAAAGTGCCAGCTACTTACTCTGGTAGAAAGTTTACCACTAATTAATTCTACTTTAGTTGTTTCTATTTGCTTTAGAAAACTTTGTATTTAATGTAGACTGTGGTAAGAAGTGAATTATGAATTAAAGCTGAACTTAAAATATTACTGTACAATTCAAGCGTTTTCTTTCCTTCCAGATGAATTTCATATGGATGAAATAACATAATGTCAGGCTTTAGTTTTACATTACAATGAATGTTTATCCTGAAAGTGGTCAATTGCTTGAGCACATTGTGGTTTAGCAGCAGCTTTGCCTAGAGATAGGACAAGGTTTTCTCTCTACAACCTACAGGAAGGGTGAGGCAGAATGACAAAAGGGAGGGATGTTAGTAAGTTGATAGATGAATGAATAAAGAAAATGTGGCATATACATATACATAAATATATATATATAATGGAATATTACTCACTCAGCCAAAAAAAGAATGAAATAATGCCATTTGCAGCAACTTAGATGGACCTAGAGATTATCATACTCAGTGAAATAAGTGAAAGACAAATATTATATCACTTATATGTAGAATCTCAAAAAAATAATACAAATGAACATATTTACAAAATAGAAATAGACTCACAGAAATAGAAAACAAACTTATGGTTACCAAAAGGGAATGAGGAAAAGGGAGGGAGGGAGGGAAGCACAAATTACTTTGGGATTAACAGATAAACACAACCATATACAAGAACTTCCCTGGTGGCTCAGATGGTAAAGCATCTGCTAACAATGTGTGAGACCTGGGTTCAATCCCTGCGTCAGGAAGATCTGGAGAAGTAAACGGCAACCCACTCCAGTATTCTTGCCTGGAAAATTCCATGGACAGAGGAGCCTGGTGGGCTACAGTCCATGAGGTTGCAAAAAGTTGGACACGACTGAGCGACCACTTTCTTTACTTTACTATATACAAAATAGATAAACAACAAGAACCTGCTGAACAGCACAGAGAACTCTATTAAATATCTTGTAATAACCTGTATTAGAAAAGAATCTGAAAAAGAGTATATATATTAGACATATATATATACATGGCTGAATCACTTTGCTGCATAGCCAAAATACTATAAATCAACTATACTTCAATTAAAAAAAAACCAAATAATAGTTAGGAGAATAGGCTCTGGATCAAACTGTCCAGGCGTATGTGTGCGTGTCAAATGAATGAATATATATTCTCCAATTAAAACATTTAAACATCACAATACATTTTCCATTTCAGTTTGAACAACTTGATTCTAAATTTGACTATATCTATGAATCAGGGTCTTTGTAATTTTTGGATACAAGTCCGACTGTCTCATGCAAAGACTAGGTTTGAAAAAGCAGCCATTTTTGATCTTGGTACAATTGAAAAATTGAAAGAGAATGCTTGCCATCTAGTGGAGACCTATTAAACTTCAGTGCTGCTTCTGACTTCTGGAAAATTCCTGGTTTCAAATGAATTGTTCATTTCTCATCTTTCGTGAGAAATTGCCTTCATATAATTTCTTATGTAGATTTATAGGAGGAAAAGGGTCTGTGGTAGAACAAAATAATGATCATCATCATCAATATCAAGTTATCCTTTAATCAAACAGGATCTGCTTTATAAGATAACATATGTTCAGTTCAGTTCAGTTCAGTCGCTCAGTCGTGTCCGACTCTTTGAGACCCCATGAATTGCAGCACGCCATATTATAGCATTTTCAAGTCAGGCTTGAAAGAAAATTCCAGAAAATAAACAATAATAGAAAAGAAACATACTTGTTTAAGGAGTTACCAGCATTTCTTCCACAGTACCTACAGAGAAGAGTCAAGAATATAAGTAGATTCTTGCTCCCAGATTTCTATCTGGTTTTAAGGTCCAGTTTCTCTGTAAGTAGTCTCCATTCTTTCTGTAATTTTTTGTGAATGAAAGTCTGATCATGAAGTTTCAACCTATTTTGTCTTTCAAGGAATCATTTCCTTTTACCATCAAAACACACCCAAAACAATTTTCTTTTTTCTTAATGGAGTATTTAGTAAGTACTTCTTGGGTTGAGTTCAGTATTACTTCTTTAATTACCATAGAGATTAAACCCTGAAGTAGTCAGGTCTTATGAAACTAACTCACATCTCAAGAAACAAATTACACTGGTAGGCTCACGGGCTGTGGCAATGATGTACAGTTCTTGCATCAGAAAGGAAACTAACCTACATGTTGAATAAGGTTTCTTCTCTCTAAAAATGAAGAAACTTGACAAAATATGGATGCTAATTCTTAAAAGAGGCAAGTAAGTGGATTCCATAAAATTAATTTGAAAGGTTAATAGTTTTAAAACATAATGAGATAGGAGCTATGGTTACGATGGGGGGAAAGGTGCTACTGAAACAGAGAGAAATGTATTTGTGTGAAGAATAGAGTGGACAATGGTTCCCAGGACGTTCTATCTTTCAGCATGAGCTTTCAGTGAGGCTACCTTTTATTTTATCTATATTTTGAGCTGCTTATCCATCAACCAAGCTTGAGTTTTTTAGTTACCCTTCAGGAAGTCATAGAAAATCCCCCAAAGAATCACAGGTATGTGATAAGGGAAGGGCACTGATATCACCATGCCATGGGGTCTATAATACCTGCTCATGAAATTTGTTTATGCTATCTGGTCTTGCTTGTGCTTGTTCCAAATATACCACTTCCATCTGCAATGTGCTGTTGCTGGGTCTGTCTGGCCTTATCATTTGAGAAGTCTGAAAGGACTCAGTTCTCAAAAGAAAGTCATCTGATGATACATGGCCAGGCATCCTGCCTCCACCAGGGACCAGGAACATATCAAAAGGCACATAATTCTCCATGGAAAATGGCATGACCTCACTCCAGAACTCAGAGTTTACATTATGATTTGCCCACTGAGGCCTGCTGCAAACTGCATGTACCATCTTTTCTTACCAATACTTTTTTTTTTTTAGTCTGCTCAACTGTATGACCCAGGTGGCACCATGGCCTGGACCTGTTGCTGAGCTCTGTCTTACTTGAGTTTAAAATGAAGTCGCTCAGTCGTGTCCAACTCTTTGCAACCCCATGGACTGTAGCCTACCAGGCTCCTCTGTCCATGGGATTTTCCAGGCAAGAATCCTGGAGTGGGTTGCCATTTCCTTCTCCAGTAGATCTTCCTGACCCAGGGATTGAACCTGGGTCTCCCACATTGCAGGCAGATGCTTTACCATCTGAGTCACCAGAGAAGTCTAGATCCCATTTAAAGTCGTCAACCTTTTATGCATATGGGCAGGAGAAGCATTACTAGCTACAGAATTATGCTTCCCCCAGAACTCAAGGACCCACCATTTATTGAACCTTTTAATTTAAAGATACAATAATTCCTTTTTTACTTGAGAAGAGAGATCTAGGCATACCACTGATCAACTGATCTCTAACATATTTACAGATGTGGCAGACACTTGACTCTTTATAGGATTTGTCAGGCACATTCCTGCACCATGTCTTACCAATACCTCCACAGTACTCTTTTGCAAATCCAACCCAATCGACATAATGTTATCAAAGTAAGTAATTCAAGTTATATAGTGCAAAATGTCAAAATGGCCATATCTTCTCAGACTATATTATGACAGAAGGCAAGAGACTTAAAAACAACCCTGCACAAATCTATAAATGGATATTATTGTCCATTCCATATGAATATAAATTGTTTTTTTTTTTCTGGGTAAAAGGAAATATTTTGGAGATCAACTTTCTCCTACTACTGAATGGATGTTTCTTAGCTCTATCTCATTACCTTGGCCAAGTTGCCATTAATTCTGTGTTATTAAGTCTAGTATGTGTGTAACACACTTGCTAAAACTTTGCTGCTGTTCAGTTGCTAAGTCATGTCCAATTCCTTGTGATCCCAAGCACTACAGCATGCCAGGCTTTCCTGTCCTTTACTACCTCCTGGAGTTTGCTCAAACTCATGTCCATTGAGTTGGTGATGCCATCCAACCGTCTCATCCTCTGTTGCCCCCTTCTCCTCTTGCCCTCAATCTTTCCTGGCATCAAGGTCTTTTCCAAAATGTCAGCTTTACACATCATGTAGCCAAAGTATTGGAGCTTCAGCTTCAGCATCAGTCCTTCCAATGAATATTCAGGACTGATCTCTTTTAGGATTGATTGGTTTGATCTCCTTGCTGTCCGAGGGACTCTCAAGAGTCTTCTCCAGCACCACAGTTCGAGAGCATCAATTCTTCAGCACTCAGCCTTCTTGATGGTCCAATTCTCACATCCATACATGACTACTGGAAAAACCATAGCTTTGACTACACAGACCTTTGTTGGCAAAGTGATGTCTCTGCTGTCTAGGTTTGTCATAGCTTTTGCTAATATTACTCAGACCCAATTATCATTCAAAATATGCCAGTTAATCATAAGAGGGACCATTTGAGATTAGTAATAAAATAGGTCAAATGTATAACTACCAGAGGGCTTCCCTGGTGGCTCAGCTGGTAAAGAATCCACCTGCAATGCAGGATACCTGGGTTCAATCCCTGGGTTGGGAAAATCCCATGGAGAAGGGAAAGTCTACTCCCTCTAGTATTGTGGCCTGGAGAATTCCATGGACTGTATAGTCCATGGGGTCGCAAAGAGTTGGACACAACTGAGTGACTTTAACTCACTCATAACTAACAGAAGAAAACTGAAGTTTCCTCTACTGCAATCATTATTACCATGAGATATCTTAAGATCTTGAAACTAGCAAAGAAATGTTTCAAGTCAAAGCATGACTTTGGGACTTCCCTGGTGGTCCCAGTGGTTAAGCATCCAGCTGTTGACACAGGGGGCCCAGCCTCAATCCCTGGTTAAGGAACTAGATCCCACATTCCACAACTAAGAGTTTGGATGTTGCAACTAAACGTCGTGCATGTTGCAACAAAAACGAAAACATTCGGCGTGCCACAACCAGAGATTCCAAGTGCTGCAACTAAGAGCCGATGCTGCCAAATACACAAATGTTTCAAAAAAGAAGAGTTGATGACAGTAATGCTACACAATGCTCAGTTTGTTCATTCGTTGGTTGGACATGCACCAAAGACAAAGTGAGAGTAAAATGCACAATTTAAAACAACAATATTTTTTCTTTCAATTTTATGTATATGTTGGGTGAAGAATTTTATGACCTGAAAAAGTCAAAATTGTCTTTTTTTTAATAATGTATGAATAAAATGAATCTAAAATACAAGGTCTACCCTTTAGAAAATCATAGAATTATAGTTGAAAAGGAACTCAAGGTTACATGGTGCATATACCATTCTGGTATTTTACCCTCATGATATTATAGTTTCTCCAAAGCAATCACTAGCCTATATTTGAACCTATGTGAGAACTTAATGTTTCTTAAGGTAGTGCACTCCATTCTTGGAAAATTCTGACTGTTAACATTTTCTTATATTTAGCCAATATCTCTCTATAGCTTCCATTTACTAGTTCTAGTTCCAATCCGAGGAGCCTTGCATAGCCTTGCATGTGTGTGTGCTGAGTCGATTCAGTCACATCCAACTCTTCGTGACACTATGGACTGTAGTCTACTAAGCTCCTCTGTCCACGGGACTCTCCAGGCAAAAATATTGGAATGGGTTGCCATGCTGTCCTCCAGGGGATCTTCTGGACCCAGGGATTGAATGTGTGTTTCTTGTCTCCTACACTGGCAAGTGGGTTCTTTACAACTAGCGCCACCTGGGAAGCACCTGGTATTTAGGATAGTGCTGCCAAACATGTGGGCTTTTTCTTTCAGCTTTATGGAGATTTTTTTTTTTATTTTAGATTTTTATTTGACAAAAGCACTATATAAGTTTAAGGTATACAGCACAATGATTTGACTTACATCATAAGTTTAGCGAATATCCATCACTTAATACAGATACAAAATAAAATAAAATATATTTTTCTTATGATGAGACCTCTTAGGATTTACTCTCTTAATAACTTTCATATGCAACACAGAGCAGTGTTTATTAATCATGTTGTACATTATATTCCTAGTATTTATTTATCTTATAACTGGAAGTTTGTACCTTTTGACCACCTTCAAAATTCCCTTTCTCCCTACCCCCATTTATGATAAGCACAAATTTTATTTATTTTTCTACAACTTGCTTGTATTTTGAAGCATAACTGACCTACAACACTATGCCAGTTCCTTGTATACAACATAGTGATTAGATACATGACAAAATGATCACCATGATAAATCGTTACCATCTGTTAACCTATGAAAAGTATTACATTACTATTGACTGTTATTATTTTCCATGTGACTGATAATTACAAATTATTTTGTAATTGAAAGTTTGCACCTCTTAATCTCTCTCAGCTATTGCACTCATCCTCTCCTATCTCCCTTCTCTCTGGCAACCACTTGTTT
Organism: Capra hircus; assembly: GCF_001704415.2. NCBI lineage: Eukaryota > Metazoa > Chordata > Mammalia > Artiodactyla > Bovidae > Capra > Capra hircus. The sequence goes on along the minus strand of NC_030828.1, from coordinate 54,481,737 downwards.
GTTCTTTGTATCTATCTTGTTATGCCTGTTCATTTGTTTTGCTTTTTAGATTCTACATATTAGTGAAATAATACAGTATTTGTGTTTCTCTATCTGACTTAATTCACTTAGTATAATATCCCCTAGGTCTATGTTGTCACAAATAGCAAGAAACTTAAGATGACATAGAAAAATGTAAAGATATATCACATTCATGGACTGGAAGAATTAATATTGTTTAAAAGGCCATAATACACAAAGTAATCTACAAATTCAATTCAATCCCTATGAAAATACCACTGACATTCTTCACAGTACTAGAACAAATAATCCTGAAATTCGTATGGAAACACAATACTAAATAGCCAAAACAGTCTTTAGAAAGAAGACTAAGGTCACGGTATCACACAGCTTGATTTTAAACTATACTACAAAGCTACAGTAATTAAAACAGTATGGTGCTGGCACAAAAACAGACATATACCTCAACAGTTGTCAGTCCAAGAAGCAAAACTAACCAGCTGCTCCACATCAGGAGCCAGAAGGACTCCAGAGAACTTGGCATCTCAATCAAGACTTCTATCCTGTCCTCTTGAAAATGGAAAAGAAAGGAAAAGAAATAAGAAAATCAGAGAATTCATTAGAAAACTGAGCAAAAAGCAGAAATTCAGAGCACAAATCTATGGAAAGTCATAAGAAGAAAGTAAGCTCCTCAATACCCACCTCCCTCCTCCTGCCAAAATCCTTGGATTTCCTAAAGTTAAACAATAAACAGTATAGACTAACTTTATTTGACTGTTAAATAAAAGGGTAATCTCAGAAGGCTAGAGAATCTGAGAATATTTAGGATGCACGCATTACTTTTATTCTACTTTTCTACCATATTTCTGCTGTTGGTTACCATTTTGAGGAACTCAAATACACGACCTTATTTCTACTCCAGCAAGACTCATATCTATCCCAATTAAATTATATTTGGTATATTTAGCCCATTACTCAAGTTTTTAGAGGATATTTTAGATCCTAATTTTATCATATCATATACTCTTTACCATAGAGTCATAGTGATGGCACATTTGATTAGCCTTTCTTTATTATTCTCATCAATATCTTCAGTAAAAAAGTTAAGTCTCACAAGGTAAGAGGGAGAGCTTTTAAAACAACCACTAATGGGTATCAATCAGCCAGTTGTTATTTTAGAAATTGCACACATATCACCCCATGTTCTCAGATTTAAGAAGTTCTTGTCAACTGTCCTGCTGAAGCCCATTAATGCTACTCTAGCATTTTCTTGATCTTCCCAATGAGTCACCCCATTAATTTAAAGCTGTTTGAAATGTGTCTGGGAATTTTCTCTGCAGATAATGACAAATAAAAAGAAATAATGAGCAAGGATTATTTTCCCTATCAATATGAGGTTCTAAACTACTTTACAAACTAAGATCAGACTTTTCTTTTACAATGATATCTTTTTGACCCCAAATAGCCAAAGCAATCTTAAGAAAGAAGAACAAAGCTGGAGCCATCATACTCCCTGACTTCAAACTATGTTTCATATATTGGATTACAGTAATCAAAACAGTATGACATTGGCATAAAAACAGGCAGACAGGTCAATGGAAAAGAATAAAGAGCCCAGAAATAAACCCATGTACATAAAGTAAATTAATTTACAGAATCTTTTCAATAAAAAGTATTGGGAAAACCAGACAGCCACATGCAAAAGAATTAGGTTGGACCCCTATCTTATACCATACATAACAATTACTAAAAATAGATTAAAGACTTGAAACCATAAAACTCTTAGAAGAAAACATAAGCAATAAGCTCCTTGACATCAGTCTTGGTGATGATTTAACTTGGCAACAAAAGCAAAAGTAAAGTAAACAACTAGGATTACATCAAACTAAAAAGCTTCTGCAAAGAAAACATCAACAAAATTAAAAGATAACCTACAGGAAAGAAAAGAAAAAAATTCAAAAATGGGCAGAGGATTTTAACAGGCCTTTTCTTAAAGACACATATAATTGGCCAACAGGCTTTGATAAGATGCTCAATAGCCTTAATAATGTGGGAAATTCAAATCAAAACCACAATGAGATATCACCTTAACCCTGCTAAAAGGGCTATTATCAAAATGACAAAAAAACATCAAGTGTTGATAAAGATGTGGAGAAAAAGGAAGCCTGTGCACTGTTGATAGAAATGTTAATTGGTGTAACCATTATAGAAAGCAGTATGGAGATAGCTTGAAAAATTAAAAATAAAACTACCATCTGATCCAGCAATTCCACTGCTGGGTATTTAATCAAAGGAAAAAAAAGACTAACTCAAAAAGACATTAGTACCCCCATATTCACTGCAGCATTATTTACAATAGCCAAGTCATTGGAACAACCTGAGTGTCCACCGATGTGTGAATAGATAAAGAAGTTATGGTGTATAAATGGAAAATTATTCAGTCTTAACAAGAATGAAATCTTGCCATTTGTGACAACATATTGATAGGAGCTGGAGGGCATTATGTTAAGTGAAATAAGTCAGAGAAAGACACATGTTATGATTTCACTTGTATGTGAAATCTAAAAGAAAAAAAAATCTCACAGAGAACAGATTGGTGGTTGCCAGAGGCAAGGGTTGGGGGATGGGCAAATGGGTAACGGAGTCAAAAGGTACAAACTTCTTAAAAATGCTCAGAAGTGCTTCTTCTTGCTTATCTCTGAGTTCATCTAGACATTTAGTCTCACAAGATCAGAACAGGTCACACTGGGAGCCAAAAGATGCAAGGACAGACAGCACAGCAAGCAAGCAGGGCAGTATCCGGCATTCTCCTTATGTAGGAGTCTCAAAGCAATCCACCAACCCAGGGGCTGGCTCATCTTCCCCCAAATAACAGCTCAAGTGGGAGAGAATGAGACCCAAATGGACACGTGCGATCGCGGAACTAGGATCCTGCAAGCTGTACAGCATGGCCTCAATAAATAAATACCTGTGAAGTGACCAAAAAAAGACCAAAACTCATCAATATCCCAAACCAAGACTGACAGGCATTTCTGTACTGGAGTCTAAGAGACATCACATTTACTATGAGACAGAATTTTGCTGGAAAAAAGCACATAAATTCTGCTTCATGAAACAGATTGCCTAAAAGGGAATTAGAAGTTAAAGCATAGTTCACCACTGTCTGCTTCTGAAATCATGGATACATGGTCTCCAACAATCAGAAATTTAGAAAATCATTCCTTTTTTCAAAAGGGCCAATCCATGAACTGACTCTATTTCTTCCTTACAGTGAGGAGTCCATTTTCAGTGGTCTTCTCTATTTCTGCTTGTGTTGTAAACAGGCACTGTCAACTTTTGCTCCAGACTACTTTTTCAAGGATGTTTGTGTGGAAAAGTTTTGAAAGATAGAAAATGATGTCTCCTTCTAAAGCTGCTGCTGCTGCTGCTAAGTCACATCAGTCGTGTCCGACTCTGTGTGACCCCATAGACGGCAGCCCACCAGGCTCCGCCTCCTTCTAAAGCAGAAGATAGATTTGTTTCCTGACAGGATGGTAAGGTTTCTAGTGAATGTTTTAGCGAAAACTGACCTGGTAGACAAGAGATACCAGAGAACTAACTGGCAGAGGGAAGGAACCTAGTAAGAACTGAACTTGTTTGTACTGCAAATCCCAGCAGGTTTCAGGAACTGGAGGCTGCAGGTACGTTTGAAGGCAAAGTGTAGAGCTGAGCTGAAAACAGGAGAAATGGTTCAAAGTCTGTATCTTAATAAAATAGTATCCCAGACCTCGTCCCCAGCCTAAGACCTGGGACACCTCTCAAAGCTAAGAGATAAGCTGCCATCTGAAGACAGGAGGTGAAATGAACATTTTCATAATGAAAGGTGACATCCCTGGCGCTCTTGCTTTGTCCCTCTCACAGAACACGAGCAGACAGGTTTACACTCTGGGCTGGTTGTTCTGTTAGGCTCTCCTGACCCGTTACCACTCTCTGCCCTGCCCTGGGAAGATAACCTCTAGGGACTGCCTCACCTTGGCTTCCATTTGGAATCAGTCAGTGAGAGGAACCAACAGAACAAAAGGTAGGAGAGAGGAACTGGGCTATTTATTCTACTCCCCCCGACTCCCACAATTTTTTCTTGGCGGTGGCTGCACTCTTCTGCTTTCACACATAGTAACTGTTGGGTGTACTCTCACACACTGTTACAGATCTTGCCCAGTTCCAGAATGCTTTTCCTTCCCCTCCCCGCTTTAGGTCTAGAAGGAGATAAAGGCTTCCAATTGGTTTTAGTCCTTGGGTATTCCACCATCCCTTGATGGTTTCTGTTGGTAAAGATTCCCTTCATTAAATTCTCTTCAAGGGACCCTTCTACTACTCTCTTCAATTACCCCCATTGAGTGATCCATCTGCTTCATACAGGTCCAAACAGATACATATTCCACAGAAATTTTGCAGGATTTCTCGACTGGATCTGAACAACCCCAAGATAAGAACTTTCGATGTTTGTGTGTAAACAAAAGGAAACAATGTGAATTAATGCCCAGAGGCATGAAAAGACTCATGTATTAATAGTTCCAGGAACTATTAATACAAGTGTTACTAGGTGTTATGTGTGAACTGAGGAGTGATTAGAGAGGAGGCTTAAAAGCAGACAAATGCCAACTCACAGATATCTTTTTTTTTAAATTTTTTTAAAATCGAAGGATAATGGCTTTATAGAATTTTGTTGTTTTCTGTCAAACCTCAACATGAATCAGCCATAGGTATACATATATCCCCTCCCTTTGAACCTCCTTCCCAGGTTGATACAGAGCCCCTGTTTGAGTTTCCCGAGCCATACAGCAAATCCCGTTGACTACCTATTTTACATATGGTAATATAAGTTTCCATGTTACTCTTTCCATACATCTCACCCTCTCCTCCCATCTCCCCATGTCCATAAGTCTATTCTCTATGTCTGTTTCTCTATTGCTGCCCTGTAAATAAATTCTTCAGTATCATTTTTCTAGATTCCGTATATAAGAGTTAGAATACGATATTTTTCTGACTCACTTCACAGGTATCTTTTAAGCCACATCAAAGAGCTTGGACTTTACCCTGTAGGCTCTTGGGAGGTAATAAAGGATTTCAAATTTGAGTTTTAAATCAATCAAGCTGGAGGCAATATGAAGGAAAATTTTGAGATGGGCAAGGCTGTAAAATGGTTAACAGGACAGAGACAACTGCAATAGTTTCAGTGAAAAATATTGAAGGCTCTAACTGATAAAGTGGCAGAAGAATGTAGGAAATGGATAGGAAATTAGTGGCCATTTGGAACTGGGAGTCAGAAAAAGGAAATAAAGGGTAGGGGGGAATCCAGAATGACTTTTGGGTTCTGATTTGTTCAGGTGTCAAGTCATGTCCGACCCTTTGTGACACCACGGACTGCAGTATGCCAGGTTTTTCTGTCTTCCACTGTCTTCTGTCTCCCAGAGTTTGCTCAAATTTATGGTGATTGAGTTGGTGATACTATCTAACCATTTCATCCTCTGCCACCATTCTCTTTCCTTCAATCTTTCCCAGCATCAGAGTCTTTTCCAATGAGTCAGCTCTTCTCATCAGGTAGCTGAGAAATGGAGTATTTCCTGCCATGCCAATAAACAAGAATGCCACAGCCATCAGCAATTACAGCCGTCACCAGGTCCAAGTTTTCTCTGCTCACCGCACAATGAATCCAAGAGACGAGGGGCTGAGGCAAGGAAGAGACTTTATTCGGGGAGCCAGCTGACCAAGAAGATGGCAGGCTAATGCCTCAAAATAACCATCTTATTGGGGTCTGGACGCCAGGCTCTTTTATAGATCAAGATGGGGGAAGTGAGGAAGCAAGGTGAAAAGGCCATTAATCTTGCAAACACCTCCTAGAATGGCAAGCCTCAGGCAAGGGATGTATTAATTTCTTCCTTCCTGCCACCTACAGGTGGACAGGGTTCTGAACAAAGGCACTGTAATTTAACAGTCAGGCTGAGGGGCAGGATTCTCTGAGGCAGGCCGTTTTGTATGATTATAATAAGAAAAGCAACAGAAAGCAAGTCAAAGAAACAGTTCCAACATGGAGTCAGAATTGGCTTCTTTTCTGCAACACAGCCACTCCATACAGCGAGCAACTGAGGAAAAACACAAGATACCTCAGATAGCTGAGATGCATATGAAAGGAATGTTTTCAGTGAGCCCAGACTCTCGCATCTTCTTATGTACAGAAAAGTGCTTAAATTCCTTAACTTGAGGTATCTGGTTTTCTTTAATTCACAAAAATACTTTTGATGTTCAGACTACCGACCCTTAGTTGCAAACTTCTATATAATCTGACTCCTCCCCACTTCCTGCCTTCTTAGAGCAGTCCTCTCAGGATTACTCGAGATGAGGTCTCCCACGCTTGAAGTCCAAAAAATCCCCACTGAATAAAACATAATTCTCAACTTTTAGGTTGTGACTGTTTTTAAACCGACATGGTCAAAGTACTGGAGCTTCAGCTTCAGCATCAGTCCTTCTATTGGATATTTAGGGTTGATATCTTTTAGGATTGACAGGTTTGATCTCCTTGCAGTCCAGGAGACTCCCAAGAGTCTTCTCCAGCACCACAGCTCGAAAGCATCAATTCCCTGGCGCTCAGCCTTCTTTAAGGTCCACCTCTCACATCCGTACATCGACTCCTGGAAAAACCATAGCTTTGACTATACTCACCCTTGTCAGCAAAGTGATGTTTCTGTTTTTTAATATGCTGTCTAGGTTTGTCACAGCTTTCCTTCCAAGGAACAAGTGACTTTTGCTTTCATTGTTTCAGTCACTGCCCACAGTGATTTTGGAGCCCAACGTGTCACTGCAGGGGCTTTTCGGGTGGTGCAGTTGGTAAAGAACCTGCCTACAAATGTAGGAGACATAAGAAACATGGGTGTCACTGCAGTGGATAAACAGTGAAATAAAGAGCAGAGGAGAAGAGAGTTTAAGATTGGGATTTACTGAGGGGAAACCTGGGGTGGAGGAAAGGAGGGGGATGCAGAAGAGTGAAGGGAAGAAGATTGATGTAGTCATATTATGAATATATTGGACTTAAAATACCTGTGGGAAATCTAACCACAAGAAAAGAGCTTCCCTTCAATCTACTCAACCTGGTCACTGTGGAAGACCCTGGACTCTTGAGTTTGCCTCTCTCCTTAACCTGGGAAGCCAGGTGCAAAACCACAGGAAAAAAGGCAGATAAAGTTGCCTTTAACCTTAAGAAGTAGGCGAGACCAGAATAAAAGGCTACCAGTGCAACCACCTATTTAACCACATGACGGCGTAAGAGCTAAGAACAGCCCTAGTTAGACCCTCCTTCACTAGGCAAAAGTGAAACTGAAGTCACTTAGTCGTGTCAGACTCTTTGTGACCCCATGGACTGTAATCTATCAGGCTCCTCCGAGCATGGGATTTTCCAGGCAAAAATGCTGGAGTGGGTTGCCATTTCCTTCTCCAGGGGATCTTCCCGACCCAGGGATTGAATCTGGGTCTCCTGCATTGCAGGCAGACACTTTTACTATCTGAGCCACCAGGGAAGATGGTGGCTGGGCAAAGCTATCACTTATGCTGTGGCATATTTTCTTTGTTTTTGTTACTATGGAAGAGATGATATTCCTTCATCCCCAATATGTTTCCTAGGAATAATCTCAGCAGGGGTAGGAGATGAAAGCTGAAGGATTAGAGTTAGATAGATTTGGGGCATTTCCTCAAAGACTGGGAAGGGACTGGGATATTGTGGTTTCAGATGACAGAATTAGGCCAAGTTGTTTTCAAGTTAGCCACTATTTAGAAAAAGAGATATTTGACAGAATATAGTAGGAAGCAGGGTTGGGAAAATCAAACCATTTTCTATTTAACTGCTAATAATCTGAGACTCTTTAATAAATTGTTTTCATTTTTATCTTTTACTTCAAGTTGGCTTTAGTGTAGTGTCTATACCTATTAGTATGAACTGACAAAAGAGGAACACAATGCAGTTTATAAAATTCACGCATGCAGGCTTAGTCGCTCAGTCATGTCTGACTCTGCGACCCCATGGACTATAGCCCACCAGTCTCCTCTGTCCATGGGGATTCTCCAGGCAAGAATAATGGAGTGGGTTGCCATGCCCTTCTCCAAGGGATCTTCCCAACCCAGGGATCAAACCCAGGTCTCTCACATTGCAGGTGGATTCTTTACCATCTGAACCACCAGGGAAGCCCAAGAATACTGGAATGGGCAGCCTATCCCTTCTCCAGGAGATCTTCCCAACCCAGGAATTGAACTGGGGTCTCCTGAATTGGAGGCAGATTCTTTACCAGCTGATCTACCAGGGAAGCCATCATATTAAATCATAGACACCTCACTTCACATTTATCTATAACTAAAATACTGGTTATAGTAAGTATTACAGACAGAGTTAGTACCATCAGGCTTCTCATGTTACCCTAACCTCAGCCTAAAACCAGCTGGACTATCCATATCAATCACTGGTCCTATGGTGATTGCAGCCATGAAATTAAAAGACACTTACTTCTTGGAAGGAAAATTATGACCAACCTAGATAGCATATTAAAAAGCAGAGATATTACTTTGCCAACAAAGGTCTGTCTAGTCAAGGCTATGGTTTTTTCCAGTGGTCATGTATGGATGTGAGAGTTGGACTGTGAAGAAAGCTAAGCGCTGAAGAATTTATGCTTTTGAACTGTGGTGTTTGAGAAGACTCTTGTGAGTCCCTTGGACTGCAAGGAGATCCAACCAGTCCATCCTAAAGGAGATCAGTCCTGGGTGTTCATTGGAAGGACTGATGCTGAGGCTGAAACTCCAATACTTTGGCCACCTCATGTGAAGAGTTGACTCATTAGAAAAGACTCTGATGCTGGGAGGGATTGGGGGCAGGAAAAGAAGGGGATGACAGAGAATGAGATGGCTGGATGGCATCACCGACTCTATGGACACGAGTCTGAGTGAACTCCGGGAGTTGGTGATGGACAGGGAGGCCTGGCGTGCTACGATTCATGGGGTCACAAAGAGCTGGACACGACTGAGCGACTGAACTGAACTGAACTAAAACTTTAGGGACACCTAGGAATGCCCCTATCTCTGATACTCCAAGATCTCACATGCTTACCATTCAGCCTTCCAATTTTATTTGCTTAACTCCTATTTTCATTCCTATCCCAAAGAAAGGTAATGCCAAAGAAAGTTTAAACTAACGCAAATTGTACTCATCTCACATGCTAGCAAAATAATGCTCAAAATTCTCCAAACCAGGTTTCAACAGTACGTGAACCGAGAACTTCCAGATGTTCAAGCTGGATTTAGCAAAGGCAGAGGAACCAGAGATCAAATTGACAACATCCACTAGATCATCGAAAAAGCAAGAGAGTTCTAGAAAAACATCTATTTCTGCTTTATTGATTACACCAAAGCCCTTGACTGTGTAGGTCACAACAAACTGTGGAAAATTTTTAAAGAGATGGGAATACCAGACTACCTGATCTGCTTCTTGAGAAATCTGTATGCAGGTCAGGAAGCAACAGTGGTATATATTTACTTGGCCATGAAAAATGATGAAAATAATGCCATCTGCAGAAATATGGATGGACCTAGAGATTACCATGCTAAGTGAAGTAAGTCAGACAGAAAAAGAAAATTTCATGATTGCCGGGAGCTGGCATGAGGAGTCCTGCCCGTGGCAAAGGTCATGAGGTTAACGGGCCCGACAGGCAAAGGCGAGTCAGGCCTTAGGGGAGCCTCGCTGGATCTGCTCGCGCATCTGCCCCAAAACCAGAGTCTACCTGCCTTACTGCATTATGCTTTTCGCCTACTCTTCTGACGTTATATGGGGGGCTATCCCCCACCACCTCTCTCTGAAAAGGAGTTAACTTAGGACTCCAGTTAATAAATCTCCTGGGCGTGACAAGGGTGTTTCAGTCCAAAAACCTCTCTGCTGGCAGACTAGCTTGTGTGACAGGATTATCTACACTCCTGCTACTAGTACATGGTTGTTTACAACCTCTCAACCATAAACAGCACAGAGAGTTTGGAGTATTTTGACAGTCTTAGTTAGCATAGGGTTTTTCTAAAGATAAAAATCATGTTGGTGAAGGGTTTCATTGCTGAGTTAGTGATTGCCACCAGGCCTCCATATCCTTAGGCACCTGGGAGTATGTTAATCGATGTAATTGGAATGTAGAAAAAGAAATATAGTAGTTTTGATGTTAGCAATACTAGATTTTAGAGCTAATGAATTTTCTCTTTTGTTATAGATCACTGTACTCCTCTTTCTTTGTTATAGATCATTGTGTCCTTGCTGTGTAAAAATGTAACTTTATCACTATCTTAAGACTAAATAAATCTTAAGGGGAAACAAGTTTTCTGATCGATTAATTTTTATCAATAGAAAGAAAGGTGGGGCCATAAAATGTTAATCGGTCTCCAGACCAGAAGATATTGTGAACAAATCCTTGTAAGAACAGACCCTTGTAAGAACAAAGATATGCTGAGAACACATTTATCTCTATGTACAACTACAAGTATAAAAGTGGACCTGGAAAATAAAGAAACGGACCAGATCCTGGAAAGACTGGTTTCCCCCGTGTTGTCTTTTTCATTTTCTGGCTGAATTCCCATCTGGAGCGTGGAGGCTTGCCATGTCTACTTACTTGCCCTGGCTTCTAAGACCCATGCAAGAGGGAGCCCAAGGTGGGGCACCCTCCGCTATTCAAGCGGGTGCCGGTGGCCTACGTAGGTGGTGCAAACTCCTTGTCTTGGAGTTTTATTGGTTTTCCGCATAAACCAAGTTATTCAGCCTCTTTTCTCCACTTATTTTTCTACTACACTATTTCTTTCTAATCTCCCTCCATATCTTTAATTAAGCAATTAACTCCTCAGATGCCAACGCCATCCCTGCTTCGAATTCCCTGGATCCACCGGAGCTGGGCCCCAGCACATGATATTGCTTATATGTGGAATCTTAAAAAAAAAAGAAATGAACTTAAACAAAAAACAGAAATAGACTTACAGACATAGAAAACAAACTTATGGTTACAAAAGGGGAAGTGGGGGAGGGATAGATTAGGAATTAAGATGAAATATACACACTACTACATATAAAATAGATAATCAACAAGGACCTTCTATATAGCACAAAGAACTATACTCAATATTTTGTAATAACCTTTAAAGGGAAAGAATCTGAATATATATATGTAAAGAATATATATTTAAAGAATACACACACACACACACACACACACACACACACACAAGAATGAAATTGGATCACTATTGTCAGGACCAGCCCAAAAATGAACTGACCTGAGGGAGCGGTGCCACAGAAGAATAAAGAAAAACAAGACTCAGAAATAAGGTGGGGATCAGGGGGCTGATGCCATTCGCAGGCCAAAGCCCAGATCCTAATCCTTGTGTGCTCTTTATTGCTAACATCTACTTTCTTGTCTGTGCTCTAGAGATATCTGTTTTTCACAATCTCAGATCAGGGATACAGATATACAATGCACAGTCCTCACAGTCCTCAATGTCAAACCTTCAGGCCTTTCATGACTCTGTTTAGCCCGTTAGCTAGTGATGACCTTTCTTAGCAACTCCCTCAAGGCTCTGGTTACAGGAACAGTCACGAACGGTTTTCCATCAGTCACATCAGTTCTTCAACATCTTGTTTTCAAGATGTTTTTCCATGATGTACTTTTTACTGCTCCCAGCCCTTCACCTGGGGGTGATGAGAAAGTCACTCTTATTTTTCAGAGCCCTGTTAATTATAGTACAGGCCTGTGCATAGCATATTCCCTAGACACTATCTCACACTAAATACAAAAATTAACTCAAATGGTTAAAGACTTGAACATTAGACCTGAAACTATATGACTTCTAGAAGAAAACAAGCAGTAAGCTCCTTGGCACTGGTCTTGACAATGATTTTTTTTGGATTTGACACCAAAAGAAAAGGCAACAAAAGGAAAAATAAACAAGTGGGACTATATAAAACCAAAAAGCTTTTGCACAGCAAAGAAAACCATCAAGAAAATGAAAAGGCAACCTACAGAATGGGAAAAAATACTTACAAATCATATACCTGATAAAGGGTCAATTTCCAAAATATATGAAGAACTCAGCTCAATAGTGAAACAATATGATTTTTAAATTAGCAGAAAAACTGAATAGACATTTTTCTAAAGAAGACAAAGAAATGGCTGAGAAATATAGGGAAAAGTACTCAACATCACTAATCCTTAGAGAAATGAAAATTTAGACCACAGTGAGCTATCACGCCACTTATGTTAGGAAGATTGTCATGGGACTTCCCTGGTGGTCCAGTGGTTAAGACTGTGTGTTTCACTGCAGAAGGCACAAGTTCAATCCCTGGCTGGAGAATTAAGATCCCACAGCCGCATAGTGCAGCCAAAAAAAGAAAAGAATGAATGATTGTCATAAAGAAGTTAAGAGATAACAAGTGTTGTGGAGAAGGAAATGGCAACCCACTCCAGTATTCTTGCCTGGAGTATTCCATAGACGGAGGAGTCTGGCGGGTTACACTCCATGGGGTCACAAGAGTTGGATGTGATTCAGCGACTAACACAACATACTAACAAGTGTTGACAAGGATGTGGAGAACCCTTGTGCATTCTTGGTGGGAATGTAAATTGGTACAGCCACTATAGAAAACTACGGAGTTTTCTCAAAAATTTAAAATTAGAACTAGGATATGATCCAGTAATTCTACTGTTGGGTATTTAACCCAATAAAAAGAAAACTAAGATATTTGTACCCCCATGTTCATTGCAGCATTATTTACAACAGCCAAGGCTGAAAAGAATGTAAGTGTCCACTGATGGATGAATCTATAAAGAAAAAGTGGTGTGTGCGTATATATATATATATATATACTCACAATGGAATATTATTCAGCTGTGAAAGAGAAGGCTATCTTGCCATTTGCAACATGGGTGGAGCTGAAGGGCATTATGCTAAGTGAAATGTCAGACAGAGAAAGACAAACACTGCATAGTCTTACAATTAATAATGAAATTTTAAACACACAGAACAGGTTGGTGGTTCCCAGAGGTATGGATCAAATTTGGGCAAATGGATGAAGGTAGTCAAAAGGTATAAACTTTCAGTTATAAAATAAAGACATCCTGTGGGTGTAATGCAAAACATGATGACTACAGTTAAAATATTGAATTGTATATTTTAAAGTTGTTAAGAAGGTAGATCTTACAAGTTCTCATTCCAAGAAAAACAAAATTGTTTCTGTCTTAATGGATGTTAACTAGACATAGTGTGGTGATCATTTTGCAATACATACAAATTCAAATCATTACACTGTATATTTGAAACTAATATAATTTTGTTGTTGTTCAGTGCTTGTTCATATCTGACTCTTTGCAACCCCATGGACTGCAGCATGCCAGGCCTCTCTGTCCCTCACCATCTCCCGAAGTTTGCCCAAGTTCACGTCCATGGCATTGGTAATGCCATCCAGCCATCTCATCCTCTGATGCCCTCTTCTTCTGCCCTCAATCTTTTATACACTAATATAACATTATGTTAATTATATTTCAGTTAAAAAAAAAATTAAGCCTTTGAGCCAAAGTGTGTTCTTCCCATGGCCAATGTAATGGAATTCAGGACCTGCCCATTTTGGCCTACTGGAGATCTCCTGACAGGTTACCCCAAAACTCCCTATTGTGTTAGCCAACACTTGAGAAACCTATATGCAGGTCAGGAAGCAACAGTTAGAACTAGACATGGAACAACAGACTGGTTCCAAATAGGAAAAGGAGTATGTCAAGACTCTATATTGTCACCCTGCTTATTTAACTTCTATGCAGAGTACATCATGAGAAACGCTGGGCTAGAAGAAACACAAGCTGGCATCAAGATTGCCGGGAGAAATATCAATAACCTCAGACATGCAGATGACACCACCCTTATGGCAGAAAGTGAAGAGGAAGTAAAAAGCCTCTTGATGAAAGTGAAAGAGAAGAGTGAAAAAGTTGGCTTAAAGCTCAACATTCAGAAAATGAAGATGATGGCATCTGGTCCCATCACTTCATGGGAAATAGATGAGGAAATAGTGGAAAGAGTGTCAGACTTTATTTTTTTGGGCTCCAAAATCACTGCAGATGGTGACTGCAGCCATGAAATGAAAAGACACTTACTCCTTGGAAGAAAAGTTATGACTAACCTAGATAGCATATCGAAAAGCAGAGACATTACTTTGCCAACAAAGGTCCGTCTAGTCAAAGCTATGGTTTTTCCAGTGGTCATGTATGGATGTGAGAGTTGGACTGTGAAGAAGGCTGATCGCCCAAGAATTGATGCTTTTGAACTGTGGTGTTGGAGAAGACTCTTAAGAATCCCTTGGACTGCAAGGAGATCCAACCAGTCCATTCTGAAGGAGATCAGCCCTGGGACTTCTTTGGAAGGAATGATGCTAAAGCTGAAACTCCAGTATTTTGGCCACCTCATGAGAAGAGTTGACTCATTGGAAAAGACTCTGATGCTAGGAGGGATTGGGGGCAGGAGAAGGGGACGACAGAGGATGAGATGGCTGGATGGCATCACTGACTCGATGGACGTGAGTCTGAGTGAACTCCAGGAGCTGGTGACGGACAGGGAGGCCTGGCGTGCTGCGATTTATGGGGTCGCAAAGAGTCGGACACGACTGAGCGACTGAACTGAACTGATTGCCAGTATAACTTTGCATTTAGTCCACTATCCCCTCCAGAACAAAACGTTCCTTCTCGGCCTCAAATATCTGACGGCCAGAGAAATCTTAAAAGCTCTCTTAAACATACTCAGAAAGCTAATTCCTCACACTTGGAAGCAACAAATAAACAAAAGCTATTACCGTTCTCACATAAAGAAAGAGTAGCGAGGAGGACCAAACTTAAAACGCGCAGTAGCCCGTCTGACGTCTGACGTAGGCCTTCCTGCCGCAGAGCATTTCGGGAAGAGCCGCGAAACGCGAAGCTGGCGCTCCTCTGAAGAAGAAACAAAGTCCAAGGACGACTAGAGGTGCCTGCCCAGTACCTGTCGCAGCTTGGGGTTACCCAGTTTTTGTGGAAACAGCATTGCCCACGCGGAGCGGGAAGTGCCCCCAGGCTTCCGGGTTCCCAGTGAGACGCACGGTGACGCAATTCCTGAGCGCGCCAATCCCGGGCTGGCTGAGAGGGCGGGCTCTTCAAATTTGAATTCCCTAATAGTTCTCGTGTTAGGGAATCTCACGGAGAAGGTGAGCATCGCCTGCGGTTCGGCCGCTGAGGGGTGGGGCCGACTTGGGCCAGAGGCGCGATCTTAGGGCGCCCGGGTTCCCCACTGCCCCGAAGCCGAGCCCAGACTGCTCCCCGGCCAGGCTCTTCACCCAAGGTACGGCCTCCCCGACCCTCTACCCTAGCTTCTGCCTCCGGTCCCTCTGGCGCCGCGAGTCCCCGCGCTTCAGCTTTCTGGGCTCTCGCGGACTTTAGTACGTTTTTGTCTTTGGTTGCGGTATCACGACCACTCGTTCATTCGGTGTGTATTTGTTGCGTGTCTGCTGTATTTATCAAGAGAGCAGACCTCTTTCCCTCTGATTTCGTTTCAGTGGTGAGCTCTCTAGGCTTTTGTTCTAAAATCACTTCCAGAAAAAAAAAAATTAGATTACCAAGTAGGAATATTGTATGCGTCACTGTCCGATTCTTCACCTTGGAACCCAGGATCCATAGAGCTAAAGAAACAATTTATCCATCTAGCTTGTGTTTTCTTCTGATTAAATTACATGTTGCAAACATTTTCAGATGTAAATAAAATTATTTAGGAAACGGGAGGCCCCTTCATCTCTCTCTACAAAGATAAGTGCTATTTACAATTTTTACAATATCTTAATTACAGATTTTTTCCCCCTTTGTGTATACTCCTGTTTTTTTTTTAACAGAAATTCAATCGTACGTCCTGTTCTGCTACTTTTTAAATTTAGTATATTCCAGCTACTTTCTATGTCAGTGTATGTGTGTGTCTGTATGTATATCTTTTTATTGAATACATAGAATTCAGTTATATGGATGACAAAAGCAGAATTTTGTCCCATATTGATAGACGTCTAGGTTGTTTCTAGTTAGCCCTGTGCTTTAGTGAACAGTAGAATTTTGGTAGCCATCTAGATTGTTTCTAATTAGTTTAGTACTTCCGTGAACATCCTTGTATAGGGCCTGTTTAAGAACTTGGGCTTTGAAATCAGATAGACTGGGGTCCTGCTCTTGTCAGTGGGACCTTGGACTGGTTATTTAACCACTTTAGGCCTTAGTTTTCTCATCTTCAAAATGGGGACAATAACAGTACTTAACTGATATGAATTGCTGTAAGATTAAGTAGTGTCTAGTGTCTGACATAGATGCAGTAGGTGTTGAATATTATTACCACATATGTATTTGCATTCTTATGTAGATGTAAGAAAAATTTTAAGTGGAATTTATTGATCAATGGCATGCACACCTATATTTTGAAATTAACCTTTACCAATCTGATAAACATAAGAAGTCTCACTGTTTAATTTGCATCTCTTCATTTATTAGTAAAATAGAGTGTCATTTTGACTCATTTATGGGCCATTTGTATTCTATTAAATGCCTTTCATGTCCTTTGGCCATTTTTTATGTTTATCATTTCTTTTAAATAGGTTCATTTGGTTTCTTTGAATGTTTGGCCAAAAAGTTCCTTTGGTTTTTAAGTATAAATGAAAGACCTTTTTCATTTTCACCAAGAATTTTATTGAACAGCATATTCACCGTTTTATTCCACTACCTTCTGCCGTTTTTCAGGCAACTTCATAATTCCATCTTCCCAAAACTTTTTATCTTTTTGAGCAAAGAACTCTTCCACTTGCCATTTATAGTCCTCCAGGAGACTGAAATTTTTTTCATTAAGCGAATTTTGTAAAGACTGAAATAAACGGGAATCTGAAGATGCAATGTCTGGTGAATCTGGCAGATAAATCAGAACTTCCCAGACAAGCTGTTAACAGCTTTTGCCTGGCCATCAAAGAAACATGGAGGCTTGTGTTACCCTGATGGAAGATTATGTGTTTTCTGTTGACTAATGCCTGACGCTTTTCATTGAGTGCTGCTTTCAGTTGGTCTAATTGGGAGCAGTTCTTCGAGCTCATAATAGGGGTCTCCTTTCCAGTCCCACCACATACACATCACCTTTGGAAGAAGACTAGCCTTTGGTATGGTTGGTAGTGGTTCATTTCACTTGCCCCATGACCTCTTCCATTCCACATTATTGTACAGTATTCACTTTCCATCACGCGTCACAATTTATTTTAAAAATGGAATGTTTTTATTACAGTTCAGCAGAGAATCACATGCAAAAATACAGTCAAGAATGTTTTTTTGCTTAACTTATGTGGAACCCAAACATCAAACGGATTAACATAACCAAGCTGGTGGAAAAGATTTTCAGTGCTTGATTTGGATATTTTGAGTATGTTGCCTATCTCCCACATGGCATAGTGTTGATTGTTCTCAATTAATGTCTCAATTTGATCGCTATCAACTTCAAATGGTTATTGCACCAGGGGGCATTGTCCAGCAAGAAATCTCCAGTGCAAAATTTTGCAAACCACTTTTGACAGGGTTGATGTTTGATCAGTCACAGTAGCTTCTCCATACACTGCACAAATCTTTTTTTTTTTTTTGCATTTTAGTTGTGTTTCCACCTTTCTTGAAATAATAAAGCATAATATGCCAAAAATGTGACCTTTTTCTTCCAGTTTTAATATTAAAATGGCTACACAATAGTTCACTAATCTTTTTTTTTTTTTTAATGCATTGTGAATGACAGCTGTCACAATACAATCTGACAGAACTGTTTTGAATGAAGTTAAAGACAAATAAGCTCTACTAGAACCACCTTATGGGAAAAACCAAACAAATTCTTTGGCCAACTCAATATATTGTGTGCTGCACTTTTTCCCAAGTATATCATTTGTCAGTTAACTTATTGTTCCTGTAATTTTTTCCCAACGCTGTCTCCCAGTTTTGGTTAGTGTGCCTTGGGAGTTTTGACCCATTCCATTATAATTAATATTACTACCACAATAGTAAATTCCTAGAACTTTTTATGTCTCCGTAGGAAGAAGAGTAAAAGTTAAATTCAGTATTATATCCATGATAACTGTTGTTTAGCTTTCTAGATACTCTAGATACTCATAGCTGCTTTTTCATACTCATAGCTAGTTTTCCCATGCCTGAGTCTTTATTTTGAATAAATAGCAATTTTTCCTAGTATATCAGCATGTCAGTTTTCAGAATAAATTTTAAGTATTAGGTTTTTCAAATAGTTTTAAGCATTTAATGAAGGCACAAGCATAGCACTTTAGAATTCACCTTGTCTTCTCCAGTCCTAGAAGGAACCTAAATAGGAAGGAAATCTAAAAAAGAATGGATATATGTATACGTATAACTGATTCACTTTGCAGAAACTAATACAACTTTGTAAGGCAAGTATACGCCAATAAAAACAATTAAATAAATTGCATGATTTTCTTAGTAGCATGATGAAATCTCACACTGTCCTTCTAGGAATGTTAATCACCCCTTTGTCCAGCATATCCCGTGCACTAGTCACTTAGCAGTCCTCTCAGTTATCAGATGGACTGTTGAAGTATCATAGTGCTTTTGGTCAGGTAACCCTAATCTTACTTAATAATTGTCCCAAATCACAAGAGTAGTGCTGCTGGCAATTTGGGTATCCCAAAGAAAAGTTGTAAAGTGCTTCCTTTAAGTGAAAAGGTGAAAGCTCTTGACTTAATGAGGAAAAAAATTGTATGCTGAGATTGCTAAGGTCTGGATAAAAATGAGTCTCCTATTTGTGAGGAAGGAAAAAGAAGTGCATGCAGGTTTTGCTGTTGACCCCCAAAACTGCAGAAGTTATAGCCTCAGTGTATGATAAATGTGAAGTGGAAAAGCCATTGAATTTGTGTTTTGAGTGAGGTGACATTCATATAACTTTTAGTACAGTATATTGTTATAATTGTTTTGTTATTGTTAATTTCTTACTGTGCCTGATTTACAAATTAAACTTTACCATAGGTATGTATGTAAAGGGAAAAACAGTATATATAGGCGCTGGCACTATCCGTAATTTCAGGCATTGACTGGTGGTCTTGGAGTGTATCCCCCTGGGAGAAGCGGGGGGGGGTTGGGGAGGAGAAACTATTGTACTATAGATTGGTCTGTTCTTATTTCTGCTAATTTATTAGCAGTTTATACTTATTGTTGAGCATTTCATTAGGTTCTAAAGAAATGAGATTGTGTAAACCTGCACATGCTTTGCCATCTTTCCATGCAGTTGTCCCAGTTTATTCATTTTTGTTTTTGAGAACTTAAACTGAATGGCCAGTGAGTATTGTAACTCCAAGCACAGGATTCCTGTCATTACTATCTTGCCAAATGCATGAATATATGCGCTAATACATATTTGCTGAATTCAGTGGGGTTTGTGTCATTCCTAAGATACTGGGTATCTTTGTCAGCTCTTGTTATTGAGGAATATTTCATTTTTTTCTCTTATAAAATATCAAATAAAATGGTAGTTTGTATATGCATTTCTACCTTGTATATTTATTTCTCACTGAAGTTACTGTAGATAAAGATACTTAATGTCTTTAGTCTGAATGAATTTATATTTTCTGAAATACATTTTTTATGTTTATATGATCAAAGACTGATTGGAATAGTTATAAATTCAGTGATAAGAGATGCTGTAAATCTAGATTTATAAGTTCTAAGCTCCTTTAGGTTAAAATATTGTATTAATTTACCGAGTACAGCAGAATGCAACTGTATGGTTCATCACCTAGAAATTTCTAGGTGTGGGAAATAAAATTTATATGTAAGAAACAAGCTAAAACAAGTCTAAGACCATGTGTGCCCAAGTACATGATTTCCTCTAAAAATTCTAAGCAGCAGTAAATGTTCAGAAAATTATAATGAATATAATTTACTTTTGATTTGAAGTCTTTTTTTTTTTAAACTAAAATCTCACATTAAAAAGTTCTGCAGCATAACAGAAATCGGGATTGGAGATAATTAACTTAAAAATTGAATGGATTTTTAACCTTCATTAGGAATGTCATGTAGCTGCTGCCTTAAAATTTAAGTTCTTAAAAGGAAAAACCATATTTGTGAAACTTAATCTTTTCATAACTTAATTTATTGCCATATGCAGCTGTCATTTAATGTTTTTTGATGCAAATATTGGATTGGAACCTCCAGTACTTGAGGTTCAAGTAAATTTTAAAAACAGATATTCAAAATTCTGCTCTTAGAGTGATGAGGTAGAAGACTTGGTGGGAGCTGCTTTTTTGCAGAGAATAAATTTAAAAACCCACTGTTTATCACTGAAAAATAATAAATGAAACTTTAACAAAAATATAAAATCTTAGTCTGCTTTGTGAGGTATAGATTATCCAGTGTTGTTATGAACCAATTAAACCTTTTACTTTGTATAATGTTATTATGGAAAGCAAATAAACTTAACCTTTTCTGTACGGAAGCATGATAAAAATTGATTTCACATTGAACTGCAGGTTCCTCTGGCCCCCTGCTGAAGGTCTGTCCTGAAAATTGTGTTTAAGTGAATTTTCTGTTAAAGGGAATTTGTTGCTTCTGTTCATCAAGATGATTGCAACACCTTTGAAACATCCAGGAATTCACCTGCCTTCAGAGACATCTTCTCAAAGGAGAAACGTGCCCATGCATGCGATCTTTTATGACAGCATTCCTTCAGGCACACTTACTCCTGTAAAAGAGTTGATGAAATATCAGATATCCTCTTTAAAACCGAATAGTCATAAGAAGAGTCAGTTTGTAGAAATGGCAGTTTTTAATAATAAAAATGTATTTCAGTCGACTTTGCTAGCGGAGGCTGCTACCTCTAACAGTTCTCTTGATATCAGTGCTATAAAGCCCAACAAGGATGAATTTGAAAATAAAGCAAGCTTTGAAACACCAGAAAAAATATTTCAAAGAATGAAAGAAAAAGTACTACGCAACAAGCAAGAACAAGCATCAAGAAACAGTTTTTTGGAACCAACACAAAATGAAAGTTTCACTCCTAATGGAGCAGAGGAAAGAATATTACAGCATACCTACCTCTGTGAAGAAAAGGAAAACAACAAATCATTCCAGCCAGAAAACAATTCACTAAGAGGTTAGTTTTATTATGTGTTGGTTGAAAAGCTATAATGTGTTTAGTGTTTATTGTGTCTGACACTTTTAGGTACTCAGGGAACAGCAGTGAGCAAAACGAACAAAAATCTCTGCCCTCATGAAGCTAGCTTACATTCGGGTGGTGGCAGACAGATCATTAACTAAGTATTTTTTAGAATATAATAGAAATGATTTGGAAAGAGAAAGCAGAGTAAGCATGATGGGGAGAGTTGGAGCAGGTTTTAATTTTTCATGGGGTGGTCAGTGTTTCAATGAGAAGGTGGTATTTGAGCCAAAAAAACTGAAGGAAGTGATAGATCCAGATAGATATCTTGCATCTGGTACAAGTGCCCTGAAATAGAAGCATGCAGACTAGCTAGGAGATTACCAAGGAGTGAGTGGGCAGCTGGGGAGCAGGGGATAAATAAGGAGAGGGT
The DNA here is from genome assembly GCF_001704415.2 of Capra hircus. Lineage (NCBI taxonomy): Eukaryota > Metazoa > Chordata > Mammalia > Artiodactyla > Bovidae > Capra > Capra hircus. Next base: position 54,460,088 of record NC_030828.1, on the reverse strand, counting down.
CAGATAAAGTGTCTTTTAGGAGGGTCCTATAAGGGCCTCATAGGTAAAATAAGGGTTTGGGTTTTTATTGTGAGCAAATTAAGGAGCCACTAGAGGGTTTTGAGCAGAGGAATGTCGCAGTCTGACTTAAATTTTAAAAGTATCGCTCTAGCTGTTAATTTGAAATAGTTATTTTAGTATTCCAAGTGAGAGATGGCATTGGCTTGGTCAGGTGGTAGCAGTGGAGATGATAAAGAGTTGCTGGATTCCAGATAGATTTTGGTTTTGGCAAGGGTGGGGGTTGGGGAGGGGGGTTGTTAATTTGTTTTAATATTTTATTTATTTATTCGGCTGCACAGGGTCTTAATTGTGGCACATGTGATCTTTTAGTTTTGGCATGTGGGATCTAGTTCCCTGAGCAGGGATCAAACCCAGGCCCCCTGCGTTGGGAGTTCGTGGAATCTTAGCCACTGGACCACCAAGGAAGTCCCTCCAGATATATGTTGAGATGGGAGTGTGGAATATAAGAGAGGTATAAAGGATGACCTGGGTGATTGGTTTGGTTTGGTTTTTTTTTTTTTGCTCAAGCAACTGGAAGAATGGAGCAGTTTAACTGAGGTGGAGCAGACAGAGGTGGAATAGTTTTGAGGACTCAGTAATTATGTTTCTTGTCATATCAATTTTGATATGTCTGTTAAATACTGAAGTGTAGATGTGAATTAGGCTGTTGAAAAAAATTAGTTGGAATTTAGGGAAGTGGCCTACCTGAGAAATACATTTGGAGTCATTAGCACCTAAATGGTATTTAAAGCTATAAGATTAGATGGGATCATCAAGAAGTAAGTATATTATACTTGAAAAAACTGTGTATGTTGAAATGTTTTCAGAGAAAACGTTTAAGGATAAGTTCTGGGGCACCCTGAAATTTAGAAGTTAGAATAAAGAGCAGAAAGTAGTGAAAGCCACTGAGAGGATGAGGAAGAAAAACCAAAACGGTAACTTCAGAAGCCAGTAATTGATAAAAGATACTTTACATGTATTATCTCATTTGCTCCTTTCAGTAAACACTATGGATTTATGCTCATTTAATTGTCTAGGAAATGGAGCTTTTAAATAAATTGACGTCTGCTATGTGTCAATGGCATTCCACTCCAGTACTCTTGCCTGGAAAATCCCATGGACGGAGGAGCCTGGTGGGCTGCAGTCCATGGGATCGCGAAGAGTCGGACATGACTGAGCGACTTCACTTTCACGTTTCACTTTCATGCATTGGAGAAGGAAATGGCAACCCACTCCAGCGTTCTTGCCTGGAGAATCCCAGGGACAGGGGAGCCGGATGGGCTGCCGTCTATGGGGTCGCACAGAGTTAGACGACTGAAGTGACTTAGCAGCAGCAGCAGCCGTAGCAGCAGCACCATGGGTCTCACAGGTAGTAAGTAAGTGATAAGCTGAGAATTAAATACACATATCTATTAGAAAGCTCATGCTCTTAACTGCTACATAATAGATTGTGGGTATATTGTTGTATTTCAAAGACAGTGATGTATTTTGACACAAAAGCGGTTTTCTAAGGGAGTTTAGGATGGAGGTAGGTGAATATACAAATAATCTCATACAGTCTAAGAGAAAAGGGGGAAGCAAGAGAAATAAGGTACATTATGGCATGTTTTATATGTAAACTGGGATTAGAGAAAGGAAGAAACAACTGACTGCTATGAGAATCTGTTGCCTTCCTAGAAAATACACATATATACGAACACAGATTTTGTATGTAATTTCAGAGATCTTTTGGAGAGTCCCTACATGGATCCCTGAACTGAAATAAATGGCCTGTGTTCTGTACCATGTTGTATATGATGGAATTATCTACTCATCTATACTACATTGCTCTGCCATTTCTAGTAGAATGATTTAAAGAAATAGAAACTTACCTTATATGACATATCATTATAATAAAATCTTTATATTGAGGTTTGTAAGGCCAAAGCAACATACATATTAAAGTATAATCACTACCAGTTTTTTCAAGTATAATATTTGAAATTAAACATATAAAATAACTCAGTTTTTCCTTCTCTGGTACAAATTTTAAGTCTATTACCTTCCCCTTTTTATGTGAAAGAAACTCATTTCTATATTCAAGATACAGAACTTTAACCATCTAGGATGTAAAGCAGAATAAAATATAAACAATGCAATTAGTTCCTGTTTGTCTAGTGATTAAGCCTACCAAATTTGTGTCTTTGAAGACCTGCTAAAGGGATGTCAAAGCAGTATAAATTATGACTTAGTCTGCTACTGAATCTCAACATTTTGATTTTTAAATCTGTTACAACTGTTCGTCCACATTTTAGAAATTTCCAGAACCAGAAGCAAAATCAGAATTTTCAAGACAGGATGGCACTTGATATATGACCTTGACATATACATATCTGATTTGTGGCAGCACTAGAATTTTATTCTAGATCTCTAGGCGTCTAAGTTCAGTAGTATACTTGTGTCTAGAGCTGGCAGGTAATGCGGAGAAATTTTTAAAAAATTCTTTCTCAGCATAATACAGGTATAGAGAATGCATTGAAGATATGAGATAATAATAAAGGGCAAAAACTCAGTGTAACTGTCATATATTTAAGTATACTCTGTGGGTCTGATCATTACCGAATTTAAATCTTTATTCCAAGAGTTTTAAAGGCATTTTTTTCTCTTATTGACTAATACAACTTCTTTCTTTAAAAAAAGAAAACTCAACCTCAGTCCAAGAAGTTCCTCTGGAATCATCAAATAATATTTTTGTGCCAGTCAAGCAAAAGATTACATATCAGCAGGAAAAGAAGGTGCCTCTGCACAATTTAACTTATGGTAAAGTGCTTTTTGTTTTGTTTTTAGTTTGTTATTTGAATGTATGGTTAAATGTTCTAGATAATTATTTTCCCTGTATAGGCAATTCAAAGTTTTAAATTTTTCTCTTGTTCTCTTTTCATTTCATATTAACCATCTGTAAATTTTGTTTGGTTTTGTATTTTTTGCAGAGCTTCCAGTTCTGAATCAAGAACGTAAAAATGTTGCAGCTGCAAACAGGGTACTAACTAGAGCTCAGCTGGCTAGACAAATTCTTCACTCAAAGGAGAATATAGTTGCAACCAATAAATCCAAAAAGGAAACATTTATTTTAGAAGACATTGATTCTACCGGTGAAAAGTCCCCAAATACCACTGTTGAGACTCTTTGTGGTAATAATGTTGAGAATGGTGGTCAATTACTGGTTTCTAGTGATAGTAAGATTACAACAGAAGGCACTTCAAAACAGGAAATTAAGGAAGGGAATGAGAGAACAGTGCACAGAGAGACTGCTTTTCCAGGTTCCTTGAATGATACTTGTAAAATCGTGCTTGCAACTCCACAGTGTCATATAACAATACCTCAGAGATCAAAAATAAATGCCTGGAACCTTTCTCCAAGTATAAGCCAAACTATTACAAATGGAGTTAAAATTAAGGTAGGAAAACTTTTAAGGCAGATAAATACTTGTTTTCACCCTCATTCTTAAAGTGCATAAGCTCTTTTGCTCTCATTAACAGATTCATTTTGGGTTTTTGTTAATATTTAGTGTAGAGGCAGTGTGGCCTAGTGAAATGAGCAGTGGATTAAAAGTTAAGAAGACCCAGGCGTGAAGTCTTATTTTGCTCTATCACTAGTTGCATAGTCTTCAACTCCCTTTGGGGATGAATACTGAGGTATTCTTGTTCTTAAATTTTTTTTCCTGATTCTTGGTGTTCTATTAACAGAGCAATTAAAAGGGAAAGGAATTAGAGCATCTAAAGATTTGAGAAGTTTTACTGTTGTAACACTGGAGTAGGAAATGGCAACCCACTCCAGTATTCTTGCCTGGAGAATCCCATGGATAGAGGAGCTGTTCAGATGTTTGCTTTGGAATAGAATACTAAATATAGATTACTAGCAATCACCTTTATAGTTTATAGGAAATAGAATGCAACTCCAAATCAACTTTTCAAAAAATAAATGTTCTAATTATATAGGGCGAAGAGTGATGGTGAAATGCATACTACTTAACTTGTTTTCTCTAAGTTATTGTGTCTTTTGTGGCTTTGGTATTTTAATGGATACCTCAAGATTTTAAGTGGCTTTTTCCCTTAGTGGTTAAGATATTTGACATAAGAGTATTTAAAGTATAATTGATTCTGGATTGTATTAATAGAACAAACTGCAGTACAACTTCAGTTCAGTCTCTCTCCATCTTTTGTTTAATTATGCATAAGAGTTTTTACCTTATTGCTATATAGAATAGGATGTGATTCTTATGTAGATGAACACTAAGGACTCATTTGGATTACTTATATAAGTTCTTTCTTTTAATTTAATGTAAACTGATTTTGTAATGCATATGGTGCAAGTAATATAAGAAGTAATATGTATTTCACTTTATGCTTTATCAGGTAGTCCAGCTACAGGAATGGATGATTAAAGTCATCAATAATAACACTGCTATATGTGTAGAAGGAAAACTGACGTAAGTATAACTTTTCAGTATTCTTTTAGTAAAATTTATAATAAGAGATTTGTGTGTAAGAACTTACAAGGAGATGCATGATAAATCGCATCTTGCTGTAAAACAAAGACTTTCTAACGAGGTTAGAAACTGATAGAAAAGTAATATGAGTATGGCCATTTTGATTGTAACTAGCTTCCTTGCTTTTCCAAGAAATTTGTTAACTCGTATTATTTTTAAAATAGGGACAGCTCAGATTTGTATGAATGTGCTTTATTTTTTTCAGAGGTTCTAGTAAGTGGGCTGGGATTATCTGCTTGATGATAATGACTGCTTGTAGTTAACGTTTACTACATGCATTTCAGTCCAGAGTCTCACATCTAACTTGGGAAAACCAAAACCAGATATGTATTTACTGATTCAGAAAAGAAATCAAAATTATTTAACAGTGTGCCACACAGCTACATGTTAAGTAATCACTGGCACTTTATGGGTTTCCCTAAAATGAAAGCATCCTTTGGTAAGTGGGCTTTGCGTAGTTCTGCTACTCCACTAGTTCCATTTCCTGTTCTTCAAAACCAGTTTTCTCAGTGGTTAAAAAAAATGTAGTAAAAGGTTGTAATAAAAAGTATACTGTATCACTGTTAGAGATACTTACCTGAAAGTTTATGAGTACATAAAATCTGTCTTGCTCACCTTATTTCTTGCTTGCCTGGTGCCCATTCATTTCCTTAATATCCAGAGGCAGCACTGATTGCCTCTGTTGCAGTCCCATTACTACTGCTTACTGCCTGTATGACTTAGGCAAGTACTTAGCCTCTTTCAGTCTCATTTTCTTCATTTGTGTAATGATGATAATAGCATGACCTACTTTTTGAATTATTTTGAGGATTAAATGAGTTAATATTTATAAGACTTTGAGAACAGTGCTTGAGTACTGTTTAAATATTTGTTAAATAAAATAGTGAAAGTCACTCAGTCGTGTCCGACTCTTGTGACCCCATGGACTATACAGTCCATGGAATTCTCTAGGCCAGAATACTGGTGTGGGTAGCCTTTCCCTTCTCCAGGGGATCTTCCCAACCCAGAGATTGAACCCAGGTATCCCGCATTGCAGGCACATTCTTTACCAGCTGAGCCACAAGGGAAGCCTGAAAAAGAACAGAGGATGAGAATATTGTGTTAAAGTATAACATATGAATTTAATTCCATTTGACGAAACTAAATGACCTTAACTTTCTCATTTATTATGCTTATATTTAGAATGTTTATTACTAACCTAATGAGTCAGAATGTTCATTTATCTAATATGTTTTAAAATTTTCTCTATGTTTATTCTTGGCTTCATGTAAAGAAATATAAAGAGTAGATTTATGGGTCAGTAGTTTGATGCAGCAGTTTGTTTTCTCACAGTTGGAACCTCTTTGGTACTTTCTAAAGAGGAAGGTAAAGACATTTGGCTGTATGGTGAGGGGGAACACAAGAGTAGAATAATTCAAACAGTATAACTGCATGAAAACTAACCCAGCATAGGCCCTGAGGAGAGTGACAGGGAAATCATCCTTTGGCGGTTTGGCATCAGTTGAGATAGAGTTGTGAGCTTTATTACCACAAGATATTTGGAGAACGCCTTGCTTTCTTGCTAATGAAACATTTTATACTAGCCACATGGTTTGGCCACAGTATAGTTTCTTGGTACTCAGGTTCACATTAGCCAAGAGGTTGAGTTCTGTTGCAGTGTTTGGCCCTCAAATGTTTTGTAATTAGATTAATAGCATTGTAGCTGGAGTGCAAATTTATTCCTGTTACAAATTTATATACTCAAATGTGTACATTGCAACTCTTGGTAAAATGTGAATATTTTGGCTTTAACTAAGCTTTTTTTCCTCCTAGAGACATCACCAACGTATATTGGCACAGTAATGTAATTATAGAACGGATTAAGCACAACAAACTTAGAACTTTATCAGGCAACATTTATGTACTAAAAGGAATGATAGACCAAATTTCCATGAAAGAAGCAGGTAATGACTGTGATTACTAATTGGAAGAATTACTTTACTAAGTGAAATAATTAACCATATTTCAAACCATATTTTTGCTTTTAATTAGGTGCTTTAAAATTACATGTCAACACTAAAAATTAAAAAATACTGCCAAAATTATGTACAACTATTATATATGTTGGTCCTTTATTATGATTTACTGTTATTGACAGTTTAAGTCCAATTATTTAAAAAATATTCAGATGAAATGTTCCTTATTTGTGAGGAACTGGCTATAAGAATATAATTTAGCTCCCTAATTCCTCTTTTGTTGAACCTCCCCGGCATAACCCTAGTCCGGATACAATCTTATTTTCTGTCTACGCCTAGTACACAGCTAATGTGACTAAAGAAAAACACACCTGAGTAGTCTGCTTTAAATCTATGACTACCAGCAACAAATTGTGGTCTCAGTGCCACTTGGTATCCTACCATTCATTCCCTAATGGTCCCTAATCCATTCATTCTCCCATCATCCTCAATGACTACTTCCTATTTCTACATCTCTCCTACCTCCCTCTCAGCTTGGCCGGTGGGGGAACAAGGAGAAGACTTAAAGCAACAGGAACAATCAAGAGAACTTTTCTGCCACATCTCTCATCTGCTTGTATCTGTACCTGCTTTTATTGGGCAAGCCTCGCACATTCCTGTCTGTGTCAACCTGTTTATACTTTAGTTCCTGTCGTCTTTTACTCAAAAATATCACTCTAGTAATTCTCTCTTCTACCACAAAGAAAATCAAAACAAAAAAACCACTCTCTTTTGTGTAAAAAAAATCAAAGTTATTAGAATGTATTTAAGAGATCATCAACATAAAATAATCATATGTATGTGTTACATATTAATCACAAACCAAAAATATATACTAGATACACACACACAAAAGAGAAAGGAATTCAAATGCAACACAAAAGATAGTCATCAAAAGAAGGAACAAAAAACTACAAACACAACCAGAAAATAATTAATAAAACAGTTATAACTACTTTAAATATAACTGTAAGTATACATGGACCAAATGCTCCCAATCAAAAGACAGAGTGGCAGAATGGATACAAAAACAAAGAGACTCCTTTCAAATCTAAAAATACACTCAAGACAGAAAGTGAAGGGATGGAAAAAGGTATTCCATGTAAATGGAAATGAAGCCAAGTTAGCAATGCTTATATCAGACAAGACAGACTTTTAAATAAAGATTGTAATAGAACACAAAGAATATTACATAATGATAAAGGGATCAATTAAAAAAAAAAAAGATGTAACAGTTGTAAATATATAGGCGCCCAACCTAGGAACACCTAAATACGTAAATAACAAAGCTAAAGGTATCCCACTCCCTGAATTCAAACTATGCTACTAAGCTACAGTAATCAAAATACTGTGATACTGGCACCAAAGCAGCCACATAGGTCAACTGAACAGAATAGAGACCCCAGAAATAAACCTACGTGTATTTGGTCAATTAATTTACAACAGAGGAGGTAAGAATATAATGGGGACATGATGACGGCCTCTTCAATAAGTGATGCTGGGAAAACTGGATGGCTGCATGCAAAAGAATCAAACGAGTACTTCTTCACACTGTGTCCAAAAGTAAACTCAAAACGGGTTAGGCTTAAATGTAAGATCTGAAACCATAAAACTTCTAGAAGAAAACATAGTGAACCCTTTGACATATGCCTCAGCTATATTTTTCTAGATCTGTCTCCTCAGGCAAAGGCAACAACAAAAAAAATAAACAAATGGGACAACATCAAACTAAACTTTTGTACAGGAAAAGAAACTGTCAACAAAATGATAAAGCAACCTACTGAGTAGGAGGATGTATTTGCAAGCTATATTGCTGATAAGGGATTAATATCCAAAATACACAAAGAACTCATACAATTCAACATCCAAAAAAAAAAATAGTTCTATTAAAAAATGAGAAGGGGACTCCCCTGGTGGTCCAGTGGCTAAGACTCCATGCTTCCAACACAGGGGGCCTGGGTTCAATCCGTGGTCAAGGAACTAGATCCCACATGCTGCAACTAAGTTCATATGCTGCAATGAAAGATCCTGCATGCCATAACTAAGACCTGGTGCAGTGAAATAATTTTTTAAAAAATTGGGCAGAAGAGCTGTATAGGTATTTTCCAAAAGAAGATATACGGATGGCAAACAAAGATGCTCAACATCACTAATCATCAGGGAAATGCAAATCAGAAGCACAATGAGATACCACCTCATGCCTGTCAGAATAGCTATTATCCAAAAGACAAGAAATAACATGCATTGGTGAGGTTATAGAGAAAAGGGAACCCTTATGCCGTGTTGGTGAGAAAGTAAATTGGTATGACCACTATGGAAAACAGTGTGGAGGCTCCTCAAGAAATTAGAACGATCACAGGATCCAGCTGGCCACTTTGGGGTATTTTTCTGAGGAAAATAAAAACACTAATTGGAAAGATAAATGCACGCCTGTGTCCATCACAGCATTATTTATAACAGCCAAGATACCAAAGCAGCTTAAGTGTCCACGATGGATGAGTGCAGAAAAAGATGAGGTGTGTGCATATACAAAAGAATATTATTCAGCCTTAAATAAAGAATGAAATCTTACATTGTGACAACATGGAGGGACCCACAGGTATTAAACTAAGTGAAATCAGAGAAAGATAAACACGGTATGATTCCACTTGTATGTGGAATCTAAAAACCAAAGCAAATGAACAAGTCAAAACACAAAGAGATTCACAGATAAAGAGAACAGATGCTTGCCAGGAGGGAGAGGGATCAGGGAATGAGAACTAGATGAGGGAGATTAAAACATACAGAATGCCAGTTCTAAATGAGTCACAGGGATGAAGGGTACAGCATGGGGAAAGGGTATATCATCATTATTCTAATAGGTTCTGCAGTGAATAATATTCACATTGTTATAATGACACAATTTTTGATACAGTTAGAAGTATTGCAATGTGGGGAGAGGATTTGGAAGGAGAGGTGCAGATGTTAAATCTTCATCTCTCATTTATAAATTTTAAAATGGCATTTTTTCTTTTTATTGTATCTATATGAGGTGGTACATATTAACTCTTGTAATCATTTGGCAAGATATATGTTAATAAGCCATCATGCTGTACACCTTAAACTTAGGCACTGCTGCGTGTCAGTTATTCCTTAAAGAAATAGGCTGAGAGCAAACCCTCTTAGCCATGCTTCTTTCAGCCACTATTGCTCTCACTGACAGCAAAACAACTCAGACAATTCGTTATACTTAGATCTATTTCCTCTTGAATTCTTTTCCATCTTTTTTCTTGAATTCTCTTTAGTCTCTCCTTCATCCCCAGTTCTTCACTGAAACAGCCCTTATCAAAGTCACCAGTGGCCGCCACATTGCTAAATCCAGTGTACACGCAACACGGTAATCACACCTACCTTCTTGAAATAGTTCGTTTACTTGGCTTCTCGAATACCGTATTTTCATGCTGCCTCCCTGTTCCTTCATAGTTTCTTTAAGCTTACTTTTCTCCTTCTTTTCCTCTAAATAATGGAATCGACTAGGGCTCTTTCTATACTCAATGCTGTGCTGATTTCTTTTAGGGTTAAATTTCATTCATATTTTGACAAGTGTCAAATGAAGGATACTCCCCTAGCCACTCAACTTCTGTCTGCTCAGTTGACATCTCCACTAGGATGTCTACAGGTGTCTCAGAGTTAATATGTCAAAAACCTGATCTTCTCCATGTACTTCCACAGACTGTTCTCAAAATAGCAACTAATTCAGTCCTGTTAAAAAGTAAGTCATATTCTTTGGCTCCTCCACTCAGAATTTTTCTATAACTTCCCTATCTTACCCACAGTAAAAGATCCGGTCCATAAAATGACCCCAAGGCTTTAAAATCTCTCCCAGCTGCCTCTGTTACCCATCTGAGTACTAAGTGGCCTCCTAGTTCTTGCCTCTCCTCGTTTCACTTCGGCTACACCAGGTTCTCTGTGGTTCTACAAACAAGCCAGGCATACTCTTGCTTCGTAGCCTTTCACTTTGTTCCCTCTGCTTCCATTGCTTTAACCTCATATTGCCACATTGCTCACTTCATGTACTTCAGGGCTTTACTCAGATGATGCTATTTCAGTGAGAACTTGTCTGTCCTTTTTTGAAATGCTGCCTGCCCCCTTTCTCTTCCCCTAAAATGAACACACTGATACCGCTATTCCTCTTAACTGCGTAACTTTTCTCCATAGCATAAATGACCACTCTAACAAATGAGATCTATTACTTACTGGTTTGCTTTCTGTTTAGAAGGCAGTTTTCATGAAGGCAGATTTTTTGTTATTGTTAATTGCTGAATCCTCAGTACCTCTGACTGTGCCTGGCACATAGTAAGCAATTAAGTATATATTTTTAAATTATTTAATGAATGAATGACATGACTTTAAAATCTAGGCTTTCAGATAACTTCTGTTTGTTTATCATTAAATAGGTTACTCAAGAAGTCTCATAAGGAAATTTATGTTTGGATTTCCAGAAAAATGGAAAGAGTACATTGATAATTTTTTAGAAGAGTTAAGGTAAAGTAGGTTTTAACTTTTAAAACAAAGGTTATTTCTGTTTTTGGCTGTGCTGGGTCTTCCTTGCTATGCCTGGGCTTTCGTTATAGAGAGTAGGGGCTACTCTGTAGTTGCGATGCGTCAGCTTCTCACTGTGGTGGCTTCTCTTGTTACGGTGCACGGGCTTCGGTAGTTGCCTCAGGCAGCCCCAGTAGCTGTGACATGCAGGCTTAGCTGCTCCCAGGCATATGGGATCTTTCCAGACCAGGGATGGAATCCATGTCTCCTGCATTGGCAGGCGGATTCTCATCCACCGTGTCACTAGGGAAGTCTGTCTACCTTTTAACTTTTTAAAAAACAATCTTACTGATGTATAATTTACATCTGATAAACCACCCATTTTAGGTATAAAATTTGATGAGCATTTACCAATGTATATACTCATATAACCAATGGAAAGTGCTTTTAATTTCTGCTTTTGCAAATGTCCATTTTGAGCTATCTTTGATCTGAGACTTTCAGAAGGCAGTAACACTTTACTAGAACTTCTGTCATGAGGAATAAATCTAAAAGGAAAATTAAACCTTTGACATATTTAAGGAGTCATCTGTAATCACTTACCCTTTAAGAGGCATGTAGCTGTAAACAGGAGTCTGACATTCTTGGTCCTTTTTCATTCATTCGTTTCCTCAGTAGTTACAAAGTGTCATCTGCTTATCTGACTCTGTATCAGCACTGGGAAAAAATTAGTTCTTGACCTTGAAAACTCTTTAGATTGTGTAAGTTAATCTCATCACAGTGTAATGACATATAATACAGGCTGGCAGTTTTCTTCTGTAAAGGGGCGATAGTATTTTCATGAGTATGCTGCTTCTGTCACAGCTACTTGACTCTGCCTTTGTAGTGGAAAAGTGACACAGACAGTACAGAAATGAATGAGTATGGCTGTATTTCAGTAGACTTTATTTACAAGAACAGGCAGCTGGCAGAATTTGTCCTGTTATTTTCTTATATCAGCTTAAATAGGAAATACAAGAGTGAAGATGGTAAGAACTTAAAAAGTCATATTTGAATATTTGACTTAAGATGTCATACAGAAGTTCTTTGTGGGAGGAAAAAGGTAGAAGCCATGAAAGCTTAAATAATGTAAAGATTAAAGGTAATCTGCTAGGGGAAAAAAGCTTTATCTGAGGGAATTTATTTATTTATGGGTTTTGTTTTTTGAGAACCTATATTAGAGGAAAAAATACTCTACTTGTTTTTAGGACTTGTGAGAAGAAAAAAGGAAAGGCCAGAAAAAAACAGAAAGCTAAAAGATGTATTCCTGACATTCAAAAATCAATGAAAAATGATGCAAGGAAAAAAAACCCAAATGTTCTCCAAAGAGCCACCACCACTTATGACCGTGACTGTGATTCTTTGGGTATGTCTGCTCTTTACTTCTCTTGTTCATATTGTGGTATATTTTTAAATGAGCTCCACATTGTTTAATTGTTTACAGTGTATATAGTACTAAGTTCTTGACTTATACTGCCCTAAAATTTTCATTTTTTTCACTAGTTAAGAGGAGAAACTGCGATCGCCTATAGTCAGCATTCAGCCTACTTCATTAATTAATACCTTTGAATTAATCAGAGTACCAAGGAAGCTGATAAACATAGCGATCCAAGATGATTGTTGCTTCAGTTTTCTAAATGCAAGGTTTTAGGCTGCCAGCTTGCCTCAAACCTATATTACAGATACCTATATTTTTGTGCTAAATATTATTCCTGTTAGTAGACAAAACCAGTTTCCTTCCATGGAGGAAATGACATGTATTTTCTGAATGACCATTCTTATGAAGGTAACTGGCAGAACTGTTCTATGTCAGTTCTTTACCAGAACTATAATCTGCCTCACATCCACCCAACCCCAAGATGAAATAGAGTATTTACAGCCTTTTCTAGATAATATAATGAGTAAAAGTTACTAGACCATGTTGTATAAATTTAGGCCATTTCTACCTTGACCTCATAACAAAGAGCTTTACAGAACTTCAATAGTTCAGGACTGCTTCTGCCAAAAACATAACACCATACTGGATATAGCCGTACCTGCATGTCATTCTTCCTCTCCTACCACAGCCGACTCCCTTGTCCCCACTGAAACTATGCTTATCCTCTCTAGTACAGAGAAAGGAATAAATTAAATACATGGATGAATGCTTGCAAAATTCACTCCTTAACTGTAGCTCCAGTTCCTTCTCAACCCTTCTTCATTTTATCAAGTCATCCTATTTCTTATAAATTAGGCATATTGCTTATTGTCATTGCTAAAACCATCTTTAGTATTTTGGAGTCCTGGGGCTATAGCACCTGCTGTATATTTTTTTACCCCCAAACTTAAAAATCCCTAAAAGTATTTCTAACTGTATTATTCTTTTTTAGTCTTAGGTCTTATCATCGCCCTACGTCCACTCCTTTCTTTCACTTATAGTACTGTTTTTCAAGAATTTGAGTTAAATTGTGAATATTATTGGTAAAATATTTGAGACTACAAAGTAAAAGACTAAAGTTTGGTAAACCATCGTACAGGCCAGCTGTGTCCATAGGAAAATCGTTCAACAAACATTCTAAAAGCATCTTCTATGAACCTTGATCTATGTTAGTTATTGGGAACTTAGAGATGAATAAAATGAGATGCTTCTCCTTGAGAAGCTCAGCGTAGGGGAAGATAATACTGCAATCTGTTTTGGATGTATCATTTTTCCACTGTGATTCATTAGATTATTGTTTGATGAAACTATTAAGACATTCAAGGTCCTTTTGTCACATACATTATTTTAAATGGTGGTAGTTGATGCTGCTATTATTTTTATTATTATCATTATACTTTACATGGGAAAACCACTAAAATATGTGTTAAAAAAAAACAACACATCTAACATTAAACAGCTAAGGTTATGCAAAGGTGCCAGCCAATGATAATTTAAGATGATGTGATTGTGCATATATATTTTCATGATTTACCTAAACTTCTGTTTTGTGTATTTAGTGTTGTAATCTCTGTTATAGTATTGCTATTAAAGTGCTTTATCTCTGCTATTACATATAATATACTTGACAGTAATATTATAAATGATTGTATTGTCAGCCTCCTTCACCATACTGTAATGATCTCAAGAGCAAGGACCATCCATTGTGCATCTTGAAGTACAGACTTCTGTGAAATTAATACCATAACTTCCTTTTTTGTAAATGTGGACTTTCAGAGTAATTTCATTGAAATCCTGCCTATCAGAATTTAAAGAGCCTTTTCTCTACACATTAGCAAGTTTAAAATTTCATATTGAGTTAAATCCATCAGCTTAATAGCATTTTTTTTTCTTACTACTTCTAAATGAAAAGAAATGAAGTGAGGAACATTTATAAGTGTTTAAAGAAGTAAAGAGGCAACAATACTACTTACACTACCAACTTCATACAGCTTAGGTTGAAGTATCCAGAATGGTCTGAATCTTTATTAAAATTATTTAATAAAATGAATAACAATATTCAGAATAAAAGGGCTTTGTTCAGAATTAGAAAGTTGAAAATTTTCACATTTCCAGTTGAACATTTGAATCATGTTTATATGAGGAATTAGAAAGAAATATATGATTCCATTGAGAAATCATATAGTAACTTCCTTGATTACTTTTGAGTAGTGCCACTTCTCCATGAACTGTAATTTAGAGGCTCCTTTTTCCCCAGCATTTGGTATTTCCCAGAAGTCTTTCATTTTGTCATTCATCTTATAAAATGGCACACAGTATGTGTACGTTGTTAGAGTATTTAACTGTGATGGTTGGTATGATGATTTAAAACTTGTACATATTTGTATAATTTAAAGTTAGAAATTAAATGGGTTTGGCTTCTGGCTTCTTAAGTTTCAAACTGGAGACGTTCTCTCATTTTAATTTGCTTTCTTTAGCCAATGACACAGTATAAGATCTGTTTTCCCAAGATCTGTTTTGGTTATTATCCTATGATTCTTCATGGAGCTTTGGGGGATACAGCAAAAATGTATCTCTGTGGCCTCCGCTAGTGATGAGTATGGGGCCATGCAGATGGAGCTCCATGTTTTAACTCTCCTTAATTAGGATAGCTTCTGTTCCATATATTTTATACCTAGTAAGGTTTTAGTAACCCAAGTGGTTTTCAAGTCAAAAGTAAAAACAAAGTTCTTACCATTAAGGATTTTTTTCAGTTGAAAGACAGCATATAATTATAACATAGGGCACATTGTCAAACATGATATTATTTGAAAGTATTCTGGAAATTTGAAGGAAAGCTTTCATTCAGTTGAGGGAATCAGGACAAAGTTTGTAGATAGGTGAGTTGGAAAACAGAAATGAAGCAGGTTATAGAACAGAACTGAAGTAGATAGTAGGTGGAAGAAATTTTCCAAGTAGAGTGAATGAGATTAATGAAAGTTGAGAAACAGTGAATTAACAGAATGTCGTTCAGATTGAGTACAGTGAGCAATTAGAACTATATTGATAAAGACCAGTGAGAGGAGCTACGTACACTAAGTATATTGTGAGACATGTGGACAGATTGGTATAGAAATTAATAAATGTTTACAGCTGAAGGGGCAGTGATCTGAACAGACCAGTGCTTCAGAAAGCTTAATTTGACAGTAATGTGTGTAAAATGGAGTTTGTGGGGGGGAAAAACAGTATATCTGTGGAATTTTTTTCTATATTTTGTTTCTAATTTGAAATTTTGATCTTTGGCTTTTTGTCTTATGAAATTAAAGAGAGAACTAAAGAATCAAAAGTACCCGTTGATATTCTAACAACAAGGGAACAGTTTTTCTCAGATGAAGAAAGAAAATATATGACTGTTAATCTGAAGAAACCTTGTATTTTAGTGACACCACTTAAATCTAAAAAAATTATAGAGCAAAAGTGCATGGACAGTAATCTGTCATCTGACTCTGTTAAAGCAGTAACAGAATTTGCGTTGGGAAAGCTTCAAAAAGAAAGTAAAACAGACTCAAATGAAACTACAAGTCCAGTCAGCAAGCCCACAAAGACTTTAGAAGGTACGTTTGAGTGTAGTGTGGGCCATAATAGTGAAAATACAGAAGATTGTTTTGAACGTGATTTTTTCACTGTCAACCACAAAATAAAAATACCCAGTTCTAAAAAAGAACACATGGTCACCTCTGACTTTAAGAAAAATACAAGGTTATCAAAACTGAAGAAAATTGAAAATCAAGTAACTGTGCATTTGACAAGCATCAGTCCTCATCAGATTTGTTTAATGAAGAAAGTGAAAAAGAAAAGAAATTTAGAAGGAAAACTGAGATTGTTAAGAAAACCAGAGCAATAAATACTGAAGAAACAGTGGTTCACCAGAGAAAAAGCACAAGAGAAACAAGGACAGTCCCAGCGATGCCTGAATCTGAAACTGAAGAAAGTGAAAATGAGCTTTATATGAAACAGAAGAAAGCTAAATGTTCTGCTAAAGAAAACCTTCAGAAGCCTGATGTTGGTAATGAACTTCCAAATGCCGAGAAAACGGGATCTGGTAAGACAAACAGGCATTCCTTGGAATGCTTGTCTGGTTTTACTCAGGATGAGGAATGGAATAAGAAAGAATTACAGAAACTTCATTGGTAAGTAGTTGGATTTGACTTTGAAATCTAGAGTGGCCACAAAACAGTTTATAACATGAAAACAAGAGGCTGATTTATGACTTCTAATCATTAAAATGGAAAATGTCATCCAAAGACACTTGAAGAGAAATTGAAATTTATGTAGGGTGAAGGGAGAATACAGATAATGTCTAACTAGGTGGCCATCTGCAGCCCACATATGAAGAAAGTGAAAGTGACCTTTTCATTCCCATTTAATATTTCAAGAAAGTCCCCTCCTTCCCTCGCCAAAAACTATTTGAGGGGACTATTATTTGTTAATTAATTTGATTGTGGTAATCACATCACAATGTATATGTGTATCAAATGATCACATGTATATTTTAAATATATACAATTTTATCTGTCAGTCATACCTCAGTAAAGTAGGGGTAAACTATTTCAACAGACAAATGCAACTCTCTCATTTAGCTTCACATTTTAAGGAATATTTTATAATTAACTTTACTATTATAAAACCTTATATTTGAACCTAAATTTGTAGGTTATTTCATAGTCTTTCCCCCCTCATTGATAAATGAAAAATTAGTCTCAAAAATTAGGTGATTTGTCCAGGGTTTCTTAATTAGTGCTGCTTGATAAACCAGGGATGGTAAGAATTGGATTTGGCTACATATACTTGAAAAGCAGTTTCAGTAGTGTGGTAGTTGGTATTGGAAGCCAGGTCACAGTTGAGCAATGGACAGTAAAGATAACCTAGATGGACAACAAAAGATATGTGGCAATGATGGGGAACAGAAGAAGGCGCAGTCATAGGAGAGAGTGAGGAGATAAGGGAACACGTATGTTTAGTTGCTTGCTTTTTATTAGATGAGTCAGGCCAGAGTACAGTGGTATGCTGATGGAAATCATCCAGGAGAAAGATAGGAAGATGTCACTGACAGAGAAGAAAACCATAAAAACATACCATGTTTAGTGTTCTGTTCTCTTGTGTACCCCCAGCTTTATAACATTTAGAATTCATTTTCAAATCTACTTTTTCTTCCTAAGGGATCTTTGTGCCACTGTACTCTTCCTTTCTCCATTTCCTAAATTTTCCTTCAGTCTTATTTTCAGGCAGAAGTTTTCTTATATTCCAAAGTTCTTGATTTTGGCTGCATGCTCTATAGCAAAGTGTATTCCTTAGTGATCTTTTCCTTCCAAAGCTCTACTGTTTTATACAGGGATTCCCAAATCTGTGTCTCTAGTTCTGAATTCTTGTACTTAGCTCTGTATTTCCCTTTGCCTGCTGGACATCTCTATATAAATCTCACCGACAGCTAACTTCAGGGCTTCCCTGATAGCTCAGTTGGTAAAGAATCTGGCTGCAATGTGGGAGACATAGGTTCGATCCCTGGGTTGGGGAGATCTCCTGGAGAAAGGAAAGGCTACCCACTCTAGTATTCTGGCCTGGAGAATTCCATGGACAGTCCATGGGGTCACAAGAGTTGGACACGATGGAGTAACTTTCACTTTCACAGCTAACTTAATATGTCAGAAGCCAAACTTACTTTCTTCTGCCTGTCCACTTTACCTGACATTCCTGTTTCTTAATATGTAATTCTCCTAGTCAGCTAGCTTTAAGCTCTTTATTATTATTGGTTTTTAATCTTTTAAAAAATCATGAAGCTACCAGTATACTTAGGAGATGTTGTGAGTTAGGTTCCAGACTACTGGAATAAGCCGAATATCTCAACAAAGCAAGTCACATTAACGTTATGGCTTCCTGGTGCATATAAAAGTTATGTTTACACTATACTGTAGTCTATTAAGTATGCAATAATATTGTATCAAAAAACCCCACTGTATGTACCTTCATTGGGCTTCCCTGGTGACTCAGATGGTAAAGAATCTGCCTGCAATGCAGGAAACCCAGGTTTGATCCCTGGGTCAGGAAAATCCCCTGGAGAAGGGAATGGCAACCTACTCAGTATTCTTGCCTGGAGAATTCCATGGACAAAGAAGCTTGGCAAGCTACAGTCCATGGGGTCACAAAGAATTGGACACAACTGAGCGACTAACACACATACCTTAATTTAAAAAAACTTGTTGCTTAAAAATACTAATTATCATTTGAGCCTTCAGCAAGTTGTAATTCCTTTGCTGGTGGAGGGTCTTGCTTTGGTATGGATGGCTGCTGACCAGAGTGGTGTTTGCTGAAGGTTAGGGTGGCTGTGGCAATTTCTTGAAATAAGACAGTGCAGTTTGCCACATCAGTTGACCCTTCCTTTAATGAATGGTTTCTCTGTAGCATGCAATGCTATTTGATAGCATTTCACCCAGAGTAGAACTTCTTTCAAAATGGGAGTCAATCCTCTCAAACCTTGTGACTGCTTTATCAACTAAGTTTATATATTCTAAATCCTTTATTGTCATTTCAGCAATGCTTTATCAGCTAAGTTTATAGAATATTCTAAATCCTTTATTGTCATGTCAGCAATTTTCACAGCATCTTCAGTAGATTTCATCTCATGAAACCACTTTCTTTACTCATCCGTAAGACGCAGCTCCTTGTCTGTTCAAGTTTTTTCATGAGGTTGTAGCAATTCAATCACATCTTTAGGCTCCACTTCTAATTGTAGTTCTCTGGCTGTTTCCATCACATCTGCAGTAACGTCTTCCACTGAAGTCTTTAACTCCTTCAAGTCATTAATAAGGGTTGGAATCAGCTCTTTCCAAAATCCTGTGAATGTTGATGTTTTGAACTCTTCTCATGAGTCACACATGTTCTTAATGGTATCTTCACGGTGAATCCTTTCCAGGGGGGTCTTCAATTTACTTCGCTCAGATCCATTAGAGGAATCACTATCGAGAATAGCTCTAGCCTTAGGAAGTATATTTCTTAAATAATGAGACTTTGAAAATCAGAATTACTCCTTGACCCATAAGCTGCAGAATGGACATTATGTAACAGGCTGAAAACAACATTAATTTTGTTGCACATCTCCATCTCAGAGCTCTTGGGTGACCAGGCGCATTGTCAGTGAGCAGTAAGATTTTGAAAGGAATCTTCTTTTCTGAGTTGCTTTCCACAGTGAGCTTAAAATAATTCAGAACAGATATGCTGTCCACTAGGGTTGATGTTTCACTTATAGAGCCCAGGTAGAGTAGATTTAACATACTTAAGGGTTGCTCAAGTTTTTGAAATGGCAAATGAGCACTGGCTTCAAGTCCCTAGTTGCATGAAGCCAGTCATTGACTTTCCCTCCTTAGCTATAAAGTCCTAGACAGCGTCTTCTTCCAATACAAGACTGTTTTGTCTACATTGAAAATCTGTTGTTTAGCCATCTTCATTGATGATCTTAGCTAGATCTTCTGGCTAATTTGCTGCAGTTTCTACATTAGCACTTATTGCTTCACTTTGCATTTTTGTGTTACAGAGATGACTTCTTTTGTTAAACCTCATACCAATTTCTGCTAACTTCAAACTTCTCATCTGTAGCTTCCTGACATTTTACCCTACATAGAATTAAAGAGACTGTTAGGGCCTTGCTCTAGATTAGACTTTGGTTTCAGAGAACCTTGTGACTGGTTTGATCTTCTATCCAGATTGCTAAACTTTCTCTATATCATCAATATGTCTCACTTTCTTATCATTTATGTGTTTACTAGAGTAGCATTTTTAATTTCCTTCAAGAATTTTTCCCTTTGCATTCACATTTGGCTAACTTGTGCAAGAAGCCTAGCTTTCAGCCTACATCAGCTCTTGACATGCCTTCTTCAGTAAGCTTAATCATGTTTATCAGTTAAATTTGCTGTCTTAGATACATACAGTTCTTGGCTCCCAAACAATATAACAGTAACATCACTGGTCACCATAACAAATACAGTAATAATGAAAAAGTTTGAAATACTGTGAGAATTACCAAATGTGACAGAGACATGTAGTAACCAAATGCTTTTGGAAAAATGGTGCCAGTAGACTTACTTGACAGAGGGTTGCCATAGGCGTTCAATTTGTTCAAAAAATAAAATCCCAGTAAACCAAAGAGCAGTAAGATGAGATATGCCTGTGTAGCCTTTTTCTTGACGCTACTCTTTTTCAGACCTTTAATGCCTTTTGCCTGAACTTTGGAAGCAGCTTTGTATTTGTACTTTGTTCATTTCATATGAGTAAGTAATCTGTTCTATACAACTCCAGATTAGTGCTAATGTATTGTGTGGTTCTAACAAGTCAAAATCCTTCACTTGTATTCTTACTGATCTTCAAATTATATAAAGCTTCTTCTGCCTTACATTGAGAGCAATAGTTGACTTCAGCTATCCTTTTCAGGTTGACCTCAGTTATCTATCCTTTTCAGCTGTATCCCCCATTATTTCCTTTACTGTATATTCAGATCACCTAAGGATATTTTGAAATGCTTGAACTGCAGAAATGCCACTTCCCAGTAAGATAAGTAAGCATACTCCGCTCTGTTTCTTCTATGCAGGTATAAAAACCTGAACAGAATGCTTGAAACTGCTTTTGTTGATGCAGAAAGATATTGATTCAAAGTAGACTGTTCAGTACGTATATAGTAAACGTCAGAGCATCCACTAAAAAACTACATAGATATCTTCAAATATATAATAGATAAAATACTTTTTTAAAAAGGCAGAAAAAGAGAAATAGAAGATGGGGAACAAAGAAAAACAATTGCATTAATTATGTTAATAATTTAAATGCACCATTTTATAGACATTGTCAGAATGAATTTAAAAACACAATCCCACCGGGCTCCTCTGTCCATGGGATTTTCCAGACAAGAGTACTGGAGTGGGGTGCCATTGCCTTCTCCAGTCATATAAAAGAAACACTTCAAAGATGACATCGCAAAGTTAAAAGTGAAAAGATAGATAAATACCACACAAACCCAATAGATAGCTAGAGTGGCTATACTAATACTGATCAGAAATTTCAGTATGAAGAAAATATCAAGGGTAGAGCAAGACATTACAAAATAATAGAAGTGTCATTTCACGAGGAAGGCTTAATCCTAAATGTGTATGCACTGAACAAAAACTCAAAATACAAGAATCAAAATCTGAAAGAACTAAAAGGAAAGTTGTTGTTCAGTTGCTTAGTTGTGTCCAACTCTTTGCGACCCCATGGACTGCAGCAAACCAGGCTTCCCTGTCCTTCAGGAAAGGAAAGTACTGAACTGGAAAGAGTCATATGCACAATTATCATTGGAGATGTCAGTGTTCTCTTACAGAACTAGTAGACAGGAAATTAGTGAAGGTGTAGGAGAACTGAACAACACTACCAACCAACTGTACCTAGCTGACATTTTAGAATAGTGTACATAACAGTAGGGAAAAAAAATGTTCTTTCCAAGGATAGGTGAATTATTCACCAAGATGAACATTTACTAGATCATAAGATAAATCTTAACAAATTGAAAATAACTGAAGTTATACAAAGGGTATTTGTTGGCCATAACTAAATTAAACTATAAATCAATAAAAGAAAAATATTCCAAGTGCTGGAAAAATAAATAACACACCTGTATATAATTCATGGGTCAAAGAGGAGGTCTCAAGGGAAAATATTCTGAACTGAACAAAGAAGAAAATATATCAAAATTTGCAGTGTGAGCCCAGAAGTTCACAAACAACATTATAGATTGATTTTATGTAGCTCATTTCTCTTCCTGATTTTCACAGCCCTGTTTGCATAAAGGCAATCATGGTACAATCTTAACAGTGAATGAACTGCTAAGTAATAAAAAGGAAACACTATCGATTCTTGTAACCATTTGAATGAATTTCAAAGGTATTATGCTGAGTGAAAAGAGCCAGTCCAAAAGGTTACGTGTTATATGATTCCATTTATATGATGTTCTGGAAAAGACAGAACTAAAAGAAAATGGATCAGGGATTTCCAGTGGTTATACTGGTGAACCACAAAGAGGTAGGACCAGAAGTTTTTTTTTTCCAGTCTGATGGAGCTTGTTTTGTATCCGTAACTATGTATATGTTAAGATTCATAGAACCATTCCCAAAAGGACAATTTTACTATAAACTTAAAATGTTTTATAAGTACCTAGAGTGCATACTATTATAATATTCTGATCTGGAAGACCTGGGCTTGGGTTATGCTTCTTTAGGTTTTTTTTCACAACTCTGACCCACAGCCATTTCTTTGAAGTTTCAGTTCAGTTCAGTCGCTCAGTCGTGTCCGACTCTGCGACCCCATGAATCGCAGCACGCCAGGCCTCCCTGTCCATCACCAACTCCCAGAGTTCACTCAGACTCACGTCCATTGAGTCAGTGATGCCATTCAGCCATCTCATCCTCGGTCGTCCCCTTCTCCTCCTGCCCCCAATCCCTCCCAGCATCAGAGTCTTTTCTAATGAGTCAACTCTTTGCATGAGGTGGCCAAAGTACTGGACTTTCAGCTTCAGCATCATTCCTTCCAAAGAAATCCCAGGGCTGATCTCCTTCAGAATGGACTGGTTGGATCTCCTTGCAGTCCAACGGACTCTCAAGAGTCTTCTCCAACTCCACAGTTCAAAAGCATCAATTCTTCAGCGCTCAGCTTTATTCACAGTCCAACTCTCACATCCATACATGACCACTGGAAAAACCATAGCCCTGACTAGATGGATCTTTGTTGGCAAAGTAATGTCTCTGCTTTTCAATATGCTATCTAGGTTGGTCATACCTTTTCTTCCAAGGAGTAAGTGTCTTTGAAGTTTACCAGACTATAAATATGAATTATTCCTTAGAAAATCCCATGGATGGAGGAGCCTGGTAGGCTACAGTCCATGGGATCGCGAAGAGTCAGACATGACTGAGCGACTTCAGTTTCACTTTTCACTTTCATGCATTGGAGAAGGAAATGGCAACCCACTCCAGTGTTCTTGCCTGGAGAATCCCAGGGATGGGGGAGCCTGGTGGGCTGCTGTCTATGGGGTCGCACAGAGTTGGACACGACTGAAGCGACTTAGCAGCAGCAGCCATATGCAGTTTCTTTGTCTTCATTTCTTTACCAATATTGTTGCCTCATTTTCTTCTGTTATATTTTTATCCATCCCTCAAATTTCATCTCACGTGTCACTTCCTCCTTGTAACCTTTCCTTGTTATTACCTCTTCCTACTTTCCACTCAATTAGATGTAAATACTTTCTTCTTACAAACAACATAAAGCAATTCTAATGCTGACTTCTCAGCAAAATAATCACATAAGGAGCTTTTGGAAAATGCAAGGACTGTCACCCCAGTTCTTCTGAATTGAAATCGTCAGGGGGAGAGTCTATGGATCTGTTTGCTTATTTTTACTTGCTTCCTTAAATTTTGCTATAAGCTCCTTAAGTGATTCTTATTTGCAGCCCACTATTTTATACCCCTCATCATGCTTATAGCCTAGTAGCGTAGATAGATACTTAGCAAATAATCCCTGTTAGAAGTTTATGAGAATATTTATCTGGAAAATGACTTTGTTTAGGCAGATACCAAAACTAAGATTTGAAGGATAAGTAAGTATTCAAGCCAAAGATTCAGGATAAGTACATTTTAAATTAAAACCATGTATATAGAGGTAGAAAGTAAGAGGGAATATTTTAAAATACTAAAAGGCCAAAATGACTGGCATATAGAAAGTGAGGGAAGAACAGTAGAGGATGAGAACAGATAGGCAAGGAATAGTATAGGTCCTACTTGGTTTTTATGCTAAGAATGATGAAGTGATTTTTTAAAGAGAAAATATGCAAAAAAAAAGTAGAGCATTCATTAACAAGCTCAATACTCATAGCATTTGGTCTCCTTTTATATATGGAATAAGTGGTATTCTGTAGTTAGATCATATCTATTCACAAAAGTTGACTCTTAAATATTTAGGAATTTTACAGATTGAATGTTAAAGAGTCATTATTAAAAATTATATAAACTAAAAATAAATTTACTAAAAACAAACTCTAAGCTCATCACTTCCTAAATATTTTACTATATTTTATTCTTATCTGTGCGCTTGAAGTTTTTAATGTCTGTCATATCTGTATGGTAGAAATTCTGTATAATTGGTAGCTTGAAATCAGCCACAATAGAAGTATTTACAATATGGAAGTTGACAAACACCACAAACAGGGCTTTTTAACCCCAAAGAACTAGTTAAATTTTTTCCATCATGACACTGCATAGGTTACTTGGTGAGTTAAATAGACCTTTTATGGCAGAACTATTAATATTAGCCTTAACCACAATATATAAAATCTATTGGGAGTTTGGGAGATAGTAATATGTATACCAGGTTCTAAATAATCATTTGCAATGAAATTTTAGAATGTAACTCAGTTGTTAAATTGGGTAACTACCTTATATTGACTTTGTTTTTTTCTATTTCAATCTTCATTTCCCTCAATTAAGTACTATACATAAAATACTGAGTTCTAGAAATTAAAATAGAGTAAATGCAAGCATAACACTTTTTAGTAAGAGTTTGTAACCTGGAATATATAGAACCTAAGAACTTATCTTCCTGTATACTTAGCACCAGTAAGATTCGTGCATTGGTGCAGAAAAGTTAATCATGCTAGAGCCCCTACCTCCTACCCTAAAGATCTAATCATTGCTTAGCTGGACTTAGGAAAATATGTTGAAAGACTGGGCATGCTTTTTCAGGTTTCATAGAATGCAACAGAATTGAAGGCATCTACTAGATACATAAACTCATATCTTCATATTTAGTTCAGTTCAGTCGCTCAGTCAAGTAAGAATTATTAAGTGTAGGGAATACTAACTTCTTCCCAAATAGTTATCTAGAATGATTTTGATAAAATTCCTGATTCAGTGGTATCCCTTTACTTCAATAAAAGGTGACTTTTATTGAGTTGAATTTCTTGTTCTTTAACTGGTTTTGGTCTTCTGTAGTGCTGTTGTATCTCTGCCAAAGCACAAGCCTGGTTTCTGGTCAGACGTAGCCATGGCTGTAGGTTCTCGATCCGCGGATGAATGCCAGAGGAAGTACATGGAAGATCCCCGAGGAAAACGATTTCAGAAACGTGACACCAAGAAAAAGCCAGCCAACCCCAAAGGCAAAAACGGTGACCTTCATAGCAAATAGTTTTTTCCTAGTTCTCAGTATTGATTTCTGATTACTCATTAGATATAATTTATATTTATCCATGTGTCTTATAATAGGTGGATTTTTTTATAATTTTAAAGCTAGAAACAACTCCAAAGATCATCTGTTTAATTTTTAAAGTCTGACCTAGCTACTTCCTTATATTAATAGTAACCTTAGCAGCCTTGTGCTTTGAGTTTGTTCTAGGAAATCTGCAGTTGGATCCAGAGATTTCAACAACTGGGTTGTTTTTCTGAGTTAAATTTGAGGTCAGTTTGTCAGGGTCCCTTAGTAATTCATAAGAAAACTCGTAAGAATGTTTAGTTGTGTAGGCCCCAGGAGTACACATTCCTGGCCAGGTTTATGCCAGAGAAGTCTTATATGAAGCTTTAGGGAACATTCAGTATCCCTGTCCTAATTCAATAAGGTTTATATTTTAGCAAGACAATAGGGTAGACAACCAGCAAGGGAAATATGAGAGGTAACTTCCCCAGGTGAAGAACCTTTCCAACCTCACCCTGCCTAATCCAAATGTAATTTCTTCCCGAGTATTTTTGTAATCTAATCATATTGCCCGAATCCCAGTATAGAGTCATTTGTTATATAGGAGGCTTGGAAATACTAACAACAGATGCTGAGTTTATTTTATATGAATACACAGTTTAGATTTTGCAAAGGATGTTTACTTTATAGAGCAGTTACTGTAAAAGACCAAATCCTTACCAAAATTTTTGCTGATTCTTAAGGCAAGATCGATGATGCTGATAAGAAGGAAACTGTGAGGATAACTGCCAAAGTGGGAACTCTTAAAAGGAAGCAGCAGATGAGAGATTTTCTTGAACAGCTGCCGAAAGATGACCATGATGATTTTTTCAGTGCAACACCTTTGCAGCATCGAAAAATACTGGTAAGAGTCTTAAATGTAGAAATCATTGTTTTCTTTTTATATTGACTTTGTATCTTTCATTTTTATTTAGGGTTAGTGTTCATCCCTAATATTTAGGCCAAGGACTGATAGCCTCCACAGAAATGTCAGAGTAGAGGACAGGAAGCAGTCTGCCAGTCATGCCGTTCTCCTCAGTGGCCAGGGTCTGCCCTTCAGTGGGGTTCAGAAGTAATGCTTAAAGAACCAAATAGAAAGCCCAGAAAAAGGCCAAGCATATATATTTAAAATTCATATGCAGTGAGGCAGACTTTAAAAGGGGGCGTGACAGGCATAGATTATTACCTACTGCATAGTAAATTCAGAGGAGGGACTACATGGCAGCATAAAATTGACAGATTTGAATGATTGCAAGAATTTTTATACTAATAGAATGAAAAAAATCACATAACTAAAAACTTCAGTGATTGGGATAAAATATTTGCAATATATAAAAACCAATACAGTATTGTAAAGTAAAATAAAGTAAAAATAAAAATTAAAAAAAAAAAAAGTAAGAACTCATTCAGATGGTCCTGGAATAATAAAAAGTATCAAGCTCATAGGGGAAAAAAGTAGGCAAGAAAAAAATTCAGAAGGCTCACACTTGGGGTTATTTTTCCATCTACCCATTTCACAATGTTAAATTATCTAGTTGTAAAAGGCTGCTTAGTGAGAACTTAGTGACACAATGATCTGGGGCCCCTTTTTACCTAGACAGGTTATAAAGGGAAGTATTTTAAAAGGGAGCCATCTGAGGCTCTTACTGTGTTCTCTGCACAAAAACACTGATCCTTTAGGCATTGTGCCCTTTATATTATTCCTCCCATGTTTTGTCCTAAGTGCAACAGTAGCAGTATTTTAAAAGCAAAAATAATAAAATAGAAACAGAAGCCCACTTTTTCTAAGCTTTTAATACAAAGGTAAGTAAAACTTTAATTAAAAGATTAAATTATTTATTGGAAATATATGTACACAGAAAGTTTAATACTGCCTGAGTATCTATTAAGTACCAAGCATAACAGTAAATCAGTTATACTTTTGCTTTGTTCTGTCTGTGCAGAGGTCAGTATACTTGGCCCACAGGCCAGATCTGGCATATCAGCTCTTTTTATGAACAGTATTTTACTGGACCACAGACATGTTGGCTGTGGCAGCTTTCCTGCTTCAGCAGTGGAATTGAGCAGTGGGACAAAGACCATAAAACCTAAAATATTTTCTGACTCTACAGAAAATATTTGCTGACCTTTGACCTATGCAATACTAGAAATGTGTGTCCTTTCCATTTTACACAATAGAAACTAAGTTTTTTAGAGACCAAGGCTCTGTTCTCTACCTACTAATATTTTAGTTATTTATCTCAGTTGTGAAATTATAAGAAGGAAAATAACATAATCCCTCCCCTCAAAAAACAATTTGTGATAATGAGGAATTCCGTTTGTAGGGGTGCCTGTTGGTAATACATATTTGCTTTTTAGTTACCAAGTTTCCAGGACAGTCAAGAAGGGGAGGATATTCTGCCAAATATGGACAGAAATCCAACAACTCCATCATCAGTAATCTTTCCACTGGCAAAAACTCCTCAGTGTCATCATGTCACGCCTAGCATGCTAGACTCTATAAACAGGTACGTATTTGTACATATGGTACTAAAATTCTCTCCATCAGCTTTTAACATCCCATGAGTTGAAGACAGCAGATATCAGTAATTAGAGAAGTCATCATTATTTTTAAAAAAAACAAGAAAGAATGGTTCCTAGAGGTCAAAGATGGATAGTTCCTGCAAGTATAGGTGTTTTCTGTATTGTCAGTACACAGTTCACACTCTATATTAGGATAAATTCCAAATGGGTCAAAGTTTGGCATGTAAAAATTAAACTATAAAATATATCTTTAGAAGACTGTGGAGAATTATTTCATAATCTTAGAAGTCCCAGAAGCCACTAACAAAAAGTATGATAAAGTCAACCTTATAAAGTTTTAGTTGGTACCAACTATCATAAATAGTCAAAAGAAAATGAGAATCTGAGAAAAGAATTTTTGGAACTTACAATTTTAAAAAGAGAATTTATGGGAACTTACCACAGGAAAAAAGGCTAACTTACCTGTTATAACACTCCTACAAATTAACAAGAAAAGGAAAGCCATTCTCACATATTACTAGTGAAAAGGTAAATTAGTTCAGTCCCTGAAAGTGGTACTTTGTTGATATCTATCAAAGTTATAAATTCATATACTCTCTGACCTAGCAGTCCTACCTCTAGAATTGTGATTGTACAGCTAATTTGTTGCAGTATTGCTTATAATGACAAAAGGCTGGAAAGAACTGAAGTGTCCATCGATTAGGGACCAATCAAATTTTGCTACATTATGTAGCCATAGAAATTAATGAGAAATGCTTTATGTACTTATGGTAAGAGATATATTAAATGAAAAAAGGGGGACTTCCCTGACAGTCCAATGGTCAGGACTCCACAACTCCCAGTGCAGGGGGCATGAGTTTGACCCCTTGTGGGAGAACTAAGATCTGCATGCTGCAAGCACAGCCAAAAAATAAATAAATGAATGAAAACCGTTAGATGTAGTTAATGTGTTATCAGTTGTGTAAATAGGGGCTCTGTGTGTGTGTATCCTTGTATGTATATGTGTTTATACACACACATAATTGCTTTTATTTGATCAAATATCTCTTAAAGGATACATAGGCAACTGAAAACATTGGTGATCTTTCAGGAGACGAACTAAGATAACTTGGGACAAAAACAAAGACTTTTTAAATTCCACACTATGTGAATATAAACATTATTTTGAAATATAAATCAATCAAATAATGTGGGGAGGAAAATGGAAAATGGTAAGGCAGGCTGAAAATAGACTATTCATTTGGCAGTTCAGCAGGCCAGCACTAATCTTGATAAGAGCAGTTTTCATGGGGTGTGAGAGAGCGAAGCCAATATGATCAAAACTGGGAGGAAAAAAAACCATCAATATTCTCATGAAGCTTAGTGGAAATTTGAATTTGCATTTACTCAGCAAAAACATAATTTTTCCTAGCAATCCAGAAATTATTTTTTGTTTATTTTTAAATAAGTATTTACAAGTGAAAGTATATTAAGCATATAATTTTTTAAAATACTTCAGAATTTTATTTTATTGAAGTATAGTTGATTTACAGTGAGGTCATTTTCTTCTGTACAGCAAAGTGGCTCAATTTTATATATAGATATATATTTTTTAAAATATTCTTTTCTATTATGGTTTATCACTGGATATTGAATATGGTTCCCTGTGCTATACACTAGGACCTTGTTATTTATCCAGTCTCTATATAATAGTTTCCATCTGCTAATTCCAAACTCCTAATCCGTTTCCCTCCCAATCATCTCTCCTACTTGGCAACCACAAGTCTGTTCTCTGTGAGTCTCTTTCTGTTTTATAGATAGGTTAATTTGCGTCATAGATTCCACACATAAGTGATCTCATGTGGTATTTGTCTTTCTCTGTCTGACTTCACTTAGTATGAGAATCTCTAGGTCCATCCTTGTTGCTGCAAATGGGACTATTTCATGCTTCTTTTTATAGCTGAGTAGTATTTCACTGCATATATGTACCATATCTTTTTTATCCATTCATCTGTCAACTGACATTTAGGTTGCTTCCATGTTTTGGCTATTGTGAATAGTGCTGCTATGAACATAGGGGGTGTATGTATCTTTTTGAATTATAATTTTGTCTGGATATATGCCCAGGAGTGGAATTGCTGGATCATATGGCAACTCTTTTCAGTTTCTTGAGGAACCCCTATATGTTCTCCATAGTGGCTGTACCAATTTACATTCCTACCAACAGTGCAGGAGGATCCCCTTTTCTGCACCTTCTCTCCACCACTTATTTGTAGATTTTTAAACGATGGTCGTTCTGACCAGTGTGAGGTAGTACTCACTGTAGTTTTGATTTGCATTTCTCTAACAACTAGTGAGGCTGACCCTTTTTTCATGTGCCTGCTTTCCATTTGTATGTCTTCTTTGGAAAAATGTCTCTTTAGGTCATCTGTCCATTTTTTGATTGGGTTGTTCTTACCTTGTTGAGTTGTATGAACTCTTTGTATATTTTGGAAATTAACCCTTGTTGGTCACACCATCTGCAGATATTTTCTCCCAGTCTGTAGGTGGTCTTTTCGTTTTGTTGATGGTTTCCTTTGCTGTACCAAAACTTGTAAGTTTGATTAGGTCCTATTTGTTTGTTTTTATTTCTATTGCCTTGGGAGACTGATCTAAGAAAATATGGTATGATTTATGTTAGAGAATGTTTTGCCTATGTTCTCCTCTAGGAGTTTTATGGTGTCATGTCTTTTAAGTCCTTGAGCCATATTTTTATGCATGGTGTGAGGGTGTGTTCTGACTTGATTTACATATAGCTGTCCAACTTTAACATCACTTATTGAAGAGAATGTCTTTTTTCCATTGTGTATTCTTGCCTCCTTTGTCAAAGATTAATTGACCATAGGTGTGTGAGTTAATTTCTGTGGTGCATATGATTTTGGACAGATTTTGGTAAGAACTTTGGCCAAATCATTAGCTTTAAAATATTCATTCCTTTGACCCTTGAATTTTATTTATAAGGAAATATGAGGTTGGGCAAGTATGAGCGTTTACTTGTATGAACAAAGATGTTGATCACAAAACAGTACTGAAATTTTGAAACTGACCTAACAGTCCAATAATAAGGAAAGTTAAGAAATTAGGATTTGTCCATATAATAGAATATGTAACAATTTAAAATGATGTCTTCAATGCAGATAGCCAACAAACACATGAAAAGATGCTCAACATCTAGTTATTAGAGAATGCAAGAGTACAATGAGATATCACATCATACCAGTCAGAATGTCCATCATTAAAAATCTACAGACAGTAAATGCTGGAAAGGATGTGGAGAAAAGGGAACCCTCTTGCACTGTTGATGGGAATGTAAATTGATACAGCCACTATGGAGAATAATATGGAGATTTCTTAAAAAAACTAAAAATTGAGGGATTTCCTTGGCATTCCAGTAGTCAAGACTCTGAGCTCCCAATGCAGAGGGCACAGGTTCGATTCCTGGTGAGGGAACTAAGATCCCACATGGCTGCATGGGGCAGCCAAATTAAAAAAAACCCCAAAACTGAAACTACCATGTGGCTCAGCAATCCCACTACTGAGCGTATACCCAGAGAAAACCATAACCCAAGTAGACACATGCACCCCAGTGTTCACTGCAGCATTCTTCACAGAGGCTGGGACATGGAGACAACTTAAATGTCCATCAACAGAGTGGATAAAGACGTGACATATATATACAGTGGAATATCACCATAGAGGGAATGAGATTGGGCCATTTATAGAGACAAGGACAGACCTAGAGACTGTCATACAGAGTGAAGTAAGTCAGAGAAAAGCAAATATTGTATGTTGATGCATAAGTATGGGATCTGAAAAAATTGGCCGAGACCAGCAGTTCCCAACAGTTTTGGCACCAGGGGCCAGTTTTGTGGAAGACAGTTTTCCATGGACCTGGTAGGGTGGGTGGAGGGTGGAATGGTTCAGGTTTGATGTGAGCAATGGGGAACCGCAGTGAAGCTTTACTTACTCACCAGTCCTTCACCTCCTTCTGTGCAGCTTGGTTCCTAACAGGTCATGGACCATTACAAGTCCCAGGCCCTCTGCCTGGGGAACTCCTGATACAGATGGGTCTCATTTACAAAGTGAAATAGAGACACAGATGTAAAGAACAAACATGGATACCAAGGGGGGAGGGTGGTGGGATGAACTGGGAGACTAGGATTGACATAGATACATTGATACTATGTGTAAAATAGAGAGCTAATCAGAAACTACACTGTAGTACAGAGAACTCTACTCAGTGCTCTGTGGTGACCTAAATGGGAAGGAAATCCAAAAAAGAGGGGGTGTGTGGGTGTGTGTGTGTATAGCTGATTCACTTTGCTGTACAGTAAAAACTAACACAACATTGTAAAGCAACTATACTCCAATAAAAGTTTAAAAGGATTAAATAACGCTTTCAATAAACTTTAATGATACAGAATAATGTTCAGTGAATAATTTTTAAGAACTAAGAAATAAAACTACATTACCTACAGTATGATTCCAGTTTTGTAACATGTATTTATAGGAGATAGGAAATTCCTTAACCAAAAACACTAGCCATTATCTGTAGATGGTAGGATTACACTGTTGTGGATTATGATAGTTTTTTTTTTTTTTAACATGTATCACTTTCACAATGATAGAAAATGGCTTTTTTTCCTTATAGAGCACAAGATGGACTCATACCAATAATATATTTTGCAAAACTTT
This sequence comes from Capra hircus, assembly GCF_001704415.2. Lineage (NCBI taxonomy): Eukaryota > Metazoa > Chordata > Mammalia > Artiodactyla > Bovidae > Capra > Capra hircus. The sequence goes on along the minus strand of NC_030828.1, from coordinate 54,427,042 downwards.
ATTTTTAAAAAACGAGTTTCCTAGACCTCTTTAGACTTCACCGACTCTAGTAGTTAGCTTCCTTTTCATAACAATTTTAAGCTATGCAACAGTATTTTTTTTTATCACTCCCAAAGTATCTGTACCGGACAGTAGTTTTATGAGGTGCTGATCCTGAACAACTGGCTAGGCTCATTCACGCACTGTGCAGCAGTGCTTGTGGTTCGCATTGATATCTTAATATGCATCACAGATTTACAGATTTCTTACAGTCATACCTTTAAGCTGCCAAATAGTCATAAAGGAATGGATAGTCAATCATGAAGGAACTTGACGCCTAGAGAGAAAATCTGTCCTGAGTAATTGTTGGGGAAACTAAGAACAACGTTCTATGTAGCTTCAGTTTTCATCTGTAAATTATGAGTCAGGTAGGTGTATTTGCTAAGGATGAGAAGGGAAAAGAGGTAAGGTTAAAAAAAATATTTTTTTAAAGTCTTAGTTGGTATAAAAAACATGTAACGATGTAGAAATAAAAGGCTTATGAGCCAAACTGAATCTCAACACAGTTGGAAGGCATAAATTAATGGAGAGTTTTCATCACATGCATATCCTTAAAGTGATAACTTTTAAGATTCAACCTGGATAGGGAAGGGAGACATGAACAAGAGAAAGGAGTAAAAGGTATAACAAAAGGGAGTCAATGGACAAGATGTCTTAGTGAGTTTTAGAAAAGACAGGCAGCAAGGTAGAGACTGGGAAGAACAGATGGGACAATGGACAATGAGTAAACCATCATTTTTCAGAACAGTCTTACAGGGGTGAAGCATTTTGTCCATCTCCATTGGTACATGATTGTCTTTTTAATTTTAATTGGAGGTTAATCACTTTACAATATTGTATTGGTTTTGCCATACATCAACATGAATCCGCCACGGGTATACACGTGTTAAAATGGAACATAAAATATACTTTTGTACGGAAACATTTTAAATTAATTTTGTCAATTGCTGTTCAATCTGTGGATTAAAGTATGGTGATTAATGTTGATTTGAAATTACTTTATATTTAAACAGGAATGATTGTGATAAATATGTTTTTCGTATGCAAAAAGCCCATAAAAGTAAAGGTGGCACTACCTGGGGCAATATCAAGAAAAAGACGGTAAGTATTTTTCTTTGTCGGGGCTTCCCAGTACCTAAGCGGTAAAGAATCTGCCTGCAATGCAGGAAACACAGGAGACCTACGATAGATCCCTGGGTCGGGAAGATCCCCTGGAGGAGGGCATGGCAACCCACTCCAGTATTCTTGCCTGGAGAATCAATCCATGGACAGAGGAGCCTGGCGGGCTATAGTCCATTGGGGTTGCAAAGAGTTGGACTCGACTGAAATGACTGAGCATGCTTGCATCTGTTGAACAACTATAATACCTCGCAAATTGCTGGAGTTATAAGTTATGTAATAACCCCTGCCTTCACGTTGCTTATAGCCTAATAGAAGTAAATTAGAGTATGAGGCTATGAGTGAGGTAAGCATGTAAGTGCTATAGGATTATAGATGGCAGTTCATAGACTAGAGCATTTGAGTAAGGTGAGAATTTTCATTTGAGGAGTCAGGCAGGGTGGGAGAAATATAGGTTAGAGAAGGACATTTCAGGCAAGACACAGAAGCGTAATATCTGTTCAGTGATTGGGGAATAATCCATACTGATTGAGTTATGATTGTCATGGAACAAGAAATTTCATTAGATACTCTAGATTTCAAAATTTTTTCAGATTCAGCTACTTGATTTGACATGTGTATGTGTGTACTGTAGGTATTTCAATATTTAAAATCTAACTACAGAAAAATGTTAACTCAATATTGCCTTTGAGTGATCTAAATTCTAATTTCTCATTTAATTTGAATAATTTATATCCAGATAAAACTAAGTATTCAGGAAAAGCTAATTCACTTCAGATTCCCTCAAAGTAAACAGCCGGTCTTAGAGAATGATAACGTATGGGGTAAAAGGAGACTACTTCATTCCCTGAGGGCGTATTCCTTCAAGCCAGGTTACAGCCATCTTTTTTTTCCCCCTCACCCTTGTTGAAGTATTTATATAGCACGCCTGCTAGAGTATAGTTCCTCTCAGAGTCTCTAAACTGAAACTTTGGGATTAGCTAACCAGATCTAATCTTTATAGGCTTTATTTGTCCACAGGAAATGGTAGATACCTCTGGGAACCTTGGTTTAAAATCAGCCTGGAGACTGAATTCTTCAAAAGAAACTTCTACTCTGCAATTGAAAATGTGGGCAAACTCCCTCTCAGTGTTTCCTGAGTCCCTTTTTCCAACTCCACATTCCTTACAGGAATAAAATTTTGGCTTCATTTATAGCCACTAGGTCAGGATAGAGCAAAGGGTTTAGTATTAAAAGTTCTGATTTCAAAGTCTGACTCCATACCAGGTTTATGACAAGGCAAGCTATTGAGCTTTCCAGTCTCATTAACATATGATGTGGGGATCATGATATCATCATATCATTTAGGATCTCCACTGCCTTGTTGATTTTCTGTGTTGAAGATCTGTCCATTGATTTAAGTGGGGTGTTAAAGTCTCCTATCATTGTATTCCCGTCAGTTTTCTCTTTATGTCTGTTGTTCCCTCGCTAAGTCGTGTCCAATTCTGCAGCCCCATGGACTGCAGCACGCCAGGCCTCCCTGCCCTTCACTGTCCCCCAGGGTTTGCTCTAACTCAAGTCCATTGAGTCGGTGATGCCATCCAACCATCTCATCTTCTGTCGCCCCCTTCTGCTCCTGTCCTCAATCTTTCCCAGCATCATGGCCCTTTCCAGTGAGTCAGTTCTTTGCATCAGGTGACAAAATATTGGAGCTTCAGCTTCAGCATCAGTCCTTCCAATGAATAATCAGGGTTGATTTCCTTTAGGATTGACTGGTTTCATCTTGCTGTCCAAGGGACTCTCAAGAGTTTCTCCAGCCCACAGTTCAAAAGCATCAATTCTTTGGCACTCGGCCTTCTTTATCGTCCAACTCTCACATCCATACCTGACTACTGGAAAAACCATAGCTTTGATTATATGGATCTTTGTCAGCAAAGGGATGTCTCTGCTCTATTAGTATGTTTTATGCATCTGGATGCTCCTCTATTGGGTGCATATGTGTTGATGACTGTAATATCCTCTTGTATTGTAGTGATCCTTTTGTCATTACAATAGCTCTAGTAGCTTGCCTTCTTTACCTTTCTTTATAGCCTTTGTTTTAAAGTCTACTTTGTCTGATAAGAGTATCGCTCCCCTCCACATTTCCATTTCATGAAATGTCCTATGTGCCCTAAAGTGGGTCCTCCTGTAGGCAGCATGCTGTAGGTTCTTTTTTCATCCAATCTGCCACTCTGTTTTTAAAAATTATTTATTTTAATTGGAGAAAAATTACAATATTGTGATGGCTTCTGCCATACATTGACATGAATCAGCACGGGTGCACTTGTTTTTTGACTGGAACGTTAGTGCATTTACATTTAAGGTAATTATTGATAGATACATTGATTACCATTTTAAACCTTCTTTACCTGTTGATTTTGTACTTTATTTGTCCATTTTTGTTTTCCCTTTTGTAGTCTGATGGTTTTCTTTCATAGTATGTTTGTGTTCTCTCGTTGGTTTTTATGACTCTGTTGTATGTTTTTGCTTTGTGGTTACCTTGTTTTTCAAGTGTATTAACTCCTTCCTGTATCCACTTGGTTTGCTGCTGCCAAGTCGCTTTAGTCGTGTCCAGCTCTGACCCCATAGACGACAGCCCACCAGGCTCCCCCGTCCCTGGGATTCTCCAGGCAAGAATACTGGAGTGGGTTACCATTTCCTTCTCCAATGCATGAAAGTGAAAAGTGAAAGTGAAGTCGCTCAGTCATGTCCGACTCTTAGTGACCCCATGGACTGCAGCCCACCAGGCTCCTCCATCCATGGATTTTCCAGGCAAGAGTACTGGAGTGGGGTGCCATTGCCTTCTCTGTCCACTTGGTTTAGACTGGTAGTAATATAGGCTCAACATATTCTGCAGGAAAAAATGTACATTTTCTTACTCTCCTCACCTACATTTTATGATTTGGATGTCCTCTTTTACATCTTCATATTCATCCTTTTGCTGTTTATTGTGGTTATCATTGCTTTAATGAATTTTTTTCATTTTAAAAAAAAAATCTGTGTCCTGGCTTATTTACTTTCCAGTTGTGATTTTCTCTTTCCTGTAGATTCTTACTTTTCTGTTTGGAAAAGAACTTTCAATATTTCCTTTAGGATAGGTTTAGCATTGCTGTAGTGTTTCAGTTTTTGCTTGTCTGTGAAATTCTTTCTCTCTCCTTCTATTCTGAATTATATCCTTGCTGGGTAGAATATCTTGTTTGCAGATTTTCCTATCAGGACTTTGATTATATCTTGCCACTTCTGTCTGGCCTGTGCTGTCATATTTTCTTTTTTATCCTATTCCTTTTCATTTTTTAAAGATAGCCATGGCCAATGGTTTAAAAGGTACAGTGTTCATAAGCGTGCATTATATACTTGAAGCTTGTCATATATGTTGAATTACTACTTTAGCCAGGAATTTAAAGTACAGAGAACTCAAATTTTGCTAGTGTTATGGAATGGAATAAGTATTCAGTTGATTTTGGCAACTTTCAGGTGCTATCCTTTAACCATTACAGCATTAGTTTGTAATATTTCCTTTGGGATAAAGCATGCTGAACTTTGTCTACGTTTGAAGCAGGCTTCACAGGAGGTTAATTAGCAGAAAACTGTGGTTTTGGAAATTTTTTCACTTAGCTAATATGAACTCTCTTGTAGATTGAAACTGATTTTTCAACTCCACCATCAAGAAGGAAAACACCATTTAACAAAGGTAATATACTTTTCTTTTGTAGCTCTGTTCTACTATAGAGTAGTCTATTTATTAATACAGTATTAAAATTAACTGTTCTCAAGTGGGCAGACCTATCAATTTGTTTCCTATAGTTATTTTCAATTTCCTTGAAATTGCTTTTAGAAACATATTAATCTTTTTTATTAAACTTCTCGTTACAGAATTAGCAGAGAACTCTGGTATTGGAAAACTTTTCACAAAGGCTATGGAGTCTTTAGATGAAGAAGAGAATGATTATTATTTTTCAAATTCTGATTCTGCATAGTATAAATAAGAGAACATGTCCAGGATGTTTATCAAGAAGCAGACAGTGTATTTGTGTCTTCATCTGATGTATATTTTCTTTATAGAAACTGCACACTCTTTTTCAAAGGTTTCATGTTTTATGTCTCTCAAAAGCATCTTAGTCTGTTTGAGAAAATCATGTTCCATACAGGTGTTCTTTTTTTTTTTTTTTAAACATTTAAGAAAATGAAAACCTTAGGTTAGCATTTGTCACCACTTGGTATACAAGTCAGATGTAATGTTTTAATTACATGTTGTTTAAACCTTTTGACAAGCTTTCTCCTGATTGTTTTTCTTAAAGCTTGTGATTGGCACATCCGTGAAACCTATGTAAATTTCATTTATTGCTTTTAAGTATTTTTATTAAGTAGAATGAGAAAACATTTTGTTGTATTTTTAAGCAGACATAGCAAAAATTTGGTCTCAGCATTTAAAAGACTGGATTAGACAACATTCAGGTTACAGATCTACTACTGTAAGAAGTGAAGTTACTATGTCACGTCATAATAAACACTGTTTTCCTTTTGGACAGCTTCTTTGGAAATAAACATCTTTTAGCATATTCTGCCATTATGTTTTAAATTTGACATGAAAATTTTTTTCCCTCTGTTTATAGTACATCACTCACCCTTTCTCTCCAGTTAGGTTGTTCAAATAAAGTTAGTTTTTATAATATTTGTATTTTGGTTGGTTTTTCTAACTGCTGGATCATAGAAAAAAATGACCTTTTTGGTTAATGGTTCAGCTCTTTCCTTGAAAAATATCAGAACTTATAGAAAAAATACTTTGTTTCCTAAGCATTTACTCAGTAATGATCAGCTACTAAAGAACTATAGAATTCACAGAAACACAAGATTTAAAAAGAATAGTGCAGGTAAAGTGAGATCATTCTCCTTTAAACTACCATGATAGTTTCTGCCACATATATATTTGCAGTGAAGGACTGAGCGACTTCACTTTGACTTTTCACTTTCATGCATTGGAGAAGGAAATGGCAACCCACTCCAGTGTTCTTGCCTAGAGAATCCCAGGGATGGGGGAGCCTGGTGGGCTGCCGTCTATGGGGTTGCACAGAGTTGGACACAACTGAAGCGACTTGCAGCAGCAGCAGCATGAAAAAAATGAAAGGGTTATGTTGGAGTAGCTCTAAAAAAACTACTGTAGAACTTCAAGTTGCAAATGTTTGGTGTAATAATGTGCTGTTTGATATTAACGGATAGTGGTTTCAGAATTTGAAGGTAGTTCAATTCTATAATAGGAAACAAAAAGGGTATTTTGAAATAGCATACACTTGACATCAACTACAATGTACCCCCCTCCCCATATTCTCTGTGACTTATCAAGTCTCTGTTTATCCCACCTGCCAGGTACCAGGATATTCCCATTTCTTTCCATTGGGTCATTAGATAAACTAGTAAGGTTTAAGGTAACATCCAAAGGAGACTTAAAATTAGAAGAGGAAGACTTTCAAAGGGCTCAAAGGCAGACAAGATGGATTGATAAACCATAGGATTGATAAGTGCAACCTGTGGGAATACAGAAAGAGGCTGTTGCAGTTTAAAAACGGATAGACGTCTCTACACAGCAAGCATAAGTAAATGAAATCCTCTAAGTTATGTCCCTCAAACCATATCAATTTATGAAACACTTTGTCTTCAGCGTGCACACACAGAATCTGAGAACACTGGTGTCTGCATGAGAGGCTGTAGGGAAGCCATCAGTCCATGGCAACGTGAGGTTGCTGAGGGGGCTGCGTGCCTCTGGTGTAGCTGGGGCACAAAGTTCCACCAGACGGCCATAGCCAACACAGCCGCTGGTACCACGTAGCGTGAGAAGCAGCAACACAGCACACTGGAGTCAGAAAGAGAAGCCCCTTTCCTCCTACCCGACAAAGCTAAGAGTCATGCTCACTAGGGAGAAATGCTCAGAAAGTCCACTCCACCACAGCACAGTGGGATACTCAAGGATGAACTGGACCTGAGAGATATAATGAAAACTGCATTTCAGCCAATAATTTATAGCACTTCCTTTACTCCTGTAAAGGAAAAATTTGACAAAATTACTGAACAGCAGAAAGAAGAGATCAACTGCTTTAGAAGAATTCAGAATTTACACTGTCCCAAAGGAGCTAAGTTCACAATCAGAGCAGATTTTTTAGTGAAAGAAAACTATCTAGTTCTTGGGCTCCTGTTCTGGATTTCCCAGTCTATACTTGAGTAAGTCACTTGTTTCTGTGTCTCACTTTCATCGTCTGATAGGAAAGAGAAAATCAATCTGAATTAGATCAGGTTTGAAGTCCATGCCCAGTCTTAAGTGAAACCCTCTGCTGTCAGGTTGATTCAACTCCCCAACAATGTGTAATAGGAGATAAAAATAAGGCAAACAGAGAAGAAAGGACCTTAAGTGGGGAAAACATATATCCATAATTAAAGACTGCTTTAGCAGTACACTGACTAGAAGGAAGGGACTCATGTTGCAGGTAATAATACGGAACCATCTTAAAATATTAGTAGCATCACAGATGCAATGTAATGGGTCACAATGTCAGCCTGCATTTGATAGCTCAACCTATACTGAAATTTTCTAACTCCAGTATATAATTTCTTTGATATTTCAACAATAACAAAAGAAGTAGTATAGATTGGAGTTCATACTACTAGAATTTGACAGCTATTAGTATTCAGTTGATCACAATAAACTGTGCAAAATTCTGAAAGAGATGGGAATCCCAGACCACCTGACCTGCCTCTTGAGAAACCTATATGCAGGTCAGGAAACAACAGTTAGAACTGGACATGGAACAACAGACTGGTTCCAAATAGGAAAAGGAGTACGTCAAGCCTGTATATTGTCACCCTGCTTGTTTAACTTATATGCAGAGTACATCATGAGAAACGCTGGGCTAGAAGAAGCAAAAGCTGGAATCAAGACTGCTGGGAGAAATATCAATAACCTCAGATATGCAGATCACACCACCCTTATGGCAGAAAGTGAAGAGGAACTAAAAAGCCTCTTGAAAGTGAAAGAGGAGAGTGAAACAGTTGGCTTAAAGCTCAACATTCAGAAAACTAAGACCATGGCATCTGGTCCCATCACTTCATGGGAAATAGATGGGGAAACAGTGGAAACAGTGTCAGACTTTATTTTTTGGGCTCCAAAATCACTGCAGATGGTGACTGCAGCCATGAAATTGAAAGACGCTTACTCCTCGGAAGGAAAGTTATGACCAACCTAGATAGTATATTGAAAGGCAGAGACATTACTTTGCCAACAAAGGTCCATTTAGTCAAGGCTATGGTTTTTCCTGTGGTCATGTATGGATGTGAGAGTTGGACTGTGAAGAAGGCTGAGCACCGAAGAATTGATGCTTTTGCACTGTGGCGTTGGAGAAGACTCTTGAGAGTCCCTTGGACTGCAAGGAGATCCAACCAGTCCGTTCTGAAGGAGATCAGCCCTGGGTGTTCATTGGAAGGACTGATGCTGAAGCTGAAACTCCAATACTTGGCCACCTCATGTGAAGAGTTGACTCATTAGAAAAGACCCTGATGTTGGGAGGGATTGGGGGCAGGAGGAGAAGGGGACGACAGAGGATGAGATGGCTGGATGGCATCACCGACTCGATGGACATGGGTTTGGGTGAACTCCGGGGGTTGGTGATGGACAAGGAGGCCTGGAGTGCTTCTATTCATGGGGTCGCAAAGAGTCAGACACGACTGAGTGACTGAACTGAACTGAGGATTCAGTTAAATTTTTGACTTTTCCTAGTTTCTGGGGCATCATCTCACAATACATGTACCACCCATACCTATTCAATATTGTATATGTATAGGAAAAAATTTACGACCATTTAGCTGGCAGCAGATACATCAACCCATAATGCTAACAAATGACAATGACAGCACTATAATCTCTAGAAAATTTCTAAAATACATCTTTCACTCTAGTTTTTATTTCTTAACAGCACCTTAAATAAACTTTTTATTCAGTAAGAAAGTTTCATTATCTAATTAACCAAAATAATTATTAAACACATTTTCTTCAATAACTTACATATTCTATACAAATAAAAATGTACACAGTATAAAACAACAGGGCAATATTCTCATATACATGTATTAAACATAATCATAAACTGCAGCAATGATTACTGAAGTGCATTTTGTACTGTTCTCTGGCAACCCAACCTGAGCAGTCTGATCACGTATCAGATTTAATACTACCTTGGTTAAGATCAGTTGGCAACATTTGCGTGTCAAATATATAGTGAATATATCTATAGATCTCCTCAGCCTTTTGATGAGTTACTTGTGCATACATCGAAATTTCTTGAGGTGTGCTGAAAAATAAACAAAAATAGACTTGAACTTCTGACTTATAAAATTCAATATTCTTGTTTAAACAACACCAAACAAAAGCCTTTAAGGAAATATTTTTTTCCCCAAGATTTCTACATTCAGTTAATGTGTTTAGCATTGGCTTAAATAAAAGCACATTTATTTCCTATATTTGAAATCATTTAAAATGATATTTCAACATCTTATTTGGGCCTGTAGTTTAACCTATTTGCTAATACCTTCATTTGATTTTCAAGCAATATAGTCATTAAAACCTAGTAAAACTTTCAACTTGAACATTTTTTTAGTTACAGAACTAAACAGCCCAGAAATGTTAGAATGCAAGGTCAAAATATAAGTGCTGTCTACCTCTCCATAGGGCTCTAAGCTACAAATACAATGCTTACCTTTTTTTACCGACCCTCCCCCCCATTAATGTCCTCAGCTTAATGAGGTGACAAGCAAAGTCTTTACTGAATGAATCTAACTGGCACTACACCTCTTTACTTTTCAAAAATATGAAAATTCCAATGAAATCCCTCTCAGAACAATTTTAAAGTAACCATTTAAAAATATTAAAACAGACATACCTGTTTGTCATCTTTTTCACAGATGAGAACTGGTGACACATATTCAGTGCAGTTATATAACTTATATTGGGAATACTCAGATAAAACTGAAGAGTTTCACATGTATTACTGTTCACCACTGTTGGAACATGAATGCCAACATTCTTTCTTTGTTCCACTAAAGACAATTCCTTTAGCAAACCTGCAGTTTCTTCTTGGCAGGAACTGAAAAGAATCCGGATTCCAGCACCAATTAAGGCAGTCAGCAGGCTGTCATAGCTCTTTGTTCTCCTAAACACCCTGGATGTGTCTCCTATTATATTTAAGGAAATGCAAACCTTAGTAACTTACATTAAGTAGAACTGTTAATACTATACTTTGTTAAAATCCCAAGATCTGTATCATGAAGCAAACTAGTGCCACGTTATGCTAATGAGAAATCCTACTGCTAAAGATTTAAAGCGATTCTCAGATATCTGAGAGAGAAAAGAGGGGAAAACTGTCTTTATGAGTGTCTTAAATTAGAATCAACAGAAGGTGAGTAGACAGGGGAGAAAGTATATTTCTAGATAACTCATTCCTGATGGCCAAGACCATATTATTCATCTCTTAAATCCATAATGTTAGCACTGCTGAAGTGTTCACTTAGTAATACTTCTAACAGATATAAAATTCTTATCTATTTATTTCAAGCATAACTTAATACATTCCACACCCATTATAATATCTCTAACTCTTGCCTGTTAATTCAACTCTTCCCTGCTCTCCTCATTCATTTCCTTTCCATGTCTACCTACATCCTTCTTTTGGCATTCTTCCTTATGCCAAAAAAAAAAAGATTTTTTTCCATAAGCTTTTGTCACATTACTTTCCTTTTTATTACAAATCTATTTCCTTTATAAAGGGTATGTTCGTATAAAGTAAATTATAGAAATTTAGCACTAGAAAGACCCAAAAGATCATGTAATCTAAAGCCCTCATTTGTCAAAAAAGAAAAAAGAAATTGGATTTGGGTTACTGAAAGAAAGAGTGACTTATTCACGATCATATGGTTCAGTAATGACAGTGGTGATAAAAAGGTACGTTGCTCAATTCCTGAACCAACATTTTACATAAACATTATTTCCTTTTATATATGTAATGACTGTATAATCCTTGAGTTCTTCCATACTGGCTTTCAGCTGCATGATTTCACTGAATTCTTGTAACACCATGGGATGACTAGGAAAAGTATACTATTAACTCCTTAGAGGAGTTAACTGTCAGATGGAGTGTCACATAGCTATAGAAGGCACCAGAACTCAGAGCATCTTCTGATTCCATATCCTGTGATCTTTTCACTAGTCTCAGGGATGCCCTTATACAGTTAAACATTACCCATAAAACTCCCTCCCTAACGGAAGCTCCGAGCCTGCATTTTCCAAAATATCCTAGGCACCCATTTTAGTGACCCACTGAGAGTTCAATCTTAATGTATTCAACATTAAACACCTCTGTAGTCTCTCAAATCTGCTGCTTCTCCTATATTCATAATTTCAAAGAACAGCACCACTACCTGACTGCCCAGTAATCAAGAAACTGGTCAGCTCAAGAGTAATTCTTGATTGCTTCCACTTACTCCTGCTAATTCTACCTTCTTAAACACCTGAATCCCTCTCTTCCACACTGCCGCCTTATTTCTGGTACCCTTCCCAGGGCTCCTCCCAGAAAAAGACTTATGATTGGTTCACTTGCCTTCAATTCACCCTCTTCAATTCTTGTAAGCTGCATTTAAACACAGTGACTAATGAAAAATATTATGACATTATGGAAATATTCATGAGTCAGGTATTCACATTTTAAGAGCCTCCCACATCCTGACAGTAGAATAATGAACTAAATAATGGTCAAGTTCCTTTACAGCCTTATAAAAATACAAACCTGTTTTTTCTCTGTCCTTTTCCACAATCACACATATTCTTTCAAACATACTCTGTAGGTGCTGGATCTGATCGATGAGCTTGTTCTTAGTGATGCTATTTAACATCTCAGACTGAGACCTCCTTTCCACCACCATGCGGTTACTCACAATATAATCACAACCATTGAGAGGACAGACCTCTACCTGTAAGCCATGGATTGCTCTTAGGGAAGAAACTACTTCTGAACCAGAAAGGATTTCACGACTATCTACAAGAATACAAGTTCTGTGGCCTTCCTGGGGCAGTCTTAGAGAAGCAGGTGTGTCAGCCAAACGTGGTCCTGAGTTGGAACAGCATGGCACGCAAGTGCCAGAGTCCTCCAGAGCACTAGCACCCTGAAAAGCAGAACACATCAATCACCATCAATTACATATATGTTGGCGCCATAAACTTCTAACACCTAGGCTGATTTTTCTCACTGATACTTTTTCTTCTTCCTTCAACAGGACCAAAGGTACTGTGTAGATGAAGCTACCACTAGCTACCACTTAACACCTAGTAGGATGGCTAGACATTTTCTAAAAGGAAAATGCATTGATGAGAATGTGAAAACAACTGGGATGTGCATTGTTGGTGGGAATGGAAATGATGCAGCCACTTTGGAAAAGTTTGGCAAATGCGCAAAGTTAAAGAATGAGCATGTGGCCCAGGAATGCCACTTCAAGGTAACACCCATGATAACTGAAAACAGGGACTCAGATACTTGTATGCCAAAGTTCATTACTTTTGGAAAATCCTCAGCCATTGCCTGTTCAACTAAATCTTCTACTTGCTCTCTCCTCTCCTTAATTCTACTTTCTCTCTTTTTCCTTTTCTTCCTCTGCAAAGGGTCTTCACCTAGGCCCTGGGGACTACAGAGTTTGTTATCCTCCCCCTAGTGGCTAAATGCTTTTTGTTCCACAGGGGAATGCTGGGAGAAAGAACTAGATGGGGCTTGGTGCCTTTCCCACAGGAGCTGCTGGCCACTTGCCCACAGCCTGCATTGGGAAGGAGCTTTCCTCTCTCAATCTTTTCTGTGAACACTTGATGACTAGCAATTCATTAAAGTTTTAGCTGAGGTCTCCTTACTAGATTGTACAATGTCCAGTGACTGTTCCAACTCAGCAAGTCTCTCCTTGGAGGCATTTGTCTTTCCTTAGATATCAGGCTAATTGGTTGCCATGCAACCTCAGATCCAAATAAACTTATGATTTTGTAGATTATCTGGCTTTTTTTGTTGTTGTTGCAAGGATGGGAGCAACATTCTTTCCAGCTTTCTATATTCTAAGCTAAAGAGGAAGTGCTAATCACTCAGAATAATCTTTAAAATGCATTTAATATTCAATTTTTTAAGAAAAATAATAAATCTAATGAAGGAAAAAATGACACTAAAGAAACAAAAAATATTAGAAATATTTAGTTATCTTCGAATACAAAATGGCTTTTTAAACACTGATCTCAGAAATTATAAAGAAAAAAATTGCAACTCTATAAAAAGGCTAAAATTTCCTATGGCAAAACCTACTAAAAACAAAACAAAGGCAAATGATGAACAAGGAACACTGTGCATATAATATATGTGACAGTTAAATATTAACATTCTCAGTATCAGTTTTTGACAGGATATTTAGTTTATTTTCTGTCTTTTCAAATTTACCTCAAATTGTTTCCCCTCCTAATTGGAAGAAGAATCATACCATGCACGAGATGATAGAAGTTAAAATAGACTTCTGTAAACATCTACTTATTCTTTTTCACAGTCCTCAAAATATTACTATGTTTTTTGGTTGGAGCATGCTAAAGTAGAAATGCAGAGAGTGCTTACCGGTTTTCAAAGTATTGTGTAAGTACTACCTACCTTGACCCTTGGGATTACTATCTTTTTACTAGAGCTGATAATTCTGAGGCTCAGAGAAATGAAGTACTTTGTTGTTCTCTAATCTATTGATAAGACAATCTAGTCAACTTTATTTAATTATGCCTTCCAGAAATACTTTCATGCAAAACGAAAAAAAAAAAAAAAGTCTGGAGATAATGTACGGAAATGCCAATCTGAGGGCCACTGTGTGGACACTGGAGCATGCTGCTAAGGTGGAATGGCCTAAAGCACCCGGAGGAAGAGAGCAACAGAAGTCTAGGTTGAGGGATTCCTATTACTGTCACTTTAACCCCTGGTTTAGCAAAATTACTGCAACTATAAACTCCTGAAAACTGCAAATAGTTTTGGGGATTACTTCAGCAATAGTAAAATAAAGAGGAGCTGGAAAGTAAACTACATCACCATTCTGGAAGGAAAGAAATTCAAAGGAAAAAAATCAGGCCCCTAACCTCCTCTCCCCAGTAAGTAGATGAGAGTTACATACCTGAAGCCTTCAGAGAGGGAAAGAAAAGTTAATCTGGGGAAACTAGTTCTGAGCATGTAATTTCTGTTACCTTGCAAGAAGCTAATTTCCCATATTCTTTTTATAAAATAAGCGTGTTTCCTTACAGTGTTCTTAAGAAAGCTATTAACACATTAAAAAAAACAAGCATCCTATGAATTAGCTATATAATTTAGTATGCTGATTTCTTGTCTGAAGAATTCTATTATTAATTTTTCTTTGACCTTGTTATTTAACACAAAAGAAAGGAAAACAAACAAACAAAAAAACCTTTTGGAAAACACATGAAGGCTTTTTTTCTGGTTTGACTCATACCTTCAACTGAGCTGGAAACTTTCTACAGTCTTTCTGTGCACTCACAGTAGTGAACAACGATGAGGCAGACTCCATGCTAGTACGGCTATGAGGTTTGCAGTCTGAGACGTCAGAAACGGGAACCTTTAAATTAGGTGGTGTCTGTCGTCTCTGGTTTAGCAGTTGATTACCAACTGGATTACAGTGGTCCCTGGACTGCAGTGAAGACCCAGAAGGCACTGTGCTTGGGTCAACCACAGTCCCGGATACCTGTTTATCCTTTACATCGTTTTCCTCCTCGCTTGAATCATCCAGTAAAATAATTCTGGATAATTTATTTTTCGAACGTGCACAATTTTGTCTCATCTTCATTTGTTTTAGCTTTACTGCACGTCGGGTTTTATATTTTTTACTCTCATTTGTATCGCAGTCTTCAGTTATTAGGTTAAAATCAACACAAACTTCTTCACTTGACTGGCTTTTGCAAGACTCCTCTTCATCAACACAAAAACTGTCTTCTAAATAGGTTTCATCTTGCTCGGGAATCTACAATAAAAACACAAATAAGAGTATAATAAACTTCATAAAACCAGCATGTTTTTAACCTGTTCTTTTAAGTTCATGATATCTCTCTGAATATTTATTTCATATACTTTATTAATTCCAGCTCACTGTTGCTCAACTCTGGACTCCTTATTGAGCATATTCTTTTTTTTCTTCCAGTCTTATTGGGATATAATTGGCATACAACACTGTGTAAGTTTAAGGTGTATAGCATAATGATTTGACTCACTACATCATGAAATAAATTTAGTGAACAGCCCTCATCTATAGAGAAACAAAATTAAAGAAATAGAAAAACATACTTTTTCCTTGTGGTGAGAACTCTCAGGATTTACTCTCTTGACAATTTTCATATTTAACATACAGCAGTATTAATTATATTTATCATGTACATTACATCCCAAGGTCTGTGCCTGCGTGAATGCTCAGTCATGTCTGACTCTTTGTGACCCCGTGGACTGTAGCCTGCCAGGCTTCTCTGTCCATGGCATTTCCCAGGCAAGAACACTGGAGTGGGTTGCCATTTTCTCCTCCAGGGGATCTTCCCAACCCAGGGATTGAACCTGCGTTTCTTGTGTCTCCTGCACTGAGAGGGATTCTTTACTAACCGAGACACCTGTGAAGCCCATAACAAGTAACTATTAATCTTATCACTGAAGCCTGCACTTTTTGACTGCCTTCATCCAATTCCCCTTTCCCCCATACCATCCCCTGCCCCCGCCTCTGATAACCATAAACCTGATCCCCTTTTCTATGAGTTAGTTTTTGAAGTATAATTAACCTACAACATGATGTTAGTTCTGTTACATAACATACATTTCAAAATGATCACCAGGATGAGTCTAGTTACAATCTGTCACTGTACAAAGATATTACATAATTATTGACTATATTCCCCACACTGTACATTTCATAGGTATGACATTTATTTTGCAACTGGAAATTTGTATCCCTTAATCTCCCTCACCTATTTCTCTCCTCCCCACTCATTCCTTTCTGGCAACCACCTGATTGCTCTTTCTGTCTATGATTTCCTTATTATGGTGGTTCATTTGTTTTATTTTTCAGATTCTACATATAAGTGAAATCATACAATATTTTTCTTTCTCTGACTTCTTTCACTTAGCATAATGCACTCTAGGTCCATCCATGTGGTCACAAAAGGCAAAATTTCATTCTTCTCCATGGCTGAGTAAACTTCCAGTTTTTATATATACCACATCTTCTTTCTGAGTATATTTTTAAAATGGAAGAAAATAAGAAGTTTGGGAATAAAAAAAAAATGATTTACCCTCTAGAAATTTATAGTCTAGTGCAAGTAGCCAGAGAAATGAACAGTAATTCAGAAAATGCTGTGATAAGTAATTCATAAAACACTATATAATAAATACAATGAAAGTACAGAGATAAGAATGATCATTAAAAAATGCCCATATTTCTGAGCTGAATATGGCAATTTATAAACAAATAAGACTAATACAAAATTGATTCCAAATAAACTATAATGTTCTGATATGCCATTTTACTGGAAAAAATGAATTTCTAAGAGAAATATAACAACAGAAGAGTTGAAACTTTAGTAGGTGATAAAGTTCTGTTCACTTCCTTTAAATACTCTAATTGGAAAACAAATTCAGAGTATATTCTAATTAGCTCAAGTTAACAAAAGGAAAATGTGATCAAATTCTGACTGAAAGGGATTTTGAGAATTCACGTTAGTCCATCTTCCTTACTCAGGGCAGAAACTACTGCAAATAGTTCTGATGGAGTTTTAGAAACAAAATGAAGGCTTCATTAATAGGAATATATTCCAACATCGCCACCAAGAAATTCTCCATTATATTTCTATAGTTCATACCTGGGAGAAAATGTTTATGTTGTTATGTTTCTTATGGACCATTTTGTATCGATTGCTCATCAATGGACTTCGCACAGATTTCATGTAAACAGCTCTCATTTCAGAATCTGTATAAAGGTAAAAAAATTTTCAAATACCAAAATTATTTCAATGAAAAGTAAATAAGTATTTAGCTTTGACCTATTCCAGATTTGCGATTCCCTGGTGGCTCGTTGGTAAAGAACCCACCTGCCAATGCGGGGGGCTTGGGTTCTACCCCTGGGTCAGGCAGAGCCCATAGAGGAGGAAATGGCAACCCACTCCAGTATTCTTGCCTGGGAAATCCCATGGACAGAGGAGCCTGGCAGGCTGCAGTCCAAGGGGTTGGAGAGAGTTGGACATGACTTAGTGACTAAACAACAATATAGTATGTAACCTTCTGAATCTGGCTTTTTTCACAAAGCACAGTTCATGTGAGAATCATAGGCCGATTATTTTTTTAAGTTATATAGTAAAGAGTACCTAAGAAATGAGGCATGAAAAAAAAAACAATGTGGGTTTTGAGATTTTCTTAAAAAAAAAAAACAAACCCAAAACAACTCTGAAATCCTACATATTTCAAACATACTGTGAAAAAAAAAAAGTACTGTGTTTAAATGGAGTTTCAGATCTCCCTATTCTTCATCACAACTGAGCTACCTTCAACCTTCCCAACAGCAGCAACTGAAGTCCTTCCTGGTGCTCAAGCCCATTGACTCCCTCTTTGTCTCTCTGCTGCTGCTGCTAAGTCACTTCAGTCGTGTCTGACGCTGTGTGACCCCATAGACGGCAGCCCACCAGGCTCCCCTGTCCCTGGGATTCTCTAGGCAAGAACACTGGAGTGGGTTGCCATTTCTTTCTTCAGTGCATGAAAGTGAAAAGTGAAAGTGAAGTTGCTCACTCTTAGCAACCCCACGGACTGCAGCCTGCCAGGCTCCTCCGTCCATGGGATTTTCCAGGCAAGAGTACTGGAGTGGGGTGCCATTGCTTTTTGTCTCTCTAATCCATCAGAAAATCCCGTCAGCTGTACACAGTCAGAACCCAATCTTTCTCCCCTCTCACTGCCACCATCATTCCTTGGTTAGATTACTGCCATGGCCTCTTATATGGTCCTTTCTTCCACCTTTGTTCCCAGATAGGCCATTCTCAACACAGAAGCTGGAGCAAAACAAAATAACATGAGTTGGCTGCTCATTCATTACCCCTCTGACTTCACTTCCTACTACCCCCCTTCTTCCCTTTCAGTTCTAGTCAGTCATAATGATGTTCCCTTGAACACGCCAGGCACACTCCTGCTTCAGGGCCTTTACACTGGTCATCTTTGCATCAACATTCTCCCACCAGATTCTACTATAAACCTGGGAAAGAAGCCGTATTCTGCAAATCATATCTGTATCAGCAACACACTGCTGAGACCCTTGTATTTAAAGCCTTCTTTAAAGTCGTGGACCTTGGAAACTTTGCCATCTTAAGTCATATGAGACCCTGCAGGAGCAGAAGAATGGCAGGATTTGTGAAAGATAAGCATCCAGAAAAGCCAACTACAATCTTCCCCATTTCCACTGCAGCCAATCTGAGTCATCTACAGAAGACCTGCTCAAGCACTATTTGGGGAGACTGTTTTCTAAAAGTAGTCTCCTTTATTTGATGAATCTAATAAATTTAACTTTGTGTCTCAGCTGGTTTTAACAGACTGCATGGTTGAATTCCTCATCTCCTAGAGTTTGGACAAATGTCACCTCAATGAGGTCAACCACTAATTACCTTACTCAAATTTACAGCTTAATACCCCAACCCCTGAAACTCCAAATCTTCATCTTACTCAATTTGTTTTTGTTTTTCTATAAATTTGTCTTACACTAAATAATTTAGTTATTGTGTATATTGTTTCTCTTCTTCCATTCTAATGTATGCTTCATAAGCACAGGGGGTTTAGTCCACTTTGTTCACAGATATCGCTTTCTCGAGAACCTTACAGAGTGCTAGGCACATACCAGGCATTAAATACTTGTTTAAATGAACAACTGACAGCCAGCCAGGTCTCTAGAGACTGTTTTCTAAAAGCAGTAATTTTTAAAATTAGTAGAAGGCTATAAACAAGCAACTCTCACATAAAGAAAATGTTACAGAATTTGAATGAAAATAACCAAGTATTTTACACACATCAAATTGAATTCCCTTTAAAGTCAAGGTTCTTTGGAAAATTACTAGAATGTTTAAGTATAACCACAGCAAAAGCATTGAAAATGAAAAGAAAAAGAAGTATTATTGTATCATTTACCATTTATAGCCTGTGACAGTTGAGTCTCATCATTTAAAAAGTCAAGGAGTGAGGAGTCTTGTTCATTTTCTGACCCATCATTCTCATCTGATGAAACATATTCTGCATCTTCTTGGGAAAGTTCTGCTTCTTCATCTAAAAACTTCCTAGCTACGAGCTAAGATAAATGAGAAAACAGGAAAGTGCCTTTAACAAAATCATTTAATGTCCTCAAATAACTGAAAACAGTTTCGGAAAATGGATTTCTTGCCAGTGCTTTTAAGATAAAAAATAATAAAAATAGAAAACTGTGAGAAGAAATGATGAGGAAGTATATCTTTTTAAAATGTCTTCTTTTAATTGTTATAAATAAACTACAGCTCAGCATGTCTGCTTGCTGAATGCTTTTTAAATAAAGTCTCTTGAGTCTTTCAGCTAATTCATTTTTGCCAGGAAAAATACAGTACCACAAAAAGACTGATCAGAAAAAAAAAAAGTGCTAAGAATTCCTTTCCAAAAATTTGAATATTGGATATAGATAAGGAAAACAATGTAAATATTATAAAAGCAAATATTTTAAAATTCAGATGTCTGTCTCTATATTTTCTTCGATTTGAATGTTACATCTTCAGTACACTAAAGTTTCTTCATTTAGTTCTTTGAAATAACACAACATTGCAAGATAGCTTCAAAATACAAAGAGAATCTAAGAAACCACACTTTGAGTTTTTAATTCTAGTAAAAAAGAGTAAAGTTAGGGTCAAAATTATTTTTAAGTTTTGGTTTTTTCCTATAAAGAAATTATAGAGAAATCTACTTCTATGTAAAATCTACTCTTCTTTACTAATTAAAAATAAATAGTATATTTATATAAAAATAAGAAACTGAAAAAAGTTTACCTTTAGGTGATTCTGTCTCTTTCGGACTTTGATGCTTCTTTTGGCATTCCTCTTATGATCCTTGAAGTCTTCTGATTGTGGATCTCTTTTGTGAAAATTATCGCTCTCATCACTAGATGATAAATCTAACTATAATTCAATAAAATTCTTTCATAAGAAAATATAATTTAAGTGTTGTATCTTAATGAGTTTCTGAAGGGTTGTTGCTTCTACTGTCACTTTTTTCCTTTTAAATAGTTAACTGAACATTTTCTTGTTAGAAAAATAAAATGCTCTTACAACTCAGCTCTCAGCTTATGTATGCACAAATACATAATATTTAAAAATTTAAAAGTTAGATAATTCTAAGTAGTAAAATAATAAATTAGGTAATATAAGTAATACAAATACAGTATTCATTCAATTTTATATGAAATTGAATGTATCTGATGAATGTTTATGTTTTTCGTTTAACTGTTTCCTTTAAAAGATCCTGAAGGGCTTCACAAAAAATAATTGTCTATAAATATAGCTATCAGAATCAACTCAAACATATATAAATCCTTTCAAACTAAGAAAAAAATGTAACAACAAATCTTTTGACTATGAAGCCTACCACAGTGTCTTTTACAGAATAATATAAAACCAATCCAAATAATCAAAAGAAATTTATCAAAATAACTTCAAGTAACAGGGATAATTTTAGGTTAAGGTGGATTGAGCTATAGCATTATCAATATTTTAATTCACTTCTAGTAAGTCAATCAGACATTTTAGATAAAGTAGCAAGTTAGAACAATTTTTTAAATGGAGTTTTATATGAGTATACAAAGTTAATGAGGGCTGGTTGCATTTTTTTTTTTTTTTGGTTTTATTTTTTTATTTTTTTAATTTTAAAATCTTTAATCCTTACATGCGTTCCCAAACATGAACCCCCCTCCCACCTCCCTCCCCATAACATCTCTGTGGGTCATCCCCATGCACCAGCCCCAAGCATGCTGTATCCTGCGTCAGACATAGACTGGCGATTCAATTCTTACAAATTATACTAGTTAGTATTAGAGAATTAAAACATACAAGATTTCCTAGTCTCAAAATTTAGCTATCAGCTATAAACTGATGACAAATGAATACTAAAGCCTTAAGATGTGCCCGCTGACCAATTTTCACATTTTCATAGTTGTCAACGCCTGCCAGACATTGTCACTTTACTGTCCCACATGGACTTCAAACTCGAACATGTTCAACATTGAACTCACCACTCTTTCTTGTTCCCTCTAAAAACATGACGTATCTGCCACGTAAACCCAAGCCCAAACCAAACAGTCATTGTGGACTCCTCCTTCTTTCAAACTCATTCAGTAAGCAAAAGAACGAATAAGGCCTTCCAAAAGTTTACCCAGATTTCCCTCCAGCTTTACTTTCTGGTACTTTTTGTCTTTACAGTCCACAACAAGAGATGCTGTTTCCTTGCTCTGTATCCTTCTTTAAGCTGCTGGGAATGCCTTCCCTTCTCCTTTCTTTCCCCCTAAAATATGTATGCTTTAAGATTTATATAAGATGTTATTTTCAAGAAGCTTGCCAGAACTCCCAAGGTCTAGGTTAAGTTTTATCTTCTCTTATCACTTAAAAAATTATATGGAAACTATCCATTTACTTATCTATCCTTCCTATTAGATTATGTGCTTAAAACTGTACCAGGAAATACTCTTTATACTATCCCCAGCATCTTGCACAGTAGATACGGGGTAAGTATTTAATCAATGTTTCCTGAATTGCTGGAGTGTACTGACAAAAATAGGAATAGTTTTTTGAAGGAGTTTAAAATTAAAACAGAA
This sequence comes from Capra hircus, assembly GCF_001704415.2. Classification (NCBI taxonomy): domain Eukaryota; kingdom Metazoa; phylum Chordata; class Mammalia; order Artiodactyla; family Bovidae; genus Capra; species Capra hircus. The sequence continues at coordinate 54,404,935 of NC_030828.1, read as the reverse complement.
ATTCTAGTCACTGAGGATTTACTCTTTTTCTGTTAAACATATACCTATAAGATCAAATTTACCTATGCTCAACTATTCACATATTTCTCTTGTAATATTTCTCTCAAAAACATTTGAATGACTATTTATTATTTGTTATTTACTTACTCTGTTTGGAGGAACCCTGCGCTTTTTGACAACCTGAAGTGGAGAATCAACTTCACTGTTTTTCTGATTCTAGATAAAGCAGACAAAGTAAAAAGTTAAAAAAAAAGTTTTAAGGGAAACAAGAAACTTTGTATGGTCTTGCCACTGTGATTACTGACCAACTCACCTCCGGGGACTCCAAAACATTTCCTTTTGTTTTTTTACTTTTTCTTCGGAAAATCGCATCATCTTCACTTTCATGGCTTGATAACTGTTCATCTATAATTTATTTAAAGATAATGAATCTGGTCAACAGATTTAAGTTTATCCAACCACAAGTATCTAATTTATTGATGGGTTCAATAAAAATTGTTCCTGGCCATCTCAACATTTATGCAGTCTCAAAGATAGTTTTTCTTCCTCTCACTCTGGAGGAAGCCAGATGCTATATGGTAAGAACAGAGGAAGTAATCCTATGGAGAGGAAAGAATGGCAGGAAATGGAGGCCTCTTATTCAACAGCAAGGTGATCCTCCAAGCTGATTCAAGTCTTCAGATAACTGCGGCCCTGGCCAAGGCTTTGAATGCAACCTCATAAAATATCTGGAGTCAGAATTTCCGGCCAAGCCATGCTCGAATTCCTAGTCTATAGAAACGGTGAAATCATACATGCTGTTTTAAGCCAGTAAGTTTGCAGTAAATTTGTTATGCAGCCAGAGATAAATAATACAGATTTTGGTGCATGGAAATAGGGAATTACCAAAAACCTAAATGGTGGATATAACTTTAGAACTAATGAGTGGGCAGAAACTAAAGGAACTTTTTTTGTTGTTGTTAAAAGAATTTTTGAGGAGAGTTTTTGTGAAAGTTTGAAGAGCCTCAAAGGAGTTGTTTATAGAAGATTAATGGCCATTGAGGAGGTCATGGGTGACAGCTTAAAGAAGTAAGAAGACCCTTATCAGAAATTATAGGAAAAAGAAAACTTACTATAGTGCCAGGAAGTTTAACAACATTGCAGTAACAAAGAAAGTAGAAAATGTACCTCATGAAGGAGGTACCAGACCATCTTACCTGTCTCCTGCGACACCTGTCAAGAAGCAACAGTTAGAACCAGACAGGAAACAACTGACTGTTTAAAAATTGAGAAAGGAGTAGGACAGACTGTATACTGTCACCTTGTTTATTTAACATATGCAGAGTACATCATGCGAAATTCTGGGCTAGATGGAGCTCAAGCTGGCATAAAGACTGCTGGGAGAAATGTCAACAATCTCAGATATGCAGATGATACCACACTAATGGCGGAAAGCGAAGAGGAACTAAAGAGCCTCTTGATGAGCGTGAAAGAGAAGAGTGAAAGAACTGGCTTAAATCTCAACATTCAAAAAACTAAGATCATGGCAACTAGTCCCATCACTTAATGGCAAACGGAAGGGGAAAAAGTGGAAGCAGTGAGAGAGTTTCTTTTTTTGGGCCCCAAAATCACTGCAGATGGTGACTGCAGCCATGAAATTAAAAGACGCTTACTCCTTGGAAGGAAAGCTATTACAAACCTAGACAGCATATTAAAAAGCAGAGACATTACTTTGCCAACAAAGATCCATCTAGTCAAAGCTATGATTTTTCCAGTAGTCATGTACAGATATGAGAGTTGGACCATAAAGAAGGCTGCAGAATTGGTACTTTTGAACTGTGGTGCTGGAGAAGACTCTTGAGAGTCCCTTGGACTGTAGGGATATCAAACCAGTCAGTCCTAAAGGAAAGCAACTCTGAAATCATTGGAAGGACTGATGCTGAAGGTGAAGCTCCAACACTTTGGCCACCTGACGCAGTCAATTCACTGGGAAAGACCCTGATGCTGGCGAAGATTGAAGGCAAAAGGGAAGGGAATGGCAGAGGATGAGATGATTAGATAGCATCACCGACCCAATGGACATGAAATTGAGCAAACTCTGGAAGACAGTGAAGGGCAGAGGAGTCTACAGTCTATGGGGGTCTCAAAGAGTTGGACATACCTGAATGAATGAGGTGCTCTAAGCAAGAAAATTTCCAGACATGTTTAAGGTACCACCTATGCTTCTTGTTTAAATGTGAAAGGAGAGAAAGGAATTAAACAAAGTATATTAAACATGAAACAGGGGAACTTTCCTGGTGGTCCAGTAGCTAAAACTCCGCACTTCCAATGTAGGGGCTCAGGTTCGATCCCTGGAACTAGATCCCACGTGCCACAACTAAGACCTCGCATGCCAGCAGTTAAAGATCCCACATGTCGCAGCTAAGACCTGGCACAGCCAAATCAATCAGTCAGTCAAAACATGAAACAGTTGAGACTTGCTGGTTTTGAAAATTACCAGCTTCTCCAGATGGCAAACAATGTTAAATTAAGAAATCTTCCAGGCAAAGACCTAATCTAGAAGACTGCCAGGAAACTACAGTCCAGATGATGCTGAGGGTATAACTGTAAATGCTTTAAGACCTCAGAAAGATCAAAGGTGGCGCCTCAGAGTACCATTCAGTCAGATGGTACTCTAAACATTTTAAAGATGTCTCTTACAGTCCCTCTCAAACAACAGATCTTCTAAGAAGATTAAGGAACTATCTTTACACATCTCAGCAGAAGCCAGAATCAGAGAAGAACTTACCTCCAAAAGATCTGTGGACATGGCTAGTAACAGAATGAACCTCAAATAAGATTCACAAGAGATCCACAAATATTTACGACAATTAGATGAGGAAAAAACCCACAGCCAGCTACAACTTAAAAGGGGCAGAGACAGTACAAAATGAAGAGGCCCCTGGATCCCCCAATTTTTACCAGAAGGACGCAACCTGAGAAAGCTCGACAAGTGCTACCTATTAGGAAACTGGACTAGGCATCCAGAGGATAGAGCCAAGAACCATGGATAATTATGGGGGCTTTGAGTACTAATCAAGAAACTTTCAATCTTGGTTCTGCTTAGATTTTAGAATTACTATGAACCCGAGATTCCTGTGTGCTTCCCATCATCCGTCCTCGCTTTCAAATAAACCATTTTGGAAGCAGATTTTACACGCCCAGTCAGGTCTTCAGATGACTGCAACCCTAAGTGAAATCTTGACTATAATCCCATGAGAAATTCTAGGCCAGAACGACCCAGTTAAGCAACTCTGAAATTCCTAAACTACAGAAACTGTGAGATAAATGCTATCTTAAGCCACTAAATGAGGGGGAGTAATTTTTTACACAGCAGTAAAAAAAAAACCTAATACAAACCCACACGGTATATTTGTCCTTATGGTCTGTGCTAATAAAATATCTACCTAGACAGATTATTGTATATATATAACATGGTAAATGATCCTAAATTTTTTATTTCAATTAAGTGGAATAACAAATACTAAAAAAAAATTACTAATAAATAGTTCCTTGATGGCTATGTATACTATTGCCCATGGTTAGTCATTAAGTCGGAGAAGGCAATGGCACCCCACTCCAGTACTCTTGCCTGGAAAATCCATGGATGGAGGAGCCTGGTAGGCTGCAGTCCATGGGGTGGCTAAAAGTCGGACACGACTGAGTGACTTCACTTTCACTTTTTACTTTCATGCATTGGAGAAGGAAATGGCAACCCACACCAGTGTTCTTGCCTGGAGAATCCCAGGGACGGGGGAGCCTAGTGGGCTGCCGTCTATGGGGTTGCACAGAGTTGGACACGACTGAAGCGACTTAGCAGCAGCAGCAGCAGCAGCAGTCATTAAGTACAATGCTAGAAAAAAACGTTTTAATGCAAATCTGACACAAAGACAGAAAAATTATCTCACTCATTAACAAAAATTTAATATAAAGGTGTTAAATATTAAAGGACTTAAGCAACATACTTAGTAAAAAAGTGTGTCAGAGTATATCCAAAACTATGTAGACAAGTTAGCTTTAAAAAATTAATTGTATGTCCAGAACTTATAAGTTCTTATCTTAAAACATTCATGAATCATAAGATTTACAGAGGAAATTCTCATTTTATGCTATAACTACTCTTTTTCCTTAGCCATAAAGAGTAAAATTCAGAAATGGCCTTTTACAATAATCTATACATAAACTAGAGTTGAGTTCTATAACAGGATCTAAAGGATATTTAAATCATTATATTTTGGATATATAAATCACAGGTATTTAAATCATCCATTTTCTGGATTTTCTATAGAATTAGATTATACAAATCCAAAGATTTCTATAGATCTTCTGTGACCTTATCTCAATTTTTTAAATAGTCTTATTTCTTAATTTTGTCATATAAATCCCCTACTTTATACTACCCCCCAAAACTTTACACTTTCCTTCTTTCCCTTTGCTTTCATCATTTTACAACATGCAAATTCTCTTTTGATTATCTTCAACATGTCCAAGTCATTAATATTCCCAAGGAGCCAAAATAAAAACCTACATTAGAAGTCAACATTTTCAATCTAAACCAGTTCAAAATGCTTTCATCTTCTGAACCTAAATGTCCACCATCTCATTATTCATCTGGTAGTTATTTCCATATTTTACTGATATCTTTTCAGATTTATATGTCACACAATTGTTTGTGTTTTACAATTAAGGGCTGGAGCCAAATCTTACACTTCTGTTTTACAGTGTCCAGCACAGTACCTTCCCACGGCATGCATGCCATAAATACATGGAGAAAAAAATAAATCTTGTATCAGTAAACATCAACATAAGGACTATATAGTGCATCAATTATCTAATTCAATATACATACACTGAGAAATTACATTTTATAAAAATTATAGAATCTGATCCAAAATAAATATTCTAGACAATCTGTGCTTTATAAATTTGGAATCTTACCTTCAGTAGAATGGCAGGATCGATGCAGATTGATTTGTTTCTTGCTTTTATACTTTTCTGTAGAAAGTCCTGAATCACCAAAAGTTGAATTCAATGTTTCTTTGAAACTGTGTAGATTTACTTTTCCCATGTTAGAACCTGACTTTTTAGCCATTTCTATTCTCTTCTTAGAAAATGAGTTCAATATATTTGATTCAGAAAGTGGTGTGCTCATAACTTTCTCTCCTACTGGCAAGGAAAACTGAGAAAAACTAGGAGACATAAATTCTTTGCTTTTTGTTGCATTCATTGAAAACCATGAACAAGCTGGACTCTGCTTATCTTCACTTGATGGATGAGTAGTTATTACACTTGTAGAATTATCAACATGGGCTCTTGACATGACTGCTTGATTTGAAACCCAATTTGTACCATTTATCTGCTTAATGTCTAAACGCCTTCCAGGTAGATCATCTAAAATTTTATTATTTGTATCTGATGCATGGTCCACTACTTCATCCTCAGAACCTGTACTGCAAAACCCTAAATCGAACGTAACAGAAAATAAATCCTTAGAGCAGTCAAAACTGTTTTCATCATTATTCAATTTTCCCTCATGTATACCTCTCAAACCTTCATGAGATTTCCAACTATTAGTATCACAGACAATTTGATCTTGGGGTTCAGAATCATTCTCTAACAAAAGTTCATCAGAAATGAAGAACTGAGAGACTGGTGCCATTTCACTTGCAGCAGTTCTGTCTGATACACATAAAGATTTACATTTACTGTTCAAGGGAGGAGGGCTCTCATTAAACTCCGTATTAACATCTTCAAATAATAATAAACTTTCATCCTGAGCAGTATGCAATATTGGGAGGTCACTGTTATCAACATCATGATTCTTTTCTTCAGCAAAATCCTTTGAAGGGCCGATTTTTATTTGAATTTGATTGTTGGATACTAAATGTTCATTTTTACTATCTTTATGTACTTTATCAGAGTCACAGAAGCTTGACTCATCAGACGTCTCATCATTAGTTGTACCATAAAGGCAAGATTTTTCAGAAGGATGAGTAATAAACGTAAGTGAATTCAATTCTAAATTCTGTTGAGAATTTACAGCTGAACGTGACATTAAATTGGTGGATTTATCATTCTGTAAGCACTCTGAGTAGGGTAGAAAAACTGAGTTTTCAAGTGCAGAACCCTCAGAAGTTTCATATTCCAAATCTGAGAGTCCACTGAGAGGCGGAGGAGAATGTGATAAAAATCTCTCTACATTAGCTAGCACCTCTTTTGTTAATGAATGACAATTAAAAAATTGGTCATCTGTTTTCGCTGTATCAAGCTCATCCTCAAATGAAAGAAATAAGCTAGATGAAAAAGATTTCTCATCACTGAAACTGTTATAACCAGAATCAAAAAAATTTCCAGTAAATGAATTAGTAGATTTATTTGTAAACTGACCATCTGTTAGTAATCCACATGACGGATTACCTCCATTTTCATTGACAGTGCGTGTGGCAGTGATGTCACCTGTATCTGATGCCCTTTCACCATTTCGTAGGTCTACCTGAAGAATATGTTCAGCGGTAGAACTGTCATCAGTATCTAAAGGCTCCATGTCAGCATCCTTATTTTCCTTTTTAGGCTGATCTTTTTTCAGGTTTTCAGAAGCCTTTTTTTTTAAAGAAGGAATTTTAGTAGATTTGATAGGAGTTTGTTTTAAAATTTCAGCACGTTTTTCTTCAGATTCTGTTATTGAGACTGATTTCCCGTAATTTATATTCTTTGCAAACGAAGACTTCCTGTTATTTGTAAAGGTGCCATTGGCAAAAGGATTATATTCATTTCTCGGAGCACTAGACCCTGAGCTAACATCTTCCATTCGTAAGTAAGGTTTAATTTCTGATTCATAGCTGCATTCTCCCTATAAAGAAGGAAAATGAAAAAATCACAAGAAAGCTATATTTTTGTTTTAAAACAAAAATTCTAAGAGATGAGCTCTTTTCTGTTAAAATATTTTCCAAACAATATTGCATTATTCAAATGATTTTACCTTAAAAATTATTCTAAGTCAAACAAAATTAAAAATGACATTTCTGTGAAATTATCACAAATTATCTTTTATCAGTTAATAGTTTTGTATTCCCAGTACCTAGTACATAAGAGAGCCATGATAAATATTTGTAGAAAGTTTAAATTTAATTAATATTTAAAATATTACTATACTTTTTTCTTAACATTTAACTGAACAATGATTCTAACTTCTTAAAAAAGATATTTAAGAATTAACATATATAAATGAGAAACACATACTTATGTGAAATTTACTCTCTTGATGATAAACTAAGAACAGCTTTTAGAACATTTGAAATAATGGTACCTATATGTCTTCTAGGCTGTAAGCTAGAATATGCTATTTTAAAAAAATTTCTCAAGAACTCTTCTCATGAATTTCCACGTCTTATATCTAAATCTAAAACTACAGTCTCTACCATCCCTGACTCATCCTTCCCTCTTGCCACTAAATGCCACTTTAATCAGGATTCCTCTACTATTCAGGAACTTCAGCAGTTAACTCTCTGCTTTCTGTATAATAAATACAATAAATATTAAGATGAGAATGTCTGTTACCCTACTAGGATATATGCTCCCTATAGAATATTTAATCTGTCTTCTTAACCAGTGTAGCCATGGGGCCTAGAACAGACCATGTCATATAGAAGGGACTAAATAAATGCGCTACTTTGATGCACAGCCTTTGCTGGCACATCCCAGTACTGAGTACATGAGAGGCCCATGACAACTATTTGTAGAAAGCACGAATTTAATTAATACATAAAACAGGATTATAAACACCTTTTTTCACTTGTAGGGATCCACAAATAATTACTTTATTTATATGTATTCATGAACAACAGCTAATAATAAAATTGGCAACTACAATCTATCAAGTAATTACTATGTGCCAGGTATTATTCTAATTGCTTTACATGTACTAAGCCACTTAATCCTCAAAACAACCTTGTGACAAAAGAACCATTATTCCCAATTTATAGAGGATACTGAGGCACAAAGAGGTTAGTTAGTTGGTTAGTTCAATCGCTCAGTCGTGTCCGACTCTTTGTGACCCCATGAATTGCAGCATGCCAGGCCTCCCTGTCCATCACCAACTCCCGGAGTTCACTCAGACTCACGTCCATCGAGTCAGTGATGCCATCCAACCATCTCATCCTCTGTCGTCCCCTTCTCCTCCTGCCCACAATCCCTCCCAGCATCAAAGTCTTTTCCAATGAGTCAACTCTTCGCATGAGGTGGCCAAAGTACTGGAGTTTCAGCTTTAGCATCATTCCTTCCAAAGGTTAAGTAGATGCAAAAAGTAAGATTCTAACTCAGGCATTTTGGATTTCACACTCACAACAGGTTCACCATTCTGACTCTCTCAAAGAATAATCATCAGGAAGTTACTCAAGGAATCACGAATTCTCTAAACTACCAACAGGATAAAGGAAACATACTAAATAACCTATATGATAGGGAAATTTCAACAGATCAAACAAGAATACTAAAGTTGCTTTACAAACATTTATATAAATCATTAAACAGGAATTCCCTGGAGACCTAGTGGTTAGGACTTGGTGCTTTCACTGCTTTTTAATATGCTGTCTAGTTGGTCATAACTTTTCTTCCAAGGAGCAAGTGTCTTTTAATTTCATGGCTGCAGTCACCATGTGCAGTGATTTTGGAGCCCACAAAAATAAAGTCTGTCACTGCATCCACTGTTTCCCCATCTATTTGCCATGAAGTGATGGGACCAGATGCCATCATCTTCGTTTTCTGAATGTTGAGTTTTCAGCCAACTTTTTCACTCTCCTCTTTCGCTTTCATCAAGAGGCTCATTAGTTGCTTCTGCCTTAAGGGTGGTGTCATCTGCATATCTGAGGTTATTGATACTTCTCCCAGCAATCTTGATGCCAGCTTGTGCTTCATCCAGCCCAGCGTTTCTCATGATCTACTCTGCACACAAGTTAAATAAGCACGGTGACAATATACAGCCTTGACATACTCCTTTCCCTAACTGGAAACAGTCTGCTGTTCCATGTCCAGATCTAACTGTTGCTTCCTGACCTGCATACAGATTTCTCAAGAGGCAGGTCAGGTGGTCTGGTATTCCCATCTCTTGAAGAATTGTCCAAAGTTTGTTGTGGTCTACACAGTCAAAGGCTTTGGCACAGTCAATAGAAGCAGAAGTAGGTATTTTTCTGCTTTCTCTATTGCTTTTTTGATGATCCGACGGGTGTTGGCAATTTGATCTCTGGTTTCTCTGCCTTTTCTAAATCCAGCTTGAACATCTGGAAGTTCATGGTTTATGTACTGTTGAAGCCTGGCTTGGAGAATTTTGAGCATTATTTTGCTAGCACGTGAGATGAATGTAATTGTGCAGTAGTTTGAACATTCTTTCCATGAAATTAAAAGACGCTTCCTCTTGGAAGAAAAGTTATGACCAACCTAGATAGCATATTGAAAAGCAGAGACATTACTATGCCGACTAAGGTCCGTCTAGTCAAGGCTATGGTTTTTCCTGTGATCATGTATGGATGTAAGAGTTGGACTGTAAAGAAGGCTGAGCGCCGAAGAATTGATGCTTTTGAACTGTGGTGTTGGAGAAGGCTCTTGAGAGTCCCTTGGACTGCAAGGAGATCCAGCCAGTCCATTCTGAAGGAGATCAGCCTTGGGATTTCTTTGGAAGGAATGATGCTAAAGCTCAAGCTCCAGCACTTTGGCCACCTCATGCGAAGGGTAGACGCATTGGAAAAGACTTTGATGCTGGGAGGGATTGGGGGCAGGAGGAGAAGGGGACGACAGAGGATGAGATGGCTGGATGACATCACTGACTCGGTGGACGTGAGTCTGAGTGAACTCCAGGAGTTGGTGATGGACAGGGAGGCCTGGCGTGCTGCGATTCATGGGGTCTCAAAGAGTTGGACACGATTGAGCGACTGAACTGAACTGAACTTGAACATTCTTTGGTATTGCCTTTCTTTGGGATTGGAATGAAAACTGACTTTTTCCAGTCCTGAGGCCACTGCTGAGTTTTCCAAATTTCTTGGCATATTGAGGGCAGGTCTTTCACAGCATCATCTTTTAGGATTTGAAATAGCTCAACTGGAATTTCATCACCTCCAGTAGTTTTGTTCGTAGTGATGCCTCCTAAGGCCCACTTGACTTAGCATTCTAGGATGTCTGGCTCTAGGTGAACGGTCATACCATGATTATCTGGGTCATGAAGATGTTTTTTGTATAGTTCTTCTGTGTATTCTTGCCACCTCTGTTTTATCTCTTCTGCTTATGTGAGGTCCATACCATTTCTGTCCTTTATTGTGCCCATCTTTGTATGAAATGTTCCCTTGCTATCTCTAATTTTCTTGAAGAGATCTCTAGTCTTTCCCATCCTATTGTTTTCCTCTATTTCTTTGCATTGATTACTAAGGAAGGCTTTCTTATCTCTCCATGTTGTTCTTTGAAACTCTGCATTCAAATGGGTGTTATCTTTTCTTTTCTCCTTTGCCTTTTGCTTCTTCTCATAGCTGTTTGTAAGGCCTCCTCAGACAATTATTTTGCCTTTTTTGCATTTCTTTCTCTTGGGGATGGTCTTGATCCCCTTTAGCCAATGAAAGAGAAAGTGAAGTCGCTTAGTCGTGTCCGACTCTTTGCGACCCCATGGACTGTAGTCTACCAGGCTCTTCCATCTGTGGGATTTTCCAGGCAAGGCCATTTCCTTCTCCAGGAGATATTCCCGACTCAGGGACTGAACCCAGGTCTCCCGCATTGTAGGCAGATGCTTTACCATCTGAGCCACCAGGGAAGCTCCCTTTAGCTATTAAATACATTAAAATTTCACTCTTGTCTATCAGTATTCACAGATGGCATTCTTCTGATTAGGCCTACTTCTACTAAGATAGAAAACTAGTCCACTGAGATCACAAGAAGCTACACAGAAAAACAAAATAGTTTAGCTATGATTATTTATAATAAATGCTTGTTTCTTATAATACTGACTTCAAATTAAGAAGACTAAAGTATTCTAGTTTCACTGTCATGCCAGCGAAAGAAAGTTACAGTAGGCTCTTACCTCTTCATGTCTCATTCTTTCTATCATTTGCATAATATTTATGAAATGGTGACATCGATCTGAATGGTCAACTTGATATGTAGGCAAAGGATGATCCTGCCATAATCTCCATTCAGAGAGAGACAGTTGATGAATTCCAACGGTTGGTTCTTCTGTCTTGATTAACAATAATTTAACAGAACAAAAAACAAACACACTCAGATTTCACACACTGATTTAAAAAATACTTAATATACAGATAATTGGCATACCGTAAATAATTTTAATTTACTTAGGTATTTTCCACTAAAATTTCAGGTGAAAAATAAAATAACTTTATGAACTACAAAGATGTCCTTTTAAATACATCTTAAAAATAACTGTTACATGTATTGCTTATAAAATTAGAAAGAAAACTGTGTCATTAAAAATAAAATACATAAGTAAATAAATGTTAGATGAGTTACTACTTGGACATATTCCTGTTTATATAATTCCATGTTAAGAGTTTTTGCTAGATTATGTACTATAATCTAATAAAGAGGTATTCATAATCTCTCAGTGATACTGATCCCAATTCTTCATGCCTGCTGCCATTCCTTACTTTCCCTGTTAGTGAAAAAAATTTGGATTCTCAAAGCCAAGTATTTCAAACCCTATAAATCTTCTCAAAGGTATCTTTCTTGAAGTTGTTTTTCTATTTCTCTGGGTACATATGTAAGCTCTGATCAATTCGTTTGACTTTCCTTATGCTCATCAATAATTTGTTCATAATAAAACAAGTCTAATATTCAATTTAAAGTTTTACTCTAATTTCAAAACAAAAAGTAAAAACTGGTTTGTACAAAGACATTCATAATAGCATCATTTTATACTAGTAATATACTGAAAGTAGTTCTAAAACACAACAGAGAAATAGCTGAAGTACGGTATATTACAGAGTAACATAACAATGATAAAAATTACACCTACACAGAAATATTCATATGAAGAAAGTAATAAAGTCAGAATTTATATAAATATATTATAGTCATATAAAAATATATATACAATAAGAAATACAAGAAAATTAGTTTTACCAAGACAGACTATTCTTTAATATTCTTTCTAAAATTGCTTACATTCTTAATTTTTGACCTTCTGATCATGAATACTCATTCTCTTTACTCCCAAAGCTATTGCATAGTCACTATAAAGAACATCTGAAAACACATTTAACTTACTGGTCTGTTCTCTTCATTGTGTAAAGATAGAAACTGAACTTGAGGCAATGTTACTTCCTGAATTTCATCAGTGTCTCTTAATCTATATCGTCTATTCCATAATTTAAATTCTTCTTCTGATAAGAACCAATCATCCTTTGAATTACTCTGCTTTATTCCTAGAAGTTTAAAAAATAATTGAAAACAGGTTTAAAAAAATCTGCTAGACAAACACAAAATAAAAGACATCAACTCAAACTCTCTTCATGTTTCTGCTAAACCACTCATTCTATTCCTTAAAATTCGGTTTCTTCATATAAACACTCTGGTTATTACTTCCTGTTTCTACATATCTCCTAAATTTCTCTCACCTTTTTGAAAGTACTAGGGCACCCTTCCAACTACAGCTAACCTTCATTAACAAAACATCACCAGGTAGCGTTCAGTCTTGTATTCTTTTGGACTCTATCTATTTTGTTGCCTAAGACCTGGAAGGAAACAGATAACGTACAAAAGAAAACTAGCATCATGATTCTATCTTAACACTATCAGAAAGTTATCTGAAGCTGGTATGGATGCGGGAGAGATGCAAAGACTAAAAAGAGTTTTAGCTAGAGTCTTAAATGCAGGGTGGGGTGGGACGACAGTTTAAAAAGGACAAGAAGACCTACTGTTTTAAAAAATGACATGATAATATACTTTTAAAAAATGCATAGTAAATTAGTCCTTTATTATTTCCATAATCTTTATAAAGGAAAATAATCACCAACATGGAAAGGATTAAAAAATATTAAGCTGTAACTCTGGTTCCAATAAAGATGAGGGCAGAAAAAGAAATCAGAAAGATACTGAATTGGAAATCAGGAAACTTCTGTCTTAGCTATTCCCAAATATTACATGAAAGCTTTTGCAAAATAAGGGGTTTAAATTAGGTGATCTCTCAGGTCTTCTTCAGATCTAGCAATCTGAGGCACTGAGACTTTTGAAATAGAAACGTATTTCCTTCTCCTCATCACGTTAAATATATTCAGACCTCCAGCCTAAATGAATCAAATATATAAAAGGTGACATTTATACATACTATCTTATTAGCAAGATGAATCACTCACACTTGAAAAATCAAAGAAAATGGAAGAAGAAAAGCATAGAAAAATATACATGAGCTAGTAATATAAGAAAGCCTTCCTCAGAGATCAGTGCAAAGAAATAGAGGAAAACAATAAAATGGGAAAGTCTAGAGATCTCTTCAAGAAAATCAGAGATACCAAGGGAACATTTCATGCAAAGATGGGCACAATAAAGGACAGGAATGGTATGGACCTCACATAAGCAGAAGAGATAAAACAGAGGTGGCAAGAATACACAGAACTATACAAAAAAGATCTTAATGACCCAGATAATCATGATGGTGTGATCATTCACCTAGAGCAAGACATCCTGGAATGTGAAGTCAAGTGGGCCTTAGGAAGCAACACTATGAATAAAGCTACTGGAGGTGATGGCATTCCAGTGGAGCTATTTCAAATCCTAAAAGATGATGCTGTGAAAGTGCTGCCCTCAATATGCCAGCAAGTTTGGAAAACTCAGCAGTGGCCACAGGACAGACAAAGGTCAGTTTACATTCCAATCCCAAAGAAAGGCAATGCCAAAGAATGTTCAAACTACTGCACAATTGTACTCATCTCACATGCTAGCAAAGTAATGCTCAAAATTCTCCAAGCCAGGCTTCAACACTACATAAACCATAAACTTCCAGATGTTCAAGCTGGATTTAGAAAAGGCAGAGGAACCAGAGATCAAATTGCCAACATCCATCGGATCATCGAAAAAGCAAGAGAGTTCCAGAAAAATACCTACTTCTGCTTCTATTGACTGTGCCAAAGCCTTTGACTGTGTGGACCACAACAAACTTTGGACAATTCTTCAAGAGATGGGAATACCAGACCACCTGACCTGCCTCTTGAGAAATCTGTATGCAGGTCAGGAAGCAACAGTTAGATCTGGACATGGAACAGCAGACTGTTTCCAGTTAGGGAAAGGAGTATGTCAAGGCTGTATATCGTCACCCTGGTTATTTAACTTATATGCAGAGTAGATCATGAAAAACTCTGGGCTGGAAGAAGCACAAGCTGGCATCAAGATTGCTGGGAGAAATATCAATAACCTCAGACATGCAGATGACACCACCCTTAAGGCAGAAAGCAAAGACGAACTAATGAGCCTCTTGATGAAAGCGAAAGAGGAGAGTGAAAATGTTGGCTCAAAGCTCAATATTCAGAAAACGAAGATGGCATCTGGTCCCATCACTTCATGGCAAATAGATGGGGAAACAGTGGATGCAGTGACAGACCTTATTTTTTTGGGCTCCAAAATCACTGCAGATGGTGACTACAGCCATGAAATTAAAAGACACTTGCTCCTTGGAAGAAAAGTTATGACCAACCTAGATAGCATATTAAAAAGCAGAGACATTTTTTGCCAACAAAGGTCCATCTAGTCACGGTATGGTTTTTCCAGTGGTCATGTATGGATGTGAGAGTTGGACTATAAAGAAAGCGAAGCGCTTAAGAATTGATGCTTTTGAACTATGGTGTTGGAGAAGACTCTTGAGAGTCCCTTGGACTGTAAGATCTGACCAGTCCATCCTAAAGGAAATCAGTCCTGAATATTCACTGGAAGGACTGATGTTGAAGATGAAACTCCAATCCTTTGGCCACCTGGTGTGAAGAACTGACTCACTGGAATAGACCCTGATGCTGGGCAAGATTGAAGGCAGGAGAAGGGGACGACAGAGGATGAGATGGTTGGATGGCATCACCGACTCAATGGACATGAGTTTGAGCAAACTCTGGGAGTTGGTGATGGACTGGGAGGCCTGGCATGCTGCAGTCCATGGGGTCACAAAGAGTTGGACAGTACTGAGCGACTAAACTAGTAATATTTTTAGAAACAATTACTAAACATATGGTTAATTAACATCTATAAAAATTAAATGATCACTAAGTGGTGTTGGAGAAGACTCTTGAGAGTCCCTTGGACTGCAAGGAGATCCAACCAGTCCATTCTGAAGGAGATCAGCCTTGGGATTTCTTTGGAAGGAATGATGCTAAAGCTGAAGCTCCAGTACTTTGGCCATCTCATGCGAAGAGTTGACTCATTGGAAAAGACTCTGATGCTGGCAGGGACTGGGGGCAGGAGGAGAAGGGGACGACAGAGGATGAGATGGCTGGATGGCATCACTGACTCAATGGATGTGAGTTTGAGCGTGCTGCAAATCATGGGGTCGCAAAGAGTCGGACACAACTGAGCGACTGAACTGAACTGAACTGAACTGAAGAAAAATGTACACCAACCTAACCAAGTTTTGATCATACTATTAGTTTAATTATTGAAGAGAATTTAAATATATACTATCTTTTCATTTTAACCATAACTTGGCAAAATCTTGTAAAATGATAGGTATATTTCTATTAAGTGAATTTCATTAGGTTTAACAGGCATATCCACAAAACATTGATTAATGGCTCTGAGTTAAAGGAAAGAACATTAGCAAATTTAACTAAGTCCAAAGAAGGTGCCCAGGAAGGGGAAGAATTCTGAAACTTCATAGTAATGAAAACCAGTGGAAAAGTCAGTTGAACAAACTTGAGAGGTACTGTCTTCAAATATATAAAGAAACTGCCACCTAGGTATCTCAAAGATCAAATCCATTTTTGTGTCTAGAAGCTGTGGGCAAATAAAGTCACCTGCCATTTCAGTAAATAAAGGATGTTGTTGGGGCGATCGGCCATCAGCCACTGCAGCTGCCCCTAAGGGGGTTTCAGAACAGAGAAAAACAGAATACTGGCCCTAGGTAGTTAAGATTTATATCAAAGGAATACTTTCAGTGAGCTGAAACTCTTGCATCTTCCCATACATAAAAAAACACTAAAATCACTAACTTGAGAGGTCTAGTTTTCTGCGATTAGCAGTAATCTTTTGATGTTTAGTGACTGGGTTTTTTCTCAGCAAAAACTCCTACGTATCCTGGCTCCCCACTTACCTCTTTGGAACAGTCCCTCAGAGCTATCTGAGAGGCTTCCTTCCTGTGCTATAGTCCTCAGTAGTACCCTGAATAAAACATAATTCTCAACTTTGATGTTGTGCATTTTTTTCAGTTGACAAAGCCAAAATTAAATCAGTGAGAAAAAGATACAAAGACAGATTTTTTTTCTTAACAAAAGAACTCCTTTTATACGTATTATCAACAATGAAACGAACTCTCATAAAAGAATACAATTTCCATTAACAGAGATGTTCAAGCTGAGGCTTGATATACATTTGACATGGAGAGGGAAATAGCAACCCACTCCAGTATTTTTGTCTGGGAAATCCCATGGACAGAGGAGCTTGGTGGGCTACAGTCCACGGGGTCTCAAAGAGTTGGACACGACCTAGAGATTGAATACTCACAGACACACACTTAACAGGCGTGCTATAGAAAACATCCCTATCTCGGTAAGTAACTGGACCAGATGATTCCTGAGGTTTCTTCCAAAGTTTAGAATATATTTTATGATTCTTTAATATTTCAAGATATTGTCTTGATATCACCAAAATCTTCGCAGTTCTTAAGCAAGCCCTCTCCTTACTATGCTCCCTGGCACCAAAGTATTAATATTTGTTCCTCACGGGCTCAGTATCACCAGCTTAGTCTAATTTCACCACTATCTGGTGTAACAGTAAATTAAAAAAAAAAAATTCTCCTTTGCAAAAATTCCCCCTGCTTCTCTGAAAGCAATTCCACAGATACTTATTAATATTCCTAAATCCTTTATTTAACTCTCTGATATGCATGCAAATCTTTGTAAAGGCAAAGCAACTCTCTAGCCAGTTTTTCAACCAGAAATGATTTTCTTAAGGACCTAGGAGACATCTCTTTGAAATGTAAACATCAAGGAAGATAGTGTCCCTATCTCCCAGACAGCTGGGGAGTTTCGCCTTGGCACCTTTCTCTGAGCTCTCCCTATCTGCTTGTCATAGAGACAGAAGTTTTATTATTTCTTTGGATAAGTGTTAGGTGCTCAGTTGTGTTTGTGATCTATAGACTATGATTTGTGACCTATGGTTTGTGACCCCATAGACTGCACCTTGCCAGACTCTTCTGTCCATGGAATTCTCCAGGCAAAAATATTGGAGTGAGTAGCCATTCCCTTCTCCAGGGGAATTTCCCAACCCAGGGACTGAACCTGGGTCTCCTACATTGCAGGCATATTCCTTACTGTTTGAGCTACCAGGGAGGATGAGGATAAAGGCAACTAGCTAACACAAATGGCTACCTCAATTACTGGGTGAATTTGGAATTAACTATGAAAGAAATGGGCTTCCCAGGTGGCTCTGTGGTAAGAATGTGCCTGTCAATGCAGGAGACGCAGGTTCGAGTCCTAGGTCAGGAAGACCCGCCCTGGAGAAAGAAAAGGCAATCTATTCCAATATTCTTGCCCTGGAAATCCCAGAGGAGCCTGAAGAGGCTACAGTCCATGGGGTCACCAAAGAGTCAGACATGACTTAACAACTAAAACAACAACAACAATGAAAGAACATACAGCAAACGGTGCTTCCTCTTATAAGAAGACAAGTTACTGTTATAATCTTAAGCACATGATGTAAAGGATTAATACTGTTTAAATGAATAGGCTAGAATTTCGTTCTTTCTCTTAACTTGGTGGATTGCTTACAATGCATATTGTAATATGGCTTAATGCTTATTCAATAATAAAACTGTTTTCTTCTTTTCTACATTTTGTAAAGTGGATTTTCTGGGCTTATATTTTCAGTTTTCCCAACACTGAGCTTCTTTCATTCTGTATTGCCAGTACCTTGTTCCCTTTGCCACATTAATCATCTCTCTTCTATCCTTCTCAATGTGAACACCTATAACATACTAAAATGTATGTTGATTTTCTCATAGAATAGATCAATATATGACCTGCTAACAAATAACAGAAAAACAAATGTGTATCTCAAATGCAAAAAACTGTATTTACCACTCCTATAGGAAAAGGTAGATGACTTTCGCTGCAAGTTCCGAGAAGGCTTCTCTGGTTCATAGACACCATGTGTAATGAACATCTTATGTAATTGTGGGCTGACTCCATCAGGAACCATTCGTGGACTTCCTTGGTAAAAATGAAGGACCTGCCTACTACCTGAAATAGCTTTATAAATACTTCTTTTGTTGCACTGACTCTGATTATAAGTCTGCAAAAAAAAAAAAAAAAAGGCAAAATCATTTTATTTCTATATAATCACCTAGCCATAACAAGTAGTTATTATATCACCCTGAGTTTATTCTAAACAGCAAATTAAACTCTGATCCACTTAAATACTTGAGGAACAGAATATATGTTGTCTTAAATTTGAAGCCTATTTAAGTCTTAATGAAAATCATTTCAAGATTTATTCTTACTTTAGTAACTATATTGTACCAACAAAGTCTGTCTTTTATTCAGGATCTTGCTGTTTTTGAATAAGGTTAATATTTATATATAAGTATAAACTGCTTTAAAAAAATACTATTTTTAAATTTCAGCTTGTTACTTCATCTCTCTACGTGTCAATTTTCTTTACTGTATACAAGAAAATCCCTAGTACTACCCTGACAGTGTTGTTAACATTATTTAAGTAAAACAATCCATTTGAAACATTTGCAACAGTGTCCAGCACAAAGTAGGTACTCATGAAATGTGGTCCATTATGACTTTTTAACAGATGAGAAAACTAACACTTAAATAGAGGTTAAGTGAGTTGCCTAAGGTAATACAATTAGTTAGGACCCAATTCCACTCAGTGATAATACATAGACTTTTAAAAGCTGCCAGACATTTCATTTATTAGAATTATTTCATAGATAAATTGGGTGTTACATAAGAATATGCTCTAATAACATTAAAAGTACTGGTGGAAAAAGAAATTCATTTTTCAGGATGATTTTCATAGGGTTTCTGAAACACTTCAAATCAATTGTTTAAAACTATCATCATTAATGAAAATTCCTTAATGTAAAACTATTTAAAAAATATTTACTTGGCCATAGAAATAGTCCCACTCAGTTATAAAAGTTATTAACACTTTAGTGTATATATACAGAATAATATTATGTACATCATATTTATGAAGGCCTGTCACCCAAGATTTATGAACGCCTTATCACTTAGAATAGACATTAGTAAACTTCCACAAGGGGTCAGAAAGTAAATATTTTAGGCTTTGCTGGCTACCTTGGCACATATTTTTGGTTGGTGGGTGGGTTAGTTGACTGATTTAGGCAACTCTTTAAAATGTAAAAAATATTCTCAGCTCACTGTAGTTATTAATAAGACAACACCTAAATACAAAAGAAACAAGCCTTAAAAGCACAGGGCAATAGTCAGACAAGGTAATACTTGATTTTTATATCTATGTGTTGCTAAATTAATACTAAAGTACAAAGATATGGTCCTTTATATTGGATAAAATTTATGAAGCTGAGTCTAGTTAAAAATTTTCCTAATTACAAGAAAACAATAGGTAGTATCTAATACAAAGGGAACAGAGAAGGCAATGGCCCCCCACTCCAGTGCTCTTGCCTGGAAAATCCCATGGATGGAGGAGCCTGCTGGGCTGTAGTCCATGGGGTCGCTAAGAGTCGGACACGACTGAGCGACTTCACTTTTGCTTTTCACCTTCATGCATTGGAGAAGGAAATGGCAACCCACTCCAGCGTTCTTGCCTGGGGAATCCCAGGGACGGGGGAGCCTGGTGGGCTGTCGTCTATGGGGTCGCAGAGTCGGACACACTGAAGTGACTTAGCAATACAAAGGGAAACAAAAATCAATCACAATTACCTACAGATTGTTTGGACTTTGAATGTGAACAGATTGATACTTGTCTTTAGGTTCCGTTTCTCAAATTTCGACTGTCAGATTAGGCTTCCACAAGTCTACTTACGCGTTCCTCTCGTCCTTCAGCAAGGATAACAACAATCCTGCCCTGACGTCTGCGGCCGGTTCTACCCATTCGCTGTATAAGACGAATTGGGCTCTTCTGGGCATCAAAACATATTATAAGGTCAACTTCTCCGATATCCAAACCTTCTTCACCAACGCAAGTAGACACCAACGTATTGTAACCACCACTACGAAATTGTTTCACTACCTAAAATTAGAATTTAAAAATAATTAGATGCAACTAGAAGAGAATTGCAAATCAAAGCATACTTTTTCCATCTGCCCCTGAAATCAGATTAAAAATCAGCACGCAAAATACTACCAAATAGGAAAAGAAGAGGTAAGATGGCAATATAAACCAAGAGAGACAGTGGTACAGTGCAAAGCAGAGTCCCAATTCTTTTGCTTTAATGATGGTTATGATTCTAAAAAATTCTTCTAACCATTTACACATGAGTGAGAAAGCACAGATATTTTTAACATCACTAAAAAGGGGGTAGAGCATGTAAATGGCCCCAGAGCTCTCACTGCTATTTATCATATTCTATTGTCAGTCAATTTTAGAATTATAGTAAGTTTAATAATTAAACTATGTTTGATTACTTCTAGCATTCATATTTTAAACAGAAATGGAATAACAGCAATAGAGAATGGACTGGCGGCTGTCAAGGGGGAGGGGGCTGGGGGAGGGATCCAGTCAGGGGTTGGGGTTAGCAGATGTAAACTTCTGTAAATAGAATGGACAAACAACAAGTTCCCACTGTAGAGCACAGAGAACTATATTCAATATCCTGTGATAGGACATCATGGAAAACAGTATTTAAAAAAGAATGCTTGCATATGAGTAACTGAATCACTCTGCTGTACAGCAGTAATTAATACAACATTGTATAAATCAACTATACTTCAGTAACAAAAATTTTAGTTAAAAGTACAATTCATACTATATTTTTTTGCACTGCTATTCCAGTGAAGGGTAGCAGAATATGGAAGCCCAAATATGACTATAGGAGTTTAAATCATGCTGCCCCAGCCTATGCTGCTTTCGGTATACTGATTACTTTGAGCTAAAGGCACTCAAAAAAAAAAGCAAGTGCGGTTTCTCTGGCCACTTATCTGCCTAAAAGCAGATCCTCCAGAAGGAACTCAACTGTCATAAATCCCTTCCCCAGGAATTTAATCAACTAGGGAAAACTAACTCAGCAAGAGACTGAAAGTCCATACCATATCCAAACAAACTTCATCACAATCTATCACTCATACTTCCCATCTTTTAAGGCCCCATTCATCTTCCCTGAAAATCATTTACTCTCCTTTGTGCCCACCACTCCTCTTTCCCCATAAGATGCTATTTAAATATGAATTCTAAGCCACTTCAGGGAGTTACTCATTTTTCCCTCGGCATTTTCCCACGCGTCCATGAAGTATACATGTTTGTTTGTTTTTAGTTTATATTGCTTTTCAGCTGTGCTCAGGCTTTTCTCTAGATGAGGTGAGCAGGGGCTACCCTCCAGTTGCGGAACTTGAGTTTCTCAGTGTGGTAGCCTCTCTTTTGAGGAGCACAAGCTCTAGGGTGCACGGGCTTCAGTAGTTAGGACTCCCTGGCTCTAGAGCACAGACTCAAAAGTTGTGACTCCTGGGCTTAGTTGCACCATGGCACGTGGGATTTTCCCAGACCAGGGACTGAACCCATGTCTCTTGCACTGGCAGGTGGATTCTTTACCACTGAGCCACTAAGGAAGCCCAGTATACATTTGTTAATAAGCTTCAGTTTGTTTTTCTCTTGTAAATCTGTCTTTTATTACAGAGGTCGCAGCTAAGAACTCAGAAGGGCAGAGGGAAAATTATTTTTTCTTTTCTTCACCAGGATTCCCTGATCAAGTTACGGGAACTACACTAGCATGACAATGAGTTAATGAAAAAGTCAAAGTCAACTCCTTTGTCTCAGATCCCACTCTAAATTTGTCAGTAAGCCCTGTCAACTTGACCTTCAAAATATATCCATAATCCAATCATTTATCGCAAACTTCCCTGCTTCCATGTAGTCCAAGCCACCATTATCTTTAGCTTGAATTATTGTAATAATTCTTCCAATTGGTCTGTTTCCACCCTTGGCCCCTAGTTTATTCTGAAGACAGCAGCCAGTGTGATTCTTTTAAAGCATCAGTCAGGCAATGACCCTCCTCTGCTCTAAATTCTCCAAGGGTTTCTGCTCATCTCACTCCAGTCATTAAAATAGAAATGACCTGCAAGATCCTAAAGAATCTGGAGTCCCACTTCTGTGACATCATCACTTGCTTACTTAAACAGACTCTTTTGAGGGCAGTGGAGACTGGTATAAGAAGTATGTAAACAGTAGGAGTCCTCATCTTTTCACGTTGACAAATTCAAGAAAGAATCTTTGAAAAGAAATTAGCTGTTAAAGACATACCTAATTGTCAGAGACTGTTCTAGTGCACACTTACAGTTAATCTTCAAAATGCTGTACACAGTTTTGAGAAAAGCAATAAAATTTTCCCCAAAGCACAGCTAGAACTCAGAAAACTTATGACCAATATACAGCACATACAGCTACCTTAAATATCACCATGGTTTCTTTTCTCTGACCACATTTTGAAGATTTTTAAATAATAGAAAAAAGAGATACAATCATTATTTGTTTGGAATAAATAACTAAAATGACTTAAGATAAATAGCAAACATTTATTGAAGGCTCTGTGGTATGATTTCATTTAATGTTTACAATAGGTCTATGGAGTGTGTTTACAGATAATGAAACTGAGGCATAGTAAGCAAAAAAATTTATCAGTGGAAGAGCCAAGACTCCAACCTATATAGTGTGATCCCAGAGCCTTTCTGCTCAAATGTGCTTCAGTTCAGTTCAGCTCAGTCGCTCAGTCGTGTCCGACTCTTTGCGACCCCATGAATCGCAGCACGCCAGGCCTCCCTGTCCATCACCAACTCCCGGAGTTCACTCAGACTCACGTCCATCGAGTCTGAGATGGCCATCCAGCCATCTCATCCTCTCTCGTCCCCTTCTCCTCCTGCCCCCAATCCCTCCCAGCATCAGAGTCTTTTCCAATGAGTCAACTCTTCGCATGAGGTGGCCAAAGTACTGGAGCTTCAGCTTTAGCATCATTACTTCCAAAGAAATCCCAAGGCTGATCTCCTTCAGAATGGACTGGTTGGATCTCCTTGCAGTCCAAGGGACTCTCAAGAGTCTTCTCCAACACCACAGTTCAAAAGCATCAATTCTTCGGCTCCCAGCCTTCTTCATAGTCCAACTCTCACATCCATACACGACCACAGGAAAAACCATAGCCTTGACTAGACGGACTTTAGTCGGCAAAGTAATGTCTCTGCTTTTGAATATGTTATCTAGGTTGGTCATAACTTTTCTTCCAAGGAGTAAGCGTCTTTTAATTTCATGGCTGCAGTCACCATCTGCAGTGACTTTGGAGCCCCCCAAAATAGTCTGACACTGTTTCCCCATCTATTTCCCATGAAGTGATGGGACCGGATGCCATGATCTTCGTTTTCTGAATGTTGAGCTTTAAGCCAACTGTTTCACTCTCCACTTTCACTTTCATCAAGAGGCTTTTAGTTCCTCTTCACTTTCTGCCATAAGGGTGGTGTCATCTGCAT
The DNA here is from genome assembly GCF_001704415.2 of Capra hircus. NCBI lineage: Eukaryota > Metazoa > Chordata > Mammalia > Artiodactyla > Bovidae > Capra > Capra hircus. Next base: position 54,381,068 of record NC_030828.1, on the reverse strand, counting down.
ATCTGAGGTGATTGATATTTCTCCCGGCAATCTTGATTCCAGCTTGTGTTTCTTCCAGTCCAGCGTTTCTCATGATGTAATCTGCATATAAGTTAAATAAGCAGGGTGACAATATACAGCCTTGACGTACTCCTTTCTGTATTTGGAACCAGTCTGTTGTTCCATATCCAGTTCTAACTGTTGCTTCCTGACCTGCATACAGATTTCTCAAGAGGCAGGTGAGGTGGTCTGGTATTCCCATCTCTTTCAGAATTTTCCACAGTTTATTGTGATCCACACAGTCGAAGGCTTTGGCATAGTCAATAAAGCAGAAATAGATGTTCTTCTGGAACTCTCTTGCTTTTTCCATGAGCCAGCAGATGTTGGCAATTTGATCTCTGGTTCCTCTGCCTTTTCTAAAACCAGCTTGAACATCAGGAAGTTCACGGTTCACGTATTGCTGAATCCTGGCTTGGCGAATTTTGAGCATTACTTTACTAGCATATGAGATGAGTGCAATTAAAATATTCAAAATTTTAAAAAAATACTTTTTTTTTTGTCTTTCAAAATATGCCTCCATTCAGTTTAGTCGCTCAGTTGTGTCTGACTCTTTGTGACCCCACGGACTGCAGCACACCAGGCCTCTCAGGCCATCAACAACTCCCGGAGTTTGCTCACACTCATGTCCATCGAGTTGATGATACCATACAACCATCTCATCCTCAGTCATCCCCTTCTCCTCCAACCTTCAATCTTTCCCAGCTTCAGGGTCTTTTCAAATGAGTCAGTCAGCTCTTCGCATCAGGTGGCCAAAGGACTGGAGTTTCAGCTTCAGCATCAGTCCCTCCAATGAATATTCAGGACTAATTTCCTTTCGGACGGACTGGTTGGATCTCCTTGCAGTCCAAGGGACTCTCAAGAGTCTTCTCCAACACCACAGTTCAAAAGCATCAATTTTTCGGCACTCAGCTTTCTTTATAGTCCAAATCTCACATCCATACATGACCACTGGAAAAACCATACCTTTGACTACACAGACCTTTGTTGGTAAAGTTACATCTCTGCTTTTTAATATGCTGTCTAGGTTGGTCATAACTTTTCTTCCAAAGAGCAAGTGTCTTTTAATTTCATGGCTACAATCACCATCTGCAGTGATTTTGGAGCTCCCAAAAATAAAGTCTGTCACTGCTTCCACTGTTTCCCCATCTATTTGCCATGAAGTGATGGGACCAGATGCCATGATCTTAGTTTTCTGACTGTTGAGCTTTAAGCCAACTTTTTCACTTTTTCTTTCACTTTCATCAGCAGGCTCTTTAGTTTTTCACTTTCTGCCTTAAGGGTGGTGTCATCTGCATATCTGAGGTTATTGATATTTCTCCCGGCAATCTTGATTCCAGCTTGTCCTTCATCCAGCTCAGCGTTTCTCATGATGTACTCTGCATATAAGTTAAATAAACAGGGTGATAACATATAGCCTTGATGTACTTCTTTCCTAATTTGGAACCAGTCTGTTGTTCTATGTCCAATTCCAACTCTTGCTTCCTGACCTGCATACAGATTTCTCAAGAGGCAGGTCAGGTGGTCTGGTATTCCCATCTCTTTTAGAATTTTCCACAGTTTATTGTGATCCACACAGTCAAAGGCTTTGGCATAGTCAATAAAGCAGAAATAGATGTTTTTCTGGAACTCTCTTACTTTTTCCATGATCCAGCGGATGTTGGCAATTTGATCTCTGGTTCCTCTGCCTTTTCTAAATCCAGCCTGAACATCTGGAAGCCTCTGAAGCCTGGCTTGGAGAATTTTGAGCATTACTTTGCTAGCGGGTAAGATGTCCTTTTCATTATAGGGGACTGGAATGCAAAAGTAGAGAGATAAGAAACACCTGGAGTAACAGGCAAATTTGGCTTGGAGTACAGAATGAAGCAGGGCAAAGACTAATAGAGTTTTGCCAAGAGAATGCACTGGTCACAGCAAACACCTTTTTCCAACAACACAAGAGAAGGCTCTACAAATGGACGTCACCAGTTGGTCAATACCAAAATCAGATTGATTATATTCTTTGCAGCCAAAAGTGGAGAAGTTCTATATAGTCAGTGTAAACAAGACCAGGAGCAGACTGTGGCTCAGATCATGAACTCCTTATTGCCAAATTCAGACTTAAATGGAAGACAGTAGGGGAAACCACTAGACCATTCAGGTATGACCTAAATCAAATCCCTTAAGATTATACAGTGGAAGTGAGAAACAGATTTAAGGGACTAGATCTGATAGACAGAGTGCCTGATGAACTATGGACGGAGGTTCGTTACACTGTACAGGAGGCAGGGATCAAGACCATCCTCAAGAAAAAGAAATGCAAAAAGGCAAAATGGTTGTCTGACGAGGCCTTACAAATAGCTGTGAAAAGAAGAGAAGCAGAAGGCAAAGGAGAAAAGGAAAGATATACCCATTTGAATGCAGAGTTCCAAAGAATAGCAAGAAGAGATAAGAAAGGCTTCCTCAGTGATCAGTGCAAAGAAATAAGAGGAAAACAATAGCAAGGGGAAGACTAGAGATCTCTTCAAGAAAATTAGAGATACCAGGGGAACATTTCATGCAAAGATGGGCTCAATTAAGGACAGAAATGGTATGGACCTAACAGAAGCACCAGAGATTAAGAGGTGGCAAGAATACACAGAAGAACTATACAAAAAAGATCTTCATGACCCAGATAATCATGATGATATGGTCACTCACCTAGGGCCAGACATCCTGGAATGCGAAGTCAAGTGGGCCTTAGGAAGCATCACTACGAACAAAGCTAGTGGAGGTGATGGAATTCCAGTTGAGCTATTTCAGATCCTAAAAGATGATGCTGTGAAAGCGCTGCACTCAATGCCAGCAAAGACTGAAAACTCAGCAGTGGCCACAGGACTGGAAAAGGTCAGTTTTCATTCCAATCCCAAAGAAAGGCAATGCCAAAATATGCCTAGGTTTATTTATATATTTAGTATAAAATTATCTTTAAGCTATAGCTTAACAAACAAAATAAAATGGCATAAGCATATCAATTTTATTTTTATATTCATCAACTCAAAAAATCATTACCTCCAGTTGCTCCTTCTGGGTAAAACCTTTCATGCTTTTTCCTGAGGCATGGCCAACAAAAGTCATTACTCTAATAACTGGCTGATGCGGTAAAAGCATTTCTGCAATTTCTTGAACACTATCTCTAAATGAAGAGAAGATCATAACTCTGGTCTCATCACATTTCTTATCAGACGTCTTTTGAGCTGTATAACCAAAAAATACTATAATTACAAGTGTTAAAAAAAGCATTTAGATAATTCAAAAGGCAAATAAACCTGTAACTATATACCAGTGAGTTACAGTTGTAACAGTTCTTTCAAAAAAGTAATTTAAAGCATTTTAAACCTTTGCTGGTTTTTCTTCTACCTTTTCCAGTCATTTTAAACCTGGCTCCTTATCTCTCACTGGCTATGGTAAAATAAAACCCCAAATAAATCAAATAAAACTTACCTTGTGATCAGTCCTTCAATTTATGCATGATGCTTCTTATGCCTCGTTACCTTCTAAACCAGAAGCACACGTCTACAGAGCGTCCATTGATTCTCTAAAACGTCCCTTTCCTTTCTGCTCAGTAGGCACTGTCTTAACCCAGGTCATGGTACTCTGTCCCTGAATTACTGATACTTTCAAATTCTCTACGGAAAACTGCAGAATATACCCTACTTGCAGTCACAAAGCTGCTCCCACTTTCTCTGTGCTTGGGAGGAGTAGAATGCACGAATAACATGACTTTGAGGCTGGATCACTTAGCCTCTGGGCAATGTGTGACCATGGCAGTGATTTAATCTCTTTCATTTAATCTCTTTAAGCTTTAGTTTCTTCATATCTCAAATGGATTGGAGAAGGAAATGGCAACCCACTCCAGTACTCTTGCCTGGAAAATCCCACTGATGGAGCAGCCTGGTGGGCTACAGTCCATGGGCTGCAAAGAGTCGGACATGACTGAGTGACTTCACTTTAAAATGGATTGAGGTGATGATGAAATCAAATAGCAAATATAAGGTATGCAGACTTGAGTATAACTGGTTACTAATTGCAAGCTGTGTGTGTATGAGGGGGCTTTTGTTTTTTGTTTTCTTTTGTTTTTTAACCTTGCATGGAACTCTGACAATCCTTCTGAAACACAATTCATATTACATTAATCATGTAATGATTACATTAATCATGTAATGACTCCCCTGGCTCAGAGGTTAAAGCGTCTGCCTTCGATGCGGGAGACCCGGGTTCGACCCCTGGGTCAGGAAGATCCCCTGGAGAAGGAAATGGCAATCCACTCCAGTATTCTTGCCTGGAGAATCCCATGGACAGAGAAGCCTAGTAGGTTACAGTCCACGGGGTCGCAAAGAGTCGGACACAACTGAGCGACTTTACCTTCAACACACATAAAGCTAATATTTGATACCTAAGGAAAAAGAAGCAGGTGCTTTTGAAAGGGAAAATTATTCCAGGTAAATTCCAGAAACAGTGACAGACTTTATTTTTTGGGGCTCCAAAATCACTGCAGATGGTGACTGCAGCCATGAAATTAGAAGACGTTTATTCCTTGGAAGGAAAGTTATGACCAACCTAGACAGCATATTAAAAAGCAGAGACATTCCTTTGCCAACAAAGGTCTGTCTTGTCAAAGCCATGGTTTTTCCAGTGGTCATGTATGGATGTGAAAGCTGGACTATAAAGTTGCTGAGTGCTGAAGAATTGATGCTTTTGAACTGTGGTGTTGGAGAAGACTCTTGAGAGTCCCTTGGACTGCAAGGAGATCCAACCAGTCCATCCTAAAGGAGATCAGCCCTGGGTGTTCATTGGAAGGACTGATGCTGAAGCTGAAACTCCAATACTCTGGCCACCTGATGTGAAGAACTGACTCATTTGAAAAGATCCTGAGGCTGGGAAAGATAGAAGGCAGGAGGAGAAGGGGACGACAGAGGATGAGACGGTTGGATGGCATCACTGACTCAATGGACCTGAGTTTGAGTAGACTCCGGGAGTTGGTGATGGACAGGGAGGCCTGGCATACTGCGGTCCATGGGGTCACAAAGAGTCAGACACGACTGACAGACCAAACTGAAATGAACTGAACTAAATATTATATATAGTTTTTACTATCTGCTTCCCTTATACTGTCTTAGGCTGACTTTTCCTTTTCACATAATACCCTATTGTTAACATTTCCACCATCTCCCTGGCCCGTATGCTGCCAAAATTTCTAAGTTTTTTTTATATTCATAATCCAGAATAATTAAAAGCTCATCTTCTCCATAAGAAATGTTAGCAAAAACTAACAAATCAGAGTTTTAGCTTTTTCATGACTTTGCCTTGCCTTGAGGATATTAAATGCAACCTACCATTCCATGACTTGAAGTGTTCAACTACAACTTCTTCTAATTTCTTTAATTTGGGATGACTATAGCAGAACTTTTTATCTTTACCTCCTGGGGGGGAAAAAAAAACAACAAACAAAAATCTGTGTTTTTTTCATATTCCATTACATTCATGTATTTTAATTATCCTTTTCAAAATGGATTTGTTAAAACTCTTTTTTTTTAAATTTATTTAAACAGTAACTGGTATCTGGATAGCACACAAACCTTATTGTAAGATAAACTTTGAATTGTTATGAAAATTTCATTCTGAGAAATAATCCAAATAGGAATAAGCAGCAAAGCAGAAGGCAAAAGCTCATATTTATTTAAGCTACAATCAGTAGTTGGTAGTTCTGAAAATTTTCACCACCAGTAACAACTCCTATTAACTTCTATTGTATGTTTAAGGTTCATGAACTACTTGAATATATATTATCCTAAGTTGAATAATAAAATCTTTATGTTTAACAGGTCTATGGTTTCAGAAATATAAGTAGGTATAAATAGACATGTGGATCAATGGAGCTTAATTTAAAAATTAACCTTGATAAAGAAGAAACAATATAAAATTTTTAAAGAAAAAACAGACCTTTCTGGATAGCAGAAACGCCACTTGCTGAAGTACTACGCGTATGTGCAAACATTCTGTCTAGATGATCATAAAGTTTCATGAAGTCCGCGTTTCGGCTAAGTTCATTTCTCACCCGAGTCATTCCTTCAGAAATTAAGAAAATATTTTCCCATTAAGTTTAATAACAAAGTAATCAAATGCATTATTTATTTAAATGAAATTACAATTCAGCAATGAATGTAAGCTTTTCAAATTTAAAAACGAAAACCAGCAACTTTTCCCAGTTTCACATTCACATTTGTATTGATGAATGGCTTCTTTTTTTCCAGTAATATAGCAAAAATCAAACAAGGTTTGGGATGTTTCTTAATCTTGGACATCCCAGTCTCCAGAACTGTAAAAATATATGTCTATTGTTTAAGCAAAATAAAAGGAAAAAGAAAAAAACAAGAAGAAAAAATTTGTTATATAACTGTTTCATTGCTTTTTCAAGTAAAGCCCCTGAAGTAATCCAAACTGTTCAATATACATATCATTAACCAAAATAATATATGTTATCACTTCTTTAAATAATTCCATATAATTTACCTTTAGTTCCATCCATAATTCCACAGAGGAAAAAATATAATGATCTCATTCCCATTTGCTGCAATAATTCATAACCATGATATAAACTAATACAAATAGCAAACTCTCCCTCAATTATGCCTTGTTGGATTCCCTAAAATTAAGAAAAAAAACAAAGCATGTATCAAATTTACCCAGAGAAAGAAATGAAGATACATGTACTCTGCAGAACTTATTGGTTCTATTGAATGTCCTGTGATCAATGTGTAGTCTATATAAAATCTGCCCCTTCATTTAATTCAATAGGAAACTTACATTTTAAAGAGAATAAATGAAGGGGTGAATATTTATCATATGCTGTTTTTTTTACAGGTAAATTATTAGCAGTATATAGATTCATTTGGTCTTTCAAAACAATTTAATAAGCATCTACTATTTGCTAAGCACTGAGGCAGACATTTGGGACACAAGGGAAAATAAAACAGATATGGGCCTATCCAGTGGTTTCTGACATCAGGACATATATTGGGTCAAACTCTTTAACACTAACATTTAACACCAAGTACACATGCCACAGTAACATCAGAACAGTGTTACAAGAACACTACTTTTACAAATGTAGCGATCTTAACACCTAGGAGGCAGGTACTACTGTCATGCCCATTTAGAGACACAGAAGCTCATACAGGTGGTAAGTAACCGAGCCACTATTTGCACCCAGGAAATCTGGCCCAGTATTGTTGTGCTTTTAACCACTACTCTCAAGGAAAAGTGAAGTACATATTCCTTTTAGGGGAGAAAAGGTGAGTATATCTATATGATCAGGTGAAGGTGAAGTCGCTCAGTCGTGTCCAACTCTTTGTGAGCCCGTGGACTGTAACATACTAGGCTTCTCCGTCCATGGGATTCTCCAGGCAAGAATACTGGAGTGGATTGCCATTTCTTTCTCCAGGGGATCTTCCCGACCCAGGGATCAAACCCGGGTCTCCCGCATTGGAGGCAGACGCTTTAACCTCCGAGCCACCAGGGAAGCCCATCTATATGATAAGATACCTTTAAAGACGACCACTGAGAATGTATTTTAATCATTTTCCTTTATTAGAGATGAAGAATGTTATTCAATACCTTACATTTTTACTAGCAATTAATACTAGTTACACTTATTTGTTTCTAGGATAGTGATAAATACTCTAAAATGGCACCCTAATTACCTAAAAGGATAAAACAATATCATCAGTGGATCAAGTTCAACAGGTTTAGATTTATGATTTAAAATTTCAATGAAACTTTAACTCCTAGAATAAACTTTAAACACTTTCAGTTCAGTTCAGTTGCTCAGTCATGTCTGACTCTTTGCAACCGCATGAAGCCCAGTACGCCAGGCCTCCCTGTCCATCACCAACTCCCGGAGTTCACTCAAACTCACGTCCACTGAGTCAGTGATGCCATCCAGCCATCTCATCCTCTGTCGTCCCCTTCTCCTCCTGCCGCCAATCCCTCCCAGCATCAGAGTCTTTTCCAGTGAGTCAACTCTTCGCATAAGGTGGCCAAAGTACTGGAGTTTCAGCATTAGCATTATTCCTTCCAAAGAACACCCAGGACTGAGCTCCTTTAGAATGGACTGGCTGGATCTTCTTGCAGTCCAAGGGACTCTCAAGAGTCTTATCCAACACCACAGTTCAAAAGCATCAATTCTTCGGCGCTCAGCTTTATTAAAGTTTAAAATAATACACTGCAATTTCACAGAAGACTTCCTTTGTGGTTCCCCTGATACTACAGAATAAAGTCCTTAATTCTAGTGTAACATTTAAAGCTACTCCCAGGCAGTCACAAACTAGAGTAAACAACATATCTGACTTCCTCAATCCTTCACCTCATTCAAATCCATTTGCTCACTGTCTCCTTCACACCTTTATTCAGTTGCCCTGATCTTTTGCACATGCATTCTCTCAGTTCCAAGAATGACTCAGTGCCTTTTTGTGCTTGTGAGCATCTCTTCTGACTTTGGACCTAACCTGATGGATCTCTTCCCTATCCATCTATTTTTTTCCCAAAGAAGAGTGAAAATACGAAGCTTACTGCAATGTTTACTCTGACTTCAGGAAGGAGAATTAAAACTAAATGCCAGACGTCTAAAAGTAGGTTAAGATCTACCTTCTTATGACCCTTCTTTGACTTTGCAGAACAGAAGTGAACTGAAAGATCAATTTTAAAAGTTACAAGATAGGGACTTCCCTGGTAGTCCAGTGGTTTGGAGTCCTCCTTGGAATGCAGAAGAAGTGGGTTTGCTCCCAGGTCAGGGAGCTAGAATCTCACAAGTTGTGGGGCAACTAGGCCCAGGGCCATAACTGCTGAGCCCACATGCTCTGCATACCACATGCCACAACTAAGACCTGACACAGCCAAATAAGTAAATAAACTTTAAAAAATGTTATAAGGTAAATTTGTCTTAATTCACATTATCAAACTGTACTCCTGCTAGATTTTTTTGGTGCTTCCATAAACTGTATAAAAGTTGGGGCTTCCCTTGTGGCTCAGCTGGTAAAGAATCCACCTGCAATGTGGGAGACCTGGGTTTGATCCCTGGGTTGGGAAGATCTCCTGGAGAAGGGAAAGGCTACCCATACCATTATTCTGGCCTGGAGAATTCCATGGACTGTATAGTCCAAGAGGTTGCAAAGAGTCAGACAGGCCTGAGTGACTTTCACTTCACTATAAACTATATAAATCATACCTGAATTCCTGATGAACTAATATACACCAAAAACCAATCATTATTTACATTTCATCCTTGCTTTGAGTAAGAACTTAGTCTATCATCAAAATTTATTTTAAAATACCTACCACAATATTTGGAGATGGGTTTTTCCTAAATTGATCTCTTGCAAGAATTATCTGGTATTTTGTTAGATTGGGAATATCTTTTTTCATCAAAACATTCCTCTGAATCAAAGAACTGGCAAATGCTTCCAAAATCTGCAAGTTTCAAAGATATTTAGTTTTTGTTTTAAAATCCTTTTTCAAATACAGTCATTTCCTCACACAGTAAAATAGTTATATATATTAAATTATATACTAGTCTTAAAATGTAAACTTTAAGTAAACACAGAAGAGATGATAAAATTTTAAAGTAAAATTTAAATCTGACATTTACCCCCAGATAATATCCATGAGAGTCAGCAGAATCAATTATTAGATTCAATTACAATTTAAGAACATATGTGTTTAGCTGTTTATTTCTTTACTCTCCTCCCCTTTCCCTGACCTAAGCACAATGAAAGGAGAGCTTTGATTTTTTTGTTTTCTGTTGCATCATCAGTGCCTAGAACAAGTCTGATAAATATCTGCAGAGTGATGACAAAGTCAAAACGCCTTGAATACTTTTAATTTCATTCACTGATTAATTCTTTCAAAAATATTCATTAGGCATTTACTATGTATAAAGCATTGTTCTTGATGCTGGGGATACTGCGGCTGAGAGAAATGAATTTCTGCTTTCATAAAGTTAAAATTCGATAGAGGGAAGAAAGGAATAAAGAAATACAGAAAGCAGAGAGTTTTGATTATGACAAATGTATTCAAGAACCTAAAACATAGTAATGCTGTATGTGGGGAAGGGGGTTGCTTTTATATAAGGTGGACAAAGATGGTTTCCTTCTATTTTTTTGTGGGAGGGATGGGAGCAGCGAGAGAGCATGGCACCCCACTCCAGTGTTCTTTCCTGGAGAATCCCCTGGACAGAGAGGCCTGGTGGGCTACAGTCCGTGGCGTCGCAGAGTCGGACACTACCGAGCGACTTAGCACTGGGAGCAGCGGCAGCCATGCTGCCGGGATCCCCGCCTCACCCGTGTCTGGCCCCAGGATGCAGAGGATCGGGTCCTTGGATTTTGACCTGGCCCCGTATCCTTCCTCTTCTGGGCAGCCCTTCCCCACGAGGGCCCCTGGCTGCAGGTGGACCACTCTGGGCCAGGGCCGTCTCTGGTACTGAGCTGCAGAAAGGCGGTGACCTGGGCTGGGCCAGTGACAGCTTGCTGCTGCATGGGTGGCAGCAGCGACGCTCTCAGGGGAGAGCTGGGCAGCCAGGCTTCCACAGTCCTTCCCGTGTTCATGCCACCAAAGATGGCTTCTTTTAAGAGGTAACACTTGACAGCAGAATAAGAAGTAGGTCTAGCACAAGAAGTTCTAAAGACAGAGCAATCTAGGCAGAGGAAACAGCAGGTAAAAGGTCCTGAGTTTGATTCCACAGTGAAGGTAAAAAGGGCTCTCCAGATGAAGACAGACTATAGCAATATGTAATTAATCATTCAAATTTGTACCTATGTTTTATTTCCTAAAATACAGCTATTTTAGTACATTTCAATCTCTCCTCTCTTCCAGCTTTGCTGATCACACCTGTTGCCTAAAGAAGCAATCTTAAAAAAATCAATGAAGTTAAATTACACGTGATTGTACAAATTATAATTTTATATTCTTAAAAAAGGAGTGATTGAATAATAACCAAATGTATTAGTATTTATGAGATGATTACCAGAAAAGACTCTGCTACATCTTAAATTATTAACACTGAGAATTTTGTTACATTTAGAAACAAAAATCAAACCATATTTTCATAAAATTTCTCTTTAAGACGTATTAAAGGTTAAATGATAGATAAACATTGTTTACTTATTCTTGAATGACACAATAATTCAAAATGCCATAGATTAAAACAATCCTTTTATTTGTTCCTGATTGTTTTTCTGCAGGAAAGAATTCAAACAGGTCACAGAGAGGGCCTAGAAGTGATGACAACAGTAACAACGAGCGTATCTAGTTCCCATGTCTTGGTCTTTAAACACAGCTCTTCCATAAAAGGCACAAGGATTCCTTGGAGAAATGGCTGATTCCACAGCTGGGACAGAACAACTACTAAATGACTATAAAACATCTTGTAATGCCAGAAAGTGAGGGATTAGGCCTCCCCTGTGGGGGAGGAAATGGCAACCCACTCCAGTATTCCTGCCTGGAGAATCCCATGAATAGAGGAGCTTGGTGGGTTACAGTCCACAGGGTCGCAAAGAGGCGGACAAGACTGAGCAACTAAACAACAACAGGCCTCCCCTGATGACCCCTTGCAGAAAAAGCATAAGTCTAAAGGGCACAGGAGCCACCTTAAAGGATCTCCTAATGGCCACAGCTGGAACAATCTGAGCAATAAAATTAATAATGATAATACAGCACTTAACCCACAAGAGAAAATAATTATCCATTAGTATAAAAATTATACACATTAATATAAAGAACTGAAAAAATAAACAGGGGAGAAGAAACAGCCCTTCATTATACAGGCATTCAAATTAACAAATGCAGAAAAAAAAATTGAGGGAAACAAGAAACAATGATTAGGCAAATACAGAAGAAACTGTTGTAGGCAAGAACCATCAGTATATTTTAAAGTTAGTGAACAAAATATTTTGAGAAACAAGATATATTTGCATAGTCTCGAAGGATCTCCCCACTAGAACTCTCCATACTATTTTTGCAAATTTCCTAAAAGCCTAAAATTATTGCAAAACAAAATATTCAAAATCAAAAAGAAATCTGTCAGGGCACTGCAGTGATAGCTTGTCTCTGCTCCTGATGTCTGGAGCCTCAGATGGCTTGGGGCTAGCTGAAACAGGTCAACTGGGACCACATGTCTGCACCCTCACTTCTAGCTATCTACTGGCTTCTCCTTTCTTTTGAGGCTCACCATGGCTCAGGGTCCATCATGCTCTATTGGTCAGAGTCAGCAGAGGGCAGGCCTAGATTCTAAGGAAAGAGAAATGTACCCTGCCCCTCAGTGGAAAGAAATTTGTAGCCATCTTTAATCCACAGCAATAAGGATATGAAAACAAGGTATTCTCCTAGCATGATGGTAAATCATGAACCTTAGAAAACTAATTGTTATCCCAAATTTCTCCCATTGAAAGTGATAACTGTCTAAGCAGTTTCCCTTACAGCTACAGTACTGACGCTTGAACCAGATAGTTCTTTGTTATTGGGGGGGTTTCCTGTCCACTGTGGGATATTAAGTAGCGTTCCTGGCCTCAATGCCAGTAGCAAGTACCCCACTCCCCCCAGTTAGTAGAACAACCAAAAATGTGTCAAGACGTTGCCAAATGCCACCAAGTAGGTAAGATAGTTGAGAAACACTGCTATACAGGGATCAGGGACTGAAACAAATTCCTTACAAAGAAACTTCTAATTGAATCTGGATACATGTTTCGAGTGTGTTCACTATGTGAAAATTGACTGAGCTGCACACTTACATTTCGGGTACCTCTGCTGTCCATATATTTGGTGGGGGAGGGTTATACTTCAGTTAAAAGGTTTATTTAAGAAATATAAACTATAAGCCTATTATTGGCTTTAGAAATGGTCCATCATTACATATTTCCTCTTTAACTCATAGTCTGCCAGCACAAATAGAACATGGTGCTCATACTAAAAATCTTAATTTCAAAGAATTTTTCAACATATTAATTATATAAAATGACTATATACTTTCACAGGCAGATTTTATTAACAAAAATAATTACATTATCAGTTCATTTATGAAAACGCTGGGGCTTCCCTGCTGACTCAGTGGTGAAGAATCCGCCTGCCAGTACAGGGGACACAGATTCCATCCCTGGTCCGGGAAGTCTCACAAACCGTGGAGCCACTAAGGCCCGTGTGCCACAACTGCTGAGTGTGTGCGCTAGAGCCCAGAAGCCACAACTACTGAAGCCTGTGCACCCAAGAGCCGGGCTCTGCAGCAAGAAGCCACCACAACGAGAAGCCTGTGCACCAGACTAGAGAGTAGCCCCCGCTCGCTGCAACTAGAGAAAAGCCCAAGCAGACAAGAGCACCCAGCACAACCAAAATAAATGAATAAGTAATTAAAAAACAAACCCTGAATTATAAAAATGGCTTACCTGTACATACGCCTTTTGGATAGCTGCAAGTTCTTCACCAAGAGGAACAACAAGCTTTTCAACTCGTCTTTCGTGAGAGTATGGCAAAATATCTGGAGAGTCCTCAGAACGAAGCTCTATTTGCCCAATGAGCAGATTAGTAATAACCTGCTGCACAGCCTACAGAAAATCAATTAAGTACAATTATATATTATATTACTTGTTAAATGTTTTAGTTTGTCACTAACAAAAATAAGATAGCAGTACATTTTTGAAAAAATTTAGAAACTTTTATCTTCAAATATTTTTAAAACTATAAAGTATAGCACATCAGAAGTGGAGCAACAGAGGGAGAAGGCCTTTATAACATCTTTCTTGCATGTTGCCCTTCAAGCCAAGCATCCAAGATATAAGAATATTAGTAAATGTCCAGCAAGCTCCTCAATATAGTTTTGTGTTTTCCTATCAATAAAGACTCAGACAAAAGAGAAATTTGAGATTAGCAAACCAAATCCTCAAAATATATCAGTCAGTTTTAGAGCCAGAACTAAAACCCAGACTTCCTGATTCCTTAGCAAATACTTTTTTTTCATTGATTTTTAATGGGGAAAACAGAGAAGTCCCTCTAGTATTAAAGCATACAACTGTATCTCAGGAATACTTTACTAATTGGCTTGCTAAGAAACTGAGGGAACAGGTCCTACACTAAACTAATTAGTAATAAATGAGTGGGGGGAAGTCTCTGGCAACCCAGTGGTTAAGTATCGGGGAACTAAGATCCCACAAGCTGTGCGGTGTGGCCAGTAAAAATCTTTTAAATACATGAGTGAAATATTTTCCATTTAAATCTATATATATATATCTCAATACATTTCTAAAGCTAAATTTCATTCAACCAAAGCTTATAAAGGAACTTAATTGTAAAAATACAGAATATGAGAAAAAACAAAAAACCTGTTGGTCTAATTGCTGTACCATTAGACCACGGTACTCCTGAGCATAATGAAAAGAATGGAAGGGAGAGGTGGATGGATAGATAGATGGTAGGAGGGAGAGAGAATCCTGAAAGTATCTAGAAATTAAGAACTCTTTTTTTTTTTTAAACTAGAAAAACCTCATGGGCTTTCAGACAAAAAGTACTCTAGGGCAAGAATCACATCTTTGTATTCCCAACACCTAGTACAATGCCTAATATAGTAGTAGAGTATAGTTACTTAAGGTCCACAAACATTCAATATCTAGGATAAGTGTATGACCATTTTATAAAGTTGAGTAATACTTTAGTACTTTTAATCACTGAACAAATATTTGAATAACTCCCACATGCTAGATATTGAACTGGTGAGAGATACCAAGACATACATAATCCCTACTTTCATGTAGCTACTAATTCAGCAGGAGCTAAAAAAGACAGCAGTGAATAAGCAAAAGAATAACAGACTGTGACAGATATTAAGAAGAAAATCACAAGATAGGAAGAGTTGACTTTTGATAGCTTAAGAGTGAGTTTTTCTGAAGAGGTGATATTTAAGAGGAGACTTAAAAGATGACTAAAAACCATCAAGCATGTTTAAACAAGGCTTGCAGGAAACAAAAGAACAGAAATTTCTAAAAGTAATCAAGGTGTGGACAGAAGGAAAAAAGTCTTACGGCTTGGCAGAACTGAAAGCTATCTTTGAAGTTATCCAAAACCCAACACAAAAGACCATTCAGAACTACTAAATTAGAGTGGCATGGGACACAGCTCAAAACCTGCATTTTCACCACCCTCCAATAAAGGACACCCAAGCTCCCTGGAGAAATGGTTCATTCCACAGAGGGAACAGGAAAAATACTAAACGAGCGTAAAATATCTTGTGATCTCAGTAGGTTAGGAGTATTCAAAACAAACAAACAAGGAAAAGAGTGCTTTTTAAAGGCACAGGAGCCATCTTCAAGGAACTCCCAGTACCCAAATCTAAAACAATGTGAACAAAAGATTATTAGTGATGGTACTGGACTGTAGTTCATTATATATATATATATATATATATATATATATATATGTATATGTATCTCCATTAGTCCCTAGTGATGTAGAGAACTGAAATAAAAATAAGTAAGACCGCTCTTCACTACAGAAGAATACAACATTTAAAAATGTAAAAGAAATGTAAAAAAAAAAAAAAAAAAAAAAAGGAAATAATAATTAGGCAAACAGCACAGAAATGATTGTTGCAAGCAAGAACCATCACTGGGTGCTAAAGTATCTCCCCTACAACAAACTTAATTACAAAGGGTAAAACAGGAAGCTTTACAATGTAAAAACCAGGAAGGCATCATCTTAACCAAGTCAAGATTAACAGCACCAATAAAAAGACAAATTATCATGTATTCTCTGATGCGATGCTCCAAGAAAGGCAGAGCATCGCTTTTGGGGTATTCTTGTCAAAAACGCACACACAGTTTCACTCCAGTCAGCACGGAGCCAACAGGGAAGCGCTAAGAAAACGTCGGCCAACTGCAAATTCAGGGATATTCTACAAAACGACTGACCCCACTCTTCAGAAGTCTCAGGGTCACAGAAGACAAGAAAAGGAGGAGGAACCGGCACAGCTGGGAAGGAACTGAGGGGTCAAGAGAACTAAAGGCAGCGTGGGATTATGGACTGGACCCACGAGCAGAAAAGGACACTGGTGGGAAAACTGGCAACATTCAAATAAGGCCTGCAGATCAGTCACTAGTATTGTACCAGTGTTAATTTCCTGGTTTTGATCATTTGACTACAATTATGTAAAATGATAACATTAGGGGAAGCTGAGTGAAGTATATACAGAGACTTTAATTTTTGCATATTTTCTGGAAGTCTAAAGTCATTTCAAGATGAAATTTAAAAAGAACTGAAAACACTAACAATTTAACAGTGTCAAGTGATTCTTTGACATGCTGAAGTCTGAAAACTACTAATGCAGACAATTTCCTGCAACCATAGAAAAGGAAGGCATCTTATAAGAAATGTTGTACGCCTGATGTTAAATACTAGAATGGGAAACTGATTTGGTAGCATACAAAAGTTCTTATTTTCTTACATGGTAATAAATTTTACTTACTTTTATATCACTACCTGGTGTGGCACTAAGAGCCAAGATTCTAAAGTGATTCGTATATTTGACTAGTTCTCTTACAACCTTAAGAAAAAGAAAAAAACAATTATTTAATTTCATCTATCCAACACAAAAGTAAAGATAATTCAACAAGCTATTATATATGGTTCGTTATCATTGTTCCTTATTTAGAGTACTGATGGGCTAGCAGAAAGAACCATCATTAGTTATGTTGTCTGAAGAGCAAATGACTTAGGTTTATACTCTATACCAATGAGAAACACTTTAGGGTTTCTTTTAAACTATTCAGTATATTTTTGCATATAAAGCTACAACATCAAGGCCTATACCGAGGCAAATCAAAATATGCCGAGGGATAATTCAAGAGCAAATGGTAGAAAAAGATCAAGTCTATTCTCCCTTGCTCAGGTCACAGTCTAGTCTTACAGCTATATCCATATGTATACCTGCCAGATTAAGATAAATCATAACATAAAAATAGAAAAAAAATACCAACATGAAATTAGATTTGAAATGACAAAAAGTTTTGTTTAGGAGAAATTTTAAAGAAATTAGATTTCAGGTGGAAGGCTCGCAATTTTTAAATTAAGTTTATTCATGAAAGAATAATGTTAATTTGGGATAATTCTTAAAATCTAAATCCTCTTTTAAATCCTACAATAGTTCCTCAGTGGCACCAAAGCATCATTCTAGGCTTTGCATTTAGAATTTAACACCCACTTCTGGTGCGATCTGCCAGAATCACATATGCCCTAACACAGAATCAAAGGACCCTAAATAAACTGAGTTGCAGAACAGCTTTTAGTATCCATAGTTTCACATCAGCTGGAGGAAACTAAAAGCAATTATTTTTTAATTGAAGTATAGTTTACAATACTGTCTTAGTTTCAGGTATAGAGCATAGTGAGTTGGTATTTTTGCATATTTCATTATAAATTATTATAAGATAATGGGCATATTCCCTGTGCTCTGCAGTAAACCCTTGCTGCTTATCTATTTTACATATAGTAGTTTGTATCTGTTAGTCCCATACTACCCTTAATTTGTCTCTCCCCCTTCCCTTCTCCCCTTTGGTAACTAAGTTTGTTTTCTATGTCTGTAAGTCTGTTTCTGTAACTAATATTGTATAGTATTTGTCTCTGACTTATTTCACTGAGTGCCAAAAGTATTTCCCTCTTTTTATGGCTCAGTAATATTCCACTGTGTGTGTGGTTTGGTCACTAAGTTGCTTTCAACTCTCGCAACCCCATGGACTGTAGCCCGCCAGACTCCTCTGTCCATGGGATTCTCTAGGCGTGGGTTACCATTTCCTTCTCCAGGGGATCTTTCTGACCAACGGATCAAACCTGAGCCTCCTGCATTGCAGAAGGATTCTTTACCAGTTGAGACACCAAGTGTGCATATGTATGTACGCATGTATGTATGTACATGTGTGTGTGTAGCACACATTTGGCATATACACATGACAACTTTCTTAACCCAAGCATCTGTCCATGCACATCTGGGTTGCTTCCATGTCTTACTATTGTAAATGGTGCTAAAACCAGGTTATCGTAACACTGCTCTAATTTTTACCTACGTCAACGATGAAATTAATGAAATGCAAACTGATTATCGATTAACACTCAAAAAATACCATTTATAGAGCTTTTAATAACATGATACAGAATAGATATCAAAGATAAAACATTATAGGGAATTTCCTGGTGGTCCAGTGGCTAGGGCTCTGCACTTTTTGCTGCCAAGGGCCAAAAAAAAACCAAAAAAACAAAAACAACTTAATGGAGGAGACTTAAGAACAATTGTCCTAATTAACAACTGATAAAAGATAAAATCCCAGATATATTATTTTCTTTCCAGGAGGGATTCTCAAACATTTTGTAGAAGTGGTTTTGTGTTTGTAATCCAGGAAGCTACCTTCTTCAACAAGCTGTGTGCCTGTTGGAAGCTATCTGGAATATTCAACGTAGTATAAACTCTCATTGCTTGGGACTTCCCTGGAGGTCCAGGAGTTAAGACTTTGCCTTCCAAGGCAGGGAGGTGCAGGTTCACTCCCTGGTCAGGGAGCTAAGACTCCACGTGTCTCTCAGCCAAAGAAATCAAAAAATGTAAAACAAAAAACATAGAAAAAATACTGTAAAACATTCAATACTGAAAAAACATAAAACATAAGAAATATTGTAACAAATTCAATAAAGAGTTTAAAAATGGTCCACATCAAAAAAAAAAAAAATCTTAAAAGAACTTGCAGTGCTATTCAGATAGTAAAGAAGTCAGTCATGTCTCACTGTACTCAATAAAAGCCTAGGCCTTGTAGTTAAGAAAAAAAAATCACCTAATACCAAGATATTTTTTGAAAATAAATTTGCTAAAGGGAGTTCTCTGATTGCCTAATGATTCCCAATGGAATCCTAATGGCTAGGATTCCAGGCTTTCACTGCCATGGCCCAAGTTCAATCACTGGTCAGGGAACTGAGATCCTGCAAACCAGCAGTGTGACCAGAATAAGTAAATTTTTTTTTTTTAAGTTGCTATATATAAGCTTTGGCTACCCAGGTGGCTCAGTGGTAAAGAATCTGCCTACAAATGCAGGACATGCAAGAGACTTGGGTTTGATCTCTGGGTCATGAAGATCCCCTGGAGGAGGAAATGGCAACCCACTCCAGTATTCTTACCTGGAGAATCCCATGGACAGAGGAGCCTGATGGGTAACAGCCCATGGGGTTGCAAAGAGTTGGACACAACTGAGAGACAGAGCATAAATACAAGGTAAATGTACAAAATAAATTCCATACAGTTAGAATAAAATTTTATAAATGCCCCTCTCCAAGCAGAAACTTTCAACACATTGGGTATTAATTTAACTTGGAAAGACACGAATGGAAAAAATATCCATTTCCTGGCTGACAGCAACACTAAGATGACAATTCTCAAGAGGAAAATACAGAGATATAATACTCAAAGTCCCCCCCAAAACTGCTTTACAAAATCACAAACTGGCAGTAAAATTCATCTCTTTGCACTAAATAAAATAAACTTTCCTTCTATGCTGACTCTACTCCCTGTCCCTAGTATCACCAGCTATTACTGTTTTAACTACCTACCACCTATATGTTGATGGTTTCCAAATCTGTATCTCTACCTCAGAACTTTCCATTGAGATCCGTACTTCTGTCACCCCCTCCCTACTGAATATCTACTCCCAGATTCCTCAAACACACCTCAAATTCAACAATCTAAAACTGCACTCACTCCTTCCACAGTACCTCAGATGTTCTCTGCTTCCAGAATTCCATTTGACTAACTGCATCACCATCCTGACAATCTTCCAAGTTTGAAGCCTAGGAGTCATCTTAAATTCCCCCGATCCCTCATTGTACTCCCTGCCTTTACCCTTCTCTCCTCTAATCTCTTTTAAATCTGAAGTATCACCCCAGTTCAGTTGCTCAGTAGTGTCCAACTCTTTGCAACACCATGGACTGCAGCATGCCAGGCTTCCCTATCCAACACCAACTTCCAGAGCCTGCTCAAACTCAAGTCCATTGAGTCAGTGATGCCATCCAACCACCTCATCCTCGGTCATCCCTTTCTCCTCCCGCCTTCAATCTTTCCCAGCATCAGGGTCTTTTCCAAGGAGACAGTTCTTTGCACTAGGTGGCCAAAATATTGGAACATCAGCTTCAGCATCAGTCCTTCCAATGAACACCCAGGACTGATCTCCTTTACGATTGACTGGTTTGATCTTCTTGTAGTCCAAGGGACTCTCAAGAATCTTTGCCAACACCACTGTTCAAAAGAATCAATTCTTTGGCGCTCAGAATTCTTTATGGTCCAACTCTCACATCCATACATGACTACTGGAAAAACCATAGCTTTGACTAGACAGACTTTTGCTGGCAAAGGAATGTCTTTGTTTTTTAATATACTGTCTAGGTTGGTCATAGCTTTCCTTCCAAGGAGCAAGCATCTTTTAACTTCACGGCTGCAGTCACCATCTGCAGTGATTTTAGAGCCTAAGAAAATAAAGTCTGTCACTATTTCCATTGTTTCCCCACCTATTTGCCATAAAGTGATGGGACTGGATGCTATGATTTTTGTTTTTTGAATGCTGAGTTTTAAGCCAACTTTCTCACTTTCCTCTTTCACTCTCAACAAGAGTCCCTTTAGTTCCTCTTTGCTTTCTGCCATAATAGTGATGTCATTTGCATATCTGAGGTTATTGATATTTCTCCTGGCAATCTTGAGTCCAGTTTGTGCTTCATCCAGCCCAGCATTTACCATGATGTACTCTGCATATAAGTTAAATAAGCAGGGTGACAATATACAGCCTTGACGTACTCCTTTCCCAATTTGGAACCAGTCTGTTGTTTCATGTCTGGTTCTAACTGTTGCTTCTTGACCCGCATACAGATTTCTCAGGAGGCAGGTAAGGAGGTCTGATTTCCCATCTCTTGAAGAATTTTCCACAGTTTGCTGTGACCCACACAGCTAAAGGCTTTGGCACAGTCAATAAAGCAGAGGTAGACACAAAAGAGGCAAAAAAGCAACTCTCTCACTTTTTCTATGATCCAACAGATGTTGGCAATTGGATCTCTGGTTCCTCTGCCTTTTCTATATCCAGCTTGAACACCTGGAAGTTCTCGGTTCATGTACTATTGAAGCCTAGCTTGGAGAATTTTGAAAATTACTTTGCTAGTGTGTGAGATGAGTACAACTGTGTGGTAGTTTGAACATTCTCTGGCATTGCCTTTCTTTGGGACTGGAATGAAAACTGACCTTTTCCAGTCTTGTGGCTACTGCTGAGTTTTCTAAATTTGCTGGCCTATTGAGTGCAGCACTTTCACAGCATCATCTTTTAGGATCTGAAATAGCTCAATTGAAAATTCCATCACCTCTGCTAGCTTTGTTAGTAGTGATGCTTCCTAAGGCCTAAGTATCACCCCAGCTAAACATTTTTCATCGAGTCTCTACCATCTACATCCCCTAAGACCTACAAAGGGCATTCAAACTGCTTAGCATAGAATACAAATGCCTTCATGACCTGACGTTAAGTGCCTCTCCAGCCATATCCCACCTCCTCACTTTTGTACTTTATATTCCCATAGTACTTAACTGGAAGGCAGTGTAGGTATGTTACATACATTATGTCATTCATTTTTCAAAACAATAACTCAGTTACTGTTTTACCTGACAGGGAATAACAATGCGTATCCACTACCAATCTTTTGACTACTCTCTTAGTCTCAAGTCTCCATCCATACCCTACACTTTGGATCAAGGAGCTTCTCCTCATCTACATCTGACACTAATGGTCTTGTTAAAGATAACAACAACAACAAAAAAAGAAACCAGCAGAGACACTGATTTCAATGGATGAAGGAAGGTATTTCTATCACCTTTTATTTCTGTTGAGATAATAGGTATAAAGCTTTTCATAATAGTAATGCCATCAGTAACTTCCATCATTAAAAATTATTCCCCAAAATGCTCTACAACAATATTTTACACTATAAAATACTTTTAAACAAGATTACCTGGCAATAAGCATAATTTCCAAGGGCTTTATGAGCTTCATCGATAACTAGACACTTTATTTCAGCAGCTGGGCAAGCTCCTCTAGAAAGATCATTTACCATGACTTGAGGCGTAAGGAAAAGAACCCTCTTACTGCCCCAGATTTCCTTCCTGGTGAAAGCTTGAGTAGATCCTGTAAAAAAAAAAAAAAAAGTGACATGGCACATTCTAAACTTCAGACTGTTACCTATAACATATAAACAGCCTAGCCTATTTTCAGAATGCATTCCTGCATTGGTGATCTGCTTCCAAGGTGCTAGTTTGACAAATATGAGAAAGCAACATTTTAAAGCTTTGTTGTGGTCCGGATGTCAATGCCGGCTTTTACGGAAAATCACAACTAGACTGCCTTTAGAGAATCCTTGTAAAATGACATAATACTTGAAGAGAAGAAAATTCTTCACCTGGGAAATCCTTCTGAACAAGAAAGGCAAAAAACCTCACTTCCACTTACCAATGGGGTATACACACATAACCACTTCAAAATGCTTTGACAAGTTACAGAAATTCTCTTAAGACTGAATAGAGCAACTCTATTAGAGCAGCCTTGCTACAAGGAGATGATGTTTCAAGAGAGAAGAAGTAAAATAAGCATACTGTGATCTGGGGTCTATTCCACATGGGTCTGGAATTCCTTTGGCGCTAGTTTCATCAGAATACGTCCTTTCCCCTGGGTGCTCTTAATTTCAAGTTAGTCCAGTGTTTCTAAGATACCTGTCATTTCGGCCATGTGGGACTGCGGGATACCCATCACCCGGTAGCAAGCCTCGATCTGCTGTGTCACCAGGGGTTTCGTGGGGGCCATGAAAACCACCTTGCCAGAAGGGAACCAGCGGTAGAAATTGTACATGACCACAGCGGCAATAAAGGTCTTTCCCAACCCGGTGGGCAGACAGACCAGCGTGTTGCAGAACAGGGCGGTCCTGGCGATGTGCAGCTGGTAGTCTCGCACTGGGCAATTAGTAGGGTAAATCCACAGGGCGCCCGCTGAGGTGCAGAACCCGCCATTCTCTAGACTCAGCTGCTTCTCTGCTTCGTACACCGCGACCAGCAGCACATCATCGTCTGACTCGGGCTCAGCCTCGGCCGCCCCTGCCGCCTCTGCCACTGCAGGAAAACGCGCCCTGGAGATGCCTGTGCTCTGAGGCCGCTCAGTTCCAGAGTTGCAACTCGGAGCCCCAGTGGACCGAGAAACATTTGAGCCCCACGTCTGGAAAAGCGTTCTTTGCCGTCCGCTCATCAGGCCGACGACCACAGAAGGCTCCCCTCAGACGCCAGCAGCTGCTGCAGCTCAACAGCCTCAGTTCCAAGCCCCATCGGTTACCTGAGCGTAAAAAACATAGAGGAACCAGGGGGCGGGACTGAGGCCAGTTTATCCTGTTCTAAGCGCACCACTGAGTTTGCGTGGGGAATATGATTGGCGGTCTTCCCGGAAACCCCGCGGTCCTCTAGGAGACGCATGCGCATTACCGTGGAGTTACTCTAAATTTTGTCCCCTTGTCAATTTTTTTACCGACTCTAAATTTGGGTTCCATTTTCAATAAGTGATTATATGTCCTGGCGTCATGGGTCGAGTGATATTGCTTAAAATGATGTAGTAAATAAGGGAGTTGGTGATGGACAGGGAAGCCTGGCTTGCTGCAGTCCATGGTGTCGCAAAGAGTCGGACACGACTGAGCGACAGAACTGAATTGAAATAACCTTGAGGTCCCGAAACAATGCATACCCATTTTTTTTTAAACTTAACGTTACTGAGCATCTAACGTGCCTTATTCCTTGTTGTTGGCTGTGTTTTAAAATCGGTAGATGAGGTGAAAAACAAACGTGTTTAGATAAAATTACTTAACACTTCGTTTGTTTATCCAGACTGAGAAAACAAAATGCCAGCTCTCTTTTTCAGGAGTAGCAACCTCCCATCTTAATATTTTTATTGTTTAAAGGGAAGTGAATGGTATGGTCCTGATATTCGTTGGAAAATTCCACAGGAAAAAAAATGTCCTGATGCTCCATCATTACCTCTTCATAAACGATATAGAGCAGTAAAATCAGCGTCTGGGTGATATTTTCCTACTCTAGCGATAGCATTCTACCTCCGACTTGGATACAATTCCGGATTTCTCCACTCTAAACCTGGCGACTTTGAGTAATCTCTGTAGATTTGTTTCCTTGTGCTTTGAGGAAAAGTACGCACACATCATGAGGTTTTCTGGACCACTAATAATGTCACCCCCCTCATCACCGCCATCAGCAAGCATCATCTTGTGTGTAGCTACTCTACTCCATTTTATTTGGTCAAGTGTCTGGACTTGCTTTTAGACAAACTGTTTATCGTGTGTTTGTATTTGGGAAGGGAAAGGGAACTGGTTGCTATTGTAGTTTCATTTGTGTGAGGTTTAAAAGGGAAGTGGCCAGATAAAGGTTGTTCTGATGGACAAGGACTGAGCCAATTCAGGTGTGAATTTTTAGGATAGAACTAGGTAAAATGAGATTAGACGACTGAATACTGTTGTTTTCTTCAAACAGATTATCGACTTTATATGCACAGCAGCTTGTCGGTAATATACAAATGTGGGTAATGGGCGGTAAACAATCGCTACCACCGGCGGTCGTCGCCTCACAAGGGTCCCAACTAAGAACAGATGATATCTCGCGCTTTTCTGCGGAGTCAGTCTTCTCGGCCACCTCAGCGGGTTTTACCCCGGACTCAACAAAGAAGCCCGCAGAGCACAGCCTTGACGTCGCTCAAACACTGGCCCCAATCCTGCGGGGTATCGCGGTGGCCCCGCCCCCTCGAGCTCCGAGTGGCACTCGCGCCACGCCCCTGGGGCGGGGCGATGCCGCAGCCAGGCGGGCCGGTTCAGTAAAGCGGAGGCAGCGGGGGAAGATGGCGGCCGCCGTTCCGCAGCGGGCCTGGACCGTGGAGCAGCTGCGCAGCGAGCAGCTGCCCAAGAAGGACATTATCAAGTTTCTGCAGGATCACGGTTCAGATTCGGTACCGGAGTTGGCGGGGCGGCCGGGCTGGTGCGGCTTAGGGACACTTCACCCCCCCGTAGATGCCCATACATTCCGTATTCCTCCGAGCCCCCGCCCTCGCTCTCAGGCGGCCCGCGGCCTGAAGGCCGGAGCGGCCCCGCGTGCGCTGCCGAGACGCGCTCCCGCCCCTCAGGCCGGCCCTGCTTGGGCGAGTGGAGCAGCTTTATCTTTTGGGGCACGCAGCAATCGGAGATTTAGAACCTTACTGACATCCTTGAGTGAGGGTGGAGGCCGTGAAAGAGAAGGAACCCAGGAGATATTGGGGGTTGAGATGGGAGCCCGAGGACTGGAGGCTTAGTTGAGATCCCTGGAGGGGAGTGTATATTACTAGGGAAAAGATTTCGGATTGCGATTTGTCTTTCTCGTCGATTACCGAACACTAAACACTATTAAGTGTGATTTTTATTTTTTTTACAACGTATAGTTTGCGGATTAACTTTTAAAATATCGACCCTTCAAATGACCTTTTCACTCTTATGTTTAGTGGAGCTATTTGCGTATTTTGTATACAGTGGTCTCCTATTGTTATAAACTAAGAAATCTATTTGACATTCTTAATACTTTTACGTCCCGCATTTTTCAGTACAGTCTCCATTTTAACTATCCTCTGTAGTCAAAAGTTATTTTTGTCAGACGGCTTTTTTTTCCTTTGGAAAGTAATATCATTCATATCTTAAATTAGAACTCGTTTTTCAATGCAGGAGACCTAAGAGACGCGGGTTCTCGAACCCTGGGTCAGGAAGATGCTCTGAAGGAGTAAATGGCAATCCACTCCAGTATTCTTGCCTGAAGAATTCCCATGGACAGAGGAGCCTGGCGGGCTACAGTCCATAGGGTCGGAAAGAATCCGAAACGACTGAATCGATTTAGCACAAATATCTTAAATTGCTGAACGATTGTATAAATTTGTGTGCCCTCAGCATCTCCCACATAGGGAAAATGAAAGCCACAGTCTAAATGTAGTATCCCAACCATTTTTAACTTAATTCCTAAACTTCATTTAGAAAAATTGCTTCTGGGCTCTTTTGAGAAGCTTGTAGTTTATAATTTTTCAGGATTTCGAAGGAGAGGTATTGATCCAGTTATTGTCCCTCTTGTTTCATACTCCTGATTGATAATCCTGACATCCGAAAATACTTTACAACATGTACAGCAAGAACTACACTGTTTGGGGAAACAAGGGTGAAATGAACATGCCTCAGAGATACCATTTTATACTATTGTACCATTTTAGTGGAATTATTTTCTCTTAAGCGAATTCATATTTCCCTGAAATAATAGAGTAGATGAAATACACAATTTCAAGATGAAGGTACATGACTTTGATGATTTGATATTTCAGTGTGGTATTTTGGTGTTCATCTGACAACTTAGTCTTATGTTTGAGTTCTTCTGTGTGACTGAGAATGGATTACTACATTTATCTTTACAAGAAGCCTCTGACATAGGATGCTGTTATTGATCTTTCAACGTGATGTAGAAACTGAGCCTTTGAGACAGCTTAATCCCTTGTCTAAAATCAGACAGCTAGGATTTTAACCTAAATGGTCTGATACCACAGCCTATACACTCAAACACTATGTATCCAGAGTTGTGTAACAATGCTTTTGGGTGTGCCAAGATTGGGTTACATATATGTCAAGATAGCTAAACCCAACATGACTGGAGGCTCCCAGGGCAGGGGCCAGGTAACATCCTGCTGGGAGTAGCTTTGCCCAGTTACCAAAATGTGCTTGCTGTTAAAAGTGTGCTGATATGTAAATAGTACCTTTTTTTTTTTTTTAACCTTCCTTAAATCTTGTTTTTGTTCTGAAGTAGAGTGTAAAATATGATGTTTCATTTATCACTGGGCTTCCCTGATAGCTCAGATGGTAAAGAATCCACTTGAAATTCAGGAGACATGGGTTTGATCCCTGGGTTGGGGAAGATCCCCTCGAGAAGGGTAATGACAACCCACTCCAGTATTCTTGCCTGGAGAATTCCGTGGATAGAAGAGTCTGGCATGCTACAGTCCATGGGGTTGCAGAGAGTTGGACGTGACAGAGCGAGTGACTAACACATGCACACACAGTATAAAATAAAATGTTTCATTTATCATTAGTATGATTGAAAACATACTTGCTTCATAATTGCTAACATAAAAGTTCATTTTCTAGTTTTACACCCTCTCTTACATGAGGGAAATTATTTTGACTAACCAAAATTTTTTCTTTACAGTTTCTTGCAGAACATAAATTACTAGGTAACATTAAAAATGTGGCCAAGACAGCTAATAAGGACCATTTGGTTACAGCCTATAACCATCTTTTTGAAAGTAAGGTGAGTACTTATCATCATATCACTTTAGATATTTTATTCCCAAAAGAAGTTTTAAATGCATTTGCTTGCAGATTATGTTGATGTTTTTCCACTTGCACTTTTTCTTAACTATAATCATAAATGGATTGTCAAATTTAGCATGGCTAATGTGCCATATGGTGGGATGTTTTGATATTTTGAATGAGAACAGAGTTTTTAAAAATAAAGCTTAAATTAAGTCAGCAAATTCTTAAGGATGCTGAAAAGTTATAAATCTAAAATCAGCTGCATTTCATTAATTAATTTAAAGTTAGATCTAGGCTGAGCCTTTGGGCTGCCCTGGTGGCTCAGATGGTAAAGCGTCTGTCTACAATGCTGGAGACCCGGGTTCAATCCCTGGGTTGGGAAGATACCCTGGAGAAGGAAATGGCAATCCACTCCAGTACTATTGCCTGGAAAATCCCATGGACAGAGGAGCTTGGTAGGTTATAGCCCATGAGGTTGCAAAGAGTCAGACATGACTGAGCGACTTCACTTCACTTCACTTCTAGGCTGAGCCTTTAAAAAAGCAGATTTCAAGAAATTCTTCCTGATGTATGTTAACTATGAAATGACCACCTTTCACACACACACACAAAAGAATTAATTGAATAGTTTTCATATCTCTGAGTCTGAGTTGGTCTTTCTAAAGGGTATGGGTCTCATTTCAGAATTTATTTTGTGAGATAGTTTGAGATACATAAGCTGTTGATTAAAATGCTTTCCGTAAGAGTTTTGTTTTTAACCAGAATGAATCTGATAAACATGAGATCATTTTCCTTACAGCGTTTCAAGGGTACTGAAAGTATAAGTAAAGTGTCTGAGCAGGTGAAAAATGTGAAGCTTAATGAAGATAAACCCAAAGAAACCAAGTCTGAAGAGACTCTGGATGAGGTTTGTATATAATGTATTCTTACTTTATTTCTCAGGTGAATGAGAAAAAGTATTTGCTTTACAGCACTGGTTTCTCATAATAAGATGGGGTTGAATATGGCCACTTTCCGTGAGCCAAACACTGATTTGGAATGTGTTTTCTTTGGTGTACTCAGTAAGAAAAAAAACCCTAAGAACCAATGGTTTACAGTTAGTAAGCCTTCCCTGTGAAATACCTCTAACTTTGTATTTTACATTGCCTCTGTGTCTAGCCAGAAGTTCTTAGCTTTCAGAGCTATTTTAAGATCCTATTCTATAGCCAAGTTGGACTGAGTGAAAGAAACTTCCTTTTGATTATTTTTAGCCTTTTTCTACTGTACATGATGTCCTTGGCAATGGAAGTAATTAATTCAAGCCTCACTACGGGATGTGGGTTTATCTGCCTCATCTTTCCCAACCCAGGTTTTACATTTTTGTAACAAGGTTGGAAGAACCAGATAAAACTCTTTCTGCAAATGGACAGCCTTTCTAGAGCTAAGGACAGCTCTTAGGAAAGCTTCAGTAGAGCTAAATTTTGCCACTTTTGATAATATCTTGCTAGTAACTAAGTTCACTCATTCCTAGCAGTGTTAGTATCAGTGACAATAGTAATTTGATAAAACGTTTTATATACTGGGCAAAATTTTTGCAGCTACTAAGGTAAACAGAAGTGTAATAATTACTAGAAGGGTTACAAAAGCAATTGGCAACGTAGATTATCTTCCAGAAAATTAGAGTGAGGGAGGTATGAGGTGGCAGATAATATATCAAGGGATTGAGTTAAAAGTAAAAGTTGTAAGGGTTGGAGACAGTTTAGAGAGATCTTGTGAGACTCCTAAACTATATCCTTTTCTTCAAGCCCTCTTTTCATTTCATTTAACTGGTCAGCCTGAGCTCTGTTTCTCATGTACTCTCATTGTCGTCCTGGTGCCTGGGGTCCATAACCTCTGGGCCAGTATTGTGCTGGTCCCTGCTGTCTGCTTTCTCTTCATGCTTTGGGACTGCAGAGCAAGCTTTGAGAAGAAATAGAATTATAAAACCTTTTACTGGGCTTTGTATAAATTCTTAAAATCAGCTAAGCATGTTTTCTAGTTTCATTGCTACTCAGCAACTTTTATACTATCCCTTGCTCAATCCCCCATCCATTGCCCACATAAACTTCTTGACATTTTCACACAAATTCTCAACTGTCTTATTCCTTTCTCATTATATCCCCCTTTGTTCTTTTACCAAAATATCAACATACACACTAATAATTGTAACTCTTCTCTTCTTCCCAGCTTAAAAGCTCTCTGAATTGGTTTTCTTTTCCTTATGTCTCCCTCAGATCTAAGGCTCTCAAAGATCTCTTTCAAATCCTCATCCACTCCTTTCTGATTCTCAGGGACTCCATGGCCTCAGACCTGGAGTGTGGAAAAAGTCAGTAATCTGCCTTCAGTCTCTTTCTTCATCTTTCAGCTCCAAATAGCTATTCTACTAATAAGCTTTCTAAAATATTTTGCAAACTTCACCCTGCTCAAGAATCTTCAGTAATTCCATACTGTGTAGAACTGCATTGTCCAGAACAGTCATTAGCCACATGCGGCTGCTGAGCACTTTGTGGCCACTCTGAATTGAAGTGTGCCTTCAGTATAAAATATGAAATTTCAAAGCTTAGTATGATTTTTTAAAAAGAATGTAAAATATTTCAATACTTTAATATTGATTACATGTTGAAATATTAATGTGGTGACTAGGCAACTTAAGATTACATTTGTGACTCTCTTATTTCTATTGGATTGCATCTCTGGCCTACAAAACCGTCCAATGTCTGGCCCCTGCCCAGCCCCATATTTACTACTTTCAGTCACGAATGTCTGCTCATTGTCAGTAAACTGTCCATACTTTTTATTTCTTGCTTAGTGTATTTCTTCTCTCAATTTCTTCTGTTTGTCAGTTCTGTGTCCCCTTCAAGGCCCAGGTCTTGGGCTCATCACTTTCTCTGAAGTTTTTACCATCCCAGACTTCACTGTTTATATAAGTCAGAAGTTCCCGTAGCACATGATGTCTATATTTATCTCTTTTATTTATCTTAATGCAAAGAACCTTGTCTAAAAGCTTTTTGTTGTTGTTCTTTAGTTGCTAAGTCATGTCTGACTCTTGCAACCCCATGCACTGTAGCCCGCCAGGCTCCTGCCCATGGGTTTTCCCAGGCAAGAATACTGGAGCCAGTTACCACTTCCTTCTCCAGGGGATCTTCCTGACCCAGGGATTGAATCCACGCCCCCTGCAGTGGAAGCATGGAGTCTTAAATGCTGGACTGCCAGTGATGTCCCTGTAATATTTCAGACCTTGGGAATAACTAGTTCACTTTATTGTTTGATGCATAATTAATCTTATCAAAAGAACACTGGTTTCCAGAGAAGCTGGAAGTTTTTTGAAATTACAGATATGCTAGTTATGGGGTAACAGAGAATGAGGTTGGATGGCATCATCGACTCAATGGACATGAGTTTGAGCAAACTCTGGGATATAGGAACAGGGAAGCTTGGTGTGCTGCAGTCCATGGGGTCGCAGAGTCGGGCACGACTGTGCAGCTGAACAGTTACTAATATTCTCATCACAGCCTTAAAATGAGATAGTGAATTTTTTAACTTGAGAGGTCAGTCAGAGGCAAAATAGTTTGTTACCCAATCTGTGAAACTCTGACTGGACTTAGGTCACAGTTGGCCGTGTTAAGTATTCTCTTTGTCCTCCTGCTAAAAAAAGGACATGAGTTAACAACTGTGTTTTGTTTTTTTTGTTTCTAGGGTCCACCAAAATATACAAAATCTGTTCTTAAAAAAGGAGATAAAACCAACTTTCCCAAAAAGGGAGATGTTGTTCACTGCTGGTATACAGGAACACTACAAGACGGGACTGTTTTTGATACTAATATTCAAACGAGTAAGTCTAAAATTCAAATGAGTAAGTCTAAATATAATCTGATCATTTTGGCTGTAAGGCATGCAAAGCATTTTTGTTGGCAGTACCTTTTTTTTCTGGCTGTCACTTTTTTTCCAGAAGTCTTTTGCATTTGTGACTTATTAATACTAGTAAGAGGTTTTCACTTCACTACATGTTGGCTGCATGTAAATAAAGACCTTTTGGTCATTGCAGAGCAAAAAATAAAGCTTAGTCTAATCTTTATTAATGCCTCAAATTCGGGCATTTGTATTCTAATGTAAAAGGCAGAATAGTGTTATTTTAATGGTATAATATAGGTCCTTTCCCTCTCCCTCCTTTAGACCATAATTATTTTTACATCCAAAATTTTCTTGATGAATTATTTGGCTTTTTGAATTTTTATTTTCAGATGCATAGCAAGATAAGTTCTGAAATCAATTTGAAGACTTAAATCACTGTTTTTCAACTGGAACTTAATTTCATCATTAATTATAAGGAAAATCTGTCTTACAGGTTCAAAGAAGAAGAAAAATGCCAAGCCTTTAAGTTTTAAGGTTGGGATAGGCAAAGTTATCAGAGGGGTAAGTAGAACTGGCCATGAGCCAGTATATATTCTGGCCCATGCTGCCTGTGGCATGACATAATGAATTAGGTTTGGGGAAACAATAAAAACAAACTTTGGGGTTTCATATCAAGGGCTTCCCTGGTGGCTCAGCTGGTAAAGAATCCGTCTGCAACGTGGGAGACCTGCGTTCAATCCCTAGGTTGGGAAGATTCCCCTGGAGACAATGTGGGAGACCTGCGTTCAGTCCCTAGGCTGGGAAGATCCCCTGGAGAACGGAACAGCTACCCACTCCAATATTCATGCCTGGATAATTCCATGGACTGGGTAGTCCATGGGATCGCAGAGTCAGACACAACTGAGTGACTTTCACTTCACTGGCATTGCTAACGGATCTGGCACAAATTAAGTTCTCTGGGTTTCATACAGTACAGCCTACCGTGCCTGGAGAAGTCCATGGGCTGTGTAGTCCATGGGGTCGCAGAGTCGGACGTGACTGAGCGACTTTCACTTCACTGTCACTGCTAACTGAGCTGGCACAAGTTAAGTTCTCTGGGTTTCATACAGTACAGCCTACCCCAAGGTTGTTGAAACATTAAATGGGTATAACTTAAAGCATGTAATATAGTATAAACTCAAATATTATTTCCTTCCATGCTTACCCCTTTTTTTTTTCCATGAAGTAATTGTCAGAATTACTGACAAGTAAGTTTGGTTTTCTAAATCTGTCTGTATGATTCCTATAAAATGTTACATATCTATTGTACCACTTATACATGATTCAGAAAGGTAAAATACCTGATCCACTGAAGTACTGACAGAAGCTTTAGGAGTCTTTCCTGTAGCCTTCTCACCTCTCACAATTTGCTCAAACACCAAAAAAAAAAAATCTTTCCAATATAAGCATGCCTTTACCCACCCTTATGTGTGAGAGGTAACAGAAGGAAACTGAGAAAAAGGAAAGTTAGGCTTGAGCTATACTGACCATTGCAGTGCACAAAAGGAGATGAAAAAGCAGAGCTGATGATCATCCTCCTCAACTGAATAAGGCTGTCATGTTAGGGCTTGCTTACTGTTCTAAATTCTTTGTATTAAGAACATTAATAACAAAAATGCCTATTTAAGTGCAGTCACGAGAACCCTCAATGTAGTGTTCTTTGTACTGCGGTTAAGACCTAAAATACTATTCAGTCTTATCCAGAGCCCAAAATAGATTGTACAACATCTTGAAACTAAAGGTTTAGTTGAAAAATCACTATTTACTACCTGATTATACCAAGTTGATAGATCAAGTTGAGCTATTTTTCTGTTTCTATGACTAATGTGCTTACTGGTAAGTTTGTTCTATTCAACTAAGTTCTTAATTTATGTGACAAATCTGTATCATCTGAGCTTATATAATTGTTACATTTCAACAGAGTATATATAAGTTAATACATTCTATATCCATTATGTTGATTTGTTTTTGGTAATTTGGCCTAAGATCCAAATTTGTACAAAATGACATTATGTCATTTTCAAGACTTCAAGTATTTATACTAAAAAACTGTTTAATATGTCCTTAAAATTTTTTTCTCCCATTGAGACAATGAAGGACAAAGATTTAGGGACTCACTCAAGGACATTACCTTAGGACATAATGAAGTCCTGTAACAGAATGCTTTGTATGTAATCTTGCCTTTCTTCTGGTTTTGCATGTATTGCCTTTCTTCTGGTTTTGCATGTATTTTTTTGTGAGGTATCATTAGTTTTAATTTGATGTTCTTGCCTTTAGTGGGATGAAGCACTCTTGACTATGAGTAAAGGAGAAAAGGCTCGACTGGAGATTGAACCAGAATGGGCTTATGGAAAGAAAGGACAGCCTGATGCCAAGTATCCTTTTTCCCTTGGTAATTAAAAGAAAAAACAGTTGAAGATCACTTAAAGGCATGCACGATGCCATCTAGGTTATTAACCTCTAGAAGGGAGAAAATGTCCAGACCAGTCTTCTGATATTTAGATGCTCCTGTGTCAACACACCTCCAATATAGACAGCGTCTTCTGCTGTTACAGGGATTCTAACTTGAGCTAGAATCTTTTTTTTTTTTTCCCCTTCCTATTTAAGCTCTTAATTTTCAAGACCTAAACTGAGATTTAAGTGTCTATCTTTGAAAAGCTACTATTAATGTTTGAAAAATTTCAAGGAGTAAGATGCTCAATACAAACAACTGTAGCACATTGTAGGATTCAAATATGACTCATGGTGATTTTATGCTACTGTATAATTTCAGGCAATTGAATTGGGTTCTCAAAGCTTAGAAATGGAACACATGTTGGGGATTACCAGTTGTGAAATGAAGGAGACCATGGGTCCAACATCAGTGTGAACATTAATAAAAGAGAAGAGCCATGATTCCAATCTGTTACAAGCAGAAGAACCCAGTAGCTCAGTGGGAAGGTAGTTTAGTTGTTGGTTCCATTTCCAATGGACTAGTTAGACCAGTTAGAATAAATTTAGGGGAGGAGGGAATTTGAAGTCCTTTTTAGTCTTATCAGTTATTAATACAGTTACTTGGGAATACAATAGCCTTCTCACCCTGGCCAGCTGCAGCTAGCCAAATCCCATGGCCAGCTGCAGCTCCTACAGTCTCATGTGAAGTATCTCAAGATCAGTCAGATAGAAATCACTCTTCTCCAAACTCAATATCTGAAAATTCACAGCAACTATCAGGTACTGTACCTCATATGAACTTTAATATAACTTACACACCCAGCTAAACTGAAATCACTTTTGGGGTTGGACGGGAGGTACTGAGTAGCAGTCTTGATAAAGTAGTGGCTAACCTGGGAGTACCTAGTGACGCAGGAAGATCCTAGTTTAAGCTCAATTTATTTAGTCAACCTATATTGTCAGGTTTTGACCTCCATTCAAAAATAGTTTTAGGAACCTCTCGGTTTGTATGTACTAGCCCGAGTCAACTATAAAGCCCTCCCTGTGCAGTTAATTACCAATATCTAAAATTCTAATTTTAGACAAAGGTTATTGGGAGTGAGGAAAGAGGCAACTTTTATCAAATTTACCTTAACTTCTTCAACAGAATTCCACCAAATGCAAAACTTATTTTTGAAGTGGAATTAGTGGATATTGACTGAAATAGAAGAAACCATCAACAATAAAACATGGCCGTGAAGAAACTCATGTATCTAGTTAGAGCTGGTTACTATTGTTAAGCGAAGAGTCAACTGGAAAATTCAAGTTAGAACATGTTTACTTGATCCCGCAACTTTTAAGAAATGTAATCCATTATAAACCCTTGAACTTTAAAATATTTTACTACAGTTGTGTAAAATATCACTTAAAGAGAACTGATTTGCCTTTTACCTCATGTTGTAAGCTAAAAGGCTCAATAAAAATGTATTCAATGTCTTGATTTGTGTGGTATAAATATATTAATGTTCTGATTAGGTTAACCAGTACTAAGAGTTCACCAAACCAAGGGGGTAACAGTAAATCTGTCTGGACAGCCTTGCCAGAGACACTCATCTTAAAATATTTAAATTTTTCTGTATAAGGCAGGCAAAAGCATAGAGATTGAGAAGAAGCAAAAGGCCACAAAATTTAAATTCTGTCAAGAAGATAATAGCTGAATTCAAGAGACGTATACTTCAGAATCATGGTGAATATAAATTTAATAATAAAACCACTAAGCATGGTAAATATAAATTTAAGGGATTCCCCCCCAATAAATCCATAACAATTATTGGATGAGTCTTCAGTTTTATTACAAAAATGAAGATGATCAGTTTGATCAAAATGAAAGCTTGCTCACAAGTTTAACATGAATATTCCAAATACAAAGTCTCCTGAAACAACATCGTTTTGATATGATTTTCTTTTTTTCAAAGGGATGCAAACATTCCATTTCCTCATTTATTATCTCTATTCCAAGACAATATTTTAAACAGGCATTGTTTCTGCTGTTAGATCCAAATTCACAAGGATAATCAAAACACAGACAGTATCTTGTCAGCAAAGGTTAAAAATCCATTTTTTTTTAAAGAGGAGGTAAATCCTTAATAACCAGCCCTTATGTGTTTTCAGAATCTTGTCCTACACTGACGTGATTTGCAGTCAGTTTTTTTTCCTACCTTTAAGGCTACAAAACTGTTGCAAATGCATTGCAAAAGAATTCTAGACCACTTAATGCAAAAAAATCAAAAAAATAGTTCTCCAATAAAAAGTAAATTTTATAAATGGTAGGAAATAGTATCTGTGGTAAGCTACTAAGTGACATTTTCCCCTATTACTAAACAAATCATGTTACACAGAAACAGGGAAGACAAGTTATCAAATACAACAAGCTTGTACTATGTTTACATCCCTCATTAAAAAAAAATAATTTCATACTTTTCACACATTCCATCTGATATTTGATTTTCTTATCAGGTTGGAGGAGGAGGATAATATTGTCCATAATTCCAAGGAGTCTGATAATTGTACTGAAAAGAAAAAGCAAACGTATCAGCTTCCAAGAGCTATGACAGATCCATATATAAAAATTTAATTAAAGCAGGTTTCTATTTAAAGAAAACAAGCATGTGTTCACTGCTTAAATTCCAAGTCTTAATCATAAAAGACAATGTGTTTACACACGGATCAAAAGTAAAGAGGTTTTTTTTTTCCCCTAAAGAAGGAAAAAAAAAAAGACTAGACTATCCTAATTTATATATATATAATTTCTAGTGACATCTATTAACCAAAAAAAATCAATTATAATTATGTAAACTTACCTGATACCAGGCACTATAATTATACGCGGCTTGATTTGCCTGCAAATCACCATCAATCATCTGTGTAGATGATGAAGTTGTATCTTCTGTGTGTGCTTTCTTTTCCTCTGGTTCTTCTGATCTAAATAAAAGATCAAAATGGAAACTTTCAGAACTCCCATAGATAAATACTTTAACAAATGGACAAACGTCACCTTTGTACAAATCTGAAGTTCTTGGCCACACTGTTTCATATGATTTCAAATCATGAAAAAAGTAAATTACAATATAAAGGTAAAAATTATTTTTAAAGGGATTCCCACTATGAACTGTGTTCTTTTAAGCTTCCTTTCCTGATTCAGCAGGAAGTTACATACCCGTTTTCTGCTTTTCTTTTTAAAGAATCCTGCTCTTTTAGGAGTGTTTGATGTTCATCATAAGCATTCAAAAGCCTGTGAGGGAAGGAGAAACAATCCACTGGAATACACAGAAGCCAAACTTAAAACTTTCAGGTTTTCAAGTTACTTCCACTCAGGGAAACAAAAAAGTAGAAATGAGCATCGTTTAGAAGAAACAACAAGCAAGCAGACAAACCTAGCCCTAACTACCTTTTCTGTTTGCTTGCCTTGCACTTTCCTTCTCAGTCCATGTGGTTCAAATGAGGCTTCAGAGATACAGGCCTGGTCAATTACCTTACTAGATGTCTCTGACCAATAACTGGTTAGAGGTGATCATATGACCCAAAACAAGATCAGGAAGTCCCAGGATTTTTGACTGAGATACTGAAAGAGCGCCTGTTTTCTGCACTACAGTGGGCTAGAGCTTGAGGGGATGCTGGTCAAGACCTGTGTGTTTTATTTTTAACACATGGGAAAGGCCTAAGGAGCTGTATCACACAACAAAGACAGTGACCTTGACACTTTTTTTCTAGTACAACCTTGAATCCTGACAGTTCTATAATTTGTGTACTTCTGAGATCTAATTTAACAATGCTTACTGAAGACACCTGCCACCAGTTAGGATAAAGTATATTTAAACTTTGGCTACATGATAAACTGAATGAGAACTAAAAATTTCAGAATTATCACTGATTAAAGAGATAATTTTTAATTAAAAAATTTAAGGGGCTATGAATTACAGGTTTCAACTGGAACTTAAAACTTCAAAAACAATGTCACTTGAAGCAAAACTGACTTTAAAATCAATGATTTTGTAATTTTCTTTTTCCCTTTTTTGAGCACTGACTGCTAACCCAGACTGGACCACCAGGCAATCACTTTAAAAATATTTTTTAGAAACACAAAGATGGCCTTATTTTTTAAGGTAATCATAAACCTGAACACAGACTTCTCTGAAAGAGAACACAGATATTAAAATTTCTCTGAAAATGACCTTGATATTTCCATGCATGTTCAACTTCCCTCAACAGCCTGCATATGTACACATTTAATAGCTATTACCAGTGACACTTGGAGAAGGGAACAGCAACCCACTCCAGTATTCGTGCCTAGAGAATTTCACGGACAGGGAAGCCTGGTGGAATATGGTTCAAAGGGTCACAAAGACTTGGACATGACTAAGTGACTAACAGAATGGTATGGACCTAACAGAAGCAGAAGATACTAAGAAGAGGTGGCAAGAATACACCGAACAACTATGCAAGAGAGATCTTCGTGACCCAGATAATCACAATGGTGTGATCAGTCACCTAGCGCCAGACATCCTGGAATGTGTAATCAAGTGGGCCTTAGAAAGCATCACTATGAACAAAGCTAGTGGAGGTGACGGAATTCCAGTTGAGCTATTTCAAATCCTAAAAGATGATGCTGTGAAAGTGCTGCACTCCATATGCCAGCAAATTTGGAAAACTCAGCAGTGGCCACAGGACTGGAAAAGGTCAGTTTCATTACAATCCCAACGAAAGACAATGCCAAAGAATGTTCAAACTACCACACAACTGCACTCATCTCACACACTAGTAAAGTAATGCTCAAAATTCTCCAAGCTAGGCTTCAACAGTATGTGAACTGTGAACTTCCAGATGTTCAAGCTGGATTTAGAAAAGGCAGAAAGAACCAGATATCAAATTGCCAACACCTGTTGGATCATCAAAAAAGAGAGTTCCAGAAAAACATCTACTTCTGCTTTATTGACTATGCCAAAGCCTTTGACTGTGTGGATCACAACAAACTGTGGAAAATTCTTAGAGAGATGGGAATACCAGACCACACCTGACCTGCCTCCTGAGGAATCTGTATGCAGGCCAAAAAGCAACAGTTAAAACTGGACACGGAGCAACAGACTGGTTCCAAATCAGGAAAGGAGTACATCAAGGCTGTATATTGTCACCCTGCTTATTTGACTTATTTGCAGAGTACATCATGTGAAATGGTGGACTGGATGAAGCACGGCTGCAATCAAGACTGCTGGGAGAAATATCAATAACCTCAGATATGCAAATGACACAACACTTATGGTAGGAAGAGAAGAACTAGAAAGCCTCTTGATGAAAGTGAAAGACGACAGGGAAAAAGTTGGCTTAAAACTCAACATTCAGAAAACTAAGATGGTGGCATCTAGTCCCATAGCAAATAGATGGGGAAACAGTGGAAACAGATTTTATTTTCTTTGGTTCCAAAATCACTGCAGATGGTGACTGCAGTCATGAAATTAAAAGACGCTTGCTCCCTGGAAGAAAAGTTATGACCAACCTAGACAGCATATTAAAGAGCAGAGACATTACTTTCCCAACAAAGGTTCGTCTAGTCAAAGTTATGGTTTTTCCAGTAGGTATGTATGGATGTGAGAGTTGGACCATAAAAAAAGCTGAGCACCAAAGGACTGACGCTTTTGAACTGTGGTGTTGGAGAAGATTCTTGAGAATCCCTTGGACTGCAAGGAGATCCAACCAGTCCATCCTAAAGGAAATCAGTCCTGAATATTCACTGGAAGGACTGATGCTGAAGCTGAAACTCTAATACTTTGGCCACCTGATGCAAAGAACTGACTCATTTGGAAAGATTCTGATGCTGGGAAAGACTGAGGGCAGCAGAAGGGGATGACAGAGGATGAGATGGTTGGAGAGCATCATTGACTCAATGGACCTGAGTTTGAGTAAACTCTGGGAGTTGGTGATAGACAGGGAGGCCTGGTGTGCTGCAGTACATGGGGCTGCAAAGAGTCGGACACCACTGAGCGACTGAACTGACCTGAGCGAGTAACACAGACACACACACACACACTGAGCAACTGAACTGACCTGAGTGAGTAACACACACACACACTGAACGACTGAACTGACCTGAGTAACACATGCACACACACATGCACACTGAACAACTGAACTGACCTGAGCAAGTAACACACACACACACTCTGAGCG
Source organism: Capra hircus (assembly GCF_001704415.2). Classification (NCBI taxonomy): domain Eukaryota; kingdom Metazoa; phylum Chordata; class Mammalia; order Artiodactyla; family Bovidae; genus Capra; species Capra hircus. The sequence continues at coordinate 54,341,027 of NC_030828.1, read as the reverse complement.
ACTGACCTGACCTGAGCGAGTAACACACACACACACACACACACACTGAGCGACTGAACTGACTTGAGCGAGTAACACACACACACACGGAGTGACTGAACTGACCTGAGTCACACACACACACACACACACACACGGAGTGACTGAACTGACCTGTCACACACACACACACACACACACACACACACACACGGAGTGACTGAACTGACCTGAGTAACACACACACACACACGGAGTGACTGAACTGACCTGAGTCACACACACACACACACACACACACACACACACACACACACACACACACACGGAGTGACTGAACTGACCTGAGCACATGCATGTGCACACACACACACACTCTGAGCGACTGAACTGACCTGAGCACGTGCACACACACACGCACACACATACACACTGAGCGACTGAACTGACCTGAGCGAGTAACACACACACACATAATTTCCTCAAGATGTTTAACAACTTGTGGGTTGGCAACAAGAGACTCAATATTCATTTGAGAGAATCTGGATACTGAGGAGTACAAAACATTAAGAGCTAGGATTTAAGCCTATATTTGTCTGACTTGAACATTAATTCTTATTAATTCATTACAGTGATATCTAAATATCTAAACAGCTCATTTTCCGTATCATTTCCCTTTTTTAAATTTCAAATACAACAGACTCGATACTCAGACCCTCCACAACTCTATTCACAAGGGCCTAACTGGCATCTCAGATTTGTCTGTATATTACTGCCAAATTTAAGTATGTCATTTCACCTCAGTCAAAACTCTTAACAGCTTCCTACTGTCAACCATGTACCACATGTGCTCTGAACTCAGTCTAGCTTTTAAGACAGCACATTTAGCATCAAGCTTTCACTGCTTCATAAGACCCTCCAATCCAATGTAAAAGATGTTACTTTTACATGAACTTTTATTTGCTTTCACCACTTATAGCCTCTCCTAAGTTTGTCAGCTGAGCACTGAAGAATTGATGCTTTCGAACTGTGGTGCTGGTGAAGACTCTTGAGAGTCCCTTGGACTGCAAGAGGATCAAACCAGTCCATCCTAAAGGAAATCAGTCCTGAATATTCACTGGAAGGACTGATGCTGAAGCTTCAGTGCTTTGGCCACCTGATGTGAAGAGCTGACTCACTGGAAAAGACTCTGATGCTGGGAAAGATAGAAGGCAGAAGGGGAAGGAGACGACAGAGGATGAGATGGTTGGATGGCATCATTGATTCAATGGACATGAGTTTGTGCAAACTGCAGGAGATGGTGGACAGGGAGGCCGGGTGTGCTGCAGTGCATGGGGTCGCAAAGAGTCGGACTCTACTGAGTGACTGAACAAAGCTTATCAGAATCCAGTAACAACTAAATGAAATCCCACCTCTTCTCTGAAAGTTGCCAAATCGCTTCTATTCCAAAGAGATCACAGCCTTCTTAATAGTTATACACTACCTCACATACATACATGTATCACCACACCATCCACTGAGATTAAAAGATGGAATTACATATGCCATTTCTTTTGTATACTTTCTTCAGTGCAAAACAAAAAAAACACATATAGTATCTTCTCAACTACCACATAAGGTGGTTAAGAACACAGGCCCTGAAGTAGGTTATAATCCCAGCTGCACAAAGTAATAGCCAAGCGACCTTGGAAAAACTGCCTAATTTCTCTTTAGCCTCTTTGTCTATAAAGAGAACAGTACCTCTTCCCCTCATTATAGACTGTCAACATGTTTTGCATTAGGTAATTATAAAACATTTAATATGCCAAGCACATATATACAACTATATTAAAAGGTAACTCATGTTAAATGTTTTTAGTTTAATTAAAATCTTACTCAGCCATCAAAATGTTTACATACTTGCTTAACAGGAATTAGGGTATTTCTATTAGGGTATTTCTATACTAGAATCAGGTAAGAAAGGAATGATAGCAATGTTCTCATCAGTATTTCTACTCTCTAATTTGCAAATTCAAATCTTAAACTTTTACTTTTCCCTAGGGGGAACTCTTACCACCCTTATCTTTTAGCTTTTTACAATGCATGGAAATTAGGTCATTAGGCATGATTTTGGCACCACACTCACTCTTCTCCAATCTGAGACTGCATTCCTATTTCAGATTAACCACACACAGCCTTGGTGACCTATATATTAAATGTTTCTGTGTTTCAGGGTTCACTCCTTCACTCACTTCCTTTCTCACAGAATTCCTGCTTCCTGCCTTCTCTCATCTGCTCACTGTTTAAAACCACCACGATAAGATTCTGAAAATAGTTCTGAAGGAAAGACAAACCATACGTCCTCTTAAGCACATGAATGTTTGCAAAATTGAATTTACCCCCATATATACCTAAAGAAAAAAGGAACCTAAGAAACATTTAAAATTTAACAATATACTACTTTGTACTCTTCATCAAAGTCCCATCCAAAATAATCAATGTTCTTTTACTATTCAAATAGATAATATATAATATATAATTAAGATCTTACTTATTAACATCTGAACCAAAATCTTCAAGAAATTCCACTTTTCTCTGAGAAAATGTAATTCTCATTTTAATAGGTAATGAACCATGTATAGCTTTGTCAAAACAATTTAGGATATTGTCTTCATTTTGTTTGAGGTCACCACTATATTCCATTTCAAGTAAATTGAGGTATAACTTTGTGTTCTCCTGTGTAAAAAGCAGTACCAATTAATCATATATTTCTAAGATATTCTGATTAGACCACAGATATTTAAAATGCCTTAATTTTCATGTCTCAACTTGAAAAATTCAATATTGAAAATTTATTAAATGTAACTCATGTTAAGTATTTTCAACATACATATTAACAGGTAAAAAAAACCTCACACACACATTGGTAGATAGAATCTTCTAAACTATGCACATTGTTAAATGCCAATAAATTAAAATCGTGCCCCAGTAATCTAAATCTTCACAACCACAGATAATCATCCTCAACTGCAGCTAGAAGCAAACCTGTTATAAACTTGGGTCCTAAACAGACACGGTATTTGCTGAAAATCTAAAAACTGAGAAATTTCCCAGGCACTATCTTTTGGCATTAATTGATATATAAAAGGAAATACTTATATATACTTTATATAAGAGGAGAATAATCTCACTGCTACATGTGCTACAATGTAGGCAATTGCGATGCCTTTGTTTACAGTTTCTCCCAGGCCCTCTAATCTACTTAATAACTGCTAAGTTTTCCATAAAATTTCTGAATGTGGAGAAAATGGAAAATGTCACAATATTAGCCATACTTTTAATCCAATAATGTTAATTTTCTCAATGTTTTAATGCATAATAATGTGAAAATTTTTTGAAAGAACGGCAACATCAGTTTAGAGGGACTGTTGTCTTCACTTAGTAATAAAATATATTACATACAGACCAAATCTTTCATCATAGTTGCCAAAACGAAAAACAACCAAGAAAGACCTTTTTTTTTTTTTAATGGAATATACTCTAAAAAAACACAAATACATACTTTGTCTCTTTCAATAGCTTCCAAAAGCACCTTTCTTGATTTTGGAAGGTTTTTTTGTATTTTGAAAAGATGTCGGGCTAGTTTGATAGCATAAAATGATGATTCATTATTTGATTTGGCATTCTTAATGGCTTCCTGAAGCAAACGTTCAGCTTCTTCCATATTTCCATGACGTCGTTCTAGACTTACTCTTCTCAAACGAACCATTGCCAATCCTAGAACACATTCTTCAAATGTTCTCAAGATATTCCTGGCTTCATTAATATTACCTAGAAATAGTAATTAAATGTTTATACTTTTGATTCAACTTAGGAAATATCCTTTATGCCAAGTATTGGCAAATAGCAGCCCACAGCCTAAATCCAGCCATCTGATCATTTTTTTGTTTTTAATGGAAGATAGCCATGCTCATTTGTCTATGTATTTTCTATGGCTATTTTGAGGCTACCATGGCAGAGTTGTTAGGAAAGAGACCATATGGCCTGCAAAGCCAAAACATTTACTATCTGGCCCTTTATAGAGAACAAGAAAAAAGTTTACCTGACCTTTGCTTTACACCAGTTCCCAAGACTCAATCCCTGTATCTTTATCCCAAAGTAACTTAAATCCCAAAATATCAACTGAATTTCTTCATTCTTACCCTGCTGTTCCTCAAAAGCTGCCCAAAGCATATGCACCATGGGTTTCTTTGGGAGATGAATAGTGCAAGCTCTGCTGAAGACATGCCTCACTCCTTCAATGCTATGATTTTCCATGTACTTGGCATACTACATACAGAAACAGAGGAAATACTGAATAATTTACAGTTGAACAAGGCATTAAATATGTGACAGAACGATAAAATTCTATTTTTAAACCCATTCAGCACCTTTATTGAACCACTAGACTAGTTTCTGTAAGGAAGGACGGAGAGGCAACGAGGTTGGCATATGCAGCAGTCAAATCTGGTTGCAAGCAGACCATCTCCTAATGCAACAGATATAGTTATATGAACAACATTCAACAGAAGTACAAAAAAGGTTAGTCACTAGATCAATGTTCATAATATATTCAAGTTTCAGACCGTATAAGTTTCTTACCTTAATCCAAAACTCCTCATAGAGGGCACAGGATATGACGCATCTCTCAAAGAGGACTACAACTCGTTCATGAGTCCCGTTTTCAATTTCAAACTCTAAGTATTCTTTCCAGTTTTTCAGTTGTGCCTTTTCCAATGGTTTCACATGAAAATAAGGTCTTTTAATCTGGAATAAAAACATGGCATAACAATGAAAGTAAGCCACCACCAAAACATGCATTACTACAGTAATGCAAATTGTTTAAATTATAAATATAATAATGAACCAGAAAATTGTAATCACCACATCTCAAGATTAAAAAGACTTTTAAAGTTAAAATCCCTTTAATTACTTAGGTTTTATAAACTGAAAGAATAAAATTATTTTCTAATTATCCAATCATTTTAACAGAACTATACAATTTTATGTTCAGAAAATTTTATTCTTTGCTGAGTATTTTAGAACTGAACAATTATACACAGTAATGGAAAGCAGATCAGTGTCCATCACAGATGAATGGATAAAGGTGATGTGGTACACACACACACACACACACGCACGCACGCACCCCACCCAATGGAATACTATATCCAGCCCCAATGGAACAGTACTCAGCCATAAAAGAAGAATGAAATAATGCCATTTTCTGCAACACAGAGGCAACTAGACTATCATACTTAGTGAAGTAAGTCAGAATGATAAAGACAAATACTACGTCCTATCACCTGTATGTGGAATCTAAAACAAAAAAAAAGTAAGTACTGAAAAAAAAAAAAAGAGTAAGGTAAATAAGCAGTTTCCTGGGGCTAAGAGTCAGGTGGTTACTGACTTGAAAAGGAGCCATCGGGGACCTTTTGAGGTGACAGGATAGTCCTATATGCTAACTGTTGTGATAATCAACAATGCTTGTCAAATGTCATTTTACTAGCCAATCACACACACACAAAAAACACATACTACATGATTCCATTCACATAAAATCCAGAACAGGGAAATCTATAAGAATTGAAAGTAGGTTAGTGGTACCTTGGAGTTGGTAGTAGGGAGGAGTAAGCAGATGAGGGGTAAAAGCTAAAGAGTTTTTTAAGAATGATGAAAATGTCCTAAAATTAACATTAATTAAAATGTTCTAAAATTAACTGTACATACATATGTGTGAATATATTAACTACTAAAGTGTACACTTTAAGTATATGGCATGTGAATTACATCTCAATAAAATGTATAAAGAAATAAAAGCCTTCATTTTACTCTACTTAAAATAGGTACATTTTGTTATATTACCTAAAATGACTCAATGAAGTTGATTTTAGAAACTGAATTAGAATAAAATGGTTCAGAATTAACAGGTAACTTGAAATCCAAATAAATCTGAATTTAATATTTCTAAAGTTGACAATGGAAAATTGATAATGGCAGCCATAAATGCAACAAACATTACTTAAATAAGCAAAAATAAAAAGCAGAGACATCACCCAAAACTAAAAGAAAAATACATTATTCCTATCTGTATTTTGAAACCTATTAATGACGACAACAACAAAAAAGCAGAACACTTACACCTTCTTCAAATGTCCACCTTTTACTGACTTCATGTTCATTATAATTAAACATTTCTTGATGAATTTCAATGATTCGATGTCTCATATTTTCTATTTCTGTAATAAGCTTGGGAAGAAAAAAAATTTAAACATGTAAGTTATATACTAAAATTTTAAAATATCACTGTTTACATTTAAGTATTATCCACACTTTAATCTTAGTGATGGGTGCCTGTTATCAATTATGTGCAAAGTACAATTAACGATACTGAAATTAGTAAGATTTATATGCCTTAAAAAAAAGAACAAGTCCCGTACATCACAACAGAGGTGAATTATCCTTTTACACTAGTTTCAGGTGTCTCTTAGTAAAACAGATCATCAGCTTTAAATCTATATTTAAACCACACTAGCTAAAGAATTCCTACCTACCTTAATTAGAAATTAATTTTATAAGAGCTACAAATCATACCACACATTCAGTCAAGGGACATAAAGTCTATAGTTTCTCACACATGGAAATTTTTTTTAGTAAGTCTGGTTACCTTTGCTGGATCAGTTATGTCTTCTATTCCTGATGGCAGATCATCACCAGGAGGACCATCATCACCACTATGTCCATTTACAGAAGCTAATTCCCTTCGCAGCTGAATAAACTGTTCACCAGTTAGAAGATCTCTTGGCAAATTATTCTGAACATGGTCTTTAAATCTAATGGAAGACAATAAAAATACGAGCTCTATATATGAAGCGCAACTTTAGATCCCACATTATATTTCTACTTACACATTATTCTTTCAAAGGAACTCTGACTTAAACCAAAAACCAACCAACCAACCAACCCCACACCTTTTTTCCTCCTTTTCTATAGTAATAACCTACCACTTGATAAAACAATCTACAGACATCTTCATTTCCTTCCTGCCTTTGCAATGGAATGATGAAGGCAAGTCATACACTGAAATCCTACTTTTGTCCATTACTAATTATTTGACTAAAAGGAAGTTTATCCTTTCTCTAATGTTAGTTTTCTCATCTGTAAATTTAAATATAGCAATCCATATCTAAATAATAAATGATTAGTTATAAATCTTCAACAAATTTTGCAGTTCCTTTGGAACTTACCTCCCAATTACTCCTGAATTCATGTGTCTATGTCAAATACTCCAACGAAACTGCCCTATTTAAAGTCACCAAGTACCCTATATAAGAAAAATTAAATGGATACTTGTTGGCTCTGAGTTACTACCTTCCTGGTTTTCCTCCAAGTCTGCTCCTTGATCTCCTTTGAGGGGTACCCCCTCCAGTCTGCCCCTAAATACTAGTATGCCCAAGGATTCTGCTCTGCATTTAGTTGTCAAATGTTTTTATATACTTTCTGGTCAATCTTATTAATATAGCTTGAAATAACAAGCATATTATAATGACTTTTACAACTCTAGCTTAAGCCTAAAGTGGAAAAAAATGTTATTCGCTCAGTTGGGATCTTTGTGTATCCGACTTTTTGTGACTGTAGCCCATCAGGCTCCTCTGTCCATGGAATTTTCCAGGCAAGAATACTGTAGTGGGAAGCCATTCCCTTTTCCACGGGATCTTCCCAACTCAGGGATCAAACCTGGGTCTCCTACATTGCAGGCAGATTCTTTACCATTTGGGCCATCAGGAAAGCCCAAACCTTTCCCCTAAATTTCAGATTCACTTGCCAACACTCTGCATAAAGAAATACAAATTTTAAGCAAAGATTGTTTTGAAAAACATGTAATTTCATTTATCTACACATACTAGTTTATACACACACACACACAAATTTTAATCAAAAACACAAAGCTGAGGAGCTAAAATATCTATACCATCTTAAATTGGAACCTTATATACAACATGTCTTCAAGTGTGTCACTTTCATCCACAAATCAACACCCTCAGGCATTTCTAATCTTGATATTGTCAACTGCTAAGTTTCCCAATTTCTTTCACCTACCTGATTTCTTACATTCCATGGATACCAGGTCCAATTTAGTCTGCCTTCTAAATATGGCCCCATGCCCTCATTATTTACCAAAATAAACAAACCTGTGTCCTGATCTTGCTTCCTCCCACTCCCACCTCAATACTGCTGTCATAAATGTTATTAAAAAAAAACACAAAAAATATTAAACAGGATCATATCCCATCCTCATCCCCCAAATCACTTCAACGTTTATTACCCTGCATTCAGACTAAAATCCAGTCTCCATGAAGTCTTTTATATTCTTACCTAGCCTCTGACCCAGGCCTGCATCTTCCACCTAATTCTCAGAGATGGTTGTACATGTACCATAACTTATGGATTTCCCCCAAAGTTTTTTATAACTAATTTAGGCTACTGACACCTAGATTTTCATGGATTTTAAAACTTCCATAGAGACCACCCTGGCAGTCCATGGGTTAAAACTCTGCACTTCTAATGCAGGGGCCATAGGTTTGATCCCTGGTCAGAGAACTAAGATGCTGCATGCCACAAGGTACGGCAAAAAAAACTTTTACAAACATATGCAAATAACATTGGAAATTAATTTAAATTTTGCAAAATCAATGAATATAGAGGCTTAACTTGATATATTTTATCACCAGCAGGAAAAAAATATAGATCGCCTTATTTAAAAAAATTTTAAATGAGGAAGTAACTCTCAAATGTGTAGTATGAAAATAAACATTTAATTCTCATGTTAACATTAAAAATTGTCAAGATATAAACTTGAAATAAGGTAAAACTGAAAATAAACTTTAAAACAGTTGCCATGTTATATTAGAAACTTCTTTCATATGGTGATAACATATGCATAATACTTTTTCATTAGCTTCTTCTACTATAAAGCTAATTTATTCAATCTATTAATAGAATGGCTGAGTGCCTAATACATATGGAACTGTTTCCCTATGTATTAAGGATGAGTATTTTTCAGTCACTAAGTTGTGTCTGACTCTTTGTGACCCCATGCACTGCAGCACACCAGGCTTCCCTATCCTTCACTATCTCTTGAAGCTTGCTCATATTCATGTCCACTGAGTCAGTGATGCCATCCCAACCATCTCATCCTCTGCCTCCCCCTTCTCCTCCTGCCCTCAATCCTTCCCAGCACTAGGGGTTTTTCCAATGATAAAAAGAAAAAGCCTCTTAAAATGACAGACATGTAGAGGATACAGGAGACATAAATTCAAAGGAGTGATACAGGAGACATAAATTCAAAGGAGTGTTATTAGTGCTAAGAAAAATGAAATAAATGTAGGTAGAGTGCTGGTACAAATGATCAAAGAGTTCTGTTTAGGTGAACTGCAGAAAGTGTCATAGAGAAAACATTAAGCTATATGGGTCCTAAGGAATGAGTTCACCAGATAAATGATAAGTGGAAAAGGTATTACAATCATAAAAGTATAAATCAACATTGCCTGTTGGGAAATTATCAGCGCTTAGGTTTGTCTAAGAGCTTATGAACTACCAGGGACTGAGCCTGAGGAGTTAGATCATACCACACTAGGGGGATGTTAAATTAGATGTTTTCTTAGAGATAATGTTCAGTGTATATCCAATATACAAGCCTACACAATAGAAGTATTTGTATTACAGCACTCAGAATACTTCTTTTAGAACATGCTTCCTCTTCTACACTTATGAGTAACTTAAGGGCCAAGTCAAGGCACACATTTCTACAGGCCTTTATTCCTTCAAATTAAATGCATATCATCAGGTACACAGCAAGTGCTAAATAAATTAAACAGGGGAAGTATATTTGACAGAAGAAACCATTTCAGCAGTTCTTAAAGCAGTTAGTCAAGGGAATTAGTTTATTTATATAAACTATAAGATTTACTGATACAAATATTATTTATCAGTCTGGGATACTCATAAGGAAAGTGGTTCTCATTAAGTGAAAAAGACTAGATTAAAAAGTAGTATGTAAAACGCAACCCACTAAATCTCTATTGTAAGTATACATGCATTTTAAAAACCCAGTGAAATATTCATTAAAAAAAAAAAAAAAAGATTTAGAAAACTACACCAAGAATTTGGGGCCACACTGTCTAGGTTCCCATCAGCTTCCAAGCACTTACTAACTCTGTGATCTTATGCAAATATTTTAATTTTTCTTTACCTCTACTTTCATAAAATGTAGAAAGTAACAGTATGATACCTCCATGGTTTATTGTGAGGATTAAAAGTTATAAGGCACTCAGAATACTGTCTGCATAACTGCTTCTTAGTCTTTTTTCTCATTCACCAACAATAAAACTATAATCATAGATTTTACCTATGCTTTAGATTTTCTATACTTTAGATTGATTTATAAAAGGAACCTGCTTTGTCCCAGAAGACTTTTAAAATCTTTTTTAAAGGTTTAAAAAAAAAATTAAAACTATTTAAGTTTTAAAATTTGACCAAGAATTTCCAGATGCCAATCCTTGTGTTAATCTCTTTCAGCAAGTATCTCCCTAGGTCATTTATACCGTAGAAACCTGCACACCTCCTCTAAATTTCATGGAAAAAAAAAAAAAAGAGAGAGAGAAATGGCACATTCAGACCCACATTTCCTATTTCTAATGTGGGTCTGCAGAGATTTAGCAAACTGATCCACAGTTATCTACAAATGCTTCATGAAGTTTTCTACTTTTTAGTAAAGAAAATTTCAAAAAATCACTTACTTAAAAAGTACCTAAGTTTACAGGTTCTACCACAATCCTAGTTATAAAAATTATGACAAAAATGTGTAGACAATATGGCAGGTAAGAAGAGCAAACATTTATCAACACAGTCCTCATACTTTCTTGTTCAGAAAGACTGAGTCTATATCAGTGGGATACTTGAACACATCAGAAACAGAACATGCAAATCACAGTACACAGAAATAGTTGTTTTATACAGCACTCATTAAAATGAAATGATAATTTTTGATTGTTTGAATATAAACAGGACTTAACTACAAAAAATATGTTCTTCACTGTTTTGGACGTAAGATGCTATATGAATGACAAGAATGTACCTTGAGTAAATTATTACATTTCAAACAAGCTTCTATTATGTGCTATATACTGAGTTAACCATAAGAATAATAAAGCTTATTTTCACTACTCTGAAATATCCTAGACAGAAGAGAAAAGTCCTTCTGTTTCCTCATCTATAAAACAGATCAAGGGAACCTTATATCTAAAACCAGTGAAGTTCATAAACTATATTGAAAATGTCAAAATTTTAAACTGTATAAAAATTGTGATTATTGAGCACAATAAATTTGTTTGCATCTAATAGAATCTTACATTTCAAGAGAATAATTATTCTCAATATTAGAAATTAATTACCTGAGTTATCACAAAAAAATTTTAATGATCTGATTTTTCCACCCACCTCTGAAAATGATGACTATATAGCTGTGTTGGAATACCAAGAATACGATCATATATAGCTGTAACCTCTCTCAGGTTTCCCTGTTCATTTTCCCAGTTTATATACATTTCCCACAGTCTGTCCGATCGGAAATCTGTTCCCGCAGCTAGAACAGCATGCTCAAACGTTCTGAAAAATTAAATTACCTCTATGTTATCTTCCCAAGATAAAATCACTTTAAATAGATTATTTCTGCATTTTGCAATATATACAAATATCAAATCAATAAGTCATACATTTGAAATTAATATAATTTACGTTAATTATACCTCATTTTTAAAAACAAAATATTTCTAAATTTTAGAAGATAATGCTAAATTCAAAATTATATGCAACTTTACAAGTACAGATTAGAAGAAGGAATAATTGACAAGTGCATATGACAGCTGCTTGAAAAAAGCGAAAATATAAAGGGAATAGATAAATGTACTTTTATGTAGCTGTATATTATTTTATATGCTATAAATTTGCAATGCAAATTATACTACAAACATGTAAGAGTGACAGAGCAGACACTAAAATACTCGTTAAACTTGAAATGTCTGTTGAACAGATTCCTCTAGGGCAAAAGACAAAGTGACAAAATTTATCTTAAGAAACAGTTTTCTGACAAAACAACTCTCCAAGGAGGGGGTCCAGCTGCCTCTTTGGGTAATGAGAAATATACATATACTTTAAAACTCAAAATTCTCTGATTCTAAAATTCCACAATTAAAGTTTACTAAAAAGTCCTTTATTTTAAAATATTTATGCTCATTTCAAGAGATTTCTGTAAGCAATTTAAATCACAGGATTTGATACCTCAATGGGATAAAATTTTAGAAACATATTTTCAAAATAAATATTATAATCAAGAGGGATTTTTAACAGTACAGAACTATACTACCTAATCTAAATTAATTCTAAATTTAGATTAATCTAAATCTAAATTAATCTAAAACTAAACAGAATCCCAATTAAAGCACTAAGAATTAGGTGGAACAGAGAAAACAAATTCTAACATTCATCTAACACATAAAAATACAAATTATTTTTCTAAAAGGATAAAGCAGCAGGTATTTTCCTGAAAGGTCTCAAAGGAAACTATGAAGCTATGGAAATTAAAGGCATGACACTGGCCCAGTATCATCAAAATGGATTAATAAAACAGCTCTCAAGAAAATAAACCCATATATTTTTGAGAATTTAGAATATGATAAAAAAGTATCAGTATTTTGAATCCATACACAAAAAAATAAGCCAATGAAGACAGACTGTTCAACAAAATGGGAGAAAAAAAAATGTTAATCTCTGATTCACAAAAGACACAAACTAAGGTTAATCTGTCTCACAAAAGGTACAAACTAAATATCAGATAAATGAAGGACAGAAAAAAAAAGTCTACAAAAAGAATTAGTAGAAAACTCAAGATTTATATACCCTTGTCAAGACAGACACAAAACTTAGAAACTAGTAAAAGACTGAAAATTGAACCACATTAAGAAAAAACCAAACACCTCTACATGATAAAAATACCTAACGGAAAAATGCTTTAAGGCCCTAAGGAAGTATTACTTTCAACTCAAAATTCTACACCCCACGGGATTCATTAATTGGGTGTTTCAGATATACAGGTTCAAATTTTTTTTTTTTCATTCCAAGCATCCTTTATCAGGAAGTTATGGAATTCACTCCTCTAAAGGTATGCAAGAACCAAGAAAGAATAGAATCTAATTAATAAACTAATAAACAGAACTTAAAAGGTAAAGACATCTCCCAGGATAATGATAAGGAAACCTGTAAACAGCTGCTATACAAAAGAACCAGAATAGAGCCACCAGTGCAGATTACAGAAGAGGGGGTCCCAGGAGGGTCTCTCCAAGGGACCAGGGTAGAATTTACAGATCTCAGAATGTAATTCTCTTTCTATAATTTTCAGATTAAGTAGAATAACACGATACATGTTTTTTTTTTTTTTTTTTTACTTTCAAAATAGCTTACATAGATAGCAATTGTAATCGTGGAAGGTGAGTATTAGTAATGACTACTGAAAGTGGCTGCTGGAAGGGGTAGAAAATTTTAAGTGTTCCAAGAAAGCCAGGCAAGTGGAAAAAGAGGCAGAGGTAAGAGAAGGGGTAATCACAAGAAAAACAAAAAGCTATGAGACCTATCCATATAGGAAAGATGAAGAATGGCAACAGGGTATAAACGAACTAAAAATTCTCATATACCCTAACAGAATGATAACGTCTACAGCTAGTGAAAGAGAAGCAGAAAGCAGTAGAGTGCTACTGCTATCAACATGTTGGAAAATAACAGAAGAAACAGCTAAAATATCTGAAGAGAGGTGGAGGGACCACTTTTTGTTACAAGTAGTTTAACATTAACTGTCTAAACTATATGCACATACTTTGATAAAAATAAAAACCAAAAATACATTTTAAATTCCTGTAATTCAAAGGACAATTCAGAAGTAAAATAATCAAATCATATAAACAGGCAATGTGAAAATGGCTTATATAGATAGCATTTGAAAAGACGGTAAACCAAGAAACCTAGAGATAGATGAATTGAGATAAGGAGGTTTTAAAAAAATATATGCCATGACTGGGAAAATGACTACCCTCATACACTATGACAGTTTAAAGCTGGTACCACTTTTAAAGGAACATTTGATAAATGTAGCTGTGTATTTCCTTGATACAAGTTCCATTTCTATAGTGCTCTACATAAATACTGACTTATACGAGATGTTCACTACAGCACTATTTCCTATAAAGATTTGGTTAAATAAAATACAGTACCTTGATACTATAAGGTTAGAAAATGGTAGGGAGAAAGTCTAGAACATTGTTAATTAAAAAAACAAAGACAAATATGTATAATAGGTATACACACATATATACGTATATCTATGTGTATCTGAAAGAATAAACACCAAGCCATTTACTATGAGGGGAGATGGACTGGAGACCTAAGGAAACAGCATATGGAATGGTGGAGGAACTTTATTATGTACATTTTTTAAGAATCCTGCGTGTAAGTTTACTAGGGTACTTTTTTATAGTGAAAAAGTATATAAATGTTATACTTTCAGTTTAGCATCGCTAAGTAGTTTTATCAATTTCAGAATATCTGACTTATTTATATCTTTAAATACTTATTTTCACATACCCTCTTACAGTACTGTTTGTCTCAGGATCACCAGGGTCCAGTGTTTCTTTTAAGAAGTTTATATAATGTATCCAAAGGTCAACACTCAGAGGTATTGCCTGAAGCCCCCGGCGATACACCTAAGAAGAAAACAACAAACTGTACTTCAAATATTTAATTATGTCTTAACAGAGAGGCAACACTGTGTTATCCGGTGAACCTTAGAAATACTAATTACTGGAATTTTGTTTAAATAATCTACCATTACCATTTGGGTGGAGGTTGGATAGAACATGGCAATGTTCTGATCCCCACGTGCAGAGTCTTGATCTTCAGAGCGCAGCAGTCCCTGCATTCTGACCGGGCTGTGTGGGCAGGCTTTGGGTTACAGACCATAGGGCACAGACCCGTTAGAGCATCAATGACAGCGTCTGACCAAAAATGCAATAAGACGTAGCAAATGTGACTGGCAAACCAACTATGTTGTTTGGAAAATGAGAAATAAATGTAAGTGAGAGAAAAGCCCTGCCCTACTTGTTAAGCTGCAGTGTAATACAGAGGCTTGCACTGCAAAGCTTGACAAACTGTAGAGGTTTAACGCACCTGCCAACAAAGAGAGAAAATATTAGCTACAAATGCCACAAGAGTGACAAATGCAAATAAAATACCCTATAAAATTGTTTGACCATAAATCGTAGGTACTGCCAGCCAAAAAAAAAGTCTTTGCTTTGTTAATATTTGGCTTACAGTACCTAATGGAGATAATTTTATTCAGTAATGTACGCACCTCATCTGATTGCTTAATGTTGTCATGTCGCTTTTCAAGGTCTGCATACTTTTTCCAATAACCATAGCAATACGGATAGTGTATGAAAAATTTGTCAAATGCTTTCCTGGCAGCCATCAAGTGATTCTGATGAAAATAAAACAAAGCGTTTAAACATCTTGAAAATTTCTGTCACAAAAGCATTTATTATTCCCTCTAATGTACAGGCATACCTCAGAAGTATTGCGGGTTTGACTTCAGATCACTGCTATAAAATGTGTATCACAATAAAGCAGGTCACGCAATTCTTTTTGTTTCCAAGTGCACATAAAGATTCTGTTTCTATTCTACTGCAGTCTAAGTACCCAATAGCATTATGTCTAAAAAGAGCAACATACATACCTTAATTTTAAAATACTTTATTGCTACAAATTGCCCAAACAATTATAAAACAGTAATATGAAATACCCCTGATCACAGATGACTATAACAAATAATAAAAAAAGTCTGAAATATGGCAAAAAATATCAAACATGTGAACAAGACAGGAAGTGAGCAAACACTGTTGGAAAAACAGCACCAACAGACCTTCTCAATGCAGGATTGCCACAAACCTTTAATTTGTGAAAAATGTAGTATCGATGAAGTTCAATAAAGTAAAGCGCAATAAAATGAGGTATGCCTGTATTATCTCAAATAAAATAAATGGCAGGCTTACAAACTATACACTCAACAGCTTTGAAACAGAAGGAGCTAATTCTGTCAAACAGCAGGGTAATATATTTTTTTAATTTTAGCAATTTTATACACACATACATACACACCAGTCTTTACAAACATTAGAATTTGATTATAATACTCTCTATAATGTACAAATGCCATGAAAGCTATTTTTTGAAACTAAAATATACATTATTTATTCAACTTAATCTGAAAATCATAAAAGAGGTAACTTCAATTACAAAATAATAAGGCTTAGTCTGATATTAGTTGTTTAATCTAATCCCATTGAAATAATTACTAACCTCCTGTTCTACATACTGAAGCAAATATACCCAGCCTGTAAAATCCTGAGGATTACTTTCTACAGTTTTCCAAAACTTTTCGTATTCTGGAGGGAAATTTGCTTCTGTTTCTGTCACTGGAAGGTCCACAGTACTTGCTATTTCATTTTCTTCTGTAGTTGTGTTCACATTAGGAGATCCATCGGGTGACTGCTCCATTTCTGTAACATTCATAATCTCCGTACTAAAATCAGCAGGCTGCTCTACCACTGCCTCTGAACTGCTGCCTATGCTGCCATTACTGGAATTTCTGTACTCATCCATGTGAGAGTTTTGCATAGCTGTTTATTTCGTCTTCAGTTAATGATCTGTGGAAACAAAGAGAAACATCTTCCAAATGTTTATTTGGCATTATCAAAGCCATCTTTTAAAAGCCTGTTAGCTATTAAAAGAATATATTAACTTGATTCTTGAGCTCTGCTGTAAGCCATACTCAGGTTTAGTAGTTTTTACATTATAAATTAAATTCTATAACATATAAATTTTCCAAAATTCTGCCACTTTATTGTTGACTGAGCAAAAACTAGTTCTTTCATCTATAAAACAACTGAATATTGTGCTAGTTCCCTAAAGAAGCAACCATATCTTGAATTCAATGCTTCTCAGCTAGCTAAGAATCTAAAATTTAATGTCTGAATTCCATCCTGCTACCAATCCTGGAAAACAGCAATATTTTTAATATCTGTCCTGGAGGCTAAAGGCAAAACTAATAAAACAAACTGTGGTAATGGACATAAATGTTCCAGAGGGAAATGCATAACATAGCTCAATGCAGATTTTTAGAAAAGAGAAGGTTAATATTGTTGAAATATATTTATAACCTTTAATTCTAGAAGATTTTATTATAGAAGACATGTATTATTTTAAAAAATTAAAGAGTGGCTTTTAAAGTGAATACACATTATTAAAAACATATTTATGAGAGAATTCCCTGCAACCCCGTGATTTAAGACTCAGTGCTCTCACTGCCGGGGCCCTGGGTTTGATCCTTGGTTGGGGAACTTAGGTCCCATAAGCCATGCAGCCAACAGAACAACGAAAAAAAGCACAAAAAACTGTACTTATGAAAGTTTTACCATCTGGATAATTACTTCGTTAAATCTTTTAAATTAAGTTATCTTACAGTTAAAGCCATAAAATAATAAAGAATTATTATTTTTTCACAATTCACTTCATCTCTTCCACTAACAGTTTAAATGGAAACTGACTCATTAAATTATAGGGCATGTCTTTTTTAAAAATTATGGATTATTCTCAAAACTAAACAGACCATAAAACTGATTTACTCCTAAACTACACTCCGAATACATAAGTAGTTAACACAGTACAATATAATTTAAGAGAGGATTAAGGCTTTAAAGGTAGTAATTCTAACATGTATACTGTCATGTAAGAATTGAATCGCCAGTCCATGTCTGACGTAGGGTGCAGCTTGCTTGGGGCAGGTGCATGGGGATGACCCAGAGAGATGTTGTGGGGAGGGAGGTGGGAGGGGGGTTCATGTTTGGGAACGCATGTAAGAATTTAAGATTTTAAAATTTAAAAAAAAAAATAAATAAATTAATAAAAAAAAAAAAAAACTATTAATGAGAAGGTAGGAACTACTAAGCCTGTTTGGCCTGGTCAGCCTTCAAGAACCTGTAAAATTGACAAGCCAAACAGTAGATTCAGGATAGTTCCACCAGAAGGCAATTAGATATGGTAAACATAGACTATCTTATGTGTATTACATTATCTTTGCAAATAAAGACAGTATATAATCAAAAAAAAAAAAAAAATAAAGGTAGTAATTCAAAGAAAGAAATCCAAGTGACCAATATACATATGAAAGGATTGTAGCTTTACTAATAAAGATGCGAATTAAAACAATGAGATATCAAATTGGCAACAATTAAAAAGATGTCTCTGGAGGACATTCATGGAAAATATACCAAATGGGAATTGCGCATATTTTATGTTAGGTAAATAATCAGACAAAAAGCATCTGACTAAATGCCGTATCTGTACAATGAAATAATAAAAGAAATATGTGCACCTGTGTTAATATAGAAAGATATCTACTACATATATATTATATAGATAATACACACAGATCTGTAAGAATTTATACCAAATAAAATATACTAAAAATATTAGTTGGTGCTAATATTAGCCCAACTAATATTTTGGGCTGATGCTTGTTTTTGTTCAGAGTGGCAATATACCTAACCCCACATAAGGATTCAGAGAAGGCAGTGGCAACCCACTCCAGTACTCTTGCCTGGAAAATCCCATGGATGGAGGAGCCTGGTAGGTTGCAGTCCATGGGGTTGCTAAGAGTCAGACACGACTGAGCAACTTCACTTTCACTTTTCACTTTCAAGCACTGGAGAAGGAAATGGCAAACCACTCCAGTGTTCTTGCCTGGAGAATCCCAGGGACGGGGAAGCCTGGTGGGCTGCCGTCTATGGGGTCACACAGAGTCAGACATGATTGAAGCGACTTAGCAGCAGCAGCAGCATGTAAGGATTATGAGACTGAAAAAGACATCATCTGCAGAGCTCTTGTAAAGATTTTGCTTTTTTGATAAAAAGGACAGTCAGCAAATAGTGTAGGCTCTACCACTTTATTCTTACCTTGAATGTGAACATATTTGAAACAACCTATATTAACAAGGTCAAAAGAACTGGCCAGAAAAACGAAGAAATGCCAGCCCTGACATCATCAAACTGCTAACATGCCAACTATATACTGTAAGAGAAAGTAAGTCCCTATTTGCTTAAACTATTATCAATAGATGGGTTTTTCTATTACTTGCAGAAAAGTACATTCCTAACTAACCCACAAACAATGCATGAGAATGTTCATTTTTCCATCTCCCCTCGTTAGCACTAGGTATCAAGAAACTTAATTTTTTTCATCTGATTAAAATTGAATAACAGAAAGTATTACCTCATTTTGATCTGCATTTCTTTAACTACAAGGAGGCTGAATTTCTATTTTCTTTTTTTTCTTAAATGCTACTTCACATCCTCAGTCCATATTATCCATATATTCTTTGTGTGTGTATGAAGGGCATCTTTTATAAAATGCAGTATTATTATACCACATTTCAAAATGCAGTATGAAGCAAAATTTTTCCCAAAAAAAGGATAAATTTAAAATGTTAAATCAAGTGAATCTGAGGCTGAATGCCACTGAAAGAATTAGTTATAGCCAGGTAACTCTGGGAATATTTTTTTAAAAGGAGGTAGAGAAGGGGTGAAGACAAAGGGAAGTTGGGCGAGGCTGGGTGGGGACAAAAAGTTACCACTACTCGGTGCATATCCAGCAATATACTACATTCCTTGTTGAGAATACACAGACAGTTTTCATTCTAAGGCTTATGAACTAGTAGGAAAGAGATCAAAAACATGCAAAGCAATTATATAAAATTTCAAATGAAACAAGTCAAAATTTAGAGAAATCTATTGAAAACCATAGGCATCTAGCAAAACTTTATGCAACAGAATGTAATCTTCACGTTGAAAAGTGAAGTCACTCAGTCGTGTCCGACTCTTTGCAACCCCATGGACTGTAGCCTCCAGGTTCTGAGGAGCCTCTCAGTCCATGGAATTTTCCAGGCAAGAGTACTGGAGTGGGTAGAAAAGGAATGATAAATTATTTCAAAATAGGAACTAGACCACTTGACTTGACAGAACAACCTTTCTTATTAACAGACAAGAAGATGGAAATTAGGACTGGTTCCAAGACAAGGAGAAAAGTTTGATCAGAATGAAGAGGGCCTGCATTGGGAAAGTGAAAAGAAAGTAAGCAGGGTAGAACAAGAGGAATTTGAGAAAAAATAATAAACAATCAAACCTGGAAAAAACAGTTTCCTTCTACTGAACTACTGACTATCGTCATCAACTTTTCCAGGTTTACCATTTTGATCCTAGGAAAAGGCACAGAAGCTTTTCAACTTATTTTGGTCTCTTTTGTCCCCTACATCAAAGAAGACACTACTGAAGATTAATTTTCCAGACATAAATTAGTCATTATTTTGTGTTTTTTTATTTCAAAGCATACTGCCAAAACAAACAAAAAAAGACTGTTCGTTGATACAGTCTGAGTCATTTACTACCTGCCCTATTCTAATTGCATACTTAAGTGGGACATAAGTTTTTCCTGGAATCAGCAAATTTACCACACCCCTGCATCATCACAGACTATCAATTACTCCACACCCTGCAATTATAGTGTTATAAAAAGAGTTAAGACCATCAGCCTTGTCCTCAGGGAGATCATTTTTCTGATTACTTCAAAAATCACAGGACCAAAAGAAAAACACACTAAAGTTATTTTTAAATAAGTTATTCTAACATATACTTCATAATATGGCAATTACTAACTGGAAGGGATTGGGGGCAGGAGGAGAAGGGGACGACAGAGGATGAGATGGCTGGATGGCATCACCGACTTGATGAACACAAGTTTGGGTGAACTCCAGGAGTTGGTGATGGACAGGGAGGCCTGGCATGCTGCGGTTCATGGGGTCGCAGAGAGTCGGACACAACTGCGGACACTACTGAGCGACTGAACTGAACTGAACTAGTACCAGTATATTCTTAACAGCAACCATTAACTTTGAACTTGTGACATAAAATGGCAAAGGTATAAAAAAATAATTATCAAAAGGAAGAAGACAACAGTGTGGTACTAGCATAAAGATAAAACAGACCAATAGAATAAAAACATAAAGCCCAGAAATAATGTTGGACAAGGGTTACAAGATTACTCAATGGGGAAAACACAGTCTCTTAAACAAATGGTGCTGGGAAAACTGGATAGTCACATGCAAAAAAAAAAAAAAAAAAAGAAGTAAAACCCTTAACTTACAGCATATATAAAAATTAACCCCAAATGGATAGAACTCCTAGAAGAAAACACAGGGGGAAAGTTTCATGAAAGTGAACTTGGCAATGCTTTCCTGGCTATGATACCAAAAGCACAGGCAACAAAAGCAAAAATAGACAAATGGAGCTACATCAGACTAAAACTTCTGTGCGTCAAAGGACACAAGTTAAAAGGCAAATGGCCAAATAGGAGGAAATATCTGTAAATCTTATATCTAATTAGCAGTTAATACATAAAATACATAAAGAACTTCTATAACCGAACAACAAAAACTCAAAAAATGAAAAACATGATTTAAACAGACATTTCTCCAAAGAAGACACACAAATGGCCAAAACACACATGAAATCTTTTCTGGATCTGCTCAGGATCACTGATTAACATAGAAATGCAAATGGAATTCACAATATCACCTCACACCCATTAGGATAGCCACTATCAAAAAACAGATAAAACAGGAAGCAAGTTTTGGCAAGAATGAGGTGAAACTGGAACCTCTGTGCACTTATGGTGGGATTATAAGATGGTGGAACTGATATAGAAGACAAAATGGGGTTTCCTCAAAAAATTAAAAATAGAACTACCATATAATCCAAAATCCCACTTCTGAGTATACAGTCAAACTAACTGAAAGCCAGGTTTCAAAGAGCTATCTGTATAGCCACGTTCACAGCCTCACTATCCAAAACAGTCAAAGAAGTAAGCAACCCAAATGTCCAACACAGATGAAGAAATACATAAAATGTGATACACACACAACTGAATATCAATCATCTTTAAAATGAAGGAAATCCTAGCGTACACTACATGGATGAACCCTGAGGAAATTATGCTAAGTGAAAAAAGCCTGTCACAAAAAGACAAATGCTACATGAGTCTACTTATATGAGGTATTTAGAGTTGTCAAATTCATAGAAACAGAAAGCTGATGGTGGTTATGAGGAACTAGAGATGGAGAAAAGGGGGGTTGTTGTTTTCATGGGTATAATTTCATGGGTATAAAGTGAAAAAGTTCTGGAAATCTGTTAAAACAGCCATGTGAAAATGCACAACGCTCCTGAAGTGTACACTGAGAAATGGTTAAGAGACTTCCTCTGGTGATGAAGCGGTTAAGAGCTCACGCTTCCACTGCAGGGGGTGCATGCTCACTCTCTAGTCAGGGGAACCAATTTCCCACATGTCTGCCTTGCTGTGCAGCTTTAAAAAAAAAGGTTAAGAAGGTCAATTTTATCTTATGTGTTTTTACTACAGCAAAAAAAATTTTTGATGGAAGACAGCTAAACTATAATTTAATTAGAAAAGAGGAAATACAAGAGACTAGGAATTAGAACTTCCAGTTCTTTCATTACTAGTTTGGTAAATATTACGAGGGTAGAGAAGGGTGAGTCCTACTTCTCTCCCTTAAAAGGATGAGATTCTAGTCAGTCTTACTTTCCTCACTTCGAAAGGAGACTAGTAATACTTTTACCATCTGCTTCACAGGGCCGTTGAGAACATCGGATGAGATAAATGCATGCCAAGGTCCTAAAACTATAAACTCACATAAATCAAGAGATCACTTAAAACAAGTTCCTGAAAAGTGTTATCCAAACTTAAGATGTTATACTTTAAAACTGTCTCCTAGGTGGCTCAGTGGTAAAGAATACGAGACCAGGATTTGACGCCTGGGTTGGGAAGATCCCCTGGAGGAGGAAATGGCAACCCACTCCAGTATTCTTGCCTGGAAAATCCCATGTACAGAGAAGCCTGGTGGGCTACAGTCCATGGGGTTAGGAGAGTCAGACATGACTCAGTGGCTAAACAACAACTTTAAAATTAACAAGGAAAATAAAAATGAACTTTACAGTGCATCTAGAATTTGTTGTGCAGAGATTTTAGGAGGTGGAAAAAAACTTATTCACTATGACTTCAAAAAACTGGTGGTAATCAACACAGTATTCATCTGAAAATATTTCCTGACTTTTCAATTTTAGATTTCTGCTATCTAATTAGATAAAACATAGGTTTAGTTATACCATATACACAAGCACAACTTTCCTCTCATGTGCTTCCAATGTAGTTCTGTTTGGCTGGGGTTAAATCAATATTCAGGTTTACATTAGTATGTCTATGTGAACATTTTTTTCAAGCTACTTTGTATACTATAATCACATTTCCTTGCTTCTACCTCTTTAAATCTATCATTTTCATATGCTTCACTGCCTTTGAAAACTGACTCCACATCCTTGAAGAGACCTTATAAAGGTCCTTCAAAACAACTGTCACTCATACTGATCAATTCCATTTCCCCTTCTGGTGCCGTCCTTTCTGAAACCATCCAACCTTCTGCAACAATTTAAATTTGCTTGTCTTATCTAGGATTGTCTCTTCATTTTGATATAAAGAACTCACTTATCCTCTGGGGTGAATCTCATTTATAGCAAAATCTGTTTCTTCCTTGATTTACTCCCTCTTGTAGAGAGTCATTTTTGTAACTGAAAAAAGGTATGTGGGGTGAAAAAAGGTAAGATTTTCCAGGAATCGAAGCTGCACCCTTAGCAGTGAAAGCTCAGAGTCCTAACCACTGGGAATTCTTAGGATGGCCTTCTTTGAGGGTAGAACCCATTAAATGTCAGTGTTCTACACTGCTTCCCTTGGGTTATGTTTCGCCAAAGAAGAATGTTTCAACTTGAGTAAGGCAACAAGCATTCTGGGAGCAAAGAAGACAAACAAGGCTTGTGATCGTACCATTCAACACACAGACTTTCTTTCAATTTCTCATTTTCACTAAGACCCTTCACTCCTGCCCCACCTCCCACCAGCTATGCCAACTTCTCTGGTTTTACCCTCTTCAAATAATGAACATCCAGTTTTTTGCTGGCTATACTAGATGGAGAAGGAAAATTCAGCTGTGAACAAAACAAAATCCCAAGGAGCAGACATTACAGTGGGGAGATGGAGGCTTTTTTCCCTAAGTAAATTTCTTCCATATATGTGGCATCAAGTGCTAAGAATAAGAGAGAGGATGAGGTAGCAGGAAAGCCAGTCATGCAGCCATCTAGAAGAGGAAAAGTACAGACAGCAGAAAGGGCATGTTCTGAGATAACTGCTTTGCTTGGCATGTTCACAGAAAAACAGATCAGTAAGAGACAGTATGAAACGATTTGCTTAAATATCCCTCAATTTGACTTGAATGCTTTCTAAAATTTGTCTTTAGTAAGTATATCAAAGTAAACCTCCTCATGTAAACACCTATTTTATCATTTTTTGCAGCTTACAGGATTTTAGTTCCCTGACCGAGCATCGAACCCATGCCCCCTACAATGGGAGCATGACCACGGGACTGCAGGGAAGTCCCTAAATGTCTGTTTTCAAAAAGCAATGTTGAAGGGGAAAAAAAAGCAATGTCAAACTTCCCCAGCGGTCCAGAGGTTAAACATCCACCTGCTGTGACTTCCTTGTTGGTCCAGGGTCAAGAATCTGCCTCGCAATGCAGGGGACACAGGTTCGATCCCTCGTCAGGGAACTAAGATTCCCACATGCCAGAACAACTAAGCTGAACCCTTGAGCTCTGGAGCCTGTGTGCCACAACTACAAAGCCTGAGCACCAAAACTAGAGAGTCTGTGCACTGCAATGACGATCTCATGTGCTGCAATTAAGACCTAACACAGCCAAATAAATATTTGGGGAAAAAAAAAATTCCCGGAGACACGGGTTCAATCCCTGGACCGCTTCAATTCATGTCAAAAAGTATTCTGCCTGTGTTTTCCTGTAAGTGTTTCCCTCTTTTATAATCCTCCCTCCCTTTTGCTAAGTATTTGTTCTGTACCCCTAAGCACTACTATAAAAATTGAAATACATAACAATTATTTGTCTTCCTCCTTCCCTTGGTCACAATGGATGAAGTATCTCTGCTACTATAAATGGTCAAACTCTGAACTAATGACTTGGATCACTTCTCCAACCTCATTTCTCAAACATGTTGCTTCTTAAATTATCTTCACGCTCTCCTTATCAGTTTCTCTTAGTATATTAGATTACTTCCATTACCCTTCAAATATGTAAAAATATCTTTTATATAACAATTTATAATATACATACTATAACTTAGCTTAACTTATAAAACAAACAAAGGACAATCATAAGCTATGTTGAGGATTTAGATTTTGTTTCAAGTACATGGCAATCCACCCCAGTATCCTTGCCTGGAAAATCTCATGGACAGAGGAGCCTGGTGGACTGCAGTCCATGGGGTCGCAAAGAGTTGGGCACGACTGAGCGACTAACATACTAACACACTCAAGTACAACAGAAAGACAATGAAGCTGTCTAAGCTTATCTCTGCTCTACACCCTCCTTGTTGTTCAGTTACTAAGTTGTGTCCAACTCGTTCCGACCTCATGGACTGCAGCACACCAGGCTCCTTTGTCCTCCACAATCTCCCGGAGTTTGCTCAAATACATGTCCACTGAGTCGGTGATGCTATCTAAGCATCCTGCCTCTGCCGCCCCCCTTCTCCTTTTGCCTTCAATCTTTCCCAGCATTGGAGTCCTTTCTAGTGAGTTGGCTCTTTGCATCAAGTGACCAAAGTACCAGAGCTTCAGCTTTACCATCAGTCCTTTCAATGAATATTCAGGGCTGATTTGCTTTACTTCCTTAGGTTTGATCTCCTTGCAGTCCAAGGGACTCTCAAGAGGCTTCTCCAGCACCACAATTTGAAAGCATCAACTCTTCAGCTCTCAGCCTTTTTTGGCCCAACTCTCACATCTGTACCTGACTACTGGCAAAACCACAGCTTTGACTGTACGGACCATTGTTGGCAAGGTGATGTCTCTGCTTTTTAATACGCTGTCTAGGTTATTGCTTTCCTCCAAGGAGCAAGTGTCTTCTAATCTCATGGCTAAAGTCACTGTCCACAGTGATTTTCTATATCCTCCATTTACCCTTAAATTTGGATTCTTCTTCATCATTACTCTGAAATTCTCCCAAAGTCACAATCTCTTTGTTTATAAATCTAACTGGACATGTTCTGATTCATCTTTCTGATCTACTCTTCACTGTATCCAACAGTAATGAAGACTTTCTCTTTAAAAGGCTGTCTCTTGTTGCCCTTTTTCTAACATATCACATTCATCTAGTTTTGTTGTGTGTTCCAGTTCAGCTCATTTCAGCTTCAGGACCTTAGTGTATGTAGTTTCTTCTGTCTGTCTGGAATGCTGCTCCAACTCTTTACCCCACTCAAAGCCTTCAACCTAACTGAAGCCCACTAACTAATCTGGGCAAATTTAAACATCCCTGACTGAAACGTATTCCCAGATCTTCCAAATAAGTTTGTTTCCCCCAGTGATGCTTCTACAGCATTCTTCCATGGCACACAATCACATTTATGATACTCATTCGATGTTTTTTCCTTTCCAGATGACAAATTCCTTCACAGTAAGGCTCAGGTCTACCGATATGTGGAGATACAATACACATGGAGGTATGATACACACCTAATCCACTGTTTAATAAGTAAAAAAGCATCACAGTCCTTACCCTCCCCACCCAGAGTCCTAAACCTAGCTTAGGTCTCCTGCATCGTAGGCAGATGCTTTACCGTCTGAGCCACAAGGAAAGTCTCATAACAATTGGGAAGTTGTATAATAAAACACTTGGGTTAAAGCCTGATAGAACTGAATTAAAGATCTGGCCCAGTTACTCATTAGGGAACTTTGAGCATGTTACTTAACCTCTCTAAGCCTCATGCCAAATAATCACACATACCTTGCTATAAAGATTAACTATTCTCTTCATTTACACTGTTATGCTACAATATAATCATCTCCCCTTTTGAATATTTTTCAAACTTCAGAATGCCTTGCACCAGTGTATTTTTTTTAAAGAAAAAATACAGAATAGAAAAAAAATCAGAGTGCATTGTACACATTAAGGCCATACTGTTGAAATACACACAGAATCTGACTACTAGATTATTGAACTGCAATGTTACATGTACATCTTAATTACGGCTAGTGGCTAAGTCACTTCAGTCATGTCCGACTCTGTGTGACCCCATAGACGACAGCCCACCAGGCTCCCCCGTCCCTGGGATTCTCCAGGCAAGAACACTGGAGTGGGTTGCCATTTCCTTATCCAATGCATGAAAGTAAAAAGTGGAGGGGAAGTCTCTCAGTCGTGTCTGACTCTTCCTGACCCCATGGACTGCAGCCTACCAGGCTCCTCCATCCATGGGATTTTCCAGGCAAGAGTACTGGAGTGGGGTGCCATCACCTTCTCTGTCCTATTGTGGGCTGCAGTCAAAAAAATGGAAAAACACTGCTACACATAAATTATTATTGAAATATTAAATTCACTGAGAACAGGGTCCCTGGTTTTGTTCACTACTATATCCCTAGAATCTGAAAGTGTCTAGTATACAATAGCACAATAAATGTTGAAAGATTGAGTGATATATCTGGACCCAACTTAACTTTCCAAAGGTATTAATCCAACCGTATTCCTTATTGTCATTTATAGAGGACAACACATGCTCATGCCTGAGCCTGTGCTCATGATATTCTCTCAGAATAACTAAAACTTCCTTCTGTTCTCAACTCATGCCTTTTTACTACTTTGCACTTTCTTATATAAAACTGTAATGAGATGCATAAAGTCCACAAGTGTAAGAGAAAAATGATATATTAAATGTGAATAAGCAGTACATGAAGTAGTACAGTTCTACATCATACATTTTAAGTTTTAGTTCAGTTATGAGATACATTTTTCTAAGAATTCAATATACCATCTTAACATTTAAAAGCTCTTTTGGAGGATGACTTAATTTTTAATAAAATTAAAAATGAGAAATACTCAATTAAAAATGAGAAATCTGATTACCTTAATCTCTTTATAGGTATTTATGCTGACAGAGGTACCAAAATCCTATCATTTATTATTCTTTTCATAAATAGAACATATAAGAATCTGAAGTCATCACTAAGGACTGAAAGTCAGGAGTTTGAGTACTGCAAATCAACTACCTTTGCAATCCTTAAGTCGCTCTGTGCCTCATCCACAGATAAGCCAATCTAAAGACTCAAAGTGTTTGGGAAAAAAAGACTATCATAATCACTGGCTTTGGCAACTGTTTTCAGAGGCTGAGCAGAATATTTATACAGATTGACCTTTTTAAAGTTTCCATATATTAAGCACTTGCTACGTTCCAGAAACTGGACTTTATTTATTCACATAAATGTTTGCACCATCTTCATATTTTTGGGAAAAAAAATACCATTTCGCTGGAATTATTTTCTTCTCCCTCTGGCTATTTTTCAAAAAAAATTTTTAAATCCTATATTTTATGCGGTATTATTTGCTGGCATACCACAGAAGGGTCTCCTCTCTCTCTTCTTTTATTTACATTATTACCCAAGATTGATACATAGTTTCCTGTACTATACAATAAGAACCTTGTTGTTTATCTATTTTATACATCCACTAATCTTTCTCTTGGAAAAAAGCCACACATACTTTCTATCATTTGATT
The DNA here is from genome assembly GCF_001704415.2 of Capra hircus. Taxonomy (NCBI): domain Eukaryota; kingdom Metazoa; phylum Chordata; class Mammalia; order Artiodactyla; family Bovidae; genus Capra; species Capra hircus. The sequence continues at coordinate 54,312,147 of NC_030828.1, read as the reverse complement.
TATAAGATTCTTTTTCGTATTCAATTATAGGTAAGCAAGTAAAATCACTTCCAAATATCATGACACTAAAAAAACCCCCTTTTCAATTCTCACTTCAAATATGTCATACTACCTACTAATTAGCCATCTTTGGTAACCCCTAATTATTCCAGAGCACATAATCTTGAGAACTTGTCTTCTTTAGCAGAACTCCTTTCATTAATATTATCCCTACCAGCGGCCAAACAGTGGAAAAGTTCCAACTTCTACAACTTTAGAATGGGGGGAGGGGAAGAATACACCTGACAGTATTTGCTTGTTTTTCCATCCATTTACTAGCTCTCAGAACCCAAAATACTTAAGTTCCAATGCTTTTTCAGGCTTCAACCTTTACAGCCGCAAAAAAGTGTTAAGTATTTCTGAACAGGAATATTAAACAACCTTTACAACCGTAAAAAAGTGCTAAGTATTTCTGAACAGCAATATTAAACTTAAAGGTAATATTTTAGTTGGCATAAATATAGTACATAATACTAACTGAAGATGTGATTTTTAGAACGAGAAAAACAGCAGTGTTGGTCTCTGGCTACAAAAGATAAACACTGGTTTTGCTGCTTCCATTCTATCCTGCCAAAAGCTTTAACTGATCTCTGGGGTGCTGTGACTCAAGAGTCCCTAGAGTCAGAACGCGAAACGCGCCCTACCAGGCGCCTAAAAGTTTTACCCAATTTGTACCACATTCTCCCAAACCTCTGGGTCCCTTCCACTTCCAGTCGTCCCAGTCACACTGGTTCCCAGCTCTCACGAAAGCAAGGGCTTTAGACTTATCCCCAAAGCGCTTCCTAAATCCAAGTTGAGGCCCACAGTTCCCCGCCCGTCCTAAGGCGCCGGGAGAGAAACGAGTGGTCTAAGAAAAGAAACCTCGCACTGCTCCACCCAACAGGTGGGAATGAGAAGGGATGGACAGCTGGGCCGCGAGGCCAAGTCAGGCCTCAAAACAGGGCGGGAGAGCGAGGCCGCAGCCCCAGAGCGGCCTGAAACAAGGCAGGCCCCTTCCAGACCAGCGTAACAGAACGCCCCCCCCCCACCCCATACCCCCCACCCCCGGCCAATTCCAAGGAGCCCGCCCCAGCTGACCTGACGATGGATGCCACTGAATTCCATGAGCCACAGTCTGAGCCAGCTGAGTCGAAGATGGCACTTTAACAGTCCCCGTCCCCACTAACACAGCAGTCGCCACCAGCACCACAGCCTCCTCCTCGAGAGCGCGGCGCGCATGCGTCGGAGCCCCTGGAGGCGAGGGAGTCACGTGGTTGCGCAGCACGCAGGTCTCGCCCTCCGCGAGACGTGGACCGGGCAGGCCCCGCCCCGCTGCCTTGAGAGCCTGGCTGCTGCTTCCACCCGGCGTTCCCTCTACTTGGACATCCGAAAGAGAAAGCGGGTCCTTAGGGCTTTTTGTACCTCAGATCTTAAACACAGACAGCGCCCCGCCCCGCCAAAGAAAAATGCTGTTATTCTTTTTTGGGCAAACAACTGCCTAAAATTCACCCCTCTACCTAAAAATGAACAGAAATTCAGCCTTAAACTCACAAATCTCACGATGATATTTGGACTCCGGAGAAGGAAACGATAACCCTCTCCAGTATTCTTGTCTGGAAAATCCCATGGACAGAGGAGCCTTTTGGGCTGCAGTCCAGGGGGTTGCGAAAGAGTTGGACGCAACTTAATGGTTAAACAATAAGCATCGATTAAAAAATGTCCTTTTTGTTCATGCCAGCTGGATATTTACCCCCTTTTGTCTATCTTCCCTTTCCTCTTATCCTCTTGGTCATAGACTTAGTAAATTAAAACTGAAATTTAAATTCAGAACTCTCCCAGGAATTCCCTGGCAGTCCAGTGGTTAGGACTCTGCACTTGGACTGCTGAAGGCCTGGTTCAATTCCTGCTGAGGGAACTTACATCCCACAAACCTGGCAGTGGCAAATAAATAAAAGAATGAATGAATTCAGAACTCTGCCTTCAGAGTCAACTTCTCTCACAGGGCTCGGAAAGCATGACACTTATCTCTTCCCCACCAACTGCTTTTCCTCAGAGTATTCTCCATTTCAGTTAATGGTATCACCATCCACGTCTCTAGAGTGAGAAAACTTTATTAACTTTGTCTCCTTTATGTTCCAAATCTAAGTGTGTCATCGGTTTAGTCAAGCCTGCCATGAGTACCTTTCAGACCTTTTCTTTCAATTCTCAGTGCTTCTATTCTTTAGACCTTTACTGTCTAGAATCTGGGAGATCACTACCCTCTCTCTTGTTGAAACCTGCGGTAACCTCCCAATCTTTTAACACATTGAAAAGGCGTACCTTCTCAATCCACTAGGCTGGAACATTGGATGAAATCCATTTGCCACAGGATGCCTTCAGATGGATGTTTCCGACCGGCTATCTGTCTTCTACTGGTTCAGTTCAGTCGCTCAGTCGTGTCCGACTCTTTGCAACCCCATGAATCGCAGCATGCCAGGCCTCCCTTGTCCATCACCAACTCCTGGAGTTCACTCAGATTCATGTCCATCGGGTCGGTGATGCCATCCACCCATCTCATCCTCTGTCGTCCCCTTCACCTCCTGCCCCCAATCCCTCCCAGCGTCAGAGTCTTTTCCAATGAGTCTACTCTTCGCATGAGGTGGCCAAAGTACTGGAGTTTCAGCTTTAGCATCATTCCCTCCAAAGAAATCCCAGGGCTGATCTCCTTCAGAATGGACTGGTTGGATCTCCTTGCAGTCCAAGGGACTCTCAAGAGTCTTCTCCAACACCACAGTTCAAAAGCATCAATTCTTCGGCACTCAGCTTTCTTCACAGTCCAACTCTCACATCCATACATGACTACTGGAAAAATCATAGCCTTGACTAGACACAGCATAAGCCTTGAAAACATTGCTCCAGAATATACTTCATACATAACATTCAACATTTTATTTAAGTACTATTTATTTAGCACCCAGTATAGGCCAAGGCACCCAGGATACGCAGAGGTGAACAGCACATTCAAGACTGGGTCATAATTTGGTACCACACCATTGTCTTAGTTTTACATAGCACTGAATCAAACATTCCATGCTCCAGTATTTAAAAATTAAAAAAAAAAGACTATTTTGCTAAACCTACAATTCACTTTAATCCCTTGAAATCTATGTTTACCCCATTGTTGCCCACAGAAGAGTTTGAATTAAGAGTTTAGGTATTTTTTTACAGTACACATTATGAGACTTTAATTCATTGTTAATACAGTACTTAAATGATTTTCCCTTCATTTGATCTATTTAACCTAACCAGCAACAAAGTAGGATTAGCTTATCTTCGCACTAAAGATTTCTATAGGTTTCTGCCCATCTTTCCTCAACTTCATTTGCTGCTGGGAAAATTAACTTTGGGTAGAATTTGAGTTTACAAATGCTTTTTCATACATAATCCCATGTTAATTTTGTACCTCACTTCAACGGCAGGATACATGTAAGGTTTAACAAGTAATAGTAAAACTGGATTCCAGATCCATGCTTTCTAAATTGAAGTCTTATGCTGTTTATAATTTGTTGCTTCTATTTCTTTTCATCTTCCTTCTAGTCATTTCACTACCTTCCTAAGCACTTTGATTTTCACTACTTTGTCTCTTTTCTTCTGTTACCTTTAATTTCAGACTTTATGCAATTTAAATTTTATTACACAGGCAATACATGTTGCTCATTTCTGAAAAAAATAAAAATTGCATAATAGTACACTGAAAAAATTAACTTTTTATCCAGAGATTACCATTATTCTCATATTGGTGTATACAATTCCAGTTCTGTCTTGTGTGTGTGTCTATTTAATAGACACTATATGTATGTAATCAGGCTTTTCCCTTTAACATATTGTGAACACTGTCCTGTGGTTAACATTTTAAATAAATATATGCTATCGATTCTGTTGGGTAAATATGCCATTTAAATTCTTTTATTTTTTTTGATTTGCACTGCTGGTGGTGTGATAGTGTAAAAAAAAAATTCCTTTGTTTCATTTACACCTTCAGCTTTTCTTTAGTTCTATCAGTTCTAGAAGTCTTCAGTTCTTTTTGACTTCCAGATTAGTAACAGTTCTTGGCAATAGAATGCTAGACTTCTGCGTGCTCATTATCAACAAGTTGCTAATATAGAGAAAAATATTTAAGGTGTGAGACTCTGTTATGGCTATTTTATTTATAACAAAAACACACAGACTACATGAAGTTTCCACATTATTAATAGTCATATACTTACTGTACTTTTTTCAATGCAAAATTCAAACTTTTATCTACTGAAAATGATGGATGACTAAATTTATGTATATAGTAGTGCTCTTCTTTGGCCTCTAATCTAAAATTTACCTTCAGTATATCCAACAATCAGTGTTAACTTTAGTAGGCACATTTGCAATGAAACAAGGGCAATGGTTAAAATTAATAAAATTTAGAATCTGTAACTATTTTAATAATAAGTATCATAAAGGGTGAAGCAAAATTTAATGGTGATTTCAGAGTTACAAGTGAAGTCAAAAGTCTAGGCCAGGTGCTCTGGCAAACTACATCAGAGGCCCAAGCAAAGAACTTTTTTATATTTGTAAAGGATTTTTTTTTTTTTAAAGAGCAAAATGAAGAATATGCCACAATCTGTGGCTTATGAAGCCAAAATTCTTTATTTTCTGGTGCTTTACAGAAAATGTTTGCTAACTTTTGACCTAAATAATAGGCATATAATAAAATACATTTAGAAGAAAATGAATTTTAGATGTATGTAATTATAAACGTGTATATAAACACAGGAAAAGTAGCCACATCTTTACTCTCCTTTCAGATTAGCTTCAAACTTTTTTTTTTACTGTTGTGCTCAGAAATTACAGATATACAAAGAACCACAATTTAAAAAGTAGCCAAACACATTACAAATGTATACATTTGTTAATGACACAAGAAGTGAAAAAGAATGAAGATAGTCTACAATTGTAATAAAGTGATCTTAGAGTAAACTACAACATAGAATCACAGAATTTTAGAGCAAAATGGAACCTTAAAAATCATCTAGTCTAGTCTTCACAGGTCAGAGATGAGAAAACTGAGGCCTGTATCTGGCAAGTGGCTTGCGCAAGTTCAGAGAGATAATTTTCTGTAAAACTATAACTATAACCCGGGTCTACTGTTAGGTCAATAGAGATAGGTCAAAATTGCACCAAGTATAACAGGTGAAAGTGATAGGTCAATACGCGTATAGGTCAATACCTGATAGATATATTTCCCATTTTAATATACATTGAAGTTGGAAAAATAGGACACCTCTCACACATCTACAGAAATAAATCCTTTTATTATATAACATTCCTTTTCTTTTTTAAGATGCATACAGTACTTGTAGCCCAAGAATTCTGAGAAAAGCTAGAGAAGACCTGGCACTATACTTGAGAATTATACAACTGGGCAGCAAAATAACACCTTTATAAATGTTAGGACATATAGACATAAAAATTTAGTGTTTGCACACAAAAATAGGGAAGTTACATTCAACACGTTTTCTTAAACGTGCATTTAATGTTTAAATGTTTTCTAAAACTTTGGTCATCATGCTTTATTATAACTTGTAAAATTTCACAATTATGTAGATGATTAAACCCAACTGGTAAGCAAATATTTCACTTAATACAGCAGCAAAAGCAAGCTAATACTGCACAATCATATTAGCAGACTGATTTCAGAAATACATGTTTTTCACAAATAGCACATAAAACATAGTTTGTGATAACATAGTTCAATGACTTTTCTTCCACTTCATTAAACAAGGCTGAGTAATGAGACATAGCAAAACATGATTACATAACAAAAAGTATATTTTTAATTAAAAGTCTAATTGTACATATAGGGCAACAAATTGTAGTTTCTACAGAATAGTGCAAATAAGTGGGACTTTTCTCAAAAATATTAAATTGGATTCACTCCACATGCTTCAGATTTCATGAGCATTAGATTATATTATTTTAGATTTTTGTGTGATGGGTGCAAGTGATAGGGTTGATGTAGGACAGATGTGTACTCATAGGCTGCAAATAAAAATAGTTATTGACTTAATTACTGGATGAGAAGCACAGGCACTGAAAACCTAACTTTAACAAACTTCCATTTGTTATCATGTAAACAGTTTTGTTCATCATATTTCATCAAAGACTCATAATTCATTTTAAATTGTCATATCAAGCAATTCTTCTAAACTCTTTTTTATATGTGATGGTTGAGATGCAGCCTGATTTAACAGATTCTGACCCATCTGTGTAAAAAGTGCTTTTGATAATTTAGCTGTGGCTGTTCGTATATTTCCTCCAGCTCCAGGCAAAGAGCCACTATTTGTCATGTTCCCTAAGAGATGCCATAAAACAACCAACACTTTCTGTTCTGTTGCATGGGGCTTCCTTTGATAAAGTTCCATAACAATATCTGAAACACAAAAATAGTAATCAGTGAGGTTTTGTTTTTAAAAAAGAAACCCAAACAAATTTAAGTTCTGATAATTAAAAAGCATATAAAATAAACTAGGCTTCTTCCCTGACATTTGAGCTAAAATGTTCAGCATCTTAAAAAAATTAAGGCCAGAAACTTTGCTCCCAAAGATTGGGATCTTCAAGTATTAGAAATCTATATATGACAGGCAAAAGCAGTAAAAACAGAAATCAAACCAAAAATTCATCTCAGTGTTTTCCAAATGTAGTTTTATCAAGACATACACATTTTAAACTCCTGGACCTTTCATTAAACACAATTTGAAACAGCAGTTTTCTATATGTACCAATATTTGATTTTAATATCTTTTATTGATCCTGTTTATTTCTCATAATAAGAGTTTTTTACTGGGGGAAAAAAGGAACAAAATTCTTTTGAAGAAAATTTTTGGGGTAAAAGTCTTAAAAGGTCTTTTTACAGATCATTATACAATTTATTTCTACTTCATAGATAATGATATTGAGCTTGGTAGCTATCCTAAAATTGAATTGAAATGCCCATCAGTGTATCCGTAATTAATCAACTATTTCTTAAGAAACAATTTAAAAATTTTTACCAGCAAGCTTTTCAGTCATATCCTGTTTCGCCTTTCCATTTAAAAACTGGGCTTTTGTGCAAAATGGCTGTAGAAGTAAGTAATTATCTAAACAAAAAGAATAACACAGAGACACATTTTTAAACAGTTATAAAGATCTTATTTATTTTCCATTCCATAGCACTGAAAGGAAAAAAATCATGTAAATGAATGAAATGTGTTAGAAAGATTTAATCTACAGTTTACAATTTAAAAAAATTCACTATAAAACCTTTATACAATAATATTCTTAAAGCAAATAAAAAGTAAAAATACCTCAAAGAATATTAAAGGAGCTATCATATGGTATAAAAAAGAAAAAGAACTACTTATCTCCTAGGCATCTTATTCCAAATGATAGTATATAAGTTTATCAAAAAAAAAAAAAAAGAAATAAAGAATTTAAATTTTGGGATAGTTTTTACCTTCATTGATTTTTTTCAAATTTTTAATTTTATAGTTCCACAGGAAATATCAAAGATAGTACAGAGAGGCCTTGTGTACTTTCACCCAAATTACATCTTTCATAATTATAGTATACATCAAAACAAGGAATTTGGCATTAGTACAGCATGTGTATATAGTTCTATACCATTTTATCACATGTGCAGATCTGTGAAACTATCACTACAGTTAAGATACAGAACTATTGTATCACCACAAAGACCTATAGCTATATATATACCGACTCCTAAACTGCTGTTAAACCCTGATAGCCACTAATTTGCTTTCCATCTCTGCAAATTTCTCATTTTGAAAAAGTTATACACATGGAATCCTATAGCAGGCGACCTTTCGGGGTTGGCTTTTTTCTCTCAGTATAATGACCTTGAGATCCATCCAAACTGTTGCATGTGTCTATAACCCATTCCTTTCTACTGCTAAGTATTTTATGGTATGGATATATCAAGTTTTTTCACCATTAACCCACTGAATTATACTTAGGCAATTGACAGTCTGGGGCTATTACAAACAAAACTGCTATGAACAATTATGTACAGGTTTTTGCATGAACATAAGACTTCACTGCTCTGGAATAAAGGCCTAGGAAAACAACTGATAGGTAAGTGCATGCTTAGTTTTTTTAAGAAATAGCCGAACAATTTTCTAAAGTGGCTATGATTTTTTATTTACATTCTCACCAGCAATGTATCAGATCCAGTTTCTCTGCACCTTGTTAGCATTTGGTGGTGTCACTATTTTTAATTTTAGCTGTTCTAATACTTGCTATGAACGGAATGTTTGCATGCCTCACCCAAACTTATACCTTGAAACCCAATTCCCAGTGTGATGGTGTTTGAAAATGGGGATTTAGCGGAGGAAATAAGGTTACGAAGGTGGAGCCTTCATCAATGAGATCAGTGCCTTCATAAAAGAGGCTCTAAGAGCTCCCGTCCCTCCCACCATGTGAGAACACAGCCAGAAGATGGCCACTTATAAACCAGGAAGAGGGCCCTCACCCAACAACAAATCTGTTGATGCTTTGATCATGGACTTCCCAGGCTTCAAGAACTGTGAGAAATAAGTATGTGTTGTTTTTAAGTCATCCAAGCTATGGTAGTTTGTTATAACTACCCCAAAAGACTAACACACTTGTATAACGATCATGGTCTTAATTTGTATTTATATTTCCTTAGTGACTGGTAATGTTACACATCTTTTCATGTGTTTATTTTCCATCCATATAAATGTTTCCTTCATGTCCTTTGCCCATTTTCTAAATAGGGTGTTGTTTTTTTTTTTCTTAATGTTGAGTTTTAAGAATTCTTTCTTTCTCTCTCTTTCTCTTAGCTGCACTATCTGGCTTATGGGATCTTAGTTTCCCGACCAGGGATCAAATCTGGAAGTAGTTCTTTATATATTCTGAAAGTCAAAGTTGCTCAGTTGTGCCCAACTCTTTGTGACTCCATGGACTGTAGCCTGCCATGCTCCTCTGTCCATGGAATTCTCCAGGCAAGAATACAGGAGTGGGTAGCCATTTCCTTCTCCAGGGATCTTCCTGACCCAGGAATCGAACTGGGGTCTCCTGCATGGCAGGCAGATTTTTTTTTATCAGCTGAGCTACCAGGGAACCCCCTTATATATTCTAGATAAGCATATTTATCAGATACGTGATTTGCAAATATTTTCTGCAAATCTGTAGTTTGTCTGGAAGGATAGCTGGAATGGTGGCATCATAGAGGACGACTTGTCCAGTTAGTTACAAGCTAAACTACAGAAACATGGTTCTAGGATGGAGACTTCATAGCATCCTAAACAGGTGCTGAAGCAACCTAAACTTAAATTGTTTACTAAATTCTAGAAAAGAGAGTCCAGGATGGGACTCTCTATATTTATTTCACTATCTATTTGGACTTATTTTTGTAACACAAAAATAAATATTTTGATCTAAAAAAAGTCTTTTGCAAAGTAAATGTGAAGTAAACGTGATAACCACTACGTTACAGAAATGGGATGCAAAGGAAATGTTTTAAATTTTGATGAAGTTCAATTTATGGACTTTATGTAGATCATACTTTTAATGCCATGCTAACAACTCTTCACCAGGCCTAAGTTCTAAGGATTTTCTCATATATTCTATAAGTTATACAGTTAAATCTTGCATTTAAATCTATGATCAATTTTGAGTTCACTTTGTATCAGATGTGATGTTGAGGTAGAAAAATAACTGAAAAGTTAAAATTAAAGGTAGAGAAAGTCAGTTTAATGGCATGGTATTTAATCACTAAAAATAATTAAAACTGCTACTGAGCAATTTTTTAAAAATTTATCACAATATTAAGTGACAAAAACTGAATAGCTAGGGTTTTGGCATTTTAGAAAATGTGTAGAATGAGAAAGCACAAAAGTAAAGCCAAAATAATCTGAATGCCAAAGTAAGATTTCTTACCTACGTGCTGACTCAGTGCCTGAACAACATTGGTGGCAGCAGCATAGATGCCTGGATTCTTGGAATTCAGATTGTTATCTACTATTGCTGGGATTAGCATGTTGATTATAGGAGATAAGTTGTCTCTAAGCAAAGGAATCATTTTGTGCATTGTTTCTAGAGCCACCAGGTTTACTTTACTATTGGAATCATGAAGCCGAGATTTAAAAGCATCAAAGATCTGAAAGTAAATCGGTAAATTAAAGTGAAATAATGCTGATATCTATTATATTTAAATTCCTAACGGCATTTCATAGTTTTCATCCTATTAAAGCACAGACGTACTATTTAAAAACACACACACACATCTCATTTAACTTGGACTGAGACAATAGGAACATCATAAAAATGTGGATGTTAGTGTCCAATCTCCTTATAGCAAAACAAGAAGCCTTCAAAATCCACCTAAAAAGAGATCCTACTAAATTAAGGTTGAGAAATTTGGTTCAATAAAAAATGCTGTTTTCTGAAAGTGTAGGTTAGTTTAGCTAACTTTAAGAACTTAAAGGTTTCTATTCTTATCTCTATTTGTAACAGAAGCAGACATGTAGGTTTTACTACAGAGATTTTATCTAGTTTCAGATTTAAGTTTTTATTATTACCTCTTAACCTGAGTACTTAAACAATAGAGACTTCCTCTTCTAATTCTTAGCTTTTGTAAATTCAAGATATAATGAAGTAAATGCTGAGCAATTTAACTAAGTCAGGTGAGGAAAGAGCTATTCTGTGAGAATGAGACTATTAACTAATAATCCGTGATATACATCATATATAAGTGTTAGTGTTAGGCACTCAGTCATGTCCGACTCTTTGCAACCCCATGGGCTGCAGCTTGCTAGGCCTCTCAGTCCATGGAACTCTACAGGCAAGGATAATGGAGTAGGATACCAGTAGAATTTAATGACTAAATTACTAATGGAATTGACTGAACCAAATTCTGAGGAAGCATAAGTAATCTATGCTCTGGCACCACTAACATTTATTACTGCTTCCCTTTCTATTGCTTCTAGTCTTCCTATATAAGTTATAAAATATATAAATGCATATTTATAAATATATATTAACATAATATATAAAATTAGCACAAGCAGATTTCTAATTTACATATGAAACTTTCATTATTCCTAAGTAATATCAAGTCAGGCTGGATGAAGCACAAGTTGGAATCAAGATTGCTGGGAGAAATATCAATAACCTCAGATACGCAGATGATACCACCCTTATGGCAGAAAGTGAAGAGGAACTAAAGAGACTCTTGATGAAGGTGAAAGAGGAGCATGAAAAAGCTAGCTAAAACTCAACATGCAAAAAACAAGATCATGGCATTCGGTCCCATCACTTCATGGCAAATAGATGAGTAAATAATAGAAACAGTAAGAGACTTTATTTTTTGGGGTTCCAAAATCACTGCAGATGGTGACTGCAACCATGAAATTAAAAGATGCTTGTTCCTTGGAAGAAAAGCTATGACCAACCTAGAGAGCTTATTAAAAAGCAGAGACATTACTTTGATGACAAAGGTCCATCTAGTCAAAGCTATGATTTTCCTAGTAGTCATGTATGGATGTGAGAGTTGGACCATAAAGAAAGCTGAGCGCCGAAGAATTGATGCTTTTGAACTGTGGTGTTGGAGAAGACTCTTGAGATCCAACTAGTCAATCGAAAGGAACTCAGTCCTGAATATTCATTTGAAGGACTGATGCTGAAGCTGAAACTCCAATACTCTGGCCACCTGATGCAGAGAACTGACTCACTGGAAAAGACCCTGATGCTGGGAAAGATGGAAGACAGGAAGAGAAGGGGACGACAGAGGATGAGATGGTTGGATGGCATCATCGACTCGATGGACATGAGTCTGAGCAAGCTCTGGGAGTTGGTGATGGACAGGGAAGCCTGGAGTGCTGCAGTCCATGGGGTCGCAGAGAGTCGGACAGAACTGAGTGACTGAACTGAACTGAATATCAAGTCTCTTAAATGCCCTGGTTTTTAAAATACTGATTGATTCACTCAATTCTTTTTTTTTTTTTTGGCCCCACTGCATGGCTTTTGGGGATCATAGTTCCCCAACCAGGGACTGAATCTGGGTTATGAGTGAAGGTCTAGAATCCTAACCATCAGGCTACCAAGGGCCTCTCTTACTCAACATATATATTTACTGACTGCCAGGTTCTGAGAACTCTGAGATTATAAAGCTTTCAAGGATCACCATCTAGTGGGAGGAGTCAAAACTTTTCTGTAAATTTTAACACTTTAAAATAATATATATATGTAATATTAAGAAATAAGGCAATTATTATGCTGAAGAACTTTATTAACTATGGATTGAATATGAAAATAAATTTTGATGGTCCTTACCTTCACAATGTTTCCAACAACAAGCTCTTGATTGTTTTCTGTATCTGATAAAAGCTGCTTAATCCCATTAATACGATCACGAAAATCTTTAGCATTTAATAAACCTGTTATGACTTTAATGTACTCAGCACTTTCTAAGGAATTTCGGGGAACTGATTTTCTGGTGATTTCACGAATTTCAGTTACCTCTCTAAAGTGAAACAAAGGTAAAACACAAACATAATAAATAATTATCATGTATTCACTTTTAAAACGTTCACAAAATAACCCATGGCTACAATACTTGTGTTGGGGGTCCCTAATATTTCTCTTGGGTTTGGTAATTTGCTGGGAGGACGCATAGATTCAGCATGTAGTTTTACTCATGGCTAAGATTTATTATAGTAGAAGGATATAAAGAAAAATCAGCAAAGGGAAACGGTACATGGGGTCAAAGTCTGGAAGAAACTAGATGCAAGCCTCCAAGGGTCCTTTTCAGGGGAGTCACACAGTATAAACTTAATTCCTCCAGCAACAAACTGTGACAATACACGTCAAATGTTGTCTACCAAAGAAGCTTCGAGGTGCGGTACCCAGGATTTTTAATGGGGAGTTGTTCATGATTGGTCCTTGGCCTGTGACATACCAAAATTCCCAACTTCCAGGAAGAAAGGAGTTCTTCACACTGTTTGCCCAAATAACAGAGGCACAGTAAACTACTCTTATCAGTTAGAGAATGGTGGGGAATCCTCCTGAAATCCTAGTTACCCGATGCTAGCTAAAGGCGAACCTCTCAAGCTGAACTTTCTATCTCTGTTCTGGAAGCAACCTAGTTCCTATAGTATTTTATTTCTCTCTAAAGAACTGTTTTAACATTTCTTGCAAAGAAAATATAATGGCAACAAATTGCCTCATTTTTTGTCTAAGCAAGTCTTTGTTTCTCCTACACTTTTTTTCTTCCAATTTTATTGAGATATAACTGAAATATGGCACTGTGTAAAGTCTAAGGTATACAAAGACTTGATTTACATATTTCATGAAGTGATTATCACAGTAACTTTAGTGAACATCCATTATCTCATATAGCTGCAAAATTAAAGAAATAGGAAAAAATTTTAATAAATAACTTTTATTTGTTTTGAGGACTCAGGACATACTCTCTTAACTTTTATATATAACATACAGTAGCATTATATTCAGGGCATATAGTACTCTCCTCTGTGAACTATACTTTGAAGAGCAAGGCTCCAAAACTCTATGGATTTTTATTTTTTATAAAATTTATTATTCAAAGATATACAAACACAGAAAATATGAAAGATACCTATGCATCTACTCATATAATTTTTAAAGTAATGTTTAAAACATATTTTAAAATACACCAAAGAGATAATACTTCTGAAAGATTTTTTAAAACTATATAATCAGTCTATTAAATACTGCCTAATAGTTTAAACAGGTTACACCATTACATATATAATTATATTTAAAAAAATTTTATGATTATTTCTTTTTCTGGTTGATGGTTATTACAGGTGATTGGTTATACTCTTTTAATGCTTGTATTTCATACAGTTTTTTTGCTCCCTTAACCATAACTATGTATTACTTTTATAATCAAGGGGGGATGTAAAGGCTATAAATTGAAAAAAATTAAAGAGTTGTCCAAGACAGGCCTAATATTGACAAGTTCAATAACACTAAAGTTTTACTAAAGTTTAGTTCACATAAAAGCAAGGTGCTGTGAATAAATAATTGCCTTGTTAAATCAAATTATCTCATATTTTCTAAGTCCTTACCAACTTTCAAAACTCGATTAAATTTTGACAAACACCCCTGGAATAGTTCATGAAAATATTCAAATGAGACTACCATGAGACTAAATGAGACTATCATCAGGAGGGAGTAATGATGCTACCTTTCAGCTGAATTGAAAGCATCCCTAGAAACAGATGATGACCTTGTATGTCCAACACTGCTGGTATGAGATCGTCTTCCTTTTGCTGAAGGAGTATCTAGTGGTATCTCTCCCAAACCCTGTAAGTAAACAGAGGCAGTGCAATAAAAGTCTTAAAACTAATAAAAGTGAAATTAACTTGGACAATGTAATTTTCATAGCAGTCATTGCTGATCTCTTATGACTGAATGCATTTTAATAATCTGCTATATTTATGCTTTAAAGGGTATCAGATATTTAAATTACCTTGTAATTAGTAGTAAATTAACAAAATATGTGCCCAGCAATAGCAAGTGATATTGACTTGGTAAAGCTGTTTAAAATGCAAAACGTCATATCTATATTTTATAACTACTCTTCTTCAAGCTTCAGAAATCATGAATTTATATAGAAAATATGAATACATCATATAAACAATGAATTCCTATGTAATACTAGTATGAGAATAAACATTTAAATAAGAATTATTTAAAATTTATTTTTTTCTGATACTACTGTACTTGAAATAACTCACAGATATAATCAGCCTCATTTTAGTAAGATAATTTTTTACATGGTTAATTTGATAAATTCTATATGAATTAAGCTGAAATCCCATACCAATAGGAAGAAAAAATGCTCTAAATTGTATATCACCACACATATTTGAAGTAGTAATCCCTTCAAAAATCAATCTTTTACCTAAGTTGACCAGAGAGGAACAACATAAATTACCACAGAAAAATTCCACATCATTAAACTAAGCACATTTTTGCAAAAATTAATACATAAATGGACTACATTTTTTCTTTTGCTAAACAAAAATATATGTTGAGCAGGTAACTACATGAAAGGGGCTTCCCTGGTGGCTCAGTGGTAAAGAATCCACCTGCCAATGCAGGAGACACAAGTTTGACCCCTGTGTCGGGAAGGTCCTCCGGAGAAGGAAATGGCAACCCACTCCAGTATTTCTGCCTGGGAAATCCCATGGACAGAGGAGCCTGCTGGACTACAGTCCATGGGGTTGCAAAAGAGTTGACCATCACTTGACTAAACAACAATTATATGAAAAGTAGGTCTATTTGTTTTCCCATCTTAAAAGGAAGTCAACTCTATTCATTTCCATTACCTTATAGGTAACAAAATGTGCAGGGAATTTTATTCTTGTTGTGTTCCCAATGCTAAAAAGAATTGATTTTCTTTATACATATACAATTTTTTAAATTTATTTATTTTTTGGCTGTGCTTGGTCATCAACACTCCTTGGGCTGTTCTCTAGTTGTGGTGAGTAGGGGCTACTCTCTAGTTGCAATGTACAGGCTTCTCACTGTGGTGGATTCTCCTGCTGTGGAGCATAGGCTCTAGGCAAGTGGGCTTCAGTAGCTGCGGCAGGTAGGCTCAGTATTCGCAGCTCCTGGGCTCTAGAGCACAGTCTCAATGGTTGTGACGCTTGGGCTTATGAGCCTGGGCTGAGTTGCTCTGTGGCATGTGGGATCGTCCCAGACTGGATCAGGGATTGAACCTTGTTTCCTACGTTGGTTCAGTTCAGTTCAGTTCAGTTGCTCAGTTGTGTCCGACTCCTTGCAACCCCATGAATCGCAGCACGCCAGGCCTCCCTGTCCATCACCAACTCCCAGAGTTCACTCAGACTCACTTCCATCTAGCCAGTGATGCCATCCAGCCATCTCATCCTCTGTCGTCCCCTTCTCTTCCTGCCTCTAATCCCTCCCAGCAGTCTTTTCCAATGAGTCAACTCTTCGCATGAGGTGGCCAAAGTACTGGAGTTTCAGCTTTAGCATCATTCCCTCCAAAGAAATCCCAGGGCTGATCTCCAGAATGGACTGGTTGGATCTCCTTGCAGTCCAAGGGACTCTCAAGAGTCTTCTCCAACACCACAGTTCAAAAGCATCAATTCTTTGGCACTCAGCTTTCTTCACAGTCCAACTCTCATATCCATACATGACCACTGGAAAAACCACAGCCTTGACTAGATGGACCTTTGTTGGCAAAGTAACCACCTACATTGGTAGGTGGATTCTTTACTACTGAGCCACCAGGGAAGCCCAAGAATCAATTTTTTCTTTTAGAAAGGTTGACTTTACACTTTTGAAAAGGGCTCTGGCCTAGTATTACTTTTGATAGACTCCCCCACCCCTGTCTTTTGTCCTTAAGAAAAATAAAAAATAATACAACAAAAACAAAACAAAAAAATAAGGAAAAATAGCAAATACAAAAAACAAAACAAAAAGTAAAAGCCCTTTGTTTTAGGAGGAACACGATCAACCCATTCAGAAAGTTTATAATCTTTAGCAATATAGAGTGGATAATTATAAACTGATCACTCTTTTATAGTTAAGAAACTCAAAGGTAAGAAAAATAACATTACCAACCCTTGGGTTACTTTATAAGGCACTTTTCACATTTCATTTCACTTGACAGTCCCTCAGTTACTCTTTTACAGACATTTTTGAATACTCAGTATCTGCAAGGATATGTAAGACATGGGGCTTCCCCTCAAGGAACTCCTTTATCAACAACGTGGTAGAAGCTCTAACAGTGTAACGTACAAGGTAAATAAAGTACCAACTAAGTGTAATAAACATTATCCTCGTTTTATAAAAAATAATAAAGAAATGATATGTGTAAGATTATATAATTGCTACTTCTCAAGTTGTGATTCAAACACAAGTCTTGTAGTTCTGATAAGCCACACTACTACATTCTACCAAATATCAACCTTCTATTCAATAAACATTTACTGACACTATGAATGTCTCTTCAGTACTGCAGTTGTTGAAATGCTACTGTAGATCTATCCTGAATGGCTAACAGAAATAATCAAAGAAGTAATTATTTCTATCCTTTACCTTCCTCAGCAAATGAACATTGCTTTTAAAGTTGTGTTATAAAATAAATTTCTTGTACATACCTTTTGCCGTAAGCTTTTAACAGATTCCTTAATATATGGCAAATCTTTAGATGGCACATACTTTTCAAGCATTTTATCAAAGTTAGGATGACACATCATGAGGAAAAGCATCTTTCGACCATAATACCTATGGATATTTAATATGTGAAGTAATTCTATAAATCTTAACAAGCTTAAGTTTCTGTCCTTAGATTTAATTTTTTCCCCCAGCAGGAAAAAAAAAAAACCTATCAACATCAAGATTATCATCCCTATATTGAATAAGCCACTGAAATACAGTTGCACTAACTGGATTAGAAAGTATAGCATTCTCCTGCCACCCACCTTTTAAAAAAACATAGCTTCAAATCTTTTAGCTATATGTAAAGGAGAGTCAAAGCTATGACTTTTTCAGGCACCCAAGGGTTCATAAAGACTGGCATTTGGCAGAACTGTGAATTAAAAGAAGTGTTTGTCTTTGTTCTGACTTCCTTGTCTGGTGACCTTTTGCTGCTCACAGGCTGGCCAGGTGTTCTGGCCTAAGTCAACCCAAGATTCTGTATTTCTGACTCTCTCTCTTTCCCTCTTCTTGCCAAAACTTACCCAGGCTTCAATTCTTCAAAAACCTACTCTTTGCTATCTAAAATACATCCAAAGTTAGCTGGTAAATCGTGGCTGATACATTAATGAAATGTCTAATGTTCTCCAAAACTAGGTTTTTTTAAAATGCTACATTAGTTTTAACATAATTCTTTTGGGATAATACCCTAAGCCAGGATATCATTATAATGGTAAATGATGCAGTGGAAATGCATACTGGAGATTATTTTTGGACAGGGGGTCTTATATTACCTCATAAAACTGTATGCTTCTTCTTCCTGGAGACTTGACCCTAAAATAATTAAAATTATACCTTTACCTACAACTTGGAATGTATGACACTAGAAGAACCAGAGAAGGCAAAGCTTTTGTGGGGGAGATATATAAGATGATCTCAGAATCATTTATATCAACTAGATTTGTTCAAATGTAATGAAATTACAGAAAGGGAGGTAGTATCAGAGAATAAAAATTAGTTTTCTTGCCCCACAACCAGAATAAGGTAAACACCTAGATAAATAGCTCCTAATTAGTTATAGTTTCAAAGCTGACTCTAACTTTTATCCCAGAATGGTTAAGGACTGTAGGTCTACCATAGACCGTAATGATATGCGAATAGCTAAAACAAACAAATGAGCAAGCAAAAGACAAAAAATGTAAGAAACACTGTAACTGGAAAGTTGTCATTATTCTGTAATTTTAAAACTTTAAATAAGAATCTAAGAAATGACAAAATGGATTAGAAGAATTATTATGCCATTAAGGAAAAGTTAAAATGTACAAAAAACAACTATTGTAAACTTTATTTTGTTTCTAACTGGTCTATTATGATCCAACCCTCCTAAACTGTTTTGAGCTTTACTGTGCTATTTTTCACTTTCATGCACTGGAGAAGGAAATGGCAACCCACTCCAGCATTCTTGCCTGGAGAATCCCAGGGATGGGGGAGCCTGGTGGGCTGCCGTCTATGGGGTCGCACAGAGTCGGACACGACTGAAGCGACTTAGCAGCAGCAGTTGCAGCAGCAGTGGTATGCACAACTTCTAAAATGGTTACCCCAGAGATATCCGGCTCTAATTCCTACAATTTGTGAATATACGAGATATAACTTCCAGGATTATGTTATATTTAATGGTACAGCTGATTTTAAGATAGGGAGATGATCTGGGTGGACCTAAGTGAATCACATGAGCCTTTTAATGCACAGAGCTTTCTGTAGCTGGTAGAAGAAAAAGAAGTCAAACAAATTCCAAGCATGAGAGGGATTCGCTTTGTTGCTGCCGGCTTGAAGATGGAGGTAGGTTGCATGAGAAGGAATTCAGGTGGACGTAAAGGAGCTGAGAAAAGATCCCGGCTGAGGGCCAGCAAGGAAATGGTAACCTCTGTCCAATAATCACAAGAAACTGCATTCAGTCACCAAGCTGAGTTTGCAAGCAGATTCTTCTATAGTGCAAGCACCCTGCACTGTTACCACCTTGATATCAGCCTTATGAAATCCTAAGCAGAGAACCCAATTGAGCATGCCAGACTTCTAACCTAAAAATGGTAAGCTAGAAGAGCCTGTGTTGCCTTAAATCACTATGTTTGTGATTATTTGTTATGCAGGAATATTAAATGAATATATTTAGTTTCTATAATTTTTTTTGACATAATGACTTCCACAAGCTTAACTGTATTAAAGTAATGAACATCTCTGTCTTAAAATGTTAGAAGTTTGATGTCCTTCTTTACCTTTTAGTCTCCACAAAGTCAAGGTCCTACCAATAATCTGAGTTCACATATAACTGCCATAATTTTTAGATTCTGTATGGGACATTATAAACATCTAGTCAAACCTTACTAATTTTATAGATGATGAAACAGAGGCTAACAGAGGTTAAGTAACTTGCTAAGGGCTGACAGTGGCTCGAGCTAGGAACTGAACCTAAGCTTCTGATTACATCCAAACTTCTGTCAGCATTATAGCTATAGTACCATCCATTTCTTAATTATTCTGTTATCCTTCCCTGACCATTCTTAACCTTCATAAAATTGTTCTTTGAGTACAAGACAGCACTCAAGAATTCATGGAATTTTCTAAGTGCACATATCTCATGCTATTCGGTTTGCTTCCTGTATTCTTCCTGACTGCTTGGAAATACATCACTTTCCCCTAAACGCATTTACCTTATATTTACCCACAGTGAATTTCTTCTGCCACTTTTCTGCCCACTTATATAGTCTTGCACGGTTTTCATGCAGATCATCCCTGGGACATGGCATCTTACTTATGTATGTATGAAGTATGTAGTGTCATCTGTAAATTTGGAGAATTCACTGTGCACTCCCTCAAGATCATTTACGAATCAGTCAAAACAGATCATCCCCCAGAACCAATCTGTGGGGGTCCCACTTTTCCATTCAGAAAAATGTTCATTCTTATTCAACCTTTGTTTCTACATTTAAGCCCTTGTAGTAAATAAGAGACTCAACAATATTTTTAGCAGATACTCACCTGGTTTCTGGTGAGCTGTCCTGAGCAAATTTAGCAGCAGCGGGTAATATACGGTCAGCCATATCCTTTGTTCCAGATAAAACACGCTCTGGTTCCATAAATTCTACCACATCTGATAAATGCTGGGCCGTACATCTTCTTACTGCAATGTGTAAGTGGCTAGAGGAAACATGGTCAATTACAGTAGAGTTGATAAACTATTTTCCAAAGATATACCTTAAAAGTTAAATGATTACTCCTAAGCCTCAGCCATCCTTGTTGTAGGCCAAAATGACAAATTATTTACATTAGCTATCTCTTCCAAGAGGTTAAAAACAAAAGTTATAATCACTGACATTTATTTAGCTCCAGATCTATGAAGGTTAGTAACCCTATTAAAATAACAATATTATTGTCTCCTGTATGCTTAGTACCTAATCTGACTTTTACCACAAGGGAATTATTTAATACATGTTTTCTGACTGAAATAACATTGAAATTTGCTTTTTCCCCCTATGCCCCAGATTACAAACAACTGCATTTTTAGTGCAAGGACATATCCAGATTATTTTGAACATTACCTTTGTCCTCCATTGATAAGGGAAACCACTGCACGTGCAGGAGTTACATTAGTGATCATAGCTCTTAATGCCTTGTCAACATCTTCTCTTATAAATGTATTTGATTCTCCTGACTTCTGTAACAAAACTTTTACAGTATTATCTAGTTCTTGATCCATGCTCTTTTTCAGGTGAGTGAAAAGATCACTTAAACAGACCACAGCAGCACGAGAAACTCCAGAGCGTAAATTTTTTACCTAAAAAAAAAAAAAATTTCCAAAATGTACATTTTGCTGAAATTCTGAAAGAAAATCAGTAATAATGACCTTAAAGCCAAATTTATTATCAAAGCAACATGCTTTAATATGTATAATATTATGTCTTTAAAAAAATCAACATTTTATAAATTTTTTTAAATGTTGCAAAGTAAGGCATGAGTTATTTACATACAAGCCTACTGATTTCATTTAGTACAGTTTTTCAAGGTCAGGTAAATATGGCATGTTTATATTTTGTTATCCAAATACTCCTTAACTCAGCTGAAAAATAAGTTTACCTCTTGAACTACTGCAAAATTTGTTTCATGCAACTTTATGTTCAGTATTTCAGAATGAAAAGCAGCTAAACATCTAATAAAGTTCAGTCCCTCAATTTTCTTCTCCCTAAGGGAAAGAGAAACAAACAACAAAATCATGTATTAAATGGGGCTCCACTGGAACAGGATCTCAGATTTCTTCTTCTTTTGTGAGTCTGGATTATTGCCAATGAGGAGACCCTGTCTATCTTCCCTTATCATGCAGGAAGCTCAAACAAAAGATATGGAAAGTTTTATTTACTCCCATTGTTCTACTCGTGATTCAAAACACCATTCAAAACCACTACTGACAGTCAAATTAAGCATATGCTTTGTAAATAAAAAGGAACATTTCTCCACTAGTAAGCATGTCATATTCTTTTTAGAGAATAGAAAGGAAAGGAATGGCAGATGTGAGAGAAGCAATAAAACAAAAATGGAAGGAGATTAAATAACTGGCCATAATTTTGTTGGTGATCCAAGAGCAGAAAACCATTGATAAGATGGTTATGTAACTCGTATTTCTTTTTCGTTATCTTACCTAATGAGATAGATGAAGGGTAGGTGAATACTAACAAGAGAGTAGATTTAGGGGGGATAGAGACATTACATTTCAAATTTGATGGTTTCCATTTTAATCATTTGAAAAATGTAAGCTGAGTTTCCTTAGTTGGTAATATTGATAGTGGTTACTTTTTTAAGCATTTAAATCCCCTGAATAAATTAGGGGGTAACAGGGAGAAAAGACCCAAGATTTCAAGGTGGCAAGAGTAAATCTATTTAGCAGATGTCTGGTTCAAGATTTTCATTTTTTGGATAAGCATAAAGCTGTTACAGTTACCTTTCAGATGTGTAAACAACAAGATTCTAAACGTGAATAATAGAAAGTGTAGTCAAGAGAGGAAGGCAGAAAAATTAAGAAAGAGTGGCTGAAATTTTTCCAAATTTGATCAAAGCTATAAATTTTCAGATCCAAGAACAAATCCTAAATGGGATAACCACAAAAAAACACAAAGTGGAACATCATTATCAAATTACTAAAAAGACTGTCACAGGGAATTTTCTTAAAAACAGCCATATAAGAAAAGGGCAAATTACATACAGCAGAACAAAGATAACAACGATAAAAGACTTCAGGTCAGAAATATACAAGCCAGAAAACACTGAATAAAATTTAAGTGCTACAGAGAAACCAACAACAACCAAAAAAAATCAACTTAATTTAAGAAGGAATATACAAAGCTTAAACTATACTTAGAGATTTTAAAAGCCCAGTAACTGATAGAAAAAGTAAATAAGAAACCAGTAAGTATACAGAAAACTTAACACTTTCAACCACTACCAACCAACTTGATCTTCTTAACACTGATAGAACACTACAACCAACACCAGAATGCAGACCGTTTTTTCAAGTTCCTGTGAAACATTTATCTGCATAGTTCTGGTGTCAGGGTAATGCTGATGGCAAAGAATGAGACAGGAAGCACACCAGCTTCTTCGATGTTCTAGAAGTTTGTGTTTGATTTATTCCTTAAATGTTTGATATAATTCCTTAGTGAAATGATCCAAGCATGAAGTTTTCTTTGTGGGAAAGAAATTCAAATTCAATTTCCTCAAGAGATATTGGGTAATACAGATTATCTGTATCTTTTTGAGTGAGTTTTGGTAGACTGTGTCTTTCCAAAAATCTGTCCATTTCACTAAGCTGTCAAATTTATGGGCCTAAAGCTATTTATCATATTCCTTTATTACTTATTTTTTCCTTCATTATTTATTTAATAGCTGTATGATCAGTAGTGATATTCCTTCTCTCATTCCTGATATAGTAATTTGTTTCTTTCTTTCTTCATCAGTCTGACTAAAGGTTTACCAATTATATTTATCTTCTCCAAGAGACTGCTTTTATTTTCATTTGTATTCCCAATTGTTTGTTTTCTATTTCATTGCTTTCCATTACATTCTTTATTATTTTCTTTCTTTGCTTATTTTGGGCTTCATTTGCATTTCAGTTTCAGGTGAAACCTGAGGTCACTGATATAAAACTTTTCATCTTTTATAATACAGGTATTACAGGGCTATAAATTCTCCTCTAATTTAGCTGTATCCCACAAATTTTGTTTAATTTTTAATTTCATTAAATTCAAAATGCTTTCTAATTTTCCATTCTTAGAGCCATGGGTGATTAGTAAGGATGATACTTAGTTTCCAAATACTTAAGAGATTTTTCAGGTATGTGTTTCTGACTTCTAATTTGATTCTACTGTGGTAGGAGAACAAACCTTGCATAATCTGAAACCTTTTAAATTACTTGTTTTATGTTTCAGAACAGTCTTTCTCAGTAAAGACCCTTTTGGACTTGAACAGAGGAATTCTGTTGTTTTAGCTGAAGTGTTCTATAAATGTCAATCAGGTCAAGTTGAAATTCTCTTATATCCTTATTGATTTTCTTTCTTCTAGTTCTATCAATTAATGAGAGAGGATTGTTTGAGTTCCAACTATAATTGTGGATTTGTTTATTTCTCTGCAGTTCTACCAGTAGTTGTTTAATATAATCTGAAGCTCCAATATATGACAAATAAATGTTCACGACGGCCATGTCTTCCTGCTGAATTAACTCCCTTATCAATATAAAATGGCCCTCTTTATTTGTGATGTGATAGAATTCTAAATGATTCTAATGATAAATGTCTAATGACAGTCTAAATGATAAGACAGAAGTCTAAACCTTGCTTCCTGCCCCCAGTGTACATGACCTGAATAATACCCTCCCCTTAAGGGTGAATATGATGGGCTATTACTTCCCTCAATCATGTTAAATTATACGGCAAAAGGGATTTTGCAAGTCTCCCTACAGTTCACCAATCCTCTGTTCATGTCTTTCCTCTAGCTTCTCTAACAAAATGGATTAGAATTATAACTATAGTTAAAAGAATGTCTTTGTCTAGTAATTCCATAATCTACAGCAACAGTTAGAACTGGGGATGGAACAACAGACTGGTTCCAAATCGGGAAAGCTTATTTAACTTATATGCAAAGTACATCATGTGAAATGGTGGGCTGGATGAAGCACAGCTGGAATCAAGATTGCAAGGAGAAATATCAATAACCTCAGCTATGCAGATGATACCACACTCATGGCAAAAAGTGAAGAACAACTAAAGAGCCTCTTGATGAAACTGAAAGAGGACAGTGAAAAAGCTGGCTTAAAACTCAACATTCAGGAAACTAAGATCATGGCATCCACTTTCATCACTTCATACCAAATAGATGGGGAAGCAATGGAAACAGTGACAGACTTAGTTTTGGGGGCTCCAAAATCACTGCAGATGGTGACTGCAGCCATGAAATTAAAAGACACTTGCTCCTTGTAAGAAAAGTTATGACCAACCTAGGCAGTTTATCAAAAAGCAGAGACATTACTATACCAACAAAGGTCCATCTAGTCAAAGGTATGGTTTTTCCAATAGTCTTGTATGGATGTGAGAGTTGGACTATAAAGAAAGCTGAGTGCCAAAGAATTGATGCATTTGAACTGTGGTGTTGGAGAAGACTCTTGAGAGGCCCTTGGACAGCAAGGAGATCAAACCAGTCCTTCCTAAAGGAAATCAGCCCTGAATATTCATTGGAAGAACTGATGCTGAGACTCCAATACTCAGGCTACCAAAGAACCGACTCATTGGAAAAGATCCTGATGCTGGGAAAGACTGAAGGTGGGAGAAGGGGACGACAGAGGATGAGATGGTTGGATGCCATCACCAATGTGATGGACATGAGTTTGAGTAAGCTCCGCAAGTTGGTGATGGACAGGGAAGCCTGGTGTGCTGCAGTCTATGGGCTCGCAAAGAGTCAGACACGACTGAGCGACTGAAATGACCTGATACCATTTTTGGATTAGTTTCCATTGTTTGCTTTGTCCCCCCTCTCATGGGTTGTGTTTTCCTGCCTCTTTGCACGCCTGGTAATTTGTTACCAGATGCCAGGCACTGTGAATTTTTATCTTAGATATTTTTATATTCCTATAAATATCCTTAGCTTTGTTATGAGATATAGTTATTTGGGAAGTCTGATCCTCTCAGGTCTTGCTTTTATGTTCTGTTTGGTGGAACAAAGTCAGTCTTTAGCCTAGGGTTTATTCATTACATAGATGAAGCTAAACTCTTTGGACTATTGCACAATGCCATGTAACTTGTAAGGTTTTCCACTCTGCTGGTGGGGAGAGAAAAGTATTCTTGGCCTTGTATATGCTCCAGGGACTGTTCTTTGTAACTCCTATGAGTGTTTCTTGTTCTGGCTTCACACGCATGCCTTGACCAATACTCAGCTAAACATTTGAGAGTAATTCTCTGAAGGATCCTAGAGTTCTTTAAGAAGCTGTATCCTCCTTTGGCATTCTGGCTGCAAGCTCTAGCTATCTTGGCCTCCCCAAACTCCCAGTTTTATCTCCATTTCTGCTGATGTGTATATGGTTTTCCCCTCCCTAAGCTGTGATTTGAAAACTCTGCAGGAAGTTAGCAAGGGCAGTTATAGGGATCACCTTGTTTGTTTCTCAGGGATCACTGTCTTTCACTGCCTGGTGAACAATATTCTCAAAACCACTGCTTCATGTATTTTGTATGATTTCTTTAGTTCTTTCTAATGTGAAGGCAAATCTAATACCTGTTAATCCATCTTGGCAAGAAGTAGAAGTTTAATAGTTCTACTTTAGACATATTAAATTTAAAATGCCTACTGTAATCCAAGTGGAAGTGTCAAGTAGAAGCTTAGAGCTTATAAGCTTAGAGGTCAAGAAGATACCAGGAATTCAGATATGCATTTATGAGAAATCAGAGTATGGACAGAATTTAAAGCTATGAAGCTGAATGAGATCATTTAAGAAAGGGACTGGCAAACTATGATTCACTGACCAAATCTGGCCCCATCAGAGTGTTCTTCTATAAGTCAAATTTTTATAAGTAAAGTTCATTTAAGCACAGCCATCCCCATTTGTTTTCATAATGTCCAAGGCTGATTTTTCATTATAACAGCAAAGTTGAATAGCTGCAACAGAGACATGTGGCCTGCAAAGTCTAAAATATTTTACTGTCTGGTTCTTTATAGGAAAAGATCACCAGCCTGGATCCTTGAAATGAATGTAAATAGAGAATGTCAGTGGATTAAATTCTGGAGCACTCCTCAATACTGAAATCAAACAGAACACCAATAAGCACTAAGTACTGAAGCAGGAAAAATAAGCTCGCACATAGCAACAAAGACCCAATGCAGTCAAAAGAAAAATTAATTTAATAAAAAAAGGGAGTGTCAACTGTATCTCAAATGATGCTGAGAGGCTAAGTACGATGACAGGAAGTGACCAGTGTAAATTTAGCAAATGGTTACTTTTGCAGTTTTAGTGAAGTAAAGTGACGGTCGTGGACGGGAGGGTTGAAAGTCAATTAAAGAAGGCTGAGAAGAGAACAAGAGGTGAAAAAGTAGACAAATGAACTGCCATTTTTAAGGTCTTTTGCTAACAAGTGAGGAGAAAAGAAATGTGAAAATGTGAAGACGGTGTACAGTTTAGGAAGGATTTTTAAAAAGAAGAAATATCCTGGCACATTTTTATGCTGATGAATATGATCGAGGACAAAAAGCAAAACTGAAGATGAGGTACACACTGAGGATGAAGACAGACTGAAGGAACAGAGGAGGAAATGGGCCAGAGCAGCCAATACATGCTCTAGCTGAAGCAAGCAGAGTGCCACTGTCTTTCTGTTTGCCTTGATTCACTGGCTGGGCTGGCTGGGCAGCTATGCAGCCATGGTAGAAACAGAGTAAGTATTTCCAAGACTTCTGTAGAGTATATTTCACAGAGAAACACTTGGAGAAATGATGAGATCTGTACTTAATACCGGAAGGTTAATAAAGCTAAACTATATCCTTATAATACATGTCATAACTGCTAATATAGCACTCTATGAGGCCCAGAGTTCAGCTGTTAATTATAAGCTGGGAAAAACCCAGACTGCCTAAGAATGTTAAGTAATCATTTCTATGAGTATTATAATAGGAAATGTTTTAATTCATAAAAAACAATTTCAGAAAACTTCTGGAACAGGGACAGTTAACTCACCAATCCTCCTCAGCTAGAAGCCTCAGAGCTTCTGTCAATGCTACTTCGGGTTTGGAAAATGGCCGTAGTTCTGATGAATCCATTATTTCTGGACTATGAGTAACAGAAGGCATCCTTTCTTTATACTGTGGAATGGCTCCAGATGCTTCGTCTAAAACAAAGAAACATACTAAATAAAGCGTAAACTAACTCTGATACAAAGGGGTACAAATTTAATATTCTGACCATGAAGTCTATAAATACTGAAACTTATATTAGTTTGTTATTGTTGTTATTTAGTCACTAAGTTGTGTCTGACTCTTTTGAGATCTCATGGACTATAACCCGCCAGGCTCCTCTGTTCCATGGGGTTTTCCAGGCAAGAACACTGGAGTGGGTTGACATTTCCTTCTCCAGGGAATCTTCCTGACCCAGGGATCGAACCCTGCATTGCAGGTGGATTCTTTACTGCTGAGCCAGGGGGAAGCCTCAACTATTAGTTCAGTCTCCAACAAAACTATAATACCTGATATCAAAGTTATTTAAAAACTTATTTTTTATATATAAAACTATTAAATTACATTACTATAAATGTTTAAGTGGTTTTGCAGTCATGAATCATACAACAAAGTTTAGCTTTAAGAGCTAGCAATAAAAGTTGTTAAGAAGAATATGATCCCATTTTGTTAAAAAAATGTGGATGCATACCTAATTTACCATACAATTGATAACAGAAATAAAGCTTTGTAACAACTGTGCATAAATTACCAGTTTTGCTATTGGTATGGTTTTTCCTGTGGTCATGTATGGATGTGAGAGTTGGACTGTAAAGAAGGCTGAGTGCTGGAGAACTGATGCTTTTGAACTGTGGTGTTGGAGAAGACTCTTGAGAGTCCCTTGGACTGCAAGGAGATCCAACCAGTCCATTCTGAAGGAGATCAGCCCTGGGATTTCTTTGGAAGGAATGATGCTGAAGCTGAAACTCCAGAGCTTTGGCCACCTCATGAGAAGAGTTGACTCATTGGAAAAGACTCTGATGCTGGGAGGGATTGGGGACAGGAGGAGAAGGGGACGACAGAGGATGAGATGGCTGGATGGCATCACTGACTCGATGGACGTGAGTCTGAGTGAACTCTGGGAGTTGGTGATGGACAGGGAGGCCTGGCGTGCTGCGATTCATGGGGTCGCAAAGAGTCGGACACGACTGAGTGACTGAACTGAACTGATAGCACTTATGGTATACTAGAAATCCTAAGATCATATGTAGTAGCATGATCAATGTTTCTTCCACAATCAAACATTTACTATCCATTTTCCAGATATAAGGCATTGTGCTAGATATTGGGGAAATAAGTGCACAGGGTAATACCTACCACAAAGCCGCTATACACTGTAAGACACATGTAGTGAAGACATCAGAGAGAAAAAAAAAAAAAATCAAAAAGATAAAATAGAATGTGTAATGGCTTTTGTAAATGGGTAAAGATTAGTTATTTTTTCATGTTAAGAGTTTTTTTTTGGCTACACTTCATGGCATATGGGATCTCAGTTCTCCAACCAGGGATTGAACCTGCAGACCCAGCATTGAAAGCACTGATTCTTAACCACTGGACTACCAGGAAGGTCCCTAAAGAGATATTTAAATACTTCATATTAGATGTTGTGACAAATGCTTTACAAACTTTACATTTAATTCTCTCAACAAAGGTGTGATATATATTCACATTATCTCCAATTTGCAGCCGAAAATAGAACTGAGTTTTACAGAGGCTAAGAAATGTGTTTAAGGCCTCAATGCTAATGAGTGGCAAAGGCAGGATTTTCATCTAGGCCGACTATCGCTTTTGATTTTATATAAACAGGTCTAAGAAAGAATTTGTACTTTCCAAATTTTATCATATACCAGATAAGAAGATGCATGCAAAAAGATGAATATATCATTTTGGATTACTATAGTGATAAATTAGTACCAATTTTTGTTTGAGTAAATCATATCTGAAGAAAATTACATGACAATTAATGAATATAATAAATAGACCTCAATAATTTTTTTGATGGTTCAGATGTACCCTCATTAGATTTCATAAATAAGATTGATATGTATTAAAAAAAAAACAACTTTGGAATTTTATAACCCAGAAAGAACAGCAAATTCAAAACAGCACCACTAACCATCATTTATTGAACTCCTGCCTGCATTGTGCTAAATGCTTCATTTACATCATCTCATCTGATTCATTCGACAACCTTATGTGATGGTTACTATTATTCCTGTATTACAGGTGAAAAAACTATTGCTAAAGTTTTAAGGACTCCCTCTCTATATCTATTTTACTTTCATTCTCAAGAGAGAATAATTCATTAGGAAGGGATGCGTATATAACACCGAATTATTAACCTCGGCATTATATGACAATTTCTATTGTTTTTACCTCGAAAAAAAGAGAAACAAAACAAAACAAATATTACTTTGGAAAAGGAGGTGTACAGAACATCAATCTAAAGCACTGTTGCTCAGGCTAGGGGCTTTGTTTTGTTTCTTAAATTAAAAAACTTCTTCTCTTGCAGACTGATACTTTTACAAAATACAGTAAAAGTGTTATGACAACAGTTTCTAAAAGGTTATTCTCACTTTCTGTATTTATCTTGTAAGCATACTCTTCTGTTCAAATAATATAAGGGTAACTTCAGGGAAGCACTCTCCTTATACTTAGAAATAAAACTTGTAAAGCCTACATTACAGGGTGAAAAATCACAAAGTTAGTTGATGTCTCTAGAATGAATATGTAACAATTTATGATTTGTTACTATTTATATTATTTGCTATATTTGTACTTCCATTCCTACTTTGAACTACTGGCTTAGGTAAGAAGTTTTGTGGGTTTTTCTCCCCCTAGATTTTATGACAGTAATAGTGAAATTATTTGAGAATGCTGAAAATTCAAATTTCAAATAGTTATAAACTCAAATTTCAAATAGTTATATCTTATATATAACTATCATATATAGTTAACTATATATGTTACTGAGTCATTCAAATTTCAGTATAATAGCTCAGCATATTTCACTATTAGTCATATATCACCCTCAGTTAAACCACAGTACAGTAGTTTTAGAGTATTATGAATTAAATAAAATTGTACCAAATGTTAAATTCCACTTACTTTGAGGTGCCATTTTTTCATTTCCTGTATGTTTCATTCGTTCCCAGGGACTCTGTTCCTTCTTTTCAGAATCTTTAATGTCAAAAAGTTCTTTTTCCTCTTTTCTCTTTTGTCTCATCTTGTCATAAGTAGATTTTGAAATAGAAACTTTAATCTGCATGAAAAAGTTGAAATAGCTCTAATCATTTAGAGTATGACACTTAAAATAACCATCTTCATCTTAGGCAACTGTAAGCTATACAAAATAAATTATACATTTCTTAGTCCTTATTTCAGTAATTCTGAAATTGAATAGAATTACATAGTACCAACTGCGAACTAAATTTGTGCCTAAAGATACTAGTTTGTTACTCCTTGAGGATATCTTAGAAAATTGTCAAATATATACATACACACATATATATGTATATAAAGTACAGGTAGAATATAAAGTACATTACATACTTCACACCAGAATAACAATATATTTGGTGGAAAAGGAGAATAATCTATCATTTACATGATTAAGGTTCAGGAATTTCAATTACATTGAGATTAAAAACATTATAATCAAAGCACTTTTATCACCCCAAATCTGATACATACAAAACAATGATGTATCATAAGCTTGAATTTATCCTAATAATTAGGAAATAACCTTACATCTTTTTCATTCTCAGAATCAACATATGATGGAATACTCTGCTGAACTGCTCTTCCATAAATCCCTGATGGTGGTTCAGTATTTTTAACTGCAAACGAAACCCCATTTTCCACAGAAGTTATCACTGATTGACTGCAGGTTGCTGGTGCTGGAATTGGATTTCCAAATACCCCTGAAAGCAACCAACCATCAAACTGTCATTAAGTATTTATGTGATGTTACGCAGGACAACAAAGTTTTAAGACAAGGTTTTAAAAGAAGTAAACAATATAATTAATAAGAAAAACATGTTAAATAATCACAAAATATAAAAACACCTTATCAAAATGATAACATAATAACAAGACATTTCATGATGATGTCAAGTGAGAACTGCATATTTGAATATTGTAATTTCTGAGTTCACATGAATGAAAGGTTACGTGAGCTGAGTGTTTAAGATGGTTTCAAAGAGCAAGGATCTCAGCTGGGGCCGGAAGACATAAAAGAATTTGAGTAGACAAGTGAGGAAGGCAGGGAGAACATCTTATGAGATAAAGATGTTCGTAAGCAGAGCTGAACAAGTAGAAAGCATGTTTGTGGAGTGATGTTTGATTAGGCACAAGGCAAATAGAGAAAATAAGCTTATAAGGAAAGGCTGAAGTCAATCTGAGGAGGATCTAAAATTAACTTAATGATATCAACAAAGAAGTCGGGAAAGCTTTCTAAGCATTTTATTCTATTTACCAAAAATAAGATGTACACGCTCAACATCTATCATCATATTCTAGTTTTGCAATTAAAAAAGAATCTAGTTGGGTTGTGTTAATGGACTAGATGGAGAAATCTTTTTACAACGTATATAGGTATTTAATCATCACATTGTACACTTTAAATGTCTTATAATTTTATTCGTCAATTATACCTCAATTGACAACTTTAAAGGATATCTGCAAACAAGTTGTTCAAAGGTTTCTCAACCTACCTGAAATATATAACAAATACTAATTAAGATTTGTCTAGTCTTTGCATGAGATGTTATAGAATTATATTAATTTATATTGATTACTAAGTCAATCAAAAAGGACTACAATTTGAATTTAAACCACAATAAAATTATTTAAGCTATCCTAGAAGTATCTTAGAAAGTGCCTAAACTGTACCGGTCACATAATACATCTCTCTGAAAATTACTGACATAAATTTACCATTGTTTCATTAGAGGACAGAAATGTGGTGCTAAGTATTCACTTTTAATTCTTTCAATTTAACAATATTTTCAAAAAGAAAGTTCTATTCAACACCTGAAGCACACTCTTCTCTATTCTTTATTGATATGCTCTGCTTATACGTGAAGAAAACATACAATTAAAAGGCTAAATAATTTTAAAATACCTTTTCCAACAACTACTACTGAGTCTTCTGATAAGGTATTTGTAGACATGAAGTCAAAACTGGAAATTTGGTGGAAATTTGATGATGACCCTGTAGATGCTAAAGAAACAAACAAAAAAACATATTAAAAAATACATACTTATGTAGTATTTTAGGATATAACATGGTTTTATAAAACTGAAAATTAATTTCATACAAAGAATTTATAATTTATATATTTACACATTAATTCAATAAATACTTAGAATACTTGGTTTGTTCAGTGTATATTCTTGTGTCCTTTGTCATAGATTAATTGACTGCAGGTTTGTGGGTTTATTTTTGAGCTCTGTGTTCTTTTCCATTGATCTATGTATCTGCTTTTGTGCCAATACCAAACTGTTTGATTACTGTAACTTTGCAGTATTGTTTGAAGTCTGAAAGGAATACGCCTCCAGCTTTTTTCTTTTCCCTCAGTATTGCTTTGGCAATTCTGGGTGTTTGTGGTTCCATATACATTTTATTATTATTTGTTCTAGTTCTGTGAAATTTGTCATGGTTATATTGATAGGGATCACATTAAATCTGCATAATTTGTTTTGGGCAGTATAACAATATTAAATCTTGAAATCAAAGAGCAAATGATATCTTTCCATTTCTTAAAATCATCTTCAATTTCCTTTATCAATGTTATAGTCTTTGGTGTATAGGTCTTTCATCCTTGTGGTTAAGTTTAGTCCTAGGTATTTTATTTAAATTTTGGATGTGATTTTTTTTTTTTTTTACTTTCTGGTATTTGGTTTTAAGTATAAAGAAATGAAGCAGATTTCTATATATTACTCTTGTATCCTGCTACTTTGCCGAATTCACTTATTAGTTATAATAGATTTTGTGTGGAGTTTTTAGGGATCTCTATAATAGAGTATCTGGAGAAGGCAATGGCAACCCACTCCAGTACTCTTGCCTGGAAAATCCCATGGATGGAGGAGCCTGGTAGGCTGCCATCTATGGGGTTGCACAGAGTTGGACATGACTGAAGTGACTTAGCAGCAGCAGCAGCAGCAACAGCATATAGAGTATCATATCATCTACAAATAGTGACAGCTTTACATCCTCCTTTCTGATTTGGATATCTTTTATTACTTTTTCTTGTCTGACTGCTGTGGCTAGAGCTTCCAAAGCTACACTGAATAGAAGTGGTGAGAGCAGGCATCCTTGCCTTGTTTCTGAATTTAGCAGGAAGGCATTCAGCATTTCACCATTGAGTATTATGTTGGCTGTGGGTTTGTCGTAAATTGCTTTCGAGATTCATTCCCTCTGTACCTACTTACAGGGCTTTCCTGGTGGCCTAGACGGTAAAAAAAGAAGTTTGTCTGTAATGCAGGAGACTTGAGTTCAATTCCTGGGTAGGGAAGATCTTCTGGAGAAGGGAATGGCTACCCACTCTACTATTCTTGCCTGGAGAATCCCATGGACAGAGAAGCCTGGCAGGCTGCAGTCCACGGTGTTGCAAAGAGTCCGACACGGCTGAGTGACTAATGCTTACCTATACCCACTTTGGTGAGAGGTTTTTTTTTTTTTTAAATAATGGATGGATGTTGAATTTTATCAAATGCTTTTTCTGCATCTATTGAAATGACCATATAGTTTCTGTCTTTTCTTTTGATGATGTGGTATATATCATATTGATTTGATTAGGTATAATAAACTGTCCTTGAAACCCTAGAGTGACTCCAACTTGATCATGTTTTTTGATCCTTTTTATGTACTGTATTGGATTCAGTTTGCTAATATTTTGTTGAGGATTTTTCCATCTATATTTATCAAACATATTGACATGTAATTTTCTTTCTTCCTTTTTTTTCTATAATTATTCTTGGTTTTGATATCAGGATGATGGTGGCTTTACAGAATGAATTTGGGAGTGTTCCCTTCTCTTCAGTCTTTTGGAATAATTTGAGCATAGGTGTGAGGTCTTTGTATGTTTGGTGGAGTTCCTCAGTGAGACCATCTGGTCCTAGACTTTTGTTTGTAGGGAGTTTTTCAAAATAGATGTTCGATTTCACTTTTAGTAATTGGTTTATTCAAATATCTGTTTCTTCTTGATTCAATTTTGGCAGACTGCATATTTCTAAAAACTTGTCTAATTTGTTGGCATATAAATCTTTGTAGTATGAGTTTTTGTATTTCTGTGGAATCAGTTGTTATTTCTCTTTACTTTCTTATGTTGTTTTTTGGGTCCTATTTCTTTTCTTCTTGAGTTTGGCTAGAGGTTACCAAATTTTATTAAAAAAAAAAAGGGGGGCTCTTGATTTTATTGATCTTTGCACTTTTTTATCTCATTTATTTACTCTCTGATATATATTTATTTCCTGATTTTGGGTCTCATTTGTCCTTCTTCCAGGTCTTTTAGGTGGGAGATTTTTTGAGATTCTTCTTCTTTCTTAAGGCCTGTATCACTATAAACTTCCCTCTTAGAAAAGCTTTTGCTGCATCCCACAGATTCTGTAAGGTTGTGTTTTCATTGTCATTTGTCTTGAGGTGTTTTCTGATTTCCTCTTTTATTTCAATGATGACCCACTGGCTTTTTAGTAGTATGTGGTTTAGTATCCAAGTGGGTTTTTTTCTTATTATTTTCTTTCTGTGGCTGATTTCTAGCTTCATACTGTTGTGGTCAGAAAGATACTAGAAATAATTTCTATCCTCTTAACTTTGTTAAGGCTTGTTTTGTGACCTAGTATGTGGTCTACTGCAGAAAATATTCCACAGGGACTTGAAAAAAAAATGTGATTCTGGGGTTTTTTGATGTAGTGCCCTATAGATATTAATTAAATCCACCTGGTCTATTGTATCATTTATGATCTCTGTTTCTTTATTGATTTTCTGTCTGGAAGATCTGTCCATTGGTTTCAGTGGGGTGTTAAAGTTGTCTACTATTATTGCCTTCCTTCCTTTCAATTTCTCCCTTCATGTTTTTAGTATTCATTTTATATATTTAGGTGCTCCTATATTGGATGCACACGTTAATGAATATAATATCCTCTTCCCGTATTGATTCCTTTGTCATGATAAAATGTTCTCTTTCTTTATGGACTGTTTAACGTCAATTTGTCTGATATAATTATCACTACTCCCATTTTCTTGCTACTTCCATTTGCATGATATATTTTTTTCCATCCCCTCACTTTCAATCTGTGAGTGCCCTTTATCCTAAGGTGATTCTCTTGTAGGTAGCCTATTATAGGTTCTTGGTGCTTTTTTTCTAAATCCAATCTGCCACTCTTTGTTTTTTTGATTAGAACATTTAGTCCACAGACATTTAAAGTAATATTAGTAGGTATGTACACACTGCCATTTGAAAACTTGCCTCCCAGCTGATTTTGCATTTCTTCTTTTTGTATTTCCTTTTAGGGTTTGATGATTTTTATATTATGCTAGAGTCCCTTTCTTTTTTGGTTTTGTGAATCTACTTTTAGATTTGTGTGACAATTTTGCTCAGTAGAGTTTCCTATGTTGCAGGTTTTTTTCCCTTTCAGGACTTTGAATATACGATGCCATCCCCTTGTGGCCTGCAAAATTTATGCAAAAAATCAGGAGATAGCCTTATGGGGGTTCCCCTGTAACTGATTCTGACTCCTTTCCTCTTGCTGTCTTTAGAATCTTCTCTTTAACTTTCTCTATGTTAATCAGGATATGCCTTGTGTGGGTGTTTAGGTTCACTTTGCTTAGGACCCTCTGTGCTTCCTGTACCTGGATATCTGTTTCCTTCTCTATGTTTGAGAAGTTTTCAGTCTTTTCAGCAAGTGGTGTTGGAAAGCTGGACAGTTACATGTAAATCAATGCAATTAGAACACTACTTCAAACCATACACAAAAATAAACCTTGTAAGACCTAAATATCAAGGCACCATGAAACTCCTAGAAGAGAACATAGACAAAAAATTCTCAGACATAAATTGTATCAATGTCTTCTTAGATCATTCTCCAAAGCCAAAAGGAACAGAAGCAAAAATAAACAAATTAGACCTACCCAAACTTATAAGCTTTGGCAGAGTGAAGGAAACTGCTGTATAAACAAAACAAAAAGACTACCTATGGACTTGGAAAAAAATATTTGTCAATGCGTGATTGAGAAGGGCTTAATTTCTAAAATATACAAATGGGAAAAATTACAACTTAATAACCAAAAAACTAAACAACCCAATCAAAAGTGAGCAGAAGACCTAAACTGACATTTCTTCAAAGAAGACATACAGATGGCCGACATGCATGTGAAAAGAATAAACTAGGAGTACGGGAATAACATATACGTACTACTATACATAAAATAGATAAGCAACAAGGATTTATACAGGGAACTATATTCAATATCTTGTATTAATAATAACCTATATGGAAAATTAATCTGAACTACATTTCTTTAAATATACATACATAAAGCTGAATCACTTTGCTACATATTTGAAACTAACACAATATTGTACATCAACTATACCTCAATTAAAAAAAAATGAAACCTAGTTCAGACTAGGCACTGGATAGAAAAGAAAACTTTCTTTACTTAAGGAGTTCATACATATCAGAATAAGGAGTTTCAAAGATGTTAGAAAATAATCATAGCACAATAATCAAACAAAAAGAGGATAACCTTGAAGGAAAGCTTCTCACTCCTGGGAACAGATCAAGTCAATCTCACAGCAATCTGTACTTTCCTAGATTAACTTCTAACTCAGTTTATGATTATTTATTTAATTATTCTTTCTTCTACTAGACTGTAAGCTCTATGGGGATAGGACTCATGTCTAGCTTTGATTTTCATTCTTTTCCAGAGACCATTAGTACAGTGCTTGGCACACAGCAGGTGCTCA
This sequence comes from Capra hircus, assembly GCF_001704415.2. Classification (NCBI taxonomy): domain Eukaryota; kingdom Metazoa; phylum Chordata; class Mammalia; order Artiodactyla; family Bovidae; genus Capra; species Capra hircus. The sequence continues at coordinate 54,274,621 of NC_030828.1, read as the reverse complement.
ATAAATATGTTAAATGAATATTACAAGACAAAAAAATGAAAGCAAAATATAATTAATTTAAGGTCAACTGACAGAAACATCTGGTAGCCCCAGAAAGTGTTCAGTGACACAGAAACAAATCTCAGTAAATGGAACAATTTGCTCCACAATAGTTAACAAACGTAAAATCTATACATTAACTATTAAGAGGTGATTGATAATTAAATCTCATGGGAGGAAATACATACATAAAGACTATACCTAAGTAGTTTAATTTCATTTATAAGAAACACTCATATAACATCATTTTTTTTTTCACTGCACCTCTTAGCATGTAAGACCTTAGTTTCCTGACCAGGGATCAATCAAACCTCTGCCCCCTGCATTGGAAGTATGGAGTTTTAATCACTGGACCACCAGGGAAGTCTGATCTAGCATCATTTTTAATATTACTTTCACTTTTTACCCTATATTTTCTTTAAAGCAAAGAATTATTGAAAGAAATACTGCTCAAATCTCAATCCTAAAATAAAGATGCTTAAAAGATTCTTTGCATATGAACTACCCTTTTTTTGTTGTTATTTCTGCCCCATTTATTCAAATAGAGAAAGAGAAAATATTAAGTTATAGAATCTAGTTTGCTAGCAACAAACATCCATCTTAATCACTTTCTTAAATCGTTAATTGAAATTCAAGGTTACTATGCTAGAAAATGGTCACATTCAAAGGGACAATCAGCAGAGGAGAGAAAGAAGAGGAGGTTTGGAGAGCTAGTTCTAAAAAAAGTCTGAGGTTTCTTTCTTGCAAAAGGAATCTATTCACATCTGTCACTCATCACCAATATTTCTCCTGCGAGTCTTTTTATTCCTTTTAGCATTGCACTCAATATTTACTTTAATCTGATTATTTGAGGATGCAGGTTTTGCATGATTATTAGTTATGGCTAGATCATCATCACTGTATTAATTTAATATGTGGCTTCCCAGGTGGCTCAGTGGTAAAGGCCAATGCAGGAGACAAAAGAGATGCAGGTTCAATCCCTGGGTCAGGAAGATCCTCTAAAGTAGGAAATGGCAAACCCCCCTCCAGTATTCTTGCTTGGAAAACTCCATGGACAGAGGAGCCTAGTAGATTACAGTCCATGGGGTCGCAAAGGGTCTGACATCACTGAGTGACTGAGTGCACACATACGCACCATTATATACGAAACATAATACAGATGTAAAGATGCCTATATCTTAATTTTATCTTATACTACTCCAGACCAGAAGTATGGGGAAAGCTTTATAAAGAAGTGGATTTTAGCCGGTATTCAAAAAGCAGACATGGACTTCCCTGGTGATACAGTAGGTAAGAATTCACCTGCCAATGTAAGGGACATGGGTTCGATCCCTGGTTGGGAAGATTCCACATGCCACGGAGCAACTAAGCCACAACTAAGCAACTCAGTACCACAACTACTAAGCCCAAGTTCTAGGGCCTGAGAGCCACAACTACTAAGCCAAACAGTAGCAACTACTAAGCCTGAACACAACAACTATGAAGTCCATGTACTGAGAGCCTGTGCTCTGAGACAAGACAAGCCACCACGATGAGAAGTCTGTGTACTGCTAAGAGGAGAAGCCCCTGCTCATCACAACTAAAGAAAGCCTGTGCGCAGCAATGAAGACAGTGCAACCCAAATAAACAAATAATGCCAGAGGATAGGGCATGAATAGAGGTATACTAAGAGGTAATGCTTCCCTGGTGCCTCAGACAATGAAGCGTCTGCCTACAATGCAGGAGACCTGGGTTCAGTCCCTGGTTTGGGAAGATCTCCTGGAGAAGGAAATGGCAACACATTCCAGTATTCTTGCCTGGAAAATCCCATGGACAGAAGAGCCTGGTAGGCTTACAGTCCATGGGGTCCAAAGAATTGGACACGACTGAGAGACTTCACTTTCACTTTCAAGAGGTAACGCAAGAAAGGTAAGCTGAGGCAAAATTGTTAAGGGTATGAAAAAATGATGCTACAGAGTTGGAAATTTATTCTGTGAAAACCACTAAAGGTTTTGAGCAAGGAAGAGATGATTAGAAAGATAATTCTGGAAGCTTATGTACACTGAATTGAAAAGATGAAAATAAGGGACAAAATGCCTTATCAGAAGGCTATTGCAATCACCCAGGGAAGAAGCTATGAAAACCCAAGTTAAACTGAAAAAAACTGGTAGGACTGGTCACTGCCTGAAGGGTAAAGAGAAGTAGAAAAGATGACTCTAAAGTTTTAAGTCTCCATAACTGGGAAAATAATAATGCCACTAATAAAAACAGATAAAAAAAAAAGGAAGAGGAATAGGTCTAGAAAGGAAGATAAGTTTGGTTTTGAATATGTTTATTCTTGTTGACCAGATAGATCTAGCAGATGTTTGGTTTAGAGTTGGAAGTGTAAGTTTGATAGAATTTTCTGGAGTAGAATTAACTGTTGATCAAAGACATCAATATTTTTATGATCCAAAAAAAAAAAAGGTCATTGGCAGTAAAAGAAAATATATTCAGCAATTATTTGAAAACAATGAAATTACATTTCCTTTAGGAAGAAAAATATTTTTGTATTTGGTTTTTTTATATAAAAAATAAAATGTGTAAGTAAATATGAAAAATACCTGTCATCCTCTTTTGTATTAATAAAAACAATGGGCAAATGATCTTTCTCACAAAGAACAGATATTACGAATTATCTTACAGATTCAATTTTTAGAAATTTACCAAAACAAAAACAACAAAAAATAAGAAAAAGTGTCTAATCAAGTTCACTCTTACTCAATTTGCATTAGTTCCACAAAAAGTATACATGAACTAAAATGCCTGACTACCTGGACATATACGACTTAAGACGACCAGAGACGACAACAGTTGACCTTATTATAAAAGTTGCTACACACAAAACAATGACAGCTCCTTACATTTACTGGTAGACTACAATGCTGAAATACAGGTGACTTCTATTTACTCTATTTAAATATTTATGCCCTTCAAAATTGGGCTTCCCTGATGGCTCAAAATTATTGTCTCTTACTCTGAGGAAAAAATGTTAAAAGCAGCTGTAACAGGATCTCTGAAAAAAAAAAAAAAGAGCAGTCACAGAAGTGCTGCTTGCTATTAAGCTTAATTAAAAGAAAGAAAAAAAGGGTACATTGTTAACAATGGTTTGTGATAACAAAAAAACTTTCCAGGTTCTACCACAGGAAAATTATAATCTTGTTTCCACAGTTTTACTCCATGGTTACAACCTAAGTAGGCATATGGGAATCATTTGTTCATATGACTTCTCCATCCCATTTTACAGTGGCACACGTACAGAGTGTGTGTCTGTATGTGTATGTGGGTAAAGGTCAGCAAGGACTCCCTAGATTTAACCTCTTGGGTAATAGGTTCCCTGGATTGACTCCTGAGACATAACCATATATGAATATGTAAACTATGTGTTCTATTTAGCAGAATTATTTCGACAAACAACACATCAGAAGGGTAAGAAGAAAAGTCTCAAAATTGAGAAATCTCAGTTAGTTTTTCTTTATTGGCATGTTAATGGAAGATATGAAATTCAAAGACACTCAGTTCTAAAAATGAACTTGTGATTGAAATGTACTAACCTTTCGTATGCTTATAATGTCTTGGTTGTTCCTTATTTTGTATTTTTAAAGCACTAGGTGAAATGTCATGTGACCTATCCTCTTCAAAGTCACCACATCCAAACCCATAGTTCATACGATGGCCAATTATGCTTACACTGGATGTTGTAGTCCCTATAAAATAAAATACATAAAACAACTTATCTGAATGATGTAGGTAACACCATAGGGAAGTATGGATCTCTTCTCTATCTTGGCTCCTAATATTTTAGAAAGGGTTCAATAACACTAGAAATTATATTATATTACTTTTTAAAAAGTGTTACTTTCTTTTAAATATTGTAATATTTTTTACTTTACTAGCAGATCGGAACACTTATATGCTATACTATCCTATTTTATAAAACAGGCTTTAAAATGACAATGAAATAAAATCAATCATGTTTTAAAAATGTGATAGCCATTTAATGCTTAAATGAAATTTTACACTTTGCAGCACAACAAAATTATTTAAAATCTAGAATATTTAACCTATGTCCTGAGAAAGGGCTCCATTTCTATTTTCCATTTCTCTTTTCCCCCACTCTCATGGTCTAGCTTGTGGGGCAGTAAACTATGTTGTAAACGAGCTCAGAATCTGGACTCATGCTTCACGCTTTAAATCATAGTACTGCCACTTAAACTATACCAAAAATGGGCAAGACACTTAACTGTATTTGTAAAATGGGGATAAAAATATTATAACAGCTCTTTCAGAACCTTTCTGAGGATTAAATGAAGAAAATGTAAACGGCTTGTCACAGAGACTAGCGTATGGTAAACATCCAAATGTTACTTTCCTGTTTAAAAATAAAGCAAATCAAACCCTTAATGTAGGCCTCCTTTTAGTAAGTACTTAAAATTTTAATCTACATGTGAATGTTTAAACTGAACACTCTATACTAACACTTTGCAGTTGGTAAGACCACAAAACTACAAAGTGGAAAATCCCAGGCAATATATACTTGAGTCACCATCCATTTTTATGTATATCTACTATGTAAACCATTAAGTAATAATAATAAAATATAATTTAATACCATTGATGGTATTTTAATAAAAACAGGACAGTGGGGAGAGAACATAGCTGGTGACAGTTAGGCTAGAGAGTATTGCAGAGTAAAGGGCACTTGTCAGATTCACTGATGAAGATTTTAAAAATATCTGATATTAAATGATACAGATCTTCTGGAAGTAACATGGATATCCTTCTAAATTCTTCTTGGTTTTGATAGTTAATTCATAAAGTAAGCTTCATAAAGATACTGGCTTTGGATGGAAATGCTTTCTACTAATAGTTGATAACAAAAGCTACAGGAAAATAAGTTTACTGTAACATTTATTAGGAACTTTAGCACAATGTGCTATAGTAGGGTAGTGGTATAATCAATGTAAAAATCTTTATTGGAGATGCTGTAGTATAGACAGATTAGATTTACAATTCTGACATGATTATTTTTATATTCAGGTAGCACTGGAGAAGGAAATGGCAACCCACTCCAGTGTTCTTGCCTGGAGAATCCCAGGGACAGGGGAGCCTGGTAGGCTGCTGTCTACGGGGTCGCACAGAGTCGGACACGACTGATGCACCTTAGCAGCAGCAGCTCTTATTCTAAGCATTATCATTTTTATGTCTCACCAATTACAACAATAAATTGTACAAATGACTTGCTTACTAAAACCAACACAAAACCTATCCTAAATAATCAGAAAATGTAAATCCAAATTAATAAAATCGTAAACCATCCAAACTTAACACTTTGGAAGCATATTAAATTTAACCAAGAATTTCTCATAGTAAATTCAGTAACAGTATTTCCAAAATTTGATCTGAGAAATACCTAACTTATTTGTTAAAAATATATATTTCCAACCCCGAAGATTGATTCAGTATGTATAAGGTGAGGCCCCAGAATCTATATTTATATGCATTACTCACGATTCCTAGTATTAGGCAAGTTTGAAAAACACTATTAGACAAGTTTGGGAAACTGAACATTGCATATAGAAGCATATATTATTATAAGACCTATCACTCCACTAAAATTTAAATGACTCACAAGCTGATACAACTAGGGTTAGTTGCTGTTCAGTCACTCAGTCCTGTCTGATTCTTTGCAACTCCATGGACTCCAGGATTCCCTGTCCTTCCCTATCTCCCAGAGTTTGCTCAAACTCATGTCCATTGCTTCGATGATGCCATCCAACTATCTCATCCTCTGTCGCCCACTTCTCCTCTCACACTCAATCTTTTCTACCATCAGGGTCTTTTATAGTAAGTCAGCTCTTCATATCAGGTGGCCAAAGTACTGGAGTTTCAGCTTGAGCATCAGTCCTTCCAAGGAATATTCAGGGTTGATGATTGACTGGCTTGATCTCCTTGCTATCCAAGGGGCTCTCAAGAGTCTTCTCCAGCACCATAGTTCAAAAGCATCAATTCTTAGCATTTAACCTTCTCTATGGCCCAACTCTCACATTAATTCCAAGGATATTCTTCCAAAGTAGGTTCCATTTTAGAAACTGAATACAACCTAGCAAGAAAATATCTCTTCAAACTAATAAATAATTTCTTAGGATGATCCGCCTTAAAAAAGAACTGAAGACTAAGTTTATGTATTATATTAATATTTCTTTGGGTCTTTCCCTTTAGGAGAACAAATACTTACCAAGTGCCCACTATGTAGTAGGTGCCTGATGTATGTTATACATTTAGATCTTCACTACCCTTCTCAAGGTTTGCATCACCAAATGAGGAAATTGAGTTTCCAAACAATTAAGTAACTTCCACAGAACATGCATATGATTATTAAATATCAAACTGAGATTCCAGTTGGGTTCTCTCAGACTCCAAAGTACATAGGCATTGTCTTCTTGTGCTTAGTAGAATAACTATCTCTTAGTCTAACACACAAGGTTTGTGGAAGACAGTTTACCAGGTACATGTGGTTGAGTTCAGCATTTATAATTATGACAGGTACCTGTCATAAATAATTTCTGAGAATCAAGAATCTGAGAGTCCAAAAAAGTAAAATAATTGTAAAACCACTATAAAAATGTCAGTGTAATGACACTGCAAAAGAGGTAATATGAATTTTATTTGTGAATTGGTAAGGCATCAGGAGAAAGCAACTTGAGTTGTTTTCAAAGTAGCCTGGTGTATGGTATGGATTTCAGATTTCATCCAGAGGAATCAGCATGTACAACTGCAAAGAGATAGGAAATGGTACTGAATGTGGTCTGAGTTAAATGGATCACAAGATAGAGAGCAAAAAGGAAAATGAGGCTAGAGTGGTTTGCATGGACCAGATCACAGAAGAATCCTCTGAATAAATTTACACTGGGCAATATAGTCAATTTTGCATTAGGGGGAATGGACTGAGTGAACGAAACCAAAGCTGGAGAGAAATGTTAGGTGGCTAAGTAAAAAATGCTTAAGAGTGATAGTGGGAATTAAAGAGATGAAGCTAAGACATAATTCAATTCAGTTCAGTTCAGTCACTCAGTTGTGTCTGACTCTTTGCGACCCCATGAATCGCAGCACGCCTGGCCTCCCTGTCCATCACCAACTCCCGGAGTTCACTCAGACTCACATCCATCGAGTCAGTGATGGAGGAAGAAATTTAAAATCTTAGCAAACAATTAGATACAAACACAACTTTTTAAGAGAGTACTTATAAGTTAAAGTAGCCTTAAGGTTATAGGACTTTTACACTGAGATCATGTGAAAATAAATAGCATATCCTAAATTTATTGTTGTTGTTCAGTCCCTTAGTTGGATCCAGTTTTTTGTGACCCCATGGGCTGCAGCATGCCAGGCTTCCCTGTCCTTCACTGTCTCCTTGAATTTGCTTAAATTCACATCCAGTGGTGCCATTCCACCATCTTATACTATGTTGTTCCCTTCTCCTCCTGCTCTCAATCTTTCCCAACATCGGGGTTTTTCCAATAGTTGGTTCTTCACATCAGGTGACATACTGGAGTTTCAGCTTCCGTGTCAGTCCTTCCTATGAATATTCGGGACTGATTTCCTTCAAGATTGACTGGTCGGATCTCCTTGCAGTCCAAGGGACTCTCAAGAGTATTCTCCAGCACCACAGTTCGAAAGCATCAATTCTTCAGCTCTCATCTTTCTTTACAGTCCAACTCTTAACATCTGTACATGACTACTGGAAAAACCACAGCTTTGACTATATGGACTATTGTCAGAAAAGTGATGTCTTTCCTTTTTCATACACTGTCTAGGTTTGTTATAGCTTTCTCTCCAAGAAGCAAGTGTCTTTTAATTTCATGGCTACAGTTTCCATCTGCAGTGATTTTGGAGCCCAAGAAAATAAAATCTGTTTCCACTTTTTTCCCATCTATTTGCTATGAAGTGATGGGACCAGATGCCATGATCTCATTTTTTTAAATGTTGAGTTTTAAGCCAGCTATCTCACTCTCCTCTTTCACTTTCATCAAGAGCCTCTTTAGTTCCTCTTCACTTTTTGCCATTAGAGGTATATCATCTGCATATCTGAGGTTGTTGATATTTCTCCCGGCCATCTTGATTCCAGCTTGTAATTCATTCAGCTTGGCATTTTGCATGATATACTCTGCATATAATTTAAACAATTAGTGACAATATTCAGCTTTGACATACTCTTTCCCAAATTTCAAACCAGTCTGCTGTCTCACGTTCAGTTCTAACTGTTGCTTCTTGACCTGCATACAGGTTTCTCAGAAGACAGGTCAGGTGGTCTGGTATTCCCATCTCTTTTAAGAATTTTCCAGTTTGTTGTGATTCACATAGTCAAAGCTTTAGCATAGTCAATGAAACAGAAGTAGATACTTCTCTGGAATTCCCTTGCTTTTTCTATGATCCAGTGGGTATTAGCAATTTGATCTCTGGTTCCTCTGCTTTTTCTAAATCCAGCTTGTACATCTGGAAGTTCACAGTTTATATACTGCTGAAGCTTAGCTTGAAGGATTTTTAGCATTACCTTGCTAGTATGTTAAATAAGCACAACTGTACAGTTTGAGCACTCATTGGCATTGGCTTTCTTTGAGATGGGAAAGAAAACTGACCTCTCCTAGCCTTGCGGCCATTGATGACTTTTCCAAATTTGCTGGCATATTGAGTACAGCACTTTTAGCAGCAGCATCTTTTACGATTTGAAATAGCTCAGCTGGAATTTCATCACCTCCACTAGCTTTGTGCATAGTGATGCTTCCTAAGGCCCAGGTGACTTTGCACTCCAAGATGTCTGACTCTAGGTGAGTGACCACACCATTGTGGTTATCCAGGTCATTAACAGCTTTTTTGTATAGTTCTCCTGTGTATTTTTGCCACCTCTTCTTAATAGCTTCTGTCTCTGTTAGGTCCTTGCTGTTTCTGTCCTTTACCGAGCCCATCTTTGTATGAAGTGTTCCCTTGGTATCTCTAGTTTTACTGAAGAGATCTCTAGTCTTTCCTTTCCTCTAGTCTTTCCTATTGTTTTCCTCTATTTCTATGCATTGTTCACTTAAGAAGGCTTTATTATCTCTCCTTGCTACCCTCTGGAACTTTGCATTCAGGGGGGTATATCTTTCCCCTTCTCCTTTGCCTTTTGCTTCTCTTCTTTTCTCAGCTATTTGTAAGGCCTCCTCAGACAACCACTTTGCCTTCTTGCACTTCTTTTTCTTTGGGATGGTATTGGTCACCGCCTCCTGTACAATATTACAAACTTCTGACCATAGTTCTTCAGGAACTCTGTCTACCAGATCTAATCCTAGTTACAATTAATTCATAATTCAATAGTTTTACAAATCATAAAGAAGACCACATATAGATTCCATCCTAAATGGATGAGAATCCAAGTACTTTTCTAATTTGTTACCAATAACAGAATCTATTTTCTAGGAACTGACGTTATAAATTAGTGACTTCCAGGTTGGTCTGTAAAATGTTTACACAAGGTACACTAGTTAAATATTATTTTTAAAAGAAACTGTGTTGTTTGGTTCCCTGGTGGTTTCTAAAGTATGCTGTGCATTAGAATCACCTAGAGTTCTCAGAAACTTTGATGTCCAGGTCGCATTCTGTATCAATTAAATCAAAATGTCCTGGCATAGGAGCCAATATGGGTAACTTATAGACTTAAAGGAGGGACCAATTATACAGGTAAGTATTTTTTCTTCCATAAATAATACAGTATTTATTCTTGCCACAATGGCCTTTTAAGGAGTTAAAAGATGATTAGTCTTAATTGGTAATTACAAAACTTCTAAATCTAAAATGCATTTGCCATCAGTCCATCACTTATTTATCATCTAAAAATCTATAAACCGTATTTATGACAGATTCATAGAATACCTGTACTGGGGCTTTGTTCAGCTACCTGAGAGTTCTTATTCTTTGCCGAAGAAAGTCTTGTTGGACAAGGTTTTGATCCAAAAATTGGAAATATGTCTGACCTACAATGAAACAAGATAATTTCAATAAATATTGATGATCCAAAGCTATTAACATTCTTATATAAAACATTCTCTATACTTTAATTAACTTATTAGACTTAGATAATAAGGCAGGAAAAAGTATGAAAAAATAAGGCTAAGAATATTTCTTATTGGTATTCCTAGTTCACCTTTTGAACTTCCAACCTTTTCAACGTATCAGTTCGGTTCAGTTCATTTCAGTTCAGTTGAGTTGCGTCTGACTCTTTGCAATCCCATGGGCTGTAGCACACCAGGCTTCCCTGTCCATCACCACTCCCAGAGCTTGCTCAAACTCATGTCCATTGGGTTGGTGATGCCATCCAACCATTTCATCCTCTGTCATCCCCTTCTCCTCCTGCCTTCAATTTTTCCCAGCATCAAGGTCTTTCCCAAGGAGTCAGCTCTTCGCATCAGGTGGCCAAAGTATTAAGAGTTTCAGCTTCAGCATCAGTCCTTCCAATGAATATTCACGATTAGTTTCCTTTAGGATTGACTGGTTGGATCTCCCTGAAGTCCAAGGGACTCTCAAGAGTCTTCTCCAACATCACAGTTCAAAAACATCAATTCTTTGGCACTCAGCTTTCTTTATTGTCCAACTCTCACATCTATACATGACTACTGGAAAAATCATAGCTTTGACTATATGGACCTTTGTTGGCAAAGTAATGTCTCTCCTTTTTAATATGCTCTCAAGGTTTGTCATAGCTTTTCTTCCAAGCAGCAAGCATATTTTCAACATATGGTCAACCCTTAATTATTCATGAGAGGATTACCAAAGGAAATTAAGACACTGCAATTTGTGGTGTATAATCTTTCTTTTCATTGAATTATGCAAGCCCCTTCGCCACAACAAGGCTGTGATCCAGGAAGAGGATATGCAGAATACATCATTCAAAATGCCAGGCTGGATGAATCACAACCTGGAATCAACACTGAAGGGAGAAATATCAACAACCTCAGATGTGCTATAGATGATATCATTCTAATGGCAGAAAGTGAAAAGGAATTAAAGAGCCTCTTGATGAGGGTGAAAGAGGAGAGTGTAAAAGCTGGCCTGAAACTCAACATTACAAAAACTAAGATGGCATCTGGTCCCATCACTTTAAGGCAAAGAGTAGGGCAAAAAGTAGAAATAGTGACAAATTTTATTTTCTTGGGCTCCAAATTCACTGTGGATGGTGACTGCAGCCATAAAATTAAGACACTTGCTCCTTGGAAGGAAAGCTATGACAAACCTAGATAGCGTATTAAAAAGCGGAGTTATCACTTTGCCGACAAAGATCGATGTAGTCAAATGTAGTTTTTCCAGGAGTCATGTACACATGTGAGAGCTGGGCCATCAACAAGGCTGACTGCAAAAGAACTGATGCTTTTGAATTGTGGTGCTGAAGACTGTTGAGAATCTTCCTGGATTGCAAGGAGAACAAACCAGCCAATCCTAAAGGAAATAAATCCTTGAATATTCATTGGAAGGCCTACTGCTGCAGCTGAAGTTCCAATACTTCGGCTACCTGACAAGACAAGCTGACTCACTGGAAAAGACCCTGATGCTGGGAAAGACTGAAGGTAAAATGAGAAGGGGGAGACAGAGAATGAGAGGTTAGATAGCATCATCAACTCAGTGGACATGAATTTTGAGCAAACTCAGAGACTGTGGAGGACAGAGGAGCCTGGTGTGCATGGGGTCGCAAGGAGTTGGACACGACTTGGTGACTGAACAACAACAAATCTTTGCGTGTGTGCATTGGGTTGGGGGGAACCTGATCCAAAAACAGTCCATTCCAGAACTAAGCCAAATGATTCCAGTTATCTAATATATTATCTACCTTCATATATAATATAAAAATAGGGACTTTACAATAAGTAAGAGATCAGCAACAAGTGAATTTAGCAAATGCGTGCTTTCTTCCTGGACTATTTTTTTGCTATTCTTTGACTTTAAAAAGGCCTATAGGCCTTGTTTCACAAAGAAATCAAACTGAAGAATATTAAGTCTGTAGATAAGGGAACTGTTTGAAATCAATAAGAGCTAGTATGCCAATAAGTTAGTGATGGATATTACAAAGAACAGATTTAACAAAGAAGTACAATTTTTGTAGGTGGGCAGGCATATTTGTTAATTGGCCTAATGAGAAATCAATGCTAAAAATTTTAAGAATAATTACTCTAGATTAGATGACCGTCAATTTACATTGATTACATTGACTGTCAATTTACACTATACTGGGTGTATTGGAGTTGGATGAAAGAAAGTATTTCATTCCGTAGAAAAGTGTTTCTCAATAATTTTTCCTTCCCAATCTACATTAAGGATGAAAGCCCTGTAGTCAGTAGTAGTGACTTTCTTTGGCAATGATTCTTAAGGCAGGATGTAAGCAGGTTGAGAATTACCGCTCTTAAACTAATAAAATTAAATGTGGAAATAGTAAATTCACTAAAGATAATTCAGTCCATAACTGAGGGTATACTGAATTCCTTTTATATAGAGTTCAATATCTGAAGAGACAGTTCAATACCTGTCTCATGTTTTTAAATGAGACAACATCAGGAATAGTAAATTCTAAATGTTGTAATATAAAAATGAACTTTCATTCCCAATTGTGTTCCAGATTACTTACAGAACCTTGAAACTGTAAGAGTATATAATATAAAATTTCACATCTTTGGAAGATAAAGGAAAAACTTTAGGTCTAAAAGATAAATGTATATATTTTAAATGTCTGATAACTTCACCAGCCAACACAGCCATTCCAAATTCATTTTGTAAATCTATTACATTATTCTACCCAGGTAATTACAACAAAGGAATTTCCAGTAAGAAAAAATTTCCAAATGCAAAATAAGCTGCTACTGAAGTTAAAAAATATGGGGAAGAAAATCTGGGATGAGACAAACCTTTCACAACAGACACAAAAATTTGGTTTAATCCTATGTACTGCTGAAATAAAATACCCTTTCATATTAATGTTCAGAGAACACCATCTTTCCTTTAAATATGTAATCTCTACCTATATTATTAGGGGTTCTAGTTCACTTAAGTGAAAATAATTTAAATTTAATTTTAAATATTTACTTCCAATGTCAATAGGTATATATAAACATGGGCTTTCAAGGTGGCAAAAGTGGTAAAGAACCCACCCACCAATGTAGGAGATGTAAGAAGTGCAGGCTGGATCCCTAGGTAGGGAAGATGCCCTGGAGGAGGGCATGGCAACCCACTCCAGTATTCTTGCTTTGAGAATCCCATGGACAGAGGAGCCTGGTGGGCATAGGGTCGCAAAGAGTCGGATACAAATGAAGCGACCTAGCAAACATATATATACATGGTATAGGATAAAATCAAAGGAAAACGAAATTAAACAGACCACCACCAACAAATGTTAAAAAGGATGTGAAACAACTGAAACCGTCATGCATTGCTGATGGGAGTGTGAAACAGCAGAAGCATCTTAGAAAACTGTTTAGCAGTTATTTGAAAAGTTAGATGTCCATGTACCCAAGACCTAACAATTCTACTCTTAGGTTATTGTCTAAAGTAAAGGGGAATACCCCTGAAACTAACACAACATTGCAAATCAACGATAGTTCAATATAAAGTAAAATTTAAAAAATAAATAACTAAAATGAAATAAAATAAAGAGGGAAAGGATTCCCCAAAATCCTAGAATAGGGTCACGAACAATTTCAAAAATCAAGGTAGGATCACTCTTTTAAGATTGAGAGGTTATTGAGGTAATCTGGAAAAGTTTGTCAAAGTGCTATGCTGTCAGCGTAGAATGATCAGGACTCTCATTCTAGCACTATTGTGGTAAGGAAATTTCCAAGAGGGCTACAAAAGCTATGGCATGGAGTCCTAAATTCCCACAAGGTAATGGAATAACAAAAGAAGTAGTTGGGAAATGGCTGGGTGGAGTTTATCCACATCAGAGGAAATTAGTGCTGAGTTTTAAACAAAAGCAATAATATCAGCTATTAGTCAACTGCCAAAGAGTTAATGATACAGAAAAGAGCTAAAGGACAAACAGTATTAGGATAAAGCTTAGATAGGCAGAATAACAAGTGCAACTCTGAGACTAGGCTTTATATTAATTTAGTTGGCGTTGTGTTCTGTCTCTCCTCCCACACCCCAAACTAAGGCTAAGCAAGGTAGTATCTGTAAACTTTCCTGTTTTCTTTTAATTGTACTTCAATGTTTTAAAAACTAGTAATTAAATAATTTCAAAGTTTTTTTAAAAAATATGATAATAGAGCTTCAGGCTAAAAATTATAGATTAAAATTCATTTAACACATCAAAAAATAAAATACATTATTCTCTTCCCCTGGGGAGTTGTCGACAGAGAAGAAGTCAAGGATTCTTGGCTGTAAACTCCACTTTCACTGTAGGAACTGATATTTGGAGAGGAAGATCGCGATGGGGAATCCACAGTCAAGTCAAGCTTCATGGCGGAATCTGGGCTTTCAAGATCAGAAGTACTGCCACTCAGTTTTGCTCTTTTCTTAGCTGCGCTATTACGAAGGGACCTAAGAGAGCTCTGCATCTAAGGAAAAAAAAAAACTTTACAAAATAATTATACAAATAAAAGTTATCCTTAGATTTAAAACTCTAATAACTAAACTGAGCTAGCTACTCTTCACTCTAACACTAACAAGATGGATGTTAACATATCTATATATAGTATAAATACAGACTTTAGTACTTAGGTATTTATAAACAACCTCCTAGGCTAAAAGTTCCTTAAGAGGAAGGATCTCAAGATATTATTCATCCTGCTATTTTTAGCACTGGGTATAATGACTAATACACTGTAAAAATTCAGTTCATAAAGTGAATGATTGAACCAGATGGTAGACAGCCCAGCTGAAGTCATCTTAGGTCAACAGTGTGTTGATGTGGCTATTTAACAGTTCTATGAGAAGGTTAGCAAAAAAGTAATCAGCTTTCTAAATCTGAAGCTTACATCAAGCTTGCTAGTGTTCAGAGAATAATAGATCAGTATATGTAACTTCTGAAGAAAAGTATTTACAAAAATGCAGAGTAGAAATCTTCATTACATATATATTAAGCTTGGGAACAGAACCTTGAACAAATTAAGGAACTCAGAAATATATACAAATTATGTTTTGCTTACATTTTGATTAAGTATGGCCACTTCCCTAGTAAGTCCTTAGAAGGTTGAATATTTAAAAATAGTAGTATCTGTTTATATGTACTAATCATAAAAAAGAAATTACCTCTTAAATTACCCACTAAAAGGATTATTTTTAAGTTATCATAAAAAGTAATATAAAAATATGTAGGACCAGATGAAATTTATGAGCTACATAGGAAAGTGTCTTTTTAAAACCATCACAATATTGTAATTATTCTCCAGTTAAAATAAATTAATTTTAAAAAGTACCTCTTCTATAAGTTTCTTTTCTATAAATAAATTTCATTTCTAGTACCATTGGAATATAACCAGAAAAACAAAAACAAAAAGAAAAAAACAAGGAAAAACTTAACAAGCAGTTAGAAGCTGGAATGAACAATCCATTAAGAACCAGTTTTGGTTCTGTACAAGTCAGTTTTACACAGGCTTAATGTTAGCTTTGTAAATAAATATGCATTAATTTTTTTTTGAGTCAACTAGTAGTACTGATGCCTCAGGTCTTAAAGATGCGCTAAACTAAGACCATAATAAGACCATCACATATCATCACTGGGTGTTACAGTTTACACATTTAATGTAAAACACTTTTAAGCCTGACATCAGACAAACTGAAATGATAAAAAGGAAGCATCTGTGGAAACAGTGCTCTGAATCCAAAGTAATATAGCAGCCACATTCCTTCTCTGGCATAATTAATATGCATAGTTATCATGCTGGCAATACATTTTTATAGTATAAATGGAGTTATCTAGGATTCAAAGATGAATATAAAATATGATCTCAATTCCATAAAGATAAACTTGTATGTATGTACAAGGGATATGCTCAAGAATGTTTACTGCAGCATTGTTTACAATAGCAAAAGATGAGGAATAAGCCAAAATCAATTATATGAATGTGCGTGTGCTAAATTTCTGTATTACAGCTATACGTGTATGTGTGCTAAGTCACTTCAGTTGTGTATGACTCTTTGTGACCCTATGGACTGTAGCCCAGCAGGCTCCTCTGTCCATGGGATTCTCCAGGCAAAAAGTACTGGAATGGGTTGCTGTGCCCTATTCCAGGCGATCTTTCTGACCCAGGGACTGAACCTGCGTCTCTTATGTCCCCTGTGTTGACAGGTGGGTTCTTTACCACTAGTGCCACCTGGGAAGCTCATACATTATATATACTATATATTACAATATATGTATTGATACTATATTCCATATATTATATAAATTATATATTATATACATTGTAATGTATAGGAATACACTATAAATAAATGCATCAAATATTACTATATATATTAACATAAAAAGTAAAGAAATACATAAAACACAAATTAATGGTAATAGTGGTTGTCTCTGGTGAAGAGGAAAGAGAAACTGGATTGGGGAGGGAACTACATTATGTTTCATTTATTTAAAAAGTAGGAAAAATATGATAAATTGTTCATTTTGGGGGGCTTAGTGCATAGGTGTATTGCTATATTATTTGTATTTTTTGATTTTAAAAGGAATAATATATGTACAGAAAAAATATTGGAAGGAAAGACATCAGTGTGTTAATGATAATTCGGGGTAGTGTAATTTAGTGTGATTAATTTTCTTCCTAATACTTCACTATAGTTTCCATGTTTTCTACTGCAAACACATAAAATATTTTTACAAGTAAGACAAGATGTTATGAGATTCAAAGTACTTGATTTTTCCTTAAATGAAAACTATTATAAACAACTATAAGCATTTAGAAATTATTGAAAGTATTTGGTTCTAACCTCTTCTTGATCCAAATCTTTATCCCTGATATTTAAATCTGAAAGATCAACTGTAAGATTATCTTTTTCACTCTTCCAAATGTCATCAGGCTCTTTCTTCTTGGGTCCCACTGTGCTTAGATCAGCTTTATCAGGCAAAAGGCTGATTCCCCGTGGTATGGGAGGTACAGGTTTGGTCCCATTTAAGCCTCGTCGGGAAGATGGTGATCTCACCAAAGCAGGAGTAAGTTGAACTTGAGGAGGTTTCTCTTGAGAATTTTCCCCTGCATGGAAAAGACACATTACTTCTTTTTTCAATTTCAAGTTGGAAAACAAGTTAGCATTAAAATCACAAGTGTTTAGGATTAGCTGTTTTTAAATTGAAAAGCACACTATATTATATTAAAGATTGCTACTTGAGATTAAAAAAAAAATTGTTCCCTAACAAAAATAACAAAAATGGACCACCCAGAATCCTTTCATACGAAATAAAAATATTATATACCAAGTGAATTTTTTTTTTGGCCATGCTGCTCAGCTTGTAGGATCTTAGGTCCCCAAATAGGGATTGAATCCAGGCTCTCAGCAGTGAAAGCTCACGGTTCTAATCACAGGACTGCCAGGGAACTTCCTGAAATGTCTATCTTCATACATATCACCATGATTAATATTTGTAAAGTCCACAGTAACCTAGGAACATTAATGATCTGGCTTGATCTAAGCAACATTTGATGTAAACACACTTGAATGACTACTATGTGCAAAGCAGTAATATTGGGCACTAAGGAGAACAAGCTAAACAATATTTCAGCTTTCAAAACAGTATCTGATTTTGGAGGAAAGACAAATACAGAAAAAAATTAACAGAAGAAAATGAAGGCTCAATGCTAAAAGAAAGTAATAAAGTCGGCTGACTATGCAATAAACTGATGTTATGGTTATAAACTGGAACATTCGTGCTGTGGGGTAGTTTAAACGTGAAATATTTGACCTTAGGGGCTAGGGTTAGCGAAGCATTTGGGACATGGGACTCACCTTTCACAGACTTTCTGAAACTGAATCTGTCTTGAATAAACATATATGCCATTATTATGATTTTGGCGTGGGCTATTGTTAAAGATATTTTAGCTGATAACAAACAGTAGTGTGTCTGTGCTCAGTTATGTTTGATGCTTTGTAACACCATGGACCGTAGCCTGTCAGGCTCCTCTGTCCATGGAATCTTCTAGGCAAGAACCCTGGAGTGGGTTGCCATTTTCCTACTCCAGGAGATCCTCCTGAACAAGCATCACCTGTGTCTCCTGCACTGACAGGCAGTCTTTACCACTGAGCCACCTGGGAAGCCCAACAAACAGTAGAAAACCCATCAAAATAATTTTGATAGTAACATTCAATAAATGTTGGATAAATACTAGACACTGAGGTAATAAATATATGAACGATATTTCATATTTGTAAAGCTAAAACTTGATAGTAGGCTCTCAGACTGTTCATATTCATGTCCTTTAAAAAGCACTATTATTTAGTTCTACAAAAGGATTCTGAAGTGGCAATACAAGAAAAAAAAAGAAATGACAATTTTAACTGAATTTTATATTACACATTTGATCTATTGAACATTCCATTAACATTTTGCCAAATATTTACTAATTCAGAGAAATAAAATGCAATTTACCTTTAAAGATCTGACAACCCTAACTTCAAATAATTATTCAAACATACAAATATCTGAACAAAGTATTAATTTTTACCATCATATATACCTGTAGGATCAGACGATTTTTGGCTGACAAGCTTTTTTTGTGGACTTGGCTTTGAAAGCCCTTCAAAGCTTTTAAGAGGCCAGGAACTTGAGAAATTAACGGAATTATCTTGAGACTTCTTTGGAGACACAGTAAGAGACGTGTGCTTTGGACTAGTTCGAGGTGACGAGAGAGGACAGGATGGAAGAAGGACAGCTCCTGAACTTGAATTTGGACCAGAGTATGATGAAGAACGCTCTGTTTGACTGCCAAATGTTTGCTGTGTCTTACTACTGAAACATAGGCTAGCACAAACTGTAATAAGACAAAAGAGAATATTATTTATTTATACACATCTTCTAAGAGTTTTAAGTTTTTTTGCTTTTCACATTCAGGTTTTTAATCCTATCTGGCATCCATACTTCTGCAGGTAAAAACCTAATTTAACTTTCTTCTATAGAGATAGTGTAAGTCTCCCAGTGCCACTTTTTGAACCATCCATTCTTTCCCTTTCATCTATAAATCTCCCATATGTATATCTGAGTCTATTTTTAGGTGCTTCTTATGGGTTCCATTAACCGTTTTTTCTGTTTCTACAGTAGTACCACAATGTTTTATTTATCCTCACACTGATAAGTCTCCTTCCATTTTTTTTTTCCAGCTTTGAGAGATGGCTGACGTACATTACTGTATAAGTTTAAGGCATACACCACGATGGTTTGATATATATAGTAGTTGTTTAGTCTGTAAGTCATCTCTGACTCTTTGCAACCTGTGGGCTGCAGTGTGCCAGGCTTTTCTGTCCTTCACAGTCTCTTGGGAGTTTGCTCAAACTCATGTCCATTGAGTCGATGATGCCATCCAACCATGTCATCCTTTGTCACTCCCTTCTCCTCCTGCCCTCAATCTTTCCCAGCATCAGGATGTCTTCCAATGAATCAGCTCTTTCCATTAAGAGGCCAAAGTATCGAAGCTTCAGCTTCAGTGTATATAGAGAGTGAAATGTATATGTATGGTGAAATGATTAACAACATAGGTTCAGCTAACATCTTCTGACATAGATAAAAAGAAAAGAAAAAAGGAAAAAGAACTTTCTCTTTGTGATGAGAACTCTTAGAATGTATTCTTGTAACAATTTCTATATATGCCACACAGCAGTGTTAACTACAGTCATCATCCTGTCTCCTTCCATTCTGATCCTCTTTAGAATTATCTAGGTCATCCTTGGTCCTCTGTTCTTTCATATGAATTTCGGGGTTAGCTTGCCATGCTCCATTAAAGATCCTATTGAGACTTTGACAGAAATGAAACTGAGTTTCCTTGTTTAAAAATATAGGATCATACCAAAAAAATGCACGATCTCTTTAATTTATTCAGGCCTTCTTTTATGTCTCTCAAAAAAGTATTTTAGTTTTCATAATGAATGTCTTTTGTTAGGCCTCCATATACTTAACAAATTTTGTTGATACTGTAATGTCTTTCTTAAAAATCACTTTCTGCATATTCCTGGTATCTGGGAACTTTACTCACCTTTCCATTTGGCTTTTATATCTAGCAACCTTGCTAAATCATTTATTATTTTAATAGTTTTCTGTATATCCTTCTGGATTTTTTATATAGATAATCCAAAAATGATAATAATGTTAATGATGAAAACCACGATGGCAATGATGAGAACTAATCTTTATTGAGCTAATATTCATGTGTCAGGGGGTGTTCCAAGTATTTTTTATGTATTAACTAATTTAATCTTCACAACAATTCTGTGGGGTAGGTACCATTCCTATTTTATGGATTAAAAAAAAGGACAGAGTAAATTGCTAAAAATCACATACTAAGGAAATTATCGAACTCAGGCTCCATGGCTCCAATCCTGTGCTCTAAACCACTATATGACACCATGTTTTATCTGCTTAGAAAACTACACCTTCCAAGACTGAAACAGGAGAAAAACAGAAAATATGAACAGACCAATTACTGGTAATGAAATAGAATCAGTAATTTTAAAACTCCCAACAAACAAAAGTCGAGGACCAGATGACTTTCACAGGTGAATTTTACCAATTACCTATCCTTCTCAAACTATTCAAAAAAAATTACAGAGGAAGGAACACTTCCATATTCATTGTATGAGGACCACAGCACTCTGATATCATATCCAGGGAAAAACATCACACAAAAAAGAAAACTGCAGGCCAATATCACTGATGAACATAGATGTAAAAATCCTCAACAAAACACTAGCAAACCAAGTCCAACAATACATTAAAAGGTTCCTACACCATGATCAAGTGCATTTATGCCAGAGATGCAAGAATTTTTCAGTATCTATAAATCATTGTGATGTATACCACATTAATAAAGAATAAAAATCGTACGATCATATCAACAGATGCAGAAAAAGCTCTCAATAAAACTCAACATGCATATATAATAAAACCTCTCCAGAAAGTGGTCACAGGGGAAACATACCTGAACCTAATGAAGGCCACGTATAACAAACACACAGCTAACACCATACTTAGTGGTCAAAGGCTGAACACATTTCCTCTAAGATTAGGAACAAGACATAGATACATACTCTCACCACTTTTATTCAACATTGTATTTGAAGTCTTAGCCACAGCAATCAGAGAAGGAAAAGAAATAAAAAGAATCCAAATTGGAATGGGAGAAGTAAAACTGTCACTGTTTGCAGATGACATGATACTACATATAGAAAATCCTAGAGACACTACCAGAAAACTACTAGTCATCATCAATGAATTCAGTAAAGTTGCAGGATACAAAATATACAGAAATCTACTGTAATTCTATACAATAACAACAAACTATCAGGGAATTCCCTGGAAGTTCAGTGGTTAGGACTCTGTGCTTTCAATGTCAAGGGTCTGGGTTCAATCCCGAGTTGGGGAACTAAGATTACACAAGTTGTGTGGCACAGTCAAAAATAAAACAAAACTATCAGAAAGAGAGAGAGAAAAAAAAAAGGCAACAATCCCATTTACTACCGCATCAAAGAGAAAAAAATACCTAAAAATAAACTTATCTAAGGAGGCAAAAGAATCATGCTTGTAAAATGATCAGACAATGATGAAAGAAATTAAAGATGACACAAATAGAGGGAAAGATATACTGTGTTCTTAGACAGATAGGAAGAATTAAGATTGTTAAAATGACCACACTACCCAAGGTAATCTATAGATTCAGGGCAATCCCTATCAATAGACCAATGGCATTTTTCACAGAACCAGCACAAAAAAAAATTTTAATTTGTATGGAAACACAGAAGACCCCAAATAACCAAATCAATCTTGAGAGAGAAGAACAGAGGTTGGGGGATCGTAGTGTTAAGAAAACTGGACAGTTACAAGTAAAAGAACACGATTAGAATCTTTCTCTAACACCACATACAAAATATAAACTCAAAATGGATGGAAGACCTAAATGTAAGACCATATACTATAAAATTCCTAATAGAAAACATAGACAAAATACACTTTGACATAAATCACAGCCATATTTTTTTTAATCTATCTCTTAAAATATAGGAAATAAAAGCAAAAATAAACAAGTAAGACTCCAAGCTTTGTAAGCAAAGTAAACCACCAATGGAATGAAAAACTGTGCTGTGTGCTAAGTCGCTTCAGTCATGTCCAACTCCTTGTGACTCTATGGACGGTAGCCCTCGGAGCTCTTCTGTCTATAGGGTTCTCCAGGCAAGCATACTGGAGTGGGTTAACGTTTCCTCCTCCAGGGGATCTACCTGACCCAGGGATTGAACCCTCATATCCTGCACCTCCTGCATTGGCCGGTGCACTCTTTAACACTGAGCCTCCTCGGAAGCCTCTGCTAACATCAAGGAAATGCAAATCAAACCCCAAGTACAGGTAACCCCACATCTGTCAGAATGGCTACCATCAAAAAGTACACAAATAACAAATGTTGGCAGGGATGTGAAGAAAGAAGGTACCCTCAGACAATGCTGGCGGGAACGTAAATTGGTGCAGCCACTGAGGAAAACAGTACAGAGGTCTCTCAAAAAACTACAAACAGAACCATAATACGACTCAGCTATTTCATTCCTGGGTATATACTGGGAAAAAAACCACAACACAACACTAATTCAAAAGGATGCATGCAACCCGATGTCCACAGCAGCGTAATTCACAATAGCCAGGATATGGAAGCAACCTAAGCGGCCTTCAACAGATGAATTGTTAAAGAAGATGTGGTGTATAGAAACAGTGGAATACTACTCAGCCATAAAACAGAATAAAAGTTTGCCATTTGGCTCAACATGGATGGACTTGGAGGCTATACTATGCTAACTGAAGTAAGTCAGACAGAAAAATAAATACTATTTGATATCACCCCCTTCATGGACCACAGCCTTGTTGTGGCAAAGGGGCTTGCATAACTCAATGAAGCTACAGGCTATGCTGTGCAAAGCCACCCAAGACGGAATGGTCATAGTTAAGAGTGCTGAGAAAAAGTGGTCCACTGGAGGAAAGAATGGCAACCCACTCCAGTATTCTTGCTGCAAGAACCCCATGAACAGTATGAAAAGGCAAAAAGATATGACACTGGAAGATGAGCCCTCTAGGTTGGAAGGTATCCAATAAGCTACTGAGAAAGAACAAACAGCAATTACTAATAGCTCCAGAAGAATGAAGCAGATGCGCTGAAGCAGAAATGACAGAGACATCACTTTGCTGACAAAGGTCTATATAGTCAAAAGTACAGTCATGTACAGATGTGACAGCTGGACTACCAAGAAGGCTGAGCACCAAAGAACTGAATTTTGGTGCTGGAGAAGACTCTTGAGAGTCCCTTTGACTGCAAGGTGATCAAACTAGTTAATCCTAAAGGAAATCAACTCTAAATATTCATTGGGAGGACTGTTGCTAAAGCTGAAGCTCTAATACTTTGGCCACCTGATGTGTAGAGCCAACTCATTGGAAAAGACTCTGATGCTGGGAAAGACTGAAGGCAGGAGGAGAAGGGGCAGCAGAGGATGAAATGGTTAGACAGCATCACTGACTCGATGGACATGAATCTGAGCAAACTCCGTGAGACAATGAAGGACAGGGGGGCCTGGCATGTTACAGTCCATGAGGTTGCAAAGAGTCAGACACTCAGCGACTGAAAAGCAACAATCTATATCACATATATGAATTTAAAAAATACAACAAACTAGTGAAGATAGTAAAAAAAAATCAGACTCACAGATACAGAGAACAAACTAAGATTACAAGTAGGGAGAGGGGTGGGGGGAGGGGCAATATAGGGTTAGGGGAATAAGAGATAGGATATAAAATAAGTGATAAGAAAAGATATAAAACTATCATATATGAAATAAGCTACAAGGATATATTTTACAACACAAAGAATATAGTCAATATTTTATAATAGCTATAAATGGGATATAACTTTAAAAACTGTGAATCACTACACTGTACACTTATAACTCAAATAATACTGTAAATCAACTACACTTCAACTTTAAAAAAGGCAATCTGTCATTTTTTTAGAGGTTCCCTCCAATTTTCTTTATATCTTTTTGAAGAGTTTCCAAGACAACAGACCTTGCTTATTTATATAACAAATAAAACATTTTTCTGAAGACATAAATGACTGTATATGTGTTAGTCACTCAGTCTTGTCCAATCTTTGTGACCCCATGAACTGTGGCCCCCAGTCTCCTCTGTCCATAAAATTCTCTAGGCAAGAATACTGAAGTGGGTTGCCATTTCCTTCTCCAGGGGATCTTTCCCACCCCGGGATCGAACCTGGGTCTCCTGCATTGCAGGCAGATTCTTTACCATCTGAGCCACAAGGGAAGCCATGTATGTATGTATGGCTTGTATCATTTGACTATGTATGCCATATACTGTTTACTTTTAATTCATATCTAACATGCTTAGGACCTCTACCTCTAACTAAACCTTATAGGAGACTTAAGTAGTCACAAATTTACATATACAACCTACTAGTAAGTTAAATCTTGACTTTAGAAAAACATAATATTCCTTTAGTAGCTGATCTAATAGGTATTCTGAGAGGTTACCAAAACCAAAGACACTCTGAAGATCTGATTAAACACTGACAGTGGAGGCTGTTTACAAAGCTAACATAAGCATTCAGGGATATATGGAAACAGAAGAGATGAAGCAACACAGAGAAGCCTCTCTATTTCTACTAATCAGCAGTCTCAAAGGTATCTTGCCCAGATTTGAGGAAAAAAATCTCTATCATTAAGAAAGATAAACTAAACAATAGAGATAAACTATCTTAGTGTGAATAACACCATAAAGAAAAACTTTATGTAGTCATGTGGCCCTTTGGAGTGGGTGGAAGAAAGGGTGGCTAAAGTGGAAGTGCTATATTAACTCTATCTTCTTTACTAATTTCAAATAAGCATTGTTTTTTCATCAATAAATAATGACAGATGTACATCCCAATCACTCAGAAAATTTTAGTAAAGGATATACAACAACAAAATATCTCCAAAATTTCTGATTTTATCCTACTTCTAAGTAATAACTGTTATAGCTATTAACTAGCATAGAAATAGAAGACATGCCTTCAAATCCAAAATTCATGTGTCTGGCAGCCAGCCTCAAACTCTCCATCTTGTTCTCTCTTATGAATATGTAAGATATCTAAAATGATAGCTAGGTAAGCAATCATGGGTCCTAATAGGAGACATAATAAATTCTAAATAGATTTAAAATTGAAAACTGTTATGGACGCATATATATGGAATTTAGAAAGATGGTAATGATAACCCTATATGTGAGACAGCAAAAGAGACCCCGTTGTATAGAACAGTCTTTTGGACTCTGTGGGAGAGGGAGAGGGTGGGATGATCTGAGAGAATAGCATTGAAACATGTATATTATCATATGCGAAACAGATCGCCAGTCCAGATTTGATGCCTGAGACAGGGTGCTCAGGGCTGGTGCACTAGGAGGATCCTGAGGGATGGGATGGGATGAGGAGGGAGGTGGGGGGGTGGTTCAGGATGGAGAACACATGTACACCCATGGCTGATTCATGTCAATATATGGCAAAAACCACTACAATCTTGTAAAGTACTAAATAAATAAATTAAAAAAAAAATAACTGTCTTCTGCTACCACAGTACTCCTTATGGGATAATTTTATTTTCAATTACTTGGTATGAAAATGTTCATCTCTACGATGAGTTTCTAAAGTTTCTACTTAGTCATATTTATATCAAGAGTACTAAACCTAACGTTTCAGTTTAACAGTTATGAAAAATTTGATTAAAATTATTATTAAAAATAAAACATCCCTTTCTGTAGTAAGTATAATTATATAAAATAACATATTAGATTTGGAAACCCCACAAAATATTTATAAATCATTTGTATTCAAATAAAGTTGGAATTTAAACCTTTATCTTGATGACTGTTAGTTGTCCCCAGGTACTGTAAGTCAGAATCCACACTGCCAGTTTTACCACATATCTGTGAAAATCCAAGGTGTCCGCATTTCCCAGAGAGATTTGTCTGATGAGTCCCACTAGTCCCTTTGGAAGGAGAAGAAAAACATAAAATCAAAAGTTTACTTCATGAACACAACTAATTTCACAAATGTTGGTGTCCTTTGTGTGGGAATAAATACAAAAGTATATGTACATTAAGCCAGGCAGGCAATAAAGATTTGCCTGCAATCAGATTTGCTATTGGCAGATCTGATTAGTGACAGGGGTTAAAGGACACAAGACGGACTATTCAGGTACAGAGAAAAGAAAAATATGTTGAAAATATATACAAAGGCAGTTTCTTCCTATATGTTCCCCTCTCTCACCATGGAAGGTTTCTCTGGACCTTGATTTCCTTCTTCCCAGGATTTGTAGTAAATTTACACTCTACTCAAAAAGGTATACTGTGAGACTCTTTTTCTTTCTTTCTTAACATGTAACACATATTCACGTACTTTCCAAGCTTACCCAGGTATATTTTCCAGATCCCTTCCCTCCCACCTGGAACTCGTTAAGGTTATTCCCAGCCAGGGGAATAAGCCTGAATTGAAAAAAGGTGATATTGACCTCTCTGATGTTTAGTTAATTCTCTATAAAATTCCTTGTATGCAGTTCTATAATTCTGATGTTTATAATTCTATGATTTCAAGCCCCTTTATTCAGCATGAACTGGATGTCTGCTAAGTTAATTCTTAACTCTATACTCTAGTTAAGTGAGAGTTGGACTATAAAGAAAGCTGAGCACCGAAGAATTGATGCTTTTGAACTGTGGTGTTGGAGAAGACTCTTGAGAGTCCCTTGGACTGCAAGGAGATCCAACCAGTCAATCCTAAAGGAAATCAGTCCTGAATATTCATTGGAAGGACTGATGCTGAAGCTGAAACTCTGGCTACCTGATCCGAAGACCTGACTCATTGGAAAAGACCCTGATGCTGGAAAGATTTAAGACAGAAGGAGAAGGGGATGGCAGAGGATGAGATGATTGGATGGTATCACCGATTCAATGGACATGAGTTTGAGGAAGCTCTGGGAGTTGGTGATGGACTGGGAAGCAGAAGCCTGGCGTGCTGCAGTTCATGCAGTTACAAAGAGTTGGACATGACTGAGCAACTGAACTGAATTAAATACTCTGGTTACACTTTCTCCCTAAATCTTGCTTCACTACCAACCACAAACCCTCCCTCAAACCCTTCTCTTCTCTAAAATTCAGCTCAAGTTCAACCTCTTTCTTGGAGTTATCATAAACCACTTCGATACCTATGATCTCTTCCTTTCTTGAATCGCTATAGTACTTATAATTTATATCATTCAACCTAACATTAAGTTACATGCTGTCTTATTCTCTATTTAAAATCTGTACAGTTAGGTAAGAAATTCTAGATGATACAAAAAAAAACACAGGCTTTATAAAAATCCCAAGCAATGCTTCAAACTTAACTGGATATATTCTTGCATTTCTTTTTCTCTGTCAAATAAACATTCAACTACACAATCACTGTAAGACTTCATTTTTATATGAAAATATTACAGAATTTTATTGCATAAAGATCTACAAATTCTCCTAGGGTAACAATGTTTTCTAAACATTGTGTCATAGCCAATAAATTTCAATAACTGGTATCATTTGGATCTTAAGTAAAAGACAAACTCAATCTTTATCTCATACTCCACTTTCCACTGCTAAATGATTTCCTTTGTCAACACATTACCATTTTTCTAATTACCTGGGTGCTAAGTCTAGAAATCTTTTTCTATTCCCCTTTTTTCTATTTTATGTCATCATCATATTTTTCTCATTAATCATTTCTATTCAATCTGTAAACAACCTTGTCACCCTAGTTGCTTTGTTCTTTAACGAAACAAGTCTCCATTAGCTCCCTATAGCTTACAAGTACTAGCTCAAATTTTTGAATCTAGAACACAAGGGTTCCCCACATTCCAATTTCTCTTTGACCATCTAAAATGAATCTTGCCTTTACACTGCTGTCAGAAATCTCAAGCCCATTCCGAATGTGAGCCTTTGCTCTCCTCATACCTCCCCTTAACATCTAGAATCATACATATATCCCAAAAAGATGCAGTCAAGTGTTATCTCCTCTTTAATGATTTTTCTAACTGATAAGACCCATGACGGAACAATGTCCTCAGAATAATATAATATTCACTTTCTATAACACTGACTTTAGGCAACTAAACATCTTCCCAGTTGTTCTGGCCAAAAAAACCTTAGAGCTCTTTCAACTTCCCTCTCATACTCCTACACAACCCATCAGCAAATCATAGTAACTGTATCTTTGACTTATAATCAGGATGCAATCACTTTTCGCTATAATCACTGCTGCACTGGTCAAAACCTCCATTGACTCCAGCATGGAACACAACAGACTCCATGTTTTCTCCCTTGACTGCACTGATCTATTTCAAATGTAACATCCCCCAAGTCTGGAAAGCAAGCCAACTGATGTTACTTCTTTCCTCAAAATATTCTTCAATATTTTGAAGCCCATTCAATAGTTTATCAGGCCTTAAATAGGAACCCATATTATTCTCTTCAATTTAATTTTCTACGTTTCTTTCCCTTACTCTTTTCATTCCAGATTTACTAGCTTCTTTGATCTTTCTCAAATATGTCCTGTACTCTGCACTCACTGTTCCCTCTTCTTGGAATCATCTGCTGTTCTCTCATGGTATCTATGTGGTTTGCTCCAAATATTCCCTTCTCAATATGGCCTTCTTTCATCACACTATTTAAAATAGGCCCTCCTCTATATTCCTCTTCTTCGCCTTTTTTTTCCATAGCATTTATCACCATTTAATTTACTCTGTTTTGCATTTATTTAATGTTTGCTTTGCCCCAACTAGAATGTAAGATCAATTAGGCAGAAAGTTTTCCCTATTTTGTTGACTGCTATATCCTCAGGCTTCCATGGTGGTTCAGTGGTAAAGAATCCGCCTACCAAGCATGGACACAGGTTCAGTCCCTGGGTTGGGAAGATACCCTGGAAAAGGAAATGGCAAACTATTCCAGTATTCTTGCCTAGGAAATCCTATGGACAGAGGAGCCTGGCAGGCTTCAGTCCATGGACAACAACAAATATACCCAGTACTTAGAAAAGCATCTGCACATACTTAGAAACATATCTGTACACAGGATATACTCAGTAAACATGGCTTGTTGATGAAGCAAATATCGCTTACATTGAAAAAAAAAAGATTTCAGTGAGAAACCCTTCCCGGATCTTATGAGACAATTGCGTCAAACTGTCCACTCTTATCAGGTCTTTAACAAATATTATTGAATTTGAACTGTCTACCAGATTATAAATTCTAAGAGGTTCTGAATGAACTATGAAGATTAGAGAAATCTTTAACTTAGTTCAACATGTTCAGTACCTGCAACTTTCACTTACCAGCAGCACATATAGGAAGAGAATCTGGGTTACATTCCCGACTATTCTGAAATACGGTTCTTGACGCTCTTTTTCTGCTAAAACATAAATCATCGTTGACTGGCATTCCTTGAGATGGCTTTAATTTTGGAGATGGAATGAAATCATATGCTGAAAACTATAAAAATGGAATAACAAATTAGCAAAAGTAGTTAAGTCTACTTGGTAATGAATATGACAGAATAATTTAGACCTAATTATGAAATTCAGGTTAAAAGAAAAAATTAATAAATGTGTCAAATAGACAATGATACAAATAAACATCCACATATAGTACGGTACACTAGCAGTATTTTTTCGTGCCATGATATAAATGCTAATTTTTTTTCCGTTTCTTAAACCTTACCCTAAAAGTTTTCTGTACCTTACCTTCCTAGAGTACACAACTGGCAGCTAGGAAGGAAAGAATGCAAATGACAAAAAGAGTGAAATGATGACTTGAATAAAGGAAAGACCATTTCTGATTCAGCAGCATGGCCTGTCACACTCTGCCATCTCTGAGCAGTGGACAATAAATGCCAGTTGAAGGTCACTGAACCAGCAAGCATCCCACTTTACTCTTCTTACTGAGGCAAATTTACTATTCATAATCTGCAGCCCAAATGTAAATATAATCTATATCATGGTTCCCTGAGGAGATGTTTATGAGAGATCTTTCAGTTAAAACCAAAAACATAATACTTTATATATGCCTAGTACTTTATAATTTCCAACTCGTTTTCCACATACCCAGTTTGATCTGTAAGGTACAAGAGTACCAGAATAGAATTTTGAAACTCAACCTAATCATAGTTAAAGAACTACGTAAAAGCATGATTCAAGGGTTAAGAATCCTTCACCAATAATGGGCTTGATTGTTCTGGATAATTTCACACTGATCATGGCTACAGAACATTTTAAAAACTGAGTGAACAGACAAGAAATTATATTTACTGTCCTTATATTTATTTGGAGCTTAAAGACACAATCAAATCTACACATGCGGTGAACTGTAAGTCTTCTCAGGTATCCTTAGCAAACTTTGTCAAGTGTCAAATAGCAATGAAATACAATAAAATTACAGATACATCTATTTGAAAACTTCTCAGCTATTTGACTATTACAAGATTAAGATTATCAAATAGATATCAAGTAACTTTATTCCTCATCAAATTTTTTGAGAAAACTACTAAGTCGTTCAAAAAGTAACCCCCAAAATACCAGTGAGAAGTAATGAGTGCTTCAGCAGAAAAAGGTCTGATTTTACTTTCCTCAAAATCCAATATTATAATTTCTGAGACTGATTATAGGCTTTCCTGGGAGTACAGTGGTAAAGAATCCACCTGCAGTGTAGGAGACATGGGTTCAATCTCTGGTTTGGGAAGATCCCCCGGAGAAGGAAATGGTAACCCACTCCAGTATCCCAGCTTGGGAAATCCCATGGACAGAGAACCCTGGTGGGCTATAGTCCGCCAGGATTGCAAAGAGTCAGACGTGACTTAGTGACTAAACAACAACGATGACTGATTTTATAGTAGTCAATATGAAAAGGAGGGAGCCTCCCAACCCAGGGATGGAACTCAGGTCTCCTGCATTGCAGGCGGATTCTTTACCAGCTGAGCCACCAGGGAAGCCCATGAAAAGGACACAATGGAATAAAAATGAAACCAATTACAGTCAACTTTTGATTAGATACATTAAAAGAAAATATACTAACCCAGTTAATATCACGAATAATCCAGAAATAATTCTCCAGTATGGAATGCGTTTACATTAGATTTACTCTGTAATTAATCTCTTTTAAAAAAAACTTTTTATATTGGAATATAGCCAATTACCAATGTTGCGATAGTTTCAGGTGAACAGTAAAGGGCTGCAGCCATACAAATAATATATCCATTCTCCACGAAACTCTCCACCAAACTGTTCTACTTAGAGAACAGAACATTAGAATGTATGACAGTGAATACAACTCGTGATAGTGGTAATGAGGGTGCAGATAAAGTGGGTGGTAGTAGGAGTAGAGAATATATCTGCTAGTGTGGCATTTTCCAAAGTTTAGAAGTAGTCAGTCAGGAATTACATTCTGCTGTAGAAAAATCTGCAAATATTTGAAAGCAGACTGTAGGACATACCAATTATTATTAACATGAGAGGTCCTTTATGGTCTTTCTCAAAAGTAGGTAAATTATTATCATCAGGATAAGCTTTGATGGGACTAAACAATAAACAAGGGAAAAGGAATGAGTTAGCATAAAAGGGAAAAGTACACATATAGTTTGCAAAAGTTGTGAGCTAAATTTACAAAATATGAAGCAGTCTGTTTAGAGGATCTTATGACTCTTAGTTTTCAGTGTTTGAAGTTAATGTCTTAAAATTTAATTCATTTAATTCCTTGTAGGAAATGAAAGTGTTATAAAAGGTGAGTTTCACATTTAATATTAACAACGATTTGAAATTCACATACTCTAATCTACTATTTTAATCTCGCTATTTAGTAACTCTTAACCTTTGGACTTGACTCCTAATATATTTTTCATAAAAACATTTCTTTGACCTAACACATCTTAGTTCAGCTTTTGGCAAGGAGTGTTAAGGACATCACAAAAATAGTTTTAATTCTACCTTGGTATAGATAGTAGCAAATTATCAGGGCAACACCTTTTAATAGCTAACTCTCTCAGAAACCACCTACACTCCTGCCTTTATCGAGCTCATACTAAATTTATCTTAATCTCCAGCCTCCAGTTTTTGGACCTTCATTTTCTACTGGTTCTTTCTGGTTTTACCTGAACTTCAACCTTGCCTCTTAATGACAGCCATTAAAAAAGTTTATTCCAATTACCTCCAGAATCACCTTCTGAAATATCTTTGTATGTTTTTTCAAATCATTTTCTATGCAAACTTTAAGAAAGCACAGTTGTGATACCAAATATAACAAGTTTTGTCTCCTACTTTTGCACATTCAAGGGAAAGCATAGACTGTGAGTTTAATTAATGACCTCGGTTACTAGGTTAAAGAACAAGGAAAAAACTGTTCATAAACTTAAAAGTTTTTAATACATGGCATGTACTTGTACAGAAAAAGCTCACATAAAAATTCTACCTAAGATGGCTCTTCGGACAAATCAGACTCAGTAGAAGGCAGCTATTTGTCTTTGCCCACATTTTATCACCGTGTAAAAATAATAGTATAATTGTTTGAGCAAATTTGAACTTATCCTCTCAGGAAACACCTAATTAACTTAAATTTCCTAAATTTCCTCTACTGGTTTCACTGATTGGATTCCTTAACATTACCCCTTTTCAAATTATAAAATTGCAAAATCACATGTTCAATTAAATTTCATAATAGATAATATCTTTATTAATAGGGATCAATTTTTATAATGCCATAAATCTTATATTATTTATAATTCCAGACTCTTAATTAAGATTTTAGACTAATATAAAATTGAATGAAAAAATTAAACTATCAAATATAGTTGATAGGTTCGTATAGTCAAAGCTATGGTTTTTCCAGTGGTTATGTATGGATGTGAGAGTTGGCCCATAAAGCAATCTGAGTGCCGAAGAATTGATGCTTTTGAACTTGTGGTGCTGGAGAAGACTCTTGAGAGTCCCTTGGACTGCAAGGAGATCCAACCAGTCAATCCTAAAGGAAATCAGTCCTGAATATTCATTGGAAGGACTGAAGCTGAAGCTGAAACTCCAATACTTTGGTTACCTGATGTGGAGAACTGACTCATTGGAAAAGACCCTGATCCTGGGAAAGACTGAAGGCAGGAGGAGAAGGGGACGACAGATGAGATGGTTGGATGGCATCACTGACTCGATGGACATGAGTCTGAGCAAGCTCCAGGAGTTGGTGATGGACAGGGACGCCTGGCATGCTGGAGCCCAGGGGATCGCAAAGAGTCAGACACAACTCAGCAACTGAACTAAATTGATAGTTGATTTACAATATTGTATTAATTTCTGCTGTATAGCAAAGTGACTTGATTATATGTATGTATTCTTTTTCATATTCTTTTCCATTATGGTTTATCACAGGATATTAAATATAGTTCCCTGTGTTAAATATGCTTTTAATTTATCCTTGTCTGTTATACATTATGGGATAACCATCAAACAAACAGGTTAAAGGATATACAAAAGCCTCTGGATGATGACAAATACATGTTTATTTCTGTCACTTAAACCATTATAAAAAGGACATATATAGTCATGGAAAGAATAAAAAGATAGCTCTTGGTTACATGAATTTCAGTTTTTTGTCTGTGAGGAAACAAAAGTTGGTATCTTTGGGTGAGGTTATATTTAATATATATAACTGACACTGCCTTAGGTTAAAAAGTTATAGGGAAATAAAAGTAGGTACCCAAGGAAATGCATATGTTTGCTCCATTTATCATGACCAGTGCTATGGTTTAAGACCATAAAATCAATATAATGTATACATTATCTTATTTAATATTCTTTTTTAAGGTTTAGTTTTCAAAACTTATTTTAAAATTACTTTTAAGTTTTTAAATAGACCTGAGAATAGATATACTTTTGGATTGCTCTTAATATTGACAAGTACTAAAAGTAAGTTTTTCAGGAATTCCCTGGTGGCCCAGTGGTTAGGACTCAGAGCTTTCACTGCCCTGGCCCAAGGTTCAATCCCTGGTCAGGGAACTAAGATCTTGCAAGCCGTGTGGTGCAGTCAATAACAACAACATAAATAAATAAATAAACAGAAAAAAGTTTTTCAAATACTTCAGACATTTTGATAAAATTTTAAGAAGAAAAATAATGATTACTTATTGGAAACAAATCAACATCTACACTGATATTATATATATTTTCAGGACTGTTCATGATTTTGACATGTTTTAAAACTAAGGGTTTTTCTCTTTTAGATAGTCCAATCATATTTTTAAAAGAACAGGGAGAGAGGTTCAAGAGGGAGGAGAGATACATGTGCCTATGGCTGACTCATGTTGAGGTCTCAAAGAAAACAACAAAATTCTGTAAAGCCATTATCCTTCAATTACAAAAAAAATAAAAAACAAAAACTACTTGCTGGAAATAACGTACTATCCAAGGAAATTTCAATTTTTAGGATTAAGTTCACACCGAATACATTACTGCAACTTAGTGATTTGGGATTTTCTATCACCTTTAAATTTGTCACATTAAGTATTCTAAATCTTTCCCACATTCCTCAAATGTCTGATTCTCTATTTTCCATTCTCAGCTTGGCTCTTCATTTACCAGATTATGGAAGCCTAATATTAGAGCCCTGCCCTTAAAATGTGACTCACAAATCAGCAGCATCAGCAACAACTAGAAGCTTACTAGATATGTAGTCTCAGAACTCCTCTCCAGACAAACTGAACCAGAATCTGTACTTTAGAAGATTCTGAGGGAATTTTTATGGACATTAAAATTTGATAAGCACTATTCCAGAGGTCACTGTCTTCAATGTCCAGAGCCCCATTCTTTTGGTTAAAAAAAAAAATCTGCTGTCTCAAAATCTTTCTGAATTCTAAGTTATCTTCCTTTAATTTTTTCCTCCAGTTCCAGAAGAAAAAAGACTTCCGCCTCTGTTCCAAAGCTAACCTCTCTATATACCCATGTTCTTGATTCATTCAGTATATGACACTAATTCCTTGCCTTTCCTTCTCAATTTGATTCTCAACTATGATTAGAGAGATCAAATCATATATTCCTTGCAAATCTAAGATCTACCACAGTACAGAGTAGGCATGGTGAAGTCACCAGTGGCTCTTTGCTACTTTTAAATGAGGTGGTTCCTATTTAAAAATAAAGCATAGTGATAACTCATCCTGCTACATCCTACTACATCTTGCTTGGTCTTTTCTTTTACTCTCAAACCCTGAGATTCTATTTTCTCACTTAGATATTTGTGGATACTGATTGCAGACACAGCACTGTTAGTACTGTTATATAAAAAAACAACAACAGTCATTATCAACACAGTGCTTACCATTACTGAAGAAAAAGAAGACATGGTTCACATGGGCTAAATACCAAAAGAGGAAAAAAATGCGAGGCAGTGCTTTTAAGAGTAATCTATAACCTTGAACCTGGCTTCACACTTAGTGGGTGATCAAAAAGATGCTTCATAAATGTTTACTGCTTGTATTAATAAATATTTTATCAGTTCATCTCACAAACTCATAAATTTAGTCTCTAAAACCACTTTTTTCCCGTGTCTCACTGACTTTTCAGTAACCAAACTTTCTACCTTTAAAAAGATACAGAACCTAATAACTACATACAAGTGAAGCAAGTTTGCTCCTTACTTTTCAGTCTAGGTTACCATGACTCTTAACTCATTGTAGAGAAATCTGTTAAGAAAAATATAGCTAACATGGTGGCCAGGTAGTGATGGCTGACTATTGGATCCCACTAACCCATTAGAAGAGCCCTAAAAGCACAGAAAGAGATGCAAAGTTAGAACATCACAAGAATCTGCTTATCACAGTATATGCTGGGGCAGAAAAACAGTCAACTAAATGGTGGAAACAAAATTAAAACGTATAAATATTCAAAAGTAAGAACAACTAAACCAACTGATATTATAAAATCTAACATGAAACAGCCATTAAAGATACTACTATAGATTATTTGATGTCAAAGGAAAAAAATTCATGATAAAGTGAAAGAGAGAGACTTTCGTGTATGGAAAAAATAACGTCATTAGTATACACAAACTGAAATGACACTTGAAGACGAGGCAACAAAATGTTCACTGAATGTTTTTCTCAGTAGTGAGACTGCTGAAAATCTTAAATTTCCTCTTTGTGCCTATGTTTTCCAAATTTTCTATAACAAGCACATACAACTTTTAATAATCAGATGAATTACTAGGAGGAAATTAAGAAAGATAAAATTATGAGAAAAGTATCTTCAAAAAGTATTTTACAAGTAGCTAGCTGATATGTAAGAATAAATCATGTTTTTCCTGATTTCATTCTCAAAAATCTCTCCTGCCTTTAACAGCAATGATGTGCTTCCTGAAACTCTTTACTTCACTTCTAAAACCTTTGTTCTTCCTTGATTCTCTTCCAACTCTTAGGGACTCTTTCTCTTTGCCTTGTTTGGCTCTATCTCCTACTGCTATTCCCTAAATGGGGCTGTATGCTGAGACTGAGTCTTAAGCACTATGCTCTTGTTCTGAGAACTCCTCAGATCTCACAGTTTCAACCAATTACTTCTCAATGTGTAACTTCCAAGTTCTACATCCTAGTTCTCTCTTTGTCTCTTGAATAGTGGTCTTCAACAAATTCAACCAAGTGTTCTTCCACAATCTAAAACTCATTTTCCCTTGTTGGGTCTTTCTTATTCATGGATTTATTATGCATTTTTGTCACTTCAATCAAATCTGAGTTATCCCTTTCTCTTTATCTTCCTTTCCTCCAACACTTGGGCCACTAAATCCTTTGAAATACCTCTTACCTGATACCCTGCTAATTCTAATGAAACTCCACAGTGCACACGTAAAATAGCCCAATAAATGTACTAACTGATCTTCCAAGTCTCCAGTCTCCACCTTCTCAAAAAAAAAAAAAAGGAAAGAAAATCCACACAACTTAGACATTGCTGCTGTTGTGATTAGCTTTCCTAAAATACTGCTTAAAAAAAAGAAGAGAAGGAAAAAACCAAAACCAAACAACCCCTGTAGTCTCAAATCACTGTCAAAATAATAGACTAAACTCTTTAATCTGGCATTCACGGGTCTCCAGTCTAGCAAAGGCCTGCTTTTTTAACCTCTCCTTTTTCCTACCACTGTAATACAAAATAATCCCTCTAAGCAAACTAATCTATTTATCTTCAAAATGAGCTATAGGAGTATGTACCTGAAACATTCATGAGTTTTTATAGAAGCATCTATGTCATTAACTTGCTCTGTGTGGACAAGAGAAATAACATTTTAACAATAGACTGCAAATGTTAAAATTGAACCTGGGCAAGAGTCAGTACAAATTAGAACAGGGGTCACGTCATTCTGGAAAAGGCAAAACTATGCAGACAGCAGAAGACCAGTGTTTGCGAGGAGTTAGGAAGGAAGGGATGAACAGAAGGAGCACAGAGAATTTTAGGGCACTGAAATTATTTTGTGTGATACTACAACAATGGATATGGGTCATGGATATACTTGTCCAAACCCATAGAATGTACAATACCAAAAGTAAATCCTAATGGTCAATGCAGGTTCATCAGTTGTAACAAATGCACCACTTTAGGAGAGATGGTGTTAGTGAAGGAGGTTACATGTGTGGGTGTGGAAAGGGGCTTTAAGGAAACTCTCTGTACTTTCAATTTTGTTGTGAACCTAAACCTGCTCTAAAATATAGTACTGCCCTATTACTTTAAAAATATACATGTACTTTTTAAAACTGCACACATAAAAATATTTAGGTATTTAATCCGTCATTCATTATGATAATTTCCAATGTATCAATAATTCTTCTACAGACCATTTCTGAACAAGAAAGTACAGTCAATCCTCCAAATTGATGGGTTCTGCACCCACAAATTCAACTGTGGATTGAAAATATATTAAAAAAAACTCTAGAAAGTTCCCAAATGCAAAACTTCAATTTTCCATTCTTTGGCAATACATAGCATTTACACTGTATTTATGCAGCTATTTACATAGCATTGACATTGTATGAAATATTATAAGTAATCTTGAAATGACTTAAGGTGTACAGGAGGAGGTTCTAGGCACCTATAAACATGCCATTTTATATAAGGGACTTTAACATCTACAGATTTGGTATGCTCCAGGGTCCAGACACCAACCTCCCTAAAATACTGAGGGACAACTGTATAGCTTAATTTCTGGGATAATTTTTAATTTGACTATCACTTCTTTCAAAAGCAATATATGTCTACACTAGAATTTCAGAAATGTACTATTTTCAGATTCTTGGCACTTTGGCGAGCACCAGAATCTTAATATACTAACATTTCTCTTTTTTTTAGGCTGTGCTGCATGGCTTGTGGGATCTTAGTTCCCTGACCAGGGACTGAACGTGGGCCAGGGCAGTGGAAGTACTGAGTTCTAACCACTGGACTGCCACAGAACTTCCTACACTAATATTTTAGATTTGACAAATAACAAGCAGTGTTAAAATCAATGCTTACAGAAAATCATTCACCCCCAGGTGGTTTAAAATACATGAGAAAAACCATATGACTAAATTATGTAAACAGGAAAATTACTTTAAAAATAACTTTAGAATTAAAAAGAACGAGGGGGAACACTGTTCACCCCCATACTGCAAAAGGCACGAACTCATTTACAAAAATGATCTCCATACCTGGCCCTTGCCTACATTTCTAGTTTCATCTTCTGCTACTTTCCACCAAACAGGTTCGGCTGTGCAGAAATACACCATTTCTTATTAATTTGGTAAATCCTTTTATAATTTAGTATCTCTGAACATTATTTCTTCAGTCTGAAATGCATCAGGACACATCCACACTAAGCAAATTACTATTCATCTTTTATCATGTCATTTGAACCACCTACAAACAAATTAAGAAAAGTTTGACCACATGAGTGTAGGATAATTCTAAGCATAGAAACAAACAAGTACAAAGAAATATTGAGCTTTAGTAGGTAGTCAGCTGTTGTGTTACTGGTGTAGTAATTATGTTTTGTATATGAATATGAATAAATGTAACTGATATTAGAGACCAGAAGCTGTAACTCCAATACTTTGGCCACCTGATGTGACAAACTGACTCAATGGAAAAGACCCTGATGTTGGGAAAGATTCAAGGCGGAACGAGAAGGGGACGACAGAGGATGAGGTGGTTGGATGGCATCACCGACTCAATGGACGTGAGTTTGAGTAAACTCCAGGAGTTGTTGATGGACAGGGAGGCCTGGCATGCTGCAGTGCATGGGGTCGCAAAGAGTTGGACATGACTGAGCAGGTGAACTGAACTGATATTAGGGACCAGGGTTAAATTGTGAGAGAAAGGAAATACAAACATGGACTAAAGGAATATGAGAAAGAGTCTTGAGGTGCTGGATTTGCATTGGAGGTATCAATATGAATTTGTTTGAAAAAAAAAAAAAGGTATTCCTAGGTTCTATCCACTGAAAAAGTCAATCCACAATGATAAGCAATACCACTGAGCACGTCTATACCCTGACTTTGGTTTTAAAATGCCACTTTCTAATTTAAAAAGCATTTCTTG
This sequence comes from Capra hircus, assembly GCF_001704415.2. Classification (NCBI taxonomy): domain Eukaryota; kingdom Metazoa; phylum Chordata; class Mammalia; order Artiodactyla; family Bovidae; genus Capra; species Capra hircus. Next base: position 54,234,734 of record NC_030828.1, on the reverse strand, counting down.
GGCTCTTGGAAAAAACATTGGCTCCAGGTCTGGAGCAAGAAAATACAAAGTAACCCTGGGCATCATACTATGTTTAAGTTAAGGAAGTGTTCAAAGACTTAAGAGTCATGTTACAGGACACAGGAGCCAGCCACCAGTCAAATCAAATTGAGACAATTTTAGCGTCAAAAGGAATACTCGTGCATTTAATTATTAAACATACAATAAAAAGAATGCCAGGTAACAAATACAGAAGGAATGTTAGACTTTTCAAAAAAGTTACCCTTTTTTGTAGTCCCCAATGTAATAAATGATACAGGTAAGGACCATTAGTGGCTGTTAAGAACAGGGGTGGAAGGTTGTTGAGGTATTCCTAGTGTCACGGAGTATCTTACAGATCATATGCTAATTATAAAGAGGAAAATAAACCTTTGCAACAGAGTGGTATGGTTACCACACCTTAACCAAGTGATGTAATGTGACGTTCACAAGGTTGTATTTTTGCTAAAACTGTTTATCTTGAATGTAACATAAAGAAACAGTACGATAGATTAAGATTCTTCAAAAATAAGTCAATGTCATGAAAAAACACACAGATGGGCATGTAATTCTATGTAAAAGACATATTAACCGTGGGAATTTTGATTGACTGGATCCTGGAAGACAAAATAGTATAAAACACATTTTGGGGACAACTGGAGAAATATAAATAGAGGCTATTACTACTGGTATTCCGGGGTGTGATAATGGTATGACAAATGAGAATGTCATTCTTAGGAGTTATATACAGAAACCTTTAGGATGAAATGTCAAGACACTTGCACTTATTTTCAAATGGTTCAGCAAATACGAAGCACATACGGCAACATGACAACTGGTGAATACAGATGAAGTATATGAATATTCACTGCGCGTGCATGTGTGCGCATGTGCGCACTCAGTCGTCTCTAACTCTTTGCAGCACCATGGAGACCTTTAGGCTCCTCTGCCCATGGATTTTCCATGCAAGAACACTGGAGTGGGTTACCATTTCCTCCTCCAGGGCATCTTCCCGACACAGGGATAGAACCCATGTCCCCTGCAGTGGCAGGCAGATTCTTTACCACTGAGCCACCTGGGAAGCCCCAATATTCACTGTACTATTCTTTTAAGTAAACTATAGATTTGGAATTTTCAAAATAAAGACTTCGGGGTGGAAAAAAACCCCTTAGTTCAGATATCTGATCTTCTTGGAAGGTTTTTCCTCCGCCAGTGTAATTATTTTTTCTACTTTCAGCATTTCCATAGGACTCGAAATTTCTATTTTAGCACTTAACCAATTTGTAGCTGCCCATTTACAGGTCTGACTTTCCCTTAACTAAACTCTGCAAAACCCGTTTGATCTTCATTCCTAGAACGTGGTTCTTTTTCTGGTACCTACTAGGTATTCAGTGTTTGTTGTTTGAATGAGATAACAGATATGCCAAAGTGACAGACCAAAACTGAAATCCAGGTATTTTCTATACCAAATTGTGTCTCAAATTTAATCAAATCCATCAAGCAGAAAACCTATTGAAGGTTCCTGTGTATTCTGTCCCATTATAACTGATACATCAGCAAACTGATTTAAAAACAAAGCACAACAACCCTCAAAAAGCCTCAGTCATTACAGGCATACTTCCATTTTAAATTCTTTCATAGGTTCAACTCAAGGAAATTAGAGAAGATGCATACCTGTTCTATGTCCTTGGAACTGGAAGTCTGGTTTTCTCCCGTGACTCCAGACTGCTCATTTTCCCAGGGTAATTTACTTTTTCCTTTTCCTGCACTTAGTACCCTTCGAGTACAGACAGTTGGACTATAAGATCCATAAATTTGCATGCTATCCCTTGTGTGGTCACCACAGTGACAGTGCGCACTCTGAGTTCTGTTACCAGCCAAAAGCCAGTCTGCATCTGCTCCATGTGCCAAATGGCTCGATCTACCCTGGGCAGATGATGGAATGAGTACCGCATATTCCACAAATCCCTGTTCTGTTAACTTTGGGAGGGTTTTTCTAGCCAATCTGGCCTGCACAGCATTCATCACTCCATCTCCATTATCCTGCAGCTCCACAGTATCCACAGCTTTGAAAAGGATGCTGGTTTTACCTGAGCCCATTGACGATGCCAACACAGCAAAGGCTTCAAGAGCTGCCTGGCGTACCCTGCGTTTGCTATCTACAAGAGCTGGGGCAAGATCAAAAGACAGTTTGGATAAGTCAAAATCCTCACTGGGATAAGTCAGGAGGGAGCAGATGCAAATGTTCACCACCTCCTCTCTCACTCTGGAATGCTTATGTTTGAGATGTTCCAGGAGCAAGCAAAGCACCTGTTGAGGACCTACTTCCTTCATTAGCTTGAGGAATATTTTCATGTACTCTTGTTTGATCACCAACTTGTTGTCTGCTAGCACTTTGACAGAAGCTGCTATAACAGGTGCCAAGAACTGTTGCACCTGCTCTCCAAGGCGAATAACCAGTAAATGCAGGACTTGAAGTGTGCCGTGGACCACTTTGAAGTTAGAATCGTCTAACAAATTATACAGCAAACTAATGAAACTCACAAGGCTAGGATGAGAGGTTGAACTTGGGTTAAAGCGTCCCATCACCTGTTTTAGTTCCTCAACAGCCTGAGTCCGGTTCTTATAGTCTTCCTGATCTAACAACCGTGAATGCAGCTCCTGAGGAATAATCCCAAATTTAAGATTGCTGTTGGAAAGATTCACTGCACAGGGAAGGGGATCTTCAGGAAATCCAGATGTTTCAAGTTCCAAATAATAAGGAACCTGACTTCCAAACTGGGACTCCAGGCGGCGATTGTAGTGTCTCCTCAGGGCAGAAGGCAGGCGAGAGATATAGGATTGAAATCTCTCTTGGCCAAGACGGTCCCCTATTTGCTGAAGTGCAGAGAAAGCTGTCTCAGATTCTTCTTCTATCTCCTGATCGCCAAGCTTTCGGGCTAAGGATATTATCACTTCGGTAAGATCTAGGTCGAGCAACAAATCCTCAGGGGTAAGCAAGATAGGGAACAGTAGTGCTGTGGAAGCTCTAAGCCGGGCGTCGGTACTTTCCAGTCCTTGTTGTATAAGCGTCCTCAGCACCTGTCCAGAACTACGCTTCAAACAGATGTGTAGTATCTGCAGCGCATCCTTCCGCAGGGCTGGATTCTCTTCTCGTAGCGAGACGACTAGCTGAGGCAGAAGAGCTAAGCTAAAGGCCTCTTCCAGCTGGCCTAACTCCCCCTGACCCCGGAGAACGTCCGAGAGGAACTGCAAGCAGAGTCGTTTCTCATCACTACCTCCTTCCACAAGCACTCGGCCCAGGGCCCGATACAGCGCTTCCTTTCGTCGGGGGAAGCCAAGTCGACCGCCCCGCCGCGGTAAAGCAGCCTGTAAAGCCTGGAAGGCCTCGGAAGGATCGGGCGCGGTTCGCAGTTGTTGAAGGAGCCGAGTCTCCTCTTCATCTCCCCCCGACAAACCACCTCCAGGCCCCGACCAACTACTTGAGATTGCCTCCGCGGGCATCAAGAGGGTCGAGGCCAGAGGCGAAGGTGTCGGGGGGCAGGAACCGTGGTCTCCGGCAGCTCCACGGCAGCAATAGTTTTTCTCGCCTCTCATGGCGCCTCTACCTCGACTATCATCAGTCTCTGGGGCGGAAGGACGACTGCGGCTCTGGAGGCGATAGGCACAGAGGGATGGAAGGGGCGGCAGCGGGAACAGGGCTGAGGGCGCAGCCGCCATGGAGGGTCGTCAAGTGGCGGAGACTAGAGCAAACCATCGTCTCCGAAGGGCTCGATGGAGCCCTGCCTTCCTGTTCCTCTCCAAGCCTCAACCTGCAGAGGGGGAAAAGGGAACAACTTCAGCCCCTGACTCCCGGAGGCTGCCTTCGGCAAAATGGCCCCCGCCTGAGCCCCAGACCCCACAGCTGCCACCGGGCGTAACCAGGGGCACCACGTGACCAAACCGATCGCTTCCATGGTGATGTACCCAGCGCGAACCTCTTGACCCGGAAATAACCTACCGTGATGCATGCAGGGTCATGTAGTCCACGTCAGAAATTCGGGCTAGGCGGAAGGGCTCGGAAAAAGGAAGTGAGAACGCCGCGAACGTAAGGAACGTATCTGGAATGGAGAAGGCGAGGAACAGATAAAGCATTAGGCGGAAGTGACGCTCTCCTCGCTCGGGGCGGAAGTTCCCCGCCCAACCCGTAAGAATTAGGGTTTGACTAGAGACAAGTAAGGATCTTGCCCGGTCTCGAGTTGTCCACGGCTCCTCCTCCTCCTGTCGCTGCGGGCGTGATTCCTGGGACTCAGGTATTTTCCTTTGCTGTCCTTCTGCAGCGCAGGCTTTGACAGAGTTCTGCTGGAGTGCCGCAGGTGTTAGAGTAAGATGTAAAGAAATGAACGGGAGCAAGCAGGGACAGAGGCGACATCTTCTTGTGCAGGGCTCGTTATCGCAGTAAACGCGTTGCTGTCTACAGCCCTGAGTAAGGGCGATCCTTTCCTCCTGCCGTCCGCATAATGGTACGAGAGATCCGGACTAAGGCCAAGCTCAGAACTCGCGTACTTTTTTCAAATCTCGGTGTTTTGGGACCTTACTCTCCCCGTCCTCTCCTACCTACCCCCACCCCCCGCTCCGCCTCAGTCCCCTTTTCCTACTTCTCTAACCTTCGGGTTGTGAAGGGTTGATGGTTTTCTGTCGTTTTCCCTTATCCTCATCACTTTAAGTTCTCTTTGAAAACGTACGTGATCTGCAGATAAATCTATTTTTCCTTGTAGCTAACCTTCTGTCCCTTATAGGTTCTCAAAGTCTAATGCAGTTCCTCTGTGGGACTCACCCTTTCCCTCCGCTAGCTCCCTCTGCCACCCCAGCCTCCCTGCAGGATCTTCGCGCAGCTCTGCAGCCAGCCTTTCAGTCTCCTGGAAACCGAGATTGCAAAGACAATTTCAGTTGCGGTTGAAGTTCTTTGCCTCACTGTCCTAAGAGAATTCCGCCCTATAGTTTCAAAGCCGATGATAGACGTTTCTTTGTTTTAGGCGAACTGTGAATTTGGTGAGCAGTCTTTCTTCCTTGTAATTAAACGTAGGCGGAAACAATTCAAGAGCCGGAGTGCCTAGTGTGAGGCAGAGTTCTTTCAAGTGTGGAAGAGAATATTTTGGGGAAGTAATAATACAGTTGTTTTTGAATGACCCAGTGAGAAAATTCTGTTATCATTTGAAGTCTCCAGCTTATGCACTTAAAATGCAAGTGTTCCTATCCAGTTCTGTACCGCACAGAATGTCTCCTTAAGTCCTTAGTATGACAAACCAATTTTATAAAAATATTTGCTGGATAAGTAAGGCAAGTTCAAAAATCATTTCTGGATATTGTCTTAAAGTACAATTTGATTATTATAGGTTTCTTTTTTCCTTTTGGAAGTAGAATAAATGTAAATGAAGCCTGTGTAAACATGCATCCTTCTGCTTTGGTTTAAATTCTAGGATGTTAGTTGATTTTAATTAATCATTTTAGTGTTTAAATGAATCTACCTCGATTTGGTTTGACTATATTTCGGTAGACCAAAAACTTTTTTTTTTTTTTTAATTTTGTGGGTAGGATAAGGGCAGAAGAGTGAAAACCAAGACATGATTTTGACAGTTGTCAATGAGGAAGAATGTCAGTTTCTCATATATCCAGTGAAAGAAGTTCAAATTGATACTTTTACTCATGTATGCTGTATGCTAAGATATCAGGAACTCAATTTCAGACTAAACCAAAAGAATGATATACACATCAGAATGTAACATTAGAATGCCAGTTTATGTTGGAATAGAAGATAACTCTTTCCAGTGATCAGAATTTTCAGGTTGAAAATCCAGTGCATTTTTCCTGTATCCAAGAACTTGGGAAGTTGTGTGGTAATCATGGAACAAAGACAATGAACTTGGAAAGTCGAGAATTATATAGCATCATTAAAATTATGGTAGAAGTTTAAGAATTACCTGTTCTCTCTATAAACAATACTTTTCAAGAGGTTTGAATGCTTAAATCAACTACTTATATCCTTTTCCTTGAAATAAAGCAAGATGAGTTTTCATTTTAACCCCCTTTTCTTAGGGCCTTGTAGAGCACTGTGTTATAGATTGCAATCTGTTTTATATCTATTACCTTTAATTTCCTTGATGAAGACTTGGAAGATGCATTATTCTCTATGATGGATATTTAGGAAATGGGACCTTATCAGCATCCCATATCTTACTGATTATCTTTTAGGGTTGAAAGTGAAAGTCCCTGAGTCGGGTCCAACTCTTTGAGACCCATGGAGTGACTATACAGTCCATGGAATTTTCCAGGCTAGAATACTGGATTGTGGGTAGACTTTGCTTTCTCCAGGGGATCTTGCCTACCCAAGTATCCTTTCCCAGATCTTCCGCATTGCAAGCAGATTCTTTACCAGCTGAGGCGCCAGGGAAGCCCATCTTTGAGGGTTATTTTGTGGAAAATAAATCTCATCCATTTAATGTGTGTTCTGTTTATTTCTGTCATGAAACAAATTAAAAAAAATCTTATTCTTTAATTCTAGGGATCAAGGGAATTCTAGACATTGTGCATTGACTTTTGTTTTGTATTTATCTGTATATAGAGATATGATAAAACTTCATTAAATTTCAGAGTAGTGGAATACACTATGGGGTATATTAATCGTACACCTCTGAAAGTTGAAAGGGAGTAATTAAGAATACATTGCAAATAGCAAATTCAGATTTTAGAAAGTTAAAATAGTAATTTCAAGAAAGTTTAGTTAAATTAATGGGTTATAAGAATGTGTGATACATACCTTAATTTTTTGAACTGAAGTTAAGATAAACACAGTTGCCCTAAAAACATCCCTTATTTCCATAGTCAGAATAAAATATATATTGGTTGGATTAACCAATATAGTTTTTCCTTGTTCTTACTCAAATTTATAGACATCGAGGGATATTGGAAATAAGTGCATTCTGTAAACTGTTAAGAATTTTGTATAGTTTAAGAAGTTATTGTGAAGAAATGCTATGTGAATGAAAAGTGCTCTTAACATTAACAAGTAATTATACTTATACTGTTATTTACTGAGTGTTTGCTGTGTGCCATACACTCTGCCGAGTCCTTAATATTAACTCATTAAATCCTCACAACAGTTTTCTGAGGTTACACCATCTACGTTTGCACTACGGCACATTTTGTGGGTGTTTCCATTGGAAAGTAATTACTGAAATTAGTCATTTTAGCTACTTGCTTAGAGCTTTGGAAACGTTTTGAGGGAGGAGGCTGTTGAAACTAGGATAAAATTAGGTTTTTCCATCATTAATCATTCATATCTATTACTGTGTATTTGATTGTATGTATTTTAATTTTCCTCTTTGAGTTTCTGTTCTGAGGCTTTTTGGTTTCTTGCTTGAGTCAAAACTTTATAATGCGGTTAAGAAATTATGAGCTTATTTTTATCAATGTAGAATTAGACAGGTTTTCTTACTGTGTATCAGTGTTATATTTCATTTACTTAGATTTATGTCCCAAATCCACTGTTCATTTCAAGTCAAAAACTGTACTTTTAAACAATAAAGAAAACCTGTTGCATTTTAAGCAGTAATCTTTATAAATTAACAGAATTTCACATTTTTTCTAACCAGTTTTTCAGTAGATGGGTTAATTCTATAACTTCGAGCTTTTACTGGATGTGGTAATGGCTTTGGGGACTTGCTTTCTTCTGTATTATTTTGGAATCTATGTACAGTGAGTGATTTGTATAACAGGCTTCTAATTTTACTTTTGTTAACTCCAGATATAATGAAAGTCAATCTCAGATAAAAGGAAAATATGCCACCTTGTTCCATAGGTTCAGCGTTAAAATTATATGCCTCTTTGACAGCAAACAACAAAATTCAGTAAAGCAATTATCCTTCAATTAAACAATAAATAAATTAAAAAAATTATATGCCATAATTAGTTGAATTCTGTGAGAACTGAAATGTGGAAAAGAAATTTAAACAATTCTTGTTTCTACTCACCATTTGTTTGCTCTTATTGTAGCAGATAATTGCCTCCCAGCTGATTTCAGCATTACGGTTTTGTAGCGTAGGTGTCAATTAAGTATAATAACTCAGAACTTGACCTTCATTAGCTTGGTTTCAGAATCTAAAATTGTGAAGTTGCTGTAGACAATGGAAAGTTTGAGTCTAATTTTATCTACATTTGCTGATTGCATCTTTCTGTTATGGTTTAAAATGCTTTTCTTTTCTCTTTATTTCTTACAAATTAATGCTTGGATCAAGTCTGTTGACTTCGTTTGATTTTGGTGTGTGTGTGGTGGGTTATAGGTGGTGTTATGATCTTCTATCAGAAGGCCCTGTTGTCTGGTGGTTTCTGTTTTTGTGATGTTAGCAGCCCTTCGTAACCAATGCCTGCCTCTGTTACTTCGTTAAGATTGAGAAATGGTGATATTCTGTCATTCCTTCTCTAAAAACCGGGGTGCTTTTATAAGGAAAAACTGACCCTCATCTGTTTGGTAACCCACTTGTACAGTTAATGTAGGAAGTTCAGTTGCTCAGTCGTATCCGACTCTTAGCAGCCCCCTGGACTGCGGCATGCCAGGCTTCCCTGTCCATCACCAACTCCTGGAGCTTGCTCAAACTCATGTGCGTCAAGTCGGTGATGCCATCCAACCATCTCATCCTCTGTCCTCTTCTCCTGCCTTCAGTCTTTCCCAGCATCAGGGTCTTTTCAAATGAGTCAGTTTTTTGCATCAGGTGGCCAGAGTATTGGTGTTTCAGCTTCAGCATCAGTTCTTCCAGTGAATATTCAGGACTGATTTCCTTTAGGATGGACTGGTATGATCTCCTTGCAGTCCAAAGGACTCTCAAGAGTCTTCTCCAATGCCACAGTTCCAAAGCATCAATTCTTCAGTACCCAGCTTTCTTTATGGTCCAATTCTCACATCCATACTTGACTACTGGAAAAACCATAGCTTTGACTATATGGACCTTTGTTAGCAAAGTAATGTCTTTGCTTTTTAATATACTGTCTAGGTTGGTCATAGCTTTTCTTCCAAGGAGCAAGTGTCTTTTAATTTCATGGCTGCAGTCACCATCTGCAGTGATTTTGCAGCCCAAGAAAATAAACTCTGTCACTGTTTCCATTGTGTCCCCTTCTATTTGCCATTAAGTTCTGGGACTGGATACCATGATCTTAGTTTTTTGAATGTTGAGTTTCAAGCCAGCTTTTTCACTCTCTTTCACTTTCATCAAGAGGCTCTTCAGTTCTTCTTTGCCTTCTGCCATAAGGGTTGTGTCATCTGCATATCTGAGGTTATTAATATTTCTTCCGGCAATCTTGATTGCAGCTTGTGGTTCATCCACCCCGGCATTTCACATGATGTACTCTGCATAAAAGTTAAATAAGTAGGGTGACGGTCTACAGCCTTGACACAATCCTTTCCCAATTAGGACCCAGTCCATTGTTCCGTGTCTGGTTCTAACTGTTGCTTCTTGACCTGCATACAGATTTCTCAGGAGGCAGGTAAGGTGGTCTGGTATTCCCATCTCTTTAAGAATTTTCCAGTTTGTTGTGATCCACACAGTCAAAAGCTTTAGTGTAGTCAATGAAGCAGAGATAGGTGTTCTTGGAATTCCCTTGCTTTTTCTATGATCCACCATATGTTGGCAATTTGATTTTTGGTTCTTCTGCCTTTTCTAAATCCAGCTTGAGCACCTGGAAGTTCTCAGTTCACGTTCTGCTGAAGCCTGGCTTGGAGAATTTTGAGCATTACTTTGCTAGCATGTGAGGTGAGTGCAATTGTGTAGTAGTTGAACATTCTTTGACATTGCCTTTCTTTGTGATTGGAATGAAAACTGACCTTTTCCAGTCCTGTGGCCACTGCTGAGTTTCCCAAATTTGCTGGTATATTGAGTGCAGCACTTTCACAACATCATCTTTTAGGATTTGTGATGTAGGAAAGGTATGATAAATGCTTGATTCTTTCCCTTTATTTGCTTGGATTCAAATAATGAGTTGATTCATTAGCATCTTCTAGTGGTGATCAGGTTTTTAAAATTGTCATAATTGTGTTACTATGAACTCATGGATTTCAACATGTCTGCTATGTTTTCATCAACTGCAGTTACTACAGTGGATGATTGGTTTGTCCCATCTGTGGCTACTGAAGGCCTGCTCAGCTTGGCTCCAAAGTTTCTGTGACCTTAGTCATCACTGATAGCTTTATTGCTATCTAGTGTGTAATGATTCCAAATTTATCTTGACTTTTTCTGTCCTAGGTCTAGAATCAACTGTTTGTCCAAGGAATTCTATGTCCTTAGTGGGAAACAATGTTTAGGGACCCCATCTGGTGCTAGGAGTGCTCTGTGCTACTGGGTTGGTCATAATTTCTAACCCTTTTCAGTTGACAGAGCTCAAAAATATAATTTAATTTTTTCTTAATTATACATTTTATACATTTGTATCTTATATGTATTTTGTTATATGCATAATTTATATAGTTAGTGTGTATAATATTGTTTATATATATACATTTATTCTGTTATTTTTCTCTTCAAAATCCGACTACAGCGACTTCCCTGGTGGTCCAGTGGCTAAGACTCCATGCTCCCAATGCAGGCAGCTTGGGTTCAATCCCTGGTAAGGGAACTAGATCCCACATGATGCAATAAAGATCTGGTATGCCAAAACTAAAACTCAGAGCAGCCAAATAAATAAAACATAAAAAAAAATCAGACTGCAGGGTTTATGTTTAATATCTCAGCCTTATGTCTTTCTCTCTTTCCTCCTTTACTAAAAATCCCAGGTCACGAATGATGACCAGGGATGATAGAGTTAGAAATGTCAGATAATTACATACCATGGCAGTGCACAGTAACCATTTCAGAATACAAATAACATCTTCAGCAACTATGTGAAGTGGTATAAGATTTTTTAAGGCACACCTCTCTAGGGATGGCCCATCAAATTACTGTTTTAAAGTTACTTGGTATGGTATGGTTAGACTGCTAACTGAACATTGGGTTCCTTTGTTTCCTTTTATTTTCAAATTGTTGTTTTTAAGGTTTAATTTTGCTTTATAATTATGTAAAATACTACCTTAATTCCACAGTCAAATCTATAAAAATGGAATATGTTCAAAGATGTGTAGCTTTATCTCTATCCCCTCCACTCTGTTCTCTCCCTCCTCTGGTAGGTAACCTTTTTAAAAATATACCAAGTTATATTTCCTTAAAAAAAAAAAAAAAAGTGGGTATATATATTTGTAACCCCCCGTTTCTTAAATAAATACTGGCATACTGTACGCATATTTCTCTTCCATGCTTGGATCAGGAAGACCCTGCAGAGTAGTACATACAGAGATTCCTCATTCCCATTCACAGCTACATAGTATTCCATTGTGTGGATATGCCATGGGTTTCTTTCACCCACCCTTTTGTTCGTGGGCACTAGAGCTTAAAATTCTTGGTTTGTTGTCTTTTGGTCTCTCAAATACTAAAGTAAAAAGCATAAGGTATTATTCTTTTGCTTTTACAAATAGACCTGTAATTATTAGCCTTATGCATTTGTCTTTATATATTTTTTGCCAGTGTGTATTTTTTGATAATTTCTTAGAAGTAGAATTGTTAGATTAATGAGTAAATGCAAATGTAATTTTGCTAAAATTTCCAGATCTATTTCCAGAGGTCTCATTCAGTGTTCTCACGGGGATGGATGAATGTGCCTGTTTCTCATAGCCTCACCAAAAGTATATTGTCAGGAAAGCATTGTTATTAATAACTCCATATAGTTGTTTTTTGGTGTGTTTTTTTTGTGGCATTTTCTTTTAATTTTGCGACCCCATGGACTATACAGTCCATGGAATCCTCCAGGCCAGAATACTGGAGTGGGTAGCCTTTCCCTTCTCCAGGGGATCTTCCAAACCCAGGGGTCAAACCCAGGTCTCCTGCATTGCAGGCAGATTCTTTACTAGCTGAGCCACAAAGAGAGCCTTTAATTAAGTACAAAGACTTTTCCAGTCACGTCATATGGAGATCATTTTATCCATTCTCTGTTTGGCTGCCAGTCTTTTGTCTCTCTCCTCAGCAGTGGTAAAGCAAATACCCTTTCCTCGGGAAAGAGAGATCCATGGTTTGTTGCCTTTGCCAATAATGAAAATGTTTGAGAGCCGAGTGGCAAAGTTGTTGCCGTTGGGGTCTTCCACATGAACTACATCTAAAGAACCTGGATGTCTCTTCCGGTTGGTAATCACACCAATTCTTTTCAGTTTAGCACTTCCAGTCACCATGCACAGGTTACTAGTGTCAAATTTGATGAAACCAGTAATCTTGTCTGTCTCCAAGGCAATTTGAATGGTGTCCTTCACTTTGATGAGGGGAATCAGGGTAAAGGATGGTACGAGCATATGGGTCTCCAGATGAAGGATTCCTTTTGTCCCCACAAAGATCTTTCTCACTTTGCACAACTTACACTTGGCCTCATCAGGTGTAATATGATGAAGAGCAAAGCGACCCTTCATGTCATAGATCAAACGAAAATTCTCTCCAGTCTAATAATGCTGATGACATCCATAAAATCAGCAGGGTAGGTTATTGGTGGGACTTTGCCATTGATCTAAATGAAATGCTGCTGCAAATCTTTACTTCATCTCCTGTTAGGGCATACTTAAGTCTAGGGAAATGATTAGGGGGAGACATTCCCTCAGCTTGTGGGGACCAGTAGATGGCCGAGGGGCAAACACACCAGTCAGCTTATCCAGCATCCAGTTTTTTGGAGCTGCTACAGGCTCCAGGTGCTTCTTGGGACCTCTAGCTGTGGTTGTGCTGGGCACAAAAAGAGGCCTCCATATAGTTTTAATTCATTTAATTACAAATGAAGTTGAACAATTTTTCGTATACTTAAGAACCACATATTTTTTAACCTCCTGTTCATTTCTTTAGACTATTTTTCTATACTGCTAGAGTATTTTAGGAATGTTTTATTTATTGATGTTGCATCTTTATATATATTATAAATATTTTTCTCAACCTTATTCACATGTTTTTCTTTGCTTCTGAATTTTTTAACTATTCAAAGTTTTTTAAGGTAATTAATCTGACCTGTCTTTTCACTTGTACCATAGTTAGGAAACTATTCTTCAATCTCAAGTTATAGAGAGATTCATACCATTTTATTCAAATACTTTTATATTTTCATTTTTTCCATTTATACCTCTGATCCGTTAGGAATTTATCTTGGTGTAGATATGTGGAAGTAAAGTGGCTCAGTCATGTCTGACTCTTTGCACCTCCATGGACTATAGCCTACCAGGCTCCTCCACCCATGGGGTTTTCCAGGCAAGAGTACTGGAGTGGGTTGCCATTTCCTTCTCTAGGGGATCTTCCCGACCCAGGGATCAAACCCGGGTGTAGGCAGACGCTTTACTCTCTGAGCCACAAGGGAACTCCCAGATATGTGGAAGGGATCTCATTTTATCTTTTTTTCTTGTGGCTATTCTGTTATCTCAACATGTTTACTTAAAAGTCACACTTTTCCTCACTGATTTTGAAATGCTGCCTTTATCATAAGCTAAATTTTCATATGTTAAATTATCTATTTCTGTACTTTCTATTCTTCTCCACTGATGTTTCTCCAAATCAAACATTCTTTTTAATCCACAACAGATTTTACAAACGAGAATGTTCAAGTTTAGAGTAAGCAATTTGCCTGAAGTCTGCAGCTACAAAGTAGTCAAATGTTGACTTGAACCCATTCATCTCTCTGGCCCTGAAATTTACACTTTGACTCAGCATTCTTTCCCGTTTTCCATGGTACTTACCTTTCATTGTGCACAAGGTTATTGATAAGATAAATGAAACTGTGTAAAGCTGGCAAAGGTCAGGTTTTGAAGATTCGGCATTCTTGCTTCCGTGAGCTATTTTTAGCCATTTATGGGTAAATAAGAACCAAGTATAGTCACAGTTGTAATTCATAGTTTTGAAGGAGGTACAGTTATAATTTGCAATAATTTTAAAGTAGTTACACTTGTGCTGGAAATATTTTAACTGATTTTAAAACAGTAACGTGCATAAGAATGCTAACACATTCTTGAAACACAGATTGCTGCTCCTCCTCCTCTGTAGTTTCTGAATCCTGAGGTTAGGTGTGTGCTTGGGCTCAAGAATTTTCATTTTAGCAGATCCTAGGTGATACTGATGCTGCTAGTGCAAGGATCATATTTTGGGAACCATTGTTTTAAAGCTTTCTCTTTTTAGAGTTCGGTGAATTTCTTTAAAGTCAAATTTCTTGAGTAAGAGAAGTCAAATTTAAAGTGTTAAAAATGATGTGTTATGACAAATCTTCAATGTAATTCATTTTAAGTTCCCTGTATTTACTTGCCTGTTTAAAGTTCATAGTTCAAATCATTTTGGTTATAAGAATATAATCTCTTAAACTTTATTCTCAGTAGTTCTGAAAGGGAGTGGACATCGTGTCATTTGTATCCAGTCCAATGATAGAAATTTGTGTGGGTAGTTTCTTTAAGGAACTGCTACAAAGCCATCTCCCGCATGCCTCTCTGTCTCCCCTGGAAATCTGTCATGATTCTGTTTCTCTTTACCTTCCTAGAGTGATGGGGCTTCCCTGGTAGCTCAGACAGTAAAGAATCTTCCTGCAATGCAGGAGACCTGAGTTCAGTTCCTGGGCTGGAAAGATCCTCTGGAGAAGGAAATGGCAACCGACTCCAATATTCTTGCCTGGAGAATTCCATGGACAGAGAAACCTGGCGGGCTTCAGTCCGTGGGGTTGCAGAGTCAGACACAGCTAAGCAACTGACACACACAAGTGTGATGAGGTATGGGACTTTCACATAGTAGAGCTGTGGGATGCAAAAGTGCTGCTGCCATCCAGCCTCCTTTGTATGCATTTTCCTTTTTGATGTGTGGGGCAGGGATCCAGGGAGCTTAGTCTTCTATTGTCTGTGAGTAATGAATAAACTGTCTAAATATAAAAGTGGCTTACTGTATCTTTTCTGGTCAGATTAGTCAGGCTTTGGCCTTGACCTGTTTGTATTTGTTCATTTGACAGTAAGTCAGCTTCGTTCGTTTTTTGGTGAGCATGGAAGGGAGTCACATGGTTTTAGCTGGCCAAAACTGAATATTCGTAAGGAAGATAATAAGTAGTACGTAACAGTTGTCAGGTACTTACTGGGTACCATTTTGTGTGTGCTTTACAGATGAGGAAACTGAGACTTTAAGATCACTTTTCTAAGGTCACATCGCTATCAGTATTGTAACCCAAGGAGCCTGATTTCCAGAGCCCAGTTTCTTAAAATCGTACCGTCATGCATATTTGGATATGTGTCATATTTACCCAGGGACAGCGGAGCCTGGTGGGCTGCCGTCTATGGGGTCGCACAGAGTCGGACACGACTGAAGCAACCTCGCAGCAGCAGCAGCATATTTACCCAAACATTTGTGTTTTTGTGTGTTGCATGTGTACATATATGTGTTTATTTACAAATCAGTATTGTGTTAAACTTTCATATCATGTTAATGGTAATTTGCCAGTCTTCAATTGCATATACAAAAATCAGTTTAATTTTTGATCTATTACTATACGATTTCTTCCTACACTAAAAATGGCTCTAACCAATAACTCCTTAACTTGTTTTGAGAATCAACAATTCTTTAATACTTTATGTAGTCCAAGATGTCTGTGGTACAAAGTAGATTTCTTACCCAGTAGTAAGAGATTGTACAATGTAAAAAGCAGAGTACCTCTTAAGCAGACAATGTAAAAAAAAAAAAAAAAATCACTAGTAATGGCTTAATAATGAATAAAATAATATTTATCACAAACTTACTAAATGATAGACACTATTCTAAGCCCTTCATATGTATAAACACATTTAATCCTCAAAACAATTCTATATTATTGTTATTGAGTAACTTTCACCCTTTGGTTTTTTCACACAGCTCTCAGATTTCCTTTTTTTGTTAAAGGACTCCATACTCATAATACATGTCTGGAAGTTCTTCTCTTCATCAGCTGTTTTACTTTGCTTAGATCCCTTTTAAAGGATGGTACCCCAAATCTGTATTCCAGATATGGTCTGACATTTGCAGAGCCAAGTGGAATGTTTCCTCTCTAGTTCTATGTATTATAGTTCTATCAATGCACATTAAACCTCCCTAAGATTCACATCCAACAGGTGAGTCTTTTCTCTCTTACTCTATACTTGTATAGTTGTTCTGGAATCCACTATAGAATCTCAACATTTATCCCTCTTAAATTTCTTCTTGTTAGATGTCAGGTCTTTTTGATACCTGTTTTACTGGCTGATGTATTTGTTGTCCTCTGCAGCTTCGTATCATCTGCAGAGCTGAAGGGCCTGCCCCAGTATCTTCATCTTGGCCTTATACCGTACCAGCAGACACCTCCCTCCAGGTAGACCTCATCCCATTAAGTAGTATTCTGTAGTGTGGTTATCCAACCACATGCTAATGTAGCTAACTGAGCTAGCTTATTATACTTTTGGTTTTGTTCTCAAAATCATGTCGTTAAATATCTTGGATTTTTCTGATCTGGAAGTCTTCTAAATACATTAAAAAGAAACCCCAAGATTCATCTGTGACATATCTTCTTGTTAGTTCATCCATCCCAGTGTTAGAAATCACTACATCATCTTCTCAGTATTGATAAATCAGATCTTTAATAATTTGTTTTATAATGTTATCTAAAATTAACATTATCCTTTCCAAGATGTTAGTAGAAATTACTGTCTTATTTTTTAAAATAGTCTTTAGTCTTGTGGCACTGGCAGTGATTCAGGGGTCTCATTCAGAGGTTCTTTTAAATATCGTAGGACACAATTATTTGGTCTGGGAGAGGTATGAACTTATAAAGTAGCTAGATCTCCTTTTTTTCTCGCTTAATTTGCTTTTTAAAAGATTTAATTTTTTAGAACAGTTTTAGGTTCACAGCAAAATTGAGGAACGTACAGAGGTTTCCCATTTATACCCTTCACCAGCACGTGCATACCTTCCCCCATTATCCATGTCCCCCACTGTAGTGGTGCATTTGTTTCAATCGATGAACTTATACTGGCACATTATCCCCCAAAGTCCATAATTTACCTGAGGGTTCATTCTCGGTGTTGTATATTCTGTGGGTTGGGACAGGTGTATAATGATACATATCTACCATTATAGTGTTATATAGAGTAATTTCACTGCCCTAAAGGTCCTAGGTGCTTTGCCTATTCATCTTCCCTCCCCAAAACCCCTAGCAACCATTGATATTTTTGCTGTCTTTATAGTTTTGCCTTTTCCAGAATATCATATAATTGGGCTCTTGCAGTGTATAGCATTGTCAGGTTCGCTTCTTTTCCTTGATAAGACATTTTCTCTACGTCTTTCAGAAGCTTGACAGCCCATTTCTTTTAGCACTGAATAATATTCCGTGGTCTTGGTGTAGCATAGTTTAATAGTTACCCATTCACCTACTGAAGGACACCTCGGTTGCTTCCAAGTATTGGCACTTCAAAATAAAGTGGCTATAAACATCCATGTGCAAGTTTTTGTGTGGGCATAAATTTTCAGTTCATTAGGGTAAATACTGAGGAAGGCGAATGCAGGATTGTATGGTAAGAGTATGTTTCGTTTTATAAGAAAGAAAAGAAAGTGAAGTCGCTTAGTTGTGTCCGGCTCTTCGCAAACCCATGGGCTGTAGCCTACCAGGCTCTTCCATCCGTGTGATTTTCCAGGCAAGAATACTGGAGTGGGTTGCCATTTCCTTCTCCAGAAGATCTTCCCAACCCAGGGATTGAACCCTGGTCTCCCGCATTGTAGGCAGACGCTGTACCATCTAAGCCACCAGGGAAGTCACTTATAAAACTAGACAGGTTAGTTATATAAGAAGCTATCAAAGTGTCTTCCAGAGTTGCTGTACAATTTTGAATTCCCCCTAGCCATGAATGAAAGTTCCTTTTGCCCCATATTGTCCCTCACATTGGCTGTTCTCAGTGTTCTGGGTTTTAACCATTCTAATAACTGTGAGTGAGGTAGTATTTCATTGTTGTCTTAATATGTAATTTCCTGATGACCAGTGACAACGTTTCATCTGCTTACTTACCATCTGTATCTTTTCTGGTGAGGTGTCTGTTAAGGTCTTTCTTTAATCCATTTCTTAATCAGGTTGTTAATTTTCTTATTGTTTAATTTTAAAAGTTCTTTGTTTAATTGAATAATAGTTCTTTATCAGTTGGGGTTTTCTACAGATATTTCCTCCCAGTGTGTTGCTTGTCTTCTCATTCTCTTGACAATGTTTTTCCCAAAGTAGAAGTTTTTGTGGGTTTTTTGTGTGTAAGTGAATGTATGTGTGTTTGTTTTGTTTTTAATAGGGATGTCCAACTTACCGTTCTTTCTTGTATGGATTGTGCCTTGGTGTCATATCTAAAAATAATCATTGCCATACCCAAGGTCATCTAGAATTTACTCTTGTGTTATCTTCTAAGTGTTTTATAGTTTTGCGTTTTACATTTAGGTCTGTGATCCATTTTGAGTTAATTTTTCTGAAGGATATAAGGAAGGTCTGTGTGCAGTCTCATTTTTTTATTTGTGGATATCCATTCCACCTGCATTTGTTGAAAAGCTCCATTGTATTGCCTTTCTTGCTGTGTTAAAGATCAGCTAACTGTGTATATGGGTCTGTTTCTAGACTCTTTGCCCTGCTCCACTGGTCTATTTGTCTCTGCTTTCACTGGTGCCATTCTGTCTTCATTACTAGAGCTTTATAATAATGCTTGAAATTGGGTAGTATCAGTCATTTGACTTTATTCTTCTTTTTCAATATTGAGTTGGCTATTCTGGGTATTTTGTCTCTCTGTGAAAACTTTGGAATCAGTTTGCAACATCCACAAAATAACTTGCTAGAATTTTGATTGGGATTACATTGAATCTGTAGTGCAAGTCAGGAAGAATCGACATCTTGATAATGTTGAGAGTCTTATCCATGAACATGGAATATCTCTCCATTTATTTAGTTCTTTGCTTTCTTTTATTAGAATTTTATACCTTTTTCTCATATAGATCTTCTACATATTTGTTAGATTTATATATAAGTATTTCAATTTTTGGAGAAGGCAATGGCAACCCACTCCAGTACTCTTGCCTGGAAAATCCCATGGATGGAGGAGCCTGGTGGGCTGCAGTCCATGGGGTTGCTAAGAGTCGGATACGACTGAGCGACTTCACTTTCACTTTTCACTTTCATGCACTGGAGAAGGAAATGGCAACCCACTCCAGTGTTCTTGCTTGGAGAATCCCAGGGATGGGGGAGCCTGGTGGGCTGCCGTCTATGGGGTCACACAGAGTTGGACACAACTGAAGCGACTTAGCAGCAGCAGCAGCATTTCAATTTTAGGTGTTAATGTAAATGATAATATGTTTTAAATTTCAAATTTTACTTGTTCTTTGCTGCTTTATAGAAAAGTAATTGACTTTTGTATATTAACCTTATATCTTGCAAACTTGATGTAATTGCTTACTAGTTCCCGTGTTTGGGGGTTTTTTGTTTTGTTCTGGATTTTCTACATAGACAGTCATGTCATCTGCCAACAAAGATAGTTTTGTTTCTTTCTTTCCAATCCATATGCCTTTTATTTCCCTTTCCTGTCTCATTGTATTAAACAGGTGTCCTTTTTCATCCTCTTCTCTAATTTTCTGTATCATTCAGTTTCCTGTTTGTTGCTCACTTTTCATTCTGAATAACATCTCAGTGTTAAATCAGACAAATGAGAGTAGAGAGGGATATGTTTCACAAAACACCATTTTTAATTAATTGCATGTAAAGGAATTGAGTACCTAAATGTTTATAGACTTTCAGATGAAATTAATTTTGACCTAGCCTTTTGAAAATTCAAATTGGATAGAAGATGGGAGAGGAGAAAGTTTATAGACAAAATCTGGCAGATGGTAAGAAAATACTTATATAGAGCTGTTGTAATTACATGAGCTTTATTGGAGTGAAAGGTCATCATGGAAAGAATGAAACTAGTGAAAGTGAGGATCACGAGAAGAGAATGAGACAAGTGCTGTATTCACAGCACTTCAGGTTTCGTGGAACTTAAGTTGTTAGGTGCCCAATATACTACTGGAGATCTGTCGAGAAATAACTCCCAGAAAGAATGAAGGGACGGAACCAAAGCAAAAACAATACCCAGTTGTGGATGCGACTGGTGATAGAAGCAAGGTCCGATGCTGTAAAGAGCAATGTTGCATAGGAACCTGGAATGTTAGGTCCATGAATCAAGGCAAATTGGAAGTGGTCAAACGAGATGGCAAGAGTAAACGTCAACATTCTAGGAATCAGCAAACTAAAATGGACTGGAATGGGTGAATTTAACTCAGATGACCATTATATCTACTACTGTGGGCAGGATTCCCTTAGAAGAAACGGAGTAGCCGTCATGGTCAACAAAAGAGTCTGAAGTGCAGTACTTGGATGCAATCTCAAAAACGACAGAATGATCTCTGTTCATTTCCAAGGCAAACCATTCAATATCATGGTAATCCAAGCCTATGCCCCCACCAGTAATGCTGAAGAAGCTGAAGTTGAACGGTTCTATGAAGACCTACAAGACCTTGTAGAACTAACACCCAAAAAAGACGTCCTTTTCATTATAGGGGACTGGAATGCAAAAGTAGGAAGTCAAGAAACATTTGGGGTAACAGGCAAATTTGGCCTTGGAATATGGAATGAAGCAGGGCAAAGGCTAATAGTGTATTGCCAGGAGAACACACTGGTCATAGCAAACACCCTCTTCCAACAACACAAGGGAAGACTCTATTCATGGACATCACCAGATAGTCAACACTGAAATCAGATTGATTATATATTCTTTGCAGCCAAAGATGGACAAGCTCTATACAGTCAGCAAAAACAAGACCAGGAGCTGACTATGGCTCAGATCATGAACTCCTTATTGCCAAATTCAGACTAAAATTGAAGAAAGTAGGGAAAACCACTAGACCATTCAGGTATGACCTAAATCAAATCCCTTATGACTATATAGTGGAAGTGAGAAATAGAATTAAGGGACTAGATCTGATAGATAGAGTGCCTGATGAACTATGGACGGAGGTTCATGACATTGTACAGGAGACAGGGATCAACACCATCCCCATGGAAAAGAAATGCAGAAAAGCAAAATGACTGTCAGGGGAGGCCTTACAAATAGCTGTGAAAAGAAGAGGCGAAAAGCAAAGGAGAAAAGATAAGAATGCAGAGTTCCAAAGAATAGCAAGAAGAGATAAGAAAGCCTTCCTCAGCAATCAGTGCAAAGAAATAGAGAAAAACACAGAATGGGAAAGACTAGAGATCTCTTCAAGAAAATTAGAGATACCAAGGGAACATTTCTTGCAAAGATGAGCTCGATAAAGGACAGAAATGGTCTGGACCTAACAGAAGCAGAAGATATTAAGAAGAGGTGGCAAGAATACACAGAAGAACTGTACAAAAAAGATCTTCACGGCCAAGATAATCGTGATGGTGTGATCACTCACTTAGAGCCAGACATCCTGGAATGTGAAGTCAAGTGGGCCTTAGAAAGCATCACTACGAACAAAGCTAGTGGAGGTGATGGCATTCCAGTTGAGCTCTTTCAAATCCTGAAAGATGATACTGTGAAAGTGCTGCACTCAATATGCCAGCAAATTTGGAAAACTCAGCAGTAGCTACAGGACTGGAAAAGGTCAGTTTTCATTCCAATCCCAAAGAAAGGCAATGCCAAAGAATGCTCAAACTACCGCACAATTGCACTCATCTCACACAGTAGTAATGTAATGCTCAAAATTCTCCAAGCCAGGCTTCAGCAGTACGTGAACCAGGAACTTCCAGATGTTCAAGCTGGTTTTAGAAAAGGCAGAGGAACCAGAGATCAAATTGCCAACATCTGCTGGATCATGGAAAAAGCAAGAGAGTTCCAGAAAAACGTCTAGCAGAGGAACCAGAGGTCAAATTGCCAACATCCGCTGGATCATGGAAAAAGCAAGAGAGTTCCAGAAAAACATCGATTTCTGCTTTATTGACTATGCCAAAGCCTTTGACTGTGTGGATCACAGGAAACTGTGGAAAATTCTGAAAGAGATGGGAATACCAGACCACCTGACCTACCTCTTGAGAAATCTGTATGCAGGTCAGGAAGCAACAGTTAGAACTAGACATAGAACAACAGACTGGTTCCAAATAGGAAAAGGAGTGCGTCAAGGCTGTATATTGTCACCCTGCTTATTTAACTTATATGCAGAGTACATCATGAGAAACGCTGGGCTGGAAGAAGCACAAGCTGGAATCAAGATTGCTGGGAGAAATATTAATAACCTCAGATATGCAGATGACACAGCCCTTATGGCAGAAAGTGAAGAGGAGCTAAAAAGCCTCTTGGATGAAAGTGAAAGAGGAGAGTGAAAAGTTGGCTTAGAGCTCAGCATTCAGAAAATGAAGATCATGGCATCTGGTCCCATCACTTCATGGGAAATAGATGGGAAAACAGTGGAAGCAGTGTCAGACTTTGTTTTGGGGGGCTCCAAAATCACTGCAGATGGTGACTGCAGCCATGAAATTAAAAGACGCTTACTCCTTGGAAGGAAAGTTATGACCAACCTAGACAGCATATTCAAAAGCAGAGACATGACATTGCCAACAAAGGTCCATTTAGTCAAGGCTATGGTTTTTCCAGTGGTCATGTATGGATGTGAGAGTTGGACTGTGAAGAAAGCTGAGCACCGAAGAATTGATGCTTTTGAACTGTGGTGTTGGAGAAGACTCTTGAGAGTCCCTTGGACTGCAAGGAGATCCAGCCAGTCCATCCTAAAGAAGATTAGTCCTGGGTGTTCATTGGAAGGACTGATGCTGAATTATCTGAAACTCCAATACTTTGGCCACCTCATGCGAAGAGCTGACTCTTTGGAAAGGACCCTGATGCTCGAGGGATTAAGGGTGGGAGGAGAAGGGGACGACAGAGGATGAGACGTCTGGATGGCATCACTGACTCGATGGATGTGAGTCTGAGTGAACTCCGGGAGTTGGTGATGGACAGGGAGGCCTGGCATGCTGATTCGTGGGGTCACAAAGAGTGACTGAGCGACTGAACTGAACTGAACTGAAACTTTATAAAACCATTTTCATGTAACCTTCTTTGAAATATGGTTGTATTCTTGTTTTATGGATGACAGAAATAATACTTGGATTTAGAAATGTACCAATTCCATATAATAGTATATGACCCAGTTAGGACTAAAACTCATTATCTTGTATTTCCAAGGGCCCTGTTCTTCACTGATACTGTTAGGTTTCTGTTGCCTCACCATAGTATCCTATACTCATAATTCTTACAGTTTGTTGTGTTTTCATGTGCATTGTCTAATTTGATCCTGAAAAACTTTGTGAGGTGCGTATAGTTCAGGTATTATTAATATTGGGCTTCCCAGGTTATGCTAGTGGTAAAGAAACCTGCGTGCCTTTGCTAGGAGACTTAAGAGATGTGGGTTCAATCTCTGGGCCAGGAAGATCTCCTGGAGAAGAGCATGGCAACCCACTCAGTATTCTTGGGAATCCCATGGACAGAGGACCCTGGGGGGCTACAGTCCATAGGGTCTCAAAGAGTCGGATACGATTGAAGTGAGTTAGCATGCGTTCATGCATTATTAATATGATCTCACTTTGATAACAAAATTGAAGGTAAGCTAAAGTTAATGATGTGAAGTAGCCAGGACCACTTTCTTAATCCTTTTGTTTTTTGCGTGTGTCTACTCACCTTTCCTGTTGTTCATGTTTTTTTTTTTTAGTCTAGATAATTAACTAGTTTTTTTTTTTTTTTATTAAATGAAGGCTTAAAAAAGAAGTTAAATAAGTTTAAGAGGTCAGTACTATAGTAAGTAAAAAGAACAGATCCAGATCTGAACATATGCCTTCTGGTTGCTGTTTTCTTGAAATATTCTGTTCTGGAATAAAGTACCTACTGGAAAACCAACAAGTTTCTTGAGACTTGTCTGTACCCTGATTGAAAATTATTCTGTTAGATGTATATAGGATTATTTGGAGAGATCAGAAGTGGGCGTTGGTGATGTCAGTTATAATGTCATGTTAACAAAAATTTTTAACATATATAAAATTCAGATGAAACAAATGTGAAATGATGACATTCTTAGTGAAGATCAAAGTTTTAATATTTGAGTATTTTCACTTAAAAATACCCCAGGAATGAAGTGATAGATTCTCCCCGGCCTACCAACATTCATATTATTTACTAAGGTCCAGAATTTTGTAATTTATTTGATACTTTTAAAATAGGAACTAATCTGCTTTTTTAAGAATTATTATTATTATCCCTGAAACTTGTGTTTGAAGAGTGAATGAGATAGGAAAGAAACAGTTCATATTGTGTGGATGCCTTATGTTCCTTTCATCTATTCTAAACAGCTGCTATGAGCCATTCTGAAGTATTGGTGTATTAACTTCTTATGGCTGCTGTAGCAAATTACCACAAACTCAGTTGCTTAAAATAACAGAACTTGATTCTCTTACAGTCACAGAGGCCAAAAGTCTCAAATTAGTAAGGCTGGACTGAAATAAGGTGTTGGCAGGGCTGTGCGCCCTCTGGAGGTTCCAGGGGAGAATGCGTGCCTCACCTCTTCCAGCTTCTGGGGGCCGCCCGGGTTAATTGGTTTGTGACTGCATCCCTCCAATCTCTGCCGCTGTGGTCAGTTTACCTTCTTCTGTCTGTGTCAAATCTCCTTCTGCCTTCTTATGAAGTAAATGTGATTGTACTTAGATAATCCAGGATAATCTCACCATCTCAAAATCCTCAGCCACGCCTGTACAGTCTTTTTTTTTTTTTTTGCCATGTAAAGTACCATTCAAAGCTTCCAGGGATTAGTTTGGGGATGTCTTTTGCCAGAGCAGTTATTCAACATACCCCAATTCTTATTGCCTCTCACTTTTTCTTCATCTTTCCTGTCTCATCTGTTCTCTTCTCTTCTATTTTTATTCTTTTTCATCTTCCAGAAGCACAGGATGTTAAGTAGATGGAGTGGGTATGATCCAGACTTATCAGGATTTGAACTGATATGGTCTAGATCAGTAAGTGAGCCTTATTGCCCCTATAGAGTACCAGACTGTGTTTGCATTAATTTTTTGTCGTCATCGAATCAGTTGACAGTAGTGGAATCTTTATAAATTCAGCATGCTTTTTCTTTTTTTTTCCAGTTTTTTATTTTTTTAATTTTAAAATCTTTAATTCTTACATGCGTTCCCAAACATGAACCCCCCTCCCACCTCCCTCCCCATAACATCTCTCTGGGTCATCCCCATGCACCAGCCCCAAGCATGCTGTATCCTGCGTCAGACATAGACTGGCAATTCAAGCATGCTTTTTCAAAATAATTATTGAATCTTTGGGTAAAGTATGTGAGTTAACATGAAATTGCATTTCAGTTAAAGTATCTGTTGATTAGATTGACAGACATTGATATCATTATTGAGAAAAATAGCCAAATAACTACAAGCATTGTTTCAAAATTAATTTTCCTTTAAGCAGTTTTTTTTTTTTTTCTTCACAATTGTGTTTTGTTTCAGGGATAGCTCAGACTTGAATCTAATGAAGGGAAACAGAAGAGTTGGCAGAGTTCTGATTCAAAAGTCCATGTCAAGAGACTTTTATGATTTTGGAGCCTCTGTTTCCTAATATCTATAATAACAGAGTTGAGTGATTGTTAACATCCTTTCTATTAATAACTCTAAAAGCCTCTGTCTACTATGTAGTATAAGGTATTTAAAAACCAACAAACATGCAAATAAACAACAAATCTCATTTATTTTGTGCTACTTGAAAAAGGAATCATTTGTAAGGTTATTTTGAAATAGCTGTCCTTGCCTTTTGTTTTTCTGTAGATGGACCACACATCCCCGACCTACATGCTTGCTAACTTAACCCACTTACATTCTGAACAACTTCTACAAGGCTTGAATCTTCTTCGTCAACATCACGAACTCTGTGACGTCATTCTTCGAGTAGGTGATGTTAAAATTCATGCTCACAAAGTGGTACTTGCCAGCATCAGCCCATATTTCAAAGCTATGTTCACTGGAAACCTCTCTGAAAAAGAGAACAGTGAAGTTGAGTTTCAGTGCATTGATGAGACTGCTCTCCAGGCCATTGTGGAATATGCCTATACAGGGACTGTTTTTATTTCACAAGACACAGTTGAATCTCTCCTTCCAGCAGCAAACCTACTGCAGATAAAACTTGTCCTGAAAGAATGTTGTGCATTTCTTGAAAGCCAACTTGATCCTGGTAATTGTATTGGAATTTCTCGTTTTGCAGAGACGTATGGTTGCCATGACCTTTATTTGGCAGCCACTAAATACATATGCCAGAATTTTGAAGCTGTTTGCCAGACTGAAGAGTTTTTTGAGCTCACTCATGCTGATTTGGATGAAATCGTTTCCAATGACTGTTTGAATGTAGCTACTGAAGAGACTGTTTTTTATGCACTTGAGTCTTGGATCAAGTATGATGTCCAAGAACGCCAGAAGTACTTAGCTCAGCTACTTAACAGTGTGCGATTACCGTTGCTCAGTGTTAAGTTTCTCACTAGATTGTATGAAGCAAATCATCTTATTCGTGATGATCGCACTTGTAAACATCTTTTGAATGAAGCTCTGAAGTACCACTTTATGCCAGAACACAGACTGTCTCATCAGACAGTCTTGATGACACGACCTCGCTGTGCTCCCAAAGTACTCTGTGCAGTAGGAGGAAAATCTGGACTGTTTGCCTGTTTAGATAGGTAAATAGAAGGCTTTTAAAGGATGGATGTGACGTGGGTTTGATCCCTGGGTCGGGAAGATCCCCTGGAGGAGGAAATGGCAACCCACTCCAGTATTCTTGCCTAGACAATCCCGTGGACAGAGGAGCCTGGCAGGCTATGGTCCATAGCATTGCAAAGAGTCAGTCACGACTGAAGCAACTTAGCACAACACACACTAATAGATTGTATACTCTTAAAATTTGCTGATTTTTTAATATTTTTAAAATAGTTTGATTTTCCTGTTTACTTTCTCTGCTTCTTTTTGATTTTTTCTCCTCTTCTTAAAACACTTACCTATTTGTTTTAATCAGATTTTTGTCCATTCTCTGTAACACTGTCAACCCCTCCTCCCTCCAAGTGCAAAAATTTTATCCATCCTACTTAGTTGTGAACTTTTCTACCATTTTATGCCCTTTTTTTTCTCTTTGTGAAGTCATTTACATCTCTGAGTCAGACTAGATCAGAGGGGATTTATTACTGCTAGCTATATCAGACGATGCTAAAGAAGAGAGCTAAGAATATGTGATGAAGGCAGACTGGGAAAAGAATGTGTCTGAATGAGTACAATTAATCAGAATAACCACTAAGGAAATAAAAAATAGGATACTAATACAAGTCTTGGAATTTCCATGCAATTTATTTCCTTCATGTAAATATTTTTTAACAACAGTAGTAAATAGGTGCTTTCTTCCCTAATAAATAGGCGTTGTCAGACTTTTTCTGTGAAGAGCCAGCCAAACAGTAACTATTTCAAACTTTGTGGGCATATGGTCTGTTGTAACTACCTGAGTCTGTCATTGCAGTACAAGAGTGGCCATAGACAATACATAAACAAATGAAATGGCCGGGTTCCAATAAAATGTGTTTACAAAAGTAGCTGGTGGATTGAATTAGACCCATAGTAATCATGATTTAGAGCATTCCACTGCTATCTTTAGTCTGTTTTTTATTTTATATTAGATATAGTTGATGAACAGTGTTGTGTTATACAGATAACTTTTGTACATTGAAAATATAGCTGGATGTTTCCTTTGCTTTTCTCCTAACTGAGATTGCTTTGTGAAAACGTTTCTGTTTAATATATTTCTTTAATATTTAATATTCTAAAATATTTCCAGACATTTAGTAGAATGAGTTTCCTCCAATAAAAGGAGATTTTTTTTTTTTTTAATCAAAGTCAATTGGTGGGTTCTTTATCTTTTAAAAAGTCTCAGTGTACATTTTAATTGTAGTTTAAAACTGGTATTGTTGAGGTTGGGCCAACAATACCTTTAAAATTCCCTTACGCCCCTCCTTGATACCATCTCCGTCTCTCCCCCAGAAGCAACCACTATTCTGAATTTTTAATGGATTATTCCTTTGCATTTTGTTGTAATTTTGTCACATATATGCCCCAATATATAGTTAGGTTTTGTAAATTTTTATATATAAATGCAATAATACCATACGTATTCTTCAAGAACGTGTTTTCTCATTGAACAGAAAGTTTATAAAATTGAGATTGCATGAGGAAATAGTTCATTTAGTTTCACTGGTATATGATATTATAGTAGATGGACATAACATTTTCTTTCTATAATGAATATGATAACTATAAAAATTAGTTGAAATGGTCCACATATATAGAAAAGTTCACAAATCCCAAGTATACAGCTCAATGAGTTATCACCAAGTAAGCATTACAAACCATTTCACAAAAAGAATATAACCAACACTCAAAAGCCACCCTTAAGGTCCCTCCCTGTCCTCTCTGAAGGTAACTGCTACAAACTGTGTTACAGAATCAGTTTGGCTTGTTTCCCTGAACATCATATGCGTGAGGTTCATTGCTGTTGCATGTAGTTGTAGTTTGTTCGTTTTCATTGCTATATAGTATTTTGTTACAAGATATGCACAGTTTACATATCCATTTTATAATTGATGGAAAATTTGGATTATTTTCAGTTTTTGATTATTAAAAATAATGGTACTGTGAGCATCATTGTACATATATATATATGTGCATTTCTTTTGCATGCATGTCTTGGAATGGAATTGCTTAGTCATAGGGTGGACACCTCACGTTGATGCATTCTCCTTTTGATAGATGATTGTGTTGTGCTGCTATAAATATTTCTCTATTTGTGTCCTATTTGCAAAACAATCTGTCTAGGCATTCCGTAGAATAGATACACAAGAATGCAATAGCTGTATCAGAGCATATGTGTATCTTCTATTTTGCCAGATGTTGTTTATGGGCCATTTTGATGTTTTAAATTTTAATGTTTGTCTGCTTGTTCTTTAGTGTGGAGATGTACTTTCCTCAGAATGACTCTTGGATTGGTTTGGCTCCCCTAAACATTCCTCGCTATGAATTTGGAATATGCGTTTTAGACCAAAAAGTGTATGTTATAGGTGGTATTGAAACTAACGTGCGTCCTGGCATCACTATCAGAAAACATGAAAATTCAGTAGAATGCTGGAATCCTGATACAAATACCTGGACTTCTCTCGAGAGAATGAATGAGAGTCGAAGTACCCTTGGAGTAGTGGTACTTGCGGGAGAACTTTATGCTCTAGGTGGTTATGATGGACAGTCTTACTTGCAGTCTGTAGAGAAGTATATTCCCAAAGTAAGAAAGTGGCAACCTGTGGCCCCCATGACGACGACGAGAAGCTGTTTTGCTGCAGCGGTGCTGGATGGAATGATATATGCCATTGGAGGGTACGGTCCTGCCCACATGAGCAGGTATTTAACTTCGTCCAGTTGCATATGCTTGTGGATTTTTGAAAGTATCATTAACAGTGATTTCTGGATTTTGAATGATTTGTGCCTATAAATGAACTCTAATTTTAAAATAATGTTAATAGGTATTTGGGAAACAGTCAGGTCCATATGAGAGTATGTCTGTAATAGATCTACATGAATATTTAATACACACCTAAAAATCAGTTCCCACTTATTAAATTTTGCATTCATTCAGTCAGTATAAATGGACTGGATTTTAAAATTCACGAGTCTGAAAATATGGTGAAGTTAGATCACTTTAGATTTGGGATAGTATGTGTATGTATAAGTGTGTGTGTGTGTGGGTGTGTGGGTGTATGTGTGTGAATGATTTGTTACTGTACTGCTTAATAGAATATAAAAGTGAAAATGTCATTTCTATACACTTTTAAGGTATTATAATGCATCATAAACTTTAAACCTTATTCAAACATGCCTTTCTGGATTCTTATTCTATAATCATAATGTATCATTATGTATCTGAGCTGTGCTTGAGTTTAAATGTGAAATTTCTGTGTTTTGTAGTATTCTTTTAATAAAGGAGAAATAGATATGAGAAAGTATAAAATGACTGCTTATATGGAAAATTAATCATAATTCTGAACCTTTGTTGAAAGTTGAAGTTCTAAAAATACCATCTCTAATAGTATTTTTTTCCCCCCAAATTTTTAATTCTGCCCAAAAGTTTACCGGAATCTAATAGTATTTATCTGTAATAGTGGTATGTATTTTACTTATTATAAGCATTTTAATGAAAGAATGTGTGGTGGTTTGTTAACAGACTGAGAAAGTAGTTACACAATAGTATTTCATCTATAAATTTTTATTTCTGTGCAGACTAAATTTTTCCTCCTTTTTGTTGCTCCTTAAGTTGAAGGAAAAGTATTTGGAGCCTAGACATGCATTTGTGTTATTTGAAAAGCTGCTAGCAGAAGTTTGTAAGATGAAAGATTATGTACTTTAATTTTGAGATAATGCTGTTGAAGTTTAAGTTCTTGTTACAAGTTTATCACTAGACTCTTCTTGTTTGGTGATTTTGCTCTTACTCTTTTTATCCTGGTATACTTTCAGAAATTGTTATAGTTTAGTCTTTTAGTCTAGCCTACAGCCTAGTCCCTATTCTGAACTCCAGACTGACTCTCAAATGCTTCAGGCTTTCTTGAGAAGTTAGGCTAGAACCAGAATAGGCTCAGCCCACTCGCCTTTGTACCCCTTCAGGACAAAGCATAGGCTTAGAGGCCTTCTGGGATTTTCCAGGGAAACTTTTGGAAATTCTGATTTGATTTGAATTTCCTAATCCAGTTTGGAAATGCCAGGAATTCTGTGGAATACACACTTGATCTAAATCCTGCACGACTTGATCTGAATCCTGAATGACTTCTCCTGAATGACTCAGATTATTATGATTAGCCAGTTTGTGTTTGGAAATCTGTGGTGTTTGTTCTGCAGTAAGTTACCATGAATTCACCTATAAGAAAAAAATCCTCTTTCCTCCTCACCATCTTTCCTTCTCCTTCATTGTGTGGAAGATCCTTGGTATCTTTAGGAAACATCTATGTTCAGTATGTGATTTTCAAAGTCCTTTCACGTGCATACTCATTCGACTTTATTCTTACATGAATCCTTGATGTATTATCCCCATGTTTGCAGATGAGAGGAAATGACTTCTCTAGGATTACACAAATCCAAAGTAGTAGGGCTAGGGTTTACTCAGCTTTGGGTATGTATTAGTACTTGAATCCAAATTTTCTGACTTCAAAAGCTCTATGCCCTTCACACACCTTACTGTTCATGCAATATAATGGAGTAGGATATGGCTGTTATTGCACCAGTCTACAAGGTAAGCTTTTATCCTGCGATTTTACCAGCAAAATATAAATATTTGAAACAAACTACTCTTGTTTTATGTCTGTCCATTTTCACTTTTAAACTCTGGGGGGTTTTAGTTGCTTTAGGAGGAAGAGTGACACAAAGAATATGTGAATTAATTCTTTCTTTTGTGAATGTTTGCAGTGTGGAGCGTTATGATCCAAGTAAAGACTCCTGGGAGATGGTTGCATCTATGGCAGATAAAAGGATTCACTTTGGTGTGGGTGTCATGCTAGGCTTTATTTTCGTGGTGGGTGGACATAATGGTGTTTCACATTTGTCAAGCATTGAAAGATACGATCCTCATCAAAATCAGTGGACTGTGTGCAGACCAATGAAAGAACCCAGAACAGGTAATAATAATGTCCCAATATCTAAACATATAGGACAATATGTTTTTATAGTGATGTTCTTAAAATAGTAGTTTCTTGGGATATAACAGTAAATGACTTGTCCAGAAAAAACCTTTATGATGAACTTGACAGACACCTTGATTAGACAAAACTATATAGATTTCTTTACTGTGATTTTAATATGCCAGTGCCCATATCGTTATTTTTTTAAGCTTGTAGAATACATTTTGAGAAATACTGAAAACAGAAAGTATCTGATAGAAGCTCTTTTTGTCCATGTAACAGATGTCATTTTATGTTACATACACACACACACACACACATGCACAAACACACACACGATCTTTGAATTGTTCTATTTGTTTTTTTTTTTTTTTCTTTTCTTTTCCTGTACATCAGTGGTCTCCCTGTTCACTTTCAAATGTTCTCTCTTCCTCAAGAGATACAGTTGATCTGGAAAGGATTGGACTTCAGGTTTCATAAAGATAAATACTTTGAGGAAAAGAAGAAATTATCCTTGAACCCAAACTCAAATCATGTGATTTTAAGAGGAATATTTTACTGGTGGAAATGCTTTAGGAGTATCCCTTTCATTTATGATTAAAGAAATTGCTGAAAAATAAACATACAAAGGAAATTGAAAAGATAATGAGTTTCTGTGGTAGCATTGAGTGAGAAAGCCCAAAAACAATGAAAGTATAAAATAATTGAGTAGCCTTGTTCTTTTTAGAACTGTAAAGTAGAATTTATAAAGCATAAATTATATAGTTTAATATATGTTTAAAATGTGAATATATTTGAAAACAAGTAAATGTTTCTTAAAAAATATAAATTTAAATTGAGAAGAAAGCTTGTGGAAAGATACATACTACAGTCTTAATATTTTAACTATGGTGGAGAGGAAGAGTAGGATTGGGGAGAAGAGATGAAGGAATACTTAAGCTGTTTTATACTAAGGGATCTTTTTTTTCCGGTAAGCACATATTGCTCTGTTGCTTGTAAAATGAATAATAGATTGTTGAAATGTGTTTTAAGAAAACATTTAAATACAAATTTACTTTTAGTGTGAAATCAGCTTCATGGTTAACTAACATATTTTTCCTTCTGTTTTTTTAACCTACCTTTCCTAGGAGTTGGTGCTGCAGTAATTGATAACTACCTTTATGTAGTTGGTGGTCACTCAGGGTCTTCTTACCTGAATACCGTGCAGAAATATGACCCTATCTCAGATACATGGCTGGATTCAGCTGGCATGATATACTGTCGCTGCAATTTTGGACTAACTGCACTTTAACTAGTGTGGACTTGTGGAAATAGTGTAGTGATGAACCTTGTGACGCATGAGAGGATCCCCAGGTTCCTGAAGCTGCAAAGCTACACTGCTTTCTTTTTAACTTAAAATGGCATGAAGACGCAAAGTTTCGTTGGGTACTTTGAACTGACAAGTAGCTTTGATTGCTCTTGATTACATAGTGAATCAGTAATTAAAAAAAAAAACCCACAAAAAACAAAGATCTTGCCAACTGAATTGTGCACTTTTTTTTCCCCTAATACTGGTATAGAATAGTTTTATGTTCATAAGTGTACATGTGGAAAAACCCTTGCTGCTTTTTAAAAAAATTTAGCTTTCTTCCTTCTCCTTGTTGTGCACCATGATGAGAGACGCTTAGATGCTGGAGTGTACTGAGTGACTAGACATTACTGATGCTGTCTGTTGGATATAGACATTTTAAACAAACAAAGGGCTGCTCCCCCTCCACCCCCCTCCCCGGTACTTTTAAGGGTTGTAAATTACATACCATAGTGAATCACCTGGATTTTCTTCCTGCTAAATGGCTTTAGGGCTGGGGATATAATAAGTTTGCAAGATAAATGCATTTACTATCATGATTTGGAGTCCTGTTTAAGCAATCAGATATTTACTGTGTATGCCTTTTTTATATGGGCAGGTTAATGCTGGATGAATTTAGTTACTCATCTATGCTATGCTAAGCATGGATAGAAAGAGTTAAGCATATCCGTTCCAATTTTTTTTTTATAGCAGTACGGCAGGCTTCCCATTGTTGATGTAAATATTTGACAAATGTTGCCACCCTTAGTGCACATTGAGATTTTTCATGTAACCTTAAAAAAATTTTAGTTTTTTAAGACTTTTGTTTGCTTTTTCAAAGTGTTCAGATATAAAAATGGTGCTAACTGTAGGATCTATTACAAGGCTGTGACAATGTTCTTTTGGATGTTAAATATGAAATATGCATGACATGTTTTTATAGTATTTTTCATTTTTACTAGCTTGGTTCATTTGTGCTTATTAAAAATGCTGGTGATTATACTAATATTTACATCCAAAAATTATTCAAGCAGCCTATGTTATGCTTTTCATGGTTCCTGAATAGTGACTTAAAGAAAGATATACTTTGTCTCTTTTTGTTGTGCTGGATGTTATATGCCCTTCTTAAAAACAGAAACATATGCATTAAATATAAAGCACTAGGCAGTTAAGCATTACATTTCTTAGGTAACTGAATATTTTAAAGTTATTGAGGAAAACTGGAACTCGATGTTTACTTGAGTAAAGGTTCTAATTCAGTTCTCCTTTGACTAAAGAAATGATCTTTTAAAGTAAAATTGTTTGCTATAAACTAAGTGACAGCTTATTTAAAAGAACAGACTAATTCCTTTTGTTTTGCATGTTTTCATAAATGTCCGTTAATCTTGAATATGTTACTTTGCATTAGAGTGTTGGTACTTGCATTTTTGGTACTGTAGTAATTTTGTTTTCCTTATTTTTTTCTTTCATTTTTCTTTTTCTTTTTTAAGACTGCCCACTGTCTCTTTCATAGTCTCTTTAAAACTAATATATATTTGTCCTCAAAAAAAAAAAAAATCATACTATATTCTTAAGTGCCATAATGTTCTGAACTATTGTTAAGAAGCCATTTATAATTATAAAACATAGGTTCATTTTTAGGATATGTGTTATTTCTTGAAAACTACTTATAGCCAGGCAGTTTTCCGTTTTCCTTGTTCTTCCATAAACTGCCAGTTGTAGATTTAAACATGTACTATAAAACTATGTGAACTCATCTTTAATCATATAGGTAGTTTCATGCTTTATAAATATTTGCACAGATTATAAAACCTTGCAAGTGAATTTTAGTCTCTTTCTAATTAAGAATTCAACAAGAGCTACTAATAAAATTGACAGGCTGAATATTTTCTATGTTGCTTGTTTGAATAACAATGATATATAGCAATAACTTTTTAATTGATTTGAATAAATCTGTTGAATAGAAACAAGGTGCACTATAGTGACTGGCCTAGATTTTATTTAAAGAAAGCAGTTTAAAGCAGTTGAAAATAGATTGCATCACATATGTAATTTTAAATCCCCGACTCAACTTTCTCTCTGTTTATATCAATCAAAAGAGTTTTTTCTTGATAATACTAAAAATGTTAATCCATAGTTAAATACATCCTATTCCATGTTTTTAATTCCCTCTCCCCAGAAGATAAGGGAATTTGAAAGACTAGAAATTTATTTTAATTGTAAACAGATCTATGCTATACATCTTATTTTCACAGTATTTTCTGTACATATCATTCGCACTGTCATGTTAGTATAAAATATATAATCATTTGATAAATTAGACCAAAGGCATAAGTTGATCATTGTTTTGGAACAACCTAAATTTCATCTCAGTGAAGACTAAATGTGAAACATCTTGGGCAATAGTACGAGCCATATCCTAGAGAACCAATTATGAAAACCTGGGAAAAGGAAGAGAAAAAACCCTCAAATTTAGAAATATTTATGTTAGGCTTGCTAAACCTACTTTACTGTGCGTAACAACCAGAGGTATCGTAACCTGACAACTGATAACCTTAGAATAGAGTCTTCTTGTTCACATTTGTGAGAAATTTCATTACGAATACTTTACTGACAAATTGTGAATTTAAAGCCACAATTCTTATGTTAAAAAGGATCAAAATGTTTTAATATAAATTCCCAGGACTGAAGATTTTAAAAATAATTTTGTACACTCAAGGAAAGGAAAAGGCTATTTAAGATTGCCTAAACTATTTTGGAAAAGAGTACAGTGGGAAATAGAAATTAATCCAATCAGCTAGAAGTCAATTGCCCTCTGTAATTATGATAAGACTTAATCTGGTAGGAACTTTTTAGCCATTTAATATTTGTTGACTATAGTCATAGAACTCAAGTGATTAATGTAGTCCAAAGGATAGTTTAGTTACATAATTTCCACATGTTATTGCTAATACTGTTTTACACATGAATGAATATTACATTATAGGATGTACTATCAAGTAATAGAATGGCATTAGGTTTTGAAAAATTATTTTGGTAACTTGACAAATATGGAGAGTCTACTATACTTACAAGATACTGTGCTAGATGCTATGGGAGCTAGGAATATAAAGCAAATATAGCCTTCATTCAAAGAGTAAAATAGAGTGAGGGAGACTTACACCCAAATAACTGTTATGGTAAAGGGTGAATCTAATTCCTTATTTCCAACATCATGAGAAGTGATCAGAGATCCAATTTATGTATAAACATTTGTGTCTTCTGGTGTTCAATTAGGTTTTATTGACATGACATAAAATAGAATTATTTAAAAAACTAATATTTATATAACTCCAGCTTTCCTAAAATTGGATAATATATTTTCTAGTAGAAATACAGAATTATAGAAAATTTTAAAAATATTTATTATGCTTTCAAGGCTCTGGCTGACTTTGAAGGAAAAAAATATGTAAATATAATGCTGTTTGTTTTCAGTTTTGGTGTTGGATTTCTGGTATCGTCACCTAAGTGCTCATTTTCAGGAAAATCAGATTCTACAATAAATATATTGCTTCAAGTTCAATAAACTTGTGATAACCTCTATAACCTCTGTAGTTTGAAAGTTAAGAACTTACAAAGATGTCACATGTCAAGTTAACATCCAGTTCTACTTCTTAACCTTTTTTTCCTTTGTAAAACAGCACTTTAGTTAGACATGATTTAATTAGATACAGTTATTCTGTGGCTGCATATATATTAGATTTCACTTACAGTATGTTAATTCAGTGTTTATATACATTTGAAAAGAGTGAGGAAAACAGGAAGTTTTGAATACTATAGGTTTACAAGTTTTCTTACTGTCATGAATATGGAGTTAAAAATCCAGTTTACGTCTCTGCAGAGAGAAAAATTGTTATCCATATGTCTTTTTATCGTATACATATTTAACTAGAGATAATTTATTGTTAATTTTGTCAAATTATCATGTGTAACTCCCGTTTATTTTAAAATACTAAGCAAAAAGTTCCAAGTTTGCCTTAAAAACAAGTGAAATTAAAGAACTGGATGATAATGCCTATATCTTTGCCTTATGAATTGTGCTGTATCATAAACCAGAGATGGTTTTGATTTTAACAGGATTATGAAATTTTGTAGATGTAGAGTACTAATATTTGTACTCTTGCAAAGAATGTGATCTAGTTGTGGATTATGTTAGTGTTTAAATGTTTTTGTATATGTATTTTACCTCTGAATATGTATCTTTTTAGCATCAGGGTTTTATTTTATTTTTGTTTACATAGTGAAGTGGCATTTAACTTGTTGAAGGTTGTATTCTTTTGTCTTTCATTTTTAAAGTTCTTTGTGTGTACTATTGT
Organism: Capra hircus; assembly: GCF_001704415.2. Lineage (NCBI taxonomy): Eukaryota > Metazoa > Chordata > Mammalia > Artiodactyla > Bovidae > Capra > Capra hircus. Next base: position 54,197,199 of record NC_030828.1, on the reverse strand, counting down.
GGTTATGCTCTGTATTGACTATGGTTAAATTTCATTTAATGTGAAATATTTAAAATAAATATGAAAAATAAGACTGTGTGTGTGTGTCCATTGTTGTGAATTGACCGAAAATAACTTTGTCATGATCAACTCTTAGGTTCTTTTCAGTAGATAGTGGCCACAGAAATTGGAGTTGAATGTGGGATAGCTACTCCTTTACATCCTTCTTAGCAGGTTATAATGAAAACATGTCTTAAACTAAATTCTACTACATATTTAGACTCTTTAGATTAACAAAGCAAGAATAACAAATGGATTCTGATAACCCTTGCATACAAGGGCTGGAAATATCTTTAGACATTCCATGTATCTTAAAACTTTAATTTCCCCAGTAAATATCCCTGACACTTAATATACTAATTAGCAAAACATTGGATACAGATCAAATTATGGGTGAGAGATATATTTGTATCTGCCTTGAGCATGGGTTTCCTGGTTAGGCGGCCAGCTACCACATCCCTCAACTGCATTCTTAATGAGGGCAGCTCTTAGAGTTGAAGTAGAAACAGATACATACTGAAGTAGTTAAAGAGTATTATATATGATATATATAAATACTCATTTTGGGAAGACATTAAAATATTGGATTTAAGATTTCTAGACTGGATGTTTTTGAAATTCTGTTTTTTAATTCTAGTGAAAGTGAAAGGACTGTAGCCCATCAGGCTCCTCCATCCGTGGAATTTTTCAGGCAAGAGTACTGGAGTGGGTTGCCATTTCCTTCTCCAGGGGATCTTCCTGACCCAGGGATTGAACCTGGGTCTCCTGCATTGTAGGCAGACGCTTTTACCGTCTGAGGCACCAGGGAAGCCCAAAATTCTAAGACATTCACGAATAGCTTTCATGTTACCCAGAAAATCTGTCAGCAGTTATTAGAGTTTGGTATGTTTAAGACATAGTGGAAGGTGTAAAGGGGTAACAAGCTGTATCCTACCATCTGCTTAAGGAACGAAAAAGACACCTCATTTGTGTTTTTGGTTTTTGTTGTTTCAGGAAGGGAGAATAGAATGCCACTCTGGCAGAGCCCTAGCAGTGCCTCTCATATTCTTTCTAAAATTACTAGATGCTTTTCTTGTTTGAGGCCAGTGTGGGAATGGGAGTGAAAGTTTCAACTCAGTTTGGATGAGTGGATGGTAGGAGTCAGCAGTAGACTCATCATGGGATACAAAAAACTTTCAAGAGTCCAAACTATTAAGGCCAGGAGTAAATTGAGTTCTGTGTTAAGACAGGCTTAGAACAGTTCAGATGGTTTTGGTATGTCTTCTTCCCTCCCTCTTTTTAATAGAAATGGAATCTTCCTGTACCCATCACCCAGCTTCAACAATTAAGCACATTTTGTTAATCCTGCTAACTGCTGCTGCTAAGTCGCTTCAGTCGTGTCCAACTCTGTGCGACCCCACAGACAGCAGCCCACAAGGCTCCCCCGTCCCTGGGATTCTCCAGGCAAGAACACTGGAGTGGGTTGCCATTTTCTTCTCCAGTGCATGAAAGTGGAAAGTGAAAGTGAAGTCGCTCAGTCGTGTCTGACTCAGCGACTCCATGGACTGCAGCCCACCAGGCTCCTCTGACCATGGGATTTTCCAGGCAAGAGTACTGGAGTGGGGTGCCATTGCCTTCTCCATGTTAATCCTACTTTTCCCCATTTTTTCACCCTGTTTTTTTTTTTTTTTTTGCTGAAATACTTTAAAGAGAATCCCAAACGTGCAATTTAATATAACTGATAAATAATTGAGGCTGCATCTCAAAGTGATAAACAACGTTCAAAAATTTCATTCTATGAGCTCCACTGATATAATCACACTTTAAACATTTAATATTTTTATAATATTTAGTATTTGTTGTTTAGTTGCTAAGTCGTGTCTGACTGTTTTTGTGACCTTGTGGACTGTAACCCCCCAGGCTTCTCTGTCCGTGAGATTTCCCAGGCAAGAATACTGGAGTGGGTTGCCATTTCCTTCTCCGGAAGATCTTCCAGACCCAGGGACTGAATCTGCTTCTCTCCAGTAGCAGGCAGATTCTTTACCACTAAGCCACCTGGAAAGCCCAATATTTAGTATGATCTGTATTAAAATTTCCCTTAAATTCCTTTAAAAATTCTGTCTCAGAATTTTTTTTCTGTTACTTGGTTGAGTCAGGAGCTAAACAAGGTTTATACATTGCATTTGACAGTTAACACCCCTAAGTTATTTTTAATCTCTGCCCACCAGTCACTGCCCGCCCCCTCTTCATGTCATTTACTTGCTAATAAATGAGATTGTTCGTCTAGTAGATTGTCCCGTGTTCTAGATTTGACTGATTGCTTTTTCTGTGTTTTGTTTAACTTATGTCCTATTCTGCAGATGTTCTATATATTAACTAATGGCTATGGACTCCAGATTTTTTTTTTTTTTTTTTGCAAGCATGGTTGATGCTGCATATACTTCCTATTGTATCTGAGGCATGTTATGTTTGGTTACAGCACTTCAAGAGATGCTAACATTAATCACAGTTTGGGTTCAGTTGTCAGCCTGTTGCCTTCATTATCAAGTTCCCCATCAAACTCTCAATTGGTTTTAGCAGCTGTTAGTACTACTGGATCCATCATCATGCTGCTGCTAAGTTGCTTCAATCGTGTCCGACTCTATGCGACCCCATAGATGGCAGCCCACCAGGCTCCCCCGTCCCTGGGATTCTCCAGGCAAGAACACTGGAGTGGGTTGCCATTTCCTTCTCCAATACATGAAACTGAAAAGTGAAAGTGAAGTCGCTCAGTCGTGTCCGACTCTTAGCAACCCCATGGACTGCAGCCCACCAGGTTTCTCCGTCCATGGGATTTTCCAGGCAAGAGTCCTGGAGTGGGGTGCCATTGCCTTCTCTGATCCATCATCATATTGGGTGGTAAAATGGTAATTTTCTATCTCTGCCATTCCTTTTGCATTTATTAGCTGGAGTTCTATAAAAGAAGGCTCTTCCTCATCATTTAGTTGAGTACCTCGAGATAAGGTCTGTACAGGAAACGCTGGGAAAAATCTGTGATTCATTCCTTTCTCAATATTTAAAATAATGAATTGGTGCTCTACACAACTCTAAAGGTGATCAAGTATCAAACTCATGGTATATTTTTATATGTTTGTTTGTATGTGTTCCAACCAACACCTCTAAAGCCTATGGATACCTCCATGAAGTTCCATTGAACGCCTCCTTGCTTTTATAGAATTATTTTCACACAATTTAGAATAATTACAAAGAAGTTGTAAGGATAATACAGAAATTGCTATATGACTTTTTCAAGGTACACCAGTTTTTGGCATTTTGCCACTTGTTTTATTGTCCTTTCATTTTTTTCAAGCCATTTGTAATGTTGCATACAGTATATCTCTTTATACCTTAATTCTTAAACACATATATCCCAAGAATAAGGCTACTTATTCTTTTATGTAAGCACAGTTCAGGTGTCAAAATTGTGTTTTGGCTTTTCCTTAACATTTTCTTCCTCAGATCTAGAATCAGCCATTCCTCCAAGGGACCCTGTCACCTTTTGCTGGTAAATCATATGTAGAGATCCCAATGTTTTGCTAGTGGTAATTTCTGCTAATGAGTTGTTATTGCTTGTAGGCTATTTAATAAGCAGAATCAGGAAATGCTTCCTTTAAAATTTCATTTTACTTAAATTTTTTGATTTTAATGACTTTTTCTTAGCCTGCAAATCTTGGTTTCTATCAACATTAACATAATTACTTTATTTTACAACATACAATGGTTTCAAAATAACAATACTGATATAAACAATAAAACCAATAAGTACCACTGAGTCCTTTGTGATTTTTTTGTCCTTAGAATGTGTTTTACAAGTATCAACAATAAAAATACTGGTTTTAGAGTGAAATGAAGAAATATTTGGTTAAAACATCCTTGATGTTCAGTGAGGCTATATTAATGGAAGTTTAATTTTTAGGAATATACTTTAAAATTTCATTTTTAAATTATATGGAATATTTACTTAACTGCAAAGTTGAAACTATATGAAAAGATACAGTCACATAAGTTTTGTGTGTATTTCCATTTCTTTCACTTTGTTCATTTTTATTTTTCGGCCGTGCCAAGAGGCATGTGGGATCTTAGTTCCCTGCTGCTGCTGCTGCTGCTAAATTGCTTCAGTCGTGTCCGATTCTGTGCGACCCCATAGATGGCAGCCCACCAGGCTCCCCTGTCCCTGGGATTCTCCAAGCAAGAACACTGGAGTGGGTTGCCATTTCCTTCTCCAATGCATAAAAGTGAAAAGTGAAAGTGAAGTCGCTCAGTTGTGTCCAACCCTCAGCGACCCCATGGACTGCAGCCTACCAGGCTCTTCTGTCTGTGGGATTTCCCAGGCAAGAGTACTGGAATGGGGTGCCATTGCCTTCTCCGCTTAGTTCCCTGACCAGGGATCAAACTTGTGACCCCTGCAGTGGAAGCTTGGAGTCTTAAGCACTGGACCACAAAAGAAGTCCCTCACTCTGTTCACAGGTAATCACTTTTATCAGGTGCTGGTCCCTTCTATTTCATTTTGAAAAAATCCTTCCCCATTTCCTTAGTAAAAAAGCATACTGTAAAAACACCATTTTTCAACTTAAAATATTCTGGAGATTAGTTCATATCAATATATGAAGATGATTCCTAATCTTTTTTACAACTGCATAGCACCTTACTGTTTCTAAGAATTTTAACTAGCCTCATGCTGATGGACATTTGGGTTTCACATTGAATAGCTTTGTGCATTTGGCATTTTGTGTTTTGAACACAGATTTTTTACATATGTAGATGATGTGAAATTTTACATATGTAGATGATGTGAAATTTTGCTAGCTCTTGCCTGTTTCAGTTCAGGCTTCCGTAGATAAAATGCCATGGACTGAACAGAAATTTGTTTCTCGAAGTTCTAGAGGATGGAAGTCCAAGACCAGGATGCCAGCATGGTTGGGTTCTGGTGAGAACCTCTTCAGGATTGCCGCTTGCCAACTTCTCATATCCTCACATGAAAGAGAGCAGAGATGGGTAGTAAGCTCCCTCATGACTTTTATAAGGACACTAATCCCATTCACGAGGGCTCCATCTTCATGATCTCATCTAGCCATGATCACCTCCCAAAGGCCTCACCTAATACCAATACAGGGATGGGTAGGGTTTCAGGATTTAAGTGTTGAAGAGACACAAACTTTCAGTCCATAACATTGCCCAGTTCTCCTAAGAGGTTGTACCACTTTGCATTCCCATCAGTAACAGACGAGTATCTTACAGGCTGTTTTTATTAGTTCACCTGCTAGGGTCTTATTAAAAGGTAACATGGTCTCAGGTTTCTTTTGACTCAAATTATGTCTAACACTATTAAGACATGAAAACTTCTTATTTTTAATGCATATGAAAAACACCTTAAATCCCTTATTGAGTAAGGCAAGATTGAAATAAGGATGAGCCAATCACTTTTGTTGTCCTGATCAGGAAGTATTAGAAAGGATATTCTTGTGTGTGCCCTGAAGACAATTTAATAGAGTAGATGTTCACCAATAAATATAGAATTATGTCTCAAAAGTTTTATAGTCAGATGGCATATAAACTATTTTGGACAGTATCTGTGGATAAACTATTTTGAGCAGAAACAAGATATGATATTATTATTTAGTGTCTTGGAAAATTTAAGCTATTCATTTTCCTCCAACATTTTTACTTTTGCTTTGTTTTTGCATTTCAAACTAATTCATGAATTTAACTTTTTTTCACCCACTAGTTTGATATTATATTCTATGAGCTTATTGGCCAAGGAAATACCAGCAATGGTTTTCAGTCAACAAACTTGAAATATTCTCACAGAATTTAGTTCATCTTCTGCAGCAGCACTACTTACCTACAAATTTCATTTCTTAATAGAATATTGAAAGTGGAATCAGCAATAACTGTAGCGAACACTTTCATGGTGCTTACTGTGCACCGGGCATTAAATGCAAAAAAAATAATTCATTTAATCTTCACCAGAACCTTATGGAATATATTCTATGATTATCTCCATTTTACAGTTAGGAACCTGGGAATTGAAGGGTTAAAGTAATAGGACCAAAGCGACATAACCAGAGTCCAAATCTGGACTCAGGCAATCTGGTTTCAGAAGGCAGTCATTTTAACTGCCATACTCTTGCCTCTTATTGACAAGAAAATCAGTAGCTAAGAACTAATGATAAAGAGAATCCAATGGTAATGTGATCACATAACATGACTCACCTCAAAAGTCTGAAATTTTATTATTTTTTTTTTCCTGGCTGATAAATAATCAATCCTGAATCAGGTCTTCCTGGATTTTCACAAACTCTCTAGGGACAGGAATTCCTAATACTTTTCGAAGAACTATAGAAAGCAGAGAGGAGGCCAGAAAACATGACGGCAGTGGAAGTGAAGAAACCCCAGGAATCAATTTATAGGTATAATTTGAACTGGTTGTTGTTGGCAGAGAACACAGTTAACTTCATCAAAGACGTCACCACTCTATGTTATCCCCAAGCTATGAGTGCATATAGTGTCACGGTACTGAAGGAAAATCGGATTTATCTCACCCAAATCATAAAGGCCAAAAGTTCAGCAATGAGTCTCGGTTCTTTACACTGTACGGAGGAGCTTCTGCCACCTAGTGTTCGTGAAGAAAATGGCAAGAGTTTGGAATCACCAATCCTGTCCTTCCACAAGTCCAGAAATGTTAGAGAACTGGTCGCAATGGCCATCTCACTTTTTTCTCAAGTTATCTTCCCTCCAATGAGAATTAGAAAATATTTGATATTACTAATTCTTGTGGATAACTTAAGTTACGACAAATTACTTTTAAAATTTGACGGTGTTTGACATTTATCTTTAATTTTAGGATTTATAGCTTCCTAAACAGACTGGTTCCAAATAGGAAAAGGAGCACGTCAAGGCTGTATGTTGTCACCCTGCTTATTTAACTTATATGCAGAGTACATCATGAGAAACGCTGGGGTGGAGGAAGCACAAGCTGGAATCAAGATTGCCGGGAGAAATATCAATAACCTCAGATGCGCAGATGACACCACCCTTATGGCAGAAAGTGAAGAGGAACTAAAAAGCCTCGTGATGAAAGTGAAAGAGGAGAGTGAAAAAGTTGCTTACAGCTTAACATTCAGAAAACGAAGATCATGGCATCTGGTCCCATCACTTCATGGGAAATAGATGGGGAAACAGTGGAAACAGTGTCAGAATTTATTTTGGGGGTCTCTAAAATCACTGCAGATGGTGACTGCAGCCATGAAATTAGTTATCTTGCATCTAAGTTATGACCAACCTAGATAGGATACTAAAAAGCAGAGACATTACTTTGCCAGCAAAGTTCCATCTAGTCAAGGCTATGGTTTTTCCTGTGGTCATGTATGGATGTGAGAGTTGGACTGTGAAGAAAGCTGAGCACCGAAGAATTGATGCTTTTGAACTGTGGTGTTGGAGAAGACTCTTGAGAGTCCCTTGGACTGCAAGGAGGTCCAACCAGTCCATTCTCAAGGAGATCAGTCATGGGTGTTCATTGGAAGGACTGATGCTAAAGCTGAAACTCCAGTACTTTGGCCACCTCATGCAAAGAGTTGACTCATTGGAAAAGACCCTGATGCTGGGAGGGATTGGGGGCAGGAGGAGAAGGGGACGACAGAGGATGAGATGGCTGGGTGGCATCACCGACTTGATGGACATGAGTTTGAGTAGACTCCGGGAGTTGGTAATGGACAGGGAGGCCTGGCATGCTGCGATTCATGGCGTCGCAAAGAGTCGGACACGACTAAGCGACTGAACTGAACGGAAATTAAAAATGGTTAGGCTTTAAAGTTAGATGTAAAAGTGATAATGAAACAGAAAGGAAGGGGACAGGGCATAACCTTTAAAAGAATGACATAGCTTTTGAGGACACAACAAAAACTGGTTAGAACCAGATAGGTCCAAGATGGCAGAAGATTCAGCTTCAGATCTTGAGCCTTATTATATGCTCACTGTAAAGTATCAGCATGCTAAACTACACACCCACAGGTGCCATGACAGTTCTGAGGCTGATCATAAGAAGTCAAAAAGTTGGCAATGGCCCAGTTCCTGGAAATCTCTGCCCCTTCTTCAAAATAGTTGGAATAACCCTCCTGTTCATTAGCCTGTGAAACTGTGTTTGTGTTCGGTTGCTCAGTTGTGTCCAACTCTTTGTGACTCTATGGGTTGTAGCATACCAGGCTCTGCTGTCCATGGGATTTCTGAGGCAAGATTACTGGAGTGGGTTGGCATTTCCTTCTTCAGGGATCTTCCCTACCTAGGGATTGAACCCTCATCTCCTGCATTGCAGGAGGATACTTTACTGCTGAGCCAGTGGGGAAGCCCAGCCTATGAAATTACCCAGCCCATAAAAACTACCTCCCTCATATTTCAGGGCCTCTTGCCTTCTGAGATGGCCCACACTGACTGTGGAGTGTGTTTCTCCCAAGGCTGTTCTCGTCTTTGAGACGGATGACATTCTGTGGCATGTATAGCTCTCTAAATAAATCTACTTCTTACCTATCACTTTTTTGTCTCACTGAATTCTTTCTGTAATGACGCATAAAGAACTTGAGCTTCATTACGTCCTGAGACCAGATGTATGATCTCGATTAAAAGGCAGTGGGTTCAAGTCCCAATCTGAGTTGTGTGGTTTCAAGAGGACCTTACAACTGTCTTTGAAATCACAAGTCGGCCAACCTGGAGTCTCCTTCCTCCAAATCTCCTCCAGGGATGCTAGGCGGCAAGTGAGGAAAGGACTGTTTCAAAGACCTCACAGCTGTTGTTACACTCCTCTGTTAGGTTAACAGGGATACATAGAAAAAATCTATTGGGCTGTATCTGGGAACAGATTATACCATCAGAGTGTTGCTTTCCAGCTCTGGAACCTGGATGCTAGTCTTGAGATGTTGATAGAGAAACGTAAAGGAATGATATCCTTTTTAAAATAGAATGAGTTCTTGAAGATTTGAGAAAAAAGCATCTGAAGGCAAGTTTTTAGGTAGAAAGAGATGTCTGAATAGGTGATGACTGCAGTTTTCTTCAGAGACTCACTTTCCTGTAGGCGTTTTGTGCCAATTATTTCTATCACCCTCTGCTGGCTCCCAGGAATATACATTTCTTTCTTCAAAGCCTGAACTCCTTGGTTCTCTTCAGTACTATGGAGCCACGTTGGATTTTTCAAACATCTTTACCGGTGTAAACCATTGGGTGGAGATATCATGGATGATCATTTTCTTCTTTAGCCTTTTTTTGAGGGTTACTGATTTCTTACTGATCTATGTATTATTTTTATAATCATCTTAGAAATCAGACTTTACAAAATTCAAAAGGAAAATAGGCAAGTAATAAAAATATAGCTAAGCATGCCAACAGCAGGTTTCTAATTTACCATGCTGCTGGTTTTCCAAACGTTGTCATTTTTGAGGGCCTTACCAGAGCAGCTCACTTTTTCATTTTCAGTGGTACTCCTTTTGATACCTTATATACCTCACTGCGAAAACAATGGGTGGACTATGGAACTGATGGCTCTTTGAGGGTAAATAATCTAAGATATATACTCAAGTAGATAACAGCATATGAAGAAATCACCTAGCTCCCCACCAACTTTCTCAACTTCCCAGAGATAAAGTAAAAGGCTGCTTTCCCTCAGATCGAATTAAATTTGAAGTTAAGAGCTGTCCAGTTGAGCAGATGGTGAACCCTGGGCCAGTTGGGTGGGTAGGAACTGTTAGCAAGGCATCAAGTTGTCAAGGTGAACTTCAAAACCTTTGTGATTTTAGCTTTTGATTAACAAAGGAAGATGGTAATATAGATGTTTGCTTAGGCTGTTGTTTAGTAGTGGTAATTGCTGTCATTTTTACATTGAACTATTTACCTTTCCTGCTTATAGTGCACTACAATTATTGTCAAATAACTATTATTGAATCATTTAATCATTAAACTGTTGATATGCTCAACAAATATGGCATTTTATGTGTCACAGTAGTCATCTGTTTATACAGCTTAGCTGTTTGTTCATACTCTAAGAATAAAATAGAACGTAGGATTCATGCTTGTGGTGATGATCTTTCTCCTCCTCTTTGATGGGATCGGATCCAGTGACAATCTAGGTTAAATCAACCCTAATAATCAGTAATGGAAAGCTACTTTGAAGGATAAATCTAAGTTTTGGGTGGAGGGTAAAGTTTCTTTGAAGAGAAGTTGGAGATTTCTACTTACATGTTGGAGAAAGTGAAAGTCACTCAGTCATGGCCAACTCTATGCAACCCCATGGACTCTAGCCCACCAGGCTCCTCTGTCCATGGGATTCTCCAGGCAAGAATACTGGAGTGGGTAGCCATTCCCTTCTCCAGGGGATCTTCCCAACCCAGGGATCAAACCCAGGTCTCCTGCGTTGCAGGTAGACTCTACCGTCTGAGCCACCAGGGAAGCCCATGTGTTGGAGATTTCCCCTTAAATTTGCTTTGTTCTTTATCCCCCTTTGATGGAGCTAGGGTTTTAAAATAATTTCTGCTCTACCCTAGGTGTAGCTGTGGTTTGTGACATTCTGATTAAAAACATATTTTGATTATTCCCTCATACCTTTTGTCCTCCTCAGCATTCCAATTTCTCTAATAGTGTTTAAGGCTATAAATTTTTTTCCATACTCTCACCTTCAAATTTTTTGATAATCTTGTTTACTTCATACTTTTTCACCCCTTTCCTAGTCACTATTTGGAGGAATAATGTCTTCAATTACCACCGTAACAATAAAATACCTATTATCCTTAAATCCTAATCATCTGGGGTCCAGCAGGCATACTAAAATTTCACTACACATTAATTCCATTACTGATATGAACTACTGCTAAAATAATTTTTAAAAAGATCTGAAAAGTTCATTAGTAAGAGAGAATCTAGGAAACTTGCCTGTACATGAAAGAGGTAGAAAAAATGATTTTTTTATTAGCATGTTCAAGGTAGTCAAGATGTTAACAAACATTTCATTCCTCACAACAACCCTGTGAGGTAGGTATGTCACTGTCTTGTGACAGGCTAGAATTATTCCAAATAAAGTGCAATTCATAAAAGAATAAATCTGCATCAGGAATAATTTTGTTAATGAAATCATTTATGTATATGCTAATATTTGTGTTTCTGTATACTTCGATTCATGCAGTAAGGTGTCCCCAGAAAAGTATACTATAAATCAAACCCTATTTAAATACGTGCAGAAACTATTTAAATAAACTCTGGGGTCAATTTAAAAAAAATAAAATAGATCACTACTTTGAGCAAATACTATGAATATTTCTTTTTTACATGATAAAAAGGCATACTCATCAACGTTGCACTTATATTTATCTGTTCTTTAGTAAGTTATCTTAACATGGCACCAATGCAATGTAAGACTTAATTTACTGAATTAAACCTTAGCAATTTGGTAAATGGCAGTGAACTGTGATGCTGTGTAGAAATCTCCAAATATATTGCACTCAATCTCAACCCCAAACCTAAGGACAGCCACACTGAAAACACTAAAATAAATGATGATAGATTCCAAAAAGTATTTTCCCTTGAGAACATTACTTATTACTTTTCCTTTAAATTGTAAAAGGAAGAGCGATCCTACGTCTTTGAAAAGAAACATAATATTCTGATAACTACACACTTTCTGTGATTTATACTGCAAATCAAAGAAAGTTTCATGGTATCAGTTTACTATTATTAAGGCAGCACACAGATGTTACCCCCAAAACCTAAGTATTTTTTCCTCTGTGCCAATGTGACTTACTAGGAAGAGAAAGACAACTGACCTTTGAACAACATGGGTTTGGACTGTGTGGGTCCACTTATACAGGTATTTTTTTGAGTAAACGTATACTGTAGTACTACATGATCCAAAGTTGTGTGAATCCAAGGATGTGGAACCGCAGGTATGGAGGGACAACTGTAAAGTTACATGGGGGAATTTTGGCTGTTTGGGGGTCAGGGCCCTAGCCCCCGAGTTGTTCAAGAGTCAACTGTATTCTCAGGCACCCAATTTCTTTTAAGTACATATTTAAAGTACATTTCCATTGTTCATTCAACATTAGTAAACATACAGTTTGCCTGACACTTTTTATAGCTGTCTTATCTGCAAAATAAATTTTTATTAGAGAACCTCTATTACATTTAAACATTAGTTATATAATTTATTTGAGTAAAAATAAGCTTAATTAAGCTTGGAGCTTAGTTAACACTTAAAATCCACTGCTAGGTTTTTAATACTTTAGCAAGTAAAGTTATTTGCCATTATAAAGAAATAATTCAAGTCCAGAGAAACATTCTTAGCAAAGTATTTTTTAAAAATTGCTGCAGGGACATTAGGCAAGTCAGGTAAAATAGACTAAACCATCTCTAAGTTGTACATTCAAATCCAAACTAGATCCAATAGTGCACTTTGGATTATAATGAGGTAGGGCAAATAAATACAGCCAGGTATTTTGAACTGCTAAATTTATATAAACTGAAAACTTATTTGTACCCAGGTTTTATTTGGATATCCAAAAGGAAAAATCGAGAATTCAAATGATGAAGTATTTTCTCAGATTCAAAAACAGAATTGTAAAAAACCTTTGAGATACATATAAATAAAAAATACAAATGCTACAAGATATATTTTATTTCAACATAAAATATGCATGTATAAAAATAACCTGGGATTAAGAAAAAAGAAATACAAATATTTTTGCATAGATTCTCTATATAAAACATTTACCTGGGGCTAAACACTAGAAAATACACCTCTGAAACTAATATAGTTGAACTATTTTCTTGGATACCAAGTATATACAAAACAAAAGCCCTTCATCTGGGGGAGCATGGGCAGGAGGGAAAACAATATAATTTAGCATCAGTCTATATTTATTTCTCTGCTGCTCGAATATAAACCAATGATGACAAGAGGAGAAACTCTGGGGGTTTATTTAACAAAATTAAATTCACATTTCTGAGGCCATCATAGTGCATCCAATGTCCATCAATTTGAAAGGCTGCAGAATAATGATGTTCCTCTTTGTTAAACAATGTGGCACCTTCCAACAAATACCTGCAAATTAAATGACAAAGTGTGGCAGAAAATCACAGTACTTTGTTCTTACAAGAAAACATTCCTTACATTCTTAACTAAGGAATAAGATTATTTGCATTCTGTTATCTGAAAAAAGACATTCATCTGTAAAAAAAAATGTACTATAATTGGTAATTTGGAGTAAAACGTTTCAAGAATTTTAAAAAAATGATACATTTTTAAGGGCATTATTTTAATAGATTTAACTCATGAACTGCATGGTTCTATTATATAAGAGAAAACACAAGAAAATGTTTAAAGGCAAAAAATTAAAAGAATCCCTTATATCTTAATTTGGATCTTAATCTAATGATGACAGTAGTATTTTATGTTTAAATGACCTCATACTATACACTACTTTGGCCTGAAATACAAGTAATGGCCAGCCAGTATTTACTGTTTCCTGAGTCTTAGGTACTATCCTAAACACTTTAGACACTGTTACCTCTGTTCTATAGATAAGAAGACTGATGTGTAAACTGGTTGCTCCTGGATCAGCATCACATCGCCTGAAAGGCAGGGCTGGGACTGGAACCCAGTTCAGTCTATTCTATAGTCTAAGCACCTAACCACTATGTACACTGTCAGTGATTGACTCCCTGTAGTATATTCTGATCTTATTTAGGATACATAAATTTAGAGATAGCTTTTTTTTTTTTAACAATATGTATTTCCTTAAGGACTAGTCAAAATCATGATAGAATAGTAGAACAATATAAATAAAACTCTTTCATTAGTCATTAAAACAAACAAAAAGCACCTACTTGTGATCAGATAAATCCAAGTAATAGGGGACATATGCAAGATCTTCAGATTTCCAATGCTGCATATTTAAGACAACAAAAGGGGGTGCCCCGTGGCAGAACACTCTTTGGGAAAATTCTCTTAAGCCACCACACCTAAAATTGAAAGTAGGTATGAACTTTATTACACTTGAGACAAAGCTGCTTTTTATCACTCTGAGTTGTCTTTATCACTTAATTTCATAATAAGTATATTATCTATTTTAGGTATGGGAAAATTGTATGACTGTATTAATACTTTATATGCCTAAGTCTCAGAGTTTATAAGCTGAGAGAGTCTATATATAAGAAAATGACATTTTTAAAATTCCAAGAAAAGCTGACTATGTTTATCTCAGCTTATAAAAGCATGTAGTCTTTTGAACTGACAGAAAAGTTTTTATTCAGAAAAAAGGTTTTCTTTCTCTAGGCTGGTTTCAAGTGAGAATAATGGCAGAGAGGCAATAAGATAATTCTTACAGTCTTCTTTAGACTAAATAAAATTCCGATTGGTTCCTTTTGCCATTACGATGTAGCAGATTCTGTTTTCCAAGTAGCATCAGGTATTAAGCATATGAATTAAAATAAAACAAATGTAATCAAACAGTCAAATCTCAATTAACTGAAATGCTCAGGGGACAGTAGTTTGGTGGGCAAACACTGACTAAGTTATCCGAAAACCCTTTTGTTTCAGCATTTGTTGCAAAAACACACCTAGTTCACTCTCTGGACTTAAGTACAATTAACTGAAGGTATTCTATTCTTTGCTGCTTTTGTGATTAATTAGGTATAAGATCATCCTTCTAAATATTAATTCTCCTTGTACAATACTGTAGATATAAAAATTAAGAGGCTGGGGTGAATATGTTCTGCCCCTTTGGATTTCCTTTCTTTTAAAAAAATATTTTATTTATTTGTTTGTTCACACTAGGTCTTAGTTGCAGCATGTGGGATCTAGTTCCCTGACCAGGAATTGAACCTAGGCCCCCTGCACTGGAAGCACGGAGTCTTAGCCACTGAACCACCAGGGAAGTCCCTGGATTTCCTTTTTTTCTTTAACCAGGTTAAACTTTCTGGTTGTCATTTACTGCTTTCTCACTGACTCAATGGACATGAGTCTGAGTAAACTCCGGGAGTTGGTGATGGACAGGAAGGCCTGGCGTGCTGCAGTCTATGGGGTTGTAAAGAGTAGGACACGACTGAGCGACTGAACTGAACTGAACATAAATGAGGAGTACGGGAAAAAATCCAGCTAATTGAGGGTCCAGATTAGCTGGGTTCCGGTTAAGCAAGGTTTTATTGTACCTACTC
This sequence comes from Capra hircus, assembly GCF_001704415.2. Classification (NCBI taxonomy): domain Eukaryota; kingdom Metazoa; phylum Chordata; class Mammalia; order Artiodactyla; family Bovidae; genus Capra; species Capra hircus. The sequence goes on along the minus strand of NC_030828.1, from coordinate 54,181,956 downwards.
AGCAGTGGGGGAAAAAAGGCATTTGCTTTGTATTCATCAAGCAACCGCAGCACAGCATAAAATGGTATAGTAAACTAGAAGGCGTCAAGATTCCAAAAATATAAGGCTTCCTAAAACACTTGTGAGTTGCTGTTTCATAACGAGCGTACCAATCCAGGTTTCTTTATAAGAAACACAGAAATACTTTCATCTTAAGTGTCTATCATATACTCACCCATGCTCTTCACACAGTTCAATCCTGGAACAGAATAACTCATCCACAGCCAGTCGTATCAAGTTTCCATGTGGAATTTCTTGGGGAGGACTATAACAATTGCAAAACGCATGTAAGAAATGCTTCAGCATTTTACATGTAAATATATTAATGTTGCTCAGTTGCAAAGTCGTGTCCGACTCTTTGTTAACTCCATGGACTGCAGCCGGCCAGGCTCGTCTGTCCACGGGGTTTTCTAGGCAAGAATACTGGAGTGGGTAAATACTTTCTTTTCCAGGGGATCTTCCTGTCCCAGGGATTGAACCCATGTCTCCTGCTTAGCGGGCAAATTTTTTACCGCTGAGCCACCAGGGAAGCCCAAGGATATTATGTGGATAACAAATTTTATAAGTCATCCATTATTAGTAAAGCACATATAAAAGTATAACCTCTGTTATTCATCTTTGTATTTCTTATAGACAATATAGAAACCAGTTGAACTTAATAAACATTAATGTATGAAACTTTCTAAGAAACATTAAATATGTATGTAAACTGATCCTGAGACACAGTTGTTACTTTAAAAATTTCTGATAGGATTAAATAGAGTGGATCCTGGTCCTGATGTAAGAAAGCAGGATCCAGAATTAGGAGAGCAGCTGATTAGTTACCTGACTCAATGTTAGTGAGAGCCACTCTTGGCCTCAGTTTCCTGATTTGTTAAAAAAAACTTTTCCTACATACTTCAGAGGTTGTTTATGACAGGATTGGAAAATAGGCAAAAGACTACAAAGTTATATAGAGTATAATGAAAACTATTTATTAAGAGAGGCACAAAATGCTAGTATTAATATAGAGCTGCAAATACTTCATTATAGTTTCAAAACATATGTAAGTTTTTTTAAAAAAACAAGACAAATTTCTGAAGCACTTTTTTAAAGTCCATTATGATTTAACAGTAACAACTTTTTCCCTGATGGAAATTTCAAAATCAACATCATCCTATCAGCAATACAGCAAAATGGCCCAAGAGTATTTCAGAACAAGAGAAACATTAATTGGTAGTCTCTAAAAAGAATAACAGATCTTCTGCTTTCCCATTATCCTAAGTATAATGTTATAATATTAAACTAAATATGCTATACAGAAAACGTGAATATAATAAGTTTGGGTATGTGACGTACAATCCCACATGGGAACAATCTGTTAGGCAGTTTTTTTCCTGGACCACAGGGCCAAGTATGCTTTCTGACAAAAATGTGTTTGGATCTGTTTTTCTGTCCTGCTTCCCACTGCCCCCTGCAACCTCCACACTGGCAATTATCCCTTTTCCAGCTCATGCGCCCTTGGGGCGTTAATGTTGCCCAATACTCCACTAAGGCTTGCCAGTTTGGCCTTCCTCCCTGTCATTTCACCAGCTTGAAGGCCTTCCTTTTCTCCCCTCAGCAGGCTATCAGTACCTTTCTAGCCAATAAAAAATTTCCTTACATCTGTATCCTTTTCAGGTATTAATACTCCCAAGTTTGAGATTTCTGTCTCTAAGTATGCCCTGGCCATGACGTGGAGTACTTTCAATCTTCCTGTTCATGTAGAACGAGCCTACCTGACAGGGATGTATTCAGAGACGGAAACATTTCAATATAGTACTTAGTGTCGCTGGAGAGGCTAAATCTGTGACACAAGGAATTATCTTCCTAGCCATATTAGTAATTTCTGAGTCAGAGGAAAACATTGTGCATACTGAGGTCATTATTTTGCAAGTGAAATAGTTATCCATTGGTTTTGTAAATCCTGACATGTTTAGATATAATAGAAGAGTAATATTTTTTTTATCATGGAACCCACTGAAGAGTCTTGCATTTGCCTGGCTGCTTTATATATAAGTTGTTGTACACAGGGTCTGTACATTAAGAAGTACTTTGACTATATCTATCTACCTACCTATTTTCCTATCTATCCATATCATGCATTATAAGCATACTACTTTCGCTAAAAGTGACAAAACAGACTTTAGAGCAACTTACTTTATATTAATTGTGCGTTGCTGATCTTCCTGCACTCGAGTGGGGCATCGCCAGTTGGAACAGTAACTCTCTTGTATGGTTGACATGAGATTTTCGAGATTCTTTGTAAAATTATCATGTTCATTCCCAAACAAATCAATTATTAATGAAGCTTTATGAACTTCAGACTTGTATTGCTGTTTTTCCATTTTGTCCCAAATCCAAAGTAGCTTCACTGTTGTAAAACTGTAGGTGTCCATTAAATAAAGAAAACAGTCTACAAACTCTCTACCTAAATGAAGAGAGAGTTCCCGGGGGAAATTTTCATTTTCATTGAGAATGACATAGAGTAACATTAAGAATCCATCTATGGTGCAGGTATTTTTCAGTCTTATTTCAACATAGAGTGGTGTACAGGAGACTGCTTTGCGGCCAGCTTTGATCGTAAAAACACCTCCCCAAGGAAGAACAGGCCTCCAAAATGAGCGATCTTGGTTATAGTTATTTTTAATTGATGCTTTGATCTCTTCAAACAGTGTCTTCATCCTGCATTTTAAAAGTTTAAGACAGTACTTGTAAATTTGTGACTTTATCTTTTAAATGCATGATGTATGTTTAAATGAAAATAGAACTATCTAAAGATTAAGTTTGGTTAGATAAGACTCCTAAAGGAACAAAAACATTTTAAAACAATTCAAGCCATGAGCCATTTTTTCAGCAATATGAATGGTCTCTGGATAGACCATTTAAGTTGTAACCTTTTTTTGAAATACAGAATAGTCATTTGATGGACCTTTTTATTAATTATCAGTTCAGTCGCTCAGTTGTATCTGACTCTTTGCAACCCCATGGACTGCAGCATGCCAGGCTTCCCTGTCCATCACCAACTCCCGGACCTTGATCAAACTCATGTCCATTTAGTCGGTGATGCCATCCAACCAATTATGATTGGTTATATTGCAGGTTTTATCACTGACAGAGGATAACCTTGTAATGAAAAAATCCTAAATAAAAATAAAACTATTCAAAGATACAGTCTAAATTTGGTTAAGTGCATTCCTAATGTAAACCTCTTCCTCCAAAATATGAGCTGTGTTTCATTCTCTTGTTAATATGTGTGGTTCTACTTACGAAACTGATATAATGGAATTCTTAGTTGGGGTATAGAGAAAGGCCAACCGGCTTTGAAATACAACATATGAAGAGTACTGTAATCGGGAGAACTTAATCGTATTAGCACAGCTAAAACAAAAATAATTTCTATGCACTTGGGGATTTTTCACTTGCAATTTAGGACAATGCTGCATGCTAAGTTGCTTCAGTCGTGTCCGACTCTGTGTGACCCTATGGACTGTAGTCGGCCAGGCTCCTCTGTCCATGGGATTCTCCAGGCAAGAATACTGGAGCGGGTTGCGATGCCCTTCTCCAGGGGATCTTCCAACCCAGGGATCAAATCTGGGTCTCTTACATCTCCTGCATTGGCAGACGGGTTCTTTATCACTAGCGCCACCTGAGAAGGACCATGCCAGATATCCTATAATTTTAAATACTGAGGCCAGGCTGGGACAATTTGGTTCAGAGCTTGGTTCATTATCCTGATTCTTCTCTCTGCATGTTTTGGGAATGTGGTGAACTCCTTATTTAAACGGGCACTTATCTTCCCCCACCCTTATGGCAGAAAGTGAAGAGGGCCTCTTGATGAAAGTGAAAGAGGAGAGTGAAAAAGTTGGCTTAAAGCTCAACATTCAGAAAATGAAGATCATGGCATCTGGTCCCATCACTTCATGGGAAATAGATGGGGAAACAGTGTCAGACTTTTATTTTTGGGGGCTCCAAATTCACTGCAGATGGTGACTGCAGCCATGAAATTGAAAGACACTTACTCCTTGGAAGGAAAGTTATAACCAACCTAGACGGCATATTCAAAAGCAGAGACATGACATTGCCAACAAAGGTCTGTCTAGTCAAGGTTATGGTTTTTCCAGTGGTCATGTATAGATGTGAGAGTTGGACTGTGAAGAAAGCTGAGCGCCAAAGAATTGATGCTTTTGAACTGTGGTGTTGGAGAAGACTCTTGAGAGTCCCTTGGACTGCAAGGAGATCCAACCAGTCCATCCTAAAGGAGATCAGTCCTGGGTGTTCTTTGGAAGGACTCATGCTAAAGCTGAAACTCCAATACTTTGGCCACCTCATGCGAAGAGTTGACTCATTGGAAAAGACCCTGATGCTGGGAGGGATTGGGGGCAGGAGGAGAAGGGGACAACAGAGGATGAGATGGCTGGATGGCATCACTGACTTGATGGATGTGAATCTGAGTGAACTACGGGAGTTGGTGATGGACAGGGAGGCCTGGTGTGCTGCGATTCATGGGGTCGCAGGGAGTCGGACACGACTGAGTGACTGTACTGAACTATCTTCCCCCCAACCTTGAGGATAACTAACAGCTTGGTTTTAAAGTCACTGACAGTATTCTAATAAACATGTTGGTGTGATATGTATGTACATAAAGCAAAATTGAAAAAAATTAAAGAATGAGGTCCTAATGAAATTGAATTGAAAAAAACTGCTTTACTTTATTTGGAACAAACAAATGTCTAAACTAAAAACATCACAGGGTTTTGCAATATGTTTCATGTTTTGCATTTTCATGAAAGCATTATTTTCATGAAAGCAGGAAGCATCTGAGGAGAAGACAGAAATTAGTGACTGAGGTCATTGTCTTATTTTGATCATAGTTTCAAGTGCCACATCCAAGCACAATGTGAATCCAACGCTCAGTGCTGCAGACCTATGTGTTTTGTGTGGGAAATTAAGTTCAAACTTATTTTCTAACACCAGCAAACTAAAAATTCAGTTTTGCCACACACACACACAGTATTTCTGACTTAGGCAAGATACTGTGGACTCTAAAATATTCAACACTATATTTAGTCTGAAGTGTAGATGTTTATATATAGTTGCTAACATGCTGGCTCTAGTCAACCACTTAGGAATAAGAGGGAGTGGCAAATTTACAGCCAAGGAAACAGAAACTCAGTTTCTGCTTAATGAAGAAGAAATGTTTCAGAACATATTCTTTAAAAAAAAATCACAAGGTATTTAAATATTTAAAACATGAAAATAACGTTTCTCATGGTTTGACTGATTTCTGTGGCATTTTAAAGAACTTTGTAGCAAGGTCATATGATTCAGAGCCTGAGTTCAGATCCTTAAATATTGCATTAGAAAGGAACTAAATTTCTGCAGTATTTTTTTGCCAAATTATCTTTTAGACATGACTAAATAAGTACTGCTCTGGAAAGCAAGTTGCACTCTAAGAGAATTAAACATATATTTTATAACTACATATATATATTTAAAAATATATACACACACATAAAATGATTTCTCTAGCCTTTTTCTGGGGAAAACAATGGGAGATAAAAGAGGATTGAAAGAACTAAAGGACACTTATTCTAGCTTCTGCAGTACCGTGGTGATTTGTTCTAAAGTAAATTACGATAAAAGCGACTAAAAAAGACCAGAAAATGTGCAAAGAACTATACTTGAAATTGTCTTTTAAGTTTTGGCCACACTGTCAAAAACATCGTTTCGTTAGACAGTGATTTGTAAGTCCTGGAGAATTACTGGCTTTATTTTCCTGCCTCAATAGGCCCCCTAGTTTGAACAAACCAGGAAAACTCCCTAGACTTCTATTTCCTTGGCAAAAAACGACACCTTTTGCGGTCGTTTCCAAGGGTGACAATCTGTACTCCACGCTGGTCATGAGGACCAGACCATTTACCCAAAGCACTGAATACCAGACACCCTAAGAGTTCGGGGGTCCTGAAGGTCCCCTCCCGAGTCAGCGCCCCCAAATACTCGAGAAAGCGGCCCGCGGTCCCGCTCGAAGCAGCGCGGGGATGGGTACGCGGTGGGCCCCCATCTCCACCCCGCCCACCCCGCCCCCGGCCCGCAGCTCCCGGGAAGGCCCGGCACTGAAGGCTGGCCCTGGACTGCGGGTGGATCCCAGAACCCGGAGCCGGTGAAGGGGCTGGGCATCCCCTGCCCGCGTTCGAGCAGTGGCCCCGCTGAGCGCCTGGGACTGCGGGTAAAGGGCAAGAGGACCGGGCCGCGGAAGGCGTCCGGCCAGTCTCCGTCCACCAGGAAGCCGACTTTTCGTACCTCCCCGGGGACCGAAGACCGCCGGTGCCGCCGCACCCGTCGCCGCCGCCGCTTGCTCATGGAGAGTCCGTGCCGCCGCCGCCGCCGCCTCATCTACTAGCACCGCCGGCTGTTTCGGCCTCCCCCGGCGTGAGCGCTGGGCTCCGGTACGGCCTCCATCGTACCCGCCGCGGCGGGAGCCAGAGCAGCTCCAGCGCCCAGGCCCGATCCGACCGGACCCACGGAGCCAGGACCGCGGGACGCGTAGCTTCTTATTACGGAGGAAGATTCGGCCTGACCTCCTCCCCCCCTCCCCCCAACCCCGGGACCTAGTCTCCAGCTGCCTGACGCCGCTGCTGCGCACGCGCGAAGAGGACCCTGCCAAATGTGCGTGTGTAGGGTGTGTATACAGCATCCGGATTCACCCAATGGGTACCAGGATCAGGTGCAGGGGGCGGGACCTCGCAGAAAGGGGCGGTGTTGCAGAGTTAGAAAGTGGGTGGGGCAGCCGGAAGTGGGCAGGGTTTGCACGGAGGCGGAGCTTTGTTGGCAAACCAGCTTGGCTTTTAGGGGTTTGTACCATTTTAGGGCTTTACTTGATTTTGGTTTACTTTTGCTTCTGGGTTTTTCAAGTTCTTATGTCAAGAAATGAAAGCTTTGTTTTCTTTGTAAGCTAAAGTTATTCAAACTTTTGATTTAAGTATGTATTTAAGGAAAATTGAGTTAGTGTGTTAAATACTATTTTTAGTGTTCAGGGTATTAATTGGCCAATCTGCTGTAATTAACAATGGACGTTAATAATATTTAAAGAAATTAGGGCTTCCCAGGTAGCATGGTAAAGAATACGCCTGCAAATGCAGGAGACATCAAGAGATGAGGGTTCAATCCCTGGGTCGAGAAAATCCCCTGGAGAAGGAAATGGCAACCTGCTCCTGTATTCTTGTCTGGAAAAGTCCATGGACAGAGGAGCCTAGTGGGCTATAGTCTTGGGGTCACAAAGAGTCGGATACGACTCAGCACGGACGCAAACATGGACATATATATATAAAGCAAAAATAGATAGACCTAAGGGAGAAATACTTGAACTATAATCATAGTAGACTCTAATATAGAGGTTGTAACTTAGACTATATCACAGTTTTTTCAGTGGTCTTCCCTGGTGGCCCACCCGGTAAAGAATCTGCCTGCAATGCAGGAGACCTAGGTTCGAAGACCTAGGTCGGGAATATCCCTTGGAAACACTATTCTTGCTTGGGAAATTCCTTGGATAGAGGAGCCTGGAGGGCTACAGTCCATGGGGTGTCTTGTCTGCAGGACTGAGGGAATAACACTTTCACTTTCTAAGTTACAGAACCACTAGAAAAATGATCAGAAACAGCATAGGAGGGCTTAACAAAATAATGAACTAATTTGACTATAGATACTGATATGAATATTGATACAGGGAATATTTATTAATGACATATTTATATAACCCCCAAATGGAGTACTTCACTAAAACAAAAAGATACTGCTATATTCAAGTGCAGAAATAAACTTCACAATCAGAATGAGGTCATACACAAAAGAACACACGCTGTATGACTCCCATTATAGAAAGTTTAAAAGCAGGCAAAATTAACTGGTGCTGTTAGCAGTCAGGGTAGTTGACCTTTGGAGGGTATGCCTGTAATGAGGCAAGAGAGTGGCCTTCTGGAGGGTGGATAATATTCTGTTTTTTGATCTGGTTGCTAGTTGTAGCTGTTCTGATTATAGCTCTCTTTATTTTGTAAGAAAGAAAGGAAGATAGTGAAGTCGCTCAGTCGTGTCCAACTCTGCGATCCTGTGGACTGTAGCCCGCCAGGCTCCTCTGTCCATGGGATTCTCCAGGCAAGAATATGGAGTGGGTTGCCATTTCCTTCTCCAGGGGATCTTCCCAACCCAGGGATCAAACCCCGGGTCTCCTGCATTGCAGGCAGACGCTTTATCCTCTGAGCCAAACTACTTACAATTTTTTCACTTTTTATATATGTTTTATTTCAATAAAGATATACTTAAAAACAAAAAAATCAGATAGCTTTGGTCCCATTACAGAGATGAAAAAATTGAGTTTTGGACATGAAAAAGCCAAACACATTTTGACAGCTGGAAATTGAAACTAGAGCCTCTTAATAGCCGAGTCTGCTAACACAACCACTATTCATTTTCTGTAGGTCCTAGTTCTTGTATCCTCTGGTAAAGAGTCAAAGCCCACGTGACTCTGCTTCCGGAGAACACAGGCCATCCTGGAAAATTACCTCCACCTGCAATTAGAAATGGGGATGCTGTTGAGATACTCCCCATCTTGCCATGCAACCAAACATGATTGTCTGGAAAGTGAAGCTCAACCTCCAGAATACACAATGCACAGAGCTCAAAGCCACCCAGCACATCAGTGTGGTACCCAGTCACAGCTGAGTCTGGCAGAGACTTGGACACCTTCTTAACTGATTTAATGGTCAGCTTGATTATGGCAGAGACCTTCCTTTTGGACCTCTCTCAAGGAGTCTAGTAATGGTAGGATGAAACTTTTGGGAGAGAAGCTTGACTCACTCAAGGTAATTGATTACTGCTGGTGGAGTTGGGAAGAAATGGATACCTCTCAGAGCATAGGGGAAGAAAGAGATTCTGCCCAAAAAGAAAGAATTAATAATTCTGAAAAAACCTGCTCTTTTTAGTCACCTGGTTTTAATATTTCCTCTGACAATTTACAGGTAAAGAAACTGAGGCGCAGATGCATGAAGTAGCAAGTGTGTCTGTACTGGAATTCACATACAAAATGTTCACTCTCAATATTAAAGCTATCTTGCAAGGAGAAAGCCCTTTAAAAATGTTTGTAAGTGTGGATTATGTGTTTAATTGACAATCTCTCACAAGGCATAGCATTCATTTAATACTGATTGGGTCATTCTCTTACCAGAAACAGATCTAATAGTGCAGTTGTTACCATTTCTGGAGAATAGCCGGGAGATGGCTCATTAAACTCTGCTGAAGCTTGGCTAGACAGGGGAAGTATGGATTCCTGGAATACTTGGATAATTTACAACCCTCACTGAATCCTTTATCCAAGATTTCCTTTCTGTTCCTTTCAAAATCGGACAGCAGAGCTGCAGTCTTTTTAGACAGCTTTATTGAGATATAATTGACATGTAATATATGGAACATATTTAGAGAGTATAAATTGGTAAATTTTTAATATATGTATACCCCCTTTAAAATCACTATAATCAAGTGAATAAATCCATCATCCTCCAGTTTCCTCACACCCTTTTGTGATTCTCTGATTCCTCCCTGCCTACCACACCTAAGCAACCACTGTTTTACTTTCTGTCATTATAGATTCATTTGCCTTTTCTAAACTTTTACATAAATGAATATGTAAAAGTATGTATTTATAATATTTTTTTTCGGGGGGGGTGGTCTGGTTTCATTTCCTCAGTGTCATTATCTTGATATTCATTCATGTCGTTTTGTGTACAGTAGTTTATTCTTTTGTATTGATAAGTGTATTCTGTTATATGGATGCACTGCAGTTTATCATCTGTTGATGGACGTTTGAGTTGTGTCTTGTTTGGGGCTATTACCAATGAAGTTGCTATGAACATTTGTGTACAAGTCTTTGTATGGACATATATTTCCTTTTTTTGTTGGATAAAAATCTAGAAGTGGAATGGTTGGATCATAGGCAGATGTATGTTTAACTTTTTAAGGAACTGCTAAGTTATTTTCCAGAGTGGTTGAACCGTTTTAAATTCCCATCAGGAGTGAGTTTGAGTTTCATTTCCTTCACATCCTCCAGCACACTTGCAGTGGTCAGTCGTTTTTAATTTTAACCATTCTAATAGGTGTATGGTGATATCTTGTTGTGGTTTTAATTTATATTTTCCTAATGACTAATGATGTTGAGCATCTTTTTATGTGCTTATTTGCCATCTGCATGTCTTTTTTGTTACATCTTTTTAAAATTGGCTTGTTTTCCTGAATTTTGAGAGTTCTGTATATATTCTGGATACAAGTTCTTTGTCAGATATATGCTTCAGAAAGATATTCTCCCAGTATGTGGCTTTTCTTTTCATTCTCTTAACAGTGTATTTTTTTGGTTTTGTTTTCTTATTAACAGTGTATTTTTAAGAACAGAAGTTTTGAATTTTAGTAAAGTCCAATTTATTCTTTTATGAATTGTGCTTTTAGTTTCATTTTAAAGACATCTTTGCCTACCCTGAACTCAACAAGAGTATATCCAATGTTTTCTTCTAGAAGTTTTGCAGTTTAGGCTATCTGTTTAGGTCTATGATGTATTTTGAGTTAACTTTTATTTATGGTTTGAGGCATTTTGTTGAAAAGGCTATTCTTTTTCCACTGTGTTGTTTTTGTGCTTTTGACAAAAATCAGTTGTCCAATACAATTTTATGAACATTTTATATTTGTTCATCATCAGCTATATATATGTCCCAGTGTGCTTGGGACATATATATATATATAACCCTACTGAGTTATATATCAGTAGGTATTCTTTGTGAAGAATAGAGACTAAATATTGCCAACTTAAATAAAATAATAAAATTTCTAGAAGAATGTGAGGTGTAATAAAATTTTTTAAAAGCTGGGCAATAATCAGGTCTCAGCAACTTTGATTCATCCAAAGGGAGATAGCTCTTCAAAGGAAAATGATACTCTACATTGTAGAAGAAGAGAGAATGGTGCTTGACAGATATCTCCTGTAGCAGTGCTTAACTTTATTTTCACATCCACACATGACAAATGATCAGAATTAGGCAGTGTGCAAGGGTAAACTGATGGTGATTAGGTCTTGTCTATATGGGATGTAGTGAAAAAATCCATTACTTTTTCTTTAATATTATGTAATTATAAGAAAAAGTCACAGTATTAGGGAGCTATGAAATACTGAGCTATGAAAAACACCTCAATAAAATATAAAAATTTGATGATAAATTTGAGCTTGTTTGCATGATATGATTTTTATTTCAAACCTAAGTATAGTATACATATGGAAAGGTGTATACAATTGTCTGTTGGTATCCTTAAGGGATTGGTTCCAGGCCCCTCTTCCACCCCTGGGAATGCCAAATCATGCCTTGCATGATCAAGTTTCTTAAATAAAATGCATATAAATAAATAAATAAAGTGCATATAACATATGCACATCCTCCTACATACTTTAAATCATATTTAGGTTACTTACAATACCTAATACAATTTAAATGTACTGTAAATAGTTGCCAATGTGCAACAAATTCATATTTTGCTTCTTGAAACGTTCTGGAACTTAAAAAATATTTTTCATCTATGGTTGATTGAATTTACAAATGTGGAATCCAACTATATATCATAACTTTGTTACTTAAGAATTTTCACACAACAAGCACACCAGCTGTGTGTTCTAATTACATATACTCACAAAACAAATCACCCACAAATTTAATAGGCTTCCCAAGTGGCTCAGTAGTAAAGAATCCACCTGCCAATGCAGGAGATGTAGGTTTGATCTCTGGGTTGGGATGATCCTCTGGAGGAGGAAATGGCAGCCCACTCCAGTATTCTTGCCTGGAGAATCCCATGGGCAGAGGAGCCTGTCTGGCTACAGTCCATGGGGTTCCAAAGAGTTGTACATGACTTAGTGACTGAGCATACAAAATAACATTTTGCTTATGAATTTGCAATTTGGGCAGGACTTAGCTGGGATAACTTTTCTGGTGGGGGCTGAAATCATCTGAAGTCTCCTTCACTTACATGTTTCACTGTTGGTGCTACCTATTGACTGGAACCTTAGCTATAGCTATGTCTGTGATTAGAATACCTCCCCATGGCCTTTGCATGTGACTCCTTGACTTTCACAAAGCATGGTGACTGGATACCAAGGGTGAATGTTCTAAGAAAGAGTCAGTTAGAAGCTGTAGTGCTTTTTCTAACCTAACCTTGAAAGTCATACAGTGTTAGCTCTAGAGCAGTTTGCTACAGGTGAGTCTCTAAGACCAGCCATATTCAAGGAGAGGGGACCGGTCTTCCTTTTCTGATGGAAGGTGTGTAAAAGGATCTGTGGAGATGTTTTTAAACCATCATACACATCTAACCAGCTCACTGATCAAGAAACAGAACATTACCAGTGACCCAAACTAGCATTCCTATTATTTCCTGCTGCCCCAAGTGTAAGCACTATTTTGATTCTTAAGAGCTTGCATTGGTTGTTGCCTGTTTTTGTACATTATGTAAATGGAATAATACAATATATACTTTTTAACATTTAGCCTTTTTCTCTCAATATTGTGAGGTTCATTCATATTTTTTTTCCATGTAGATTATTGTTATTACTGTTAAGTATTCTATTTTGTAAGTAGCACATAATTTATTTTTTTTTCCAATTTATTGTTGATAGGCATTTGGGTAGTTTTTAGTTTTTGGCTAACGTGAGAAGTTCTGTTTTGAAAGTCTAGTACAGATCTTTTGTTACTTAGGTAGATAATATATACATACATATGCATGTATTTCTGTTGAGAATATATATACAGCAGTGGATTACTGGGTTTAAGATATGCATATGTCCTACTTTAGTTGAACTAACAATTTTCCCAATTTTCTGAATTTTTAACATTCAGAAAACTAAGATCATGGCATCCAGTCCCATCACTTCATGGCAAATAGATGGGAAAACAATGGAAACAGTGAGGGACTTTGGGCTCCAAAATGACTGCAGATGGTGACTGCATCCATGAAATTAAAAGATGCTTGCTCCTTGGAAGAAAAGTTATAACCAATCTAGACAGTATATTAAAAAGCAGAGACATTACTTTGCTGACAAAGGTCCATCTAGTCAAAGTATGGTTTTTCCAGTAGTCATGTGTGGATGTGAGAGTTGGACTATAAAGAAAACTGAGAGCCCCAAAATTGATACTTTTGAATTGTCGTGTTGGAAAAGACTCTTGAGAGTCCTTTGGACTGCAAGGAGATCCAACCAGTCCATCCTAAAGGAAATCAGTCCTGGATATTCATTGGAAGGACTGATGCTGAAGCTGAAGCTCCAATACTTTGGCCACCTGATGCAAAAAACCAACTCATTGGAAAAGACCCTGATGCTGGGAAAGATTGAAGGTGGGAGGAGAAGGGGAGGAGAGAGGATGAGATGGTTGGATGGCATCACTGACTCAACAGACATGAATCTGAATAAGCTTGGGGAGTTGATGATGGACAGGGAAGCCTGGCGTGCTGCAGTCCATGGGGTCGTAAAGAGGTGGACACGACTGAGCGACTGAACTGAACAATTTTCCATACTCTGCCATCTGAAGGGAGTACTCAGGAACAATGATTTCTTCATATTAGGTTTTATGCTTGAAATGGCTATACAAGAATATAGTCCTGTTTTGAGCCCTATTAGTAATCATCTCCTTAGATTCTTGATCATTACCATTTATGGAAGAAGACTGAGCTGAGCTGGCTCTGTTGACCAAATGTGGCTTCTCCAGCATGCTGTCTTCTTCTGTGGTGGCTCAGTGCTCTACAAAGCAAGTGTGTCAAAAAAGAGAAAAAAGAGCAAGTGCGTCAGTGAACAAGGCAGACCCTGCATGGCCTTTTATGGCTTAACCTCAGAAGTCAAGTCCAGTATTTGTACACCTAAGCAGATGATGGCAAATGCCAGAAGAGAATGCATTGCTTTTGCTTCAGTTGACAGAATATATTTTATTGTCATTAATTAGAATGCAGATAATTTGATTTTTTAAAATTGTACTCTAAATCTAATACTCTTTCATTGAGAAGGTTGAAATTCTTTATAATAATGAGAACAGGTTTACAATCCATTCATAGTTTTCATACTAAGTACTCTACTTAATAGTAATGTTTTTCCTTGAAAATACACAGTTGTAGATTGACTAGTTTTAATAAATATTCTTTAGAATTCAAATTAGTAGTAGTGAACTTTTGAATAGCACATTTCTAAAAATTGAATTTTTGCTTTCATCTGTAAAGTTGGTTAGTAGATATTAAAAGAGGTTCAGAGTCTATCATAAGAGTTAATGAAGTGAGTACCCTGGAATATTAAGAGTGCTGAAAAGGCATGAGGAGAATATTGATATCTGAAATTGAAGGCAGAGAGCCTGTTGGAAAAGCCAGCCCATGGTGACTCCTTAAGAAGAAGGGTAATCAATACCCTGATTACCTTCTCCTCCACCCTCTGATATTGTGACGAGTGGTCAATATGCTACTACTGTACTATTTGAAAGTAGCTCCTTTTCTATCCCCCTTGCTTCACTGGTTGACAGTGTTGACAATTCTGATTAATAAAGTGAGTGATTCTGGGACTTCCCTGGTGGTCCAGTGGTTAAGAATCCACCTGCCACTGCAGGGGACACAGGTTCAACCCCTGGTTCAAAAAGATCCGACAAGGTGAAGAGCAACTAAGCCCATGAGCCACAACTGTGGAAGCCTGCGCACCCTATAGCCTGAGCTCCACAAGAGAAGCCACCACAATAAGTCCATGCACTGCAACTAGAGAGTAGCCCCCACTTGCCACAACTAGAGAAAGCCTGTGTATAGTGACGATACTGTATAGCCAAAAAGAGAAAGAGTGCTTCTGTTTGCAATCATGTAAGGGCAGATCTATTTTACTCACTCCTTTGTGTTGTGGTTGTCATATGTGGCTGCATGGACACGAATTAAAAAGAAAATGTTTTAGTTTACCTACATGTCTGCCATTTCTGGCGCCCTTCATTCTTTTGTGTAGATCTAAATTTCATCTGGTATCATTTCACTGCAGCCTGAAGAGCTTCCTTTAATGTTTTCCATAGTATAGATTTGTTATATTGGCTTTCAAAACTGGCTGCACATTCTTGGACGTTTTTCCACTGTCCTCTCCTCTCCAATCTGAGTTGACTAGTGATATCTTTGATCTATACAGTACAGCAGAAATGAAACTCTTGACATGGGAGGCTAGGTCATAAAAGACCGTGAGGTTGCTGTCTTACTAACTTAGATACTTACTCAGAGAGTTGAGCCACCATTTGAAAAGACCACCATACTGGAGAGACCACGTTTTGGTTAACAGAGCCAGCTAAGCCTGGAAATCTAGTTATTCCTGCCATGGTGCCAGGTATGTGAGTAAAGCTGTCTTGACCCCTCCAAGCCTCCCATTTGCCCGATGAATACCACTGAGTGACTTCCTTCTGCGGTAGGGGCGGGTGCACAGCTGTTAGCGGTTGACCGTTGGCGATTGACCGTTAGCGCTCAGAGTTAGCGCTCGGGGTTGGTTAGCGCTCGACCGTTAGCGCCTGACGTTAGCGCTCCAGGATTAGCAGTTGACCGTTAGAACTCTGAATTAACACTGGACTTTTAGCGGGAGACCCTGAGCCACGTGGCCAGAGGTCCCACTCTGTCAGCAGTCAGCTTTCAGTGGTCCTTCCAGCAGAGAGGTGGATCGCAGCCTTCTCCCTGGGGTCGTTCAGGTCCTTTGACTTTGGTGACAGCAGGTGATCTGGGGTGCTGCCCAGAACAGGCTGAAAGCGGTGTCGGGCAGAGCGCTGGGGTCCTTGCCATAGCTGTCCACTGGCGGGGCCCAGACCTCGAAGCAGCAGCGAACTTCTCTCCTGTCCCCACCTCCATGACATAATGGTGGCAGCAGTCTCACTGGGTCACAGTCCGCAGACGCCTCAGCAACTGGAGGGTATGGGCACGGCCTTTAAGATAATAACTTCAACCAACTTCCCTCTCTCCATGCAAGTTTCAAAAATTGGTCAAGCTTTGATCAGTTGTCACCCCTAAGAGGGGGCCTGATGTCAGGGTTAAGGTACAAGGATATTGCACATCATATTTTCTGTGGACTCAAAGAGGGGCAGCTTTGAGCTGGAAATTAACCTGATTGGTTTTTGGTACAACATATATTCTGACTGATCCTATACAAATGATGTGTTCTAGTTTAAATAAAAAGCCTGAGGGCCGGGTGGGCACTTTGTTCCCTCAGTAATGATGGCTGGGTAGGGTCCGAGGTCCTGGCCCAGAGGGTGCCACCAGCTGAGATCTGCCTCTTCAGCTGGGCCTGGGCAATGGCAGGAGAACCCAGACTGGGTGCTGGACGAACGCTCCCGGGCTCCCGGGCAGGGTCACCAGCCCACACAGGAACCCCCTTCTCTGAGCCAGGACCTGGACCTTGGAGGGCTCAAGTTGAGCCTTGGGACCTTACCCTTTCTTGTCAGAACAGAGAATAATGTTTTTGAGAGGTTTATAGGAACATTATTACCTGACCATGACCTGACCTCAAGAGTAAAGTTCAAGAAGTTTGAAACAACTAACCATGTTCCCCCCACCCCCACCCCTATCCTATAAAAGGGCTTTGCTGAAAGCTTTCTGGGAATTTAAGCTTTTTAAGGCATGAGCCACTTTGCACTGTCCTGCAATAAATCTTTCTCTGTTCTAAACTCTGATGTTTTGATATTGTTTGGCCTCACTGTATGTCAGGCACACAGACTTGCATTTGATAACACTTTAATGTCACACAGAATAGAATGAGTACCTAGCTAAAACCTACCCCAATTCTTGACTTTCTTAATTGTGAGATACAATAAAATTATTGCTTTTTCCCTGTATTTTTGAAGTAGTTAAACAGCATTAGATAAGTGGAACAAAATTTGGGATGCTGTTATAAAAAAAACCTAAAACGTCTGACATTGACTTTGGGACAGTGTGTCAGCAGACATTGAAAGGGCTTCAAGAACACTGTTAGCAGAATCCTGATAGACATCAGAGAAGGTGTCAATAAGGGCTGAAAACAAAGAAACAAAAATGTTATTGGAAGCTTGAGGAAAGGAGACATGACACCATCTGTGTCATGGCAGATGGTTTAGCAAATGTGATAATGTGGAGAATTAGAAAATATATTTAATGAACCGATGGATCTGGCTTAGGAGATTTCCATGCAGAATCTTGAAGATGTCAACTGCTTTTTGTTTATATACATTTAGACTATGTATCATAAGCTATGAGTAGACAAAGCTGTACTAAAGAAGGAGTTATTCAGTTTTCAAATAGAATTTAGTGGAATAGTGTAGAACAAGATCTGAAAATTAAATGATTTCTTATCCTTAGCTTCTCCAGTAAGATCAAGTCCAAGGCCTGTTAGAAAAGCATGAACTCAAGATAGGGAAGAAGCTGAGGATGTGATTGTTAAATCTTTTAAGAGTTTAGAAACCGATAAAAGGTCTTGAAAAGTTTTTATGCAATTATAAACAATAAACAATTGTTTAAACAAACAAATGTTAGACAATAAGCTTCTAAGAATCAAACAACAAGGCCTCTAAGACTACTAAGGACCCTGTCCCACTGTAGCCTCACAGGGAGCTCCAGGTAGAAAAGAACTTATCTTGAAGGTGTTTGTGTCTTTATCTAATGGTATAAATTACAATTGACACACACAAAAAAACTCCATAAAGTTTTCATAGTAATTATTTCTCTGGAAAAAAAAACAGACTGTACAAAATGAAAAGTATATTTTGGATCCTCAAACTTCTGTGGATGGGAAGCAGGCTGAATAGGCTGCTAAGCTGCAAAAATGGGACAGCTCTATGGAGAAGGAAGAATGACTTAAAGGGCAAAGCCAAGAACTCAGAAGGAAGGGCTAAAAATCATGGAAAGCCATTTCCAGAGAGCAGGATTTGGCCCTGGTCACGAACTAGTAACACATAGCCAGCTGGATTTTAGAATTTCAATGGATTGAGTGACTTCCAATGGATTGGTGGCTTAAATGGATGCTTATTATAATTATCCTATGCTTATTGTAACCACTATATATTTTTTCTTAATATATGTATTTTATTGAAGTATAGTTGACTTACAATGTTTCCAGTGCACAGCAAGGTGATTCAGGTATACATATACACATATATTATTTTTGAAGTTATTCTCTATTATAAGTTATTACAAGATATTAACTATAGTTCCCTGTGCTATACAGTAAAACTTTGTTGCTTGTTGCATATGTATTTTTAAAAATTAGAAATCTAGCATTCTATTCATCCTAAGTTTCAAACAAGTACAATCAAAATGTCATAAATTTTTTAGTTAGGCAAAACTTCATAAGCTTTCTAAAATATATATATTATGCATGTTATTTATATATGTGTATGCAAAAGCTTTTCTACTATGGTTGATAAAGGTCTGAGAAAGATCATCAAAAAAAAAAGAGGAAACAGAGAAATTGGAAAACATAAACTAGATGAAATAGCACCCCTGAATATGAAATAGAAAAAATGAAACAAACTAGATAAAAGTAAAAGGTCATCATATAGTCCAGTTGTTTTTAAACATGGTCTGCTCATTAGAAATATATTTAAAGTTTTGGTGAAAAAAGAGCAATACCTGGGCATTTGTATTTTTCAAAAAATTCCAAGATAATTCTGATATGCATCTGGATTTTAAAAAGTGATTACAGGATTTTCTATTAAATGGTAGTTTTGGTGATATACAATTCTGTTATTTTTGTTGACCAATCCTGATACAATGGTATTAAATGAGTAATAGTTACATAATCACAATAGTAAAAGAAATGTATCAGTTTTCACAATCAATAGCCAGGCACAAAAAGATAATTACAATTGCAAGTCGTAATGGGAACATGATTAACCTAACAGTATAAAATAATTACACACAATTTTGGGGGATGAAACAGAGTGATGTGGTGAGCAGAAATGCGTACATGCACAGGTTTTCATCTGCCCAGCCAGCCTATGTCTTTTGAAGTGAAGTGAAGTTACTCAGTTGTGTTGGACTGTTTGCGACCCCGGGGACTGTAGCTTACTAGGCTCCTCCATCCTCGGGATTTTCGAGGCAAGAATGCTGGAGTGGGTTGCCATTTCCTTCTCCAGGGGATCTTCCCATCCGGATTGAACCCAGGTTTCCTGCATTGTAGGCAGACACTTTACCATCTGAGCCACCAATGTCTTGTCTTTTAGTTGGTGCATTTAATCTATGCAAATGCGAATTAAATCTATTTAATTTAATGTAATTATCAATGTGTATGATCCTGTTATCATTTTCTTAATTGTTTTGGGTTTATTTCCTACAGGTCTTTTCCTTCTCTTGTGTTTCCTGCCTAGAGAAGTAAAAGTTCCTTTAGCATTCATTGTGTGGTAGTGAATGGTTTGGTGGTGGTAAATTCTCTTAACTTTTGCTTGTCTGGAAAGCTTTTGATTTCTCCATCAAATCTGAAGGACAGTCTTGCTGGGTAGAGTATTCTTGGTTGTAGGTTCTTCCCTTTCATCACTTTAAATATATTATGCCATTTCCTTCTGGCTTGTAGAGTTTCTATTGAGAAATCAGCTGATAACCTGATGGGGGTTCCCTTGTATTTTATCTGTCATTTTTCCCTTATTGTTTTTAATATTTTATCTTGTTTTTAATTTTGGTCAGTTTGATTACCACGTGTCTCAATGTTTTCCTCCTTGGGTTTATCCTGCCTGGGATTCTCTGTGCTTCCTGGACTTGGTTGACTATTTCCCTCTCCCATATTAGGGAAGTTCTAAGCTATTAACTCTCCAAATATTGTCTCAGGTCCTTTCTCTTTCTCTTTTCCTCCTGGGAACCCTATAATGCAAATGTTGGTGTGTTTAAAGTCCCAGAGGTCTCAGGCATTTTGCTGTGTTTTTTTCTTGTCCCTTCATCTGGGACATAACTTTCTGCTTTTTAATCCTGATTATCTTTCTGAAATGTGGTTTTTGTTCTAGCTGCTGTGGGACTGTCTTGCTTCTTCTGTCTGCCCTTTGATGGAGGAGGCTAGAGACTTGTGTAATCTTCCTATTGGGAGGGACTGGGAAAAACTGGGTTTGCTCTGGTGGGCAGAGCCTTACTCAGTAAAACTTTAATCCAATTATCTGCTGATGGGTGGGGTTGCACTCTCTCCCTGAGAGTTGTTTGGTCTGAGGTGATCCCACCTCAAAATTCTCAAAAGCCAGGCTTCAGCAATACTTGAACCATGAACTTCCAGATGTTCAAGCTGGTTTTAGAAAAGGTAGAGGAACCAGAGATCAAATTGCCAACATTCGCTGGATCATCGAAAAAGCAAGAGAGTTTCATAAAAACATCTATTTCTGCTTTATTGACTATGCCAAAGCCTTTGACTGTGTGGATCATGATAAACTGTGGAAAATTCTGAAAGTGATGGGAATACCAGACCACCTGACCTGCCTCTTGAGAAACCTATATGCATGTCAGGAAGCAACAGTTAGAACTGGACATGGAACAACAGACTGGTTCCGAATAGGAAAAGGAGTACCTCAAGGCTGTGTATTGTCACCCTGCTTATTTAACTTATATGCAGAGTACATCATGAGAAATGCTGAGCTGGAATCAAGATTGCCCGGAGAAATATCAGTAACCTCAGATATGCAGATGACACCACCCTTATGGCAGAAAGTGCAGAAAAACTAAAGAGCCTCTTGATGAAAGTGAAAGAGGAGAGTGAAAAAGTTGGCTTAATGCTCAACATTCAGAAAACGAAGATCATGGCATCAGGTCCCATCGCTTCATGGCAAATAGATGGGTAAACAGTGGAAACAGTGTCAGAATTTATTTTTTTGGGCTCCAAAATCACTGCAGATGGTGATTGCAGCCATGAAATTAAAAGACACTTACTCCTTGGAAGGAAAGTTATGACCAACCTAGATAGCAAATTGAAAAGCAGAGACATGACATTGCCAACAAAGGTCTGTCTAGTCAAGGCTATGGTTTTTCCAGTGGTCATGTATGGATGTAAGAGTTGGACTGTGAAGAAAGCTGAGCACCGAAGAATTGATGCTTTTGAACTGTGGTGTTGGAGAAGACTCTTGAGAGTCCCTTGGACTGCAAGGAGAGCCAACCAGTCCATTCTAAAGGAGATCATTTCTGGGTGTTCATTGGAAGGACTGATGCTGGAGCTGAAACTCTGATACTTTGGCCACCTCATGTGAAGAGTTGACTCATTGGAAAAGACCCTAATTCTGGGAGGGATTGGGGGTGGGAGGAGAAGGGGAAGACAGAGGATGAGATGGCTGGATGGCATCACCGACTCGATGGATGTGAGTCTGAGTGAACTCCGGGAGTTGGTGATGGACAGGGAGGCCTGGCATGCTGCGATTCATGGGGTTGCAAAGAGTTGGACACGACTGAGCGACTGAACTGAACTGAACTGATCCAGCCCTGGGGTCTCTGGGCTCTATGGCAATCTCCATAGATTGTTAATGGCAATATCCAAGACGGCTTGTGCCAAGGGGGACCTTCCAAGACTGTTGCTGCCTGTGTCTCTGTCCCTGTGGTGAGCTCCTGCTGACCAAGCCTCCACAGGAGACCCTCCAACACTAGCGGGTAGTTTTGGTTCATTCTCCTGTGGAGTCACTGCTCCCTTCTTCTTGGTCCTGATACAGTTTGAGATTTTGTTTGTGCCCCCTGAGACTGGAGTCTCTGTTTCCCTCAGTCTTATGGAAGTCCTGCAGTGAAATCCCCCTGGCTTTCAAAGTCATATTCTCTGGGAATTCCCAGTCCTTTTGTCAGATCCCTAGGCAGGGAAGACTGATATGGGGGTTCAGAATCTTCACAACAGTGTGAGAACTTCTTTGGTATTATTGTTCTCCAGTTTGTAGGTCACTTACCCAGTGGTTATGGGATTTAATTTTATCATTATTGTGCCCCTCCAATGTGTGATTGCCCACTGTAGTCTTGCTCTGGATTCTTTGTCTTTGGACATGGAGTTACGTTTTGATGGTAGGTTCCAGCATCCTCCTGTTCGATGGTTGTTGGACAGCTAGTTGTGATTTTGGTGCTATTTCCACCACTGTATTTTGGATATGTGTAGGGTAGATAACTTGTCTCTTTACTTTGCAGGTGTTCAGATCAAGATCTGAACACAGGAAACAGCATGGAGCCTCATCCATGCTTGGGCTTGATTAAGGATCAGGGCCTAGACTTTGGACCTAGCTTGATGCCATAGTTCAGTCGCTCAGTCATGTCCGACCCTTTGCAACCCCACAAATCATAGCACGCCAGGCCTCCCTGTCCGTCACCAACTTCCGGAGTCTACCCAAAGCCATGTCCATCGAGTCAGTGATGCCATCCAGCCATCTCATCCTCTGTTGTTCCCTTCTCCTCCTGCCCCCAATCCTTCCCAGCATTAGGGTCTTTTCCAATGAGTCAACTCTTCACATGAGGTGGCCAAAGTATTGGAGTTTCAGCTTCAACATCAGTCCTTCCAATGAACACCCAGAATTGATCTCCTTTAGAACGGACTGGTTGGCTCTCCTTGCAGTCCAAGGGACTCTCAAGAGTCTTCTCCAACACCACAGTTCATAAGCATCAATTCTTCGGCGCTCAGCTTTCTTCACAGTCCAACTCTTACATCCATCCATACATGACCACTGGAAAAACTATAGCCTTGACTAGACAGACCTTTGTTGGCAAAGTAATGTCTCTGCTTTTGAATATGCTATCTAGGTTGGTCATAACTTTCCTTCCAAGGAGTAAGTGTCTTTTAATTTCATGGCTGCAGTCACCATCTGCAGTGATTTTGGAACCCCCCCAAAATAAATTCTGACACTGTTTCCACTGTTTCCCCATCTATTTGCCATGAAGTGAAGGGACCAGATGCCATGATCTTCGTTTTCTGAATGTTGAGCTTTAAGCCAACTTTTTCACTCTCCTCTTTCACTTTCATCAATAGGCTTTTTAGTTCCTCTTCACTTTCTGCCATAAGGGTGGTGCCATCTGCATATCTGAGGTTACTGATATTTCTCCCGGCAATCTTGATTCCAGCTTGTGCTTCTTGCAGCCCAGCGTTTCTCATGATATACTCTGCATATAAGTTAAATAAGCAGGGTGACAATATACA
Source organism: Capra hircus (assembly GCF_001704415.2). Classification (NCBI taxonomy): domain Eukaryota; kingdom Metazoa; phylum Chordata; class Mammalia; order Artiodactyla; family Bovidae; genus Capra; species Capra hircus. Next base: position 54,158,747 of record NC_030828.1, on the reverse strand, counting down.
GCCTTGACATACTCCTTTTCCTATTGGGGTGAGGCTTTTGGAGAATCTTGGGAAAAGGTGAATACATATTGAAGGAGGGAAGAATATAAATACTTTTTAGCCAAAGAGAAGACAGTGGCAATTTAAAATTGTTTCACAAATTCTTTGGCATTTCTCCCATCTAGAGGTCTATGTTCTTTCTCATTGAAATGCATGAGCTTGTGATTGCTTCAACTGATAGGATAGGGCAGAATTAATGCTTTGTGAATATCTGGGTCTAGGTCATAAAAGACAATGTAGATCTATCTAATTTGCTAAAATTCTTGCTCCTTACTAATCATTGCTAACCTTAGAAAGATCTGCTATCCAGGTTGGCCTTTGACTAGCATCTGGAAATTAAGATTTCAGGAGGTCTTCCCTAACTGATGAGGACCACCCTAACTTATAAGAGTGGCTCATTGTGCCTAAACTGTGTAAACAATGATGGTTAATGCTGAACACTTGCTTTCCTTCTGGGAATCTGGAATTTTGGATTGTGCTAGGCAGAGTGTGCTATGTGACTAGTTCCCAATAAAAACCTTTGGCACTGAGTCTCTAGTGAGATTCTTTGGTAGATAACATTTCTCACATATTACCATAACCTGTTACCAGAAAAATTAAGCAAGTCCTTTGACTCTAATGGGGGAGGTCTCTTGGAAACTTGTTCTGATTTCCTCCAAACTTTGCCCCATACATCATTTTCCTTTGCTAATTTTGCTTAAAATCTTTATACTATAAGAAGTCATTACCATCAATATGGTTATGCTGAATCCTGTGAGTCCTCCTGGCAAATCATTGAACCTGGAGGTGGTCTTGGGGACTCAACACAATAAGCCTTAACACTGGATAGACTGATTCCTCCCACTTTATTCTTTTACAAAAATAAGTTTTCAAGGCTATTTTAGGTCCTGTGCCTTTCTGCACAAATTTTAGAATATGCTTGTCTGTGTCTACTAAAAAACTAAATGCATTTTGATAGAAATTTAATTAAATCTATTGATCAATTTGGGAAGAATTGACATCTTCACTGCATTTAATCTTACAGTCCATGAACACAGCATGACTCCTATTTATTTAGATCTTCTTTAATTTCTTTCATCAGCCTTTTATAATTTTCAAGATACTAATTCATACACATTTTGTTAGATTTATACTTAAGTAACTGGTTTCCTTTGAAGGAATTGTAAATGGTAATAATTAAAATTTGAGTTTCTACATGTTTATGGTTAGTATGAAGCTTGTTTTTAAATTATTTTTACATTTTTAAAAAGTATTTTCAAGGTGCTATAAGATTATCTTTTAGGACAAGATTAGCCCTACTCCTAATACAGCTCTACTCCAGTATTTTTATGAGGTCTCTAGTGAATGCTTCAGGATTTTTAGTAAGGTCTCTCCACTCTGGATATCAGAATTCAAACAGCTCCCAGACTTGGAGTAGTAGTTCTTTGTGAAGCTTCATAGATTCTGTGTGTGTGTGTGCATGCATACACCTTAATATTAATACTTGGCAGATGTCTAGATCTTTCTCTCTGGGCAGCTTGCTTCTCTTTCTGGTATTTTGTCTCACAACTTCCAGCAACTTTGTAAATTATACCTAGTAAAGCTGGAAAAAAGATAGCATTAATAGTCAGATATTATATCCATTGATTTCTTATACCTTCCTCCTTACTCTGCTGATGACATCCCTCTACTTATTTTTTTTTAATCGACATATAATTGACATAAAGGGCTTCCTAGGTAGCTTAGTGGTAAAGAATCCACCTGCCAATACAGGAGGCGTGGGTTCAATCCTTGGGCCAGGAAGATCCCCTGGAGAAGGAAATGGCAACCCCCTCCTGTATTCCTGCCTGGGAAATCCCATGGATAAAGGAACCTGGCAGACTATAGTCCACAGTGTCCAAAAGAGTCAGACACGACTTAGAGACTAAGCGTATATACATACACACAATTGACATGAAACATTATATTATTTTTAAATATATAACATAATGGGCTTTCCCTAGTGGCTCAGATGGTAAAGAATCTGCCTGCAATGAAGGAGACCTGGGTTCGATCCCTGGGTCAGGAAGATCCCCTGTAGGAGGGCAGGGCAACCCACTCCAGTATTCTTGCCTGGAGAATCACCATGGACAGAGGAGTCTGGTGGGCTACAGTCCACAGAGGTGTAAAGAGTCGGACATGACTGAGGCAATTTAGCATGCACACACACACACATAAAATGTAATGTTTGGTATTTATGTATATTGCAAAATGATCACCACAATAGTCTAGTTAATATCCATCACTATATATAGTTACAAATTTGATTTCCCTTTCCTTAATATTTCAAGAGTGGAAGCAGGACTGAAAATACTTCCTCATCAGTCTTTAATCCTAGAAGATGTGGCCTGAGAGTATGATTATGGTCAAGCTCTAGAAATTACCTGATTACTGCTTGATGCCTCTGTGGTAATCTGTCTTCTGATTTTATATCCAAGGTGATCCCAGTGATGATATATGATCACTAGTTTCTCTTTTTATTTGAAATCCTTAGAGGGGTCTTCTTTTAGGAGATGATAATATGAAACAGCAAAAATTCCCACAACTGTTCAGGATATAAAGACTGTAGAACAACTCTCCCTTGACAAAATATATAAATTATCCTGTGGAGATGATTGGCCTCAACTTTGTTGTACCATGCTGTCATAGTGCAAGTTTCAAATGAGTATATTCAGATATAAAGGAATCATTGTGTGTGTTTAGTTGCTCAGTCATGTCTGACTCTTTTGTAGCCCCATGGACTATAGCCTGCCAGGCTCCTCTGTCCATGGGATTTTCCAGGCAAGAATACTGGTATGAGTGCCCATTTCCTTCTCCAAGGGATCTTCCTGATCCAGGGATCAAACCCACATTTCCTGCTTGGCAGGTGGATTCTTTACAACTGCACCACCAGGGAAGCCCCCAAAGAATCATTACAACATTGCAAATGGTTGAAAAGTGCCTTGACTGTCCCACCACATTGCCTCAGAGGATTGTCCAGGGTCTTCTGGCCAGAGGTTCCCTATATCACTAACTTGAAACTGAGGCTTTGATGTCAGGGTTTTTAAAAGATGTTGGGACTTCCCTGGTAGTCCTGTGGTTAAGACTTTGCCTTCCAATGTACCGGGTGTGGGTTTGGTCCCTGGTCAGGGAGCTAAGATCCCACATGCCTTGAGGCCAAAAAAGCCAAAAATAAAACAGAAACAGTATTGGAACAAATTCAATAATGACTTTAAAAATGATCCACATAAAAGAAAAGTCTCAAAAAAACTTTTACTTTGTACTTGCTAAAATAGATTAGATTATCAATTTGTACAAGTACAGATGTAAAAGGACAGAGATGTAAAGAGATGTAGGAACACGACTTGGCTTTGTGTGCCATTTAACACAGAAATTTGCCTTTGATGTCCATTACTACACACTCTGGTTCTTACGCTAGTTTCATAATAAAGAACTGAGGGAGCATTAAACATGTATTTGTGATTATAATACTCTTCCCAGTAAAATTTCTATCAGTAGAATTAAGAAAAGTCACTAGATGCTATAAAACTGTTTAAAAAATATTTTATTGATTTTTCCAGAGTGTACTTGTGGGTGGTGTAGGGAAACCTACCTGTTTCCTTTGAATTCTAGACTGAAGTTTCCATGCAATTCAAATAGATCATGTGATTAGCCAATTTAGAATTTGGAGTTTGTTTTCTATAATAGAATAGATTAGTGGCTATCCATACTGGTTAGTGTTCATGATTATTTGTGGAATTAAGAAAAATACAGATGTGAGGATTCCACCCTATAGATGCTGAAATAGTCATTTTGGTTGGATCTTAGAAATCTGTATTTAAAAAGAAAACTTTTTAGGAAATAGCTTTATTTCCTGGTTTGAGAACTACACAGAGTTGGAGTATACATATTAGTTAGTAAGAAGAGTTAGCTTAAAGCAAGACTGTATTTGTAATGACCCTTTGGTTATAAGCAAATGTCAGAAACCCAGAAAAGCTTGAGCAAAGTGGGATTCTATGGCTCTTGTAACTGGAAATTTCAGGGTGGAGCTGGCAGGGGTGCTCCAAGACCGTCCGGTGGTAGTGGTTTAGTTGCTAAGTTGTGTCTGACTCTTGTGACTCCATGGACTATAACTTGCCAGGATCCTTCGTCCATGGGATTTTCTAGGCAAGAACACTGCAGTGGGTAGCCTTTTCCATCTCTAGGGGACCACCCTGACCCAGGGATTGAACCCATGTCTCCTGCATTGGCAGGCGGATTCTTTACCACTGGGCAACCAGGGAAGCCCTCTACAGGGGCCCAAATGATATTCAATTTCTCTTTCCTTTCTTCTTTCTTACCAACAGGCCCTTTAATGTGATGGAAAAGGTGGCTTCTGACAGCTGTAATCTTTCATTTTATTGTTCATGACTCAAAGGGAAGACAGTTTCCCTCTCCCATTTTCCTTACATAAAATTGCATGTTCCACTCTGGCCCTGCTTGGCTCATGTAGCTTTGACCAGTCACGGTGAAAAGGAGGATATTCATGTGATTAGCTGGGGATCAGACAGGGTCCTGTAATGACTAGTTTCATCAGAACCACATAGGAAGAAGGTGAAGTTTTTCAGCAGAAGAAAGTATGTTGGGGTGATTAAAAACACGAATATTGTCTACTGAGGCCCCCCTATCTGAATACACTGTAAGACTTCGGGTGGTGATTTATCACAGGGACTTTCTTTTTCTTTCTTTCCTTTTTTTTTAAAAAAACTGATTCTGTATTTTTATAGATTATACTGCATTAAAAGTTTTTACAAAACAAAATAATTCCCTGTGCTGTACAATGTATCCTTGTTACTTATATATTTTATATGTAGTAGTTTGCATCTCCCAATCCCATACCCCTATCTTGCATCCCCCCTCCTTCTCCCTGCTGGTAATTACGAGTTTGTTTTCTGTATCTGTGAGTCTATTTCTGATTTGCTATATTCATTTTTTTGTTTTGTTTTTAGATTACACATATAAGTGATATCAAACACTATTTGTCTTTCTCTGACTTTTCACTAAGCGAAATACTCTGTAGGTCCATTCATGTTGCTGCAAAAGTCAGAATTTCATTCTTTTCTATGGCTGAGTAATATTTCATTGTGTAAATATACCACATCTTTGTTTTTATCCATTTGTGTGTTGATAGACACTTGGATTGTTTCTTTATGTTGCTATTGTAAATAGTGCTGCTGTGAACTTGGCGGCACATGTATCTTTTAAATCAGTGTTTTTAAGAATTGAATCGCCAGTCTATGTCCGACGCAGGATACAGCATGCTTGGGGCTGGTGCACGGTGATGACCCAGAGAGATGTTATGGGGAGGGAGGTGGGAGGGGGGGTCATGTTTGGGAACGCATGTACACCCGTGGTGGATTTATGTCAATGTATGGCAAAACCAATACAGTATTGTAAATTAAAATAAAGTAAAATAAATAAATAAATTTAAAAAAAATCAGTGTTTTTATTTTTTTCCAGATATATAACAAGGAGTGGAATTGTGGGATCACAATGTAGTGCTATTTTTATTTTTTGAGAAACCACCATACTGTTTTCCATGGTGGCTGTCTTTTTAAAACTGGTACCTTCTTCTTCTCTTGCATCTTGAATTGTGTTGAGCTGTCCAGACAAGACTCTCTCTCTTTTTCCCCACTTCCATGTCTGCTACTGGGTGGTTGCATAATGGTAGAGTCTGTTTTCTCTTCAGACCTTGCCATTTTAAATAGGAGGAGGAGATGGGAAGTCTTGTTTAGGCTGTCAGTTCAATTCAGTTCAGTCGCTCAGTCGTGTCTGACTCTTTGCAACCCCATGAACCGCAGCATGCTAGGCCTACTTGTCCATCACCAGCTCCTGGAGTCCACCCAAACCCATGTCCATTGAGTTGGTGATGCCACCCAACCATCTCATCCTCTGTTGTCCCCTTCTCCTCCTGCCCTCAATCTTTCCCGGCATCAGGGTCTTTTCAAATGAGTCAGCTCTTCGCATCAGGTGGCCAAAGCTGTCGGAAGTCACTAAATCACATTCTTCAGTCTAGCTTCTGTCAGACTTTAGCATTAGGACTTATCAAGTGCTGGCTTGACTGTTAATAAAGTGATGATTTTCCTCACTGGTTACTGTTCCTTAATTGTAGCTTTCTTGGCTGGAAAATGTATAGGCAGAGTTCAGGTCGATTCAGTCGCTCAGTTGTGTCTGACTCTTTGCCACCCCATGGACTGCAGCAGGCCAGGCTTCCCTGTCTATCACCAACTCCCGGAGCCTACTCAAACTCATGTCTATTGCATTGGTCATGCCATCCAACCATCTCATCCTCTGTCATCCCCTTCTCCTCCCACCTTCAATCTTTCCCAGAATCAGGGTCTTTTCCAATGAGTTGGTTTTTTGCATCAGGTGGACAAAGTATTGGAGTTTCAGCTTCAGCATCAGTCCGTCTAATGAATATTCAGGACTCATTTCCTTTAGGATTGACTGGTTGGATCTCCTTGCAGTCCAAGGGACTCTCAAGAGTCTTCTCCAACACCACAGTTCAAAAGCCTCAGTTCTTCAGTGCTCAGCTTTCTTTATAGTCCAGCTCTCACATCCATACATGACTACTGGAAAAAACCTTAGCTTTGACTAGACAGACCTTTGCTGGTAATGCAAAGGTCCTCTGCTTTTTAATATGCTGTCTAGGTTGGTCATAGCTTTTCTTCCAAGGAGTAGAAGAGGTGAGTGCTAAGGCAGGATCTGAACTTAATACCAGTCTAATGCTCGTAAAGTAATGCTCAAAATTCTCCAAGCCAGGCTTCAGCAATATGTGAACTGTGAACTCCCTGATGTTCAAGCTGGTTTTAGAAAAGGCAGAGGAACCCAAGATCAAATTGCCAACATCTGCTGGATCATGGAAAAGGCAAGAGAGTTCCAGAAAAACATCTACTTCTGCTTTATTGACTATGCCAAAGCCTTTGACTGTGTGGATCACAAGAAACTGTGGAAAATTCTGAAAGAGATGGGAATACCAGATCACCTAACCTGCCTCTTGAGAAATCTGTATGCAGGTCAGGAAGCAACAGTTAGAACTGGACATGGAACAACAGACTGGTTCCAAATAGGAAAAGGAGTACATCAAGGCTGTATATTGTCACCCTGCTTATTTAACTTCTATGCAGAGTACATCACGAGAAACGCTGGACTGCAAGAAGCACAAGCTGGAATCAAGATTGCTGGGAGAAATATCAATAACCTTAGATATGCAGATGACACCACCCTTATGGCAGAAAGTGAAGAGGAACTAAAAAGCCTCTTGATGAAAGTGAAAGAGGAGAGTGAAAAAGTTGGCTTAAAGCTCAACATTCAGAAAATGAAGATCATGGCATCTGGTCCCATCACTTCATGGGAAATAGATGGGGAAACAGTGGAAACAGTGTCAGACCTTATTTTTCTGAGCTCCAAAATCACTGCAGATGGTGATTGCAGCCATGAAATTAAAAGACACTTGCTCCTTGGAAGAAAAGTTATGACCAACCTAGATAGCATATTCAAAAGCAGAGACATTACTTTGCAGACTAAGGTCCGTCTAGTCAAGGCTATGGTTTTTCCTGTGGTCATGTATGGATGTGAGAGTTGGACTGTGAAGAAGACTGAGCACTGAAGAATTGATGCTTTTGAACTGTGGTGTTGGAGAAGACTCTTGAGAGTCTCTTGGACTGCAAGGAGATCCAACCAGTCCATTCTGAAGGAGATCAACCCTGGGATTTCTTTGAAAGGAATGTTGCCAAAGCTGAAACTCTAGTACTTTGGCCACCTCACGAGAAGAGTTGACTCATTGGAAAAGACTCTGATGCTGGGAGGGATTGGGGGCAGGAGGAGAAGGGGATGACCGAGGATGAGATGGCTGGATGGCATCATGGACTCAATGGACGGGAGTCTGAGTGAACTCCAGGAGATGGTGATGAACAGGGAGGCCTGGCGTGCTGCGATTCATGGGGTCACAAAGAGTCGGATACGACTGAATGACTGAACTGAACTGAATGTCATCTAAACTTCAACTTGAATTTCTAAATATTGCTGTTCACTGTGGGGCTGAGTGAGAAAAAACAGTCTGGAATTTAGAGTCAAAATGCTCTGTGGGAAGGCTTGGTCTTGTGTGTGGTGTGGAGGCAGCTGGTTTACATTGTGGCAGCACAGCTGTTGCAGATGGTATTGCTGGCATGGAGCCGTGATTGGGTTTCACAAGAAGAAGTATTCATTTTAGAGTCAGGATGGGTTTGACTGAGACCAAAGCCTGTGCCAACAGGGATCTGGGCTTTCCCAGGGAGACAAGTATTTGGTTGGGATGAGGAGAAACTCTTTAGGTGCTTGTTAATTTGCAGAGATGGTTTCAGATGTATGAGCAGAGCACATACAGAAAGAGCGAACTCTTGCCGGGCCCAGAGAAACCTAATTTCAAAATGGCAGAGCTTTGGTGCTTAGGCTTTTTAAGAAAGTATTTTGCAATTAAGCGGTACTAGCCTCTCTCGCATACCTTGTGCCTCCGGTTTTTCGGCAAGGGTGAGTTTGGTTCTCCAGGGAAGATTAGATTCAAAAGAGATGAGATGGTAGCAAGGGATTATTCTTTATTTGGATTTTAATTGTTTTGATGCTGCCTTTGGAGTAGTGAAGATTAGCCAAAGACTTGGAGATTGAAAAACTGAGGAAAACCAGCTTTGCAGAGGAGCACTTGGCAGAGACTGTTGCTTTTCCTTGGACTCCTAAGAATAAAAGAAGACAACAGCTACCTTACCGATGACCAGTGCCTTGAGTTTCTGTAAGCCTGTATTTAATTGAATTCACTTGCATTTAAAATTATAAGCTGTAGTCTCCAAATGTTTAGCATGGACTGACCAATATCCTGCTGAGACAGAAATCACGGAGGATTGTTTGTGTTTTTTCTTGCTGATTCTATCTTGCTTTTCTCAGATAACACCAAATTTTTACTGTGGTTTGTGGAAGGTAACAGTAATATAGGCAATTTTCTTTGCCTGGGAAATGCCACTGAGGCGGTTATCACATTTGGTTCTAAATTTTAAGAGTTGGTGGATGGCATTGATATTCATGTATGTTTTACTGATTTGCTGAAGATGAGTAATGAGATACCTGATGCTTGATGTAGGGTTAATTTAACTTTGGTGGTGCTGAAGGAGCAACATTCTAGTTTTTCCTTTGATTGTTTGAAAGGTAAATATTCTTTTACTGTTCCTTTAGCAATTATCCTAGAAATTACAACATGCATTTTTGACCCATCAAGGTCTAATGCTAATTTATACTTTTACTTTTCTCCTAAATATTGTTAGAACCTCATAACACTTTAACTCCCCCTTGATGTATATGCTATTTTTATTGCTATTTTAATTATATATACTTTTGAAACCCATATAAATTATTTTTATTGATTAAATATTCATTTATATTCACCCACATATTTACCATGCTCATTACTTTTTATTCCTTCAAAATCTGTCCTTTTATTTGACACCACACTTCCTCATGTTCACTAAGTTTATTCCAAAGAGTTCTTCAGGTAGCCAAGTTGTCTGGGAGAGGTTTGACATCCTCCAGCATCATAGAATCTGGCAAAGAACTGAGGTCAGAGAGGCTACCGACTTCCCCCTGAAGGCAGAATATGCCAGCGGGTCCAGGTTTGGCTGCATTCTGTAGAAAGGCGGTTTCTGTAGCTCTCCTGAACCTGTGTGGGTGCTGCCTTCATGACCCAAGGCATGCAGAACAGACAGCTGGACATGGACTCAGGGCCTGTGAGAGCTTGATGTTTCAAAGAGAGTCAGTATGTGGACAGGAATGGTTACTCTAATGGTGTATAGCACAGGGCTGAGAAGAGCAGTTACTTGCATAAGAAATTGATGGACGACTTACGACCATGGTCGGTGGATCCAGAGACTCCTGGAGACTTGAGAGGAGGTTGCTAAAATATCTGTAGTGAAGAATTATCTGGGACACTAATGAGAATACCTCTTGCATTGCAATTTGGATAGAGTCTAGAGTCTTTTGTTGGATGGTGACTGTTGAAAGTAGGCTGATTTTCAAGTAACAGTATGTGTGCTTAGTCGCTCAGTAGGGTCCAACTCTTTGCGACCTACAGGACTGTAGGCCACCAGGCTCCTCAGACCATGGGATTTTTCAGGCAAAAATACTGAAGTGGTTGCCATTTCCTTCTCTAGGGGATCTTAAATTGGCTTAATTAACATTTATAAATGAGGAGTGTGTTGAGTCCAGAACCCAAAAAGATCTAAAAATTACTGTGGATACTGAGACGGTCAATAGTTGTTTCTTGGCAAAGTGAGGGATGATAATGGCCCTTGATTTACCAAATACTTTTCAGGAATTTGACTGAAGCAGAGGGGTTTTCCATGATGTGTGGGATAATGACTCATCCCTTTTTCTGAGCCCCTTTGTGAGTATTTGCATATTGTAAATGAGTGCTTCCAAAGAATCTCTTTGGAGGACGGTGTCATCAATGTAATGTCATACCTGTGATCCTGGAGAAAACTGGATGCAGTTAAGATCTTGCCTGCAAAGATGGTGTGTAATATCAAGGTTGTTGAGGTGTGTCCTATGAGCAGCTTAGTAAAGGCATATTGTTTCCCTTTGGAGTTGAAGCATCTGAGGCTGTTGAAATAGACACTGAACAGAACATATTACCTACATTTGTAACAGCAAAGTATTCACCAGTTGTTAATTGGATAGAGCCAGTAACTTCCCTAATATTGCCTATAGCAGCCTGATGAGTAGGACCACAGCATTTAAGGTTGTGGTAATTCACCACGAGGCACTGTTCATTCTTTCCAAGTTCGAATAGAGGCAAAATTGGGCTGTTAAATGGAGAAGCAGTGAGGATAATCACCTGCTTCTCTAAATAGGTGTTGTATAATGGATTTTGGTCACTGAATATTTTAATTTACAGTAGGCCATGTTAACTGGCCTACTGTATTTTAACAGTTTAATATTTTTTTATTTTAAACTCTGTTTAATATTTTAACAGAGGAGAAGGTCCATGGCATCCTATTTTTTCAAGTGCCAACAAGTTAATTTAACAAATTACTCAGTGAGTCAGAGCATTCATGCCCATTATGTTATATTTTAGGGCCATGCTAAGGCTGTGGGGGATTTAGGCAAGGCAATAGGTCCAATGATTGAAATGAGGCGTACTTATTTGTCTGATTATACTTGGTAACTCCTCCAGAAGTATAGGGGGTACTTTGTTAAAAATGCAGTGAAATCCCTAGTAATAATCAAGTTTATGAAAGTTTGCAATTATTGCGCTTTATCAGCTACTGAGTTAATTCAGAACCTATGTTATATAAGCACAAAAGCCAATCAGTGTCCTTTTATCTTTTGTCGTAAATTTTGGATTTTCATTTTGATCAAATTGTAGATCTTTGTTTCAGGTTTTTTTTTTTTTTGTTGTTGTTGTTGTTTTTTCCTTCCCCTGTATCCAGGCTTCTTTCTTTTTAATTTATTTATATTGGGGTGTGTGTCTGTGTATTCTTCAAGGGCAGGGGAGAGTCCTCTAACCTGCTCATATTTATGAATTTCTCGAGAGAGCCTCAAATCAGTATCACCAAAGTTAGGGGCTTCCCCCGTGGCAATGGTTGTATTTATAGGGTTTAAGGAGTCCAGGCTTAAGTCAGGTTTGACTGTAGCTTGGCTGTACCTCAAGTGAAATTTTTTTTTTTCATGTAGCCCTGAGTATTAGCATGTTATTTACGTAACAGGCACATGTAGCACAGCAACAGAAGTATTTAAAGGTCCTGGTGAGCAATTTGCACTCAGGAGTGAGGACCTCACTCAGCATTTCACATAGTGACTGCATTTCTCGGTTCTCTCTTTCTCTTTCCCTCCTTCCCCCTCTGCTTTCCTCCCTATCTGACTGTGTAATGACTCTTCTTTCCTGTGTGACCACTGTATCTTTCATGAAGCACTGTGTCCCCTGAGCACTTTCTAAATTGGTTGAGACACCACCAATTGGTAACAGGGTGAGAGTCTTTCCCCAGAGCTTAGGACAAGTCACAACTTCATTCTAAGACACACAGATAGATCTGGGCTGAGACAGCGGAACCTGGGCCACTTTATGGAGGGCCCCAGTGCTATACTCCTTTCCCTAAATGCCAAATAGCCAAACTTCTGACTTAGATAGGCTAAATCTGTAACAGAGACTTGGTAAGACTTTACTCATGTAGCACAATGAAGAATAATTCAAAGTGTAAGCTTGCCAGCAAGCAATGAAGACATTTTGCACACTCAGTGCAATTGTTTACCTAGTTAATAGGCCAAGAGTGAGAGAAGATAGACTCCAGTGGTGCTGGTGAATGCCTCAGTCCTCCTGATCACACTGCCAATTTTTGTGACCATTCCATAGATAGAGCTGATGTCCCCTCAAAATCTGATTTGGGTTTCAAGACATGATGCCACACACACACACTAACAGAGTAGGAAAATAACAGTATTGTTACTTGTTAATACATAAAGAATTTTTCTTTTTCTCTAAGAACAACACAGTCTTCTCAAGCTTATTTGAAAATGTGTTGGGAGAACAAGGAAAGGAGACTTGTTAGTGACTTTTATTGAGGTCAGGAGATGGGGTCAGACTTGCTGCATTTAAGCAGGGACTTATGTTTGAATCTCCTGATGGTGCCAAGGAGGAACACATGGACTTTCTCATCAGCTTGCTCAGATGTGGGACAAAAGGGGAGAGAGAGAGGAGAGGCGTAAAAGCTGTCAACAGTGAAACATCAAAAAGGAGGTCAAACTTTGTTACTTTTTTAGCTGTAATATTTAGGTCTTTGATCCACTTGAGTTAATTTTTATATATGGTGTAAGGTAGGGGTCCAACTTCATTTTTTTGAGTGTGCGTGTCTATTTGTCTCAATGCCCTTTACAGAAGGGGAGAAGGACATGGCAACCCACTCCAGTATTCTTGCCCAGAGAATCCCATGGACAGAGGAGCCTGGTGCACTACAGTTGATGGGGTTGCAGAGTTGGACACGACTGAAGCGACTTAGCTTGCATGCATGCATTTACTGAAGAGACTATTTTTTTCAGTTTAACTGAAAAGTCCAACAATGAGACATACCCTTTTCTTGCCCATCCATTCATAACTTGGTCATTTTAAATTTTTTGGCTGCACTGAGTCTTCATTGCTCTGCGAGGGCTTTCTGTAGCTGTGGCAAGCAGGGGCTACTCTTTGTTGCGGTGTATGCGTTTCTCATTGCAGTGACTTCTCTTATTGTGGAGCACAGGCTCTAGGCACATGGGTTTCAATAGTTGCAGCACCGGCTTGGTAGTGGTGGCATGCAGGCTCTTGGGCGTGCAGGCTTCAGGAGTTGTGGCACACAGGCCCCATAGTTGTGGCACACAGGCTCAGTAGGTGCGGCACACTGGCTCAATAGTTACGGTTCACCAGCTTAGTAGCTCCAAAGCATGTAGAACCTTCCTGCAGCAGGGATCAAACCTGTGTCCCCTGCTTTGGCAGATGGATTCTTATCCACTGCACCACCAGGGAAGTCCAGTAATTTGGTATATTATATTTCATTTGGCTGTGCGTCCTATGTGTATTGGTTCCTTAGTTGAGAAATGTAAATGGCAGAGAGGTGAGTGGTGGGATTCAGGCATGACCGAATCCCTTTGAAATAGGATGGCAACCTCACACCCTCCACCTCCCCCAACCCAGACCTTTGAAAAACTAGGACAAGTATCCTGGAGACAGACTACTGACTTATCCCTATCTGAACTTTAAAGCATGAATTTTAAGTTGTTGAATTTTGTCTATTTTTGAGATCCTGCAGTATCACCTCAAGCTCATTTTGGTAATAACTGAGTCTAGAATTATGTATGAGCCTGCTGTGTGTCTTGGATAATCTCTTGAATTTTACAAAATTTTTGCATTTATTGTTATTCCCCCCAGAACCCACCAGACAGATCACTCACTGGGTCTTGGCTCTTTCTCCTCGTGTTGCTGGAAATGTTCCTTTCAGCTTGTGCTCCAGTTTTGAACTATAATGTTAATAGCCAACAGTTAATATGTATCACACTACACTAAGAGCTTCTAATATGTCATCTAAATGCTAACTGGGGTGGTAGTCTTGATTCTTGGATATCTAGATAATATTATCTTACATCTCTCTTATATGTCTAAAGATCTCCCATTGGTGTACAAATTCTTGTTCATGATATTCCTCAAAACTTTTTGCTTAGTTCAGTTTATGGATTATCTAGCTAGCTTATGTGTGTGTTCTTGCTCTAGCCTTGACCCAAATGTGACTCAACTCTGCACTCTCAAAGGCATTTTTGTGTGCAGTTGACCTCACTCAAGACTTGGGAACAGTGAGGAAGAGCTTACATGTTAGCAATGCAAAAATTCTAATTAAACACTAGATATTCTCATTTCTTAAAAAATTTTTTGGCAACTTCAGCACTATGAATTTTTTTTTCTAAAATCTTTTATTGTGAAATAATTTCAGACTTCCAGAAATGTTGCAAAAATAGTACAGTGTTCTTGTACATCCATCGTTTTCCAAATCCAGCAATAATTAGTTATAAATTTTGTTAGTTTTTCTAAGCCACATTTCCTAAGGTTCTAAGCTTAATTCCGATTAAACACACACACATTATTTATGGCTGTGCTGGGTCTTTGTTGCAGCACACAGGCTCTCCTCTTTGCTGTGCGAGGACTTTCTATAGTTGAGACGAGCAGAAGCTGCTCTCTAGCTGCGGCTTCTCATTGTGGTGGCTTCTCTTGTGGAGCACAGGCTCCAGGGCGTGGGGGCTTCAGTAGTTGTGGTGCCCAGGCTCTAGAGCATGTGGGCGTTAATAGCTGTGGCTCATAGGCCCACCAGGTCTTAACTGCGGCATGTGGGATCCTAGTTCCTGGACCAGGGATGGAACCTGCGTCCCCTTCATTGACAGGCAGATTCTTAACCAATGGACCACCAGGGAAGTTCCAATTCCATATTACTTGGAGTTTATTTAAGATTAAAAATTCTATTTAGGGTGGGTTGGATAACTAAAAAAGCACTATAAGCTTCTCTTTTTCTTGATATGCCTTGTCTAGACTATACAGTTTTATTTTCCCTACCTTTCTCCATCTTTACCCTAGGAATAGAAAGAATCACCTGGGAAGGAGAGGGTATTGAAATAAGAATGAGGGAAATGCTGGGGATTTAAACCTCCTTGCCTATTCAGTGATGATAGGAGAACATGCAGCCTGGAAGGCTAATTTTGATTGTACTATTCCTGATTAGTCCTTGATTAATGGATTGGGATTGATGGGAAAAAAAAGAACTAACCGTTTTTGAGATCCTGACAGTCACTGTGTTAAATGTTCTCTACTTGAAAATATAGGCAGATTACAGATCCTTTCTATAAAATCTCAATTTAAAAAAACAACCTCTAATAAGTGATTAATTTGTGGTGGCCTGGTAGCCTGAACACAAGCCTTTCAGGGACAGTAGAACTGCTGGTCTTCTGTAGCTTGCTTTTGGAGAAGGGAAGATAGGAAGTGAAAGCAGTGGTGGAGGGCATTCTTGGCAGCAGGATCAGGGTGGAGGAAGTGAAAGCAGCAGCAGCAGCAATAATGGTGCACAGGAAGTGTGGAGGTGGAAGGGAAACGCTTGTTCCAGTCAGCTTTCCCCAGGAGGCAGAGCCAAAGGATAGACTTGGATGCAGGTGGTTTGGGGAGGTGATTCTTGGAAGCAGGAGAAAGAAGGGTGGTGTTTGCTTGAAATGACAAACAGTGGGGCTGAAGTTGAGTCTGAGGTAACAAGGAGCTGTCCATCAATGCTATAATGAACTCAGAGGTGGGCCTTGAGGAGGAGATGCGGACCCTGGAGGCATTTACTGTTGCCCACGCGGGACTGTGTCCTTACGCAGCTTGTATTCACATGTATCCCATGGGAAGGCCACCATTTCACTCATTCTTCAAGGAGCTGATCTCCATATCTATGTCATATTTTCCATGTCTATTGTCATATTATCCATGATAATACAGTGGGCTAGAGAATAAACTTTTTAAAAAATTATTTATTTTTAATCGAAGAATAATTGCTTTACAGTACTGTGTTGGTTTCTACCAGATATCAACATGAATCAATCATAGGTTTAGAAGAATAAGCTTTTGTCTCTGCTGTGGCAGTGGGTCAAAAGGCCATAATTGATATTTTTTCTTCTCTTCTGCCATCCGCTTTGGTGGGTGTCACGTGCTTACTTGGCAGGGTAATTCACACAGACTGTGTCTCTCAGGGGGTTTGAGTCTTTGGTTGTCTTGCTCTCATCAGGTATTGGTTCCTGCATTTCCTGTTTGCTGTTATCTCTGGATATGAGAGCACCGGAAGATGCAACGGGATATCCCAGGTACCAATATATCTCTCCATACTGCCATAATGTCCCAGCAATCCTGGTTCTTATGATACTCAAACTCCATGGCCCCTGGAGTATAGTGATTGCTTTCATTGTCTGCTGGGCCACTGACAATTCCAAAGTGATCATGTTGTTAACTGTAGTTTACAGTTCAGTGTAGTCCTTGCCATGCTCACCGATGGAAATAAAACCTTCTAAGAACCAAAGACCTCTAGTCTAAAAGCCCAGCATGGTGGGAAGGCCAGAAGTGACTCAGGCCTTGAAGAACATCTGGTATAGGGGAAGACTGTTAGTATTTAAAATGACTAGAAAAGTTTTGAAGGCTGATTTAATTTCTGCCGAGGGAAGGGTGTTGATCTCACTTCACAGATGATATTTTTTCCCTAGTTTTATTGAGTAATGATTGACAAAAATTGTATATATTTAAGGCATACAACATGATATTTTGATATATGTATACATTGTGAAATGGTGATCATAATCAAGATAATTAACATATGTATTACCTCATATAGTTACCATTTTTTTGGTGCGTCAAATGAATATCTCTGGAGTCATTCTTTGTCTGGTGATCTAAAGGTAAAAGCTAACTTGTTTGTACCTTGTCCTGCCTCCCATCTAATGATTATTTTTGTTTGGTAAGAACAGACATCGTGAAATAAAATCTGTCTTTGTGAGTTCAGGCTACTATAACAATGTACAATAGACTGGGTGGCTTATTAACAATAGTAGTTTATTTCTAACTGTTCAAGAGGCTGCAAGTCAGGGTGTTAGTGTGGTTAGTTCTTGTGAGGACCCCCTTCCTGGCTCATAGATACTTGTGTTTTTCTTGTGCCCTCACATGTAGGAGGGATGAGAGAGTTTTCTGGGATCTCTTTTATAAGGGCACTAATCCCTTTCATGAGGCCTCCATTCAAATAAACTAATCACCCCAAATGCACCATCTCCTAATGCTACCACATTGAGGGTTAGGGCTTCAACACTTGAATTTTGGAGGACAAAAAATAGTCCATTTATTATACCTTAAACTAAAATTAGGTAATACAAATGCTAGATAAGTTGTCGTTACCTCCCCCTGATCCAAAGGAGGAGGAAAAAGAAGGAAGAACAAGAGAAGAGTGACTCATTTTGAAGTTGGAAAGAAACAGCAGAATTCTGCTAACCTCCCCACCCACTTCCAGCTCACAAAACACCTCTCTGGGAGCTTCCCTGGTGGCTCAGTGGTAAAGAATACAACTTCCAATGCAGGAGACATGTGTTCGATCCCTGGTCTAGGAAGATCCCACATGCCATGTAGCAACTAAATCCGTGGGCCACAACTACTTGAGGCTCTAGAGCCCAGGAATCGCAGCTACTGAAACCCTGTAGTTTCTAGAGCCCATGTCCTGCAACAAGAGAAGCCATGGCAGTGAGAAGCCCATGTACCGAAACTAGAGAGGAGACCCCAGCTCGTTGCAGCTGGAGAAAAAGCCTGTGCAGCAACTGTTAACCAGCACAGCCAAAAATACATAAATAAGTAATTAAAATTATATATGTATATATGAAAGTGAAAGTGAAGTTGTTCAGTCGTGTCCAACTCTTTGTGACCCTGTGGACTGTAGCCTACCAGGCTCCTCAGTCCATGGGATTTTCCAAGCAAGAAGACTGGAGTGGGTTGCCATTTCCTTCTCCAGGGGATCTTCCCAACCCAGGGATCGAAACCCAGGTCTCCCACATTGTAGGCAATATGCCTTACCGTCTGAGCCACTATATATATATAAAACCTCTGTATGCTTGGGGTTTGTCCCAGGCCCTGAATGGAAAATGTGAACATGTATGTAATATTTTAAGGGACTTACCATGGATGTGAGAGTTGGACTGTGAAGAAGGCTGAGCGCCGAAGAATTGATGCTTTTGAACTGTGGTGTTCGAGAAGACTCTTGAGAGTCCCTTGGACTGCAAGGAGATCCAACCAGTCCATTCTGAAGGAGATTAACCCTGGGATTTCTTTGGAAGGAATGATGCTGAAGCTGAAACACCAGTACTTTGGCCACCTCATGAGAAGAGTTGACTCATTGGAAAAGACTCTGAAGCTGGGAGGGATTGGGGGCAGGAGGAGAAGGGGATGACCTAGGATGAGATGGCTGGATGGCATCACGGACTCAATGGACGTGAGTCTGAGTGAACTCCGGGAGTTGGTGATGAACAGGGAGGCCTGGCGTGCTGTGATTCATGGGGTCGCAAAGAGTCCGATACGACTGAGCGACTGAACTGAACTGACTGACCAGTTTAAAAATTCTCTAATATATCAGTAATATTAAAAGAATCAACTTTTACTCTCTCAATCTTAGAATAACTAATTCATGCTTAATACCTCTGTATGGTGGAATTTAAAAAATAATTTCTTGTGCTCAGTAGACAGCAGCATCAAGGTTGAGTTGAGTACATGAAGGTATAAAATGTCCAGAAAAAATTAACTGCATAATACATTTCAACAACTATTTTCTTCAAATTGCTATATTAAGACATTGGAAGACATAGGAGAAGATGGTTGCTAATATGCTCTTGAGCCATGAAGGGAGTTGAGTTGATTGACTGTTACTAATCAGAAGAAAACAGTTATTTGTAACTACAACTAACTGATAGCACTTGCTTTTGCCTTAAGGGAGTGTCATAAAACTTCCCCATATTAGACTTTTAAAGAATAGAACTGTCGATTGTCAATTGGTTCATTAGCTTTGTGGCCTTGTCCTCCAAACATTTGATTAGGTATGACTCCTTCTGGTGGTAGTAGAGATTTGATGAAATTAAGGAAAGAGCTCATTCCAAATCAGGGAATGACTAAGGAGATGAGATTTGAATGAGTTAGAGAATTCAAAAGGAAAATTGAGTGCAAGGCAATTTGAGATTATATGTGTGTGCATGCTCAGTCACTTGATCGTGCCCAACTCTTTGTGGCCCCATGGACTGTAACCCACCAGACTCTGCTGTCCATGGATTTTTCCAGGCAAGAATACTGGAGTGGGTTGCCATTTCCTACTCTAGGGGATCTTTCTGACCCAGGGATTGAGCCCTCATCTCTTGAGTCTTCTGCATTGACAAGCAGATTCTTTACCACTGTGCCACCTGAGATTATGAGCCCCCAGGAATTCTCAGAAATCCTGAGGAGGCAGTAACATTCCCTTTAGGCCTGGATTAGGAGTGTGAAACAGTTCTCATACATTTCAGAGATCGGAGAGACCTCAAATGACATCCAGGTGACACTTCTGTGTTCCTAAACTCCTAATTCTGATACAGGAGATACTGCAGCTGGGTGGAACACAAAATCAGAACTCTGATCAGAAGGAGGATCAGGGTCTTGCAACTTTGGGCAAGAAATTGTTGTTGTTCAGTTGCTTAGTCATGTCCGACTCTTTGTGACCCCATGGAAGCACACCAGGCTTCCCTGTCCTTCACCATCTCTTGGAGCTTGCTCAAATTCATGTCCATTGAGTCGCTGATGCCATCCAACCATCTCATTCTCCATCGTCCCCTTCTCCTACCTTCAGTCTTTTCCAGCATCAGGGTCTTTTCCAGTGAAAATACCGGTGTTTAAATACGAGAAATATCAGTATTTAAATACTGATTTTTATTTTGGGCTGATCAGGAGTTCTGGTTATATTTTATAATATTGTTTTATGTTTAATGAAATTCTGTTGAGTATAACTTTTACAAATAGTGTTTTAAGATGAAAATGATTCATAATTTGACTAAGCTAGCTACTTGTTTTTAAAACTGAGCAAGCTTCATGGCCTGTGCAAAATTCTGGACCATCTTTCATTATTCACATCGTTCATAGAACTTGCCTTCCCAGAAAACTTTTCTTCTTATTGTACCCTCCCCCTAATTTATTTTTATCCATTTATATCTTTATCTTTGCACTGCTGAAAGTTCCGTAGTTAATTTACTTACATTTGCATTTCAGATTTCTGGGGAAATGCATATCTTTTATTTGAAACACCCTTACTTTTATTTTTGTTTCCAAAGCCTATTTCCTGTTGAGGCAGGCATTCTTTGAAAAGATGACTGCTCTAGAATTTGGCATATTTTCTCTTATACCTTAATGTACTTGCATTTATTTTAGATTTTCAGTTTTAACCATGCCGCGTGTCATAGTCCTGTTGCTGTGCCTCTAGATGGCAGTACAGCGCCGTTAAAGAAGCTCATATTTTTCCACTAGCCAACACAACTCCTGTTCCTGCTTCCAGAATGATGGCCTGCATTTGCAAACGATAGCTGTTTCTCCTTTCACCGTTCCCCTTTTCACCCAATCCTGAAATATTTGATCACTAATTATATCTAGTATCAAGGTGAAAATTGTAAAAAACCAAGGTAGCTGCAAAGGTGCTTGATCAGGTTTTAGGATGCCACACAACAGAGTCTTAGGAGCCATTAAATGTGGCATTTTAATGATAATAACAATAAAGATGGCCTAGAATATTAAGAATTCTTGGTCATGGATTGACACATTATTAAGATACTGAGTATAGGAATTATTTTGGGTATATGTCTTCCCTGGTGGCTCAGATGGGAAAGAATCTGCCTGCAATGAGAGAGACCTGGGTTCGATCCCTGGATCAGGAAGATCCCCTGGAGGAGGGCATGACAACCCACTCCAGTATTCTTGCCTAGACAATCCCCATGGACAGAAGAGCCTGGCAGGTTACAGTCCATGGGGTTACAAACTGAGCTCATGGGGTCAAGAACTGGTTAGACATGACTGAGTGAGTAAACACAGCACCCAAAGTGTAGTTGCTGGATCATACATGTTACTTGCTGAGTCATGTCCGATTCTCTGTCGTTCCATGGACTGTAGCCTGCCAGGCTCCTCTGTCCATGGAATTCTCCAGGCAAGAATACTGGTGTGGGTTGCCATGTCCTTCTCCAGGGGATCTTCCCAACCCAGGGATTGAACCCAGTTCTCCTGCATTGCAGGCAGATTCTTTACCATTTGAGCTACTTGGGAAGCCCGGATCATGTAGTAGTTCTATTTAAATTTTTTTGAATAACCACCACGTTGTACTCCATAGCAGCTGCATCATTTTACTTTCATTAACATTGCACAGGGGCTCCAATTTTTCTGCATCCTCACCAATATTTGTTGCTTTCTATTTTTTAAATAATAGTCATCTTTAAGTATTAGGTGATATCTCATTGTGTTTTTGATTTGCATTTCCCTAATAGTTAGTGCTGTTGAATATCTTTTCTTATGCTTATTGGCTATTTGTATATTTTTTTGAAGGGGGGAAATGTCTAAGTGCTTTGCCCATTTTTTAATCTGTTTGTTTTTTGTTATTGTTGTAGGAATTTTTAAAAATTTACTCTGAGTATCAATCCCTTGTTATGATTTGTAAATGTTTTCTCCCATTCCATGGGTTGCCTTTTCAGTTCGTGTCCTTTGATGCACAGAAATCTATCCTTCTTTTAAATGGATATACTAGTACCTGAATTGGCTGTTCATCTGGAAATGCTGTGTTCTGTTAAATAGCTCCACAAATCTCTGAGAAGTCAAGTCTCTTTGGCTGCTGTTGTTTCAGTTCCCCATCATCTCCATTGCAATTGGTATGTCATGTTATGTGAGCACATATCCTGCTATCCACCTTGACTTCCAGTGGAGAACCACTCCTAAATTCCTTAGTGATTCTGATACCTCTCTTACCAACATATTCCTGGCCTTGTTGAATGATGTGGACAATAGACCCTCTCTTTTGGGTATCCTGTCTTTACATAAAATATCTTTCTAAGCAAGACCACTTTTCTCAGCCATTTATTTTTTTCTCCACTGTCAGATATAGCAACACAGGCATTTCAGTTTCCTTTAGCATGCATTGCTTTCTTGAGTCTTCTAAGAGCCACTCTAGCAGAAAATTTGCCCTATCCATGGGAATCCTTGCCAGAGTGTTAAATCCTGTGTGCCTAGGGCATGCCCCAAGTCAATGAACTCTTGCATACTTAGTCATATGTTCCGAAACCCTTGATCAGGCACTCTCTGTATGCAATCCCACAGAGACTCTCTTAATTCTTCCTGGTCATGTTAGCCAATTATTGCAGCTCCTTCAGGGTATATATAATCTGTCTACTCTCTTACCAAGCCTAGCATTTCTCACAGTTGGTTTACACTAGGATTTAAATCTATTTATCAGATGGCATCCAGAAGAGGAGGCAGGGGCAGCTCTTGATTGGGTGCCTGTAATATTGTGGCAAGGAGACCTCCACATTGTCTTCCACATAGGGAATGTGCTAACTCTTGTTTTAAAACAAGTTTATTTATTTATTTTTGGTTGTTTCAATCTTTCAAAAAATTTATAAGTGGAAGTATAGTTGATATACAACATTATATGTTACAGGTATACAGTATAGTAGTTCATAATTTTTAAAGGTTATACTCCATTTATAGTTATTATAAAATGTAATAATAGTATATTATTATACTATTACACTAATATATTATAAAATATAATAATTGGCTATAGTCTTTGTTATACAATATACTTATAGCTTATTTTATACATAATAGTTTTTACCTCTTAATTCCCTACCCCTATATTGCCCCTCCCACTTCAGTAATCACTAATATGTTCTCTCTATCTATGAGTCTGTTTCTTTTTTGCTATATTCACTAGTTTGTTGTATTTTTTAGATTCTACTTATTCAATATCACAGTTATCCAAGTCTATGCCCCAACCAGTAACGCTGAAGAAGCTGAAGTTGAACGGTTTTATGAAGACCTACAAGACCTTTTAGAACTAACACCCAAAAAAGATATCCTTTTCATTATAGGGGACTGGAATACAAAAGTAGGAAGTCAAGAAACACCTGGAGTAACAGGCAAATCTGGCCTTAGAATGCAGAATGAAGCAGGGCAAAGACTAATAGAGTTTTGCCAAAAAAACGCACTGGTCATAGTAAACACCCTCTTCCAACAATAAAAGGGAAAAGTCTACACATGGACATCACCAGATGGTCAACACCGAAATCAGATTGATTATATTCTTTGCAGCCAAAGATGGACAAGCTCTATACAGTCAACAAAAACAAGACCAGGAGCTGACTGTGGCTCAGATCATGAACTCCTTATTACCAAATTCAGACTTAAATTGAAGAAAGTAGGGAAAACCACTAGACCATTTAGGTATGACCTAAATCAAATCCCTTATGATTATACAGTGGAAGTGAGAAATAGATTTAAGGGCCTAGATCTGATAGATAGAGTGCCTGATGAACTATGGAATGAGGTTTGTGACATTGTACTAGAGACAGGGATCAAGACCATCCCCATGGAAAAGAAATGCAAAAAAGCAAAATGGCTGTCTGGGGAGGCCTTACAAATAGCTGTGAAAAGAAGAGAGGTGAAAAGCAATGGAGAACAGGAAAGATATAAGCATCTGAATGCAGAGTTCCAGAGAATAGCAAGAAGAGATAAGAAAGCCTTCTTCAGCAATCAATGCAAAGAAATAGAGGAAAAGAACAGAATGGGAAAGACTAGAGATCTCTTCAAGAAAATTAGAGATACCAAGGGAACATTTCATGCAAGGATGGGCTCGATAAAGGACAGAAATGGTCTGGACCTAACAGAAGCAGAAGATATTAAGAAGAGGTGGCAAGAATACATGGAAGAACTGTACAAAAAAGATCTTCATGACCCAGATAATCATGATGATGTGATCACTAATCTAGAGCCAGACATCTTGGAAAGTGAAGTCAAGTGGGCCTTAGAAAGCATCACTGTGAACAAAGCTAGTGGAGGTGATGGCATTCCAGTTGAGCTATTTCAAATCCTGAAAGAAGATGCTGTGAAAGTGCTGCACTCAATATGCCAGCAAATTTGGAAAACTCAGCAGTGGCCGCAGGACTGGAAAAGGTCAGTTTTCATTCCAATTCCAAAGAAAGGCAATGCCAAAGAATGTTCACACTACTGCACAATTGTACTCATCTCACATGCTAGTAAAGTAATGCTCAAAATTCTCCAAGCCAGGCTTCAGCCAGTTCATACGTGAACCGTGAACTTCCTGATGTTCAAGCTGGTTTTAGGAAAGGCAGAGGAACCGGAGATCAAATTGCCAACATCCGTTGGATCATGGAAAAAGCAAGAGAGTTCCAGAAAAACATCTATTTCTGCTTGATTGACTATGCCAAAGCCGTTGACTGTGTGGATCACAATAAACTGTGGAAAATTCTTCAAGAGATGGGAATACCAGACCACCTGACCTGCCTCTTGAGAAATCTGTATGCAGGTCAGGAAGCAACAGTTAGAACTGGACATGCAACAACAGACTGGTTCCAAATAGGAAAAGGAGTACATCAAGGCTGTATATTGTCACCCTGCTTATTTAACTTATATGCAGAGTACATCATGACAAACGCTGGCTGGGCTGGAAGAAACACAAGCTGGGATCAAGATTGCCGGGAGAAATATCAATAACCTCAGATATGCAGATGACACCACCCTTATGGCAGAAAGTGAAGAGGAGCTAAAAAGCCTCTTGATGAAAGTGAGAGGAGAGGGAAAAAGTTGGCTTAAAGCTCAACATTCAGAAAACGAAGATCATGGCATCCGGTCCCATCACTTCATGGGAAATAGATGGGGAAACAGTGGAAACAGTGTCAGACTTTATTTTTGGGGGCTCCAAAATCACTGCAGATGGTGACTGCAGCCATGAAATTAAAAGACGCTTACTCCTTGGAAGAAAAGTTATGACCAACCTAGATAGCATATTCAAAAGCAGAGACATTACTTTGCCGACTAAGGTCCGTCTAGTCAAGGCTATGGTTTTTCCTGTGGTCATGTATGGATGTGAGAGTTGGACTGTGAAGAAGGCTGAGCACCGAAGAATTGATGCTTTTGAACTGTGGTGTTGGACTAGACTCTTGAGAGTCCCTTGGACTGCAAGGAGATCCAACCAGTCCATTCTGAAGGAGATCAACCCTGGGATTTCTTTGGAAGGAATGATGTTAAAGCTGAAACTCCAGTACTTTGGCCACCTCATGAGAAGAGCTGACTCACTGGAAAAGACTCTGATGCTGGGAGGGATTAGGGGCAGGAGGAGAAGGGGACGACCAAGGATGAGATGGCTGGATGGCATTACGGACTCGATGGATGTGAGTGTGAGTGAACTCTGGGATATGGTGATGGACAGGCAGGCCTGGCGTGCTGCGATTCATGGGGTCGCAAAGAGTCGGACACGACTGAGCGACTGAACTGAACTGAACTTTTAAGTGATGCCATAGAATATTTGTCTTTCTCTGTCTAACTTATTTCACTTAACACCCTCAAAGTCCATCCATGTTGTTGCAAATGGAAAATTTCTGTTTTTTTTTATGGCTGGATAGTATTCTATTATATATATTCATTTGTACTGTGCTGTGCTCAGTCATGTCTGACTCTTTGTGACCACTTGGACTGTAACCCACCAGGCTCCTCTGCTCATGGGGTTTCTCCAGGCAAGAATACTGGAGTGGGTTGCCATGCCCTCCTCCAGGGGATCTTCCCAACCCAGGGATCAAACTGAGGTCTTCTGTGCAGGTGGATTCTTTACCAGCTGAGCTAACAGGGAAGCCCCTATATATACATATATATATATTATATGTACTGTATATAACATGTAAGTATAAGCATATACATATTTTATATGTACTATATATATATACATATATATACATAAAATCTTTCTCCATTCATCTGTTGATAGACACTTAGATTGCTTCTATATCTTGGCAATTGTAAGTAATGCTGCTATGAAACATCGAGGTACATGTATCTTTTTGAATTAGTGTTATTTTTCTTTCATTTTATCATTTTGTATATTAATTTATTTAAAATGTTTTATTTTATATTGTAGTATAGTTGACTAACATTGTTAATTAACAGTTCTCCACTTTGTGCACATAGCTATACAGAATTCATAGCATTTTCTGCCTCCAACTTGTAGCTATGTTTTTCTAATATTTTAGACCTCTTGTGATAGAATGATTATAATCTATGAAATTAGAACTTAAAAATAATAGTTATTTATATGGCTGAGCCAGGCTTTAGCTGCCGCACTCAGGATCTTTGATCTCCATTGTGGCACATGAGATCTTTAGTTGCAGCTTGTGGGGTCTAGTTCCCTGACCAGGTATCGAACCTGGGCCCCCTGCATTGGGAGTTTGTAGTCTTAGGCACTGCATCACCAGGGAAGTCCTGAAATTAGAACTTTTTGTATTTTTATTATTTTAAACAGTCCGAGAGATATTTTGAAATTTAGGAGAGATGTATTGGAATGATGACAGAGATATGGGCCTCCAATATTTAACTCAGAATATTTAAAAATAAGCTCCAGTAGTAGTTATGTATCTAGAATAGTGTTCCAAAGATAGTTTAAATAATCATATTATTTAAATATATTATTAAAATATGTAAACATAACAAAATATTATTTATATAGATGTAAATATCACATAGATTATAGATAATATTATAACTACTCTTGCCTGGAAAATCCATGGACGGAGGAGCCTAGTGGGCTGTAGTCCATGGGGTTGCTAAGAGTCAGACACGACTGAGTGACTTCACTTTCACTTTTCTCTTTCATTCATTGGAGAAGGAAATGGCAACCCACTCCAGTATTCTTGCCTGGAGAATCCCAAGGACTGGGGAGCCTGGTGGGCTGCCGTCTATGGGGTCGCACAGAGTCGGACACGACTGAAGCGACTTAGCAATAGCAATAGCAATAACTGCCAAAGATTTTACCCATTGAATTACTTTATTTATAAGCTAAATTCAGAATATGATTGAAAGAATTGAAGCAATTCACCTTTTATCTTATTTTAAAAATATTTTTATTGAGGTATAGTTTGCAATATTATATTAGTTTCAGGTGTACAATTTCTCAGATTCAGTATTTTAATAGATTATACCCCATTTATATCTATTATGAAATATTGACTATATTCTCTGTACCATGCAATATATCCTTGTATCTTATTTGTTTTATACATAGCAGTTTGTAGCTCCTTATTCCCCTACCCCTATCTTGCGTCTTCCTTTTTCCCTGTTACTGCTGGTAGCCATTTAGCTTGTTTTTTACACCTGTGAGTCTGTTTTTGTTATACTCATTCATTTTACTTTTTAGAGTCCACATGTAAGCGATATCATAGAGCATTTGTCTTTGACTTTAAGCATAATGCTTTCCAGGTCTGTCTTTGTTGTCGCAAATGGCCAAATTTTTCTTTTTTATGGCTAATAGTCTACCGTATGCATGTGTGGAGATATATATCCATATATCACATTTTCTTTATCCATTTGTCTGTTGACGGACACTTGGATTGCTTCCATATATTGGCAAATATATAATGCTGCTATGAAGAGTGGGAGTGTGTGTATCTTTTTGAATTAGTATTTTTATTTTCTTTGGATATATACCCAGCAGTGGAATTACTGGATTGCATGGTATTTCTACTTTAAGTTTTTTGAGAAACCTCCATACTGTTTTTCAGTGACTGCACCAACTAACATTCCCACCAGTGGCGTACAGTGGTTCCCTTTTCTCTACATCCTTGCCAACATTTGCTATTTGTATACTTTTTGATGACAGCCATTCCGACAGGTGTGAAGGGAAATCTCATTGTGTTTCTAATTTCTCTGATGGTTAACAATGTTGAGCATTTTTCTCATGTGCTTGTCGGCCATCTGAATGTCCTCTTTGGAAAAGTGTCTATTTAGGTCTTCTGCTCATCTTAAAATTGGTTGTTTGTTTTTTCTGATGTTGAGTTTTATGAACTGTTTAATGTTTTTAATATAATCCCCTATTAGCCATATTATGTGCAAATATTTTTTTACTTTCAGTATGTTGTCTCTTCATTTTGCTGATGGTTTCTTTTGCTATGCAAAAGCTTTAAATTTAATCAGGTTCCCCCCCCCACTCTTTTTTTGCATTTATTTCCTTTGCTTGATATGTCTTGCTGTGGGTCTGTTTGGATTCATCTTGTTTGGAACTGTCTGTGTGCTTTCTGTACCTGTATAACTGTTTCCTTCTGTTTCAGGAAGTTTCAGTCATAATTTCATTGAATACATTTTCAACTCCATTCTCTTTGTTTTCTCACTCTTGGGACCCCTATGATATAAATCTTGATATACTTGATGTTGTCCCAGAGGCCCATTAAACTGACATTATTTTTAAAATTTGTTTTTCTTTTTGCTGTTCTGATTGATGATTTCATTATTCTTGCTTTCAGATCACTTATGCTTTCTTCAGCATCACCTGGTCTGCTGTTAATTCCACCTAGTGTGTTCTTCATTTTATTTGGTGTATTCTTCAGTTCTGTCTGGTTCTTTTTAAAATTTCCAGTTCCTTGTTAAAATCCTTCTTGTGCTCATCTATTCTTTTCCCAAGATCAGTTAGCTCTCTTATTACTAATGCTTTGTATTCTTTACCTAGTAAATTATCTCTGTCTTATTGGTTTTCAGGTTTTTTCTTTTTTTTTTTTCATTTGAAACAAATTTCTGCCTTCCCTTTTGCTTAACTTTCTCCCTCTCTGTGAAATTACGTGAACCTGTTACCTATCTTGGTCTTTAAGGAGTGTTCTTTTGTATTATAGCAGCATTCCTGCGCAGTCTGCATGTGCCCAGTGACTTCGGTGGGAGAGATGGATCTCAACTAAGCATAAGCTGCATCTTCCTACAGGGTCCCTGGTAGCTCAGACGGTAAAGCGTCTGTCTACAATGCAGGAGACCCGGGTTCGATCCTTGGGTTGGGAAGATCCCATGGAGAAGGAAATGGCAATCCACTCCAGTACTATTGCCTGGAAAATCCCATGGACAGAGGAGCCTGGTAGGCTACAGTCCATGGGGTCGCAAAGAGTCAGACACGACTGAGCGACTTCGCTTCCTACAGGGTGTGCTTGTGCCTATTTCCTTAGTAGGAGGTGGGGCCAGAGGTGGAGGGGTTAGATCCAGGGCTAGAGGTGAGCTGGGGCTTCTTCTCTGCTTAGTGGCCAGCATCACTCCATCAAGGGCAGGGTTGGGTCCCTAACTGCTGGAGCAGAAGCCCTGAGATTTGGGTCTGAGCTGGTTCTCTTCTCTGCTTTCCTAGCACTGGCACCTTCGGCCCAGAGGAGACCAGTACTGAGCAAGAAGTTTTGGAGTAGGTGCTTGGTGTGGACTGGGGTATGTGCTGGGGTGGTTCTGGCACCAGTCACCATTCTGGACCACTCCTGGTTTGCTGTCTCTGCAAGTGTTGTTAATAGCTAACCTCATACTGCTCAGATGCAATTCCAGGTGGGAGCCAGCTCTATCCCTCAAAACTGTACACTTTCCTTGGCTGCAGCAGCCTTTGCCCTGGTGTGGAGCTGTGTCATGGAACAAGATGGGCCACAGCATGTGCTCGGCTCAGTCTGGGGCATGTGCTCTGATGCTCACAGGAAACTGAGACGAAGTCCTGGGCAGTTTCAGTCTGCTTCTTCTGCCCTGTTTTGGGAGTAATCTAGTGTGTGAATGCTTTTCACGAGTGGAGACTAGGTTTCTTACAGCTATCATTCTCCCTGGTTTTCAAGCCAACTAAGGGCATTTGGCCTACTAGTGTTGGACCCTAGGGGTGGGCTGCACAAATACGTGGTTTGTGCCACTCACTCCCCAGGGAAGACCTCTAGGACTGTGTAATCCTCCTCCTCTTCTCTGTTCCCTGCCAGAGGCCCAGGTCCCAAACTTACCACTTTTCTTCCTGTCCTATCCAACTCTGTGTGAATTTTTCTTACAGCCTTGGTTATATGAGTTTTGTGCGAGTCTCCAGTCTGTTTTTAGTGAGAATTGCTCCACATGTAGATGTCTTTTTGATGTCTTCATGGGGAAAACTCTTCCAAAGTAATTCATCTTTTAAAAGGGAACTGAAAAATCTCACTCTTGCAACATGAGATTTTAAGTATTCAAGTATTACTTAAAAATCTGTTCATTACCACTTAACATATTTGCATGTGAGAGATAAAATATAAGTGCAAGCCTTCCTGTTAAGCTACTTGTTATCTTCTGATTGCCTTTCTAATAGCAGCTACCTTCATGCTCCTAGTTTTAATATTCAGAATAATATATCTGAACTTGTAAATATATCCTGATGTTAAAATCTTATATCGTTACTTTAGGTCAGGGTTTCTCAAATTACTGTTATTAGAATTAGCCTGGAACACTTGTTAAGAATAAAGCTTACCCTGTCCCCATCAGCATCGCCAGATGGTGAGGTCTAGCAAACTATTTTTCAGTGTTCTGATGCTTTTTATCATTAGGCAATTTTGAGAAATTGCTTAATACCAATGATATTTACACTGAGTACACCTGAGGAACTTATTAAATGTGTGTTTCTGGATTCCACCCCTAGGTACCCAGATTTTAAAAGATGTGAGTGGTCCATTAACCAGCCCTGGAAAAACAGGGGCTTAGGAGGGTCACCATCAAAGTTCTTGATCAGCAAAATGTGGTCTGTGGTCATCAGAGACTGACAGTGTGTGGAGCTTGGAAGGCCCAGAGGGCAGGCGAGTGCTGAGAGGACATAGTAGGAGACAACCTCAAGCCAGAAATCATGGCATTTAGGTCAGCTATGTCACTAGAACAAATCTCGGAACTTGAGAACAAGAGCCTGACTTTAACATGAAGTCCATCTGAATCAAGGCGCAATTTGTATGCCTATTGGCATACAGAGTGGACCCTTACAGGCCTGGATTTGCAGGGTGAGCAGCAGAATAATTATAACTGGTTAGGAAATAAATAGCCGTAATTATAAGGAGGTGCTGATACTGGTTGAAGAGAGAGGGAGGGAGCTATACTTGCCAATGGTTTCTGATAATCTAGACTTCCTTAATAAAAAAATACCTTGTTTTGCAACACTTCCTCAAAGAGTGGTCCCTTCAGATTGCTCACCTAAGCATCGCAGAGCCATGGGGGCAGGTTATTTGTTATAAATTCAGGTTTCTGGGTTCTACCTTAAATTTAAAAATCTGTAGGAGTTGAGACTGGCATTTTATTTTATTTTTATTTTTAAAAAATTTTTAAATTTTTTTTTATTTTTTAAATTTTAAAATCTTTAATTCTTACATGCGTTCCCAAACATGAACCCCCCTCCCACCTCCCTCCCCACAACATCTCTCTGGGTCATCCCCATGCACCAGCCCCAAGCATGCTGCACCCTACGTCGGACATGAACTGGCGATTCAATTCTTACATGACAGTATACATGTTAGAATTCCCATTCTCCCAAATCATCCCACCCTCTCCCTCTCCCTCTGAGTCCAAAAGTCCATTATACATATCTGTGTCTTTTTTCCTGTCTTGCATACAGGGTCGTCATTGCCATCTTCCTAAATTCCATATATATGTGTTAGTATACTGTATTGGTGTTTTTCTTTCTGGCTTACTTCACTCTGTATAATTGGCTCCAGTTTCATCCATCTCATCAGAACTGATTCAAATGAATTCTTTTTAATGGCTGAGTAATACTCCATTGTGTATATGTACCACAGCTTTCTTATCCATTCATCTGCTGATGGACATCTAGGTTGTTTCCATGTCCTGGCTATTATAAACAGTACTGTGATGAACATTGGGGTACATGTGTCTCTTTCAATTCTGGTTTCCTCAGTGTGTATGCCCAGCAATGGGATTGCTGGGTCATAAGGTAGTTCTATTTGCAATTTTTAAAGGAATCTCCACACTGTTCTCCATAGTGGCTGTACTAGTTTGCATTCCCACCAACAGTGTAGGAGGGTTCCCTTTTCTCCACACCCTCTCCAGCATTTATTGCTTGCAGATTTTTGGATTGCAGCCATTCTGACTGGTGTGAAGTGGTACCTCATTGTGGTTTTGATTTTCATTTCTCTAATAATGAGTGATGTTGAGCACACAAAAATAAACTCAAAATGGATTAAAGATCTAAATGTAAGATCAGAAACTATAAAACTCCTAGAGGAGAACATAGGCAAAACACTCTCAGACATAAATCGCAGCAGGATCCTCTATGATCCACCTCCCAGAATTCTGGAAATAAAAGCAAAAATAAACAAATGGGATCTAATTAAAATTAAAAGCTTCTGCACAACAAAGGAAAATATAAGCAAGGTGAAAAGACAGCCTTCTGAATGGGAGAAAATAATAGCAAATGAAGCAACTGACAAACAACTAATCTCAAAAATATACAAGCAACTTCTGCAGCTCAATTCCAGAAAAATAAACGACCCAATCAAAAAATGGGCCAAAGAACTAAATAGACATTTCTCCAAAGAAGACATACAGATGGCTAACAAACACATGAGACTGGCATTTTAAATAAGCTCTTAACGATTCTTTTTTTTTTTTTTTTTCTGAATTAAGTCTCATTTATACTTGATGTTTAAAAAATCATGACCTTATCAGAGGCCCTGAAGCCTGAAATAAGTCTAGACAGGCATTTTATCTGGTAAAAACACTAACCCACTGGGAAGAATAATACATTAAATACATTATCAGACATTAAATGATTTAGCTTTCTGGAGAAAAAAGGAGCTGAGATAAGAATTTGATTGAGGAATGGGGAGGAGGAAGTAAATGAAAAGCAATGGCAAAGAAACTTTCCTGGTCAGGTCTACCTGAGTCAGGTTTTACTTTTGAAGAGGGGAGAAACATGCAGATGGATGGGACTCTTGGAGGCTTTGAAGATGGACTCCAGCAGTACCTTCAGCCCAGAAGCATTGTGGTGTGGCTGGAGTCAATCAGCAGGGTGTTTCTATAGTAAAATGAGGAGATGTTTTATGGGAGACTATAACTGTTCTCCCTGAAAACTTAGGGATTTACTCTAGTGTTTTTAGAGTTCCTTAAATAGCTTTTATAGTTCTATTATTGATTACTTTAAAGATCTCTGGAACCTATTATGTTTTGCAGGGTACTCCTTTTCTAGTGATAGGTTCTTTTGATACAAATATTCTGGAAAGGAGAAAGGATTTTAAAATTCAGCTCCCCGAGTTTTGGATCTATTCTGTAAGTAAGCACCAATCATTTTTCTAATTCTAGCCTCATAAACAACCATCAGACTTTAATTTGCCCTCTTGAATGTACCTAACATTCTCAGCAATGTCTGGTCCACTTCTCATTATAAATTATTAAATTAATATATTGGGTTAGGAATAACACTGATATATGTTTGAATCTAGTGGGCATGAACCTAGGGACTCATCACTATATTTATATAGTGTATGTATCTTTAAATTAGAATCATAATTTCTCAGGCTCTATTTTCTAAATAAGAATATCATCTGCTTTTAGTTTCTTCTTATATAGTAGACTCACTATTTTTCTCCCCCTTGGAATTTTTTTCTGGCTCTTGAGCTGTGGGGACCAGATGAGCAGTTTTTGGCATGAGGAAAATTATAATTTCTCTCTTATTGAAAGCCATTTTATGATGGTAGCCTACATTTAGTTTTGTTTTGAAAAGTCCCTGGTTGTGTGTCTTTGCATCCTCCACTTTTTATTTTATTCTTCAGCTAGCAGTGGGATTCCATGGATTTAAAAAATCTAAAGGAATATTTTTCAGGACTCATGTAGTGCAATTTTTAAACCTATAAATAGTTTATGTTTATGCATGTCTTCTCAAGTTGTTCAAATAAGAATATTTATGTAGTGTTATTCCTACACTTTCAGGAATGTATTATAGAAATTATCATTGAAGAATTCATTGTTTTTCTGACAGTAACATCTTTGCTGCATCATTCTTAGAGGAAATTTTCTTGACAGCAGTATTTGTGTTCTATGTCTGGAAATATCTATAAATTATATTCAATTCTCTGAAAGTCTCAAAGGAAGAGTTGCTGTGATAAAATTTTTGGTACAAGTATTTCACATTTCTAGCTATGGCAACAACTTCATGATATACAGGTAAAAAGTAAATGTGTGCGCATATATATATATGCATACATATGTGTCACCATCAAGCATGGATGGTGACTTCTATTTTAAAAAGATAAAGGGAAATATCTATATTTTTTAGCTTTAGAAACACATTTCCCCCTTCAGATGTGGTAGAAAGATAACTCTCTCACTGACCACTTATAGTTTATAAAGAATTATGATCCCTTAACTATTGTTAGTATATATGCTTGCTGACTCTGACTTTGTAAATGCTAAGGGGAAAGTTGAGAGAGCGGCCTTAGAAACTGTTGCTGTGAATCCAAGAAAATGCCTGTTCAAGCCAGAAGGTGAATTGTTAGCGGTCTAAGATCTTGTGGACAACAGGATGCTTATGAAATGTCAGGCAAATGTTGAGTGGGCAAAAGTCATTCAAAAAATTCGTATTGCAGTCACACTAACATGATTCCTTGGACTGTTCAGTTAGTAATTATGACATAGTATAAAAATGTTAAAGTATTTTCATGTGACTTCATATATGAAATTTAAAAATATGTGAGATTGAGAAAAAAATAGTTTGAAAGATAACGGAAGGTTCTTATTTGACAACTGAGCTTGATAAACTTCTATTTGAATTGATGATCTCAAGCCTGTAGCTGAGAAACAAGATCACAGATTGATGAAAAGAATGCTAGAAGTTTCCTAAAACAGCCTTCTTAACTTTACAGCTACTTTGTAGTATGTGAGGTAGGTCTTAGCCAAAATCTTTGCTCTAAACAAGTTTACCTGGACAGGAGTTAAAGCAACAGATTCAGCCCCAAGCCTGAATCTGTAGTTTCTCTTGGGTCTTTTCCCAGCTGCTGTTTGGATGCAGTATGAACTGGTAGAGGAGCAATATCTTTGGAGTCAGGCTTATGTTTGAATCTTGGTGTCTGCCAGTTGCTAGTTCTGTGATCTTGGGAAAGCTACTTAATCTCACTGAGTCTCAGTTTTCTTGTATATATGAGGGATAATCATACCAACTCAGGGCCAGCTATAGCAAAAGGAAAATGCTGGGCTCCTTGTTAAAAAAGCAGGAAAAAAGTACTATTAAAGTACTGATATATAAAGTGCTTTTTCCTTTATAAAATTTTATAACTTATGAAACATAATGGTATAATCATTGTAAGTTCAGAAAAATATTTTAAATTTATAACTTGGATCTTTATTCTATATAATGGCAATACATATTTGCAATATGTAATTGTAAATGCAAGTATGTCTGTGTGCATGTTAAATTGCTTCAGTCATGTCCAGCTCTTTGCTGTGGACTGTAGCCCATTAGGATCCTCTGTCCATGGAATTATCCAGGCAAGAATACAGGAGGGAGTTGCCATGCCCTCTGCCAGGGGATCTTCCTGATCCAGGGATCAAACCCGCGTCTCTTATGCCTCTTACATTGGCAGGCAAGTTCTTTAGCATCAGAGACACCTGGGAAGCCCATAAATATAAGGGCACTTAATTTGTATGTGGAATCATTAGTATTCCATAGCTTGTACATGCATATATAGTTCATTCTTATCAGAACAGTGGGGAAAAAAGCTACACAAAGCTAGCATTTAATTTCAGTTCTTTATATGTGCATATTATACCAATACACTTCAGGTCTAACTTAGTGATGAGGAGGAAAGGTCTGAAATGAACTCAACTGTCGGTTGCCTTACCTTTCCTTTTTTTTTTTTTTTACTATGTCATGATATTTAGTGTTAGTGCTACTGGGAAGTAACATGATTAAAAAACATGATTAAAAGAGGATATGATTGAGTCCCTTGGTTGTTCATGTTTCTTAGAACACCATTATCTTTTGGTTGTGCTCCAAGCAAGGCCCCATTCAAAAGGGTAGGGCATGGACTCCAATGTATCAGTCACCCCTGACACATATGACATAGATGTGTCCCATATGACATAGCTGTGTCGTATGGAACATGAGCACAGAATTCTGGTGGACCCACTGTGCACTGAGTTTTAGTGAGACTCAAAGGGAAATACGCACGTTACGGAAGCCATGAAGGCTCTGTGAATGGAGTGCCAAGTTATAGTTGACACGTGCGTGTATTTGTTCTGTCATGTGCATCCCCTGTGGTCCCATTGAACTTCACTTACAAAACACATGCTCTAAATTAAAATCATTAAGAATGTTAACATGGCAACAACAGAGCTATTAAGAGAAAGGCTCTATCTGATCGCACTTGTCATATGCCCATGAAGCTAGCCCTTTACCTGCTTTGTAACATTGTAAGACTCCTAGAAGAATACATAGGAGATGCCCAATAAATGTCCTTCTGTTTTCTCATAGAAGAAAACCATTAGCTTCCTTCAGAATAGACATACATGTGCTGGGGTCCAGCCCCGGTGGATCCAGGGAATTTGAAGGGTGGACGGAGTTGGCGAGGAGAGATTTATTTAATTAGAAATTTAAGATTAGATTAGGAAAAAATAGTGTAGTAGGAAAATTAGTGGAGAAAAGAGGCTGAATAACTTGGTTTACGTGGAGAACTAATAAAACCTCGAGACAAGAGGTTTGTACCATCTACGTTAGGCCACTGGCGCCCGTCTGAATAGTGGAGGGTGCCCCGCCTTGGGCTCCCCTTTGCGTGGGTCTTAGAAGCCAGGGCAAGTAAGTAGACATGGGAGAGCCTCCACGCCCCAGATGAGAATTCAGCCAGAAAATAAAGAAGACACGGGGAGACCAAGCTGCTTCGGTGAGCGAGGCCCCAATAACTTTATTTTTTAAAAGGACTTTTATGCCTTTCCCACAAATGATGCTGTGTACATTATCTTCTGGCCTTGGAGGCCTGTGAAACATCTTAAGACCCTCCCTTGATAAAGGCTGCTCAACCAGAAAACTCGTCCTCCCCTGAAGTGTTCTTTCCCCATATTTCTAATCTATGTCAGCCTCAGAAAGTATCAAATAAAGTTACATTTTCAGGAAGCAAAGGTGCAGTAAGTTACAACAAAGAAAGAACCAATTAGCTCAAAAGTCTGATGTGGTCAGTTTCAAGGCTACACTTGTTTTTTCTTACATTCTATGTTAAGGAATGTGCTCTCAGGTGCACAGTGGATAAGAAATATGGGGACTTAGCAACAAGCATTGGCTCAACAGTGAAATCCTACACCAGCGCTACTCTAATCACTTTTAACTCTTTGAAAGGCTTTATGTTGCAGGCTTCCGGAGCCTCTCACAGTTGGGGGGCTGTAAACAATCACATGTGTAGTTGTAAAAGTTCAGGTAAGGCAAGTTAGAGAGCCATCAGAGGGGTTTTTGGATTGAAACACTCTTATTATGCCCAGGAGACTTATTATCTAAAAGCTCTAAATTAATTTTTCCCTAAAAAAATGTGGTGGGGGGACAGCCCCCTGTTAATGTCAGAAGAGTAGGTGAAAAGCATAATATAGTAAAGCAGGCAGATTCTGATTTTGGGGTTAGATGCTCAGGAAATTCCAGGGGGAACCCCTGAAGCCTGCTCCCTGCCTTTGCGTTTTGTCAGGCTTCCTTCCTCATGACCTTTGACCCGGGCAGGATTCCTCACCCTGGCTCCCAGCATACATGTTAGCACAACTCAGAATCTTGATGGCCAAGGGGTGATGAGAACTACTCACATCTGACCTATTACTTTTTATAAGAAAAAGCACAGCATACATTGTTAGGTTCTTGAAATCCTTCTGTACATATGTCCTGATTCAGCCACCATGATTGGCTTGGTCACTAGATGAAATAAATAAATGAATATTTGCTATGATTTTCAGGACCTTATAAATCTTTCTCTCCCCTTCAAATCTCTCTCCACTATTCACTTGCTGCCATGCTTGCAAGTTCACCATCAGATATCCATTTCTCTGGGTTAAAGTGCTGTCCTATTTTAAAATGCTGTAGGTAAAACTGTTGCATAACTGAGCATAAAGTGGTTTTGTTCAAATCATTTAAAGTACTTAGAGAAAAGGATGAGATTTTTATGGGAAGCATTTTGGCTTTGACAGTATATTTACTCAGAACTTAGTGAAAGAAATAGATTTCTTTAGAAAGGGAGCTGGAGGAATCAGTGTTAATTCTAATCAAGTCCCTCTATGTTCCTGTGGTGGTTGTCACTCAGTCAGGTAGGACTCTTGCAATCCCATGGACTGCAGCCTACCAGGCTCCTCTGTCTGTAAAATTCTCCAGGCAAGAATACTGGAGTGGGTTGCCATTTCCTTCTCCAGGGATCTTCATCACCCAGGGATTGAACCTGCATCTCCTGCATTGCAGGCAGGTTCTTTATTGCTGAGCCACCTGGGAAGCCCTCTGTTTCCCTAGGATATAGTAATGTTTCCCTCAAAGGTGAACTTTGAAGAATCATGAGTCAGATTAGAAGCTTTGTTGGAGGCAAATGCTTAGTACTAAGAAGAGCTTAAGGCTTATCTTGTTTGTGTAAATCAGGAGAGGGCTAAAAGGAGCCTAAGTTCTAGGATTTTGGTCAAGCAACTTATCTCATTGGAGACTGACCTAAATGCCCCATGTTTTCTGCCTCTCTAATATTCCAGGTAAATGCTTATGTGTTTTCTGTCTCCTCTCTCAGCTCTTCCTGAATTTTTCCACTTTGGACCTTCCCAAACAGGCACTGTGGCTTATTAGTGGGCAGAGTACCTAGCTGAACTTATAAATTTGATCATTCTGTTTGGGGAAAATGTTTGAAAATGCAAATACACTTGCAAAAGTAACAGATTGATCAAATAACCTCAAAACTACTGTAATGTATTTTTCTGTGGGCCAGCCGCTAACTAGGGGTTTTACAATTTTTATCTCATTTATTTCTTGCTATAACTATTTGAGTTAGGTTCTTTTTCTTATTTCCATTTCACAGATAAAAGTCTGACTATACAAGGCAATATTGGATTTATTAGATAGGGTATTACTCAGTTCTTATCACAATAATTCTGGGTAACAACCATCTCAAAAACTCAGGGTTTTACAAAGACAGACATTTATATATTTTTGCTCATGGGGCTTTGGGTTGCCTGGGGCTTTGCTGGATTTGGCTGGGCTCAGTTACATTTACATACATCCCAGTTTTCTCATTCTTACCGGCTGCTACCGGGGGACGTTATTTTCCTCATGGAGCACAAAAGTACAAGCCAAACTATGCAAGTACAATTAAGGTCTCTGCTCATGTCATGTCCACTAGCATTCAGTGACCAGAGCAAAGCCAGTATCAAAGGGGCAGGAAAGTATATTTTACCCACAGTGGGAGGTCATACAAAGTGACATGTCACACGGTGCGGATGTTTAATCCTACAACAGGGAAATACTTGGGACCAATAATTCAATCAGCCTTTAGTTGGGAGTAGGTACTGAGAGAATGTGAGTCACACTGGTTAGGGGCAGAAGGAGGCAGCGAGACAAGGTGAACCAAGATGTACGGTGCATACAGTGGCTGGTCTGGTGCTGAGCAGCAAGAGGATCCAGACCAGGTGGAGAGCGTGCCAGAAAGGACAGTAGCATCTGCTCATCTCCTTTCTCTAAGCCCAAGCCAGATTTGATTTTTACTTTGAAAATCTATTCATGGCTATTCTAGCAAATAAAGGAACCATTCAGAGAGAAGAATAGCAGCGTAAGACCCCAGGGTCCATTTTTGAGCCATTATATACCACAACCCAAAGAGGTATTGGGTTAAAGTTTGTGGTCACTGCTTATTCTCAGCAGATTTTATGATGCTCGTTAAAATTCTGGACTGAATCTCCTTCACTGTGGCACAAATAATATTCTATGTAGCTTTGCTTAAAAAAAAATCCCACAGCTCACAGCAATGAGAATGCTTCTGTTAACAGCTGTACTTTGAATCAGAGTCTAACCATTGGTTCCTTTGGGGGTTTTTATAAGACTGTTTCTGGGAAAGAGCTACTATATTATTGTCTCAGTGCCAAAGATAATATTAAAATATAAAAAGATTAATAGCATTTTCTAAACTTCTTCTCATTTGTAGGTTAGGAAGATATTCTAGCCTTTGCAGGAGAGGGGATGAGACTGGAAAAAGATGTCAGAACTAGGTGATAAAAGGTTTGTGAGATTCACGATAACAAGTTTGGACTTTATGAAAGATTATTGAGGGAAGAAAAAAGGAGAAAGTGAAATGCTAATGTTGATTTTTTAGGAAGATGGCTCTGACAGCTTGGGAAAAATGGATCTGAGAGGAGACAGTGGATAGGAGGTAGGGACACCAATTAGGAATTTATTGTGATGTTTTAGGCAAGCAGCAATAAGAGCAATCACATTCTTGGGAGTACCCAATTCAGATATCCTTTTGAGACCATCTGTTCTAAACATCTTCTAGTACTTTCAGTTCTAAAACAACAAAATCCTGGGGGATTTTAGTTGGAAGTACCATCTGATTTTCAGATTGATAACTTTAAAAGAAGGCTTCCTAAAATGCTTGGCAAAAAATAGGTGCTCACTGTTTGCTTTCATAGAAAATAATTGAGTTCTATAAGCAAAGTAACTGACTGCTTGCTTAATTTCTCTTTGGTTATTGTTTATGGAATTTATGGAAGAAATATGTGTGCTATAGTGTGGCCAAGAAGAAAGAAGCCTTCTTAAGACTCAAGTCTATGTTAAGGGATAAAAACATGCCCTTGCTTTTGTTTGCTGTGGGTATAAGCTTCTTGTCTGTAAAGGCCATGCACCACCACTGTGTGAAGGAAGGGAGGAGTAGTGTGCTGTGCAAAAGGCAGATTTGCTGTTAGCTGGTCATACACATCTGGTGTCACATGTGAAGCCCTGCGGTGCAGGCTAAAGCAATATATTACACATCATACACAGGTCAGAGCGTGGCAGAGGGTATTGTGTAGCTGTGTAACTTCTCTATTTAACGCAACTTTTTCAAGGGTCTGGGGCCAGCCCTGACATCTGGCAGAAAGGTCTCCTCCTGGATCCTTTAGCAATTTTTTTTTATTCCCCCCTATTTTTTGACTGCATCATGCATCTTGCAGGATCTTAGTTCCCTGACCAGAGATTGAACCCATGTCCTGTGCTGTGGAAACATAATGTCTTAACCACTGGACTGCCAAGGAAATCCTCCTTTTCCCCCTTTTTTAAAGGTAGTCCTCATTCTGTGCAGTGCCATTTTCCCCATTTTTTTAAAGGTAGTCCTAATTCTGGGCAGTGCCATTTTCCCCATTTTTTAATGGTAGTCCTCATTCTGGGCAGTGCCATTTCAGGCTCAGTGATCTAGCTTTGCCCTGGACCCTTAGCTGGGTCCAGTGCTCAGATGCTGCTGCTATATTGGATTAAGGTCTGCTGGAGGGTACCCACCAGCTCTTCACATATAGAGATTGTGAAATTGCCGCATTGGCATGGCCTCCCATTTCAAAGGGGCTCTTGTTCTTTTAAGATCTTTCCATCTTTTTTTTGTCCCTTTATGTGACTTTGTGTTTATTTCAACCGTTCTTAAGAGTTTGGCTGGTTAGTATCATATTGGGTATTGTGGAGAGCTTTGGAACCCTGGTCAGGCCTGGGAAGTTGTAGTTGTGTTTCTGCTTTGTTAGCTTGCTGCAGCCTAGTTTCAGTATCCTTTGCTAAGTAAACTAAGAACTCAGTCTTACAGAACAGAGCCCTCTACATAAGTTTCACAAAGGTTGGAAGAGTATTGGAAAGCATCAACCTCTTAGCCCTCCCCACATCTTCGGTTGTGCTCTGGGAAGTGAAAAAGGGATTCCAACTGATGAATCTCCAAATGTCAGATCCTCATTCAAGTAACCTCACCATTTTCTCTAACCCTGTGGCAAGACTCAAGCTCTCATCTGTGGAGCCAGGTCCTTCTCCTAAGGGCCATTTTGTCCTCACATTTATGTTGAATTATCCCAATGTGGTGTGGGTGTGGTGTGTGTGTGGGGTATGGGTGTGTGGTGTATGGGTAGGTGGGGTGTGGGTGGCGTGTGTGGGGTGTCTGTGGTGCATGTGGGTGTGTGTGTGTGTGTGGGTGGGTGGTGGTGGGGTTCCCTTGTGGCTCAGACAGTAAAGCGTCTGCCTACAATGCAGGAGACCTGGGTTTGATCCCTGGGTGGGGAAGATCCTTGGGAGAAGGAAATGGCAACCCACTCCAGTACTCTTGTCTGGAAAACCCCATGGACAGAGGAGCATGGTGGGCTACATACAGTCCATGGGGTTGCAACGAGTCGGACACGACTGAGCGATTTCACTTGGTCTTGATCCTAATATCTGTCACATAAACTGCACGGATGAGACTGCACTCTTCTGGACTTTTGTCACTTACCCTAAAACAGAGGTCATTGAGTGTGGTATCAGGAAATAGAAAGTGAAGCTGGAGACTTCATTCTTAGTGACAACTTGTAAGTGATAGTAAAGTATTTCAAAGTATGACTCTAGGCACCTAGGTGTCACCTTATCAAATTCTCTCACTTATAATCTAAAGATATTTCCCCTCTGGTGCATTCAGATAGACATAGGTCACCTGGAAACACAGGCTGTAAACACTCTACTTCTAGGCTAAAAAAGTTCATGGCTTTAGGAGGAAAGGTTTGAAAGCACAGTGGCAGGTTTTTTTAGTTCCTTGTTAAATATTGTCATGGGTAGAGAAGAGTAGGGGAGGGGCAGGAATCATGGATATGAGTGTATAAATGAGTGATGTTTCTGTTCAGTTCAGTTCAGTCACTCAGTCGTGTCCAACTTTGCGACCCCACGAACCGTAGCACGCCAGGCCTCCCTGTCCATCACCAACTCCCGGAGTTCACCCAAACTCATGTCCATCGAGTTGGTGATGCCATCCAGCCATCTCATCCTCTGTCATCCCCTTCTCCTCCTGCCCCCAGTCCTTCCCAGCATCAGGGTCTTTTCCAATGAGTCAACTCTTTGCATGAGGTGGCCAAATTGGTAGGACCAAATGCCTTCACGATCCATTCTTTAGGAAGTATTTGAAATATTTAATGGCCCATTCCATTCATTACTGATAATTTTTGCTATTTCTGGGGCCAAACCAAAATACCTTTGAAGGAAGCTATAGCTTCTCAACC
Source organism: Capra hircus (assembly GCF_001704415.2). Taxonomy (NCBI): domain Eukaryota; kingdom Metazoa; phylum Chordata; class Mammalia; order Artiodactyla; family Bovidae; genus Capra; species Capra hircus. The sequence continues at coordinate 54,115,414 of NC_030828.1, read as the reverse complement.
AACAAAGCTGAATATTTTCAGTGTGCTTTTCTCCACTCACCTCTGAGACAAGAGTGACCATTTTGGGGTTATTCACTTCAAGACTCCTGAGAATACAGCTCAGGGTTGGGGGTGGGGGGACTAGTCTCAGGACATCAGTGATACTGATGTCCTTGGGGACTTATCAACTTTAACGTTCCAAACTGTTACTCCTTCTTTACTGGGTGTGGCCCAAACTGCCAGAGGTTGGGGCTGGTACACTGGAACATTTGCATCTCTATTGCTATATTCCTCTAAAAACAAATTATGTCATATTTTCCTTCTTTACTAGTTTAAGGTTATACATTTATGACTTAGTTTATCATAGTTCTCTCACTACAGTAGTAACATACATGAGTCTAGGAATGGTATTACTGTAATTCTATAGTTCAGCTCTCCCAAGCTATTGCTACTACAGTCAATTTAAAGAATAGTATAAATATGTGTTACATTTTCCCTACCCATGATGATCATCCTTTTTAGACAATATATAAATAAATGAAACTGTCCTTGTACTGGAAAAGGAAGCTGCAGATATCCTTGGGATATACAAAAGTGACTGTAACGATAAACTCAATGGCATTAAGCCTTCAATTATAATAAAGTTGTATGCATCTCATATCAGCTATTGGATTTTTTTACCTGTGTGGAAATCAGGCTTTTTAATATTGATTGAGTACTTGGCTGATTGTTCTATGGAGTAATTAGATCATTCCTATTGAATGACTCTTCTATGCTTCAATGGACTATATCTTCTTAGAAATGTCTAGTGAGATAAAACTTTATTAAGGATAATAACTCGCCAAAGAATCTTTTGGGGGATAACAATTCCATTCATAGGAGTTGAATAATCTAAATAGTCTGAAAATTTGTCCCCAAACTTGTAAACAATATTGCAGAATAAACGCTTAAGTTGCTTAGCCCAAATTATTACAGATGAAATAATAGCCTTGCATGTTTGTTTGTTTGTTTGTTAGTGGAGAATTACTAATAGTTCATTTTTCATGTAGATTAACCAGGCATGGGAGTGGTGAAACAATCCATATCTAAGCAAAACTTCAAAGCAACCTGAGGGGGGACTTCCCTGGTGGTCTAGTGGTTAAGAATTCATCTTCCAATGCACATGGGTTTGATCCCTGGTTGGGAAACTAAGATCCCACGTGCTGTGAGGCAGCTAAGCCCTCGTGCCTCAACTAGGGAGAAGCCCACATGCCACAGTGAAAGATCTTGCTTGTCATAACAAAGATCCAACATCCTGCAACTAAGACCCGATGCAGTCAAATAAGACAAGAAAAAAAGCAGCCTGATCATCTAAGGTAGACTTTAAGGAGCTGTTGAGACTTGTGTTCTTGGGACAATCCGGGAAATCTTAGGCCATGGTTGTAGATATCTTATAGTACTTTATTCTTGTTTTTTTTTTTTCACAGTTATGTCATGTTTATTATCCAGAGTCTTGAATTCTTCCATGTATCAATCTCCGAACAGATGAGACAAAGCCTGCTGCTGCTGCTGCTGCTAAGTTGCTTCAGTTGTGTCCGACTCTGTGCAACCCCATAGACGGCAGCCCACCAGGCTCCCCCATCCCTGGGATTCTCCAGGCAAGAATACTGGAGTGGGTTGCCATTGCCTTCTCTGGATACAAAGCCCAGTTCAGTCGCTCAGTCGTGTCCGACTCTTTGTGACCCCATGAATCACAGCACGCCAGGCCTCCCTGTCCATCACCAACTCCCAGAGTTCACTCAGAGTCACGTCCATTGAGTCCGTGATGCCATCCAGCCATCTCATCCTCGGTTGTCTCCTTCTCCTCCTGCCCCCAGTCCCTCCCAGCATCAAAGTCTTCTCCAATGAGTCTACTCTTCGCATGAGGTGGCCAAAGTACTGGAGTTTCAGCTTTAGCATCAGTCCTTCCAAAGAAATCCCTGGGTTGATCTCCTTCAGAATGGACTGGTTGGATCTCCTTGCAGTCCAAGGGACTCTCAAGAGTCTTCTCCAACACCACAGTTCAAAAGCATCAATTCTTTGGCGCTCAGTCTTCTTCACAGTCCAACTCTCACATCCATACATGACCACAGGAAAAACCATAGCCTTGACTAGACGGACCTTAGTCGGCAAAGTAATGTCTCTGCTTTTGAATATACTATCTAGGTTGGTCATAACTTTTCTTCCAAGGAGTAAGTGTCTTTTAATTTCATGGCTGCAGTCACCATCTGCAGTGATTTTGGAGCCCCCAAAAATAAAGTCTGACACTGTTTCCACTGTTTTCCCATTTATTTCCCATGAAGTGATAGGACCAGATGCCATGATCTTCGTTTTCTGAATGTTGAGCTGTAAGCCAACTTTTTCATTCTCCTTTTTTACTTTCATCAAGAGGCTTTTTAGTTCCTCTTCACTTTCTGCCATAAGGGTGGTGTCATCTGCATATCTGAGGTTATTGATATTTCTCCCGGCAATCTTGATTCCAGCTTGTGTTTCTTCCAGTCCAGTGTTTCTCATGATGTACTCTGTATATAAGTTAAATAAACAGGGTGACAATATACAGCCTTGACGTACTCCGTTTCCTATTTGGAACCAGTCTGTTGTTGTATGTCCAGTTCTAACTGTTGCTTCCTGGCCTGCATACAGATTTCTCAAGAGGCAGGTTAGGTGGTCTGGTATTCCCATCTCTTTCAGAATTTTCCACAGTTTATTGTGATCCAAAGCCCACTAGAGGTAAAATCATGCTGAGAAACACTGAAACTGAAAATCAGGCCTTCTCAAATTAAACATCAACTTTCAAGGGAATCAAGAACAATGCAAAAGATTTGGACAATCTTGATGATCTTTCCTGCAGCTTTGTCTGAGAGAGGATCAAAAAGGGATTGAGAGTAAAAAAAAGTCTCCTCACTCCTAGAAAAAGACTGACAGTTCTATCACCAGGGTTAAGTTTAGGGTTAAAAGTGCTTTTAAGTCTGTCTCATTGATTAGTGACAATGATTGCTAATGGGTAATAATGAATGTCTAAGACTGACATAAAATTCCTTCCTCTGTAATCAACACAAAACTTGCTTCTAAGACTTTCAACTTACTCTTACTTCTGTAATGATTAAAGATTTTTCACAAGTGTTCTACATGATCAGAAGTTTGCTCTCCTTGACCAACATAGCTTTTCATTATTTTTAAATAAGCATCACATTTATCATTGCTCTGTTGGTTTCAGATTTTAAATAGTGGTTTTGATCTTTGACAAAGGACCTGAAACAAATACTGCTCATAGTGTTAGTTGCTGTTATGTCTTACTCTTTGCAACCCCATGGACGGTAGCCCACCAGGTTCCTCTGTCCAAGGAAAGAATACCGGAGTGGTAGTTCTTTTTTTTTTTTTTCGGAGTGGTAGTTATTCCCATCTCCAGGGATCAAGCCCAGGTCTCCCTCATTGTGAGCAGCGTCTTTACCATCTGAGCCACTGCTCTCAGGTTCAGAGAAAAATGATAGATTGGGGAAGTTGCATATGAAGTATTTCATTCTGTTGGCCCTCTGATGGATAAGGATAAGAAGCTTATGGAAGCTTCCTGATGGGAGAGACTGAGGGGGAAACCTGTTCTAATGGGCAGGGCCATGCTCAGTAAATCTTTAATCCAATTTTCTGTTGATGGGCGGGGCTGAGTGTATTCCCTCACTGTTGCTTGACTTGAGGCCAAACTAAGGTGGAGGTAATGAAGATATTGATGACCTCCTTCAAAAGGTCCCATGCATGCACTCTTGCACTGAGTGCCTCCAACCCTGCAGTGGGCCACTGCCAATACCTGCCTCTGTTGGAGTCTCCTGGACATTCACGGGCAAGTCTGGGTTAGTCTCTTTTGGGGTCACTGCTCCTTTCTCCTCGGTCCTGGTGTGCAAAAGGTTTTGTCTGTGCCCTCCCAGAGTCTGTTTCCCCAGTCCTGTGTAAGTTCTGGCAGCTCTATGGTGGAGTTAGTGGCGACCTCCTCCAAGAGGGTTTATGCCATACCCAGGTCTACCACACCCAGAGCCCCTGCCCCGGCAGCAGGCCATGGCTGACCCATACCTCTGTGGGAGACACTCAAACACAGTTCTGGCTGTCTCTGGGGGATCTCTGGGTCCTGGTGTGGAAAAGGTTTGTTTGAGTCCTCTGAGTGTCTCTGGCAGGTATGGGGTTTGATTCTAAACGTGATTTTGCCCCTCCTACCGTCTTGCTGGGGCTTCCCTTTGCCCTTGTATGTGGGGTATTTTTTTTTTTCCCTTTACATGGGGTATCTGAATGCGGAATTTTGAAGAATAGCAAGGATAGATGAGAAAGCCTTCCTCAGTGATCAATGTAAAGAAAAAGAGGAAAACAATAGAATGGGAAAGACTAGAGATCTCTTCAAGAAAGTCAGCCATACCAAGGAAACATTTCATGCAAAGATGGGCTCAATAAAGGACAGAAATGGTATGGACCTAAGAGAAGCAGAAGATATTAAGAAGAGGTGGCAAGAGTACACAGAAGAACTGTACAAATAGATCTTCACAACCAAGATAATCACGATGGTGTGATCATTCACCTAGAGCCAGACATCCTGGACATCCTGGAATGTGAAGTCAAATGGGCTTTAGAAAGCATCACTACGAACAAAGTTAGTGGAGGTGAAGGAATTCCAGTTGAGCTATTTCAAATCCTGAAAGATGATTCTGTGAAAGTGCTGCTGTGAATAGTGACTGAGGTAGTTCAGTTCAGTTCAGTCACTCAGTCATGTCTGACTCTTTGTGACCCCATGGACTGCAGCACACCAGGCTTCCCTGTCCATCACCAATGCCTGGAACTTACTCAAACTCATGTCCATCGAGTCGGTGATGCCATCCAACCATCTCATCCTCTGTCATCCCTTTCTCCTCCCACCTTCAATCTTTCCCAGAATCAGGGTCTTTTCAAATGAGTCAGCTCCTTGCATCAGGTGGCCAAAGTATCAGAGTTTCAGCTTCAGCATCAGTCCTTCCAATGAATATTCATGACTGATTTCCTTTAGGACTGACTGGTTGGATCTCCTTGCAGTCCAAGGGACTTTCAAGAGTCTTCTCCAACAGCATAGTTTAAAAGCATCAATTCTTAGGTGCTCAGCCTTCTTTATGGTCCAACTCTCACATCCGTGCATGACTACTGAAAAAAACCATAGCTTTGACTATCTGGACCTTTGTCGGCAAAGCAATGTCTCTGCTTTCAATATGCTGTCTAGGTTGGTAATAGCTTTTCTTTCAAGGAGCAAGCATCTTTTAATTTCATGGCTGCAGTCACCATCTGCAGTGACTTTGGAGCCCCCCAAAATAAAGTCTCTCACTGTTTCCATTATTTCCCCATCTATTAGACATGAAGTGATGGGACCAGATGCCATGATCTTCAAGTGCTGAGGTAGTACTTGAATTTTATTGAAAGAGAAGAACCAAGTTTTAAACTAAAAGTGATTTATAAAAATTCTTACATTTGACTGTGTTTATCAAAACAAAGTAGATTAAATGATCTATTTTGGGCAGATTGGGAATTCAGAACCAAAATTCAGAACTGTTTGCAGTTGTATGACAAGCATAGTCTCATTTTGGGGGTTGCTGCCTTGTTTCTGTCTCTTCCCTTCACACCCGCTACAGCGGTGACCCGAGGCTCACTGTCCTACATCACTTGGCAGAGCCTTTACTCAGTCTGTATTTGCTCATATGTTGGAAGTTCTACCAATCCTGATGGAAGGGATACAGTGTAATGGGAGATATTCAGAGTGACTATGGGATTGAGCTCAGTGGGGTTCAGGGCTGGCTGAGATACAAAGGATGAGAAGGAGTTAACCACATGGAGAGTCATATGAAGAATTTTAGGAAGGTCAATAAGGGGTTATCCTTGAACCCCCCCCCCCCCCCGCCTTTTTCTCATGTCCTTAAACTCTTCTCCAAAAATACATCTGGAATCTATTCACACTCCTAGTATATGCAAACATCCCGAGGTGGAGAAGAGTTTGAGGAAATACAGTGGGAGTAGCTGAAGGTCTTAGAGAAAGGCGGAGAGTAATGAAGACATAGGTGGGATTGGATTTTAGAAGACATTATGGGAAAGTTCATTCCATGTGAAACAGAAAAACATGGAAGGGGATTAAGAAAGGAAATGGCTGCTTCAAAGTATATGCTAGGGTTGATTTTCCTTCTGTGTGTCTCGTGGGTTGGAGTGGGGGAATGGTAGAAGGGAGAGTAAGGTTTGCAGTAATCTAGCTAAGAGATAATGGTCACCTAGCATGCTACTGGCACAGAGGAACAAAAGATGTGTGGATAGAGTCAAGACACATTTTTGGTTGAAAGGCATGAGGGAAAGTGAGGAATTCAAGGATGACTGGTTTCTGGCTTTAGTAACTGGATGGGATGCTGGTGCCATCTTGCTCAACTGATAATTAAGATGGTAAAAACTCCCATATTGAATATATTGAGTTTGGAATGTCTGTAAGACCTTCGGGTAAAGGTTTCAAATGGCCTGCTTTTGTCTGAGTCTAGGGAGAAAAAGATTGGAGCTAAAGATGTAAATTTGAGAGTCACAAGCACACAGTCTATGAATCTATCGAAACTGATGAGGTCACTTAGAGAATGAAAACAGAGGAAGGTGCCCAGGAATAACCCCTGGGACTAAAGAGCCTCTTGATGAGGGTAAAAGAGAAGGGTGACAAAGCTGGCTTGAAGCTCAGCATTAAAAAACTAAGATCATGGCATCCAGTCCCATCACTTCATGGCAAATAGAAGGGGTTTTTCTATTGTGGGAGCAGTGACAGATTTTATTTTCTTGGGCTCCAAAATCACTGCGAATGGTGACTGGAGTCACGAAATTAAAAGATGCTTGCTCTTTGGAAGGGAAGTGGTGATAAACATAGACAGCATATTAAACAGCAGGGACATCACATTGCCAATAAAGCTCAGTATAGTCAAAGCTATGGTCTTTCTAGTAGTCATGTACGAATGTAAAAGTTGGACCATAAAGAAGGCTGATTGCTGAAGAACTGATGTTTTTGAGTTGTGCTGGAGAAGACTCTTGAGAATCCCTTGAGAGGTGATTAAATCAGTTAATCCTAAAGGAAATCAATGCTGAATATTCTTGGAAGGACTGGTGCTGAACCTGAAGCTTCAATACTTTGGCTACTTGATGTGAAGAGTTGACTCATTTGAAAAGACCCTAATATGGGAACGGTTGAAGGCAAAAGTGGAAGAAGGCGATGGAGAATGAGATGGTTAGATGGCATTAACTGATTCAATGGACATGAATCTGAGCAAACTCTGGGAGAAAGTGAAGAAAAGAGGAGTCTGGCATATAGCAGTCCTTAGGGTTGCAAAGAGTTGGACAGGACTTAGCGACTGAACAGCAACTTCAAAATTTAGAGGAAGAACCAGGAAGTAGCTGGAGGAGAAGTGACCAGTGAGAAAACCTAGAAGAATTGGAGTCATGGAAACAAAGAGAAGGGAGGAACAGATGTTGGCAAATAGTACTGGGAAGTAGAATCAGATAAGAGCAGAGAAAAGCTGTGGTGTTGGAGAAGACTCTTGAGAGTCCCTTGGACTGCAAGGAGATCCAACCAGTCCATCCTAAAGGGAATCAGTCCTGAATATTCATTGGAAAGACTGATGCTGAAGCTGAAACTCCAATACTTTGGCCACCTGATGTGAAGAACTGACTCATTGGAAAAGACCCTGATGCTGGGAAAGATTGAAGGCAGGAGGAGAAGGGGACGACAGAGGATGAGATGGTTGGATGGCATAACCGACTCAATGGACATGAGTTTGACCAAGCTTTGGGAGTTGACGATGGACAGGGAAGCCTGGTGTGCTGCAGTCCATGGGGTCACAAAGAGTCGGACATGATTGAGTGACTGAACTGAACTGAACTGAGAGAAAAGCCCATTGAATTTGGCAGCTCTGATGCTGATACTTTAATATAGATGATTGGTTAGTTTTTTGCTTTTTTGATTTTTAAACTGTTCATTAATAAGGTAACCTAATAAGTTATAGTCTGTTATGATATTATTATTTAATCAATTAGAAAATTTTAGATAGTTTTTTGGTACATGAAAATTATTTTCATAAATATCTGGTTTTATATTATTTAATGACTAATTCTTGGGAATTATCATTGTCTCCAAGGGTGTGGTCCAAGGGTAATCTAAGGAGGCTCCTGAATTCAGCAAATTTTAAATGGTGAAACTTTTCCAGGCTTCATGGCAAGAGGAATAATTTTGAAAAATTCATATACCTCACATTATATCAGGTGGCAATCTTGGGTTTTACCTAAAAAAAGTCAGTCCTTTTCACAGACTCAGTCTGATAATAACAATACAAACACATACAAGAAGGCTGAACTGGTATAAGTATATATTAATAAAACAGCATTTATGTGTGCTAGTGCACTTCTAAAAGAAGTTTTGTTGGATTAAAATGAAAAACCTGAATTATATTTCAAAATACATTTGGTGGTGAAAGAGAATTGTGTTAGAAGCAATTACCTGTCACTTTCTTTTGAAGGTATGACTTAAAGATAACTTAGAGCCATACAGAAGAAATTGTCTGGAAGTTCTGCCTCCTAGCTAATGTGGCAATGAAGGCTACAACTGCAGACTCTCTTTAGATGACCTGGGGCCCGCAGAATGTCTTCGTCGTTCCGTATTAAACGGGGGACAGAACAAACACCCAAGTCAGACGAAAGGGAGGCCAGTGTCCGTGGGGGTCTAACACTTCCCTCTGTCTAATGAACTCTTGAATTCCTAAACCCTCTGGTTCTGAATTCTTTAGTTACTGCTACTATGAGGGCATAATGGTAGAAACATATTCTCTTTTGTGTGTGTGCTCTCTCAGATTATAAATAAAACCGAATTTCCCTTTTTCTTTATTGTCAATGCTACTTTCTTGAACAGTAAGTAGCACTGAAAGCTCTCTCCTCTTTAGGTGTTTAGCTACACTTGCAAATTTATAATTGCTAACACTTAAACACAGAGCGCAACACAAACCTGTTTCAAGCTGCTGACAATTGATTGTTTCAGACAGCTGGATTCAGTACTTGGTTTTCATTCTGAAGGCTCTGCTTCCTGAAACACATGAGCTCTTTGTTTGTAGCATCTTCCTTAATTCAAAGTCAAGTCTTAAAATGTCTAAAATTTCTAAAAACAAACATACATACTCATGTATTTTAGTTATCATGACTTTTGTGTTTCTATAACCAGATTGGGATAAATTATTCCAAATTGTCCTATTCAATTCAGTCCTACATTTAGTTTATGAGTAAACGAATGCTTCCGTAAGAAACAAGAGGAGCAGTATATGATTTGGGATCTGACCTTGTAGAAAGGGCTTTGTGTGCTTCAGACAGGAAGAAAAAGAATTTACAAACCATGTTTTTATTGTTAACCTGAAAACCTTGACATTTGAGGTGGGATATTTATACAAAGAGAGAATGTGCTGGTAATTTCCCTAATCTGCAGTCTTTCTGCGTAATTGGGTACAGGAGCAGAGCTGAGCACTGTTAGGTATATGGATAGGTTAGGCAAAGGACAGAGAACAGGCTTGTTTAGGGCATCAGCACAAGAATCATCTGCCTTCACTATTGAAAAGAGAATTCTAAACTTTGTAAGTGGAACATTTAAACAGAGGCAATTTTAATTTCAGTGTAAATGTGATTTTTGTATCACTTTGAAAAATTACATATGAAGTATCTAATCTCTTCAATGTTTATTCAGGTCTCTGGAGAGCCTAATGTGACCCTTGATTGGCAGATGGTAGTCCTCTATGTGAAATTTGGAGGTATCTCAAGGGTATCTTATCAAAAAATATCTAACATGAAGATTTTCCAATTTAGATTTTGTCTTCCAAGTGTAAAGAAGTGGGGAACTCGTTTGCCTGCTTTCTAGTCTGGGTGTTGGCGGGGGAAGGAAGGGGAACTTCAGATTCTCATGAAAATAATTAATAGGAAAGGGACTGTGATAATGTTACATTCCTAATACTCTAGACTTAGTATTTATTTAATATAGAGTATATGCAGCATTTTTTTTTGATAGTTGAGGTTAAAGAATGTTAGATTAGGTAGATATCATTTAGAGAGTCAGATAACTTAAATAGGCTTTTATGTATGTGATTGCCAAGGTAACACATAGTTATGTTAGGAATTTTGTGAATCTGTAAAAGAATAAAGTAAAAATTATGCATTCCACTACCCTGAGGTGCTTGTTGTTGATTAATATCTGTGTGTGTATGTGTATAATTGAAATCATGTTTGTAGCTGTATGTGTATCTAGATTGGAGAAGGCAATGGCACCCCACTCCAGTACTCTTGCCTGGAAAATCCCATGGACGGAGGAGCCTGGTAGGCTGCAGTCCATGGGGTTGCTAAGAGTCGGACACGACTGAGTGACTTCACTTTCACTTTTCATTTTCATGCATTGGAGAAGGAAGTGGCAACCCACTCCAGTGTTCAGGCCTGGAGAATCCCAGGGACAGGGGAGCCTGGTGGGCTGCCATCTCTGGGGTCGCACAGAGTCGGACACGACTGAAGTGACTTAGCAGTGTATCTAGATGTGCTGCTTAGATTCCCCTCATTATGACATACTTTTTGATAATAAAGAATATTTAAAGGACTTCCTTGGTAGTCCAGTGGTTAAGAATCTGCCTTCCAATGCAGGGGACTCAGGTTCGATCCCTGATTGGGGAACTAAGATCCCACATGCCGTGGGGACAATTGAGCCCGTGCCCTGTACTAGAGAAGCCTGCCTGCTGCAATTAAGACCCCACACAGCCCAAAAGAAGTAAATATTAAAAAAATATTTAAAACCTTTTTTATTTTTTTTTTTACATTTGTACTATAACTATAACCAAGCTTAAGTTTTTTTTCTTTTTTCCCCCATGCATGCGTGTGTGCTAAGAAGCTTCTGGCTGTGTCCGATTCTTTGCGACCCTATGCACTGTAGCCTGCCAGGTTCTTCTGTCCATGGGATTCTCCAGGCAAGAATACTGGAATGGGTTGCCATTTCCTCCTCCATTTTTCACTATAATGCCTAATATTAATCATGCTAGCATGATTAGGGCTTCAATAAATTATGATGTGTTTATGGATGACATTTTTTCCAGTGTAATTTTAGTTTGGCTTTTAATGCTCAAGAAGTATATTCATCACTATACAAACTTGCTTTACAGTAAACTTTGTTGAGTAGCTCATTTGCTACCCCAAGGCTATCTCAGGTCAGAGCACTTAAGTTGGGAGTCTGGCATGACTTAATGCCTTTTGTTATTATGTGCTTTGATTTTTTGATAACTGGTTCAGCTTCAGGTTCATAGCTTAAGAATCATTTATTTATAGAGTGAAATTTGCTTTGCTACTTTATGATCCTGATCACTTGATTCACTAATTACTTTCCTTATTAAGGTCCTTTTCTTTTCCATGCAGTCATAGATAGAAAGATGTCAAATGCCCCACAATTGCACTTTACTTGAATTATGGGTTAGAAGGAAAAGCAGGGTCATTTTAGGCCTTTATGACTAAAAATTAAAATGAACAAAGTTCTGGGAAAGAGAACAAAAGAACAATAATATAAGCATTTATGGTCTTTATGAAATTGAAAAGGAAAGACTGTTTCAGAAAACAATCCAATCAAACTATGAGACATGAGATAAGCTCTTTAGAGGCTGACAGTTATTGCAATTCTCAGACAATTCAATTTTAGTTAGGAATAAATGGTGAACCTGTTGGTTTTGTCACATAAAATACAAATGGGCAGAATATTCTATGATGCTCTTCCAGGGTGGATTTCAAACCACAGTAAAAACTTCTCAAGAAATATAATATAAAACTGGATTTTAAAATTCATACTCTCTTAGAGTGCACATCTATGTTCCAACAATTTAGCTAATTTATATTAGAATGTAATAACATCAGTCAACAAGCCTGATGAATGCATTATAAGTGCAATTGCACAGTGATAAAGAGACATGACATCTGACTTTTTTGTGAAATAGAGTCCTACTTTTCTATAGACCAGATAAAAGTCAACGAAAGTGAAAGAAAGTGAAGTTGCTCAGTCATGCCCGACTCTTTGCGACCCCATGGACTGTAGCCTACCAGGCTTCTCTGTCCATGGAACTGTCCAGGCAAGGATACTGGAGTGGGTTGCCATTTCCTTCTCCAGGGGGTCTTCCTGACCCAGGGATTGAACCCAGGTCTCCCACATTGCAGGCAGACACTTTACCCTCTGAGCCACCAGGGAAGCCCAAAAGTCAACTAAAAAGAATATATTTTTTAACAGACATTTTCCTCTCAATGATTTCTTTCCTGTCTGCCAATTATAATTTTCTATTTAATTTCTATGCATTTTCTTCCTTTAGTTGATTAGCTTTAACTGTTCTGAAGAAAAAGGTTTTCATGCAATTTCTCGGAACCCCATAATATATTTTGAAGATTGAAATATAACATAAGTAGAGCACAGACAGCAAGATCAGGAGTCACCTCTGCTCTCTTCCTTTTCCCTTCCTCCTAGGTTTCACACGTTTCTCCAGCTGTACTGTGTGGGGAGAAAACTAGGTCCTCAGATCTAGAACAAATTAGCTTCAGGACAATGTGGGAGCTTTCTGGAGACCCCAGACTGCATAATAATCATTTAACTTGAAAACAGAGATAAGAAAATAAGAAAACAAGGTAGAAACTTTCAGACTATTTTAAACGTGGAAATGTTATTTTTTTTCCCTTTTCAACTCAGTGCGCTAGATGGATGTGAAACAAATATTTTCCCTTGCTACCAGGGAGGGTTTGGAAATTAAACGCTCCCTGCTCATGAAGACCGGAGAAGGCAATGGCACTCCACTCCAGTACTCTCACCTGGAGAATCCCATGGACGCAGGGGCCTGGAGGGCTGCAGTCCACGGGGTCGCTAAGAGTCAGACACGACTGAACGACTTTACTTTCCCTTTTCACTTTCATGCATTGGAGAAGGAAATGGCAACCCACTCCAGTGTTCTTGCCTGGAGAATCCCAGGGCCGAGAGCCTGGTGGGCTGCTGTCTCTGAGGTCGCACAGAGTCGGACACGACTGAAGCGACTTAGCAGCAGCAACAGCTCATGAAGACAGTTAGCGGTTTCGTAGCTGAATTGTGTGTTCAACACCTATTCAATGGCTATTTATCAAGTCTCTATTACCTTCAGGCATTATTCTAGATGCTAATTTACACTTTATGTAAACGAATAGAAAGATCTATAGGAAGAAATTGTATAGGAAGAGCTATACAATTTGAAATATAAATATCTTATTTTTAAAAAAGTGCCATGAAGAAAACAACGCAGTGAAAGAGTGAAAGTTGAGGGCTTGGGGTTCTTTTGGGGAGGAAATGATTTTAGTTATGATTTCGGCTTTGGGTTTAATCAGTCACTGTCTGAGTCTGTTCAGTCTTAGGGCTCTGGCTGTGGTAGACCTGGGTCTGGCATAAGCCCTCTTGGAGGAGGTTGCCATTAACCCACCACAGAGCTGCCAGAACTTACACAGGACTGGGGGAACAGACTCTGGGAGGGCACAAACAGAACCTTTTGCACACCGGGAACCCGGAGAAAGGAGCAGTGACGCCACAAGAGAGTGACCCAGACTTGCCCGTGAGTGTCCAGGAGTCTCTGGCGGAGGCATGGATTGGCGGTGGCTTGCCGCAGGGTTGGGGGCACTGAGTGTAGCAGTGCCTGCACGGGACCTTTTGAAGGAGGTCGCCATTATCTTCATTACCTCCACCATAGTTTGGCCTCAGGTCAAATAACAGAGAGGGAACACAGCCCTACCCTTCAACAGAAAATGGGATTAAAGATTTACTGAGCATGGCCCCCCATCAGAACAAGACCTAGTTTCCTCCTCAGTCTCCCCCATCAGGAAGCTTGCATAATCCTCTTATCCTTCTCCATCAGAGGGCAGACAGACTGAAAACCACAATCACAGAAAACTAACCAATCTGGTCAAATGGACCACAGCCTTGCCTGACTTAATGAAACTATGTGCCATGCCATGTACGGCCACCCAAGATGGACAGGTCATGGTGGAGAGTTATGACAAAGCGTGGTCCACTGGAGAATGGAATGGCAAACCACTTCAGTATTCTTGCCTCAGGATCCCGTGAACAATATGAAGAGGCAAAAAGATAGGACACTGAAAGATGAACTCGCCAGGTCAGTAAGTGCTCAATGTGCTACTGGAGATCAGTGGAGAAATAACTCCAGAAAGAATGAAGAGACGGAGCCAAAGCAAAAACAACACCCAATTGTGGATGTGACTGGTGATGGAAGTAAAGAGCAATATTGCATAGGAACCTGGAATGTTAGGTCCATGAATCAAAGCAAATTGGAAGTGGTCAAACAGGAGATGGCAAGAGTGAACATCGACATTCTAGGAATCAGCGAACTAAAATGGACTGGAATGGGTGAATTTAACTCAGATGATCATTATATCTACTACTGCGGGCAGGAATCCCTTAGAAGAAATGGAGTAGCCATCAGAGTCAACAAAAGAAATGCAGTACTTGGACGCAATCTCAAAAATGACAGAATGATCTCTGTTTCCAAGGCAAATCATTCAGTATCACAGTAATCCAAGTCTATGCCTGACAAGTAATGCTGAAGAAGCTGAAGTTGAACACTTCTATGAAGACCTACAAGACCTTCTAGAACTAACACCCAAAAAAGATGTCCTTTTCATTGTAGGGGACTGGAATGCAAAAGTAGGAAGTCAAGAAATACCTGCAGTAATGGGCAAATTTGGCCGTGGAGTACAGAATGAAGCAGGGCAAAGACTAACAGAGTTTTGCCAAGAGAACACACTGGTCATAGCAAACACCCTCTTGCAACAACACAAGAGAAGACTCTACACATGGACATCACCAGATGGTCAACAACGAAATCAGATTGATTATATTCTTTGCAGCCAAAGATGAAGAAGCTCTATATAGCCAGCAAAAACAAGACCAGGAGCTGACTGTGGCTCAGATCATGAACTCCTTATTGCCAAATTCAGACTTAAATTGAAGACAGTAGGGAAAACCGCTAGACCATTCAGGTATGACCTAAATCAAATCCATTGTGATTATACAGTGGAAGTGAGAAATAGGTTCAGGGGATTAGATCTGATAGACAGAGTGCCTGAAGAGCCACGGACAGAGGTTTGTGACATTGCACAGGAGGCAGTGGTCAAGACCATCCCCAAGAAAAAGAAATGCAAAAAGGCAAAGTGGTTGCCTGAGGAGGCCTTAAAAATAGCTATGAAAAGAAGAGAAGTTAAAGGCAAAGGAGAAAAGGAAAGATATACTCATTTGAATGCAGAGCTCCAAAGAATAGCAAGAAGAGATAAGAAAGCCTTCCTCAGTGATCAGTGCAAAGAAATGGAGGAAAACAATAGAATGGGAAAGACTAGAGATCTCTTCAAGAAAATTAGAGATGCCAAGGAAATGTTTCATGCAAAGATGGGCACAATAAAGGACAGAAATGGTATGAACCTAACAGAAACAGAATATATTAAGAAGAGGTGGCAAGAATACAGAAGAAATATACAAAAAAGATCTTCATGACCCAGATAATCATGATGGTGTGATCACTTACCTAGAGCCAGACATCCTGGGATGCAAAGTCAAGTGGGTCTTAGGAAGCATCACTATGAACAAAGCTAGTGGAGGTGATGGAATTCCAGTTGAGCTATTTCAAATCCTAAAAGACGATGCTGTGAAAGTGCTGCACTCAATATGCCAGCAAATTTGGAAAGCTCGGCAGTGGCCGCAGGACTGGGAAAATGTCAATTTTCATCCCACACCCAAAGAAAGGCAATGCCAAAGAATGTTCAAACTATTGCACAATTGCACACGCTAGCAAAGTAATGCTCAAAATTCTTCAAGCCAGGCTTTAACAGTACATGAACTACTGAAGATATTCAAGCTGGATTTAGAAAAGGCAGAGGAACCAGAGATCAAATTGTCACCATCTGTTGGATCATTGAAAAAACAAGAGAGTTCCAGAAAAACATCTACTTCTGCTTTATTGACTATGCCAAAGCGTTTGACTGTGTGGATCACAACAAACAGTGGAAAATTCTTCAAGAGAGGGGAATACCAGACCGCTTTACCTGCCTCCTGAGAAATCTGTATGCAGGTCAAGAAACAACAGTTAGAACTGGACATGGAACAATGGACTGGTTCCAAATAGGGAAAGGAGTATGTCAAGGCTGTATAGTGTCACCCTGCTTATTTAACTTATATGCAGAGTCCGTATAAGAGTGAAGAAGCACTGCAGAGTGAAGAAGGCTGAGCGCTGAAGAATTGATGCTTTTGAACTATGGTGTTGGAGAAGACTCTTGAGAGTCCCTTGGACTGCAAGGAGATCCAACCAGTCCATCCTAAAGGAAATCAGTCCTGAATATTCATTGGAAGGACTGATGCTGAAGCTGAAACTCAAATACTTTTGTCACCTGATGTGAAGAACTGACTCATTTTAAAAGACCCTAATGCTGGGAAAGATTGAAGGTGGGAGGAGAAGGGGATGACAGAGGATGAGATGGTTGGATGGCATCACTGAGTCAGTGGACATGAGTTGAGCAAGCCTTGGAATCTGGTGATGCACAGGGAAGCCTGGCGTGCTGCAGTTCATGGGGTCGCAAGGAGTTGGACATGACTGGGCAACTGAACTGAACTGAACTAGGCTTTGGGTCTAATCAGTCATGTCTTAGTCTGTTCAGGCTGCTACACTCTGGAGGAGTGGTTTATAGACAGTAAACATTATTTTTCAGAGTTTTGGAGGCTGGGGAGTTGAAGGTCTTGGCACTGACAGATTTGTTGTCTGGTGAGAATCTGCTTCCTAGATGGTTGCCTTTTTGCCAATATGCCACACAGTAGAAGTGGCCAGGGAGCCCCGTGGATATTCTTTCTTAAGAGCTCAATTCCATTGATGAGAGCAACACTCTGATGACTTAATCATGTCTCAAAGGCCCCCACTTCCTAATATCATCACATAGGGTATTAAGTTTCAACATATGAGTTTTGGGAGGATAGGAGGTGGGGAGAAGAGGAGGTGGGGAGATACAGTCAGACTATAGCAGCCACTGAAGTGTTATTTTTTGAGAAGGAAGGATGATAGGGTTTGAGGGAAGAGGCAGGCTTGATGGAGCATGGGGACACCATCTGAGACCAAAGGAAGAAGGAGATCCGTGGGATATAATTTGTAGGGTGTACCACTCTTGGCTCTGTTTCAAAATGTAGCCAGACCAGAGAGTATGAACAGGGAGGTGGCATCAAGTGCTGGGTTTTCAGCCTTAGTACACTCTCATGTATCATTTGTAGCAATAAAGCTGGAGAGGTCTGTTGGACTTGAAGGGAACCGTGAAGATTAGCTCACAGGCATGACTTGTTTGGGCAGATGCCCAACGGGCAGAGTGCCCTTCCTTCTACTTTGGTGTTAGGTAAGAGCATGGCACCTTGGCTCAGCCCTGGGAGAGTGTGTGTGAGACTGCCTCGAGTTTTCTGCTGGCCAGAAATTTTATTGACTGAGAGTAAATAGAAGTGATTTTTCTTTTACATGTGAGTCTGTTTACTGAGATCCATATTGACTATATTTAAATGACTTTCCCAGTTCCATTTTATTCCATTCTGTCTGCTCCAGTCTCATCCTACTCACATGGAAAGCACATTATTTGCTGATTTCAATCTTAACATTATCTGAACAATCTTACTCTCCAGAGTTTATGGAGGATTTGACCTTTTATGGCACTATTTCAGCTGCTTAAGAAAAGTTCACTGGGGTAAAACTTAATTTTATGGTGGGACTTTATGATCTATTTTACATGTTAAAGTGCTGCATGTCTTTAAGGAAAACTAAATTTGAATCTTAATTTTTAAACAATTACTGTTTCCTTTGAAAAGATAATGGAGGAATAGTTGGCTTTTGATGTTACTTTTTCCATTCTTGAGGTCAAGGTATACCTATTTTGGGGCAACTTTGAAATTTGAGAAAGAAAGTTCTAAATGACAGTGCTTGTCTCCTCTGAAAAATGGTTGTGAAGAGGTTTCTGTGCTAATATTATTTTGCAAAATGATTGTGTGTTATGAGTAATTGGATTCTAGCATTTAAAAGTCTGTGGCTAGAAATTTTATGTAAGAAAACAAAGTTGGTATTTTACTGCACTGCTGTGAAAACTTTCTTCCTTCTTCTTTCCTTGCAAGGAGATGCAAAGTCATTTTAGTTTGAAACAGAATTTGGAGTAGGCGCAGATAATGCTATATCCCCTTATTTTCACTCTTACTTCTTATGTGGACTCAGGAAAGGTTAGAATCAGATAGTGAGGGATACTGTACTTGGAAAAAGTTCTCCTTGCCTTAGGCCCCAGCTAAAGTGTAACCTTCCATGTATGTGAAACCTTTTCCAGATCTCTCCAGCTTCATTTATTACTCTATCTTTGGAATTTTGTCAGTTCTGGCTTCCCACTCTATGGTGGAAAGATTGCCATGTAACCTCCACCCCAACCTTTTCATCAGAGAGAGACACTAGCTCAAAAGGATACAATGAGCTGGGTCCATTACCTGGGAGACAGGATATATCTGTGTGATTCTCTCTGCCTGGTCTCAGACCAGCTGAACAGAACCCCAGCGATCTGAGTGAAAATGGACTGCCTGTTGTTTCTTCATGGCAAACCAGAGCCCTACTACTGGAGAAATGTTCTTTTTTCTACATGGAGACTTATTTGTCTCCAGGGAAAGCTAATGTTTGTCACTGAGAAAAGTGCTTATTTAATTGGTCCCCTAGTAAGAGAATCAGCAGGTTTGTCACTATCGTGGGAGGAAAACTGGAACTAGAACTGGGGGACACATGTTCACTTTTGTTAAAGAACTGCAATAGAATGGGGGTAATATCACCACCTGATGTGAGGAAGAAATTGAGAACAGAGTTTTTTTTTAACATGTGAAGTAGGGAGTGGGTGGACAGGCATGCCAGTCAGGGGAGCAGAGGGTACGGGATACGGGAATTATTATAGGAAAAAGACCTGTAGAGTTGAGGAGCTGGGTGAGTGAAGATCTGGAAGGGGAGTTGCTGGATCAGAAAAGAGATGACTCAGTGGTCCATCTGAGAAGCTAAACGTATCTAGCAAGCAGAGTGAGACTATGAAAAGGCAGGATCTATGGCGGGCTCTTGCCTCTTTGTGGCCACTGCCTCTGATGGGGGCTGGGTGCTAGGCCCTTCCCAAAGTCAGCATTTGCGGGGAAGAGTTGGGCACAGGTAGAGAAGAGCTGGTTCCTTCTGCATCTGTCCATTTCTGTGGCTATCAAGAATACCTTCAGGGAGTAGTGGTTGCTGCTTTATTCCTTGCTTTCAAACCTCCTGCAAGTTCTTCTTTGGTGCAACCTGCCTCAGAACCATACACGGGAGGGGATCTGGGAAATGTGGTTCCTTAGTTGAAGAGTTGCAACCCCCTCCCACAGCAGGTCTGTGAACCTGATGGCAGTGGGCCTGATCAGAAGCACAGGGAACTTCTTGTGGGGGATGAAGGGCAACATCTTGAGATGCTTATGTGGTATATGTGAAAATCCAGATTTAACTGGCAGGTTAATTTTGTCCATCCTACATGGTATTTCTCTTCAAAATGTCCCTTCAGTAAAGACCTTTATAATTGCATTTCTCTCTAATGTTATTCTTCTGGAGGCCAAAAGTGACAAGGAAAGAAGGATTGTGTATTAGTTAATCCTGATTTTGATAGTTGCAGAAAACCCAGTGAAGAGTAACTTAAACAAACAGGGTTTTATGTTTTGCATAGGGAAGTGGTCTGGATGAGGTCTGTCCAGGGCTGGCACAGTGGCTCAGTAAGATTTCAGGGCTCAGGTGGTTTCACTCTTCCTGCCTACAGTTCTCGGCATATTTTTGTGCCTGTGCTTGTTGCCTCAAGGTCTCAAGATGTCTGCTTTAGCTCCAGACATTATATTTGCTTTTAAGACAGGAAAAAGGAGGAGGAGATCAAAAGCTTTCTCCTATCATGGAGACATCTTTCTAGACATCTGCTGTCAGACTTCCCCTTCTATCCTATTGGCCAGAATTGTCACATGGTTACCTCTAGTTACAAAGGTGGCTGGAAAAGACCTTATTTGGCAAGGAAAGACATTACCATGGCTGCTTCAAATCGACCGTGATTCAACTCCTGGACCTGCAGAGGGAAGCCTGACTTCTCTGTTATTTACCTACATACAAAACTGATGTTCGAGTTACACAGACGGAAGAAATGGCAGCGGTGGGTGAGGAGGATATCTGTAGAGGCCAAAGAACAGTGTCTACCAGAGGATGTTTTGCTGTTTCTCACTCCCTCCTGGATCTCAAGAAAGAAGCAAACATCTACCGACAGAGTGGACTGTGATGGAGAGACCCTCTTGGCTCTTAGTGGCAGCAGAGTCTATAAAACCACAATTCTGAGGTCCCGGAAAGAAATTCACCTGCTGTGGAGTAATGAAGTGAAGTGAAAGTCGCTCAGTCGTGTCCAGCTCTTTGCAACCCCATGCTCTATACAGTCCATGGAGTTCTCCAGGCAAGAATACTGGAGTGGTTAGCCTTTTCCTTCTCCAGGGGATCTTCCCAACCCAGGGATCAAACCCAGGTCTCCCACATTGCGGGCGGATTCTTTACCAGCTGAGCCACAAGGGAAGCCCAAGAATACTGGAGTGGGTAGCCAATCCCTTCTCCAGTGGATCTTCCCAGGAATTGAACCAGGGTCTCCTGCACTGCAGGCAGATTCTTTACCAACTGAGCTATCTGGGAAGCCCCACTGTGGAGCAAATAGGATCAACTCTTCTGAATACCACGACCATTAACCAATGGCATCCTTTAAACTGAAAGGAGCGGTGGTGTAGTGGGCACCTGGGTTATATCTCTATCACAAGACTTAGTAAAGATATCATGAGTGTCTGTTTTATGTCTGACTCTTCCATGACGATGTAAGTAAGCTCCTTGAGGGTAATGATCTTGTCTTATTATCTGTGTCCCAGCATCTAGCACCATATCTACCTCGGAGTGAATACCGACTGTTACAAGAACCATCTTTCCCAGATCATTCAATGATACATTTCCTTGTATGGTTTTCATGGGCCTGTGGCTATACATTTGAATAATGAGGTGAAAATTTTAAATTTCAATACACAGGCCATACCTGAGACCCGCTGAATCAGACTCTCTGGGGTTAGGATCCCAGGCATCAGTGTTTTTAAAAGCAGTAATTTTAAAGTTTTTTAAGACGATTCCAGTATGTAGGCAAAGGTTGAAACTCACTGAAATAGAACCTTTAAGTTCTTTTCTTTTTCAAAATACTTCTTGAAGAAGTACAAAAGACACAGAGCAAATATCCAATGGTGTTAAGTCTTAAGGAAGGTCTGTGCTTGGAATTCTTGAGTGCTCTTTTTGATTAGAATTCAAGCAGTAGTTCGGAGAAGGCAATGGCACCCTACTCCAGTACTCTTGCCTGGAAAATCCCATGGATGGAGGAGCCTGGAAGGCTGCAGTCCATGGGGTCGCTGAGGGTCGGACATGACTGAGCGACTTTACTTTCACTTTTCACTTTCCTGCATTGGAGAAGGAAATGGCAACCCACTCCAGCGTTCTTGCCTGGAGAATCCCAGGGACAGGGGAGCCTGGTGGGCTGCCGTCTAAGGGGTCACACAGAGTTGGACATGACTGAAGTGACTTAGCAGTAGCAGTAGCAGCAAGCAGTAGTTAGGGGTTGCAACCTCGGCAAAGATGGTATCTTACATTGAAAATATCTTTTGACCCTGCTTATTAAAAATCTTCATAAAGGAGGAACATGTGTAGAAGCAGTAAGATGAGATAATACCATCGGAACTGTAGCAATATTAAGGATATTACATGAATTAGTGATTCCATTTTTCCTCCATGGATCTCTAAGAATGCCTTTCCCCTTCTTTCCTACTCTTTAATCTGCCATTTCTTGAACCTTCCCCCAGTTCCTGGTTCCTTGAGGCAGCTCAGAATTTCTTGGTAGCTCTAAATTTTCATGTTGCCACCATAGAGTTGGCAGGGCCAAGGGCAAGAGAGGATCTCTCTGGTATGTACTGAACTTGAGATCAGATTCTGTTCGTTTGGAGTGTCATCGTCAGGTTGTGTACTGAATGTGTCCTCAGTCCTAATTAGATTTGAATTATGTTATCTGGTCTTGCACGTAGTTGATGCACAATAGACATTAATGTCTGTGGGGAGGCAGTATGTCAAAGTGGAGTCAGATAGTCCTGGTTTTAGGACCTGGTTCAATCACTTATTAACTGTATTACTTAAGATTAATTACTTAATCTTTATGATCCTTCGGTTCCTGATCTATAGTATGTGAACCAAAATGTCTTCCTTTCAGAGATGCTGTGATTCAGGACTTCCCTGGTAGTCCAGTGGTTAAGACTCTGTGATTCTAATGCAGAGGGTGTGGGTTCAATCCCTGGTCCAGGAAATGAGATCCCACATGCCTCATCAGCTCAGTTCAGTTCAGTCGCTCAGTCACTCTTTGCGACCCCATGAATCGCAGCACGCCAGGCCTCCCTGTCCATCACCAACTCCCGTAGTTCACTCAGACTCATGTCCATTGAGTCCATGGTGCCATTCAGCCATCTCATCCTCGATTGTCCCCTTCTCCTCCTGCCCCCAATCCCTCCCAGCATCAGAGTCTTTTCCAATGAGTCAACTCTTCGCATGAGGTGGCCAAAGTACTGGAGCTTCAGCTTTAGCATCATTCCTTCCAAAGAATCCCAGGGTTAATCTTCAGAATGGACTGGTTGGATCTCCTTGCAGTCCAAGGGACTCTCAAGAGTCTAGTCCAACACCACAGTTCAAAAGCATCAATTCCATAGCTTGCCCAAAAAATTAAAAAAAAAAAAAACAGAAATTCTGTGACTCTCATCAATTTTAAAGCATATTCCTGAACCTCCCCTTAATCTTAGCCAATTCAAACAAAATACTCCCTCCCTACCCCCAGAGCCCCCCACTGTTCTAGTCCTGGGATGGTATAATAAAATGCTATAGACTGGATAGTTTCAAGAACAGACGTTTCTTTCTCACAGTTCTGGAGGCTGGGAAGTCCAAGATCAAAGTGCAGCAGATTTGTCTCTTCCTGACTTGCACGTGGCTGCCCTCTCACTGTGTAAGGGTATTAATCCTACTATGCAGGGCCCACCATCATGACCTCTTCTATACCTAATTAGCTCCTATCTCAGTCAGTTCCATCGCCATAACAAAGTACCATAGACTGGGTGGCTTCTAAACCACAGAACTTTATTTCTCACTGTTCCAGAGGTTAGAAGTCTGAAATTGGGGTGCCAGCATGGTCGAGTTCTGGTAAGGCCCTCTTCTGGGCTGCAGACTGCTGACTGCTCTCTACGTCCTCACATGGAAGAAGCACAGGGGAGCTCTCGTGGTTCTTTTTATGAGTCCTGATCCCATTCATGAGGGCTTTGCCTTTATGACCCAATCACCTCTCAAAGGCCCTATCCCCTAATACCATCACACTGGAGATTAGGATCTCAATGGTTGATTTTGGGGAGACAAACTTTCAGTTTATACCATGTCTCAAGGGCCCCATCTCCTTATACCAACACACTGGAGATTAGACCTCAATATATATATTTTGAGAGGATACATTCAGTCCATAATACTCATATTAATAAAGCCCAAGAAACTATACGCCAAACATTTTTGTTAACCTCACAGCTATTTCCTTCCTTTATAAGGAATATGTCTGAAAATGCTTCTGCATTTTCACTGCTTCCACATTTCATCTTGCCTTCACCCCTCAGCTAAGCCCCAAATCAACTCTCACAGGTTCCTAAATCAGTCCTGACATCTCAGTAGCCTCCTACATTGGTGATCATTTCCTTCTTAGAGTGCATGACATTGCACTTCCCTAGGTTTCTTCCTACATGTCTGTTCACTCATTTGTCTTTGGAGTTCTTCAAACTCAGTCCTAGATTCTTCTCTTTTTTCTTTATACTATTTTCCTAGGTATTGCCACCTACACCTGTGGCTTTACTTACTACTTACAGGTGCATGACTCCCAAATTCATATCTGTAACCCAGATCTCTTCTCTGAGCTCCAAACTTGACCAAGCCAGCTTCTTGACATTTCTATGTGAATGTGTCAAAGAAGAGGGATTCAGACTCAGACTCAGACTCAACTGAGTAGAGCTAAAAATAAAATTAAATCTTTTCCTTTTCAAACCTTCTCTCATCCATCTCCTTTTCTTAAAGGATGGTGGTGGTTGTGGTTTAGTTGCTAAGTCGTGTCAGACTTTTGTGACCCTTTGGACTGTAGCCCGTTAGGGTCCTCTATCCATGGAATTTTCCAGGCAAGAACACTGGAGTGGGTTGCCATTTCATCCTCCAGGGGATCTTTCTGACCCAGGGATTGAACCCGGGTCTCCTGCGTTGCAGGCGGATTCTTTACCTACTGAGCCATCAGGGAAGCCCTTTTTTTCTTAAAGGATGGTACCCTTTTTATTTATTCATTTTACAAGCCAGAAATCTGTCAGGACCTTTCTCCACCACCCTCTAAAACTTAAGTTATTGCCATGTTTCTGTGGCAGTACCTCTTAAATATCTCTTCAATCTGTGTATATCTTTCCATGTTCACTGCCATCAGCCTCCTTCAGTTTATCGCTTCTCTATGCTCGACACTGAAATAACTGCCTAATTGGTCTCCTCATTCCTTTCCTGCTGTCCTCAAATCTCTTCTCCTTTCTCCAGCTGGAGTAATCTTAAAATTCAAAATTATGTTATTCTCTGCTTAAGGCACATTAATGATTTTCAATTTTCACAGGATAAAGACCAACATCTTTAACTCATGGCCTGCACGTGTCTGCATAATCTGGTCTCTGCCTCCCTCTCCAGCTTCACTTCATAGCATGCGTCCCTTCAATGCCTGCATTCTGGCCGTGTCGATTTCCCCTTAGTTCTGGAAATATGCCCTGCGTCTTCTCACCCCAGGGTCCTGTGCAAACTCTCTCTTCAGTGAGGAGCATGCTGCCTCTCCCTTTCAGGCTTATTAACCTCCATTCATTCTTCAGAGTTCATTTTCCTCTGACTCTTCGACTAAATCGAACTCTCTATTGTGTGTGCTTATAGTTCTGTGAACCTTCCTCAGGCGGCATTTTGTTCACAGTGTGTTAGTTTGCTAAGGTTGCCATAACAAAATAACACAGACTGGTGGGCTTAAAGCAGAAACTTATTTCTCACAATTCTGGAGACCAGAAGTTCAAGATCAAGGTGTCAGCAGTTTGGTTTCTCCAGCAGCCTCTCTCCTTGACTTGCAGATGGCTGCTCTCTCACTGAATCCTCACCTGATCTTTTCTGTGTGTGTGTGTGTGTGTGTGTGTGTGTGTGTGCGCACGCACGCACCCCTGTGTTTCTGTGCCCACATTTTCTCTTTCTGTAGGAACACCAGTCGGATTGGATCAGGGCCCATCCTAAAAGCCTCGTTTTAACTTAATTATCTCTTCAAAGGCCCTGTCTACGAATATAGTCACACAATGAGGTACTGGGGGTAGGGCTTCAACATATGAATTTTAGGGGGTACAATTCAGCTCATAATTCAGTTATAAGTTTGTTTCAGATTGGTAGTTATTGTTATCTTCTCCAGTGACTTATAAGCTCAGTTAGGATAGGGATTATATCTGTTGTGATCCACCATTGTCTTTACATGGTCTGGCAGCACTATACGTGGTCTATTTGTTGAACAAATAGAAGTGACTATCGGAGTGTGAGATGTAATAGATGCTCTACAAGCAGTAGATGCTGTTAACAGTGATGGTGAGTTCAGCTAACTCAGGGCATCATTCTTAGTTTTGTTCTCATGATCTAGTTGCACCTATTTGTCGTTGTTTAGCCACTAAATCGTGTCTGACTCTTTGCGACCCCATGGACTGCAGCATGCCAGGCTTCCCTGTCCTTTATTATCTCCTGGAGTTTGCTCAAACTTGTGTCCATTGAGTTAAGGATGCCATCCAACCATCTCACCCTCTGTTGCCCCCTTCTCCTCCTGTCCTCAATCTTTCCCAGCATCAGAATCTTTACCAGTGAGTCAGCTCATCACATCAGGTGGCCAAAGTATTGGAGTTTCAAGCATCAGTCCTTCCTATTAGCATTTCTAATTAGCACTGTTGAGGTCTTGCTGCTGAATAAATCTTAAGGCTTCCTTGCAGGAAAGTAACCAAGAGACTAAAACAGGGCAAAATAGTTCCAGCACACCTTCAGTAAGTATAGTCATATAGTGATGGATTTCCTGTGGCTAATCTCTAACTTGTAAGAAATTCTCTTAAAACTTGCTTCATGATTGATGTGTAAACCCTTCCCTGAAACACTAATTTTCCAACTCCTTCTTGTTATAGAAAAATGTAATGGAAAAAAAAAACCCCTTGATTGGCTATATTTTATTTAACACAGTGGTTTCAATTCTTTAATGTCCCTTATAAAGTTGTATCAAATCAATTCATAAATTAATATATAACAGTCAAGGCCTATTAATGTATTTGATACCTGTTGTATTATGTTGGATTAATTTGCAATACTTTGTTAGACTTTTATATATACTTTGAGTGTAAAGTGAACATATAGTAATATTTCTCTCAATATATCTCTTTTTTGGAATTTTAAGATTAAATTGATTAAAATGAATTGATATGATAGATAATGTAGACTTCAGTTATTCAAAACACTGTTTATGTAACCAAAGGATGAGATATAACCAAACAGCATAGGCACACATCTATGTGAGAATTTATGTCACTTATTTCTCCTGAGATTGTAGGAAAATTTGGGTTTTAAAATTTGCCAGTTTGCGTAACACATGTAATTCACATCTATGACCACTAGATGTCAGTGTTGCTTCAGTTTAAGCACTGGCTGTGTGGCCAGAGGCGCCAGAGAGGATTTTATCTAACTGTTTAATCAAAACTCGGCACCTGTGCTGGCTTCTGAGGGTCGCCAAAGTTCGTTTAGTATTACAGGGACGAAAAATACCTTATATTCGCACAAGCTTCACAGAATATACTTTATTAGGCAGATGAAGGGCAACAAATTTCAAAGTGCCAGAGGCAATTTTTGCTTAATAATAACTACTAACAGATATTGAATGTTTATTATGTGCTAGGCATAGTGTTAAGCATCTTACAGAGATTCTCTTATTTAACGCTCTTAATATAACAACTTCAGGAGAAATTTCACTCTTGTTGTACTCAAATTTCACATGTGAAGAAATCGAGGCATAGAGTGTTTAATTTGCTCAGTGCCACAAGAACCAGGAAGTAGCTTGGAAAGAATTCTAACACAGGGTGACCAACTGCTGCACTTAACTTTACCCTTGACTACTAAACCATGTGGTATTTGTGTGTGCTCAGTTGCTCAGTCGAGACCGACTCTCTGTGACCCCATGTGCTATAGCCCCCCAGGTTCATCTGTCCATGGGATTTTCCAGGCAAGAATACTGGAGTACTTGAATACTAGGTTGCCATTTCCTACTCCAGGGAATCTTCCCGACCCAAGGATCGAACCTGCAACTGGTGCGTCTCTTACATTGGCTGGTGGATTCTTTACCACTGCGTCTCTTCCGAAGCCCCAAGCCATGTGCAGTCACATTTAAACTAATCACAATCAGGGAAAATCTTTGTTGAAAACAATGTGCAAAATAGTTATTTTGAAAGAAACTCATTTAAAAATTACTGTAAGTATAAATTATGACTTATAGAGTACAATCCCTTGAATTGTGTCTTATAGAATAGCATAGAATCCCCTGGAATAAGAAAGCCTCATTTCTGAATATTTTTAGAATGCTCACCCAGTTGCAAAGGAATAATGTTTATTAAATGATCCCTTGAGGTAAGTGTAACCTGATGTTTGTTCTTGGTGTTGTCTCTGGACGACACTGGCATTGATGGGGAAGCAATGACATATGAACTGTAGTGCTAATTGGCTTCCATCATGTCCATTTCTTTGTGACCCCATGGACTGTCTTCCACCGGGCTCTTCTGTCCATGGGATTCTCCAGGCAAGAATACTGGAGTGGGTTGCTATTTCCTTTTCCAGGGGATCTTCCAGACTCAGGGATCAAACCTGAGTCTCCTGCATTGCAGGCGGATTCTTTACCACTGCGCCACCAGACGAACTCTGCTGCTGCTGCTGCTGCTAAGCCGCTTCAGTCGTGTCCGGCTCTGTGTGACCCCATAGATGCCAGCCCACCAGGCTTCCCCGTCCCTGGGATTCTCCAGGCAAGAACACTGGAGTAGGTTGCCATTTTCTTCTCCAATGCATGAAAGTGAAAAGTGAAAGTGAAGTTGCTCAGTCGTGTCTGACTCTTCGCTACCCCGTGGACTGCAACCTATGAGGCTCCTCCACCCATGGGATTTTCCAGGCAAGAGTACTGGAGTGGGGTGCCTTTGCCTTCTCCGAGACGAACTCTAATTGATACCTGTTTGAAATACTGGAGGCCAGCCAGCACTGTGGAAGCCTTTTGAGTGAATCATGGAAAGATTCTAGGTGACTATCATTTTTACTAATCTAGCTAGGAGCACAGTCAACTAAGTATAACATGGAGCTCTTGAAAAAAGAGCTTTTTAGATATTGGGCAATGTATTCAAAACATTAAAACATATGTATAATTTAACATAACATTTCCCTTCTAGGAATGTTTCCCAAGAGAACAGTTTTTGATTAATCTACTAGAATATTTATCAAAGCATTATTTATAGCAATAAAGAATTAAACAATTTGTAATCTTGGATAGAGCTTGGTTAAATACCATTTTCCCTAAAATAATTAGTAGAAGAATATTTCATGATGTGAAAAAAATGTTTGTAGTGTATCATTAAGTTTGCGAAACAATATTCTAGGAGAATCCCAATTTTATATGAACTAAAAACCTATAAGGGGCTTCCTGATGGCTCAGTGGTGAAGAATCCACCGACTGTGCAGGAGACTCGGGTTCAATTCCCAGGGTGGTATGATCCCCTGGAGAAGGAAATGGCAACCCACTCCAGTATTCTTGTTTTCTTGCGTGGGAAATGACATGGTCAGAGGAGCCTGGCAGGGTATAGTCTATGGGGTCACAAAGAGTTGAATGCGACTGAGAGACTAAAAGCGTGCACGCAAAAACATTTTATATATACAGACTTGGAAAGACGATCGAAGTATACACCAAAATGTTAGTAGTTACTTTTTTAACGTGATAATAGGTGACTTTCGTTTTCTTTGTTTTTCCTTTTAAAATTACATGTAAGTACCGTGTGTTTCTTATGAATTAAAAAAAGTCCCACAAGCTATTTATATTTTTAAAAACTTCACACAATTAAAAAGCTGTGTTCAAACTTAAGTTTGTTATTTAGAAAAGATGATTGTTACCATATGTTTTCTAATATGTTCAGTGTTGTTAATAATTCATAGTATGTGTGTCAGCAAGAGGCATGAGATAGCACAAAAGGGTTACTCAATTTTATCTATGTCCAAAGGAAAGGTCAGATGATTAAAGAAAAATCTTCGATACTGCCTTATGAAACTTGAGGATTATCACTTGAGGTTTTGATTAACTGTTTCTTGGAAAAGTTCCAATTTAATATTTCTAAAAAGAGCCATCAAGCTTTGTGTAGGTTAACATGCAAAATAGGCACTGTCCTTTGTGGCCGAAAATAATTTGTCCCATTTAGTTCCTATTTAGTCTGTTTTCTTGTTAATATGAACACAAAGTGGTGTATGGCATATTCTAGAATATGTTACTGCTTTTAATTCTACTTCTTTACCATCTTGATTGATCCTTTGGATTTGATGTTTCTTTTTTTTTTCTTTTCTTTAATGTGAGGTTGCACAATACAAGGATTCTGGTTTATCTTATGAATGTTGAACATTATTGAAATCACATAATTCTAACTAGACAGTGAATGCTCAATTAAACAATTCCAACATGGTGTCAGATTTTCTTCTGGGGATTTTACTTAGCAGTTTCTTCACAAACATAGTCATTTGCTTTAAAAATTTTTTTAAATGAAGTCTTTTATAATGAAGGCTTTTACCATCAAATTATTCTTTTAAATTGGAGTTATATGTGTCTTTATCATGCTGAGTTTTATCCATACCAAATTTCATTCATACCAAATGTCAGCTCTTTAGATGGACACCCTTCATGAATCACAGCTTGAGTCTGAGCAGTGGATGGACAGAACCATGACTTACTAGATGGTAATTTTGTTGTGGCAGACCTTAACCTTCTGGTTTCAGCCTTACAAAGGTTGAGAAAATTGGTGAAAATTGTGGTTAAATTGATTAGTTACCATCCTGAGATTTGGAACTCTGACTCTAAATGCATATTGAATTGAAAACATTAAATCTATTGTTTTCAGAAACCTCTTTCTATATATATTGATATATCTCTAGAAATATCATACGTTTCTTCTCCTTGGGTTCTTACTCTTTGCCTCCTTACTGAGCAAGGTCACCTGGCCAACTTTTTTCTGAATATGTATGAGATTTTGGACATTGGCATGTTTTGGTCCATACTACTCTAATTTTGGAATTGTAACAGGCAAAGTCAGTGTTGGCTGGAAATCAGGATTCCAAATGGTTTTACTGCAGAGAAAAATCTGAAGTTCATGATGTAATGCATTGAACCTGGTTAGATCAAATTACTCTGAGTCATGGCTGCAGCCTGTAATACAGTACTGCTCAAACTGGCTTTAGCTTCCATTTACTTCCATTAAAATACCATCCAAACTTGGAAGTACCACAGTGAAATGCATTTAAGATAGCTATTTTGATGGAAAAGAGCACCTTTAGCTGCATCTTTTTGTACTGGCTTAGAGGGTTTAGTAACTGAAACCACTTTTTTTTTTCTTATTTTTTTCTACTTAGTTGTGTTCATGCTTGAAAGCACAGCCTGCAAATGAAAAAACCATAGGGAAATAACTTAGACTATATAGGTTTTCCTATGTCATTTAGAATGAGAGAGTATGTTATTAAGAAAGAGTCAATTTTTGCAATAATCCACTCAAGTTTAAGCTCTTTTGCCAGGTATTGTAGTGTTTAGAAGAGAAAAAAAAAAAAAAATCAAGATGCTTAACTAAAAAAAAAAACAGTTTAGAGTTTTATTTTATGTTGTATAAAGTAAAAGAATGGGGGCTGAGAAGTTTTAATGCCAAGCATGAAAAAAATTTAAAAGTAAGCTAACAAAGGTGACATTATATTTTAATCACAGATGAGATTGGTACATAGATCAATCTATATTTTAAAATTCGTTAATTTTAACAAGCCTAAATTTTATTTTGACAAGCTATTTAAGGTAGCCTGTGATCCAGGTACTATATCCTAAGCACTTTGGCACTGTAATAGTTTTTATTTACTTAAACATCATAACTGTATTGGTACTATATTTATCATTAGCAATCCCATTTTCAAGATGGGTACTTGCTCGTGTCTGAGCTGGGGTACAAGCCAAGCAGGCTGACTTGAGTCTGGGAGTCACACTGTTGCTCCCCAGTGCTAGCGACTATTGTTGCTCCACCCTGGAGGGGTGGAGCCTGGAGTCATAGTGCTCACTAGACTTGACCAAGGGTCCATCATCAAGCTTAATGCCCACTGTGATCACAAGCCCTCCCAAGAAGTTCTTTTTGTGTTAATTCAACAAAATTACTATATTGCTCTTGGGGAGCAGCAAGTGGGAATTTCCTTTAAAATGGAGGGAGAGGAGAAGTTAAAGAAGTCAATTTAAGGAGAAGACAGAGGATGAGATGGCTGGATGGCATCACTGACTTGATGGACCCGAGTCTGAGTGAACTCCGGGAGTTGGTGATGGACAGGGAGGCCTGGCGTGCTGCGATTCATGGGGTTGCAAAGAGCTGGACACGACTGAGCGACTGAACTGAACTGAACTGAATCTTTCACATATAGTATGTGCTCTACCTTGTCCTGACCTTTGAATAGAAGTCAGCAGATGCAAGAAGAAAGATTCTGAGCAGGGGAGGAGAGGTGATTGGTAAGGTAAGTAGGAAAAGAGGAAAGATCAGAGTGGGTTAGATAGATTGGTAGGAGATTACTGACTGACGGAACCATTCTATCACTTCTAAAGGCAACTTCTATTCCCTTTTCAGAGAGGTTAACCCATTAGGCATTGTTTCTACCCCAAATCCCATACACTGCACACTCCTTATTTAGCCACCTATTTCTGAATGTGACTCTGAGAGACTTCATGGAAACTTTCACAGTTAGATACCTCTTGGGTTGGTAGTTTGCCCAAATGTAGCTAGTAACCAGAGTCTTTTGAGGTAAGGATTAATGGAAAGTAAGAGAATGTCTGTGAGCCCTTAAACTGCTGTTTCAGTCTCTTAAAAGCTGCAAATAGCAAACTTGTGTAGGCAAGTTACACTATTAGAATTCAAATCACTGGCAACCAAATTTATTTTCTCATTCTGATGTCTTTTGGTAACAAAAAAAGCCTTTGAAAATAAATTCTTCTAATCATCATCATTAAGATGTTTAGAAACCAAGTTTTTCAGGATAAAGATGTTTATACTGTTTTAGAATAGTGGAATTCTGGCTCCAGAGATTTTTCTAAATTGAAGCCAGGATACAGAAACATTGTCAAATAACAATTTTGAAGCATTGTAATTTAAAATTTTTTTTATTTTGCACATTCAAAAAACCCTTTTTCTGAGTCTAGGTTAATTATAGTGCATTTCGTCTATGTTATTTTTGTTTTTCTTTGAATTATCAGTAGTGGTAAATAAAACTCAAAACACTGTTTCTTTTTTCCCTTTGGCTTAAAATCTTTGCTTTAGGTGAAATAGAGACTGCTGTGCTGACCCTGGGCTTTTTAAAGCTCTGTTGTATAAGCTATAAATGGTTTCTTAACATGCCCCTCACATCTCAGATATCTTTGTCCACAAGGACTGCAGAATAACAAAATGTCCATCCAAGGCTCTGACACACACAATGAAAATAAAGAGAAGAGAAGGGAATTCATTTCATTATTAAAGTGGCTTAAGCAATGGAGAGGAAGAGGCAAAGGAATGAATGCCCTTATTGGTCTTCTGTAAAAGAATTGGGGTGTTTTCTTTTCCTGGTCTCTTAAGGATTCAATTACACAAGTTGGTGCATAAAACATATCCAGATGTGTAATTTCTAAGGGACTCTTATCTTGAATGTATCTTTTGTCCTCTTCGTTCTTATTTCAGACAACCCCTTTCTCATGAGTATTTCTTTCGATTCTGTAATGGAAAAAAGGAAACAGATTTACTCCCATGAGACATCACCATGGGGCAAAGGTAAAGAGAAAAGCGGAAAACTGGGAAAGGATGGGAATAAATGGATAGAGGAGAGCAATTAGCGGGGCGTTTGGAAAATGTTTTGCCTCAGGTCCCAGTGGGATCAATTTTAGAGCTACAGTTTCTAGTCTGTATGTAGGAGAGATGCATAAAATAACTTGCCTGAACACTTGTCTATGACTGCATCTCAGGTCTTCTCTGCTGGTTCCAATTCTACATGTAAAATGTAAGCTTAGTCTTTATTGAAATCCTGCTTCAGTATATTCCTGAGGCTTAGTGGGCTACAGAGGAAAGCAGAATTCCAAAAGACTGAAGCTTTTAAAATATTTCTTGGTACAAGAGACCCTTGACACATCAGTCTTGATCTTACAGATTCTATTGGTGTGAACCTTGGCAAAATTGATTAGAGTTACTTGCCTAAGGTCTAGGGCTATAACCCTGAGCTCATATGGAGCTGAAAACATTTAATCCCTGGTTTCCAGATGTCCCTTTTAGTATTAACAGCAGCAATAAAAACAAACCAGTATCTGTAATAAGCAGTGTACGCAGGAAAGTGAAAAACTCAGTAAAGCATGATTCTGTGGAGTGGTGCTTAGTTGGCTTTATACCCTTGGCATCCTCTTTCCCCCAAAGTCTGAGTATGGTCAGTAAGACCAACCCAGTTAGGCCCTGGAATGGTTTCTTTATTCTAGATTTTGATGGAAACACAAGAGGATATGTTTAGTTCAGTTCAGTCGCTCAGTCATGTCCGACTCTTTGCGACCCCATGAATCGCAGCACCCCAGGCCTCCCTGTCCATCACCAACTCCCGGAGTTCACTCAAACTCACGTCCATCAAGTTGGTGATGCCATCCAGCCATCTCATCCTCTGTCATCCCCTTCTCCTCCTGCCCCCAATCCCTCCCAGCATCAGAGTCTTTTCCAATGAGTCAACTCTTCACATGAGGTGGCCAAGGTATCGGAGTTTCAGCTTTAGCATCAGTCCTTCCAATGAACACCCAGGACTGATCTCCTTTAGAATGGACTGGTTGGATCTCCTTGCAGTCCAAGGGACTTTCAGGAGTCTTCTCCAACATTACAGTTCAAAAGCATCAATTCTTCGGTGCTCAGCCTTCTTCACAGTTCAACTCTCACATCCATACATGACCACTGGAAAAACCATAGCCTTGACTAGACGGACCTTTGTCGGCAAAGTAATGTCTCTGCTTTTGAATATACTGTCTATGTTGGTCATAACTTTTCTTCCAAGGAGTAAGTGTCTTTTAATTTCATGGCTTCAATCACCATCTGCAGTGATTTTGGAGCCCCCAAAAATAAAGTCTGACACTGTTTCCACTGTTTCCCCATCTATTTCCCATGAAGTGATGGGACCAGATGCCATGATCTTCATTTTCTAAATGTTGAGCTGTAAGCCAACCTTTTCACTCTCCTCTTTCACTTTCATCAAGAGGCTTTTTAGTTCCTCTTCACTTTCTGCCATAAAGGTGGTGTCGTCTGCATATCTGAGGTTATTGATATTTCTCCCGGCAATCTTGATTCCAGCTTGTGCTTCTTCCAGCCCAGTGTTTCTCATGATATACTCTGCATAGAAGTTAAATAAGCAGGGTGACAATATACAGCCTTGACGTACTCCTTTTCCTATTTGGAACCAGTCTGTTGTTCCATGTCCAGTTCTAACTGTTGCTTCCTGACCTGCATACAGATTTCTCAAGAGGCAGGTCAGGTGGTCTGATATTCCCATCTCTTTCAGAATTTTCCACAGTTTCTTGTGATCCACACAGTCAAAGGCTTTGGCATAGTCAATAAAGCAGAAATAGATGTTTTTCTGAAACTCTCTTGCCTTTTCGATGATCCAGTGGATGTTGTTAAGAATTATAAAAACAATAACACGAGGAAGATACACATTTTTATGAGGTATACATACATCTGTACACAAACCTTAAGCTTCACAAGGAGAGTTATCATGGTGTAGGGTTCATTGTTGAATCCTTAATTCCTAGCACAGTGCCTGAAGCCAGAGTCACAATGTGTGTCTGTTAAATAAAGGAAAGAAACAGTGAATTCTTTAAAAAACTTTTTTTAATTGAAGGATAATTGCTTTACAATGTTTTGTAAAGCATGGTGATCTCTCATGGTTTCTGCCATACAACAGTGTGTATCAGCCATAAGTATACATATGTCCTCTCCCTCTTGAACCTTCCCCCACCGCTTCCCACCCCATCCCACCTCTCTAGGTTGTCAGAGTACTGGGTTGAGCTCTCTGTGTTATGCAGCAACTTCCCCTTAGCTATCTGTTTTACATATGGTCATGTATATATTTTAGCGCTACTCTCTCAATTCATCCCGCCCTTGCCCTCCCGCCTCAGGTCCACCAGTTTCTTCTCTATGTCTGTGTCTGTATTCCTGCTTTGCAAACAGATTCATCAGTACCATTAGAAACAGTGGATTCTGACAATAGTTTCTGTGTGGATACTAATAACATTTACTTAGTGCCACTAAGCGAATAGTTCTGAATGTTCTGTTCATTTCAGATTTTCCTTCCCTTTTCTTTCCTTTCCATTTTTTCCCCCTTCAATTTTCCTTCCTTTTTTCTTTTCCAAATATCCTCTCTTCCTCCAGTCTTTCTTACCTTTCTTCCTTCTCTCTTTCACCCCAGGGATATTGTCTTACCTTTCCCATGCCATCTATCCTGGACTGTCAACCTCTTTTTTTTAGAACCCTAATTAAAATCACAGAAATTTCTTAGTCTTTGCTTAGTATTTGCTCAAAGTATAGTCTAGGCAATGAGCCTCTGTCTCTTGATATTTAGGGAAAGGTTGATTTCTTCTAATATGTTCTGTGAAATACTGGAGTCCCACTTGATTACTCCTGTTGGGTCTTTGTTATGCAGTTCTTTGACAGCTTCTTCTGTAACACCATTAAGAGTTTTAACAGCTCAAGTAGCAATTCACATGAATTAATTATGCTTTAATTACTATAAACAGTATCTTGTAGATTACATAGTTGTTCACTGAATGCTTACCTTATGTTGGCGACTTTTGGCATTACAATAAAAGATGAATTTTAATCCCTGGTTTCACATACCAGTTTTGGAGACCAGAAAAATATATGGAAGATAAATTTTAAAAATTCAAATAATTTGTAAAAACAATAAGCTTTCAATATTTCCTGATTCAGAAATACCAAGTTTTTTCATATTTGAAGAGACATTTTGCATCCTCTAATTCACCATAGTGTTGTTTTTAAGAAAGGTTGACGGTGCTCTTTGACAATCTAGAGGGGTGGGATGGAGTGGGAAGTGGGAAAGAGTCTCAAGAAGGAGGGGACATATGTATGCCTATGTATGCTTATGGCTGATTCATGTTGATGTATGGCAGAAACAAACACAATGTTGTGAAACAATTATCCTCCAATTAAAAATAAATAATAAAGAAAGGTTGAATAATTGAAATAAGAAATAGGTGATTTTAGTGGAGGAAATTTAACGTTAGAAGCAGGTAAATTGATTTCATTTCCCCAGCATGTCAAAACCCTGTTTTTAATTTTTTTGAAATGAGTCATTTTATACTTTGTATTTTTCTCTTTTCTAATTAGAATTTCTGAATTGTGGATTGGAAATTACTTTCTTTTGCTGCCATCCTGATGATGGACTATGTCTTAGGATCCCATCTCTTCCTTTGTTTTTTTTTTTTTTTTAAATTTCCGTTTTTTAAAATTTAAAACTTATTTTATTTGGCTGCACCAGATCTTAGTTGTGGCATGTGGGATCTAGTTCCCTGACCAGAGATTTAACCCAGCCCCCTGCATTGGGAGCACAAACTCCTAGCTGCTGGACCACCAAGACAATCCCGATTTCTGATTTATACAAAGGAATTTTTCAATAGCTGCTTGAGAAAGGATGTTTGAGAAATAAATTTTTATGCTCTTTTGCATGTATGAAAATATCTTTATCTCATCTTCCTATGTTTAAATTTTATTTATAGCATTGTGGATTAAAATTGTATTTCCCTCAGAATATTGAAGATGTTTTCTTATATTCTACATTTCAGCATTGCTCTTGAGGCTTGCCATTCTGTTTCTCATGCCTTGTTTTATATTGATATCTGCTTGTTATTATTATTTTCAATATATATATTTCACTCTGGATTCTTTTTTTTTTACCTTTTTATACCAATATTTTCTATACTTTAAAAAATTACTTATTGGAGTATAGTTGATTTACAGTGTTGTGTTCGTTACTACTATACAGCAAAGTGAATCAGCTATTACATATATCCACTTTTATAGCTTCTTTTCTATATAGGTCATTACACAGTATTGAATAGAGTTTTCGATGCTATAGAGTAGGTCCTTATTAATTAATTATCTATTTTATACGCAGTAGTGTGTATTTGTCAATCCCAATCTCCCGATTTATTCCTTCTATCCTTCCCCCCAGTAACCATAAATTTGTTTTCTACATCTGTGACTCTAATTTTGTTTTGTCAATAAGTTCATTTGCACCATTTTAAAAATGATCTTTCTCGTCAGTATTCTGAATCTCACAGTTGTCAGTCTTAGAGAGAGAGTGTATGTGTGTTGTTCATGACATTGGGCACTTAGTTCACCTTTGAAAATCCGGAATATATCTTTCAGTTTTGGGAGGTTTTCTTGAATAATTTAGTATATTAGTTCCTTTCTTCTGTTCTCTCTTTCTTTCTGGAGCTATTCTCAGTCAGATAATGAATATTTTGAAAGACTCCTGTAAGTCTTTTATCTTTTTTTCTTATTTGTCAACTCTTTATCTTTTTATTCAACTTTCTAGGAGAGTTCTTCAGCTTTATATTTTAAATCATTAAAAAACTTCCAATTTCCACTGTCATTTTTTCATTTCTAAAGGCTCTTTCTTTTCTCTAATTTTACCTTTTGTAAAAAAATTGCTCATATTGTTTTTGCTCTTAAAAGTGCTCTACTTTTATTAAATTTTATTAAACAAGTTTTTATTGAAGTATAGTTGACTTATAATGTCATGTCAGTTCAAATGTACAGTAAAATGATTTTGTTACACACACACATATCCACACACATATCCACATATATGTGTATATATATGTTCTTTTCCAGGTTTTTCCCTTTATAGGTCATTATAAAATGTTGAGTATAGTTCCCCGTGCTATACAGTAGGCCCTCGTTGGTCATCTATTTTATATGAAGTAGTGTGTGTAGGTTAATCCCAAACTCCTAATTTATTCTTCCATCATTTACCCTCCGTTCACGGTAAGTTTGTTTCCTATGTCTGTGAATCTGTTTCTATTTTATAAACAAATTCATTTGTATCATTTTTTTAAGAGTCCACATATAAGTGATATGGCTGATTCATGTTGATGTATTGCAGAAACCAATACAATATTGTAAAGTAATTATCCTCCAATTAAAAAAAATAAATAAAAGTTGAAAAGTTAAAACAAGAAATAGGTGATATTTCATATTTGTCTTTCTCTTTCTCCGTCTGACCTAACTTCATTTAGTACAATAATCTCGAGGTCCATCCATGTTGCTACATATGACATTATTTCATTATTTTTTATGACAGAGTGATATTCCATTGTATATACGTATCTCATCTTTCTCCATTTATCTGTCAGTGGAATTTAGGTTGCTTCTATGTCTTGACTATTGTAAACAGTGCTGCAATGAACATTGGGGTGCATGTATCTTTTCAAATTATAGTTTTCTTTGGATATAGGCTCAGGAGTGGGATTGCTGGATCATATGGTAGCTCTAGTTTTGGTGTTTTAAGGAATCTCTGTATATACTGTCCTCCATAGTGGCTGTACCAATTTATATTCCCACCAACAGAGGAGGAAGGTTCCTTCTTCTCTACACCCTCCCCAGCATTTATTATTAAAAAAACCTCTATCTTTTCTTATCTCTTTTAAGGTATTACTTGTAGAGTTTTATTTGTTTTATACTTGTCATTGTATGTTTCTTCTAGGCTACTGTTTTCTACCTGTTTGTTCTCTTCTACGCCTTTCATTGGAGAAGGTGATGGCACCCCACTCCAGTACTCTTGTCTGGAAAATCCCATGGACAGAGGAGCCTGGTAGGCTGCAGGTCACGAAGAGTCGGACAGGACTGAGCGACCCCACTTTCACTTTTCACTTTCATGCACTGGAGAAGGAAATGGCGACCCACTCCAGTGTTCTTGCCTGGAGAATCCCAGGGACGGCGGAGCCTGGTGGGCTGCCATCTATGAGGTCGCATAGAGTCGGACACAAGTGAAGTGACTTAGCAGCAACAGCATGCCTTTCATGTTAGAGATTCAACTTTCTGGAGATCTGCACATGTCTGTTTTTATTTATAGCAGGGAATTGAAAGCCTGGCTGGAAGCTTTCTGCATGTCAAGCCAGGGCTTATTTACTAGTGGGTATCATTTTAGGGCAATTAGGAAGAAAGCTAGAGTTTGAGCTGGGATTGAGGATGAGGTTAGCTCTTAGATGTCAGCATTTCTAAGTCCTTTTTCTCGAGTGGTCAGTTTTTATTAGAGAAAGATTCAGTTTCTAATCAGTGGCCATAAGCCTGGCTGCCAGTATTCTGGGAATAGCATGATGCAAAAGATTAAGGTGGTCCTAGCATTCAGGATGCAAATGTTCTATTCTAGCACTTCTCCTCACTTCCCTTCTCTGCCTCTGGTATCCTAGAATCTGAGCCCTCTCAGGTTTATTCTACAGAGAATTTCCTCCTGGTCTCCACCTGTGAGTGGAATATGTGTGAGAGATGGGTGAGTGGGGTTAGAAACATGGTAGTTTGCAATAAGGGAGTGTGCCTCGGGAAAATCAAACTACTCTGTATACAGAATTTCAATCGCTTTCCCTGTTTTCAACCTTCTGCCTCACTCCCACCTCTCAATGTCTTTGCGTTTGTTACATCTTTTTTTTTTTAACTCCTATTATTTTAGTGTGATCATGATTTAGAAGGAGATATACATATGCCATTCATTTTCAAAATTTAATAGTAAGTTGAATGGTAGATTCTATAGAGCTGTGTTGATGATAAAAAGCGATCTTCTGATTGGCTTTGGAAGGAATGAGGATGAGTGGATCTTCAAAGCTCTGCCTGGGTTGGACCAGTGATGTAAGCTGGACAGATCAGGAGGTTGGGTACCCTTGTCTGACATGGAAGATGTTGAAGGGGAAGTTAGGATATAGAATGAGACAATGGGAAAGAGGAGGTTTGGGTTTTATGTGTGCAAAGGCAAAATTGGAAGGTTTTAAGATATTTAGGGATCTTTGATCAGGTATCTTGCATAGTATTGTGCCAGAGTAAAAATGGATGAATACAGCTATTGTACTGTCTTTAGCTTAACTCAGCAGGCTTAGTTGGTCATAAAAGGACAGTGAAAAAGTCATTGTTTGATCAGGTCAGCTTTGTACCATGGGACTTATTCCTCATAGTTATAGACTCATCTCTCATTGTGACTTTTGGTGGCACTGACATACCAATGCTCCAAAGAGGGTGTGAGTCAGTGCTACTGTTATTGGGAGGGTGACTGAAGCCAGTGTCCCATTGACAAAGAGGCATGACACCCACTTGTATAGAAGGAAAAGAACCATTATTTTTATTAGAACATTTTTTCCCATAGTTGGAATTTAAAACATGACGGCTGACATACTTATTGACTTGTATCAAGTTTACCCTGGTAGCCATTGATATTCCAAGTGTTAAATTTCATTTTTTAAACAATCTCATTTTTAAAAGGCATATAACCTAGTGAGGACTAGCGTATTTTCCTTACGGATGAGTACTGAGCAAAACAGAGCAAAATTCAGATCTATTTTACTTTCATTTGACTCTGGGCATTGAGGCCTTTCCTTGGGTTTTAATTCTGTAATCTCCAAAATTCTACAAGAGTGATTTCTGTATAACAAAGGCTATCTGCATTATTATTTTGTTTCCTTTTATGTATTTGAACATTAAAATGCAAGCTTATAGGTTTAATCCCCAGTTTTGTTTTACAAGCGGTTATTAGACAGTGTTATTTTCAGACGTGTACTAGGCTTAGTCTGTCAGAAGTGGTTAAGGGATTATCAAAATGTAATGATCCCTAACTTTTTAATTTAAAGGGACAGTTAACAAAACTAAATGAAGTTAGGTTGCCAAGATTTTGCCAATGAACAAGTCATGCATTCAGATGCTTCAGACTGGCAATCTAGTGATACTTGGTGGCAAATTCCACCTTCTCATCTGTCCATCTGCATGTGGGTATTACAACCCCTGAACAGGAAATGGGAGTCACTGTTAAGTGCAGATCTGAGATTTATCCATGCTGAGTGAGAATACTGTCTGATAGATTGGCATGTGCCAGGCACATAGGATCCTGATGTGTGAGCTGAGAATTTGATGGGCTGTAAAGGGAAGAGGAAGCTTTGAGAAATGCCAGGAGTTAAGAAGAATAAGAACGTTAAGGTCTATAGGACCCAATTTGTAGAAAATGCAAGCATGGAGAAAATACTTTCGAGGCACTGGGTTCCTCCAGCGTGTGCTTTGAGTCACTTTTGTCTGTGCCCACCTAGGCAATTTTAATTAGGGACAGGCAGAAGTGGACACAGAGGATTTGAATGGCAGCTAATCCTGGCTCTGCCACTTTACTGTGAGATCAGACATTATCTGTCTTGTTTGTCAATTTCTTAACCTGTAACGTGGGCTTAGTAGGGTTTTCAATGCAGGGTTATATATAAAAAACTTAATGAAAAAACTTGATGAAATGCTCAATGGACATAAATTTGAGCAACCTTCAGGAGATAATGCAGGCCAGAGGAGCCTGGAGGGCTACAGCCCACAGGGTGGCAAAGAGTCAGAAATGACTTAGCAACTAAACAACAGCAACAGCACCAACAGTCAAATGCCACAGAAAACAGGCTCCAGAAATGCTAGCTAGCCATTTGAAAAGCATTGTGAATAGTGTTTTCTGAAATTTTTTTTGTGGTAAAAATCATATGATATAAAACATTCTATCTTAACCATATTTAACTTTACAGTCCAGCGGCACTAAGTACATTCACATTGTTCTGCAACTCGTCATCCCTCTCCTGAATTTATCATCATCCATCCCCTGAATTTTTTACCTTCCTAAATGGAAACTGTCCTGATTAAACACTAACTCCTCATCCCCCCTCCAATATTGTTATTAATGGGGATGAAGAACCTTAAAGAAAGGTTCACTTGTCCTCAAGGAAGTAGACTAGGAAACAGAATGATTTAACTAACGGAGCACGCTAGCTTGGGAGACAGAGGGTTAATTACACTGCATCCTGATATGACAGTAATTGCACCCAATCTAGGGCTTCCCTGGTAGCTCAGATGGTAAAGAATCTGCCTGCAATTCAGGAGACTGGGGTTTGATCGTTGGGTGGGGAAGATCCCCTGGAGAAGGAAATGGCAACCCACTCCAGTATTCTTGCCTGGAGAATTTTATGGACAGAGGAGCCTGGTGGGCTACAGTCCATGGGGTCACAAAGAGTTTGATATGACTGAGAAACTAACACACTGGGTAGATAGAATTTGTTATCCCAGTGATCAGATGAGCCAAGAAAGAACCAATACTTAGATGGGAAAGAAGCAAGTTCAGGCTGGGGTACAGAACAGAGAATGAGCATAGAGGAGAAGGGCTTGGTAAGGTGTGGGTAAGGGAAAAGACTAGGAATTAAGGGATAAACAAGAAAAGAAACTTGAATTGTACCTATGAAAATATATGTTAAGGATGTAACTTTTAAGTCATTTTATAATTTTCCTTCCCTAAAGCTGATCTTTTGCAAAGCAGTGTAAGTAGGTAAGCTCTGTGGTTTTAGGGGACTAGCCAATTATTTTCTTCTCTCTCTTTCATGTAGGTGATGATGCTGGCTGGAAGTCCTCTTGCTGCTGCTGCTGCTGCTGCTAAGTTGCTTCAGTTGTGTCCGACTCTGTGCGACCCCATAGACGGCAGCCCACCAGGCTCCCCTGTCCCTGGGGTTCTCCAGGCAAGAACACTGGAGTGGGTTGCCATTTCCTTCTCTAACGCATGAAAGTGAAAAGTGAAAGTGAAGTCGCTCAGTCGTGTCCGACTCTTTGCGACCCCATGGACTGCAGCCTACCAGGCTCCTCCGTTCATGGGATTTTCCAGGCAAGAGTACTGGAGTGGGGTGCCACTGCCTTCTCGGGGAAGTCCTCCTAACATATGACAAATATTTCCTTTGTACAACTAGTAGTTACACCTCAAATGCAAATACTCACAGGAGTGGTAACTTGAGGTAACTTATGTATTTAATTTCATATTAAGGTACAAATGACTAATAGAGCATTTTTAAAGTATGGATATTCATCACAGAGAGTGAAAGACCATTTGGCATCTGAAAATTAAGAAATAGGAAGAGAGGTGCAGAAGGTATGTTTTCTTCTAGGGCTACTTACATGTATACACATTTTGAAGGTTTCATGAAGCTATAACATTATGTCCACATTGGCTGAGTGAGATTAGTAGCTGAGCTACCATTCAGTACATTTTATTTGGGGAAAGGTTTCTGGCCAATATAACCTAGAATATTGCTTATATTCTCTATTTAAAGATTTCCCTGGTGGCTTAGATGGTAAAGCGTCTGCCTACAATGTGGGAGACCTGGGATCGATCCCTGGGTGGGGAAGATCCTCTGGAGAAGGAAATGGCAACCCACTCCAGTACTCTTGCCTGGAAAATCCCATGGATGGAGGAACCTGGTAGGCTACAGTCCATGGGGTCACAAAGAGTCGGACATGACTGAGCGACTTCACCTCTTCTCTATTTCATTATTCCTTTGTAGATTCAATTTAAAGAATGCCCTAAAGCAAATGCATGCCATGTTGGAGGTTTGGCAGGAGCAGAAGTAGGATCCTGGAGCGGGGGGTGACTGTGATTGCCAAAGTTCCAGAGGGAAGAAAGCCTGAAATAAACTGAGGCCCAGGGCCTTGGGAAATGAGTGGTCAGCTCCAGGTAAGATGCAACAGGCAGAGTGCTTGTCAGTGAGCTCAACCTCAGGCAGTGACACCTTCTCTAGATGGTGGTTTTAGGTGTGCTCACAGTCAATGTAAAGACAATGAAAATCTACTCCCCTCAGCGAGTTAAAAGTTCAAATCAAACAAACAAAATGTTTCCTATTTTTATATGGTTTTGCGAGAAGAGGTAGCAGGAATACACAGAAGAACTGTACAAAGAAGATCTTCATAATCCAGATAATCACAGTGGTGAGAGCCAGACATTCTGGAATGCAAAGTCAAGTGGGCCTTAGGAAGCATCGCTACAAACAAAGCTAGTGGAGGTGATGGGATTCCAGTTGAGCTATTTCAAATCTTAAAAGATGATGGAGTGAAAGTGCTGCACTCAATATGCCAACAAATTTGGAAAACTCAGCAGTGGCCACAGGACTAGAAAAGGTCAGTTTTCATTTCATTCCTGAAGAAAAGCAATGCCAAAAAATGCTCAAACTACCTCACAATTGCGGTTATCTCACATGCTTGCAAAATATTCTCAAAATTCTTGAAGTTAGGCTTCAACAGTACACGAACCATGAGCTTCCAGATATTCAAGCTGG
Source organism: Capra hircus (assembly GCF_001704415.2). NCBI lineage: Eukaryota > Metazoa > Chordata > Mammalia > Artiodactyla > Bovidae > Capra > Capra hircus. The sequence continues at coordinate 54,070,525 of NC_030828.1, read as the reverse complement.
ATTTAGAAAAGGCAGAGGAACCAGAGATCAAACTGCCAATATCGTTGGATCATTGAAGAAGCAAGAGAGTTCTGGAAAAGCATCTACTTCTGCTTTATTGCCTATGCCAATGCCTTTGACTGTGTGGGTCACAACCAGACCACCTTACCTGCCTCCTGAGAAATCTGTATACAGGTCAAGAAGCAACAGTTAGAACTGGACATGGAATGACAGACTGGTTCCATATCGAGAAAGGAGTATGCCAAGGCTGTATATTGTTACCCTGCTTATTTAACTTATATACAGAGTACATCATGTGAAATGCCAGGCTGGGTGAAGTACAAGCTGGAATCAAGATTGCCAGGAGAAATATCAATAACCTGATATGCAGATGACACCACCCTTATGGCAAAAAGTGAAGAAGAACTAAAGACTTCTTGATGAAAGTGAAAGAGGAGAGTGAAAAAGCTGGCATAAAAATCAACATTCAAACAACAAAGTTCATGGCATCTGGTCCCATCACTTTATGGCAAATAGATGGGGAAACAATGGAAATAGTGAGAGACTTTCTTTTGGGGGGCCCCCAAATCACTGCAGATGGTAACTGCAGCCATAAAGTTAAAAGATGCTTGCTCTTTGGAAGAAAAGTTTTGACCAACCTAGATGGCATATTAAAAAGCAGAGACATTACTTTGCCAACAAAGCTCTGTCTAGTTAAAGCTCTGGTTTTTCCAGTAGTCATGAATGGATGTGAGAGCTGGACTATAAAGAAAGCTGAGTGCTGAAGAAATGATGTTTTTGAAGTGTGGTGTTGGAGAAGACTCTTGAGAGTCCCTTGGACTGCATGGAGATCGAACAGTCAATCCTAAAGGAAATCAGTTCCAAATATTCATTTGAAGGACTGACGCTGAAGTTGAAACTCCAATACTTTGGCCACCTGATGCGAAGAACTGACTCATTTGAAAAGACCCTGATGCTGGGCAAGATTGAAGGTGGGAGAAGAAGGGGATGACAGAGGATGAGATGTTTGGATGGCATCACCGACCCGATGGACATGAGTTTGAGCAAGCTCCGAAAGTTGGTGATGGACAGGGAAGCCTGGCCATGGGGTTGCAAATAATTGGACATGACTGAGCTACTGAACTGAACTGATAAACATTTTCACATTACTAGCCTTAGTGTTTTTCTTTTCTGAATCAAGAAAGGTATACTAGATGATTAAGACTCCCCTTAAATTCTAGTGTGTGTGTAGGGAAGGGGAACGAGGGAATGGGTTGCTGTTGTTTAGTTGCTAAGTTGTGTCTGGCTCTTTGCAACTCCACCGACTATAACCTGCCATGCTCTTCTGTCCGTGAGATTTTCCAGGCAATAATATTGGAGTAGTTGCCTTTGCCTTCTCCAGGGAATGTTCCTGACCCAGAGATCAAACCCACATCTCCTGAATTGCAGGTATATTCTTTACCCATGAGCCACTAGGGAAGCCCAGGGAAGGGGACCACGGGAGTGGGCGGCCAAAACATTGTACTGATATCCAGTGAATTATGGACATGAGCTCATTTTTTTTTTTTTCCAGCTCATTTTATTTTTTTTATTTTTTTATTATTATTATTTTTTAATTTTTTGTTTTTTTTTTAAATTTTAAAATCTTTAATTCTTACATGCGTTCCCAAACATGAACCCCCCTCCCACCTCCCTCCCCACAACATCTCTCTGGGTCATCCCCATGCACCAGCCCCAAGCAAGCTGCACCCTATGTCAGACATGGACTGGCGATTCAATTCTTACATGACAGTATACTTCCTCTGAGTCCAAAAGTCTGGTATACACATCTGTGTCTTTTTTCCTGTCTTGCATACAGGGTCGTCACTGCCATCTTCCTAAATTCCATATATATGTGTTAGTATACTGTATTGGTGTTTTTCTTTCTGGCTTACTTCACTCTGTATAATTGGCTCCAGTTTCACCCATCTCATCAGAACTGATTCAAATGAATTCTTTTTAACGGCTGAGTAATACTCCATTGTGTATATGTACCACAGCTTTCTTATCCATTCATCTGCTGATGGACATCTAGGTTGTTTCCATGTCCTGGCTATTGTAAACAGTGCTGCGATGAACATTGGGGTACATGTGTCTCTTTCAATTCTGGTTTCCTCGGTGTGTATGCCCAGAAGTGGGATTGCTGGGTCATAAGGTAGTTCTATTTGCAATTTTTTAAGGAATCTCCACACTGTTCTCCATAGTGGCTGTACTAGTTTGCATTCCCACCAACAGTGTAGGAGGGTTCCCTTTTCTCCACACCCTCTCCAGCATTTATTGCTTGCAGATTTTTGGATCGCAGCCATTCTGACTGGTGTGAAGTGGTACCTCATTGTGGTTTTGATTTGCATTTCTCTAATAATGAGTGATGTTGAGCATCTTTTCATGTGTTTATTAGCCATCCGTATGTCTTCTTTGGAGAAATGTCTACTTAGTTCTTTGGCCCATTTTTTGATTGGGTCGTTTATTTTTCTGGAATTGAGCTGCAGAAGTTGCTTGTATATTTTTGAGATTAGTTTTTTGTCAGTTATTTCAGTTGCTATTATTTTCTCCCATTCAGAAGGCTGTCTTTTCACCTTGCTTATATTTTCCTTTGTTGTACAGAAGCTTTTAATTTTAATTAGATCCCATTTGTTTATTTTTGCTTTTATTTCCAGAATTCTGGGAGGTGGATCATAGAGGATCCTGCTGTGATTTATGTCTGAGAGTGTTTTGCCTATGTTCTCCTCTAGGAGTTTTATAGTTTCTGATCTTACATTTAGATCTTTAATCCATTTTGAGTTTATTTTTGTGTACGGTGATAGAAAGTGATCTAGTTTCATTCTTTTACAAGTGGTTGACCAGTTTTCCCAGCACCACTTGTTAAAGAGATTGTCTTTACTCCATTGTATATTCTTGCCTCCTTTGTCAAAGATAAGTTGTCCATATGTGTGTGGATTTATCTCTGGGCTTTCTATTTTGTTCCATTGATCTATATGTCTGTCTTTGTGCCAGTACCATACTGTCTTGATGACTGTGGCTTTGTAGTAGAGCCTGAAGTCAGGCAAGTTGATTCCTCCAGTTCCATTCTTCTTTCTCAAGATTGCTTTGGCTATTCGAGGTTTTTTGTATTTCCATACAAATCTTGAAATTATTTGTTCTAGTTCTGTGAAAAATGTGGCTGGTAGCTTGATAGGGATTGCATTGAATTTGTAAATTGCTTTGGGTAGTATACTCATTTTCACTATATTGATTCTTCCGATCCATGAACATGGTATATTTCTCCATCTATTAGTGTCCTCTTTGATTTCTTTCATCAGTGTTTTATAGTTTTCTATATATAGGTCTTTAGTTTCTTTAGGTAGATATATTCCTAAGTATTTTATTCTTTTCGTTGCAATGGTGAATGGAATTGTTTCCTTAATTTCTTTTTCTACTTTCTCATTATTCGTGTATAGGAATGCAAGGGATTTCTGTGTGTTGATTTTATATCCTGCAACTTTACTATATTCATTGATGAGCTCTAGTAATTTTCTGGTGGAGTCTTTAGGGTTTTCCATGTAGAGGATCATGTCATCTGCAAACAGTGAGAGTTTTACTTCTTCTTTTCCAATTTGGATTCCTTTGATTTCTTTTTCTGCTCTGATTGCTGTGGCCAAAACTTCCAGAACTATGTTGAATAGTAGCGGTGAAAGTGGACACCCTTGTCTTGTTCCTGACTTTAGGGGAAATGCTTTCAATTTTTCACCATTGAGGATAATGTTTGCTGTGGGTTTGTCATATATAGCTTTTATTATGTGGAGGTATGTTCCTTCTATTCCTGCTTTCTGGAGAGTTTTTATCATAAATGGATGTTGAATTTTGTCAAAGGCCTTCTCTGCATCTATTGAGATAATCATATGGTTTTTATTTTTCAATTTGTTAATGTGGTGAATTACATTGATTGATTTGCGGATATTGAAGAATCCTTGCATCCCTGGGATAAAGCCCACTTGGTCATGGTGTATGATCTTTTTAATGTGTTGTTGGATTCTGATTGCTAGAATTTTGTTGAGGATTTTTGCATCTATGTTCATCAGTGATATTGGCCTGTAGTTTTCCTTTTTTGTGACATCTTTGTCAGGTTTTGGTATTAGGGTGATGGTGGCCTCATAGAATGAGTTTGGAAGTTTACCTTCCTCTGCAATTTTCTGGAAGAGTTTGAGGAGGATAGGTGTTAGCTCTTCTCGAAATTTTTGGTAGAATTCAGCTGTGAAGCCGTCTGGACCTGGGCTTTTGTTTGCTGGAAGATTTCTGATTACCATTTCAATTTCTGTGCTTGTGATGGGTCTGTTAAGATTTTCTATTTCTTCCTGGTTCGACATGAGCTCATTTTAATTCTCCCAGTGTACCACATGAGAGAGGTACTGAGTTCCCATAGTACAGAGAAGGAGATGGGGATCTAGAGAATTCAAGTCACTACCCAGAGCAAGTAAGTTTTAAGGCCGGATTAGATTACAGAGCTGAGGCCACTTTTCTGATTCTGTAATTGAATGGTCTGAAAGCCAAGGGCTCCAAGTTTGTAGGAGAGCTAGCAGTTTCTCTGCTGTTTGAAAATTAGAATTGGGTGAAAAAAATCCGTAAGCAAAAGAAATAGCAATAGGATTCATCTAAATACCCACCCCCAAGATATTAAAAGAATATGATCTATGTAAATGAATAAACCCTTGACTCATATACTGGTGTTGGGGAACCTACTTCTCCTATAGTTGGTGTATTTGTTGTAACACTCCTTTGTTTTCCTTCCTAATGCTCTTGACTAAAGCTGACCTTCCCTTCTATGCCTTCTCTTTCCTAAATCCTATTCCTCTTTTTTCAATGATACCTGCTCTCATTTTGACCATTTGCTAATAACCTTGATTTAGGAGTTTTTTTTCTAAACTCAGGTGGAATTTCTTTTTACACACTCAGCTTAGTTAACTATTGTTTATAAGTTGGTAGCACTAGGTATGTTTCCATGGATGTACGCTTATGTTTCTTGTCTTTGGGTCACTATCTTGGCTACCTCTCGTCTGGCAGTGCCTTACTTTGTGCACAATTATGTATCTGTAGAGTAACAGATTCACATTGTGTAGATGTAATTCACTTGAAGAAAATATAGCACCAAGAACATAGATTAAACAGCATGACATCATGGTTAAAACCCAGGGTCTGGAGCCTACAACGTCAGGTCTGAATCCTGATTCTGCTACTTACCAGCTGTGTGATGTGGGACAAGATACTTAGCTCCAAGTTGCTTAGTTTCCTTGTCTGTTAGGTGATAATGGTGCTTACTTAGAGTAGGTTAAAGGATCAAAGAATTAATGGTATTAGAGCATTTGAAATAGTATCAGCTATTACAAGTACTATACAGATTATACCATGATTGTTATTAAAGACAAAGATGAAGAAGATGATTGTCATCATTGATTTATTTAGAAATCTACAAACCAGTGGACCTATAAATTGGATTGGTTTAAATGGTTTTAATACTAATTAAAGTTCTAAAATCTAATTGAATATGTGTTAATTGATATGAATATTGAGGGAAAAGACGAGTCAAAGTAACATATAAGGTTTTGAAAATAAACACAAGCATTCTAAAATCTATTCTCTCATCTTCTAGAGTGGTAAATTCACAAATACAAGAAGTACCTGAAGGAAATGGCAGGATGCCTGTTCTGGCTCCCTTAGCTGTGAAGAGGTGATGATGGCCACCTCAGGCCACATTCAAACTCCTGAGCCGGGTAGGAGAGCTCTTCACAGATCCTTATTTGATATCAACTTTTCCAAAGGTAGCTGAGTTCTCCAGCTGGATAGTTTGAATGCAATCAAGTTCTCTGTGGGAGAATAAGAGGATAAATGACTCACCCCAAGCACATAGGCAGTCAAGATACATTCATTTTAGAGCAACGAGCTGAAAATCTTAACGTAGCAGATTTTAGTATTCTTATATCTACATTTCAGTGGGGCAATTGGAATGATATAAAATCTATCAAAATAAAATTTCCATTTTGATACACATTACAAACCTCAATCTACTATTTCTGACTCCTAAGAATATAACCCTTCTAAGGGATACTCTTTCAGACATACTCCTAAATTGAGACAGGCGCTTAATTTTCTTCACACAAGCAATACTCTCTCAGAAAATTACTTGTATTATAGGATAAAAATCTTCTAAAGGTTGAAACTAGTACTTAATACGTCCAGTACAGTTTTGAAACCCTGAGATTTAAAAAGTGCAAGAAATATTTGAGTCTACTCCCTTTTAAAAATTGATGACAATATGAAAATATTGTTCTTTTGTGACCAGTTATTTAAAAGCAAATTTTCTTATGATGTATCAAAAATTCTATTGTTGTTATTGTTTTAAAAAACATTCCTTTAAGAACCATCCCTCCTCCAATATCACCGCAAACTGTGATGCTCTAACGTAAGCTTTTATGTTATGGATGAATGTTGACAAATAGGTGGGCTGTCTGAGGTGTGACACAGTCACATTGTTCTCAGATTAGTGCTTTATTCCCCTCTAGCCTGCTGGCCTCCAACTATCCTCTGAGCTGCACATGAAGTAAGCACACCAGCTTCCCTGCTTCAGCTCATTTCCCCTCCCCCACTGACCTGGAATGTTCTTTCCCCAGATATTGACATAAGCTGTTTGCTCACTCCTTTCAGATCTTTATTAAAGTCATCTGGGCTTCCCTGGTGGCTCCAACGATAAAGAATCTGCCTGCAGTGCAGGAGACCTGGGTTCGATCCCTGGGTCAGGAAGATCTCCTGAAGGGAATGGCTACCCACTCCAGTATTCTTGCCTGAAGAATTCCATGAGAGAGGAGCCTGGTATAGTCCATGGGGTCACAAAGAGTTGGACACAACTCAGTGACTAACTTAAAATCACCTCAGGGAGGTTTCCTCACTGTCTTATAGCAAATCATGCCTAGTCCTGACATCTCTCAACTCTCCCCTTTTTTTTCCTCTTTAGCACTTATCACTGTCTAACTTGTGTACATCTGTCTCCCCTCCTCTACTTCAGACTATGACCTCCTTAGTAACAAAAACTTTGTCTTCTTTTCAGCCCTGTCTTCAGGACCTAGAATAGTTAGTGTCTGGCATAGACTGGTCATTTAAAATATTCAGTGAAAGATACAATGAATTAAAAATCTGTTATATATGACTTGGTGTTTATGAATATGTCTGATGTTCTGAGAATTTCAAACAAAATAATGAAGTCACAATGTAAAAAACAGAAAAACAGAACAAATCATTATTTTTGTAACACTCTACACATTTCAGAGGCTCTGGTGTTCATAGTCTTTTCCTTCCTTTTTTAAACATAGTCATTATTTTCCGAAGCAGCTCTGTTGGCCTCTGACTAATCCATTTCCAGTTCTCTATTGTGGAGGAATCTGTCTCTGAGGCTGCTGACTTTCCTTTCTTTCATTGTCTTGCTTCTTTACTATATACTCTACTCTTTTTTGGGGACCTACTCTTTCAAAAACTTTTCATTTATAGACAAAATTGGATCTGTCTAATGACTTTTATTAAAGTGCTGAAATTTAAAATTTAATAAAACCCATGGGTGAAAGCAGTGCCGTTCTTTTGTGCAGATAGGTACGCAGTGTAATTCTAGTAACTGGAACTGTTGTATTCGTACAGATTTCTCGGGGATTCGGTTTGGCTGCATGAAACAAAAAACTCAAATAACAGTGGCATACATAAGAATAGAGGCTTATTTTTTTTTTTCCTTACGTAAAGAGAAGTCTCGTTGATGGTGTTGCCTTGGTGGCTGCTGGTGTCGGGGCTAAAATGTCTGCAATCCTTTGGGACCTTTTTTCAAGACCTAAAGAAGGAAGAAGGGACAAGAGCAAAGTTCAAAAATGACTTTGTCAACTGAGTTAAATTTCCTATTTTGGAGCTTTTCCGGAAGACAACAACAAATTCCATTTCCATGGCACTGGCCTGTTCTGTCTCATGACCATCCCAATCTTCAAGGGAGGTAGGAGATATAGGTCCTGTGTTTTCTTTTCTCTTTTTGAGCACATGGATGCTGCCAACAGAATTGGAATCCCATTAATGGCGAAGAGGAGGAGAGTGGATATTGAGTAGATAACCAGCAGTCTCTGACAAAGTAAAATATACCTGAAAGGTAGATAAAAATGTCTATTTGTAGGACTTCCCAGGTGGCACAGTGGTTAAGAGTCTGCCTTGCAATGCAGGGCATGTGGGTTCAAACCCTGGTCAGGGAACTAATATCCCACATGCTGTGGGGCTGGAGCCTATTATACAGAATGAAGTAAGCCAGAAAGAAAAACACCAATACAGTATAATAATGCATATATATGGAATTTAGAAAGATGGTAATGATAACCCTGTATGCGAGACAGCAAAAGAGACACAGATGTAGTGGGACAGGGCAAGGGTGGGATGATTTTGGGAGAATGGCATTGAAACATGTATATTATCATGTGTGAAATGAATGGCCAGTCCATGTTCGATGCATGACACAGGGTGCTTGGGGCTGGTGCACTGGGATGACCCAGAGGGATGGGATGGGGAGGGAGGTTCGAGGGGGGTTCAAGATGGGGAACACATGTACACCCATGGTGGATTCATGTCAGTGTATGGCAAAACCAATACAATATTGTAAAGTTAAAAAAAAAAAAGACTGCTACACAACTTCTTACAATTTGAAATGCTCTTTACAATATAGTGTAGTTGATAAATGTAATTTAGCGATAAAATGATTTGTTAAATTCTTCAGAAGAACAATGGGTTTGACATCTATATTGTTCTGTCTATTGAAAGACTGCTCGAAAAAAGTTTTAAGTATCATCAGAGGTTCAAATTACAGTTCATAATAACTCTGGACGGGTCAATGTGGATCATAAAGATCACAGAATTTAGTGACAGATTGTATAATAATTATTTAGATTATGTTACAATTTAAGGTGCATTGTTTAATAATTAAAATTTAATATTTTATAAGACATTATATAATAATAAAGTGATTATATATTTCAAACTGTTTATATTATTTGTAACTCATCTCTGATGCTAAAACAATGAAGAATATTGCAAATAATGAGCTTATATATCTGTAAGTTGCTATTAATTAATTTAGGATTACTTTATTGCAGAGGAATTTTTAATGTTTTTTATCATAGAATTTAATTTTTTAACTAAGAATCATAGTGACACAGAATATACATTGGGTAATCATAGGCAATGATAATTTAATACTCCTAGGAAAAACTTGATTTAATTTAAATTTCTTTTATTCTAGTAGTTACTTAGGAAATGACTTTAGGAGGCTTATCATATGTGCTATAAAAATAGTAAATGGAATGGAAGAAATCAAGTCCCTAAAGAATCAACACACTTCAATTTTTAAAATGTAGTCTATAATTATACAATAATGTGTTTTAATCCTAGGGGATGAGTTTTTTTGGATCTTATTTTTCCTTAATTTTAAATGAATGGGAACCTTGCTGAGTTTGAATTAACATAGCATATTGAATTTTAGTTTTCTTTGTTTTTCTTGATTTTAAATGATGGACAAAGAGTTACCTTATTTTCTCTAATTTTGTGGCTTAAGAAATGTATTGCAGGTGTTACGATAAAGCAAGAGTCAGGAGATATTGTGACTCACACATGGTCTTTACATTTAGGAAGCTTCTTGTTTGATGGAAGAGATGTATGGGACATTAACTTCCTTTGCAATTAGGGACTATGTTAGAGACATGGACAAAAGTACCTTGGATGTCAGGAGGATGCGGAGATGATGCCAGAGGAAGTCAGGGAAAAATGTAACATTTGGCTTGGATCTTGAAGCCATTTGACCAGGTGCAAAATTAGAGGATGGAATTTCAGAGAGGGAACAGATGATGCAGAAGGAGAGTTTCCTGAATTGATGCTCAGTGGGGAGGGGCAATTAGAGGTGGCACTTGGCAAGAAGTTGAGGCTGACTGAGAAGGGTCTAGAATGCCTAGCTAAGAAATTTGGATTGCACTGGTAGGAGTGAGAGTTAACAGTTTTTAAGCAGTACAGGGACATGATCAGACTCAGTTTTAATGTATATGGCAGTTATGACTATTAAGAGGACAGACTGGGGCAGATAGTGATTGCTGGTGAGAGTCATTCATTTGCAGCCCAGGGGACATGACAGCATGAACAGCAGGACCATGAAGACAGACTCAAGAAGACTGCTCGGGGAATGTTTCTTTCAGGATTAGGTACCTGCTTATGGAAGAGTGTGTATTTGGCTGTGGGAGTCCTGAATCCCTGGAGTTGAGTGTAACTCTGTGTTTCTAGCTTGGGAGATGATACAGCTGTCACTCAACAAAGTCAAGAATTTAGGAAGCAGAGAGATATTTTAAAGTAAGATAATGAATTCAATTTGGGACATTTATTTTCAAGAACATCTATCTAGTAGGCATTTGAAAATACAAGTCTAGAATTAAAATTTAAGAGAGACAGATTCTGTAGTCATTCCCACATAGATAACAGTTAATAAAAGACCAGAGAGGAAAATATGTTGTCTTCATTTAGAACATCAGTTCATACTGAGAGAGGTTAACTGATTTGTTTAAGGTCACTAGGAGATGGTGAAAAGCCAACATCTAATCTAGGCCTTCTGTCCCAGGTCTATTATCAAATTTCTTTTAGCCTCAATTTCTTCATATGTAAGGTGAGCATAATGATAACTTCCTTATACGATTACTGTTGCTGTTCACTCACTCAGTTGTGTCTGATTCTTTACAATCCCATCGAATGGAGCACTATGCCAGGCTTCCCTGTCTTTCACCAGCTCCCAGAGTCTGCTCAGACTTATGTCCATTGATGGTGACTGTGGCCATGAAATTAAAAGACACTTGCTCCTTGTAAGAAAAGTTATGACAAACCTAGACAGCTTATTAAAAAGTACAGACTTGACTTTGCTGACAAAGGTCCATATAGTCAAAGCTATGGTTTTTTTCAGTAGTCATGTATGGATGTGAGAGTTGGACCATAAAGAAAGTTGAGTGCTGAAGAATTAATGCTTTTGAAGTGTGGTGTTGGAGAAGACTCTTGAGAGTCCCTTGACCTGTAAGGAGATCCAACCAGTCCATCCTAAAGGAGATCAGTCCTGAATGTTCATTGGAAGGACTGATGCTCAGGCTGAATGAAGCTCCAATACTTTGGCCACCAGATGCGAAGAACTGACTCATTGGGAAAGACCCTGATGGTGGGAAAGATTGAAGGCAGGAGGAGAAGAGGATAACAGAGGATGTGATGGTTGGATGGCATTACCGACTCAATGGACATGAGTTTGAGTAAACTCCGGGAATTGGTGAAGGACAGGGAAGCTTGGCACGCTGCTGTCCATGGAGTCACAAAGAATCAGACATGACTGAGTACCTGAACTGAACTGAGAGTTATCACTTATGCCATTTTTGTTGTTTAAAGACTAGAATGAAATAATATTAATATTAAAATCATGTTACCATAGTTGACTTCGGGAAGGGGCACAGATTATTTAGAAGGCATTAGCTTATGGGAAGACTTAAAAGCTTCCTTTAAGGATGTCAGTAATTGTGCTATAGGTGTGTTAAGGGGCTGATGGATAGAGTCCTGGTGTTTCTAGTGCCCCTTAACTCTAATGAGGGCTTCCTGGGTGGCTCAGTGGTAAAGAATCCACCTGCCAATGCAGGAGATGCAGGTTCGATCCCTGGGTCAGGAAGACCCCCTGGAGGAGGAAATGGCAACCCACTTCAGTATCGTTGCCTGGGAAATCCCATGGACAGAGGAGGCTGGCAGGCTACAGTCCATGGGGTCGCAAAAGAGTCAGACACGACGCAGCGACTAAACAACAACAACAAAACTCTTTTAAGACTGACCTAAGGAAAAGGCAGAGTGAGAAAGTAAAGAGAACTGCAAGAGTCAAACATAAGGGGAAAGGATATGTGAGGGCAGAGTCAAAACAGCAGCTGCAGCGAATTAGTGTCTACTCGGGGAAACTTGTCAAGGTTCAGAGGGCTACACAATGCATGAAAATTGGTAGTTCAGAAGAGATGGTAAGGTGTGAGCTTTTATGAGGTCCTCAGGGTCTTGGCTTTGCATATGTTGCCTCAGTACCTGCATGCATGTACTACATGTACATACACCCATACCGCATCACCCTCCCGATGCCACGCATCCATCCGCATTGTAACTTTTAATGTCTGCTGCATTATCCAGTTACCCCAAAACTTAGTTGTTTAAAGCAACCAACATCTGCTTAAATGAATCACAGAAAGCACAAGCCTCAAATGGGGCAGAATTTACAAACTCATACGTATGCTTGTTGGTGGGAATGTGTTCCTGGTAGGCCATTGGTCTGAGATCTCAGTTCCTCACTTGTTGGCTGGAGGTTACCCTTAGCCATGTGGGCTTCTCCACAGAGCAGCTCATAGCAGCTGGCCTCTATTAGAGGAAGTGAGAGAACAAGAGGGAAGATCAAGACAGAAGCTAGAATCTTTTTATACCTCAGTCTCAGAGGTAACATCCTGTCACTTTTGCCATATTCTATTAATTAGAAGCAAGTCACTAGGTCCAGCCAGCATAAAAAGGGATGACGAGGATACAATGGCCCAGGTATCACTGGGGGCTGTTTTAGAAGCTGCCTACCACAAAATTACTTAACCAGTCTTATATCGCTGGACATTTAGATTGCTTCCAATCACATCACATACCTACAACATTCCACTGTTTTTCTCATGCCTATACTATACCTCAAACTTCCAAAAATTCAAGTTTCAAAGCAACCCTTTCTTCAAGTACAGACTGCAGAGAAATACATTACTCCCCTACCAACTCCTCTGGAATTTTAATTAATAATGTTTTCTTCATCCTGTTGCAGGTATTTTAGATCAAAGGGATATTGGTCATTTATCCCTTAATAAATTCTCAAGTTTAGAATTGATATTCTGTACATACAGAGCTCTTCCAGTTCAAGAAATGAAAGACAATGTCCTCAATAGAAAATCAGGCAAAGAGACTAAACAAGTGAAAAATAGAAATGACAAATTAAGATATGAAAATATTAAATAAGAAAAAAGATAAATTATAACAAGATATTATTTTAATTAATCCAATTGACAAAGATTTTAAAATAGAATAATACCTAATGTTGGGAAGAATGTATATAACTGTATTCTCAAACATTGCTGGAAGGAGTTTGCATTTATACTTTGAGACCCATGAATTCAATTTGCCTGGGTCTTCTGGGCCTTCTTCTGTATCTTGTAGTTAGAATTGGATTGTTGAATTTTTCCAGTGTTAGCTGTCACTGTGGGATCACTGTCACTATATTAGAGACATCAGAATATATCTGTCAGTGAAGTGAGAACAGTTTATCAACAAAGGCCATGCTGTGACCACTTTATGGGTGCAGATTCTGACAAAAGGATTCACAAATTGCCAAGTAGGTTAAAGACGATCAAAACAATGGGGACTGTCATAACAGAAACACGCCTCATTGCTTGTGATGAGGGTGTGGGTGCTATAGAGCAGAACCGCTGGTATGTGCCTGCGAATACTTGAATAGCACTGCATAATACAACAAGCTCTCTCCATTAGGTGGGGAAAAGTGTTTTGTAAAACTTCACTTACATAATCTAAAGTTTCTCCAACTCATTTTCATTGTCTTTTGTCCTCATTTTAGTAGTTAATATGATAAATTTGGATCAAAAATAATTGATTTCTAGATCACTTGGAGGAAATGCCATACATGTAAATGACTATTTCATTCAAAGGGTGTGTTATCCTCTTGCTCTGTCTTGCAAACAGGCTTATGTATCCCGTATGACTGTTCCCCAAGCATATGATGGGACTAGGGCTAGAAGCTGTTTACCATCTGTCTTTCTGTTCATGGTATAATCCTTGACACTTATGTAATACAGTGATTAAGTCATTTGACATAAAATATAATTTGAAGATTAAGAAGGGAGAGGTGAATGTACAGGAGCACTTTGAAATTATAGGCCATGATTCTCTTCCAATTGAATATATCTGCTCATTGCCCTCTTTCCTTTGTCAAAACAGAGAGGAGACTTGATTTTCCTTGTGTATTGACTATAAAAAAACCGCTGATAATATGAGTGAATGTGTAATATAAAAGCTTAATAGATGTCTTTATTCTGGTTCTCAGAAGCTTGATATCTGAGAATATAATTTAGCCTTAGGACAGGAAAATTATACTGCTTCTGTTGCCCCATTTCCTTTAAATCGGAAGCGAAAAATTCTACTTCCTTTCATGCCCCACTGGGACCAGACCAAAAAGCAAACAGAAAATTTATTGATTCTCACATCTCTTAAGTGTATCATGGCCCTGTGTGTATTTTACTTCTTGAGGTCCTTCCTTTTTTCTCAAGTTTTCTTTTTCCCTACACATTGTATATCTAATGAATTAATGACATAGCCTCAGGAATTGTGTTGTGAAGTGGAATGAAAGTCACTAAGTTGCGTCCGACTCTTTGTGACCCCATGGACTATATAGTCCATGGATTTCTCCAGGCCAGAATACTTGAGTGGGTAGCCTTTCCTCTCTTCGGGGGATCTTCCCAACCCAGGGATCAAACCCAGGTCTCCCACATTGCAGTCAGGTTCTTTACCAGCTGAGCCACAAGGGAAGCCCAAGAATACTGTATTAGACAGCCTATCCCTTCTCCAGCGGAACTTCCCAACCCAGGAATTGAACGGGAGTCTCCTGCATTGCAGGTGGATTCTTTACCAACTTGAGTTATCAGGGTGTTATTTGCTGATTAACTAATGGTGGGAATCCTTTTCTCACTTCTACCAGCCTGGCAATGTTCTACTGGCCCTTCTGAATTTCCAGTTACCACAGATAAGAGAAATTAATAACCTCTTGAATTCAAAAGGCTTACCCTATTTGCCTTAATAGCTGCAAAAAATTTCCAGTTAATATATACATTTTTTTCTCATATCTTGTAGAAAATTAACAAATTCTTATCAGTCTATTTTAATAAACAATAAACATGTTCTCCTTATAAAATTGCTAATTTGAACATTCTTTATGGCTCCTTTACCTCATGTTTCTTTCTCTTTTACATGTAGACCCTTCTACACAGTTAAAGCAGCCAGAAAGCTCAACATGTCTTTGAGGTTTGATCCTTATCTAATGTTTTTTGTTAGCTAATTTATTTATTTGGCTGTGCCTGGTCTTAGTTGTGACACACAGGATCTTCAATCTTTTTCAGTCTTCTTCGATCTTTGATGTGGCATGCGGGGGTTTAGGTTGTGGCATGTGGGATCTCATTTCCTGACCAGGGATGGAACCTAGGCCACCTACATTGGGAGGGCAGAGTCTTAGCCAAAGGACCACCAGGGAAGTCCCAATCCTTGTCTAATTTGTGTTTCAAGATTGCAGAGGTCTATGTATTTAGAGATCCAATTGTATACTTTATCTAGATGTCTTATGGGCAGACTGTAAGCCTCCTGTTGTTCAGTCGCTCAGTCATGTCTGACTCTTTGTGACCCCATGGACCGCAGCACACCAGGCTTTCCTGTCCTTCACTATCTCCTGGAGTTTGGTCAAATTCATGTCCATTGAGTCGATGATGCTATCCAACTATCTCATCCTCTGTCACCCCTTTCCTTCCTGCCCTCAATCTTTCCCAGCATCAGGGTCTTTTCCAATGAGTCGGCTCCTTGCATCAGGTGGCCAAAGTATTGGAGCTTCAGCATCAGTCCTTCTAGTGAATATTTAGGGTTAATTTCCTTTAGGGTTGACTGGTTTGATCTCTTTGCTGTCCAAGGGACTCTCAAGAGTCTTCTCCAGCACCACAGTTTGAAAGCATCAATTTCTTCAGCGCCCAGTCTTCTTCATGGTCCAACTCTCACATTGGTACGTGACTACTAGAAGAACCACAGCTTTGACTATATTGACCTTTGGTTGCAAAGTGATGTTTCTGCTTAAGTAAGCCTCCTGTGGGCCAAATAATTTAAGTAATGGTAAGCTAATTAACAGGCTTCCCTGATGGCTCAGTGGGTAAGCAATATGCCTGCAGTGCAGGAGACACAGGTGATGTGGGTTCCATCCTTGGAACTGGAAGATGCCCTGGAGGAGGAAATGGCAACCCACTCTAGAATTCTTGCTGAAAAATTCCATGGATAGAGGAGCCTGGTGGGCTACAGTCCAAAGAGTCACAGAGTGAGACACGACTGAGCAACTAAGCATGCAGGCATGAGCTAATTAACATTTCACATATTTGTTTGAGTGAGTAAAGTGTGGAAAGCCATTCCTCTGTAAGTATTGAGATTACTGCTGCTACTGCTAAGTCACTTCAGTCGTGTCTGACTGTGCGACCCCATAGACGGCAGCCCACCAGGCTCCCCTATCCCTGGGATTCTCCAAGCAAGAACACTGGAGTGGGCTGCAATTTCCTTCTCCAACTGAGATTATCAGTATTCTAAATTAAGTGGCAAAAGGCCACACCAGGATAGCATGATATTTGGGAATAGCACATTGATTGATGGGGTGTGTTAAAATTCTTACTATAAGATCTGGCTGAGTTGATATGATCACTTCTGATAGAAAAGCTTGTAAGGAAGAAGATTCAATCATTGTGACTTGCATAGAGATTCTATATAGAATTAGTCAATTTAAAAATATCTTTTAAGTGCTTTACTCTTTAAAGTGGCTTACATTTTTCTGCTGCTTGATTTTAGCTTATATTGTGTAGCCAGGAGACAGAAGAGCCTGGTTTTAAGTCCTAAATCTGCCATTAACTCACAGTGTGACTTTGAGTAGATGTTTATCTTTTCTAAGCTTCCTCATTCATGAAATAAGGGAGTTGTGCTAAACGATCTGCAAGGTACCACTGGCTTGAAACCCCTATGATCATACCTTGTCTAAATGGTGTATCCTCAAATTTCTGATTATTTGAAGATAGTACCCAGTTGATTTAAAACACAAAATAAATGTGAACATCTAAAAATTTTCTATGCTATTACTACCATTTTAATTGTGAGGTCTACTTCTTATTTATGCCTTAGTCTTTGAGAAAGCTAAGGCTGGCTGTTAAATAGTTCTTCTAATTAGTATGAATGGTCATAGCATTTAAAATCCTTGTCCTGTCTTTGATAAGACCAAAATTAGAGTGAATAATATGCCTTGGTCGAATATTAGCATGCAAACCATGTAGCTTGAAAAGATGTGTTTAGGCTCTGAGAATAAAGCAGAAGCCCGCACATTCTGACAGCTGTGAGAAACACAAAAAATATTAATGGTGGCAGTTAGAGAGTCAGACAGAGAATAGCAACGCACAGGTGCGTTTTCCCTAGTGCATGTGTTTCTTCTTTAGTATTCATGATAAGTTTTCAGTACCTTCATCTTTACACAGGGATTAGAAAACAGTTCAGACTTATTAGTTTGACTGAGAAACAGCCTAGGACAGCTGAAAGAACGATGTTTAAAGGGGTATATATATCTTAATAAAGTAGTCTTCTATGATAATGCTTTAAATATCACTATAATGCCATTTTCCTTTTCCAATAAAGTCATCATCATAAAAGTTTTATGGTTCTTTTTAACACCTTACCTGAGTGGAGTGAAAACTTACATTAATTGTAGACTGTTTTATGTCACCATGTCCACTACCTTTATAATTTTATTTGTCTATCTGGCTGTGTGGGTCTTTGTTGCTGTACAAGCTTTTTCTTAGCTGCAGAGTGTGGGGCTACTCTTCAGTTGTGATGTGCAGGCTTCTCATTGTGGTGGCGGCTTCTCTTGTTGTGGACCACAGGCTCTAGGGCACTCAGGCATCTGTCGTTGCTGCATGTGGGATCAGTAGTTGCGTTTCCTGGGCTCTAGAGCACAGGATCAACAGTTGTGGAACATGGGCTTACTTGCTTCACGGCATATGGGATCCTCCTGAATCAGAGATTGAACCTGTGTCTCCTGCCTTTGCAGGCAGATTATTTACCACTGAGCCACCAGGAAAGCTTGGTCACTATCTTTAAATCCAACTTTTCAATATCTATCTATCAACATTTTGATTTTAAATGCTAAAGTGTCATTTATGGTTTAGGATAATTATCTGAAAAAACTTTTAAGTCCGTATAGAAACTCATCACTTCAGACTAGCAAAAAACACAGAAACAAGAAGCATAAATTCTCACTAGAATATGTCTGAGCACATGATCACATTGAATCCCTCTGCACAGTCCACAAAACCTCAAACAAACTTAAATAGATATTCTGAGTACTCTGTTCTCAGAGCTGTCAGGAGATATGATTCAATGTACATAAGGCAGGTTACTAGTGATATTGTATATCTCTCAAATTCACTGTCAATGAGCAATGTGAAATATCTGAGTCTTGAATGTCTGTACAGATCTCCTCCTTATCCTCAAACTTCTAGTCAACTCAGCTACTTGAAGAAAAATGATGAAAATGGTGTTATGCTGCCATAGACACATTACTAGTAGAATTCAAACAAGCCATTGAAGAAAATTTTCTTTTAGCTACAAAATCCAGAATGAAAACTTGTATGTTAGTTTTTCTTTTAGGGAAAAATATTAGTTCTCAAGTCACCTTTTGTAATTAAAACCAAATGTCTTAGAATATGTACCAAAAGTACCTATTTAGAATTTGTATTAAAATGTAAATTAGGCAGATGGAAATTTAATTTTTAACTATCTCTTTAAGACTACTATATATGTGGGTCTGGTATATTCTAACAACAGCTAGGTGACTAACATTGGTCACTGTTATGATGGCATCACATATGACACTTTTGGAGTCTATCATCTTGGGATGGGTATACTTTATAATTTTGGAAGAAAGAACATATCTTCCTTGAAGACACATTTTCCCCCATTTTCCACCTTCCCTGCCCCACATTTCTCTTTCTCTAACTGTTATGTTCCTGAAGTTCTTCTGAAATTTTCCCTTGCTTGCTTATGATGTGCTGATACAGGGTGATATGACTTCATCAAATTCCTAATTACCAGATGTGATGTGTCAAGTGAGACTTAAGATTGGTTATGCAATCAGCAATGACTATATACACACATATGCACATATACACACATAAGTTTAAAAATAAGAAAATTGTTCCAACTCTGTTTGAATTGATTTTGAGTATCAAGTTTCAAATGAGATGTTGTTGTGTGTTATATAGCAAACTGTATAATAGAATCTATATTGCCAAATTTTAAGCCCCATTCTTAGAAAAGCTGATATTAGCTTATTGACTGAAGATTTTTCTTCTGGGTAGACACTTGATGATTATTATTTTTTTAATCTATAAATTTTTTTAGTTGTTTCCAATTTGAAATGGTATACCATTATTCGGAGAAGGCAATGGCACCCCACTCCAGTACTCTTGCCTGGAAAATCCTATGGATGGAGGAGTCTGGTAGGCTGCAGTCCATGGGGTTGCTAAGAGTCAGACACGACTGAGCGACTTCACTTTCACTTTTCACTTTCATGCATTGGAGAGGAAATGGCAACCCACTCCAGTGTACTTGCCTGGAGAATCCCGGGGACAGTTATTTTCATGACAAAGTCTTTTTATCTTTTTCATTCTGCTGTGGTGGATTTCCAGGTGGCACTAGTGGTAAAGGACTTCCTTGTAGCTCAAAGGGTAAAGAATCTGCTTGCAATGCAGGAGACCAGGATTCGATCCCTTGGTCAGGAAGATCCTCTGGGGAAGGGAATGGCAATCCACTGCAGTGTTCTTACCTGGAGAACCCCATGGACAGAGGAGACTGGCAGGCTATAATCCATGGGGTTGCAGAGAGTCGGACATGACTGAGCAACTAACACACAAGTGGTAGTTATATACCTGCCTGCCAAGTTATATACCTGCCTGCCAATGCAGGAAACATAAGAGATGTGGGTTTGATCCCTGGGTCTGGAAGATCCCCTGCAGGAGGGCATGGCAACCCACTGTAGTATTCTTGCCTAGAGAATCCCATGGACAGAAGAACCTGCTGGGCTACAGTCCATAGGGTTGCGCAGAGTAGGACATGACTGAAGCAACTTAGCACACATGTGGTGGATTTCACCATAATAAGGTTAATTATTTCTCTGATTTAAAACTATCGATGAACTCACATGCCCTATTCCCCTTTTCTAAACAATCAAACTTTGAGGAAATCCAGCGCAGATTTATAAAGAATATTTTTACTGTATGGATTTGTCTGGAGTTTTGAGCAGCAAAGCAGGTTGTTTTTTTTTTTTTTTAAATAAAGCAGCTGTTTTATATTATATCATATTATTTCACATATGATATGCAAATAGATGTCAGCTCTTCTGTATTTTAAATTATTTTTGCCATTAGAACTTGTTCTGTAGCTTCTCTGATTCATGGTGATGCATTATGAAG
This sequence comes from Capra hircus, assembly GCF_001704415.2. Lineage (NCBI taxonomy): Eukaryota > Metazoa > Chordata > Mammalia > Artiodactyla > Bovidae > Capra > Capra hircus. The sequence goes on along the minus strand of NC_030828.1, from coordinate 54,050,135 downwards.
ACAGTATAAACAAATGGGTAGGTGGTACTGAAGCCTTTTCATTGAAGACATATGGTTTGAGCTCAAGTGACCACTGTGGAGCTGCTGTGATAAAAAGTCCCCTCTGATATCACAGCAGGTGATTGATTTCCTGGGCTACTCAGGAGCCATGAGAATCAAATCTTTGTCTCTGCTTTGATTTTACCACAGCTGGATCTCACATCCTCATTAATCCTTTATCCTGACAAATAAATCAGTTCCATTCCCCAGTCCCAAACTATCTCCCAAAACATGATGCCCCTCATGTTTTTGATAGGCCACAGAATCCACAGCTACTGGCCTGACTGAAGGAAACTGCCCCTACAAGCATGCTTTTTCCTACCTTCAAGCCTGTAAATACTTCATTTACAAAATCAGACCTATATCATGAATGCTTTATGAAGCCTTAAAGCACTTAACTTTGCTTCCTCATTCCTAAATGCAAACCAAATCCACTCTTCAGACTAGTCTTACAGTATTTTGGACATGTGGTTAAAGATAAGGACAAAATTAAAAGCAGTTTTATAGATAATGTTTGGGTAAAATTATGTGTCTGTAAGGGAGAAAACGTCAGGTAGGAGAGAGAAAACTAAAGCCTTATGGATATGAAGTGCATCTATACTAGTGAATGCTGGGAAATATTAGAAGGCTATAATTTATTAATGGGGGCATAATGTAAATCACTGCAGATGGTGATTGCAGCCATGAAATTAAAAGACGCTTACTCATTGGAAGGCAAGTTATGACAGCATATTAAAACATTACTTTGTCAACAAAGGTCTCTCTAGTCAAGGCTATGGTTTTTCCAGTGGTCATGTATGGATGTGAGAGCTGGACTGTGAAGAAAGCTGAGTGCTGAAGAATTGATGCTTTTGAACTGTGATATTGGAGAAGACTCTTGAGAGTCCCTTGGACATCAAGGAGATCCAACCAGACCATCCTAAAGGAGATCAGTCCTGGGTATTCATTGGAAGGATTGATGTTGAAGCTGAAACTCCAATACTTTGGCTACCTGATGTGAAGAGCTGACTCATTGGAAAAGACCCTGATTCTGGGAAAGATTGAGGGCAGGAGGAGAAGGGGATGACAGAGGATGAGATGGTTGGATGGCATCACCGACTCGATGGATATGGGTTTGGGTGAACTCAGGGAGGTGGTGATGGACAGGGAGGCCTGGTATGCTGCAGTTCCTGGGATCGCAAAGAGTCAGACATGACTGAGCGATTGAACTGAATGCACAGAAATCTAATCTGACCACAATGAGATATCTTTATACACCATTATAATAGCTAAATAAAAAATAGCGTTAGTACCAAATGCTACCAATAACATGGAGAAACTGGATCTCTCATATATTGCTATTGGAAATGTAAAATGGTGCACCCACTCTGGAAAACAATATGATAATTTTCTTGTAAAGTAAGTGTGCATTTATTGTATGATCCAGAAAATGCTCTTTAGGGCGTTTTGCCCAAGGAAATGAAAACCTATGTTCACACAAAAACACGTGGATGAGTGTTCACAGCGTTTTCTTTGTAACAGCAAAAACTAGAAACCACCCAATTGTCCTTCAGTGCTTAAATAGAACAAACTGTGGAACATAGGTACAATGATATGCTACTCAGCAGCAGAAGGAACCAACTATTGATAATTATAACAACCTGGGTGGATCTCATGAGTATTATTTTTAATGAAAAAGATCTTAAAAGGTTATATACTGTATGATTGTATTTGTATAACCTTTGTTAAACAATAAAACAGACCTAGCGGTTGGCAGGGAACAGGGATATAGTAGGGATGGGGGTACTTGTGTGGTGTGAACATAAACGGGTAGCTTGAAGGAGTTCTTTGGCAGTGGTAGAACAGATTTGTATCTTTTTTTAAAATCTAAATATTTTATTATATAGTTATACCTAAAATTGTGCTTTTTTTGCTATATACTTTTAACTTGAGGACATCTATAAAATCAGTACATTACAGAAATCCTGAAAGAAATTCCACTAGCTACAAGCTATTTAAATATTGCTTATACAAAGTATTTAAAGGGGAGGGGGACAAATGGTTATTTACAAAACAGAAGTCGGATGTAGAAAACTTTACGATTACCAGGGGAGACAGGGGACAAGGATACACTGGGAGATTGATACTGGCGTATACACACTTGGATATGACTGAGCGACTTCACTTTTACTTTGCGCTTTCATGCATTGGAGAAGCAAATGGCACCCCACTCCGGTATTCTTGCCTGAAGAATCCCAGGGACGGGGGAGCCAGGTGGGCTGCCATCTATGGGGTCGCACAGAGACAGACACGACTGAAGTGACTTAGCATCATCAGTATACATAAAACTGGAGAAGGCAATGGCATCCCACTCCAGTACTCTTGCCTGGAAAATCCCATGGATGGAGGAGCCTGGTGGGCTGCAGTCCATGGGGTCGCTAAGAGTTGGACATGACTGAGCGACTTCACTTTCACTTTTCACTTTCATGCATTGGAGAAGGAAATGGCAACCCACTCCAGCATTCTTGCCTGGAGAATCCCAGGGACGGGAGTTGGGGGGGAGCCTGGTGGGCTGCCGTCTGTGGGGTCGCACAGAGTCTGACACGACTGAAGCAACTTAACAGCAGCAGCAGCAGTAGCAGCAGCTTACATAAAACAGATAGAGTAGGAAATGGCATCCCACTCCAGTATTCTTGCCTGGAGAATCCCATGGATAGAGGAGCCTGGTGGGCTACAATCCATGGGTTTGCAAAGAGTCGGACACAACTGAAGTGACTTAGTATACATAAAACATAAACTAAAAAACTGCTGTATAGCGTGGGGAACTCTACTCAGTACTCTGTAATGGTCTATATGACTAAAGAACAAGTGGATATATGTATAACTCATTCACTTTGCTGTATACCTTAAACTAACACAACATTGTAAATCAACTATTCTCCAATAAAAATATGAAAAAGTACTAAAGGAAAGCCAGCACCATATAAACAGCATACACTTAAATAAAAGAGATGAATGTTTAACATACAGAGTAATGTTTTTTATTCACTGATAAGCTAAAGGTCCATTTCCAGAAGTTTCTTGCTTTGATATGCTCAATTTGTTTTATTAGCAAGTAAAGCCCTATAAAGGATGGCATCATCTAGTCCTCAGACTCAGATTCATCTTCATCTTGACTAATCTGGAAGTAATGAAGCTCATAAGTCTCCTTGTCAGATGCAACCATAGGAAGCCAATCACAAAGATTGGTCTTTTTAAGGTGTTTCTTTGTTCAGTTCAGTTCAGTTCAGTTCAATTCAGTTCAGTCGCTCAGGTGTGTCTGACTCTTTGCAACCCCATGAATCGCAGCATGCCAGGTCTCCCTGTCCATCACCAACTCCCGGTGATGCCATCCAGCCATCTCATCCTCGGTCGTCCCTTTCTCCTCCTGCCCCCAATCCCTCCCAGCATCAGAGTCTTTTCCAATGAGTCAACTCTTCACATGAGGTGGCCGAATACTGGAGTTTCAGTCTTAACATCATTCCTTCCAAAGAAATCCCAGGGCTGATCTCCTTCAGAATGGACTGGTTGGATCTCCTTGTAGTCCAAGGGACTCTCAAGAGTCTTCTCCAACACCACAGTTCAAAAGCATCAATTCTTCAGTGCTCAGCCTTCTTCACAGTCCAACTCTCACATCCATACATGACCACTGGAAATACCATAGCCCTGACTAGATGGACCTTTGTTGGCAAAGTAATGTCTCTGCTTTTCAATATGCTATCTAGGTTGGTCATAACTTTTCTTCCAAGGAGTAAGCGTCTTTTAATTTCATGGCTGCAATCATCATCTGCAGTGATTTTGGAGCCCCCCAAAATAAAGTCTGACACTGTTTCCACTGTTTCCCCATCTATTTCCCATGAAGTGATGGGACTGGATGCCATGATCTTTGTTTTTTGAATGTTGAGCTTTAAGCCAACTTTTTCATTCTCCACTTTCACTTTCATCAAGAGGCTTTTTAGTTCCTCTTCACTTTCTGCCATAAAGGTGGTGTCATCTGCATATCTGAGGTTATTGATATTTCTCCCGGCAATCTTGATTCCAGCTTGTATTTCTTCCAGTCCAGCGTTTCTCATGATGTTCTCTGCATAGAAGTTAAATAAGCAGGGTGAAAATATACAGCCTTGATGTAGTCCTCTTTCTGTTTGGAACCAGTGTGTTGTTCCATGTCCAGTTCTAACTGTTGCTTCCTGACCTGCATCCAGATTTCTCAAGAGGCAGGTCAGGTGGTCTGGTATTCCCATCTCTTTTAGAATTTTCCAGTTTGTTGTGATCCACATAGGCAAAGGCTTTAGCATAGTCAATAAAGCAGAAATAGATGTTTCTCTGGAACTCTCTTGCTTTTTCCATGATCCAGCGGATGTTGGCAATTTGATCTCCAGTTCCTCTGCCTTTTCTAAAACCAGCTTGAACATCTGGAAGTTCACAGTTCACGTATTGCTGAAGCCTGGCTTGGAGAATTTTGAGCATTACTTTACTAGCGTGTGAGATGAGTGCAATTGTGCGGTAGTTTGAGGATTCCTTGGCATTGCCTTTCTTTGGGATTGGAATGAAAACTGACCTTTTCCAGTCCTGTGGCCACTGCTGAGTTTTCCAAATTTGCTGGCATATTGAGTATTGGCATATTTCTTGGTAAGGTACTTTAAATACCTTTTGGAGAACTGTTTCTCAGAAATGACTATGATTTTATTCTTGACAAGTTCAATGTGAACGACATTCCCAAGGTTTCCAGTCCTCCCATTCACTTTAATCTTCTCCCACAGAAACTTCAAAATTTCCAGAATCAAAAATTCCATCTTCTACTGGATGAGTAAGATTCAAATTAAACTTCCAGGTTGACTTCTTAGGCTTCTTGTCTTTCTTCGGTGGGATCTTGAAGGCTTGCCACACGATCAGAGAGCAGATTTGTGTCTTGATTGTGGTGGTTTTAGAAATCTATATGTTTGGGATAAAATTTTATAGAACTACAAAACACATACATACATATAAACACGTGAATGTAAAATATTATAAAAACAGAATAAATTCTGTAGTCTCTAGTCAGTAGTCCAGTGAACATGTTTAACCAATGTCAGTTTCCTGGTTTTGATACTATACTACAGTTGAATAAGATGTCACTGTTGGGGGAAATTAGGTTAAGGGTACAAGGGACTCTATGTACTCATTTTACATCTTCCTGAGAGCTTATGATTATTAAAAAAAAAAACCCATCAAAACCAGGCTATTTTTGTTTTAATGATGAATATCAAAGGTCTCCTTGCCCCTACAGTATAAATACTTACTGTGCTGGTCATTTATAATGCATCTTGTACTATTTTTGGAGGATTACATTTGGTAATTATATGAGAAAAAGACACTGTCTTCCAATGCCAGATAGAGATGTAAAAATGGTGTTAAACTGAAATACAGACTAATTATCACACTGAAGCAACTCTCTTCTCTGGGTGCTATAATAGAAAACTGGATCTTGCATCAGTACCATGTTTGATCAGTGGACAAGAGTAGGTACATGTATTCTTTTGTTCTAAGGAAGGAAGGAAGTGAAGAACTAAAGAGCTTCTTGATCAAAGTGAAAGAGGAGAGTGAAAAAGTTGACTTAAAATTCCACATTCAGAAAACTAAGATCGTGGCATCTGGTCCCATCACTTCATGGCAAATAGATAGGGAAACAGTGGAAACAGTGTCAGACTTTATTTTTCTGGGCTCCAAAATCACTGCAGATGGTGATTGCAGCCACGAAATTAAAAGATGCTTACTCCTTGGAAGGAAAGTTATGACCAACCTAGACAGCATATTCAAAAGCAGAGACATTACTTTTTCAACAAAGGTCTGTCTAGTCAAGGCTATGGTTTTTCCAGTGGTCATGTATGGATGTAAGAGTTGGACTGTGAAGAAAGCTGAGCACCGAAGAATTGATGCTTTTGAACTGTGGTGTTGGAGAAGACTCTTGAGCATCCCTTGGACTGCAAGGAGATCGAATCAGTCCATCCTAAAGGAGATCAGTCTTGGGTGTTCATTGGAAGGACTGATGTTGAAGCTGAAACTCCAATACTTTGGCTATCTGATGTGAAGAGCTGACTCATTTGAAAAGACCCTGATGCTGGGAAAGATTTAGGTCAGGAGGAGAAGGGGACAACGTAGGATGAGATGGTTGGATGGCATCACTGACTCGATGGACATGGGCTTGGGTGGACTCCGGGTGTTGATGATGGACAGGGAGGCCTGGCATGCTGCGGTTCATGGGGTCACAAAGTGTTGGGCACGACTGAGCGACTGAACTAAACTGAAGGAAGGATCATGGTACATGGAATGTTATTTCCTGTGTGGAAAACATCGATGGTCTGTGAATAAAACACCGAACAAGAGCCTCACTGCCAATCCACAATTGGGCCAAGAAATGTGCAATATGTAAATGTGCAATTTTACAATAGTAAAATTAGAGCTAGTCCAGAGAAACAAGCAGGTCCTTAATTTCCATTGTCAAATTAGTTTATTTTAGGGGGGGAAAAAGTGGATTATTTTGATGGAGAAAGATAAAGTAGTAAGGTGAGCTTTGGCACATTCTGTTAGGCATGAACAAATGGAAGCCTTGTAACAAAATGAAATAAGATTCAATGCTTCCCTTTCCTGTTTGTTTAGTAACCACCTTAACAAACTGGAACCCCTGTCAGGCGAGATATTGCATTCAATCAACAGTGGTTTCCTAATTATTTTGGCTCAGAGCATGTCTCAAGGGTTTTCAAATTGTTAAAAATCCAATAATCGCTTCCAAAGGCTGCACACCTGAACACCCCCACACTACTTCTTTTGGCCTGAGTTCCATCAACTAAGACAGGTTTTGGTTTATGTATGATGAACTATGTTTAGTTTCTTTTTTACAAGCAAATAAATAATTTTGCGGCTCATTAGGCTGATCATTTTTTTGATTTGTTTGACCTTTGCTGTGCTTTTTTATCAGCTGGTTTTCTCAGACCTCATTTTCCCCTGTAAGGCTCCAGTAATCAAATGAATTCCTGGACTTGTCAATCTGATGCCATGACCTGTTAAAATGGGATTCATCAGGAGAATTTCATTATGGTCTTGTTAGAACAGTTGTCAGAAATCTTTCATTCCTGCTCTCTGTCCCATTGAGTGATAGGTGACAGATACAAACATGAAAGAAGTGAAACATTTATTAAGAGTTTTAAGTTGAGATGCCAGCTGAGTCAAAAGCTTCCTACATATAGTATAAATACTCTGCAGAAAAGATTTTCCCAAAGCCTTTTGTGGACAATTAAACTTGGAATCTCCTCTTATTGAAGGATTTACCTAGGTGGGAGAGTACTCTCAGTTTAAATATCGAATGGAATGTGCTTTTGGTTTGTAGCAAGTCCCCAAGGAGGATTTAAATTGCATTTGCATTTGCAAAGAGGATTTTAGTCTGATTGCTGTTTGCCTTAAGAATAATCATTCACTGAAGCAATTAACCTGCAAAATAGAATTATGGGACTAAACCAGAGAAAAGGGGAATCTTTATTGAACCAGATGCAGATAGTTTCCATTTTGTTCTTTCCAAGGCTGTAAATAGTGACCTGGGTGGCTGTAACATTCCTCTCAGCTAGACTAAACTTTGGAAAGTTTCTTCTTGACAATAGACCCTGACCTCTCTTTTCTTTGGAGAAAGAAATGGCAACCCACTCCAGTATTCTTGCCTGGAGAATCCCATGGATGGAGGAGCTTGGTGGGCTACAGTCCATGGGTGGCAAAGAGTCGGACACAACTGAGCGACTTCACTTTCACTTTCTCTTTTCTTAGAGTGTTTACTTTAGACAACTTGCTATTATAAATTCTTTCTTTGCCTTTTGAGGTATAAATCTTCTACAACTCTAGAATATTTTTCTCAACAACATGGGAGCCGGTATTTGAAATATGATCCACAAGAAAAATAGAGTCTCTGTGTCCCATTCTTTTTGAGAGGGTAGAAGTCTAATTTCAGTAAACATCAATTAGCAAACACAAATGCATAATCACATTGAGCAATCTCTACACTGCTGTCCTCCAGAACTTTTCTGTTAGTTCACTGCCACACTTAAAAGTCCTCCTGCATTTTATTCACTGAGCTGTGTTCATTCTCTCCCTATTGCAATAGTCTCTCTCCCCCATTACAACAGTCTTGAATTAAAGTCTTCCTCGACTGCTTGGCCTTCCCAAGTGCTGCTAGTTAGTGGTAAGGAACCTTCCTGCCAATGCAGAAGAGACAAGAGATGCAGGTTCCATCCCTGGGTCAGGAAGACCCCCTGGAGGAGGGCATGGCAACCCACTCCAGTATTCTTGCCTAGAGAATCCTGCAGACAGAGGAGCCCGGTAGGCTATACTCAGTTCATAGGGACTCACAGAGTCAGACGTGAGTGAAGTGACTTAGCATGCACTTGACTGTTTAATTGCTCTGGTGCAATTCTTCTTTTACAATAGACCCCAGATAATTTTTTTTTTTTTTACTTTATTTGCAACCTCTACAAATCTGTTTTGATATATTTTAAGAATGAAAAGTTTGTGCGTTCAGTTTTGACTCTATCATTAGATTACTTAAAAAAGCTATAAATAAATATCATTTAGGAGTTAAGCCCATCTATCTTTCTATCTACGTATGTATACATATACATATATGCATATATATACATATATAATTGCTGTCAAAGGCAACTGTAGGCATTGTATAATACACTCCTCCCCTTCTGGCATGTTTCTTTCTGGTCACCAAAAACCAGTGAACTCCTGTCGGGATGAGGAGGTCCTCCTTTCAGAACTAGAACAACAAAACCAGTTGTTCCAGCTGGTTTTTCTGTCTTTGGTTTGGCACCCGCCTCTTACTTCTGATATTTGGTTGTATGTCTCATTATGGATTTGGGTTTAGCCAAAGAATGTTGTGTTTCTGCAGAGAGCATCTGCCAGTAATAAGTGGAATCAGAAGCTATTGGCTCTTCAGGGACACAGCTTAATGCCCGCAAAACTAAGATAGTGATTTGGCTTGTTCTCTAGAGTCAGTAAATGTTAAGTTTTATCTTGGGGAGCAGCAGTGGCTGCTTATCTTGGGGACCCATCATCTCGGCTGATAATAACTAACTAGTTACATCTCTTTGGTGAGGATGATATTTTGGGTCAGTGAGCCAGGTTCAACAATCCTTTAAATTATATTATTATAGTAAATCACATCCTCATTACACGGGGCAGGGGTATATATAGCCCTCAGTCACAAGGGTCAGGAGACACAAAGTCTCAGGTAAAGGGCCATGGCTTTAAGCCACCTCAAGAGGTGCTCGATCAAATGTGTTCTCAACAATCATCTTGGTTATAAGGTACAGTACCCTGGAGTTAGATTGGACTGGCTGGAGTCTTCTCAAATCCTGTTTCCTCTGCTCTTTTGTCTTTGCCAGTTACTGCCTGTGGCTATTTTTTTTCTTTACTCTTTACCAGGCATCTGAAGGCTTCTGGTCTGATACCTAGACAATAACTGTGGCTTTCCTCCTCACGTCCACCCTTGCATCTTAAATTAAGTTTGATATTTGCTGAAATGACCTTTTATTTTTACCATGGCTTTTATTTTGGTTTCACCATCACTTGCCTTAAAAATCCTGGAATTCAGCCATCTTCAAAAACAGAAATTTTAATTAAATTGTGAAGATTTTAAAGATGAAGCCCAGAATGAAGTCAGAAAAAGTTTTTGATATTACACAATGATATTAATATGTCAAATGATGCTTTGGTTGGTTAATCAGGAAATGAATGGGAATGTAGGTATAACATGATGTCTCAGACTTTACCAGACTGTGGTCGCAAAATGTGCTTACATATTTACTCTTAAATACCAGGTTATGGTAGTTAGAACTCTTACCAACGAGTTGACTCATATTCAGTTCAGTTCAGTCACTCAGTCGTGTCCGACTCTTTGCGACCCCATAAATTGCAGCACCCCAGGCCTCCCTGTCCATCACCAACTCCCGGAGTTCACCCAAACTCATGTCCATCGAGTCGGTGATGCCATCCAGCCATCTCATCCTCTGCCATCCCTTTCTCCTCCTGCCCCCAATCCCTCCCAGCATCAGAGTCTTTTCCAGTGAGTCAACTCTTCGCATGAGGTGGCCAAATACTGGAGTTTCAGCTTTAGCATCATTCCCTCCAAAGAAATCCCAGGGCTGATCTCCTTCAGAATGGACTGGTTGGATCTCCTTGCAGTCCAAGGGACTCTCAAGAGTCTTCTCCAACACCACAGTTCAAAAGCATCAATTCTTCAGCGCTCAGCTTTCTTCACAGACCAACTCTCACATCCATGTATGATCACTGGAAAAACCATAGCCCTGACTAGACGAGCCTTTGTTGGCAAAGTAATGTCTCTGCTTTTCAATATGCTCTCTAGGTTGATCATAGCTTTTCTTCCAAGGAGTAAGCATCTTTTAATTTCATGGCTGCAATCACCATCTGCAGTGATTTTGGAGCCCAGTTAAGCCCTCCTAATAGCCATTATGTGACCCTCAGAGGCCTACAATCCAGTTTGCCGTTTGGGAAGGGCTCCCAGTTGACAGTGCCTGTTACTGGAATGCAAACATCTATGTCCAGGGTGACATCTCTAAGGGCATCCTGTCCTTGGCAGGCCAGAGAATCTCTGGATTCTCTGCTGAGGTGGAAAGTCTAATTCTTTTCTGCTGTCACACTTTGTTATCAGGGCTAGCAGTTCTCTCTTGAACAGTTCCCAATGTAAGGCCCTGTTTCCAGAAACTTCCCCTGTTCCTGGTCTTTATTCTTTCCTCTTCCCCAACTGCCCTTTCGTTCCACGCCACTGCCCTGCCCCAACCCACCCCCCAACGCCAACTTAACACTCCTGGTAAAGCAAATGCATCTTTCTGCCCCAGCTGTAAAATAAAGCTCTGGGAGAAACACAATCAAAGACAATTTGTACCAGAAGGGATATGGAGAATGGGAGAATTGATAGCTTCAACAGCTTCTGGATTCCACCTAGAGGCAAAAATGCCCTGATTAGCAAACAAAAAAGAGACACAGTAAAATGTAAGCCTTCACTCACTGTGAAGGCCTTTTCTTTCCTTCATTTCTTTCTTTCCTTGGTTGCCCTGTTTCCCTAGAGTTGACCTCTGTCAGGAGATAGGCTGGAAGCCACTGTGCATCAGCTCTAAACGAGGCAACTGTCAGGGAAATGGACTGACCTGGTCTCTGGTCTCTGCAGTTAGGGGCATAGTGTACCTGAAACGTCAGGCTGTTAGTGGACATCATGAACAGCGCTTCTTCAGCTACCTCTGCCCGTTCAGAGAGAAGAGTCAGTCAACTGGTGGTGGTTTAGTCCCTAAGTCACATCTGACTTTTGCGACCCCCATGGCCTGTAGCCCATCAAGCTCTTCTGTCCATGGGATTTCCCAGGGGAAAAGGCAAAAACAAGAAATTAAGGGGAATAAACCCAATAAGGACAGAAGACTTTGAATTATCAGTTTGAAGCAAGGGCCTCTCAAACCACAATGAAGCTTTTTTTTTTTTTTCCTGTGGAAGTGAAAGTGGCTCAGTCATGTCCGACTATTTGCGATCCCATGCACTATAGCCTGCCAGGTTCCTCTGTCCATTGAGTTCTCCAGGCAAGAATTCTAGAGTGGGTTACCATTCCCTTCTCCAGGGAATCTTCCAAACCCAGGGATCAAAGCCATGTCTCATGCATTACAGGTGGATTCTTTACCTTCTGAGCCACCAGGGAAGCCCAAGAATACTGGAGTTTATAGCCTATCCATTCTCCAGGGGATCTTCCTAACTCAGGAATCGAACTGGGATCTCCTGCATTGCAGACAATTCTTTACCAGCTGAGCTACAAGGGAAAGGGAATCTTAATTGATTTGAATTAGGGTGTTTTCATTTGTTTGTTTGTTTTGTTTTGTTTTTCTTCTCTCCTGCTGATGAAGGGTGATTGCCTTGGAAGCTGCTGGTGAATCCTATTCTCACAGAGGTTGGATGTGCATATAGCTAATCTGGTAATTCCAATCTGGATGATCTTTTTCCTTGGAGTTGAAATTTCAGGATTTTGACACCCAATAATAATTGAGGATCTATTAATAACAATGGGATGATTTGGAAAACCATCATTTCCCCCTGTTTTACAAGGTTGTCATAAATCATTCATAAAGTCTGCAATTAAGAAAAATACATACTTGCATTTCAGTGACATTTAATTTGAAAACATTTTTTTTGATTCGTTGAAAATTCCCATTTTATTTTATAGTTGCAGTTGCATTCTCACTTCTGAACAGTATCCGTGCCACCTATCAAATGTAATACATAAATAATTTCAACATCACACAAAATTTACAAAGCTCATAAAATGTTATTTTTATATTTTTAAACAAAAAAATTAAGTTATAATTATGATAGAAATACTCTGTAGAGGCATTTTAAACAAAATTATTAATATTGGTAGCAATAAACCATCCAATTATATACTCAGTACTGTTTGTATTCTGACTTCTGACAAGTGAGAATGGCTATCTTAGATGAGAAAGTAAACTATACTCTTTGGCTGACAAGATTGAAACTCATCTTGACTTTGAAGAACAAACAAATCAATTGATTTTAATTATAATTATGAATTATCTTTTTCCTTGTACCAACACTTAAATTATTTCACTCTAAAACTTTCATAGAAGAGTTTCAGGAAAGGCCTGTATTTAAGAATTTTACAGGAGGCAATAAACCATAATGATTTAGAACTTAGATTTATAGAGACCTCAGACCTGGCCTTGAAACCTGGCTCTACTCCTAACTAACTGTGATGCAGGTAAGTTTTTTCATATTTATGAGTCTCAGTCTCCTTATTCGTAAGTAACATTGACTTAAAGGTGTTTTATAAGAGGTGAGGTTCTCTGTAAAGCACATACTAAGTACTTGTTAAATGGTAGCTATTATTTTTATTATGATTATTCATCTCAAAATCAGGTCATCAAAATAGGACTGAAAATTATCCTGCTAAAAGTAATGTAATATTCAAAATAAAATAGATTAAAACCTTAACTAATTTGGAAATCTGAATCACTGGGAGGAAAGTAATTTTGATTCCAAGAACAAATAAATACATATTTTAAAATAAGTATTTACTCGGCCATATTGAGTCTTAGTTGCAGCATGCAGAATCTTTGGTTGCAGTGCATGGACTCTCTAATTGTTGCATGCAGGCTCAGTAGTTGTGGCGTGTGGGTTCTTTTGTTGAAGCACATGGGCTCTCTAGTTGTGGTGCAAGGGCTCCAGAGTGCTGGACACAGTAGTTGTGGTCTGGGTTTAGTTGCTCTGTGGCTTGTGGGATCTTAGTTCCCTGATCAGATATCAAATCCACATACCCTACATTGCAAGGCGGATTCTTAATCACTGGACCACCAGGGAAATCCACAGTAACAAGTATTTATTGCATCCTTACTATGTTCCAGGTGCCAAGCATCACAAATGTTGCTCTTGTCTTTCTTATTTTCAAATAATTTACTTCCACTAGCTCCTTCCTTTTAGCTTATGAAATACTGTTCAGATCTCTGCAATTGTTAGAAAAGAAGGAAAAGTAAACAGAACATCTATTTTTTGATCCTGCACACTTCAACTCAACATCAAGTTCTCCATACAAGAATCCTGAGAGTTATCCTAAATCCCAAATTCTTTATTATCTCCCATATCCAGCTGATCAGGTCTAGAAATATCTTTTCAGTCCATCCTTTCTTCTCATCATGAAGGCACTGCCTTTGGGCATGCCATATTATTTATTACCTGGCCATGGAACAGTCTCCATTATATTGCTGGTAGAATGATCATTATAAATGCATATCTGATTCTCATTTTTCTTCTTAAAATCTTTCAGTTCTCTCATTGTAGGATAAGGTGCAAACTGTTGAATATTGCTTATAGGACTCTACAATTTGGGTCCTACCAAGAACTTCCTAATCTCTTCCACTCCTTCCCCTCACTGTCTTTGAATTCTATCTTTCAGTCTGTTGACCTCTTACCATATTGAGAAATCCTATAAAGGAGATCTGATAAGTCAAAAGCAGTCTCCTTCTTGGTACTTCTGTTTTGCATAAGAAATCAGATCTGCTTCAGTTTTGTACACATATTTGCATCACTAATTTAATCAGTTAGTAGGCCACATTATTCTTTGTAATCAACATTTAAAAAAAAATTGGAGCATGAACCTTGGGGGTCATACCCTCATCTAATGTGGCATAGTCAAATCTTCCAACAATGCAATGCCTTCCACTAATAAATTCTGGTGATTTAAATTTTCTTCCTCTTCTTATGTAATTATTTTCTTTACCTATTTCTCCAAGAATCTGTTATCATCATTGAGGGAAAAACTTACCTTCAGTCAGTTCAGTCACTCAGTCATGTCTGACTCTTTGTGACCCCATGAATCGCAGCATGCCAGGCCTCCCTGTCCATCACCAACTCCTGGAGTCCACTCAGACTCATGTCCATCGAGTCCGTGATGCCATCCAGCCATCTCATCCTCTGTCGTCCCCTTCTCCTCCTGCCCCCAATCCCTCCCAGCATCAGAGTCTTTTCCAGTGAGTCAGCTCTTCGCACGAGGTGGCCAAAGTACTGGAGTTTCACCTTCAGCATCATTCTCTCCAAAGAAATCTCAGGGCTGATCTCCTTCAGAATGGACTGGTTGGATCTCCTTGCAGTCCAAAGGACCCTCAAGAGTCTTCTCCAACACCACAGTTCAAAAGCATCAATTCTTCGGCGCTCAGCTTTCTTCACAGTCCAACTCACATCCATACATGACCACTGGAAAAACCATAGCCTTGACTATATCTCCTGGACCCAGTATATTGCTCAACAAAGGTTTGCTGAATGAACTTAACAAATTTAGAAGTTTTTTTTAAAATTGTTTTGTAGATCTTCTTGTAAAATTTTCACTTATCTCATCCCAATAACTAATTTACAAGAGAAAAAAAGAACAGAAATTAGCCAATAATTGCAAAGTAAATCTTACAGGTCTAGAGTTAGAAGCTTTGTTCATACCTCACTGACAATGATGTAGTGAACATCTTTGAATGATGAAGATTAAAGGAATGATGGCATACACCATAAATTCTTGATGTTATCAAAGTTAAATTCTCAGCAGATAGACAGACTGTTGTTTCACCAGTGTTCATCGTTGGCAAATATCTTGTATGTTTGTTATACTACTGTGTTAATAACAGAATTTCATTTTTTCTTATGTGGATATTAAATATAAAGAGATAAAAGGGAAATTGGGAAACAGCCCATTTTAATTAGTCTTTTCCTGAAAAAAGTCACATCTTATTTTTAACTAATTACATTTCAACTCTAAAATTTCAATTTACTAAGCTATTTCTCAGAATGCATGAAAATACAAACAGGTTTGCTGATGAGCAATGAAATGTAATTAGCATATAAGTTCAAAAATTTTTTTCTAATCAATCCGTGGACTAGATTTTGTGCTTTAATAGGTATATTTATCAGTCACATGTCAACTTTTAAAGTAATCTCAGATAAGTAACAAACAGGACAATCCTAAAATAGTTTTTAATAATTTTTGGCTTGAATACTAGTTGACTACTTTCAGTTCAGTTCAGTCGCTCAGTCCTGTCCGACTCTTTGCGACCCCATGAATCACAGCACGCCAGGCCTCCCTGTCCATCACCAACTCCCGGAATTCACTCAGACTCGCGTCCATTGAGTCAGTGATGCCATCCAGACATCTCATCCTCTGTCGTCCCCTTCTCCTCCTGCCCCCAATCCCTCCCAGCATCAGAGTCTTTTCCAATGAGTCAGCTCTTCTCATGAGGTGGTCAAAGTACTGGAGTTTCAGCTTTAGCATCATTCCTTGACTGACTGACTGAAGTCGCTTAGTCGTGTCCGACTCTTTGCGACCCCATAGACTGTAGCCTACCAGGCTCCTCTGTCCATGGGATTCTCCAGGCAATAGTACTGGAGTGGACTGCCATTTCCTTCTCCAGAGGATCTTCCCAACCCAGGGCTCGAACCCAGGTCTCCCGCATTGTAGACAGACGCTTTACCATCTGAGCCACCAGGGAAATCCGATAGCATCATTCCTTACAGAGATAAAAATAAAAATGGCTTAAACAAAATAGGAACTTTTTTTAAAAAGCGAAGTTTGGGATAAGGGTTGCAGGGTGCATGATCAGCTCATGGACTTTCTTCTGATTGGTTGGTGGTAAGATAACAGCGTGATGTATTGGGAATCATAATCGTCAATCTTCTGGCTCCAACTGAGGCAGGAGGCAGATGCCCTCACCCCCACCTCCCCACCACCAGGGTAAAGCTATCAGAGATTCATTCTCTGTTAACTGAAACTCTAAGATTAGAATAGCAGAGCAATTAAGGGAGAAGGCTGGGCCCTGCCCAGAACACATATCTCTCATCCTCGAAGTCAGGAGACCTCCCTGACCACACATACACAGAAAGGCTCCTTGCAGGCCAAAAAGGTGAGCAATGGCAAGGGATGCTCTACTCAGATGCTTTTTAAGTAAACTCCATCTTGGCTAAGAGATGTGTGTGCACACTTGGGCGGATCCTGAGATATACCAAATACGGACTCTGAATCAGGCAAATCAAAATGATTGGCCAAAGGAAACTCAGAAGAAATGCCCCATAAAAGTAGTTCAGACTGCCACAAGGGCACCACTCAGTGATTCTCTCTCTCCTTGAGTCTGACAGTGAGTCTATACACACACTCATTTTTTCCCCCTCTTAATAAATACTTTACTTGCTTCACTATTTTCCATCTTTGTGGAAATTCCTTGCTGCAAAACCAAAGGGCCAGGGACCTTGTCACTGACCACTCTGTCTAGGCTAGGATCTAGTGCTTTCATCGCCTTGACTCAGTCCAGTCTCTGTGTGGGAATCCAAGCCCTGCTCCAAGCCATTGCAAGCCAAGGTCTCCCAAGATCACAATCTGGGATCTGTACATGTGGTCAACAGTTTCTATCTGGTGGGGGCCTGGTTTCTGTAAAGCAGCTCAAGGATGTGCATCTAATTGTTGTCTATATACACTGAGAAGTAATTAGGAGTCCCGACTCTGTATTATCTATCATTCAACTAGTATTTAAGCTACTATTATTTTTCTTACTTGACTACTCTTCCTTTGTTTCTATATCTTTTCAAATCTCGAATCATTAACAATTTGAGTCAGCTTTGGAAAGTTGAGGAAGGCCTAGGAAACTAAATTTTTTTTTTTTTTTGGTGCAAACAAGACATGGGAGACACACAGAGGTCCATCACTTGCAGGGTCCTTCTCAATTTACTTGGTTGCCTGTTTTAAGTTAGTTCACGACCAATACATTTGAGTTCCAGTGCTGAAAGGGAGAAAGAAGTGGCTTATGTGGCTTTCACATTACTTTAGATCATCCTATTGGCTGCAAAGGGGTGCTGAGGAATATAGAACCCTTATTTAACTGCAAGGGAACTAGGAAGTATAGTCTGTACCTTGGACACAAAATGTCCACTTAATACTAAAAGAAAGAAAGGGATAATGGATAGTAAAAGGAAGTGAACAGTTTTTATCACAGTTGTGCAACCTCAAAGATAGAAAGGTTTTCCGTAGATAAATAAATGCCTAGTCTGTAGTTTCTTAGGGTAAATCAATGTTTAGATTTGAAGAAGTCAAAGAAGAATGCCAAAATACCTGAAATTCTTTGCTGGCAGCAGTCAATCAGATGAGGAGGATATAAGCATTTTATCCACTGTAGCATATCTCAGTCTATTGTTCATACATAGTTCAGTGATGCACAACGTGGAAAAAAATGAGAAGCAACAATAGCAATGTTTGGATTGCTAAATTTGATTCTACATAGTGTAAATCTTTTTCTTTAGAATGTTTAAATGGCAACATCAATGCCAAGATGAATTCTTCAGCAGCTACCTGCTTAAAAATCAGGAAAACAAACTTCCCTGGAAGTGTGCCTGGAAGAGAAATGACCAGAGTTGTTTTACATTACTCATTGTCCATTATAGTTACTTCCTAATGAAATTTCAGGTCTGTCCTGATTTCATCGCAGTTGCTCCTGAGGAAGAGAAATCTCTCTTGGGAAAATACAATTCTTTCAAGTTCTCTAACAGGTTTCTGTTGATCTAGCTACCCTCAACTTCAGATCAACCAGATTTCCTTGCATGTTTGTCCAAATTCTCTATCACATGGTGACTAAAGCATAGCTTCTGACATTTCACATAGATCATTAGAAACACCTTTAGGCAATGGATGACATCAGAACAATTTGCATCTGAAATCCTATTATTCACTGAGATTAATTAACAGTGTGGTATTTAGGGAATTAACATTACAATTCCTCTTGATGCTAGTTGCAGTTTGTGTCCCCTGCAGGGATGACACTGAATGAAATCTTGCAAGTCATTTCAAAATAAAATAACTATGAGAAATAAGTGTGTGCTGAGCTAGTCCCAGAAAATACTTGAAAAAATTGCTTGCAAAGCTCCCCTATTTAATATGTTAGATTTTGGTTAGCTTTGCTCTAATTATAAGTTTATAACCAACCTGAAAGTGAGAAAAAGTTAGCAACTAGAGCTGAATACAAAAACATTCCCTGCCCTCCCCGCCACCACCCCAAACTGTGTATGGTTTTGTTAAAGGATTGGTTCTTTGCACTCCTTGAAATGTAGTTGGTATCTTCAGTCATGTTCGGAGTGGATAGCCTTTCCCTTCTGCAGGGGATCTTCCCAACCCAGGGATCAAACCCAGATCTCCCACATTGCAGGCAGATTCTTTATCAGCTGAGCCACAGGGGAAGCCCAAGAATACTGGAGTGGGTAGTCTATCCCTTCTCCAGTGGATCTTCCTGACCCAGGAATCGAACTGAGGTCTCCTGCATTTCAAGCGGATTCTTTACCAACTGAGCTATCAGGGAAGCAGTTGGTATCTTCAGCCTGGTTATTTGTCTCAGTCTTGGTTTATGTCTATGAAAATTAATAAATAGAAGCCTCATTTAAAAAGCGCTCAGGAGGTCAGAAGGGGAAGTGCTCATGCCTTACCATTCCATACTGATTTCAGACCCAACAGGAAGAAAGTTCAGTTCAGTTCAGTTCAGTTCAGTTCAGTTGCTCAGTCGTGTCTGACTCTTTGCGACCCCATGAACTGCAGCATGCCAGGCCTCCCTGTCATCACCAACTCCTGGAGTTCACCCAAATCCATGTCCATTGAGTTGGCGATGCCATCCAACGATTTCATCCTCTGTCATCCCCTTCTCCTCCTGCCCTCAATCTTTCCCAGCGTCAGGGTCTTTTCAATGAGTCAGCTCTTTGCATGAGGTGGCCAAAGTATTGGAGTTTCAGCTTCAGCATCAGTCCTTCCAATGAACACCCAGGACTGATCTCCTTTAGGATGGACTGGTTGGATCTCCTTGCAGTCCAAGGGACTCTCAAGAGTCTTCTGCAACACCACAGAGTTTTTTATAGAGGTGGGTAATTTCATAGACTAATGAGTAGGAGGAGTATGCCAGCTATTTTGAGGAAGAGGTGAGGATTTCCAGGAATTGGGTGACTGCCCACTTTTTGACATTTGTGGTCAACCTTGGAACTGTCATGGTGCCTGTGGGTGTGTCATTTAGCTTGTTGATGAGTTAAAATGAACATATATTGAGGCTCTGCTGCTGCTAAGTCGCTTCAGTTGTGTCCGACTCTGTGAGACCCCAAAGACAGCAGCCCACCAGGCTCCCCCATCCCTGGGATTCTCCAGGCAAGAACACTGGAGTGGGTTGCCATTTCCTTCTCCAATGCATGAAAGTGAAAAGTGAAAGTGAAGTCGCTCAGTCGTGTCTGACTCTTAGCGACCCCATGGACTGCAGCCCACCAGGCTCCTCTATCCATGGGATTTGCCAGGCAAGAGTACTGGAGTGGGTTGCCATTGCCTTCTCCATTATTGAGGCTCAAGGTCTAGTAAAAGTCGACTTCTTCCCCATCTTGGACCTATTTGGTTCTAATCAGTTTATGTCTGTGCCTTCTGGCCCTGTCAGTCTCGTTCCCTGCCCTCTTCCCTCCTGTTTCACAGGAAGATACTTTATCCATTTTTCAAGGTTGTTTGCTATACAAACTTCCTTGAAGAGACAGTCTGGAACAAAACCTGTCAGTGCTTCTGCTTGCAAGATTTGAAGAAACATGAGAGAACCACAGAGAATTTTCTCTCAACATAACAATACAGATTTGAGTTTCTAAGCACAGATGTTATTTTATGTATAACATTACCCATCTAATTGCTAAATCTTCACTTCCTAATCAGCTGCAGTGATAAAGAGAAATTATTCTAATCTCTTGACTGTGTTCTCATCTTATTTTACAAAAATGGAGTGCGTATAAAAAGCTTGTTAGATGAGATTATATCTGCTCTCGTTTCTTATTATTTTGTATCTACTGTTTAAAGTATTGCACAGATATTTAGAAAACATGGGTGCTATTTTTGAGTAATTTATGTAACCAAGAGGTAAAATAATAACCACCTCAGGCACTTATTAGCTATGGAATAGTTTGCCTTACTTGTCTAGTGGAGAAGGAATGTTAAAGATGCTTGTGATATTTTATGCCTGGAAGAAGCCTCGAGCAGTAACCATTGCTCCATGAATATTTTGATTCGATGACTGAAGTTGCCAGATGTCTTTGAATCCTTCATTTCCTCATCCATTTTCCACTTTATCATGTTTCTGCTTCTACTCCTTTCATTTCCTTAAAGCCTATAAACTCCTGTTGATTCTAAATTCAAATAATCAAAGAACCTAGATGCTAAATTTGTGTGTGTGAGTTATAGCATACTTTTACAAAAAAAAAAAAATAGAAAGATAATATGTAACAAAGTCCTGACAAGGCTTAGTTCAAAAGCATGACTTCCACAGCATATTTCAAGGTCAGTGCAGTTTCAGTTTGTCTTCCTAATTCTAAGGATAACACATCCAACAACTATAACAGTAACTGCTATTTACTGAAGGCAAATTATTTGCAAGCTACATGCCAGAAGCTTTGTTATTCCTAATCCTCAGAATAGTCCTTCAGTGCAGGTGTTATCTCTAATTTATGGATCAGAAATTGAGGTTCAGGGGTTAAAGTTTACTTACCCTAGGTAACAACCCAAGACCTTTTAGGACCATGCAATTCTTTTGAATTATCAAATGCAGAGATCATTATGTTTAAGGCGTCTTTTGAAAATTGATAACCCCAAACTTGCTATCCCTTACTGTTTCTGTTCCAAAATGTTCAATTCATTTTCACATCCATTTTAAAGGCATACATCATGCATTTACATTAGCTAATATCTGAATTTAAATATGTATACATGTATCTCTTTTTCTCACTATGTATATGTATACATATATATAACATTTCATCACCAATTAATGACACGGATTTTTTTCTCTTTGGAAGTCTTCTTTGACATATGTTGTTCCTTTTTTTCTTACCCCTCTGTGATCACTTAAAGCTATATTTAAGTGAATATATTTATATAAGTGAATATATATTTATATATTAAATATATGTATATATTTTTAATTGGAGTAAAATATTTATAATTAAAATGATAATATAATATATACAAAATAATAATATAATTAAATATATTTACATATATTAAACACATTTATATATTTATAAGTGAATATATTTATATTCCCTCAACTATAGCATTTAACGCCTTGTTCTGTAATCAGATTTTTAGGTTATTACTGGGCCTCTTAAGGCCCTGTAGAATAGGAACCATTTCCTATCTATCTTTCTATCTGTGGGGTCTAGTCTAGTAACTGGAACTTCAGTAGTGATAAACTTGTTTTTAAATGAAAGAAAAAGTGACTGTTTTACACTATACACATTACAGGCACTACTGGGGCCTTAATTTTTAATTTATAAAAAGGGCTGTTATACTTCACCAGTTTTATTGTAATAGTTTTAAAGAGTCACTGTGAATATTAAAATAACCAACATATTCTATAGAATTTGCTGATTAGCCTAGAGTATGAACCATACTGCTTTTCTCTGTGACCTATTTCTTTCTAACCATGGTATTATACTAAAGAGTGTAAAACCATAAGTCTGGAGGAAATTTGAGTGGTTATATAATATAATGCCTTATCATTAGGCAGCTTGTAACCTAAACCAGATTAGACACCATTCTCTTCTCAAACACTGCCTGAAAAGACAGTTCTACAACCTTCCTTGGCACCACATCCTGAGATTTTGTGTCACTGAGAAAATGTTTCTGAATACGGAATCTGGATCTTCTAATTTAGAATTTAAGCACCATGTGTGCTAAATTGCTTCAGTTGTGTCTGACTCTTTGTGACCCTATGGACTATAGCCCACCATGCTCCGTGGGCTTCTCCAGGCAAGAATACTGGAGTGGGTTGCCACACTCTCCTCCAGGGGATCTTCCCAACCCGGGGATCAGACCTGCATCTCTTATGTTTCTTGCATTGGGAGGCAGGCTCTTCACCTCTAGTGCCGCCTGGGAAGCCCTTAAGCAGGGTAGGTCAAATGTTCTACAGAAGTGTAGAAACTCTGTAGAGACTTATTAAATAAGCAAGTCTGGTTCATGCTCATTCAGCAAAAGCAACCCATAGTTTCAGTGGCTTAAAACCACAAAGGTTTATTTCTCACTCATGGTATGTATCCAACATGGGGCAGCACTAGGGGCTTTGCCCTGCTTTGTCTGGGACCCAGGTTGAGCAGCTGTTATTATCAGGAGCAGTGCCATAGCAGAGGGTAAAGAAAGGTAATGGCAAATCACTCACTCTTAAAACTCTTAGCTCTTAAAACTCCTGAATACAAGTAACACATGTCACTTTTCATGTTTTATTGGCCAAAGCAAGTCATATGGCAACCTCTAACTTCACACAGACAGAAAAGCGCAATCAAAAGGCACATTCCCGGAATGAGAGAAAGTCAGAATATTTGTGAGCAGTTCCCATGACTATCATAGATTCTCAACAATATTTTCTCCAGGCCAGCATGAAATGAATTCTAGAACAAAATATTTTTGGCTGCCCTGGTACAACAACTAGTTTTAAGAATAAATGTTTTTATAGCATTTTTGATTTTTTGGTCTTGTTAGAATATTCTAGGTATTAAACAATATAGAGTAATATAATCACGATGTTTCTATCGTCTCAACTCTACTGTTGAATTCTACTCCGTTTCAGACACCAGTGAGTATAGAGACTTAACCGTTAATCAGAAATATTCCACAACCATGTTTTCAGACATATGACCTTCACATTGACTATAATCTTCTATTATTCATTCATCAAGTACATATAGAGTGCCCAGCTCTAGCGGATGCAACGGTGCACAAAGTAGACTGCCCTCATGGAAATGTTTTGGTGTTCTGGAGTTTTACCATAGCGGGCTTAAGTGTAGATCTCCTTTTATTTGTTCTGTTGGGACTCTCTGGATTTCTGGATTCATGTATTTTTAAAAAAAATCATCTCTTTTCCATATCTCTTCAAAATAGACTCTTCCTTTTTTTCTCTTTCTCTCCTTTTAGACTTAAAAAGATTTCTGTTAAAACTTCTCAACTCACAGTTTTTTCAGGTATATTTGAAAGTTCACAAGCTATCTCTTTATCTTGTGTCTAATCTGTTGTTGAACCTATCTTTTGAGTTTTATATCTCAGTTATTACTGTTTTCACATCTAGACATTGTATTTGGTTCTGTAAAATAGGGGCTTGCTTATTCTTTATAGTATTTAGTTCCTTGCTTCTTCTTTATAGTACTTGTTCCTTGCTTTAAATCTAATGTATTTATAATTACTGTTCTTTATTCTGGGTTTGTTGGCTCTAATATCTGAAATAATTGAAAGTCTATTAATTCTCAGGTTTGGTGCCTGATTTTCGGAAGTGTTCACTAATATTTAAATGTAAGTCACTCATTTTTCTTGGAATATTGGGAATTCTTTGGCTTGCATATCTATGTGTATTAACAGTCCAAGACTAATTTAAATTAAGCTTTTGTCCTAAGTTTTTCCCCTTACAGATTGGCAACAGTGATGAAAATGTTATTTTAGTTTTATGTAGTATTTTCCCTCTTTACACAGAATTGTGATAAACATATCTTTGAATTCTATATATAATGTTAATAAAATAATCTTAATTTTTGAAATCTCACCAAAACATGTATTTAAAAAATTCACTCCAAATGTTAAAACTGTAAAAATGACAATGTTTTCTATATATAGATTATTTACAGCTTTATATAAAGAAGAAAAAAAAAATCACATATGCTTTGTTAAGGAAATCTACCCAGAATAAGGTTTTTAGGATAAAAGACCAAAGACAGAAATCTCAGTCTTTGCTCTTGAGGCCTTCAACTAATTTGATGAGGCCCACTTATTATGAAAAGTCATGTATTTCAAAGTCTACTGATTCCAACAGTAATGACATTTAAAAGGTACCTTCACCTTTGATCAAACAACTGAGTACCATAGCTTAGTCAGTGTGACACGTAAAATTAAGCATCGCACGTGGCCAGAATCTCGGCAGGTTGTTTGGCACTGGGCAGGTGCTC
The DNA here is from genome assembly GCF_001704415.2 of Capra hircus. Taxonomy (NCBI): domain Eukaryota; kingdom Metazoa; phylum Chordata; class Mammalia; order Artiodactyla; family Bovidae; genus Capra; species Capra hircus. The sequence goes on along the minus strand of NC_030828.1, from coordinate 54,025,535 downwards.
CCGTACTTTGGAAGGTGTACAATAGGTCTGCTTTACTGATTCTTTTACTAGCTGCTGCTCCAAACTGAAACTTGCTCACCTTTCCTTCTAATATCTGCATGCAATTTTCCCTAAATGGCAGACTCTTTCTGGTAGAGGTAGGTGTATCCAGTGATGAAGAGTCCCTATGCGATCACACACCGTTCTGGCTCATGGCCCCATGACCCTGGGAGGGGTCATACCAACCAGATTGGCTCTCTTTCCATCTAAAATGCAGTCCTGTAGAGACATTGGCGTCTACAGGAACATGGCAGTGCAAGGAGTGCTGGACAGGGTCTTCCACTCACAAGACACTATCAGGTTGAATTTACCTTCTGCATAGGATGAACTCTCCATAATTTTCTACAGAGGCTACAAATGACAGTGAGGATTTAGGTCTTGAAGAAAGAAGTCAAGCAGGAACAAATCATGCTAAACAATTTAGGCTCTTTTTGGCATGGTGAGGCATCCAACCTCATGCTCATTATCCCAGAATATAACCTCCATGGTCCTGATTCTCAAGCTTCTGGAGTTGGCCAGGTGAATTTTTCATGAGGAATTTTTCCGATAAATCATCCATGTGGAAGTCTTATCCTTGAGACCAATGTCAGTCTGGTTCAGTTGCTCAGTTGTGTCCTGACCCCATGGACTGCAGCACGCCGGGCTTCCCTGTCCATCACCAACACCTGGAGCTTGCTCAAACACATGTCCATCAAGTCAGTGATGCCATCCAACCATCTCATTCTCTGTCATCTCCTTATACTCCTGCCTTCAATCTTGCTTAGCATCAGGGTCTTTTCCAATGAGTTGGTTCTTCACATCAAAGTTTCAGCTTCAGCATCAGTCCTTCCAATGAATATTCAGGACTGAATTCCTTTAGGATGTACTGGTTGGATCTCCTTGCAGACCAAGGGCCTCTCAAGAGTCTCCTCCAACACCACAGTTCAAAAGCATCAATTCTTCAGTGCTCAGATTTCTTTACAGTCCAACTCTCATGTCCATACATGACTACTGGAAAAAACATAGCTTTGACTATCTGGACCTTTGTTGGCAAAGTAATATCTCTGCTTTTTAATATGCTGTCTAGGTTGTTCGTAGCTTTTCTTTCAGGGAGCAAGCATATTTTAATTTCATGATTGCAGTCAACATCTGCAGTGATTTTGGAGCCCCCCCCAAAATAAAGTCTCTCAATGTTTCCATTGTTTCTTCATCTATTTTCCATGAAGTGATAGGACCAGATGCCATGATCTTAGTTTCACATGCAAGAAGCTCTTTAGTTCTTCTTCACTTTCTGCCATAAGGGTGGTGTCAATCTGAGGTTATTGATATTTCCCCAGCAATCTTGATTCCATCTTGTGCTTCATCCAGCCTGGCATTTCACATGATGTTTAAAAAAAAAAAAGTGAAAGAGGAGAGTGAAAAAGTTGACTTAAAACTCAACATTCAGAAAACTAAGATCTGGTCCCATCACTTTATGGCAAATAGACAGGGAAATAATGGAAACAGAGAGAGATTTTATTTTTGGGGGCTCCAAATTCACTGCAGATGGTGACTGCAGCCATGAAATTAAAAGACACTTGCTCCATGGAAGAAAAGCTATGACCAACCTAGACAGCATGTTAAAAAGCAGAGACATTACCTTGCCAACAAATTTCTCGTTACAAAGACATTAGTTTGCATACAGATTGCTCAGGAGGCAGGTCAGGTAGTCTGGTATCCCCATATCTTTCAGAATTTTCCACAGTTTGTTGTGATCCACACAGTCAAAGGCTTTGGCATAGTCAGTAAAGCAGAAGTAGATGCTTTTCTGGAACTCTCTTGCTTTTTTAATGTTCCAACGGATGTTGGCAATTTTATCTCTGGTTCCTCTGCCTTTTTAAAACCAGCTTGAACATCTGAAAGTTCACGGTTCATGTACTGTTGAAGCCTAGCTTGGAGAATTTTGAGAATTACTTTGCTAGCATGTGAGATGGGTGCAATTGTGTAGTAGTTTGAGCATTCTTTGGCATTGCCTTTCTTTGGGATTGGAATGAGAACTGACTTTTCCAGTCCTGTGGCCACTGCTGAGTTTTCCAAATTTGCTGACATATTGAGTGCAGCACTTTCACAGCATCATCTTTTAGGAATTGAAATAGCTCAACTGGAATTCCATCACCTCCACTAGCTTTGTTCACAGTGATGCTTCCTAAGGCCCTCTTGACTTTGCATTCCAGGATGTTTTGGCTCTAGGTGAGTGATCACATCATCATGATTATCTGAGTCATGAAAATCTTTTTATATAGTTTTCTGTGTATTCTTGCCACCTCTTCTTAATATCTTCTGCTTCTGTTAGGTCCATAACATTTCTGTTCTTTATTATGCCCATCTTTGCATGAAATGTTCCCCTGGTATCTCTAATTTTCTTGAAGAGATCTCTAGTCTTTCCCATTCTGATATTTTCCTCTGTTTCTTTACATTGATCACTGAGGAAGGCTTTCTTGTCTCTCCTTGCTATTCTTTGGAACTCTGCATTCAAATGGGTATATCTTTCATTTTCTCCTTTGCCTTTAATTTCTCTTCTTTTCTCAGCTATTTGTAAGGCCTCCTCAGACAACCATTTTACCTTTTTGTATTTCTTTTTTTGGGGGGGAATGGTCTTGATCACTGCCTTCTGTTCAATGTCATGAACCTCCATCCATAGTTCTTCAGGCACTCTATCAGATCTAATCCCTTGAATCTATTTATCACTTCCACTGTATAATCATAAGGGATTTGACTTAGGTCATACCTGAATGGTCTAGTGGTTTTCCCTACTTTTTTCAATTTAAGTAGCCTGTGTCAGTAGCCTCAATTTTGTAACTTAAATTTTTGTTTCTGACACTTTCCTAAATATGGGGAAGAGAAATAAAAATGGAATATAATTTACATTTTAAAAAGAAGAGGAGTTATAACCAAGTTTATCTCATTCAGATTCCTAGTTGGATGCCTCTATAATGGTTCTTAACCAATATGTGGATATTTGCCATGGGTGAAACTTGACTTAATAAGACCATAGGTAGAAAAAGAGTTATGCTCATGTTTAGGAAAGTGATATCAACAAACAAAAAGATACACCAAAAAATGTAATTTTATATCCATAAAAAGAAAAGCCAACTTCAGTTGTAGAACTTTCATAAACCAAGTCCTTAAAATATCCCATTACTCATAATCACACAGCTGCTAAGTATACTGTGCATATATGTACATAAAGTTGTTGAAAATTTAAGCATATAGGCTTGAGGCTTTCTGCTCCATTCAGATAGTATGAATTTAGGCTATAAACCCACATGAAGGCCAGCTGTGTTTACAAATAAATTTGAGATAAGCAGTTTTCTTTGCAAGTCTTAGTGGAGATTAGGGATCATTACTAATTTGTTAGTTTGGGAGTATTGTTCTTTAGAGTCCCATATTTATTCGTAGAGAGTTTCTGTTCTTTTTTTTACAATTATTTATTTTTTAATTGAAGTATAATTGCTTTATAGAATTTTGTTGTTTTCTGTCAAGCATCAATAAGAATCAGCCATAGGTAAACTCATGTCCCCTCCCTTCCGAACGTCCATCGCAGCTCCCTCCCCTTCCCACCCTCCTAGCTTGTTACAGAGACCCAGTTTGAGTTCCCTGAGTCATACAGCAAATTCACATTGGTTGTCTATTTTACATACGGTAATGTAAGTTTCCATGTTACTCTCTCCATACATCTCCACCTTCCCCTCCTCCCCTCTCACCATGTCCATAGTCTGTTCTCTATGTCTGACAGTTTCTTATTAGATGCCTCAATTTAAGTCTTACTTCTCAGGCCCTCAAGGGTTGTAAAAAATGAAAAACTCAGGTTCACCTGGTTTGGCAAATGGACTCAAGGCCTAAATTAACCTCACTGTCCTATTTTCCCCTCTAGGTTTCAGTTTTACTATGTTTTTTGCTTGCATGGATGCATGTTCAGGTGCTCAATTGTGTCCAACTCTTTGCAGCCCTATTGACTGTAGCCCGCTCGGCTCCTGTGTCCATGGGATTTTCCAGGCAAGGATACTGAAGTGGATTGCCATGCCCTTATCCAGGGGGTCTTTCTGACCCAGGGATCAAATCCATGTCTCCTGCATTGGGAGGGGGATTCTTTACTGCAGAGCCATCGGGAAAGCTTATTCTTTAATTCCTTGCCATCTTATCCATCCAATAAGGTTTTAAAATATTTTATCCAGCATTTTATGTTTTCAGTACAGTGTTGATCAATGTATTTAAGTTTACCATATTGCAGTTGTGTATATAGATTTTCAAAAATTATAAATATGTGAGTAAATCAGTACAAATTTGAGCTTTACAAATAAAGCTGTAAATATCAATATCGATCAATATAAATCCATGAAAGATTCTTGAAAATAACAGCTAATATTTATTATATTCCTCCCCTACTGTGCCAGGCACTGATCTAAGCATTTAAAATTTGCTAAAACATTTAATCTTCATAATAATCTTATGATATATATGCTATTATTATTTCAGTTATATATATGAGACACTGAGGCACAGACAAGTTATTTTTCTGTTTTCTTAAAATGCAGTTCAAGTTATGCTATTAAGTGATAAAATGAGAATGCAAATCTAGGCAGTCTGAATCCAGATTATATTGCTTCACATTTAGTTAACTATTAATATATACAAAAGTCCAATGAAAATGGCATCGAGTGGGGTTAATGGTGATTTAGTGATTTTGAAGGAAGTGAGTAGGAGCTTGGGAGGGTTCAGGAGGAGGAGTATTAACTAGAACTTTAAATTCTTTCATCTTATCTCTAGGGCTGCTCATTTCCACTGAAATAATTTAAATTATTGAGATGAAGTCCTCCAACTTCCTTTTTTATCTAAATCTATTGACATTTTCACTCTTCCTCTTGTTCTCTGTTCCTGATCCAAGAAGGAGTCTCCATCTTTCCTCTCCAAGAGTGACCCTCCATCTGGGTTCCCTTGGACCCACTTTGTAAATATTTTCTTCTTTCATTGTTTCCTTCCTTCTTAACTAGTTTATTTTTCTGCCTACCAAATGCACTTCCATTATATTTTTTGTTGGGACTTCCCTGGTTGTTCAGTGGTTAGGACTCTGCACTCTTAATGTAGGGGTCTGAGTTGGATCCCTGGTCAGAGAACTTGATCTCACATGCTCTAACTAAAGATCTGGCAAAGTAAAAGTGAAAGTGAAGTTGCTCAGTCATGTCTGACTCTTTGTGACCCCATGGACTGTAGCCTGCTAGGCTTTTCCATCTATAGAATTTTCCAGGCAAGAGTACTGGAGTGGGTTGCCATTTCCTTCTCCAGTGGATCTTCCCGACACAGGGATAGAACCTGGGTTTCCTGCACTGCAGGCAGACACTACCATCTGAGCCACCAGGGCTTCCTAAAGATCTGGCATGCCACAGCCAAATAAATAAAACAAACTTTTTGTCATTCAAAGTATCAATGCCATAAACTGTCTTCCTTCTTTATTAAGTGTTTTGAATGATAATCGTGGTCAGAGAATAATGACCTCCCTTGGGTGTTCAGATCCTTGTCCCTGGCAAAAGGTATTTTCATATATATATGATTGAATTAAGGATCCTGAGATGGGGAAATCCTGGATTATCTGAATGGGCTCAATGTAATCACAGGGATTCCTAAAAGATGGAAGAGTGATGCATAAGATAAAAGAGTTTCAAAGATGTTACACTGCTGGTTTTGAAAATGTGTGAAGAGGCCATAAGTTAAGAACACTGAATGCCTTTAAATCTAAGAAAGGTGAGGAAATCAATTCTTCCTCAGAGCTTCCAGAAAGAAAACAGCTCTCCTAACTCCTCGATTTTAGCCCAGTGAGATTCATCTTATATTTCTGACCTTCAGATCTGTAAGAGAATACATTTGTGTTTTTTTCAGACACTCAGTTGTACTTTTTTTTTTTTTTTGCAACAGCAGCAATAGGAAAGTAATACAAGAACCTAGGACTCTGCCTCTGTATCTTCACCACCAGAAATTCTGTGCTCAGCTTCCACCAGTCTACCCAAAGGGCTCTCTCTGAGGTTTCCATAATCTACTCATCAATCACTGCTGACTTCTCTGAGATTGGGGAGGCTTTCATTTGCAGAAAAAAATAACTTTGATATTTAAAATTATCATTCAATTTTTGAAGTTACAAGTGAAAAAGGAAATCTCAAACTAACAACCAAAAACCCCAAAAGTTCATGCATTAACTCTCAGGTTCACCTTACAAATCTTATTCTTTTTATAAGTTTAGCAATTTTTAGCTATCACTTTTCAAGGAGTTTTGGATTAAGATTTAGGAACATTCACAAACATAGTTAATTAGACTCACTTAAACCTTTCAACCTTTACTTTTGAGTTTAATACCTTTGATTTATCTCACAAACACTGTAATCTATTTTTATAAGCAAAATCTTCTCAAGGCTCTTAATTCTTATAAATCTGAAAAAAATGAGTAAACTTGTTAATATAGTAAAATCTGATTTCTCTTAATAGTAAGATTCCAACTAAAATCACCAGTCTAAATCAATTATTCAAGTACTACTTAAAAATTCATAGTGTACAACCTACAGATAAACATCAGGATAAACAGTTTAACCTAGCATTTCCAAAATTAAGTGAATAAGGACCATTTCCCCCCATCACATCACTTATTAACACCCACACAGCTAGCAGTTTGGGAGATGCTGCTCACCTCTGTCTGTTTCGTTCATTCTCATTATCTCACTTCAGCTCAGTCCCTTATTAGCTCCCACCTAGACTAGTCTATTTAGTCTTCTAAATAGAATCTTAGCTTCTTTTCATTCTCATTTTACATCTATTCTTTAAATGCCACCAGGTGATCTTTGCACAACACATTTTTTTTTTAATTGGAGGATACTTGCTTTATAATATTGTGTTGGTTTCTGCTGTACATCAATATGAATCAGCCATATTCATATTGGTTGAATCAGAGGTATATATATGTCCTCTCCTTCCTGAACCTTCCTCCCACCTCCCACCTCATTCCACTCCTCTAGTTTGTCACAGAGCACCTGATTTGAGCTTCCTGCATCGTACAGCAAATTTCCACTGGCTATCTATTTTAAGTATGGTTATTTATATGTTTCCATGCTACTCTCTAAATTCTTCCCACCCTCTCCTTGCTCTACTGTGTCCACAAGGCTCTTCTCTATGTCTTCATCTCCGTTGCTGCCCTGCAAATAGGCTCATTAGTACCATCTTTCTAGATTCCACATATATGCATTATTATATGACATTTGTTTTTCTCTTTCTGACTTCATTCTGTATAATGGGCTCAAGGTTCATCCACCTCATTAGGATTGACTCAGATGTGTTCTTTTTATGGGCTGAGTAATATTCCATTGTATATATGTACCACAGCTTCTTTATCCATTCATCTGTTAATGGATATCTAGGTTGCTTCCATGTCCTTTGTTGTTGTTGTTCAGTCGCTCAGTCATATCTGACTTGTTTGAGACCCCATGGACTGCAGCATACCAGGCTTCCCTGTCCTTCACTATCTCCTTGGAGTTTGCTCAGACTCATGTCCATTGAATCGATGGTGCCATCCAACCGTCTCATCCTCTGTTACCCCCTTCTCTTTCTGCCCTGAATCTTTCCCAGCCTCAGTGTCTTTTCCAATGGGTTGGCTCTTTGCTCAGGTGGCCAAAGTACTGGAGCTTCAGCTTTAGCATCAGTCCTTCCAATGAATATTCAGGATTGATTTCCTTTAGGATTGACTGGTTGGATCTCCTTGCTGTCCAAGGGACTCTCAAGAGTCTTCTCCCACACCACAACTTAAGTGTGTCAATTCTTTGGCACTCAGCCTTCTTTATGGTCCAACTCTCACATCCGTACATGACTACTTGAAAAATCATAGCTTTGATTATATGACTTTGGTGGCAAAGTGATGTCTCTGCTTTTTAATACGATGTTTAGGTTTGTCATAGCTTTTCTTCCAAGGAGCAAGTGTCTTTTAATTTCATGGCTGCAGTTGCTGTCTGCAGTGATTTTGGAGTGTCAAACTCTTTGTGACCCCATAGATTGTAGCATGCCAGACTCTTCTGTCCATGGAATTTTCTAGGCAAGAATACTAGAGCAGGTTGCCATATCCTACTCTAGAGGATCTTCCAAACGTTTGGGATTTAGGTTCTTCTATTTTCTTTTGTTCGAGTGATAGTCCCTTCTGTAGAGGTTGATAGCTCTTTAATTTTCTGTCATGTTTCTTTGAAAATGGTACTTAAAGTGAATAAATGTCCCTCTATTGACAGGGAAAACAAAAGCTGGAATAATGCTGTCAGTTTAGCTGTTTTATTACTTCTGAATTTATCTTTGTCTGAGATCTGAACCCTTCATTTGAACTTCATCTTGTTGGTGTTTTTCAGACATTACATTCCAAGTCCTACAGTAGTCAAATTAAGCCACAATAATTGTAATTAATTACACCAATCCTTCATGTTGCTTTTATAACAAAACAAAACAAAATAAGACAAAAAGCTTTAGGCAGCACTTTCTTGTGTTTCTTGGATCTTCCCAGGAGGCACTAGTGGTAAAGAACCTGCCTGCCTGTGCAGGAGATAGGAGAGGTGGGTTTAATTTTCCCCTGGGTGGGGAAGATCCCCTGAAGGAGGTCATGGCAACTTCCTCCATTCTTGCCTGGAGAATCCCGTGGAGAGAGGAGCCTGGTGTGGGCTACAGTCCACAGGGCTGCAGAGTCATACACAACTGAAGTGACTTAGTATACATGCACAGACATATGTATATATATTAGAAAAATGAAATCCTGCCATCTTAAATTTCTTCTAATAGATTAAACATGATTTTTTTCCCCCCAGAACCTTGGAATAGCTTCTGTTAGGAGATGTTGCTGTGATTAGAGAAGAGAACAGTGTCGTGTCTGCCATTTAAATAAGGAGACAGTAAGGTCTATGATGCTGAGCTTATCAAAGGGGAAGCTTGAAATATACATTAAATATACATCAAAGGGAATTTAATATAGGCAAAGTTAAAAATAAAAAGGTCCATTTCATGGAGAAGTGCTAATAAAAAATTGCAGAGTGTGAAGAAGAGACTTATCATCTGGGAAAAACTGTCTGAAAAGGGAAGATACAACATTAGCTGGTGACAAACACCATCATCCAAGATTTTATGTATCAAAGGACTAGAGTTCAGACTGAAATACGTGCTAATTTAATGGATTTTTTTTAGTTTGGCTCTTTAGGAAGCTGTTTGGTCTTCCCCAGTGGTTCAGCCATAAAGAATCTGCCTGCAATGCAGGAGACTCAGGAGATGCTGGTTTGATCCTTGGGTCAGGAAGATCCCTTGGAGGAGGGCATGGCAACCGACTCCAGTGTTCTTGCTTGGAGAATCCAATGGACAGAGAAGCCTGGCAGGCTACTGCCCATAGGGTCACAGACATGACCAAAGCAACTGAGCACGCATGAGCACGCGGGGAATCTGTCAGTATTCATCAATGAAATTTAATTTTTAAGTGAGAACAACCATGTTTATGATATTAATATTTCTGGAAACATCCATCCAGTTTTATTTCTGAATGCCTAATTTGCTTTATTGAGTTATGGTTAGTGTACCTTTAAGAATAGTTATCTTGGTTGGTTGAACTCTACCATTCATGAGGCTGAAGTCAAGGTCATCAGTTCTATCCTTTCAAATGCCTATTATGCAGACTAAACCTCTATTATGAGGCTATAGACAATGCAAGAATTCCAGGTGGTCATCTCACACATACCAGCCACTGATCAAAAGTGGGTGGCTAAGAGAAAATCTATTATTCCTATTTGAAAAAAACAACTCAAAATACAAGTCACACTGGTGGCAACTCAGTATCTTCATTTTCATACATAAAATAATAACACATGCCTTAATGTGAAAGGCATTTCAAATTATAATACAGAGAGTCTGCTAATTGTTCATGGGGCATACATGACTTATTCAAATAAAGGGTTTTTCAAGAATTATAATATTTAAGTTAGATGCTGTGTTTCTAGTACAATGTTCAGGAAGAGATCTTTTATGTTTATTTGGAAAAATATGTATCCAGTATTTTTGAAAATAGGAGATACTTAGCAAGTTAGAGAAAGGACTATTTTTGTATTTTGGACTTGAATATTAATTTTGTTTAAATAGTTGCTTACCAGCAAGTTGAGCAAATGATCTTTGACAAATGAGTATGTTACATACCTTTAGAGGGTTAAGCTCTGCAGGACATTTTATGAGTTTTTTATGTGTTTTACAGCATAATGATCTCTGAATTTGGATATATCTAGCGAAGTTACAATTTGAAAAAAAAATTGACTTTCATTGCAATTCCAACTGAGTTTGGGTTGGAGTCTGGGATCTCTCCATATCTTCTATTTCAAAATTTTTGGAAGAATTGTTTGAAAATAACAACTGTTGCTAAGATCATCCCTTACAAAATACACACCATACAACTTAGAATTAATTCTGGCAAAAATAATAAGTGTTAATACACTAAATATCCCAGGATCAAGGCTGAAAATCATTATCATTATGTAAGCTTCTTTTATTTGTAATACAAAGGAAATTGATGTTCATAATTATGCCTATGAAGCATTCCAAGATATGAAGAAGGTGCTGAGTTAATAAAAGTTAACTTACATTTGCTGCAGTCCATGGGGTCACATTCAAATCGGTATATCTATTCATTTCCTGCTTTGCCTTTAGCTTCTTTTCTTTTCTCAGCTATTTGTAAGGCCTCCTCAGACAACCATTTTACATTTTTGCATTTCTTTTTCCTGGAGATGGTCTTGATCACACCTTCTGTACAATGTCACGAACCTCTGCCCATGGTTCTTCAGGCACTCTGTCTATCAGATCTAATCCCTTGAATCTATTTGTCACTTCCACTGTATAATCATAAAGGATTTGATTTAGGCCATACCTGAATGGCCTAGTGGTTTTCCCTACTTTCTTCAATTTAAGTCTGAATTTGGCAATAAGGAGTTCATGATCTGAGCCACAGTCAGCTGCCAGTCTTGTTTTGATGACTGTATAGAGCTTTGGCTGCAAAGAATATAGTCAATCTGAGTATGGTATTGACCATCTGGTGATGTCCATGTGTAGAGTCTTCTCTTGTATTATTGGAAGAGGGTGTTTGCTATGACCAGTGTGTTTTCTTGGCAAAACTCTGTTAGCCTTTGCCCTGCTTTGTTTTGTACTCCAAGGCCAAATTTTCCTGTTACTCCAGGTATCTCTTGACTTCCTACTTTTACATTTCAGTCCCCTGTGATGAAAAGGAGAGCTTTTTGGGTGTTAGTTATAGAAGGTCTTGTAGGCTTTCACAGAACCATTCAACTTCAGCTACTTCAGCATCACTGGTTGGGGCATAGACTTGGATTACTGTGATATTGAATGGTTTGCCTTGGAAATGAACAGAGATCATTTTGTCATTTTTGAGATTGCACCCAAGTAGTTCATTTTGGACTTTTATTGACTATGATGGCTACTCCATTTCTACTAAGGGAATCTTGCCCACAGTAGTAGATATAATGTTCATCTGAATTAAATTTGCCCTTTCCAGTCCATTTTAGTTCACTGATTCCTAAATTGTCAATGTTCACTCTTGCCATCTCCTGCTTGACCACTGCTAATTTACCTTGATTAATGGACTTAACATTCCAGGTTTCTATGCAATATTGCTCACTACAGCATCAGACTTTACTTCCTTCACCAGTTACATCCACAACTGGGGGTTGTTTTCGCTTTGACTCTGTCTCTTCATTCTTTCTGGAGTTATTACTCCACTCTTCTCCAGGGGCATATTGGGCACCTACTGACCTGGCCAGTTCATCTTTCAGTGTCCTATCTTTTTGGCTTTTCATAGTGTTCATAAGGGTTCTCAAGGCAGGGATACTGAAGTGGTTTGGCATTCCCTTCTCCAGTGACCACCTTTTGTCAGAACTCTCCACCATATCTGTCCATCTTGGGTGTCCCTACACAGCAGGCTCATAGTTTCATTAAGTTAGACAAGGCTGTGGTCCATGTGATCAGATTGGTTAGTTGTCTGTGATTGTGGTTTTCATTCTGTCTGCCCTCTGATGGAGAAGGATAAGAGGCTTATGGAAGCTTCCTGTTGGGAGAGACTGACTGTGGGGGAAACTGGGTTTTGTTCTGATGGGTGGGACCATGCTCACTAAATCTTTAATCCAATTTTCTTTTGATGGGCAGGGCTGTGTTCCCTCCCTGTTGCCGACCCATGCCTCCACCAGACTCCTGGGCACTCACAGGCAAGTCTGGGACAGTCTCTTGTGGAGTCACTGCTCCTTTCTCCTTGGTCCTGGTGAACACAAGGTTTTGTTTGTGCCCTCCATTTGAATGCAGAATTCCAAAGAATAGCTGGGAAAGATAAGAAAGGTCCTCAGTGATCAATGCAAAGAAATAGAGGAAAACAATAGAATGGGAAAGACTAGAAATCTCTTCAAGAAAGTTAGTGATACCAAGGGAACATTTCATGCAAAGATGGGCTCAATAAAGGACAGAAATGGTATGGATCTAACAGAAGGAGAAGATATTAAGAGGTGGCAAGAATACGCAGAAGAACTATACAAGAAAGATCTTAATGACCCAGATAATCATGATGGTGTGATCACTCACCTAGAGCCAGATATCCTGGAATGCAAAGTCAAGGGGGCCCTAGGAAGGATCACTGTGAGCAAAGCTAGTGGAGGTGATGGAATTCCAGTTGAGTTGTTTCAAATCCTAAAAGATGATGCTGTGAAAGTGCTGCACTCAATATGTCAGCATATTTGGAAAACTCAGCAGTGGCCACAGGACTAGAAAAGGTCAGTTTTCATTCAAATCCCAAAGAAATAAATGCCAAAGAATGCTCAAACTACTACACAATTGCACCCATCTTACATGCTAGCAAAGTAATGCTCAAAATTCTCCAAGCTAGGCTTCAACAGTACATGAACTGTGAACTTCCAAATATTCAAGCTGAATTTAGAAAAGGCAGAGGAACCAGAGATCAAATTGCCAGCATCCATTGGATCACTGAAAAATCAAGAGAGTTTCAGAAAAATACCTACTTATCCTCTATTGACTGTGCCAAAGCCTTTGACTGTGTGGATCACAATAATCTGTGGAAAATTCTTGAAGAGATGGAAATACCAGGCTACCTGCCCTGCCTCCTGAGAAATCTGTATGCAAGTCAAGAAACAACAGTTAGAACTGGACACGGAACAACAGACTGGTTCCAAATCAGGAATGGAATACGTCAAGGGCAGTATATTGTCACCCTGCTTATTTAACTTATGTGCAGAGTACATCATGCAAAATGCTGGGCTGGATGAAGCAGAAGCTGGAGTCAAGATGCCAGGAGAAATATCAATAATCTCAGATACACAGATGACATCACCCTTGTGGCAGAAAGTGAAGAGGAATTAAAGAGTCTCTTGATGAAAGTCAAAGAGGAGAGTGAAAAAGTTGGTCTAAAGCTCAACATTCAGAAAACTAAGATCATGGCATCTGGTCCCATAGCTTCATGGCAAGTAGATGGGGAAACAAGGGAAACAGTGAGACTATTTTCTTGGGTTCCAAAGTCACTGCAGATGGTGACTGCAGCCATGAAATTAAAGGACACTTGCTTCTTGATAGAAAAGCTATGACCAACATAGACAGAATATTAAAAAGCAGAGACATTACTCTGCCAACAAACTTCTGTCTAATCAAAGCTATGGTTTTTCCAGTGGTCATGTATGGATGTGAGAGTTGGACTGTGAAGAAAGCTGAGCACTGAAGAATTGATGGTTTCGAACTGTGGTGTTGGAGAAGACTCTTGAGAGTCCCTTGGACTGCAAGGAGATCCAACCAGTCAATCCTAAAGGAAATCAGTCCTGAATATTCACTGGAAGGACTGATGCTGAAGCTGAAACTCCATACTTTGGCTACCTGATGTGAAGAGCTGACTCATTGGAAAAGATCCTGATGTTGGGCAAGATTGAAGGCAGGAGGAGAAGGGGATGACAGAGGATGAGATGGTTGGATGGCCTCACCGACTCGATGGACATGAGTTTGAGCAAACTTCAGGAGTTGGTGATGGACAGGGAACCCTGGTGTGCTGCAGTCCATGAGGTTGCAAAGAGCCAGACATGACTGAGCAACTGAACTGAACTGATGGGATTGCACAGAGTCAGTGATCATGACTGGGCAACTGAACAACAACTTACATTTGAGGCAGTTTTGGAGTTAATGTACTTTATTGTATTCTGTTTGACAGTTGATTATTTATGTGTGGTGTATGAGGTGACTTTCAATATCCCAGAATAGAGTCTATAAAACTTCTGAGCAGATTGAGCTCACAAAACATATTTGTAAACCAATTTGTTTGGAACTAGGAAAATATACATCTATGAAAAGAGTTATATTATTATACAGAAAAATTTATTGTATATTTATTATGTGCTAGGTAGTACAGGGATAAAGGAAAGATGACTAATACTTCCTCAAAGACCTCACAACAGTTGGTGAGTGTGATAGAGGCAAATGTTGAATGCTTTGGGAACACATACAGTGGGCACATAAATTATTCTAGGGGCCAAAAAAGACTTTCCTTGGAGGGCAAAATCAGAATAATTGTAAAGAATAAATAAGTATTAGCATATTGGTTGTGTGAGAAAAGAAGAGGGTAACCCAAGAAGAGGGGACAGTACATGTGAAATCACGGTGACATGAAGCACTAGGATATATTCTGGTAACTACTAATGGTCTGATGGAGCCCCAGAGCATCAGACCATTAACTTAATGAAGTTAATGGTTTTGAAAGACTACCCTTGTAGTTCTGCGGAGGGTCAGTTGAAGGAATGTTACAAGATACAGGAAAACCAGGTGACTGATAATGCATCCCATTCTCTATACAGGGTCAAAATAGTCCCTTTGAACTGATTGTGAAATAGATACTATACTGCTCTTATTTCTATACTATTTCACTATCTCACCAAACTGATCTCCTTTCTCTTTCTTCAGTTTCCCAAGCCCCTGAAGGTTAAGAGAATAGATTCCCATGCGAATTGGAGGTGAGAAGGTGGGCATAGAATTGAGGAGGTCTGTGGCAACTTGTGGAGAAGGCAATGGAACCCCACTCCAGTACTCTTGCCTGGTAAATCCCATGGATGGAGGAGCCTGGTGGGCTGCAGTCCATGGGGTTGCTAAGAGTTGGACACGACTGAGCGACTTCACTTTCACTTTTCACTTTCGTGCATTGGAGAAGGAAATGGCAACCCACTCCAGTGTTCTTGCCTGGAGAATCCCAGGGATGGGGGAGCCTGGTGGGCCGCCGTCTGTGGGGCCGCCTAGAGTCGGACATGACTGAAGCAACTTAGCAGCAGCAGCAGCAGCAGTAGCAACTTGTGTCATATTTCTGCTGGGGTCTGCTGGGAACATTCTGGTATAACAGATCCTTAGGATTGGATCTTGGATCACTGATTGGATGCTTGGGGAATTAGAGAAAGGGAAAAAATAGGATAATTCTCATGTCCAGTTCAGGTAACAGAGGTGTCATTTATTAAGGTAAGCTTCATAGGAGGCTTTATAAAATGTTAGGTGAAGAAGATAAGTATAGATGTGAGTCTTTGGGACCTCCCGGGGGGTGGTGGGGGGTGGGCAGATAGTTTTACGGTAGTAGGACTCAGGAGAAGTGTGAATGGAGGTGTAGACAGTGGAGTCACCTGCATTCTGGGTCTCAGTGAAAATGTACTTCAGATCAACTCAGAAGATTGCTTAAGGTAATCTGGGAGATGGAGGAAGGAGATACGAGAAACACTGAAACTTAAGGGGCAAGTTGAGGAAGAGGCTCTTTGGAAATGGATTCCTTTATTTAAACTAGAGAGATCACTTATTAAACCTACTCCAAGTACCTAAAATATTACCTTCAAGGGAAGAAAGCAATTCCTTTCAAGAACATGTAACAGTCTTGTTTTCCTGATAGAAGTGACTATACAAACATGATTATGAGCGTATCAGAACTTACATACAAATTATAAATTGCAAAGTAGAATTAAAACACAAGCAAAAAGTTATGAATAGGGTATAATAAATATATATAGTCTCTTCAAAGATGTTATTTGTTCTGTGAACAATTGTCCAATTGCTAAGTCATGTCTGACTCTTTGCAACCACATGAATTGCAGCACACCAGGGCTCTCGGTCCTCCACTATCTCCCTGAATTTGCTCAAATATATCCATTGAATTGATGATGCCATTCAACCATCTCATCCTCTGTCACCCCCTCCTCCTCCTGCCTTCAATCTTTCCCAGCATCAGAGTCTTTTCCAATGAGTTGGCTCTTAGCATCAGGTGGCCAAAGTATTGTACTCAGAGCAATTTCAGCTAAGTTGCAGACAAATATGACAAAAAGAAACAAAATATACAGAATTCTACTGAAAGAAATTCATTTTAAAAAATATTTTATTCTAACAGTCACAGGATAATCTGAAATATTCTGAACTTAGCAATTCCAAAGAAAACTTCCTTTTTGCCAATTACAACAGAAAAATGTAATGTATAATGATAAGAAACCAAGGCTAGCAAAGGTTTTCTTCCTAAGAGTTGCTGTTTGTGAAAATTGTCCTTTAGTCCTGTTCCATTTGTTAAAAATATTTTTTGTAAGTAAACAAAGTTGAATGGCTATACTTAGCAGAAAAGAGTGACCCTTTACACAAACCAAGAAGTATAATCCTTAGTAGGTTAACTCAAAGCTCTGTTGCTACACCCGGCCTTTCAAAATTTCTCAGTTTTAGGCATCTGCAACACAAGGTTAATTTTAATTGGGAAAAATATCTTCTAAGAATTTTTGGTGAAATACAGCATTACAAAGTCTTTGCCCATTTTCACATATTTTAATATTCATTCTTAAAGTTTAAGGTTCTGTGAGATGGACAAAAACTATTTACTGAATCACTTTCACAGAAGGGTAATCATTCATAATTAATAGATAAACTTTATTGAATGGCCAATAAAATTGATAGCATCTTTTTATCGCTACCTCCCAGGATTGTAGGTGTGTATGACTGAATCTTGTTCCATACAGTTGAATGATAGGATTTAGTACTTTATACTGCATTGCTTGGCATATAATATTCTCTTTGAGAAGTTGACATCCTCCCTTCAAGACATATGACCCGCTTAGGAAAACGTTGCTGACATCAGGCTCTATTCTGCTGATGTTACACAAAACTGTAGGACTTCAAACATGGCGCTGCTCCAGAAATGTGAGCTATTTTTCTTAGACAGCATGAAGTATACAATAAAAAAGTCAAATCTGGTGTTAGTTTTCATCCTATTTATCAGTTCACATCTTCATCATCATGGCATCAACTTTTTAGGTTGTAACTGTAGATTCATGGGTCAGATGAATTAAGGCCTCTGAGCAGAGTGGTTCTTCCAGGATGGGTTTACATTTCCAGGTTATTTACAGGTTGTTTGGCACTCAGAGTACATTTTCCTATTGAAAAACTATATTATAAATGATAGCTATATTCCAAGCCTATTTAACCTATGATGCAACTGAAATGCTTAAAAATATTATATAAACTACATGAAAACAGTGTGACATTTTTTCAGGATCTTAAAACATAAACACAGAATATGTTAAAAGAATTTAGAGAATGCGTTTCTGACATTTTCAGCATCAATAATGAAGGAGATGCATAAAAGAAAATAAGATGTTTTAAAATTTTTTCCAAATGTCAGTGCTTTTAGGAAAGCAGACTTGACTGAAAGGTGATAGAGTGGACAGAAATGTTTGAGGGGATTTTGAAAGAGACTTTTGGCTTTTTTAAGGAATTTGAAGCTAAAGGGCACTGTATCTTTTCTATGTATAATTAACTTTAATTTTCACTTATTTCTAATAAAGTTACATCATTATCACTTCCTTTGTGCATATAAACCATGAATAGATTAAATTTTTTGATTGTTTTTGGTGAGAGGAAGGAAGTTCATAAATGGAATACATTCATAAGCCTTTAATTTAGAGACTAAAATTTACTGTATTACTGTATTCTCTTAAAGAATACTCTTAAGAGAATGCTCTCTTAAGAATCACTGTATTCTCTTAAAGTAGAATTTCTCTTTTAATTTTTAATTTGTTAGGCATTAATTTCATGAGCTCCC
The DNA here is from genome assembly GCF_001704415.2 of Capra hircus. NCBI lineage: Eukaryota > Metazoa > Chordata > Mammalia > Artiodactyla > Bovidae > Capra > Capra hircus. Next base: position 54,007,348 of record NC_030828.1, on the reverse strand, counting down.
TTTTCCCAGTAGGTTGACTCCCACTGTCTCCCTTAACTTCCAGCCCACTTTCCCATCCCTTCTCTTCCCTCCCTAGATCTGTTTCCCAGAAAGAACATAAGAGATTTATGATTTAACTTTCTTATTGTTGTTCAGTCGCCAAGTTGTATCCTACTCTTTGCAACCCCATGGACTGCAGTAAGCCAGCATCCTCTGTCCTCCAGTATCTCTCAGAGTTTGCTCAATTTTATGTTCATATGTCCGTCACCACAGTCAGTGATGCTATCTCACCATTTCATCCTCTGCTGCCCCCTTCTTTTGCTTTCAGTCTTTCCCAGCATCAGAGTGTTTTCCAATGAGCTGGCTCTTGGTATAAGGACGGTTATACTAATTATCAATATGTATTCTTTACTTTGACCTCCTGATGTGAAGAGTTGACTCATTGGAAAAGATCCTGATGCTGGGAAAGATTGAAGGCAAGAGGAGAAGGGGATGACAGAGGATGAAGTGGTTGGATGGCATCACTGATTCAGTGGACATGGGTTTGAGAAAAACTCCAGAAGATGGTGAAGGACAGGGAAACCTGGCATGCTATATAGTCCATGGGGTCTCAAAGAGTCGGGCACAACTGAGCGACTGAACAACAAATTCTTTTTCTCTTCCCAATGACTATGTCACTACAGTATTTTAAATTTCTTCAGTTCAGTTCAGTTCAGTTCAGTCGCTCAGTCATGTCTGACTCTTTACAACCCCATGAACCACAGCATGCCAGGCCTCCCTGTCCATCACCAACTCCCAGAGTTCACCCAAACTCACGTCCATTGAGTCGGTGATGCCATCCAGCCATCTCATCCTCTGTTGTCCCCTTCTCCTCCTGCCCCCAATCCCTCCCTGCCGGGGGCCAGCTTGAGGAACTCTGCCCATGGCAAAGGTCATGAGGAAGGAGGCTTGGCATACGCAAAGGCGTGATCAAGCCTCAGAAAACCCCCTGTTCCCAAGCATCTAACCCCAAAACCAGAGTCTGTTTTATGCTCTCACCTACACCTCTGACTTTACGGGGGGCTCTCCCCCATAACCGTTTCTCTCGGAGAAGGAGTAAACGTGAAGCTCCAAGGCAATAAAAATTCCTGTGCGTGACAAGAGTGTTTCAGCTTATGGACTCCTCTGAAGGTTATCTAGCCCACCTGTATAGGTTCGTCCGGCCACATGTGATTGTTTACAGCCTCCCAATCTGAGAGGCACGAGATGTTTTAGACTTACTAAAGGCAACTTCTTTTGGGGAGTTAGAAATTATTAGTATAGTGGGTTGGTTAGGAATTATATTGGTGAAGGGTTTTTCATTTGTTGTGTCAATAATTGCTGCTAATTCCTTCCCCTGGGTGGGACAAGGATGTCTCAGGTCAAACCTCTCTGCTGACAGACTACCTTGTGTGACAGGATTATCCATACTCCTGCCACATGATTGTTTACTACCTCTTAACAATAAATAGCACAGAGAGTTCTGGAGTATTTTGAGAGTCTTAATTAGCATAGGGCTTTTCTTCTTGTTGAGTCAATGATTGCCGCCAGGCCTCCATATCCTTAGGCACCCGGGAATATATTAATCAATGTATTTGGAATATAGAAAAGGAAATATAGTAGTTTTTGATGTTAGCAATACTAGACTTTTTGAGTTAATGGATTTTCTCTTTTGTAATAGATCACTGTGCTTTGTTATAAATCACTGTGTCCTTGCTATGTAAAAATGTAACTTTATCACTATCTTAAGACTAAATAGATCTTAAGGGGAGCATCGGTGAAAGGATTTTCATTTGTTGGGCTGATGTTTGCTGCTAAATCTCCATGTTCCCTGCCCTTATAATGAATATAACTAGCATATAGGAGAAATAAGTATTAACCTTTAAGCATATAGGAGAAATAAGTATTAACCTTTAAGATTAATCATGTTAACCTTGGGTTAAATAGATTCCTTTCTTGATTGTAACTACACCCTCACCCTATAAGAATGTAACTTTATTTGAAGAGTGGTGCCTGGTTTAAGAAAAAACACCCTTGGAAGAAATAAGTTTTTTGGTTATCAGAAAGAAAGGATTATAAAATGTCAGTGGGTCTCATGGCCAGAAGATGATGTAATATTCCCAAGACCTTTTTTTATACATTTATGTGAAGCACCTGATTTTGATAAAACTCAGGACTGCTGACTCCCGCGTGACTCTGTATTCATCCCTACGTGTAACAAAAGGTATATAAGCAAACCCGAAAATAAAGAAATTGGATCAGTTTCCGGAAAGACTGATTCCCTCATGTCGTTCTTTTCTGCTCCCCATTTTTGTGGCTGAATTCCCATCAGGAGCGTGGGTGCCCTCCAAGTCTACTTATTTGCCCCGGTTTTCAAGCCCACGCAAGAAGGAGCCCAAGGAGGGGCACCTTCCAATATTCAAGTGGCACTGGTGGCCCAATGTAGATGGTGCAAATTCCTTGTCTTGGAATTTTATTGGTATCCCACGTAAACCAAGTTATTCAGCCCCTTTTTCTCTCCTACTATTTTCTGGCCGATTTCCCATCTGGTGCATGGGTACCCACCAAGCCTATTAATTTTGCCTGGGCTTCTAAGATCGGACCGCGGCGGGGGCCTCAGTGCCTCCTCTCCTTCAGGAGAACGGGAAGACGCCTGCGGCCTACGTAGGTGGTGATTGGTATCCCATGTGAACCAAGTTATTCAGCCTCTTTTTCTCTGCTAATCTTCTAATCCCTCTCTATCTGTAATTAAATAAGTCATTTCCAAAGACGCCAATGCCGTCCCCACCCTCGAATTCCCTGGATCCACCGGGGCTGGACGCTGGCACCTCCCAGCATCAGAGTCTTTTCCAGTGAGTCAGCTCTTTGCATGATGTGGCCAAAGTACTGGAGTTTCAGCTTTAGCATCATTCCTTCCAAAGAACACCCAGGGCTGATCTCCTTCAGAATGGACTGGTTGGATCTCCTTGCAGTCCAAGGGACTCTCAAGAGTCTTCTCCAACACCACAGTTCAAAAGCATCAATTCTTCGGCACTCACAGCTTTCTTCACAGTCCAACTCTCACATCCATACATGACCACTGGAAAAACCACAGCCTTGACTAGATGGACCTTTGTTGGCAAAGTAATGTCTCTGCTTTTCAATATGCTATCTAGGTTGCTCATAACTTTTCTTCCAAGGAGTAAGTGTCTTTTAATTTCATGGCTACAATCACCATCCACAGTGATTTTGGAGCACAGAAAAATAAAGTCTGACACTGTTTCCACTGTTTCCACTCTTTCCCCATCTATTTCCCATGAAGTGATGGGACCAGATGCCATGATCTTCGTTTTCTGAATGTTGAGCTTTAGACCAACTTTTTCACTCTCCTCTTTCACTTTCATCAAGAGGCTCTTTAGTTCCTCTTCACTTTCTGCCATAAGAGTGGTGTCATCTGCATATCTGAGGTTATTGATATTTCTCCTGGCAATCTTGATTCCAGCTTGTGCTTTCTCCAGCCCAGCATTTCTCATGATGTACTCTGCATAGAAGTCAAATAAGCAGGGTGACAATGTACAGCCTCGATGTACTCCTTTTCCTATCTGGAACCAGTCTGTTGTTCCATGTCCAGTTCTAACTGTTGCTTCCTGACCTGCATATAGGTTTCTCAAGAGGCAGGTCAGGTGGTCTGGTATTCCCATCTCTTTCAGAATTTTACACAGTTTATTGTGATCCACACAGTCAAAGGCTTTGGCATAGTCAATCAAGCAGAAATAGTTGTACTGAAATTTTTCTGTAAACATAAATAATATTTCTTAACTCCTTGTTTTATAACTATTTATACACTTCTTTTCATGTCCCTTTCCTACTTTCATCTTCTAATTTCTATTATCTGTTCTTTTACATTGCCATGGACAAAAAGTGTAAAGTTGGTAATTGTCACCCAATATCCATTCCTCACCTCTACATTTGTAATAGAATTTCTGTTTAGCTGGACAGGTGGCTGCCCAGAATAGAAACCACCTTTCCCAGTTTCCCTGTGATTAGGTGTGACTATGTGGCTGGTCAATAGGATGCAAGTAGAAGTGTCCAGTGTGGCTTCCAGGAAATGTCCCTTCCTGCTATCTGGAATGTGGATGTTATGTCTGATGCTTGAGCATCCATTGTGGGTCCTGAGTGGAAGCCTCATTTTGGTAGAAGAAGCCTGGGTCTCTCCTGATGGAAATGTACAAGCCCTAGACCTCTTATTTATAGACTCTTTTCGTATGAAAGGACAATAAACTCTCATGTTTAAGGCACCAGTAGTTTGATTTTTTCTCGTGGCTGAATCCATAACACTATAATAGTTACAATCTGTTTTATAACCCAAATTAGGTCTTTTGTGACTAGTCCATCAATTCAGTTCAGTTCAGCTGCTCAGTCGTGTCCAACTCTTTGCAACCCCATGAATTGCAGCACGCCAGGCTTCCCTGTCCATCACCAACTCCCGGAGTCTACTCAAACTCATGTCCATCGAGTCAGTGATGCTATCCAGCCATCTCATCCTCTGTCATCCCCTTCTCCTCCTGCCCCCAACCCCTCCCAGCATCAGGTTCTTTTCCAATGAGTCAACTCTTTGCATGAGGTGGCCAAAGTACTGGAGTTTCAGCTTTAGCATCAGTCCTTCCATAGGTTGGTTAAAAAAGTTGAGAGCCATAAATAGTATTTGTAATTATACTTGGGTAAATATTTTTCAATACAAAGTCAAAAAGTTCTTTTTTGGGGTGCATATTTGTAAAATTAGCCTACATTTTTTGACCCAATCTTTCCCTCAACTTTCCCAAAATAATACCTGTTTTTTCTAGTCTCCCTTTGTTTCCTTCCTCCTGGAGACCTGCCTCCCAGAGCCCTGTATCTTCTTGTCCCATCTTTGAACTTGATGATTTCTAGACCTGCTGAACAGCTGTCATACTGGAAGTGCTTTCAGGAAAAGTCTATTAATAAGGCTAAGTGTGAATATGACATCTGTCATTCTTCATTTAACAGGTTAGTTGTGGGGAAGAAACTGGTATGGAAATCCCTTTTGTATCAGTAAAATGCCTTCATGGGCAACCACCCCATTACTTTCCTTAGGACATTATCCACCATTCCTGTTTTTTGATCACTTTATCTTCTGGCACAGTGCCCGGATACTGCAATTCCTTTTGTGTTTTGATTTCCATTTTAGATTTGTGAGCTCCTGTTTTTCTTAGTAGGTTTTTCTCTCTTACTGTTTTTGTGTTCCAGAAATTCAGTGTAATGAATTGCCCAGGTGCATGATCTCTAGTGTTAGATAGCCTGGGTGCTATCCCAGCTCCATTACTGTTTGAGTATGTAATTTTAAACAAGCTAACTATTACTTACCTTTTCTCTAAGCCTCCATTTCCTTATCTGTAAAATTGAGATAATAATAACACCAAGTTCATAGATTTGTTGTAGAAGTGAATTAATCCATGTTTAGCATTTATTGCAGTGCCTGGAACATAGAAAACAGTCAATGTTACTTACAGCTGATATAATTAACAGTAGCATTAAAGGGTGAACTGGCCAAGATCACACATCTGAGGAGCCTGAGTTCAAACCCAACCTGGCTCCAGAGCCTCAGATTTTAACAACCATACTGTGCTATTTTGTGTGGAACACATGGTTTGAATATTTCTGTTGGGGAACCAGCTGCCATTTAGAATAGTAGTTTGTAGTTATGTGTGTGTATGGTTGGCGGGAGATGAGGGCTTAATGTGAGATGAGTTGCAGAATATCCCAGTCCCTTGAGGAGACTCTTTGATTAAGTACATGTGCCTGGAGCCCCCTCTGAGAAAGTCTGATGAACCCTTAGGACTGGGCTATGGCAGGGATGTATATATTAATTAGCTCCCCTTGTGATCTGATGCGCTCTCTGGTTGAGAAAAGTGTTTTGGAAGAAGTTACCACATTTTGCTGAAGTGCAATGAATCTGCTAACAGAAATCCTAGGAAAATATCCAAGAAGAAAGTTAAATGAAATGGAAGAAAAATGTTGTAGGCGCAGTATGCCCTGTGGAAACATTCATAACAATCAACACTTTTTTTTTTTTCCATACTTTTACTGCTGTGACTCTTATTTGTAGACGCAAAGCATACTTTTGTGGGGCTTCCCAGGAGGTACTAGTGGTAAAGAACCTGCCTGCCAATGCAGAAGACTTCAGAGTCACAGGTTTGATCCCTGGATTGGGAAGCTCCCCGGGAGGAGGGCATGGCAACCCACTCCAGTATTCTAGCCTGGAGAATCCCATGGACAGAGGAGCTGGCAGGCTATAGTCCATGGGGTTGCAAGGAGTTAGACATGACTGAGCACACACAAATACACACTTTTGAAGATGAGGAAATGGGAAGAGGTTTACGTGTCCAAGTTGCATAGCTAATATAGTGAGGGATCTGGGTTTGAAGTTAGAAGTATCTGGCTCCAGAACCTCTGTACTTAACCATGGTGCCTTCCCTAAACCAAAGGAGAAAGAATGGAAAAAGAAGTCTGTGACAAATAACTAAAAATATCATATGATGACCATAAAGTAAATTGAACATTCCTTAATTATTTTTAATATATTTCTGATTTTTAGAGGGTTAAATCTATCTTCTGCTAAGTCATTTCAGTGGTGTTGGACTCTGTGACCCTATGGAGCATAGCCTGCCCAGCTCCTCTGTCCACAGGTTTCTCCAGGTTAGAATACTGGAGTGGGTTGTCATGTCCTTCTCCAAGGGGTCTTCCTGACTTAGGGAACAAACCTGGGTCTCATGTCTCCTGCACAGACAGGCTACTTTACCAGTAGCGCCACCTGGGAAGCCCACAACTATCTAAATTTCAGCTCTTCTTTTTTTAAAATTTATTTTTGGTTGCACTGGGTCTTCGTGGCTAAGCTCATGTTTTCTCTAGTTGTGGCGGGGCTACTCTTTGTGGAAGTGAGGGATACTCTTTGTGGTAAGCAGGCTTCTCATTGCAGTGGCTTCTCTTGCTGTGGAGCAGGGGCCCTAGGCACTCAGGCTCAGTAGTTGTGGTACGTGGGCTCAGTTGCTCTGGGGCATGTGGGATCTTCCTGTGTCCCCTGCATTGCAAGGGGAATTCTTAGCCACTGGATCACCAGGGAAGTCCTAAATTTCAGTTAAGTTAAATTTTTTCTTATAGGATAGCTTAGCTCATCATGGCATCTTGGGGCATTTCTTTCTTATTGCTCTCCCTTTCCCCCAAGATCTATAAGGCTGTGAGGTACTGTGCATATGCACACAAATGCTTGTGTTCTCTTGGGCTAACCCACTGGTTCTCAAATTTTAGTTTATATCAGAATTACCTGGAGGGGGTGGTGGTCCAAGATGGCAGTGTAGGAAGATCCTGAACTTACTTTCTCCTATGGACACACCAAATCTATAGATACATATGTATCATTTCCCTCTGAAGAAGATCTGAAAACTAGACAAACTGCTTCTCCACAATAAAAGACAAAAGGACTGCATCAGGTTGAGTAGGAAAGGCAGAAACACAGTCTCAGCAAAACTCCACCCCTGGCACGGCAAAACACAATATGGAACGATTTCACTAGTACTTTGCTTCTCCCAGAGGACTGAGGGGTTGGTGTCTCACATCAGGGGACACTGATGGGGTCTGCACTGAAGAGGTGAACCCCTACAATGTCTGTTAGAAAACCAATGGGGCTAATGTCCAAGGACTCAAAATACTGTAGGAAACTGAGGTGCCTCTTCCAAAGGGCTTGCCTGCAGTTTCACTTGCTCTGAGACCCAGCAAAGAAAGAGCAGTTTGAAAAATGCCTCTTCTACGGAAAGCGGACTCATTTGCTGATCTAAAGTCATCTGTGGAGAGTCAGTTGAAAGTCTTCTTGGAGATGGAGGTGTTGGTGGATGCTCTTACTGCATTCTCTACCTACCCTGCTTAGCAGGTAGATGGGTTTGGAGGTGGCACCCTTCTACTGCCTTGCTAAGACAGGCAGGGCTGAGCGGGCAGGGCATTATCCCACTGCCCTGCAGTATTCCCTGACTCCCTGGCTGGAGCAGGCAAGTGTGAGTGGTTGCCTGGTTCTCCCATTCCTAAGGCTGATGCGTGCGCAACAGGCAAGGCACTCTCCTGCTGCCTTGCTGAAACCTGTGGGTGCACTGCGGAGACATTCTCCTGCTGCCAGCTCAGTGTCATTTATCATTTCTATTGCTTTTCTAGTCTCAATTCTGTTTATTTCTGCTCCAATCTTTGTTATTTCCTTCCTTCTACTAACTTTGAGCTTAGTTTATTTTTCTTCTTCTTCTTTTTTATTTCCTTGTAGTGTAAAGTTATGTTGTGTATTTGTGATCTTTCTTTCTTAATGTAGGCATTTTTTATTATAAACTTCTCTCTTAGAACAGTTTCTTTTGCATTGCATATGTTTTGGTGGGTTGTATTCCCATTTTCATTTGTATCAAAGTTATACCTTTTATTTTTTGACCCATGGATTGTTCAGGAATGTGTGGTTTAATTTCCTTGTATTTGTGAATTTTACAGTTTTCTTTCTGCCTCTGCATAATTTCAGAGAGTATGTGACAGACATATCTTGGAAGGTTCACATTTATTTATTCATAAACATTTACTTCATCAGCAAATTCTTTAACACACTCTGAGTTCATAGTATATACTATTCATTATTTGCTCTCAATCCAATATTTAACTTTGTAACATGTGCTTTTACTTTTGGAATTTCTGCTAAATATAAATTTTCTTATATTAGTTCTCTCAAAATATTTTTAAAGCATTTTATGTTCTGAACATGGATTTGAAAGTTCTGCATAAAATTATGTTCTACTGACAAAAAGTCACAGAAACAAAATCTGCTGATCAGTAAGGGCTAATTTTCACGGACTATTTGAAATAATTACAGTTCTACATTTTAAAGAAATGTATTACAACAGAAACCTTATTGTGTTTATTCTTCAGAAATGCATTTCTTGGCTTTTTTTTTCTTGTTTTGATGACATGATACAGTGATAAATTAAAATTCACAGCTTATCAGTTTGATAGAAGATTTAAAATAGAGGAATTTTAAACCTCTATATTTTGAGAAATATAAGAAGTGCTTCTTTATTAATTCTCTACAGTTTGTTTTTCTATGGGGAAAAAACACATTTGATCAGCATTTGATTGACTGCAAGACAAAAGTCAAGTAGGTCTAATTTAAAGTGATTTGCTCTTATCATATGATATCATCTCTTATTTTCAGCAGAGATAGAAGAAATTGAGGAAAATTGAAAAATCATTTTAATGCTCCCCAAAGAAATTATAACATGAGCTGGAACATATGGGTAATTTGTGAGGTAAAGTCAGCTATGAAGTCTAATCATTTTCAAAGTAATTTTTGTGGCTGAAGTGTTCTAAACCAAGAAAAGCTTTCTTTTTTTTTTGAAGACAAAACTCTGATTGGACCTCTTCAAACTTTTGTTTCATTTGTAACTGGGGTATGAACTAGCATGACTCATGAGATATGTTAGTGTCTTTCTATTGGATCCCAATGACCCTTCCAGGTAGTTGACTTAGGCAGGCTATCAGCTGACTCCTGTGAGACCATCTGGTGTACATTCAATACTCACGTATGATTTGAATGCAAATGCAGATACCTTTCATAGGCAGCAAAAGTCTATCTTTGCTTTGATACCAAGGCAGCTCTCCTAGTGTTGCTAGGGAGAGGCCAAATTCTGTGTCCTAAGCTGCCAAAAGTCAGATCTCCATCTCTCATGGTGATCTCATGGAAGCACTCTTTGCTGTAAGCTTGAGGTGAAGGAGCAGAAACCTCTTCATCCTTTCTTTTTAGTGATCTGAAGGGTTAGAGCTCCTGATACGGCATCCTCATCTTTCTTATAGAGTCCTCTCCCCAGCTGTACTTTTTCAAGTATTTTATATCTCCCTATTGGTACAAACCAGACTTTGATCTGGTCTTTGGATAATGTCTTGAAAGTATGATGCAGTTTTTTTTTCTTTTTCCTCAAAAACCTCTTTGGTATTTAACTATCTATTCTAACTTAGAGCCTCAGCCGAAACTCTTAAATTAAAAAATTCTGTTCCATGTAAATTATCATACTGGATGCAAATCATGCTATGGGCACAGGTTTGGGTATGTTAAATATTTGGTTATTCTGAATGCCTGTGAATCTTCTTCCTTAGGACAATATGCCCCTAAGCTTTCAATCTATCTTGGAGCTCATAAAATAGGGATGCAGAACACAAGCAAGCTCATTATTTTTTGGTCTGAGGAATTCAAGCATTTTCTATATACTCTGTATTGATAGCTCTTTGCTAATGCTTCACCTGAGACCAAACTATTTATGTGGAGATATATGCTGAAGGGAAAAAAGTGGAGTTCTAGGGTCAGAGATCTGATTTCTGTTTTTTTCTATTTCTTACTTTATTACCTTCTAGAAGTTATTAAACCTCCCTAGCTGTTACTTCCTCATATGTAAAATGGGAGAATAATACTAGTTTTCTTAGATTATTTGATGATATGATATGTGTGAAAATTCCAGAGATTCAACCAAAGTTACTTCACCTGATGCACATTAGTAATTTGGTGGGGAGTTTCAAGTTTATTTGATAGAGAAGAACAATTGTTATTTAAATAGTCACTGATGACAGCCTCTTCTTATAGGAATAGGACATACTGCCTTTGGTTTAGCACAAACCTTTCTGATGGGGCTATGGAAATATAGGCCTTAGGGTATGCTCAAGAATTTGAAGAAATGTGAGAACTAAAGTGTTCTGTGAAATAGAGTAAGAAATTTAGAGTTTTTAACCCAAACATGTGTATAGTGTCACTTCTATCCCTGTCTCCTATCCAAGCGAACACATACCACTAGGAAATTGTGAGCAATGTAAACTTTAGGAAGATGAAAGTATGTTTTAAGTCTCAGGGGAACACCGTTGCATTCCAAAAAAAGAAAAGCCCATCAGATATATCTTTTATCTGCAAAGTAGCTCTTCTCAGTCTCTAGGCAGCCTCTAGCTCCTGGTTCCAGACTCTTCCCAACTCCTTTTTTTTTGGTTGTTACCAGATTACAGCAGGTTTAATAGTAGCCCACAAAGGTATACCCGAGTTGTAACCCCCAGAATCTGCAAAGGTGACCTTATTTGGAAAAACCATCTTTGCACCTGTAAATTGTGGATTTTGAGATGAGATCACTCTGGATTTAGGGTGGGCCCTTGTTTGTTTGTGCTCAGTTACGTCCTACTCTTTGCAACTCCATGGACTGTAGCCCTCCAGGCTCCTCTGTTCACAGACTTTTCCAGGCGAGAATGCTGGAGTGGGTTGCCAGTATTTTTATATCCACCAATATTTTTAATTCCCTTTTCTTAAACAAAGGAATTTAGCTTTTCCCAAGTTTTTCTAATTTTTCATCTTCACACTCTCCACTGAACTCTTTCATCAAGTCTGTGAAAGACCATTGCATTAGAAATTATGTGTTCAGCAGAAAAAAAACAGTTCTTTAACTTCTAGGATTCACTTTTCTTAGAATTTGTAAATTGTGAATAATAGTAGGCTTTTCATCATTTTTTTTTCTTTCTTGTCACAGGAGTTTCCAAGAATAGCTTAGACGTCAGAGAAGGTGGCCTGGAAAGCAGTGTAAAAGGGCAGAGAGCTTCAACTACCCCAGATGGCACTTTGTGCAGCATCAGGCAGGTGAAGCCCTGCTGTAAGACGCGTGCCTGAGTGTGGAGCAGAATATGAGCTGAAGTGCAGTCCTTTACTCACCCAGTTAGCCAAGCACTCTTGTGCAGAGCCCAACCGGCTCTGTGTGCTGCCCCTGAAGAGTGAGGAACAAAGTCCCAAGTGGAACCTCTGTGAAAGGTGACCTCTGAGAAGTTGCCAGCGCTTAGGGGACTGAAATAATTTTAAGGACACAGAACTGGCTAATGTTCAATTTTGAAGACATCTGCTGAGAGGCAGTACATAATCTCAGTTACCCTGGAGCCATCAGTAAAACTGTCTGTTAATAAAGTCTTGAGTTGGTGGTACTTTGAAGAGTGAAGGGATAGAGTCTGAGTTCAGCTGATTAAACAGTGACCTGAGGTATAACTATGATTGGGGAGTAGAAACAGCTGTAATATGGGAGTGACTAGGGAGCAGCCTGCAGCCTATCCACCCTTCTGTGAATATCCTGGAGAGGAGTGCTTTGATTATAGGGCATGCCCAATGCTTGGGATCTACCTCTGTGACTGGAATCCACAACTAGATCAAGAGAGGCAGAGAGTATAATGCTGAAAAGCATCAACCCAGCCCACTGGAGCTATAACCCAGTGTGGTATGCCCAGTGTGGGGAATGACCCCCGACAATGCCCACTTTCTGGTATTCACACCCTTGTGTAATCTCCTCTCCTAAAGCGTGAGCTGGATTTGATCATCAACTTTTAGGAAATAGAATACAGCAGACTGGGTATGATATCCCTTGTGACAGTACATTACAGAAAGATTATGGCTTTCATTTTGGGTACCCTATTTTTATTCTCTCTTACTTGCTCTAAGGGAGGACAGCTAGCTGCCATGTCTCAAGCTGCCTTATAGAGAGGCCCATTGATAAGACAGTGAAAGAAGTCTCTGTCCAATCACCAGCAAAGAACTGAATTCTTGCCAACAGCTGCAAGAAATGAGTTTAGAAACAGGTCCTTTCCCATCAACCCTTCAAATGGAAACCTCAGCCTTGGCAAACATCCCAACTACAATCTATAAGAGGATTTGAGATGGAAGCACCCAGTTTCACTGCTTATGTCAGTTATCTATTTATTTTTTTAATATAAATTTATTTATTTTAATTGGAGGTTAATTATTTTACAATATTGTATTGGGTTTGCCATACATCAACATGAATCCACCACAGGTATACACATGTTCCCCATCCTGAACCTCCCTCCCTCCTCCCTCCTTGTATCATCCCTCTGGGTTGTCTCAGTGCACCAGCCCCAAGCATCCTGTATCATGCATCGAACCTGGACTGGCAATTCATTTCATATATGATATTATACATGTTTCAATGCCATTCTCCCAAAGCATCCCACCCTCTCCCTCTCCCACAGAGTCCAAAAGACTGTTTGATACATCTGTGTCTCTTTTGCTGTCTTGCATACAGGGTTATCATTACCATCATTCTATATTCCATATATATGCGTTAGTATACTGTATTGGTGTTTTTCTTTCTGGCTTACGTCACTCTGTATAATAGGCTCCAGTTTCATCCACCTCATTAAAACTGATTCAAATGTATTTTTAATGGCTGAGTAATACTCTATTGTGTATATGTACCATAGCTTTCTTATCCATTCATCTGCTGATGGACATCTAGGTTGCTTCCATGTCCTGGCTATTATAAACAGTGCTATAATGAACACTGGGACGCACGTGTCTTTCAGTTCTGGTTTCCTTGGTGTGTATGCCCAGAAGTGGGATTGCTGGGTCATAAGCCATGTCTAACAAGAAAACAACATTTACTATCTTACAGTTTCTGTAGGTCAGGAATTTGGGAGTTGTTCACTTGAGAGGTTCTGGCCTAGGGCGTCTCATGAGGTTACAGTCGAGATGCTGCTGCTGCTGCTGCTGCTAAGTCGCTTCAGTTGTGTCTGACTCTGTGCGACCCCATAGACGGCAGCCCACCAGGCTCCCCCGTCCCTGGGATTCTCCAGGCAAGAACACTGGAGTGGCTTGCCATTTCCTTCTTCAATGCATGAAAATGAAAAGTGAAAGTGAAGTCTCTCAGTCGTGTCCGACTCTTTGTGACCCCATGGACTGCAGCCTTCTAGGCTCCTCCATCCATGGGATTTTCCAGGCAAGAGTACTGGAGTGGGGTGCCATTACCTTCTCCGAGTCAAGATGGTAGTTAGGGCTATTATCACCTCATGAATCAAGTGAAGCTAGAAGATTCATTTCCAAAATGGATTGCTGACGTTGCTGGCAAGTTGATGGTGGTTAAGAGGCCTCAGTTCTTTGTCACATGGCCCTCTTCTTTTGACTCGTGTATTCTCACAGTATGGCATCTGGCTTGACTGATAAAGAGTGATCCAAGAGAGCAAAGTGGAAGTTGGTGAAATTATTCTTATGACCCAGCATCAGAAGTCATTCACCAAGTGCTAAGTCTCTTCAGTCATGTCCTACTCTGTGTGACCCTATGGACTGTAGCCTGCCGGGCTTCTCTGTTCATGGGATTCTCCAGGCAAGAATACTGGACTGGGTTGCCACACCCTCCTCCAGGGAATCTTCCTGACCTTGGGATCAAACTTGCGTCTCTTACATCTCCTGCATTGGCAGGCAGGTTCTTTACCACTGAACCACCTGGAAAGCCTCTCATCATTAATTTTGCTATAATGATTGACCCCACGGACCATCCCTGACACAGTGTGAAAGGGAACCACCTAGGGTATGACTATCAGGAAGCAAGTTATTAGATCTTAGACTGGTTGCTCAATGTTGCTAAACTTTAGTTCAAAGTTTCAAAGCAACAGCTTTGAAATGGGGATATAATGGTAACTGAGTTTTAGGACTGTGAAGATTGTGTAACCATTTCAGGTAGTTGCACTTAGTAACTACTACATGCAAATTCTCTTTCCCGGTCTAGTTTAGTTTAGTAAGTTTTCTAAAAAGTGTGTGTATGTGTGTGTGAGTAGAAAATGATGGGCATTTCTGGTATAGCCATTTTTAGTTATAAGAGAACCTTATGTGTGTGCTCAATAAATGCTAGCTGTTTTAATTATCATTATTACTAGTTATGAGGGTATTATTACTTGCATTGCATAACTGACCTGTCTTTCTTAGCACAGTTTCAGAGGGATTCCACAGATGATTTGTTATATGATCTTCTTACATCCAAGGTTCATTGGGAAGCTATCTAATGGCAGCTCTTGATTAAACCACATTTAACACGTTATGACCTAATAAGATATTCTGGCTAGTGAGACTGCCTCATTACATGTCACAGAAATTAAAAGTGCAGCTTCTAATATAAGTGTGCTGTCCTTAATGTGCTGCCAGAGAGCTTTTTGCTGACAGGGTCAGCAGAATACAGAACATGCCTGATCTACAGCATCTGCAGGTCAGCTCAGACACTGTGAGTCTTATTTAGATTGTAGAGGGGTGTATTATATTTGCTTTCAGTCTCAAAGCTGGAGTACAGATTCTGCAAGAAAATAGGATTTAGTTTCAGGAATAATTTGGTTATAAAGAGCAGTAACTCCATTGAGCTTGCTAAAGAGTAGATGCATTTATTTTAAATGTTCAGAAACATCTTACAGGAGGAAACTACTAGAAACCGCTCTCTCTCATGAGACTGGAAATTCATCAGGTGATCTTTCCTTCTGTCTTGCCACATGGTCTCCATCTCTCATTTTGGGGTCTGTGTGAAAGGCAACTTCTAAAATGATCTGTAATGACCACCCTCTCCTGGTATTCATGCCCTTATGTAATCTTCTTTCATTGAGTGTGGGCTGAAATTATTGATCCACTTCCAAAGGTGTGAGCAGGGGGATGTTGCTTTTGCAGTTAGGTTAAAAAAGATGGTGACTTCAATCTCGGGTATGTACACTCTCTTTCACAACTCTTATGCCAGGGGAAGCAAAGTGCCATGATTTGAGCAGCCGTATAAAGAGGCCCAGACGGTGTGGAGAAGAACTGAGGCCCTCGGTATGAAAGTCCACGAGTAACTAAAGCTTGCCGATAGTCACAAGAACTTGGAAGTGGATATCTTACTCCCAGATAAATAGTTGAATCTTGATATAGTAGTAGCCTTAGCTGTAAGCTTGACTGTGAGACATGAGACACTGTGAGTCAAAATTATGTAGCCAAACTGCTTCTGATTACTGACCTCCAGAAACAATGAAATAATAAATATTTGTTGGCTTAAGCTGCTAATTTTTGGTGTAATTTGTTATGCAGCAATTATAAATACAGATTTTGGTGTCCAGAAATAGAGTGCTGCCATGATGAAAGCCTACAACGTAGGAGTGGTTTTAGAACTGGAATTTGAGCAAAATGTTAGTGAAATTCTAAAGTTCCTGAAGAAGCTGTTAGTAGAGTCTTCTTGGTCTTTTGTTTATTTATTTATATATTTATTTTAAATTGGAGGATAGTTGCTTTACAATGTTATGTTGGTTTCCATCATATAACAATGTGAGCCAGTCATAAGCATACATATGTGCCCTCCCTCTTGAGCCTCCCTCCTGTTGCCTACCCTCTCCTACCCTTCTAGATTTTAGAAGACTGAGGATGAATGGTGGCAAAAATGGAAGAAAAGGGGAATCTTTGTTATTTAGTGGCAGAAAGCTTAGAAACATCATTTCTTGTAGTAATGTGAAATATAGAAAATGTACTTTAGAACTGGGTGATCTAGCTTAGGAAATTTCCAAGCAAAGTATTGAAGGTGCTGTCTGTTTTTTTCTTGCTGCTTATAGTAAGATAGGAGAAGAATGAATTAAATTGAAGTAGGGATAAAATGTATAAAAGAGCCAAGACTTGATAGTTGTGAAAATTCTGTTTTTCCTGATGGCAACTGGTACCAAAATTAAGAAATAACTTTTGATCAAATATCAAATCTAGAGCACTGCCAGGAGAACAACAGTCTAAAGAAGAAGCAAAGAATGTGACTGTCTAAACTACTGTTAAAACCAAAGGTCATGCCCCAGGGCAGCATTCAGTCACATAAAGGGCCCTTTAAAAGAGATTAATGGTGTGTCTCAAAAAAGATGTCCTTTTCATTATAGGGGACTGGAATGCAAAAGTAGGAAATCGAGAAACACCTGGAGTAACAGGCAAATTTGGCCTTGGAGTACAGAATGAAGCAGGGCAAAGGCTAATTGAGTTTTGCCAAGAGAACACACTGGTCATAGCAAACATCCTCTTCCAAAACACAAGAGAAGACTCTACACATGGACATCACCAGATGGTCAACACCGAAATCAGATTGATTATATTCTTTGCAGCCAAAGATGGAGAAGCTCTATACAGTCAACAAAAACAAGACCAGGAGCTGACTGTGGCTCAGATCCTGAACTCCTTATTGCCAATTCAGACTTAGATTGAAGAAAACAGAGAAAACCATTAGACCATTCAGGTATGACCTAAATCAAATCCCTTATGATTATACAGTGGAAGTGAAAAATAGATTTAAGGGACTAGAGTTGATAGACAGAGTACCTGATGAACTATGGATGGAGGTTCGTGACATTGTACAGGAGATAGGGATCAAGACCATTCCCATGGAAAAGAAATGCAAAAAGAAAAATGGCTGTCTGAGGAGGCCTTACAAATAGCTGTGAAAAGAAGAGAAGAGAAAAGCAAAGGAGAAAAGGAAAGATATTCCCATTTGAGTGCAAAGTTCCAAAGAATAGCAAGGAGAGATAAGAAAGCCTTCCTCAGCGATCAGTGCAAAGAAATAGAGGAAAACAATAGAATGGGAAAGACTAGAGATCTATTCACAAAAATTAGAGATACCAAGGGAACATTTCATGCAAAGATGGGCTCGATAAAGGACAGAAACGGTATGGACCTAACAGAAGGAGAAGATACTAAGAAGAGATGGCAAGAATACAGAGAAGAACTGTACCAAAAAGATCTTCATGACCCAGATAATCACGATGGTGTGATCACTCACCTAGAGACTGACATCCTGGAATGTGAAGTCAAGTGGGCCTTAGAAGCATCACTACGAACAAAGCTAGTGGAGGTGTTGGAATTCCAGTTGAGCTGTTTCAAATCCTGAAAGATGATGCTGTGAAAGTGCTGCACTCAATATGCCAGCAAATTTGGAAAACTCAGCAGTGGCCACAGGACTGGAAAAGGTCAGTTTTCATTCCAATCCCAAAGAGAGGCAATGCCAGAGAATGCTCAAACTACCGCACACTTGCACTCATCTCACACACTAGTTAAGTAATGCTCAAAATTCTCCAAGCCAGGCTTCAGCAATACCTGAACCGTGAACTTCCATATGTTGAAGCTGGATTGAAGAAAGGAAGAAGAACCAGAGGTCAAATTGCCAACATCCACTGGATCATGGGAAAAGCAAGAGAGTTCCAGAAGAACATCTATTTCTGCTTGATTGACTATGCCAAAGCCTTTGACTGTGTGAATCACAATAAACTGTGGAAAATTCTGAAAGAGATGGGAATACCAGACCACCTGACCTGCCTCTTGAGAAACCTATATGCAGGTCAGGAAGCAACAGTTAGAACTGGACATGGAACAACAGACTGGTTCCGAATAGGAAAAGGAGTACATCAAGGCTGTATATTGTCACCCTGCTTATTTAACTTCTATGCAGAGTACATCATGAGAAACGCTGGGCTGGGGAAAGCACAAGCTGGAATTAAGATTGCCGGGAGAAATATCAATAACCTCAGATATGCAGATGACACCACCCTTATGGCAGAAAGTGAAGAGGAACTAAAAAGCCTCCTGATGAAAGTGAAAGAGGAGAGCGAAAAAGTTGGCTTACAGCTCCACATTCAGAAAACGAAGATCATGGCATCCGGTCCCATCACTTCATGGGAAATAGATGGGGGAACAGTGGAAACAGTGTCAGACTTTATTTTTGGGGGCTCCAAAATCACTGCAGATGGTGACTGCAGCCATGAAATTAAAAGATGCTTACTCCTTGGAAGAAAAGTTATGAGCAACCTAGATAGCATATTGAAAAGCAGAGACATTACTTTGCCAACAAAGGTCCATCTAGTCAAGGCTATGGTTTTTCCAGTGGTCATGTATGGATGTGAGAGTTGGATTGTGAAGAAAGCTGAGTGCCAAAGAATTGAAGATTTTACATTGTGGTGCTGGAGGAGACTCTTGTAAATCCCTTGGACTGCAAGGAGATCCAACCAGTCCATTCTGAAGGAGATCAGCCCTGGGATTTCTTTGGAAGGACTGATGCTGAGGCTGAAACTCCAAAACTTTGGCCACCTCTTGTGAAGAGTTGACTCATTGGAAAAGACCCTGATGCTGGGAGGGATTGGGGCTAGGAGAAGAAGGGGATGACAGAGGATGAGATGGCTGATGGCATCACTGACTCGAAGCACATATTTGGGTGAACTCCTAGAGTTGGTGATGGAAAGGGAGGAGTGGCATGCTGTGATTCATTGGGTCGCAAAGGGTCAGACACGACTGAGTGACTGAACTAAACTGAACTGAATGGTGTGTCTCACAGATCCTCTCAATGAAACAACAGTGCTTCCAGGAAGCCCAAGTCATTGTGTTTCAGCTGTCTTGAGGCAGGTGATAGATGGATTTCAGGCTGAACATCTGGAGTTGGTCTCCTGTGGACAGAAACTCCCAAGATGAAGATAATAGCAGGAGCAAGAGAGGAGCTGAGCACTGTCCAAATAAGAGACCACATATTTCTCAATGTTGAGGTCAAGGAAGTTTTCTTGCCTACATATGTGCACAAAACGCTCCTCAGATGTCAAAAGGGAAGAGACATGCCCTCATAGTAAGTGGTGTTAATCTACCCATAGGCCTCTTTGTTAGAAGCCATCTTGGTTAAGAAATCTGTGCACACACAGGAAAAGGACCCTGAGATAAACCAAATATAAACTCAGAGTCAGGCAAAGCAATATGATTGGCCAAAGGAAACCAGGAAGAAATACCCTGTATAAGTGATTCAAACTGCCAAAAGGACATGCAGTAATTTTGAAGAGGCCATTGGCATCTTTGACCTGAGAATTTGGCTCCCAGATACTAGATTTATGACTGTTGCATGAGAAAGGAGAAAAAAGAGGCTGCTCTAAATATTGGGATTGTCCCAGGGGACAAAGAAGTCACTGTGAAGTGGGAGGCACCACCTGAATTTACTGTTGGCCTAGCCTCCTGGGGAACTTGATGTAAATTTTGGCGCAGAGGATTTTATAAAACTTAAAAGAGTAGGACTATATTTTAGGGCCAAAAGAGCTATAATCATGTAGATCAAAGATCATTAAGAAAGTCTTATTTTTGCTGTTCACTTGAGGCAGAAGGTACAGTAAACTCACAACAAGACAGGTGCCATTAGTGCCTTCAAAAAAGCATTGGCCAAGACAGCAGTAACCTGAGCTTCATAGGATCATGTGAAGGCGACAAGGGAAGGAGCTAATTAGCCACACACCTCTTTCTACTGATTATGATTCAGTTCAGTTCAGCTGCTAAGTCATGTCCGACTCTTTGCGACCCCATGGACTGCAGCATGCATGTCTTCCCTGTCCATCACCAACTCCTGGAGCTTGCTCAAACTCATGTCCATCGAGTCAGCGATACTATCCAACCATCTCAGCCTCTGCTGCTCCCTTTTCCTGTTGCATTCAATTTTCCCCAGCATCAGAGTCTTTCCAATGAGTCAGTTCTTTGCATCAGGTGGCCAAAGTACTGGAGTTTCAGCTTCAGCGTTGGACCTTCCAGTAAATATTCAGGACTGATTTCCTTTAGGATTGACTGGTTGGGGTGCCAAGGGACTAATTGTCCAAGGGACTCTCAAGAGTCTTCTCCCACACCACAGTTCAAAAGCATCAATTCTTCGGTGCTCAGCTTTCTTTATAGTCCAACTCTCACATCCATACATGACTACTGGAGAAACCGTAGCTTTTAACTGATTATGGTGGTATGATCCAATTCCTTTCCAAAAAGCTTTTCTGTTAATTCTAGCTGGGGGCCAGGAGGAAAAATGAATGGGTGAGTTAAAGAAAAAAAAGAAAAAGCACCACCAAAAAACTGGAACCACACAGTCTAATCTTACAGTCATTCAGTCCCTTGAATTTGTCCTTCAGGGGGCTGACATAGTCTGAAGAAAGAATCGTTAAGCTTGCCCTGTGGAAAACTGCTCCTTTTCTTATCAGAAGTAATAGATTCTCATTCAAACCACCAAGATACCCTGTTTTAAGATGCATGAGAAAATGGAATTAGAATGCCATGCTGATATCCAAGTTTGCAATATTCATATGTGGCAATAATTGGGGCAGCTAAAACGTGGTCTGTGCAGAGCAAACAGCCTTGTATATGCTAGGTCATCTGCTTTTACATGACTGGGGCAGGCTGGCGCTCACAACCCAGTTGGTGTCTTTTAACTTTCCTCTTGTTGCATATCATATGGGCCCCGTCGATTTGCATCCAATGGAAACAAAATTCTCATTCTTTCTCTTGCCATTATTACAAAAGAATTCTAGAGAAAGAGTAGAAAGAAGATAGAGTACACAGTCCACATTTCTGTTCTACAGATACCAACACTGTGAAATGTGCTTATAAATTAAGATTCAGTACTTAAATCTTTAGTACCAAATACCATATGATATTACTTATATATGGAATCTAAAATACAGCACAAATGAATTTTTTTGCAAAACAGAAACAGGCTCACAGATATAGAAAATAAATTTATAGTTACCAAAAGGGAAATGGGGTGGGGATGGGATAAATTAGGTATTTAGATGAGCAGATACACACTACTATCTATAAAACAGATCATAATGTCCTACTATATAGCACAGGGAACTATATTCAATATCTTATAATAAACTACAATGGAAAAGAATATGAAATATATGAATAACTGAATCACTTTGCTGTACACCAAAAACTAGCACAACATTGTAAATCAGCTATATGCTGTGCTGTACTTGGTTACTCAGCCGTGTCCAACTCTTTGTGACCCCATGGACTGCAGCCCAACAGGCTCCTCTGTCCATAGGGATTCTTCAGGCATGAATACTGGAGTGGGTTGCCATGCTCTCCAAAATATGCGGTCTCCTGCATTGCAGGTGGATTCTTTACCAGCTGAGTCACCTGAGAAGCCCAAATCAACTATCAGTTCAGTTCAGTTCAGTTCATTTCAGTCACTCAGTCATGTCTGACTGTTTGTGACCCCATGAATCGCAGCACGCCAGGCCTCCCTGTCCATCACCAACTCCCGGAGTTCACCCAAACTCATGTGCTTCGAGTCAGTGATGCCATCCAGCCATCTCATCCTCTGTCGTTCCCTTCTCCTCCTGCCCCCAATCCCTCCCGACATCAGGGTCTTTACCAGTGAGTCAACTCTTCGCATGAGGTGGCCAAAGTATTGGAGGTGGCCAAAGTATTGGAGCTTTAGCATCAGTCTTTCCAATGAACAGTCAGGACTGATCTCCTTTAGGATGGACTGGTTGGATCTCCTTGCAGTCCAAGGGACTCTCAAGAGTCTTCTCCAACGCCACAGTTCAAAATCATCAATTCTTCAGTGCTCAGCTTCCTTCACAGTCCAAACCTCACATCCATACATGACCACAGGAAAAACCATAGCCTTGACTAGATAGACCTTTGTTGACAAAGTAATGTCTCTGCTTTTGAATATGCTATCTAGGCTGATCATAACTTTCCTTCCAAGGAGTGTCTTTTAATTTCATGGCTGCAGTCACCATCTGCAGTGATTTTGGAGCACAGAAAAATAAAGTCTGACACTGTTTCCACTGTTTCCCCATCTATTTCCCATGAAGTGATGGGACCGGATGCCATGATCTTCGTTTTCTGAATGTTGAGCTTTAAGCCAACTTTTCACTCTCCTCTTTCACTTTCATCAAGAGGCTTTTTAATTCCTCTTCACTTTCTGCCATAAGTGTCATCTGCATATCTGAGGTTATTGATATTTCTCCCGGCAATCTTGATTCCAGCTTGTGTTTCTTCCAGTCCAGTGTTTCTCATGATGTACTCTACATAGAAGTTAAACTTATACTTCAATATAAAAAAAATTTGATACTTCTCATTGCATTATACAATAAAGTGCAAAGGCCAGTCACCTTTGTTAAGACTAGAAAGAAAGAAAAATTCTCCAAAAATGTTCAGTTATAGCAGTGGAATTAAAAAAAAGAAAATCTTGATTTTCCTTAACAATCAGTTTAGAATCCAAACATGAATATTTATTAAGCCCTTCAGGTGATTTCAATGTAAAGTTAAAGTTAAGATTACTGAATTACAGTGTCTATGCTCCTCAGAGCTCTAAATATGGAGCTCAGAAATATGTACAGAAAGCCACCCCTACTAAGTCATATTTGTAACCCCAAACATAAAGTCAACTTGTTCTTATGACTAATAGTTTAAGTTCTGAGTCCATTTTCTATCTATCTATCTACCTGTCATCTATCTGTCTATCTATCTACTTATCTATCTGTCTAGCCATCCATCTATCCATCCATCCTGGAATGGAAGGTTGTAGTTATTTTTCGGAGAGTCTTAAATGAAAAAGTGATCAAGTATAAGTAATTTAACAAGCAATTAGCCACTAAAGATTTTTGGACAGCAAAGAAACATGATTAAACTTGCTTTAAAAATTATCTGGTAGCAGTATTAACAGTAGATTTCATGATGGGAGAGTGGACTAGGTTAGGCTAGAAAAATGGTTTTCTTGCAATAGTAAGGTGAGAAGAAAGGAAGTAGATTCTTGATGATGAAAATGAATAGGGGACTAATAAGAAAGACTGATAAAATCTTCCTTGGTGGCTCAGAGGTAAAGAATCTGCCTGCCAATACAGGCAGCATGGACTCCATCCCTGGGTTGGGATGATACCCTAGAGGAGGGCATGGCAATCCACAAATATTCTTGCCTGGAGAATCTCATGGACAGAGGAGCCTGGTGGGCTACCGTCCTTTGGGTTGCAAAGAGTTGGACATGTTTGAAGCAATTGAGCATGCAAAACAGAAAGAGCATTTAAAAAATAATGCTATTTCCTTGACTGAAAGATTAGAATGATCCAAGGAAATCTGTTAGAATAAGTCCTGGGGAAGCATTTGGAGCTTTCTTCTGTTGAACCCAGAGGACTTTTTCAGGGCCAGGCTAATTTCCCCCATTCTCCTTCCCACTTGCTGCACATCCAGGCCTTCTGCCTGGTTTCCCTTCTTTTTTCAAGCTGCCACTGTTCAATTCATTCCTTAGATTTTCCAAGACTGAGTTTATAGTGGGACACAGTCCTCTGTTCCTTAATGCATTGAAAGGCAAGCACCCAGCCCTTGGATAATTTTAATATTTTACTTTTAGTGTTTATTTTATCACTTTGTATAGCCTTTCGTCTCACTGTTTCATCTCAGCACCATATCAAATTCTGTATGAGTTCCATGGTGGTGGTGGTTTAGTTACTAAGTCGTGTCTGACTCTTGCAAACCCATGGACTGTAGCCTGCCAGGCTCCTCTGTCCATGGGATTCTCCAGGCAAGAATACTGGAATGGGTTGCCATTTCCTTCTCCAGGGGAGCTTTACAACCTGAGGATTGAACTTGGGTATCCTGCACTGCAGGCATATTCTTTACCAACTGTGCTACAAGGGAGGCCCTAGTGCCACATAATGCTTTGTGACAACCACCCAGAACTCAGTGAGTAAAGCAGTACACTTATTTAACTTATGCATTTTCAGGTGAACTGGATGGTGCTTTTGGCTTTGGCTTGGATAATCATGTATTGACTGATCATGATTGGGATCTTTCACAATTCTAGTGTTGGATGGCTTATAATCTAATCTAGGAAAGTCTTAGCTAGGACAACTGAGGCTCTGTTCCATGTCTCATCCTTTAGCAGGCTAGCTTGGGCATGTTCTTGTGGCAGAGGCAGAGGAATAAAAAGATCAAGGGAAATGTGTGCTTTTTCATGCTTCTTAATAACATCCCCAAAGCTAAAGCAAGTCACTTGGCTGAACCAAGAAACTAACGGTGAAACAGAATATCCTGCCTAGAGTGGAAGAGCAACACAAACTTACAGGGCAAAGACAAATGTACAAGAAGGGATGCGTTGGGGGGATAACGAATACAGTCAACCCTCCACATTCTTTTTTCTCATTCCCTCCACTACTTAATTGAGTGGTCAACCTTTATTCCCTGCTCATACTCAGAGTCCTTGTGGAAACAGCCCAAGGGGAGATTCTATTAAATCTTTTGCCTTTAATTCTGACGTTGATGTTTTAAACCAATTTTCTGATTTCTTAATAATAACAGCAACAATAAACTAGTAATGATACTAAAGCTGAAACTCAAGTACTTTGGCCACCTCATGCGAAGAGTTGACTCATTGGAAAAGACTCTGATGCTGGGAGGGATTGGAGGCAGGAGGAGAAGGGGATGACAGAGGATGAGATGGCTGATGGCATCACTGACTTGATGGACATGAGTCTGAGTGAACTCCCAGAGTTGGTGATGGACAGGGAGGCCTGGCGTGCTGCAATTCATGGGGTCACAAAGAGTCGGACATGACTGAACAACTGAACTGAACTGAACTGAGTAGTAATAATGATCAAATCTTTCTATGTAACACATATTTTCAGATTTCTTTACTGGTATCATTTAGTCTTCTCATAATGATTCTTTTAGAAAATGCTTCCCTGGTGGCTCAGTGGTAAAGAATGTGCCTGCCAGTGCAGAAGATGCAGGTTTAATGCCTGGGTGGGGAAGATCCCTTGGAGAAGGAAATGGTAAACCACTCCAGTAACCTTGCCTAGAAAATCTCATGGACAGAAGAACCTGGCAGGCTACAATCTGTGGGGCTGCAAAAGAGCTGGACATGACTTAGAGACTACAGAACAACAACAAATCCCTATGTAACTGCTTAGCATTTTGATGAATGGATTCTTTTATTACATATTTTAAGAGCAGATATACCAAGGAATGAATATTTTAGTAACTGAGATACGAGAAATTAGCTCTATTGATAATACTGACTTTATAGGAACAACATGAGGCTGCATTTATATGGAGCTGAAATCAATAAGGTACCCTTAACTCTGCTCCAAACTACAATCCATCCTCCTCTCTCAACTACACACGATTTACCTATTGACTTTAATTTTACTTTATTTTCTCACCTTGATAAAATTTTTTCGGACCTTATGATGATATACAAAACTTAACAGGTTGTGTGAATATCATAGCAGAAAAAATTACAATTAGAAAATTAAGCAAAAAATGTTCTTCATCATCCTGCAGGAAGCATACAAAGTGGTCAAAGATAAGTTTTATTCCTTTGCAGGAGCATGTAACATATAAGTACAAGAAAATGATCAATATTATTCCAACACATTTCAACTCAGAACTTCTATCAGAATAAGAAGTAAGATTAGATTCATGTAAAAAGGTTTCATAACTGCCATTTCACAGATTTTCTTCTAGTATGGGATTGTATTGGGTCTTGATGAATTTGGTTCAAAAGCATAGTGAATACCAATAGAAGTTCTCTGAGAATTACCTTGTTGATGATGATATCATTAAGAGAGCTATAAGTGTGCCACTGAAATGAATGTTCCAGATTATTAAATTTTATCACTTTAAAAGCCAAATTAATTATTTTTATTTTAACCATTTTTTGAAAGAAACCTAACACAAATGTGCTATCTATTTTTCTGCTTCTTGAGCTGAGCATACTAAATATTTTATTCATTTTGAAATGACTAGGTCTCAGGTTACCATTATGAATAATTTTTGTTTTATATGTTAATATAGTGTTTCCCTCAGGGGCTAGTGAGTTATGTAGGTCTGCTTGATTAATTACCTTAGGTTTTTTTTTAATAAGTTCTGGTGATTCTCTTGCCTATATTGTCTCTTTTTACTCTAGGCCATTTCAATTCCCTTTCCTTGATACTCTTAATCTATTTTTTTTTTGTAACCCCTATTTCAGTACAAATCAGATAAGCATTCAAAATCAGTGGTTTAAGTTGTATATTAAGCTATAATTCATAGCCATTTGCCCAAGAGCTTGAGCCCCACACTTCTTCTGAAAATATGATAAATCAAATTTATTTGTTCATTTGAAATATGTTTTGAATGCAAATACCATATTTCATTGAATCTAAGGTGTCAATTATAATATAGACCACTATCATATGGACTACTAAGAAGGAAAAGAAGTTGCACATTATAAGATGCATCTCCAATTTAGAGATACTAAAATGTATAAAAATGAAAGTCTTGGAGGGATGAAATGTGATGTGTGTGTGTGCTCAGCTGCTCAGTCATGTCCAACTCTTTGCAATCCCATGGACTGTAATCCACCAGGCTCCTCTGTCCATAGAATTTTCCAGGCAAGAATACTGGAGTGGGTTGACATTTCCTCCTCCTGGGAATCTCCCTGCCCCAAGGATTGAACCCATGTCTCCTGCATTGGCAGAAGGATTCTTTATTACTGCACCATCTGGGAAGCTGAAATGTGGTAATGTGAGTGAATAATGGTCTGGGTGATGAGGGTATCTCAGTGATCAAAGCAGTCAGTATCCCTACTTTAATAGAGCTTACATTCTAATGTGGGGGTGGTGGTGGTTTAGTCACTAAGTCGTGTCCAGCTCTTGTGACCCCACGGACTGTAGCCTGCCAGGCTCCTCTGTCCATGGGATTCTCTGGGCAAGAATACTGGAATGGGTTGCCATTTCCTTCTCCAGGGAATCTTCCCTAGCCAGGAGTTGAACCCAGGTCTCCTGTATTGCAGGCAGATTCTTTACCAACTGAACTACAAGGGAAGCCCACATTCTAATGTGGGGTGGGGGGAGCAAATAATTCTGTCAGGTGTTCATTAGCTCTGAAGGAGAAGCAAAGCTAAGCAAGGGGAAGGAGAGTGGAAGTGGGGGTGTTCGTTTCTTGTAAAATAGTTAGATAGTCAGTTTCCCAGATAATTCAGTGGTAAAGAATCCACCTGCTAAGCAGGAGATGCTGGTTCAATCCCTGGGTGGGGAAGATCCCCTGGAGAAGGAAATGGCAACACACTCCAGCATTCTTGTCTGGGAAATCCCATGGACAGAAAAGCCTGGCTGGCTACAGTCCATGGGATCACAAAGAGTCAGACACGACTTAATGACTAAACAGCAGCAGCAGTCAGAGAGTCGGGGAAGGTACTCTGATCAGGGATATTTGAGAAGAGACCAGAAGGAAGGGAAAGGATGAATCATGAAATAGGAGATAACTCCAGGAAGTGGGAACAAAGACTCTGAGATGGGAACATCTAGGCTGTTGGAGGAGCAGAAAGTAGGCCAGAATGGATGCAGTGGAAGAAAGGGGGCAGAGAGTAGCGGGAGATGACATTAAAAAGATGGCGAGCTCCAGAGTAGGTCAGGCCTTGGAGATGTGGTAAGGAGAACTCTGGACTTTATGATGCACAGCAAGTTGTGCAAGGGTTTTGAGTGGAGAAGTGACATGGTCAAGTTGTATTTTAACAGAAGCATTGTGATTTCTATGTGGATAAAGACTGTTGAGGAGTAAGGGGATGAAGACAGGAAGATTAGTTAGGAGACAGTTGCAATTATGCATACAAGATATAATGGAAGCTTAGATAGTAGAACAGTGGTGAGAAGTGATCAGATTCTAGATATATATTTGAAGGTCAGTCTTATAGGATTTTATGATGGATTTAATAATGAGGTCTGAGAAAAAGAGTCAAAGATGACTTCAAGGTTTCTGGCCCACAGAGGAATAGAGTTGACATTTATTGAGACTGGGGAAAACTGAGAGGGAACAGGGTGCAGGAAGAAGAAATGAAGACTTTGGTTTTGTAAATGTTCAGTTTGAAATGCCTTAGTTATCAATTGAAGTGAGATAGGCAGTTGGCTACATGAATCTGGGCTTTAGGGGAGAGGCCCAGACCAGAGAAATAATTTGGGAGTCAAGAAAAAGAGTGAACAGCGGAGCCAAGTGCTGCTCATAGAGTGAGTAAAATAACAACTAAGAGTCGACATTGGATCTGTCAGCGTATAGTTTGTGAGACAGAACAGACTGGAGTGAATTCAGGAAAGAAGAGAGGAAAATATGTGGAGGCAATTCCTTCCACAGGTTTTTGTTGTAAAGGGGCCAGAAAATGGAGTAATTATTGCTTTTTCACATAAGTTTGAAATTTTTCCCTATCACTTTTGATATCATTCTGTGAGAAGGCATAGCAACAAAATGTTTGGGCTGCAGGGTACATTACTTCTTTGATGTCATATCTCAAAGGACTTGGTCAAGAAATGAAATAAGCTCAAATATAATTTCCATTAAAAGCAAAATCAGGTGTTCTTTATAATTTATATTGCTTCTTGAAAATTCAGGGTAGCATTGAAGATAAAAGAACAAGATTTTCAAATACAGGGTCCAAGAGAGTCAAACACCTTATATTTTAGAAATCCCCACATTAGTCTGTATGGAGATATTTGTATCAATAGATGCCTAGGCAGATATTAGCTTGGGCTTCAGATACTTCTGGATGTATCAATACTTCAGACACTACCTGTCTGAAAGGATGACTGGTGATTCAACAGGAGCTCAGAACAGCTGAAAAGATAGGGAGGTTTCCGCATGAATTCATGCTGGGACTTCAAGTAGCTGTTGTCCATCTAGAGTGGAGAGCTATAACCTTTTAGAAATAGGTATTTGAGGATTGAGTGATTGTTCTTCAGTAACCAGCAATATCCAGAAGTTATAAATACAGGCTTGTTATTTTTCTGACAAGACTGTATTTGAGATACTGTATTTGGGATATAGTTATTTGGGATAACTCCCAATGCTGACCTCAAGGCGGGATGACAACCCCATTCTCTAGAGTTTCTTCACTCTGGTCTTCTCGTGGGTCTCTGGGTATTTTCACAAGTGATCAGGGATCATTCACTGCTGCCACTGCTCCGCTGGATACCACACTATCTACTCTGGCCTGATTGCCCATGGTATCAGTTCAGTTCAGTCCTCAGTCATGTCTGACTCTTTGTGACCCCATGATCACAGCACGCCAGGCCTCCCTGTCCATCACCAACTCCAGGAGTTGACAAAGACTCATGTCCATTGAGTCCGTGATGCCATCCAGCCATCTCATCCTCTGTCATCCCCTTCTCCTCCTGCCCTTAATCCCTCCCAGTGTCAGAGTCTTTCCAATGAGTCAACTGTTCGCATCAGGTGGCCAAAGTACTGGAGTTTCAGCTTTAGCATCATTCCTTCAAAAAAAATCCCAGGGCTGATCTCCTTCAGAATGGACTGGTTGTATCTCCTTGCAGTCCAAGGGACTCTCAAGAGTCTTCTCCAATACCACAGTCCAAAACCATCAATTCTTTGGCATTCAGCTATCTTCACAGTCAAACTCTCACATCCATACATGACCACTGGAAAAACCATAGCCTTGACTAGATGGACCTTTGTTGGCAAAGTAATGTTTCTGTTTTGAATATGCTATCTAGGTTGCTCATAACTTTCCTTCTAAGAAGTAAGCGTCTTTTAATTTCATGGCTGCAGTCACCATCTGCAGTGATTTTGGAGCCCCCAAAAATAAAGTCTGACACTGTTTCCACTGTTTCCCCATCTATTTCCCATGAAGTGATGGGACCAGATGCCATAATCTTCATTTTCTGAATGTTGAGCTTTAGGCCAACTTTTTCACTCTCCACTTTCACTTTCATCAAGAGGCTTTTTAGTTCCTCTTCACTTTTTGCCATAAGGGTGGTGTCATCTGCATATCTGAGGTTATTGATATTTCTCCCGGCAATCTTGATTCCAGCTTGTGTTTCTTCCAGCCTAGCATTTCTCATGATGTACTCTGCATATAAGTTAAATAAGCAGGGTGACAATGTACAGCCTCGATGTACTCCTTTTCCTATTCGGAACCAGTCTGTTGTTCCATGTCCAGTTCTAACTGTTGCTTCCTGATCTGCATATAGGTTTCTCAAGAGTCAGGTCAGGTGGTCTGGTATTCCCATCTCTTTCAGAATTTTCCACAGTTTATTGTGATCCACACAGTCAAAGGCTTTGGCATAGTCAATAAAGCAGAAATAGATGTTTTTCTGGAATTCTCTTACTTTTTCGATGATCCAGTAGATGTTGGCAACTTGATCTCTGGTTCCTCTGCCTTTTCTAAAACCAGCTTGAACATCTGGAAGTTCATGGTTCACATATTGCTGAAGCCTGGCTTGGAGAATTTTGAGCATTACTTTACTAGTGTGTGAGATAAGTGCAATTGTGCAGTAGTTTGAGTATTTTTGGCATTGCCTTTCTTTGGGATTAGAATGAAAACTGACCTTTTCCAGTCCTGTGGCCACTGCAGAGTTTTCCAAATTTGCTGGCATATTGAGTGCAGCACTTTCACAGCATCATCTTTTAGGATTTGAAACAGCTCAACTGGAATTCCAACACCTCCACTAGCTTTGTTCATAGTGATGCTTTCTAAGACCCACTTGACTTCGCATTCCAGGATGTCTGGGTCTAGGTGAGTGATCACACCATCGTGATCATCTGGGCCATGAAGATCTTTTTTGTATAGTTCTTCTGTGTATTCTTGCCACCTCTTCTTAATATCTTCTGCTTCTGTTAGGTGCAGACCATTTCTGTCCTTTATCGAGCCCATCGTTGCATGAAATGTTCCCTTGGTATCTCTAATTTTCCTGAAGAGATCTCTAGTCTTTCCCATCCTGTTGTTTTCCTCTATTTCTTTGCATTGATCACTGAGGAAGGCTTTCTTATCTCTCCTTGCTATTCTTTGGAACTCTGCTTTCAGATGCTTATATCTTTCCTTTTCTCCTTTGCTTTTCACTTCTCTTCTTTTCACAGCTATTTGTAAGGCCTCCCCAGACAGCCATTTTTCTTTTTGCATTTCTTTTCCATGGGGATGGTCTTGATCCCTGTCTCCTGTACAATGTCACGAACCTCCGTCCATAGTTCATCAGGCACTCTATCTATCAGATCTAGTCCCTTAAATCTATTTCTCATTTCTACTGTATAATCATAAGGGATTTGATTTAGGTCATACCTGAATGGTCTAGTGGTTTTCCCTACTTTCTTCAATTTAGTCTGAATTTGGCAATAAGGAGCTCATGATCTGAGCCACAGTCAGCTCCTGGTCTTGTTTTTGCCGACTGTATAGAGCTTCTCCATCTTTGGCTGCAAAGAATATAATCAATCTGATTTCGGTGTTGACCATCTGGTGATGTCCATGTGTAGAGTCTTCTCTTGTGTTGTTGGAAGAGGGTGTTGCTGTGACCAATGCGTTCTCTTGGCAAAACTCTATTAGCCTTTGGCCTGCTTCATTCCGCATTCCAAGGCCAAATTTACCTGTTACTCCAGGTGTTTCTTGACTTCCTACTTTTGCATTCCAGTCCCCTATAATGAAAAGGACATCTATTTTAGGTGTTAGTTCTAAAAAGTCTTGTAGGTCTTCATAGAACCGTTCAACTTCAGCTTCTTCAGTGTTACTGGTTGGGGCATAGACTTGGATTACTGTGATACTGAATGGTTTGCCTTGGAAATGAACAGAGATCATTCTGTCGTTTTTGAGATTGCATCCAAGAACTGCATTTCAGACTCTTTTGTTGACCATGATGGCTACTCCATTTCTTCTGAGGGATTCCTGCCCGCAGTAGCAGATGTAATGGTCATCCGAGTTAAATTCACCCATTCCAGTCCATTTTAGTTCGCTGATTCCTAGAATGTCGACGTTCACTCTTGCCATCTCCTGTTTGACCACTTCCAATTTGCCTTGATTTATGGACCTTCATTCCAGGTTCCTATGCAATATTGCTGTTTACAGCATTGGACCTTGCTTCTATCACCAGTCACATCCACAGCTGGGTATTGTTTTTGCTTTGGCTTCATCCCTTCTTTCTTTCTGGAGATATTTCTCCACTGACCTCCAGTAGCCTATTGGGCACCTACTGACCTGGGGAGTTCCTCTTTCACTATCCTATCATTTTGCCTTTTCATACTGTTCATGGGGTTCTCAAGGCAAGAATACTGAAGTGGTTTGCCGTTCGCTTCTACAGGGGACCACATTCTGTCAGACCTCTCCACCATGACCCGCCCATCTTGGGTGGCCCCACAGGGCATGGCTTAGTTTCACTGAATTAGGCAAGGCTGTGGTCCTAATGTGATTAGACTGACTAGTTTTCTGTGATTATGGTTTCAGTGTGTCTGCCCTCTGATGTCCTCTTGCAACACCTACCGTCTTACTTGAGTTTCTCTTACCTTGACCGAGGGGTATCTCCTCACCGCCACCCCTCCTGACCTTGAATGTGGAATAGCTTTTCTAGGCCCCCCTGCGCCTGCGCAGCCACCGCTCCTTGGACTTGGGGTTGCTCCTCCCGGCTGCTGCCCCTGACCTCAGATGTGTTGTAGCTCCTCCCGGCAGCCCATGGTATACTCTGCTGTAACTGCACGCTGCTTTTAGTTCACTTTTTTCTGGATATGGGCATGTTCAAATGCCTATTTCAAGGCAGCCATAACTGACACTTTCCTCTAAACTTTAGGCTCTGTTGCTGAGTCATCATGCCAGATACCACCATCTTTGCTTGGAACGATTTCTTTTCTAGGGCCTCTGTAGGGCTCCCAGGCAATTTGCCTTCTCCCTCTGCTCACTTTTGTTGGCCAGATATGTCATCTATGACTGAACTCTAATCTTGGACCATATTTGAGTTGTTTGCCTTGAAGGCTCCTTATCCCTCATGTAAATCAGTGAATGTAAAGGGATACCAGAAGCTATGAGTGACCCAACCCTTCATGCCAGATGGATCCAAGTCTCCAGACAACTGGGGACTGTTCAGAGCAACATATGGATATTGGAGAAGGGGAGAAGTGTTGTTAGCCTGAGGTCTCTGTGTTTCTACCCTTCTTACTATGGTAAGTAACAGTAACTTAGATCTCTGGAGAGGCAGAAAGAGAAATGGAGTTCAGAGTCTCTGAACTACCGTGAAAAACTTTTGGGGGTGAGTATTGCTGAGATCTAGAAAAGAATCTCAGTATTTGTGTCTGTGACTGTGTGTGGAGAAAGGGTTTTATTTGCTTTTTCCTTTACAGAGTATAGGACATAGCTTGAAAATAAATCCCTTGAATGATTTTGTTCTTGAAACTTTGAGAGTTCAGATGGGTGGGGAATGTGTTGGAGTTTCATTTAGAATTGCTATTAAAAAGCCTTTGTGTATAGATGATGATGATACTGACATGTACTGCTGGCAAACGAAGTGTTTAGTGGCAATTTTTGTTCTTTGCAGCAGCAGGGATGAGTCTGAGCTGAGACATCCTTGCTACTCTCCAGTCCCCCATTTGTGAAATGGTTGGCCGCTTCTGGGGAGGAAGCTGATGGCTGGGAACCGTTTTCTCTGTGCAATGTTAAGTGCTCCTTGTGGACACTGCTGCCAGAGAGATGACCAAACGCTGGCAAATTATTGTTCATCTCAAGCAGTTCCTAATGCACTTTCCTACTGAGGGGAAGTCGGAAAAGAAAAGGAGGCTGCAACTGGCAGGGGCCAGGGCCTTCCTCTCTTTGGCTGCTCCCCAGCTCCTGGGTCTTGCTTTTGTGGATGCGGTGACCACGCAGGCAGCTCAATCCATGCGCTTAGGACAGTTGCTTATAAACCAGCTGAAGCAGCTGGCAGGTGAAACATTAACACGTTATGCTATAAAATATTTAAAGAAAGCTGTGAATTTAGTTTTATTTTGATTATTTCTCCAGATCTATACTTCAGTAGCTTTGCCGAAGGGCCAGAATCAAACCTGAGATGCCCCCAGAGCCCATTTAAGTACTTTGCAGTGTTTACTTAATATTTTAAAGATAAAAAACACTTTGAAACATTGAGCACTGCAAAAGAACAAAACCTATTTATGGACCCCCAGGGCATTTCACCTTTAAGACGACTAAGCGGTCAGGAAACTGAAGAAGTCTTTCATTTTTATAACACTAGATAAATTATGGGGTGAGTCAGCTTCACTGGGGTCTTTTAACTCTTTCTGTTCTGCTTTCTGGTGTGTGAAACATAATTTCTAGAGAAAATACTTCCTTTTATTACGATGCCTTTTGACACTTTTTATTTCAAATGTTTTAATGAATCTAACAACCAAATGTGTTTTGCCACGAACCAGGGCTTGAAGAGGAAACAAAAGAACTGTAATAGATTTGTAATAGATTTCTGATTCAGAATCGGAAGACAGGGGTATTAGTCTGACTCTGGTGCTTAGTGGTTATGTAACCTCAAGAAAACCTAAGACTATACTGATTCCTAGTTATGCGAAGGTGGACATATTACTTGTTTTCTACAACATAAGGAGAATTAATAATCCTCACTGGACTGCTGTGAGAATTAAGAGTGCAGATACAAAGACTAGCGCAGACCCTTTTTGATGATTTCAAGTGTTCAATAGTGTTAAATGTTAATAGATCTGAAAGAAAAGCATTTGGTTTGAACTATTGTCTTTATTTATAAAATGATGTTAATATACATCACCTAAGGTTATTATCATATTTAAATGCATATGACATGTGTGGGCACTTTGAACACTAAATACCATGTAAATGGAATATACATTGATAATCATAATGAATTTTGAGAACTGTCAGAGAAGATGGGTATGTAAGAGGAAACAAGAAGGCAGAGAAGACAGCAGGAAAATAGGGAACAGACCCATGGAGAGGTTTGCACATTATTAGAAGTGGAAGAACAGAATGAACACTGGCCCCCAAGGCAAATCACACCAAATCCAAATGCTCAGTCGAAACCAAAGCAAAACATAGAAACAAAACAAGACAAAAAACTCAATGACACTCAGCTCGCTGGTGCACAGAGCACGCTAACTGCTCATCTCCATCTTAAGAAAACATTCTTTATAGCTTTATTCTCAGGAGAACCTGCTGGATAGTGCTGCTGGTTCTGGGATAATTATGAAGAGTACTGAGAATATAGAATGAACACAGCTGCTGAAGAACATCACATGGACCTTCCTATTTTAGTCCCAGAGCTGTTTCTCTGGCCCAGCATGGCTCCTCCTTACCCAGGCAGCTCCAGGAGCCCCTCTTTCATATTTCTCTTCTAAGGAGATAATCACACCCAACCCAGCACTTTGAATTCTAGGACTAGGGAGATGGGTTTCAGTCCCTAACTCCTTACTTTCTTCCTATGCCAGACACAGGCAACAAGATTTTTCTTTTAAGAAATTTTCTGCTAATAAATGTGTGGTAGTAAACAGGGGATATCAAAAATGAGAAATAGCAAATATGGAAATGTTACAGAGTTTATAACAGTAATAGTTCCACTATTAACCGTTGTGTCTAACTCTCTGTGACCCCATGAATTGCATCACACCAGGCTTTCCTGTCCTTCACTATCTCCTGGAGTTTGCCCAAACTTATGTCCACTGAGTCAACGATGCCATCCAATCATCTCATCCTCTGTCACCCACTTCTCCTCCTGCACTGAACGTTTCCCAGCCTCAGGGTCTTTTCCAATGAGTTGGCTCTTCACATCAGATGGCCAAAGTATTGGAGCTTTATCTTCAGCACTAGTCTTTCCAGTGAATATTCAGGGTTGATTTCCTTTATGGCTGACTGGCTTGATCTCCCTAATGTCCAAGGGACTCTCAAGAGTCTTTTCCAGCACGAGTTTAAAAGCATCAATTTCTTGGTGCTCAGCCTTCCCTATGGTCAGACTCTCACATCTGTACATGACTACTGGAAAAACCATAGCTTTGACTATGTGGACCTTGGTTGGCAAAGTGATGTCTCTGCTTTTTAATACATTGTCTAGATTTCTCATAGCTTTTCTTCTAGGGAGCAAGTGTCTTTTAATGTCAAGGCTGCTGTCACTGTCTGCAGTGATTTTGGAGCCCAGGAAATAAAGTCTATCACTGTTTTATTTTCCCCCATAAATTTCCCCCCCTTTTCCCCCCAATTTATTTGCCATGAAGTGATGTGACCAGATGCCATGGCCTTAGTTTTTTGAATGTTGAGTTTTAAGCCAGCTTTTTCACTCTCCACTTTCACTTTCATCAAGAGGCTCTTTAGTCTTCTTCACTTTCTGCCATTAGGGTGGTGTCATCTGCATATCTGAGGCTATTGATATTGATACTAGTATTTCTACTATTAATATGAATGCCACAATTTCCATTATATTTTACATTAGGAATGGAACTTAAAAGATAAGTTTGAGTCAGGTTCACTAAAGTCTTTCTTTTAAGAAAGAGAATGTGAATATCTCTCTTATATGCTGCATACATTAGGATTAGAAATTTCCCATGTATGCAGGCAGATATGGGAATCTTTTCCCCTACCCAGTCATTGTTGGGCAGATGTTACTTTGGTATCTCTTGAAATAATTTTTCTTTCCTCTGGTCATGCACACAAATCTGTAAAGAAGCCTAAAGAATGCTTGTGCAAAATAGAGAAATTTATGTGAGTCGGAGAGGAGTAAACTATCAAGGAGGTGGGGATAGCTTTTCAGAATCAGTGAGGCCATTGATGATGAATTAATCACTATAAATTAGCCTAGGATCACAGACCAGGATTCAAATAAATCAAGCTGATGCAAATCACAAATTTAATAATTTGTAAAATATGGCTCACAATGGTAGTTCATATTCAGGCTCCTGATATTTACTGCTCTAAGATATAAAGGCTTGAAAGAGATGGGTAAACCCTTGAAAGGGTTTTAGGCCTGTATGAATTTTTAGGAGTAGAATTTTCTGGACCAGTTCTTATGGTTTTCAGTATGACATTCTGTCTAGTATACAATGCTGTTTGCAGATAGATCCTGTTTCTCCTGACATCTGTGGATGCTGGTGAGCCTGATAAGTAAGTCTCTTATCTAGGTACTCATAATAGTATATAAATTGTAATTTCAGAAATCCTGGGAGTTCTGTAAAAATCTTCTATCCTTCAAAATGGCAGGGGCCTCCATGAGGGCTTAACTGAACCAAGCATGGGGGCCAAAGACAGCTCTTTGATGCTGAAATTAAAAGATTAGGAACTATGCTTTCCTTTATTAATCCTCAACAACATGTTCCCTGCCTTCCCAGGGAAGCCAAACACATGACTCACAAGATCAGGCAGTTTCCTGCGAGATGAGAGTGGAAGGAAAGTATCTACAGATGGAAGAATGGAGCCATGAGACTAGAACTGGAATGAAGGGCAGAGGCAGTGCCCCTTAATTTTCCTCTGTGTTTTATTAGCAACAAGTTTTCAATGGGAGCTTTCAAGACTCATTAGTTTGAGTAAGAACAAATTAGACAAAAGATCTAGTGTTAGATATAAATTAAAAGCTGTTTCTATGCATTGCAAGTCTCTCTCTCTTAAAAGGAGAATGGATTATTTTTTTAAGCCAAAATTTGAAGTTTGGCATTTGTGTCTCCCCATTCTCAGATCATTTATCACAACTTTTCTTTTTTGAGGTGTTAGAATAATGCTCTGAAGAGTAGGGATAATGCACATGCTTTTCTAAGCCTCTGGGGACCAGGCAGAGTTTGGAGTGATTTAGGGGCAACCAGACAATGCTTCATTACCCAGGAAACTGACCCTTCTCCCATCTGCTGTAAATGAGATCTGAAAACTTTCTCCATCCTATTATCTTGTCAATTCCTAGCATCAGTTTCTAACAAGAGACTTGAAATGCAATATAGCTCTTTGGCTGGAAAAAAAAAGTACTTAGGATTTAGTGGACTGTAACTTGGTTGCAAATCCAAATTTAGCTTGTAATATGATTTCCTTCATGCAGATTGCAATGTTTACATCTTGTAATGAAGCCTATGTTTCTTTGTATCAGTGGTTCTCAAATGGAAAACAGTGGAGAAGAGCAACATGGATGTAAAGATATATCTCCTACATACCTCTGCATGAACATTGACTATTACAGAGTGAAAACTGAATATGAATACAAGAAAATTCATAGAATTTTTATTCATGAAAATTAACTGTATTTTGTCACTTGTGTGCTGTACTATTTCAAAGCTTTCATTATCAGATTCTTGCTTCTCTCAGTCCCAAATTTGTTCATGCATCCAAAATGCACTTTTTTTCTCATTTTTTAAAAAGGATAGGTGGCTTAATTCTATTTAGGAAGAAAGAAAAAGGAAAAAAGATTGCCCATACATTTCTCATAAACTGATCTGGTTAGACTTTTGGTTGCAAAGAACTCAGCCTGAATAAAGCTGGGGCTTATTGTAGGGCTCTGTATGGATTAGAACTGGGAGTGAAAGGCTGGGTGGAACAAAAACAGCTCTAATTTCCAGCTTCTTTCTTGATCTTTCTCAGGGTCCCTTCTATGGCATCACTGTGTCACTCTTGGTGTCTGAACCATTTTTTCTCTTCCTGTTTTGGTTGCTTTGGGTCATATGGAGCCTGTTATAGCTACTGTTTCATCTCCAGCTGAAAGACTCCTTTCAAGCTTCAGCTCTTACTATACATTTCTCAGGCTTGTGTTTCAGGCCTGTGTTCCTGAGAGTCAGGATCTTATTGTCATAGCTCACCTTGTATTCTACACCATGCCATAAGTCATCGGCTAGCCAACAGATGGTATGGTAGACTGCAGAAAGAGCCACAATTTTCTGTAACCACATACTTGCAATGTGATTTTGTAGCCTCTTTCATCAAGAGATGGAGTCTATTTCTCTGTCCTTAAATCTAGGCTGGCTTTGGCTAGTAGGAAGAAACAGAAGTGAGGTTGCATACTTGGTCCTTTGGAAGTCTTAAACTCTTCTTCTATTTCTCTTGGAACTCTGCCATATGCCTTGGCTAGGCTGATGGAAATTGAGAGACCAAGTGAACAGAGATAAGCCCTCTTAGACTAGCCAGCCTCCAGGCGCTGGTAGCTTACTGAAAATTATGAATGGGCCCAACCAAGTCTAGCCCAAATCAGCCAAATCAACTAGTCTAGTCCAGGACATATTGCTGCCCTATTTAACCAAGAGGTAAATTCATGGCTGTTGCTTTAAGCCTTAGGACTAAGTATTAGCATAGTTTCCTATACAATTGTTGCTCTTCAGTTGCTCAGTCGTATGTGACTCTTTGCAAACCCATGGGCTGCAGCATGCCAGGCTTCTCTGTCCTTCACTATTTCCCAGAGTTTGCTCAAACTCATGTCCACTGAGTTGGTGATGCCATCCAACCAACTGGTCCTCTGTCTCCTCCTTCTCCTCCTGCCTTCAATCTTTCACAGCATTAGGTCTTTTCCAATGAGTTAACACTTTGCATCAGGTGGCCAAAGTATTGGAGCATCAGCATCAGTCCCTCCAATGAATACTCACGACTGATTTCCTTTAGGATTGACTGATTTTATCTCCTTGCTGTCCAAGGGACTCTCAAGAGTCTTCTCCAACACCATAGTTTAAAAGCATCAATTCTTCAGCACTCATCCTTTTTTATTGTTCAGCTCTCACATCCATACATGACTACTGGAAAAACGGTAGCTTTGAGTATACACACCTTTGTTGGCAAAGTGATGTCTCTGCATTTTAATACACTGTTTAGGTTTGTCATAGCTTTTCTCCCAAAGAGCAAGCTCCAATCACCACCCACAGCGATTTTGGAGCCCAAGAAAATGAAGTCTGCCACTGTTTCCATTGTTTTGCCATCTATTTGTCATGAAGAGATGGGACCAGATGACACGATCTTCGATTTTTGAATGTTGAGTTTTAAGCCAGTTTTTTTCACTCTCCTCTTTACCTTCCTCAAGAGACTCTTTAATTCCTCTTCACTTTCCATCATAAAGGTTATGTCATCTGCTATCTGAAGTTACTGATATTTCTCCCAGCAATCTTGATTCCAACTTGTGCTTCATCCAGCCCAGCGTTTCTCATGATATACTCTGCACAGAAGTTAAATAAGCAAGGTGACAATATACAGCCTTTACGTAGCCCTTTCCCAGTTTGGAACCAGTCCATTGCTCCATGTCTGGTTCTAATTGTTGCATCTTGACCTGCGTGTAGGTTTCTCAGGAGGCAGGTAAGGCAGTCTGGTATTCCCAATTTTTTAAGAATTCTCCACAGTTTGTTGTGATCCACACAGTCAAAGGCTTTAGCATAGTCAGTGAAGCAGAAGTAGATATTTTTCTGGAATTCTCTCTCTTTTTTTTTCTATGATCCAATGGATGTTGGCAATTTGATCTCTGGTTCCTCTGCCTTTTCTAAATCCAGCTTGTATGTTTGGAAGTTCTTGGTTCACATACTGTTGAAGCCTGACTAGATGGATTTTGAGCATTACCTTGCTCGCATGTGAAATGAGTGCAATTGTGCCATAGTTTGAACATTCTTTGGCATTGCCTTTCTTTGGGATTGGAATGAAAACTAATCTTTTCTAGTCCTGCGCTGAATTTTCCAAATTTGCTGGCATATTGAATACAGCACTTTCATAGCATCATCTTTTATGATTTGAAATAGCTCAGCTGGAATTTCTTTACCTCCACTAGCTTTGTTTATAGTGATGCTTCCTAAGGCCCACTTGACTTCACACTCTAGGATGTATGGCTCTAGGTGAGTGATCACACCATTATGGTTATCTGGGCTAGTCAAAACAGTAAAAAGTAAATAATAAAGAGATACAGCTCACCCTCTATATTTGCTGGTTCCACATCAATGGATTAAACCAACCATGGGTAGAAAATATTTGGGGAAGAAAACTCTAGAAATTTTCAAAAAGAAAATTCGAATTTGCCATGTATGAGAACTATTTATATAGCATGTACATTGTAGTTACAACTATTTATATAGACTTTGCATTTTATTCTGTATACTATAAGTAATACAGAGATGATTTAAAGTATATGGGAGGATGTACATAGGTTATATGCAAATACTATGTTGTTTTTATATAAGAGACTTGAACATCCTGGATTTTGGCTTCTGCTGGCATCCTGGAACTTGTCCCCTATGGATACTGAGGGAGAACTCTATTCTTTTTGGTCTAACCAGCCCTGGTAGGCAGTTTGCTGGCATTAAGGCAAAAAATGTGACTACTTGTGTCTTTCTCAGTGGCTATGAGCAAGGCAGTTTTAGTTAGGAAGAATGTAGTCTTTAGTAGTTCAGCAAATATTTGTTAACTGCCTATAATGTGTCATGTACTATGTTAGGCAATAGAAATCAAGGGTGATAAAAAAATATACCTATTCAATTAGTAGTGATGAATAAATGGAATTTTCACTTAGTAGAGGAGACAGACATTAATCACATAATTACCCTGAAGAATATTTAATTATAAACAGATAAGGCTGTTACGTGAAGACATACATGTTTATGAGGGCAACAGCAAAGTCTTAGACTGGGTCTTAAAGGCTAAGTGGTTCTTGAGCGAAGGTCGTTTTATTAGGGAAAAGGATAAGGAGAATGGTTTGTGGATGAAAGGAAGATCTTTTCAGCATGCCCAAAGATTCCATGATGGAAGCTAATATGATACATTCAAAAAGTTGAGTGAAGTTCAGTGTGAGTGTGACTGGGGGTCTGAGGTTGGGGCTGGGAGTGAGGGGAACTGTGAAGAAGTGTGAGTGGGGAGTCGTGTAGGGCTTGAGCGCATGGGGGCTTGTAGGCAATGTTATGGATTTGGGGGATGTGCAAAGCTATTGGGACTGGATGGAAAAGGGAAGCAGGGGTTCATAATCAGTTTTGTGTTTTGGAAAGATCACACTATACTGCATGCAGCTGAGAAATGATTGAATTGAATTCAAACTGAGTGAATGTGGAAAGATCAGCTAGTAGGCTATCCATTGTGATGGTGAAGAGATGATTGTAGCTGGGGATAAATTAGCAGCTGTGAGAAGGCAGATTTAAGTGATGCTTAGGAAATAGAAGGCTTTCCTGGTGGCTCAGACAGTAAAGAATCTGCCTGCAATGCAGGAGATCTGGGTTTGATCCCTGGGTTGGGAAGATCCCCTGAAGAAGGAAATAGCAATCCACTCCAGTATTCTTGCTTGGAAAGTCCCATGGACCAAGGAGCTTGGTGGGCTATAGTCCACAGGGTCACAAAGAGTTGGATACAATGATCGATTAACACTAGGAGATAGAACCAGTAAGGTAAGACCAAGATGCTAGGAGATAAGACTGTGGGACTTGGATATAAAGGCTGAGGGACAGGAAGTTGTTGAGAAAGACCTCTAGCTTTCACAAGCAGATGAATGAGTGTGCTACTTCCCAAGGTTAGAAATGCTGGAATAGGAAGGAGTAGGTCTGGAGACTGAAATTGTGAGACTTACAGTCATGTTGAGTTTGAGGTGCTCTGAGGTCTCCAGATAGAAATATTGATTAGGGTATGGCTAGCCAGTTGTTCAAGCTGAATATAGAAAAGCCAGAGGAACCAGAGATCAAATTGCCAACATTCATTGGATCATTGAAAAAGCAAGAGAATTCTAGAAAAACAGCTACTTCTGCTTCATTGACTCCACTGAAAGCTTTGACTGTGTGGGTCACAACAAACTGTGGAAAATTCTTCAAGAGAGGGGAATACCAGACCACCTTACCTGACTCCTGAGAAACCTGTATGCAAGTCAAGAAGCAACAGATAGAACTGGACATGGAACAAAAGACTGGTTCCAACATGGGAAAGGAGTACATCAAGGCTGTGTGTTGTCACCCTGCTTATTTAACTTCTATGCAGAGTACATCATGCGAAATACTGGGCTGGATAAAGCACAAGCTGGAATCAAGATTGCCAGGAGAAATATCAATAACCTCAAATATGCAGATGATGTCACCCTTATGGCAGAAAGCTAAGAGGAATTAAAGAGCCTTTTGATGAAGGTGAAAGAAGAGAGTGAAAAAGCTGGCTTAAAACTCAACATTCAAAAAACGAAGCTCATGGCATCTGGTCCCATCAGTTCATGGAAAATAGATGGGGAAATAATGGAAACAGTGATAGACTTTATTTTCTTGGGCTCCAAAATCACTGTGGATGGTGACTGCAGCCATGAAATTAGTAGAAGAGCTGTGATAAACCTAGACAGCATATTAAAATGCAGAGACATTACTTTGCCAACAAAGGTCTGTCTAGTGAAAGCTATCTGTGGTTTTTCCAGTAGTCATGTATGGATGTGAGAATTGATGCTTTTGAACTATGGCATTGGAGAAGACTCTTGAGAGTCCCTTAGACTGGCAAGGAGATCCAACCAGTCAATCCTAAAGGAAATCAGTCGTGAATATTCATTGGAAGGACTGATGCTGAAGCTGAAGCTCCAACACTTTGGCCACCATATACGAAGAACTGACGCATGAGAAAAGACCCTGATGCTGGGAAAGATTGAAGGCAGGAGGAGAAGGGGATGACAGAGGATGAGATGGTTGGATGGCATCACTGACTCAATGGCCATGAGTCTGAGCAAGCTCCAGGTATTGGTGATGGACAGGGAAGCCTGGCATGCTACAGTCTGTAGAGTCTCACAGAGTTGGACACAACTGAGTGACTGAATTGAACTGAACTGAGAGGTCCTGTAATGTTTTCTCTCAGCCAAAACATGTACTTTGGGACTTCCCTAGTGGCTCAGATAGTAAAGAGTCTGCCAGCAATGCAGTAGACCTGGGTTTGATCCCTGGTTTGGGAAGATCCCTTGAAGAAGGAAATGGCAGTCCATTCCAATATTCTTGCCTGGAAAATCCCATGGATGGAGGAGCCTGATGGGCTACCGTTCATGGGGTCACAAAGAGTTGGATATGACTGCGTGACTAATGCTATGTAAGTTAGAGGAGAAGAAAATTTGGCAAACATTGGTATTGAGTTAGCAACTGAAGTTGTGGACATGGAGGGACTC
Organism: Capra hircus; assembly: GCF_001704415.2. Classification (NCBI taxonomy): domain Eukaryota; kingdom Metazoa; phylum Chordata; class Mammalia; order Artiodactyla; family Bovidae; genus Capra; species Capra hircus. The sequence goes on along the minus strand of NC_030828.1, from coordinate 53,962,939 downwards.
CGAGGCAGACCCTGTAAATGATAGTCCATAAACCAAAACTGAACCTCATAGCTTGTCAGCTTAACACAGTATTAAAAATAAGAATTGAGCCTGTGATGTGGCAGCCTGGATGGGAGGAGAGTTTGAGGGAGAATGGATACATGTGTATGCATGGCTGAGTCCCTATGTTGTTCACTGGGAACTAACGCAACATTGTGAATTGGCCATATCCCAATACAATATAAAAAGTTTAAAATAAGAAAAAATAAAAATTGAGCAGACACATAAATATCAGAATTATTTCACAGCAGTTCAGTAGGAGTGGGATTAGGAAGTCTGGAGTCTATTGTTATTTTTATAAGAATATTAGTCTTATTGGATTAGGATTCCACCCTTATGAGTTCTTTTAACCTTATCTCCTTTGAAGGCCCTGTTTCCAGATACAGTCACATTGGGGGTTAGAGCTCTAACAGATGAATTTTAGGAGGATACCTTTCAGCCCATAACATGGGCTTAATGATATTCTCTGGTTCTTTGACCCCTTTACTTTCTCCAAGCCCACCAATCCTCTTTTTTCTTAATTTTCCTCCTTAGGTAGTATGGAGTCCATAGTTCTTCATTTCAGTAAAATTATGAATCTATAAGTTCCTATCCCTTTGTCTTTCCATTATAACCATTTGATGAAATTCTACTCTTCAGTGAACCTTACTCTTCAATTCTCTATACTTACACTGCAGCAGCCAAGAAGTTCTAGAAAAAAGCATACAATGTCTAAATACTACGATCAATTTTTAATTCTCTCTTTCTTTGTAGCATCCTATCTTTTTCTCCTACATGTACCCAAACTTCTTCAAATATCTCTGTACTCATGGTTTCAATTTTCTCACTCCCTATATTAGCTTCCTGGCACTGTTATAACAGTAGCAGGCATTATTCTCTCACAGTTCTGGAGGCTAGGTATCCAAAATCAAGGTGTCAGCAAAGCTGCGCTCCTTCTGAGGTCTCCAAGGATGAGCCCTTCCTTGTCTCTTCTTCACTCTTGGTGTTGCCAGAAACCCTTGGCATTTCTTGGCTTGTGGATGCAATCTCTATCTCTGTCTTCTCATGGTGTTCTCCTCTCTAATGTCTTTCGATGCCCTAATTTTCTTCTCTAAAGACAAGAGTCATTTGACTTACTCCAGTATTCTTGCCTGGAAAATCCCTTGGAGAGAGGAGCCTGGCAGGCTATAGTCCATAGTGTTCCAGAGTCAGACGCAACTGAACTACTGAGCATGCATGAGCAATCTAATATGACCTCATCTTAACGCAATTGCATCTGCAAAGGTTTTACTTCCGAAGTCACAATTTCCAGGTGGACATGAATTGAGGGATAGGGGTTGGAGAGCATTACTCAAGTCAGTAATTTCTGAAGCTCCTAAACCCACTTCTATATAGCTGCAAAATCCAACTTAAAAGCAAAATGAAACAAACCACCAAATACAAAACAACAACAGAAAACCCCACAAAAAAGGGTAAAATTGCCAGCTTCTAAGATTCTAAATTCAGTGGTATATCTCAGTTCTTGTCTCATTTGTTCTCTTGACCACACGTGAAACACACTGGTCACTCTCCTTTTCTGACAACCCTCTCTTCACATTACTTCCAAGTTGTCCTCCTATCTCTGTGACTCCTTCTCAACTTCCTCAGCAAATCTGTCTTTCTCTTTCAAGCCATTACATGTTAGAATTTCTTAAGGCTCAATCTTATAGAGAAGCCCTATGGTGATCAAGTAGGGAACATAAATGAAAGAAACAGGTCAGGTGGAAATGTGTCACTCTAGAGAACTCATGAACCATTTAGAGGGTGCCTGCAACCCAGCTCTAGTCAATTTTTGCTGCACTGGAGAGGGAACCCAATGTTGTCAGAGGTTCTAATTCTTTTGTTTGGATCCTAAAGCCCAGCCAGCCTCTTGTAGAATTGAGAGGAACATGAGTAGTGAGTGATAAGGATAATAAGAATGATAATTTATGAGAGAAAGTAAGGATGGGAGTCTCCAGTCAGTCACTTATTATCATCTTCTATTTTTTGACTCCCACACTCCCATTTTTTTGGTGCATATGAAAAATAACATAGATTCTATGGAGTCAGTAACAATGGCATTAAGATTTTAATTATTATAACATCTAGGGAAATGTTAATATTTTTAGTAGATACATCCTTCACATAAGTCTTTAAGATTAATCTTAGACACATGGAACTCTGCTTAATGTTATGTGTCAGCCTGGATGAGAGGGGAATTTTGGGGAGAATGGATACATCTATATGTATGGCTGAGTCCCTTCACTGTTCATCTGAAACTATCACAACATTGTTTGTTAATCGGTTATACTCCAATACAAAATAAAAGTTTAGAAAATTATGCTTAGAATGCAGACAATGAAACTGGAAAAGTCCCATGTTAGTTCAATGAAAATAGCAGCACAGACGATGTGTCAATTATATTTCATAAGAAATGAGTTAAAAGTCATTATATATTAAGGGGAAGTGGTTCGTATCTTTTATTTTGTCCCCAACAGGTCACTAACTTTGTGTCCTATGCACACCTGTCATGAAAATCTCTTGAAGTTTTCTTAGCCAGCTGCAGTTTCCCTTCCAAGGTTGTATTGATTTCATAGCATTTTGTAGTCGGCACACCTTGACATGAACCATAGATGCTATTTTGAATTCTCAATGCCTTTTATTAGATCTTTAAATCAATTACTACTAATATGATGAGAAATTCAGGGTTTTCAACCACAGGCACTGTTCTCAGTACTTCAGCTTGACGGCATATGAGATTGGAAAATAGATGAATTGAATTGAACCCAAGCTTTCTGACTCCTAAATCAAGTTTCTTTCCAGCTAACTGTTATGCTTAATAAACGGTAATTTACTTTGATCCTTACAAGTTAAGTGAGTTGGAGATCATAACATGAGCACTTTAATTCATATTCACATGCTTATGTGAGAGGGAACTCAGAGATCAGAAAGAGGGCTGAGGGAGTTATGGTGGGGTGGTGTAGTGGGGAAACAAGAATCACTCAGGATTAAAAGGATCTGGATGTTTACATTTTAACCTAAACTTATGTGTGAGCTTACGTCCATTTTTATTTTTCTTTCTTCTATTAAAAATTTTTTATGTCTTTTTCTCCATCTTATATGTCTTGTTCATCCATCTCTACTTCCCCCTTTTCTTCTTTTATCTACTATTTATAAAACTATAGCAGTTTTTGTTTGTTGAATTTAGTGGCTAAAGTACCTCATTTGAATTATCATTAAACAGCAAATGCATAAGCATCTGTATTTCTTTCTTTCAAAAGAGAAACATAATCTCTTTTTAAAAACTAATTTATTTTTTATCGAAGGATAGTTGCTTTACAGAATTTTGCTGTTTTCTGTCAAACCTCAACATGAATCAGCCATAGGAAATGTACAGTTCAGTGGTTTTTGTATATTTAAAGAGATGTATAGCCATTACCACTATAATTCAAGAACATTGTCATCATCATTAAAAAACCCTACCTAATATGATCCCATAATTTCACTTATGGATGTAAACCCAGAGAACTGAAATCAGGGTCTTGAAGAGATATTTGTGCATTCATGTTCATAGCAGCATTATTCACAGTCACTGAAAGGTGGAAGCAAGTGGAGTGTCCATCAGTGGGTGAATGGATAAAAAAAATGTGGTACCTATATACGATGAGACGGTATTCATTTTCAAAAGGGAAAGAAAGTCTGACATATGCTGCAACATGGCTGAAACTTGAGGTGTGTGTCGCTGTCAGGGAGTGAGGGGATGGGGAAAAGTGAATTAGTGTTTAATGGGTACAGAGTGTTTGCAAGGTGATTTCTAGGGATGGATGTTGATAATGGTTGCACAACAATATGAATGCATTTAGTGCCATCAAACTGTACATTTAAATGTGGTGGTGATACATTTTAAATGTATATTTTAACACAATTAAAGAAAAGAAAAAGCTCTGTCTGTACCCATCATTAGTCACTCTCTAGTCTTCTCTCTTCCCAGCCCCTGGCAACCACTAATCTGCTTTCTGTCTCTATAAACTGGGCTATTCTGGACATTTAATATAAATGGAATCATCCAATATGTGGCCTCTTATGTTTTGTTTCTTTTGCTGAGAATTATGCTCTTAATATTCATGTTGTTGTGTGAATCAGTCTTTCATTTTTCCTGAATTGTACTTTTTTCCCTTTGGCCACGCCGCACAGCTTTTGGGAGTTCTCCAACCAGGGTCTGAACCTGGGCCACACTGGTGACAGTATTGAATCCTAACCAATAAGCCACCAATAAGCCACAACAAGTCCTTCATTTTTTATGACTGAATGATATTCTAGTGTATGAATGTACCACATTATGTTTACCCATTTATTGGTTGCTGGATATTTGGGTTGTTTCCACTTGTTTGGCTGTTGTGAATGGTACTGCTGTGAGCATTTGTGTATAAGTCTTTGCGTGGACATATGTTTTCATCTCTTCTGGGTAAACACCAAGGAGTTGAATTGTTGGGTCATATGGTATTCTATATTTAATATTCCAGGGAACCATCAAACTGTTTCTCAAAGTGACTGCACCATTTAACAGTCCTACTGGCAATGTATGAGTGTTTCAGTTTCTCCACATCCTTGCTGATGCTTGGTATACTGTTAAGATTACGGCCATCCTAGTGTGTGTGAAATGATATCTCATAGTGGATTTGATTTGCATCTCCACAGTGACTAGTGACATCTTTTACTTGCGTATCCTTTTTTTTTGGAGAAATGTTAATTCAAATCCGTTGCCCATTTTAAGATTGTCTTTTTTTTAAATTGAGTTGTAAGAATTATTCATTTATCTGTAATAAGACTTTTATTAAATATATGACTTGTGAATATTTTATCACATTCTGTGGGCTATTTTTTCACTTTTTACATGGTATCTTTTGAAGTAAAAAAGTTTTTAATTTGAGAAAGTTCAATTTGTCTATTTTTCTTTTGCTATTTATCATATTTAAGAAACCCAAGGCCACAAAGCTTTATTCCAATAATTTCTCCTAATGGTTTTATAGTTTTTGCTCTGACATTTATGTCTGCTGTCCATTTTGATTTATTCACTCATTTATTCATTCACATGTTCAGTAATCCAGTTGTTTCAGGACCACATATTATAAAGATTATCCATTTCTCATTGAATTTTCTTTGCACTTTTGTTAAAAATCAATTGACCATAAAAATATGGGTTTATTTCTAAACTCTCAATTCTACTTCATTGACCTATATTTCTGTCTCCTGTGAGAGTTGGACTATAAAGGAAGCTGAGTGCTGAAGAATTGATGCTTTTGAATTGTGGTGTTGAAGACTCTTGAGAGTCCCTTGGACTGCAAGGAGATCCAATCAGTCCATCCTAAAGGAAATCAGTCCTGAATATTCATTGGAAGGACTGATGCTGAAGCTGAAACTCCAATAATTTGGCCACCTGACGCGAAGAACTGACTCTTTGGAAAAGACCCTGATGCTGGGAAAGATTGAAGGCAGGAGGAGAAGGGGATGGCAGAGGATGAAACGGTTGGATGGCATCACCAACTCGATGGACATGAGTTTGAGCAAGCTCTGGGAGTTGGACAGGGAAGTCTGGCGTCCCGCAGTCCATGAGGTCGCAAAGAGTTGGACATGATGGAGTGACCGAACTGAACTGAACTGATACTCTCTTGGCTACTGTAACTTTGTAGTAACTTTTGAAATTAGGAAGTGATCAGGTCCCTTGTAATTGGGTCACTTCTATCTCCACATAAATTTTTGGATCAGCTTGCCAATTTGTGCATATAAGCTGGCATGGGTTTTGATAGGGGTTGTATTGGATATGTAGATTAATTTGGGAGAGTATTACAATTTTAATCGCTGGTGAATCTCAGGTTTTTGTTTCATTGCAAAAGAAGTTGGAGACCAAGTGATAATAAAAAGTGGATTTATTTAGAGAGAAACACACTTCACAGAGTGTGGGCCACCTCAGAAGGCAAGAGGCCCCAAAATATAGTGTGGTTTGTGTTTATGGGCTGGGTAATTTCATAGGCTGGGCTTCCCAGGTGGCTCAGTGGTAAAGAATCCACCTGCCAATGCAGGAGATGTAGGTTTGATCCCTGGGTTGTGAAGATCTCCTGGAGAAGGAAATGGCAGCCCATTCTAGTTTGCCTGGGAAGTCCCATGGACAGAGGAGCCTAGTGGGCTACAGTCCACCGGGTTGAAAAAGAGTCTGACATAGCTATTAAACAACAACTTCATGGCTAATGAGTGGGAGGATTATTCACCAATTATTTTGAAGAAGGGGCAGGGAGGGTTACCATCCACTTTTTGGCATTTTTACGATTGGCTTCAGAACTATCATAGTGCTGGTGGGTGTGTCATTTAGCTAATGTATTACAATGAGCATATGAGGCTCAGGGTCCTCTGGAAGTTGAATCTTCTGCCATCTCGGACCCAACTGATGCTAACCAGTCTTTGTCATGTCCTATGGTTATTATCAGGGCTTTCCTGATGGCTCAGTGGGTAAAGAATCTGTCTGCAATGTGGGAGACTCAGGAGATGCAGGTTTGACCCCTGCATCAGGAAGATCCCCTGGAGGAGAAGATGACAACCCTTTCCAGTATCCATGCCTGAAAATGCCCATGGACAGAGGAGCCTGGTGGGATATAGTCCAAAGGGTCACAAAGAGTCAGACATGGCTGAGCACGCACCATGACATGGTTATCATCATTCTTTTAAAAGTTGTACCTTGCCCCCTTCCCTCTTGTTCCACTCCTCCCTCCCACATTCTTTTTTTCTTTTCAGTTAAAAAAAATTATTTTAATTGGAGGCTAATTACTTTACAATATTGTAGTGGTTTTTGCCATACATTGACATGAAGCAGCCATGGGTGAACTGTGTTCCCCATCCTGAAGCCCCCTCCCACCTCCCTCTCCGTCCCATCCCTCAGGGTCATCCCAGTGCACCAGCCCCGAGCACCCTGTATCATCCATCGAACCTGGACTGGCGATCTATTTCACATATGATAATATACATGTTTTAATGCTATTCTCCCAAATCATCCCACCCTCGCCTTCTCCCACAGAATCCAAAAGTCTGTTCTTTACCTCTGTGTCTCTTTTGCTGTCTTCCATATAGGGTCATTGTTACCATCTTTCTAAATTCCATATATATGCATTAATATGTTGTATTGGTGATATTCTTTCTGACTTACTTCACTCTGTATAATAGGCTCCAGTTTCATCCACCTCATTAGAACTGATTCAAATGCATTCTTTTTTAATAGCTGAGTAATATTCCACTGTATTCCCACAGTCTTATAGGAAGCAGAGGGGCAATGGTCCATCTTCTGTAACTGCTTCAAGGTTGAGTAGGGATGTTAACTCTGACTATCAGGATGCCTGATCTGGAGCAGAGCATTTCTTGTTCCAGGGTTCAAAACTCCTACAGCAGAAACTGGTTCCCTTCCCTGGAGGGGGTGTTCTGGGAGTACTTTTGGGGTGACCAGGAGTTGGGTTATGACAGCTACCAGAAGCCTGGCTTGCCATCATTCCTTCCTTAAGTCATGCTTTTCCTTCTTTTCCTGTTCAATCTGGTCTCTCCTGTTAAGAACACTGAAGTCTGTGTCAGTAAGAAGGCTTAGAAGAGTTCAGGGTCCATGGCAAGCTTTTGAGTTGGAATTCTTTGGTGAACCAGCTAAGGTTGTTCGAGAATCTGCCTAAGCAGGTGTGACATTGGTTAAAGTCAAACAACGAAGAAGGGGTGTGGACTCTGGTAATTCCCAGAGGCCCACCTACTGCTTCCAGAAGGAGGAAAAGAGGCTCTGGCTGCATTTCTGGCATGGAAAGGTACAGAGGCTTATAGGGTTGAGGAGACAATGAAGATGGTGGGAGAGTGGAGGCTTGGGTCTTCTGTCTGGGGCTCCTGTTCTTCTAGGGCTGCCCCTAGTGAGGGCTTTTTTTTAGCATGAATGGGTCCCAGTTGGCGAGGTTCCCTAACATAGGCACTACATAGCTCCGGGTTTTCTCTTTGTGCTGTAAAAGCCTGTACATAAGGAACTTCTGTCTGTTTCCCCTGCCCTTTGCAAAAGATGTCTAACTGTAGGATGGTATTATAGTTGAGGCTCCCATTTTCTAGCTAGGCCTCATTGTCTTCAAGTTTATAGGTAGATGTTCCAAAAGGAAATGAGCTTTTTTTGTTGCTGTTTTAAAGAATCTAGAGAAAACTTTTCACAGTGACTAAAGATGCACCTGAGGGATGAGTCCTTGGGGATGGAGGAAGTGGTCCCTATTGTCCTTTCAGGGAGAGAATAGTCCTGTACCAGAGAGGAGCACTAGCATTAGGAGGTCCCATGGAGGGTCTCTAAAGCAGGACTGGTTCCAGGCATCCCCATCCACCTAGTCCTGTTGACTGCATCCACAGTGAGGGTGGTACTGCCCATGTGGCCAGGACCCAGCATCTTAGGGCCTATGTCCTATCCTGCATCTGCGGTAACCCGGGATGATTGACCTTCCTGAAGACTTCTTTATAGATTTTATAGATTAATCCCTGTGTTCTGGGAAATGTTCCCCTGGAATGGACATCCTCATGGTTCTGAGACCTGTTTAAGTTCCAGTCTTTTTCTCTAAAAAGGTGGTTAAATTTTGGAAAACAGGCACTGGCCACTAAGAGAGATGGTTTGTGGGAAAACACCACCACCACCACCAACTCTCTTCTCCCTTCCCTGTTGTGGGCAGCACCCCTGGGCCTCAGGGTCATCGTTCCCCTGCCCCTTTCCACACAGGGGCTCTGGATAGCTGCTAGCTGGTGGTGGGACTAGGTGCATGAATGGACATGGAAACAGAGGCAGAGGCACTGTAGCCAGGGGAATGGAGAGTTCTGACCCTGGAAGGACACTCCCAATCATAGGACTGGAGGGGAGGCAAGCACAGCAAATGTGGGTCATTGCCTGGGCATGTATCCCTGGGGGGGCAGCAATGTGTGAGACCCACCCATCTTGAATTGCCTGCCCCTCCCTTACAGGGTGGGAGAGGGGTGGCGTCAGGGTGGCCTTGGATGGGGCCAGACAAACACCAGGAGGTGGGCAATGAAGGATGTTTCCACCAGCCTGGATCCCAACCGCGGGGCACTGGACCATCCCCCGCCAGCCCCCTTACATCCTGAGGCATGAGCACAGATCTCCAGCTGGTGAGGGAGCTTCCAAATGGATTGCAGTCTCTGTGACCACGGCACAAACTCCAAGTAAGGCAGTATTTTATATTTTTACATAGTCAGACCTGTTAACAGTTAGTTAAATGGTGGATAAGGGAAACCTTGAGTGAAAATTCCTATGGTCTGGGTCCCTAGCTGCCTGGGAGGATGGCTGGAAAAGTTCCCTGTCATTGCCTGTGCATATGTAACAGTAAGAAGTAGAAAACCTAGCAACAAGGTTGAAGAATGCCTGCCAGATTTCTTTTTCCCATTTCCAGCAGAGTAAGGCCGTACCTCTCAAGCACAAGGGAGGTGAGAGGTTGAAAAGGCAACAGAATAAGAAAAAGAAGGAGAGAATAGGAGAGCTGGAGAGCCTTGGTGGGACGTAGAGGAGCAGCGAAGCTGTGCTTACCCAGTTCTCCTGGCTGGCTTTTCTAATTCGTTGCTTGTGAATTTCAGGCTCTTGCTTCATCACAAAAGAATCCGGAGGTGAAATGATAGTATGAAGTAGATGTATTTAGAGAGAAACACACTCCACAGACAGAGTGTGGGACATCTCAGTAAGCAACAGAACATTGAAATTTCGTGTGGTTAGTTTTTATGGGCTGGGTAATTTTTTTTTTTTTTTTTTTGAGCTTATCCATTCTTCCATTGAACATTGATTATCAGGAGAACGGGTGATTTTATTTATTTTTTATTTTTTATTTTTTAGCTTTATTTTTTTTTTATTTTTTATTTATTTATTTTTTTAAAAATTTTAAAATCTTAAATTCTTACATGCGTTCCCAAACATGAACCCCCCTCCCACCTCCCTCCCCACAACATCTCTCTGGGTCATCCCCATGCACCTGCCCCAAGCAAGCTGCACCCTACGTCAGACATGGACTGGCGATTCAATTCTTACATGACAGTATACATGTTAGAATTCCCATTCTCCCAAATCGTCCCACCCTCTCCCTCTCCCTCTGAGTCCAAAAGTCCGTTATACACATCTGTGTCTTTTTTCCTGTCTTGCATACAGGGTCGTCATTGCCATCTTCCTAAATTCCATATATATGTGTTAGTATACTGTATTGGTGTTTTTCTTTCTGGCTTACTTCACTCTGTATAATTGGCTCCAGTTTCATCCATCTCATCAGAACTGATTCAAATGAATTCTTTTTAACGGCTGAGTAATACTCCATTGTGTATATGTACCACAGCTTTCTTATCCATTCATCTGCTGATGGACATCTAGGTTGTTTCCATGTCCTGGCTATTATAAACAGTGCTGCGATGAACATTGGGGTACATGTGTCTCTTTCAATTCTGGTTTCCTCGGTGTGTATGCCCAGCAGTGGGATTGCTGGGTCATAAGGTAGTTCTATTTGCAATTTTTTAAGGAATCTCCACACTGTTCTCCATAGTGGCTGTACTAGTTTGCATTCCCACCAACAGTGTAGGAGGGTTCCCTTTTCTCCACACCCTCTCCAGCATTTATTGCTTGCAGATTTTTGGATCGCAGCCATTCTGACTGGTGTGAAGTGGTACCTCATTGTGGTTTTGATTTGCATTTCTCTAATAATGAGTGATGTTGAGCATCTTTTCATGTGTTTGTTAGCCATCCGTATGTCTTCTTTGGAGAAATGTCTATTTAGTTCTTTGGCCCATTTTTTGATTGGGTCGTTTATTTTTCTGGAATTGAGCTGCAGAAGTTGCTTGTATATTTTTGAGATTAGTTGTTTGTCAGTTGTTTTCATTTGCTATTATTTTCTCCCATTCAGAAGGCTGTCTTTTCACCTTGCTTATATTTTCCTTTGTTGTACAGAAGCTTTTAATTTTAATTAGATCCCATTTGTTTATTTTTGCTTTTATTTCCAGAATTCTGGGAGGTGGATCATAGAGGATCCTGCTGTGATTTATGTCTGAGAGTGTTTTGCCTATGTTCTCCTCTAGGAGTTTTATAGTTTCTGATCTTACATTTAGATCTTTAATCCATTTTGAGTTTATTTTTGTGTACGGTGTTAGAAAGTGATCTAGTTTCATTCTTTTACAAGTGGTTGACCAGTTTTCCCAGCACCACTTGTTAAAGAGATTGTCTTTACTCCATTGTATATTCTTGCCTCCTTTGTCAAAGATAAGGTGTCCATATGTGTGTGGATTTATCTCTGGGCTTTCTATTTTGTTCCATTGATCTATATGTCTGTCTTTGTGCCAGTACCATACTGTCTTGATGACTGTGGCTTTGTAGTAGAGCCTGAAGTCAGGCAAGTTGATCCTCCAGTTCCATTCTTCTTTCTCAAGATTGCTTTGGCTATTCGAGGTTTTTTGTGTTTCCATACAAATCTTGAAATTATTTGTTCTAGTTCTGTGAAAAAATGTGGCTGGTAGCTTGACAGGGATTGCATTAAATTTGTAAATTGCTTTGGGTAGTATACTCATTTTCACTATATTGATTCTTCCGATCCATGAACATGGTATATTTCTCCATCTATTAGTGTCCTCTTTGATTTCTTTCATCAGTGTTTTATAGTTTTCTATATATAGGTCTTTAGTTTCTTTAGGTAGATATATTCCTAAGTATTTTATTCTTTTCGTTGCAATGGTGAATGGAATTGTTCCTTAATTTCTTTTTCTACTTCTCAGATCCAGTGAGCTATAGAGATATGAATAAAATCAGAGGTCTTAGAAGCATAGATTGAGGAACATCTCTACACACATAACAGGAAATATTCCAAGTAGAAGAAATAAAGCGCTGCATACAGAAGCATGACAATTATGATGTTTCTGAGAATAACAAGCAATTCAGGTGAAACACGACAAACCATCAACACTGTATCCCTCTTCCTTCCTAAGTATTAGCAGAGGTGAGACTGTACAGAAGGGTGGCCGAGGACAAAGCTAGAAAAATAGGCCTGACGCGGTTTTTGTGTAGCCTGTGTACCATTATGCTAAGAAGTTTGGAGAGGAGTTTTTAGGCTTTATCCAGAGGCTAGGCAGCCATTTGAAGTTTCTAGCAGAAAAGCCACATGATAAGAAACACGCTTTAGAAAAATACATGTTGTTCCTGGTGTACAGAACGGATTGTATGAGACGAAATTGGAGATGCAGAGACTGAGCAGAAGACCACTGAATTAACCCCAGCAAAGTTTTGAATAAAAAATAGCACTGTTGCTAAGGTGGTGGAGAAGGAGAGGCATGCAAAGTGAAAGTCACTCAGTTGCGTCTGACTCTTTGTGTCTCCATGGACTATACAGTTCATGGAATTCTCCAGGCCAGAACATTGGAGTGGGTAGCCTTTCCCTTCTCCAGGGCGGATCGTCCCAACCAAGGATGGAACCAGGTCTCCCGCATTGTAGGCAGATTCTTTCCTGCTGAGTCATAAGGAAAGTTTAAGCACAGACTCAAAGCTAATTAACAGTGAGTTAGTGAGTAACTGGGACAGATGGTAAGGGGGAGAATAATACCAAGTTTTCTGATTTAAAAAGTTATGTGAATTAACTACCTCTGAGGTTGAAACAGGAGGGAAGGGGCCAGGAACAAAATTTAAAAGAATGATATAAAGCCATAGGATATGACAAAGCTAGTTAGAATCAACTGGGTCCAAGATAGCAGCATATTTGACTTCCAGTGGACCTTGAGCCTCATTTTACACCCATTGTACTACATTACCATACACTAACATCACCAGCATCATGATACTTCTGAAGTCACCCATTGAAGGCCAAAAAGTGAGTGGTGGAAATCCCCACGCTTTCCCCAAATAAATTGGATAAACCTCACATTCATTCACCTATGAAATTACCCAGCCCAT